>NC_090439.1:1191066374-1193904695 GCF_031143425.1 Pleurodeles waltl
TTTTTGTTGATATGTTTACATATATGTCTTGAAGATAATCCAGGGCAGCTCGTTAAGCATCATAGATCTTCTTCACATCTGAAGAAGAAGCCGAATGTGAATACTTCTTCATCATCTGAACATGTCCTGGCATTACAGCCCTTGACAAAGCTAAACAAGCCATATTCAAGATTTTTATGAAAGACCCCCCTGGTTTGCCTTTTCCCAGTAGTGGAGTTGTTGACTATTTTGAGGTGGCAGATTTGGCCCTGATTTTTGACGTTTTTCTCTGCGCTGATTTCTTGTTGGTGGTTCCTTTAACTTCAAATTTGTTACATACACTGTCTGTTGCTGTGTAGTTGTGGAGCTGGTTTCGCTTCAAAGTCAAAGTCAGAGACTATCATAGCTATGGCTAAAACTCAGTATTATGTAAAAAAGATGTGTTAGCTGGAAGTAACAAATGATGCAGTTACGCAGTCTATGCAATGCAGGAAATGCATGAACTTTTGGATCTGATTCAGACTCAATCCCAGTGCCCCTTCTTGTTGCAAATTGATTAAGACTATGATAGTGAGACGGACAACACGTTCTCTCGTCTTGATTTAGTTACTGCTTTGTTTGCAGATATGCAAAATGTGAGTAGTTTGGATACAACTGCAAAAATGAATTTTTATTTCCAGAGGGGCCAGATTCAGTAGAGCAGGTGTAGTTTTATTCTATTGTAAGACAGATGACAGATGAATGTCTTTGTATTTAGCTCAATACTCTTGGAACTGAAATAATTTCTTTCTTTGGAGATTTTAGTTGCTAAACAACACACAGAAGGTATTCTACTGTTTAATGAAGCCTTGGTGGACCAGGCTGCATGTACATAGGCTAAAATGTGAGTTTCAAGAAAGGTGGTTAAGAAGTATAGGTCTGCTCTATCATACCCTATTTACATGGCTTTAAATCCATACGTAGAGATTTTGACACCCTTGGCTTATGCTTCCTTTACGTCCAGAATAATTTGGATTATGTCACCTGAAAGATCATTTAAATGTTTAGTTTCTTTGGGTCACACGTTTTTTTCCTTGTGCAGTGCTTCTTTGAAATCCTCCAAAATCAGAGTTTTTACTGCCGAAATGCAATTGTGCTCTTTGGGGTTAGCAGCTCTTGCAGTGCCTAGACATCCAGAGAAGATAAAGGCCCATATTTATACTTTTTAGTGCCACATTTGTGTCATTTTTTTACGCAAAAGCTGTGCAAATTTACAACATACAATTGTACTGGCCAAAGTGTTTACACGACTTCCTTAGAAATGGCATGGGTACTTCTACACCTGTTATGCAAAATAGATTGGTTATTGTGATTTCAGCAGCATGCTCTTTGCGGCCTCCAGTAGCTTTGCGTTGACATTCCTGAATGCTGACAAACATTTTTTCAGAGAATATTTTAAATCTTAACTGGTCCGTGCAGGAAAATCCTTTTTTTGATTGGTTAACCCCATTTTTTTGTGGACAGAACCTGCTTGTTTTCTAACTTTGTTCACTGGGGCTCTGCTAATGAGGCCCCAGCGCATATAGAGAACTACAGCATGAATCACTGTTTCCACACCTTTTTCTGAATGCAATCCCACACAGATTTCCAGGTTTTACTGTCAAAATGTGTCTTTGAAAACCTGTGGTTTGGTAATTTTCCATATTACAAGATTAGATGGAAACTTTCCTTCTGCTGAATCAATAATTCTAAGTAAGAGCCTTAGAGCAAGGGTAATTTAGTGATAAAACGCAGGGCATGCTTAAACATCGTATCATTGACTTAGATGCAATTGGCATGCTTAAATTAGTTATATGTCCCTAGTAAAATGGCACTACATGTCCCCACGGTTTGTAAACTAAATGCTACAAGTGGGACTGCAGCACTGATTGTGGCACCCACTTACAAAGTCCTTTAAACATGTCTCAGGCCTGCTGTTGCAGTCTGTGTGTATGCAGTTTTAAACTGCCATTTTGACCTGGCAAAGTAAACCTTTTGCCAGGCCCAACCCTTCCTTTTTAATATATATAAGAAACTCAACTTTTGTGGCTCCTGCGCTTACTCTCTGTTCCAGGTGGCAGTACCTATAAACTTATGACTATCACTGAGAACTCACTGTTTCCATTTGTGTTACAACAAATTTTTTGAACGTCTTAACAGAATAATTCTGCATCTCCCACCACATCTTCAGAGGGAAGTAATTCAAGTAGATCTAGCTTCTCATTTGGACTATAATCTACAAACACATTATTTTTGAGATTATCTGTTTCTGTCGTAAAGTTCCAGGTCCTGAGCAGCTGTTCTTTGTGACCGCTTACATTTCTCTTTGTTCTCAAAAATATTACTTTCTGCTTTCAAATCATTTTTGTACATTACTAAATTTCATTGCACCCTCCACGCAAGACTTTTTTTTTATATCCCACTCTTCAACTTGGGATGGCCTTCTCATTACTCTAAGATTGAAACATAAAGTGAAAGAAACCTGTTTTTTTTTTCAGAAAGTCTAAACAGACCCTGTTGCACCTTAAGTGTATTCTACCAGGACAGTGGTGTTTAGTAGTAATACCTTATATGCTATCAAATAAACCAACCAAACATCATTAGAAGAACCTTCTTATTTACCCAAGTGCAAACCACCTGCATAGTCCACATGTAGACACAGAATGTATGATTATTGCAAAATCCAAACATTTATCTTATCAAAATACCTCTAGTGTTACTTTTGAAACATAACCAGAACACCAGCAGCAATTTTATTTCGAACAGCAAAGTGAATGTCGGCGAATACAATTCTAAAGTTCAAATATCCTTGTAGAACAAACATTCTCCTGCGCACACAAATGAAAAACAGTGTTGTTTTAAAACGAGTAAAGTCTGCTGTAACCATCTCTCCAACATATTCAACAATCACAGAGAGCTATCAACCTATTTGAAAATCCTCAATGTAGTACACTTGACATTGTTTGTCAGTCATCAAGTCCACATACGTTAGCACTAAATAATGTAAGTAAGAGATATCCTCTTTAGAAACAAACATACCTTATGATGACACAGACCTTGTAAAGGCTTTTAGACCATACTCAAGATAAAAGGAGAAGCCTTGTGGATTTTTTGTTATTTTATTATGAGTTCTGATGAGCCTAAGTTTAATTTTAGCAAACCAGTTTCATGGTACTTGGAACTATGACAAGGGGAGGCACCCTGTATTGATGGTAACAGTTGTGGTGGTGATTTGCTTTCCATACCCACAATTTTACTCAAACTCTGGTGTGATTACTGCTTGAGAAAGAGATACTGATAGCATGTGCTCTATATGGCCGAACAGCACCACCAGATCATCACCTGTACCTGAACAAAACTGGCCAGTTTAAACACTTCAAGTCAAAAAATTCAATTTCACAGATGTTGCTTGTGAAACTTCATAAAACTACTCCTGTAGATTCACTCCTAAATTTGAAATACATTTGTGACATTTTGTTTATCCCATAGAATAAATAATTTTACAGTTGCAGCACTCATTTTACTAACATCCTGATTAGATGTTTGGCTCATGCCTACTCATTCCCATTTTAGAAAGTCACTTCTACCTTTCACAATAGTGATTTTTCATGCATTTGCAGAGCGGTAGAGGTACTGCAAAATGATCATAAATGACCAAAAACTAAGACACAGGTGAAATTTACATTCTATAGGTGTAAACTAACGTAATTTCACATTAAGCATGTGACATGACATTACCAGAATTGCCCTGTTATATCAGTGTGATTTGCAGCAAAATGTTACTGCAAGCTTTTGGGAACAATGCGCATGACCAAAGTGAAAGTGCCTGCTACCAGTGCCACTTGTGATTTTTGCACTAAATCTATAGCACAAAATGGACACAAGGATGAATTTCAGGCTAAAATATCCCGCCAAATGCCAGATGTGCTTCTTGTGTAATTATCTGTACTACTCATAATTCTCCCGAAATTTCATGTAACTAAACAAAAGCAAATTATGCACATTTTGCACACTCCTACCAAAATATAAAAGTTTGCAGTTGTACACTATACTCAGTACTAACTTTAAGGGGACCTGGGCATCTTAAAATTCACACACAATCTCCAAGGGGACTTGAACAAGACTATCATCACACACTAACTTTAGTGGACATGGACATCCCTATAATCACACACTATCTCTGGAGCAACATAAACATAGTTATCATCAAACGCTGTCTTTGTGAGGACCTGCGCTTCAGTATAATCACACACTATCTCTGTGGGGACCTAGTTATCAGTTTAATCACACACTATCTCTGTGGGGACTTGACCACAAATATTGTCACACACTAACTTTATGGGGACCTGTGCATCGCTATAATCACACACTATATTTGTGTGGACCTAGTCACCAGTTTATTCACAAACTATCTCTGTGGGGACCTAGTCACCAGTTTATTCACACACTATCTCTGTGGGGACCTAGTCACCAGTTTATTCACACACTATCTCTGTGGGGACCTAGTCACCAGTTTATTCACACACTATCTCTGTGGGGACCTAGTCACCAGTTTATTCACACACTATCTCTGTGGGGACCTAGTCACCAGTTTATTCACAAACTATCTCTGTGGGGACCTAGTCACCAGTTTATTCACAAACTATCTCTGTGGGGACCTAGTCACCAGTTTATTCACACACTATCTCTGTGGGGACCTAGTCACCAGTTTATTCACACACTATCTCTGTGGGGACCTAGTCACCAGTTTATTCACACACTATCTCTGTGGGGACCTAGTCACCAGTTTATTCACACACTATCTCTGTGGGGACCTAGTCATCAGTTTATTCACAAACTATCTCTGTGGGGACCTAGTCACCAGTTTATTCACACACTATCTCTGTGGGGACCTAGTCACCAGTTTATTCACAAACTATCTCTGTGGGGACCTAGTCACCAGTTTATTCACACACTATCTTTTCAGGATCTGAGCATCACAATAATCACACACTATCTCTGTGGGGACCTAGTCACCAGTTTATTCACACACTATCTCTGTGGGGACCTAGTCACCAGTTTATTCACAAACTATCTCTGTGGGGACCTAGTCACCAGTTTATTCACACACTATCTCTGTGGGGACCTAGTCACCAGTTTATTCACAAACTATCTCTGTGGGGACCTAGTCACCAGTTTATTCACACACTATCTCTGTGGGGACCTAGTCACCAGTTTATTCACACACTATCTCTGTGGGGACCTAGTCACCAGTTTATTCACAAACTATCTCTGTGGGGACCTAGTCACCAGTTTATTCACAAACTATCTCTGTGGGGACCTAGTCACCAGTTTATTCACACACTATCTTTTCAGGATCTGAGCATCACAATAATCACACACTATCTCTGTGGTGACCTAGGCATCAGTAGAATCATATACTATCTCTGTGGGTCCCTTGGCCTCTTTATAAACACACACTATCTTTGTAGTGACTTGAACATAACTACTGTTTCACACTATCTTTATAGGGACCTGGGCATAACAGTCATCCCGTTTAATCTCTCTGGGACTTAAACATGTCTGCTATCATCACTCACTATCTATCTATATGGGACTTCATTACAACTCTAATCCCACTTTATCTCTGTGGGCTCCACAGTCATCACTATAACCACACAATGTCTCTTGGGTACTTGAATATGACTATCATCTCACACTATATACATGTGGACTTGTACAGGACTATAATCACACACTATCTCAACACATACCTAAGAAATTACCACAATCACATACTATCTCTGTGAGGATTTAAAATGTGTATCATCATATACTAACCATATGGGGACTTTGGCATCACTATAATCACACACTATCTTTGTGGGGACCTAGGCATCAATATAGTAACACAATATCCCTGTGGAGACATAAACATGATGGTCATCGCACATTATCACTGTGGGGATGCAAACACTTTGGGGGTCATTTTGACCTCGACGGTCTTTTCAGAAGACCGCCGAGGGACCGCCGTGCGGAAGACCGCCAGTGCTAGCGGTCTTCCGCACGGCCCATTATGACCGTTGGCAGCGCTCCGTCCTTTTACGGACGGAGAGCCGCCAACAGCCATACTGGCGGGAGGCGGGGAGTGGAGGTTGCTCCACCTCCACCGCCATGCCAACAGAACACCGCCCTGCGAATCACGACCTGTGATTCGCAGTGGCGGTGTTCTGTTAGCGTGGCGGTGTCGGCGGAGCTGCCCCCATGGGTCCCGTCCCCTCCCGGAGGATCGTCGGACCAGGTAAGTTGATCGTCCGTGAGGGGAGGGGGGTGGGGGGGTGTTGTGTGTTGTGTGGGTGCATGGGGGTGTGAGTGTGTGTATGTTGAGGGGGCGTGTGAGTGCGTGTATGGTTGCGGGGGTGTTGTGTGTATGGGAATGAGTGCGTTTATGTCTGTGTGTATGTCTGTATGGATGTGTTCGTGTATGTGTGTATGTAGGCATGTATGTTGGAGTGTGTGCGTGTGAGTGTTTTGGTGGTGCCTGTGCGCGTGTCGTGTGTGTATGTGTGTTGTAATGTTGGGGGTCGGGCTGGGGAGGGGGGTCCTGCCACCTTTGGGGGGTGGCAGTGGTGGTGGGGGGGTAGGGGAGGGAGTCGGGGTGGGGGAGACCCCTATCAGTGCCAGGGAAGGAATTCCCTGGCACTGATAGAGCTTACCGCCATGGATTTCATGGCGGTCCCAAACCGCATGAAATGCATGGCGGTAAGCCGGGTTAGGCGGGCCAAAATACCGCCGGTGGTATAGTGACTACCGCCGGCCTGGAGACCCATGATCGGGTGCCCTCTCCTGCAGCCAGCAGGATACCCTTTCCTGCAGTGGGGAAAGGTGCCCTCTCCTGCAGCGGGGGGTTGGTGCCCTTTCCTTCAGCGGGGGTGCCCTCTCCTTCAGCAGGAGGTGGAGCACCCTCTCCTGCAGCAGGCGGGGAACCCTGTACTACGCAGGGCGCAACCTCTCCTGCAGCAGATGGGGTGTCTCCTGCAGAAGCCAATGGGGGTCTTGTCCTAAAGGAGACAAGAGGGATTTGTGCTGACGGAGACAGGGAACAGATGGGGTGGTGGGGAGCTCTTCTGCAGCAAATGGGAGTCCTCTCCCTGAAGGTGACAGGGGGTTGGGGGGAGTGGGCTTGATCAGATGGATACTGGGTGCCATCTGCCCCAGCAGACATTAAGGGGTGCTCCGCTTAATACTGCCCCTCTATAAATATATGTTTTGTGCAGCATTGGCTCCGAAGGGCTTCTATTTGCATTCTAAGTTCTTCAGGTTATAGTAATTGTCTTTTGTTTACTGTTTGAACATATGGCACAATAAAACGTCCATGATGTTTGTGCATGTCTAACAAATACATGTTGCAAATGGATCATTCCTCTAAGTAGAGGAAATAAATCTTCAGTGAGAGGAGAGGCAGTAAGGTGGTGTAGAGTGGAGGTGTGTACAGTGGTGTAGAGTGCATTGACATAGAGTTCAGCAGCGAACAATGCAGCATCGTACAATGCAGTGGCATAGATTAGAGTGATGTATAGTGTAGAGTGCCAGAGAGTGCAGTGGTATAACGTGGTGCAGAGAGGAGTACAGAGAGTATATTGTTTCAGAGTAGAGTGTAGTGGAGCAGGGTAGAGTGCAGTGGCATAGAATAAAGTGTAATGGCAGTCAAGTGGTGTAGGGTGCACTGGCATAGAGTGCAGTGGTGCAGAATAGAGTGGTGTGCAGTGGATTGGCACAAAGTGCAGGGGCATAGACTTAAGTGTTACAGAGTAGAGTGCATTGGTGTAGACTGTATTGGCATAGAGTGTAGTTGCATAAAGTGCAGTGTTGTACAGGAATCGTGTAGATTAGATAGATAGATAGATAGATAGATACTTTATTTGCATAGTTACCTAAAACCATTAGCGCAACTATTGCATAAAAAAATTGCACAATTGGTTGCATTTTTGTTGAAAATCTTTAAAAGTTTAAGCAGTCATTAGGCACATAGGCGGTCATTACAACATTGGCGGTAAAAGCCGCTTACCGCCGTGCAGAAGACCGCCAACACACCGCCGCGGCCGCGGTAAACCGCCACAGCCATTATGACCCACAGCTCTGAAACCACCAAAATACAGACACCCACACAAGTCCGCCACACCAAAGGTCAGTGATTAACTGGCGAAAACAAAACCGACACCGTCACACCAACAGAAATACACCCACACTATCACGACACACGACTCCACACAGCGGTCTTTCAACCGCGGTATTCTATTGGCGGTACACACCGCCGCGCTCAAAACACAGCCACATTGGACAATTTGAAAAACACACACCTGAGACACATACACCCACCACTCCCACACACCCAGTACAATATAAAACACCCACCCACATCACCCACAAACCCCTACAACCAAAAATCTACCGAAGGCCAGAGAGAAACACAAAAAACTACAATCAAGCACCCACACGCACACATTACCATCACCCACACAAATTCCACGCACCTCACACAACACACCACTACACATCAGCACACTTATCACCACACAATCCACACTACACATCACCTAAACCACCCCATGGCACCGCAAAGACACCCCAGGTTCTCAGAGGAGGAGCTCAGGGTCACGGTGGAGGAAATCATCCGGGTAGAGCCACAGCTATTCGGAGCACAGGTGCAGCAGACATCCATTGCCAGGAAGATGGAGCTATGGAGCAGAATAGTGGACAGGGTCAACGCAGTGGGACAGCACCCAAGAACTAGGGATGACATCAGGAAGAGGTGGAACGACCTACGGGGGAAGGTACGTTCCGTGGTCTCAATACACCGGCTTGCAGTGTAGTGCAGAGGACTGGCGGCGGACCCCCACCTCCTCCCCCAGAATTTACAACATGGGAGGCGCAGGTCTTGGCGATCCTGCATCCTGAGGGCCTCGGCGGAGTATCTGGAGGAATGGACTCTGGTAAGTCACATCTTCACTACTTCATCCCCCCCACCCCACCTGCATGCCAACACATACCCCCACCTTCACCCCCATCACTCCTACCCCCCCCAAACCACCATCACACAAGCCCCCACACAGGAATGCAAGCACTGGGGTACATGGGCACCACCCATTGCACACCATGCCACACACAGATTCAATAATCATGCTATTATACCCCTGCAGGACCCCTACGCAACGTCACCGCACAGGAGGGTCCAGACATGTCCACTCCACCCCCAGAAGAGGCCCACAGTGATGACAGCAGCTCTGTCCAACTGGATCTAGATGACCAGCCCAGCCCATCGGGGACCTCGGGACAGTCGGTTCCCCTCACACTGCCACAGGCCACTGCAGACCTTCCCCCCTCTGGGAAAACCGGCACAGCACCCACCCAGCGGGCCCATACCTCTGTCACCAGGACACGTCAATCAGCAGTGTGTACACCACTACAGGGTCCAGGCAAACCCACCACCCCAACAACAACAGGGACCTGGGGACAGAGGCCCAGGGAAACAGGGGAACTGGGATGGCTGCTGTGCGACAGGGGGGGGACAGGCCCAGGGAACCCACTCTCCATGAGGCCCTCTCCTCCATCATGGAAGCCTACCACCACTCCCAGGAGATGATGGCAACAGTACTGACCAAGTTCCAGGAGACCCAGCGCATGCAGGAGGAACAGTATATGGGCTTCAGGGAGGAACTCAGAACCATCAGCACCACCCTGGGCACCATCGTAGGGATGCTGAATCTAGTTGTCACCACCTTGAGGGACACTGTGGCACCACAAACGGCCCCTGACACTAGCATGGATGAAGAACTGCCCACCACCTCTGCCGGCGCTAGTGGACAGGAGGCACCTCCACAGGACCAACAGGCCACCAGCACCCAACCCCCTGCAGAAGGAGAACCACCCCGCAAGCGGTCCCTGAGATCCAGGAACAAGACAGAGAAAGATGCCAAGACCCCCGCCAAGAAATGAGACCACCCTGATTGTCATCCCACTGTCCCACTTTGTCACCCTGTCCTTCCACAAACTGCCCCAGCTCCACTTCCCAGACCCATTTGGACAATGCACCTGTGAGACGAATAGCTTGGACTCTCAAGTGGACATTCCTCCACCATCACCCCTCACCATTTTACAAACCCCCTTGTAGGAGGCTGGACTGGCTTGTAGTGAGTACCAAGGGGTACTTGCACCTTGCACCAGGCCCAGTTATCCCTTATTAGTGTATAGGGTGTCTAGCAGCATAGGCTGATAGATAATGGTAGCTTAGCAGAGCAGCTTAGGCTGAACTAGGAGACATGTGAAGCTACTACAGTACCACTTAGTGTCATATGCACAATATCATAAGAAAACACAATACACAGTTATACTAAAAATAAAGGTACTTTATTTTTATGACAATATGCCAAAGTATCTCAGAGTGTACCCTCAGTGAGAGGATAAGAAATATACACAAGATATATATACACAATACCAGAAATATGCAGTATAGTCTTAGAAAACAGTGCAAACAATGTATAGTTACAATAGGATGCAATGGGGACATATAGGGATAGGGGCAACACAAACCATATACTCCAAAAGTGGAATGCGAACCACGAATGTACCTCAAACCTATGTGACCTTGTAGAGGGTCGCTGGGACTATTAGAAAATAGTGAGAGTTAGAAAAATAACCCTCCCCAAGACCCTGAAAAGTGAGTGCAAAGTGCACTAAAGTTCCCCTAAGGACAAAGAAGTCGTGTTAGAGGAATAATGCAGGAAAGACACAAACCAACAATGCAACAACAATGGATTTCCAATCTTGGGTACCTGTGGAACAAGGGGACCAAGTCCAAAAGTCACAAGCAAGTCGGAGATGGGCAGATGCCCAGGAAATGCCAGCTGTGGGTGCAAAGAAGCTTCTACTGGACAGAAGAAGCTGAGGTTTCTGCAGGAACGAAAAGGGCTAGAGACTTCCCCTTTGGTGGACGGATCCCTCCCGCCGTGGAGAGTCGTGCAGAAGTGTTTTTCCGCCGAAAGAACGCCAACAAGCCTTGCTAGCTGCAAATCGTGCGATTAGCGTTTTTGGACCCTGCTGTGGCCCAGGAGGGACCAGGAGGTCGCAAATTGGACCAGGAGGTGTAGGGGGCACGTCGAGCAAGACAAGGAGCCCTCTTAGCAGCAGGTAGCACCCGGAGAAGTGCCAGAAACAGGCATTACGAGGATGCGTGAAACGGTGCTCACCCGAAGTCGCACAAAGGAGTTCCACATCGCCGGAGACCAACTTAGAAAGTCGTGCAATGCAGGTTAGAGTGCCGTGGACCCAGGCTTGGCTGTGCACAAAGGATTTCCGCCGGAAGTGCACAGGGGCCGGAGTAGCTGCAAAAGTCGCGGTTCCCAGCAATGCAGTCTAGCGAGGTGAGGCAAGGACTTACCTCCACCAAACTTGGACTGAAGAGTCACTGGACTGTGGGAGTCACTTGGACAGAGTTGCTGGATTCGAGGGACCTCGCTCGTCGTGCTGAGAGGAGACCCAAGGGACCGGTAATACAGCTTTTTGGTGCCTGCGGTTGCAGGGGGAAGATTCCGTCGACCCACGGGAGATTTCTTCGTAGCTTCTAGCGCAGAGAGGAGGCAGACTACCCCCACAGCATGCACCACCAGGAAAACAGTCGAGAAGGCGGCAGGATTAGCGTTACAGAGTTGCAGTAGTCATCTTTGCTACTATGTTGCAGGTTTGCAGGCTTCCAGCGCGGTCAGCAGTCGATTCCTTGGCAGAAGGTGAAGAGAGAGATGCAGAGGAACTCGGCTGAGCTCTTGCATTCGTTATCTAAAATTTCCCCAGAGACAAAGACCCTAAATAGCCAGAAAAGAGGGTTTGGCTACCTAGGAGAGAGGATAGGCTAGCAACACCTGAAGGAGCCTATCAGGAGGAGTCTCTGACGTCACCTGGTGGCACTGGCCACTCAGAGCAGTCCAGTGTGCCAGCAGCACCTCTGTTTCCAAGAAGGCAGAGGTCTGGAGCACACTGGAGGAGTTCTGGACACCTCCCAGGGGAGGTGCAGGTCAGGGGAGTGGTCACTCCCCTTTCCTTTGTCCAGTTTCGCACCAGAGCAGGGCTAAGGGGTCCCCTGAACCGGTGTAGACGGGCTTATGCAGAATTGGGCACATCTGTGCCAAGAAAGCATTTCCAGAGGCTGGGGGAGGCTACTCCTCCCCTGCCTTCACACCATTTTCCAAAGGGAGAGGGTGTAACACCCTCTCTCAGAGGAAGTTCTTTGTTCTGCCATCCTGGGCCAGGCCTGGCTGGACCCCAGGAGGGCAGATGCCTGTCTGGGGGGTTGGCAGCAGCAGCAGCTGCAGTGAAACCCCAGGAAAGGCAGTTTGGCAGTACCCGGGTCTGTGCTGCAGACCACTGGGATCATGGGATTGTGCCAACTATGCCAGGATGGCATAGAGGGGGCAATTCCATGATCATAGACATGTTACATGGCCATATTCGGAGTTACCATTGTGAAGCTACATATAGGTAGTGACCTATATGTAGTGCACGCGTGTAATGGTGTCCCCGCACTCACAAAGTCCGGGGAATTGGCCCTGAACAATGTGGGGGCACATTGGCTAGTGCCAGGGTGCCCTCACACTAAGTAACTTTGCACCTAACCTTTACCAGGTAAAGGTTAGACATATAGGTGACTTATAAGTTACTTAAGTGCAGTGTAAAATGGCTGTGAAATAACGTGGACGTTATTTCACTCAGGCTGCAGTGGCAGGCCTGTGTAAGAATTGTCAGAGCTCCCTATGGGTGGCAAAAGAAATGCTGCAACCCATAGGGATCTCCTGGAACCCCAATACCCTGGGTACCTCAGTACCATATACTAGGGAATTATAAGGGTGTTCCAGTAAGCCAATGTAAATTGGTAAAATTGGTCACTAACCTGTTAGTGACAATTTGAAAGAAATGAGAGAGCATAACCACTGAGGTTCTGATTAGCAGAGCCTCAGTGAGACAGTTAGTCACTACACAGGTAACACATTCAGGCACACTTATGAGCACTGGGGCCCTAGAGAACAGGGTCCCAGTGACACATACAACTAAAACAACATATATACAGTGAAAAATGGGGGTAACATGCCAGGCAAGATGGTACTTTCCTACACAACCCCCCCCCCCAAACGAAGGACAATAAGACTAGCCATGACCTGATGAGTCTTCATTGTCTAAGTGGAAATATCTGGAGAGTCCATCTGCATTGGAGTGGCTACTCCCAGGTCTATGTTCCACTGTATAGTCCATTCCCTGTAGGGATATGGACGACCTCAATAATTTAGGATTTTCACCTTTCATTTGTTTTAGTCAAAGTAGAGGTTTGTGGTCTGTCTGAACAATGAAGTGAGTGCCAAACAGGTATGGCCTCAACTTCTTCAGAGCCCAGACCACAGCAAAGGCCTCCCTCTCTATGGCAGACCAACGCTTTTCCCTAGGGGTCAACCTCCTACTAATAAAAGCAACAGGTTGATCCTGGCCCTCAGAATTAAGTTGTGATAGGACTGCCCCTACTCCTAATTCAGATGCATCAGTTTGGACATAGAATTTTTTAGAGTAACAAGGGCTTTTCAGGACAGGTGCAGAGCACATGGCCTGCTTCAGCTCCTCAAAAGCTTTCTGACAGTTTGCTGTCCATAATATCTTTTTAGGCATTTTCTTGGATGTGAGGTCATTAAGAGGGGCTGCAATGGAGCCATAGTTCTTAATGAACCTCCTGTAATACCCAGTGAGGCCTAGGAAGGCTCTCACCTGAGTCTGAGTGGTAGGGGGAACCCAATCAATAATTGTTTGGATTTTCCCCTGAAGTGGTGCAATCTGTTCCCCACCAACAAGGTGTCCCAGATAAACCACCTTACCCTGCCCTATCTGGCACTTTGAAGCCTTGATAGTGAGACCTGCCTTTTGCAGGGCCTCCAAAACTTTCCATAGGTGGACCAGGTGATCATCCCAGCTGGAGCTAAAGACAGCTATATCGTCCAAATATGGTGCACTGAAAGCTTCCAGCCCTTGCAGGACTGTGTTCACCAACCTTTGAAAAGTGGCATGTGCATTTTTCAAACCAAAAGGCATTACTGTAAATTGGTAATGGCCTCCAATGGTTGAAAATGCAGTTTTAGGTTTAGCATCTTCTGACAATTTGATCTGCCAATACCCTGCAGTCAAATCAAAAGTGCTTAGATACTTGGCAGATGCCAGTGTATCTATGAGCTCATCTGCCCTGGGTATAGGGTGAGCATCAGTTTTGGTTACCAGGTTGAGACCTCTATAGTCTACACAAAATCGCATTTCCTTCTTTCCATCTTTGGAATGGGGTTTTGGTACAAGTACCACAGGAGAAGCCCATGGACTTTCAGAGTGCTCAACCACTCCTAGTTCTAACATTTTCTGCACCTCTTGCTTTATGCAGTCCCTGCTATGGTCAGGCTGCCTATAGATCTTACTTTTGACAGGTAAACTGTCTCCAGTATCTATAGTGTGCTCACACCAAGAAGTGGTACCTGGCACAGTAGAGAAGAGTTCAGAGAATTAATCTAGGAGATTTATGCAATGGTCTTTCTGCTCAGCAGTAAGACAATCTGCCAAAACTACACCTTCCACAAGAGCATCTTGTTCTGTGGAAGAGAAGAGATCAGGTAGAGGATCACTGTCTTCTTCCTGTCCCTCATCAGTTGCCATGAGCAGGGTGAGATCAGCCCTGTCATAGTAGGGTTTCAGGCGGTTGACATGGAGCACCCTAAGGGGACTCCTGGCAGTGCCTAAGTCAACTAAATAGGTGACTTCTCCCTTCTTTTCAACAATTGTGTGGGGTCCACTCCATTTATCTTGGAGTGCTCTTGGGGCCACAGGCTCCAAGACCCACACTTTCTGCCCTGGTTGGTACTGAACCAAAACAGCCTTCTGGTCATGCCATTGCTTCTGGAGCTCTTGGCTGGCCTGAAGGTTCTTACTGGCCTTTTTCATATACTCAGCCATCCTTGATCTGAGGCCAAGTACATAATCCACAATATCTTGCTTAGGAGCTTTTACAGGTTGTTCCCAACCCTCCTTGACAAGTGTGAGTGGGCCCCTAACAGGGTGTCCAAAAAGAAGTTCAAAGGGGCTGAAGCCCACTCCTTTCTGGGGTACCTCCCTGTAGGCAAAAAGGAGGCATGGTAGAAGGATATCCCATCTCCTGCGGAGTTTTTCAGGGAGACCCATAATCATGCCTTTGAGAGTTTTGTTAAATCTCTCCACCAGTCCATTTGTTTGTGGATGATAGGGTGTAGTGAATTTATAAGTTACACCACACTCCTTCCACATGGCCTTTAAATATGCAGACATGACATTGCTTCCTCTGTCTGATACTACTTCCTTTGGGAAGCCCACCCTAGAAAATATTCCCAGGAGGGCCTTTGCCACTGCAGGTGCTGTAGTGGTCCTTAAAGGAATTGCTTCAGGGTATCTTGTGGCATGGTCCACTACCACCAAGATAAACCTATTGCCTGAAGCAGTAGGAGGGTCAAGGGGGCCAACTATGTCGACCCCTACCCTCTCAAAGGGAACCCCAACCACAGGCAGTGGAATAAGGGGTGCCTTTGGGGTGCCACCTGTCTTGCCACTGGCTTGACAGGTTTCACAGGACTTACAAAACTCTTTTGTGTCCTCAGACATCCTAGGCCAATGAAACAATGGAACAAGCCTGTCCCAAGTTTTCATTTGACCCAGATGCCCAGCTAGGGGAATGTCGTGGGCAAGAGTTAGGAGGAACTTTCTGTACTCCTGAGGAATCACTAATCTCCTGGCAGCTCCAGCTTTAGGATCCCTTGCCTCAGTGTACAAGAGGTTGTCCTCCCAGTAAACTCTGTGAGAGTCACTGACATCCCCATTAGCCTGTTTGACAGCTTGCTGTCTTAGACCCTCTAATGTGGGAAAGGTTTGCTGTGCCACACTCAGCTCCTCCCTGGCAGGCCCTCCTTCACCCAAAAGCTCAGCAGTGTCTGCTTCAAGCTCCTCTGGTGTAGGTTCTGCACAGGGAGGGAATTCTTCTTCCTCAGAAGTTGAATCCACTGTAGAGGGAGGGATAGTAGGAAGTGTTTTGCTTCTACTAGCCCTAGCTTTAGGGAGCACTTGGTCCATTGTTCCAGGATCCAAGCTTCCCTGTCCTTTTTGCTTTTTGGCCTGAGCCCTGGTTAAAGCAAAAATATGCCCTGGGATGCCCAGCATTGCTGCATGGGCCTCCAACTCCACATCTGACCAAGCTGATGTCTCCAAATCATTTCCTAGTAGACAGTCTACAGGTAAATCTGTGGCTACCACAACTTTCTTTGGACCAGTAACCCCCCCCCCAGTTGAGATTTACAACAGCCATGGGGTGGCTAAGTGTGTTGTTGTGAGCATCGGTTACTTGGTACTGGTGCCCAAGTAGGTGTTGTTCAGGGTGGACCAGTTTCTCTATGACCATAGTCACACTGGCTCCAGTGTCCCTGTAGGCCTGAACCTCAACACCATTTATTAGGGGTAGCTGCTTGTACTTATCCATATTAAGGGGACAAGCAACTAAGGTGGCTAAATCATTAGCCCCCTCAGAGACTAACACAGCCTCTGTGGCCTCCCTAACAAAGCCAACCCAACTAAGTTACCAATAGTGAGCCCAGCTACTCCCTTGGATTGGCTATTAGTAGGTTTGCTCCCTCCACCACTGCTATTAGTAGGGACACTAGGGGTAGCAGTAGGGGTTGTAGTGGTAGGAGGCTTGGTGCTTTTCTTTGGACAACTGGGATCTGTTGTCCAATGGCCTTTTACTTTACATAAATAGCACCATGGTTTCTTTTCTTTGTTTTGATTAAAAGAAGATTTGGGTCCACCACCCCCAGCAGAGTGTTTTTGTGGGCCTGATGAAGACTCATTTTTAGATTTGTCCCCACCCTTGTCAGAAGACTTACCATCCTTCTTTTTGTTGCCATCTTTGTCACCCCCTGTATGAACTTTTCTGTTCACCCTTGTTCTGACCCATTTGTCTGCCTTCTTTCCCAATTCTTGGGGAGAGGTCAGATCAGAGTCCACCAAGTACTGGTGCAACAAATCAGACACACAATTATTAAGAATATGCTCTCTCAGGATCAAGTTATACAGGCTGTCATAATAAGTAACTTTACTGCCATGTAACCACCCCTCCAAGGCCTTCACTGAATGGTCAATGAAATCAACCCAGTCTTGTGAAGACTCCTTTTTGGTCTCTCTGAACTTGATCCAGTATTGTTCAGTGGTTAAGCCATAACCATCCAGGAGTGCATTCTTAAGAACTGTAAAATTATTGGCATCACTTTCTTTCACAGTAAGGAGCCTATCCCTACCTTTTCCACTAAATGATAGCCATAGGATAGCAGCCCACTGCCTTTGAGGGACATCCTGTACAACACAGGCCCTCTCAAGTGCAGCAAACCACTTGTTAATGTCATCCCCTCCTTATAAGGGGGAACTATCTTATGCAGATTCCTGGAATCATGCTCTTTTGCAAGATGACTATGGGGAATACTGCTGCTGCCACCATGGGTTTCTAAACCCAACTTCTGTCTTTCCTTCTCTAATTCTAAAGACTGTCTATCCAAATCCAGCTGTTGCTTTTTAAGCTTCAGTCTGGTTTGTTCCACCGTCAACTTATTGAGTTCCCTCTCTAACAATCTGTCATCAGGGTTGGTGGGAGGGACATTTCTAGATACAGAGGTATGATGGGAATGAACAGAAGGAGACCTGTCCCTTACAGAGGGCACCCTAACAGCTTGGCTAACAGAAACATCAGTACCACTGTGGTGAGAATAAATGCTTTTGCTATGATGTGAGACAACACTATTTGTATGGTGTGGCTCTTCATCATTACCAACTATGCTAGACTGTCTAGTAATGGGCAGGCTAGGAAGTTTCTTTCCTGAACTTTTTCCTGGGGGAGTCCCTGGATCAGATTGGGAACCATTAGCTACTTTTTCAACAGATGGGGCACTTTTAGCCTTATAATGTTCTCTAAGCATGTTAGGTAACAGTTCCAAGGAAGGATTCTTCCCTACACTCAAACCTCTCTCTACACAGAGACTCCTTGCTCCTTTCCAGCTAAGCTGGTCATATGCAAGTTTGGACAGATCAACATTTTGGCCTGTGCCAGACATTTTTAGAAAGAGTTAAAGTGATAGAAAAAGGATAAAAAGTTTGTCAGAGCTTTTTAGAAAGACAGAGAAAAAAACTTTTTAAACTTTTTAGAACTTTTTAGAAAGTTAGAAGTACTTTTCAGCACTTAGAAAAGAGTGAAAAGAGGAAATGCAAAACTTTTTGGTTATGTGTATATACACTGAACTTGTTTTGTATATTTTTCTCTTATGAAAAGTACAATGACAAGAGTGGTAAGTAGTCTCAAAGCACTTATCCCACCGCTGCACAACCAATGTAGGAGGCTGGACTGGCTTGTAGTGAGTACCAAGGGGTACTTGCACCTTGCACCAGGCCCAGTTATCCCTTATTAGTGTATAGGGTGTCTAGCAGCATAGGCTGATAGATAATGGTAGCTTAGCAGAGCAGCTTAGGCTGAACTAGGAGACGTGTGAAGCTACTACAGTACCACTTAGTGTCATATGCACAATATCATAAGAAAACACAATACACAGTTATACTAAAAATAAAGGTACTTTATTTTTATGACAACATGCCAAAGTATCTCATAGTGTACCCTCAGTGAGAGGATAGGAAATATACACAAGATATATATACACAATACCAAAATATGCAGTAAAAGTCTTAGAAAACAGTGCAAACAATGTATAGTTACAATAGGATGCAATGGGGACACATAGGGATAGGGGCAACACAAACCATATACTCCAAAAGTGGAATGCGAACCACGAATGGACCCCAAACCTATGTGACCTTGTAGAGGGTCGCTGGGACTATTAGAAAATAGTGAGAGTTAGAAAAATAACCCTCCCCAAGACCCTGAAAAGTGAGTGCAAAGTGCACTAAAGTTCCCCTAAGGACAAAGAAGTCGTGTTAGAGGAATAATGCAGGAAAGACACAAACCAACAATGCAACAACGATGGATTTCCAATCTTGGGAACCTGTGGAACAAGGGGACCAAGTCCAAAAGTCACAAGCAAGTCGGAGATGGGCAGATGCCCAGGAAATGCCAGCTGTGGGTGCAAAGAAGCTTCTACTGGACAGAAGAAGCTGAGGTTTCTGCAGGAACGAAAAGGGCTAGAGACTTCCCCTTTGGTGGACAGATCCCTCTCGCCGTGGAGAGTCGTGCAGAAGTATTTTCCCGCCGAAAGAATGCCAACAAGCCTTGCTAGCTGCAAATCGTGCGGTTAGCGTTTTTGGACGCTGCTGTGGCCCAGGAGGGACCAGGAGGTCGCAAATTGGACCAGGAGGTAGAAACGGACGTCGAGCAAGACAAGGAGCCCTCTTAGCAGCAGGTAGCACCCGGAGAAGTGCCAGAAACAGGCACTATGAGGATGCGTGAAACAGTGCTCACCCGAAGTTGCACAAAGGAGTCCCACGTCGCCGGAGACCAACTTAGAAAGTCGTGCAATGCAGGTTAGAGTGCCGTGGACCCAGGCTTGGCTGTGCATAAAGGATTTCCGCCGGAAGTGCACAGGGGCCGGAGTAGCTGCAAAAGTCGCGGTTCCCAGCAATGCAGACTAGCGAGGTGAGGCAAGGACTTACCTCCACCAAACTTGGACTGAAGAGTCACTGGACTGTGGGAGTCACTTGGACAGAGTTGCTGGATTCGAGGGACCTCGCTCGTCGTGCTGAGAGGAGACCCAAGGGACCGGTAATGCAGCTTTTTGGTGCCTGCGGTTGCAGGGGGAAGATTCCGTCGACCCACAGGAGATTTCTTCAGAGCTTCTAGCGCAGAGAGGAGGCAGACTACCCCCACAGCATGCACCACCAGGAAAACAGTAGAGAAGGCGGCAGGATCAGCGTTACAGAGTTGCAGTAGTCGTCTTTGCTACTATGTTGCAGGTTTACAGGCTTCCAGCACGGTCAGCAGTCGATTCCTTGGCAGAAGGTGAAGAGAGAGATGCAGAGGAACTCGGCTGAGCTTTTGCATTCGTTATCTAAAATTTCCCCAGAGACAGAGACCCTAAATCGCCAGAAAAGAGGGTTTGGCTACCTAGGAGAGAGGATAGGTTAGCAACACCTGAAGGAGCCTATCAGGAGGAGTCTCTGACGTCACCTGGTGGCACTGGCCACTCAGAGCAGTCCAGTGTGCCAGCAGCACCTCTGTTTCCAAGATGGCAGAGGTCTGGAGCACACTGGAGGAGCTCTGGACACCTCCCAGGGGAGGTGCAGGTCAGGGGAGTGGTCACTCCCCTTTCCTTTGTCCAGTTTCGCGCCAGAGCAGGGCTAAGGGGTCCCCTGAACCGGTGTCGACTGGCTTATGCAGAATTGGGCACATCTGTGCCCAAGAAAGCATTTCCAGAGGCTGGGGGAGGCTACTCCTCCCCTGCCTTCACACCATTTTCCAAAGGGAGAGGGTGTAACACCCTCTCTCAGAGGAAGTTCTTTGTTCTGCCATCCTGGGCCAGGCCTGGCTGGACCCCAGGAGGGCAGATGCCTGCCTGAGGGGTTGGCAGCAGCAGCAGCTGCAGTGAAACCCCAGGAAAGGCAGTTTGGCAGTACCAGGGTCTTTGCTGAAGACCACTGGGATCATGGGATTGTGCCAACTATGCCAGGATGGTATAGAGGGGGCAATTCCATGATCATAGACATGTTACATGGCCATATTCGGAGTTACCATTGTGAAGCTACATATAGGTAGTGACCTATATGTAGTGCACGCGTGTAATGGTGTCCCCGCACTCACAAAGTCCGGGGAATTGTCTCTGAACAATGTGGGGGCACCTTGGCTAGTGCCAGGGTGCCCTCACACTAAGTAACTTTGCACCTAACCTTTACCAGGTAAAGGTTAGACATATAGGTGACTTATAAGTTACTTAAGTGCAGTGTAAAATGGCTGTGAAATAACGTGGAGGTTATTTCACTCAGGCTGCAGTGGCAGGCCTGTGTAAGAATTGTCAGAGCTCCCTATGGGTGGCAAAAGAAATGCTGCAGCCCATAGGGATCTCCTGGAACCCCAATACCCTGGGTACCTCAGTACCATGTCCTAGGGAATTATAAGGGTGTTCCAGTAAGCCAATGTAAATTGGTAAAATTGGTCACTAGCCTGTTAGTGACAATTTGAAAGAAATGAGAGAGCATAACCACCGAGGTTCTGATTAGCAGAGCCTCAGTGAGACAGTTAGTCACTACACAGATAACACATTCAGGCACACTTATGAGCACTGGGGCCCTGGGTTACCAGGGTCCCAGTGACACATACAACTAAAACAACATATATACAGTGAAAAATGGGGGTAACATGCCAGGCAAGATGGTACTTTCTTACACCCCTCCAATAGTATCCACATAAATAAACACCGTCATAGCACAAAACAATCAGGAGTCTGTCTGTGATTTCAAAAAACTGTATTAGAAATTACAGTGCCAAAATGCTTATTTAAATTGTGATGCCAACATACCAATGTCACGCAGCTGTAGTCCATGGGGAAACAAAGAAGTTGTCACACTGTGGGAAACACATCTGTGAAATCGGAAGGGAAAGTGACAAGTCAGTTACCATACACTGGGTGAAAAGGACAGACAATAGAGAGGTAGTAGTGTATACGTATATGTAGTAGGCCGGTTTGTATTCTTACCTGTGTCTCACTGGAAATATTGCTGGATCACCGTGTTCCTGTTCTCTATGTCGTCTTCTTGTGCTTCCTCCTCTTCACTCTCCACAGGCTCCACAGCTGCTACAACACCACCATCTGGACCATCCTCCTGCAGAAAAGGCACCTGGCGACGCAAAGCCAGGTTGTGAAGCATACAGCAGGCCACGTTGATCTGGCACACCTTCTTTGGTGAGTAGAATAGGGATCCACCTGTCATATGGAGGCAGCGGAACCTGGCCTTCAGGAGGCCGAAGGTCCGCTCGTTCACCCTCCTAGTTCGCACATGGGCCTCATTGTAGCGTTCCTCTGCCCTTGTCCTGGGATTCCTCACTGGGGTCAGTAGCCCTGACAGGTTGGGGTAACCAGAGTCACCAATTTGCCACACACGGTGCCTCTGGAGTTGACCACATCACATAAGGGATGCTGCTATTGCGCAGGATGAAGGCGTCATGCACAGAGCCAGGGAAAATGGCATTCACATGGGAGATGTACTGGTCTGCCAAACATACCATCTGTACATTCATGGAATGATAACTCTTCCGGTTCCTGTACACCTGTTCACTCCTGTGGAGGGGGGACCAAAGCCACATGGGTCCCATCAATGGCACCTATGATGTTGGGGATATGTCCAAGGGCATAGAAGTCACCTTTCACTGTAGCCAAATCCTCCACCTCAGGAAAAACGATGTAGCTCCGCATGTGTTTCAGCAGGGCAGACAACACTCTGGAGAACACGTTGGAAAACATAGGCTGGGACATCCCTGATGAAATGGCCACAGTTGTTTTAAATTACCCACTTGCTAAGAAATGGAGTACTGACAGCTCCTGCACTAGAGGGGGGATTCCTGTGGGATGGCGGATAGCTGACATCAGGTCTGGCTCCAGCTGGGCACACAGTTCCTGGATTGTGGCACGGTCAAGCCTGTAGGTCATGATGACATGTCGCTCCTCCATTGTCAACAGGTCCACCAGCGGTGTGTACACCGGAGGATGCCGCCATCTCCTCACATGTCCCAGCGGACGGTGCATATGAAGGACAACACCGAGCACAGAGTCAAATAACCCAGAGGTACATAACCACAGCTTGCACAGAACACGAATCTTAATCCATATAATGGCTTGTATGAGTGTTGAGGCAAGGCCTAGGTATGTGTGATGCAGTAAAATAATTAAGGCATGTGGGCCCCAGAAATGGCGGCTGCCTGACCTGTAAAGTGGGACAATGGGATGTGAGATAACTGCGCTGGCGTTGTAGACCGTGGCGGTAGGCGGTCGAAGACCGCAGCTCAGTGCTGCATTGGTTAACATTGGACCCTATGGGTCCCAGGAGCCAATGATGATGTATGCCGGCAGTAGCGGTACGCACCGCCGCGGTCGTGACTGCCATTTTCTAACTGTTCAATCACTCGATACATGATCTTCGACAGGAGAGGACCTACACTGCAAGTGCTGCTGTGACCTCGGTCTGGAAGAGACAATGGCTCATGCGTCTGGGGAAAGGGCCCCTGCCTTCACATCGGAGGTGTTGGAGAAGCTTGTGGATGGGGTCCTCCCCCAGTACGCGCTACTCTACGGTCCTCTAGACAAACAGGTAAATACACTGGGAGCATGCTCTATGGGCTATGCCTGTGTGGAGTGGGGTGGATGAAAGAGGTGGGGGGGAGAGATTGAGGCATGCATGAAACGACGGTGAGTGCATGTGCCACATGGCAAGGGTAGGGATGGGGGCCACTCACATTGACGGTGCAGAAGGTAATGACTTCTCTTCTCCCCCTGTACATTTCATATAGGTCAGCGCCCCCCAGAAAACCGATATTTGGTGTGCCATCGTCAAGGACGTCCGGACCCTGGGGGTCCACCACAGACGGGGCACCCACTGCCGGAAAAGATGAGAGGACATTCGCCGCTGGAGCAGGAAGACGGCGGAGGCTCAGCTGGGGATGGCCTCCCAACGTGGGAGGGGTGCCCGTCGAACCTTGACCCCCCTGATGTTCCGGATCCTGGCGGTGGCCTACCCCGAGTTGGATGGGCGCGTGAGGGCATCACAGCAGACACAAGGGGGTGAGTACACTCTCATTCAGCTGACTTTGCGTGCAGTGGAGGGGTCTGGGTGGGGGAGGAGGGCTGTGGGTATGCCGAGGCCAGGGCGAGTTCCATAGGCTAGGCCCCTCCATAAGGCATGGCCCTGTGGCCCCCCACCCCACCTCTGTAGGGTGCCAAGTACAGCTATTTATGCCCCTGTGTCATCTATGTGTGCAGATGTCGTCCATAGCCTTGTAGGCCATGTCCCAGGGATTGAATAGTGGACCCCAAGTGCGCGGCGTAGTGCAGGGGGCTTCAGTGTCTGTCCTGTCCGCCAACGGTAGTGATAATGCATGCACTCAACATGTCTTTATTCTGTTTCCCCCCCCCCTTTTTGTGGTCTCCCTGTACTTGTGTGCATTAGCATCATCAGGCGGAGGAGCAGTGGCACCGTAGCACAAGGGAGCTGCATCCTACATGGCCATGGAGGGCCACACTACGGACTCGGACTTCACCAGTGGGACAGAGGGCGAGGGGAGCTCCACGGCGGGGACAGGAGTGGAGAATAGCGATACGGACTCGTCCTCTGATGGGAGCTCCCTTGTGGTGGCGGCAACATCTGTGCCCCCGCATCAACAGGTACAGTCGCCACCCCCCGTACCAGAACCGCCCTCCCAGCAGCCCCTCAGCCTTTGCCCCGTGCCCGCTCACCCAGGAGGGTGGGCATCTCCTTCGCCCCAGGCACCTCAGGCCCTGCCCCAGTCACCCCTGCTGCCCTCAGTGAGGTGGCCATTGACCTCCTCAGTTCACTCAATGTTGGGCAGTCTACCATTTTGAATGCCATCCAGGGTGTAGAAAGGGAGTTGCAACACACAAATGCAGTCCTGGAGGGCATTCATTCTGGTCAGGCTGCCCTTCATCGAACCATCCAGACCCTGGCCTCAGCACGGATGGCAGCCATTGTCCCTGTGTCTAGCCTCCCCCCTCCAACTTCCTCCACCCAGACCCAATCCCCTGTACCTCTGCCTATCCCAAGCATACCATCCAACCAGCCTGCACACACCTCAACACCCAAGGGAAGCTCAGGCAAACATAAACACCACACATCCCACAGGCACTCACACAAGCATCATACCCATGCAGACATACTAACATCCACTGCCTCCACTGTGTCCCCCTCCTCCACGTCTCCCTCCTCCCTCCCTGTCACAACTCCACTCACACCTGCATGCACAACATCTTCAGCCACTACGTCCCTCATCAGCACACACACCAGAACACCCCGCACACGTGCAGTCACCACCCCCCACACGTGCAGTCACCACCCCCCCTACATTTACGCGTCCCCTGTGTCCTCTCCCAGTGTGTCTGTGACGCCACCTCCCAAGATACACAAACGCAGGCAGCCACCCACCCAACAGGCATCCACCTCACGACAGCCTCCAGCCCAAGCACCTGCACCCAAAGCCACCAGACTTACACCTCCTACAACCACAACCTCTTCCTCCACTCCCAAACCTCCTCCACCTACCTGTCCCACTGCTCCCCCCAAAAAATTCCTGGCAAAACATGACCTCTTCCCCACAACTCCCCCACCCTGTCCAGGTCATAGGTCCCGAGCTAGCACCTCAGCCACTTCATCTCCGGGCCCGGTGGCGCGTGTCGTCCGAGGACTGTGGAGTGCACCGGCCACCAGGGCAGCCAGTCTGGCACGGAGCCAGAGCACAGCCAGCCCCCCCGAGAAACATCCGAAAATGCCCAGTGCCCGGCGGGAGAGGGTGAAGACCCCAGTCAAAAAATCCGCTCCCAGGGGTCCCTGAGGGAGTGTGGAGGCAGCTGTGACACCTCCCAAGGTGGGGAAGGGCCACAGGAGACCCGGAAAGTCTGGGAAGGGCAGCACGCCCGAGAACACCGCCATCATCCCAGCTGCCCAGGAGGGCCCCGCCAGCCCCATCCCAGCTGGCCAGGAGGCCACCGCCAGCCCATCCCAGCTGCCCAGGAGGGCCCTGCCAGCCCCATCCCAGCTGGCCAGGAGGCCACTGCCAGCCCCATCCCAGCTGCCCAGGAGGGCCCCGCCAGCCCCATCCCAGATGGCCAGGAGTCCACCGCCAGCCCAAGCACAGCTGCCCAGGAGGGCCCCGCCAGCCCCAGCCCAGATGGCCAGGAGGCCACCGCCAGCCCCAGCACAGCTGCCCAGGAGGGTCCTGCCAGCCCCAGCCCAGATGGACCATGAGGACCCCGCCAGCCCCAGCATAGCTGCTCAGGAGGACCCCGCCAGCCCCATCCCAGATGGCCAGGAGGGTCCCGCCATCTCAAGCACCGCTGAACAGGGCAAGGCCATCTCAAGCACCACAGAACAGGGCACCGCCATCTCAAGCACCACTGAACAGGGCACCGCCATCTCAAGCACCGCTGAACAGGGCAAGGCCATCTCAAGCACCGCTGAACAGGGCAAGGCCATCTCAAGCACCGCTGAACAGGGCACCGCCATCTCAAGCACCGCTGAACAGGGCAAGGCCATCTCAAGCACCGCTGAACAGGGCAACGCCATCTCAAGCACCGCTGAACAGGGCACCGCCATCTCAAGCACCGCTGAACAGGGCAAGGCCATCTCAAGCACCGCTGAACAGGGCAAGGCCATCTCATGCACCGCTGAACAGGGCAAGGCCATCTCAAGCACCGCTGAACAGGGCACCGCCATCTCAAGCACCGCTGAACAGGGCAAGGCCATCTCAAGCACCGCTGAACAGGGCAAGGCCATCTCAAGCACCATTGAACAGGGCACCGCCATCTCAAGCACCGCTGAACAGGGCAAGGCCATCTCAAGCACCGCTGAACAGGGCACCGCCATCTCAAGCACCGCTGAACAGGGCAAGGCCATCTCAAGCACCGCTGAACAGGGCACCACCATCTCAAGCACCGCTGAACAGGGCACCGCCATCTCAAGCACTGCTGAACAGGGCAAGGCCATCTCAAGCACCGCTGAACAGGGCAAGGCCATCTCAAGCACCGCTGAACAGGGCAAGGCCATCTCAAGCACCGCTGAACAGGGCAC
Source organism: Pleurodeles waltl (assembly GCF_031143425.1). Classification (NCBI taxonomy): domain Eukaryota; kingdom Metazoa; phylum Chordata; class Amphibia; order Caudata; family Salamandridae; genus Pleurodeles; species Pleurodeles waltl. The sequence continues at coordinate 1,191,093,216 of NC_090439.1, forward strand.
CGCCATCTCAAGCATCGCTGAACAGGGCAAGGCCATCTCAAGCACCGCTAGCCCATGAGCGGCAGGGGCACTGACGCAACTGTGTCGGTCACGGGGTGCACGAAGCACTCTGGGCACCAGTCCCCCTCCAGAACCAGTGGGGACTGTTATCCACTTGAGAGACTGTGGCTTTGCACTCCCCAGGATTGAACAGTGGGCAGACCACCCACTGTATAGACTTGAGAGACTGTGGCTTTGCACTCCCCGGGATTGAACAGTGGGCAGACCACCCACTGTAGAGACTTGAGAGACTGTGGCTTGGCACTCCCCAGGATTGAACAGTGGGCAGACCACCCACTGTAGAGACTTGTGAGACTGTGGCTTGGCACTCCCCAGGATTGAACAGTGGGCAGACAACCCACTTTATTGACTTGTGAGACTGTGGCTTGGCACTCCCCAGGATTGAACAGTGGGCAGACCACCCACTGTATAGACTTGTGAGACTGTGGCTTTGCACTCCCCAGGATTGAACAGTGGGCAGACCACCCACTGTATAGACTTGTGAGACTGTGGCTTTGCACTCCCCAGGATTGAACAGTGGGCATGGAGCCCCCTCGTGGATCTGGCATCGTGCACTCATCCGGCTGAGGTGCCCCCCTCTCCCTTCCCCCTGAGGTGCCTGTAGTATTACTAACTGATGCCCCTGCAGTGTTCTCTCCGTTTAGGTCAGGTATCCTGTGTGGGCTTCGCCCATGCAATTTGGGTCCTGTGGTCCACGGACAATGACTGGTACAATGCCTGGAATTGTATATTTGGTGTATGTATTAGTTTTTAGTGTACATATTTTTGGAGTGCTGTATTTTAATATATTTCAAAGGTTTCAATCTGTTCCTTTTGTCTTTGCAGTCTTCCGGGGGGTTTGGGCGGTGTAACTGTGATGGAATGCTATGCATTGGTGTGTGTGTTGTAGTGGGTGAGGGTGGGAGTGGGTGTCACCCTGTTTTTTGCCTCCCCCCTCTCCTGTGTTGTAGGTGCAGTACTCACTGTTGTCTTCTGCGCCAGCGTTCGTGCTCCTGGTAGAGGAGCAGGAAGAGAATCGCAGGTAGGATTTGGAGTTCCGGGTCCATGGTTCCTCGTGGAGTGTATAGAGGTGAGCGTTTTCTCTTCGAAATGCCTGTTTCCGCCGTGTTTTTATCTGCGGTGCTACCGCCCCGGAAAAGGTGGCGGATTGGTAGGTTGTGATACTGTGGGCGGTACATCGTCTCCCGCCGGTCTGTTGGCGGTGGCCGCCATGCTGTTTGTTGTTACCGCCGTGGCGGTCGGAGTGTTAAAGTGGCTGTCTTTGTTGGCAGTTTCCGCCACGGTCATAATCCCATTTTTTGGACCGCCGGCCTGTTGGCGGTATTAACGCCGCTTTAACACCGAACGCCAGGGTTGTAATGACCACCATAGTTTTTAACTGGTTGAATAATTTAGGCACATGCGATGGCTGAGGACCCCATTTATCACGATGGCAGAGGTCTTGTACCATAAAGGTCCATATTAAGGATTGAAGAAAGATGGTGTGGAAAGTCGGTGGCTCACTGTGTTTTTGGATGCTGCTTTTGTGTTGCCAGGGATAGAAATTTCACTAAGCTACAATTCAGTTGGAGGTCCCCAGATGCAAAACACGCCAGCACTGCTTGCCTCCTTGTTCGTAGGCATCTTTTGTTAAACTTATTTTTTAATAAAGCTTTTCTTTCCAGCAGAAGATTTTGACATGAACAGAGGATGTGTAGGCAATCTTTTGTGCCCTCACTGTATAAATGGCAGGTAGTATTTGTCGCATCTTTGAGCCGGGGGACTACAGTTAGAGCACATGGTAAAAGCCCTAATCTCTTTTGTTTGCCTCAAAAAGCCATGGCCAAGGTATGCTTGTGGGGCCAGAGTCGTGTGGGTGTTCAGAGTCATCCAAGCGTGAGATCTCTGCAAAAAGACTGCTTTGTCCTTCAACAAGGATTGAAACCTAATTGATTTCCAGGCAGCTTTTCTTGTAAGCACTATGCGAGATTGAGGCCCTCCAGAGATCGGTGAGCCCAATCTTCCTTAGTGAGGTGTCTAGGTAAACTCTGGGCGGGAGGTGCTCTTGCATTCGAGCTTCTGCCATAGATGGTAGTTAAGAGAATCTGTGGTAGCGCCTCGGACTTTACTCCAGAAGTTTATAAAATGCACCTCGTTTTGCCAGGGACTGATTCAATGGACCGAACTCCAGTCTAAGTTGATCTGGGGAAGTAAATACAGGAATGTTAAAGATGATCCAGTAGGCTTTGCTCACTGTGTGATTTAGGATTTCTGAATCTCTGCCTCTTTGTACTTCACTCCTGTATGTTATTGTAGGTAAGAGTTTGGCTTTTAGTATTTGTAAGAGGGTTGTGAATTAGGGACCATTCAAGTCTACTTTTAGTCTTTTTAAGGATAGTGCTATGGCTAAGCCTTTTCCCATAATATACCCGCTTTCATGCATGAAATTCTCTGATTTGTCAATGGTGACACCGAGGTATTTGTACTTTTCTGTTTGTAAAAGCTGTGTCTTGCCCCAGAACCACACGTTCGGAGGGGGCCATAGCTCTGACATTGTGCACGTTTTTTAAAAGTTTGGGGTGAGGGTGTTGGTGGCTGAATATTGTTGGGTTGCGTTTATTAATCTCTGGAGTCCTATTTTCGTGTGGCTAATCACTACTAGATCATACACATACATAAGGCATGGTAATTCCAGGTCTCCAATTTTTGGGGCATGCCGATTTGTAAGGGAAAGCGCGCCTGCCAGGTCTGCTAAGTATAAGTTAAAAAGTGTTGGGGCCAGAACGCAGCCCTATTTTAGACCATTGGTAGTTGGTGTCCTCCTCAAGAGAGGCCTGTTCCCAGTTTAGTCTGGACCCATGTATCCGTGTGTAGGGCTATTGTCAGTCTAAAAGTGAGTTTGGAAGTCCCCAGTTTGATAGCTTCTTCCACTGCAGGTTCCTGTCCACGTGGTCAAATGCGGCCTTAAAGTTGACAAAACATAGGTAAAGCTGCAGATTCTGTGGCTTTGTTTTGTCGATAAGGAGTCCAATGGCCATTATATTGATTATGGTGCCAGCAAGTTTAGAGAATCTTGTTTGGGACTTGGGGATTATTCCCTTTTCAGCAATCCATGCAGACAGATGCTCCAACAGCAGAACAGCAAAGTAATTTCCTTCTTGTCTATTAGAGCAATTAAACAATAGTTGTTTGGGAGCGACCTGTCCCCGTTTTTAAAAATGTGTAAAATTATGGACCCTTTCCAGGACTGTGGGATGATGCCGGTATGGCCAATTTCCAGGTAGGGAGGTTCTAAGGTCGCTCCACAGAAGGACCTATTATGCTTGAAGACTGCGGGGGAAGTCCATTAGGGCCCGGAGCGCCTTCTCTCCTACCCTTGGCTATCAAATCCTTTACGGTGAAGATTCAGAAAAGGTTGTAAATGGAATCTTCTCTAGAAACCTGTGTAGAAGGGGAGTTCCAGCAGTTAGTGGGCTCTGTGTAGGCATGCTGAATGGTGCCTGGGTTGAGTACTGGCTGTTGAAATGGACTCCAAGATAGTGTGCCCAGACAGCTTCTGGTATACATGATGTGATACACCATGAGAGCGGCGTGTAAGATTTCATATTGTATGCCAGAAGCACGCTCTATTACTACTCTTTCCATCTGAGTGTAGCTTGGCCCATAGGTCTTCACTATGAGACCTGTTGATTGCCCACTTCAGCTTTTTTAGATACTTTTTTGAAGCCTTAGTACTTCGAGCAGTTCTGGATTCCCAGGCCTGCCGGGGAGTTGCCTTATGGTGGAATTTATTTTTCTTTTAGCTTCTCGTAGTGTGACTCTGTGGACCTGCGACAAGTTTGTTGTTGCTGAAGGGGCTGTGAGTTGCCAGGTGGTGATCGGTTCTGCAAAATTGTTGCATAGCCTGGTGGTTAGTAGTTCCCATTTCAGCACCTCGCTGCCGTTGTTCTCTTCTAGTTCGACTGCCAGGTCCATTGCTGCATTGGATACGAGCTCTATATTCGATTGTGACCATTTAACCCGTTTGTAATTTGTGGTATATGTGGTAATAATTGGGATGCTTACTTTCCATTTTGGAAATCGTCAGGATGATGGCTACTTCCTGTGGGCAATGGTTGCTCTCTCTCCTGTCCCCTAGGTGGTAAGTGGCTACTTTTTCAAATAGTGGCAGAGTGATGAAGGTGTAGTCGATTGTTGTAGAGGCTGTTGTTGAAAAATATGTCCCTGCGGGTGGTGAGTCCTCCAGAAATCTGCCATTCAAGGCTCTTAACTGCAGTTCTTCTAGGCCTTTGAGTAGTGTCCTACTTGTCGTCGTGGGTTCCCCATATTTATTGATCCCTGAGTTGGAAGGCCCTGGACACTATAAAGAGTGATTGTGGCTTCATCTATGGAAGCTCCAAGTAGGTGCAAGTTGAAGTCACCTGAGACGATAATGTCGGCCGTTTCAGCTATTGCTCCACTGCCTATATAGTTCTCAAGATGTTCCACCTTCTTGGTGGCTTTGTTAGATTTGTGTTTAGGATGAAGTTAAGTGTTTACAAGTACTGCCTCAGTGGTAAGCACATCTCTAGAAGTGGCATTTCTTATGGTGTTAATAAATGAAAGAGTGTAGACCAGAGGGGTGGTTCTGACTGTCGGTGCTAAGAAGACATAGGTAGCCAGGCCACCCAGCAGGTGACTGTATTTCACCTTTCTGATTGCTGGTGTGAAGAAACACAAATAGCCCTATAGGTGAAATGGTTCTTCCAGCCATGTTTCCTGGATTAGAATAATGTCAAAGGTGCTGATGTATTGGATAAAGTCCTGATCCAAGGTTTAAGTAAGGAGGCCATTCACGTTCCAGGAGCAAAGGCAAAGGGGTTCCATTATTGATCTTACGCTCCTACTTATGTCTGACATTTGACACCAGGACCCGTTGCAATGGTTAATTGTTCTTGAGATCCACCTTAAGTCATTGTTAGTTTGGAGAAAGTCTATTGGTGTATGCGACCTGTGGCTCTGGGAGGCACCCAAATTGGTGATGGGAGAACTTGAGGATGTTGATAAACAACCCCGGGTGCACTCAAGTATGGACCGAGTTTCCTTGAACAGGGGACCTGGTTTAGTTGCGGGTCCCGTCATTAGTAGAGGGGTTAGGTAGCCAACCTCACAGTGCGTGGTAATACTGATGCCCCAGTGTTCAAAGATTGCTCTTTCAGCAAAGATTTTTTGGGCACTTCGATTTGTCTTCCATGTGGCCTTGGTTGCTTCGAGGGCAGATGTTGTGTTGGGCCGGACAAATTCTACTGCTAGGAGGTCAGTTGTGCTCAGGCCACTTGTAGATGGAATATGCAATAAAAACTGGAGAATGTTGCCCCTGTTCAAGGTATCGCCTGGGCCTTTAGATTTGTCATGAGGTTGAAAAATAAGTGTGTTAGTATTTGTAGGCTCAGTTAGAGGTTCTATGGTCTGAAAAGGTTGATTTGTCGGTCCTGCCCCTTCCTGATTCCAGCAATTGTTATGCATGTTGATTTTGATATTCCTCGCTTGTATGTCATGTGTAGGGCTGGTTGGTATGCAAGTCTCTCTCTGTGGGTTCCAGTGCACTGATAGTGAAAGGTCCTTTAGTGGTGCGATTCAATGGATCAGTGTAGAAGGTAATCTGGGTGGGCAGTAATTTCTATGTGTTGAAATCACTGCAGTTTGTGCTGACTGTGGGGTTTTCGGAGCTGTGTTGTTGCCCACCCCTTCCTCTTGCCTAGTGGCCGATGGCGGAGGTACGAACATCGAGGTAACTGTGCTGATAATTGATGGGGCTGCACCCCCTCGCCGTGCTTCCAGTGGATGCTTGGTCGACCTTAATGGAGTGAGTTTTATGGGCCTCCTGAGCTGCTGTAACAAGCGAGGAAGGATCAGTTGTAGCCGAGCACCCCTGATGGGTGTGTGGATTTGGGCATGGGTGCACTACGTGGGCACGGGTGTACTGTACCAAAGGACCAGGATGGTGTGACTTCATTGGGGGTCCTGTTTACAGATGTACCCAGCTTGGGGTCAGTTGCCAGTTTAAAAGCCAATGCGCTTTCCCTTCCGTTTCCTACAAATTCTTTCTTGCGACCCTTTCTCGTTTTGGTGGGTCTTTGCTTGGCATTAACTTTCTCGGTGGAGTTACCATCCTCGCATCTGCCAGATGGTTGCTTCTTCCCAGGAGACTGGACAGGAAGGTGGGCAGTAGTTTCTGTTAGGGCTGAGGAGGTTAGAGCTACTGTCGCAGGAGGCGTCTGGTTAGACCCCTTTTTCCTTCCCTGGCTCTTTGCTCCAAGGCTATGCCCTGAGCTCTCGGCTATGCTCGTGTGTATTTTGTGCGGGTCATGAGCTGGGGTATCAGCTTTAATGTGGGAGAGTGTAGGGTAGCTGGAAGCACCCAGTTTTAGAGACGCACACAGATTGCTGAGCATGGATGGTAGCGTAGATAGTTTATCTATTATTGGCCTACATGAACAGTTGGTCAGGGCGCTTGCGGGGTTTACTTGTGGCTGTGTGAGGAGGGATTTCAAGTTGCCTAGTTTCCCGTCTGTTCCTGCTACAAACACTGCCAGTGTGTTAAGCAAGGTAAGTTGGACATCCATTTTGTCTGACTGATAATAAAGCGCTTTCAACTAGGAGGCGCATAGTTTTAAGTAGGGAGACCCATGCACCATCTGTATGTGCACTGCGAGTGTTTGCGCTGGGATCCAGGTCGGTTGGTGTTGCTGAGCTCGTGTCTGTGCTCACGTGAAGCCTTACACCTTCCATGAGAGACTGTTGACTGGGATTAGGGTCGGGGATACTTCTAAGGGCTTGAGGAGAATCTTGGGAATATGGGATTAGCATGTCCTCCCATTCTTGCGTGTCTAGATAAGATAGTATTTCTTTGTCCGCTTCTGTGCTAACACTCTCTATGTTCGAACTGGCATTCGTTAAAGTTCTTCGAGGTGCAGGGTTGGAAACTGGAGTCATGACCTGGATGTCGATTGATAACTGGCAGTCACTTCTGTTCCGCAAGGGTCGAAGTATTTTTGGCAGGTCGCACTCTGTTAGGGGGAGGCCCGTTGTTCCTCAGGGCCCTGCCAGGGTTCCTCATGGACCTCCACCCTGGTAAGTTGGGCATGTTGCCCCAAGGGTGGTGGAGTTGAGCTTGTGCTGGGGCTTAAGCTTTGGGTATTCTACCATTGTGAGGGGGATCATGCCGTAGCAACCAATTACAGGACATTACAAATGTAGCAATCGTGTTGCCTGTCAAACTACATCTAATACAAAACTGTTTGTTCATGGTGACATTCAATACGCCCTGAGACAGCACACTAACTGTGCCTCAACAAATGTGGTTTATTGTATTTGGTGCCCTTGTGATTTGATTTTTATTATACTGTGACCCAACAAGTACGAACAAGAATCAGTCAGCACAGAAGCCGCATCAGATACTGCGTTGAAACAGCACCAATGGTCCAACACTACCAGGAGCGACAACATACACTGGAAGATTTCAGATGGCAATTAATTGAAAAGGTTTTACCATCACCCAGAGGGGGACACATTGCACTGAACTTGGAGAGACTGGAATGCAAATGGATTGATAAATGTGATTCCATAAGAAAAGGGTTGAACTCCATTGAAGATTGGAGGAAGTATCTTCTGCTACTGAACTGATATTTTATATTCTATGGTGTCACTGTACGGTATCGTCTGTAATTGTATGTACTAATGGTAATTGTATGTTAGTATGACATCCCATTCACTGTCCACTATTGGGTCTATTTGCCCCTCCCCACATGTCACTGCTGTCTCCAAATGTACAGGTCCCTTGCCCCTTCCCCTGATAAATATGTTCATGATGGTTACAACAATTTCCAGCAACGACTGAGGCCAATGGAGCAAGTCTACATCTTATAGTCAACCTGACCACGATTTATGAGTTTGTCAACTCTCTTTATGCCCTCAGTCTCACACGTTCAATATACCTTAATATTTTGTGCATCAGTTTCCCACTTGGACTTTGTCAACTCCCCTCATTCTTTATGTTCTCAGTCTGGCGCGTTCAATATACTTTAATATTTTGCGCATGAGCTTCCCACTTGTAGTTTGTCGAATGTGCATAAAACTTTCTCTTATATGGACATGCGTACCACTGTTGTTCCACGCACTCCACACATGTGGCTATCTCATGTTTACCAATCCATGGGCAAGACATTTCAGTGTCCTCCCTGGTAGCCGTGTAGCAGTTCCTTTACCTGTCATGGCCAAGGTGCTAGGTGTGATTCCCCACACGTCCTAGTAATTTTCTACATTCCCATTAAAGCATTCTAAAAACAAGAGATTTTCTTTTAAAATACTTTCTTTTTACTTATACGTCCATATGTTGCAAGACACATTTCCGTACTGATTGTTCGAATTCGCTGTTCTGCAGAACACATTGTTATGGCTGAGAGTGTGCCCTTTCAGTGTGGACATAGGATCCACTGTTGGTTCCTGTCCTACAACGATGCATGTATCTCTCCTGTGTTACCGTGAGGCGGCTCCTTTACCGTGAAGGGCTAGAAGTGCAGGTTTGAATCCCCACAAGTCCCTGTACATTTTCACAACCAACACTCTTAATATTGACACTGTTCTGCTTTCCTATGTTTGCTATTCATTCGGTTGCTTTTTATTTTCAAACGACCCCAGGGTCTAGTATATATTTTTCCTTCAGCTGTTTTCCTCTTCAGCTGTCTCTAATTCATATTTGCCCACGGGCGAGAAGGTCGCACTTTTATTTCAGAGACAGTTTATGTGTGGAAGTCAGGTCTGACTTTTCCTGTTATTTAGAGTTCCTCTCTGTGGGAAGATGCTGCCAGTCGGCCCAGACCTTTAACCAGGGTATAATCTTTCCCCTTAGACTTTCATTTAGTCATTTCCCATTAGGCTGGTGAATGCTCCTTTTTGTGGGTGAGGAAAGCCCCGTTCTAGGCCAGACTTTGGTGAGTTATGCCTTGACAGGACTTGCTCCCATGAATATTTACCATATTCCTAGTAACATCTCACAGAATCCATTCCATTCACTGAATTTAGCCCTTTCTTTCCAGATACCAACATTCTACTTTAAGTGGAGGTCTTTACCTTCCCGCCAGTACGTATATCATATTATTTTACAAATACTCCTTTTCTTTTACTGTTTTTACATTATAGCGTACTTTTTAATGATGCCCTTTCCTTGCCAGTTCCCCAGGTCAATGTTGTCCTGATGAGCCCCTGGTGCCCAGCGTGAGGGTCGAAACACCGTCGACATTTTAATTAGACAAGAGCTCCTTTGTTAGGTTGTGACTGATTAACCAAAGTATTGACAGGTTGTAAGGAAATGCCTCCTTGGCATGGTTACCGCCTGACTTTTTGCCTTTTATTCATGCCAGTTATGATTGAAAGTGTGCTAGGACCCTGCTAACCAGGCCCCAGCACCAGTGTTCTTTCCCTAAACTGTACCTTTGTTCCCACAATTGGCACAGCCCTGGCACACAGATATGTCCCTTGTATATGGGTCCCCTGGCCAAGGGCCCTGATGCCAGGGAAGGTCTCTAAGGGCTGCAGCATGTCTTATGCCACCCTGGGGACCCCTCACTCAGCACATGGACACTGCCTCACAGCTTGTGTGTGCTGGTGGGGAGAAAATGACTCCCCTCAGAGTGCCATGCCAACCTCACACTGCCTGTGGCATAGGTAAGTCAACCCTCTAGCAGGAACAGGGCGGACCAGGATCCCTGTGGGGCTTGTTCACATCCCTGTTTCCCTGTTTACAATATTAAAAATCTCAAGCCTTGGCTTGTGTGAGAAGCTGTCCTTGCTTGCCTTGGTTAGAAATACCCTCAATGCATGAAAGATCACAAGGCCTGCAAGTACAGTGGTGCCAGGATGAAGATGATAGTAAGGTCTGGAGTATTTCTGAAAGACCACTCAAGCCTCAATCCACTCAATCACCCATCAGTCCGTCCGTACACCCGGTGACTCTTCATCCGTGAGTTCATTCATTGATCCTTTCACCCATGCATCTCTTCATCCCCCACTGGATCTTTAATAAAATCACCCACTGGCCCACCCACACCTCTCTCTGCAATAAAGAGTCACTACTGGCTTTGCTGATACTTCTTTGCTGAGGAGTGTTGGGGGTGCAGATCCTGTGAGGTGTACCCGCCGCAATCGTTCAGACGTGTATGGTGTGACTCGGAATTGAATATCAACGCTGTTGCTTGGCTAATGCTCAAGTTGACTGAATTTACATTTGAACCAGATTAGTGACTACACCAAGCCCTAGAGAAGTAGTGCGGTAAGACTCCTGATCGATAAAACGTGTCAGCAGTGGGCAGTGAAGCAATGAAGATCGGACATGTAGCACCACTGAACTTTGGAATCGTGGAAATAATTTTCATTGGACTCTAATAATTGCGTGGGCCTGAGGACTTTTTGGTCTTTATGTTATACGTCTTTGGGTTTATTGAGGGTGTTTGGTAAACACCTTTCTTTGAGCATCGCATTGGAAAATTGTGTAAATGTTGGAGTTGTATGAGACACATAAGTGAGTGCCAGAGTTTTCCTATCACCCTGTCTGTTGGAGTAGTGTTGGTCACGTGTGATTGCTAAGGCCACGAATGAAGGCATAGCTGGTACATATTTATCTACAGACAAACCTTTCTCTTGAAATACTGCAGCAGTCCTTTGTGAGCAGACTCCTCCTCTTCTGCGTATGATCTTTGATGGTCTGCTTTCCCTAGGGAGCCTGCTTATGTTGAGGGGTGGGACATAAATGAACCTTGTCGTGAGCCCACACCCAGTGACTGAAGCAGTCCGTGGGCCCACCCTTACTGCACGGATCACTGTCCCCCACAGCATGTGCACAAACAGTTGTGTTTCTTACTGTAACCACACATTAATTACACAAGTGTGCAGTCTCTGCCCCTCCTCGACCCCACACTTCTCACAGACCCACACACACTGCAATGACTGCTGTAGGAAGGTAGCCTATTTCTAGCCTTGTTACCCCCACGTTTGGCCTGTTTTTTGTGAGTATATGTCAGGGTGTTTTTAATGTCTCACTGGGATCCTGCTAGCCAGGAACCTAGTGCTCATAGTGAAAACCCTATTTGTCAGTGTGTTTTATATGTGTCACTGGGATCCTGCTAGCCAGGACCCCAGTGCTCATAGTTTGTGGCCTATATGTGTTCCCTGTGTGGTGCCTAACTGTGTCACTGAGACTCTGCGAACCAGAACCTCAGTGTTTATGCTCTCTCTGCTTTTAAAATTGTCACTGCAGGCTAGTGACCATTTTTACCAATTCTAATTGGAACACTGGAACACCCTTATAATTCCCTACTATATGGTATATAGGTACCCAGGGTATTGGGATTCCAGGAGATCCCTATGGGCTGCAGCATTTCTTTTGCCACCCATAGGGAGCTCAGACAATTCTTACACAGGACTGCCACTGAAGCCGGAGTGAAATAACGTCCACGTTATTTCACAGCCATTTTACACTGCACTTAAGTAATTTATAAGTCACCTATATGTCTAACCCTCACTTAGTGAAGGTTAGGTGCAAAGTTACTAAGTGTGAGGGCACCCTGGCACTAGCCAAGGTACCCCCACATTGTTCAGGGCAATTTCCCCAGACTTTGTGAGTGCAGGGACACCATTACACGCGTGAACTACATATAGGTCAATACCTATATGTAGCTTCACAATGATAACTCTGAATATGGCCATGTAACAAGTCTAAGATCATGGAATTGTCCCCCCATGCCAAATCTGGTATTGGGGTGCCAATCCCATGCATCCCCGGGGCTCCAGCATGGACCCCGGGTACTGCCAAACTAGCTCTCTCGGGTTTACTCTGCAGCTACCGCTGCTGCCAACCCTCAGGCAGGTTTCTGCCCTCCTGGGGTCTGGGCAGCCCAGTCCCAGGAAGGCAGAACAAAGAATTTCCTCTGAGAGAAGGTGTTACACCCTCTCCCTTTGGAAATAGGTTTGAAGGGATGGGGAGGAGTAGCCTCCCCCAGCCTCTGGAAATGCTTTGATGGGCACATATGGTGCCCATCTCTGCATAAGCCAGTCTACACTGGTTCAGGGATCGCCCAGCCCTGCTCTGGCATGAAACTGGACAAAGGAAAGGGGCGTGACCACTCCCCTGACCTGCACCTCCCAGGGTAGGTGCCCAGAGCTCCTCCAGTGTGACCCAGACCTCTGCCATCTTGGATTCAGAGGTGTTGGGAGCACAATGGACTGCTCTGAGTGGCCAGTGCTAGCAGGTGACGTCAGAGACCCCTCCTGATAGCTGCTTACCTCTTTCAGTAGTCAAGCCTCCTTTCTTAGTAGACAAACCTCCTTTTCTGGCTATTTAGGGTCTCTCCTCTGGCCTATTCCTCAGATAACGAATGCAAGAGCTCACCAGAGTTCCTCTGCACTTCCCTCTTATACTTCTGCCAAGAATTGACCGCTGACTGCTCCAGGACGCCTGCAAAACCACAACAAAGTAGCAAGACGACTACCAGCAACATTGTAGCGCCTCATCCTGCCGGCTTTCTCAACTGTTTCCTGGTGGTGCATGCTCTGAGGGCTGCCTGCCTTCACCCTGCACTGGAAGCCAAGAAGAAATCTCCTGTGGGTCAACGGAATCTTCCCCCTGCAAACGCAGGCACCAAATTACTACATCACCTGTCCTCTGGGTCCCCTCTCGTCCCGACGAGCGTTGTCCCTGGAACACAGGAGCTTGGTCCACATGTCTCCCACAGTCCAGTGGCCCTTCTGTCCAAATTCGGTGGAGGTAAGTCCTTGCCTCCCCACGCCAGACAGCAAACCTGTGTACTGTGTGATTTGCAGCTGCTCTCGCTTCTGTGCACTTTTCCAGGACTTCCTTTGTGCACAGCTTAGCCAGGGTCCCCAGCACTCAGCTCTGCATTGCCCAACTCGCTGAGTTGGCCTCCGACGTCGTGGGACCCTCCTTTGTGACTCTGAGTTGACCGCTGTCCTCAGATATTCCAAGTGCCTGTTCCAGTACTTCTGTGGGTGCTGCCTGCTTCTGCAGGAGCTCTCTGACTCGCTGAGCACCCCCTCTGTCTCCTCCTCCAAGGGGCAACATCCTGGTCTGTTCTGGTCCCAAGCAGCACCCAAAATCCTCAACCGTGACTCTTGCAGCTAGCAAGGCTTCTTTGGGGTATTTCTGTGTGGAAACACTTCTGCAACATCCAGCACGCTGTGGGTCATCTTCCTTCCAAAGGAGAAGTTCCTAGCCCTTTTTGTTGTTGCAGAATCTTTGGCTTCTTGCACCCAGAGGCAGCCCTTTTGCACCTTCATCTGGGGTTTAGTGGGCTCCTGCCCTCCCTGGACACTTTCGTGACTCTTGGACTTGGTCCCCTTCCTTTACAGGTCCTCAGGTCCAGGAATCCATCTTCAGTGTTTTGCTGGTGCTTGTGGTTCTTGCAGAATCCCCTATCACGACTATTCTGTCTTTCTGGGGTAGTAGGATAACTTTACTCCTACTTTTCAGGGTCTTGGGGTGGGGTATCCTGGACACCCTTACTGTTTTCTCACAGTCCCAGTGACCCTCTACAACCTACCATAGGCCTGGGGTCCATTCGTGATTCGCATTCCACTTTTGGAGTATATGGTTTGTGTTGCCCCGAGGCCTATTTCTACCTATTGCATTCTATTGTGATTCTACATTGTTTGCACTACTTTTCTTAATGTTACTTACCTGTTTTGGGTTTGTGTTCATATAATTTGTGTATATTACTTACCTCCTAAGTGAGGGTATCCTCTGAGATACTTTTGGCATATTGTCACTAAAATAAAGTACCTTTATTTTTAGTAACTCTGAGTAGTGTGTTTTCTTATGATATTGTGCTATATGATATGTGGTATAGCAGGAGCTTTGCATGTCTCCTAGTTCAGCCTAAGCTGCTTTGCCATAGCTACCTCTAACAGCCTAAGCTGCTAGAAACACCTCTATTCTACTAATAAGGGATAACTGGACCTGGCAAAAGGTGTAAGTACCACAGGGTACCCAATATAAGCCAGGCCAGCCTCCTACAACTACCAGCAACATTGTAGCTCATAATCCTGCCGGCTTTCCCGACTGTTTCCTGGTGGTGCATGCTCTGAGGGCTGTTTGCCTTCACCCTGCACTGGAAGCTAAGAAGAAATGTCCTGTGCGTCGACGGAATCTTCCCCCTGCTAACGCAGGCACCAAACTTCTGCATCACCCGTCCTCTGGGTCCCCTCTCATCTTGACGAGCGTGGTCCCTAGAACACAGGAGCTGGATCCAAGTGACTCCGACAGTCCAGTGGTCCTTCTGTCCAAATTTGTTTGAGGTAAGTCCTTGCTTCCTCACGCCAGACAGTAATCCTGTGGACTGCATGATCTGCAGCTGGTAGGGCTTCTGTGCACTTTTGCAAGGAATCCTTTGTGCACAGCATAGCCCCGGTCCCCAGCACTCTGGCCTGCATTGCTCAACTCGCTGAGTTGACCACCGGCTTTGTGGGACCCTCTTTTGTTGTGTTGAGACGACCGGCATGCTCAGATTTCTTGAATGCCTGTTCAAGTGCTTCTGTGGGTGCTGCCTGCTTCTGCGGGGGCTCTCTCTGTTGCTGACCGCCCCCTCTGTCTCCTCCTCCAAGGGGCAACCTCCTGGTCCTTCCTGGGCCCAGGCAGCACCCATTATCTTAAAAAACGACACTTGCAGATAGCAAGGCATGTTTGCAGTCTTTCTGCGTGGAAACAACTCTGCATCCTCCAGCACACCGTGGGACATCTTCTGACCAAAGGAGAAGTTCCTGGTACCTTCCGTTGTTGCAGAATCTTTGGCTTCTTTCACCTGGAGGCAGCCCTTTTGCACCTTCTTCCGGGGTTTAGTGGGCTCCTGCCCCCCCTGGACACTTGCGTGACTCTTGGACTTGGTCTCCTTCCTTTGCAGGTCCTCAGGTCCAGAAATCCGTCTTCAGTGCTTTGCAGTCAGTTGTTGCCTTTGTACAATCCCCTATCTCGACTTTACTGTCTTTCTGGGGTACTAGGGTAACTTTACTCCTACTTTTCAGGGTCTTGGGGTGGGGTATCTTGGACACCCTTAGTGTTTTCATACACTCCCAGCAACCCTCTACACACTACACTAGGTCTGGGGTCCATTCTTGGTTCGCATTCCACTTTTGGAGTATATGGTTTGTGTTGCCCCTAGGCATGTTGTCTCCTATTGCATCTTATTGTATTCTACAGTGTTGCACTACTTTTCTAACTGTTTACTTACTTGATTTTAGTTTGTGTGTATATTTTGTGTATTTTACTTACCTCCTAAGGGAGTATATCCTCTGAGATACTTTTGGCATATTGTCACTAAAATAAAGTACCTTTATTTTTAGTAACTCTGAGTATTGTGTTTTCTTATGATATTGTGCTATATGATATAAGTGGTATAGTAGGAGCTTTGCATGTCTCCTAGTTCAGCCTATGCTGCTCTGCTATAGCTACCTCTATCAGCCTAAGCTGCTAGAACACTACTAATAAGGGATAACTAGACCTGGCACAAGGTGTAAGTACCATCCGGTACCCACTATAAACCAGGCCAGCCTCCTACAACTGCCAACAACTCTCATTTGTTTGCACACAAGCATCACTGTCACTCTGTCCTACACTGATATGCGTGTTTCTTTCCTGCAGCTGAACCGTTTTCTCCATGTACGGTGGCCCATTTCATGAGATCACCAATGCTCGGTATATGAAGGTGCTCATTGTGTAATACTGTTCAAGTCATATTTATTAAAGTATGTTCCATAATTCGTGTTTTCAGCCTTGAACAAGGGGTGGAATACAGTTGGCTGACCACTGCCTACAAAACTGTGATTGGAAATAAACTACATGTTTTACAGTTCGGAGGATCTCTTTTTCTTCTGAATTAAAGCTAATTTCATCTAAGCTTTACAGCAAGCTTTGTTGGTGGAATTATGCACACAAACATTTGCAGTATACAGAATTAACTTTCTAATCCTAAACATAAACATGCTTTTCTCATTGTTTATTGAATTGTTACTCTGTTATAATGTGAATATATCACGAAATATGTATTTGGGGGATGCAATGTTTTTTAAATATGATTTTGTACTCCGTGGGCACCCAGTTGAAGGTCACCAGCCAGTTTAGTACCGAACATACCTTTTTCTATTCATAACAGTTAGGAGACACTCCTATTTTTGAGTACTGGAACTTATTTTTCGTCATCAAACTTTGACTCAGAAGAAGGCAGAAAGGTGAAACGATGTAGGAAGCTATTGATGCAAAACACACAGAAGAAGAAAGCAGTGATGAAATTGACCTGCAACAGTAAGATAAAGGGGCAGGGAGTGACTGGTGGTGGATGCAACTGGTGGAATCAAGACTACTCAGCTTTGGTTTTCGGCACCCTGACTTTCGATAGGGCAGGCTGTAAGGTTCTGAGAAAAACTTTAGGACAAACATTTCAAGCAACAGTACTTCGCAAGACGTCCTCTTGTAGTCACTTGTGCAGGTGTATGCTATTATCAACAAGTTTTTATCCATGGTCAAGGTTCCCATGTGCAAGGGGCATTTGGTTGACAAGTGTGCCTCCTATGGAGCAGTAAAATATTATTTCTCTCGTAGGGAATTTCCATGTTTAATCCTAAGTGTTGAATAGTTCCGCCTGCCTGCGGGGACCCCGGAGCACTTTTTCCAATATAACTACTTAAGTGTTCATCTTTGCCTTACTTCAGGAAGGCCTGCAAAGTCTCTTAAGAATATCCATATGCAGCCTAAAGGAAAGGCTACAGTGTCCAAAATTCTTCATCCAGTTTGCTTTAAAAAGGACAAAGGTAAGGCACATGCATTCAAATGCATGAATGAGTTGAAAATTTAGCAGAAAAAAATCCCATAATGCCTAGAGAGAGGCAGTTACCTCAGTTCTTATTGTAGGCAGTCCTAGCTGAGAGTAATGATATACCTGAGATAATATTTTGTCTACTCCGCCGGGGAGGAGGGAGGTTTGCTTATGACTATCATGGAAATACCCCTACGAGAGTACTGGAGTTACAGGTAAGAAACTATTCCTTCTCTTGTAGGGGATTTCCGTGCATAGTCATAAGCGTTGAATAGAAAATCAAGCCCATCCCAAAAACAGCAGAGGAGGTTCCTGAGAGAAGCCCGTCCTACTTGAGCATCTGTCCTGGCGTCAGAGTCAAGACAGTAATGTTTAGTGAACGAGTGGCGGGCGGAACTATTCAACGCTTATGACTATCATGGAAATAACCTACGAGAGTCATTGTCTGATACAAATGTTGTATAAACAATATTGTCCCAATGGAGTTAATATTATAATATCTACAGACAACTGGATGCTATTTCTGTAATTTGTCATAAAATATTTCTGTATACAATATCATGACATACAACTGTGGCTCCTATGTGATCCTGGGGGCAACGTTTAGTTTATCCTACTGCTCTGCAGAGCACTGGCTTCTTGAGTATCTACAGTGAGTGGCATTACTTCCTGGGCAGGTACATCTGCAGTTGGCATCAGGCCTCACCAAGGTGACACCCCTTAGGCATCAAACACTGGCTTTTTGAGTCTACATTGAGAGGTATTATTTCCTGGGTGGGTACATCGTCAGCTGGCATTAGGCCTCACCAAGGTGACACCCCTTAGGCATCAAACACTGTCTTCTTGAGTCTTTACATCAAGAGTGTTGGAAAATGGGTTATTGGTAGGGCAGGTAGGTACCTACACCTAGCAACAAGCCACTAACCTCCACATAGGTACAGTTAGGTCTCAGTAAATTAATCCCAGCTCAACCCTTGGTAGCTTGGCAACGAGCGTCAAGGCTTAACTTAGGAGACAAAGTGTAAAGCATTCAAATATCACAAAACAGTAATTAAATAAAACACAGGAAACAGTTTAAAAATCCAAAACCAATTTATAAAAATAGTTTATATTTTTATCTTTAAAATGACACAAAAACGATTAGAATCGGTTCAGGGGAACCGGAGATATGAATTTTTAAAGAATTATTACTTTTCTAGCGCTTAGAAACAAAAAGCGCCAATCGGGTCATCTGGTTGCACCTCGACCGGGGCAAAGTCAAACTTTCAGGCCGACCGCGATGGAGCCCTGCTCGGCTACAGGTCGCGGTAGGCCTCAGTTAAAAAATTACCTTCTGACTTAGTCTTTATTTTGAAGTTTTTCTTCACCGGGACGAACCTGCCAGTTGAATCCGACCTCCTGGAGCCCTTGTCCGGATACGCGATGTGGGTTTCCTCGGTGGAGACTTTTACCTTCGGACTTAGTCGTTTTTTCGAGATGAAAATCCTTCAACCGGGGTAAACCTGGATCTTGATTCGACGTCCATGGAGCCCTTCTCGGATACGATGGCTGGGAGGTCCCGGTCAACTTTTTACGTTCGGACTTAGTCTCTTTTTTGGATGTTTTTCTTTACCGGGACGAACCACGAAGTCAGGCAGGGTCGCGGTTGAGGCAAGCCGGCTAGAATTTCCGCGGCGGGTCGGTCCCTCTCTGGAGCTTTTTTCCAGAAATTCTCAAATCTTTTCCAAACTTCTGGGGCTTCACCCAGATGTTCTTTTAAGGTTCTTTTGGGGTCCACAGCTCACCCCAAGGGTCCAGAAGTTCTGTGATGGTCCTTGGGGGGTGCGGACTTCAACTCCCAGAATGCACCTGGCGCAAACTCCTTTTTGGCCACTGGACAGTGGTCAGCTGGTCACTTTCTTCAGGAGTTGGTGCAGGGGACTCTGGTTTAGCAATTTTTCACCTGTAGCAAACAGGGAGTGCCTCCTTGAACCAGTTGAAGCCAGGCAAAGTCCTTCTTGTGGTGAAGCCCAAGTGTGCAGCTGGTGCAGTCCTTCCGAGTGCAGGGTCCAGGTGCAGGCCAGGGGTCCAGCAGGGCAGTCCTTCTTCTTCTTTAGTTCCTTTCTTGTTGAATTATGGAGGGGATCTGAGGTGTGGGGGCAGGTCTGCCAGTTTTATCCTTGCTCCTGGGTGAAAAGCAGGGGGGTCCTGGTCCTCCAATCAGGTACTGGGTCGTCCCCCTGTGATGACCACTTCCTGGGAAGTGTGGCAAAAATCCATCCCAAAAGGCAACAGTCTCTAAAAATCCAACATGGCTGAATCTGATTTTTGGAGGTTACATCTGGCTAAGCCCACCCACTGGTGTGGCTAAAAATCATAAACACACCCCTCTCCTGCCCTCTCCTAATCTAATCAAGGGGGCACCTAGTTGTCTGGGGTTGCAGGATGTGGGGGTGTTGCTGGGTGCTCCAGATGTCCTTCTCTGCCTTTGAAGACCAGTTTGGCAGCCCTCCCCCTTCCTGCCTCACCATCTGCTGAGGGGAGATTCTCTCCCCCAAGCACATTCCTTTGTGTGAAGTCAGGCCACTTCACACCTCATCAAGGCAGCCTGGCAGAAGCTGCTGCAGGCTGGCCAATCAGAGCACAGCAGCAAAAACAATGCAGAGCTGAAATTGGCAACTTTTTAGGTAAAGTCTAAACTTTTTACCTGAACAAGTTATATTAAATCCCACAACTGGAAGTTGTGGGATTTATTACAACAATTAATTTGATACCAAATTCTTGGTATGTAACATTTAAGGAGACTTTAAAATGTAAAATAAAGTCTGCCCATTCTAGCCTATGAAGGCCATTTACTTCAATGAGGGAAAAACGAATTTGGCTGTTTTTACCTCACCAGGGCTTATAAATCTATTTTTATAAAGTCCCTGCTTATAGTTACATGGCACCCAGCCCTAGGGGCACATAGGGCACACCTTAGGGGTGACTTATATGTAAAAATAAGGTAGTTTAAGACTTTGGAAGTACCTTTAATTCCAAAGTCGAATTTGCATATAACTTTAATTTAAAAGCAGCCAGCAAGGCAGGCTTGCTTTTAAAATGACACTGGGCACCTCAGCAATGCACCTAGGTGTGCACCACCTATGCTGTGGTCCCTAAACCTACATGCCCTACCATATACTAGGGACTTATAGGTAGGTTAACTTAGCCAATTATAATTAGCCTAATTTGCATATCCATTTTACACAGAGCACAGGCCCTGGGACTGGTTAGCAGTACCCAGGGCACCTTTAAAGTCTGGAAAACACCAGCAAAAAGTGGAAAATGGGGGCAAAAAGTTATGGGGCCTCTGCAATCAGCCCTGTTTTCTCACAAAGAGGTATTACATCCTTGGCTGGTACATTGGCAGCTGGTATCAGTTGTTTCCATGGTGACAACCTATAGGCATCAAACACTGTCTTCTTGAGTCTCTACATCAAGAGGTATTACATCCTGACCGGCTGCATTGGCAGCTGGCATCAGTTGTTACCATGGTGACAACACTTAGGGATTGACCACTGTCTTCTTTTATTTCTACATTAAGGTATTACTTTCTGGTTCGGTACATTGGCATCTGGCAAATGTCGTTTCCATGGTGACAACATTTAGGCATCGCACACTGTCTTCTTGAGGTCTTCTTGAAGCAGCAGGCTTATCCTCCTGAGCAGCGAGTCCAGGATATTCAGGCTACGATATTGATGTTTCAGCCTCTATCCTGGGTTTTGGTGAGACGGACTCTGAGGCTGCTGGGCCTCGTGGCCTCCTGCATCCTGCTGGTGACATATGCTAGAAGGCATGTCCAAGCCCTGCAGTGGGACTTGAAGTTCCAGTGGGCCCAACATCAGGTGAATCTCTCCGACATGGTCTGGATCTCATAGGGAACTGCAGAAGACCTGCAGTGGTGGCTAACTATTCGCAATTGGGTCAGAGGCAGACTCCTTTCCCAACCAAATCTCACAGTAGTGACTCATGCATCACTCCAGGGATGCGGAGGCCATCTGGGAGAGGTGGAGATCAGAGGACTCTGGTTTCTGGTGGAATCATGACCCTGTGTCAACATGCTGGACCTCCGTGTGATCTGACTCGCATTGAAGGCCTTGCTACCCTCCATCCAGGCTAGGCTATTGCAGGTGTTCATGGACAATACCACCACCATCTGGTACTGTAACAAACAGGGCGGGGTGGAGTCGGGGTCCATCTGTCAAATGGCCCTGCATCTCTGGACATGACTAGAACAGTAGGGCATATATCTGGTGGTTTATCATCTGGCATGTCCTTGAACGCCAGAGCAGACAAACTCAGCCATCGATGCTAGCAGGTCACGAGTGGTGTTTCCATCCAGAGGTAGCAAAAGGTCTATTTCAGCAGTGGGGAGAGCCTTGGTTAGATCTGTTTGCCTCCGCCGAGACCACACAATGTCAGTAGTTTTGGGTGCAGGAGTTTCCAAGGCAGTTCTTGCTCGGCGACGCTTTAGGTCTCTAATGGAGCTCAGGCCTCTTGTACGCCTTTTCCCCATACCACTCCTGCCCAGAGTTCTCAAGAAGATCAGGAATGACAGGGCCCAAGCCATCCTTGTGTCTCTGGCCTGGGCACGGTGAGTCTGGTATCCTGAGCTTCTGAACATGAGTGTTGATCCTCCATCAGACTGCCCCTTTGGGAGGATCTTCTGTCACAGCAGCAGGGGAAGGTCCCCCACCTGAACCTATCAACTCTTCACTTTCTTGCGTGGAGATTGAGCGGCCACAGTTGATAGCCTTCGACCTTCCTTCCTGAAGTCTTCAATGTTATTCTGGCAGCCAGGCATTCCTTTGCCAAGACAGTATACGCCTGCAGATGGAGGACATTTGTATCAAATTGTTCAGAAAAGTCCATCGACCCACTTTCTGTCTCCCTTTATGATATTCTACTTTTTATTGTTACCCTTGCCCAGCAGGACTCTGCTTTGGGCACTCTGAAGGGTTATCTTTCTGCTCTGTCTGCCTTCTTGTGGTTGCCTGACCAACCTTCTTTATTTAAGTCCCCTGTTGTAAATACATTTCTGAATGGTCTTGTACATATGTTCCCCTCTTCCATCTTATTATGCCTCAGTGGGGCCTTAATTTTTTCCTCGCATTCTTGATGTGAGCTCCTTTTGAGCTCACGACTAAACCAGCATTTCCTGTAGCAATTACATTTGCCTGGAGGGTGAGTGAGCTGCAGGCTTTATCCTCCAAGCCTCCATCCTTGTCAGTTCATCCAGACAAACTGGTGCTTCACAATAGGACCTCTTACCTGTCGTTAGTGGTAACACCTTTTCTCTTCCAGGGGATCCTCATCAGTAGTCATAAGCACTGAATTATTCCCACCTGCGTGCGGGGACCCTGGATCACATAACATATACAAATATATATATATTTACATATATACAGTATGTATACACAGCCTAACATGTCTAATTTTTGTTAAGTTTTCCTTTTAATAAATATGAAACAGAGCTCCAGAATTTCTGAAACTCAGAAATTAAGGAGGCATGGAAAACAGTAGTATGTTTTATTGAAGAGAAAACTGTCCTGAAAAGCACAAACATTTTTAGCCAATAGGCTACATTAAGATTAACATGGTAAAGCACTGTGCTGTGCCTTTAAGGCCTCAGGGACCTCTAGTATCCCACCATGGGTGGGGGGGTTGTCAAAAACCTCCTTTACAGAACCCTCCTCCCTGGAATGCAGAGGAAGGTCAAAAGAAAAACGAAGTTCCTCGCTTCAGTCAACAGGTAGGAGAAAACAAGTACCTATCTGTCCCCCTTTGGGATCGACGCCAAGAGGGCCAGTCGGACAACCATCGAAGTCGACAAGACCGATGTCGGAGAGGTCACCGACGAGGCATGGGCAATTGATGTCACGAGTTCCAACCCAGTCGACACGGCCGATGTCGCATAAGTCTCTGTCGAAGTATGGTCACTCGACATCGCGAAAACCTACAACATCGGCAGCAGGCTCACTGTTGACTAATCCGACAACACAGAATATGTCGACGGCACAGGATTTGATGCCAAGACAACCAACGTCGACTCCACCTGCTGAGGTTCCAATATCGACATTGGGAGAAGGTCGACATCAGGTGTAGTCGATGTTGAGTCAGAGTTGACAGAGAGACAGTCCCAGGTCGACGTTGCAACCAAGATTCTCGACATCAAGATGCAGATCTCATTGCTAAGACATCAGGTCTGTTCATAAAGAGACGGCACCAGGGGCATATAAGTCCCCACTACAATCTCCACGTCTCCCTCAACGACATCGGACTCCAGGTTCGGATTATTCAAGAATATATTCCCCATCCAGAACACGTATGCCTGCGCGTACACCATTAAGGACGCCACACAGGTCTAGGAGTCGATTCAGAGGGAAAATGCCAAGGAAACACCCACGATCTCATAGATCTCCATCTAGATCTACACATACCTGTTCTCTGTCACGTCACCACTACCGTTCCTGGTCTCAAAGAAGGCATAGATCACCCTCTTGGTCTTCAACTTCTTGTTCCTCCATAAGGGACTATTCACCACTGCTGACGGACTCCTCTCCACCTATAGTTTCCCCTGTGGACGACCTGGTTACATTCAATAATGTCCTCATCAGAGGGGCGACAAAGCTAAACATTGACATTGCAACATGTGTGTCTACTTCGTCAATCATTTTTTAAACTCTCCATCACAGGTCTTCTTCCAGACTACTGCTACCTTTAGTACCCAACCTACTTGAACCTGCCATGCAGACGTTTCTTACTCCAGCGTCTGTTTGAGCTGTGTCATCAAGACTCCAAAAAAAATATAAGGCACCTGATCAAGACCCTTTGTTCCTCCAAACAGATTCTCCCCTAGATTCGGTGATTGTGGCAGCTGCAAAAAAGACTTGTGCCACTGCTTCAGCGTCAGCTGCACCACCGGATAAAGACAGTAAACAATTTGACTTGATGGGGAAGAAAATGAGTAATACCTCAGCATCATACGTGAAGGTATCCAGTGCAGCGGCGTTGCTTGGCTGGTACGACAGGTATTTGTGGGACTCCCTCTCAGGGTTTTCACAGAAACTGCCTAAAGAAGACAGACACGATTTCTAGGAAATCTTGGAATAGGATGGTCTAGTTTCAAACCAGATCATTTGTGCAGAGACAGATGCCTCCGATCTCTCCACCCATGGTTATTCTCATGGCATCACTACGAGACATTTATCATGGCTAAGACTTACAGGATTCAAACCTGAAGCTCAGCAGAGAATATCAAATCTTCCATTTAACCGATCGTCTCTTTTCAGTACAGGATGAGGAAATGTCCAGAATGAAAACAGAAGCAGACACTCTCAAGGCCATGGGCCTTGAAAAACTAAAAGAGTTCAGAAGAATATACAGCCCCTATGACCAACGTCATGTGCAACATAGGGTTCAAATCAAATCAAAATTAGCTTTATTCGATTTTTGTTAAAATCATAAAAGCACATGGAAAAAGACAATAATAAATAATTAAAAACATCACGACTCTTGCAGCTATAGGTATAAAAGCTACCTCTCACTCTTCAATTAAATGTATTAACTTCCTATGTCTAATAATGGCCCATAAAAATTTGGACATGACATTGCAAATAGGTATAGTTGGCAGAGATTGTAAAAACACATAAGCTGGGCGACATTGTACCAAGTCTATGGATCTCAACAATGGTAGCAAAAAAGTATTTCTCAAAGAATTGTACAGTGTGCAGAATAAAACCGTATGGAAAGTACTTTTATCAGTAACCTTATCACACAGGCTTTTAACCATAGGCCTCGACCAGTTGTTCATGGTTGGAAAACTCGCCAAATGGTGAAAAAGGTCTCGTCTAAACCTCGTTAAAACAAATCTATGCTGTTCATTGCTCACCTCTTTTAAATACAGTTGCATGCCAAATGAGGTTAAGACCAGCTGATTTTTAACAACACTTGTCTTAAGCAATTCAGCAGTTAGGCTTATCTCTTCCAAGTGTAACAAACACTCTTTTTTCAAATATTTTCTTGATACAGCCTGTAGAGTTTCTGGTTTGTAGTATTAATCTTGATGCCCCAGATCAATCATAAAGTTTTTGACATAGTCTAGCCACTGTACTCCTCCTACACAAGAGGACCTGAGACAATCCCCTATAATCTCTAGATTCTGCTTGGTGTGCTCGGAAGTCCATACCTTGTGCTATAGCAGGATCGGCTGTATTTTAACTAGGTTTGAAATAAGCGGAACCCCTAGTCCAGAGTGGCATACACATGATTGGTTACTCTGCGGGAGGGAGAGAAGATACTTCAAAAAGGTATTCTCTATAAGTTGTAGGGAGTCATATTTTTCATGCCCCCAGAGGCCTGCCCCATACAGGGCAATTGACATGCATTTGGCCTTATAAACTGTTAATATCTCCCTGGGGGGTTTCTTTCCAAGCTTGGAAGCAAAATTGTGCAAGGCTGTAACAGTTTTCTGAAAATGTAACCCTCTGGTTCTAATTGCCGTCCGCCATATCCCAGTTTGGTCAAACATAATCTCCAGGTAGGAAAACGATGTGACGTAGTCGATTCTAGTGCCTTTTATATTAGAATGGGGGATTTCGATATCGCTTTCCCAGACCTCATAGCAAATGTCTTGTTTTTATTAACTAATAACCCCAGATCCTCCATATAGGATACAAAGGTGGTCATTACAACCCTGGCGGTCGGTGTTAAAGCGGCGGTAAAACCGCCAACAGGCCGGCGGTAAAAAAAATGGGATTATGACCGTGGCGTAAACCGCCAACAAAGACAGCCACTTTAACACTCCGACCGCCACGGCGGTACAAACAAACAGCACGGCGGTCACCGCCAACAGACAGGCGGGAGACAGTGTACCACCCACAGTATCACAACCTACCAATCCGCCACCTTTTCTGGGGCAGTAGCACCGCTGACAAAAACACAGCGGAAACAGGCATTTCGAAGGGAAAACGCTCACCTCTACACACCCCACAAGGAACGAGGACACCATGGAACCGGAACTCCAAATTCTACCTGCGATAGTCTTCCTGCTCCTCTACCAGGAGCACGAACACCGGCGGCGAAGACAACGGTGAGTACTGCACCTACAACACAGGGTTGGGGGGAGGCAAAAAACAGGGACACACACACGTGACACACCCACCCCCACCCTCACCCACTACAACACACACACTAATGTATACCAATACATCACAGTTACAACCCCAAACTCCCCGGAAGAATGCAAAGGCAAAAGGAAATGATTGTAACCATTGAAATATATTAAAATACAGTACTCAAAAATATATACACACTATAAACAATTATATACACCAAATATACAAGTCCAGGTATTGTACCATTTATTGTCCGTGGACCACTATACCCGACCTAAACAGAGAGAACACTGCAGGGGCATCAGTTAGTAATACAACAGGCACCTCAGGGGGAAGGGAAGGGGAGGCACCTCAGCCGGATGAGTGCACAACGCCAGATCCACGAGGGGGCTCCATGCCCACTGTTCAATCCTGGGGAGTGCAAAGCTATAGTCTCACAAGTCTATACAGTGGGTGGTCTGCCCACTGTTCAATCCTGGGGAGTGCAAAGCCACAGTCTCACAAGTCTATACATTGGGTGTTCTGCCCACTGTTCAATCCTGGGGAGTGCAAAGCCACAGTCTCACAAGTCTATACAGTGGGTGTTCTGCCCACTGTTCAATCCTGGGGAGTGCAAAGCCACAGTCTCACAAGTCTATACAGTGTGTGATCTGACCACTGTTCAATCCTGGGGAGTGCAAAACCACAGTCTCACAAGTCTATACAGTGGGTAGTCTGCCCACTGTACAATCCTGGGGAGTGCAAAGCCACAGTCTCACAAGTCTATACAGTGGGTGGTCTGCCCACTGTTCAATCCTGGGGAGTGCAAAGCCACAGTCTCTCAAGTGGATAACAGTCTCCACTGGTTCTGGAGTGGAACTGGTGCCCAGAGAGCTTCTTCCTGTGAAGGATTGAGGAAGTGGATGCATGTCTCCACTGGTTCTGGAGGGGGACTGGTGCCCAGAGTGCTTCTTCCTGTGAAGGATTGAGGAAGTGGATGCATGTCTCCACTGGTTCTGGAGGGGGACTGGTGCCCAGAGTGCTTCTTCCTGTGAAGGATTAAGGTAGTGGATGCATGTCTCCACTGGTTCTGGAGGGGGACTGGTGCCCAGAGTGCTTCTTCCTGTGAAGGATTGAGGTAGTGGATGCATGTCTCCACTGGTTCTGGAGGGGGACTGGTGCCCAGAGTGCTTCTTCCTGTGAAGGATTGAGGAAGTGGATGCATGTCTCCACTGGTTCTGGAGGGGGACTGGTGCCCAGAGTGCTTCTTCCTGTGAAGGATTGAGGTAGTGGATGCATGTCTCCACTGGTTCTGGAGGAGGACTGGTGCCCAGAGTGCATCGTGCACCCCATGACGACACAGTTGCGTCAGTGGCCCTGCCACTCATGGGCTAGCAGTGCTTGAGTTGGCGGTCCCCTGTGCAGCGGTGCTTTATTGGCGGGGCCCTGTTCAGCAGTGCTTGAGTTGGTGGTGCCCTGTGCAGCGGTGCTTGAGTTGGCAGTGCCCTGTTCAGCGGTGCTTGAGTTGGCAGTGCCATGTTCAGCGGTGCTTGAGTTGGCGGTGCCCTGTGCAGCGGTGCTTGAGTTGGCGGTGCCCTGTTCAGCGGTCCTTGAGTTGGCGGTGCCCTGTTCAGCGGTGCTTGAGTTGGCGGTGCCCTGTGCAGCGGTGCTTGAGTTGGCGGTGCCCTGTGCAGCGGTGATTGAGTTGGCGGTGCCCTGTGCAGCGGTGCTTCAGTTGGCGGTGCCCTGTTCAGCGGTGCTTCAGTTGGCGGTGCCCTGTTCAGCGGTGTTTGAGTTGGCGGTGCCCTGTGCAGCGGTGCTTCAGTTGGCGGTGCCCTGTGCAGCGGTGCTTGAGTTGGCGGTGCCCTGTTCAGCGGTGCTTGAGTTGGCGGTGCCCTGCTCAGCGGTGCTTGAGTTGGCGGTGCCCTGTGCAGCGGTGCTTCAGTTGGCGGTGCGCTGTTCAGTGGTGCTTGAGTTGGCGGTGCCCTGTTCAGCGGTGCTTGAGTTGGCGGCGCCCTGTTCAGCGGTGCTTGAATTGGCGGTGTCCTCATGGGCCAACTGGGCTGGGGCTGGCGGGCCTTCTTGGGCAGCTGTGATGGGGCTGGCGGGGTCCTCATGGGCCAACTGGGCTGGGGCTGGCGGGGCCCTCCTGGGCAGCTGTGATGGGGCTGGCGGGGTCCTCATGGGCCAACTGGGCTGGGGCTGGCGGGGCCCTCCCGGGCAGCTGTGCTGGGGCTGGCGGTGGCCTCCTGGGCAGCTGTGCTGGGGCTGGCAGTGGCCTTCTGGCCAGCTGGGCTGGAGCTGGCAGGGCCCTCCTGGGCAGCTGTGCTGGGGCTGGCGCTGGCCTCCTGGCCAGCTGGGATGGGGCTGGCGGGGCCCTCCTGGGCAGCTGGGATGATGGCGGTGTTCTCCGGCGTGCTGCTCTTCCCAGACTTGCCGGGTTTCTTGTGGCCCTTCCTCACCTTGGAAGGTGTCGCAGCTGACTCCACACTCCCATCGGGACCCCTGGGAGCGGATTTGGTGGCTGGAGTCTTCCCCCTCTCCCGCCGGGCACTAGCCAACTTCGGATGCTTCAAAGGGGGGGACTGGCTGTGCTCTGGCTCCGTGCCAGACTGGCTGCCCTGTTGGCCGGTGCACTCCACACACCTCTGACTACACGCACCACCGGTCCCGGAGATGTAGTGGCTGAGGTGCTAGTTCGGGACTAATGACATGGACAGGGTGGGGGAGGTGTGGGGAAGAGGTTAAGTTTGGCCAGGAAAAGTTTTTTGGGACAAATGGGACGGGTAGGTGGAGGGGGTTTGGGAGTGGAGGAAGAGGTTGTGGTTGTAGGAGGTGTACGTCTGGTGGCTTTGGGTGCAGGTGCTTGGGCTGGAGGCTGTCGTGAGGTGGATGGCTGTTGGGTGGGTGGCTGCCTGCGTTTGTGTATCTTGGTAGGTGGCGTCACAGACACACTGGGAGAGGACACAGGGGACGTGTAAATGGTAGTGGGGGTGGTGACTGCACGTGTGCGGGGT
Organism: Pleurodeles waltl; assembly: GCF_031143425.1. NCBI lineage: Eukaryota > Metazoa > Chordata > Amphibia > Caudata > Salamandridae > Pleurodeles > Pleurodeles waltl. The sequence goes on from NC_090439.1 coordinate 1,191,122,241, forward strand.
GTGCTGGTGGGTGTGCTGGTGAGGGACGTAGTGGCTGAAGATGTAGTGCATGCAGGTGTGAGTGGAGATGTGACAGGGAGGGAGGAGGGAGACGTGGAGGAGGGGGACACAGTGGAGGCAGTGGATGTTGGTATGTCTGCATGGGTATGATGCTTGTGTGAGTGCCTGTGGGATGTGTGGTGCTTATGTTTGCCTGAGCTTCCCTTGTGTGTTGAATTGTGTGCATGCTGGTCTGATGGTGTGCTTGGGATAGGCAGAGGTACAGGGGATTGGGTCTGGGTGGAGGAAGTTGGAGGGGGGAGGCTAGACACAGGGACAATGGCTGCCATCAGTGCTGAGGCCAGAGTCTGAAAGGCTTGGTGAAGGGCCGCCTGACCAGAATGAATGCCCTCCAGGAATGCATTACTTTGTTGCAACTGCCTTTCCACACCCTGGATGTCATTAAAAATGGTAGACTGCCCAACAGTGAGTGACATGAGGAGGTCAATGGCCTTCTCACTGAGGGCAGCAGGGGTGACTGGGGCAGGGCCTGAGGTGCCTGGGGCGAAGGAGATGCCCATCCTCCTGGGTGAGCGGGCACGGGGCAAAGGCTGAGGGGCTGCTGGGAGGGCGGTGCTGGTAGGGGGGGTGGCAGCTGTACCTGTAGATGCGGGGGGCACAGATGTTGCCGCCACCACAAGGGAACTCCTATCAAAGGACGAGTCCGTGTCGCTGGTCTCTGCTCCTGTCCCCGCCGTGGAGCTCCCCTCACCCTCCGTCCCACTGGTGATTTCAGAGTCCGTAGTGTGGCCCTCCATGGCCATGTGGGATGCAGCTCCCTCGTGCTCCGGTGCCACTGCTCCTCCGCCTGATGATGCTAAAGCACCCATGAACAGGGAAACCTCAAAAAGGGGGGGGGGACAGAATAAAGACATGTTGAGTGCATGCATTACCGCTACAGTTGGTGGACAAGACAGACACGGAAGCCCCCTGCACTACGCCGCGCACTTGGGGTCCACTATTCAATCCCTAGGACGACATCTGCACACATAGATGACACAGGGCCATGAATAGCTGTACTTGGCACTCTACAGAGGTGGGGTGGGGGCCACAAGGCCATTCCTTATGGAGGGGCCTAGCCTATGGAACTCGCCCTGGCCTCGGGATACCCACTGTCCTCCTCGCTCACCCAGACACCTCCACTGCACGCAAAGTCAGCAGAATGAGAGTGCACTCACCCCATTGTGTCTGCTGTGATGCCCTCAAGCGCCCATCCAACTCCGGGTAGGCCACCGCCAGGATCCTGAACATCAGGGGGGTCATGGTTCGACGGGCACCCCTCCCACGTTGGGAGGCCATCCCCAGCTGAGCCTCCGCCCTCTTCTTGCTCCAGCGGCGAATGTCCTCCCATCTTTTCCGGCAGTGGGTGCTCCGTCTGTGGTAGACCCCAGGATCCGGACGTCCTTGGCGATGGCACGCCAAATATCTGTTTTCTTGTGGGCGCTGACCTACATTAAATGTACAGGGGAAGAAGAGAAGTCATTACCTACTGCACCGTCAATGTGAGTTGCCCCATCCCTACCCTTGCTATGTGGCACATGCACTCACCGTCGTTTCATGCACGCCTCAATCCCCCCCCCATCTTTCATCCACCCCACTCCACACAGGCATAGCCCATACAGCATGCTCCCAGTGTATTTACCTGTTTGTCTGGAGGACCGTAGAGTAGCGCGTACTGGGGGAGGACCCCATCCACAAGTTTCTCCAACTCCTCCGATGTGAAGGCAGGGGCCCTTTCCCCAGACGCATGAGCCATTGTTTCTTCCAGACCGAGGTCACAGCAGCACTTGCAGTGTAGGTCCTCTCCTGTCGAAGATCAGGTATCGAGTGATTGTACAGATAGAAAATGCCGGTCACGACCACGGTGGCGCGTACCGCCACCGCCGGCGTACATCATCATTGGCTCCTGAGACCCATAGGGTCCAATGTTAACCAATGCAGCATTGCCTACCGCCACGGTCTACAGCGCCAGCGCAGTTACCTCACATCCCATTGTCACACTTTACAGGTCAGGCAGCCGCCATTTCAGGGGCCCACATGGCTTAATTTCTAACTGCCTCACACATACCTAGGCCTTGCCTCAACACTCATACAGGCCATTATATGGATTAAGAATTGTGTTCTGTGCAAGCTGTGGTTACGTACCTCTGGGTTGTTTGACTCTGTGCTCGCTGTTGTCCTCCATAGGCACCGTCCGCTGGGACATGTGAGGAGATGGAGGCATCCTCCGGTGTACAGACCGCTGGTGGACCTGTAAACAATGGAGGAAAGACATGTCATCATGACCTACAGGCTTGACCGTGCCACTATCCAGGAACTGTGTGCCCAGCTGGAGCCAGACCTGATGTCAGCTATCCGCCATCACACAGGAATCCCCCCTCAAGTGCAGGTGCTGTCAGTACTCCATTTCCTAGCAAGTGGTTCCTTTCAAACAACAGTGGCCATTTCATCAGGGATGTCCCAGCCTATGTTTTCCAACGTGTTGTCCAGAGTGTTGTCTGCCCTGCTGAAACACGTAAGGAGATACATCATTTTCCCTCAGGTGGACGATTTGGCTACAGTGAAAGGAGACTTCTATGCCCTGGGACATATCCCCAACATCATAGGTGCCATTGATGGGACCCATGTGGCTTTGGTACCCCCCGCAGGAGTGAACAGGTGTACAGAAACCGGAAGAGTTATCATTCAATGAATGTACAGATGGTATGTTTGGCAGACCAGTACATCTCCCATGTTAATGCCAAGTTCCCTGGCTCAGTGCATGACGCCTACATCCTGCGGAATAGCAGCATCCCTTATGTGATGGGTCAGCTCCAGAGGCACCGTGTGTGGCTAATTGGTGACTCTGGTTACCCCAACCTGTCATAGCTACTGACCCCAGTGAGGAATCCTAGAAAAGGGCAGAGGAACGCTACAATGAGGCCCATGGGCGAACTCTGCGGATAATTGAGCGGACCTTCGGCCTCCTGAAGGCCAGGTTCCGCTGCCTCCATATGACAGGTGGATCCCTATTGTACTCACCAAAGAAGGTGTGCCAGATCATCGTGGCCTGCTGTATGCTTCACAACCTGTCTTTGCGACGCCAGGTGCCTTTTCTGTAGGAGGATGGTCCAGATGGTGGTGTTGTTGCAGCTGTGGAGCCTGTGGAGAGTGAAGACGAGGAAGCACAAGAAGAGGACATAGACAACAGGAACACGGTGATCCAGCAATATTTCCAGTGAGACACAGGTAAGAATACAAACTGCTATACTATATGTACTTAAACACTACTACCTCTCTATTGTCTGTCCTTTTCACCCAGTGTATGGTAACTGAGTTGTCACTTTCCCTTACGATTTCACAGATGTGTTTCCCACAGTGTGACATCTGCTTTGTTTCCCCATGGGCTACAGCTGTGTGACATTGGTATGTTGACATCACAATTTAAAAAGCATATTGGCACTGTAATTAATAATACAGTTTTTCGAAATCACAGACAGACTCCTGATTGTTTTGTGCTATAACGGTGTTTATTTACGTGCTAACTATTGGAGGGGGGTTGTAAATTGGTGAGGGGCGATGGTGGAGGAAAGTCCAGTCTATTAGTCTCACAGGTGCATTGTCCAAATGGGTCTGGGAAGTGGAGCTGGGGCAGTTTGTGGAAGGACAGGGTGACAAAGTGGGACAGTGGGATGACATTCAGGTTGGTCTCATTTCTTGGCGGGGGTCTTGGCATCTTTCTCTGTCTTGTTCCTGGATCTCAGGGACCGCTTGCAGGGTGGTTCTCCTTCTGCAGGGGGTGGGGTGCTGGTGGCCTGTTGGTCCTGTGGCGGGGCCTCCTGTCCACTAGCGCCGGCGGAGGTGGTGGGCAGTTCATCGTCCATGCTAGTGTCAGGGGCCCTTTGTAGTGCCACAGTGTCCATCAAAGTGGTGACAACTAGATTCAGCACCCGTACGATGGTGCCCAGGGTGGAATTGATGGCTCTGAGTTCCTCCCTGAAGCCCAAATACTGTTCGTCCTGCAGGCGCTGGGTCTCCTGAAACCTGGCCAGTACCATTGCCATCGTCTCCTGGGAGTGGTGGTATGTTCCCATGATGTTGGAGAGGGCCTCGTGGAGAGTGGGTTCCCTGGGCCTGTCCTCCCCCTGTCGCACAGCAGCCCTCCCAGTTCCCCTGTTTCCCTGGGCCTCTGTCCCCTGGACCGTGTGCCCACTGCCACTGCCCCCAGGTCCCTGTTGTTGTTGGGGTGGTGGGTTAGCCTGGGTTCCCTGTAGTGGTGGACACACTGCTGATTGACGTGTCCTGGAGACAGAGGTATGGGCCGCTGGGTAGGTGCTGTGCTGGTGTTTCCAGAGGGGGGAAGGTCTGCAGTGGCCTGTGGCAGTGTGAGGGCTGCTGTATGGGCTATGCCTGTGTGGAGTGGGGTGGATGAAAGATGGGGGGGGGAGATTGAGGCGTGCATGAAACGACGGTGAGTGCATGTGCATCATGGGTAGGGTAGGGATGGTGGCCAAAGACTGTGACGGTGCATTTGGTTATAACATTTCTTCCGTATACAATTCATGTAGGTCAGCGCCCACCAGAAGAAAGATATTTGGCGTGCCATCGTCAAGGACGTCCGGACCCTGGGGGTCTACCACAGACGGAGCACCCACTGCCGCAATAGATGGGAGGACATTCGCCGCTGGAGCAAGAAGACGGCGGAGGCCCAGCTGGGGATGGCCTCCCAACGTGGGAGGGGTGCCCGTCGCAACTTGACCCCCCTGATGTTCAGGATCCTGGCTATGGAGTAGGATGGGCGCTTGAGGGCATCACAGCAGCTACAAGGGACTGAGTACACTCTCATTCTGCTGAATGTGCGCGCAGTGGAAGTGTCTGGGTGGGGAGGTGGGTTGTGGGTTTCCCTAGGTCAGGGCGAGTTAACTAGGCAAGTTCCCCTTCTTCTGGCAGACCCAGTGGAACCCCACCCCACCTGTGTACAGTGCCAGGTACACCTAGTCAGGCCCCTGTGTCATCCATGTGTGCTGATGTTGTCCATAGCCTTGTAGGCCATTTCCCAGTGATTGAACAGTGGAGGCCATGTGCACGGCGTAGTGCAGGGGGCTTCTGTGTCTGTCGTGTCCGCCAACGGTAGCGGTAATGCATGCACTCAACATGTCTTTCTTCTGTCGTCCCCCCCCCTTTTTGTGGTCTCCCTGTTCTTGTGTGCATTAGCATCATCAGGCGGAGGAGCAGTGGCACCGGAGCAGGAGGGAGCTGCATCCCACATGGCCCTGGAGGGCGAGACAACCGACTCAGAGGTCACCAGTGGGACGGAGGGCGAGGGGAGCTCCACGGCGGGGACAGGAGCTGACTCCAGTGACACGGACTCGTCCTCTGATGGGAGTTCCCTTGTGGTGGCGGCAACATCTGTGCCCCCCGCATCTACAGGTACAGCCGCCACCCCCCCTACCAGCACCGCCCTCCCAGCAGCCCCTCAGCCTTTGCCCCGTGCCCGCTCACCCAGGAGGGTGGGCATCACCTTCGCCCCAGGCACCTCAGGCCCTGCCCCAGTCACCCCTGCTGCCCTCAGTGAGGAGGCCATTGACCTCCTCAGGTCCCTCACTGTTGGGCAGTCTACCATTTAGAATGCCATCCAGGGTGTAGAAAGGCAGTTGCAGCAATCAAATGCATTCCTGGAGGGCATTCATTCTGGTCAGGCGGCACTTCAGCTGGCTTTTCAGACTCTGGCCTCAGCACTGATGGCAGCCATTGTCCCCGTCTCTAGCCTCCCCCCTCCAACTTCCTCCACCCCGACCCAATCCCCTGTACCTCAGCCGATCCCAAGCACACCTACAGACCAGCATGCACACACGTCAACTCCCAAGGGTAGCTCTGGCAAACATAAGCACCACACATCCCACAGGCATTCACGCAAGCATCACACACATGCAGACACAGCAACATCCACTGCCTCCACTGTGTCCCCCTCCTCCTCGTCTCCCTCCTCCCTCCCAGTCTCGTCTCCACTCACACCTGCATGAAGTACATCTACAGCAACTACGTCCCTCTCCAGCACACCCACCACCACACCCCGCTCACGTGCAGTCACCCCCCCACTACCATTCACACGTCCCCTGTGTCCTCTCCCAGTGTGTGTGACGCCCCCTCCCAAGCTACACAAACACAGGCACACACCCACCCAACAGCCATGCACCTCACGACAGCCCCCAGCGCATGCACCTTCACCCACGGTCAACAAACTAACACCTCCTACAACCACAACCTCTTCCTCCACTCCCAAACCCCCTCCAGCTACCCGTCCCACTGCTCCCAAAAAACTTTTCCTGTCCAAACTTGACCTCTTTCCCCCACCTCCCTCACCCCGTCCATCTCATAGGTCCCGAACTAGCACCTCAGCCACAACATCTCGGGGACCAGTGGTGCCTGTAGTCACCGGAATCTGGAGTGCACCGGCCACCAGGACAGCCAGTGTGGCACGGAGCCACAGCACAGACAGTCCACCACCTGTGAAGCATCAGAGGTTGGCCGGTGCCCGGCGGGAGAGGTGGAAGACTCCAGCCACCAAAGCCGCTCCCAGAGGTCCCGGTGGGAGTGTGGAGTCAGCTGTGACACCCTCCAAGGTGGGGAAGGGCCACAAGAAACCCGGCAAGTCTGGGAAGAGCAGCACGGTGGAGAAGACCGTCATCATCCCCGCTGCCAAGGAGGCCACTGCCAGCCCCGGCCCAGCTGCCCAGGAGGTCACCGCCAGCCCCATCCCAGCTGCCCAGGAGGTCACCGCCAGCCCCAGCCCAGCTGCCCAGGAGGTCACCGCCGGTCCCAGCCCAGCTGCGCAGGATGTCACCGCCACCACCAGCCCAACTGCCCAGGAGGTCAACCCCAGCACCAGCCCAACTGCCCAGGAGGCCACCGCCAGCAAAAGCCCAGCTGGGCCATGAAGGACCACCAGCAAAAGCCCCGCTGGGCCATGAAGGACCACCAGCAAAAGCCCTGTTGGGCCATGAAGGACCGCCTGCAGCTGAGACCCTGCAATGGAGACCGCCATCTCAAGCACCGCTGAACAGGGCACCGCCATCTCAAGCACCGCTGAACAGGGCACCGCCATCTCAAGCACCGCTGAACAGGGCACCGCCATCTCAGGCCCCGCTGCACAGGGCACCGCCATCTCAAGCACCGCTGAACAGGGCACCGCCATCTCAAGCACTGCTGAACAGGGCACCGCCATCTCAGGCCCCGCTGAACAGGGCACGCCATCTCAAGCGCCGCTGAACAGGGCACCGCCATGTCAGGCTCCGCTGCACAGGGCACCGCCATCTCAAGCACAGCTGAACAGGCCACCGCCATCTCAAGCACCGCTGAACAGGGCACTGCCATCTCAGGCCCTGCTGCACAGGGCACCGCCATCTCAAGCACCGCTGAACAGGGCACCGCCGATCTCAGGCCCCGCTGAACAGGACACCGCCAACCGAGTCCGTCACGGGGTGAATGATGCACACTGGGCACCATGCCCCCTCTAGAACCAGTGGAGAGATACATCCACTCCCTCTGTCCTTGGCAGGATGAAGCACTCTGGGCACAAAGCCCCCTCCAGAACCAGTGGAGAGATACATCCACTACCTCAGTCCTTAGCAGGATGAAGCACTCTGGGCACAAAGCCCCCTCTAGACCCAGTGGAGACTGTTATCCACTTGTGAGACTGTGGCTTTGCACTCCCTCCCCAGGTTGGAACAGTGGGCACACCACCCACTGTAGAGACTTGTGAGACTGTGGCTTTGCACTCCCCAGGATTGCACAGTGGGCAACCCACTCACTGTAGAGACTTGTGAGACTGTGGCTTTGCACTCCCCAGGATTGAAGAGTGGGCATATGGCCCCCTCGTGGATTTGGCGTTGTACACTCAAGCGGCTGAGGTGCCCCCCCTTACCCTCCCTCTGAGGTGCCTGTTTAGTTGCTCTCTGATGCCCCTGCAGTGTTCTCTCCGTCATGGTCGGGGATCTTGTGTGGGCTCGCCCATACCGTGTGGTCCCTGTGTTCCACGGACTTTCTTAGAGCACTACCTGGACTACTATGCTTGGTATATATTTTGTACATGGTGTATATATATATATTTCTGCCTTCTTGCTTTTAATATATTACAATGGTTCCACTCATTTTCTAATGTCTTTGCATTCTTGCAGAGGGTTTGGGGGGTGTAACTGTTATGTATTGATATGCATCAGTGTGTGTGTTGTAGTGGGTGAGGGTGGGGGTGTTGCGTGTATGTGTCCCTGTTTTTTCCCTCCACCCTCCCCTGTGTCGTAGGTGCAGTCCTCACCGTGGTCTTAGCCGCCGCCTTTCGTGCTCCTGGTAGAGGAGCAGGAAGATTATTGCAGGGAGAATTTGGAGTTCCGGGTCCATGGCGTCCTCGTTCCTCTTGGAGTGTGTAGAGGTGAGTTTTTCCCTTCTAGATTCCTGTTTCCGCCGTGTTTTTATCCACGGTGCTACCGCCCCGGAAAAGGTGGTGGATTGGCCTGTCATAATAGTGTGGGCGGTACATTGTCTCCCACCTGTTGGCGGTGACCGCCGCGCTGTTTGTTTGTACCGCTGTGGCGGTCGGAGTGTTAAAGTGGCTGTCTTTGTTGGTGGTTTCCGCCATGGTCGTATTTCCAAATTTTTTACCGCCGGCCTTTTGGCGGTCTTACCACCGCTTTAACACCGACCGCCAGGGTTGTAATGACCACCTTAGTGTTATCCCAGCGTCAGAGGGTATCAGTGCGGAAACTCCTATGTCATTACCTTTACCATCAGGGTTGCTATCTTCCTCTGGCCAACCACCTTGGGAACCAGAGGGGGACACAGCCCTGCCCTCCTTCGGAGGAATTACCATCCTGTTAATTCAGTCTACACCCTCCAGACCCTCAAGACTCGCAAAGCGGTTGCTAGTATTGAACGTGAAACATCTTCCGCCCAGGCTGGAGGAACGATTAGGGGCTTCCTGTGTAGCGCAGTATTGGTAGAAATAATCAAGTGGCAGGACCGATATTCCATTTGGCATCGCCTCCCTTAACCCTACTCAGCTTAATATAGTTTCTACCAGGCACTGAGTTTTAAAAGACAGGATTACACAATCTCCCTGTAGTTTTTTCCTTCCCCTCCCCACCCATTTCACTCTCCCAACCATTTTTATATCCTCAAAACAATTCACTAGTGAGTCTAGATGTCTCCCCTAGCCAGTGTAAAGATGTATTCCTCAATGATATCCAGGTTTCCTTGGCTCCCGCCTTTGAAGTGAGGGTTGGTACGTTTGCCATAGACGGAGCTACGGCGGGAGGTAAGTCGGGGTAATGAGGGACTATTCCCTCCTTGTCAGTAATGAGCATATCGTTACTCGACTCTTGTTCAGATTCTATGGGGCTATTTTCCGTACTAATCCACCTGTACTAGTACATACTAACAGCACAGGTTGTCCGCCCGTATTCTGATTACCAGACGCTATATGTCCAGTTCCTCTCATCTGATACACCAGCCCATCTCCTGTGTGCTTAGCCCCTGCTACTGCTCTATTTTCAGCTTCGTGATTCGAGAGACGTGCCTGTGGGGACATAATTACTCTTGAGGCCAAGGCTATCTATAAACTGTCTGCACAAGTGGGGACCATGTGATCTATCATTGTCTCTCTATTAGTTAAGGAAGTCAGAGACAATTTAATGAAAGAATCCAAGGATTGCACAGTATTTAGCAAACCCTTGAACTCGTCAGAGGTGACCTTAACCATACTTTTCCTTGTAGTTGGTTTTGCCGTGCCTGTTTTGTAGCCTGCCTTAAGGGTCTTGGTCTCCCCTAACTTTGTTCCCTGAGAACTTAATATACAGCCTGGTGTCGTAATACGTTTTAGCAGGGGCTCAGAATCTATTTCATAAATTGAATTGGAGGCAGTTGGGGCAATGTCTATGCTGCCACTATCTACAGTATCCGCGGTCACTGTTCTGGATGGTTTCGTACAAATAGATATATCTTCACAAGGGGTGGTGCCTGTTGCTTCCCCCTCATGAATGGACAGGGATTCCTCGACGGTGGTAATTTGCTTCTCAATGGCACCGATAGCCCCTGAGTTACAGTGTAGCAGGGAAGTGCATGAGCATCTCTGCTCTTTCCCTTTTGTACCCAACTCAGTGTTTTCTCTTCCCCATCCTCTATCTCACACTCTTCGTTAATACTCCCAACTTAACTCTTGCCCCTCCACACCTTGTGTTCTCCCACAGGGTGACTTAGACACTCGGCCCTTATCTTATTAAAAAGTAATAACCAAGGTGGGTGGCCCTGCTGCTTCCTGGCGCTGACAGGTGCAGGATGGGCCCACCCTTGGCCCAGGCGCTGTCTGTGCACATCCCGCGGTAAACACCCCCGCGCTATATAGCGCTCGTTGCTGGTTTGAGTGGGATCAGCTGGAAATGGCCACCTCCTTGGGCCACAGACAGTCTGGGAAATGAAGTCCCCACACCTTGGTCAGCGTGTCCCGCGCCGCGGTAAACACCCCTGTACTATATAGCGCTTGTTGCTGGTTTGAGTGAGAGCAGCTGGAAATGGCCGCCTCCTAGGGCCACAGGCAGTCTGGGAAATGAAGTCCCCACATTTTGGTCAGCGTGTCCCGCCCGTGGTAAACACCCCTGCTCTATATAGCGCTCGTTGCTGGTTTGAGTGGGAACAGCTGGAAATGGCCACCTCCTTGGGCCACAGGCAGTCTGGGAAATGAAGTCCCTACACGTGGCCAACACATCCCGGTAAACAGCCCAGCGCTATATAGCGCTCGTTGCTGGTTTGAGTGGGAGCAGCTGGAAATGGCCACCTCCTTGGGCCACAGACAGTCTGGGAAATTAAGTCCCCACACATTGGTCAGCGTGTCCCGCACTGTGGTAAACACACCTGCGCTATATAGCACTTGTTGCTGGTTTGATTGGGAGCAGCTTGAAATTGCTGCCTCCTTGGGCCACAGGCAGTCTGAGAAATGAAGTCCCCACACGTTGGTCAGCGCGTCCCGCCCCGCGGTAAACACCCCTGCGCTACATAGCGATCGTTGCTGGTTTGAGTGGAAGCAGCTGGAAATGGCCACCTCCTTGGGCCACAGGCAGTCTGAGAAATGAAGTCCCCACACGTGGTCAACGTGTCCCGGTAAACACCCCGCGCTATATATCGCTTGTTGCTGGTTAGAGTCTGAGCAGCTGGAAATGGTCGCCTCTTTGGGCCACAGAAAGTCTGGAAAATAAAGTCCCCACACGTTGGTCAGCGTGTCCCGTGCCACAGTAAACACCCCGCGCTATATAGTACTTGTTGCTGGTTTGAGTGGGAGCAGCTGAAAATGGCCACCTCCTTGGGCCACCGGCAGTCTGGGAAATTAAGTCCCCACACGTTGGTCAAACCCCTCAGTGGGTGCCACAACAACAATGCGGTTGGTCGCATCACTATCCTCGACGACAAGGAAGAGGAAAATATGCTCCCCATCCTTCCTCCTCCTCCTCCAAAGGACAGTAGAAACAACGAGTCCCAGCATCCCTCTTCTCTGTCTCCTGCTCGGTGTGGAGAAGCATTACCAAGCATTTTAAAAGAGTGGCTCGAAATAACAAACGACAAATGGGTTTTGAACATTGTTCAGAATGGTTACACACTCAAGTTAAAATCCCCTGCACCAGAAGTACCACTAAAACCAACATTCCACCATCAACAGAGCTTGTTGGGAAAGAAAGTAGACATGGTACTACAAAAAGAAGCAATAGAGGAGGTTTCACTCTCGCTCTGGGGCAACAGGAGTCTATTCACGTTATTTCCTCGTCCAGAAGAAAGGCCCGTCTCAAGAATACAGGCCAATCTTAGACCTGCGACTCCTGAACAAGTTCATCCAAAAAGAAAAATTCAGAATGCTTGCTCTTCATCAGATTTTCCCCCAACTCCATCAGGGGGACTGGATGTGCTCCATAGACCTTCAGGATGCCTACTTCCATATTGCAGTCGCAAGAAAACATCAGCGATATCTGCGCTTCAGGGTAGTATCCAAGCACTACCAGTACAAAGTCTTACCCTTTGGCCTAAAATCAGCCCCTCAAATATTCTCGAAATGCATGGCAGTAGTTGCTGCACATATGCGAAGGAAGCAAATTTTCGTCTACCCATACCTAGACGACTAGCTGATCAAAAGTACCTCCCCAGAACTAGCCCAACGGCATTATCAGCTTTGCCTCCAAACTCTGCAAGCTCTGGGCTTACAAATCAACATCAGAAAATCCACACAGATACCAACTCAAAGCATCCATTACCTAAGAGTGACACTAGATACAAACTACACAAGAGTGTATCCTTTGGAGGAAAGGTTATACTCAATCGATATGAACTGTTGATATCTTCTCTGCTCTCCTCGCCCATCAGCCAGACAAATGGCATCGTTACTGGGATCAATGGCCTTTGAATCTTCATTGTTCCCAAGGCCAGGCTGCACATGAGACCTCTACAGCAAGTTCTGGAAGATCAGTGGTCTCAATATTCCAACCATTGGGATGACAAGATACTTCTCTCAAGGGAAGTCAAACAATCCTTCCAATGGCGGATGCAGAAACATCGTTTATGGTTAGGAGTTCCTTTTCACTAAGAGCTCAGAGCAGTCCATCTAGCACTGAAATCCCTCTATCCTTCCATTCAGACGAACTCTCTGCTTGTTCAAATGGACAACATAATGATTATCTGAATAAGCAAGGAGAGACGCACTCACGGATCCTATTGTTGGAAGCGCAAGCAATCTGCAAGTGGCTACTTGCCAGAAACTTGACTATATCAGCGGTTCACCTACCAGGATCCTTGAACACCCAAGCAGACTTTCTGAGCTGCACGTATGCAGAAGATCGTGGCTGGATTCTAATGGTGATGTTGTTCAAACTATTTTTCAGGAATGGAGGCAACAACAAATAGACTTATTTGCAGATGAAGCAAACAAATAGTGCACAAGATTTGCATCCAGGTTTCACCATCCAGGGACAAAGGGTAATGCCCTTTTGATAAACGGGTCAGAAAGTTTTCTGTATGCGTTTCCTCCAGTTCCACTAATTCTGAAGGTCATCAACAAGCTCTACAGAGACATGACCAGGATGATCTTAATAGCCCTTGCGTGGCCTCGCCAGTGGTGGTACATGGACCTACTTCATCTCTCAGAGAAACCACACATGAGATTGCTGTGCAAACCGGATCTCCTTCACAAGCTCAAGGGGAAAATATTCCATCCCAACCTTCCTTCCTTGAGGTTGACAGCATGGCTCCTGCATTCCTCCAATATGGCCATTTAGGTCTTTTGCAGGAATGCATGGACATTCTCGAGGAGTTCAAAAGACCATCAATGAGACACACATATGTGTTTAAATGGAAAAGATGTGGTGCATCCAGAATAATTTCCATCTGATTCTGGGGTAGGAGGATGTCATTTTACTTTACCTCCTCTAACTGGCAAAATCAGGTTTGCGGTTTTCATCAATAAAGGTACATCTTGCGGCTATACCTACTTATAGAAAACCGCCTTCTCAGACATCCTTTTTTTGAATGCCTGTTAAGAATTTTATAGACGGTTTAAGTAAATTTTTTCATCCTGTTCGTTCACCCTCTACTCCCTGAGAGCTAAATGTGGTGCTTTCAAAACTGATGAGTCCACCTTTTGAGCCCATACATAAGTTTTCCCTACAGCATACCACATGGAAAACAGCTTTTCTTGTAGCTATCACCTCAGTGCGCAGAGTAAGCGAAATGCAGGCTCTCTGTGCAAAAGAGCCTTACACAGTGTCCCACGACAATAGGGTAGTTATGAGAACCCATCCTAGTTTCCTTCCAAAGGTGGTTTCTGATCTCTACATTAATCAGACTACTTAGCTCCCTACTTTTTTCCCAAACCTTCCACGCCAGCAGAAAGAGCTCTACACTCTTTAGATCTAAAAAGAGTTTTAAAATTCTATTTGGATAAAACGAAACTCATTAGACAATCTGATCACTTATTTATGAACTATGGACCAATGAGAACAGGCATGGCTGCTTCAAAATAAACTATCTCTAGATGGATAGTTTCTTCTATTGTATTTCCCAATGGGATGGGCTTGCTACTCTATTCCGGGCTTATGACTATTGATGAGGATCCCCTGGAAGAGAAGGATAAATTACTTACCTGTAATCCTAGTTCTCTTCCAGGGGAAAAGCAACCCTCCCACTTTCCCGTTTTAGTGGAGTTTTCTCATTCTCTACTTCACCATTAAAAAAGAACTGATTTAACTTGCACCTAACTGTCACCTTTCCCTGACCTCTGAGGCATGGTGGGATACTGGAGGTTTCTGAGGCCTTAAAAGCACGGTGCCATTTATTTGCTTTACCATGTTAATCTGAATGCAGCCTATTGGCTAAAAATGTCTCTGCTTTTCATTAGTTTTCTCTTCAATAAAATATTGTACTGTTTTTTATTCCTCCTTTCTTTCTGAGTTTCAGAAATTCAGGAGTTTTTTCATATTTATTTAAGGAAAACGTAACAAAAATTAGACATGTTTTTACCTCTGTATCATAGGCTGCATCTATATGTATATGTATTTTAATTTATATATATAGATATGTATATGTATATGTGTTATGTGCTCCGGGATCCCCGCACGTGGGCGGGAATAATTCAGTGCTTATGACTTGTATGAGGATTCCCCTGGAAGAGAACTAGGATTACAGGTAAGTAATTTATCCTTCATGTAGGCCAATCTGTCACCTTGCCCACTTTCTATGCTCCTCCACATCCCTCTAAAGGAGATGATAGACTTCACCGTCTGGACCCAAAAGAGCTTTGTTGTTTTATCTTGAGGGCACCCAATAGTTCCAGGTGGACAGTGCTAGTTGACAGCAGCAGTCATGACCCAGTTGAACATCACTAGTTTACTTGAGTTATAGAAGCATTCATGACCATGTTTAACAGTACTAATGGACATGAGTGACAGCAGCAGTCTTGACCCAGAGATTCCAACCATCTCCCATCTCACATAGGCCAGCATTAGAACTGCTTTTATATACTTTTAGGTGGTAGAGTCTGATCTGAAAGGATTGGCCCTATCATGTTTAGTATGGCCAGAATGGTAATAGAAAATGCTGCTTACTGGTGAAGATGGATTTAATATTACTATTTCAGAAATGCCACTTTTAGAAAGTGGGCATTTCTCTGCACTTACTGCCATCTGGCCTTACAGCCTGTCTCCAATCCACGTCTGGTCTATGCTGGTTGACAGCTCCCCTTGTGCATTCCACGCAGACAGCCATAAACAAAGGACACTCAGTCACATTTGCATACTAAATGGGTCTCCTTGGGCAGAAAGGGTGGAGGGGCTCACTCTTACACTTCAAAGGCCAGTGGCCTGCCCTCACTCAATGCAGTGCCTGCAGAAATCAATGCAGTGCCTGCCTCGTAGCTGAATAATCGCTGCATAGCCTACCAAATCGACGCAGCATGTGGTCCTTCTTATCAGCGCATTGGGGATTTTCAACGCATCATCCCTTGGTGTCAAAATATCCCCATATCTCAGTGAGGAACCAAGGCTGCGAACCTGTAAATCGGTGCATCACGCTCCAGTGTGGAAAAAACCGTCTCGTCTGTGCTGTGCCGGAAAATCCGACTCAGCCCGTCTTTTAAACGCATCTCCTCTTCTGCGGCCCCAGTGTGTTGTTTATTTGATGCATCCCAGGAACTGTGTTTAAAGGATACAACCACTGATTCTTAAGGATTGAGACTCATTTAAACTTTTAAAAAGTCATATCATGACTTGTGCATATTGGATTTTTGTTTTGTTGTATCTTTTTCCCTAAGCTGGTGTGGAGTACTTTTTGTAGTGTTTTCACTGTGTTACTGTATGAGTTATTGCACACATACTTCACACATTGCCTTTTAAGTTAAGCCTGTCTGCTCTGTGCCCAGCTACCAGAGGGTGAACACAGAATAATTTAGGTTGTGTAGTGACTTACCCTGACTAAGATGGTGGTCCCTACTTGGACAAAGGTGTATACCTCTGCCAACTAGAGACCCAATTTCTAACAAAAAGGGACACTGGAACGTTTTGAAAGGTAGATTCACACATTTCAGATTTGACTCCAGATATATAGCAGCAGCAGGGCTCTGAGTAGCCACATCTGTGCCCAATGATACAGATCACAATTGTGTTATTGTAAATAAATAATACTCCTGGTATTGTAAAGCTAATCTGCTGTTAAATAACATTTTTGAGACCGTTATTCTGTTGTCTTGTAAATATTTCAATTATAAATGTCTTCTTTCAGCAGTGTGGTGAGCTGTGCGTGTCCTTGTCGATGTTGCGGGAGAGAAAGGACCCAAGGGCAGAGCAGACCCAGAGCCACAGAACGTTCATCAACCACAAATCCCCCCTTAGAGTGTGAATTCATAAAAATATGTGATTATTGGGGAACGAAGAATTACTTTTACTCAATACTTTTTATTTTGATTGCTCTCAACCATTGAATGAAAGAAAAAACAATGCAGTATTGCCAGTACTGTGCCATTCAATTGATGACATAGACTGTTACTCTTTGTGCCTGATCAGTATCACTTTACTCTCTAATTCTCTATAATCAATTAGATGTCAACATATTTTAGTTCTTTTAATAAATAAAAATTATTTACACAATCTTCGTCATATGTAATCTGTAATGATTGAGACTAACGTTGACATCCTGGTCCTCCACCCAGATTTCCAGAGCATATCACTGAATGAATGAGCCCATTGTCATGATCACACAAACTTGCCAAGTCAAATCAAAGAGGTTCATGAGAAAAGCAAAGAGATATCCTCAGTGGAGACAGCAAAGCCCAAACTGGAAGAAGGTTTGCAGAGTAATCTTGCGCTTATTTCAAAGGAAGAATCAAGAAGAGAAGATCCAAGATGGCCGCTGTGAGTCCTGAAGGTTAGTTACAGTTCTAGTCTTGCAATCGGTTGGTTGCTAGGTTACGAGCTCTCCAGCTGGAAGCCTTGCACTTCAACTGAGGTCTGACAGGAATCAGCTGTGTGGAGAGAGTGCGCGCTTCAGAACAGAAACTCCTGTGAGGTAAAATCACATTTGAAGATTATATTACAGAAAACAGATAAATATTGTCAAGGTTTATTCGAAGAGTTTGATAGTAGACCGTTCCCGTGGAAGTCGGCAAGGCTACAGAGTTAATGTATAAATTAACCTTATGTTTACAAGGTTCTTGTTTAAGATATTAAAGTCAAAGAAAAAACGAACTTTAAAAGAGCAAGTATCTACAAATGTCAAGGTTATAAACAAAGGCCAAGTTTAAAGGAGAAACGAACTGTTAACAAATAAGCATTTACAAATTCAATGGTAATAAACCAAAATAGAGTTTAAAAGAGAAACAAACTTAAATAAACAAGCATTTACAACTACAAGTTATCGACAGATGTCGAAGTAAGGAAGGAGAAACTAACTGTAATAAACAAGCATTTACAAATACAAGTTATCAACAAATGTCGAAGTAAGAAAGGAGAAACCAACTTTAATAAACAAGCATTTACAAATACAAGTATTGACAGAAGTAACAATAAGACAGGAGAAATTAAATAACATCAGCTGATTTGAAGAACGCATTATCACCAACTATATATATATATATAGCAACATAAAACCAATCTCTAACAAAGGTTGAGAAGTTCTTCCAGAATCAGTAATAAGCATTTTTTTAAGAGCTATTATTTATAGAGAGAAGCAAGGCTACAGAGAACTCAGGGTGAGTGAAGAAATAATAGAATTAAAGAGAATTAAGTGTTGAGAGTAGAAAGTGAAAAACTGATGTTGTATGTCCCTAGTAATTGGGACTGTGACTCTTGCAGGTGCTGTATCCAATCTTGGATGTGAAGAGGCAGACTGAGTACTGGCGTTCATCATCTCTGTGGCAGTCTCTCTACCATCCCATTCCCCTTTCCCCCTCCGGGGTACTCAGCACGAAGGATTAATATTCGTTGTGAATAGCTCGGGTCGGGACTGAGGAGTTATCTTCTGCTTCTGAGGAAATCGAATTGAAGTATCCTGACAGATTGAAGTGCCGTCACCCTAATTTTAGGGAAAAAACTGATTTCCTCCTGAGCAGAATGGCAGAAGGAATTGATATAAAAGCATTAGCCACCGTTTTGGAAGGGTTACAGAAACAATTAAATAACACCATAGAAGAAACAGTCCAAATAAAACAGCGAATAAATGAGTTAGGGAACACCGCTAAATCAAATGAATCTGTGTTTTCACAAATCCCTAGCCCTTCACAGTCTGCAGGTATATCCACTCAAGTAATTCATGCGGTTTCCCCTATTATTCCTTTGGCTCAACCGAGCGCTTCGGTGGGGATCCAAATAAGGCGCAGATTTTTCTGACCCAATGCTCATTGCATTTTTTATGTAGACCAGTCATTTTTTCCGAAGACCAGTCCAAAGTGGCATTTATATTGTCTTATCTGACAGGAGATGCGGCCTCATGGTCCATGCCAATAATTTCCAGAAATGATCCTGTTTTATATAATTTCTAAAATTTCAAGGAAGAGTTCTTAAGAATATTTGATCGGCGAACTGCAGCTCAAGCCACTGACAATGAACTACTGGAAATCAGGCAAGGTAATAAAGATCTAGTAGCCTATCTGGCTCATTTCAATAAACTCATTGTAGAGACTGCCTGGCCGGAGTCAAAAAGAGCCGCCATATTTCATCGTGGACTGAGAGATGAATTGAAAGATGCCTTAGCACAAGTTCCAAATAGACCCATCGAAATTTCGGAGTTAATTGATCTTGTGTTACAGATTGACCACCGGTTAACTGAACGAAGAGCAGAAAAGAGAAGAGAGTATCGACCATTTCCCCTGAGAATTGATCGTGTAAGAAATGATCATACGAGAGCCGGAGAAGGGATAACGATAGAAGAACCAATCCAAATTGGTTCCATCCGAGGTCCTTTATCTAAGGAAGAAAAAGAGAAAAGAAGAGTGAATCAACTATGTTTATATTGCGGTGCATCTGGGCATTTTGTTAAAAACTGTCCCAAGAAACCCAAAGCTCTTCAGTCGGGAAAAGGTCAGCTTCATCAGTAGAGGGAGTTGCCCTGATGAAAGCAGAACCCAAGACAACTCCTTTAGATCAACGAGTGGCGAATACCTTACAAACCGCAGCGCCACATTTGGTACAAACAGTATCAGTTAAGACCCTTGAGAAGGAAATTCAAGGGATCTCAGTTATGATAGACTCTGGAGCTACGGGCAACTTCTGTGATAGCAAATACGCTCGTAAAATGGGTATTCAATTTATCAAGAAATCTACTTTGGAAGTAGTAAGAGCTGTGTATGGAACCAATCTTTCTTCAGGACCCATTTCCCATGAGACCGAACCAATTCAGATGCAAGGTTTTGGTGGACATCAGGAGCAGATAATCTTTAATTTGATAGATGCTCCACAATTTCAACTCATTTTGGGTCTGCCCTGGCTTACAGAACATAATCCACAAATTGATTGGAGCAAAAGAACGATCAAGATGAATTCCTCTTACTGCAAAGAGAATTGCTTTCATGATGGAGTGGAAGTGTCCACCAAGTCCCAAGCGGCCTGTTTATCATCACACTGTTCAATGATCTGTGCACTAAAGACAGCAGAAATCCCAAAAGAATATGAGGATTTAGTCGCCGTTTTTGATGAAAAGGAGGCTGAGAAATTGCCACCACGTCGACCCTACGACTGCAAAATTGAACTGGAGCCAGGTGCGATATTGCCATGTAGCAGAATATACGCATTGACTGAAGCAGAGAATCAACATTTAAAGGAGTATTTGGATCAATATCTTGCTAATGGTTTTATTCGTCCTTCTGAATCTCCAGTGTCATCCCCACTATTTTCCATACCAAAGAAGGATGGGAGTCTTCGAACGTGCAGTGATTATCGAGCCCTCAATCAGGTTACCATCAAAAATCGATACCCACTGCCTTTAGTGTCAGTTTTATTAGATCAAGTAAAGAATGCTAGAATCTACACCAAATTGGACCTGCGAGGAGCATATCATTTGATTCGAGTGGCTTCAGGGGATGAATGGAAAACCGTTTTTCGGACTCGATACGGATTATTTGAATATCAAGTGATGCCTTATGGGTTATGCAATGCTCCCGCTGCCTTCCAGCATTTCGTTAATGATATATTACGAGAATTCCTCGACCGGATTGCCGTGGTTTATATAGATGACATTTTAATCTTTTCCGACAATCTACAGGAGCACATTTCCCATGTTCGATCCATCCTCACAAGGTTGCAAGAAAACTATCTCTATGTAAAATTGGAAAAGTGTGCATTTCATGTGGAATGAGTTGAGTTCTTAGGATTCATTTTGTCACCAGAAGGAGTTAGTATCGATCCTGCCAAGACAAAGACAGTGCAACATTGGCCTTCTCCTTGCAATGTCAAAGAGATCCAGAGTTTCTTGGGGTTCGCTAATTTTTATCGAAGATTCATATCCAATTTTTCTCAAACAGTTACACCCATTACTCGATTGTTGAAGAAAGGAGTGAAGTTTGAGTGGACAATAGAAGCTGAAAAAGCTTTTAATTTTTTGAAGAATTCCTTCGTCTCAGCTCCAATCTTGCTCCACCCCAATCCAGATGAACCATATTATGTGGAGGCAGATGCTTCAGATGTTGCCTTAGGAGGTATCCTTTCCCAGCGTCATAAAGATACAGGTCAATTACATCCAGTGGCCTATTTCTCTCGAAAATTAACACCACCAGAGATAAATTATTCAATTGCGGATAAGGAGCTATTGGCAGTCAAAGAAACTTTTCGTGAGTGGAGGCATTACATTTTGGGAGCTAAGCATAAAGTGACCGTTTACACGTACCACCGAAATTTACAGTTTTTAAAATCAGCTCAAACTCTAACAGCTAGACAACTGCGTTGGTCCCTATATTTTTCAGACTTTGATTTTGTTATCACTTTCAGACCAGGAAAAGTAAGTGGGAAGGCAGATGCTCTATCTCAAATTGATACCGGTGCAGTTAAAGAGCCTCCAGAAAAAGAATTGATTATTCCACAAGAGAAGTTCATATCTGCCATATTGTATGAAAATTTAACCAAAGAAATTCAAGAAAACTTAACATTCAAAGGAATGCTGAAGTGGTCCAAAGAAGGCCAAGGAAGAGAAATCAAAAAAGGTTTGCCATACTTTAAAGGTGCACTGTATGTTCCGACTGTGGAGCTGCAAGAAAAAATTCTTCAGGCTTATCATGACGATCAATTGGCTGGACACAAAGGAATTCAAAAGACTCAAAATCTAATACAACGAGAATTTTGGTGGCCAAAAATGAAAACTCAGATAAGACAATATGTGTCAACTTGTGACAAATGTCAAAGAGGGAAATCAAATAGAACAGCTTCACAAGGTCTGTTAAGACCTTTGCCCACTGCACCCCATGCCTGGCATACTGTTACTATGGATCTTATAGTGGACCTCCCTAGTAGCCAAGATTTTAACACTATCCTAGTTTTTGTAGACACTTTCACTAAAATGGCGCATTTCATTCCTTTGAAAGAAATCCCTCGAGCCCCACAGGTTGCACAGTTGTTTACACAACACATAGTACGCGCCCATGGTATCCCAAAAATTCTAGTTTCAGACAGGGGGTCCCAATTTGTTTCTCGCTTTTGGAAGGCCTTTAGTAAAAGATTAGGAATTGATTCTCGTTACTCTACCAGTTACCATCCTGAAACCGATGGGCAAACAGAGAGAGTGAATCAAGAGTTAGAACAGTATTTAAGACTCAATTTATTCGATAAAGAGAAGGAATGGCCCGAGTTGATGTGGGCAGCTGAATTTGCTTACAATAATGCTGTTCATTCCACCACTGGGTTCACCCCCTTTTATCTGAACCATGGTAGACATACTAATGTAATGTTGGGTAAAGAAGATGATTCAGTGCCTGCAGTAGAAGAGATGGTGAGGGATTTGCAGACCACGTTAGTTAGGGCTAGAAAAAACATCATTCAAGCAAAGGACTCATATAAGACTCAGGCTGATAGAAAAAGAAGAGAGAGCCCCATTTATTCGAAAGGAGACAAAGGGGGTCATTCTGACTTTGGCGGGTGGCGGAGGCCGCCCGCCAAAGTCCCGCCGTCAGAATACCGCTGCGCGGTCAAAAGACCGCCGCGGTAATTCTGAGTTTCCCGCTGGGCTGGCGGGCGACTGCCAGAAGGCCGCCCGCCAGCCCAGCGGGAAACCCCCTTCCATGAGGATGCCGGCTCTGAATGGAGCCGGCGGAGTGGAAGGGGTGCGACGGGTGCAGTTGCACCCGTCGCGATTTTCAGTGTCTGCTTGGCAGACACTGAAAATCTTGGTGGGGCCCTGTTAGGGGGCCCCTGCAGTGCCCATGTCATTGGCATGGGCACTGCAGGGGCCCCCAGGGGCCCCACGACACCCATTACCGCCAACCAGGTTCTGGCGGTCAAAACCGCCAGAGCCAGGCTGGCGGTAAGGGGGTCGGAATCCCAGGCAGCGCCGCCATGGATGATTCCCTAGGGCGGCGGGAAAACGGCGGGACACCGCCAGTTTCCCGTTTCTGACCGCGGCTGTACCGCCGCGGTCAGAATGCCCAAGGATGCACCGCCAGCCTGTTGGCGGTGCATCCGCGGTCCCCGGCGGTTTTTACCGCCAGGGTCGGAATGACCCCCAAAGTTTGGTTATCCACTCGTCATTTACGTCTCAAAGGAAATCGCAAATTTCAGCCACGATTTATAGGCCCATTCAAAGTTGACAAGATGATCAATCCAGTGGCAGTTAAATTGCAGTTGCCAGCACATCTAAAGATACATCCTGTTTTCCATGTCTCCTTGTTAAAGAACAGTCCTCCAAATTTACGTCAAAACTCCCCTCCAATTCCTATCCAGATTAGCTCTGCAGAAGAGTATGAGGTCAATCAAATCTTAGATTCCAAAATCCGTAATGGCCAGCTTTATTATCTAATTGATTGGAAAGGTTATGGTCCAGAGGAACGATCCTGGGAGCCGCACGAGTATGTACATGCTTCAAGCTTAGTGAGAAACTTTCATAGAACCTACCCAAGCAAACCTAAATTGGAGAACTGTTCCTTGAGGAGGAGTACTGTCATGATCACACAAACTTGCCAAGTCAAATCAAAGAAGTTCATGAGAAAAGCAAAGAGATATCCTCAGTGGAGACAGCAAAGCCCAAACTGGAAGGTTTGCAGAGTAATCTTGCGCTTATTTCAAAGGAAGAATCAAGAAGAGAAGATCCAAGATGGCCGCTGTGAGTCCTGAAGGTTAGTTACAGTTCTAGTCTTGCAATCGGTTGGTTGCTAGGTTACGAGCTCTCCAGCTGGAAGCCTTGCACTTCAACTGAGGTCTGACAGGAATCAGCTGTGTGGAGAGAGAGAGCGCTTCAGAACAGAAACTCCTGTGAGGTAAAATTACATTCGAAGATTTTATTACAGAAAACGGATAAATATTGTCAAGGTTTATTCGAAGAGTTTGATAGTAGACCGTTCCCGTGGAAGTCGGCAAGGCTACAGATTTAATGTATGAATTAACCTTATGTTTACAAGGTTCTTGTTTGAGATATTAAAGTCAAAGAAAAAAACGAACTTTAAAAGAGCAAGTATCTACAAATGTCAAGGTTAATAACAAAGGCCAAGTTTAAAGGAGAAACGAACTGTTAAAAAATAAGCATTTACAAATTCAATGGTAATAAACCAAAATAGAGTTTAAAAGAGAAACAAACTTAAATAAACAAGCATTTACAACTACAAGTTATCGACAGATGTCGAAGTAAGGAAGGAGAAACTAACTGTAATAAACAAGCATTTACAAATACAAGTTATCAACAAATGTCGAAGTAAGAAAGGAGAAACAAAATTTAATAAACAAGCATTTACAAATACAAGTATTGACAGAAGTCACAATAAGACAGGAGAAATTAAATAACATCAGCTGATTTGAAGAACGCATTATCACCAACTATATATATATATACATAGCAACATAAAACCAATCTCTAACAAAGGTTGAGAAGTTCTTCCAGAATCAGTAAAAAGCATTTTTTTAAGAAGAGCTATCATTTATAGAGAGAAGCAAGGCTACAGAGAACTCAGGGTGAGTGAAGAAATAATAGAATTAAAGAGAATTAAGTGTTGAGAGTAGAAAGTGAAAAACTGATGTTGTATGTCCCTAGTAATTGTGACTGTGACTCTTGCAGGTGCTGTATCCAATCTTAGATGTGAAGAGGCAGACTGAGTACTGACGTTCATCATCTCTCTGGCAGTCTCTCTACCATCCCATTCCCCTTTCCCCCTCCGGGGTACTCAGCACGAAGGATTAATATTCGTTGTGAGTAGCTCGGGTCGGGACTGAGGAGTTATCTTCTGCTTCTGAGGAAATCGAATTGAAGTATCCTGACACCCATTGATTCTCAAACGGAATGCTTTTATAAGTTAATTTCCGCTTTGGATTGCCTTTATTACTGCCATATTTTTCGTATTTTATTGCTATTCTTACTGACTTATTTGCTTTAAGTTCTTTATGTCTCAACTGTATTGCTTTGGGGATTGTTGTTATATACATAGGATGTGCCCTTTCTTTGGGGAAGGCCTTGCTGTTTGATCTAACCTGACAAATGCAGCAGACATTCTCCCTAGAAGACCAGCAGTTTTAAGATTAAAGATCCGTGTGGGAACCCTGCCATCTCACACAACAAGGCTGCAGTCAGCTGCTCTTGGATTCCCCACAGTCATGTGAGGTGGCATTCAATACATACAAGTGCCTGGGAGGATGGTAAGTGGTGTTGTGGTCACAAGCATTGCGTTGCTGACACCTCAGATGCTTGGATTGATGACTCTTATCAGTGAAGACTGGTGTCCTTCTGCCTCTTTTTGGCCTCTCAAGGTGATATTTTCCGACTCTCTCCAAAAAGGGTGGTGTAGCTGCACCACTTCTGCTGCTCCAACCCTTGGCCCTGTGACACTTCTGGCATTTTCAGACTAAAGGAAAACCTTACTGTATAACATGATACAGATAGGCACAATATTTCATGTGTATTCTTCACAACATGTGGTTTGTGGGACTCTGAAACCACAAACACATCTGAAACAGTCCTACCGTGGCCTTCACAAGAGATTCTACAATGACTGTGTATCTTCCCTAGTATTGAACCAGGTAGTCCATATAGGGGAGTATCTCATCTTAACTGAGGCCTTTGCATCAAGTCTGCAGTGATGGAGTTAGTGCACATATCTGACCGTCAGGAACCACACCACACCAAACTCTTCCAACACACTCACTCATGCACTGTGTTAACATGCATGCAAGCTCCAGATTGCAGAGCATCTCAAATTGCAACAACTCTGTACGTACATTGCAAAAGCACACAGGTCACAACTGTAGAGATTCTAAAACCTGATCACATTCTTTACAATCTAGAGTAATGCATGTAAATGTAATTGATGGCATAATTATCATTTTATTAATGGTGATTCTCTCTTCCTGTTCATCAGTTTGAAAGAGCATTACCGTCCCACTAGAAATAATAAAATAAAAAGGTTTATTACACTTGGAACAAAGTTGTAAAATATGTTGTAAAATATGTTTATGTTAAAGTGCCACCACTCCCACTTGATCTGCTTCCTCCACAGACGTTGCATTTGTTATTTGGTACAGATTTGGGTAATGATGATGGTGCAGGTGTTGAACTAGGGCAACCATACTACGAAGAAAATTGGTAAAATGACCTTCAAGAACCCAGTGACCTTGACACTTCCCACGAGTCTGGACTTCTTTCACCCCTGCCACTAAGAGTGCTCCTTACGCAATAATCATGCCTAGGGCAGCTCAGGTTCTTGCATTCCAGCTCCCCACCATAGATGTCAAAGCCAATGCCTTAAGTGAAGTGCTACAGTCAAGGCAAACATGCTGAGCCGCTATTGCCCTTCCATTAGGAATTCGCACATACCCTCTCAGGGACCTGGGCCAAATCTTGCTCTGGTCCCCAGTTCATCAGCAAACTGCCAAATTGTGAGTCCACTGCCCTGTCCTTTGGCAACCCTGCATTTTTGCCTCTGCAACCCTGTCCTGAAAGCTTGCTGGTGTCGGTATCTGTAGGAGGCTGGACTGGCTTGTAGTGAGTACCAAGGGGTACTTACACCTTGCACCAGGCCCAGTTATCCCTTATTAGTGTAGAGGGTGTCTAGCAGCTTAGGCTGATAGATAATGGTAGCTTAGCAGAGCAGCTTAGGCTGAACTAGGAGACGAGTGAAGCTCCTAAAGTACCACTAGTGTCATATGCACAATATCATAAGAAAACACAATACACAGATATACTAAAAATAAAGGTACTTTATTTTTATGACAATATGCCAAAAGTATCTCAGTGAGTACACTCAGTATGAGGATAGCAAATATACACAAGATATATGTACACAATACCAAAATATGCAGTAATAGTATTAGAAAACAGTGAAAACAATGTATAGTTACAATAGGATGCAATGGGGACACATAGGGATAGGGGCAACACAAACCATATACTCCAAAAGTGGAATGCGAACCACGAATGGACCCCAAACCTATGTGACCTTGTAGAGGGTCGCTGGGACTGTAAGAAAACAGTTAGGGTTAGAAAAATAGCTCACCCCAAGACCCTGAAAAGTGAGTGCAAAGTGCACTAAAGTTCCCCAAAGGACATAGAAGTCGTGATAGGGGAATTCTGCAGGAAAGACACAAATCAGCAATGCAACAACGATGGATTTCCAAACGAGGGTACCTGTGGAACAAGGGGACCAAGTCCAAAAGTCACAAGCAAGTCGGAGATGGGCAGATGCCCAGGAAATGCCAGCTGTGGGTGCAAAGAAGCTGCTACTGGACAGTAGAAGCTGAAGATTGTGCAGAAATGACAAGGGCTAGGAACTTCCCCTTTGGAGGACGGATCCCTCACGCCATGGAGAGTCGTGCAGAAGTGTTTTCCTGAAGAAAGACCACCAACAAGCCTTGCTAGCTGCAAATCGTGCGGTTAGGGTTTTTGGCTACTTCTGTGGCCCAGGAGGGACCAGGATGTCGCCAATTCTGTCTGGGGACAGAGGGGGCATCGAGCAAGACAAGGAGCCCTATCAGAATCAGGCAGCACATGCAGAAATGCCAGAACAGGCACTACGAAGTGGAGTGAAATGGTGCTCACCTGAAGTCGCACAAAGGAGTCCCACGTCGCCGGAGGACAACTTAGGAGGTCGTGCAATGCAGGTTAGAGTGCCGTGGACCCTGGCTGGACTGTGCACAAAGGATTTCCGCCGGAAGTGCACGGAGGCTGGAGTAGCTGCAAAAGTCACAGTTCACAGCAATGCAGTCTGGCGTGGGGAGGCAAGGACTTACCTCCACCAAACTTGGACTGAAGAGTCACTGGACTGTGGGAGTCACTTGGACAGAGTTGCTGGATTCAAGGGACCTCGCTCGTTGTGCTGAGAGGAGACCCAGGGTACCTGTGATGCAGTACTTTGGTGCCTGCGGTTGCAGGGGGACGATTCCGTCGACCCACGGGAGATTTCTTCGGAGCTTCTAGTGCAGAGAGGAGGCAGACTACCCCCACAGCATGCACCACCAGGAAAACAGTCGAGAAGGCGGCAGGATCAGTGTTATAGAGTTGCAGTAGTCGTCTTCGCTACTTTGTTGCAGTTTTGCAGGCTTTCAGCGCGGTCAGCAGTCGATTCCTTGGCAGAAGGTGAAGAGAGAGATGCAGAGGAACTCTGATGAGCTTTTGCATTCGTTATCTAAGGAAATCCCCAAAGCAGAGACCCTAAATAGCCAGAAAAGAGGGTTTGGCTACTTAGGAGAGAAGATAGGCTAGCAACACCTGAAGGAGCCTATCAGAAGGAGTCTCTGACATCACCTGCTGGCACTGGCCACTCAGAGCAGTCCAGTGTGCCAGCAGCACCTCTGTTTCCAAGATGGCAGAGGTCTGGAGCACACTGGAGGAGCTCTGGGCACCTCCAAGGGGAGGTGCAGGTCAGGGGAGTGGTCACTCCCCTTTCCTTTGTCCAGTTTCGCGCCAGAGCAGGGCTGAGGGGTCCCTGAACCGGTGTAGACTGGCTTATGCAGAAATGGGCACCATGTGTGCCCATGAAAGCATTTCCAGAGGCTGGGGGAGGCTACTCCTCCCCTGCCTTCACACCATTTTCCAAAGGGAGAGGGTGTAACACCCTCTCTCAGAGGAAGTCCTTTGTTCTGCCATCCTGGGCCAAGCCTGGCTGGACCCCAGGAGGGCAGAAACCTGTCTGAGGGGTTGGCAGCAGCTGCAGTGAAACCCCGGGAAAGGCAGTTTGGCAGTACCCAGGTCTGAGCTACAGACCTGTGGGATCATGGGATTGTGCCAACTATGCCAGGATGGCATAGAGGGGGCAATTCCATGATCATAGACATGTTACATGGCCATATTCGGAGTTACCATTGTGAAGCTACATATAGGTAGTGACCTATATGTAGTGCACGCGTGTAATGGTGTCCCCGCACTCACAAAGTCCGGGGAATTGGCCCTGAACAATGTGGGGGCACCTTGGCTAGTGCCAGGGTGCCCACACACTAAGTAACTTAGCACCCAACCTTTACCAGGTAAAGGTTAGACATATAGGTGACTTATAAGTTACTTAACTGCAGTGTAAAATGGCTGTGAAATAACGTGGACGTTATTTCACTCAGGCTGCAGTGGCAGGCCTGTGTAAGAATTGTCAGAGCTCCCTATGGGTGGCTAAAGAAATGCTGCAGCCCATAGGGATCTCCTGGAACCCCAATACCCTGGGTACCTCAGTACCATATACTAGGGAATTATAAGGGTGTTGCAGTATGCCAATGTAAATTGGTAAAATTGGTCACTAGCCTGTTAGTGACAATTTGAAAGAAATGAGAGAGCATAACCACTGAGGTTCTGATTAGCAGAGCCTCAGTGAGACAGTTAGTCATAACACAGGTAACACATTCAGGCACACTTATGAGCACTGGGGCCCTGACTAGCAGGGTCCCAGTGACACATACAACTAAAACAACATATATACAGTGAAAAATGGGGGTAGCATGCCAGGCAAGATGGTACTTTCCTACACAACCCCCCCACCCCCAAACGAAGGACAATAAGACTAGCCATGACCTGATGAGTCTTCACTGTCTAAGTGGAAATATCTGGAGAGTCCATCTGCATTGGAGTGGCTACTCCCAGGTCTATGTTCCACTGTATAGTCCATTCCCTGTAGGGATATGGACCACCTCAATAATTTAGGATTTTCACCTTTCATTTGTTTTAGCCAAAGTAGAGGTTTGTGGTCTGTCTGAACAATGAAGTGAGTGCCAAACAGGTATGGCCTCAACTTCTTCAGTGCCCAGACCACAGCAAAGGCCTCCCTCTCAATGGCAGACCAACGCTTTTCTCTAGGGGTCAACCTTCTACTAATAAAAGCAACAGGTTGATCCTGGCCCTCAGAATTAAGTTGTGATAGGACTGCCCCTACTCCTAATTCAGATGCATCAGTTTGGACATAGAATTTTTTAGAGTAACAAGGGCTTTTCAGGACAGGTGCAGAGCACATGGCCTGCTTCAGCTCCTCAAAAGCTTTCTGACAGCTAACTGTCCATAATACCTTCTTAGGCATTTTCTTGGATGTGAGGTCATTAAGAGGGGCTGCAATGGAGCCATAGTTCTTAATGAACCTCCTGTAATACCCAGTGAGGCCTAAAAAGGCTCTCACCTGGGTCTGAGTGGTAGGGGGAACCCAATCTATAATAGTTTGGATTTTCCCCTGAAGTGATGCAATCTAGTCTCCACCAACCAGGTGTCCCAGATAAACCACCTTCCCCTGCCCTATCTGGCACTTTGAAGCCTTGATAGTGAGGCCTGCCTTTTGCAGGGCCTCCAAAACTTTTCATAGGTGGACCAGGTGATCATCTCAACTGGAGCTAAAGACAGCTATATCGTCCAGATATGCTGCACTAAAAGCTTCCAGGCCTTGCAGGACTGTATTCACCAACCTCTGAAAAGTGGCAGGTGCATTTTTCAATCCAAAAGGCATTACTGTAAATTGGTAATGGCCTCCAATGGTTGAAAATGCAGTTTTTGCTTTTGCATCTTCTGATAATTTGATCTGCCAATACCCTGCAGTCAAGTCAAAAGTGCTTAGATACTTGGCAGATGCCAGTGTATCTATGAGCTCATCTGCCCTGGGTATAGGGTGAGCATCAGTTTTGGTTACCTGGTTGAGACCTCTGTAGTCAACACAAAACCACATTTCCTTCTTTCCATCTTTGGAATGAGGTTTTGGTACAAGTACCACAGGAGAAGCCCATGGACTTTCAGAGTGCTCAACCACTCCTAGTTCTAACATTTTCTGCACCTCTTGCTTTATGCAGTCTCTGACATGGTCAGGCTGCCTATAGATTTTACTTTTGACAGGCAAGCTGTCTCCAGTATCTATAGTGTGCTCACACCATGAAGTGGTACCTGGCACAGTAGAGAAGAGTTCAGAAAACTGACCCAGGAGATTTATGCAATGGTCTCTCTGCTCAGCAGTGAGACAATCAGCCAAAACTTCACCTTCCACTAGAGCATCTTGCTCTGTGGAAGAGAAGAGATCAGGGAGAGGGTCACTCTTCTTCCTGTCCCTCATCAGTTGCCATGAGCAGGGTGAGATCAGCCCTGTCATAGTAGGGTTTCAGGCGATTGACATGGAGCACCCTAAGGGGACTCCTGGCAGTGCCTAAGTCAACTAAGTAGGTGACTTCACCCTTTTTTTCAACAATTGTGTGGGGTCCACTCCATTTATCTTGGAGTGCTCTTGGGGCCACAGGCTCTAAGACCCACACTTTCTGCCCTGGTTGGTACTGAACCAAAACAGCCTTCTGGTCATGCCATTGCTTTTGGAGCTCTTGGCTGTCCTGTAGGTTTTTACTGGCCTTTTTCATGTACTCAGCCATCCTTGATCTGAGGCCAAGTACATAGTCCACTATGTCTTGCTTTGGAGCTTTTAAAGGTTGTTCCCAACCCTCCTTAACAAGTTTTAGAGGACCTCTCACAGTGTGACCAAAAAGAAGTTCAAAGGGGCTGAAGTCCACTCCTTTTTGGGGTACCTCCCTGTAAGCAAAAAGGAGGCATGGTAAAAGGATATCCCATCTCCTGCAGAGTTTTTCAGGGAGTCCCATAATCATGCCTTTGAGAGTTTTGTTAAATCTCTCCACCAGTCCATTTGTTTGTGGATGATAGGGTGTGGTGAACTTGTATGTCACCCCACACTCCTTCCACATGGCCTTTAAGTAAGCAGACATGAAATTGCTTCCCCTGTCTGATACCACCTCTTTTGGGAAGCCCACCCTGGAAAATATTCCCAGGAGGGCCTTTGCCTCTGCAGGTGCTGTAGTGGTCCTTAGAGAAATTGCTTCAGGATATCTGGTGGCATGGTCCACTACCAACAAGATAAACCTATTGCCTGAAGCAGTAGGAGGGTCAAGGGGGCCAACTATGTCAACCCCTACCCTTTCAAAGGGAACCCCAACCACAGGCAGTGGGATAAGGGGTGCCTTTGGCGCGTGTCACCTGTCTTGCCACTGGCTTGACAGGTTTCACAGGACTTACAAAATTCCTTTGTGTCCTCAGACATTCTAGCCCAATGAAACAGGGGAACAAGCCTGTCCCAAGTTTTCATTTGCCCCAAATGTCCAGCTAAGGGAATGTCGTGAGCAAGAGTTAGGAGGAACTTTCTGTACTCCTGAGGAATCACCAATCTCCTGGCAGCTCCAGGATTTTGGATCCCTTGCTTCAGTGTACAAGAGGTTGTCCTCCCAGTAAACTCTGTGAGAGTCACTGACATCCCCATTAGATTGTTTGGCAGCTTGCTGTCTTAGACCCTCTAGTGTGGGACAGGTCTGCTGTGCCACACTCAGCTCCTCCCTGGCAGGCCCCCCTTCACCCAAAAGCTCAGCAGTGTCTGCTTCCAGCTCCTCTGGTGTAGGCTCTGCACAGGGTGGAAATTCTTCTTCCTCAGAAGTAGAATCCACTGTAGAGGGAGGGATAGTAGGTAGTGCTTTACATCTACTAGCCCTAGCTTTAGGGAGCACTTGGTCCATTGTTCCAGGATCCAAGTCACCCTGTCCTTTTTGCTTTTTGGCCTGAGCCCTGGTTAAAGCACAAATATGCCCTGGGATGCCCAGCATTGCTGCATGAGCCTCCAACTCCACATCTGACCAAGCTGATGTCTCCAAATCATTTCCTAGTTGACAGTCTACAGGTAAATCTGAGGATACCACAACTTTCTTTGGACCAGTAACCCCCTCCCCCAGTTGAGATTTACAACAGCCATGGGGTGGCTAAGTGTGTTGTTGTGAGCATCGGTTACTTGGTACCGGTGACCAAGTAGGTGTTGTTCAGGGTGGACCAGTTTCTCTATTACCATTGTAACACTGGCACCAGTGTCCCTGTAGGCCTGAACCTCAACACCATTTATTAGGGGTAGTTGCTTGTACTTATCCATGTTAAGGGTACAAGCAACTAAGGTGGCTAAATCAATAGCCCCCTCAGAGACTAACACAGCCTCTGTGGTCTCCCTAACAAGACCAACCCCAACTAAGTTACCAAAAGTGAGCCCAGCTACTCCATTGGATTGGCTATTAGTAGGTTTGCTCCCACCACCACTGCTATTAGTAGGGACACTAGGTGTAGCAGTAGGGGTTGTAGTGGTAGGAGGCTTGGTGCTTTTCTTTGGACAACTGGGATCTGTTGTCCAATGGCCTTTTATTTTACATAAATAGCACCATGGTTTCTTTTCTTTGTTTTGATTAGAAGAGGATTTGGCCCCACCACCCCCACCAGAGTGTTTTTGTGGGCCTGATGAAGACTCATTTTTAGATTTGTCCCCACCCTTGTCAGAAGAGTTACCATCCTTCTTCTTGTTGCCATCTTTGTCACCCCCTGTATGAACTTTTCTGTTCACCCTTGTTCTGACCCATTTGTCTGCCTTCTTTCCCAATTCTTGGGGAGAGGTCAGATCAGAGTCCACCAGGTACTGGTGCAACAAATCAGACACACAGTTATTAAGTATATGCTCTCTCAGGATCAAGTTATACAGGCTTTCATAATCAGTAACTTTACTGCCATGTAACCACCCCTCCAAGGCCTTCACTGAATGGTCAATGAAATCAACCCAGTCTTGTGAAGACTCCTTTTTGGTCTCTCTGAACTTTATCCTGTACTGTTCAGTGGATAAGCCATAACCATCCAGGAGTGCATTCTTAAGAACTTGGAAATTATTAGCATCATTTTCTTTCACAGTAAGGAGCCTATCCCTACCTTTTCCACTAAATGATAGCCATAGGATAGCAGCCCACTGCCTTTGAGGGACATCCTGTACAACACAGGCCCTCTCAAGTGCAGCAAACCACTTGTTAATGTCATCCCCCTCCTTATAAGGGGGAACTATCTTATGCAGATTCCTAGAATCATGCTCTTCTGCAGGATGACTATTGGGAATACTGCTGCTGCCACCATGGGTTTCTAAACCCAATTTCTGTCTTTCCCTTTCTAATTCTAAGGATTCTCTATCCAAATCCAGCTGTTGTTTTTTAAGCTTCAGTCTGGTTTGTTCCACTCTCAATCTGTTGAGCTCCCTTTCTAACACTCTGTCATCAGGGTGGGTGGGTGGGACATTCCTTGAAATAGAAGTATGGTGAGAATGTACAGAAGGAGAACCATCCCTTACAGAGGGCATCCTAACAGCTTGGCTAACAGAAACATCACTTCTACTATGATGTGAAGGAAAACTCTTGCTATGATGTGAGACAACACTATCAGTATGGTGTGACTCTACATCAGTACCAACTATGCTAGGCTGTCTTGTAATGGGCAGGCTAGGAAGTTTCTTTCCTGAATCTTTTTCTAGGGGAGTCCCTGGATCATATTGGGAACCATTAGCTACTTTTTCAACAGATGGGGCACCTCTGGCCTTATCCTGTTCTATAAGCATGTTAACCAACAGTTCTCTGGGGGGATTCTTACCTACACTTAAACCTCTTTCTATGCAGAGACTCCTTGCTCCTTTCCAGGTAAGGTGATCATAAGCAAGTTTGGACAGATCAACAGTTTGGCCTGTGCCAGACATTTTAGAAAGTGTTTTAGTGACAGAAAAAGGAAAAAAGTTTGTCAGAACTTTTAGAAAGACAGGAAAAAAAAACTTTTTAACTTTTTAAGAACTTTTTGAAAGTTTAGAAGTACTTTTCAGCACTTTAGAAAAGAAGTGAGAAAAGAAATGCTAAACTCTTTGGTTAGGTGTACATACACTGAACTTGTTTTGTATATTTTTCTCTTATGAAAAGTACAATGACAAAAGTGGTAAGTAGTTACAGAGCACTTATCCCACCACTGCACAACCAATGTAGGAGGCTGGACTGGCTTGTAGTGGGTACCAAGGGGTACTTACACCTTGCACCAGGCCCAGTTATCCCTTATTAGTGTAGAGGGTGTCTAGCAGCTTAGGCTGATAGATAATGGTAGCTTAGCAGAGCAGCTTAGGCTGAACTAGGAGACGAGTGAAGCTCATACAGTACCACTAGTGTCACTTGCACAATATCATAAGATAACACAATACACAGATATACTAAAAATAAAGGTACTTTATTTTTATGACAATATGCCAAAAGTATCTCAGTGAGTACCCTCAGTATGAGGATAGCAAATATACACAAGATATATGTACACAATACCAAAATATGCAGTAATAGTATTAGAAAACAGTGAAAACAATGTATAGTTACAATAGGATGCAATGGGGACACATAGGGATAGGGGCAACACAAACCATATACTCCAAAAGTGGAATGCGAACCACGAATGGACCCCAAACCTATGTGACCTTGTAGAGGGTCGCTGGGACTGTAAGAAACAGTTAGAAAAATAGCTCACCCCAAGACCCTGAAAAGTGAGTGCAAAGTGCACTAAAGTTCCCCAAAGGACATAGAAGTCGTGAAAGGGGAATTCTGCAGGAAAGACACAAATCAGCAATACAACAGCGATGGATTTCCAAACGAGGGTACCTGTGGAACAAGGGGACCAAGTCCAAAAGTCACAAGCAAGTCGGAGATGGGCAGATGCCCAGGAAATGCCAGCTGTGGGTGCAAAGAAGCTGCTACTGGACAGTAGAAGCTGAAGATTGTGCAGAAACGACAAGGACTAGGAACTTCCCCTTTGGAGGACGGATCCCTCACGCCATGGAGAGTCGTGCAGAAGTGTTTTCCTGAAGAAAGACCACCAACAAGCCTTGCTAGCTGCAAATTGTGCGGTTTGGGTTTTTGGATGCTGCTGTGGCCCAGGAGGGACCAGGATGTCGCCAATTGTGTCTGGGGACAGAGGGGGCATCGAGCAAGACAAGGAGCCCTCTCAGAATCAGGCAGCACATGCAGAAATGCCAGAACAGGCACTACAAAGTGGAGTGAAACGGTGCTCACCCGAAGTCGCACAAAGGAGTCCCACGTAGCCGGAGGACAACTTAGGAGGTCGTGCAATGCAGGTTAGAGTGCAGTGGACCCCGGCTGGACTGTGCACAAAGGATTTCCACCGGAAGTGCACGGAGGCCGGAGTAGCTGCAAAAGTCACAGTTCCCAGCAATGCAGTCTGGCGTGGGGAGGCAAGGACTTACCTCCACCAAACGTGGACTGAAGAGTCACTGGACTGTGGGAGTCACTTGGACAGAGTTGCTGGATTCAAGGGACCTCGCTCGTCGTGCTGAGAGGAGACCCAGGGTACCGGTGATGCAGTTCTTTGGTGCCTGCGGTTGCAGGGGGACGATTCCATCAACCCACGGGAGATTTATTCGGAGCTTCCAGTGCAGAGAGGAGGCAGACTACCCCCACAGCATGCACCACCAGGAAAACAGTCGAGAAGGCGGCAGCATCAGCGTTACAGAGTTGCAGTAGTCGTCTTCGCTACTTTGTTGCAGTTTTGCAGGCTTCCAGCGCGGTCAGCAGTCGATTCCTTATCAGAAGGTGAAGAGAGAGATGCAGAGGAACTCTGATGAGCTCTTGCATTCGTTATCTAAGGAAATCCCCAAAGCAGAGACCCTAAATAGCCAGAAAAGAGGGTTTGGCTACTTAGGAGAGAAGATAGGCTAGCAACACCTGAAGGAGCCTATCAGAAGGAGTCTCTGATGTCACCTGCTGGCACTGGCCACTCAGAGCAGTCCAGTGTGCCAGCAGCACCTCTGTTTCCAAGATGGCAGAGGTCTGGAGCACACTGGAGGAGCTCTGGGCACCTCCCAGGGGAGGTGTAGGTCAAGGGAGTGGTCACTCCCCTTTCCTTTGTCCAGTTTCGCGCCAGAGCAGGGCTGAGGGGTCCCTGAACCGGTGTAGACTGGCTTATGTAGAAATGGGCACCATGTGTGCCCATGAAAGCATTTCCAGAGGCTGGGGGAGGCTACTCCTCCCCTGCCTTCACACCATTTTCCAAAGGGAGAGGGTGTAACACCCTCTCTCAGAGGAAGTCCTTTGTTCTGCCATCCTGGGCCAAGCCTGGCTGGACCCCAGGAGGGCAGAAACCTGTCTGAGGGGTTGGCAGCAGCAGCAGCTGCAGTGAAACCCCGGGAAAGGCAGTTTAGCAGTACCCAGGTCTGAGCTACAGACCTGTGGGATCATGGGATTGTGCCAACTATGCCAGGATGGCATAGAGGGGGCAATTCCATGATCATAGACATGTTACATGGCCATATTGGGAGTTACCATTGTGAAGCTACATATAGGTAGTGACCTATATGTAGTGCACGCGTGTAATGGTGTCCCCGCACTCACAAAGTCCGGGGAATTGGCCCTGAACAATGTGGGGGCACCTTGGCTAGTGCCAGGGTGCCCACACACTAAGTAAGTTAGCACCCAACCTTTACCAGGTAAAGGTTAGACATATAGGTGACTTATAAGTTACTTAAGTGCAGTGTAAAATGGCTGTGAAATAACATGGACGTTATTTCACTCAGGCTGCAGTGGCAGGCCTGCGTAAGAATTGTCAGAGCTCCCTATGGGTGGCAAAAGAAATGCTGCAGCCCATAGGGATCTCCTGGAACCCCAATACCCTGGGTTCCTCAGTACCATATACTAGGGAATTATAATGGTGTTCCAGTATGCCAATGTAAATTGGTAAAATTGGTCACTAGCCTGTTAGTGACAATTTGAAAGAAATGAGAGAGCATAACCACTGAGGTTCTGATTAGCACAGCCTCAGTGAGACAGTTAGTCATAACACAGGTAACACATTCAGGAACACTTATGAGCACTGGGGCCCTGACTAGCAGGGTCCCAGTGACACATACAACTAAAACAACATATATACAGTGAAAAATGGGGGTAGCATGCCAGGCAAGATGGTACTTTCCTACAGTATCTACAAGTCAGACAACTTAAATACATTTCCAACCACTTCCCCCAATAAAGAGTACAAAGAAGGCAGATCTTTGGGAAGAGGGTATTTTCTTCCACCAGGTAGGCCCTCAGGTCTTTCAATGCCAGCTTCCTCCTGAGCCGTTATTCCAATGCTATTTGGGATTTGGTGGCTCAGGTACTCTCCGGTGTCCTATAAAACCTCTGACCTGCCCTAACCCAAGCGATACAGGACAATTGTGATGTGGCCAAGTTCACAATCATTGGGGCTTGGAAACCACTGATTCTACAGGGCCAGCCATTGTGACCAGTGTTGCCATTCGCCGCCACACCTGGCTGTGGTCAATCTATTTTGCAGGTGATGTCCATGATGGCCTTGGCACCTACTGCCCGTGGTCAGGGTCAGCGAGCGACTCAGTGCAGTGCACTCCACCTGCAGTCCCACCTGCCAAACCCCGTTAGTGTGTCCTTAGGGGAGTTGGTGGCCTGATAGGATGATTCTTTCAGGATACAGACCATCACAGCAGATAGGCTGGTCCTGCAGATAGTCCCAGTGGGTGACAACTCAACCTTCATTGTCTCTCCACTGCACCTTCCACCCTCTCCCAGAGTGACTGCTGGAAGATCAGCTGTCCATATTTCAGCAGAAAATGCAAGATTTTTTGGCCAAAGGTGCTATGTATAGTGTGTCTGCACCAAAAGTATACGTATATGTACAAATTTTGTACATATATCTTCAAGGTATGTAAATGTAGAACTAAGAGTCGTGAATCTATACTTCCATATATGCACTTACTTTTTGATCTATTGTCCCTCAATATTCTGTCCTCAATATTCTTTACTGTGATATTGTTGATGTTCAGTAATGCAACCAGAATGCAATGTGTATGTCAATCAGACAGTTGACAGAATGGCATGCAAACCACACGTTACAGTGCATATCTTACCTATGCAACCATTTAAAAACATCATAAAGTGAGAAGCATGCAAATCATGAAGAATTCATATTAAATATCAAATCTTGTTATCCGTGACATAATGGTTTCATTTTAAAACTTGGAGTCTAAGTAGACTTTTAAATATTATATTTTCTATTTCTATTGGATATGTAATGGCACAACCATAATCCCAAAAGGTAATAGGATGCTCAAGAAAAGATTTTATTACAATCTAATACATCAGAGACTAGAGAAAGCAAAACAAGTAGTAAGACCATCGATCAAAACAACTTTTAAATATGAAACAGTGAAAAGGAGAATCAGCCATTATCTTTATCAAACTGACTTTGAAATTGAGTTGACAGTACATAACCCTAATGTAAAACAACACTATGGCTATGCAATGATCATGGTTTATGGAAGGTAATTGAGAAGTACCCCAATAGAAAGGCCTTTTCCCTTGGCAGGGATGCTCTCTTCTTGGACAGCACTTTGTGTCCTGAGCAGAGCAGAGTTAGGTTAATATTTTGTGAATATGTCTCAATAGGTCTGGCCTGTTTTAATTCTTTAGCTTATATTGGTTTTTCTTAAGAAATTCAGAGTAGTTTGGAGGAATCCAGACTCCAGCACTTACTCTAAGCTTTGGACAAATATTAAACACTTTTGGCCTAACTGTCCTTTCTAGATCACAAAAAGGACAGATGCAAAGGAGAACATTAGAAGAAAATGAGCAAGAGATACAGCACTTCAAATAGTGTCTGTGCTTTGGTATGTAAAGCCACAGCGACACTGGGAGTTAAAGTTGGAATGGCACTGCACGTGAGTGCCTGAGCTGGGATGTGACAACATGGACATGAAGTGCACCGAGCCCCAATCTGGTACACAGATGTTAGTAAATGTCTACATTGGGGAAGACAGCTAACCTGAGTAAGGGCACAAAGTAAAAGGGCAATAAAGGATACATTTTACCAATGCAGACCAACAGCATATTCTAGGCTTCAAAGGTTAGGACAAAGTGGACAGTGAAGGGAGGATCTAGTAACAAAGGAATCCAGAAATGTGAAGAATGAGTACTCTCATTACACTATGTTGCAATCGTGGTGTCTCGGCCACCTGAGCATTCAAAAACGGTGGTGTCTTGTTTGGTTTCTCAGTTCCTAGGTCTCAGGATACGCTGCATGAAGGCAGCAGCTGTGGTCAGTGGTTTTCACTGAATTGGGTCTGCTGTTCCTCGTGCTCCTGTGCTCCAGCTCCAAAACAGTGATCACTGCCTAAGGGTTTGTAGCTGCCTTTTAAAGATGCTGTGCGACAAGTCTGAGACCGGTTTTCTTTCTCTTTTCCATCATGGCAGTTTCTTCCTTGATTTATTGCTGTTTTTCCATTCCTTTGTAGTTCCTTTTGCATGACATTTCATATCTTTTCCTTTTCCTGTCCGTTTGCTATAGAAGGACTTCCGTTTTGCTGGAGGGTGCGTCACATAAAATCTGCATTTCTACGCTTGCTTCCTCTCTCCTTCCCCTTGCTGATCCGGACTCCTCACTCTTGAAGAATTCCACTATCAGTTACTGCTTTCCTGATTTTCTTCAATCCTCTGAAGTCTTCATCCTGCAAGGAGGTTTTTTACACCTTTGTTTTTAATCTCCTGAGAAGGTGGGAGCTTCTCGAGGCCACTTGCCTACCACATATTCCAATGTGTGGTGACATTGTGGCTTATTGAAACAGTCTCCCATACATTTGACAGAAAAAGATCCAGACCAGATTACATGTAAGGGTTCTTCTGTTAGTGTTTTTAGGCAATGATTAAGGGATGCCTGCCTTTCATCTAACCAACTCTCTGAACCAGGTCATTGTGTTGGGATACCCTGTCTGGAATGACAATCACTATGTTTAGCAGACCAGGGTCATCTCTATTTCTTCCCAGTTTATTCCTATGGCTAGAGTTTCTTGATGTCTTACAGAGGCCACATACAGTTTGGGTTGTGTCATCAGATAATTCCTTGTGGCAGAATGTACTCTTTCCATGCACGAGAAGCAGGTTCTGAAAATAATATTTGGATGAAACCCTTTAGAATCGCCTGATTGTTTGATTGATTGTGTGAAGAGTATCCCTAGCTGGAGCTTCTCTCTTTCTCGTTCCGCAGAAGGCCAAAGAGAGGAGTCCTTCCATCAATTATTGTTAATTGAATATGGTCACCATTAAGGACATCCTTGAGTTTTTGTGGGGTGTTAAATTTTTCCAAAGTTTGACCTTCATGGAGCTCCCCATCAGTTCCGTATAAAGAAGGGTGCTGAGTGAAAGATGGCCTTTAGGGCACACTCTAGGCACTATGGCCCTCATTCTGACCTTGGCGGGCGGCGGAGGCCGCCCGCCAAAGTCCCGCCGTCAGGTTACCGTTCCGCGGTCGAAAGACCGCGGCGGTAATTCTGACTTTCCCGCTGGGCTGGCGGGCGGTCGCCTTCAGACCGCCCACCAGCCCAGCGGGAAAGAGGCTTCCACGATGAAGCCGGCTCGGAATCGAGCCGGCGGAGTGGAAGCTGTGCGACGGGTGCAGTTGCACCCGTCGCGTATTTCACTGTCTGCGCAGCAGACAGTGAAATACATGTAGGGGCCCTCTTACGGGGGCCCCTGCAATGCCCATGCCACTGCAGGGGCCCCCAGGGGCCCCGCGACCCCCCCCTACCGCCATCCGGATCCCGGCGGTCGGACCGCCGGGATCTGGATGGCGGTAGGGGGGGTCGGAATCCCCGCGGCGGTGCAGCAAGCTGCGCCGCCGTGGAGGATTCAATGGGGCGGCGGTACACTGGCGGGAGCCCGCCAGTGGTGCCGGTCCGACCGCGGCTTTACCGCCGCGGTCGGAATCCCCATTGGAGCACCGCCGGCCTGTCGGCGGTGCTCCCGCGGTCCTCCGCCCTGGCGGTCAAAGACCGCCAGGGTCAGAATGACCGCCTATGTATATTAGGGCATGCCCTTTGGACTTACCAATGCTCCAGCAGTTTTGGAGGAATTCATTAATAGCATATTCTCTGTTGTCCTCCTGAACCAGTTTCTTGTGGTGCACCTGGAAGACATACTGATCTTTTCAGCTTCCCTTCCTGAACATTGAGCCCACGTTAGTCTATCCTTAAGTGCTTCAGGGAAAACCATCAATTCTGAAACACAGAGCAGTGCGAGTTTGTAAAAATAGAAATCGAGTATTTGGGGGTATCGCCTTTCTGGAGTCGATCATCTATAATACCTCTTAATGTATCTGCCATCTAGGACTGGCCCACTACTAATTTCAAGGAGACGCCCAGAGTTTTTTAGGACAGGTTACCTTTTATTGGCAGTTCATGAAGAATTTTTCTGACATGAGTAACCATGTATCTGCCACTTTGAAGGAGAACTTAACTAAAGATTTTTCTTGGGCTATTAGAACTGTGGAGACCTTCGTCAGACTTCTATTCTCAGACACTCACTTCCATTCAGCAAGTTACGGATGCATCACTGTAGGAAGCTGGCTTTCTATACAGTGCACTAAAATGAAGTACACTGTGCTACGAGTCCAGTGGCTCCCCAAAGGTTTGCAGAGGCAGGACCACTACTGCATAATTACGCTATGTCCTTTTTATCTCTTCTGTAGGGGACTTTTTTTTGTATTTGCCTGTTCATGTCTGTAGGAAAGTACCATCTTGCCTGGCATGTTACCCCCATTTTTAACTGTATATATGTTGTTTTAGTTGTATGTGTCACTGGGACCCTGTTCACCAGGACCACGGTGCTCATAAGTGTGCCTGAATGTGTTACCTGTGTAGTGACTAACTGTCTCACTGAGGCTCTGCTAATCAGAACCTCAGTGGTTATGCTCTCATTTCTTTCCAAATTGTCACTAACAGGCTAGTGACCAATTTTACCAATTTACATTGGCTTACTGGAACACCCTTATAATTCCCTAGTATATGCTACTGAGGTACCCAGGGTATTGGGGTTCCAGGAGATCCCTATGGGCTGCAGCATTTCTTTTGCCACCCATAGGGAGCTCTGACAATTCTTACACAGGCCTGCCACTGCAGCCTGAGTGAAATAACGTCCACGTTATTTCACAGCCATTTTACACTGCACTTAAGTAACTTATAAGTCACCTATATGTCTAACCTTTACCTGGTAAAGGTTAGGTGCAAAGTTACTTAGTGTGTGGGCACCCTGGCACTAGCCAAGCTGCCCCCACATTGTTCAGGGCCAATTCCCCGGACTTTGTGAGTGCGGGGACACCATTACACGCGTGCACTACATATAGGTCACTACCTATATGTAGCTTCACAATGGTAACTCCGAATATGGCCATGTAACATGTCTATCATCATGGAATTGCCCCCTCTATGCCATCCTGGCATAGTTGGCACAATCCCATGATCCCAGTGGTCTGTAGCACAGACCCAGGTACTGCCAAACTACCTTTCCCGGGGTTTCACTGCAGCTGCTGCTGCTGCCAGCCCCTCAGACAGGCTTCTGCCCTCCTGGGGTCCAGCCAGGCCTGGCCCAGGATGGCAGAACAAAGGACTTCCTCTGAGAGAGGGTGTTACACCCTCTCCCTTTGGAAAATGGTGTGAAGGCAGGGGAGGAGTAGCCTCCCCCAGCATCTGGAAATGCTTTCATGGGCACACATGGTGCCCATTTCTGCATAAGCCAGTCTACACCGGTTCAGGGACCCCTTAGCCCTGCTCTGGCGCGAAACTGGACAAAGGAAAGGGGAGTGACCACTCCCCTGACCTGTACCTCCCCTGGGAGGTGCCCAGAGCTCCTCCAGTGTGCTCCAGACCTCTGCCATCTTGGAAACAGAGGTGCTGCTGGCACACTGGACTGCTCTGAGTGGCCAGTACCATCAGGTGACGTCAGAGACTCCTTCTGATAGGCTCCTTCAGGTGTTGCTAGCCTATCTTCTCTCCTAAGTAGCCAACCCCTCTTTTCTGGCTATTTAGGGTCTCTGCTTTTGGGATTTCCTTAGATAACGAATGCAAGAGCTCATCCGAGTTCCTCTGCATCTCTCTCTTCACCTTCTGCCAAGGAATCGACTGCTGACCGCGCTGGAAGCCTGCAAAACTGAAACAAAGTAGCAAAGACGACTACTGCAACTCTGTAACGCTGATCCTGCCGCCTTCTCGACTGTTTTCCTGGTGGTGCATGCTGTGGGGGTAGTCTGCCTCCTCTCTGCACTAGAAGCTCCGAAGAAATCTCCCGTGGGTCGACGGAATCGTCCCCCTGCAACCGCAGGCACCAAAGAACTGCATCACCGGTACCCTGGGTCTCCTCTCAGCACGACGAGCGAGGTTCCTTGAATCCAGCAACTCTGTCCAAGTGACTCCCACAGTCCAGTGACTCTTCAGTCCAAGTTTGGTGGAGGTAAGTCCTTGCCTTCCCACGCCAGACTGCATTGCTGGGAACCACGACTTTTGCAGCTACTCCGGCCTCTGTGCACTTCCGGCGGAAATCCTTTGTGTACAGTCCAGCCTGGGTCCACAGCACTCTAACCTGCATTGCACGACTTCCTAAGTTGGCCTCCGGCGACGTGGGACTCCTTTGTGCGAATTTGGGTGAGCACCATTTCAAGCATCTTCTTAGTGCCTGTTCTGGCACTTCTGCAGGTGCTGCCTGCTTCTGAGAGGGCTCTTTGTCTTGCTCGACGCCCCCTCTGTCCGCAGACGCAATTGGCGACATCCTGGTCCCTCCTGGGCCACAGCAGCATTCAAAAACCCTAACTGCATGATTTGCAGCTAACAAGGCTTGTTGGCGGTCTTTCTTCAGGAAAACACTTCTGCACGACTCTCCACGGCGTGTGGGATCCATCCTCTAAAGGGGAAGTCTCTAGTCCTTGTCGTTCCTGCAGAACCTTCAGCTTCTACTGTCCAGTAGCAGCTTCTTTGCACCCACAGCTGGCATTTCCTGGGCATCTGCCCATCTCCGACTTGCTTGTGACTTTTGGACTTGGTCCCCTTGTTCCACAGATACCCTCGACTGGAAATACATCGTTGTTGCATTGTTGGTTTGTGTCTTTCCTGCAGAATTCCCCTATCACGACTTCTATGTCCTTTGGAGAACTTTAGTGCACTTTGCACTCACTTTTCAGGGTCTTGGGGTGGGCTATTTTTCTAACCCTTACTATTTTCTAATAGTCCCAGCGACCCTCTACAAGGTCACATAGGTTTGGGGTCCATTCGTGGTTCGCATTCCACTTTTGGAGTATATGGTTTGTGTTGCCCCTATCCCTATGTGTCCCCATTGCATCCTATTGTAA
This sequence comes from Pleurodeles waltl, assembly GCF_031143425.1. NCBI lineage: Eukaryota > Metazoa > Chordata > Amphibia > Caudata > Salamandridae > Pleurodeles > Pleurodeles waltl. Next base: position 1,191,166,899 of record NC_090439.1, read on the forward strand.
CTACACATTGTTTGCACTGTTTTCTAATACTATTACTGCATATTTTGGTATTGTGTACATATATCTTGTGTATATTTGCTATCCTCATACTGAGGGTACACTCTGAGATACTTTGGCATATTGTCATAAAAATAAAGTACCTTTATTTTTAGTATATCTGTGTATTGTGTTTTCTTATGATATTGTGCATATGACACTAGTGGTACTGTAGGAGCTTCACTCGTCTCCTAGTTCAGTCTAAGCTGCTCTGCTAAGCTACCATTATCTATCAGCCTATGCTGCTAGACACCCTATACACTAATAAGGGATAACTGGGCCTGGTGCAAGGTGCAAGTACCCCTTGGTACTCACTACAAGCCAGTCCAGCCTCCTACAGTGTCTCACTGTGGGTGGGTGTTCAGTCCCTCCTTCCCACCAGCTCTCTGTGCGAACATAGAACCAACAGAAGAGGGGGGCTTTTTCAGGGCCAGACCGCCCTCACTCTTTCTCTTGTTTTAGTGGCTTCTACAGACAATGGCATGCCCCCGCAGTGCGTGGAGAATAAAGATTGTTTGTTTATTCTCTATTGCTGTGCTGTATATTTACAAAAACACAGTTTTGTTGTGTTTTATTTTGTACAATGTCTGGGGTCTCCTCACCCTGCTTTCTCAGGCTCCCCTGGTAGTTCCACTCATCCCTCTCCTCCTGCTGGGGGGGGGGTCCTCCTCCCCCTGTAACTCCTGCTGATGAAAATGGAGCTATAGGTTTCTTTTAACCATGGCTCTGGCTGAGGCCAGTCTCTCTGGCTGCTGTGGGTTGTGCTTTCCTCAGCGCCCTCCTCTCTGGTGACTCGTATTGTGGGAGCCCCCCCGCGCGGCTCCACAGGCATGACTTGCGCTCAGCAGCAGAGTAGGGCTCAGACAGTGCTGCCAAGCGTCCCTCCTTGTGCCATTGAGGCTGCGCAGCCGGGCTCTGCTCCGGACTGCTGCTGGTGCAGAGCGCCCCAGGCGGTGTGACCAGGGACCTCCCTTGGAGTGGCAGCAAGAGGAGGAGAAAAGCACATGTTTTTTTTGTGGTTTTTTTACTTACCCTGTGGAAGTCGAAGATACTTATAGCACAGTATGCTGTCAGGTGAATGCAGTTTACTTTAAAGGGAGTACTTTATAAGGCTCCCAGACATGACGCTTCTGCCGCTGTGACTTATTGTTACTAGATCGCTCACAATGTGGGACGAGGGGGTGGAGTCCACTGCTAGATGGGGCTGCAGCTTGGCTTTTACATTTCTCCTAGCCGGATGGGCTTTCTCAGCCCTGCTCTCCTCCCCCTCCTTGTTTCTTTACTGTCAGCTTCAGAGAACATCTTTCTCTGATGCCTACTTCTCGGATAGGGCAGGAGAAATGCAATTTTGGAGGAAACGTAGACCGGGCTTGTGAGTCGCTGTCACCAGATGTTTAAAAAAAGTACACAAAATGCAATGCAATATTATGAAGGACATTAAAAAGAAAATGCAAACATCAATTAAACGTCTCCTACCGAAGTATACTGAGGTGTTGTAAAAAGTATCCCCTGGTACTGCTAGCTGTAAAACTGACCACCTGTTGCTAAGCCGGGGCTCATCTGTGCACCGCTGCCCGGTGTGGTTATTGCAGCTCTGACCGTCCGCTTGTTATCTGTTGTGATTTCCCCTTTTTGTAAGCTGTTTCGGGGAGTGCAGCGCTTTTTGAAAGTGAGCACATATTTATCTTGCCACTAGTATTAAAAATAGGCAAATACAAGAGACTTATTTAAAAAGTACAGCGCTTAGAAGTGAACGATAGTTCATTTTGCAATGGAGAAAAAGGCTATTAGTTCACCAAATAACCAGTCTTTTGTTTAGTGTTAGTTAAAGAAGCAATTAATATGTTTTCTGTTTTTGTCTATTTTGTTTAAAGAAAAAAACAACAACAGATGGTAGTTTGTAGTTTCAGGAAACATTAGGCCAGCTTGGGAATTAGTTTCCAGTCTCCGTTGGAAGATTTTCTCTGCTGTGTTGTCAAAGAAGTTAGTTAATGTCTACGTGTGACTCACAGACAGATCTGTCACAACAGAGAGTTAATGTCTGCGTGTGACTCACAGACACATCTGGTCACAATAGGGAGTTAATGTCTGCGTGTGACTCACAGACACATCTGGTCACAATAGGGAGTTAATGTCTGCGTGTGACTCACAGACACATCTGTCACAATAGGGAGTTAATGTCTGCGTGTGACTCACAGACACATCTGGTCACAATAGGGAGTTAATGTCTGCGTGTGACTCACAGACACATCTGGTCACAATAGGGAGTTAATGTCTGCGTGTGACTCACAGACACATCTGTCACAATAGGGAGTTAATGTCTGCGTGTGACTCACAGACACATCTGTCACAATAGGGAGTTAATGTCTGCGTGTGAATCACAGACACATCTGGTCACAATTGAGAGTTAATGTCTGCGTGTGAATCACAGACACATCTGGTCACAATAGGGAGTTAATGTCTGCGTGTGACTCACAGACACATCTGGTCACAATAGGGAGTTAATGTCAGTGTGTGACTCACAGACACACCTGGTCACAGCAGAGAGACACATCTGGTCACAGCAGAGAGTTAATGTCTGTGTGCATCACAGACACACCTGGTCACAATAGGGAGTTAATGTCAGCGTGTGACTCACAGACACATCTGGTCACAGCAGAGAGACACATCTGGTCACAGCAGAGAGTTAATGTCAGCGTGTGACTCACAGACACATCTGGTCACAATAGAGAGTTAATGTCTGCGTGTGACTCACAGACACATCTGGTCACAGCAGAGAGTTAATGTCTGCGTGTGACTCACAGACACATCTGGTCACAATAGAGAGTTAATGTCTGCGTGTGACTCACAGACACATCTGGTCACAATAGAGAGTTCATATCTGCTTGTGAATCACAGACACATCTGGTCACAGCAGAGAGACACACCTGGTCACAATAGAGAGTTAATGTCAGTGTGTGACTCACAGACACACCTGGTCACAGCAGAGAGACACATCTGGTCACAGCAGAGAGTTAATGTCTGTGTGCATCACAGACACACCTGGTCACAATAGGGAGTTAATGTCAGCGTGTGACTCACAGACACATCTGGTCACAGCAGAGAGACACATCTGGTCACAGCAGAGAGTTAATGTCAGCGTGTGACTCACAGACACATCTGGTCACAATAGAGAGTTAATGTCTGCGTGTGACTCACAGACACATCTGGTCACAGCAGAGAGTTAATGTCTGCGTGTGACTCACAGACACATCTGGTCACAATAGAGAGTTAATGTCTGCGTGTGACTCACAGACACATCTGGTCTCAATAGAGAGTTCATATCTGCTTGTGAATCACAGACACATCTGGTCACAGCAGAGAGACACACCTGGTCACAATAGAGAGTTAATGTCAGTGTGTGACTCACAGACACATCTGGTCACAATAGAGAGTTAATATCTGCGTGTGACTTACAAGCACATCTGGTCACAATAGAGAGTTCATATCTGCTTGTGAATCACAGACACATCTGGTCACAGCAGAGAGACACATCTGGTCACAGCAGAGAGTTAACGTCTGCGTGTGACTCACAGACACACCTGGTCACAATGGAGAGTTAATGTCTGCTTGTGACTCACAGACACATCGGGTCACAACAGAGAGTTAATGTCTGCGTGTGACTCACAGACACATCTGGCCACAACATACAGCTAATGTCTGCGTGTGAATCACAGACACATCTGATCACAGCAGAGAGACACATCTGGTCACAGCAGAGAGTTAATGTCTGTGTGTGCCCCACAGACACATCTGGTCACAGCAGAGTTAATGTTTGTGTGTGACTCACAGACACATCTGGTCACAGCAGAGTTAATGTTTGTGTGTGACACAGACACATCTGGTCACAATAGAGAGTTAATGTATGTGTGTGACTCAGACACATCTGGTCACAGCAGAGAGACACATCCGGTCACAGCAGAGAGTTAATGTCTGTATGTGATTCACAGACACATCTAGTCATAGCAGGGAGTTAATATCTGCGTGTGACTCACAGACACATCTGGTCACAGCACAGTTAATGTCTGCGTGTGCCCCACAGACACATCTGGTCACAGCAGAGTTAATGTTTGTGTGTGACTCACAGACACATCTGGTCACAGCAGAGTTAATGTTTGTGTGTGACACAGCCACATCTGGTCACAATAGAGAGTTAATGTATGTGTGTGACTCAGACACATCTGGTCACAGCAGAGAGACACATCCGGTCACAGCAGAGAGTTAATGTCTGTATGTGACTCACAGACACATCTGGTCATAGCAGGGAGTTAATATCTGCGTGTGACTCGCAGACACATCTGGTCACAATAGAGAGTTAATGTCTGTGTGTGACACACAGACTCATCTGGTCACAGCAGAGAGACACATCTTGTCACAGCAGAGCGTCAATGTCTGCGTGTGACTCACAAGCACATCTGGTCACAGCAGAGAGTTAATATCTGTGTGTGAATCACAGACACATCGGGTCACAATAGAGAGTTCATGTCTGCTTGTGAATCACAGACATATGGTCACAGCAGAGAGACACATCTTGTCACAGCAGAGCGTCAATGTCTGAGTGTGACTCACAGACACACCTGGTTACAACAGACAGTTAATATCTGCATGTGAATCACAGACACACCTGGTCACAATAGAGAGTTAATGTCAGTGTGTGACTCACAGACACACCTGGTCACAATAGAGAGTTAATGTCTGCGTGTGAATCACAGACACACCTGGTCACAATAGAGAGTTAATGTCAGTGTGTGACTCACAGACACACCTGGTCACAATAGAGAGTTAATGTCTGCGTGTGAATCACAGACACATCGGGTCACAACAGAGAGTTAATGTCAGTGTGTGACTCACAGACACACCTGGTCACAATAGAGAGTTAATGTCTGCGTGTGATTCACAGACACACCTGGTCACAGCAGAGAGTTAATGTCTGTGTGTGACTCACAGACACACCTGGTCACAACAGAGAGTTAATGTCTGCGTGTGACTCACTAGCACATCTGGTCACAATAGAGAGTTAATGTCTGCGTGTGAATCACAAGCACATCTGGTCACAATAGAGAGTTCATGTCTGCTTGTGAATCACAGACACATCTGGTCACAGTAGAGTTAATGTCTGTGTGTGACTCACAGAGACATCTGGTCACAGCAGAGAGACACATCTGGTCACAACAGAGAGTTAATGTCTGTGTATGACTCACAGACACACCTGGTCACAGCAGAGAGTTGATGTCTGCGTGTGACTCACAGACACACCTGGTCACTATAGAGAGTTAATGTCTGCGTGTGACTCACAGACACACCTGGTCACAACAGAGAGTTAATGTCTGTGTGTGACTCACAGACACACCTGGTCACAACAGAGAGTTAATGTCTGTGTGTGACTCACAGAGACATCTGGTCACAGCAGAGAGACACATCTGGTCACAACAGAGAGTTAATGTCTGTGTGTGACTCACAGACACACCTGGTCACAGCAGAGAGTTGATGTCTGTGTGTGACTTGCAGACACACCTGGTCACAGCAGAGAGTTGATGTCTGTGTGTGACTCACAGACACACCTGGTCACAGCAGAGAGTTGATGTCTGTGTGTGACTCACAGACACACCTGGTCACAGCAGAGTTAATGTCTGTGTGTGACTCACAGACACACCTGTTCACAGCAGAGAGTTGATGTCTGTGTGTGACTCACAGACACACCTGGTCACAGCAGAGTTAATGTCTGTGTGTGACTCACAGAGACATCTGGTCACAGCAGAGAGACACATCTGGTCACAACTGAGAGTTGATGTCTGTGTGTGACTTGCAGACACACCTGGTCACAGCAGAGAGTTGATGTCTGTGTGTGACTCACAGACACACCTGGTCACAATAGAGAGTTAATGTCTGTGTGTGACTCACAGACACATCGGGTCACAACAGAGTTAATGTCAATGTGTGACTCACAGACACATCGGGTCACAACAGAGTTAATGTCAATGTGTGACTCACAGACACACCTGGTCACAATAGAGAGTTAATGTCTGTGTGTGACTCACAGACACACCTGGTCACAACAGAGAGTTCATGTCTGCTTGTGACTCACAGACACATCTGGTCACAGTAGAGTTAATGTCTGTGTGTGACTCACAGACACATCGGGTCACAACAGAGTTAATGTCAATGTGTGACTCACAGACACATCGGGTCACAACAGAGTTAATGTCAATGTGTGACTCACAGACACATCGGGTCACAACAGAGTTAATGTCAATGTGTGACTCACAGACACACCTGGTCACAACAGAGAGTTCATGTCTGCTTGTGACTCACAGACACATCTGGTCACAGTAGAGTTAATGTCTGTGTGTGACTCACAGACACACCTGGTCACAATAGAGAGTTAATGTCTGCGTGTGACTCAGAGACACACCTGGTCACAACAGAGAGTTAATGTCTGCGTGTGACTCACAGACACACCTGGTCACAACAGAGAGTTGATGTCTGCGTGTGACTCACAGACACACCTGGTCACAACAGAGAGTTGATGTCTGCGTGTGACTCACAGACACACCTGGTCACAACAGAGAGTTGATGTCTGCGTGTGACTCAGAGACACACCTGGTCACAACAGAGAGTTGATGTCTGCGTGTGACTCGCAGACACACCTGGTCACAGCAGAGAGTTAATGTCTGCGTGTGACTCGCAGACACACCTGGTCACAGCAGAGAGTTGATGTCTGCGTGTGACTCGCAGACACACCTGGTCACAGCAGAGAGTTGATGTCTGCGTGTGACTCGCAGACACACCTGGTCACAGCAGAGAGTTGATGTCTGCGTGTGACTCACAGACACACCTGGTCACAGCAGAGAGTTGATGTCTGCGTGTGACTCACAGACACACCTGGTCACAGCAGAGAGTTGATGTCTGCGTGTGACTCGCAGACACACCTGGTCACAGCAGAGTTGATGTCTGCGTGTGACTCACAGACACACCTGGTCACAGCAGAGAGTTACTGTCTGTGTGTTACTCACAGACACATCTGGTCACAGCAGAGAGACACATCTGGTCACAGCAGAGAGTTGATGTCTGTGTGTGAGTCACAGACACACCTGGTCACAGCAGAGTTAATGTCTGTGTGTGACTCTCAGGGACATCTGGTCACAGCAGAGAGACACATCTGGTCACAACTGAGAGTTGATGTCTGTGTGTGAGTCACAGACACACCTGGTCACAGCAGAGAGTTGATGTCTGTGTGTGAGTCACAGACACACCTGGTCACAGCAGAGAGTTGATGTCTGTGTGTTAGTCACAGACACACCTGGTCACAGCAGAGTTAATGTCTGTGTGTGACTCACAGACACACCTGGTCACAGCAGAGAGTTGATGTCTGTGTGTGAGTCACAGACACACCTGGTCACAGCAGAGAGATCTATCTTTAGTGTTCCTTCCGCCGTTCCCTTCACTTTACACTCTTAAGTAAGAGTAAGGTCAGAGTGCCGTTCAATTATTTGTCTTTTATCATATAGGTCATGTATTGTGAGCAGTCTCAGGCTATTGTAGGATCACAGCGCTATCATAAACTCTGTGCGCTACCTTAGAAAGGTCTGGAAATGTCATGTATGTTAGACACTTTTGCCGTAGATGCTCTATTAGTGCTACACGGAATACCAGCGCATCATGTCTGTGTACTGAGCTTCTGACGTAAAGGAAGAGCTGTGATGTCATTAGAGTTATACTATCAGGCGACCAGAAGTTGTAATGTTTGCTACAGGTGGTAGCTGGCAGTGACTACTGGCTTTATCAGACGGCTTTCTTCAACGTGCTGCGCCTGGCTCTCCAGACCGGGCGCTTTGCGCTTTCATTCAGGACGGTGCAATATTTACACATGGAATGGAGGCCAGGAGGGAAGACTCTGTCGAATATTTTGTGGTCTTGCAGATTATTACAGTGTTCACGTTTTACTGTGCTTGATGTTCGCTAAAAATGCCCCCCACACTTACAGCTTCTCGGGGGGTTGTATAAAAGCCGGTACAGCTGGTGTGAGCCGGTTTAAATATGTTTTCTTGAGACTGGCACCAAATATGAAATGCTTGATACAGTAGAGCAGTTTCTACAAGCCGTGAATATATAAACACCACTGCTGCTAAAGAAGGTCATTACATTTATTTTGTTAGTTTCATTTGTTTTGCATCTTACTTTATGCTTTGGCACTATTTCTGATTTCAAAAGTACATGTTATTTGCAGCAGGTATTGTAACACTGTGCAGGACTTTTAATAAGCTATAATTGGTAATATAGCAAAATTCTGTCCGGTAGCGCTAGAGTGGTAAAGTTTGGTTGTAATGTTTAAAGTGCTATTTATTTTTAGAAGCTGCTTTTGGGAGTGCAGCACTATAAAACATTAGACGTATCTTCATCTTGCCAACAGCACGGGCTATAAAGAAGTGAACATATTGTCATGTTGCTGTGGGTAAAACCGATCACCTGTTGCAAACCGCCCCTCCCCCGCAAGTTTTCCAGCTAAGGTGCGATGCCCGGTGTGGTTATTGCAGCTTGTGACTTATGTGATGTCCTACTTTACAGGTTGTTTCTATGAGTCCAGCTCTTTTAGAAAGTGAGCACATATTCCTCTCGCTGCTAGCAGTAACAATATGCAAATACGAGAGACGTGATTTGAAAGTACAGCGTGTACAAACTACATTAGTTTGACCTATTCCCTGATGAAAGGCACTTAAGGCTGAGATGTAGCCCTGACAGTGGTAATGAAGAGGCCTGAATGGTATCCTGTATTTATAAATAGATAAAGGCCCTCATTACGACCCTGGCGGTCGGTGATAAAGTGGCGGTAATGCCGCCAACAGGCTGGCGGTAAGTACCGCCAAATTATGACCATGGCGGTGAAAATTCCCATAGACAGCCAATGTACCACACCAACCGCCACGGGGGAAACAACAGCCACCACGACGGTAGCCGCCATCAGCCAGGCGGAAGATGAAGTACCGACCACCACTTTTTGACCCTGCAATCCGCCACCTTTTCGGGGGTGGTACCAATGCCAAGAAAATCCTTGCAGGCAGGTCGCTTACTCCTCACCACTGCTCGATAAGTGCTGCCATTGTTTTGGGCTGGTTTGGGCTTGTCTGGGCTTGTTTGGGCTTGTTTGGGCTTCTTGGCTTCTCCTCTCCCGGAGGGTTCGTGCCGCTGCTTCCCCACGGCCCGCCCCCCTCCCTTCTCCTCAGAGCTCTTCCCCCTCCTAACTCCTGCTGCCCCTGCCCTCCCGCACTCCCATTGGAGGTTTCCCTCCCTCCTCCCAGATGCCACTCACTCCCACCTCCCCTCTTATGCCGGCCTCAGCACGGACGCACCGATGGCGCACCGAAGGCGCGCCAAAGGCAAGCCCATCTGCGCCCATCTGAGCCAAGACTGCACCCAGCGCCAGACCCCCTGGTCAACACGCCTCCCGTGCCACTGAACACCTTTACACTGCCAACGAACTCCACAGCTTTAATCCAGGACGCTCCTCCATCTGCTTCCAGTCCACACCGACAGGAACCAAAGGACCCTTCTCCTGCAAAGCCTGCAATTTCACCTGCAACCTAACCTTCAAACTCCAATCAAAACAGACAACCCGCTAAGATGCATCCTACTTAACACCCGCCCCATCCACAAACATGCAATTGAACTCTGGGACCTCCTGACCACATACTCGCCTGACGGTGCATTCCTCACCGAGACCTGGATGAATTCGGCCTCGGAACCAGACGTAGCCATAGCCATACCAGAAAACTACAAGATCACCAGAAGAGACCGAATCAACAAATCAGGAGGTGGAATCGCCGCAGTCCACAAAAACACCATAAGAGTCTCCACCAACTCCCACGACACCATCAACTCCGCTGAGCACCTCCACTTCAAAATCCACATCAACTCCAACAACACACTCAGAGGAACACTGGTCTACAGACCCCCTGTACCCAGACCGCAGTTCTGCAACGACATCGCCAACGCCATCAGCTCCCAAGCCCTTGCCTCAATAGACTGCGTCCTCCTTGGTGACCTAAACTTCCACCTAGAAAATAACAACGATATCAACACCACCAACCTAATCGCCAACCTTGCCAACTTCGGCCTCAAGCAACTCGCCACCCACCAACTCCGCAGGCCACACACTCGACTCCATCTTCTCAGCCAGAAACCATGTCTCTTTCAGCCACACCACCGAACTCAGCTGGACAGACCACCGCTTTATCCACTTCTCCTACCAGAAACCAGTCACTCACCACCACCGAACACAAACCCCCCCGACGCAACTGGAGCAAAATATGAATGGAACAACTGATCTCCACTCTCGCCCGGGCCCCACCCCCTGGTACCCCAGACCCCAACACAGCCACCACCAACCTGTATCGCTGGATAGAAGATTCCGCCAACAACCTCACACCACTCAAAAAAAAACCAAACACCTCCCACAGAATCAAGGCCAGCTGGTTCACCCCAGAACTACAGGAATCCAAACGGCTATGTCGCAGAATGGTAACAACCTTGCACCTTGACCCTACCAACTCCAACCACATCGCTTTTAAAGATGCCCTACGCAAACATCACCAACTGATCCGCACCACCAAAAGGACCCACTTCAAAAACCGCATCGACGCCAACGCTTACAACAGTAAAGAGCTCTTCAGCATCATTAATGAGCTCTCCACCCCCAGGACCTGCTCCAACGAACCCCCGCCATCACAGGAGTTCTGCAACTCACTGGCAACCCACTTCCTTTGAAAGATAGAAGAAATCCACAATAGCTTCAAACCCCAGTTTCACCAGCTGACTACAAACACCCAAGAAGCCAACGCCCCAAGCAACACCCACCTCCTCCACACCTGGACCCCGTCAACATAGAGGACACCGCCACCACCATGGCCTCCATCCACTCCGGATCACCATCGGACCCCTGCCCACACCATATCTTCAATAAGGCAAACATCATCATCGCCCCCCACCTCTGCAAAACCATCAACAGCTCCTTCGAGTCAGCCACCTTCCCAGAAAGATGGAAGCACGCAGAAATCAACGCCCTGCTGAAGAAACCAAAGGCAACCCAGATGACCCCAAGAACTACCGGCTGATCTCCCTCCTCCCCTTCCCAGCCAAGGTCATCGAAAAAATTGTAAGCAGCCAACTAACCCGGTTCCTGGAAGACAGCAAGGTACTTGACACCTTCCAATCCGGATTCTGCAGAAACTACAGCACCGAGACTGCACTCATTGCTGCCACAGATGACATTAGGACCGTGCTCGACGAAGGAGAAACAGCAGCACTCATCCTACTGGACCTCTCTGCAGCTTTCGACACAGTATGTCATCACACTCTCCGCACACGCCTCCACAATGCTGGAATCCGCGACAAGGCACTCGACTGGATCTTGTAATTTCTCTCAGGCAGAACCCAGAGAGTCCGCCTTTCACCATTCCTGTCAGAATTCTCCAGACTCATCTGTGGCGTTCCCCAAGGATCTTCGCTCAGCCCCACGCTCTTCAATGTTTACATGGCCCCCTCGCCAACATTGCACAAACCCACCACATCAACATAGTTTCCTACGCAGATGACACTCAGCTCATCCTCTCCCTCACGAAAGACCCTACAACTGCAAAGAACAACCTCCACAATGGACTTCACGCCATCGCCAGGTGGATGGAATCAAGCTACCTCAAGTTAAACACAGACAAGACAGAAATCCTCATCTTTGGCACCAACCCCTCAACTTGTAATGACTCCTGGTGGCGCACCTCACTAGGAACCGCGCCCTCACCCACCACCCACGCACGCAACCTAGGTTTCATCTTGGACTCCACACTCAGCATGACTCAGCAGGTCAATGCCATCTCCTCTTCCTGCTACAACACTCTCCGCATGCTCCGCAAACTCTTCAAGTGGTTTCCCATCGAAACCAGGAAAACTGTCACCCACGCCCTGGTCAGCAGCCGATTGCACTACAGAAACACCCTATATGCAGGAATAACAACCAAACTCCTAACAAAGCTGCAAAGAATCCAGAACGCATCCGCCCGCCTCATTCTGGACATCACACGCCACAACCACATTTCCCCCACCTCAGAGACCTTCACTGGTGACCAGTATCAAAGAGGATCACCTTCAAACTCCTCATCCACGCACACAAGGCCCTCCACGACACAGGCCCAGCCTACCTCACCAACAGAGTCACCTTCCACACCCCCACCCGCAATCTTCGTTCCGCCAGCCTCGCCCTCGCCTCCATTCTCCGCATCCGCCGCACCACCGCCGGAGGAAGATCCTTCTCCCACCTAGCCGCCAAGACCTGGAAATCCCTACCGCTCCACCTTCGCCATCCCCAAGACCTCTTGACATTCAAGAAATGCCTCAAGACATGGCTCTACGACCAGTAGCTCTCCCCCAGTGCCTTGAGACCCTAACGGGTGATTAGTGCGCTCTATAAATCCTTGATTGATTGATTGATAAATCCTTGATTGATTGACTTTTTCCGGGGTGGTACCAACGCCAAGAAAAGCCTGGCGGAAACAGAGCTCAAAAGTGAAAGGACTCACCATTGGAGACAGAGGGAAGAACTAAGCTGCCATGGAACAGAAACTGCTTGTTTTCCCCATGATCTTGTACGTTATGCTCCACCTGGAACACCAACGCCGACGCAGATGATGACAGTGAGTACAGCCACCTAGCACACAAGGGAGGGTGGGAGGAAAAGGACAGTAACACACACACGCATGACACACACCCACACCATTCACACAACCAGCTGCACAAGAAAAACAATTTGTCCCTGAAAAATGGCAGAATGATGCAAGGACAACAGGAATTGAGCAAATTGATTGTAATTAGAGCACATTCACAATTAATAATTCGATTTGTCAATGAAACAGATATGTACACATGTACACAAAAGGACACTGCCCAGTCCAATGTTCAAAGTGCCCACATGGCCACAGGGCACAGTCTTAGGCCCAACTCAAATCTTGACCACATCCAGATTCTACACTGCAGGAGCATCAGTTTGCAAATAGGCAGGAACCTTGGGGGGGGCACCTCAGCCGGATACAGGAACAAGCCCACTGGTTCTGGAGGAGGCAACATGCCCATTGCTTTGTCCTGGGGAGTACACGGCCACAGTCTCAAGTGGGTGTCTTTCCCCCTGGTTCTGGAGGGGGCAACATGCCCATTGCTTTGTCCTGTGGAGTGCAAGACCATAGTCTTCCAAGTGGGTGTCTTTCCCACTGGTTCTGGAGGAGGTAACATGCCCATTGCTTTGTCCTGGGGAGTGCAAGGCCACAGTCTCTCAAGTGGGTGTCTTTCCCACTGGTTCTAGAGGGGGCAACATGCACAGTAGCCCTTGGAGAGTCGACTACATGGTGTCTGCCAGCGGTGATGGCTGCACTGTGGTGGTGGTTGGAGGAGGCTCCTGGGCAGCCCCTGCACTCACTGATGGCTGCATTGTGGTGGTTGTTGGAGGAGGCTGCTGGGCAGCCCGCACACTAACTGATAGCTGCACATCCACAGCTGGCACTGGTGGCCCCGTGACAGCTGGTGGTGGTGGCGATGTTAGACTGACAGCTTCTGCTGGCATAGAGTGCCTTGTCTCCTCCTTCATGGGTTGGGGATCCCTTACCCTTCCTGGCAGGGGTGGATGGGCTCTTCCCCTCTCTGTCTGGTGGTGCAGGCTCCTTCCCCTTCTTCATAGCTGGTGCAGTCACCTTCCCCTTCTTCACAGCTGGTACAGGCTCCTTCCCCTTCTTAACAGCTGGTGCAGGCCCCTTCCTCACAGCTGGTGCAGGACTTCATCCCTGGTAGTGCTGGCTCCTTCCCCTTCAGTGCTGTAGATCTGGTATCCTTACCACCATGTGTAGGTGGTGCTACCAATGTCCCTGTGGACTGTTTGGCTGAGGTGCTGGGGTGTGTCCTTGGTACCCTGCTCATACGTGCAGTACGGGGGGAGGGGTAGGGAAGAGGTCAAGTTTGGAAAGGAAAAGCTTCTTAGGGATGTTGGGGTGGGAGGAGGGAGGAGTAATGAGAGTGGAGAATGAAGGAGTGGTTGTTGGAGGTGTATGTCTGCTGGATTCAGATGCAGGTGTCTGGGCTGTATGCTGATTTGAGGTGGATGGCTGTTGGGTGTCTGAGTGCTTGCATTTGTGTCCTTTAGGAGGGGGGACAGACACGGTGGAAGAGGACACAGGGGACGCGTGCATGGCTGTTGTGGAGGTGTCTGCCAGTGTGGTGTGTGTTCTGCTTGGTGTGGTGATGCTGATAGTGGATGTTGATCTAGTGCATGCAGGTGCGAGTGTGGACGTAATTGGGAGGGAGGTGGAGGAGGAGGGAGAGACAGTGGAGGCTGTGGATGGTGTCATGTCTGCAATGGTATGGTGTTTGCATGGGTGCCTGTGGGATGAAGTATGGTGCTTGTGTTTGCCTGTACCACTCTTGTGTGTTGCGGTGTGTGCATGCTCGTCTGTCTGTCTGTGTGCTTGGGATGGGTTGGGGTTGAGGAGAATGGACTGGGAAGTGGAAGTTGGAGGGGGGAAAGTAGAAACAGTGACAATGGCTGCCATCAGATAGGAGGCCAGAGCCTGAATCGATCTATGTTGGGCCACCAAACCACCATGAATCCTCTCCAGGAATGCATTGCATTGCTGCATCTGGGATGCCAGCCCCTGGAAGTCATTCACAATGGTTGACTGCCCTAAAGAGATGGATCTCAGGAGGTCAATAGCCTCCTTACTGAGGGCAGCAGGGCTGACTGGGGCAGGGCCTGAGGTGGCTGGGGCGAAGGAGATGTCCACCCTCCTGAGTAAGCGGACACGGGCAACTCGCTGAGGGGCTAATGGGAGGGCGGTGCTGGCACAGCGGGTGGTGGCTGTACCTGCAGCTGGGGTGGTCACAGAGTTGTCCGCCACCACTTCATTGCACCCATCGGAGGAGGTATCAGAGTCTGCGTTGTCCCCTCCAGTATCCGCCGTGGTGCTCCCCTTGCCCTCCGTCCCACTTGTTCCCTCAGCGTCGGTGGACTGTTCCTTCAAGGTCCTGTAGGATGCAACTCCCTCTGTCGCCAGTGCCCCAGCTCCTCTGCCAGATGATGCAAATGCACACAAGGACAGAATGACAAAATAAGGAAGGGGGAGAGAGACAAAGGATACACTGGGTTGATGACTGCAACAACACTACTGTTGGCGTACACAGCACCCTCACACACAGGGAACAGGCCTACGCACTATCCATTGCACTACCAGTGAAATGGCTAGTCACCAAGGCATGAGGAGGAGCACACACTGGCAACTGCATCACACCTGGGACCCACGCAGCCCTGCCTAGAAGTGAATACTAACAAGCTAGGTTACCTGTATTTGCCATGCAATCATTACCCTTCAGAGGACCCACGCTGCAATGTCTGGTCTGGCCTTAGGGGCACACTAACACACAGCCACGACCCGCATACCACTTTACCAGCCATAGTTGTAATGATACCCACTGTACTCCCCCCCCCTTGTGGCTGCTGTGATTCCCTCATGTGCCCATCCAGCTCAGGGTAGGCCACAGCCAGTATGCCGGCCATCGGGGGGTCAGGGTCCGACGGACACCCCTTCCTCCTTGGGAGGCCATCCCCAGCTGGGCCTCCGTGGTCTTCTGTGCCCAGCGTCTCAGGTCCTTCCACCGTTTCCGACAGTGGGTGCTCCACCTTCCATAGACCCCAAGGGTCTGCACGTCCTTGGCGATAGCACGCAATAATCCCTTCTTTTGATGGGCGCTGACCTGCGGAGGTAATACATACAGGAGAACTCATGAGGCAAACAGTCCAGCTTGTCACACACATGGCCCACTATACCCGATCCCATCACCATTGGCACAAACATAGTCCAGCTCACAACATGTACACCACCACAGTCAATCCCCCCATCTCCCACCCACCCTTAAACAATGCCTTCACATCTCCAAGCATTTGTGCCACTTGCATCATGCCCACAGTGTACTTACCTGTTGGTCTGCAAGCCCATACAGCTGTCCGTACTGGGGTAGGACCCCATCCACCAGTCGCTCCAACTCCTCCGAAGAGAAGGCTGTGGCCCTTTCCCTGGTCATACGGGCCATGGTAGGTTCCAGACACAGGTCACAGCAGCACATGCAGTGTAGGTCTTCTCCTGTGGAAGGTCAGGAAAGAAGTGAGGAATCAGATAGAAAATGGCGGTCATGTCTGTTGCGGTGTAGACCGTCACTGCCGGTATAGATCCCCATTGGCCACTGTACCCCATAGGGCCCAATATTATCCAATGAGGAGTTGCACAGTTCCCGACCGCCTCCCGCAACGGCACACAACGTCGGCGAAATGACCTCACTTCCACCTGTCCCTCCACACAGGACAGGCGGTCACCATTTCTGGGGGGGAGGTGAACAGGCCTATCGATAATTGCTGCATCACAGGGTAAATAGGCGCATACTTTTATATTACACTGTCCCAAAACATGATTGCACAATGTGGACTGCTTTTGTGATATAGTTCTTCAATTTGTGACAGCCTACTCACTCTTGTGCCCCTTAGATACCTACCGCTGCGGATGAATAGGAGATGGAGACATACCTCCATGTATAGACTCCTGGTGGACTTAGCTACACTGGAGGACAGGCACATAATACTCACCTGTAGACTGGACAGGGCCACAATCACAGACCTGTGTGCCCAGTTGGAGCCTGACCTGATCTCAGCTCTCCGTCATCCGACTCGGATCCCCCCTCTTGTGCAGGTTCCATCAGTGCTCCAATTCCTGGCAAGAGGTTCTTTCCAAGTGACAGTGGGCTTGGCAGCAGGAATGTCACAGCCAATGTTCTCAATTTTGCTGGCAAGAGTCTTGTGTGCCCTGGTAAAACACATATGCAGCTACATTGCTTTCCCCCAGGTGGAAGCTTTGGCCACTGTGAAGGCCGGATTTTATGCAATGGGACATATCCCCAATATTATTGGGATGATTGACCGTACACATATTGCATTTGTTTCCCCCGCCAGAATGAACAGGTGTACAGGAATCGCAAGAGTGTCCACTCCATAAATGCGCAGATGGTGTGCCTGGCGGACCAGTACATGTGCCACGTCAATGCTAAATATCCTGGGTCGGTGCATGATGTCTTTGTCCTGAAGAATAGCAGCATCCCAAATGTGATGGCCCAACTACAGAGGCACAGGGTGTGGCTAATAGGTGAGCCTTGGTCCCCACCCTGTGTATGTTGGTGTATGCCTCTGCAGTTAGACAAATAGGATAGTGTGTGGCTAAATGCTGTCCCTCAATACTTGCAGGTGACTCTGGCCACCCAAACCTATCGTGGCTGCTGACCCCTGTGTTGAATGCCAGGACAAGGGCTGAAGAACATTATAATGAGGCACATGGGTGAACCAGAAGGATCATTGAAAGGACCTTAGGACTCATGAAGGCCAGGTTCAGGTGCTTCCATCTGACAGGTAGATCCCTGTGCTACTCCACCATGAAGGTCTGCCAGATAGCAGTGGCATGCTGCATGTTGTGCAACCTCGCCTTCAGATGGCATGTACCTTTTTTGCAGGAGGAGGAGACTGGAGATGCCCCTGTGGCAGAAGTGGACCCTGAGGACATTGAGGAGAAGGAGGCAGAGGGAGAGGATATGGACAACAGAACATTAGTGGTCCATCAGTACTTCCAAAGACACACAGGTCAGAAAGTTAAACTTCACATGTCTATAACTATTGTATTCTGTGTGGCAGTGGCATGCTGGCATTGCCCACTTGTTACCTCTACCTACTTTCAAGCATGGATTATCATTTTAAAGATGTCAGTTGTAGGAAGTTGGCTCTGTATATACTATTTCAAAGTAAGAAATAGTGTGCACAGAGTACAAGGGTTCCCCTTAGAGGTAAGATAGTGGCAAAATGTGATAATTCTAATGCTCCATTTTGTGGTAGTGTGGTCGAGAAGTAGGCTTATCAGAGGGTAGTATTAAACATTTGTTATACACACACAGGCAATAAATGAGGAGCACACACTCAAAGACTAACTCCAGGCCAATAGGTTTTTATATAGAAAAATATATTTTCTTAGTTTAGCTCATGTTCAAGTTCAAGATTTGAAGTAAATACATAAAATGCAAGGTACTCCACACAGGTAAGTTAGGAACTTTGAATTAAAGCAGTATCATATACAGTCTTTGTTAAAATGGCAATAAGCTATTTTAAAAGTAGACAGTACAAAAATCAACAGTTTCTGGGGAGGTAAGTATTGGTGAGATTGTGAGGTAAGTAAGACACTTACAAGTCTCAGTTCCTGGGCATAGGCAGCTCACCATTGGGGGTTCAAGGCACCACACCAGCAGCTTAGGGCCGATCAGGTGCAGAGGTCAAAGAGGTGCCCAAAACGCATAGGCACCTATGGAGAACAGGGGTGCTCTAGTTCCAGTCTGCCAACAGGTAAGTACCCGCGTCCTCGGGGGCAGATCAGGGGGGTTTTGTAGAGCACTGTAGAACACACCCTCACCGGCACAGGGGCGGCTGGGTGCAGTGTGCAAAGCAGGTGCCGGATGTTGAATAGGTTTCAATGGAGGGACCCGGGGGTCACTCTAGCGGTGCAGGCAGGCACAGGGGGGGGCTTCTCGGGCCAGCCACCACCTGAGTTAGGCAGAGGATCACCTGGGCGTCACTCCTGCATTGAGGTTCAGTTCCTTCAGGTCCTGAGGGCTGCAGGTGCAGTGCTTGGTCCAGGCGTCGGGTCCCTTGTTACAGGCAGTTGTGGTCAGGGGGAGCCTCTGGATTCTCTCTGCAGGCGTCGCTGTGGGAGTCCAGGGGGGTCGTCTCGGGCTACTCACGGGGTCGCAGTCACCGGGGAGTCCTCCCTGTTGTGTTTGTTCTCTAGATCTTGAGCCGGGACATCGGGTGCACAGCCGCTGCTCACAGGGGTTTCTTGGTCCTGGGGGTCAAGGCAGTCCTCTGAGGCTTCAGAGGTCGTTGGTCCTTGTTGGATGCATCGCTGGTTGCAGGTTTTCGACTCTGGAGTCAGGCCGGTAGGGCTGGGGCCAAAGCAGTTGTCGTCGTCCGTCGTCTCTGCAGGCTTGTAGGTCAGCAGTCCTTCTTTGTAGTTCAGGTTGCAGGAATCTGATTTCCTGGGTTCTTGGGTGCCCCTAAATACTAAATTTAGGGGTTTGTTTAGGTCTGGGAGGGCAGTAGCCAATGGCTACTGTCCTGGAGGGTGACTACACCCTCTTTGTGCATCCTCCCTGAGGGGAGGGGGGGCAAATCCCTAATCCTATTGGGGGAATCCTCCAAACTTAAGATGGAGGATTTCTAAGAGCAGGGGTCACCTCAGCTCAGGACACCTTAGGGGCTGTCCTGACTGGTGGATGACTACTCCTTGTTTTTCTCATTATCTCCTCCAGACTTGCTGCCAAAAGTGGGGGTAGTGGCCGGAGGGGCGGGCATCTCCACTAGCTGGGATTCCCTGGGGTGCTGTAACAAAAGGGGTGAGCCTTTGAGGTTCACCGCCAGGTGTTACTGTCCCTGCAGGGGAGGTGAGAAGCACCTCCAACCAGTACAGGCTTTGTTCCTGGCCACAGAGTGACAAAGGTACTCTCCCCAGGTGGCCAGCAACTCGTCTGGTTTGTGGTAGGCTGGCAAGAACTGATAAGCCTAACACTAGTAGTCAGATTGGTATTCAGGGGGCATCTCTAAGATGCCCTCTGGGTACATTTTACAATAAATTCCACAGTGGCATCAGTGTGAATTTATTGTGCTGAGACGTTTGATACAAAACTTCCCAGATTTCAGTGTAGCCATTATGGAACTGTAGAGTTTGTGTTTGACAAACTCCCAGACCATATACTCTTATGGCTACCCTGCACTTACAATGTCTAAGGTTTTGCTTAGACACTGTAGGAGCATAGTGCTCATGCAAATATGCCCTCACCTGTGGTATAGTGCACCCTGCCTTAGTGCTGTGAGTCCTGCTAGAGGGGTGACTTACCTATGCCACAGGCAGTGTGAGGTTGGCATGGCACTCTGAGGGTAGTGCCATGTCGACTTAGTCTTTTTCTCCCCACCAGCACACACAAGCTGTGAGGCAGTGTGCATGTGCTGAGTGAGTGGTCCCCAGTGTGGCATAAGACATGCTGCAGCCCTCAGTGACCTTCCCTGTCATCAGGGCCCTTGGTACCAGGGTTACCAGTTACAAGGGACTTATCTGAGTGCCAGGGTTGTGCCAATTGTGGAAACAAAGGTACAGTTTAGGGAAAGAACACTGGTGCTGGGGCCTGGTTAGCAGGTCCCAGCACACTTTCAATCAAAACTTAGCATCAGCAAAGGCAAAACGTCAAGGGATAACCATGCCAAGAAGGCATTTCCTTACACAACCTCCCCACCCCAAACGAAAGAGGATGATACTAACCTTTCCCAAGAGAGTCTTCATTTTCTAAGTGGAAGAACCTGGAAGGGCCATCAGCATTGGCATGGGCAGTCCCAAGTCTGTGTTCCACTACAAAGTCCATTCCCTGTAGGGATATGGACCACCTCAACAGTTTATGGTTTTCTCCTTTCATTTGCATTAGCCATCTGAGAGGTCTGTGGTCAGTTTCAACTATGAAGTGAGTACCAAAAAGGTATGGTCTCAACGTCTTCAGGGACCAGACCACAGCAAAGGCCTCCCTCTCAATGGCACTCCAACGCTGCTCCCTGGGGAGTAACCTCCTGCTAATAAAAGCAACAGGCTGGTCAAGGCCATCAACATTTATTTGGGACAGGACTGCTCCTATCCCATGTTCAGAGGCATCTGTCTGCACAATGAACTGCTTAGAGTAATCTGGAGCTTTCAAAACTGGTGCTGTACACATTGCTTGCTTCAGGGTATCAAAGGCCTTTTGACAGTCCACGGTCCAGTTCACATTTTTTTGGGCATTTTCTTGGAGGTATGTTCTGTGGGGGGGGGTCAATATTGATCCATAACCCTTCGCAAACCTCCTATAGTACCAAGTCAAGCCAAGGAATGCCCTGACTTGAGTCTGGGGTTTTTGAGCTACCCAGTCCAGAATAGTCTGGATCTTGGGTTGGAGTGGCTGAACTTGGCCTCCACCTACAAGGCGACCCAAGTAAACCACAGTTCCCTGCCCTAGCTGACATTTAGATGCCTTGATTGAGAGGCCTGCTGCTTGCAGGGCCTGCATAACCTTCTTCAGGTGGACCAGGTGATCATGCCAGTTGGAGCTAAAGGCAGCAATATCATCAAGATAAGCTGCACTAAAGGACTCCAAGCCAGCAAGGACTTGATTCACCAACCTTTGGACGGTGGCAGGGGCATTCTTTAAGCCAAAGGGTATCACAGTAAACTGGTAGTGCCCATCAGGTGTAGAGAATGCTGTTTTCTCTTTTGCTCCTGGTGCCAATTTTAATTTGCCAGTACCCTGCAGTTAAGTCAAAGGTACTTAAGTATTTGGCAGCACTCAATTTGTCTATTAACTCATCTGCCCTTGGAATGGGGTGAGCATCTGTCTTGGCGACAGAATTAAGCCCTCTGTAGTCCACACCGAACCTCATCTCTATTTTGCCATCTTTGGTGTGAGGTTTGGGGACAAAGACCACTAGGCTAGCCCAGGGACTGTCAGAGTGCTCAATCACTCCCAACTCCAGCATCTTGTGGACTTCCACTTTGATGCTTTCTTTAACTTGGTCAGACTGTCTGAATATTTTGTTTTTGTCAGGCATGCTGTCTCCTGTGTCCACATCATGGGTACACAGGTGTGTTTCTGACCAGGGGTTAGAGAAAAGAGCTCACCAAACTGCTGGAGGACTTGCCTGCAGTCAGCCTGCTGTCGGCCAGAGAGGATGTCTGAATAGATCATTCCATCTACTTTGCCATCCTTAGGGTCAGTGGAGAGGAGATCAGGGATAGGTTCACTCTCTGTTTCCTGGTCCTCATCTGTAACCATTAACATGTTTACATCTGCCCTATCATGGAAGAGTTTGAGGCGGTTAACATGGATCACCCTCTTGGGGGTCCTGGTAGTGCCTAGGTCCACCAGGTAGGTGACCTGACTCTTCTTTTCTAGCACTGGGTAAGGGCCACTCCATTTGTCCTGAAGTGCCCCGGGAGCCACAGGCTCGAGAACCCAGACTTTCTGCCCTGGTTGAAACTCAACCATAGCAGCCTTTTGGTCATACCACATCTTCTGGAGCTGTTGGCTTGCCTCAAGGTTTTTGCTTGCCTTTTCAATGTACTCTGCCATCCTTGAACGTAGGCCTAGTACATAGTCCACCACATCTTGTTTAGGCTCATGGAGAGGTCTTTCCCAGCCTTCTTTTACAAGAGCTAGTGGTCCCCTAACAGCATGGCCAAACAGAAGTTCAAAGGGGGAAAACCCTACTCCCTTCTGAGCCACCTCTCTGTAGGCGAAAAGCAGGCATGGCAGGAGGACATCCCATCTCCTTTTGAGTTTTTCAGGGAGCCCCAGGATCATGCCCCTCAATGTCTTGTTAAATTTCTCAACAAGACAATTGGTTTGTGGATGGTATGGTGTGGTGAATTTGTAAGTCACCCCACACTCATTCCACATATGTTTTAGGTAAGCTGACATGAAGTTGGTACCTCTGCCAGAAACCACCTCCTTAGAAAATCCCACTCTGGTAAAGATACCAATGAGTGCTTTGGCTACTGCGGGGGCAGTAGTGGACCTAAGGGGAATTGCTTCAGGGTACCGAGTAGCATGATCCACTACTACTAGGATATACTGATTCCCTGAGGCTGTGGGAGGTTCAAGTGGACCCACTATATCCACTCCCACTCTTTCAAAAGGGACCCCCACCACTGGAAGTGGAATGAGGGGGGCCTTTGGATGGCCACCTGTCTTACCACTGGCTTGACAGGTGACACAGGAGGTGCAAAACTCCTTTACCTTCTGGGATATATTGGGTCAATAGAAATGGTTGGCTCACCTCTCCCGTGTCTTGGTTTGTCCCAAATGCCCAGCAAGGGGAATGTCATGGGCTAAGGTCAGAATGAACTCCCTAAACTCCTGAGGCACTACCACTCTCCTAGTGGCACCAGGTTTGGGATCTCTTTCATCAGTGTAAAAGAGTCCATCTTCCCAATAGACCCTGTGTGTTCCATATTTCCTTTTTCTTGCTCAGCTGCTTGCTGTCCTAGGCCTTCACGAGAGGGACAAGTTTATTTCCCCTTACACAGCTGTTCCCTTGAGGGTCCCCCTGGGCCCAAGTGCTGAACCTGGTAAGGTTCCAGATCCATGGACTCAGTTCCCTCAGAGGATAGAACTTCTTCCTGGGAAGAGAGGTTCTGTTTCTTTTTCTGTGCTGAAGCTGGTTCCCCAGTCTTCTTTCCTTTTCTCTGGGAAGGTTGGGCCAAGTGTCATGAGCTGAGAGCACAGGGAGTGTTATGAGCTGAGAGCGGAGACAGTGTCATGAACTGAGAGCGCAGGGAGTGTCACAAGCTGAGAGGCCAGAGAGTGTCACGAGCTGAGAGTGCAGGGAGTGTCATGAGCTGAGAGGCCAGAGAGTGTCATGACCTGAGAGTGCAGAGAGTGTCGTGAACTGAGAGTGCAGAGAGTGTCATGAGCTGAGAGTGCAGGGAGTGTCATGAGCTGAGAGTGCAGGGATTGTCAGGAGCTGAGAGCGCATGGAGTGTCATGAGCTGAGAGTGCAGGGAGTGTCATGAGCTCAGAGTGCAGAGAGTGTCATGAGCTGAGAGGCCAGAGCGTGTCATGAGCTGAGAGGCCAGAGAGTGTCACAAGCTGAGAGCGTCATGAGCTGAGAGTATCATGACCTGAGAGGCCAGAGAGTGTCATGAGCTGAGAGCGTCATGAGCTGAGAGGCCAGAGAGTGTCATGAGCTGAGAGCATCATGAGCTGAGAGTGCAGAGGGTGTCATGAGCTGAGAGTGCAGAGAGTGTCATGAGCTGAGAGTGCAGGGAGTGTCATGAGGTGAGAGTGCAGAGAGTGTCATGAGCTGAGAGTGTAGAGAGTGTCATGAGCTGAGAGTGAAGAGAGTGTCATGAGCTGAGAGTGCAGGGAGTGTCATGAGCTGAGAGTGGAGAGAGTGTCATGAGCTGAGAGTGCAGGGAGTGTCATGAGCTGAGAGTGAAGAGAGTGTCATGAACTGAGAGTGTAGGGAGTGTCATGAGCTGAGAGGCCAGAGAGTGTCATGAGCTGAGAGCGCAGGGAGTTTCATGAGCTAAGAGCGGAGAGAGTGTCATGAGCTGAGAGCGCAGGGAGTGTCACGAGCTGAGAGGCCAGAGAGTGTCACGAGCTGAGAGTGCAGGAGTGTCATGAGCTGAGAGCGCAGGGAGTGTCATGAGCTGAGAGTGCAGTGAGTGTCATGAGCTGAGAGGTCAGAGAGTGTCATGAGCTGAGAGGCCAGAGAGTGTCATGAGCTAAGAGCGTCATGAGCTGAGAGGCCAGTAACTGTCATCAGCTGAGAGCGTCATGGGCTGAGAGCATCATGAGCTGAGAGTGCAGAGAGTGTCATGAGCTGAGAGTGCAGGGAGTGTCATGAGCTGAGAGTTCAGGGAGTGTCATGAGCTGAGAGTGCAGGAAGTGTCATGAGCTGAGAGTGCAGAGAGTGTCATGAGCTGAGAGTGCCATGAGCTGAGAGTGCACGGAGTGTCATGAGCTGAGAGTGAAGAAAGTGTCATGAACTGAGAGTGCAGGGAGTGTCATGAGCTGAGAGGCCAGAGAGTGTCATGAGCTGAGAGCGCAGGGAGTGTCATGAGCTGAGAGGCCAGAGAGTGTCATGAGCTGAGAGGCCAGAGAGTGTCATGAGCTGAGAGCGTCATGAGCTGAGAGTATCATGAGCTGAGAGGCCAGAGAGTGTAATGAGCTGAGAGCGTCATGAGCTGAGAGTGGAGAGAGTGTGATGAGCTGAGAACGCAGGGAGTGTCATGAGCTGAGAGGCCAGAGAGTGTCATGAGCTGAGAGGCCCGAGAGTGTCACGAGCTGAGAGCGTCATGAGCTGAGAGTATCATAACCTGAGAGGCCACAGAGTGTCATGAGCTGAGAGTGAAGAGAGCGTCATGAGCTGAGAGTCCAGAGATTCTCATGAGCTGCGAGTGCAGGTAGTGTCATGAGCTGAGAGTGGAGAGAGTGTCATGAGCTGAGAGCGCAAGGAGTGTTAAGAGCTGAGAGTGGAGAGAGTGTCATGAACTGAGAGCGCAGGGAGTGTCACGAGCTGAGAGGCCAGAGAGTGTCACGAGCTTAGAGTGCAGGGAGTGTCATCAGCTGAGAGGCCAGAGAGTGTCATGACCTGAGAGTGCAGAGAGTGTCATGAACTGAGAGTGCAGAGAGTGTCATGAGCTGAGAGTGCAGGGATTGTCAGGAGATGAGAGCGCATGGAGTGTCATGAGCTGAGAGTGCATGGAGTGTCATGAGCTGAGAGTGCAGAGAGTGTCATGAGCTGAGAGGCCAGAGCGTGTCATGAGCTGAGAGGCCAGAGAGTGTCACAAGCTGAGATCGTCATGAGCCCAGAGTATAATGACCTGAGAGGTCAGAGAGTGTCATGAGCTGAGAGCGTCATGAGCTGAGAGGCCAGAGAGTGTCATGAGCTGAGAGCATCATGAGCTGAGAGTGCAGAGGGTGTCATGAGCTGAGAGTGCAGAGAGTGTCATGAGCTGAGAGGTCAGAGAGTGTCATGAGCTGAGAGCGTCATGAGCTGAGAGGCCAGAGAGTGTCATGAGCTGAGAGCATCATGAGGTGGGAGTGCAGAGGGTGTCATGAGCTGAGAGTGCAGAGAGTGTCATGAGCTGAGAGTGCAGGGAGTGTCATGAGCTGAGAGTGCAGGGAGTGTCATGAGGTGAGAGTGCAGAGAGTGTCATGAGCTGAGAGTGCAGAGAGTGTCAGGAGCTGAGAGTGAAGAGAGTGTCATGAGCTGAGAGTGCAGGGAGTGTCATGAGCTGAGAGTGGAGAAAATGTCATGAGCTGAGAGCACAGGGAGTGTCATGAGCTGAGAGTGAAGAGAGTGTCATGAGCTGAGAGTGTAGGGAGTGTCATGTGCTGAGAGGCCAGAGAGTGTCATGAGCTGAGAGCGCAGGGAGTCTCATGAGCTGAGAGGCCAGAGAGTGTCATGAGCTGAGAGGCCAGAGAGTGTCACGAGCTGAGAGCGTCATGAGCTGAGAGTATCATGAGCTGAGAGGCCAGAGAGTGTCATGAGCTGAGACCGTCATGAGCTGAGAGTGGAGAGAGTGTCATGAGCTGAGAGCGCAGGGAGTGTCATGAGCTGAGAGGCCAGAGAGTGTCACGAGCTGAGAGCGTCATGAGCTGAGAGTATCATGACCTGAGAGGCCACAGAGTGTCATGAGCTGAGAGTGAAGAGAGCGTCATGAGCTGAGAGTCCAGAGATTGTCATGAGCTGCGAGTGCAGGTAGTGTCATGAGCTGAGAGTGGAGAGAGTGTCATGAGCTGAGAGTGCAGAGAGTGTCATGAGCTGAGAGGTGTAGGAAAGTACCATCTTGCCTGGCATGTTACCCCCATTTTTCACTGTATATATGTTGTTTTAGTTGTATGTGTCACTGGGACCCTGGTAACCCAGGGCCCCAGTGCTCATAAGTGTGCCTGTATGTGTTACCTGTGTAGTGACTAACTGTCTCACTGAGGCTCTGCTGATCAGAACCTCAGTGGTTATGCTCTCTCATTTCTTTCCAAATTGTCACTGACAGGCTAGTGACCATTTTTTACCAATTCACATTGGCTTACTGGAACACCCTTATAATCCCCTAGTATATGGTACTGAGGTACCCAGGGTATTGGGGTTCCAGGAGATCCCTATGGGCTGCAGCATTTCTTTTGCCACCCATAGGGAGCTCTGACAATTCTTACACAGGCCTGCCACTGCAGCCTGAGTGAAATAACGTCCACGTTATTTCACAGCCATTTTACACTGCACTTAAGTAACTTATAAGTCACCTATATGTCTAACCTTTACCTGGTAAAGGTTAGGTGCAAAGTTACTTAGTGTGAGGGCACCCTGGCACTAGCCAAGGTGCCCCCACATTGTTCAGAGCCAATTCACTGAACTTTGTGAGTGCGGGGACACCATTACACGCGTGCACTACATATAGGTCACTACCTATATGTAGCTTCACCATGGTAACTCCGAATATGGCCATGTAACATGTCTATGATCATGGAATTGCCCCCTCTATGCCATCCTGGCATTGTTGGTACAATTCCATGATCCCAGTGGTCTGTAGCACAGACCCTGGTACTGCCAAACTGCCCTTCCTGGGGTTTCTCTGCAGCTGCTGCTGCTGCCAACCCCTCAGACAGGCATCTGCCCTCCTGGGGTCCAGCCAGGCCTGGCCCAGGATGGCAGAACAAAGAACTTCCTCTGAGAGAGGGTGTAACACCCTCTCCCTTTGGAAAATGGTGTGAAGGCAGGGGAGGAGTAGCCTCCCCCAGCCTCTGGAAATGCTTTGTTGGGCACAGAGGTGCCCAATTCTGCATAAGCCAGTCTACACCGGTTCAGGGACCCCTTAGCCCCTGCTCTGGCGCGAAACTGGACAAAGGAAAGGGGAGTGACCACTCCCCTGACCTGCACCTCCCCTGGGAGGTGTCCAGAGCTCCTCCAGTGTGCTCCAGACCTCTGCCATCTTGGAAACAGAGGTGCTGCTGGCACACTGGACTGCTCTGAGTGGCCAGTGCCACCAGGTGACGTCAGAGACTCCTTGTGATAGGCTCCTTCAGGTGTTAGTAGCCTTTCCTCTCTCCTAGGTAGCCAAACCCTCTTTTCTGGCTATTTAGGGTCTCTGTCTCTGGGGAAACTTTAGATAACGAATGCATGAGCTCAGCCGAGTTCCTCTGCATCTCCCTCTTCACCTTCTGATAAGGAATCGACCGCTGACCGCGCTGGAAGCCTGCAAACCTGCAACATAGTAGCAAAGACGACTACTGCAACTCTGTAACGCTGATCCCACCGCTGCCACCAATGTAGGAGGCTGGACTGGCTTGTAGTGAGTACCAAGGGGTACTTGCACCTTGCACCAGGCCCAGTTATCCCTTATTAGTGTATAGGGTGTCTAGCAGCTTAGGCTGATAGATAATGGTAGCTTAGCAGAGCAGCTTAGGCTGAACTAGGAGACGTGTGAAGCTACTACAGTACCACTTAGTGTCATATGCACAATATCATAAGAAAACACAATACACAGTTATACTAAAAATAAAGGTACTTTATTTTTATGACAATATGCCAAAGTATCTTAGAGTGTACCCTCAGTGAGAGGATAGGAAATATACACAAGATATATATACACAATAGCAAAAATATGCATGGCACTCACTTCATTGTTCAGACAGACCACAAACCTCTACTTTGGCTAAAACAAATGAAAGGTGAAAATCCTAAATTGTTGAGGTGGTCCATATCCCTACAGGGAATGGACTATACAGTGGAACATAGACCTGGGAGTAGCCACTCCAATGCAGATGGACTCTCCAGATATTTCCACTTAGACAATGAAGACTCATCAGGTAATGGCTAGTCTTATTGTCCTTCGTTTGGGGGGGGGTTGTGTAGGAAAGTACCATCTTGCCTGGCATGTTACCCCCATTTTTCACTGTATATATGTTGTTTTAGTTGTATGTGTCACTGGGACCCTGGTAACCCAGGGCCCCAGTGCTCATAAGTGTGCCTGTATGTGTTACCTGTGTAGTGACTAACTGTCTCACTGAGGCTCTGCTGATCAGAACCTCAGTGGTTATGCTCTCTCATTTCTTTCCAAATTGTCACTGACAGGCTAGTGACCATTTTTTACCAATTCACATTGGCTTACTGGAACACCCTTATAATCCCCTAGTATATGGTACTGAGGTACCCAGGGTATTGGGGTTCCAGGAGATCCCTATGGGCTGCAGCATTTCTTTTGCCACCCATAGGGAGCTCTGACAATTCTTACACAGGCCTGCCACTGCAGCCTGAGTGAAATAACGTCCACGTTATTTCACAGCCATTTTACACTGCACTTAAGTAACTTATAAGTCACCTATATGTCTAACCTTTACCTGGTAAAGGTTAGGTGCAAAGTTACTTAGTGTGAGGGCACCCTGGCACTAGCCAAGGTGCCCCCACATTGTTCAGAGCCAATTCACTGAACTTTGTGAGTGCGGGGACACCATTACACGCGTGCACTACATATAGGTCACTATCTATATGTAGCTTCACCATGGTAACTCCGAATATGGCCATGTAACATGTCTATGATCATGGAATTGCCCCCTCTATGCCATCCTGGCATTGTTGGTACAATTCCATGATCCCAGTGGTCTGTAGCACAGACCCTGGTACTGCCAAACTGCCCTTCCTGGGGTTTCTCTGCAGCTGCTGCTGCTGCCAACCCCTCAGACAGGCATCTGCCCTCCTGGGGTCCAGCCAGGCCTGGCCCAGGATGGCAGAACAAAGAACTTCCTCTGAGAGAGGGTGTAACACCCTCTCCCTTTGGAAAATGGTGTGAAGGCAGGGGAGGAGTAGCCTCCCCCAGCCTCTGGAAATGCTTTGTTGGGCACAGAGGTGCCCAATTCTGCATAAGCCAGTCTACACCGGTTCAGGGACCCCTTAGCCCCTGCTCTGGCGCGAAACTGGACAAAGGAAAGGGGAGTGACCACTCCCCTGACCTGCACCTCCCCTGGGAGGTGTCCAGAGCTCCTCCAGTGTGCTCCAGACCTCTGCCATCTTGGAAACAGAGGTGCTGCTGGCACACTGGACTGCTCTGAGTGGCCAGTGCCACCAGGTGACGTCAGAGACTCCTTGTGATAGGCTCCTTCAGGTGTTAGTAGCCTTTCCTCTCTCCTAGGTAGCCAAACCCTCTTTTCTGGCTATTTAGGGTCTCTGTCTCTGGGGAAACTTTAGATAACGAATGCATGAGCTCAGCCGAGTTCCTCTGCATCTCCCTCTTCACCTTCTGATAAGGAATCGACCGCTGACCGCGCTGGAAGCCTGCAAACCTGCAACATAGTAGCAAAGACGACTACTGCAACTCTGTAACGCTGATCCTGCCGCCTTCTCGACTGTTTTCCTGCTTGTGCATGCTGTGGGGGTAGTCTGCCTCCTCTCTGCACCAGAAGATCCGAAGAAATCTCCCGTGGGTCGACGGAATCTTCCCCCTGCAACCGCAGGCACCAAAAAGCTGCATCTCCGGTCCCTTGGGTCTCCTCTCAGCACGACGAGCGAGGTCCCTCGAATCCAGCGACACCGTCCAAGTGACCCCCACAGTCCAGTGACTCTTCAGCCCAAGTTTGGTGGAGGTAAGTCCTTGCCTCACCTCGCTGGGCTGCATTGCTGGGAACCGCGACTTTGCAAGCTTCTCCGGCCCCTGTGCACTTCCGGTGGAAATCCTTTGTGCACAGCCAAGCCTGGGTCCACGGCACTCTAACCTGCATTGCACGACTTTCTAAGTTGGTCTCCGGCGACGTGGGACTCCTTTGTGCAACTTCGGCGAGCACCGTTTCACGCATCCTCGTAGTGCCTGTTTCTGGCACTTCTCCGGGTGCTACTTGCTTCAGTGAGGGCTCCTTGTCTTGCTCGACGTCCCCTCTCTCAGCAGGTCCAATTTGCGACCTCCTGGTTCCTCCTGGGCCCCAGCAGCGTCCAAAAACGCCAAACGCACGATTTGCGTGTAGCAAGGCTTGTTGGCGTCCATCCGGCGGGAAAACACTTCTGCACGACTCTCCAAGGCGTGGGGGATCCATCCTCCAAAGGGGAAGTCTCTAGTCCTTGTCGTTCCTGCAGTATTCACAGTTCTTCAGCCTAGTAAGAGCTTCTTTGCACCAACCGCTGGCATTTCTTGGGCATCTGCCCATCTCCGAGCTGCTTGTGACTTTTGGACTTGGTCCCCTTGTTCCACAGGTACCTTCAGACAGGAATCCATCGTTGTTGCATTGCTGATTTGTGTTTTCCTTGCATTCTCCCTCTAACACGACTATTTTGTCCTTAGGGGAACTTTGGTGCACTTTGCACTCACTTTTCAGGGTCTTGGGGTGGGTTCTTTTGCTAACTCTCACTATTTTCTAATAGTCCCAGCGACCCTCTACAAGGTCACATAGGTTTGGGGTCCATTCGTGGTTCGCATTCCACTTCTGGAGTATATGGTTTGTGTTGCCCCTATCCCTATGTTTTCCCATTGCATCCTATTGTAACTATACATTGTTTGCACTGTTTTCTAAGACTATACTGCATATTTTTGCTATTGTGTATATATATCTTGTGTATATTTCCTATCCTCTCACTGAGGGTACACTCTAAGATACTTTGGCATATTGTCATAAAAATAAAGTACCTTTATTTTTAGTATAACTGTGTATTGTGTTTTCTTATGATATTGTGCATATGACACTAAGTGGTACTGTAGTAGCTTCACACGTCTCCTAGTTCAGCCTAAGCTGCTCTGCTAAGCTACCATTATCTATCAGCCTAAGCTGCTAGACACCCTATACACTAATAAGGGATAACTGGGCCTGGTGCAAGGTGCAAGTACCCCTTGGTACTCACTACAAGCCAGTCCAGCCTCCTACAAGAGGTCAGAGCGTGTCATGAGCAGAGAGGCCAGAGAGTGTCACAAGCTGAGAGCGTCATGAGCTGAGAGTATCATAACCTGAGAGGCCACAGAGTGTCATGAGCTGAGAGTGAAGAGAGCGTCATGAGCTGAGAGTCCAGAGATTGTCATGAGCTGCGAGTGCAGGTAGTGTCATGAGCTCAAAGTGCAGGGAGTGTCATGAGCTGAGAGGCCAGAGAGTGTCATGACCTGAGAGTGCAGAGAGTGTCATGAACTGAGAGTGCAGAGAGTGTCATGAGCTGAGAGTGCAGGGAGTGTCATGAGCTGAGAGTGCAGGGATTGTCAGGAGCTGAGAGCGCATGGAGTGTCATGAGCTGAGAGTGCATGGAGTGTCATGAGCTGAGAGTGCAGAGAGTGTCATGAGCTGAAAGGCAAGAGCGTGTCATGAGCTGAGAGGCCAGAGAGTGTCACAAGCTGAGAGCGTCATGAGCTGAGAGTATCATTACCTGAGAGGCCACAGAGTGTCATGAGCTGAGAGTGAAGAGAGCGTCATGAGCTGAGAGTCCAGAGATTGTCATGAGCTGCGAGTGCAGGTAGTGTCATGAGCTGAGAGTGGAGAGAGTGTCATGAGCTGAGAGCGCAGGGAGTGTCATGAGCTGAGAGTGCAGAGAGTGTCATGAGCTGAGAGGTCAGAGAGTGTCATGAGCTGAGAGCGTCATGAGCTGAGAGGCCAGAGAGTGTCATGAGCTGAGAGAATCATGAGCTGGGAGTGCAGAGGGTGTCATGAGCTGAGAGTGCAAAGAGTGTCATGAGCTGAGAGTGCAGGGAGTGTCATGAGCTGAGAGTGCAGGGAGTGTCATGAGGTGAGAGTGCAGAGAGTGTCATGAGCTGAGAGTGCAGAGAGTGTCAGGAGCTGAGAGTGAAGAGAGTGTCATGAGCTGAGAGTGCAGGGAGTGTCATGAGCTGAGAGTGGAGAAAATGTCATGAGCTGAGAGCACAGGGAGTGTCATGAGCTGAGAGTGAAGAGAGTGTCATGAGCTGAGAGTGTAGGGAGTGTCATGAGCTGAGAGGCCAGAGAGTGTCATGAGCTGAGAGCGCAGGGAGTCTCATGAGCTGAAATGCCAGAGAGTGTCATGAGCTGAGAGGCCAGAGAGTGTCATGAGCTGAGAGCGTCATGAGCTGAGAGTATCATGAGCTGAGAGGCCAGAGAGTATCATGAGCTGAGACCGTCATGAGCTGAGAGTGGAGAGAGTGTCATGAGCTGAGAGCGCAGGGAGTGTCATGAGCTGAGAGGCCAGAGAGTGTCACGAGCTGAGAGCGTCATGAGCTGAGAGTATCATGACCTGAGAGGCCACAGAGTTTCATGAGCTGAGAGTGAAGAGAGCGTCATGAGCTGAGAGTCCAGAGATTGTCATGAGCTGCGAGTGCAGGTAGTGTCATGAGCTGAGAGTGGAGAGAGTGTCATGAGCTGAGAGCGCAGGGAGTGTTATGAGCTGAGAGCGGAGAGAGTGTCATGAACTGAGAGCGCAGGGTGTGTCACGAGCTGCGAGGCCAGAGAGTGTCACGAGCTGAGAGTGCAGGGAGTGTCATGAGCTGAGAGGCCAGAGAGTGTCATGACCTGAGAGTGCAGAGAGTGTCATGAACTGAGAGTGCAGAGAGTGTCATGAGCTGAGAGGGCAGGGAGTGTCATGAGCTGAGAGTGCAGGGATTGTCATGAGCTGAGAGCGCAGGGAGTGTCATGAGCTGAGAGTGCAGGGAGTGTCATGAGCTGAGAGTGCAGGGAGAGTCATGAGCTGAGAGCGCAGGGAGTGTCATGAGCTGAGAGTGTAGGGATTGTCAGGAGCTGAGAGCGCATGGAGTGTCATGAGCTGAGAGTGCAGGGAGTGTCATGAGCTGAGAGTGCAGAGAGTGTCATGAGCTGAGAGGCCAGAGCGTGTCATGAGCTGAGAGGCCAGAGAGTGTCACAAGCTGAGAGCATCATGAGCTGAGAGTATCATGACCTGAGAGGCCAGAGAGTGTCATGAGCTGAGAGCGTCATGAGCTGAGAGGCCAGAGAGTGTCATGAGCTGAGAGCGTCATGAGCTGAGAGCATCATGAGCTGAGAGTGCAGAGGGTGTCATGAGCTGAGAGTGCAGAGAGTGTCATTAGCTGAGAGTGCAGGGAGTGTCATGAGCTGAGAGTGCAGGGAGTGTCATGAGGTGAGAGTGCAGAGAGTGTCATGAGCTGAGAGTGCAGGGAGTGTCATGAGCTGAGAGTGGAGAGTGTGTCACGAGCTGAGAGCGTCATGAGCTGAGAGGCCAGAGAGTGTCATGAGCTGAGAGCGTCATGAGCTGAGAGCATCATGAGCTGAGAGTGGAGAGAGTGTCATGAGTTGGGAGTGCAAGGAGTGTCATGAGCTGAGAGTGCAGGGAATGTCATGAGGTGAGAGTGCAGAGAACATTATGAGGTGCGAGT
Source organism: Pleurodeles waltl (assembly GCF_031143425.1). NCBI lineage: Eukaryota > Metazoa > Chordata > Amphibia > Caudata > Salamandridae > Pleurodeles > Pleurodeles waltl. Next base: position 1,191,200,936 of record NC_090439.1, read on the forward strand.
GCAGAGAGTGTCATGAGCTGAGAGTGTAGATCGTGTCACGAGCTGAGAGTGCAGGGAGTGTCACGAGCTGAGAGTGGAGAGAGTGTCATGAGCTGAGAGTGCAGGGAGTGTCATGAGCTGAGAGCGGAGAGAGTGTCATGAGCTGAGAGCGCAGGGAGTGTCACGAGCTGAGAGGCCAGAGAGTGTCACGAGCTGAGAGTGCAGGATTGTCATGAGCTGAGAGTGCAGGGAGTGTCATGAGCTGAGAGGCCAGAGAGTGTCATGAGCTGAGAGTGCAGTGAGTGTCATGAGCTGAGAGGCCATAGAGTGTCATGAGATGAGAGGCCAGAGAGTGTTGTGAGCTGAGAGTGTCATGAGGTGAGAGTATCAAGAGCTGAGAGGCCAGAGAGTGTCATGAGCTGAGAGCGTCATGAGCTGAGAGTGGAGAGAGTGTCATGAGCTGAGAGCGCAGGGATTGTCATGAGCTGAGAGGCCAGAGAGTGTCACGAGCTGAGAGCGTCATGACCTGAGAGTATCCTGACCTGAGAGGCCACAGAGTGTCATGAGCTGAGAGCGCAGGGAGTGTCATGAGCTGAGAGGCCAGAGAGTGTCATGAGCTGAGAGGCCAGAGAGTGTCACGAGCTGAGAGCATCATGAGCTGAGAGTATCCTGACCTGAGAGGCCACAGAGTGTCATGAGCTGAGAGTGAAGAGAGCGTCATGAGCTGAGAGTCCAGAGATTGTCATGAGCTATGAGTGCAGGGAGTGTCATGAACTGAGAGTGGAGAGAGTGTCATGAGCTGACAGTGCAGGGAGTGTCATGAGGTGAGAGTGCAGAGAGCATTATGAGGTGCGAGGGCAGAGAGTGTCATGAGCTGAGAGCGCCAAGAGTGTCATGAGCTGAGAGTGCAGGGATTGTCATGAGCTGAGAGTGGAGAGAGCGTCATGAGCTGAGAGTGCAGGGAGTGTCATGAGCTGAGAGGGGAGAGAGTGTCATGAGCTGAGAGTGCAGGGAGTGTCACGAGCTGAGAGTGTAGGGAGTGTCATGAGCTGAGGGGCCAGAGAGTGTCATGACCTGAGAGTGCAGAGAGTGTCATGAACTGAGAGGCCAGAGAGTGTCACGAGCTGAGAGTGTCATGAGCTGAGAGTATCATGAGCTTAGAGGCCAGAGTGTCAAGAGCTTAGAGCGCAGAGAGTGTCATGAGCTGAGAGGCCAGAGAGTGTCCTGAACTGAGAGCGTCATGAGCTGAGAGTGGGGAGAGTGTCAGGAGCTGAGAGTGCAGGGAGTGTCATGAGCTGAGAGGCCAGAGAGTGTCATGAGCTGAGAGGCCAGAGAGTGTCACAAGCTGAGAGCGTCATGAGCTGAGAGTATCATGAGCTGAGAGGCCAGAGATTGTCATGAGCTGAGAGTGTCATGAGCTGAGAGGCCAGAGAGTGTCATGAGCTGAGAGCGTCATGAGCTGAGAGCATCATGAGGTGAGAGTGTAGAGGGTGCCATGAGCTGAGAGTGGAGAGTCATGAACTAGGAGTGCTGTGAGTGTCATGAGCTGAGAGTGGAGAGAGTGTCATGAGCTGAGAGCGCAGGGAGTGTCACGAGCTGACAGTGCAGGGAGTGTCATGAGGTGAGAGTGCAGAGAGCATTATGAGGTGCAAGGGCAGAGAGTGTCATGAGCTGAGAGCGCCAAGAGTGTCATGAGCTGAGAGAGCAGGGATTGTCATGAGCTGAGAGTGGAGAGAGCGTCATGAGCTGAGAGTGCAGGGAGTGTCATGAGCTGAGAGTGGAGAGAGTGTCATGAGCTGAGAGTGCAGGGAGTGTCACGAACTGAGAGTGTAGGGAGTGTCATGAGCTGAGAGGCCAGAGAGTGTCATGACCTGAGAGTGCAGAGAGTGTCATGAACTGAGAGGCCAGAGAGTGTCACAATGCCGAGAGTGTCATGAGCTGAGAGTATCATGAGCTTAGAGGCCAGAGAGTGTCATGAGCTTAGAGCGCAGGGAGTGTCATGAGCTGAGAGGCCAGAGAGTGTCATGAACTGAGAGCGTCATGAGCCTAGAGTGGGGAGAGTGTCATGAGCTGAGAGTGCAGGGAGTGTCATGAGCTGAGTGCGCAGGGAGTGTCATGAGCTGAGAGTGCAGGGAGTGTCATGAGCTGAGAGTGGGGAGAGTGTCATGAGCTGAGAGTGCAGGGAGTGTCATGAGCTGAGAGGCCAGAGAGTGTCATGAGCTGAGAGGCCAGAGAGTGTCACAAGCTGAGAGCGTCATGAGCTGAGAGTATCATGAGCTGAGAGGCCAGAGATTGTCATGAGCTGAGAGTGTCATGAGCTGAGAGGCCAGAGAGTGTCATGAGCTGAGAGCGTCATGAGCTGAGAGCATCATGAGGTGAGAGTGCAGAGGGTGGCATGAGCTGAGAGTGCAGGGAGAGTCTTGAACTAGGAGTGCTGGGAGTGTCATGAGCTGAGAGTGGAGAGAGTGTCATGAGCTGAGAGCGCAGGGAGTGTCTTAAAAAATTACTTTAAACCAGTGTATAGTCATTTTTTAACACCTGGGTCAGGGCAGGCGTTAAGGGACCTGTGGGCTCATTTACATTGTCGGAGACCATGGAAGAAGTCCAAATGTGCCCTTCCCTGCCCCCAGGGACTCCCCCTGCCACTCTTCACCACCACTGCAGGACACCCATGGATGGGGGACCCATCTAGGGTAAGTAAAGGTAAGTATTTTTTGAAAAAATGTAAGTGGCATGGGGGGCCTAACTTGGGACCCCCCTACATGCCACTATGCCCAATGGCTATCCACAGGGGACAGAAGTCCCCTGGGCATGGCCATTATTCAGGGGGGCATGACTCCAGTCTATGCTAAGACAAGAGTCATGTGCATGGGGTCATTTTTTGACTCTAACCTGACTTGCTCCATCCTTTCACGCACAGCCCCCAGTATTCCCTATGCCTCCGCTGCCCAGTTAGCGTCATTTATTTTGACGCTAACCAGGCCACATCGCCGGTTAGCGTCTTTCCATAAATAAGGCGCCCGGCTGGTGCGTTGGAATGGCGGTAGCTGGCGTTATACTTTTTGATGCAGACCTGCGCTAGCTTTGCATGAAAAAGTATAAATATTGGCCTTGAAGCGTGGTCCGCGCCATGGCCTTTGTAAGTCTGGCCCTTACAGTGCTCACCCCTCCTCCCTGCGGCAGCTGCTGTCCATCAGGATGGCCCCGCGCCCCCTGGACTCGGCTCAGTTGGTGAGAACAAGGTCTGATCGATCAGCTCCACTTAAAGGCCCCTCTGATGAGGTCTGAAGAGAAACTCTTCTCCAGGACTGTGGATGAATGGAGGCAGTGATGTTTTAAGATGAAACCGGGTATTTATCTGAGAGATGGGATCAGCAGGAAAGTGTCTGCCATTTACAGAATGCTGGATTTGAGGTGGTTCTTTGGGTTCCCACGTACCGAGAAGAAGCCTTCATCTGGTCGGTCATTGTTATGTGAAGCAGGTGACATTGTTCTGCACGGGCGACAACATCCTCAAAAGTGGGTTTAACTGCAAGAGCCCCCGGGGGCGTGCAGCCCCAGACTCACTGCTGAGGGGAGGAGCCAAGGGAACCAGTTTCATTACAGAAGGTCATGTTCATTGATTAGTGTGCAAACAACAGAATGAGTCAATACTTGGTTCATTTTGAAAAACCAGGGCTCCATTTTCAGCTCAGCTTGGACGTTCAGCACCGCGGCCAGCAGGTGGCAGCAATGGGCTAGAAATGGGTCATTCTCTTTTCAAGGTGAGATGAACTGCACCTCTCTTCTGCTGCCTCCAGAGTCCCTTGTTAACCACAGCACCCGCAAGGATCATGCCCGTGGTGAGTGCCTCTCGGCCGCAGCCCGAGGTGTTTGTTTTACGTGTTAGGACTTGTAGTCTTTATTTTATAACTGGATACCTAGCAAAAAAATACAACAGAGCTCTCAAGCCTGCTAGTTCCATCCATGAACAGCTTAACATGCTCAGGTCTAATTCTTCATTTGTATTATGGGATGTGTAGGTCTGCTGGCGCTATTATAATATCAGGACTACAGGTCCCAGAATGCAAAGCAAATAATAGCATGGACGAGCTATTCACCCATTGTAGGAAAGTACCATCTTGCCTGGCATGTTACCCCCATTTTTCACTGTATATATGTTGTTTTAGTTGTATGTGTCACTGGGACCCTGGTAACCCAGGGCCCCAGTGCTCATAAGTGTGCCTGAATGTGTTACCTGTGTAGTGACTAACTGTCTCACTGAGGCTCTGCTAATCAGAACCTCAGTGGTTATGCTCTCTCATTTCTTTCCAAATTGTCACTGACAGGCTAGTGACCATTTTTACCAATTTACATTGGCTTACTGGAACACCCTTATAATTCCCTAGTATATGGTACTGAGGTACCCAGGGTTTTGGGGTTCCAGGAGATCCCTATGGGCTGCAGCATTTCTTTTGCCACCCATAGGGAGCTCTGACAATTCTTACACAGGCCTGCCACTGCAGCCTGAGTGAAATAACGTCCTTGTTATTTCACAGCCATTTTACACTGCACTTAAGTAACTTATAAGTCACCTATATGTCTAACCTTTACCTGGTAAAGGTTAGGTGCAAAGTTACTTAGTGTGAGGGCACCCTGGCACTAGCCAAGGTGCCCCCACATTGTTCAGTGCCAATTCACTGAACTTTGTGAGTGCGGGGACACCATTACACGCGTGCACTACATATAGGTCACTACCTATATGTAGCTTCACCATGGTAACTCCGAATATGGCCATGTAACATGTCTAGGATCATGGAATTGCCCCCTCTATGCCATCCTGGCATTGTTGGTACAATTCCATGATCCCAGTGGTCTGTAGCACAGACCCTGGTACTGCCAGACTGCCCTTCCTGGGGTTTCTCTGCAGCTGCTGCTGCTGCCAACCCCTCAGACAGGCAGCTGCCCTCCTGGGGTCCAGCCAGGCCTGGCCCAGGATGGCAGAACAAAGAACTTCCTCTGAGAGAGGGTGTGACACCCTCTCCCTTTGGAAAATGGTGTGAAGGCAGGGGAGGAGTAGCCTCCCCCAGCCTCTGGAAATGCTTTGTTGGGCACAGATGTGCCCAATTCTGCATAAGCCAGTCTACACCGGTTCAGGGACCCCTTAGCCCCTGCTCTGGCGCGAAACTGGACAAAGGAAAGGGGAGTGACCACTCCCCTGACCTGCACCTCCCCTGGGAGGTGTCCAGAGCTCCTCCAGTGTGCTCCAGACCTCTGCCATCTTGGAAACAGAGGTGCTGCTGGCACACTGGACTGCTCTGAGTGGCCAGTGCCACCAGGTGACGTCAGAGACTCCTTGTGATAGGCTCCTTCAGGTGTTAGTAGCCTTTCCTCTCTCCTAGGTAGCCAAACCCTCTTTTCTGGCAATTTAGGGTCTCTGTCTCTGGGGAAACTTTAGATAACGAATGCATGAGCTCAGCCGAGTTCCTCTGCATCTCCCTCTTCACCTTCTGATAAGGAATCGACCGCTGACCGCGCTGGAAGCCTGCAAACCTGCAACATAGTAGCAAAGACGACTACTGCAACTCTGTAACGCTGATCCTGCCGCCTTCTCGACTGTTTTCCTGCTTGTGCATGCTGTGGGGGTAGTCTGCCTCCTCTCTGCACCAGAAGCTCCGAAGAAATCTCCCGTGGGTCGACGGAATCTTCCCCCTGCAACCGCAGGCACCAAAAAGCTGCATTACCGGTCCCTTGGGTCTCCTCTCAGCACGACGAGCGAGGTCCCTCGAATCCAGCGACACCGTCCAAGTGACCCCCACAGTCCAGTGACTCTTCAGCCCAAGTTTGGTGGAGGTAAGTCCTTGCCTCACCTCGCTGGGCTGCATTGCTGGGAACCGCGACTTTGCAAGCTTCTCCGGCCCCTGTGCATTTCCGGCGGAAATCCTTCATGCACAGCCAAGCCTGGGTCCACGGCACTCTAACCTGCATTGCACGACTTTCTAAGTTGGTCTCCGGCGACGTGGGACTCCTTAGTGCAACTTCGGCGAGCACCGTTTCACGCATCCTTGTAGTGCCTGTTTCTGGCACTTCTCCGGGTGCTACCTGCTTCAGTGAGGGCTCTTTGTCTTGCTCGACGTCCCCTCTCTCTGCAGGTCCAATTTGCGACCTCCTGGTCCCTCCTGGGCCCCAGCAGCTTCCAAAAACGCCAAACGCACGATTTGCGTGTAGCAAGGCTTGTTGGCGTCCATTCGGCGGGAAAACACTTCTGCACGACTCTCCAAGGCGTGGGGGATTCATCCTCCAAAGGGGAAGTCTCTAGCCCTTGTCGTTACTGCAGTATTTACAGTTCTTCAGCCTAGTAAGAGCTTCTTTGCACCAACCGCTGGCATTTCTTGGGCATCTGCCCATCTCCGAGCTGCTTGTGACTTTTGGACTTGGTCCCCTTGCTCCACAGGTACCCTCAGTCAGGAATCCATCGTTGTTGCATTGCTGATTTGTGTTTTCCTTGCATTTTCCCTCTAACACGACTATTTTGTCCTTAGGGGAACTTTGGTGCACTTTGCACTCACTTTTCAGGGTCTTGGGGAGGGTTATTTTTCTAACTCTCACTATTTTCTAATAGTCCCAGCGACCCTCTACAAGGTCACATAGGTTTGGGGTCCATTCGTGGTTCGCATTCCACTTCTGGAGTATATGGTTTGTGTTGCCCCTATCCCTATGTTTCTCCATTGCATCCCATTGTAACTATACATTGTTTGCACTGTTTTCTAAGACTATACTGCATATTTTTGCTATTGTGTATATATATCTTGTGTATATTTCCTATCCTCTCACTGAGGGTACACTCTAAGATACTTTGGCATATTGTCATAAAAATAAAGTACCTTTATTTTTAGTATAACTGTGTATTGTGTTTTCTTATGATATTGTGCATATGACACTAAGTGGTACTGTAGTAGCTTCACACGTCTCCTAGTTCAGCCTAAGCTGCTCTGCTAAGCTACCATTATCTATCAGCCTAAGCTGCTAGACACCCTATACACTAATAAGGGATAACTGGGCCTGGTGCAAGGTGCAAGTACCCCTTGGTACTCACTACAAGCCAGTCCAGCCTCCTACATTGGTTGTGCAGCGGTGGGATAAGTGCTTTGAGACTACTGACCACTCTTGTCATTGTACTTTTCATAAGAGAAAAATATACAAAACAAGGTGTGTGTATTCACATAGCCAAAAAGTTTTGCATTTCCTCTTTTCACTCTTTTCTAAGTGCTGAAAAGTACTTCTAAACTTTCAAAAAGTTCTTAAAAGTTTAAAAAGTTTTTTTTTCTGTCTTTCCAAAAAGTTCTGAAAACTTTTTTCTCTTTGTCTATCACTTTAACTCTCTCTAAAAATGTCTGGCACAGGCCAAAAAGTTGAACTGTCCAAACTTGCATATGATCACCTTAGCTGGAAAGGAGCAAGGAGTCTCTGCATAGAGAGAGGTTTGAGTGTAGGGAAGAATCCTTCCTTAGAACTGTTAATTAATATGCTTAGAGTACAGGATAAGGCCATAAGTGCCCAATCTGTAGAAAAAGTAGCTAATGGTTCTCAATCTGATCCAGGGACTCCCCCAGGAAAAGGTTCAGGAAAGAAACTTCTCAGCCTGCCCATTACTAGACAGTCTAGCATAGTTGGTACAGAGGTTGAATCACATCATACTGATGATGTGCTCTCACATTATGCTGGTAGCCAAGCTGTTAGGGTGCCCTTGGTAAGGGACAGGTCTCCTTCTGTTCATTCCCATCACACCTCTGTATCTAGAAATGTCCCTCCCACCCACCCTGATGACAGATTGTTAGAAAGGGAGCTCAATAGATTGAGAGTGGAGCAAACCAGACTGAAGCTCAAGAAGCAACAGCTGGATTTGGATAGACAGTCTTTAGAAATAGAGAGGGAAAGACAGAAAATGGGTTTAGATACCCATGGTGGCAGCAGCAGTATTCCCCATAGTCATCCTGCAAAAGAGCATGATTCCAGGAATCTGCATAAGATAGTTCCCCCTTACAAGGAGGGGGATGACATTAACAAGTGGTTTGCTGCACTTGAGAGGGCCTGTGCTGTACAGGATGTCCCTCAAAAGCAGTGGGCTGCTATCCTATGGCTATCATTTACTGGAAAAGGTAGGGATAGGCTCCTTACTGTAAAAGAAAATGATGCTAACAATTTCCAAGTTCTTAAGAATGCACTCCTGGATGGTTATGGCTTAACCACTGAACAGTACAGGATAAAGTTCAGAGGTACCAAAAAGGAGTCTTCACAAGACTGGGTTGATTTCATTGACCAGGCAGTGAAGGCCTTGGAGGGGTGGTTACATGGCAGTAAAGTTACTGATTATGACAGCCTGTATAACTTGATCCTGAGAGAGCATATTCTTAATAATTGTGTGTCTGATTTGTTGCACCAGTACTTGGTGGACTCTGATCTGACCTCTCCCCAAGAATTGGGAAAGAAGGCAGACAAATGGGTCAGAACAAGAGTGAACAGAAAAGTTCATACAGGGGGTGACAAAGATGGCAACAAAAAGAAGGATGGTAAGTCTTCTGACAAGGGTGGGGACAAATCTAAAAATGAGTCTTCATCAGGCCCACAAAAACACTCTGGTGGGGGTGGTGGGTGTGAGAAGGTAGCCTCTTTCTAGCCTTGTTACCCCCACTTTTGGCCTGTTTGTGAGTGTATGTCAGGGTGTTTGTCACTGTTTTCACTGTCTCACTGGGATCCTGATAGCCAGGCCTCAGTGCTCATAGTGAAAACACCATGTTTTCAGTATGGTTGTTATGTGTCACTGGGATCCTGCTGGTCAGGACCCCAGTGCTCATAGGTTTGTGGCCTATATGTATGTGTCACTGGGACCCTGTCACACAGGGCCCCAGTGCTCATAGGTGTGCATGTGTATGTTCCCTGTGTGGTGCCTAACTGTCTCACTGAGGCTCTGCTAACCAGAACCTCAGTGGTTATGCTCTCTCATTTCTTGCCAAATTGTCACTGACAGGCTAGTGACCATTTTGACCAATTTACATTGGCTTACTGGAACACCCTTATAATTCCCTAGTATATGGTACTGAGGTACCCAGGGTATTGGGGTTCCAGGAGATCCCTATGGGCTGCAGCATTTCTTTTGCCACCCATAGGGAGCTCTGACAATTCTTACACAGGCCTGCCACTGCAGCCTGAGTGAAATAACGTCCACGTTATTTCACAGCCATTTTACACTGCACTTAAGTAACTTATAAGTCACCTATATGTCTAACCTTTACCTGGTAAAGGTTAGGTGCAAAGTTACTTAGTGTGAGGGCACCCTGGCACTAGCCAAGGTGCCCCCACATTGTTCAGAGCCAATTCACTGAACTTTGTGAGTGCGGGGACACCATTACACGCGTGCACTACATATAGGTCACTACCTATATGTAGCTTCACCATGGTAACTCCGAATATGGCCATGTAACATGTCTATGATCATGGAATTGCCCCCTCTATGCCATCCTGGCATTGTTGGTACAATTCCATGATCCCAGTGGTCTGTAGCACAGACCCTGGTACTGCCAGACTGCCCTTCCTGGGGTTTCTCTGCAGCTGCTGCTGCTGCCAACCCCTCAGACAGGCAGCTGCCCTCCTGGGGTCCAGCCAGGCCTGGCCCAGGATGGCAGAACAAAGAACTTCCTCTGAGAGAGGGTGTGACACCCTCTCCCTTTGGAAAATGGTGTGAAGGCAGGGGAGGAGTAGCCTCCCCCAGCCTCTGGAAATGCTTTGTTGGGCACAGGTGTGCCCAATTCTGCATAAGCCAGTCTACACCGGTTCAGGGACCCCTTAGCCCCTGCTCTGGCGCGAAACTGGACAAAGGAAAGGGGAGTGACCACTCCCCTGACCTGCACCTCCCCTGGGAGGTGTCCAGAGCTCCTCCAGTGTGCTCCAGACCTCTGCCATCTTGGAAACAGAGGTGCTGCTGGCACACTGGACTGCTCTGAGTGGCCAGTGCCACCAGGTGACGTCAGAGACTCCTTGTGATAGGCTCCTTCAGGTGTTAGTAGCCTTTCCTCTCTCCTAGGTAGCCAAACCCTCTTTTCTGGCTATTTAGGGTCTCTGTCTCTGGGGAAACTTTAGATAACGAATGCATGAGCTCAGCCGAGTTCCTCTGCATCTCCCTCTTCACCTTCTGATAAGGAATCGACCGCTGACCGCGCTGGAAGCCTGCAAACCTGCAACATAGTAGCAAAGACGACTACTGCAACTCTGTAACGCTGATCCTGCCGCCTTCTCGACTGTTTTCCTGCTTGTGCATGCTGTGGGGGTAGTCTGCCTCCTCTCTGCACCAGAAGCTCCGAAGAAATCTCCCGTGGGTCGACGGAATCTTCCCCCTGCAACCGCAGGCACCAAAAAGCTGCATCTCCGGTCCCTTGGGTCTCCTCTCAGCACGACGAGCGAGGTCCCTCGAATCCAGCGACACCGTCCAAGTGACCCCCACAGTCCAGTGACTCTTCAGCCCAAGTTTGGTGGAGGTAAGTCCTTGCCTCACCTCGCTGGGCTGCATTGCTGGGAACCGCGACTTTGCAAGCTTCTCCGGCCCCTGTGCACTTCCGGCGGAAATCCTTCGTGCACAGCCAAGCCTGGGTCCACGGCACTCTAACCTGCATTGCACGACTTTCTAAGTTGGTCTCCGGCGACGTGGGACTCCTTTGTGCAACTTCGGCGAGCACCGTTTCACGCATCCTCGTAGTGCCTGTTTCTGGCACTTCTCTGGGTGCTACCTGCTTCAGTGAGGGCTCTTTGTCTTGCTCGAGGTCCCCTCTCTCCGCAGGTCCAATTTGCGACCTCCTGGTCCCTCCTGGGCCCCAGCAGCGTCCAAAAACGCCAAACGCACGATTTGCGTGTAGCAAGGCTTGTTGGCGTCCATCCGGCGGGAAAACACTTCTGCACGACTCTCCAAGGCGTGGGGGATCCATCCTCCAAAGGGGAAGTCTCTAGCCCTTGTCGTTCCTGCAGTATTCACAGTTCTTCAGCCTAGTAAGAGCTTCTTTGCACCAACCGCTGGCATTTCTTGGGCATCTGCCCATCTCCGAGCTGCTTGTGACTTTTGGACTTGGTCCCCTTGTTCCACAGGTACCTTCAGACAGGAATCCATCGTTGTTGCATTGCTGATTTGTGTTTTCCTTGCATTCTCCCTCTAACACGACTATTTTGTCCTTAGGGGAACTTTGGTGCACTTTGCACTCACTTTTCAGGGTCTTGGGGAGGGTTATTTTTCTAACTCTCACTATTTTCTAATAGTCCCAGCGACCCTCTACAAGGTCACATAGGTTTGGGGTCCATTCGTGGTTCGCATTCCACTTCTGGAGTATATGGTTTGTGTTGCCCCTATCCCTATGTTTCCCCATTGCATCCTATTGTAACTATACATTGTTTGCACTGTTTTCTAAGACTATACTGCATATTTTTGCTATTGTGTATATATATCTTGTGTATATTTCCTATCCTCTCACTGAGGGTACACTCTAAGATACTTTGGCATATTGTCATAAAAATAAAGTACCTTTATTTTTAGTATAACTGTGTATTGTGTTTTCTTATGATATTGTGCATATGACACTAAGTGGTACTGTAGTAGCTTCACACGTCTCCTAGTTCAGCCTGAGCTGCTTTGCTAAGCTACCATTATCTATCAGCCTAAGCTGCTAGACACCCTATACACTAATAAGGGATAACTGGGCCTGGTGCAAGGTGCAAGTACCCCTTGGTACTCACTACAAGCCAGTCCAGCCTCCTACATTGGTTGTGCAGTGGTGGGATAAGTGCTTTGAGACTACTTACCACTCTTGTCATTGTACTTTTCATAAGAGAAAAATATACAAAACAAGGTCAGTGTATATACACATAGCCAAAAAGTTTTGCATTTCCTCTTTTCACTCTTTTCTAAGTGCTGAAAAGTACTTCTAAACTTTCAAAAAGTTCTTAAAAGTTAAAAAAGTTTTTTCTGTCTTTCCAAAAAGTTCTGAAAACTTTTTTCTCTTTGTCTATCACTTTAACTCTCTCTAAAAATGTCTGGCACAGGCCAAAAAGTTGAACTGTCCAAACTTGCATATGATCACCTTAGCTGGAAAGGAGCAAGGAGTCTCTGCATAGAGAGAGGTTTGAGTGTAGGGAAGAATCCTTCCTTAGAACTGTTAATTAATATGCTTAGAGTACAGGATAAGGCCATAAGTGCCCAATCTGTAGAAAAAGTAGCTAATGGTTCTCAATCTGATCCAGGGACTCCCCCAGGAAAAGGTTCAGGAAAGAAACTTCTCAGCCTGCCCATTACTAGACAGTCTAGCATAGTTGGTACAGAGGTTGAATCACACCATACTGATGGTGTGCTCTCACATTATGCTGGTAGCCAAGCTGTTAGGGTGCCCTCTGTAAGGGACAGGTCTCCTTCTGTTCATTCCCATCATACCTCTGTATCTAGAAATGTCCCTCCCACCCACCCTGATGACAGATTGTTAGAAAGGGAGCTCAATAGATTGAGAGTGGAACAAACCAGACTGAAGCTCAAGAAGCAACAGCTGGATTTGGATAGACAGTCTTTAGAAATAGAGAGGGAAAGACAGAAGTTGGGTTTAGATACCCATGGTGGCAGCAGCAGTATTCCCCATAGTCATCCTGCAAAAGAGCATGATTCCAGGAATCTGCACAAGATAGTTCCCCCTTATAAGGAGGGGGATGACATTAACAAGTGGTTTGCTGCACTTGAGAGGGCCTGTGCTGTACAGGATGTCCCTCAAAAGCAGTGGGCTGCTATCCTATGGCTATCATTTACTGGAAAAGGTAGGGATAGGCTCCTTACTGTAAAAGAAAATGATGCTAACAATTTCCAAGTTCTTAAGAATGCACTCCTGGATGGTTATGGCTTAACCACTGAACAGTACAGGATAAAGTTCAGAGAGACCAAAAAGGAGTCTTCACAAGACTGGGTTGATTTCATTGACCAGGCAGTGAAGGCCTTGGAGGGGTGGTTACATGGCAGTAAAGTTACTGATTATGAAAGCCTGTATAACACAATCCTGAGAGAGCATATACTTAATAATTGTGTGTCTGATTTGTTGCACCAGTACCTGGTAGACTCTGATCTGACCTCTCCCCAAGAATTGGGAAAGAAGGCAGACAAATGGGTCAGAACAAGGGTGAACAGAAAAGTTCATACAAGGGGTGACAAAGATGGCAATAAGAAGAAAGATGGTGAAAAATCTCAAGATAAGCATGGGGATAAGGGTAAAACCAAAGATCCCACTTCAAATCTTAAACACTCTTCAGAGGGTGGGGATAAAACAAATTCTTCCTCTTCTTCCCAACCTGCACACATTAAAAAGCCTTGGTGCTTTGTGTGTAAAAACAGAGGCCATAAACCAGGGGATAAGTCCTGTCCAGGTAAACCCCCTGAGCCTACCACCACTAATACATCAAGCTCTAGTGCCCCTAGCAGTAGTGGTACTAGTGGTGGGACTGCTGGCAACAGTCAAGCAAAGGGTGTAGTTGGGTTCACTTATGGGTCCATAGTGGAAACTGATGTAATCAGTCCCAAGACAGTTTCTGTCACACCTAGTGGCATTGGCCTTGCCACACTGGCTGCTTGTCCCCTTACAATGGATAAGTACAGGCAGACAGTGTCAATAAATGGTGTTGAGGCCTTGGCCTACAGGGACACAGGTGCCAGTTTCACTTTGGTGACTGAAAACCTAGTGCCTCCTGAACAACACATCATCGGACAACAGTATAAGATTATTGATGTCCATAACTCCACTAAGTTTCTTCCCTTAGCTATAATTCAGTTTAGTTGGGGTGGAGTTACTGGCCCTAAGCAGGTGGTGGTATCACCTAGCTTACCTGTAGACTGTCTCTTAGGTAATGACCTAGAGGCCTCAGGTTGGGCTGATGTAGAGTTTTATGCCCATGCAGCCATGCTGGGCATCCCTGAGGAATTGTTCCCTCTCATTTCAAGTGAAATGAAAAAGCAAAGGAGAGAAGGCCTGAAAACTCAGGATCCCTCTCCATCAACAGGTAAAAAGGGTATCACAGTATCCCCTAACCACCCTACCATTCAGGATACTATTCCTGTGGTGGGAGAAACCTCTCCTGGGGTGGCACCTGTTCTAAGGGAATCATCAGCTGGCAAAGCTGGACTCCCTGAGGTGGAAGTACCTCTCTGTGGGATAACTAACATTGGTGAGAAAAACAGCACCATTTTAGTTAACATGGAGCATCCCTCCAACCCTTCCAGAGAAACTTTAGTGCAGAAACCCTGCACTACCTCACAACACTTAGGACAGCATCCCTGCCCTAGTGTGGAGCTCATAGGACAGCATCCCTGCCCTGCTCCAACTCAAGAGAAACAGCATCCCTGTTCTCTCTTCCAGCCAGATGGACAAAGTTTTTGCCCAGCTATGGCTTTTCTGAGACAGCATCCCTGTCTGGCATTTCCATCACTACAAATAGGTTCAGTGGACAATTCCCACTGCTCTAAACTAAAACTTACTGATAGAAACTCTGAAAATACATCTTCACATTGTTGCTTAGCTAAAAAACTTCAAACAGGGTGGTTTACATCCCCACAGGGAAGTAACCATATAGTGGATGATAAAGGGAGTAACCAGTCTATTGCAGAGCTACTCTCTACTTATCACCACTTAGACAATAAAGTCTCAACTGGCCAAGGTTAGCCTTATTGTCCTTCGTTTGGGGGGGGGTTGTGTGAGAAGGTAGCCTCTTTCTAGCCTTGTTACCCCCACTTTTGGCCTGTTTGTGAGTGTATGTCAGGGTGTTTGTCACTGTTTTCACTGTCTCACTGGGATCCTGATAGCCAGGCCTCAGTGCTCATAGTGAAAACACCATGTTTTCAGTATGGTTGTTATGTGTCACTGGGATCCTGCTGGTCAGGACCCCAGTGCTCATAGGTTTGTGGCCTATATGTATGTGTCACTGGGACCCTGTCACACAGGGCCCCAGTGCTCATAGGTGTGCATGTGTATGTTCCCTGTGTGGTGCCTAACTGTCTCACTGAGGCTCTGCTAACCAGAACCTCAGTGGTTATGCTCTCTCATTTCTTGCCAAATTGTCACTGACAGGCTAGTGACCATTTTGACCAATTTACATTGGCTTACTGGAACACCCTTATAATTCCCTAGTATATGGTACTGAGGTACCCAGGGTATTGGGGTTCCAGGAGATCCCTATGGGCTGCAGCATTTCTTTTGCCACCCATAGGGAGCTCTGACAATTCTTACACAGGCCTGCCACTGCAGCCTGAGTGAAATAACGTCCACGTTATTTCACAGCCATTTTACACTGCACTTAAGTAACTTATAAGTCACCTATATGTCTAACCTTTACCTGGTAAAGGTTAGGTGCAAAGTTACTTAGTGTGAGGGCACCCTGGCACTAGCCAAGGTGCCCCCACATTGTTCAGAGCCAATTCACTGAACTTTGTGAGTGCGGGGACACCATTACACGCGTGCACTACATATAGGTCACTACCTATATGTAGCTTCACCATGGTAACTCCGAATATGGCCATGTAACATGTCTATGATCATGGAATTGCCCCCTCTATGCCATCCTGGCATTGTTGGTACAATTCCATGATCCCAGTGGTCTGTAGCACAGACCCTGGTACTGCCAGACTGCCCTTCCTGGGGTTTCTCTGCAGCTGCTGCTGCTGCCAACCCCTCAGACAGGCAGCTGCCCTCCTGGGGTCCAGCCAGGCCTGGCCCAGGATGGCAGAACAAAGAACTTCCTCTGAGAGAGGGTGTGACACCCTCTCCCTTTGGAAAATGGTGTGAAGGCAGGGGAGGAGTAGCCTCCCCCAGCCTCTGGAAATGCTTTGTTGGGCACAGGTGTGCCCAATTCTGCATAAGCCAGTCTACACCGGTTCAGGGACCCCTTAGCCCCTGCTCTGGCGCGAAACTGGACAAAGGAAAGGGGAGTGACCACTCCCCTGACCTGCACCTCCCCTGGGAGGTGTCCAGAGCTCCTCCAGTGTGCTCCAGACCTCTGCCATCTTGGAAACAGAGGTGCTGCTGGCACACTGGACTGCTCTGAGTGGCCAGTGCCACCAGGTGACGTCAGAGACTCCTTGTGATAGGCTCCTTCAGGTGTTAGTAGCCTTTCCTCTCTCCTAGGTAGCCAAACCCTCTTTTCTGGCTATTTAGGGTCTCTGTCTCTGGGGAAACTTTAGATAACGAATGCATGAGCTCAGCCGAGTTCCTCTGCATCTCCCTCTTCACCTTCTGATAAGGAATCGACCGCTGACCGCGCTGGAAGCCTGCAAACCTGCAACATAGTAGCAAAGACGACTACTGCAACTCTGTAACGCTGATCCTGCCGCCTTCTCGACTGTTTTCCTGCTTGTGCATGCTGTGGGGGTAGTCTGCCTCCTCTCTGCACCAGAAGCTCCGAAGAAATCTCCCGTGGGTCGACGGAATCTTCCCCCTGCAACCGCAGGCACCAAAAAGCTGCATCTCCGGTCCCTTGGGTCTCCTCTCAGCACGACGAGCGAGGTCCCTCGAATCCAGCGACACCGTCCAAGTGACCCCCACAGTCCAGTGACTCTTCAGCCCAAGTTTGGTGGAGGTAAGTCCTTGCCTCACCTCGCTGGGCTGCATTGCTGGGAACCGCGACTTTGCAAGCTTCTCCGGCCCCTGTGCACTTCCGGCGGAAATCCTTCGTGCACAGCCAAGCCTGGGTCCACGGCACTCTAACCTGCATTGCACGACTTTCTAAGTTGGTCTCCGGCGACGTGGGACTCCTTTGTGCAACTTCGGCGAGCACCGTTTCACGCATCCTCGTAGTGCCTGTTTCTGGCACTTCTCTGGGTGCTACCTGCTTCAGTGAGGGCTCTTTGTCTTGCTCGAGGTCCCCTCTCTCCGCAGGTCCAATTTGCGACCTCCTGGTCCCTCCTGGGCCCCAGCAGCGTCCAAAAACGCCAAACGCACGATTTGCGTGTAGCAAGGCTTGTTGGCGTCCATCCGGCGGGAAAACACTTCTGCACGACTCTCCAAGGCGTGGGGGATCCATCCTCCAAAGGGGAAGTCTCTAGCCCTTGTCGTTCCTGCAGTATTCACAGTTCTTCAGCCTAGTAAGAGCTTCTTTGCACCAACCGCTGGCATTTCTTGGGCATCTGCCCATCTCCGAGCTGCTTGTGACTTTTGGACTTGGTCCCCTTGTTCCACAGGTACCTTCAGACAGGAATCCATCGTTGTTGCATTGCTGATTTGTGTTTTCCTTGCATTCTCCCTCTAACACGACTATTTTGTCCTTAGGGGAACTTTGGTGCACTTTGCACTCACTTTTCAGGGTCTTGGGGAGGGTTATTTTTCTAACTCTCACTATTTTCTAATAGTCCCAGCGACCCTCTACAAGGTCACATAGGTTTGGGGTCCATTCGTGGTTCGCATTCCACTTCTGGAGTATATGGTTTGTGTTGCCCCTATCCCTATGTTTCCCCATTGCATCCTATTGTAACTATACATTGTTTGCACTGTTTTCTAAGACTATACTGCATATTTTTGCTATTGTGTATATATATCTTGTGTATATTTCCTATCCTCTCACTGAGGGTACACTCTAAGATACTTTGGCATATTGTCATAAAAATAAAGTACCTTTATTTTTAGTATAACTGTGTATTGTGTTTTCTTATGATATTGTGCATATGACACTAAGTGGTACTGTAGTAGCTTCACACGTCTCCTAGTTCAGCCTGAGCTGCTTTGCTAAGCTACCATTATCTATCAGCCTAAGCTGCTAGACACCCTATACACTAATAAGGGATAACTGGGCCTGGTGCAAGGTGCAAGTACCCCTTGGTACTCACTACAAGCCAGTCCAGCCTCCTACAGTGGGCCCAAATCCTCCTTTAATCAGAACAAGGAAAAGAAACCATGGTGCTATTTATGTAAGATAAAAGGCCATTGGACAACAGATCCCAGTTTGTCCAAAGAAAGGCACCACAGCTCCTACCACTACAACCCCTACTGCTACACCTAGTGTCCCTACTAATAGCAGTGGTGGTGGGAGCAAACCTACTAATAGCCAATCCAAGGGAGTAGCTGGGCTCACTTTTGGTAATTTAGTTGGGGTTGGTCTGATTAGGGAGACCACAGAGGCTACTTTAGTCTCTGAAGGGGCTATTGACTTAGCCACTTTGGTTGCTTGCCCCCATAACTTGGAGAAGTACAAGCAACTAACCCTAATAAATGGTGTTGAGGTCCAGGCCTACAGGGACACAGGTGCCAGTGTCACAATGGTGATTGAGAAACTGGTGCACCCTGAACAACACATACTTGGACACCAGTACCAAGTAACCGATGCTCACAACATAACACAAAGCCACCCCATGGCTGTTGTAAATCTCAACTGGGGGGGGGGTATCTGGTCCAAAGAAAGTTGTGGTAGCTTCAGATTTACCTGTAGACTGTCTATTAGGGAACGATTTGGAGACATCAGCTTGGTCAGATGTGGAGTTGGAGGCCCATGCTGCAATGCTGGGCATCCCAGGGCATATTTTTGCTTTGACAAGGGCTCAGGCCAAAAAGCAAAAAGGACAGGGAAGCTTGGATCCTGGAACAATGGACCAAGTGCTCCCTAAAGCTAGGGCTAGTAGAAGCAAACCACTTCCTACTATCCCTCCCTCTACAGTGGATTCTACTTCTGAGGAAGAAGAATTCCCTCCCTGTGCAGAACCTACACCAGAGGAGCTGGAAGCAGACACTGCTGAGCTTTTGGGTGAAGGGGGGCCTGCCAGAGAGGAGCTGAGTGTGGCACAGCAAACCTGTCCCACATTAGAGGGTCTCAGACAGCAAGCTGTCAAACAGGCTAATGGGGATGTCAGTGACTCACACAGAGTTTACTGGGAGGACAACCTCTTGTACACTGAGCATAGGGATCCTAAACCTGGAGCTGCCAGGAGATTAGTGATTCCTCAGGAGTACAGGAAGTTCCTCCTAACACTGGCACATGACATTCCCTTAGCTGGGCACCTGGGTCAAATGAAAACTTGGGACAGATTGGTACCACTGTTTCATTGGCCTAGGATGTCTGAGGACACAAAAGAATTTTGCAAGTCCTGAGAAACCTGTCAAGCCAGTGTCAAGACAGGTGGCACCCCAAAGGCACCCCTTATCCCACTGCCTGTGGTTGGGGTTCCCTTTGAAAGGGTAGGGGTTGACATAGTTGGCCCCCTTGACCCTCCTACTGCTTCAGGCAATAGGTTTATCTTGGTGGTAGTGGACCATGCCACAAGATATCCTGAAGCTATTCCTTTAAGGACCACTACAGCTCCTGCAGTGGCAAAAGCCCTCCTGGGAATATTTTCCAGGGTGGGCTTCCCAAAGGAAGTAGTATCAGACAGAGGAAGCAATTTCATGTCTGCATACTTAAAGGCCATGTGGAAGGAGTGTGGTGTAACTTACAAGTTCACAACACCCTATCATCCACAAACAAATGGACTGGTGGAGAGATTTAATAAAACTCTCAAAGGCATGATTATGGGACTCCCTGAAAAACTCCGCAGGAGATGGGATATCCTTCTACCATGCCTCCTTTTTGCCTACAGGGAGGTACCCCAGAAAGGAGTGGGCTTCAGCCCCTTTGAACTTCTTTTTGGACACCCTGTTAGGGGTCCACTCACACTTGTAAAGGAGGGTTGGGAACAACCTTTAAAAGCTCCTAAACAGGATATTGTGGATTATGTACTTGGCCTCAGATCAAGGATGGCTGAGTACATGAAAAAGGCCAGTAAAAACCTTCAGGCCAGCCAAGAGCTCCAGAAGCAATGGCATGATCAGAAGGCTGTTTTGGTTCAGTACCAACCAGGGCAGAAAGTGTGGGTCTTGGAGCCTGTGGCCCCAAGAGCACTCCAAGATAAATGGAGTGGACCCCACACAATTGTTGAAAAGAAGGGTGAAGTCACCTACTTGGTTGACTTAGGCACTGCCAGGAGTCCCCTTAGGGTGCTCCATGTCAACCGCCTGAAACCCTACTATGACAGGGCTGATCTCACCCTGCTCATGGCAACAGATGAGGGACAGGAAGAAGACAGTGATCCTCTACCTGATCTCTTCTCTTCCACAGAACAAGATGCTCTTGTGGAAGGTGTAGTTTTGGCTGATTGTCTTACTGCTGAGCAGAAAGATAATTGCATAAATCTCCTAGGACAATTTTCAGAACTCTTCTCCATTGTGCCAGGCACCACTTCTTGGTGTGAGCACACTATAGATACTGGAGACAGTTTACCTGTCAAAAGTAAGATCTATAGGCAGCCTGACCATGTCAGGGACTGCATAAAGCAAGAAGTTCAGAAAATGTTGGAACTAGGAGTGGTTGAGCACTCTGACAGTCCATGGGCTTCTCCTGTGGTACTGGTACCAAAACCCAATTCTAAAGATGGAAAGAAGGAAATGAGGTTTTGTGTAGACTATAGAGGTCTCAACTTGGTAACCAAAACTGATGCTCACCCTATACCCAGGGCAGATGAGCTCATAGATACACTGGCATCTGCCAAGTATCTAAGCACTTTTGATTTGACTGCAGGGTATTGGCAGATCAAATTGTCAGAAGATGCTAAATCTAAGACTGCATTTTCTACCATTGGAGGACATTACCAGTTTACTGTAATGCCTTTTGGTTTGAAAAATGCACCTGCCACTTTTCAGAGGTTGGTGAACACAGTCCTGCAAGGGCTGGAAGCTTTCAGTGCAGCATATTTGGATGATATAGCTGTCTTTAGCTCCAGCTGGGATGATCACCTGGTCCACCTTTGGAAAGTTTTGGAGGCCCTGCAAAAGGCAGGCCTCACTATCAAGGCTTCAAAGTGCCAGATAGGGCAAGGTAAGGTGGTTTATCTGGGACACCTTGTTGGTGGGGAACAGATTGCACCACTGCAGGGGAAAATCCAGACTATTATTGATTGGGTTCCCCCTACCACTCAGACTCAGGTGAGAGCCTTCCTAGGCCTCACTGGGTATTACAGGAGGTTCATTAAGAACTATGGCTCCATTGCAGCCCCTCTTAATGACCTCACATCCAAGAAAATGCCTAAAAAGGTATTATGGACAGCAAACTGTCAGAAAGCTTTTGAGGAGCTGAAGCAGGCCATGTGCTCTGCACCTGTCCTGAAAAGCCCTTGTTACTCTAAAAAATTCTATGTCCAAACTGATGCATCTGAATTAGGAGTAGGGGCAGTCCTATCACAACTTAATTCTGAGGGCCAGGATCAACCTGTTGCTTTTATTAGTAGGAGGTTGACCCCTAGAGAAAAGCGTTGGTCTGCCATTGAGAGGGAGGCCTTTGCTGTGGTCTGGGCTCTGAAGAAGTTGAGGCCATACTTGTTTGGCACTCACTTCATTGTTCAGACAGACCACAAACCTCTACTTTGGCTAAAACAAATGAAAGGTGAAAATCCTAAATTGTTGAGGTGGTCCATATCCCTACAGGGAATGGACTATACAGTGTAACATAGACCTGGGAGTAGCCACTCCAATGCAGATGGACTCTCCAGATATTTCCACTTAGACAATGAAGACTCATCAGGTAATGGCTAGTCTTATTGTCCTTCGTTTGGGGGGGGGTTGTGTAGGAAAGTACCATCTTGCCTGGCATGTTACCCCCATTTTTCACTGTATATATGTTGTTTTAGTTGTATGTGTCACTGGGACCCTGGTAACCCAGGGCCCCAGGGCTCATAAGTGTGCCTGAATGTGTTACCTGTGTAGTGACTAACTGTCTCACTGAGGCTCTGCTAATCAGAACCTCAGTGGTTATGCTCTCTCATTTCTTTCCAAATTGTCACTGACAGGCTAGTGACCATTTTTACCAATTTACATTGGCTTACTGGAACACCCTTATAATTCTCTAGTATATGGTTCTGAGGTACCCAGGGTATTGGGGTTCCAGGAGATCCCTATGGGCTGCAGCATTTCTTTTGCCACCCATAGGGAGCTCTGACAATTCTTACACAGGCCTGCCACTGCAGCCTGAGTGAAATAACGTCCACGTTATTTCACAGCCATTTTACACTGCACTTAAGTAACTTATAAGTCACCTATATGTCTAACCTTTACCTGGTAAAGGTTAGGTGCAAAGTTACTTAGTGTGAGGGCACCCTGGCACTAGCCAAGGTGCCCCCACATTGTTCAGAGCCAATTCACTGAACTTTGTGAGTGCGGGGACACCATTACACGCGTGCACTACATATAGGTCACTACCTATATGTAGCTTCACCATGGTAACTCCGAATATGGCCATGTAACATGTCTAGGATCATGGAATTGCCCCCTCTATGCCATCATGGCATTGTTGGTACAATTCCATGATCCCAGTGGTCTGTAGCAAAGACCCTGGTACTGCCAGACTGCCCTTCCTGGGGTTTCTCTGCAGCTGCTGCTGCTGCCAACCCCTCAGACAGGCAGCTGCCCTCCTGGGGTCCAGCCAGGCCTGGCCCAGGATGGCAGAACAAAGAACTTCCTCTGAGAGAGGGTGTGACACCCTCTCCCTTTGGAAAATGGTGTGAAGGCAGGGGAGGAGTAGCCTCCCCCAGCCTCTGGAAATGCTTTGTTGGGCACAGATGTGCCCAATTCTGCATAAGCCAGTCTACACCGGTTCAGGGACCCCTTAGCCCCTGCTCTGGCGCGAAACTGGACAAAGGAAAGGGGAGTGACCACTCCCCTGACCTGCACCTCCCCTGGGAGGTGTCCAGAGCTCCTCCAGTGTGCTCCAGACCTCTGCCATCTTGGAAACAGAGGTGCTGCTGGCACACTGGACTGCTCTGAGTGGCCAGTGCCACCAGGTGACGTCAGAGACTCCTTGTGATAGGCTCCTTCAGGTGTTAGTAGCCTTTCCTCTCTCCTAGGTAGCCAAACCCTCTTTTCTGGCTATTTAGGGTCTCTGTCTCTGGGGAAACTTTAGATAACGAATGCATGAGCTCAGCCGAGTTCCTCTGCATCTCCCTCTTCACCTTCTGATAAGGAATCGACCGCTGACCGCGCTGGAAGCCTGCAAACCTGCAACATAGTAGCAAAGACGACTACTGCAACTCTGTAACGCTGATCCTGCCGCCTTCTCGACTGTTTTCCTGCTTGTGCATGCTGTGGGGGTAGTCTGCCTCCTCTCTGCACCAGAAGCTCCGAAGAAATCTCCCGTGGGTCGACGGAATCTTCCCCCTGCAACCGCAGGCACCAAAAAGCTGCATTACCGGTCCCTTGGGTCTCCTCTCAGCACGACGAGCGAGGTCCCTCGAATCCAGCGACACCGTGCAAGTGACCCCCACAGTCCAGTGACTCTTCAGCCCAAGTTTGGTGGAGGTAAGTCCTTGCCTCACCTCGCTGGGCTGCATTGCTGGGAACCGCGACTTTGCAAGCTTCTCCGGCCCCTGTGCACTTCCGGCGGAAATCCTTGTGCACAGCCAAGCCTGCGTCCACGGCACTCTAACCTGCATTGCACGACTTTCTAAGTTGGTCTCCGGCGACGTGGGACTCCTTTGTGCAACTTCGGCAAGCACCGTTTCACGCATCCTCGTAGTGCCTGTTTCTGGCACTTCTCCGGATGCTACCTGCTTCAATGAGGGCTCTTTGTCTTGCTCGACGTCCCCTCTCTCTGCAGGTCCAATTTGCGACCTCCTGGTCCCTCCTGGGCCCCAGCAGCGTCCAAAAACGCCAAACGCACGATTTGCGTGTAGCAAGGCTTGTTGGCATCCATTCGGCGGGAAAACACTTCTGCACGACTCTCCAAAGCGTGGGGGATCCATCCTCCAAAGGGGAAGTCTCTAGCCCTTGTCGTTCCTGCAGTATTCACAGTTCTTCAGCCTAGTAAGAGCTTCTTTGCACCAACCGCTGGCATTTCTTGGGCATCTGCCCATCTCCGAGCTGCTTGTGACTTTTGGACTTGGTCCCCTTGCTCCACAGGTACCCTCAGTCAGGAATCCATCGTTGTTGCATTGCTGATTTGTGTTTTCCTTGCATTTTCCCTCTAACACGACTATTTTGTCCTTAGGGGAACTTTGGTGCACTTTGCACTCACTTTTCAGGGTCTTGGGGAGAGTTATTTTTCTAACTCTCACTATTTTCTAATAGTCCCAGCGACCCTCTACAAGGTCACATAGGTTTGGGGTCCATTCGTGGTTCGCATTCCACTTCTGGAGTATATGGTTTGTGTTGCCCCTATCCCTATGTTTCTCCATTGCATCCCATTGTAACTATACATTGTTTGCACTGTTTTCTAAGACTATACTGCATATTTTTGCTATTGTGTATATATATCTTGTGTATATTTCCTATCCTCTCACTGAGGGTACACTCTAAGATACTTTGGCATATTGTCATAAAAATAAAGTACCTTTATTTTTAGTATAACTGTGTATTGTGTTTTCTTATGATATTGTGCATATGACACTAAGTGGTACTGTAGTAGCTTCACACGTCTCCTAGTTCAGCCTAAGCTGCTCTGCTAAGCTACCATTATCTATCAGCCTAAGCTGCTAGACACCCTATACACTAATAAGGGATAACTGGGCCTGGTGCAAGGTGCAAGTACCCCTTGGTACTCACTACAAGCCAGTCCAGCCTCCTACACCCATGAACTTGAAAAACTTGAAAACTCTGAAAAGGTGAAGAGCTGATGAACTTCTCACTCCTGACACGGGAAAGTGGTGGCTCTGTCTGACCCTGGGGGGCTGAGGGCAGAGGAGGGAGGGGCTGGGATGGGAGCCTCTGGATCTGTTTGTTTTACTGAGTTTACGCCTCCTGGAGCGAGATACATCATAACACGCGGGACAGAGGGGGCAAGATCACAAGGGAGTAGGAGGGGGTGCTGAGAGCGTCATGAGCTGAGAGGTCAGTGGGTGTCATGAGCTGAGAGGCCAGAGAGCGTCATGAGCTGAGACTGAAGAGAGCGTCATTAGCAGAGAGGCCAGAGAGTGTCATAAGTGTAGGAAAGTACCATCTTGCCTGGCATGTTACCCCCATATTTCACTGTATATATGTTGTTTTAGTTGTATGTGTCACTGGGACCCTGCCAGCCAGGGCCCCAGTGCTCTTAAGTGTGCCCTGTATGTGTTACCTGTGTTATGACTGACTGTCTCACTCTGCTATCCAGAACCTCAGTGGTTATGCTCTCTCATTTTTTTCCAAATTGCCACTAACAGGCTAGTGATCAATTTCACCAATTTACATTGGCATACTGGAACACCCTTATAATTCCCTAGTATATGGTACTGAGGTACCCAGGGTATTGGGGTTCCAGGAGATCCCTATGGGCTGCAGCATTTCTTTTGCCACCCATAGGGAGCTCTGACAATTCTTACACAGGCCTGCCAGTGCAGCCTGAGTGAAATAACGTCCACTTTATTTCACAGCCATTTACCACTGCACTTAAGTAACTTATAAGTCACCTATATGTCTAACCTTTACCTGGTAAAGGTTGGGTGCTAAGTTACTTAGTGTGTGGGCACCCTGGCACTAGCCAAGGTGCCCCCACATTGTTCAGGGCAAATTCCCCGGACTTTGTGAGTGCGGGGACACCATTACACGCGTGCACTATACCTATGTCATGACATATGTATAGCGTCACAATGGTAACTCCGAACATGGTCATGTAACATGTCTATGATCATGGAATTGCCCCCCAACGCCATCCTGGCATAGTTGGCACAATCCCATGATCCCAGTGGTCTGTAGCACAGACCCTGGTACTGCCAAACTACCTTTCCCGGGGTTTCACTGCAGCTGCTGCCAACCCCTCAGACAGGTTTCTGCCCTCCTGGGGTCCAGCCAGGCGTGGCCCAGGAAGGCAGAACAAAGGACTTCCTCAGAGAGAGGGTGTTACACCCTCTCCCTTTGGAAAAAGGTGTTAGGGCTGGGGAGGAGTAGCCTCCCCCAGCCTCTGAAAATGCTTTGATGGGCACAGATGGTGCCCATCTCTGCATAAGCCAGTCTGCACCGGTTCAGGGATCCCTCAGCCCTGCTCTGGCGCGAAACTGGACAAAGGAAAGGGGAGTGACCACTCCCCTGACCTGCACCTCCCCTGAGAGGTGCCCAGAGCTCCTCCAGTGTGCTCCTGACCTCTGCCATCTTGGAAACAGAGGTGCTGCTGGCACACTGGACTGCTCTGAGTGGCCAGTGCCAGCAGGTGACGTCATAGACTCCTTCTGATAGGCTCCTTCAGGTGTTGCTAGCCTATCCTCTCTCCTAAGTAGCCAAACCTCCTTTTCTGGCTATTTAGGGTCTCTGCTTTGGGGAATTCCTTAGATAACGAATGCAAGAGCTCATCAGAGTTCCTCTGCATCTCTCTCTTCACCTTCTGCCAAGAAATCGACTGCTGACCGCGCTGGAAGCCTGCAAAACTGCAACAAAGTAGCAAAGACGACTACTGCGACCTTGTAACGCTGATCCTGCCGCCTTCTCGACTGTTTTCCTGGTGGTGCATGCTGTGGGGGTAGTCTGCCTCCTCTCTGCACTAGAAGCTCCGAAGAAATCTCCCGTGGGTCGACGGAATCTTCCCCCTGCAACCGCAGGCACCAAAGAACTACATCACCGGTCCTCTGGGTCTCCTCTCAGCATGACGAGCGAGGTCCCTTGTACTCTGCAACTCTGTACAAGTGACTCCCAAAGTCCAGTGACTCTTCAGTCCAAGTTTGGTGGAGGTAAGTCCTTGCCTCCCCACGCTAGACTGCATTGTTGGGCACTGCGTGATTTGCAGCTGCTCCGGCTCCTGTGCAGTCTTCCAGGATTTCCTTTGTGCACAGCTAAGCCTGGGTCCCCGGCACTCTAACCTGCAGTGCACGACCTCCTGAGTTGTCCTCCGGCGTCGTGGGACCCTCCTTTGTGACTTCGGGTGAGCTCCGGTTCACTCCACTTTGTAGTGCCTGTTCCGGCACTTCTGCAGCTGCTGCTTGCTTCTGAGTGGGCTCTTTTTCTTGCTGGATGCCCCCCCTGTCTCCTCACGCAATTGGCGACATCCTGGTCCCTTCTGGGCCACAGCAGCATCCAAAAACCCTAACCGCGACCCTTGCAGTTAGCAAGGCTTGTTTGCGGTCTTTCTGCATAGAAACACCTCTGCACGACTCTTCACGACGTGGGACATCCATCCTCCAAAGGTGACGTTTCTAGCCCTTGTCTTTCTTGCAGAATCCACAGCTTCTACCATCCGGTGGCAACTTCTTTGCACACACAGCTGGCTATTCCTGGGCATCTGCCCACTCCCGACTTGATTGTGACTCTTGGACTTGGTCCCCTTGTTCCACAGGTACTCTCGTCAGGAAATCCATCATTGTTGCATTGCTGGTGTTGGTCTTCCTTGCAGAATTCCCCTATCACGCCTTCTGTGCTCTTTGGGGAACGTAGGTGCACTTTGCACTCACTTTTCAGGGTCTTGGGGTGGGCCCCCATTGCATTCTATTGTGACTATACATCGTCTGCACTGTTTTCTATTGCTATTACTGCATATTTTTGGAATTGTGTACATATATCTTGTGTATATTTGCTATCCTCATACTGAGGGTACTCACTGAGATACTTTTGGCATATTGTCATAAAAATAAAGTACCTTTATTTTTAGTATATCTGTGTATTGTGTTTTCTTATGATATTGTGCAAATGACACTAGTGGTACTGTAGGAGCTTCACTCGTCTCCTAGTTCAGCCTAAGCTGCTCTGCTAAGCTACCATTATCTATCAGCCTAAGCTGCTAGACACCCCTATACACTAATAAGGGATATCTGGGCCTGGTGCAAGGTGTAAGTACCCCTTGGTAATCACCACAAGCCAGTCCAGCCTCCTACAAGTAGAAGTAGAAATATATGTTGCATTTGGCTAATGAAAAAAGCAGCACTGAGATGATTTCACGCATCAACATCATACAGTCATGGTAAGAGTTACATAGGTTGTGGCATGCCGGAACCAATGCATACCCATGTTCAACGGAGGATGTGGATGGACAACTGAAAGATACCCACAGATACTTGCAAATACAACATGGGAGGTCACCTGGAGACGGCACAAGTGCTGTAGCAGGTGTAATGTCATGTGTGTGTGGCACTCATGAAATACCGGCAATGGGACGGTAACTATCATGTAGGCAGTACTAGAAGATGCGTTCATCTACAATTTACACAAGCCACACGTTGCATCCTGTCCATGTATGACCTGACAATGTTGCTGTGGAAGATGTGTAAAAGTGTAAGGAGGCTAAAGAATGCCAGCAATGTAGGACAAAAACTATTCCTTACAAGTAATGCAGTAAAACGTGAAGAAGGAACACACATAGACCAATACTGACTGTGCAACACATCAATGTCTACATGTGATCATCCAATATATGTAGAGAGAGGGTGGCAAGGTCAGTACATAACTCAGTCATGTTTGCCACTGCTATAACCTGGTAGTTGCCCATCACATGCCAACATGACAGGAGGCAGTGACAGGTAACACCATCTGTCCCCTGGTACGTTCCCAAAATAGAAGTCACAACAGAGATACAACCGCTCACCAAGCTTCCCATGGAAATTTCTAAAGACATCAATTGATGAGATATGTCCAACATGTGCAAGTAGCCAGTCCTCAGCACATGATAGGGGAAGGCCCCAAACAACTTGTCAATGTCCCCACCCACAAAGTCACATTCTTGACCCTGTTTTCTCAGCAGGGGATAACATCACTATCTCCCACACCTCCGAACACCATTGGACTGACCACAAGTGCATCCACTTTACCTACAAAAAGAATAGCACATGTCACTATACCCCCGTCCCTCTGGCAGACGCTGGGGCAAAGTCATGGAAGTACAGCTCACCAACGTTCTCAACCACTCCCTCCCACTGTCCGCACCGGATGCAAATGAAGCCGCAAGAGGCCTACACTGCTGGCTCGCAAACCTTTTAAAAAACGTAGCCCCACTAAGGTAAGCAGCAGAGAATCGACAGAGCAAAACCTCCAAGTGGTTTACTACAGACCCACACCAATCCAAACGCTCCTGCAGATGACTGGAAATTAAATGGAGGACCAGCAAATAAACCAAAGACCGCACAGCCTACAAAAATACAGTAACCACTCACCATCAGAACATCAGAGCGGCCAAAAAATCCGCCTTTCAAGCGTGCCTCAATACCAGCGCTCACAACAGCAAAGAGTTCTTTGCTATTGTCAAAGAGTTCACAAACTCTCCCAAGACCTCTGCAATGACCTCGCCACCTTCTTTCACCATAAGATCCAGGACATCTACTAAGGCTTCAGGAACCAAATCCTGCCAGCACCACTCACCACCATGGACCTAGCACCTCACCAGATACTGAACTCCTAGACCCCCATAAATGTAGAGGACACCCAAGGACTGATAAACTTCATCCATTCGGGAGCACCCTCGGATCCATGCCCTCATCACATCCTCAACCTGGCCAGCACCACCATAGCACCGGAGCTCTGCCAAACCATCAACTGATCCTTTGAGACCGCCACATTTAGCTCAGACTGGAAACACGTCGAAAACATCCCGCTACTCAAGGAACCCATGTGAGAAGGTAGCCTCTTTCTAGCCTTGTTACCCCCACTTTTGGCCTGTTTGTGAGTGTATGTCAGGGTGTTTTCACTGTCTCACTGGGATCCTGCTAGCCAGGGCCCAGTGCTCATAGTGAAAACCCTATGTTTTCAGTATGTTTGTTATGTGTCACTGGGACCCTGCTAGTCAGGACCCCAGTGCTCATAAGTTTGTGGCCTATATGTATGTGTTTCCTGTGTGGTGCCTAACTGTCTCACTGAGGCTCTGCTAACCAGAACCTCAGTGGTTATGCTCTCTCATTTCTTTCAAATTGTCACTAACAGGCTAGTGACCAATTTTACCAATTTACATTGGCTTACTGGAACACCCTTATAATTCCCTAGTATATGGTACTGAGGTACCCAGGGTATTGGGGTTCCAGGAGATCCCTATGGGCTGCAGCATTTCTTTTGCCACCCATAGGGAGCTCTGACAATTCTTACACAGGCCTGCCAGTGCAGCCTGCCTGAAATAACGTCCACGTTATTTCACAGCCATTTACCACTGCACTTGAATAACTTATAAGTCACCTATATGTCTAACCTTTACCTGGTAAAGGTTAGGTGCAAAGTTACTTAGTGTGAGGGCACCCTGGCACTAGCCAAGGTGCCCCCACATTGTTCAGGGCAAATTCCCCGGACTTTGTGAGTGCGGGGACACCATTACACGCGTGCACTACATATAGGTCACTACCTATATGTAGCTTCACAATGGTAACTCTGAATATGGCCATGTAACATGTCTATGATCATGGAATTGCCCCCTCTATGCCATCCTGGCATAGTTGGCACAATCCCATGATCCCAGTGGTCTGTAGCACAGACCCTGGTACTGCCAAACTGCCTTTTCAGGGGTTTCACTGCAGCTGCTGCTGCTGCCAACCCCTCAGACAGATTTCTGCCCTCCTGGGGTCCAGCCAGGCCTGGCCCAGGATGGCAGAACAAAGGACTTCCTCTGAGAGAGGGTGTTACACCCTCTCCCTTTGGAAAATGGTGTGAAGGCAGGGGAGGAGTAGCCTCCCCCAGCCTCTGGAAATGCTTTCATGGGCACAGATGGTGGCCATTTCTGCATAAGCCAGTCTACACCGGTTCAGGGACCCCTTAGCCCTGCTCTGGTGCAAAACTGGACAAAGGAAAGGGGAGTGACCACTCCCCTGACCTGCACCTCCCTTGGGAGGTGTCCAGAGCTCCTCCAGTGTGCTCCAGACCTCTGCCATCTTGGAAACAGAGGTGCTGCTGGCACACTGGACTGCTCTGAGTGGCCAGGGCCAGCAGGTGACGTCAGAGACTCCTTCTGATAGGCTCCTTCAGGTGTTGCTAGCATATCCTCTCTCCTAAGTAGCCAAACCCTCTTTTCTGGCTATTTTTGGTCTCTGCTTTGGGGAATTCCTTAGATAACGAATGCAAGAGCTCATCAGAGTTCCTCTGCATCTCTCTCTTCACCTTCTGCCAAAGAATCGACTGCTGACCGTGCTGGAAGCCTGCAAAACTGCAACAAAGTAGCAAAGACGACTACTGCAACTCTGTAACGCTGATCCTGCCACCTTCTCGACTGTCTTCCTGGTGGTGCATGCTGTGGGGGTAGTCTGCCTCCTCTCTGCACTAGAAGCTCCAAAGAAATCTCCCGTGGGTCGACGGAATCTTCCCCCTGCTACCGCAGGCACCAAAGAACTGCATTACCGGTCCCCTGGGTCTCCTCTCAGCACGACGAGCGAGGTCCCTTGAATCCAGCAACTGTGTCCAAGTGTCTCCCACAGTCCAGTGACTCTTCAGTCCAAGTTTGGTGGAGGTAAGTCCTTGCCTCCCCACGCCAGACTGCATTGCTGGGGACCGCGACTTTTGCAGCTACTCCGGCCTCTGTTCACTTCCGGCAGAAATCCTTTGTGCACAGCCAAGCCTGGGTCCACGGCACTCTAACTTGCATTGCACGACTTTCTAAGTTGGTCTCCGGCGACGTGGGACTCCTTTGTGCAACTTCGGGTGAGCACTGTTTCACTCTTCTTCGTAGTGCCTGTTCTGGCACTTTTGCGGGTGCTGCCTGCTTCTGAGAGGGCTCCTTGTCTTGATCGATGCCCCCTCTGTCCCCAGACGCAATTGGCGACATCCTGGTCCCTCCTGGGCCACAGCAGCATCCAAAAACGCTAACCGCACGACTTGCAGCTAGCAAGGCTTGTTGGCGGTCTTTCGGCGGGAAAACACTTCTGCACGAGTCTCCGCGGCGTGGTGGATCCATCCTCCAAAGGAGAAGTCTCTAGCCCCTGTCGTTCCTGCAGAATCCTCAGCTTCTTCTGTCCTGTAGTAGCTTCTTTGCACCAACAGCTGGCATTTCCTGGGCATCTGCCCATCTCCGACTTGCTTGTGACTTTTGGACTTGGTTCCCTTGTTCCACAGGTACCCTCGACTGGAAATCCATCGTTGTTGCATTGCTGGTTTGTGTCTTTCCTGCAGAATTCCCCTATCACGACTTCTTTGTCCTTTGGGGAACTTTAGTGCACTTTGCACTCACTTTTCAGGGTCTTGGGGTGGGCTATTTTTCTAACCCTTACTATTTTCTAATAGTCCCAGCGACCCTCTACAAGGTCACATAGGTTTGGGGTCCATTCGTGGTTCGCATTCCACTTTTGGAGTATATTGTTTGTGTTGCCCCTATCCCTATGTGTCCCCATTGCATCCTATTGTAACTATACATTGTTTGCTCTGTTTTCTAAGACTATACTGCATGTTTTTGGTATTGTGTACATATATCTTGTGTATATTTGCTATCCTCATACTGAGGGTACACTCTGAGATACTTTGGCATATTGTCATAAAAATAAAGTACCTTTATTTTTAGTTTATCTGTGTATTGTGTTTTCTTATGATATTGTGCAAGTGACACTAGTGGTACTGTAGGAGCTTCACTCGTCTCCTAGTTCAGCCTAAGCTGCTCTGCTAAGCTACCATTATCTATCAGCCTATGCTGCTAGACACCCTATACACTAATAAGGGATAACTGGGCCTGGTGCAAGGTGTAAGTACCCCTAGGTACTCACTACAAGCCAGTCCAGCCTCCTACAACCCACTACAGACCAGCCTCTCTGCTCCCTTCCCCAGCCAAGCTAACGGAGAAAGCCATCAACCAGCAACTTACTGAATTCCCTGAGACACACCGTATCCTAGACCCATCCCAGTCCGGAATCAGAAGCAATCATAGCACCAAAACCACACTGTTAACAGCCACTGACGACATCTGCATCATACTTGACCGAGGAGGCACAGCCACACTCATCCTCCTCGACCTCTCTGCCGCATTTGACACCGTCTCCCACTCCACCCTCTGCGACAGACTGCACTACGTAGGCCTCTGAGACAAAGCCCTGGAATGGATCTGGTCATTTCTCAAAGGAAGAATACAGAGGGTCAGAGTACTACCGTTCACGTCAGAACCTAAAACACTTGCTGCGGACTGCCCCAAGGATCTTCACTAGCCCTACGCTTTTCAACGTCTACATGGCCCCGCTTGACATGATCACCAAAAAAATGAGCTAAACATAGTCTGCTACGCCAAGGACACCCAACTGATCCTCTCCCTGTCCGAGAACTGTGCTCAAGCCAAGAGGAATTTCAACCACAGGCTGAGAGCAGTGGCCGCCTGGATGGAGGCCAGCTGCCTCAATCTCAACTTGGACAAGACAGAGATCCTCGTGATTGGCTCCACCCCTTTTGCCTGGAACGACTCCTGGGCATTATCCTGGACTCCTTTCTCTTAATGACCCGCTAAGTCAACATCGTCTCTTCGTCATGCTTCCACAACCTCGGACTCCTGGTGAAGATTTCAAATGGATTCCCCTGACACGAGGAAGACAGTCACCCATGCACTCATCACCAGCAAACTGGACTACGGCAATGCACTCTATGCCAGCATTACCAAGAAACTTCAATCAAGACTACAAAGAGTCCAGAATCTAGCAGCCAGACTTGTCCTGCACATCCCCTTTCACAGACTCATCTCCTCCTACCTCAGAGACCTATACTGGCTCTGTAGGAGGCAGGACTGGCTTGTAGTGAGTACCAAGGGGTACTTGCACCTTGCACCAGGCCCAGTTATCCCTTATTAGTGTATAGGGTGTCTAGCAGCTTAGGCTGATAGATAATGGTATCTTAGCAGAGCAGCTTAGGCCGAACTAGGAGACGTGTGAAGCTACTACAGTACCACTTAGTGTCATATGCACAATATCATAAGAAAACACAATACACAGTTATACTAAAAATAAAGGTACTTTATTTTTATGACAATATGCCAAAGTATCTTAGAGTGTACCCTCAGTGAGAGGATAGGAAATATACACAAGATATATGTACACAATACCAAAAATATGCAGTATAGTCTTAGAAAACAGTGCAAACAATGTATAGTTACAATAGGATGCAATGGGGACACATAGGGATAGGGGCAACACAAACCATATACTCCAAAAGTGGAATGCGAACCATGAATGGACCCCAAACCTATGTGACCTTGTAGAGGGTCGCTGGGACTATTAGAAAATAGTGAGGGTTAGAAAAATAGCCCACCCCAAGACCCTGAAAAGTGAGTGCAAAGTGCACTAAAGTTCCCCAAAGGACATAGAAGTCGTGAAAGGGGAATTCTGCAGGAAAGACACAAACCAGCAATGCAACAACGATGGATTTCCAGTCGAGGGTACCTGTGGAACAAGGGGACTAAGTCCAAAAGTCACAAGCAAGTCGGAGATGGGAAGATGCCCAGGAAATGCCAGCTGTGGGTGCAAAGAAGCTTCTACTGGCAGAAGAAGCTTAGGTTTCTGCAGGAACGACAAGAGTTAGAGTCTTCCCCTTTGGAGGACGGATCCCTCACGCCGTGGAGAGTTGTGCAGAAGTGTTTTCTTGCCGAAAAACCGCCAACAAGCCTTGCTAGCTGCAAATCGTGCTGTAAAAGTTTTTGGATGCTGCTGAGGCCCAGGAGGGACCAGGATGTCGCAAATTGCGTCAGGAGAGAGAGGGGACGTCGAGCAAAACAAAGAGCCCTCTCAGAAGCAGGTAGCACCTGGAAAAGTGCCAGAAACTGGCACTACGAGGATGCGTGAAACGGTGCTCACCCGAAGTTGCACAAAGAAGTCCCACGTCGCCGGAGAACAACTTAGGAGGTCGTGCAATGCAGGTTAGAGTGCCGTGGACCCAGGCTGGACTGTTGTGAGAAGGTAGCCTCTTTCTAGCCTTGTTACCCCCACTTTTGGCCTGTTTGTGAGTGTATGTCAGGGTGTTTGTCACTGTTTTCACTGTCTCACTGGGATCCTGATAGCCAGGCCTCAGTGCTCATAGTGAAAACACTATGTTTTCAGTATGGTTGTTATGTGTCACTGGGATCCTGCTGGTCAGGACCCCAGTGCTCATAGGTTTGTGGCCTATATGTATGTGTCACTGGGACCCTGTCACACAGGGCCCCAGTGCTCATAGGTGTGCATGTATATGTTCCCTGTGTGGTGCCTAACTGTCTCACTGAGGCTCTGCTAACCAGAACCTCAGTGGTTATGCTCTCTCATTACTTTCAAATTGTCACTGACAGGCTAGTGACCATTTTTACCAATTTACATTGGCTTACTGGAACACCCTTATAATTCCCTAGTATATGGTACTGAGGTACCCAGGGTATTGGGGTTCCAGGAGATCCCTATGGGCTGCAGCATTTCTTTTGCCACCCATAGGGAGCTCTGACAATTCTTACACAGGCCTGCCACTGCAGCCTGAGTGAAATAACGTCCACGTTATTTCACAGCCATTTTACACTGCACTTAAGTAACTTATAAGTCACCTATATGTCTAACCTTTACCTGGTAAAGGTTAGGTGCAAAGTTACTTAGTGTGAGGGCACCCTGGCACTAGCCAAGGTGCCCCCACATTGTTCAGAGCCAATTCACTGAACTTTGTGAGTGCGGGGACACCATTACACGCGTGCACTACATATAGGTCACTACCTATATGTAGCTTCACCATGGTAACTCCGAATATGGCCATGTAACATGTCTATGATCATGGAATTGCCCCCTCTATGCCATCCTGGCATTGTTGGTACAATTCCATGATCCCAGTGGTCTGTAGCACAGACCCTGGCACTGCCAGACTGCCCTTCCTGGGGTTTCACTGCAGCTGCTGCTGCTGCCAACCCCTCAGACAGGCAGCTGCCCTCCTGGGCTCCAGCCAGGCCTGGCCCAGGATGGCAGAACAAAGAACTTCCTCTGAGAGAGGGTGTGACACCCTCTCCCTTTGGAAAATGGTGTGAAGGCAGGGGAGGAGTAGCCTCCCCCAGCCTCTGGAAATGCTTTGTTGGGCACAGATGTGCCCAATTCTGCATAAGCTAGTCTACACCGGTTCAGGGACCCCTTAGCCCCTGCTCTGGCGCGAAACTGGACAAAGGAAAGGGGAGTGACCACTCCCCTGACCTGCACCTCCCCTGGGAGGTGTCCAGAGCTCCTCCAGTGTGCTCCAGACCTCTGCCATCTTGGAAACAGAGGTGCTGCTGGCACACTGGACTGCTCTGAGTGGCCTGTGCCACCAGGTGACGTCAGAGACTCCTGCTGATAGGCTCCTTCAGGTGTTAGTAGCCTTTCCTCTCTCCTAGGTAGCCAAACCCTCTTTTCTGGCTATTTAGGGTCTCTGTCTCTGGGGAAACTTTAGATAACGAATGCATGAGCTCAGCCGAGTTCCTCTGCATCTCCCTCTTCACCTTCTGATAAGGAATCGACCGCTGACCGCGCTGGAAGCCTGCAAACCTGCAACATAGTAGCAAAGACGACTACTGCAACTCTGTAACGCTGATCCTGCCGCCTTCTCGACTGTTTTCCTGCTTGTGCATGCTGTGGGGGTAGTCTGCCTCCTCTCTGCACCAGAAGCTCCAAAGAAATCTCCCGTGGGTCGACGGAATCTTCCCCCTGCAACCGCAGGCACCAAAAAGCTGCATTACTGGTCCCTTGGGTCTCCTCTCAGCACGACGAGCGAGGTCCCTCGAATCCAGCGACACTGTCCAAGTGACCCCCACAGTCCAGTGACTCTTCAGCCCAAGTTTGGTGGAGGTAAGTCCTTGCCTCACCTCGCTGGGCTGCATTGCTGGGAACTGCGACTTTGCAAGCTTCTCCGGCCCCTGTGCACTTCCGGCGGAAATCCTTTGTGCACAGCCAAGCCTGGGTCCACGGCACTCTAACCTGCATTGCACGACTTTCTAAGTTGGTCTCCGGCGACGTGGGACTACTTTGTGCAACTTCGGCGAGCACCGTTTCACGCATCCTCGTAGTGCCTGTTTCTGGCACTTCTCCGGGTGCTACCTGCTTCTGTGAGGGCTCTTTGTCTTGCTCGACGTCCCCTCTCTCTGTAGGTCCAATTTGCGACCTCCTGGTCCCTCCTGGGCCCCAGCAGCGTCCAAAAACGCCAAACGCACGATTTGCGTGTAGCAAGGCTTGTTGGCGTCCATCCGGCGGGAAAACACTTCTGCACGACTCTCCAAGGCGTGGGGGATCCATCCTCCAAAGGGGAAGTCTCTAGCCCTTGTCGTTCCTGCAGTATTCACAGTTCTTCAGCCTAGTAAGAGCTTCTTTGCACCAACCGCTGGCATTTCTTGGGCATCTGCCCATCTCCGAGCTGCTTGTGACTTTTGGACTTGGTCCCCTTGTTCCACAGGTACCCTCAGTCAGGAATCCATCGTTGTTGCATTGCTGATTTGTGTTTTCCTTGCATTTTCCCTCTAACACGACTATTTTGTCCTTAGGGGAACTTTGGTGCACTTTGCACTCACTTTTCAGGGTCTTGGGGAGGGTTATTTTTCTAACTCTCACTATTTTCTGATAGTCCCAGCGACCCTCTACAAGGTCACATAGGTTTGGGGTCCATTCGTGGTTCACATTCCACTTTTGGAGTATATGGTTTGTGTTGCCCCTATCCCTATGTTTCCCCATTGCATCCTATTGTAACTATTCATTGTTTGCACTGTTTTCTAAGACTATACTGCATATTTTTGCTATTGTGTATATATATCTTGTGTATATTTCCTATCCTCTCACTGAGGGTACACTCTAAGATACTTTGGCATATTGTCATAAAAATAAAGTACCTTTATTTTTAGTATAACTGTGTATTGTGTTTTCTTATGATATTGTGCATATGACACTAAGTGGTACTGTAGTAGCTTCACACGTCTCCTAGTTCAGCCTAAGCTGCTCTGCTAAGCTACCATTATCTATCAGCCTAAGCTGCTAGACACCCTATACACTAATAAGGGATAACTGGGCCTGGTGCAAGGTGCAAGTACCCCTTGGTACTCACTACAAGCCAGTCCAGCCTCCTACATTGGTTGTGCAGCGGTGGGATAAGTGCTTTGAGACTACTTACCACTCTTGTCATTGTACTTTTCATAAGAGAAAAATATACAAAACAAGGTCAGTGTATATACACATAGCCAAAAAGTTTTGCATTTCCTCTTTTCACTCTTTTCTAAGTGCTGAAAAGTACTTCTAAACTTTCAAAAAGTTCTTAAAAGTTTAAAAAGTTTTTTCTGTCTTTCCAAAAAGTTCTGAAAACTTTTTTCTCTTTGTCTATCACTTTAACTCTCTCTAAAAAATGTCTGGCACAGGCCAAAAAGTTGAACTGTCCAAACTTGCATATGATCACCTTAGCTGGAAAGGAGCAAGGAGTCTCTGCTTAGAGAGAGGTTTGAGTGTAGGGAAGAATCCTTCCTTAGAACTGGTAATTAATATGCTTAGAGTACAGGATAAGGCCATAAGTGCCCAATCTGTAGAAAAAGTAGCTAATGGTTCTCAATCTGATCCAGGGACTCCCCCAGGAAAAGGTTCAGGAAAGAAACTTCTCAGCCTGCCCATTACTAGACAGTCTAGCATAGTTGGTACAGAGGTTGAATCACATCATACTGATGATGTGCTCTCACATTATGCTGGTAGCCAAGCTGTTAGGGTGCCCTTGGTAAGGGACAGGTCTCCTTCTGTTCATTCCCATCATACCTCTGTATCTAGAAATGTCCCTCCCACCCACCCTGATGACAGATTGTTAGAAAGGGAGCTCAATAGATTGAGAGTGGAACAAACCAGACTGAAGCTCAAGAAGCAACAGCTGGATTTGGATAGACAGTCTTTAGAAATAGAGAGGGAAAGACAGAAAATGGGTTTAGATACCCATGGTGGCAGCAGCAGTATTCCCCATAGTCATCCTGCAAAAGAGCATGATTCCAGGAATCTGCACAAGATAGTTCCCCCTTACAAGGAGGGGGATGACATTAACAAGTGGTTTGCTGCACTTGAGAGGGCCTGTGCTGTACAGGATGTCCCTCAAAAGCAGTGGGCTGCTATCCTATGGCTATCATTTACTGGAAAAGGTAGGGATAGGCTCCTTACAGTGAAAGAAAATGATGCCAATAATTTCCAAGTTCTTAAGAATGCACTCCTGGATGGTTATGGCTTAACCACTGAACAGTACAGGATAAAGTTCAGAGAGACCAAAAAGGAGTCTTCACAAGACTGGGTTGATTTCATTGACCATTCAGTGAAGGCCTTGGAGGGGTGGTTACATGGCAGTAAAGTTACTGATTATGAAAGCCTGTATAACACAATCCTGAGAGAGCATATACTTAATAATTGTGTGTCTGATTTGTTGCACCAGTACCTGGTAGACTCTGATTTGACCTCTCCCCAAGAATTGGGAAAGAAGGCAGACAAATGGGTCAGAACAAGGGTGAACAGAAAAGTTCATACAGGGGGTGACAAAGATGGCAATAAGAAGAAAGATGGTGAAAAATCTCAAGATAAGCATGGGGATAAGGGTAAAACCAAAGATCCCACTTCAAATCTTAAACACTCTTCAGAGGGTGGGGATAAAACAAATTCTTCCTCTTCTTCCCAACCTGCACACATTAAAAAGCCTTGGTGCTTTGTGTGTAAAAATAGAGGCCATAGGCCAGGGGATAAGTCCTGTCCAGGTAAACCCCCTGAGCCTACCACCACTAATACATCAAGCTCTAGTGCCCCTAGCAGTAGTGGTACTAGTGGTGGGACTGCTGGCAACAGTCAAGCAAAGGGTGTAGTTGGGTTCACTTATGGGTCCATAGTGGAAACTGATGTAATCAGTCCCAAGACAGTTCCTGTTACACCTAGTGGCATTGGCCTTGCCACACTGGCTGCTTGTCCCCTTACAATGGATAAGTACAGGCAGACAGTTTCAATAAATGGTGTTGAGGCCTTGGCCTACAGGGACACAGGTGCCAGTTTCACTTTGGTGACTGAAAACCTAGTGCCTCCTGAACAACACATCATTGGACAACAGTATAAGATTATTGATGTCCATAACTCCTCTAAGTTTCTTCCCTTAGCTATAATTCAGTTTAGTTGGGGTGGAGTTAC
This sequence comes from Pleurodeles waltl, assembly GCF_031143425.1. Classification (NCBI taxonomy): domain Eukaryota; kingdom Metazoa; phylum Chordata; class Amphibia; order Caudata; family Salamandridae; genus Pleurodeles; species Pleurodeles waltl. The sequence goes on from NC_090439.1 coordinate 1,191,240,873, forward strand.
TGGCCCTAAGCAGGTGGTGGTATCACCTAGCTTACCTGTAGACTGTCTCTTAGGTAATGACCTAGAGGCCTCAGGTTGGGCTGATGTAGAGTTTTATGCCCATGCAGCCATGCTGGGCATCCCTGAGGAATTGTTCCCTCTCATTTCAAGTGAAATGAAAAAGCAAAGGAGAGAAGGCCTGAAAACTCAGGATCCCTCTCCATCAACAGGTAAAAAGGGTATCACAGTATCCCATAACCACCCTACCATTCAGGATACTATTCCTGTGGTGGGAGAAACCTCTCCTGGGGTGGCACCTGTTCCAAGGGAATCATCAGCTGGCAAAGCTGGACTCCCTGAGGTGGAAGTACCTCTCTGTGGGATAACTAACATTGGTGAGAAAAACAGCACCATTTTAGTTAACATGGAGCATCCCTCCAACCCTCCCAGAGAAACTTTAGTGCAGAAACCCTGCACTACCTCACAACACTTAGGACAGCATCCCTGCCCTAGTGTGGAGCTCATAGGACAGCATCCCTGCCCTGCTCCAACTCAAGAGAAACAGCATCCCTGTTCTCTCTTCCAGCCAGATGGACAAAGATTTTGCCCAGCTATGGCTTTTCTGAGACAGCACCCCTGTCTGGCATTTCCATCACTACAAATAGGTTCAGTGGACAATTCCCACTGCTCTAAACTAAAACTTACTGATAGAAACTCTGAAAATACATATTCACATTGTTGCTTAGCTAAAAAACTTCAAACAGGGTGGTTTACATCCCCACAGGGAAGTAACCATATAGTGGATGATAAAGGGAGTAACCAGTCTATTGCAGAGCTACTCTCTACTTATCACCACTTAGACAATAAAGTCTCAACTGGCCAAGGTTAGCCTTATGGTCCTTCGTTTGGGGGGGGGTTGTGTGAGAAGGTAGCCTCTTTCTAGCCTTGTTACCCCCACTTTTGGCCTGTTTGTGAGTGTATGTCAGGGTGTTTGTCACTGTTTTCACTGTCTCACTGGGATCCTGATAGCCAGGCCTCAGTGCTCATAGTGAAAACACTATGTTTTCAGTATGGTTGTTATGTGTCACTGGGATCCTGCTGGTCAGGACCCCAGTGCTCATAGGTTTGTGGCCTATATGTATGTGTCACTGGGACCCTGTCACACAGGGCCCCAGTGCTCATAGGTGTGCATGTATATGTTCCCTGTGTGGTGCCTAACTGTCTCACTGAGGCTCTGCTAACCAGAACCTCAGTGGTTATGCTCTCTCATTACTTTCAAATTGTCACTGACAGGCTAGTGACCATTTTTACCAATTTACATTGGCTTACTGGAACACCCTTATAATTCCCTAGTATATGGTACTGAGGTACCCAGGGTATTGGGGTTCCAGGAGATCCCTATGGGCTGCAGCATTTCTTTTGCCACCCATAGGGAGCTCTGACAATTCTTACACAGGCCTGCCACTGCAGCCTGAGTGAAATAACGTCCACGTTATTTCACAGCCATTTTACACTGCACTTAAGTAACTTATAAGTCACCTATATGTCTAACCTTTACCTGGTAAAGGTTAGGTGCAAAGTTACTTAGTGTGAGGGCACCCTGGCACTAGCCAAGGTGCCCCCACATTGTTCAGAGCCAATTCACTGAACTTTGTGAGTGCGGGGACACCATTACACGCGTGCACTACATATAGGTCACTACCTATATGTAGCTTCACCATGGTAACTCCGAATATGGCCATGTAACATGTCTATGATCATGGAATTGCCCCCTCTATGCCATCCTGGCATTGTTGGTACAATTCCATGATCCCAGTGGTCTGTAGCACAGACCCTGGCACTGCCAGACTGCCCTTCCTGGGGTTTCACTGCAGCTGCTGCTGCTGCCAACCCCTCAGACAGGCAGCTGCCCTCCTGGGGTCCAGCCAGGCCTGGCCCAGGATGGCAGAACAAAGAACTTCCTCTGAGAGAGGGTGTGACACCCTCTCCCTTTGGAAAATGGTGTGAAGGCAGGGGAGGAGTAGCCTCCCCCAGCCTCTGGAAATGCTTTGTTGGGCACAGATGTGCCCAATTCTGCATAAGCCAGTCTACACCGGTTCAGGGACCCCTTAGCCCCTGCTCTGGCGCGAAACTGGACAAAGGAAAGGGGAGTGACCACTCCCCTGACCTGCACCTCCCCTGGGAGGTGTCCAGAGCTCCTCCAGTGTGCTCCAGACCTCTGCCATCTTGGAAACAGAGGTGCTGCTGGCACACTGGACTGCTCTGAGTGGCCAGTGCCACCAGGTGACGTCAGAGACTCCTGCTGATAAGCTCCTTCAGGTGTTAGTAGCCTTTCCTCTCTCCTAGGTAGCCAAACCCTCTTTTCTGGCTATTTAGGGTCTCTGTCTCTGGGGAAACTTTAGATAACGAATGCATGAGCTCAGCCGAGTTCCTCTGCATCTCCCTCTTCACCTTCTGATAAGGAATCGACCGCTGACCGCGCTGGAAGCCTGCAAACCTGCAACATAGTAGCAAAGACGACTACTGCAACTCTGTAACGCTGATCCTGCCGCCTTCTCGACTGTTTTCCTGCTTGTGCATGCTGTGGGGGTAGTCTGCCTCCTCTCTGCACCAGAAGCTCCGAAGAAATCTCCCGTGGGTCGACGGAATCTTCCCCCTGCAACCGCAGGCACCAAAAAGCTGCATTACTGGTCCCTTGGGTCTCCTCTCAGCACAACGAGCGAGGTCCCTTGAATCCAGCGACACTGTCCAATTGACCCTCACAGTCCAGTGACTCTTCAGCCCAAGTTTGGTGGAGGTAAGTCCTTGCCTCACCTCGCTGGGCTGCATTGCTGGGAACTGCGACTTTGCAAGCTTCTCCGGCCCCTGTGCACTTCCGGCAGAAATCCTTCGTGCACAGCCAAGCCTGGGTCCACGGCACTCTAACCTGCATTGCACGACTTTCTAAGTTGGTCTCCGGCGACGTGGGACTCCTTTGTGCAACTTCGGCGAGCACCGTTTCACGCATCCTTGTAGTGCCTGTTTCTGGCACTTCTCCGGGTGCTACCTGCTTCAGTGAGGGCTCTTTGTCTTGCTCGACGTCCCCTCTCTCTGTAGGTCCAATTTGCGACCTCCTGGTCCCTCCTGGGCCCCAGCAGCGTCCAAAAACGCCAAACGCACGATTTGCGTGTAGCAAGGCTTGTTGGCGTCCATCCGGCGGGAAAACACTTCTGCACGACTCTCCAAGGCGTGGGGGATCCATCCTCCAAAGGGGAAGTCTCTAGCCCTTGTCGTTCCTGCAGTATTCACAGTTCTTCAGCCTAGTAAGAGCTTCTTTGCACCAACCGCTGGCATTTCTTGGGCATCTGCCCATCTCCGAGCTGCTTGTGACTTTTGGACTTGGTCCCCTTGTTCCACAGGTACCCTCAGTCAGGAATCCATCGTTGTTGCATTGCTGATTTGTGTTTTCCTTGCATTTTCCCTCTAACACGACTATTTTGTCCTTAGGGGAACTTTGGTGCACTTTGCACTCACTTTTCAGGGTCTTGGGGAGGGTTATTTTTCTAACTCTCACTATTTTCTGATAGTCCCAGCGACCCTCTACAAGGTCACATAGGTTTGGGGTCCATTCGTGGTTCACATTCCACTTTTGGAGTATATGGTTTGTGTTGCCCCTATCCCTATGTTTCCCCATTGCATCCTATTGTAACTATACATTGTTTGCACTGTTTTCTAAGACTATACTGCATATTTTTGCTATTGTGTATATATATCTTGTGTATATTTCCTATCCTCTCACTGAGGGTACACTCTAAGATACTTTGGCATATTGTCATAAAAATAAAGTACCTTTATTTTTAGTATAACTGTGTATTGTGTTTTCTTATGATATTGTGCATATGACACTAAGTGGTACTGTAGTAGCTTCACACGTCTCCTAGTTCAGCCTAAGCTGCTCTGCTAAGCTACCATTATCTATCAGCCTAAGCTGCTAGACACCCTATACACTAATAAGGGATAACTGGGCCTGGTGCAAGGTGCAAGTACCCCTTGGTACTCACTGCAAGCCAGTTCAGCCTCCTACAACTGTGCACAAAGGATTTCCGCCGGAAGTGCACGGAGGCCGGAGTAGCTGCAAAAGTCGCTGTTACCAGCAATGTAGTCTGGCGTGGGGAGGCAAGGACTTACCTCCACCAAACTTGGACTGGAGAGTCACTGGACTGTGGGAGTCACTTGGACAGAGTTGCTGGATTCGAGGGACCTCGCTCGTCATGCTGAGAGGAGACCCAAGGGACCGGTAATGCAGATTTGTGGTGCCTGCGGTTGCAGGGGGAAGATTCCGTCGACCCACGGGAGATTTCTTCGGAGCTTCTAGTGCAGAGAGGAGGCAGACTACCCCCACAGCATGCACCACCAGGAAAACAGTGAAGAGGGCGGCAGGATCAGCGTTACAGAGTTGCAGTAGTCGTCTTTGCAACTATGTTGCAGTTTTGCAGGCTTCCAGCGCGGTCAGCAGTCGATTCCTTGGCAGAAGGTGAAGAGAGAGATGCAGAGGAACTCGGATGAGCTCTTGCATTCGTTATCTAAGGAATCCCCAGAGACAGAGACCCTAAATAGCCAGAAAAGAGGGTTTGGCTACCTAGGAGAGAGGATAGGCTAGCAACACCTGAAGGAGCCTATCAGAAGGAGTCTCTGACGTCACCTGGTGGCACTGGCCACTCAGAGCAGTCCAGTGTGCCAGCAGCACCTCTGTTTCCAAGATGGCAGAGGTCTGGAGCACACTGGAGGAGCTCTGGACACCTCCCAGGGGAGGTGCAGGTCAGGGGAGTGGTCACTCCCCTTTCCTTTGTCCAGTTTCACGCCAGAGCAGGGCTAAGGGGTCCCTGAACCGGTGTAGACTGGCTTATGCAGAAATGGGCACCAAAAGTGCCAATGAAAGCATTTCCAGAGGCTGGGGGAGGCTACTCCTCCCCTGCCTTCACACCATTTTCCAAAGGGAGAGGGTGTAACACCCTCTCTCAGAGGAAGTCCTTTGTTCTGCCATCCTGGGACAAGCCTGGCTTGAACCCAGGGGGGCAGAAACCTGTCTGAGGGGTTGGCAGCAGCATCAGCTGCAGTGAAACCCCAGGAAAGGCAGTTTGGCAGTACCAGGGTCTGTGCTACAGGCCACTGGGATCATGGGATTGTGCCAACTATGCCAGGATGGCATAGAGGGGGCAATTCCATGATCATAGACATGTTACATGGCCATATTCGGAGTTACCATTGTGAAGCTACATATAGGTAGTGACCTATGTGTAGTACGTGCATGTAATGGTGTCTCCAGCACTCACAAAGTCTGGGGAATTTGCCCTCAACAATGTGGGGGCACCTTGGCTAGTGCCAGGGTGCCCACACACTAAGTAACTTTGCACCTAACCTTTACCAGGTAAAGGTTAGACATATAGGTGACTTATAAGTTACTTAAGTGCAGTGTAAAATGGCTGTGAAATAATGTGTGCATTATTTCACTCAGGCTGCAGTGACAGGCCTGTGTAGTATTTGTCAGAGCTCCCTTTGGGTGGCAAAAGAAATGCTGCAGCCCATAGGGATCTCCTGGAACCCCAATACCCTGGGTACCTCAGTACCATATACTAGGGAATTATAAGGGTGTTCCAGTATGCCAATGTGAATTGGTAAAATTGGTCACTAGCCTGTTAGTGACAATTTGTACAGAGAGAACATAACCACTGAGGTTCTGGTTAGCAGAGCCTCAGTGAGACAGTTAGGCACCACACAGGGAACACATACATATAGGCCACAAACCTATGAGCACTTGGGTCCTGACTAGCAGGGTCCCAGTGACACATAACAAACATACTGAAAACATATGGTTTTCACTCTGAGCACTGGGCCCTGGCTAGCAGGATCCCAGTGAAACAGTGAAAACACCCTGACATACACTCACAAACCGGCCAAAAGTAGGGGTAACAAGGCTAGAAAGAGGCTACTTTCTCACACAACCCCCCCCCCCCCCCAAACGAAGGACAATAAGGCTAACCTTGGCCAGTTGAGACTTTATTGTCTAAGTGGTGATAAGTAGAGAGTAGCTCTGCAATAGACTGGTTACTCCCTTTATCATCCACTACATGGTTACTTCCTTGTGGGGATGTAAACCACCCTGTTTGAAGTTTTTTAGCTAAGCAACAATGTGAAGATGTATTTTCAGAGTTTCTATCAGTAAGTTTTAGTTTAGAGCAGTGGGAATTGTCCACTGAACCTATTTGTAATGATGGAAATGCCAGACAGGGATGCTGTCTCAGAAAAGCCATAGCTGGGCAAAAACTTTGTCCATATGGCTGGAAGAGAGAACAGGGATGCTGTTTCTCTTGAGTTGGAGCAGGGCAGGGATGCTGTCCTATGAGCTCCACACTAGGGCAGGGATGCTGGCCTAAGTGTTATGAGGCAGTGCAGGTTTTCTGCACTAAAGTTTCTCTGGGAGGTTTGGAGGGATGCTCCATGTTAACTAAAATGGTGCTCTTTTTCTCACCAATGTTAGTTATCCAACAGAGAGGTACTTCTACCTCAGGGAGTACAGTTTTGTCAACTGATGATTCCCTTGGAACAGGTGCCACCCCAGGAGAGGTTTCTCCCACCACAGGAATGGTATCCTGAATGGTAGGGTGGTTAGGGGATAATGTGATACCCTTTTTACCTGTTGATGGAGAGGGATCCTGAGTTTTCAGGCCTTCTCTCCTTTGCTTTTTAATTTCAGTAGAAATGAGAGGGAACAATTCCTCTGGGATGCCCAGCATGGTTGAATGGGCATAAAACTCTACATCAGTCCAACCTGAGGCCTCTAGGTCATTACCTAAGAGACATTCTACAGGTAAGCTAGGTGATACCACCACCTGCTTAGGGCCAGTAACTCCACCCCAACTAAACTGAATTATAGCTAAGGGAAGAAACTTAGTGGAGTTATGGACATCAATAATCTTATACTGTTGTCCAATGATGTGTTGATCAGGGTGCACTAGGTTTTCAGTCACCAAAGTGATACTGGCACCTGTGTCCCTGTAGGCCAAGGCCTCAACACCATTTATTGAAACTGTCTGCCTGTACTTATCCATTGTAAGGGGACAAGCAGCCAGTGTGGCAAGGCCAATGCCACTAGGTGTGACAGAAACTGTCTTGGGACTGACTACCCCAGTTTCTACTATGGACCCATAAGTGAACCCAACTACACCCTTTGCTTGACTGTTGCCAGCAGTCCCACCACTAGTACCACTACTGCTAGGGGCACTAGAGCTTGATGTATTAGTGGTGGTAGGCTCAGGGGGTTTACCTGGACAGGACTTATCCCCTGGCCTATGGCCTTTATTTTTACACACAAAGCACCAAGGCTTTTTAACTTGTGTAGGTTGAGAAGAAGAGGAAGAATTTGTTTTATCCCCATCCCCTGAAGAGTGTTTAAGATTTGAAGTGGGATCTTTGGTTTTACCCTTATCCCCATGCTTATCTTGAGATTTTTCACCATCTTTCTTCTTGTTCTATTTGTCACCACCTGTATGAACCTTTCTGTTCACCCTTGTTCTGACCCATTTGTCTGCCTTCTTTCCCAATTCTTGGGGAGAGGTCAGATCAGAGTCCACCGAGTACTGGTGCAACAAATCAGACACACAATTATTAAGAATATGCTCTCTCAGGATCAAGTTATACAGGCTGTGATAATCAGTAACTTTACTGCCATGTAACCACCCCTCCAAGGCCTTCACTGAATGGTCAAAGAAATCAACCCAGTCTTGTGAAGACTCCTTTTTGGTCTCTCTGAACTTGATCCTGTATTGTTCAGTGGTTAAGCCATAACCATCCAGGAGTGCATTCTTAAGAACTTGGAAATTATTAGCATCATTTTCTTTCACAGTAAGGAGCCTATCCCTACCTTTTCCACTAAATGATAGCCATAGGATAGCAGCCCACTGCCTTTGAGGGACATCCTGTACAACACAGGCCCTCTCAAGTGCAGCAAACCACTTGTTAATGTCATCCCCCTCCTTATAAGAGGGAACTATCTTGTGCAGATTCCTGGAATCATGTTCTTTTGCAGGATGACAATGGGGAATACTACTGCTGCCTCCATGGGTTTCTAAACCCAACTTCTGTCTTTCCTTCTCTAGTTCAAAAGACTGTCTATCCAAATCCAGCTGTTGCTTTTTAAGCTTCAGTCCGGTTTGTTCCACCCTCAACTTATTGAGTTCCCTCTCTAACATTCTGTCATCAGGGTTGGTGGGAGGGACATTCCTAGATACAGAGGTATGATGGGAATGAACAGAAGGAGACCTGTCCCTTACAGAAGCCACCCTAACAGCTTGGCTAACAGAAACATTACTACCAGTATGGTGAGAATAAATGCTTTTGCTATGATGTGAGACAACACTATTTGTATGGTGTGGCTCATCATCTTTACCAACTATGCTAGACTGTCTAGTAATGGGCAGGCTAGGAAGTTTCTTTCCTGAATCTTTTCCTGGGGGAGTCGCTGAATCAGATTGGGAACTATTAGGTACTTTTTCAACAGATGGGGCACCTATAGCCTTATCTTGTTCTCTAAGCATGTTAAGTAACAGTTCCAAGGAAGGATTCTTCCCTACACTCAAACCTCTCTCTATGCAGAGACTCCTTGCTCATTTCCAGCTAAGGTGATCATATGCAAGTTTGGACAGATCAACATTTTGGCCTGTGCCAGACATTTTTAGAGAGAGTTAAAGTGATAGAAAAAGAGAAAAAAGTTTTCAGAACTTTTTAGAAAGACAGAAAAAAAAACTTTTTAAACTTTTAAGAACTTTTTAGAAAGTTTAGAAGCACTTTTCAGCACTTAGAAAAGAGTGAAAAGAGGAAATGCAAAACTTTTTGGCTATGTGTATATACACTGACCTTGTTTTGTATATTTTTCTCTTATGAAAAGTACAATAACAAGAGTGGTAAGTAGTCTCAAGCACTTATCCCACCACTGCACAACCAATGTAGGAGGCTGGACTGGCTTGTAGTGAGTACCAAGGGGTACTTGCACCTTGCACCAGGCCCACTTATCACTTATTAGTGTATAGGGTGTCTAGCAGCTTAGGCTGAAGATAATGGTAGCTTAGCAGAGCAGCTTAGGCTGAACTAGGAGACGTGTGAAGCTACTACAGTACCACAAGTGTCACTTGCACAATATCATAAGAAAACACAATACACAGTTATACTAAAAATAAAGATACTTTATTTTTATGACAATATGCCAAAGTATCTTAGAGTGTACCCTCAGTGAGAGGATAGGAAATATACACAAGATATATATACACAATAGCAAAAATATGCAGTATAGTCTTAGAAAACAGTGCAAACAATGTATAGTTTCAATAGGATGCAATGGGGAAACATAGGGATAGGGGCAACACAAACCATATACTCCAACAGTGGAATGCGAACCACGAATGGACCCCAAACCTATGTGACCTTGTAGAGGGTCGCTGGGACTATTAGAAAATAGTGAGAGTTAGAAAAATAACCCTCCCCAAGACCCTGAAAAGTGAGTGCAAAGTGCACTAAAGTTCCCCTAAGGACAAAGAAGTCGTGTTAGAGGAATAAGGCAGGAAAGACACAAACCAACAATGCAACAACTGTGGATTTCCAATCTAGGGTACCTGTGGAACAAGGGGACCAAGTCCAAAAGTCACAAGCAAGTCGGAGATGGGCATATGCCCAGGAAATGCCAGCTGTGGGTGCAAAGAAGCTTCTACTGGACAGAAGAAGCTGAGGTTTCTGCAGGAACGAAAAGGGCTAGAGACTTCCCCTTTGGTGGACGGATCCCTCTCGCAGTGGAGAGTCGTGCAAAAGTGTTTTCCCGCCGAAAGAACACCAACAAGCCTTGCTAGCTGCAAATTGTGCGGTTAACGTTTTTGGACACTGCTGTGGCCCTGGAGGGACCAGGAGGTCGCAAATTGGACCAGAAAAGAGAGAGGACGTCGTGAAAGGCAAGGAGCCCTCTCAGCAGCAGGTAGCACCCGGAGAAGTGCCAGAAACAGGCACTACGAGGTTACGTGAAACGGTGCTCACCCGAAGTTACACAAAGGAGTCCCACATCGCCGGAGACCAACTTAGGAAGTCATGCAATGCAGGTTAGAGTGCCGTGGACCTAGGCTTGGCTGTGCAAGAAGGATTTCCGCCGGAAGTGCACAGGGGCCGGAGTAGCTGCAAAAGTCGTGGTTCCCAGCAATGCAGCCCAGCGAGGTGAGGCAAGGACTTACCTCCACCAAACTTGGACTGAAGAGTCACTGGACTGTGGGGGCCACTTGGACAGAGTTGCTGGATTCGAGGGACCTCGCTCGTCGTGCTGAGAGGAGACCCAAGGGACCGGTAATGCAGCTTTTTGGTGCCTGCGGTTGCAGGGGGAAGATTCCGTCGACCCACGGGAGATTTCTTCGGAGCTTCTGGTGCAGAGAGGAGGCAGACTACCCCCACAGCATGCACAAACAGGAAAATAGTCGAGAAGGCGGCAGGATCAGCGTTACAGAGTTGCAGTAGTCGTCTTAGCTACTTTGTTGCAGTTTTGCAGGCTTCCAGCGCGGTCAGCAGTCGATTCCTTATCAGAAGGTGAAGAGAGAGATGCAGAGGAACTCGGATGAGCTCTTGCATTCGTTATCTAAAGTTTCCCCAGAGACAGAGACCCTAAATAGCCAGAAAAGAGGGTTTGGCTACTTAGGAGAGAGGATAGGCTACTAACACCTGAAGGAGCCTATCAGAAGGAGTCTCTGACGTCACCTGGTGGCACTGGCCACTCGAGAGCAGTCCAGTGTGCTGGCAGCACCTCTGTTTCCAAGATGGCAGAGGTCTGGAGCACACTGGAGGAGCTCTGGACACCTCCCAGGGGAGGTGCAGGTCAGGGGAGTGGTCACTCCCCTTTCCTTTGTCCAGTTTCGCGCCAGAGCAGGGGCTAAGGGGTCCCTGAACCGGTGTAGACTGGCTTATGCAGAATTGGGCACATCTGTGCCCAAGAAAGCATTTCCAGAGGCTGGGGGAGGCTACTCCTCCCCTGCCTTCACACCATTTTCCAAAGGGAGAGGGTGTAACACCCTCTCTCAGAGGAAGTCCTTTGTTCTGCCATCCTGGGCCAGGCCTGGCTTGACCCCAGGAGGGCAGAAACCTGTCTGAGGGGTTGGCAGCAGCAGCAGCTGCAGTGAAACCCCAGGAAAGGCAGTTTGGCAGTACCAGGGTCTGTGCTACAGACCACTGGGATCATCGAATTGTGCCAACAATGCCAGTATGGTATAGAGGGGGCAATTCCATGATCTTAGACATGTTACATGGCCATATTCGGAGTTACCATTGTGAAGCTACATATAGGTAGTGACCTATATGTAGTGCACGCGTGTAATGGTGTTCCCGCACTCACAAAGTCCGGGGAATTGGCTCTGAACAATGTGGGGGCACCTTGGCTAGTGCCAGGGTGCCCTCACACTAAGTAACTTTGCACCCAACCTTTACCAGGTAAAGGTTAGACATATAGGTGACTTATAAGTTACTTAAGTGCAGTGTAAAATGGCTGGGAAATAACGTGGACGTTATTTCACTCAGACTGCAGTGGCAGGCCTGTGTAATAATTGTCAGAGCTCCCTATGGGTGGCAAAAGAAATGCTGCAGCCCATAGGGATCTCCTGGAACCCCAATACCCTGGGTACCTCAGTACCATATACTAGGGAATTATAAGGGTGTTCCAGTAAGCCAATGTAAATTGGTAAAATTGGTCACTAGCCTGTTAGTGACAATTTAGAAATAAATGAGAGAGCATAACCACTGAGGTTCTGATTAGCAGAGCCTCAGTGAGACAGTTAGTCACTACACAGGTAACACATTCAGGCACACTTATGAGCACTGGGGCCCTGGTGAACAGGGTCCCAGTGACACATACAACTAAAACAACATATATACAGTGAAAAATGGGGGTAACATGCCAGGCAAGATGGTACTTTCCTACACTCGTTGCAGGGCACAGGGAGACCAGATGCAGGGCGAGTTGGTGATCCAGAAGCTGTGCGCAATGGAACCCTTAGGAACTCAGGGTGTCACTTTGAGGGTGGCTTACAGGACAACGGTGGCACTCTGGTGGGAGGTCCAGTGTGTTCCTGAAGTCTGTTGACTGGGGCTTCCTCCTGGTCCAGTCGTAGCTCTTGGGGAGCTGGTTTTCCTGGAGTATGACGTGCACTGGCCAGTACTGGGGTATTGGCACGACTCGGCCACTAGAGGGTGCAGTGCCACTAAAGTTGGCACACTTGTAGGTCCCTTCTGGGCTGTTATCGTGTGTCATCAGGTGTGGCTGCATTTTCCGGTTGTGGAGATATTAGTTAGTAAAGTGACCCTCACTGGCTTGTTGCTTCTTGCTTGGTTGGTTTCTCCACTCAGAAGGGAGATCTGGGGTGATTTGTGAAACGTGGAGGTCCCCTGGGTTTCATTGGGGTCAGTCCAATCTCCAGCTCCTCCTCAGCGGCGATTATTGGGTCCTGGGTGCCGCAGGCAGGGTTTGATGACTTTTATTGATGCAGCAGGTCCACAGTTCTCTTGCTTTGGATCTTCTTTGGTGCTGGTCTTCTTTGTCCTTTCAGATCTGAAATCTTGGTCTACGGGTGCCCACTAAATACTGAGGCCCGTATTTATACTTTTTGACGCTAAACTGCGCTAACGCAGTTTAGCGTCAAAAAAGTTAGCGCCGTCTAACGCCATTCTGAAGCACCGTGCGGGCGCCGTATTTATAGAATGGCGTTAGCCGGCGTTAGCCGAACGGCGCTGCCTGGTGTGCGTGAAAAAAAAACACGTACACCAGGCAGCGCCGGCGTAGGGGAAAATGGCGTATGGGCGTCTCAAAATGGGGCAAGTCAGGTTGAGTCAAAAAAATCGCCTTAACCCGATTTGCGCCATTTTTTTACGACGCCCATCCCCCATTAACATGACTCCTGTCTTAGCAAAGACAGGAGTCATGCCCCCTTGCCCAATGGCCATGCCCAGGGGACTTCTGTCCCCTGGGCATGGTCATTGGGCATAGTGGCATGTAGGGGGGCACAAATCAGGCCCCCCTATGCCACAAAAAAAAATACTTACCGGAACTTACCTTAATGTCCCTGGGGTGGGTCCCTCCATCCTTGGGTGTCCTCCTGGGGTGGGCAAGGGTGGCAGGGGGTGTCCCTGGTGGCAGGGGAGGGCACCTCTAGGCTCATTCTGAGCCCACAGGTCCCTTAACGCCTGCCCTGACCCAGGCGTTAAATTCAGGCGCAAATGCGGGTTTTTTTGCCCCGCCCACTCCTGGGCGTCATTTTTGCCCGGGAGTATAAATACCACGCACATGCCTGGGAGTAATTTTTTTAGACGGGAACGCCTACCTTGCATCTCATTAACGCAAGGAAGGTGTTCACCCCAAAAAATGACGCTAACTCCATGAACTTGGCGCTAGACGCGTCTAACACCAAAGTATAAATATTGAGTTAGTTTTGCGTCGAATTTTCGTCGAAAAAAAACACGCAAATTCGGCGCAAACGGAGTATAAATATGCCCCTGAATTTAGTGGGCATTTTAGGGGCAACCTGGTAGTGTCTAATGGGGCACTTACCTTTGAGTGGCTCCACCCACTATAGTGACCACTTCCTGTGGGAAGGGTCATTGCCCTAAACCTAATTGGCTATTTTCCCCATTCCAAGATGGAGGAAACTGAATTTGAGGGGCCACCTGGCAGGCAACACCTTAGGAGTGGTGCATGCCAGGTGAGACCACTCCTCCTACCCTTTGCTAGGTTTCCAGCCTTTGCTCCAGCCAAAAGTGGGGGTTTCCAAAGGGGGATGCCAGCTGCTGCTAGCAGCAGGCGTGGGGATTGAGCTTCAAGGGTGATAAGCCCTTTGAAGCTCACCACCAGGACAGTGCACATTCCTGAGGGAGGGGTTGTTAGGTCCTCCACCCAGGAAGGGCACTGTCTTACAGGCCTCTCCCCCAAGGTTTGTATGTTGGCTGTGTGGAGGTGGCATTTGGATAAGACCAGTAAGCAACCATGACTAGTTAGGTTAGCTTTTGCAGGGGGCACCTCTAAGGTGACCCCTTGGTACATTTAGGGGTAAATCCAATATTGGCACCAGTTTGAATTTCTAATTTATCTTTTATCATTCTGAGTTGTTTGATATCAAACAACCCAGGGGTCAGAGTGGCCATCAAGTAGCTGGGAAACCCGTGTTGACCAGTGTCCAGCACATGTTTTAACATGGCTGCTCTGTTCACTCACTATGTCCTAGGTTTGGCAAGGACACAGTGGGGGCATATTGCTCATGCAGCTGTGCCCTCACATATATTATGGAGCACCCTGCCATAGGGCTGTAAGGCCTGCCAGAGGGGTGACTTACCAATAGTAAATGCAGTGTGTGGTGGACAGGGCACACAGGCAGTGTGCACCAGGACACTCAACCTACAATTGCAGTGCTGGGTGTATTTGGATGCATTTCCCTAGGGTGGCACAATCAGTACTGCTGTCATCAGGGGCCTACCCATTGTGCCCGCGTCCTGAGTACATAGGTCCCCACTTACTAGGGGCTTAGAGTGGTAGTTAAGGGTGTATCCAATTCTGCCAATGCATCACAACAGATTTAGGGAAGGAGCCTGGGCCCGGGGAACCTGGTTAGCAAGGGCCCTGGGCCATACAACTTCTAGAACACATCAACATAAGACAAAACGTGGGTGGATAACGAGGTCAAAAAGAGGACTATCCTAACAGTCACGTCAAGCAACTCAATGGAAGCTCAAGACCTATTTTCATACCAGTGTGTGACTTTGTAGGAATGCGCTTCCTGTTAGCTGTCAGGAGGGATGATAGATGTCAGGGGCAGAGCCAGTGCCTGAGATTCGGGGCAGGTGTGAATCTCAAATTTCCAAAGTAAAAAAGCAGTTTGCGTCAGGGTGAAGGGGTGAGATGACCAAGGTTTGGGATGAATGTTTCCATGAAGAACAGGAATTAGGTGGGCCTCTGTCTAGAGTGACACAGAGGGTGAAACACGATGGGCTGGAATGCTATCCTGAATGTTTACCACTGGGTAGACTATGAGCAGCATTCACCCCATCACATTTTGGGTGTTTGATTGCCAGTAGGGTGCCTGAAACTGGTGCAGCTTTCCAAGTCTAGCTTTCCGAATGCCCCCAGGATGCTGTTGTGTTGTGTGGTAGACTTCGACCTAGGAAAGCACCAGAAAGGTTCGTATGCTTTCAAACCTTGGGCACCCTACCTTCTCCCCACCAGTGTTTTGGAAGGAATACACCTGCAGTGCACAGGTGCTGAGGGCCATGTGCCCTCAGAATACACCTCTGGCTTCGGCCTGCTTGTGTGCAGTGAGGTCGCACATCAGTGCTCAGGTGGAACCCCTGTGCACAGGCTTTGCTCTTAAGTGACTGAGGGGTCAGGGGTCACACTGGGGTCTTATTTGAAGCAAACCTAACACTGTAAATCCACGCAAACGTTACACTCTAAATTCAAGCGAACCTTACACTCTGATTCAAATCAAACCTTACACTCTGAATCAAAGCAAACATTACACTCTAAATCCAAGCAAACCTTACACTCTAAATCCAAGCAAACCTTACACTCTAAATATAATCAAACCTTACACTCTAAATCCAAGCAAACCTTACACTCTAAATATAATCAAACCTTACACTCTAAATCCACGCAAACCTTACACTCTAAATCCAAGCAAACCTTGCACTCTAAATCCAAGCAAACCTTACACTCTAAATCCCGCAAACGTTACACTCTAAATACAAGCGAACCTTACACTCTGATTCAAAGCAAACCTTACACTCTGAATCAAAGCAAAATTTACACTCTAAATCCAAGCAAACTTTACACTCTGAATCAAAGCAAACCTTACACTCTAAATCCAAGCAAACCTTACACTCTAAATCCAAGCAAACCTTACACTCTAAATCCAAGCAAATCTTACACTCTAAATCCAATCAAACTTTACACTCTGAATCAAAGCAAACCTTACACTCTAAATCCAAACAAACCTTACACTCTAAATCCAAGCAAACCTTACACTCTAAATATAATCAAACCTTACACTCTAAATCCAAGCAAACCTTACACTCTAAATATAATCAAACCTTACACTCTAAATCCACGCAAACCTTACACTCTAAATCCAAGCAAACCTTGCACTCTAAATCCAAGCAAACCTTACACTCTAAATCCCGCAAACGTTACACTCTAAATACAAGCGAACCTTACACTCTGATTCAAAGCAAACCTTACACTCTGAATCAAAGCAAAATTTACACTCTAAATCCAAGCAAACTTTACACTCTGAATCAAAGCAAACCTTACACTCTAAATCCAAGCAAACCTTACACTCTAAATCCAAGCAAACCTTACACTCTAAATCCAAGCAAATCTTACACTCTAAATCCAATCAAACTTTACACTCTGAATCAAAGCAAACCTTACACTCTAAATCCAAACAAACCTTACACTCTAAATCCAAGCAAACCTTACACTCTAAATATAATCAAACCTTACATTCTAAATCCAAGCAAACCTTACACTCTAAATATAATCAAACCTTACACTCTAAATCCAAGCAAACCTTACACTCTAAATATAATCAAACCTTACACTCTAAATCCAAGCAAACCTTACACTCTAAATCCAAGCAAACCTTACACTCTAAATCCACACAACCCTTACACTCTGAATCGAAGCAAACCTTACACTCTAAATCCAAGCAAACCTTACACTCTAAATCCACCTGTGACTCGCCCCTTCCGGGGCAGCTGTTCACACACAGTGTTTGCAAGTGCAGGTAATCTTGTGTGATGATTTCATGTTTCTATAATCTATAGTCATAAGTGAATTGTTGTGAGTTTATAGCACTTTATATACCAGCTGTGACAAAACTCAGTGATGCCGATTCATGCTGGGCTGGGCACGACGACAT
This sequence comes from Pleurodeles waltl, assembly GCF_031143425.1. Lineage (NCBI taxonomy): Eukaryota > Metazoa > Chordata > Amphibia > Caudata > Salamandridae > Pleurodeles > Pleurodeles waltl. The sequence goes on from NC_090439.1 coordinate 1,191,257,807, forward strand.
TGCAACGATGACCGTCGGGTTGGATAGAATGCTTGCCTTGGTGCCAGTAATGCCCTGGAGTGCATTGGCAGCTGTGGGTGCTTTGCAGGGGGCTCAGTTGCTGAGGTAGCTCAGTTGGCTAGGGCGCCCACTGCAGTGACGTGTGACTACCCGGCAGTCCTAGCTCCCATTACTGGTAGAGCAGCTCCTGAGGTGAAGGGACCTGCTGCCGAGCAGTCTTTGTAAAGTGCAGGTCAGGACGTTGCACCTTGGTGAAAGAGCTCAGTAAATCCACGTGTTTTTCACAAGCTCTGAGCTGTGACCTCGGGCTGGAATGAGGAGGCTGTAGTTTGTGGTTTCTCCTTTCACTGAATTTGCATGAAGGGTGGAACAAGAGAGTGGGGCCTGTCTGTCTGCAGCCAGTATTCTTTCCATGTCACCCTCTCGCCTGACCGCAGGATGCTGCCCCCTCCCCCGGGCATTATAAGGTACTGTTCGTGTATTCTGTTAAACTGGAAGAGCAGGATTTGTTCACAAACAGCTGTGAGTGAAGGCAGTGGCATTATCATGTATATCAAGGGTTTTTCGCCTCACATGTACTGTGGAGGAGACAACTGATGCCAGCCACAATACACACTGTTTGGTGAAGAGCTTTACACTATGTTGCATTTGGCACCACAGATGCTGTATCCAGGAAGGATGCTCCGTGTAGCTGCAGAATGTGGAAAGACCACCAAGTGAATCATCCGAGCCAAGGCCCTGTGCAAAGTCATCTATTCCTGTGTTGTTTATTACAGTGTAATGCTGCCCCATGCACAATATTACAGGCTCCTTATAAGGTGTACTAAGGAGAACTCAAACATGCATTGGCAAAGCCAATATACCTCGCCTACGCAAGACCTATTGGCTTTGCAATATTGTTTAGCCATGTTGTACATGTACACAGTTAAAAGTTAACAAAAATGTTTTTTTTAAAAAACATATTTGAATCTGTCAGTGCCTTCCCCCTTATATTCCTCTTGTTCCTATGGTGGGTGGGGGTACACAACATAGCCAACAACATGGGGGTGGGAGGGAAGGGGCAGCTCAAATACCTTAGGTAGGGTGCTCTGGAAAGAATTACGGCACCGTCATAGTGTGCTGTACAGTATGGTTAAAAAACATTGATCATGCCAATGCTCTCATTGTTGACCAATGCTCCTATAGGATGGGTTAGCAGGCAACAAGGAGGCAGGTAGGGTGAGGCGGGGGCAACAAGGTCAACAAGGGAGGGACTGGGGGGAACATGGACAACAGAGGGCGTGAGGGAGGGTCGGGGTCCAGCCACAACATGGACATCAGCAGGAGGAGGACCGGCATGTGAGGGCAAGCAACAACATGGACATCAGCAGGAGGAGGACCGGCATGTGGGGCAAGCAACAACATGGACCTCAACAGAAGGTGGACCAGAATGTGAGGGCAAGCAACAACATGGACATCAGCAGGAGGTGGACCGGCATGTGAGGGCAAGCAACAACATGGACATCAGCAGAAGGTGGACCGGAATGTGAGGGCAAGCAACAACATGGACATCAGCAGGAGGATGACCAGCATGTGGAGGCAAGCAACAACATGGACATCAGCAGAAGGAGGACCAGCATGTGAGGGCAAGCAACAACATGGACATCAACAGAAGGAGTATGAGCATGTGGGGCAAGCAACAACATGGACATCAGCAGAAGGTGGACCGGGATGTGAGGGCAAGCAACAACATGGACATCAGCAGGAGGATGACCAGCATGTGGAGGCAAGCAACAACATGGACATCAGCAGAAGGAGGACCGGCATGTGAGGGCAAGCAACAACATGGACATCAGCAGAAGGAGGACCGGCATGTGAGGGCAAGCAACAACATGGACATCAACAGAAGGAGGACCTGCAGGTGGAGGCAAGCAGCAACATGGACATCAGCAGAAGGAGTATGAGCATGTGGGGCAAGCAAAAACATGGACATCAGCAGAAGGAGGACCGACATGTAGGCGCAAGCAACAACATGGACATCAGCAGAAGGAGGACCAGCATGGGGGGCAAGCAGCAACATGGACATCAGCAGAAGGAAGACCGGCATATGGGGGCAAGCAACCAACTTGATTCATTTTAGAAAAGTGGACTTGCATTTTGCAAGTTGCAAGCAGTCAATAATTCATCAGGTCCACGTGTTGTGATTCAGGTACATTTATTGGTTTCCGTTATGGAAAGATTCAGCCTTGTAAATAGTTCACATGCAATAGATAGTTCCCAACAGGAGAGTAATCTTGAAAGTTGCAAGGAAGAACAGTCTATAATTCATGAGCATTTGTTGATATTCAACATTGGAAAGTTTTTGAAAATTACAAGAATAAAACAGCTGACACATGTTTCGCTCTTCGTGGTATGTTCACATAGGGCTTTCTCAAGGCTGCAAGCGATGGAGAATGGGCGGGTAAGATTTTAAAAGGAACCTTCCAAAAATTATAGAACAAGAAGCTAGTGAAGGTCATGCAGGGATCTCACCCATTGTTACTGGTGTTCAATAGACTAAGCATGGGAAGAAAAAGTGAAAGAAAAACTAGAAGTAAACCCAGTAACAGAGTAATCCCATCACCTAGTCTGAAAAACCGTGAGAAAAAGGCAGAAGAGTATTAATTACTATGATTGTTCGAAACACCTTGTAGGAAGGTAGCCTCTTTCTAGCCTAGTTACCCCCACTTTTGGCCTGTTTGTGAGTATATGTCAGGGTGTTTTCACTGTCTCACTGGGATCCTGCTAGCCAGGGCCCAGTGCTCATAGTGAAAACCCTATGTTGTCAGTGTGTTTGTTATGTGTCACTGGGATCCTGCTAGTCAGGACCCCAGTGCTCATAGGTTTGTGGCCTATATGTATGTGTTCCCTGTGTGATGCCTAACTGTCTCACTGAGGCTCTGGTACCCAGAACCTCAGTAGTTATGCTCTCTCTGCTTTCCAAATCTGTCACTACAGGCTAGTGACTAAGGGGGTCAAAAGACCGCGGCGGCCATTCTGTGTTTCCCGCTGGGCTGGCGGGCGACCGCCAGAAGGCCGCCCGCCAGCCCAGCGGGAAACCCCTTCCCATTCGGAGCCGGCGTAGTGGGAAGGGTGCGACGGGTGCAGTGGCACCCGTCGCGTATTTCAGTGTCTGCATAGCAGACACTGAAATGCAAAGTGGGGCCCTCTTACGGGGGCCCCGCGGCACCCCCTACCGCCATCCTGCTCCTGGCGGGAGACCCGCCAGGAACAGGATGGCGGTAGGGGGTGTCAGAATCCCCACGGCGGCGGAGCGCGCTCCGCCGCCATGGAGGATTCGCAGGGGCAGCAGAAAACCGGCGGGAGACGGCCGGTTTTCCTTGTCTGACCGCGGCCGAACCACCGCGGTCAGAATGCCCTGCGGGGCACCGCCGGTCTGTCGGCGGTGCTCCCGCCGACCCTGGCCCCGGCGGTCTGAGACCGCCGGGGTCAGAATGACCCCCTAAATTTACCAATTTACTTTGGTATACTGGTACACCCATATAATTCCCGTGTAAATGGTACTGAGGTACCCAGGGTATTGGGGTTCCAGGAGATCCCTTTGGGCTGCAGCATTTCTTTTGCCACCCATAGGGAGCTCTGACAATTCTTACACAGGCCTGCCACTGCAGCCTGCGTGAAATAACGTTCACGTTACTTCACAGCCATTTACCACTGCATAAAAGTAACTTATAGGTCACCAATATGTCTAACTTTCACCTGTTGAAGGTTGGGTGCAAAGTTACTTAGTGTGTGGGCACCCTGGCACTAGCCAAGGTGCCCCCACATCGTTCAGGGCAAATTCCCCGGACTTTGTGAGTGCGGGGACACCATTACACGTGTGCACTATACATAAGTCACTACCTATGTATAGCGTCACAATGGTAACTCCGAACATGGCCATGTAACATGTCTAAGATCATGGAATTGTCACCCCAATACCATTCTGGTATTCGGGGGTGACAATTCCATGATCCACCGGGTCTCTAGCACAGAACCCGGGTACTGCCAAACTGCCTTTCCAGTGTCTCCACTGCAGCTGCTGCTGTTGCCAACCCCTCAGACAGGTTTCTGCCCCCCTGGGGTCCAGGCAGCCCTTTCTGCGTGAGAATACCTCTGCCAGCTTCATCGCGACGTGGGACATCTGTCTTCCAAAGGAGAAGTTCCTAGTCCTCTTCTTTCTTGCAGAACTCCAAGCTTCTTCCAACCAGTGGCAGCTTCCTTGCACCTTCAGCTGGGGTTTCCTGAGCTCCTGCCCCCCCTGGACACTGTTGCGACTATTGGACTTGGTCCCCTTGTCTTACAGGTACTCAGGTCCAGAAATCCGTTGTCAGTGCACTGCTGGTGTTTGTTCTTCTTGCAGAATCCCCCTATCACGACTTCTGTGCTCTCTGGGGGTAGTAGGTGTACTTTACTCCTACTTTTCACTGTTTTCTTACAGTCCCAGCGACCCTCTACTTGCTCACATAGGTCTAGGGTCCATTTGTGGTTCGCATTCCACTTTTGGATTATATGGTTTGTGTTGCCCCTATACCTATGTACTCCTATTGCAATCTATTGTAATTCTACACTGTTTGCATTACTTTTCTTGCTATTACTTACCTAATTTTGGTTTGTGTACATATATCTTGTGTATATAACTTATCCTTATGGTCCACTTGTTTCAAATGTACTCAGGTCCGGAAATCCATTGTTGTTGCATTGCTGGTGTTGGTCTTCCTTGCAGAAATCCCCTATCACGACTTCTGTGTTCTCTAGGGGTTATAGGTGCAGTTTACACCTACTTTTCAGGGTCTTGGGGTGGGCTATTTTTCTAACCCTCACTGTTTTCTTACAGTCCCAGCGACCCTCTACAAGCTCACATAGGTTTGGGGTCCATTCGTGGTTCGCATTCCACTTTTGGAGTATATGGTTTGTGTTGCCCCTATACCTATGTGCTCCTATTGCAATCTACTGTAACTTTACATTGCTTGCATTACTTCCTTTTGCTATTACTGCATATCTTTGATATTGTGTACATATATCTTGTGTATATTTGGCATCCTCATACTGAGGGTACTCATTGAGATACTTTTGGCATATTTTCATAAAAATAAAGTACCTTTATTTTTAGTAACTCTGTGATTTGTGTTTTCTTATGATATTGTGCATATGACACCAGTGGTATAGTAGAAGCTTTGCATGTCTCCTAGTTCAGCCTAAGCTGCTCTGCTATAGCTACCTTCTATCAGCCTAAGCTGCTAGAAACACCTCTTCTACACTAATAAGGGATAACTGGACCTGGCACAAGGTGTAAGTACCTCTGGTACCCACTACAAGCCAGGCCAGCCTCCTACACACCTTCCATGTTAATCAAGGCTGAACAAGTGTCAATAAAACCTATATCAATAGTGAAGTTAGAAGACCAAAAAAACAGTGAAAAGATGATCAGTCATGCACTACTTTATGAAATTATTCCAAGAAAAACGAAGAAGAGTCATACCATTGGAAAATTCATCTCAAATTGTTCATTATAGAAATACAGGTAGTCCAAATACAAGAAATATAACAAAAATAAATATATGGAAGAAACAGAATGACGTTTAGTAGTTAAAATGGCAATATATAACCTAAAGTGGTTATAAAAATACAAACGATATATGGGGGTGTGCTAAATATAATTTGAGTTGCCCAAAATGCAGTAGTAAAAGGGGTAATGTTGGTATTCTAGGAAAAAAGTTTATCAGGCAGCATCTCCTGTAGAACTGGCAGTCATCTCTAGTATGTTGCCGCTATTCATGAACAACATGTACATCAAAGGAAAGGTGAGGTTTGGGACAAGCAAAAGCATGGACATGAATGGAGGGAGAGCTGGTAGGGGCAAGCAACAAGGACTAGGGTGGGAGGGAGACCGAGGGGAGAGAAGTACAGAAGGTGGTCAACAGAAAAGGTCGCACTCTGGTGGAGTGCTTAACCCAAAGAAAGAATAATGGCTAAGTGCCAAGGAGTAATGTCATGTCTCTTTAAACTAGATGTCTCTCTTATGTATACCCCCTATAACTAGATGGTGGCAAACATTTTTATCACTCAAACATGCAATTGCTTCATTGCTCATGTTTGGCTGCCAAACAAATACATTTTGTTCGACCTTCATAGGATCATTCTTTGGCTCTGCTACATAGATGATCTATTCATTATATGGAATGGCTCAGATGAAGAATTTGATACATATTTCCAGAAGCTGAACCAAAATGATTGTGGACAATTTACTTCTAATATCAATGCCACACAAATACATTTCTTGGTTATTAGCGTCTATGTGGAGAACAACCAACTGCATACAACCATGTACAGAAAAGAAACTGCCACAAATAGTATCTTGCATGGGACAACCTTTCATCCAAAACCATTACTTAAAAGCATCCCATTTGGGGAGTTCCTAAGAATGAGAAGGAACTGCACTGATGATAGTGAAATGGAATTTCAATTTCGAAATGTAAAAGAACGATTTCTCCAGAGAAAATATCCCAAATCTCATATCGAGTTAGGGGTGAAAAAGGTGCAGGGCAAAAATTGCCAACAACTTCTGATTGATGAACCACACACCACTGTTGAAATGGAAAAAGAAGGTCCCCGTCTGTCACTTACAGCAAAGAGAGGAAAAAGATTGTGAATATCTTCAAAAAGCATTGGAACATATTGAGAATTGATCATAGCACCAATAGTAGGCATGAGACCACAGGTAACATACAGGAGATCACGTTCAATTAAAGATATGTTGGTGAAGAGTCACTTTTCGACACAACCAAAAAAGAACTGGCTGAACGAAGGATCCACAGGTTTCTATAAATGCAATAGCAAGCAATGTTAAAACCTTTAAGAGCTATAGAGGAAAATAGATTACCATCTTGCAAAGAATAACATGTAATAGCCAGTTTGTTGTCTATTTGATTGAATCCAAGTGTGGCCTACAGTACATAGGAAGCACAGTCTGTCCCTTAAAAAAGAGGAGTTTGGAACACATAAGGGCAATACAACATCGAGATCAAAGTTATGCAGTAGCGAGACACCATAACAGGCCCCATGCGACAGACTGGAAGAGCTTGAGATTTTTTGGTTTGGCTCAGGTTAACAGAAATTAACGTGGTGTAGATAGCCCTTCAAACTACGACAACTTGGAAGCAAATACATAATTCAACTCCGAACTGAGACACCTTATGGATTGAATATGAATGAGGAACTTTATGTGCATATATGAATAGAATAACATTGTAGCAGAAAAGAATGAAAAGTATAGGAATGTGTAGTGTTTTTTAATATTATTTTTACCAAAATCATTGGAAGGATAATACTAAGCTTAGGGGCACCTCGTTTCTATCTTTCTTTTTGCCTGTAGCTGTGGGAATTATAGATATTGGCAAAAATCTTGCATGGTATGTGTATAAGTTCAAGTGATGCTATACCTTTGAACAAAATGTATGTGTTTGGCAGCCAAACATGAGCAATGAAGCAATTGCATGTTTGAATGATAAAATGTTTGCCATCATCTAGTTACCCCTGGGGCATATATAAGAGAGACATCTAGTTTGAAGAGACTTGACATTACTCATTGGCACTTAGCCATTATTCTTTCAGTGACTTTCATCAAGAACTATTCTGGTGTTGAATTGATAAGGATATTTAGAATAGCTCAAGCTAGATGTAATATAAGATCAACACTTGATTATTTAAGGGCTCTAAATTGAATAAAAAGATATATTGTTTAAACTATATTTCCATGAATCGCTAGATAATATCTGTTTAAGTGTATAGTTGTTTTAATTGTATTTTTTGTATAAACAGACTACATGGTCCAGAATGCCTCATAATGGGCGAAATGGACTTTCACTATTAATGGAAAATAGTAGAAGGACTCACTTTAACTGTGAGCAAGACTCGTAATGAGTTAAAACGCGTTGGTGGTTGCTGTAACATTTAATAAAGAAGGATTTATGTAAACCTCCTGGAGTGCAGTGAATATCTTTGAAATTTATATATATATATATATATATATATACATATATATATATATATTTGTATATATATTTATTTATTTATTTTTTCTCTGAAAAAAACGAAGGTTTATAGTTGGGTTCTACAAAATCCTAGAAATTCAGCAGTTATAGTTAGAGTTCTTTCAAGTAACTATAACTCACACCCTAAGATAACTATAACTTGCACCCTTGCCATGCACAATTTTCTTATCAATAATGTTATTGCATACGTTGCAGTGATACCAAAGTTACCATACAAGGTCTCATCAATGACATAGCATGTGGAGAAATTGAGGCAAGGCAAGGCGAAGGCGCAAGTTATAGTTATAGTTACCTTAGGGCACAAGTTCAGCAGAATCCTTTGATCCTGAAGCTAGGAGCTAGTCTCAGGTCAGGATCCACCAGGCAGAGCAACTGAACAACACTCAGGGGACTTGGGTGCAGAGGTGTTCGTGAGACTTCACATCAGGAGACTAGTCAGCTAACCCTTGGAGTCACTCTGGATTCAAGTGATGGAGGTCCAATCGTTACCCAGCCAGAGAGAGCAGTAGGCGCCAGGGCAGCACAACAGTGCAGCAATCTTCCAGAGCAGCAGTCCAGCAGAGTGTCAGTCCTTTAGTACGGCAGTCCTTCTTCCTGACAGAGTGGTTTCATGTCCAAAAGTGTACTGAGTTGGTGGTGTTAGAGGTCCTGTACTTATACCCAGTTGTGTCTTTGAAGTGAGGGAGATTTCAATGAAGGGTCTTTGAAGTGCATAGAATCCTCTCTTACTGCCCTGGCTCTAGACTCACTCCAGGGGAGTATGCACTCCTTTGTGTATGGACAGGACACAGCCTATTCACGTGTAAGTGTGAGGCTGTGCCCAGCTCCTCCCTCCCACCCTCCCAGTAAGACCCATAAATTAACAACTTTGGTGTGTGGCTGTCTACATGGAATATACCAAGCTCAGCTGGCACCCAACCCAGACAGTAATCAAATTCAGGCAACAGGCACCAAATGTATAAAGTAAGAAATGCCAAATTTCTAACAGTGGCATTTTCAGAATTACAATTTAAAATCTGACTTTATCATGAGTTGTGAATTTAAATTGTGGTTCCAGAGATGCCAGACTTGGGGGAGTGTTATCTCTTCCCAATTAGAAATAACACTTATGAAATGTAATACGGTAATCCCAATGTTATCCTATGGCCTTGCAGTAGTGAAAAACAAGTTTAAGCGTTTTTCACTACCATGGCTTGTAAAACTCAAAAGTGCATGTCTTACTTTTGAGATACGCTGTCCAGGGCCTACCTTAAGGGTGAGATATGTAAGAAGAAGGAAGGTTTGCCCCTGGCAAGAGGTTTAGCTTAATTAAAAATGTTATAATGCACTCAATTAAGCCATTGATTGTTAGAAACAAAAACACAATCAATGTAAACAATGAATGTGTGCAGTTCTGGAGCGAATCCTGCCTCTACTCATATTAAATTATTGTAAGCTAGTCCTCCAGAAAGTGAACTAGATCCAGAATGTGCAACTATGTGTCCAGGCTATATAGATCAAACAATCTGGGTACAAGCTTCAACTAGTTTTGATAGTGCTTGGACAGAAAAGTATTTATACTGTTCTGCACAGTTTATTCGGAAACATGCCAATTCACAAATTTCCAATGCAAATCCAAATGTTGCTGCACACTTGTAGATGAAAGTTACAAAGGTATCCGCAGTAAGAGACTGAAAGTTAATATTGGTTTCGCTGGTGTGACCCAATGTATTTCAGGTGAAGTACCCTTAGCAAGGTTAACTGTAACTGAAAACATTTTTGAAAAAACATTTTTGAAAAACAGCACCATGGAGGTCAGAAAACGGGGAAAAGGAAAAAGGTAAAATGTAAATGAGAAAACTTAATGCAAAAGAGGGCACAGGAAGCCAAGATGCAAAACTGTGATCCACATTGTGGTAAAGTCAGACGTTGAGTAGGAAACAGGTGTGCACCTGTGTAAAACCAGCAATGGACTTAATGATGACCTTGCTAATTTAAATGCCAGCGCGTCATACACAACAGTCATGAATTGGTGGCAATTTAAACACCCAAAACGTGATGGTAAACGTGCCAAGTAACAAAACCCATTGAAAATGTGCAGACAAGAATCTATTAACCAACATGACTGCGGTGCCCAGCATGCAACACAAACACAACATGTGACAGAGATTCCACTTCCTGTCAATGCCAATCAAAGATAATGGAATATGGGAAGATCCTGCCAATAGTTAATGATGCGATGAGCTATCCGACAAGTGCCAGATCTTGAAAACAATGGATAATAACCTTGAGGACAGTGACTATAGTCTACAATTTCGTAAGCTTGCATCCCCATGAAGTGAGTTGAAAGAAAAATAGGTACCTGATGCATAAGTTAACTGTGTTTGGCTGAAAGCGCCCAGAAGCAGTGTGTGAAAAAACATAATCGCTTGTGATGTTCGGATGTGCACTGGAGCCGCAACCAATAGACCGGTTATGGCAAGGTGGCAGTATTATGTGGTATGACTGGGGTGTCGTACCATGTAATACTAGCAAATTACCCAGAAGTGGCCCTCTGTTTCACACCAGTAAAGCTTAGCACAGTCCTGGTAGAGTGGCAAAGAGCAGTCAGACAACTTAGAGGAACATTGGGTAAAGCAGTTTACAACACCAACATGGGTGATAAGTAGTTGACACGACTCAATAGAGATCCAACACAAATTTACAAAAATAAAACAGATTTTTATATTATTTTAGACACTAGAATAATCTCAATAAGTTGGCGGTAAGTGGAGTTATCATATTTTAAGAGATTAAGGCCCTCATTATGAACATGTCAGTTCGTTCCGCGCCGCCGGCGGTGGAGGTAAAAACCACCAACAGAGGAGCAGGCGGGACCGCCAAATAATGAACCAAATGAAAGACAGGCATCCCGAAAACCACACACTGCCAGCAGAGGAGTGCCAACGTCGACGGCAGAGTCTGCCCACAACCCGACGGAAAGGCCCAACCCGCCCATCAAATAATGAACCACCAGTCGGCAGCCAGTTCCGGGGCAGGAAACACCGCCACGCAAAACCAGGCGGAAATGAACCAAATATAAGGAGACACTCACCGGAGGCCTACACAGTGTCAGCCTTGCTCCTTGCCATATACCTCCACGACTGAGACCGCCGACGAAGACGACAACAGTAAGTACTGCAACCTGCTGAACAAGGGAAGAAAAGGCACAGATACATACCCACCCACTCTACCCACCCTGCGACGCCCCCAACCCTTCACAGCAGCACAAGTCATACACCCCACAACAAGAGATACTTACCTGACACAAGGCAAATCCAACCTGACCCTAGTACAAACAAATGCCCTACACCCATAAACAATGAAACAAAAGACCAGGGTTCAACAGGGTGCCTCCACAACACAGGCCACACAGAAATCTTTAATGAAAGCTCACAGAGCCAAATTGTCCAAACAGGGCCAATGGCAGTCTGTACGGCTACAATTGCCATGAGCCACAACGGACCCAACCTGACTCCCACAAGTGCACGGTACTCCACCTAATGGGGCAACAAAGGAGCATCCAGGCACCTCACGGAACAGGACAGGGGGTGGTTAGGGTGGGGATTTGCAATGGGGGTGGGCCTTGGACTTTTGTTTGGAAGGTGGAGGGGGGGATTGTCCTTTGAAGGGGTGGGGGTGTTTTGAGCGGGTGGAGCCAGATGGACTAGGCTCAGTCCGGGCCTTTTTTTCCACTGGTGAAGGAGCATGGGAATGTGAAAGGCGAACAGGGGTGGGCTGTGAAGTGGAAGGAGTGGAAAGGGCAAGAAGGTGAGCACGCTTGGGGACAAGACAGGGTGGGCCAGTGGGTTGGAAGAGGTCAGAACGGGAGAGGAAAAATTTCTTCGGAGCAATTGGGGTGGTCCTGATGAGGGCGTGGGAGTGGAGGCAGAGGCATTGATGTATGTGGTGTAGGGGTGCATGTAGTGGGTGCAGGTGACTGGACAGTGTGCTGTGGTGTGGTGGATGTGTGATGGGTGGGTGTCTTGGTGCGTTTGAATGTTTTTGGAGGTGGGGGTGAACACAGTGGGAGAAGACAGGCAGCTAGTATGGATGTATGTTGTGTGGGTGTCTGCAAGTCTGGTGAGTGTGCTGCATGTGTCAACTACAGTAGTTGTGGTGAGTGCAGGTGTGGTGCATGGGGTGCATGTAGGGATGTCTGCTATTGTGGTGAGCGCAGTAAGATGAGCAGCAACAGTGACTGAAGGTGCAGTGCATGAGGGTGTGGATGTAGAGGGGACATACAGGGAGGCAGAAGAGGTGGGCACACTGGGGGAAGTGGATGTTGTTGTGTGTGCATGTGTCTGTTGGCTGTGTGAATGCTTGTGGTGGGAGGTGTGGTGCTTGTGTTTAGAAGTGTGCTTCTTGTGTGTATGTGGTTGACTGCGTGTCTGAATGTGTGCCTTGGACCGGTGAAGGGAGTGGGGTGCTGGAAGGGGTAGAGGAGGTTGGAGGGGGGGCATAATGGCCAGCATAACTGGCTGCTGTCCAAGAGGAGGCCAGAGCCTGAAAAGATCTCTGTAGGGCAGACATGGCACCGTGAATGCCATCCAGATAAGCATCTGTTTTCTGCACCTCTGATGGTAGCCCCTGGATGGCATTGACAATGGTTGTCTGCCCTACAGAGATGGTTCTCAAGAGGTCAATAGCCTCCTATGTGAGGGCAGCAGGGCTGACTGGGGCAGGGGAGGAGGTGCCTGGGGCAAAGGAGATGCCCACCTTTCTGGGTGAGCGGGCACAGGCAACTCGGTGGGGAGCAGAAGGAAGGGCTGTGATGGAATGGGGGGTGGTGGAAGAGGTCACTGTAGTGGTGTGGCCACTAGGGTCCTCCACCGCTGGGGAGCGCCCATCAGAGGAGGTCTTGGAGTCACTACCTCCTGTGGTAGTTGCCTCCCCGTGGAACTCCCCGCGCCCTCCCACCCACTGGTCCCCTGGGTGTCGGATGTCTCTGCCTCTGTGGATCCGTGGGCCGCTGCTTCCCCACTTGCTGGTGCCTCAGCTCCCTCGCCAGATGTTGCTGCTGTACCAAACCAACATAAGAGAACAGGGATGGGGAGACAAAACAGGAGAGACACTTGTAAATGGCTCAATGGAGGTATATAATGGCTAGACAAACACCCACCAGGAAGACACACCCAACAGGCAGAACCGTTTACTATGCCCATGGCCATGCACCTGACTACAGACCAGAATACTGCTTTACACCCATCCCCTGGACTATCTAAGGAGGCGACATGTGGGAGACCTGACAAAGACACCCCTACACCCTTTGGGGACCATAAAGTAGATGGACCGCAGTCGGAGTCCCTGCCTCTGAGCAGCATGAACCCTAATGCACACACAGACATCCTTCCAGACTGAAGTTTGTGAAATGAGTACTCACCCCCTTGTGACTGCTATGCAGCCTTCAAGCGCCTATCCAGGTCTGGGTATGCCACCACCAGGATACGTCGCATGAGGGGGGGTCAGTGCCCGACGGGCACCCCTACCACGTTGAGAGGACTTCCCCAGCTGAGCTTCACAGATCTTACGTGGCCAGCGCCGCAGGTCCTCCCACCTCTTTCAGCAGTGGGTGCTCCGCCGGTTGTAGACCCCCAGGGTCTGCACTTCCTTGACAATGGTATGCCAAAGTGCCCTCTTCTGGTGGGCGCTGACCGAAAAGGGTGACACAGATATGGAACACAGAGGTCAGGCACTTGGAAGATAGGTACAGCTGGTTAATTGTCCACTATGGGATGGACAGTACTCTCAGACTTACAGGCCATACGCACGCAGCATACCATGCACCACGGCCCATGCAGACTCAGAGATGCACACATATGTCCATTCAACACCATCCATTACACCCAAACAGTCCCCCCCAAACCCAGACTCACCTGTACCTCTGGCCATCCGTACAGTTTTGCGTACAGGGGCAGGACCCTGTCCACTAGCCTCTCTAGTTCCTCCTGGGTGAAGGCCGGGGCCCTTTCCCCTGCAATACGAGCCACATCCATTGCCAGAGGCAGGCCACAGCAGTACAGACAGTGGAGTACCTGTCTGCACAAGATCAGGGAGTCAAGTGAATAATCGATGATGAAATTGCGTACGTTCTGCGGTGGTGTGCACTGTCACTGCCGGCGGCGATCATGATACGCTAGAATTCCCCATTGGCATCCATATTAACCAATGACGGTGCGAACGGCGGTAAACACCACCTTACGCTGTGACATCAACCGCTAGCGGTATGAGGTCACTTCCACAACGAAAGGCCTGGATTACAGTGAGCAGACATTTTGCCAGTAACTACGCATCTATAAATAAAACTTTGCACAATGCAGGCCTTACTAGCCACATGAAGCACCTAAGCATGTGTCCATACCGTAATATACCACACATGAAATACTCTGTTCCCTCATTGTGCTATAGATGTAGATCTGTCAGGAAGCAGTTAATGTTGAGTCACTACAATGAACTATGCAGTGCCTAAAGGATGAAATGTGTGCCTATGTATGTGTCTTTATCGCACCTTTTTGAAACCCCTCGTAGGTACCGACCCTTGTGGCGAGGAAGGGCACCATCGCTGTACAGACCACTTGTGGATATGAGGACCACGGTGGAGCATCAGATCACAATCAATTACAGACTCACATGTGCAACAATTCAGGAGCTTTGTGCTTTACTGGATCCTGCACTAACTCTGGGAAATCGTAATCAGAATGCCATCCCTACTGAAGTGCAGGTGCTCTCCTCACTCCATTTCCTGGCCACGGGCTCATTTCAAGTGACAGTGGAATGGGTGCTGGATTTTCACAGCCAATGTTCACCATGGTACTGACAAGATCTCTGAATGCATTTGTACGACACCTGCAGTCCTATATTGAGGTTTCCCCAAAGAACTGACCTCCCTGCCTTCAAGTCTGAATTCTATGCCTTTGCCAACATACCCCATGTTATAGGTGCCATAGATGGCACCCACATATCGATCATTGCAACAATGTAGCGCCTCATCCTGCTGGCTTTCTTGACTGTTTCCTGGTGGTGCATGCTTTGAGGCCTGTCTTCCTTCACCCTGCACTGGAAGCCAAGAAGAAATCTCCCGTGGGTCGACGTAATCTTCCCCCTGCCAACGCAGGCACCAAACTTTTGCATCACCGGTCCTCTGGGTCCCCTCTCATCCTGACGAGCGTGGTCCCTGGAACACAGGTGCTGGGTCCAAGGGTCTCCCACAGTCCAGTGGCCCCTATGTCCAAAGTAGATGGAGGTAAGTCCTTGCCTCCCCACGCCAGACAGCAAACCTGTGCACTGCGTGATTTGCAGGTGCTTCGGCTTTTCTGCACTTTTTCAAGGATTCCTTTGTGCACAGCCTAGCCTGGTTCCCCAGCACTCCATCCTGCATTGGCCAACTCGATAAGTTGGACTCTGATGTCTTGGGACCCTCCTTTGTGACTCTGAGTCGACCGCTGTCCTCAGATCTTCTAAGTGCCTGCTCCAGTACTTCTGCGTGTGCTGCCTGCTTCTGCGGGGGCTCTCTGAGTTGCTGAGCGCCCCCTCTGTCTCCTCCTCCAAGGGGCGACATCCTGGTCCTTCCTGGTCCCCAGCAGCACCACCCAAAAACCTCAACCGCGACTCTTGCAGCTAGCAAGGCTTGTTTGCGGTATTTCTGCCTGGAAACACTTCTGCAACCTCCAGCAAACCGCGGGACATCTTCCATCCAAAGGAGACGTTCCTAGCCCTTTGTGTTGTTGCAGAATCTTAGGCTTCTTCCACCCAAAGACAGCCCTTTTTGCACCTTCATCCGGGGTATGGTGGGCTCCTGTCCCCCCGGACACTTTTGTGACTCTTGGACTTGGTCGCCTTCCTTTACAGGTCCTCGGGTCCAGGAATCCATCCTCAGTGTTTTGCTGCTGCTTGTGGTTCTTGCAGAATCCCCTATCACGACTATTCTGTCTTTCTGGGGTAGTAGGGTAACTTTACCCCTACTTTTCAGGGTCTTGAGGTGGGGTATTTTGGACACCCTTACTGTTTTCTTACAGTCCCAGCAACCCTTTACAACTTCCTATAGGTCTGTTGTCCATTCGTGATTCACATTCCACTTTTGGAGTATATGTTTTGTGTTGCCCCTAGACCTATGTCTACCGATTGCATCCTATTGTGATTCTACATTGTTTGCACTACTTTTCCTACGTTACTTACCTGTTTTGGGTTTGTGTACATATAATTTGTGTATATTACTTACCTCCTAAGTGAGGGTATCCTTTGAGATATTTTTGGCATATTGTCACTAAAATAAAGTACCTTTATTTTTAGTAACTCAGAGTATTGTGTTTTCTTATGATATTGTGCTATATGATATAAGTGCTATAGTAGGAGCTTTGCATGTCTCCTAGTTCAGCCTAAACTGCTTTGCCATAGCTACCTCTATCAGCCTAAGCTGCTAGAAACACCTCTATTCTACTAATAAGGGATTACTGGACCTGGCTGTAGGAGGCTGGACTGGCTTGTAGTGAGTACCAAGGGGTACTTACACCTTGCACCAGGCCCAGGTATCCCTTATTAGTGTATAGGGTGTCTAGCAGCTTAGGCTGATAAATAATGGCAGCTTAGCAGAGCAGCTTAGGCTGAACTAGGAGACGAGTGAAGCTCCTACAGTACCACTAGTGTCACTTGCACAATTTCATAAGAAAACACAATACACAGATATACTAAAAATAAAGGTACTTTATTTTTATGACAATATGCCAAAGTATCTTAGTGAGTACCCTCAGTATGAGGATAGCAAATATACACAAGATATATGTACACAATACCAAAAATATGCAGTATAGTAATAGAAAACAGAGCAAATAATGTATAGTTACAATAGGATGCAATGGGGACACATAGGGATAGGGGCAACACAAACCATATACTCCAAAAGTGGAATGCGAACAACGAATGGACCCCAAACCTATGTGACCTTGTAGAGGGTCGCTGGGACTGTAAGAAAACAGTGAGGGTTAGAAAAATAGCCCACCCCAAGACCCTGAAAAGTGAGTGCAAAGTGTACTAAAGTTCCCCAAAGAGCACAGAAGTCGTGATAGGGGAATTCTGCAGGAAAGACCAAAACCAGCAATGCAACAACGATGGATTTCCAGACGAGAGTACCTGTGGAAGAAGGGGACCAAGTCCAAAAGTCACGATCAAGTCGAGAGTGGGTAGATGCCCAGGAAATGCCAGCTGTGGGTGCAAAGAAGCTGTTACTAGGCAGTAGAAGCTGAAGATTCTGCAGGAACGACAAGGGCTAGAAACTTCCCCTTTAGAGGATGGATGTCCCACGTCATGAAGAGTTGTGAAAAAGTGTTTTCCTGCAGAAAGACCACAAACAAGCCTTGCTAGCTGCAAGCTTGCGGTTTATGGTTTTTGGATGCTGCTGTAGCCCAGGAGGGACCAGGATATCGCAAATTGCGTGAGAGGACAGAGGGGGCATCCAGAAAGACAAAGAGCTCTCTCAGAAGCAAGCAGCACCCGGAGAAGTGCCAGAACAGGCACTACAAAGAGGAGTGAAATGGTGCTCACCCAAAGTTGCACAAGAGAGTCCCACGCCGCCGGAGGACAACTCAGGAGGTCGTGCAATGCAGGTTAGAGTGCCGTGGACCCAGGCTTGGCTGTGCACAAAGGAAATCCTGGAAAAGTGCACAGGAGCCGGAGTAGCTGCAAAAGACGCGATTCCCAGCAATGCAGTCTGGCGAGGGGAGGAAAGGACTTACCTCCACCAAACTTGGACTGAAGAGTCACTGGACTGTGGGAGTTACTTGGACAGAGTTGCTGGATTCAAGGGACCTCGCTCGTCGTGCTGAGAGGAGACCCAGGGGACTGGTGATGCAGTTCTTTGGTGCCTGCGGTTGCAGGGGGACGATTCCGTCGACCCACAGGAGATTTCTTCGGAGCTTCTAGTGCAGAGAGGAGGCAGACTACCCCCACAGCATGCACCACCAGGAAAACAGTCGAGAAGGCGGCAGGATCAGCGTTACAGAGTTGCAATAGTCATCTTTGCTACTTTGTTGCAGTTTTGCAGGCTTCCAGCGCGGTCAGCAGTCGATTCCTTGGCAGAAGGTGAAGAGAGAGATGCAGAGGAACTCTGATGAGCTCTTGCATTCGTTATCTAAGGAATTCCCCAAAGCAGAGACCCTAAATAGCCAGAAAAGAGGGTTTGGCTACTTAGGAGAGAGGATAGGCTAGCAACACCTGAAGGAGCCTATCAGAAGGAGTCTCTGACGTCACCTGCTGGCCCTGGCCACTCAGAGCAGTCCAGTGTGCCAGCAGCACCTCTGTTTCCAAGATGGCAGCGGTCTGGAGCACACTGGAGGAGCTCTGGGCACCTCCCAGGGGAGGTGCAGGTCAGGGGAGTGGTCACTCCCCTTTCCTTCGTTCAGTTTCGCGCCAGAGCAGGGCTGAGGGGTCCCTGAACCGGTGTAGACTGGCTTATGCAGAAATGGGCACCATCTGTGCCCATGAAAGCATTTCCAGAGGCTGGGGGAGACTACTCCTCCCCTGCCTTAACACCTTTTTCCAAAGGGAGAGGGGGTAAAACCCTCTCTCTGAGGAAGTCCTTTGTTCTGCCTTCCTGGGCCAAGCCTGGCTGGACCCCAGGAGGGCAGAAACCTGTCTGAGGGGTTGGCAGCAGCAGCAGCTGCAGTGAAACCCCTGAAAAGGCAGTTTGGCAGTACCCGGGTCTGTGCTAGAGACCTGTGGGATCATGGGATTGTGCCAACAATGCCAGGATGGCATTGAGGGGGCAATTCCATGATCATAGACATGTTACATGCCCATATTCAGAGTTACCATTGTTAAGCTACATATAGGTAGTGACCTATGTGTAGTGCACACGTGTAATGGTGTCCCCGCACTCACAAAGTCTGGGGAATTTGCCCTGAACAATGTGGGAGCACCTTGGCTAGTGCCAGGGTGCCCACACACTAAGTAACTTAGCACCCAACCTTTACCAGGTAAAGGTTAGACATATAGGTGACTTATAAGTTACTTAAGTGCAGTGGTAAACAGCTGTGAAATAACGTGGACGTTATTTCAATCAGGCTGCAGTGGCAGGCCTGTGTAAGAATTGTCAGAGCTCCCTATGGGTGGCAAAAGAAATGCTGCAGCCCATAGGGATCTCCTGGAACCCCAATACCCTAGGTACCTCAGTACCATATACTAGGGAATTATAAGGGTGTTCCAGTATGCCAATGTGAATTGGTGAAATTGGTCACTAGCCTGTTAGTGACAATTTGGAAAGAAATGAGAGAGCATAACCATTGAGGTTCTGGATAGCAGAGCCTCAGTGAGACAGTTAGTCATAACACAGGTAACACATACAGGGCACACTTATGAGCACTGGGGCCCTGGCTGGCAGGGCCCCAGTGACACATACAACTAAAACAACATACATACAGGGTAAAGTTGGGATAACATGCCAGGCAAGATGGTACTTTCCTACACTGGCACAAGGTGTAAGTACCACAAGGTACCCACTATAAGCCAGTCCAGCCTCCTACACCAGGCGCATGTCCACTCTTCCTTCGGACAGTAGAGGCCTTTGGGGTCCCATGACCAGGAATCAACAGTTGGAACCTCTCCACCAAGTCCAGCAGCTCTGGGTGCAGAGGTGGCCTTCCAGCTGCCAATCACAGGCAGGTGGTACCAAAGATGCTTTGCCACACACTCAACACACTTCCTTCAGGATGCAGAATCTCAGCAGTGGGGTCATTGCTGATCTTAGTCATTATTGCTGGGAGACGCTCAGGAATCGGTGATGTCCTGGAAAGGGTTGGTTACAGGGCTGGTGACCAACAAGCCTTTGTAGTGGCAAATGTAGTCCATGGGTACTTCAATTGCTGGAGGCCTTCAGGAGTGGGGTGGCAGCTCGAAACTTGTTGACAGCCTCACCACAACTACCAGAATGTAGCTCACCATTTCTCTTTGGGCTTCTTGTGGCACAGAACAGCGATTCTTCTGCAGGTTGCAGGTGACTAGTCCCATCAGTCAGGGGAGTCTGCTTTAGTTTCTGGCATCCACTGGGGTCCCTCTTGCAGGGAGTAATCAGCTTTTGCCATGGGCACTCGTTGAACACTCGGTTCCAGTATACAGTCTCCTCAGGACACTTAAGTGCTCTATCTTTGCTCTGCGGCAAAGTCCAAAGTCCTGTTGTCAGTGCCAGTGTGTTCTCTGTGCCTTTCTTAGATTCAAGCTCAGAACTGAGGTTTTGGTGTTAGAGGAGCCCCTTAAATCCTAGTTTAGTTGTGTAGGAAGCTGGTTTGTGTTTAGCAGGTTCCAACGGTACTTACACCTTACACCAGGTCCAGGTATCCCCTATTAGTGAAGTGTTTATCTAGGAGGCATGCAAAGCTCATGCAATATCACTGTAGTCACACAGCACTTACACACATGAAAGAATACACCCAGTGTTACAAAAATAAAGGTACTTTATTATGGTAAACACAACATCAAAATTACTATAGAAGCAATACTCCCTTAGGAGGTAAGTAATACACAAATTATATACACTAGTTGTTAGAAATAGGCATAAGAATAGTTAAAAACGGTGCTAATATTGTAAACCTAGTAGAGCACAAAACATGTACTAAAAAAATGGAATGCGAGAGTTGCACTCCCACCTAGGTAAGTGGAATGTGTAGAGGGGATCTGGGGGTATTAGAAAATCAGAAAGGTAATTACCACAATTCCCCCCAGTAATCAGGAAAGCAGGAGTAAATTAGTAGACATTTCCCAAAACACCTACTTATAAGAAAAGAAGAGAAATGCAAAAGAAAAATGAAAAAGACGATTGCAAGAAACCAACGGTGGATTCCTGAAGAGGAAGACCTGTGCAAAGAGGGACAGAAGTCACAGAAGAGTCCAGTGGGGGCAGGAGCCCCTACTCACCAAGCGGGAGATAGCATGAGTAGGTCGACGGTGAGGAAAGAAAGTCAGCACTGCAGCCCTGGAGTTGAAGTCAAGTTCCTAAAGGACGCAAGTGATGTCCCACAACGGAAGGAAGATTGCAGTAGGGTTTGCATGTCAGGATTCCACCAACAAGCCTTGGCACAGGCAAAACTGGCGGTTGACGGAAAGTGGTGCTGCTGGGGACCAGCAAGGCCCAGGAGGACTCAACCCAGGAGGGGGAGTCAGAGGGAGCCCTCAGCACCGCAGAGAGCCTACAGACGTACAGGCAGCACTCACAGGAGTCCCACAGGATGGGAACACAGAAGTTGCAAATGGAGCTCATGCAGCACTACGAAACGGAGTCCCACCCCACAGGAGAGCCACTAAGGGAGCTGTGTGTCGAAGGAAGGAGTGCTGGGGGCTGGGGCTATAAGATGCCGGCAGACCTCATGGAAGAAGTGTCAACAAGCCTTGGCAGCTGCAAAAGATGCAGTGCATGGGGATATTGTCCTCCGTGGGAAAGTAAGGGCTTACCTCCACCCAAGTTGGACAGCTAGTAGAGTGGACCGACAGGACCACTTCCAACTACCACCCATGATGCAGGATCCACACAGCTCAGCAGGAGAGGGGATCCACGCAGCCAGTCATCATTGCAATTGGTGCCTGCAGATGCAGGGGAGTGACTCCTTCACCCCAAGGGAGATTCCTTCTTCTTTCCTGTGCAGACTGAAGACAAGCTGTCCTTAGAGGATGCACATCTGGGGAAATGTTGCAGGAGCTGAAAGAAGCCATGGACACAATGTTGTGTGTGAAATCTTTGTCTTTGTTGCAGATTGTCGGGTCCTGGAGAGTCCAGATGCAGTTTCTTTGGTCAGAAGTCAAAGTGGAGGTTGCAAAGGAATCCTGCTGGAATCTTGCAAGCCGAATTTGAGGAACCACCCAAAAGGGAGAACCTAAATAGCGCTGAAAGAGGGATTGGTCACCTGGCTGGGTGACCACCTATCACGAGGGGGCTCTGATGTCACCTGCCTAACCTTGCCACTCAGATGCTCCCAGAGTTTGCTGCCAACCTTGGATTCAAGATCGCAAAACCAAGGGACGGTCTGGATGAGCTCTCGGCACCACCCCTGGGGTGGTGGTGACCATGGGAGTAGTCACTCCCCTTTTCATTGTATAGTTTTGCACCAGAGCAGGGATTGGTGGCCCCTGAACCAATGTAGACTGGTTTATACGTGGAGGACACCAAATGTGCCCTTTAAAGCATACCAGTGGCTTGGGGAGGCTTCCCCTCCCAGGCCAATATCACCTATTTCTAAAGGGAGAAGGTGTAACACCCCTCTCCCAAAGGAAATCCTTTGTTCTGCCTTCCTGGGCTTAAGGTGCTCAAGCAACAGGAGGGCAGCAACCTGTCTGTGAGGTGGCAGCAACTGGGGCTGCCTGGAAAACCTCAGAAGGCTGTGGAAGCAATGCTGGGGGTCCTCCAAGGAGCCCCCAGGGTGTGTGGAACCATACTTCCAATACTTCCAACAGTTTTGGGGTATGATTCTGACATGTTTGATACCAAATATGCCTAGGTTTGGTAGTGATGTATGTCCAGTACACTCATAAAATGATGTCCCTGTACTCGCAATGTCCTGGAAAATGGTTCTGGAGTTTGTGGAGGTACCTCTGCTAGTGCATGGGTGCCCTCACAAATAGGTACCTGCACCCGCCCTCTTGCTGAGAGGGCCAACCATAGGGGTGACTTACATTGACCTGGTGTAGTGACCTGTAGTGAAAACAGGTGCATGCATCCGTTTCATGCAGACTGCAATGATAGGTCTGCAGAACCCTTTGCATGGGTTCCCTATGGTGGCAGAAAAACTGCTGCAGCCTATGGGGATCCCCTGGAACCCCAATGCCCTGGGTACCTATGTGCCATATTTTAGGGACTTAAGTGGGGGGACCAGTATGCCAATTGTGGGAAGGAAAAGTTTCCAGCAACCAAGTTTAAAGGAGAGAGTATAATCACTGAGGTCCCGGTTAGCAGGATTCCAGTGAACACAGTCAAAATGAGGTGAGTTGGTTGACACGGGAAACAGAGGTTTGTAGTAAAAGAAAGAAGTTTTATTTCTTTAGGACAAATGCAGCTCCTTCTGCCTGGCCAGTCACATCGCAACTGCTGCAGAACGAACTCCGCGATTGAAAGGTACATTCGAAAAAACCCTTTCTTAACAACACTTAAAGAGACAACACAATGAACAACACAACACATCTCCTTCCCTTCTGAACATTTAAACAACAATACATTTTCACAGGTAACATAATAAAACTATACTCTCATTTGAATTGAACATAATCCTCTAAATAACGAGGTGGTTTACGAATTCTTCGACTTTGGTAGGCCCTAATTGGACTTGGAGAGGAGTCAAACAAAACTTCATCACACCCTTGAAGATCACTATTTCCAGCACAGTTTCCAGAGTCACTAATTTTGGACGCACAACCAAACTCCTCATCACTCAGCAACATAAAACTATTGCAAGCAACTGTACCATTCACCTGCTTACTACCTCCTACATTCTCCTTCTGATATAGTGCCACTCTCCTCTCATTCCACTTGTTGCCATTCTCTAGTACCACTTAACTTCCACTCACCTTTCTAACCTTGAATGGACCTATACATTTTGAACTACCTTGTTTGATCTTCACCCAATCTCCCACGAACACATACATTTTTTACCTCCTCTCATTTCCAGCTTCAACAGCTTTGATATCACGATGCAACATCCATGCAGGGGTTAATTTAGGCCCTGGTTTCCTGCATCTCATCAATAATTTAAACAGGGAATAACCTGTTGCTTTGTTAACTGTGGTACTATGAGCCCAAACCATATCATGTACCATTTTCGTTACTTCCTTACCACTTTGAATGGCCTTGAGGATGGTATTTGTGACCAATCGGTTGATCCTCTCTACCATGCCATTGGAATGGGGATTATATAAAGCAGTGCGATGGTGAATAATTCCTTGTCAAGAAAACTTTCATTTCATGTGATGTGAGTTGAGTACCATTGTCAGTTATTAAAATACGTGGAATACCTTCTTCCTGAAAAACTGTTTAAAGTCTTGATAGTACTTTTAGTCGTTATATCACGCAAATATTTGACTATAATCCACCGTGAATGAACGTCAAGCATGACTAAAGCATTCTGTATATAATGTTTATGCTATGGATAGGGCCAATAAAATCTAAACAAACTGTACTCCACAAAGAGCCTGGGTCTTCTATGTGACTACATTAACTAGTGGCACCGGTCCGCAATCTTTTTTTACTTTCTTTGCAGACCACACAGTCTTCCACCCATTGAGAAATCATGTCATCCATACCTGGCCACCAAAAATATTCTCTGACTCTTTTTTTTGTTAAAGTTTGACCCAGATGACCTTCATGTGCCAAAACAAAAATCTTCCTTTTAATGCCCTCTGGTGGTATAGATTTATAATTTCTCATTGAAAGCCTATCATTCACCAAAGTCAATTCATCAAGCAATTTTACATAAGGTCGCACCACCACACTGACTGTACTCTCCCTCCTCTCTCCTAAACCAACCGTCCCACTTCACTCAGAAAAGGATCTTTCTCCATACACACCTCCCAATCCTTTGCACTGAAAGCTCGAGCCCCATGCTACTGCACCCTCCTACTCTTCACAGACAACCTTACCTTCTTCGATATCTTCCCACTTCAAGGACAATTTAGATAACCAGTCAGCTTGGGAATTCCTCCATCCAGGAATATGCTCAATCACATATCTGTACTCCTGCAACCTAGAGGCTAATCTTGCCAATCTGGCAGAATCCTTACCAGCCCCACTGGACTCAGAACTCTAAGTAACGGTTTGTGATCAGATCTCAAAGTGAAGGTTATGCCCCATAAAAAGGTTCTAAAATGCTCCACAGACTAAGCAGCAGCTAACGTCTCACGCTCAGTCACAGAATAGTTGTGTTCACTCACAGTTAAAGAGCGCGAAGCGAAAGCTACAGTAACCTCTCTCTTCCCTAATACTTTTGACAACACAGCTCCCACACCACACGCACTTGCATCTACTGTTAAGATTGTCTTGCAATGCGTGCCAAAAGGCATCAAAATACTTGTATTGCAAATATCCTGTCTCACTTTATCAAATGCTTCTTGTTGGTCATGCTCCCATTTGAAACTACTAACTTTCCGTAACAACTTCCTCAGACTCTCCGTTTTCATTGCAAAATGTTCTACAAACTTACTACAATATTCAATGAGACCCATAAACGAACGTAGTTGATCTCTGTCACTGGGAACAGGTACTGACCAAATTGTCTTCAGCAGATCTTCTTTGGGTTTAACCACTTCACCAGAGATTGTGTGAACCAAATATTCAATTTCCTCTACTAGAAATTTTAATTTGTCCTTTCTCAAAGTTAACCCTGCTTCCCTGAGTTTGCGCAACACAACTCTGAGAGCTGAATTATGTTCAATTACAGTTTGACCAAATATCAAGATATCCTTGTGGAAAAAGATTGCATTCTGTACCCCTTTGAAAACCTGCAACATTGCTCTTTGAAAAACACTTGCAGCTGAAGACAGTCCAAAAGGCATCCTGGTGAATTGAAAAGTTCCTTCCATAGTTATGAAAGCTGTTAGTGCTTTGGAATCTTCATGCAGATTGATTTGATGATATGCACTCTTTAGATCCAAGCTTGAAAAGTATTTACCTCCCTTAAGCAATAGCAAGAGTTCATTTATATTAGGCAGAGGAAACACATCTGTCACTACAAATTGATTTAGACTTCGTAAGTCCACACAGTAACAAAGTTTTCCATCACTGTTCCTGGTTATAACCACTGGAGAGATCTAGGAGGCTTCCTCTACAGGTTCAATGATACCATTTTCTTTCATATCATCCAGCAATTTCTTAACTTCATCTCTCACCACCACAGGCACCCTCCTCACCTTATGTTTCACAGGCACAGCTCCTTCATGCAACATTATTCTATGTACATACCCTTTCAATTCACCTAACTTCTCTTCAAATACATCTTTCGCCTCACACAGAATTTCATCCACACTAACATCACCCACCATCAACACTTTTTCTACTGAATGAGGATCAATAACAATGTGTAAGTAGTATTGATGGGCCCAACCTAATATGGGAGGGCCGCTGTCCGCTACATACACTTTCGCTTCAATATTCCTTGACTTAAAAGTGAAGGATGACACAAAGGCCCTCATTATAACCCTGGCGGTCGGTGTTAAAGTGGCGGTAATACCCCAAACAGGACGGCGGAAAAAAAAATGGGATCACAACCGTGGCAGAAACCACCAACACAGCCAGCCACTTTAACACTCTGACCGCCACAGCAGTACAAACAAACACCGGGGCGGTAACCGCCAACAGACAGGCAGAAGACAATGTACCGCCCACCCTATCATGACACACTAATCCGCCAGCTTTTCCGGGGCGGAAACAACGCGATCAAAAGCACGACGGAAACAGTACACAGACTGGAAAACACTAACCACTCCACACCCCACGAGGAACCAAGACACCATGGAGCCCGAATTGCAGACACTGCCCATGCTGGTGTTCCTACTCTTCTATCAGGAGCACGAACGAAGGCGGCGTCAACCACAGTGAGTACTGCACCTACAACACAGGGAGGGGGGAGGGAAAAGAGAGTGACACACTCGCGCAACACGCAACACCCCCAACCTCACCCACAACACCATACACACAAATACATGCTGCAACATTACATATACACTCCCCGCACCCCCTGGAAGAATGCAAGGACAAAAACAAATGATTTGAACAAATGTAATCATGTGAAATAACATTATCAAAAGTCAAAAACCAGTATATACATTCAGGTACACCAACTACACAAGTCCGGATAGTGCACCAATCATTGTACGTTTACCACTGGGCCCAATACGCATGGGCAAAGCCCATACTAGATACCTGACTCGAAACGGAGAGAACACTCAGATCGAAAATACACAGGCGACTCAGGGGGAGGGGGGCACCACAGCCAGATGAACGCACAATGCCACTGATGCACGAGGGGGCTCCATGCCCATGGCTGTATCCTGGGGAGTGCAAAGCCACAGTCTCTCAAGTCTCTCCAGTGGGTGGTTTGCCCACTGCTCTAACCTGGGGAGTGCAAAGCCACAGTCTCTCAAGTCTCTCCAGTAGGTCGTTTGCCCACTGCTTTATCTTGGGGAGTGCAAAGCCACAGTGTCTCAAGTGGATGTCAATCTCCACTGGTTCTGGAGGGGGCTTTGTGCCCAGAGTGCTCCACATGCAGTGTGGCAGGTACAATCCACTCACCTCGGTGTGCGTGGCATGACATTGGCGAGGCACAGGTAGCAGGATACGCCATGGAGACAGCAACAAACCCCACTCTGCTGTGGCTTCGTCTTCCACCTGCAGGGGCCAACAGTGATGGATGTCAGTCCTCATGGAAGCTGCCCAGGGTCCTGCAACTCTCCTCCAGGCTCAGACGACTGACCACTGGGGATGGTAGGCATGTCAGTGGTGGTGCCACTGTCCGAGGACGTTGCGGGGCCGCTGGCGGTGCTGGTGGCGGGGTCTGTGGCGGCGGTGCTTGCGGCCGGATCTGTGTCGGCGGTGCTTGTGGCGGGGTCTGTGGTGGCGGTGCTTGCGGCTGGGTTTGTGTCAGCGGTGCTTGCGGCGGTGTCTGTGTCGGCGGTGCTTGCAGCGGGGTCTGTGTCAGCACCTGCTGAGGGAGAATGCAGGATGTCTCCTGCAGCCTCGGACGGCTGCCCACCGGGGAAGAGGCTGGGGACTGTTGCAGCAGCTGTAGATGTGCCGGATGCGGTGCAGGTCGAGGTGCAGGTGGCAGTGTAGGTGGTGGTGTTCTCCGCCGTACAGGTTGGCGTGGACATGGACACAAGGTGTGACACTGGTCCCTCAGTCGGTGCCACCATGCCCTCTCCTGACCTGCCCTTCGATTTTTGGCCCTTCCCCACCTTTGATGGTGCTGCAGTTGTCTTGCCACAATCCCTTTTTGTTTTCGCTGAGCCCTTGGTGGATGTTGTTTCGGCTTCTCCCTCTGGGATGTTGGCACCTTTTTCACCTTGGCAGGTGGCGGAATGTCCTTGCCCTCGCTACGTGGCACACTGGCAGCCCTGATGGGTGGCATACTCGAGGACCCTGCAGTTGCTGGCACCACTGTGCCTGGGGAGGTGGTGGCTGAGATACTGGGCTGGGACCTGGAAAGCCTGTCCCTAGGGGAAGGACGGGTGGGCGGGAGGTGTAGGGAAGAGGTCAATGTGAGCCAGGAAGAGTTTCTTAGACACACTAGGACGGGCAGGTGGAGGGTGTTTGGGAGTGGAGGAAGAGGTAGTGGTTGTAGGAGGTGTACGTTTGCTGAATTTGGGTGAAGGTGCATGGGCCAGAGGCTGTTGTGAGGTGGACGGCTGTTGGGAGGGTGGGTGTGTGCCTGCCTTTGTGTACTTTGGGAGGAGGGCTCACTGACACACTGGGAGAGGACACTGGGGATGTGTGAATGGTAGTGGGGGTGGTGAGTGTACGTGAGCGGTGTATGGTGATGGGCGTGCTGGTTATGGAGGTAGTGGATGAAGATGTAGTGCATGCAGGTGTGAGTGGAGACGAGGCTGCGAGGGAGGAGGGAGATGTGGAGGAGGGGGACACAGTGGAGAAAGTGGATGTTGGTATGTCTGCATGGGTATGGTGCTTGTGTGAGTGCCTGTGGGATGTGTGGTGCTTATGTTTTCCTGAGCCACTTTTGTCTGTTGATGTGTGTGCCTGCTGGTCTGATAGTGTGCTTGGGATAGACTGAGGTACAGGGGATTGGGTCTGGGTGGAGGAGGTTGGAGGGGGGAGGCTGAACACAGGGACAATGGCTGCCATCAGTGCTGAGGCCAGAGCCTGAAATGCTTGCTGTTGGGCTGCCTGTTGATGCGGCACGCAGAGTTAGCTGAATGAGAGTGTACTTACCCCCTTGTGGCTGCTGTGATGCCCTCAAATGCCCATCCAACTCTGGATAGGCAACCGCCAGGATCCGGAACATCAGGGGGGTCATGGTGCGATGGGCACCCCTCCCACGTTGGGAGGCCAGCCCCAGCAGGGCCTCCGCCGTCTTCTTGGTCCAGCGGCGCAGGTCCTCCCATCCTTTACGGCAATGGGTGCTCCGTCTGTCGTAGACCTCCAGGGCCCGGACGTCCTTGGCGATGGCACAACAAATTCCCTTCTTCTGGTGGGCACTGACCTAGAGGAATGGTAGAGGGGGAAAGAACATTATTCACCTGTCAGGACCGTCATACTCATTGCCCACCAGTTCCCACTCATGCCATGACGCACATACACTCAGCATCCACTCATGCAGGCCTTAGCCCCGCCGTTTGTACCAGCCACAGCACTCAAAGCAGGCATTGCCCATTCTACAAGCTCACAGTGTACTCACCTGTTTGTCTGGAGGACCGTACAGTTGCGTGTACTGGGGGAGGATCCCATCCACTAGTTTCTCCAACTCCTCGGAAGTGAAGGCAGGGGCCCTTTCCCCAGACACTCGAGCCATCGTCGCTTCCAGACACAGGTCACAGCAGCACTTGCAGTGTAGGTCCTCTCCTGTTGAAGGTCAGGTATCAAGTGAGGGAACAGACAGAAAATGGTGGTCACGTCCGCGGCGGTGCGTACTGTCACCGCCAGCGTACATCGTCATTGGCTCCTCGGACCCATAGGGCCCAATGTTAACCAATGTTGAATTGCGCTGCGGTGTTCCACCTCCCACCGCGATGGTGTACAACGCCAGCACAGTTACCTCATATCCCCTTGTCCCACCATACAGGTCAGGCAACCGCCATTTCAGGGGGCCACATAGCATTAATAACTGCGTCACACCTATCTAGGCCTGGAATATACACAGCTACAGGCACATTGGGTATTAATAAATCATCTGCAAATAACATTTTGTGATACCTCAGTGTTGGGTGACCCTCTGCTCGCTTTTCTCCTCCATAGGGCACGTCTGCTGGGGCAGGTGATGAGATGGTGAAATCCTCCAGTGTACAGACCCCTGGTGGACGAGTCGACAATGGAAGAGAGACACATCCTGATCACATACAGACTTGATCGTGCTACAATCCAGGAACAGTGTGCCCAGTTGGAGACCGACCTGATGTCAGCTATCCGCCATCCCACAGGAATCCCCCCTCTAGTGCAGGTCCTGTCAGTACTACATTTCCTGGCAAGTGGTTCCTTTCAAACAACAGTGGCCATTGCATCAGGGATGTCCCAGCCAATGTTCTCTAACGTGTTCCAGAGTGTTGTCTGCCCTGCTGAAACACATTCACAGCTACGTCGTATCCCCTCATGTGGAGGATTTGCCAACAGTGAACGGTGACTTCTATGCCCTGGGACCTATCCCCAACATCCTTGGTGCTATTGATGGGACACATGTGGCATTAGTACCCCCCCCGCAGGAGTGAACAGGTGTACAGAACTACCATCCGAAGAATGTGCAGATGGTGTGTTTGGCAGACCAGTACATCTCTCATGTGAATGCCAAGTTTCCTGGATCAGTGCATGACGCTTACATTTTGAGGAATAGCAGCATCCCTTATGTGATGGGGCACTCCAGAGGCACAGTGTGTGGCTACTAGGTGAGCACCTTGTAGGAAAGTACCATATAGCCTGGCATGTTACCCCCATATTTCACTGCATATATGTTGTTTTAGTTGTATGTGTCACTGGGACCCTGCCAGCCAGGGCCCCAGTGCTCATAAGTGTGCCCTGTATGTGTTACCTGTGTTATGACTAACTGTCTCACTGAGGCTCTGCTATTCAGAACCTCAGTGCTTATGCTCTCTCATTTCTTTCCAAATTGTCACTAACAGGCTAGTGACCAATTTCACCAATTTACATTTGGCATACTGGAACACCCTTATAATTCCCTAATATATGGTACTGAGGTACTCAGGTTATTGGGGTCCCAGGAGATCCCTGTGGGCTGCAGCATTTCTTGTGCCACCCATAGGGAGATCTGACAATTCTTACACAGGCCTCCCAGTGCAGCCTGAGTGAAATAACGTCCACGTTATTTCACAGCCATTTACCACTGCACTTAAGTAACTTATAAGTCACCTATATGTCTAACCTTTACCTGGTAAGGGTTGGGTGCTAAGTTACTTAGTGTGTGGGCACCCTGGCACTAGCCAAGGTGCTCCCACATTGTTCAGGGCAAATTCCCCGGACTTTGTGAGTGCGGGACACCATTACACGCGTGCACTATACATATGTCACGACATATGTATAGCGTCACAATGGTAACTCCGAACATGGCCATGTAACATGTCTAGGATCATGGAATTGTCACCCCAATGCCATTCTGGCATTGGGGAGACAATTCCATGATCCCCCGAGTCTCTAGCTCAGACCCGGGTACTGCCAAACTACCTTTCCCGGGGTTTCACTGCAGCTGCTGCTGCTGCCAACCCCTCAGACAGG
The DNA here is from genome assembly GCF_031143425.1 of Pleurodeles waltl. Lineage (NCBI taxonomy): Eukaryota > Metazoa > Chordata > Amphibia > Caudata > Salamandridae > Pleurodeles > Pleurodeles waltl. Next base: position 1,191,289,310 of record NC_090439.1, read on the forward strand.
TTTCTGCCCTCCTGGGGTCCAGCCAGGCTTGGCCCAGGAAGGCAGAACAAAGGACTTCCTCAGAGAGAGGGTGTTACACCCTCTCCCTTTGGAAAAAGGTGTCAGGGCTGGGGAGGAGTAGCCTCCCCCAGCCTCTGGAAATGCTTTGATGGGCACAGATGGTGCCCATCTCTGCATAAGCCAGTCTGCACCAGTTCAGGGATCCCTGAGCCCTGTTCTGGCGCGAGACTGGACAAAGGAAAGGGGAGTGACCACTCCCCTGACCTGCACCTCCCCTGGGAGGTGCCCAGAGCTCCTCCAGTGTGCTCCAGACCTCTGCCATCTTGGAAACAGAGGTGCTGCTGGCACACTGGACTGCTCTGAGTGTCCAGTGCCAGCAGGTGACGTCAGAGACTCCTGATAGGCTCCTTCAGGTGTTGCTAGCCTATTCTCTCTCCTAAGTAGCCAAACCTCCTTTTCTGGCTATTTAGGGTCTCTGCTTTGGGGAATTCCTTAGATAACGAATGCAAGAGCTCATCAGAGTTCCTCTGCATCTCTCTTTTCACCTTCTGCCAAGGAATCGACTGCTGACCGCGCTGGAAGCCTGCAAAACTGCAACAAAGTAGCAAAGACGACTACTGCGACCTTGTAACGCTGATCCTGCCGCCTTCTCGACTGTTTTCCTGGTGGTGCATGCTGTGGGGGTAGTCTGCCTCCTCTCTGCACTAGAAGCTCCGAAGAAATCTCCCGTGGGTCGAGGGAATCTTCCCCCTGCAACCGCAGGCACCAAAGAACTGCATCACCGGTCCTCTGGGTCTCCTCTCAGCACGACGAGCGAGGTCCCTTGAGCTCAGCAACTCTGTCCAAGTGACTCCCACAGTCCAGTGCCTCTTCAGTCCAAGTTTGGTGGAGGTAAGTCCTTGCCTCCCCACGCTAGACTGCATTGCTGGGAATCGCATGTTTTGCAGCTACTCCGGCTCCTGTGCACTCTTCCAGGATTTCCTTTGTGCACAGCCAAGACTGGGTCCCCGGCACTCTAACCTGCATTGCACGACCTCCTGAGTTGTCCTCTGGCTTCATGGGACCCTCTTGTGCAACTTCAGGTGAGCTCCGGTTCACTCCACTTTGTAGTGCCTGTTCTGGCACTTCTGCGGGTGCTGCTTGCTTCTGAGTGGGCTATTTGTCTTGCTGGACGCCCCCTCTGTCTCCTCACGCAACTGGCGACATCGTGGTCTCTCCTGGGCCACAGCAGCATCCAAAAACCCTAACTGTGACCCTTGCAGCCAGCAAGGCTTGTTTGCGGTCTTTCTGCACGAAAACACTTTTGCTCGATTCTTCACGACGTGGGACATCCATCCTCCAAAGGGGAAGTTTCTAGCCCTTGTCATTCTTGCAGAATCCATAGCTTCTACCATCCAGTGGCAGCTTCTTTGCACCCACAGCTGGCATTTCCTGGGCATCTGCCCACTCCTGACTTGATCGTGACTTTTGGACTTGGTCCCCTTGTTCCACAGGTACTCTCGTCTGGAAATCCATCGTTGTTGCATTGCTGGTGTTGGTCTTTCCTGCAGCATTCCCCCATCACGACTTCTGTGCTCTTTGGGGAACTTAGGTGCACTTTGCACCCAGTTTTCAGGGTCTTGAGGTGGGCTATTTTTCTAACCCTCACTGTTTCTTTACAGTCCCAGCGACCCTCTACAAGGTCACATAGGTTTGGGGTCCATTTGTGGTTCGCATTCCACTTCTAGAGTATATGGTTTGTGTTGCCCCTATCCCTATGTGCCCCCTTTGCATCCTATTGTAACTATACATTGTTTGCACTGTTTTCTATTGCTATACTGCATATTTTTGGTATTGTGTACATTGTGTATATTTGCTATCCTCATACTGAGGGTACTCACTGAGATACTTTTGGCATATTGTCATAAAAAATAAAGTACCTTTATTTTTAGTATATCTGTGTATTGTGTTTTCTTATGATATTGTGCAAGTGACACTAGTGGTACTGTAGGAGCTTCACTCGTCTCCTAGTTCAGCCTAGGCTGCTCTGCTAAGATACCTTTTCTATTAGCCTAAGCTGCTAGACACCCCTCTACATAATAAGGGATACCGGGGCCTGGTGCAAGGTGTAAGTCCCCCTTGGTACTCACTACAAGCCAGTCCAGCCTCCTACACACCTGGAACCAAATCAGTGGGAATAGTTGTCTGGGTCTGGGGATATCCCTAAGAGTTAGTGTGTGTCTAACAGTTGTCCCTTGCCATTTGCAGGTGACTCTGGTTACCCCAACCTGTCATGGCTACTGACCCCAGTGAGGAATCCCAGGACAAGGGCAGAGGAACACTACAATGAGGCACATGGGTGAACTAGGAGGGTGATTGAACACACCTTTGGCCTCCAGATGGCCAGGTTCCAGTGCCTCCATCTGACAGGTGGATCCCTCTACTACGCACCGAAGAAGGTGTGCCTGATCATCGTGGCCTACTGTCTGCTGAACAACCTTGCCTTGTGACGGCAGGTGCCTTTTCTGCAGGAGGATGGGCCAGCTGGTGGTCTTGTGGCAGCTGTGGAGCCTGTGGACAGTGAAGAAGAGGAGGGAAAAGAAGAGGATATCGACAACAGAAACAACATTATCCAGCAATACTTCCAGTGAGACACAGGTAAGAAGATGGAACTGCCTCCTACATCTCATACTATTGTTGGAGCTAGCATAAGTCTGTCATTTTCACTCAGTGTATGGACCCTGACTTGTCACTTTGACTTTCCATTTCACAAATGTGGGTCCCACTTTGTGCCCTCTGCTCTGTTTCCTCCTGGCCTATGTAGGAAAGTACCATCTTGCCTGGCATGTTACCCCCATTTTTCACTGTATATATGTTGTTTTAGTTGTATGTGTCACTGGGACCCTGTTCACCAGGGCCCCAGTGCTCATAAGTGTGCCTGAATGTGTTACCTGTGTAGTGACTAACTGTCTCACTGAGGCTCTGCTAATCAGAACCTCAGTGGTTATGCTCTCTCATTTCTTTCTAAATTGTCACTTACAGGCTAGTGACCAATTTTACCAATTTACATTGGCTTACTGGAACACCCTTATAATTCCCTAGCATATGGTACTGAGGTACCCAGGGTATTGGGGTTCCAGGAGATCCCTATGGGCTGCAGCATTTCTTTTGCCACCCATAGGGAGCTCTGACAATTCTTACACAGGCCTGCCACTGCAGCCTGAGTGAAATAACGTCCACGTTATTTCACAGCCATTTTACACTGCACTTAAGTAACTTATAAGTCACCTATATGTCTAACCTTTACCTGGTAAAGGTTAGGTGCAAAGTTACTTAGTGTTAGGGCACCCTGGCACTAGCCAAGGTGCCCCCACATTGTTCAGAGCCAATTCCCTGAACTTTGTGAGTGCGGGGACACCATTACACGCTTGCACTACATATAGGTCACTACCTATATGTAGCTTCACAATGGTAACTCCGAATATGGCCATGTAACATGTCTATGATCATGGAATTGCCCCCTCTATGCCATCCTGGCATAGTTGGCACAATCCCATGATCCCAGTGGTCTGTAGCACAGACCCTGGTACTGCCAAACTGCCCTTCCTGGGGTTTCACTGCAGCTGCTGCTGCTGCCAACCCCTCAGACAGGCATCTGCCCTCCTGGGGTCCAGCCAGGCCTGGCCCAGGATGGCAGAACAAAGGACTTCCTCTGAGAGAGGGTGTTACACCCTCTCCCTTTGGAAAATGGTGTGAAGGCAGGGGAGGAGTAGCCTCCCCCAGCCTCTGGAAATGCTTTGTTGGGCACAGATGTGCCCAATTCTGCATAAGCCAGTCTACACCGGTTCAGGGGACCCCTTAGCCCTGCTCTGGCGCGAAACTGGACAAAGGAAAGGGGAGTGACCACTCCCCTGACCTGCACCTCCCCTGGGAGGTGCCCAGAGCTCCTCCAGTGTGCTCCAGACCTCTGCCATCTTGGAAACAGAGGTGCTGCTGGCACACTGGACTGCTCTGAGTGGCCAGTGCCACCAGGTGACGTCAGAGACTCCTGCTGATAGGCTCCTTCAGGTGTTAGTAGCCTATCCTCTCTCCTAGGTAGCCAAACCCTCTGTTCTGGCTATTTAGGGTCTCTGTCTCTGGGGAAACTTTAGATAACGAATGCAAGAGCTCATCCGAGTTCCTCTGCATCTCCCTCTTCACCTTCTGATAAGGAAACGACTGCTGACCGCGCTGGAAGCCTGCAAACCTGCAACATAGTAGCAAAGACGACTACTGCAACTCTGTAACAATGATCCTGCCGCCTTCTCGACTGTTTTCCTGCTTGTGCATGCTGTGGGGGTAGTCTGCCTCCTCTCTGCACCAGAAGCTCCGAAGAAATCTCCAGTGGGTCGACGGAATCTTCCCCCTGCAACCGCAGGCACCAAAAAGCTGCATCACCGGTCCCTTGGGTCTCCTCTCAGCACAACGAGCGAGGTCCCTCGAATCCAGCGACTCTGTCCAAGTGACCCCCACAGTCCAGTGATTCTTCAGCCCAAGTTTGGTGGAGGTAAGTCCTTGCCTCACCTCGCTGGGCTGCATTGCTGGAAACCGCGACTTTGCAGCTACTCCGGCCCCTGTGCACTTCCAGCGGAAATCCTTTGTGCACAGCCAAGCCAGAGTCCACAGCACTCTAACCTGCATTGCACGACTTTCTAAGTTGGTCTCCGGCGACGTGGGACTCCTTTGTGCAACTTCGGCAAGCACCGTTTCATGCATCCTCGTAGTGCCTGTTTCTGGCACTTCTCTGGGTGCTACCTGCTTCAGTGAGGGCTCTTTGTCTTGCTCGACGTCCCTTCTCTCTTCAGGTCCAATTTGCGACCTCCTGGTCCCTCCTGGGCCCCAGCAGCGTCCAAAAACGCCAAACGCACGATTTGCGCCTAGCAAGGCTTGTTGGCGTCCTTCCGGCGGGAAAACACTTTTGCACAACTCTCCAAGGCGAGAGGGATTTGTCCACCAAAGGGAAAGTCTCTAGCCCTTTTCGTTCCTGCAGAAACCTCAGCTTCTTCTGTCCAGTCGAAGCTTCTTTGCACCCGCAGCTGGCATTTCCTGGGCATTTGCCCATCTCCGACTTGCTTGTGACTTTTGGACTTGGTCCCCTTGTTCCACAGGTACCCTAGATTGGAAATCCACAGTTGTTGCATTGCTGGTTTGTGTCTTTCCTGCATTATTCCTCTAACACGACTACTTTGTCCTTAGGGGAACTTTAGTGCACTTTGCACTCACTTTTCAGGGTCTTGGGGAGGGTTATTTTTCTAACTCTCACTATTTTCTAATAGTCCCAGCGACCCTCTACAAGGTCACATAGGTTTGGGGTCCATTCGTGGTTCGCATTCCACTTTTGGAGTATATGGTTTGTGTTGCCCCTATCCCTATGTTTCCCCATTGCATCCTATTGTAACTATACATTGTTTGCACTGTTTTCTAAGACTATACTGCATATTTTTGCTATTGTGTATATATATCTTGTGTATATTTCCTATCCTCTCACTGAGGGTACACTCTAAGATACTTTGGCATATTGTCATAAAAATAAAGTACCTTTATTTTTAGTATAACTGTGTATTGTGTTTTCTTATGATATTGTGCATATGACACTAAGTGGTACTGTAGTAGCTTCACACGTCTCCTAGTTCAGCCTAAGCTGCTCTGCTAAGCTACCATTATCTATCAGCCTAAGCTGCTAGACACCCTATACACTAATAAGGGATAACTGGGCCTGGTGCAAGGTGCAAGTACCCCTTGGTACTCACTACAAGCCAGTCCAGCCTCCTACAGCTTACAGCTGTGTTACATTGGTATGCGAACAAGTAAATTGACATTGCTATATTCCATAGATATTGCAATTACACATTTGTGAAAGCACAGACTGACTCCAGATTGTTCTGTGATATAAGTGTGTTTATTTAGGTGCAAAGACATTGAGGGGGTAGTAAAATGGGCTGGGGGGATGGTGGAGGAATGTCCATGACAGAGTCCAGTCTATTTGTTGCACAGGTGCATTGTCCAAAGGGGCATAGGAAGTGGAGCAATGGCAGTTTAGGGATGGACAGGGTAACAAAGTGGGACAGAAGGGTGACATTCAGGGGGGTCTTATTTCCTGGCGGGGGACTTGGCAATGTTCTCTGCCTTGTTCCTGGATCTCAGGGACTGTTTGCAGGGTGGTTCTCCATCGGCAGGTGGTGGGGTGCTGGTGTCCTGTTCCTGTGGCGGGGCCTCCTGTCCACTAGCGCTGGCGGAGGCGAAGGGCTGTTCATTGTCCAGGCTAGTGTCAGGGGGCCCTTGTGGTGCCACTGTGTCCCTCCTGGTGTTGACAAGGTCTTGCAGCACCCCTGCAATGGTGACCAGGGTGTTGTTAATGGACTTCAAGTCCTCCCTGATCCCAAGGTAGTGTGTAGTGTTCCTCCTGCAGCCCATGGGTCTTCTGACACTTGGCCAGTACCGTTGCCATTGTCTCCTGGGAATGATGGTACGCTACCATGATGTTGGAGAGTGGCTCGTGGAGAGTAGGTTCCCTGGGCCTGTCCTTCCCCTGTCGCACAGCAGTCCTCCCAGCTTTCCTGTTGCCCTGTGTCCCTGCCCCCTGAACCGTGTGCACACTGCCCCCAGGTCCCTGATCCTCCTGTGTTAGTGGGGTTGCCTGGGTTCCCTGTAGTGGTGGACACACTGCTGACTGACGTGTCCTGGGGACAGAGGGATGGGCCCGCTGAGTGGGTGCTGTGCTGGTGTTTCCTGAGGGAGAGGCTCTGTGGTGGCTTGTGACAGTGTCAGGGGAACCGACTGTCCCGAGGCCTAAGATGGGCCGGGCAGGTCATCTTGATCCAGGTGTGCAGAGCTGCTGTCATCACTGTGGGCCTCTTCTGTGGGGCGACTGGATATGTCTGGCACCTCCTGTCCGGTGACATTGGGTAGGGGTCCTGTAGGGGTGTAAAAGCATAATTATTGTATCTGTCTGTGCCATCTTGTGCAATGGGTGAGTGCCCCTCTACTCCTGAGCTTGCATTATTGTCTTGGCCCTAGTGTGATTGGTGATTTTGTGGCCTGGGTGAGTGTCTGTAGTGGACATGCTTTGGTGATGGGTGTCCATGCATTGGTGTTACATGCAGGACTTGTTTTCGGGATGTGTGGGTTGTGTTGGTGGGGTATCTGTGGGTTGTTGGGGTGATGGGTGTGAGGGTAAGGATGGGGTATGTGATGGCATGCAAGTAGGGTGGGGGATGAGGTAGTAAAGATTTGACTTACCAGAGTCCAGTCCTCCTTCTACTCCAGCCAGGCCCTCAGGATGCAGTATTGCCAAGACTTGCTCCTCCCATGTTGTTAGTTGTGGGGTGGAGGTGGGGGTCTACCGCCAGTCCTCTGTACTGCAATCTGGTGTCTTAAAACCACGGAATGCACCTTCCCCCATAGGTCGTTCCACCTCTTCCTGATGTCATCCTGTGTTCTTGGATGCTGTCCCACTGTGTTGACCCTGTCGACAATTCTCTGCCATAGCTCCATCTTCCTTGCAATGGATGTCTGCTGCACCTGTGCTCCAAATAGCTGTGGCTCTACCCGGACGATTTCCTCCACCATGACCCTGAGCTCCTCCTCCGAGGACCTGGGATGTCTTTGCAGTGCCATGATGTGGTGTGGGTGATGTGTGAGGTGGTGTGTGTTGTGATGTGTGGGGTGATGTGTTGGGGTGTGTCCTTTGAGGTGCGTGGATGTTGTATGAGTGATGGTGTTGTGTGCCTCTGGATGATGGTGTTGTCTTTGCTATTCTCTCTCTCTGCTTCTTCCAAAATGTTCATGGTAAGGGTTTGTGGGTGATGTGGGTGTGTGTTTTATATTGGATTGAGTGTGTGGGTGTGGTGTGTGTATGTGTATCAGGTGTGTGTATTTCGAATTGTCCAATGTGGTGGTGTTTTGTATATGTGTGTGTATTTTGAGCGTGGTGTGTGTACCGCCAATGGATTACCGTGGTTGAAAGACTGCCGCGTGGATTTGTGGGTTGTGATACTGTGGGCGTATTCCTGTTGGCGTGACGGTGTTGGTTTTGTTTTCACCAGTTTATCACAGACCTTTGTTGTGGCGGACTTGTGTGGGTGTCTGAATTGTGGAGGATTCCGAGCTGTGGGTCGTAATACCTGTAGCGGAATTCCGCGGGCGTAGCGGTATGTTGGCGGTCTTCTGCATGGCGGTATGCAGGATTTACCGCCTGGGTTGTAATGAGGGCCAAAATATCCTAATATATTGTTCTTTGCACCCTGATACCCCCTGGGATTAATGTCTGTGGGCAGAAAGGACACTTCAGGCCAATTCTCAAACCACATTGACTTTGGGACAATTGTATACAACAAACCTGAATCTACCATCAATTCTACATTTTTGCCCATAACAGAAAATGTGCTCTTCGTCTTGCTTCTCTTCCCACAACAGATTAATCTACTCGTACCATAAGTACGTGATCTTCCACACAATTCTCCTCCACTACCAATTCAGTTATAGCTACACGTGCTCTGTACCCATCTTTGCACATTCGTGCGAAATGCCAATTGCGACCACACTTCCTGCAATCCTTGTTTAAGGCTGAACACCACTTGGCCTCGCTAGTATGCGATGAGCACACACACCTCGAGCACACTTTAAGTTTAGCAGGTTTAATTTATTTTACAACCTGTTTACTGACAGGACCACTATACTTAGGAACAGCAACTTTTTTTTATATAAGTGCAATGTCACCCTCTCCTGAGATATTGTCTTTTTTGCTGATCTTCATACACAGTTCCGACTCCACAGCTATTTTGGCAATTGCTATCGCATCCTTGAGTGAAGGGTTTTTCGCTCGCCCATAACCGCTCCTGAGTCTTCTTGCTCCGACAATGCACAGTAATTTGGTCTGGAATCAGTTCATCTGTCATTATACCAAACCTACACTTCACTGACAGTTCAAGCAGACTCAAAATAAAGTCATCAAGCGATTCTCCCTCTCTCTGCGGTGTGGTATAAAATCTATACTGTGACATGACAATGTTCTCTTCCGTAGAAAACCTCATTTCCAACCGTAGTTTCGTCTCAAGTACTTGAATATATGGTGGATTTCCTTACCAATAGTACTTAATTAAAGTGCTTTTTTCCTTTTGGGTGAAAAATGTTGTCCATCCAAAGCTAATAAGTAGTTTTCAAAAATATCTATCCACTCCTCCCGCTGAATAGCTGGTTGGACATGATGATCCAATAAAGTAGGAGGTAAAGCAATGGAGGAAGCCATTGACATACTTTAAATACACTGATAAGATTGCAAAAAACTACTGTACTGTTGCCCCTGTATTTAAACCTGCAAATGTTGCAAAGTCCAATTTCAGTTTCAACTTAAGATGGTAGAGAGGTCTCCTAAGGACTTTTCCTCTAATATGAGACTCTCATGAAAGCAAACACAGCCAAAGCAGAAGAATCAACACAAGCTTGTGGCACACATGATTGAAGCATAGCGTTGCCAGGTACCTGCCCTAAGCGCGTGAATGGGCCTCACACTGCCCGTGCACGATGCGAAGTAACACACGGAGCCAACAAATAAATCACGCTGGGACCTCACGCCTAACTCGCCACTGATGCCGGTCCCACGCTTCACTTTGCACACATTCCTTCTGCCCAGCTCCAGATTCCGCTGACACGCTCCTTTCCGACACAAAACGGAGCGCGTCTTGTCCAAGAATAAAAGTGTCACCCATCTGACTGATGTAGCGCTCCCGGCTCATTGCCAAAATGAGCTGAGTTGGTTGACACGGGAAATGGAGGTTTGTAATAAAAGAAATAATTTGTATTTCCCTGGGACAAATGCAGCTCCTTCTGCCTGGCCAGTCACGATTGAGAGGTACATTCCAAAGAACCCTTTCTTAACAACACTTAGGGAGACAACACAATGAACAACATGACACAAGCACACTGACAAACAGGCTACACCCTTAAGTAGCCAAGCTAGAAAGAGGCTAACTAAGGGTATAGGGGACAGCGGCCAAACTTCTACTGGTCCCCACGGCTAGCCCAACCCTATAGTGACAACATCCTGTGGGTGTACATCACTGTGTTACCCTTCCTCTGCTGTACAGCCCTTGGGGTGTGGACAGTCTTGTGGGAGCGTAAGCCTCCTGACTACCTGATTTTTCCACCTGTCGGCCTGGACAGGGTGGGAAGGGCTTTGTTTTTGGGTGGGGACAACAGATTACACATTAAGGCCAGTTGAAGCATTCCTGGCTCACTGCCTTGATTACTATAAACCCTAGCCATCCTGGGAGGGAGGAAGTGTGACCTCTTTCCTGCCCAGGCCCTTTCCATCCTGGGGAAGTGCTAGCATGACCGGCAGGAGGGCAGACTCCTCTCTTTGTAGCAAGTGGCTCAAAGGAGCCCTCTAAGGCAAGACAAACCTGGCAGCTTGGTGAGCATCCTCTAAGGACACCACCATGGTACATGCTAGCTAATCCTGGGCATGAGAATCATTCTCAGGGTTAAAAAGCATGGTGTTTGACACCAAACACTGGGAAAATCAGCCGGGCCATCATGGAGGTGGACATCTGGGGCCTCGGAGCCAGCCCATCTTTTCCCATGGACAGCCAGTGACTTGTGTTAGTATTTGAAATCTCTCACAGGGTCATATATGCCTGTGCATATTTGCCCTAACTCATAACACAGTGCAGCCTGCCTCCTGGGCTATAGGAAGCCTACCTTAGGGGTGTCTGACCCATGCAATGGGCAGTGAAGGGACTCGTCCTGCACCTTGTGTGGGTAGTATTGAACTTGAACAGGCCAGCTGCTCGTGCAGGCTGACATGGCAGCTCTACAGGTTTCGCTTTTACTTGGGTCAGACAGGATGGCACAATCAGTGCTGCAGCCCTGTGACTCCTTTACCATCCCTGTCCCTGGGTACCACTGGTTACAATTCACTAGGGCCTTACAGGGGTGGTAAAGTCATTGCCAATTGGGTTCACAATATCGTAGTGCAATTTAAGGGAAAGAGCACTGGCACTGAGGTCTGATTAGCAGGCCTCAGTGCTCTTCCAGATCAAAAACGGCAGCATTAGTGATCTAAAAGAGGGCAAAAAGTGGGGGACATCTGCAAAGAGCCCAGTTTCTTATACAGTTACCCTCAGCCAGCATTCCAGGATACTCAACTCAACTCTTGGAGACTCTTCCTGGCCTGTAATGCTAAAAATAATTTAAATAAAGTGACTGTAGTATTGCAGGGCCTTCTCTGCCTTGTGCCCTTTTGTCTCAGCCACTTCCAACAGTGACAGGACCCATTTTAAACTGAATCTTACCTTCAGCAGGGCCTTTTTCTTTTTTCCCATCTAGCTTGGGTGGGAAGGTACCCCCCACCCACCCTTATCTTTGCAACACCTAACTTACCCACAGAGGTCACCCAACATTTGAGCAACCCCACCATGACCAGCAGGGTCAGAAGGCCTAACTTACCACTTGTCCATGGGGTCTGCTCCCATGCCAAGGTCAATACTCCCATGAGGCCTAGCACCCAGGAGAGGCTCCTGACAGCTGTCAAAGTCCAGAAACACACCCTAATCTCTCCCTTGACAGTGGGCTGAGCAGCCCTAGGGTTGACAGTGGGTTCTTGGAACCTCCTATGCTGTTTGGAGTGGGGGGTTGCCACATTTTGTAGCAGGCACCCTTTTTCCACTCCCACTTCTGTCAGTACAGAGAGGACATCCTGTGACACAACAGCTATCAGACTGCTCACTACATCTTTTAGAACAGGTGAAGCCTCAACAGGGCCAACTTTGGGTTCTCCCCGTATTGGGCTAGATGGCCCTTGGCTCACTGGAACTCCAGTTAATAGTGGCTTCCCTTTCTTTTTTCTCTTCCGTTTCTTTTGGGACCCCTGTCTCCTAACTACAAAGACTGGATCCCCAAGAACTTTGGGTTGAGGGGTGCTCTGGGAAACCACCCCACTTGGGTTCTGGCCAACCTCCGGTAGGTCATTACCCCTGAGGCAATCCGAGTGGAGGTCAGAACTGACTACCCCCTTGTGCCAACTAAGGGTACCCTCCCTCCCTTGGACCACTATTGCTACAGGTGTCTCACTGGCCTCCCCGGGGATCACTCTTCTCTTTCTGGTTTCGCCTTCTAGAAACTGCTCTGGGGGCACCAACCTGTCCCCCCCCCCTATGGTGTGACTGGCAGATATGTCTCTTAGGACAATGGCAGGGATCCCATTCACCTGTGCCTACTAGCAAACTCAGGTACTACTGGCTCACCATATGGAACCTTTTCCCAGTTAAATGCTATGAGGACCTCCTCATCTGAGGTGCCCTCCCCTATGACTATTCTGGACAGCCCAGTGATAACTACCCTCTGTGAACAGACTGGGTCACCTCTTGTGTGCCCTGCCTGCTGATAGCCAAAGCATCTCCCAGCATTCTTGGGATCCCAGTTCTTACCTTGATATCCCTTTCCTTTGGACTGGGAAAAGTCTCGAAGTCCATCCTCCTTAGAAGTCTTTTGGGGGCCTAAAGAGGACTCTGTCTTTTTAGCCTTGTTTGTGCTACCCCCTTTCACCTGTTGGGAAGTCTGAGCACCCATCTTGGAGTCACCTCCGTTATGGACCTTGTTTGAGTAACTCAGGACCAGACCCAATTGTCTGCTATCTTTCCCAGCTCTCTGGGAGAAGACAACTCTAAATCTACTAGATGTTGTCTCAATTTCCCTGTCGAACAATTGGTCAAAATGTGCTTTTTCATCAACAGATTGTAAAGTCATTCATATTTGTCCACTTTATTGCCCGTGATCCAGCCTTCTAGTGCCTTGACTGAAGAGTCTGCCCAAGTTAGGTCTGTACCTTTTCAGGTATCCCTAAACATGACTCTCTACTCCCCTGTGGTGAGTCCAAACCCTTCTATGAGGGTCTCTTTCATGTGGAGATAGGACTCAGCCACTTCCTCAGAAGTCTATGCGCTTAGCTGGGAATAATTCCCAAAATACAGAGAGCCCCAGTGCTGTGGATGTACCTTCCTCATTCTGCAGCACCTCTCAAAGGCTGCAAACCATTGGTCAATGTCATCTCCTGCACTGTACATGGGGACAATCCCCTTGGAGACCTTAGGGTCACAAAAACCTTCACTTCCCCTATTTATCTTGCAGCCACCATTCCTGAGAACTAGTCCCAGTCTAACTGTTCTCTCTTCTAGGGCTAGTCTCCTCTCCTCGAGTTCAAGCTTTTTCTCCTCCAGGGAGATGTTCCTCAGCTTGCCTTAAGGGTCCTAAGCGCCCTACCAGTGGGTGGGGTGGGAAGGGCTACTAGTATGACTGCTGCCACTTCCCACTGGTGGAGGGGGTCTGGACAAGGGTTCACAAATATGGTCCCAACCTCCTTCCCTTTTCGTTTCTGGGGTCAGACCATTCTCCTCAACCTCTATGGGGTCTTCTTCCAAGGAGGAAGCCTCTTTCCTAAATTTGCTCTCCTAAAATGAGGTGAGGGTTTTTTCAAGGGCCTCTCTTTTGGCAGCTACCTCTCAGTAGCCCCAGTCTTTTGACTGTATATGCTCTTGTTATTTGCAGATAGACCGCCCTCGCAGATATATACAGTATATACAGAGTCATGGTTAGTTGTGTACATTAAAAAGGCTCTACTGTACAATGGTCTCACTCAGGGGCTACAGGGATGATTGTTTATGTGCAGGAAGGTACACCTTCCTGCCTCCCTTCCTGCAATTAAACAATCATTAATGGCATTTTCCTCCTTCTATGAGTGCTGCAGAATGTGACGGATATCCTGCCCGCCGTATTACAAGTTCCATAGGATATAATGGACTTGTAATTCGGCGGGTGGGATATCCGTCACATTTGGGACGGATTAACCCCCTCTGCCAAAGTCGTCATAAGGCCCAAAGTCTCCCTAAAGTCGCAACTTGTTTCAGCACTTTGAAAAGTATTGAAGGCATGTCTTCATTATTAAAACAGTGTCAAGGAAAAACAAGTATTGGTAAAGCTAATGGGTCGGCCTATTTCACAAGCAATTGTCTTCTCTGATTAATGAGTTTGTGTCAGTGGTTGTGTTGTTTTGGGAATGTGGTAATGAGTAAATGGTTAGATGGCTGACTGGGTGTGTGGGCGGGTGAACGAATGAATGATGGAGTGCATGGTCAGATGGGACATTGTTTGAATGAATGTTATGAAAGGATGGATGGATGGATTGTTAAGTGCATGACTGCTTGCAGGAGGAAAGAATCAACCACTTCACACTGAGCAATGCTTGAGAAAAGAAATAAGGAACAGTACCAGAGCTAACTTCACTAGACTCCCCCACAAGGGCAATGAGCAGGAATCAGACAATGACACACAGAACTACAGGTGCTGAAAAACAATGAACTCTGACTGTTCCCTCATTCAGGTGCCACAAGCTTGTCATGGTTGTAGCAGGTGCAACTCACAATAAAGTGCCATTTCAGGGTCACGGAATTACCTTTTGAATTTGGGGAACACACAAACAGTTTTTTATATTTAATCAGTTTTCACCTTTGTATTGTGTAGTTGATAGCATCAAGGCATCTGGCCAGAGGGTCTCTGAATAAAGCTTCTCTATGTGTACAAAGCAGGTGAGGGTGCCTTAAATTAGCCACTTTTTGAGTTAAACACAGAGGATAGGCACATAGCTGTTTAGAGGGTTTGAGTAAACACCGGGGCTCAGGAGAAGTAAGCACCTTCAACAGTCAGATGAAGAAATGCTGCCGAGTAATACAAGCTTATAGTGTCAGCGTGTGTAAACCTAATGTGCACGTTGTTCATGAAGGCACATTTTAGGATCGAAGAAAGGAAAGGGGGATTTTACCAACATTACTGAGTCAGTGGATAGTCTAAGTTAGTGAGGGATGGAGTGAATGAGTGCCGTGAGCAAGTGGATTTGTGAGTCGATGAGCACAGTGAGTGAGTAGTATCAGATGGTGAGGGAGTGAGTACAATTGATCTTGTCGGTGAGTGGTAGGAGTTTTCAAGATGAAGTAGTGTGAGTGCGTGGTTGAGCAAATGGTAAGAGAGTGCTATCAGTGAGTGAACATTTGGTTGAGTGTGGAGTGACAGTGGGTGAACTTTTGGTTGAGTGTGGAGTGACAGTGAGTGATCTTTTGGTGAGTGTGGAGTGAAAATGAGTGAACTTTTGGTTGAGTGTGGAGTGACAGTGATTGGACATTTGGTTGAGTGTGGAGTGACAATGAGTGAGCTCTGGGTGACTAAATGGTATGTTTTAGGGAAAGAGGCAGTAGTATCAGGCAGTAAGCTTCTGGCAAGTAAGTACTGTCATTTTAGGAAGGTAGCTTTCTTCCAGCATGGTTGCCCCCCATTTTTGGCCTGTTTTTCAGTGTGGTTGACTGTGTGTACTGGGATCCTGCTAATCAGGGCCCCAGTAGTTATGCTCTCTCCCTCAAATTATGGTTATTTGGATACTATTAACTCAGTATCTCACTACAATTGGCATACTGGTGCCCTCTTATAAGCCCCTAGTATGTGGTAGCTAGGTACCCAGGGCATTGGGGTATCAGGGGATCCCTATGGGCTGCAAAAAAATTTTGCCACCCATAGGGACCCATGCAAAGCTTCTACAGGACTGCCATTGCAGCCTGTGTGAAAAGGTGCATGCACCCTTTCACTGCCATTTACACTGCACCAGGTCACTTAAAAGTCACCCATATTCCGCGCCTTTCAACCCTGAAGGCTGGGTGCAGAGTAACTGAGTGTGAGGGAACCCCTGCACTAGTAGAGGTGCCCCCAGGTTGTCCAGGGCCAATTCCCCGGACTTCGTGAGTGCGTGGACGCTATTTTAAATGTACACTGGACATATGTCAATACCTATGTACAACTTCACAATGGTAACTCCGAATATGGCCATGTTTGGTGTCAAACATGTAGGAATCATACCCCAAAGCTAACCCTGGCTTTGGTTTTGGGATTCCATGCACTCTTGGGGCTCCACAGTGGACTTCCAGTACTGCCATATCAGCCTTATGAGGTTTTCAGGGGCAGCCCTGCTGCTGCCACCACACAGACAGGTGTCTGCCCTCCTGTTATTTGATTTCATCAAGTCCAGGAAGGCAGAACAAAGGACTTTCTTTGGGAGAGGGATGTTACACCCTCTCCCTTTGATAAAGGTGTTACAGGCTTGAGAGGGGTGGCTTCCCCAAGCCATAGGCTTTGCTTTGAAGGGCACATTTGGTGACTTCCTTGCATAAACCAGTCTACACCGGTCCTGGGACCCCCAGTCCTTGCTCTGGAATGACACTGGACAAAGGAAAGGGCAGTGACCACTTCCGGGGCCATCTCCACCCCAGGGGTGGGGCTCATCCAGAGTTTTCCTGGGTTCAGACATCTTGATTTCCAGATGGGCAGGACTCTATGAGAGTTTCTGAGTAGCCAGACCAGGCAGGTGACGCCGTAGCTCCCTCCTGATAGGTGGACACTCACTTCACTGACACTCCTCCGCTCAGGGCTACTTAGGGACTCTCTGCTGGGTGTTTCTTCAGATTCAGTTTGCAAGACTCCGGCAGGAATCCTCTGCATCCTCGCTTCAACTTCTGACCTGAAGAAACTGCATCTGGGACTCCAGGAACTCTACAAAGCCTGGAACAAAGAAGCAAGAAGCCTTCTGCAACAGATTCTCCTAGCAAGGAAGTCTAAGGTCCTCTAGTTCTATTCCCGCACCCGGCTAGAGGAATTGGTGGTAATTGTCAACCCCGGAACTCACAGGACATTCCCTTTCACCATTGGCTTGAGTATCTGGGATTCCCATCAGTAAGCCCTGACACACTTAATGGAAGTTTATGCCTCATTTTTAATACCAAACTTGCAGTTATCAGTTGTGCATTCCAATTTTAACTTCTGAGTCGGGTTCTGGGCTATTCTGCCATTGGATTAATTTCACTGAGACTTGTCAACTTCTGGTCATTGTTATCAAGCAGGAACATGGTGTGAAGATGAGAGTCACCATCAGTAGCAACTCAAAACAAATGCACAAAGATAAGGTAGGCTGCCCCGGTTTAGTACCTGTTAACCTGTGGGGATGGCTTTTCTATAAATCAAAGGCCCAGAAGGATGTCAGTGCCAGGAAAACTCTCTATCTTCAAAGGGGTTCTCTGACGGGGGGAGGTGCTGGAATTCACATCAGATGTCTGACTCACCCACCAATCCTGTGTCTTGGGAACCACTTTACACCGGAACAACATTACAAGTCAGAACAGGAAGTTGTTCCCCAAGCTATCCACAAGAAAGATGTTAGATAGATAGATAGATAGATAGATAGATAGATAGATAGATAGATAGATAGATATATAGATAGATAGATAGATAGATAGATAGATAGATAGATAGATAGATAGATAGATTCACAGACATAGGAACTAAAAATCTTCATTTCGTCTCAATGCTTCTGTGCCTGTCGGGTGCCTGTCTTGCTCTTGGTGACTGTGCCCCTGCAACCCCCAACATTCTACGCTACCCTCTATGCTGGCAAAATGCCAGGCAGACACTTTCCCAAAATCAGGGTGGATGGCCTACCAAGTAACCTGTAGCTAGTGCATATCAGGCTGGCATAGCTGCCAAGTTTCCCAGGTTCATGTGTGACTAGTTAGTCCAGTCCCAGTTTCTTCTTAGAATTATGGGACTTGCAGTCCTGGCTTACATTAGGTCAAATAGGACTACAAGATCAAGAAGTCTGAGAAAAGGCCAGGACTGGCCTAACTAATTACACATGGACATGGGAAACTTGGAAGGTATCCCTCACCTATACATGCCAATATACCCCTTTCAGACGGGAGACTCCTGATTTTAGAAGACAAAAATGGTTGTCTCCCCTCTGAAACTGCTTTTGCTTCACTCAAAGTCAATAAGAGAAATGCATTCCCTGATCATTTGTTTTTAAACCCCTCACTTTCCTCTTCTAAAAAGTTGGCATGTATGCTCACCCCTTTGGGCTCCGGTGCCACTTCACTGCGTGCAGCATTGATATGTGTGGTTCTGCCAATTCTCACTGTGCTTACTCTCATCAACCAGATCATATTTTGGGGTGTCCTTGAATTCTGCCAACACTTTCATGAACAGACTGATTTATAGCAACAAGTAGCCATCTAAACTCCCTAAGAGTGTCCTATTCGCAGACGCTACAATGAACGTTCACCATCCCTTAGGAGAGAGAGGCTTGGCTGTATCCAAGATGCTCTGCTAAAGGGTGGCATCAGGGGCCCTGCCGCAAAGGTGGCCAGGCTCCGCTTTACCTACAATGAGTTGGACCGTTAACCTGTAAAACTTTTACATTTCTTTCTAAAGCACCTCTGGTTCCCCTTTTTTTCTCTAAATTAAGTTCAGAACTTCAAACTTGTAAGCAAAAATCAAGGTTCCAAGCATGGAACTTTTGTGGTGTGAAGAGTGACATTCCAAAGTCCTGTTTTCAGTGAAATGCAAGCACATTCTCCAGGGATCCAGTTGAACAGGAACCAGTAGGTGAGAAGTGACAGGTGCAGACTGAAGTGTGATCTGTTTGTCTTTGAGGGCGGGTTCGTCAGTCTTCTTTGGCTGATGAGAAGGACAATGGCACGTGCGGCAGAATAAAAGGTGACAGTGCTTCTTGGAGATTTCGTCGTGGCCATGAAGCTCCTGTCTGTGACTGTGCTCCTAGCAGGTAAATCTGTAATATTTATGTCTCTTTCCAACTCCTGGGGTGCAAGGGAGGGGGACCTCTATGGTAAAAAGATGGTATTCTCCAATGGGGGCCCTATGTTTAATAAATTATCTCTAGTATGTCAGTGGCAGGAATTTACCATTCCTGCCTTTGTGCCAAGAATTACCCCAGTGTGCCAATATTTTTGTTCACAAGTGTCTGCCAAGGTAAGAATTGGTGCAAGAAAGCCAGGACCAGTATTATTTACCTTGGGTGTCTTGGTGCCTTCAGTAAGCTTCACATCACGTTGTCACTCACATACACATTCACTCACTCATTCTCTCACACTCACTCATTTGTTCTAACTCACACTCACATCTGCTTACACTCATTCTCATTCACTCTCACTCAGGTACATTCACTCTTACCCATTCTCATACATTCCTACTTTCTGACACTGACAGGTTTACCAAGGCTGTTGGGGGAGGGTTCGCTCGCCAACACAAATCTGGATGTAAGTTGAGTTGCATTCTTTATTTAGCATCATGAGGATATTCCATGGGTTTTTAAGCAAATCAAGATCTACAAACATTGTTAGATAAGAATTGGACCCATAACCTTGCGCCTCCTCGAGACAGACATAAAGAGGGGAATGTTTACATTTCTCTTTGGTGTTATTTGCATGTGTACTGCATTCTGTAGCATACATGTAAAGTGCGTTAAAGCATATCTTTTGTACATGGCTGAAAAACGCACGGCCACGCAGCAACTTTAGTGCTGAGTCACCTTGTGTTAAAGGATAGTAAATCTGGGACTCCATCTCACACAATATCACTTCACTACCTGCCACTGACTCACTCACTTTCACAAACACACACATGCTTACACTTTGGAGATGCGCTCCACTCTCACTTGCAAACGCACACATTTTCACTTACGACATCCGCCACCCAAGGACCTATGTCTCAGGCCAGGGGTCATAAAAACAGTGCCAGGGGTAACAAAGGGCAAGCCTGGGGTCCCAGCTGGGATCCCTGGCAACCCCTAAATGGCATCCATGCTTTCACCCATACAGAGCTTCTGGCCTGATTTACAGTTTGTCAGAGAGGGTTCTCCTTTCCAAAATAAATGGTGTACAATGTCCGACAAAGCCTTAGTCCGCCTTCTTCATTTAGGGCCATATTTATGGATTCTTCCGCAAAACTGCGCACACGCAGTTTTGTGCCTAAATCCATAGCGCCTGCTAGCGCCATTCCATATTGCCAGCCGGGCGCCATATTTATGGAATGGTGCATGGTGGCACAAAGAACAGCCTAGCATCTAAAGAAAAGACGCTAGTCAGGGGGGATGGGAAGAGGGTAAAAGGTGTCATTTTCTGACACCCTACCACCCAAAATGTACTCCTGTCAATTAGTAAAGACAGGAGTCATGCCCACCACCCCAATGGCCAGCACAAGGGACCAAAGTCCCCTGGGCAAGGCCAAAATACCCAGTTCCAGGCTAGGGCCCCATGTAAGGGGCCCCTAATGGCACAGAAAAAAATAATAATAATATACTTACTTATACTTGACCCGGATGGGGTCTCCCATCCTACAGCATCCCTCTGGTATGGGTGGTGTTTATGGGGCTTGGGGTGGGCATCCGTGGGCTCATTCCGTGGTGTTTAGGCAAGGAAATGGGTCCACAGGACCCTTAATGCCTGGTCAGACCAAGGCGTTAAATAATCATGCTAAGCAGGCTTAGCACCATTATTAGGGTCAGCCTACTCTGTGCGCGTCATGTTTGCACTGGAGTATAAATAAGACGGTAGGGGGTTATCATGATATTGTGGACAGGAACACCTACCTTGCATATAGTTAGCGCAAGGTAGTTTGTCGCATCCACAATCCGACGCTAACTCCTATATTTTGATGCTAGACAGGTCTAGCGTCAAAATATAAATATAGAGTTAGGTTTGCCCTGTTTCAGCATCAAAATAAATGACCCTAAAACTGCACAAACGAAGTATAAATATGCCCCTTAGAGTTTTTTGTAGACTAACTGTTAGAAATGGGGTTGCTGGTTGGCTAGGGTATGCACCTCAGCCAGGCAGAACTTACCCACTCTAGTCAGGGCAAGGGAGTTACACGTCCAAGATAACCCCTTCTCACCCCCTTGGTACCTTGGCACGAGCAGTCAGGCTTAACCCGGAGGCAATGTGTAAAGCGTTTGCACAACACACACAACACACGTGATGCAATATCCCCACCACAAAGGAAACACAACACCAGATTATATGAAAATATACTGTATTGTACACAAGGAAATTATCAGACCAAACATCACATAACAGTAGTATTCTGCTACCTTAGCAGTTGTCAAAACGTTACACATCAGTTAATCTGCAAACTAGCAGTAGTCACAAATAACACACAGGTTACTCAATATTCTGCAACATAAGCAGTAGTCAGGAACCACGTTATTACACTGAAGCACTTGTCATAGGAATATCATAAAACGCCCATAGTAGGAACATTAGAAAACATATGGCAAGTTAGAAAAGCATATTAGCATGTCATGCCCATAACAGGAACATCTGCACATATATGTAAAAGCATCATAAAACAGGCAGGCAATATATATTAATTCGCAAAGTCTTTAGCAAGAACTTTAGATTATATATATGGATCCTTAATCAGTACCTGGTTACAATGAAACAGGCACCTCCAGTACCTAGGAGACCAAGAAGGGGCCACCGGCGATTTTCTGCGCAATGTGGGGGCCTCCCTGGAAATTGTGGGGGAGAGGGCGAGGGCACGCACCCCCTCTATACTCCTAAAGGGCCCCTCCTGGGGCCCGCGAACACTGGGGACCCCCCGGACCTCCACCGGCCCTCCAGAGAGGGGCCACCATCCAGGGAGAATGTAAAAAGGAGAGGGGCGCCACGCACCCCCTCCGTGTCAAGGGCGGGCCCCTCCTGGGACACGCGACCGTTGTAGGGCCCCCTGGGTCTTAACTGGCCCTCCACGAAAGGGGGGGGACCAAAACAAATCAGTACTGGCGCACGCAAGGGCCAAGCCAGGGACTGGCGTCGCAGGGGGCCTTCGGCGAGGCTTCAGCCCTGCCCGCGGTCACCAAAAAGCAGGACTGCCTCGTTGGGGCCGGAGGGAACCTCCGATGAGGTTTCCTTCCCTCCACCTGGCCTTTAATTGCACGCGGCGGCCTGCCCGGCCATTTGAGACGGAGACAGGCACCAAAGTCGGTGCCTGCCAGTGCCCCGGGGGCTCTCCACGGGGGCACAACAGGAGCACTCGTGCTCCACTTTTGTTTTTAGATGATGTTTCAGGTGCCCCGGGGGCACGGAGAGGGGCGCGCCAGCTCCTCCCTGCTCGGCAACAGTTCCCCGAGGCTAAAATACAGCGCGATACAACGCGCTTCAGAATTGCACGGGACCCGGCTGCGGCGGTGATTTTTAGCGTTGGGGAAAGCGCTCCCAAAGCGCTATGTAGATAACTCCAAAGCACTCATGAGGCGCCAGGGGCCCAAAGCACAGCCCTCTTCAAGCGCTACCCAATTCAAGGGAAAGCGCTGATAACAGGTGGTTGCAGGGTTCAGGGGCCACAGCACCCTGCCCCTAGGGGACTAAGTCCAAAGAAAAGGTCCACAGGTGGAGGGCTCAACAACAGGCCAGCACAAGGTGCATGCAGCAAGAGAAAAGTCCCCTTCAGTGACCAAGCAGGTCACAGGTCAGCACAGCAGCCGCAGTCCATGGCGGTTCCTGGTGAGTTCTTCCAGCATTTCTGTGTCCAGTTCCAAGATGATTAAGAGTCTCCAAATTGTGGGGAAAATTCCCCTGTACTTATAGTCAGTTCTTACAGTGTTTTACAATGGTAGGGAGAGGAGGTTCCAGCCAGTTACAACTGGTTCTGGGAGTGCCCCCTCTCTCCTTTCAGCACAGGCTCCAAACATCAGTGGGGGGTTAACGACCCTATTGTGTGAGGCCAGGGCACAGTCTTTACAAATGCAGGTGTGCCCCGCCTCTCCCTTCTCTCAGCCCAGGACGACTATTCAGTATGCAGATGCACCTCTGTGACACCTCCACACTCCCTGTGTACAGGCTGTCTGAAAAGTATGCACAAAGCCCCAGCTATCACTCTGCCCAGACGTGGATTGGAGTCAAGCTGCAAAACTCCAGAGTCATAAGCACAGACAAATGCGCACTTTCTAGAAGTGGCATTTCTGTGATAGTAATAAAAAATACACCCACACCAGTAAGCAGCATTTATTATCACCATCACAACCATACCAAACATGCCTACGCTACCCCTCATAAATCAGACAATACCCCTTACACATAAGGCAGGGCATTTCTAATGCAATCCTATGAGAAGGCTGCACTCACAGCAGTGAGACACCAGTTAGGCTGTTTGTCACTACCAGGACAGGCCACACAACTTGGCACATGTCCTGCCTTTCTACATACATGGCACCCTGCCCATAGGGCTAGCTAGGGCGTACCTTAGGGGTGACTTACATGTAGTAAAAGGGGAGTTCTGGGCCTGGCAAGTAAGTTTAGATGCCAGGTCCCTGTGGCAGAAAACTGCGCACACAGGCCCTGAGCTAGCAGGCCTGAGACAGGTTTGAAAGTCTACTTCAGTGGGTGGCGCAAGCAGCGCTGCAGGCCCACTAGTAGTATTTAATTTACAGGCCCTGGGTATAGAGATACCACTGTACAAGGGACTTATAGGTAAATTAAATATGCCAATTAGGTATAAGCCAATCATACCAACTTTAGATGGGAGAGCACCTGCACTTTAGCACTGGTCAGCAGTGATAAATTGCTCAGAGTCCTAGAGCCAACAGCGAGAGGTCAGAAAGACCAGGAGGAAGGAGGCAAAAAGACTGTGGATGACCCTGCATAAGGCAAAAAGTCCAACACTAAGCATCCATTGGATTCCTTTACAGCGATTTCCTCAAACAGCAAGGCATATTAGTGATGTCAGAGGAAAAACATTACACTGCTGCCCTTTTTTTAGTGGATGATTTTTTCCCCTTTCCCTGGGAGTCTGTCAAGAAAAAGCAAAAAGCTAATGACCCTCACACCTGAGGAGATTTGTACCAGGTTGTGGGGGGGGTCACTATTTTTTTTCTGTCCATCACTGCCAGAAAAAACCTATTGGAGAGGGATCGAAAATTAATAATGGCCCGCACCTTGGTAGAAAGCTCTATGATGTCAATAGGTTCATGTTTGTGTAGGAAAGTACCCTCTTTCTTGGCATGGTTAACCCCTTTTCTGCCTGATGTCAGTGTGTTTGACTGTGTTCACTGGATCCTGCTCTCTCTCCCAAAACTCTGTATTTCATCCCACATTTGGCACACTGGTGCCCCTATGTAAGTCCCTAGTATATGGTACCCAGGGAATTGGGGTACCAGGGGAAGCCTATGGGCTGCAGCATATAAAATGCCACTCATCGGGAGCCCATGCAGTCTTCCTGGCATGTAATGCTAGAAAGAATTTAAAGAAAGTGACTGTAGTATTGCAGGGCCTACTCTGCCTTGTGCCCTTTTGTCTCAGCCACTTCCAACAGTGACAGGACCCATTTTAAACTGAATCTTACCTTCAGCTGTGCCTTTTTCTTTTTTCCCATCTAGCTTGGGTGGGAAGGTACCCCCCCCACCCTTATCGTTGCAACATCTAACTTACCTACAGAGGTCGCCCAACATTTGAGCAACCCCACCATGACCAGCAGGGTCAGAAGGCCTAACTTACTTTTGTCCATGGGGTCTGCTCCCATGCCAAAGTCAATACTCCCATGAAGCCTAGCACCCAGCAGAGGCTCCTGACAGCTGTCAAAGTCCAGAAACACACCCTAATCTCTCCCTTGACAGTGGGCTGAGCAGCCCTAGGTTTGACAGTGGGTTCTTGGAACCTCTTATGCTGTTGGGAGTGGGTGGCACCCTTTTTCCACTCCCCCTTCTGTCAGTACAGAGAGGACATCCTGTGACACGACAGCTATCAGACTGCTCACAACATCTTTTGGAACAGGAGAAGCCTAAACAGGGCCAACTTTGGGTTCTCCCCGTTTTGGGCTAGATGGCCCTTGACTCACTGGAACTCCAGTTAACAGTGGATTCCCTTTCTTTTTTCTCTTCCATTTCTTTTGGGACCCCTGTCTCATAACTACGAGGACTGGATCCCCAAGAACTTTGGGTTGAGGGGTGCTCTGGGAAACCACCCCACTTGGGTTCTGACCAACCTCCGGTAGGTCATTACCCCTGAGACAATCCGAGTGGAGGTCAGAACTGACTACCACCTTTTGCCAACTGAGGGTACCCTCCCTCCCTTGAAGCACTATTGCTACAGGTGTCTCACTGGCCTCCCCGGGGATCACTCTTCTCTTTCTGGTTTCGCCTTCTACAAACTGCTCTGGGACACCGGCCTGTCACCCCCCTATGGTGTGACTGGCAGATGTGTCTCTTAGGACAATGGCAGGGATCCCATTCACCTGAATGGAGTGGAAGTGCCTACTAGCAAACTCAGGTACTACTGGCTCACCATATGGAACCTTTTCCCAGTTAAATGCTATGAGGACCTCCTCATCTGAGGTGTCCTCCCCTATGACTTTTCTGGACAGCCCAGTGATAACTACCCTGTGTGAACAGACTGGGTCACCTCTTGTGTGCCCTGCCTGCTGATAGCCAAAGCATCTCCCAGCATTCTTGGGATCCCAGTTCTTACCTTGATATCCCTTTCCTTTGGACTGGGAAAAGTCTTGAATCCCATCCTCCTTAGAAGTCTTTTGGGGGCCTAAAGAGGACTCCGGGGGTCATTACAACCCTGGCGGACGGTGTTAAAGCGGCGGCGGTTACCGCCATGGTCATCCGCCGCTTCTCCGATCCACCCGCCAGGGCGGAGACGACCGCTGGGCTGGAGACCTGGGTCTCCAGCCCGCGGCCGTGACAAAACCGCTCCCGGTATTTTGACCCGGCTTACCGCTGTGGATTTCTTCCCTGGCACTGATAGGGGTCTCCAGCCACCCCCCACCCCCACCCCGACTCCCTCCCCTACACCCCCTACCCACCCCGACCCCCAACATCACAAAACTCACACACACATGACACGCACGCAGGCACCACCAAGACACATACACGCACACACACCGACATACATGCCAACATCAACACACACAGTCAGACACGCACACCCACATTCAAACATACATGCACACATCCATACAGACATACCCACAGACATACACGCACTCATTCCCAAAACATGCAACACCCCCGCAAGCATACACGCACTCACACACCCCCTCTACATACACCCACGCACACCCCCATACACCCACACAACACACAACACCCCCCCACCCCCCTCCCTAACGGACGATCGACTTACCTGTTCCGTCGATCCTCCGGGAGGAGACGGGAGCCATGGGGGCAGCTCCGCCGACACCACACCGCAGGACGTGATTCGCTGGGTGGTGTTCTGTTGGCGTGGCGGTGGAGGTGGAGCCACCTCCACTTCCCCGCTGCCCGTCACTATGGCTGTTGGCGCCTCTCCGTTGGAAAAACGACGTAGAGCTGCCAACAGTCATAATACGCAGAGCAGAAAACCGCCACCACTGGCGGTCTTCAGCACAGCGGTCCCTCGGCGGTCTTGTCAAAAGACCGCCGAGGTTGTAATGACGCCCTCTGTCTTTTTAGCCTTGTTTGTGCTACCCCCTTTCACCTGTTGGGAAGTCTGAGCACCCATCTTGGAGTCACCTCCGCTATGGACCTTGTTCTGAATAACTCGGGACCAGACCCAATCGTCTGATATCTTTCTCAGCTCTCTGGGAGAAGACAGCTCTAAATCTACTAGATGTGTCTCAATTTCTCTGTCGAACAATTGGTCAAAATGTGCTTTTTCATCAACAGATTGTAAAGCCATTCATATTTGTCCACTATATTGCCCGTGATCAAGCCCCCTAGTGCCTTGACTGAAGAGTCTGCCCAAGTGAGGTCTGTACCTTTTCAGGTATCCCTAAACATTACTCTCTACTCCCCTGTGGTGAGTCCAAACCCTTCTATGAGGGTCTCTTTCATGTGGGGATAGGACTCAGCCACTTCCTCACAAGTCTATCTCTGCGCTTAGCTGGGAATAATTCTCAAAATACAGAGAGCCCCAGTGCTGTGGATGTACCTTCCTCATTCTGCAGCACCTCTCAAAGGCTGCAAACCATTGGTCAATGTCATCTCCTGCACTGTACATGGGGACAATCCCCTTGGAGACCTTAGGGTCACAAAAACCTTCACTTCCCCTATTTATCTTGCAGCCACCATTCCTGAGAACTAGTCCCAGTCTAACTGTTCTCTCTTCTAGGGCTAGTCTCCTCTCCTCGAGTTCAAGCTTTTTCTCCTCCAGGGAGATGTTCCTCAGCTTGCCTTAAGGGTCCTAAGCGCCCTACCAGTGGGTGGGGTGGGAAGGGCTACTAGTATGACTGCTGCCACTTCCCACTGGTGGAGGGGGTCTGGACAAGGGTTCACAAATATGGTCCCAACCTCCTTCCCTTTTCGTTTCTGGGGTCAGACCATTCTCCTCAACCTCTATGGGGTCTTCTTCCAAGGAGGAAGCCTCTTTCCTAAATTTGCTCTCCTAAAATGAGGTGAGGGTTTTTTCAAGGGCCTCTCTTTTGGCAGCTACCTCTCAGTAGCCCCAGTCTTTTGACTGTATATGCTCTTATTATTTGCAGATAGACCGCCATCGCAGATATATACAGTATATACATAGAGTCATGGTCAGTTGTGTACAATAAAAAGGCTTTATTGTACAATGGACCCACTCAGGGGCTACAGGGATGATTGTTTATGTGCAGGAAGGGACACCTTCCTGCCTCCCTTCCTGTAATTAAACAATCATTAATGGCATTTTCCTCCTTCTATGAGTGCTGCAGAATGTGACAGATATCCTGCCCGCCGTATTACAAGTTCCATAGGATATAATGGACTCGTAATTCGGCGGGCGGGATATCCGTCACATTTGGGACGGATTAACCCCCTCTGCCAAAGTCGTAATAAGGCCCAAAGTCTACCTAAAGTCGCAACTTGTTTCAGCACTTTGAAAAGTAGTGAAGGCATGTCTTCATTAATAAAACAGTGTCAAGGAAAAACAAGTATTGGTAAAGCTAATGGGTCAGCCTATTTCACAAGCATTTGTCTTCTCTGATTAATGAGTTTGTGTGAGTGGTTGTGTAGTTTTTGGAATGTGGTAATGAGTAAATGGTTAGATGGCTGACTGGGTGGTGTGGGCGGGTGAACGAATGAATGATGGAGTGCATGGTCAGATGGGACATTGTTTGAATGAATGTTATGAAAGGATGGATGGATGGATTGTTAAGTGCATGACTGCTTGCAGGAGGAAAGAATCAACCACTTCACACTGAGCAATGCTTGAGAAAAGAAATAAGGAACAGTACCAGAGCTAACTTCACCAGACTCCCCCACAAGGGCAATGAGCAGGAATCAGACAATGACACACAGAACTACAGGTGCTGAAAAACAATGAACTCTGACTGTTCCCTCATTCAGGTGCCACAAGCTTGTCATGGTTGTAGCAGGTGCAACTCACAATAAAGTGCCATTTCAGGGTCACGGAATTACCTTTTGAATTTGGGGAACACACAAACTGTTTTTTATGTTTAATCAGTTTTCACCTTTGTATTGTGTAGTTGATAGCATCAAGGCGTCTGGCCAGAAGGTCTCTGAATGAAGCTTCTCTATGTGTACAAAGCAGGTGAGGGTGCCTTAAATTAGCCACTTGTTGAGTTAAACACAGAGGATAGGTACATAGCTGTTTAGAGGGTTTGAGTAAACACCGGGGCTCAGGAG
The DNA here is from genome assembly GCF_031143425.1 of Pleurodeles waltl. NCBI lineage: Eukaryota > Metazoa > Chordata > Amphibia > Caudata > Salamandridae > Pleurodeles > Pleurodeles waltl. Next base: position 1,191,317,805 of record NC_090439.1, read on the forward strand.
AAGTAAGCACCTTTGACAGTCAGATGAAGAAATGCTGCTGAGTAATACAAGCTTATAGTGTCAGCGTGTGTAATCCTAAAATGCATGTTGTTCATGAAGGCACATTTTGGGATCGAAGAAAGGGAAGGGGGATTTTATCAACATTACTGAGAGGGTGGATAGTTTAAGTTAGTGAGGGATGGAGTGAATGAGTGCTGTAAGCAAGTGGATTTGTGAGTCGATGAGCACAGTGAGCGAGTCGTATCAGATGGTTAGGGAGTGAGTACCAGTGATCTTGTCGGTGAGTGGTAGGAGTTTTCAAGAGGAAGTAGTGTGAGTGAGTGGATGAGCAAATGGTAAGAGAGTGCTATCAGTGAGTGAACTTTTGGTTGAGTGTGGAGTGACAGTGAGTGAACTTTTGGTTGAGTGTGGAGTGACAGTGATTGGACTTTTGGTTGAGTGTGGAGTGACAATGAGTGAGCTTTGGGTGACTAAATGGTATGTGTTAGGGAAAGAGGCAGTAGTATCAGACAGTAAGCGTCTGGGCAAGTAAGTACTGTCATTTTAGGAAGGTAGCTTTCTTCCAGCATGGTTGCCCCCCATTTTTGGCCTGTTTTTCAGTGTGGTTGACTGTGTGTACTGGGATCCTGCTAATCAGGACCCCAGTAGTTATGCTCTCTCCCTCAAATTATGGTTATTTGGATACTATTAACTCAGTATCTCACCCACAATTGGCATACTGGTGCCCTCTTATAAGTCCCTAGTATGTGGTACCTAGGTACCCAGGGCATTGGGGTATCAGGGGATCCCTATGGGCTGCAGCATTTTTTTTGGCACCCATAGGGAGCCCATGCAAAGCATCTACAGGACTGCCATTGCAGCCTGTGTGAAAAGGTGTGATTTACACTGCACCAGGTCACTTAAAAGTCACCCATATTCCGTGCCTTTCAACCCTGAAGGCTGGGTGCAGAGTAACTGAGTGTGAGGGAACCCCTGCACTAGTAGAGGTGCCCCCACGTTGTCCAGGGCCAATTCCCCGGACTTCGTGAGTGCGGGACGCCATTTTAAATGTACACTGGACATAGGTCAATACCTATGTACAGCTTCACAATGGTAACTCCGAATATGGCCATGTTTGGTGTCAAACATGTAGAAATCATACCCCAAAGCTAACCCTGGCTTTGGTTTTGGGATTCCATGCACTCTGGGGGCTCCACAGTGGACTTCCAGTACTACCACATCAGCCTTATGGGGTTTTCTGAGGCAGCTCTGCTGCTGCCACCACACAGACAGGTTTCTGCCCTCCTGTTACTTGATTTCATCAAGTCCAGGAAGGCAGAACAAAGGACTTTCTTTGGGCGAGGGATGTTACACCCTCTCCCTTTGGAAAAGGTGTTACAGGCTTGGGAGGGGTAGCTTCCCCAAGCGCCAGGCTTTGCTTTGAGGGGCACATTTGGTGATCTCCTTGCATAAACCAGTTTACACCGGTCCTGGGACCCCCAGTCCTAGCTCCGGCATGAAACTGGACAAAGGAAAGGGGAGTGACCACTTCCCTGTCCATCTCCACCCCAGGGGTGGGGCTCCTCCAGAGTTTTCCTGGGTTCAACCATCTTGATTTCCAGATGGGCAGGACTCTATGGGAGTTTCTAAGTAGCCAGAACAGGCAGGTGACGCCGTAGCTCCCTCCTGATAGGTGGACACTCACTTCACTGACTACTCCTCCTCTCAGGGCTACTTAGGGACTCTCTGCTGGGTGTTTCTTCAGATTCAGTTTGCAAGACTCCGGCAGGAATTCTCTGCATCCTCACTTCAACTTCTGACCTGAAGAAACTGCATCTGGGCCTCCAGGAACTCTACAAAGCCTGCAACAAAGAAGCAAGAAGCCTTCTGCAACAGATTCTCCTAGCAAGGAAGTCTAAGGTCCTCTAGTTCTATTCCCACACCCAGCTCGAGGAATTGGTGAGAATTGTCAACCCCGGAACTCACAGGACATTCCCTTTCACCATTGGCTTGAGTATCTGGGATTCTCATCAGTAAGCCATGACATACTTAATGGAAGTTTATGCCTAATTTGTAATACCAAACTTGCAGTTAGCAGTTGTGCATTCCAATTTTAACTTCTGAGTCTGGTTCCAGGCTATTCTGCCTTTTGAATAATTTCACTGAGACTTGTCAACTTCAGGTCATTGTTATCAAGCAGCAACATGGTGTGAAGATGAGAGTCACCATTAGTAGCAACTCAAAACAAATGCACAAAGATAAGGGAGGCTGCCTCGGTTTAGTACCTGTTAACCTGTGGGGGAGGCTTTTCTATAAATCAAAGGCCCAGAAGGATGTCAGTGCCAGGAAAACTCTCTATCTTCAAAGGGGTTCTCTGTCGGGGGGAGGTGCTGGAATTCACATCAGATGTCTGACTCACCCACCAATCCTGTGTCTTGGGAACCACTTGACACTGGAACAACATTACAAGTCAAAACAGGAAGTTGTTCCCCAAGCTAACCACAAGAAAGATGTTAGATAGATAGATAGATAGATAGATAGATAGATAGATAGATAGATAGATAGATAGATAGATAGATCAATAGATTCACATACATAGGAACTAAAAATCTTCATTTCGTCCCAATGCTTCTGTGCCTGTCGGGTGCCAGTCTTGCTATTGGTGACTGTGCCCCTGCAACCCCCCAACATTCTATGCTACCCCCTACGCTGGCAAAATGCCAGGCAGACACTTTCCCAAAATCAGAGTGGATGGCCTACCAAGTAACCTGTAGCTAGTGCATATCAGGCTGGCATAGCTGCCAAGTTTCCCAGGTTCATGTGTGACTAGTTAGTCCAGTCCCAGTTTCTTCTTAGAATTATGAGACTTGTAGTCCTGGCTTATATTAAGTCAAATAGGACTACAAGATCAAGAAGTCTGAGAAAAGGCCAGGACTGGCCTAACTAATTACACATGGACATGGGAAACTTGGAAGGTATCCCTCACCTATACATGCCAATATACCCCTTTCAGACGGGAGACTCCTGATTTTAGAAGACAAAAATGGTTGTCTCCCCTCTGAAACTGCTTTTGCTTCACTCAAAGTCAATAAGAGAAATGCATTCCCTGATCATTTGTTTTAAACCCCTCACTTTCCTCTTCTAAAAAGTTGGCATGTATGCTCACCCCTTTGGGCTCCGGTGCCACTTCACTGCGTGTAGCATTGATATGTGTGGTTCTGCCAATTCTCACTGTGCTTAGCGGCGTGCCTACTCTCATCGACCAGATCATATTTTGGGGTGTCCTTGAATTCTGCCAACACTTTCATGAACAGAATGATTTATAGCAACAAGTAGCTATCTAAACTCCCTAAGAGTGTCCTATTCGCAGACGCTACAATGAAGGTTCACCATCCCTTAGGAGAGAGAGGCTTGGCTGTATCCAAGATGCTCTGCTAAAGGGTGGCATCAGGGGCCCTGCCGCAAAGGTGGCCAGGCTCAGCTTTACCTACAATGAGTTGGACCGTTAACCTGTAAAACTTTTACATTTCTTTCTAAAGCACCTCTGGTTCCCCTTTTTTCTCTAAATTAAGTTCAGAACTTCAAACTTGTAAGCAAAAATCAAGGTTCCAAGCGTGGAACTTTTGTGGTGTGAAGACAGACATTCCAAAGTCCTGTTTTCAGTGAAATGCAAGCACATTCTCCAGGGATCCAGTTGAACAGGAACCAGTAGGTGAGAAGTGACAGGTGCAGACTGAAGTGTGATCTGTTTGTCTTTGAGGGCGGGTTCGTCAGTCTTCTTTGGTTGATGAGAAGGACAATGGCACATGCGGCAGAATAAAAGGTGACAGTGCTTCTTGGGGATCACAGAGATCTCGTCGTGGCCATGAAGCTCCTGTCTGTGACTGTGCTCCTAGCAGGTAAATCTGTAATATTTATGTCTCTTTCCAACTCCTGGGGTGCAAGGGAGGGGGACCTCTATGGTAAAAAGATGGTATTCTCCAATGGGGGCCCTATGTTTAATAAATTATCTCTAGTATGTCAGTGGCAGGAATTTACCATTCCTGCCTTTGTGCCAAGAATTACCCCAGTGTGCCAATATTTTTGTTCACAAGTGTCTGCCAAGGTAAGAATTGGTGCAAGAAAGCCAGGACCAGTATTATTTACCTTGGGTGTCTTGGTGCCTTCAGTAAGCTTCACATCACGTTGTCACTCACATACACATTCACTCACTCATTCTCTCACACTCACTCATTTGTTCTAACTCACACTCACATCTGCTTACACTCATTCTCATTCACTCTCACTCAGGTACATTCACTCTTACCCATTCTCATACATTCCTACTTTCTGACACTGACAGGTTTACCAAGGCTGTTGGGGGAGGGTTCGCTCGCCAACACAAATCTGGATGTAAGTTGAGTTGCATTCTTTATTTTGCATCATGAGGATATTCCATGGGTTTTTACGCAAATCAAGATCTACAAACATTGTTAGATAAGAATTGGACCCATAACCTTGCGCCTCCTCGAGACAGACATAAAGAGGGGAATGTTTACATTTCTCTTTGGTGTTATTTGCATGTGTACTGCATTCTGTAGCATACATGTAAAGTGCGTTAAAGCATATCTTTTGTACATGGCTGAAAAACGCACGGCCACGCAGCAACTTTAGTGCTGAGTCACCTTGTGTTAAAGGATAGTAAATCTGGGACTCCATCTCACACAATATCACTTCACTACCTGCCACTGACTCTCACTCACTTTCACAAACACACACATGCTTACACTTTGGAGATGCGCTCCACTCTCACTTGCAAACGCACACATTTTCACTTACGACATCCGCCACCCAAGGACCTATGTCTCAGGCCAGGGGTCATAAAAACAGTGCCAGGGGTAACAAAGGGCAAGCCTGGGGTCCCAGCTGGGATCCCTGGCAACCCCTAAATGGCATCCATGCTTTCACCCATACAGAGCTTCTGGCCTGATTTACAGTTTGTCAGAGAGGGTTCTCCTTTCCAAAATAAATGGTGTACAATGTCCGACAAAGCCTTAGTCCGCCTTCTTCATTTAGGGCCATATTTATGGATTCTTCCGCAAAACTGCGCACACGCAGTTTTGTGCCTAAATCCATAGCGCCTGCTAGCGCCATTCCATATTGCCAGCCGGGCGCCATATTTATGGAATGGTGCATGGTGGCACAAAGAACAGCCTAGCATCTAAAGAAAAGACGCTAGTCAGGGGGGAAGGGAAGAGGGTAAAAGGTGTCATTTTCTGACACCCTACCACCCAAAATGTACTCCTGTCAATTAGTAAAGACAGGAGTCATGCCCACCACCCCAATGGCCAGCACAAGGGACCAAAGTCCCCTGGGCAAGGCCAAAATACCCAGTTCCAGGCTAGTGCCCCATGTAAGGGGCCCCTAATGGCACAGAAAAAAATAATAATAATATACTTACTTATACTTGACCCGGATGGGGTCTTCCATCCTACAGCATCCCTCTGGTATGGGTGGTGTTTATGGGGCTTGGGGTGGGCATCCGTGGGCTCATTCCGTGGTGTTTAGGCAAGGAAATGGGTCCACAGGACCCTTAATGCCTGGTCAGACCAAGGCGTTAAATAATCATGCTAAGCAGGCTTAGCACCATTATTAGGGTCAGCCTACTCTGTGCGCGTCATGTTTGCACCGGAGTATAAATAAGACGGTAGGGGGTTATCATGATATTGTGGACAGGAACACCTACCTTGCATATAATTTGCACAAGGTAGTTTGTCGCATCCACAATCTGATGCTAACTCCTATATTTTGATGCTAGACAGGTCTAGCGTCAAAATATAAATATAAAGTTAGGTTTGCCCTGTTTTAGCATCAAAATAAATGACCCTAAAACTGCACAAACCAAGTATAAATATGACTCTTAGAGTTTTTTGTAGACTAAGCATCCATTGGATTCCTTTACAGCGATTTCCTCAAACAGCAAGGCATAGTAGGGATGTCAGAGGAAAAACATTACACTGCAGCCCTTTTTTTAGTGGATGATTTTTTCCCCTTTCCCTTACAACCATTAAATATCTTATCGGAGTTTGTGTCAAGAAAAAGCAAAAAGCTAATGTCCCTCACACCTGGGGAGATTTGTACCAGGTTGTGGGGGGTCACTATTTTTTTTCTGTCCATCACTGCCAGAAAAAACCTATTGGAGAGGGATCGAAAATTAATAATGGCCCGCACCTTGGTAGAAAGCTCTGTGATGTCACTAGGTTCATGTTTGTGTAGGAAAGTACCCTCTTTCTTGGCATTATTACCCCCTTTTCTGCCTGATGTCAGTGTGTTTGACTGTGTTCACTGGATCCTGCTCTCTCTCCCAAAACTCTGTATTTCTTCCCACATTTGGCACACTTGTGCCCCTACGTAGGTCCCTAGTATATGGTACCCAGGTAATTGGGGTACCAGGGGAACCCTATGGGCTGCAGCATATATTATGCCACCCATAGGGAGTCTATGCAAAGTGTTCCGCTGGCCTGCCATTGAAGCCTGCGTGAAAAGGTGTATGCACCCTTTCACTGCCACTTCACTGCACCAGGTCACTTTAAGTCACCCCTATGGCAGGCCCTCCTAGCCAAGAGGGCAGGATGCAAGTACCTGTGTGTGAGGGCACCCTGCACAAGCAGAGGTGCCCCCATGAACTGCAGCTCCATTTTCATGGACTTCGTGAGTGCGGGGTGCCATTTTATGCGTGTACTGGACATAAGTCAATACCTATGTCCAGCTACATAATGGTAACTCCGAACATAGGCATGTTTGGTATCATACATGTTGGAATCATACCCCAAGGCTTTTGCAAGCATTGTTTGTATGATTCCATGCACTCTGGGGACTCCTTTGTGGACCCCTTGCATTGCTCCTACAGCCTTCTGAGGTTTTCCAGACAGCCCAAGTTGCTGCCACCTCACAGACAGGTTTCTGCCCTCCTGTTCCCTCTTTTGGGTGGATCCTTGATTCGGCTTGCAGGATTCCTTTGCAGCCTCCACTTAGACTTCTGACCAAAGAAACTGCATCTGGTCTCTTCAGGACCGACTAGCTGCAGCAAAGACACAGGCTCTGCCTGCAACATTGTATCCAAGGCTCCTGCCAGCTTCTGCAACATTTCCCCAGTCATGCATTCTCTGAGGACAGCCCGTCTTCAGTCTGGACAAGAAAGAAGAAGGAATCTCCCTTGGAGTGAAGGAGTCACTCCCCTGCATCTGCAGGCACCAACTGCAACAACAACTGGCTGTGTGGATCCTCTCTCCTGCTGAGCTGCGTGTATCCTGCATCACAGGTAGTGGTCTGCCATGGTCCCGTCGGTCCTCTCTACCAGCTGTCCAACTTGGGTGGAGGTAAACCTTTGCCTTCCCATGTACGACATACCCCAATGCACCACATCATTTGCAGCTGCCAAGGCTTGTCGGCATCCCCTCCAAGGGATTTTTAGGCATCGTGAAGCTCCAGCCCCCACCACTCCATCCTGCTACGTACAGCTCCCTGAGTGTCTCCCCTGCGGCGTGAGACTCTTTTATGAAGTGCTGCGTGGGCTCCATCCTCGACTTCTGTGTCCCTGTCCTGTGGGACTCCTGAGAGTGCTGCCTCTGCTTCTGTGGGCTTTCTGAGATGGTGAGGGCTCCCTCAGGGTTGAGTCCTCCTGGGCCTTGCTGGTCTCCATCTGCACCACTTACCTTCAACTGTGAGTTTTGCCTTTGCCAGGGCTTGTTGGTTGAATCAGAACCCGCAAACCTGACTGCAATCCTCCTTCCGGTGTGGAACATCACCTGCATCCTCCAGGGACTCGACTCCAACTTCAGGGGTGCAGTGCTGACTCTTCTTCCTCACCGTCGACCATTTCCTGCATCCTCAGCTTGGTGGGTAGGGGCTCCTTCCCCCACTGGACTCTGCTGTGTCTTCTGGACTTGGACCCCTTTTTCCACAGGTCTTCTTCTTCAGGAATCCACTGGTGGTTTCTTGCAGTCTTCTCAGGGGTTTGCATTCCTCTTCTTTTCTTCCTAGTGGGTGTTTTAGGGAAATGCCAGTGATTTACTCCTGCTTTCCTGGTCGCTGAGGGGTGCAATGGTACTTACCTTTGGGCTTTACTGATACCCCAGCTCCCCTCCACACACTCCACTTACATAGGTGAGGGTGCAGCTTTTGCTTTCCATTTTATTTGTATATGGTTTGTTCTCCATCTAGGGTCACTATTCTCTATTGTGTTTTACACTATTTCTCACTGTTCTCTATTTTATGTCTTTTTCTGAGTACTAGTGTACATAACTTGTGTATTAATTTCCTCCTGAGGGTGTATTGCCTCTACAGTATATTTGGTGTTGTGTTACTGTAGGAAAGCACCATCTTGACTGGCATGTTACCCCCATTTTCACTGTATGTATATTTGTTTTTGCCATTGTGTCACTTGTGTGTTAGTTGTATGTGTCACTGGGACCCTGTCATCCAGGGCCCCAGTGCTCATAAGTGTGCCTGAATGTGTTACCTGTGTAGTTACTAACTGTCTCACTGACGCTCTGCTAATCAGAACCTCAGTGGTTATGCTCTCTCATTTCTTTCAAATTGTCACTAACAGGCTAGTGACCAATTTTACCAATTTACATTAGCTTACTGGAACACCCTTATAATTCCCTAGTATATGGTACTGAGGTACCCAGGGTATTGGGGTTCCAGGAGATCCCTATTGGCTGCAGCATTTCTTTTGCCACCCATAGGGAGCTCTGACAATTCTTACACAGGCCTGCCACTGCAGCCTGAGTGAAATAACGTCCACGTTATTTCACAGCCATTTTACACTGCACTTAAGTAACTTATAAGTCACCTATATGTCTAACCTTTACCTGGTAAAGGTTAGGTGCAAAGTTACTTAGTGTGAGGGCACCCTGGCACTAGCCAAGGTGCCCCCACATTGTTCAGAGCCAATTCCCTGAACTTTGTGAGTGCGGGGACACCATTACACGCGTGCACTACATATAGGTCACTACCTATATGTAGCTTCACAATGGTAACTCCGAATATGGCCATGTAACATGTCTATGATCATGGAATTGCCCCCTCTATGCCATCCTGGCATAGTTGGCACAATCCCATGATCCCAGTGGTCTGTCGCACAGACCCTGATACTGCCAAACTGCCATTCCTGGGGTTTCACTGCAGCTGCTGCTGCTGCCAACCCCTCAGACAGGTTTCTGCCCCACTGGGGTCAAGCCAGGCTTGTCCCAGGATGGCAGAACAAAGGACTTCCTCTGAGAGAGGGTGTTACACCCTCTCCCTTTGGAAAATGGTGTGAAGGCAGGGGAGGAGTAGCCTCCCCCAGCCTCTGGAAATGCTTTCATGGGCACATTTGGTGCCCATTTCTGCAAAAGCCAGTCTACACCGGTTCAGGGACCCCTTAGCCCTGCTTTGGCGCGAAACTGGACAAAGGAAAGGGGAGTGACCACTCCCCTGACCTGCACCTCCCCTGGGAGGTGTCCAGAGCTCCTCCAGTGTGCTCCAGACCTCTGCCATCTTGGAAACAGAGGTGCTGCTGGCACACTGGACTGCTCTGAGTGGCCAGTGCCACCAGGTGACGTCAGAGACTCCTTCTGATAGGCTCCTTCAGGTGTTGCTAGCCTATCCTCTCTCCTAGATAGCCAAACCCTCTTTTCTGGCTATTTAGGGTCTCTGTCTCTGGGGAAACTTTAGATAACGAATGCAAGAGCTCATCCGAGTTCCTCTGCATCTCTCTCTTCACCTTCTGCCAAGGAATCGACTGCTGACCGCGCTGGTAGCCTGCAAAACTGCAACATAGTAGCAAAGACGACTACTGCAACTCTGCAACGCTGATCCTGCCGTCTTCTCGACTGTTTTCCTGGTGATGCATGCTGTGGGGGTAGTCTGCCTCCTCTCTGCACTAGAAGCTCCGAAGAAATCTCCCGTGGGTCGACGGAATCGTCCCCCTGCAACCGCAGGCACCAAAGAACTGCATCACCGGTCCCTTGGGTCTCCTCTCAGCACGACGAGCGAGGTCCCTCAAATCCAGCAACTGTGTCCAAGTGACCCCCACAGTACAGTGACTCTTCAGTCCAAGTTTGGTGGAGGTAAGTCCTTGCCTCCCCACGCCAGACTGCATTGCTGGGAACCGTGACTTTTGCAGCTACTCCGGCCTCTGTGCACTTCCGGCGGAAATCCTTTGTGCACATCCAAGCCTGGGTCCACAGCACTCTAACCTGCATTGCACGACTTTCTATGTTGGTCTCTGGCGACGTGCGACTCCTTTGTGCAACTTCGGGTGAGTACCGTTTCATGCATCCTCGTAGTGCCTGTTTCTGGCACTTCTCTGGGTGCTACCTGCTGCTGAGAGGGCTCCTTGTCTTGCTCGACGTCCCCTCTATCTCCTGGCGCAATTTGCGATATCCTGGTCCCTCCTGGGCCACAGCAGCATAAAAAAAAACACTAACCAAACGATTTGCAGCTAGCAAGGCTTGTTGGCGGTCTTTCGGCGGGAAAACACTTCTGCACGACTTTCCATGGCGTGAGGGATCCGTCCTCTAAAGGGGAAGTCTCTAGCCCTTGTCGTTCCTGCAGAAACCTTAGCTTCTCCTGTCCAGTAGAAGCTTCTTTGCACCCACAGCTGGCATTTCCTGGGCATCTGCCCATCTCCGACTTGCTTGTGACTTTTGGACTTGGTCCCCTTGTTCCACAGGTACCCTCGACTGGAAATCCATCGTTGTTGCATTGCTGGTTTGTGTCTTTCCTGCAGAATTCCCCTATCACGACTTCTATGTCCTCTGGGGAACTTTAGTGCTCTTTGCACTCACTTTTCAGGGTCTTGGGGTGGGCTATTTTTCTAACCCTCACTATTTTCTAATAGTCCCAGCGACCCTCTACAAGGTCACATAGGGTTGGGGTCCGTTTGTGGTTCGCATTCCACTTTTGGAGTATATGGTTTGTGTTGCCCCTATCCCTATGTGTCCCTATTGCATCCTATTGTAACTATACATTGTTTGCACTGTTTTCTAAGACTATACTGCATATTTTTGGTATTGTGTACATATATCTTGTGCATATTTCCTATCCTCTCACTGAGGGTACACTCTGAGATACTTTGGCATATTGTCATAAAAATAAAGTACCTTTATTTTTAGTATAACTGTGTATTGTGTTTTCTTATGATATTGTGCAAGTAACATTAGAGGTACTGTAGGAGCTTCACTCGTCTCCTAGTTCAGCCTAAGCTGCTCTGCTAAGCAACCATTATCTATCAGCCTATGCTGCTAGACACCCTATACACTAATAAGGGATAACTGGGCCTGGTGCAAGGTGCAAGTACCCCTTGGTACTCACTACAAGCCAGTCCAGCCTCCTACATTGGTGGCAGCGGTGGGATTCGAACCCACCCCTTGGGGTGGGCTATTTTTCTAACCCTCACTATTTTCTAATAGTCCCAGCGACCCTCTACAAGGTCACATAGGTTTGGGGTCCATTCGTGGTTCGCATTCCACTTTTGGAGTATATGGTTTGTGTTGCCCCTATCCCTATGTGTCCCCATTGCATCCTATTGTAACTATACATTGTTTGCACTGTTTTCTAAGACTATACTGCATATTTTTGGTATTGTGTACATATATCTTGTGCATATTTCCTATCCTCTCACTGAGGGTACACTCTGAGATACTTTGGCATATTGTCATAAAAATAAAGTACCTTTATTTTTAGTATAACTGTGTATTGTGTTTTCTTATGATATTGTGCAAGTAACATTAGTGGTACTGTAGGAGCTTCACTCGTCTCCTAGTTCAGCCTAAGCTGCTCTGCTAAGCTACCATTATTTATCAGCCTATGCTGCTAGACACCCTATACACTAATAAGGGATAACTGGGCCTGGTGCAAGGTGCAAGTACCCCTTGGTACTCACTACAAGCCAGTCCAGCCTCCTACACACTGGTACACCCATATAATCCCCTTGTATAGGGTACTTAGGTACCCAGGGTATTGGGGTTCCAGGAGATCCCTATGGGCTGCAGCATTTCTTTTGACACCCATAGGGAGCTCAGACAATTCTTACACAGGTCTGCCACTGCAGCCTGAGTAAAATAACGTCCACGTTATTTCAAAGCCATTTTTCACTGCACATAAGTAACTTATAAGTAACCTATATGTCTAACCCTCCTAGGGCAAATTCCTCGAACTTTGTGAGTGCGGGGACACCATTACACGCGTGTTCTGCACATAGGTCACTACCTATGTGTAGCGTCACAATGGTAACTCCGAACATGGCCATGTCACATGTCTAAGATCATGGAATTTTCACACAATTCCATGATCCCCCGGGTCTCTAGCACAGAACCCAGGTGCTGCCAAACTGCCTTTCCGGGGTTTCCACTGCAGCTGCTGCTGCTGCCAACCCCTCAGACAAGATTCTGCCCTCCTGGGATCCAGGCAGCCCCAGCCCAGGAAGGCAAAACAAAGGATTTCCTCTGAGAGAGGGTGTTACACCCTCTCCCTTTGGAAATAGGTGTGAAGGGCTGGGGAGGAGTAGCCTCCCCCAGCCACTGGAAATGCTTTGATGGGCACAGATGGTGCCCCTCTCTCCATAAGCCAGTCTACACCGGTTCAGGGATCCCCCAGCCCTGCTCTGGCGTGAAACTGGACAAAGGAAATGGGAGTGACCACTCCCCTGACCAGTACCTCCCACTGGAGGTGCCCAGAGCTCCTCCAGTGTGTCCCAGACCTCTGCCATCTTGGATTCAGAGGTGTTGGGGGCATACTGGACTGCTCTGAGTGGTCAGTGCCAGCAGGTGATGTCAGAGACCCCCTCTGATAGGTTCTTACCTCTCTCGGTAGCCAAATTTCCTTTCTTGGTAGCCAAAGCTCCTTTTCTGGCTATTTAGGGTCTCTCCTCTGATGTATTCTTCAGATAACGAATGCAAGAGCTCACCAGAGTTCCTCTGCACTTCTCTCTTCGACTTCTGCCAAGGATTGACCACTGACTGCTCCAGGACACCTGCAAAAGCGCAACAAAGTAGCAAGATGACTACCAGCAACATTGTAGGGCCTAATCCTGCCGGCTTTCTCGACTGCTTCCTGGCGGTGCATGCTCTGAGGACTGTCTGCCTTCACCCTGCACTAGAAATCCCGAAGAAATCTCCTGTGGGTTGACAGAGTCTTCCCCCTGCTAACGCAGACACCAAACTTCTGCTTAACCAGTCCTCTGGGTCCCCTCTCATCCCAACGAGCGTGGTCCGTGGAACACAGGAGCTGGATCCAAGAGACCCCCACAGTCCAGTGGTCCTTCTGTCCAAGTTTGGTGGAGGTAAGTCCTTGCCTCCCCACACCAGACAGCAAAACTGTGTACTGCGTGATTTGCAGCTGCTCTGGCTTCGGTGCACTTTTCCAGGACTTCCTTTGTGGACAGCCTAGCCTGGGTTCCCAACACTCCGTCCTGCATTGCCCAACTTGCTGAGTTTGACTCCGACGTCGTGGGACCCTCCTTTGTGACTCCGAGCCGACCGCTGTCCTCAGATCTTCCAAGTGCCTGCTCTGGTACTTCTGTGGGTGCTGCCTGCTTCTGTGGGTGCTCTCTGAGTTCCTGAGCACCCCCTCTGTCTCCTCCTCCAAGGGGTGGCATCCTGGTCCATTCTGCCCCCCCAGCAGTACCCAAAAAACTCTACCATAACCCTTGCAGCTAGCAAGGCTTGTTTACAGTATTTCTGCATGCAAACACTTTTGAAACATCCAGCACGCCGTGGGGCATCTTCTATGCAAAGGAGAAGTTCCTAGCCCTTTTCGTTGTTGCAGAATCTTCAGCTTCTTCCACCAGGAGGCAGCCCTTTTGCACCTTCATCCAGGGTTTCCTGGGCTCCTGCTCCCCCTGGACACTATCGCGACTCTTGGACTTGGTCACCTTCCTTTACAGGTCCTCAGGTCAAGGAATCCGTCTTCAGTCTTTTGCTGGTTCTTGTGGTTCTTGCAGAATCCCCTATCACGACTATTGTGTCTTTCTGCTGTAGTAGGGTAACTTCACTCCTACTTTCTAGGGTCTTGGGGTGGGGTATTTTGGACACCCTTACTGTTTTCCTACAGTCCCAGCGACCCTCTACAATCTCCCATAGGTCTGGGGTCCATTCGTGATTCGCATTCCACTTTTGGAGTATATGGTTTGTGTTGCCCCTAGACCTACGTCTACCTATTGCATCCTATTGTGATTCTACATTGCGACCCCCTTGCGACTCGCAGATGGTGTCAGGGACACCATCCTGCATCCGGCATTGCGACTCGCAATTTGCGAATCGCAATGCCGGAATTTGCTACATCTGGCCCTTAATCCCTTTGCTGCTGGGCCTCCCCCCCATTGCTTTGTCCACATAAGCTATCCACGCCAAATTTGTGACATTTTTTCCCCAACATTCTGGGGATTGTAAAGGTACCCAGAGTTTGTGGGTTCCCCTGGAGGAGACCAAGAAATTTGCCAAAATACAGCTAAAATGTGTGTGTTTATTTATTTTTTTTAAATGGGAAAAAAGTGCTGCAGAAGAAAGCATCTGTTTTTTTGCCCTGCAAATGGCATCAACAAAGGGTTGGCGGTGCTAAAATCACCATCTTCCCAGCTTTCAGGAATAGGCAGACTTGAATCAGAAAACCACATTTTTCAATACAATTTTACTATTTTATGCTTTCAGCCTCCTTCCAGTTAGTGCCAGAAATGGGTATAAAACCAGTGGTGGATCCCGGACAGCGAAACATTTCTGAAAAGTAGACAACATTCTGAATTCAGCAAGTGGTCATTTGTGTGGATCCTTCAAGATTTTCCTACACAAAAGTAACAGTTGAAATGCAACAAAAAATTGATATTGAGTTGAAAAAAACAGCCGTTTCTGACTATGTCTTCTTCTGTAATTTTTTCCAGCTATGAAAGAATTTTTAAAGCAATATACTGTTATGTCTGCTGGACCCTCTTAGTTGCAGGGATATATAGGTCTTGTAGGTTCATCAAGAACCCTAGCTACTCAGAGCCAATAAATGAGCTGCACCTTGCAATGTCTTTTCATTGTATACAGCAAATTATTTGGTAAAATATAAAGAGTGAAAAATAGGAATCAAGGAAACCTATGCATTTCTAAATTGGCACAAGATAAGGAATTTAAAAACAGTAATTATTTGCACATATCTGATTTCAGGATTCCCCATACTAGCATGTGAATTACAGGGCATTTCTCAAAATGACTTCCTTCTTACACACTTTCATAGTATTTGGAAGGCAGAAATGTAGAGAAAGACAATTGGCAATAACACTTGTTCTTCTATTCTGTGTTCCCCTAAGTCTCCTGATAAAAATGGTACCTCACTTGTGTGGATATGCCTTGTCCCCGCGACAGGAAACGTCCAAAAACGCAACACGGACACATCTCTTTTTTACATTGACGATGTGTTTATTGCAAATTGCTTAGCTGTGGATTTTGGACTGTAGCTCAGCCGGCACCTGGTGAAACCTACCAAACCTCTACATTTATGGAAAATAGACACTGAGGGGAATCCAGGATGAGGTGACTTGTGGGGCTCTCACTGGATTCTGTCACCCAGAATCCTTTGCAGACCTCACAATTGGGCTAAAAAAACACTCTTTCCTCACCTTTCGGTGTTGCAAAGTCCTGGAATCTGAGGGGACCCACAAACGTTCTTCGACCCAGCATTTCCCCAAGTCTCTCAATAAAAATGGTACCTCATTTGTATGGGTAGGCATAGTGCCCGTGACAGGAACGGTCAATGTTAGTCCTTACATGAGGGCAACTGTTGACCTCGGGATGATCCATTTCTGACGCAAGCACTAGGCACAGGCACTCAAGTGGGGTAGTGTTTTTACCAGGATGGTGGGGAAACACTGGATGGTAGGTTTTTTGGGATCCCAGCATATTCCTGTAGTTGTGACTGAAATTCAGGAAAAAATAGAGTTTTTATTCAACATTTTACTTTTGCAGGGTATTCTGGGTAAGGCAACTTAGGGGAATCTACACAAGCCACACCTCTGTGGACTCCACTGGGTGTCTAGTTTCCAGAAATGTCTGAGTTTGGTAGGTTTCCCTATATGGCCACCAAGCCCAGGACCAAAAACGCAGGTGCATGCCTTACAAAACCAGGTTGTTTTGTGATTGATAATTTTATTGTCTCCACAATTTGATTTGGACGGTGGAATTTGGGGCTGAACTAAATTGGGGAGCTCCCAAGAGAGCACTCACTCTGTGCACCTGCTCTCTGGGTTGGGCTAACCCGCTGTTGTCCCACTGCACAGACTGTGATGAGAAGGGACAGCACAATTGTCCTCATCATCTCCGTCAGAAACACTGGAAGAGGAGATGTAGGATTGGGAATCCGCTGACTGAAAAATCACTCCCAGATTCTGCCCCCTTGTCCTATCCCTCAGATGCTGTCTCAGTATCAACTGTCTCAGTCTCTGATCCTATGTCAGAGTTGTCCTCCGTAACTCGAGTTAGGACTTGAGAAGCAGTCATCCAACGAGACGCCATTTCTGCTACTGGCTAAACTGTCCCTCTAAAACACTAGCCTACTTAGATAGTCACAGAATTGCTGGTGGGTTTGTGTGTGATATGTGCAACAGTGAAGGTCAGTCACCTGACCTTCGCTTCTTCCCTCAATCAGCAGATTCTCTGAAGACACTCAAAAAAACAAAAAAAGACACTAAGGGCCTCATTTCGACCTCAGCAGTCTTACCGCTGTGCTGAAGACCGCCAGTGCAGGTGGTTTTCCGCGCGCCGTATTATGACTGCTGGCAGCCCTCCGTCCTTTTTCAGATGGAGAGCCGGCAGCAGCCATACTGGCGGTTGGCAGAGAAGTGGAGGTTGCTCCACCTCCACTGCCCCGTCAACAGAACACCGCCCACCGAATCACATCCCATGATTCGGTGTGGTGGTGTTCTGGTGACGGGGAGCTGGTGGCAGAGCAGCCCCCATGGATCCCGTCCCCCCCCGGAGGATCAACAGACAAGGTAAGTTGATCGTCCTTTTGGGGTGTTGTGTGTTGAGTGCGTACATGGGGGTGTGCGTGCGAGTATGTAGAGGAGGTGTGTGAGTGCGTGTATGCATGCAGGGGTGTGTTGTGTGTATGGAAAATGTGTGCGTGTCAGTCTGTGTGCATGTCTGCTTGTATGTGCGCAGGTATGTGTTGTTGTTTATGTGTGCGTGTAGGGGTGTGTGTCTGTGCATGTTGGGAGTTGGGGGAGGAGGGGGGTCCTGCCACCTTTGGAGGGTGCCTGTGGCGTGGAGGTGTGGGGGAGGACTCGGGGTGGGAGAAGGGGATGAGGGAGACCCCTATCAGTGCCAGGGAAGGAATTCCCCGGCACTGATAGTGCCTACCGCCATGGATTTCGTGGCGGTTCCAAACCACCCGAAATCCCTGGCGGTATGCAGGGTCATCACCGCCCTGGTGGTCGGAGTGGAGAAGTGGGGGATGACCCTGGCGGTAACCACCATGGTCATAATTCCATTTATTTTCTGCCGGACTGTTGGCGGTTTTACCGCCACTTCTCCCCCGTCTGCCAGGGTCAGAATGAGGGCCTATTTCTTCACCTTCACCTTGTCACATACCCATTGTCACAGTTGTTAGGGCCTCTGGCGCCCAGTCTGGCAATCATTATTGGTGCTCCCATGACCTCCTCCTCGGATTCCCTCACTACCACCCAGCAAAAGTATCCTGTATCTCTTGCACATACATTTAATTTGTATTATAGAGTGGCTGGCTTTACTAATCCACTCAGCTATAAAATCTTTGCAGCAGGCATATAATCCTTCTGCACTACTTTATGGCATCAAAACTTCAACTGGAACAAAAGTCTGATCCTTCTCTAGCAGAAACATAACCACAAGAGTTAGCATGGATTTTTTTATTGCTGCCTAAAAGCTATGGTTGAAATGCGTTGGTTGGAGTATGTGCATTGCTTTGAAGACGCGTGCTCTGAGACAACTGGAGGCAAATATATATGTGTGTGTGTGTATATATATATATATATATATATATATATATATATATATATATAGGGAGAGAGAGTCTAGCCTTATGTAAAGAGATCACTTTTATATGTGTGCCTGGTATCCCTTGGGGCCGATCGAAGCCCTCAGTGAAAACCACACGCATTAACAAAAGTGATCTAGCTCTATACATATATATATGGAGATCACTTTAGCTGTGTGGTCTCCCTGGGGGAGGGTGGCCATTGTGGCCCCCAGGTAAACCATACATCTTTTTTTAAAAATTGCTCCCCTGGGGGTCAGCCCTGCTCATGGTGACCCGCTGTCAGTTTCATTTTTAATTTTTCCTTAAACTGTTTTTATTTGTTTTTGACCCCTGGGGATGTATTTTAGAAAGAAAATATGCCCCCGGGGGTGGGGCGAGGGCAGCCCATTTTCAGAGGGGCTGACTCCCCCAAGTATAATCCCTGGTTTCTAGTGGGGTTTCCTGGCTGGATCCAAACTGGAACGGCATGGGTAGCAAAAAAACAATGGATTTAGGCCCAGATCTCTGTACTGGGGTGAATGTTTGACATTGTTCAACATTCCGTCCATCACTTGTTCTTTTTTCATGGATCACAGCATGGCTGTGATCCACGGCCAGGAAACCATTTCAGGAAGGCCTCGTTCAAAAGGAGAGAATCTTCCATTTCAAACGAGGCCTTCCTGAAAGGTGGGGAGGCCCTTTCAAGCCTGTTTTCCCCACCGGGGAAGAAAGCGGCCTTACCTGCTGCTTCCTTCTCTGGTAGGGAAAACCAACTGTGATGTCAGCGTGCATCGCGACGTGCTGATGTCACAGAGGGGTGGATAGAGGTCGGAGGAGACGCGGAAGCTCTTCTGTGTCTCCTGCGGGATTTTCAAATAAAAACAAAGTCCTTACCTGGCGACGCACCAGAGGATTTTTAAAACCCCTCCCTGACGTCAGCCACTGGTTGTGACCTGCACCATGGAGGATGTGCGTGCGCCGGACAGTGGCTGACACACGTTCCAATGAGGTTAAATAGCTCTAACTATAACTGCTGAATTTCTATGGTTTTGCACGAGTAAATTCAGAACCTAACTATAACGTCCTTATAACACTTTTCAGGGTATTTCAATATTTTTTTTTAACATAAAGTTATTTTAACTACTATACGTTAATTCAACCACTGCCGCGCATGGCCAAAGGGGGTCGTCCAACCGCCTATATCCACCCTAACCTGCACCAAGCATGACCTTTAACATCAAACCTGCATCGTCTTGCCCGCTGTTTCTGCCTTTATACATGTTTCTTGCTCTCTGTTTCTCCCTTTCTATCCATTTCCTGTCCTCTCTTTCTGCTTCTCTGCCCATTTTCTGCTAGTTTCTTGTCTTCTGTTTCTGCCTCCTTGCTCATTTCTTCCCTCTGTAGGTGCCTTTCTGCTTGATTAATGCTCGTTTCTTGCCCTCTGTTTATGCTTCTCTGTCCATTTTTTGCCCTCTACTTATGCCTTTCTGTCAGTTTCCTGACTTCTGTATGTGCCTCTGCCCATTTCCTGCTCATTTCTTGCCCTCTGTTTGTGCTTCTCTGTCTGTTTCTTGTCCTCTGTTTCTGCCTCTCTGTTCATTTACTGCTTGTTTCTTGCCTTCTGTTTCTCCTTGCCTTCTGTTTCTCCCTCTCTGCTCATTTCTTTCCTCTGTCCATTCCTTTCTGCTTCTTTTATGCTTATTTCCTGCCCTCTTTTTATGCCTATGTCCAGTTTCTACCCCCTGTTTCTGCCTCCGGGGGCGAGGTAGGAGAAGGATCTGCCTCCTATGGTGGTGCGTTTGATGCAGGGATTGTGACGAGTGCGAGGTCGGCAGATCGGAGGTGGCGGATGGGAGTGTGGAAGTTTACTCTTTGGTTGAGGTAGGCTGGGCCGTCGTTGTGGAGGGATTTGTGCATGTGGATGAGGATTTTGAAGGTGATCCTCTTGTCAATGGGGAGCCAGTGAAGGGATCTGAGGTGTGGTGAGATGTGCTCATGGCGAGGGAGATCCAGGAAGAGGCTTGCGGCCGTGTTCTGGATTCTCTGGAGTTTGCGTTTGAGTTTGAGTGTGATGCCGGCGTAGAGAGCCTTACCGTAGTCTAGCCTGCTGCTGATGAGTGCGTGGGTGATGGTCTTTCTGGTCTCTATGGGAATCCATTTGAAGGTTTTTTCAGCGTGCGGAGTGTGTTAAAACAGGAGGAGGTGACAGCGTTGATTTGCTGGGTCACGGAGAGGGAGGGGTCCAGGATGATGCAGAGGTTGTGTGCGTGGTTTGCGGGGGTAGGGGCGGGGCCTAGGGCGGTGGGCCACCAGGAGTCATCCCATATGGTTGTGTTTGGTCCAAAAATGATTATTTCGGTTTTATTGGAGTTGAGCTTGGGGTGGTTGGCAGTCATCCAGGTGGCAGTGTCAAGGAGTGCAGCGTGGAGGTAGGTTTTGGCGGTAGTAGGGTTGCATTGATGGGAGATTATGATTTGGGTGTCGTCTGCATAGGAGAGGATGGTGATTCCGTATGGTCGGAGTATGTTGGCGAGCGGGGTCATGTAAATGTTGAAGAGGGTGGGGCTGAGGGAGGATCCCTGGGGAACACCGCAGATGATTTTGGTGGCAGTGGATTGGAAAGGAGGGAGGTGGACTTTTTGGGTTCTATCGGTGAGGAAGGAGGTGAGCCAGTCTAGGGCTTTGTGTCAAATCCCTGCGTTGTGGATGAGTGTGCGTGATGGCAGACTGTGTCAAAGTCCGCGGAGAGGTCTAAGAGGATGAGTGCGATGGTCTCACCCTTATCGACTCTGGTTCTGATGTCGTCAGTGCATGCAATGAGGGCGGTTTCTGTGCTGTGGTTCTTGTGGAAACCGGACTGGGAGGGGTCAAGTGTGTTGTTTTCCTCCAGGAAGTGAGATAGGTGTGTGTTTACAAATTTTTCCGTGAACTTGGGGGGGAAAGGGAGGAGAAAGATGGGGCGGTAGTTGGAGAGGTCTTGTCTGGGTCAGCTTTGGGCATTTTTAGGAGTGCGGTGATTTCTGCGTGCTTCCAGGGGTCTGGGAAGGTGGCGGTGTCGAATGATGTGTTGATTATGTCGCGAAGCTTGGGGGCGATGGTTGGGCTGGCTTTGTTGTAGATGCAGTGGGGGCACGGGGTCAGAGGGGGATCCAGAGTGGATAGAGTTCATATATATATATAGTTGTAAATATATATACGGGAAAGGTTTTCTTTTTTTAGGGTGTAGACTGGTTATGAGTTTTGGGTTGGCAAGGGCATGTTTAGGGTGGGTATGTTTTTTTGGGTGGTAAGAGATTTTAAGGATTTTGGGTGGTTTGGGGTTTTTGGGTGGCAAGGGTAATTATAGGGTTGGTACGGACTTTTGGGTGGCAAGGGATTTTTGTGGGGTTTTGGTATGGGATTTTGGGTGGCAGGGGATTATTTATGGTGGGTCTGGGTTTTTGGGTGGCAAGGAATTTTTAGGGTTTAGGTGGGTATGGGTTTTGGGGTGGCAAGGGCAATTTTATGGTGGGTATCGGTTTTTGGGTGGCAAGGAATTTTTTAAGGTGGGTAGGGGTTTAGGGATTAGGGAGTTTAGAAAGGATATATATTATATATATATATATATATATATATATATATATATATATATATATATATATATATATACACACATATATAGGTACCTACTATATATATATATATATATATATATATATATATATATATATATATATATATATATATATATATATATATATATATATATTTATATATATATATGTGCACATTCACATATATTGATGTGTGTATATATAAATATATGTAAATATGTATATTGAGGCAGTGGTTCATTTTTGTGCTCAATAATAGTGCAACTAATGCTCAACCACACCTGCCTTTCTTACATAGAGTTTGCGGCTCTATGATTCTCTTCAAGGGTTTCTTTCCATAGCTGAGGCACTCCTCTTCACCAGCAATCCAGGTGCTGGCCCTGATTGCTGGTGGGGAATTTACTTGTGATCTGCACTGATTCTTGAAAGAAGGCCCTGCCTCACTTGCTCCAGCAATCTTCAGGAAAACTTAAAAAGACCTGACCACTCTACCTCCATGAGGCCTTAAGCTTTTATTGCATCATCCTTGTCATAGCACTGGGTCAGCTCTCTCTGGGATGCCTTGATGCATGCCCCTGATCAGTAGGGGAGAATGTGTCTCTGCCTCAATTGTAGTCCCCTATGCAGCCTTCTTTCCAATATAAATGCATACAATTAACAAGTCAAGTCTGATAGGTGTTCCTCAGGAGCAGCTGGTTATCTTAATGGACTCTGCAAGAATGTGTTAAGGAGTAAAAGGTCCCCCGCTGGCTCTTGAGGGTTCACCATAGAAAGGTCTGGAGTGGGTTTTTGACTATCCAAACATGTTCTGTTGAGGTTGAGGGCTTCCTCTGACACAATTGACAACCCTTAGAGGGGATATAACGCCTAAAAGGTCACACTATGTGCACCAATTCTTTTACTGAGTATGACTGATGTCTGCTCAATGGGCTACTTATGTCTGTCACTGGTGGCAGCAACTGATTATAGTGGCAGGACATGCCTTTATTTATGTGTCACCTGCCAGGAAAGCATGACCTACTGGCCTCTTCTGTATGTTGAAATTGGTCTGCCAGTTAGGCAACCAGATCTTTTGTCGATCCATGTGGGTCATGGATGACACGTGAGAATGTTTCACTTCTGTGTGTTGATGCTCCATGTGTCTGTGGCTAGGAGTTGATTTTGATTTCCAGAATTCACGTGGTACCGAAAATGGAGAGCGCATCAGACAGTAACAAGGGACTTCTCTAGAATATAACTCAGGTTGTCACAGTGCCCTTTCCTCGGGATCTGCACACTGCTGAACAAAAGGCCCACCTCCCGGCGTCACCAACTCAGAAAGCTATTAGAGCACAGAGTTATGATGAAGCCTGGTGAGGGGAAGGGAATTAGGGTAGGGAACTGCAGGGAGAGAGATCTGAAAAGAAAAGGTTAGAACAAATATGCATATACTCATTCATAACAGTATAACTCACCAGTAGACTCTTGAATAAAGGCGTCTCCGTGATATCAGATTGAGACCCTTTGTGAATTGGGCGTAGCCCCGTCTTTGAATCATGGAACAAAAACAAACTGCAAGCTCTGAACCTAGAGATGGCAAGAGCTTTGGACTATGGTCAGTGGGTACACTTGCCAGGTCGAACTGGCAATACAAAACTGCACACAAAGACACTGGAATGGCAGGTCTGAGACACATTTACAGGGCTACTCCTGTGGGTGCCACAATCAGTGCGGCAGGCCCACTAGTAGCATTTGATTTACAGGCCCTACTAGGCCTACTAGGCATTACTAGGGACCTGCTGGTAAATCAAATATGTCAAAAATGGAAAAGCCAATTACCAAAACAATTTAGACAGAGAGCATATGCACTTTAGCACTGGTTAGCAATGATGAAGTGCCCAGAGTCCTAGAGCGAACTAAAACAGGTCAGAAAAAATAGGGGGAAGAAGGCAAAATGTTTGGGGATGACCCTATAAAAAGGGCCAGGTCCAGCAACTACTATTACAGTCCACAGCCAACCCTTCCTCAGAATGCTATGTGATCTTAAAGTGTCATGCCATCATCACAAGTGATCAGATGTGATCTCGCAGTGTCACTCATTAATCATGCAGGTGACACCTATATCATCTTCTCCATCCTGGATTAGGTTGGACAACTTTAACACCTTTGAGGGGTGAAGAGGGAAACGGCAGGTGGGGGCATTCAGAACAAGCATTGGCAAGTTATATGTGACACAGAACTGAGCAGCACGGGCAGTGGCCAATATCAGTCCTTCAGAAAAAATTTCAGGGGTCAGTGAGGAGGAAGGGGCCATGTACTGGCTCCTGGCTAGCAGAGGATTAGCGTGGAATTACAATTGACTACACCTATATCTGGGCAAACCGTATGGTATTTTAAGGGCTTCCCCTGCTGCTTGGAGACTATTATGATTAGGAGGCAAAAAAATCAATTTGTGACATCAGTTCAAAGGCTCTTCATGTGTAAGAGGCACTTGCTAGTCCATCAGGATGTGGAATTAGATGCCAGAGCTGTCATTCTGCACAGATAAGCATCTAGCATCCACTGGAGACATGGATGTTTGTGCAGCATTCCAGAAAGGGCCTGGGGGTTCAAGCACTATATAATCTGCATGACGACTGTAGGAAGGTAACTTCCTTCCATCATGGTTACCCCCATTGTTGGCCTGTTTGTCAGTGTGTTTGACTGTGCCTACTAGGATCCTGCTAATCAGGACCCCAGTAGTTATGCTCTCTCCCTTAAATTATGATTATTTGGATACTGTTAACTCAGTACTCAATCCACAATTGGCATACTGGTGCCCCCTTATAAGTCCCTTGTATATGGTACTTAGGTACCCAGGGCATTGGGGTTCCAGGGGATATCTATGGGCTGCAGCATTTCATTTGCCACCCATAGGGAGCCCATGCAAAGCATCTACAGGACTGCCATTGTAGCCTGTGTGAAAAGGTGCATGCACCTTTTCACTGCCATTTACACTGCACCAGGACACTTATTATTCACCCATATACTAAACCTTACAACCCTGAAGGCTGAGTGCAGAGTAACTGAGTGTGAGGTAACCCCTGCACTAGCAGAGATGCCCCCACATTGTCCAGGGCCAATTCCGCAGGCTTCGTGAGTGCTGGATGCCATTTTAAGTGTGCACTAAACATAGGTCAATACCTATGTACAGCTTCACAATGGTAACTCCGAATATGGCCATGTTTGGTGTCAAACATGTAGGAAGAATACCCCAATGCTAAGCCTGGCATTGTTTTTGTGATTCCATGCACCCTGGGGGCTCCACAGTGGACTTCCAGTACTGCCATGCCAGCCTTCTGGGGTTTTCAAGGCTGCCCCAGCTGCTTCCACCCACACGGACAGGTTTGTGCCCTCCTGTTACTTGATTTAATCAAGTCCCAGGAAGGCAGAACAAAGGACTTCCTTTGGGAGAGGGATGTTACACCCTCTCCCTTTGGAAAATGTGTTACATGCTTGGGAGGGGTAGCCTCCCAAGCCACTGGATTTGTTTTGAAGGGCACATTTCGTGCCCTCCTTGCATAAACCAGTCTACACCGGTCCTGGGACCCCAAGTCCCTGCTCTGGTGCGAAACTGGACAAATTAAAGGGGAGTGACCACTCCCCTATCCATCTCCACCCCAGGGGTGGGGCTCCTTCAGAGTTTTCCTGTGTTCAGCCATCTTGATTTCCAGATGGGCAGGACACTCTGGGAGCATCTGAGTGGCCAGGCCAGGCAGGTGACGCCATAGCTCCCTCCTGATAGGTGGACACTCACTTCACTGACCACTCCTCCTAACAGGGCTACTTAGGGGCTCTCTGCTGGGTATTTCATCAGATTCGGATTGCAAGAATCCAGCAGGAATCTTCTGCCTTCCTGCTTCAACTTCTGACCTGAAGAAACTGCATCTGGGCATCCAGGAACTCTACAAAGCCTGCAATAAAGAAGCAAGAAGCCTTCTGCAACATTGTAACTCCAGCTCCTGCCAGCAACTGCAACTGTTTCCTCGTCGTGTGTAGGAGGCTGGCTTGGCTTATAGTGGGTACCTTGTGGTACTTACACCTTGTGCCAGGTCCAGTTATCCCTTATTAGTAGAATAGAGGTGTTTCTAGCAGCTTAGGCTGATAGAGGTAGCTATGACAAAGCAGTTTAGGCTGAACTAGGAGACATGCAAAGCTCCTACCATACCACTTATATCATATAGCACAATATCACAAGAAAACACAATACTCAGAGTTACTAAAAATAAAGGTACTTTATTTTAGTGACAATATGCCAAAAGTATCTCAGAGGATTCCCTCACTTAGGAGGTAAGTAATATACACAAATGATATGTACACAAACCCAAAACAGGTAAGTAACAGTAAGAAAAGTAGTGCAAACAATGTAGAATCACAATAGAATGCAATAGGTAGAAATAGGCCTAGTGGCAACACAAACCATATACTCCAAACGTGGAATGCGAACCACAAATAGACCCTAGGCCTAGTGTAGTGTGTAGAAGGTCGCTGGGACTGTTAGAAAACACTAAGGGTGTCCAAGATACCCAACCCCAAGACCCTGAAAAGTAGGAGTAAAGTTACCCTACTACCCCGGAAAGACAGTATAGTCGAGATAGGAGATTCTGCAAGAACAATGACCACCAGCAAAACACTGTAAATGGATTCCTGGACCTGAGGACCTGTAAAGGAAGGGGACTAAGTCCAAGAGTCACGCAAGTGTCCAGGGGGGACAGGAGCCCACTAAACCCCGGATGAAGGTGCAAAAGGGCTGCCTCTAGGTGGAAGAAGCTGAAGATTCTGCAACAACGGAAGGTGCCAGGGACTTCTCCTTTAGTCAGAAGATGTCCCACGGCGTGCTGGAGGATGCAGAGTTGTTTCCACGCAGAAATACCACAAACAAGCCTTGCTAGCTGCAAGAGTCACGGTCAAGGATTTTGGGTGCTGCTAGGGCCCAGGAAGGACCAGGATGTTGCCCCTTGGAAGAGGAGACACAGGGGGCACTCAGCAACTCAGAGAGCCCCCGCAGAAGCAGGCATCACCCGCAGAAGTACCAGAAAAGGCACTCAGAGTCACAAAGGAGGGTCCCACGACGTTGGAGTCCAACTCAGCGAGTTGGGCAATGCAGGACGGAGTGATGGGGACCCAGGCTAGGCTGTGCATAAAGGAAGTCTTGGAAAAGTGCACAAAAGCCCGAACAGTTGCAGATCACGGAGTACACAGGATTGCTGTCTGGCATGGGGAGGTGTAGGAGGCTGGCCTGGCTTGTAGTGGGTACCAAGGGGTACTTACACTCTGTACCAGGTCCAGTTATCCCTTATTAGTGTAGAAGAGGTGTTTCTAGCAGCTTAGGCTGATACAAGGTAGCTATAGCAGAGCAGCTTAGGCTGAACTAGGAGACATGCAAAGCTCCTACTATACCACTGGTGTCATATGCACAATATCATAAGAAAACACAATACACAGATATACTAAAAATAAAGGTACTTTATTTTTATGACAATATGCCAAAAGTATCTCAGTGAGTACCCTCAGTATGAGGATGCCAAATATACACAAGATATATGTACACAATACCAAAAATATGCAGTAATAGCAAAAGGAAATAATGCAAGCAATGTAAAGTTACAGTAGATTGCAATAGGAGCACATAGGTATAGGGGCAACACAAACCATATACTCCAAAAGTGGAATGCAAACCAAAAATGGACCCCTAACCTATGTGAGCATGTAGAGGGTCGCTGGGACTGTAAGAAAACAGTGAGGGTTAGAAAAATAGCCCACCCCAAGACCCTGAAAAGTAGGTGTAAAGTGCACCTAAGTTCCCCAAAGAGCACCGAAGTTGTGATAGGGGAATTCTGCAAGGAAGACCAACACCAGCAATGCAACAACAATGGATTTCCAGACCTGAGTACCTGTGAAACAAGGGGACCAAGTACAAGAGTCGCGACAATGTTGAGAGTGGGCAGATGCCCAGGAAATGCCAGCTGAGGGTGCAAAGAAGCTGCCACCGGATGGAAGAAGCTTTGGTTTCTGCAAGAACGAAGAGGACTAGGAACTTCCCCTTTGGAGGATGGATGTCCCACGTCGTGAAGAGTCGTGCAGAGGGATTTCCGTGCAGAAAGACTGCAAACAAGCCTTGCTAGCTGCAAGAGTCGCGGTTAGGGTTTTTGGATGCTGCTGTGGCCCAGGAAGGTCCAGGATGTCGCCAATTGCGTGAGGAGACAGAGGGGGAGTCCAGCAAGTCAGGGAGCCCTCACAGAAGCAGGCAGCACCCGCAGAAGTACCAAAACAGGCACTTGGAAGAGGAGTCCACCCGAAGTCAGAAAAGGGAGTCCCACGATGCCGGAGGACAACTCAGAAGGTTGTGCACTGCAGGTTAGAGTGTCAGGTACCCAGGCTTGGCTGTGCACGAAGGAAACCCTGGAAGAGTGCACAGGAGCCGGAGCAGCTGCAAATCAAACGGTACCCAGCAATGCAGTCTAGCGTGGGGAGGCAATGACTTACCTCCACCAAACTTGTTATGCAGTCTTTTGTTGCCTGCGGTTGCAGGGGGAAGATTCCGTCGACCCACGGGAGATTTCTTCAGAGCTTCTGGTGCAAGAAGGAGGCAGGGTACCCTCAGAGCATGCACCACCAGAAAACAGGCGAGAAAGCCGGCAGGATGAAGCGATACAAGGTTGCAGTAGTTGTCTTTGCTACTTTGTTGGGGTTTTTTAGGCGTCCTGAGCAGTAAGCGGTCGATCCTTTGGCAGAATGTGAAGAGAGAAGTGCAGAGGAACTCTGGTGAGCTCTTGCATTCGGTATCTGAAGAATTCCCCAAAGCAGTGACCCTAAATAGCCAGAAAAGGAGGTTTGGCTACCTAGGAAGGAGGATAGGCTAGTAACACAGGTAAGAGTCTATCAGAAGGAGTCTCTGACGTCACCTGCTGGCCCTGGCCAGTCAGAGCAGTCCAGTGTGCCAGCACACCTCTGAATCCAAGATGGCAGAGGTCTGGGGCATGCTGGAGGAGCTCTGGGCACCTCCCCTGGGAGGTCAGGGGAGTGGTCACTCCCCTTTCCTTTGTCCAGTTTCGCGCCAGATCAGGGCTGGGGGATCCCTGAACCGGTGTAGACCATTTTATGCAGAGATGGGCACCATCTGTGCCCATCAAAGCATTTCCAGAGGCTGGGGGAGGCTTCTCCTCCCCAGCCTTGACACCTATTTCCAAAGGGAGAGGGTGTAACACCCTCCCTCTGAGGAAGTCCTTTGTTCTGCCTTCCTGGGCCAGGCCTGGCTGGACCCCAGGAGGGAAGAAACCTAACTGAGGGGTTGGCAGCAGCTGCAGTGAAACCCCGGGAAAGGCAGTTTGGCAGTACCCGGGTCTGTGCCAGAGACTCAGGGGATCATGGAATTGTCTCCCCAATGCCAGAATGGCATTGGGGTGACAATTCCATGATCTTAGACATGTTACATGGCCATGTTCAGAGTTACCATTGTGACGCTATACATAGGTAGTGACCTATGTATAGTGCACGCGTGAAATGGTGTCCCCGCACTCACAAAGTCCGGGGAGTTTGCCCTGAATGATGTGGGGGCACCTTGGCTAGTGCCAGGGTGCCCACACACTAAGTAACTTAGCACCCAACCTTTACCAGGTAAAGGTTAGACATATAGGTGACTTCTAAGTTACTTAAGTGCAGTGGTAAATGGCTGTGAAATAACGTGGACGTTATTTCACTCAGGCTGCACTGGCATGGTCCTAACTATAACTACCTAGTGGTGATACATATTTCCTCTCCAATGTTGCCCTGGATAGGCATGTGAGGCGCACTTTTGCTGTATGAGGTGCGAGCCTCTGTGGTAGGGCTATCCGCTCTGCTTCACCACGCTGCTCACTCCAAAGACAGATCTGAGGCCACACTCTGAGTGATTTTGGTATTTTCTGTTTACTGGGCTGCTGGTGGGGCAGGCGGGCCCCTTTCTTTACTTTCGTGATTCTGCCCCAGGGAGGTGGCGGTCGCAGAGTTTGGGGGGGGGTGCGGCACAGCCCCCCCACATAAAATGAAAAAGAAGCCCCTGAGAAGCCCAGGAGGGGGACCCATGCACCCCTCTTTATTGCTTACATTGCCCTCTGGGACATGGCCCACCCGGGGGCTTTAAAAAAATCAATCATGGAGCACTTGTTTTTTAAATTTGTCACAAATTCACAAATTTCACAAATTTGCAGCAAAAAAGTTTTTTCAAATGCTTTTTTTCTCCTGCGGTTGTTCCTCTGGGACCCCACCGCCAGAGCTAGGCAGTCAGGGTGTCCCTACCCTGGCCCCTTTTCCTATTTTTACACTTGACACGGCTGCAGCAGAGTCCCAAAAAGGCTGCCAGAACTTCCTCTGCCCTGGATATGCACATTAATTGTACCTTTAATATCTGAAGAACTACTGAACAGATTTACACCAAATAAGCACAAACACAATCTGTGCTCTGGAAGGGAGTGTTGTGCCAAGTCTGGTGTTCAGCGGTTCGGGCTGTGGTCGTGTTCAATTTCTTATGCGAATTAACATTAAAAACACAACTTTTGACTCACCTTTTTCTCAGCCCCGCTTGACGGATTACCCCAAAACTTTATGTGCGCTACAGAATCACCAGCACACTTTTTTTTTTAGAAAGTTTTGTGCAATTGCAGTGGCCATTGGGCTACTGGTTCCTGCGGCTAATCTGCCTCTGAGGTGACAATATCCTGTTGGTGAAAATCACCTTTCTGCACAGAACTCACTACTTTTGACTCACTACTTTTCCGGACTGCGTGCATGCTAATCTGCCTGAGGCACTGGAAGGTCTTTGTCCCCCACTGTGGGGATAAGTTAATCACATATAAAGGGCAGTGAAGCCTTTGAGGCCCACCTCCACGATTACTCTTTCACTAGCCATCCTGGGACCTCCGTCCTGCTGAGGTCCTTTGTCTCCCATCCTGTGGACGTGTTAGAACAACCAGCAGGAGGGTAGACTCTTGTCTTGGCAAATGGCTCAGGGGAGCCTACCAAGGCACAGGGTGGCACACATGCGCATTCCAGCTCACCTTTGACACAGGAATCGTGTCAGGGTAAAAAAGCATGGAGTTTGAGGCCAAACATGATACAATTCAGTGGTACCATAATGGAGCTGGCTATCTCGAGTTTGCTCAGTAGACAGACCATGTTATCCTATAGACTGCAGGTTACTTACATTAAATCATGCTTTATCCACACCTTTAACATAATGCACCCTGACTCCTGGGCCTAGCTTAGAAGTGACCTATTTATATTAAGGCAATAATAGTGACCTTGCAGCACATGGTGTGTGCAGGGACTCTCTCAAGTAGGCACTGGGTGGCACAATACAGTGTTGTAGCCCTGGTAACCCCTTTACTACCCATGCCCTGGGTACTACTGGTACATTATACTGGAGACTTATGAGGGGGAAAAGTAGAGGCCCCCTAACTTTTTGCCCCCATTTTCCACTTTTTGCAGGTGTTTTCCTGATGGTGCCCTGGGTACTGCTAACCAGTCCCAGGGCCTGTGCTCTGTGTAAAATCAATATGCAAATTAGGCTAATTATAATTGGCTAAGTTAACCTACCTATAAGTCCCTAGAAGATGGTAGGGCATGTAGGTTTAGGGACCACAGCATAGGTAGTGCACCCATAGGTGCACTGCTGAGGTGCCCAGGGTCATTTTAAAGGCAGGCCTGCCTTGCTGGCTGCTTTTAAATTAAAGTTATATGCAAATTCGACTTTGGAATTAAAAGTAGTTCCAAAGTCTTAAACTACCTTATTTTTACATATAAGTCACCCCTAAGGTGTGCCCTGTGTGCCCCTAGGGCTGGGTGCCATGTAACTATAAGCAGGGACTTTATAAAAATAGTTTTATAAGCCCTGGTGAGGTAAAAACAGCCAAATTCGTTTTTCCCTCATTGTAGTGAATGGCCTCCATAGGCTAGAATTGGGAGAATGTATTTTAATTTTAAAAGTCCCCTTAAGTAACAGGTACTAGAAGTTTGGTATCAAATTAATTGTTATAATAAATCCCACAACTTCCAGTTGTTGGATGTTATATAACTTGCTCAGGTAAAGCGTTTTAAACTTTACCTGATAAGTTGCCAACTTCAGCCCTGCAGTGTTTTTGCTGCTGTGCTCTGTAGGAAAGTACCATCTTGAATAGCTCTGCCATTTAAAGTCAGAATCCAGTGATTCAGAAATTCTCTAAACCACACTTACATTTTTAAACAAATGGGATTGGTTAGTGAAATCTTCTGCAGACGTTTTTCTCATCTTCAAATTTGTGACTCGATTATGATTAATCTACTGAGCTTTGGAAAATAAATTCCACAGGAATGATGAGGCACAACAAAAGTGTCTGAACCCAGACTGTGGTAAGAGGGACCCAGAAGCATAACAAACTTCTCTAATAGACCAGTAAGAACAAAACAAAGAAACCTGTGTGTGATAATCCACTCAAGGTGGGTTCGCCATCTAGAGAGCCACCATTTTAAGAAGTTAATTAATGTGCACTTTTGTGAAAAAATACAATTCATGGCTTCCACAAAGTGCTGAGAAAGACACCAGGGTTGTGAGACAGAGAGACAGAAAGGAACAGTGCCAAATGCCTTGTGCAGTAGTGGTTGTAGACAGGCCTGTGACCAAGCCCTGCTGCGCTCAGCGAAACCTGTGCACCCTGGGGCTGGGAATAAAGTGTATTGTAAAAAACATAGACATTCACTGAAAAACACAGTTAAAACAGTGAGCTAAGGCTTTGACTCAAATGTGCAAAACCACAGAAATGCACCTGTTATTTTATTCATTGAACTTTCAGCGTGCCGTGACTCACATCACCAACCAAGCACAAAACCTGCATTTGTAAACCGGGCTGTAAAAAAGTAACTAAGATAGAGTTAAACATGACAGGTGACTGTAGGTGTGGCTGTGTTGTACTGGTTGCATAGCAGACAAAGAGAGGGATAGAGCTAGACAGAGCAATTCCTATACAGACACCCTTGAATCATATTTCTATTTGCAAGAGGCTGCTCTCCTGTCACTATTGCAACACATACATATTTATGAGTTGTTTTGAAATCATGTTTTGTACTCTGTTGTATTGTTTTAAACTTATATGTTATAAACTTTTGTCTGATTGGTCTGTATTAACAAGAAATCTTTGATGTTTATAAGAATCAGGAGTCTAATAAGTTATAATGAATCAAATGAATTTGTTCTGTGGGCAAAGACAAAGCAGAGGTAAGTGATTGTACATGAATATTTTTAGAAGTAGACACCACAACCCAGATTAGAGGTGTCTTGGAATGTCCATTGCCTACATGAAAAATTAAGTGTTTTCTTTTTCTGTTACAGTAACAGCCTATGGATACACTCAAAGCTTAACCTCAGGTAAGCAAGTCATTAAGTCTTTCAAGTTGGATTTTTTATGAGATGAACATGAAATAAACTGTATGCATTTAGTGCTGGACAAATCAGATATCTCAAATAAGGGACATGAGGCATAACTTTCAATAGTACAGCAGGCATGTGTCACAAAGCACGAAAGTTACTGGCATCCCACAAAGCCCTAATTACGTTTATCTTTCACCTCCTAGATGGACAAGAAGCTGAGTACCCTTACTTGCATTGTGGTCCATGGCACTCCTTCTTGGGATTGCATGGATGTCAGCTCAAAAGGGCAAAGACAAAGGAAGCATTGATACGTAAAGAAGTTCAGGAAATTGCTCCACTCATGAATAGAGATAGAACACAATCTATGTGCTGGAAAATGACATAAACATTCAGAGAGGGTACCAAAAACCAAGAAGCAATGTTTCTTGAAAATGGGTTAAGGTCCAAGTGACTGCGCTTTTAGAGAGCCAGTATGTAGGATTGATGCAGTTGTGTGAAGTTCCTGTGGTCAGGGAAAATTACCTGACATAATCTGAAAATCACTGATTAAATATATGTCTGGCCAGTGCAGACAGCAGATGTGAGTGTGACAATGGAACTGAGAATATTGCCTCTGTGGACCTAGTGGTTGTTCTGCTGGGACCCTGAGACTGACCCCTCT
The DNA here is from genome assembly GCF_031143425.1 of Pleurodeles waltl. Taxonomy (NCBI): domain Eukaryota; kingdom Metazoa; phylum Chordata; class Amphibia; order Caudata; family Salamandridae; genus Pleurodeles; species Pleurodeles waltl. The sequence continues at coordinate 1,191,351,436 of NC_090439.1, forward strand.
ACCTCATACCAGCAGTCCTGCTCACACGTCATACCAGCACCTGCCTGGGCCCTCAGTGGGGATGTTGTAATGACCTGAGTTTGTGGATCAGAAGCTTTCTTGTGCCTACTGGTGGTGGAAAGGGCGCACAGGTCTTTGGTGGTCAGACCTTCACCGGGTGCCCCTGCTTGCTCATCATTGCACATCTATTAAACTTCTGGTACAGAAACATAGTGCTTCAACTGACAAAGGAAAAGTGGAAAATATCCTTCGAGGACCACGAAAGCTCACTCCCAGTTACAACACATGACAAAGAGACATTGGATTCTTCCAATTAAATACCCTGATGTGGCCACAAGGAGGTCTTAGGCAGAGATTTTAATTGCACCCTACAAACCACTTGGACAGACGTAGGACTCCATCTGGTAGAAGCTCCCTGGGCACCCACCACCTTCATGCGATGATCTGTGAAAACAAGAACACAAGTTCCTGAATTTCTGGAGACAGCAACACACCCTTCTAAAAGAGGACATTTTTAATTTGAGAATTTATTACTAGGGGAGATACATATTTGGGCCATACAAGTATATAACGTAATTAGATTCATTTAATGCCCCTCTGCTACTCTTTCTAAAATACTTGGGACACCAGATTACCTACTATGAATTTCAGTAGGAAACACTTTCTAGTGACAGAACAATTTCTAAAGGAGCTGCAGTTGGTGACTTTTGAATCACAGCTCTACAGTAAATTCCACAAATTTCCAATTAAAACACTGCTCAGCAAGCAACAACAGATAGGAGCATAGCTTCCCGATTTTTCTTACTGAATGGAAATAACACTGAACTTTACTAGTAGCGTATTGTCAAATCAAACTTATTTGTAAAGTTTCTAAAAACATTATAAAATTAAGGACAGAAAAGCAAAACATAAAAAAATGCACATAATCAAAATTCTGCACCAATATACAACATGTTAAGTTGTGTTAACTACTGTGGTTTGTAAAAATGTATGAAACATTTGTTCACAGCCCATTTCTGAATGGATATGAACAAATTTCCCATCAGCTAGCTGAATCATTGTAAAACACTTCACCTGGAACTGTGGGTTGTCACTTTTCATATCTAATGTTACATTTTCTTCACCTGAGCCAGTTCCTTTGTTTCATAAACATTAGTCATAGCCATTTCCTATGGAGTTACAAAGATGATGACATACACATTCAATGTCAATTATTGACTCAAACATAAAACAAGTGGGGCCAATTCACAAAAGCAAAAAGTAAAAAGAAGTAGTACTAATGAGTATGTTGTTACTTACTTTTACATACAATTTTTACCAGGTCAAAATCGTCTAACTCCCTGTTAATTAAATTAGAATAGGGCCAAGTTTGTTCTGTTTTTACTCTTTGTATATGAATATACAGTGGATATTCAATTTTTATTCTCATCTTGAGTGTTTTGAGGCCAATGTAAAAGGGCATGTATAAAAGAAAACCAGAGAGGTATTCCTTTATGTACTCCCACATGTCTTTGTAATTAAGCCTCATAGAGTCTACCTCTTTAATAATATGATTTTTAAACTAGGAGAAACAATTTGAAAATTAAATAATTTATCTGGCTGTTTTCAGTGACAGAATCAAAGGCCCAGTTTTACTACCATTTATCGCAGTGCAGCTAGGCGCCTTGCTGGCTGAGTTGCTTGAAAGAGAGACATCAATGAAGCTCCATATTTACAAAGATACGGTGCATATCTGCTGTCCCCTTCTGCTAGTGCACTGTCTGCTGTTTGGCTCCAATGAAGGTATCCTTGCAAGGCAAGAGTGCCTGCATTACAGTAAGGAATGTCTTTTCTACACAAAGGGACACTTTCCTGCACAAAAAAATCCTGAAAGGAAATTATGCTAAAAGTAGTTGCATATTAGTCGCCTGATCTGAGTGATGGATATGCCACTTTGTCCGTTGGAGTTATTCCTGTGGCAGTCTGCTGAACAAAGGAATTGGACTTTTACTTAACGATTAGTATAGTCTTCTTCACCCAACATGTTAGGTAGAGTAGACATGTTGTCAATGGCAGTGAACTTCCAATTTGTGGATGCATCTCAAATGTCCACACTTTGAGAAGTAAATTGCACTAATAATGAAAATTCTCTGTAAGAGAGTGCATTTGTGGATTTTCCATTGAAGTGTCTTTTTCCATGCTGTTTTCCTATGTTTTAGTGGGAAACAGCTTCTTCTGCAGTAGCAACTCTACATTTGTTGGAAATTCCAAGTCTGTCTTGGCAGAGAAGGAAAATGCACCACAATGGTGACTCAAACATCTGTCACTTAATCTCTGACTTATGCCCATGAATCCACTATAAGGTTACATATAATGTGTACGACCTCTTGGATTTTGATACACAATCTGCAGTTTTATTTTAGAACCTGTCATTGAAAATGTTTTTGTGAACTAAAAGTTATCAAACGTTTTTTTCCACAGAGAAATGTGGCATTGAACCCAAATCAAGAGTCGGTTGTGGCTATCCAGGAATCACCAAAGAGACATGCAATGAAAAAGGCTGCTGCTTCGATGACAGCATACCGCAAACTATCTGGTGCTTTAACCCTCTCCGGTTGAACGGTAAGGTGCGACAAAGAAGAAAGTATGGCCCTCATTCTGACTTTGGCGGGCGGCGGAGGCCGCCCGCCAAAGTCCCGCCGTCAGGTTACCGTTCCGCGGTCGAAAGACCGCGGCGGTAATTCTGACTTTCCCGCTGGGCTGGCGGGCGGTCGCCTTCAGACCGCCAGCCAGCCCAGCGGGAAAGAGGCTTCCACGATGAAGCCGGCTCGGAATCGAGCCGGCGGAGTGGAAGCTGTGCGACGGGTGCAGTTGCACCCGTCGCGTATTTCACTGTCTGCGCAGCAGACAGTGAAATACATGTAGGGGCCCTCTTACGGGGGCCCCTGCAATGCCCATGCCAGTGGCATGGGCACTGCAGGGGCCCCCAGGGGCCCCGCGACCCCCCCTACCGCCATCCGGATCTCGGCGGTCCGACCGCCGGGATCTGGATGGCGGTAGGGGGGGTCGGAATCCCCGCGGCGGTGCAGCAAGCTGCGCCGCCGCGGAGGATTCAATGGGGCCGCGGTACACTGGCGGGACCCCGCCAGTGGTGCCGGTCCGACCGCGGCTTTACCGCCGCGGTCGGAATCCCCATTGGAGCACCGCCGGCCTGTCGGCGGTGCTCCCGCGGTCCTCCGCCCTGGCGGTCAAAGACCGCCAGGGTCAGAATGACCACCTATGTCTTTTCAATTTCTGTTTTTCAATTAAATATTTGAGTCTATATTGGCTATTTAAAGTATTGACTAGATTTTGACAGGGAATTCGCCATCTTTCTGGAGTGCACACCCAATCCAGATAAGAAACTACTGACACAATGTCCACCACCATACGATCCATGTGGTACAGGAAAGTTTGTCTTTGAAAACAAAGATACACTTACAAATAAAACACCAAATTAGTAAATTTAAAAGGTTTCTTGAAAATCGGGAAAGGTGATCCCGATGTTCTCTGTAGCATACCCATTGTTCTGAAAAAAAATCTGGACAGCATGACAGTCTGTCTGTAATAAGGTCACTGGATAACTATTGTACATGTCATAGTATTACCCTTCGTTCATTTAGATCTATTCACAATAACAACATTCATTTGACCATGAAGATCTGTGACTTGAACTAGAAATTCATTAGATTAAAAAGGGTAAATCATGTTTGTTTCATTTAAAAAATGAACTTGGCTATATATGTGGCTCTGTGCATTTGTGACTCCAAAAGACAACTTAAATACTATGAAATGAACCTCTGGTTATTAAAGTGTTAAATTCAATCACTCCAAACTACACAATACAGAAGTCTGGTAAATATTGGTCAACTGATTGAAATGTACTGGATTTATTTGTTGTAACTAGACAAGTCACAAACGTTTGACTCCTCTACAACATAGAGCTGTTTCTTATTATTATAAGATTAGAAGTAACATAGATCAGTAGTCAATATCAGACAGGAATATTTTAAGTTATTCATTTTGTTCTCTAGAAGATAAAAAATGTGTTATTTGTAAAACCTTCAAACTATAGAAAATCGGAGAAGCTGTGAATATCACTGCAGATTGCAAGAGGTAGAAAACACACTTGAGATACTTGGATGCATGGCTGTTACGATGTTTATGGGACTTCACTGCTATGAATTTTGAGTCATTTGCCTGCAGTCACGGAACTGCAATTATAAATTTCTATTGCTGCAATGTGGCACCCAAATGTATGGATAAAGACTTGCAATATAATTTCCTGCATAATTGCATCTAGCTAAGATGGATCGAAAGTTACTAAAAGAAAGCTTTACGCATAGTACCACAGCTGCAAAGTGCTGTATGCCTGTGCTAAACAGCTGCAAATTAGGAGATACTGTTGCCCAAGGAGCATTAAGGTGTGCTAAATTACAATATAGTCGGATAATTATGCCATGAAGTGTGCTATATTATATTGTATGATGTTCCTTTTCCTGCAGCATAATTTAGCTGATTCTGCTGGATGAATTAGTCTTTGACTGACACATGAATCTCGTTACCTTGGCTATAGCACAGACTGTAAGACTGAATTAAACGAAAAATCTACTTTGGCTATGACAGTCAATTAGAATGTTAATACACTGAAAGATGATCTCAATGATGAACATGTAGCCCAACAAATAGGCGTGACTTGTTTAAATCTGTTCCATTTATAAAAACACATGTTTTGTATTGGTACATGGTAGCAGCTCTGTGAACCACAGGTTTACTTACATAACTACAGTTTCATGAGTTGCATTAATGGATACAGGCAACAAGATAAATGGCTGTGAAAGGTTCTTTGATCAAAATGTTACTGGGTTTGTGTTAGAACTGAGAATTCATTACTAGGGGAGATATATATTTGTACCATACAAGTATATAACGTAATTAGATTCATTTAATGCCCCTCTGCTCCTCTTTTTATAATACTTGGGACACCAGATTACCTACTATGCGTTTCAGTAGGACACACTTTCTAGTGACAGAACAATTTCTAAAGGAGCTGCAGTTAGTGACTTTTGAATTACAGCATTACAGTAAATTCCACAAATTTCCAATTAAAACACTGCTCAGCAAGCAACAACAGATAGGAGCATAGCTTCCCAATTTGTCTTACTGAATGAAAATAAAACTGAACTTTACTAGTAGCGTATTGTCAAATCAAACGTATTTATAAAGTTTTTAAAAACATTATAAAATTAAGGACAGCAAATCAAAACATAAAAAAATGTACATAATCAACATTCTGCACTAATATACAAAATATTAAGTTGTGTTAACTACTGTGGTTTGTACAAATGTATAAAACATTTGTTGACAGCCCATTTCAGAATGGAAATGAACTCATTTCCCATCAGCTAGCTGAATCATTGTAAAACACTTCACCTAGAACTGTGGGTTGTCGTGTTTCATATCTATAGTTATATTTTCTTCACCTGAGCCAGTTCCTTTGTTTCATAAACATTAGTCATAGCCATTTCCTATGGAGTTACAAAGATGATGACATGCACATTCAATGTCAATTATTGACTCACACATAAAACAAGTGGGGCCAATTCACAAAAGCAAAAAGTAAAAAGAAGTAGTACTAATGAGTATGTTGTTACTTACTTTTACATACAATTTTTACCAGGTCAAAATCGTCTAACTCCCTGTTAATGAAATCAGGAATAGGGCCGAGTTTGTTCTGTTTTTACTCTTTGTATATGAATATACAGTGGATATTCCATTGTTATTCTCATCTTGAGTGTTTTGAGGCCAATGTAAAAGGGCATGTATAAAAGAAAACCAGAGAGGTATTCCTTTATGTACTCCCACATGTCTTTGTAATTAAGCCTCATAGAGTCTACGTCCTTAATAATATGATTTTTAAACTAGGAGAAACAATTTGAAAATTAAATAATTTATCTGGCTATTTTCAGTGACAGAATCAAAGGCCCAGTTTTACTACCGTTCATCGCAGTGCAGCTAGGCGCCTTACTGGCTGAGTTGCGTGAAAGAGAGACATCAATGAAGCTCCATATTTACAGAGATACAGTGCATATCTGCTGCCCCCTTCTGCTAGTGCACTGTCTGCTGCTTGGCTCCAAGAAGGTATCCTTGCAAGGCAAGAGTGTCTGCATTACAGTATGGAATGTCTTTTCTACGCAAAGGGACACTTTCCTGAACAAACAAATCCTGAAAGGAAATTATGCTGAAAGTAGTTGCATATTAGTTGCCTGATCTGAGTGATGGATATTCCACTTTGTCCGTTGGAGTTATTCCTGTGGCAGTCAGCTGAACAAAGGAATTGGACTTTTACTTGACGATTAGTATAGTCTTCTTCACCCAACATGTTAGGTAGAGTAGACATGTTGTCAATGGCAGTGAACTTCCAATTTGTGGGTGCATCTCAAATGTCCACACTTTGAGAAGTAAATTGCACTAATAATGAAAATCCACTATAAGAGAGTGCATTTGTGGATTTTCCATTGAAGTGTCTTTGTCCATGCTGTTTTCATATGTTTTAGTGGGAAACAGCTTATTCTGCAGTAGCAACTCTACATTTGTTGGAAATTCCAACTCTGTCTTGGCAGAGAAGGAAAATGCACCACAATGGTGACTCAAACATCTGTCACTTAATCTCTGAATCATGCCCATAAATCCACTGTAAGGTTACATATAATGTGTACGACCTCTTGGATTTTGATAGACAATCTGCAGTTTTATTTTAGAACCTGTCATTGAAAATGCTTTTGTGAACTAAAAGTTATCAAATGTTTTTTTCCACAGAGAAATGTGGCATTGAACCCAAATCAAGAGTCGAGTGTGGCTATCCAGGAATCACCAAAGAGACATGCAATCAAAAAGGCTGCTGCTTCGATGACAGCATACCGCAAACTATCTGGTGCTTTAACCCTCTCCGGTTGAACGGTAAGGTGCAACAAAGAAGAAAGTATGTCTTTTCAATTTCTGTTTTTCAACTAAATATTTTAGTCTATATTGGCTTTTTAAAGTATTGACTAGATTTTGACAGGGAATTCGCCATCTTTCTGGAGTGCACACCCAATCCAGATAAGAAACTACTGACACAATGTCCTCCACCATACCATCCATGTGGTACAGGAAAGTTTGTCTTTGAAAACAAAGATACAATTACAAATAAAACACCTAATTAGTAAACTTAAAAGGTTTCTTGAAAATCGGGAAAGGTGATCCCGATGTTCTCTGTAGCATACCCATTGTTCTGAAAAAAAATGTGGACTGCATGACAGTCTGTCTGTAATAAGGTCCCTGGATAACTATTGTACATGTCATAGTATTACCCTGCGTTCATTTAGATCTTTCCACAATAACAACATTCATTTGACCATGAAGATCTGTGACTTGAACTAGAAATTCATTAGATTAAAAATGGTACATCATGTTTGTTTCGTTTAAAAAGTGAACTTGGCTATATGTGTGGCTCTGTGCATTTGGGACTCCAAAAGACAACTTAAGTACTATGTAATGAACCTCTGGTTATTAAAGTGTTTAACTAAATCACTCCAAACTACACAACACAGAAGTCTGGTAAATATTGGTCAACTGAGTGAAATGTACTGGATTTATTTGTTGTAACTAGACAAGTCACAAACGTTTGACTCCTCTACAACATAGAGCTGTTTCATATTATGATAAGATTAGAAGTAACCTAGATCAGTAGTCAATATCAGACAGGATTTTTTTTAGTTATTAATTTTGTTCTCTGGAGGATAAAAAACATGTTATTTGTAAAACCTTCAAACCATAGAAAATTGGAGAAGCTGTGAATATCACTGTAGATTACAACAGGTAGAAACACAGTTGAGATACTTGGATGCATGGCTGCTACGATGTTTATGGGACTTCACTGCTATGAATTTTGAGTCATTTGCCTGCAGTCACGGAACTGCAATTATTAATTTCTATTGCTGCAATGTTGCACCCAAATGTATAGATAAACACTTGCAACATAATTTCCTGCATAATTGCATCTAGCTAAGATGGATCGAAAGTTACTAAAAGAAAGCTTTACGCATAGTACCAGAGCTGCAAAGTGCTGTGTGCCTGTGCTAAAAAGCTGCAAATTAGGAGACACTGTTGCCCAAGGAGCATTAAGGTGTGCTAAAATTACAATGTAGTTGGATAATTCTGCCATGAAGTGTGCTATATTATATTGTATGATGTTCCTTTTCCTGCTGAATAATTTAGCTGATTCTGCTGGATAAATTAGTCTTTGACTGTCACATAAATCTCGTTCCCTTGGCTATAGCACAGACTGTAAGACTGAATAAAGGAAAAATCGACTTTGGCTATGACAGTCAATTAGAATGTTAATACGCTGAAAGCTGATCTCAATGATGAACATGTAGCCCAACAAATAGGCGTGACTTGTTTGAATCTGTTCCATTTATAAAAACACATGTTTTGTATTGATACATGGTAGCAGCTCTGTGGACCACAGGTTTACTTACATGACTACAGTTTCATGAGTTCCATTAATGGATACAGGCAACAAGATAAATGGCTGTGAAAGGTTCTTTGATCAAAATGTTACTGGGGTTGTGCTAGAACTGAGAATTAATTACTAGGGGAGATACATATTTGGACCATACAAATATATAACGTAATTAGATTCATTTAATGCCCCTCTGCTACTCTTTCTATAATACTTGGGATACCAGATTACCTACTATGAATTTCAGTAAGAAACATTTTATAGTGACAGAACAAATTCTAAAGGAGCTGCAGTTAGTGACTTTTGAATCACAGCTTTTCAGTAAATACCACAAATGTCCAATTAAAACACTGCTCAGCAAGCAACAACAGATAGGAGCATAGCTTCCCAATTTGTCTTACTGAATGAAAATAAAACTGAACTTTACTAGTAGCGTATTATCAAATCAAACTTATTTGTAAAGTTTCTAAAAACATTATAAAATTAAGGAAAGAAAAGCAAAACATTAACAAATAAACATAATCAAAATTCTGCATCAATATACAACATTTTAAGTTATGTTAACTACTGTGGTTTGTACAAATGTATAAAACATTTGTTGATAGCCCATTTCTGAATGTATTTGAACACATTTCCCATCAGCTAGCTGAATCATTGTAAAACACTTCACCTGGAACTGTGGGTTGTCGCTCTTCATATCGAATGTTACATTTTCTTCATCTGAGCCAGTTCCTTTGTTTCATAAACATTAGTCATAGCCATTTCCTATGGAGGTACATAGATGATGACATACACATTCAATGTCAATTATTAACTCACACATAAAACAAGTAGGGCCAATTCACAAAAGTAGGTATGGGAAGTAGTACTAATGAGTATGTTGTTACTTACTTTTACATACAATTTTTACCAGGTCAAAATCGTCTAACTTCCTGTTAATGAAATTAGGAATAGGGCCGAGTTTGTTCTGTTTTTCCTTTTTGTATATGAATATACAGTGGGTATTCCATTTTTATTCTCATCTTGAGTGTTTTGAGGCCAATGTAAAAGGGCATGTATAAAAGAAAACCAGAGAGGTATTCCTTCATGTACTCCCACATGCCTTTGTAATTAAGCCTCATAGAGTCTACGTCCTTAATAATATCATTTTTAAACTAGGAGAAACAATTTGAAAATTAAATAATTTATCTGGCTATTTTCAGTAACAGAATCAAAGGCCCAGTTTTACTACCGTTCATCGCAGTGCAGCTAGGCGCCTTGCTGGCTGAGTTGCATGAAAGAGAGACATCAATGAAGCTCCATATTTCCAATGATACATTGCATAGCTTCTGCCCCCTTCTGCTAGTGCACTGTCTGCTGCTTGGCTCCAATGAAGGTATCCTTGCAAGGCAAGAGTGCCTGCATTACAGTATGGAATGTCTTTTCTACGCAAAGGGACACTTTCCTGTACAAACAAATCCTGAAAGGAAATTATGCTAAAAGTAGTTGCATATTAGTCGCCTGATCTAAGTGATGGATATGCCACTTTGTCCGTTGGAGTTATTCCTGTGGCAGTCTGCTGAACAAAGGAATTGGACTTTTACTTGACGATTAGTATAGTCTTCTTCACCCAACATGTTAGGTAGAGTAGACATGTTGTCAATGGCAGTGAACTTCCAATTTGTGGGTACATCTCAAATGTCCACACTTTGAGAAGTAAATTGCACTAATAATGAAAATCCACTATAAGAGAGTGCATTTGTGGATTTTCCATTGAAGTGTCTTTTTCCATGCTGCTTTCATGTGTTTTAGTGGGAAACAGCTTCTTCTGCAGTAGCAACTCTACATTTGTTGGAAATTCCAAGTCTGTCTTGCCAGAGAAGGAAAATGCACCACAATGGTGACTCAAACATCTGTCACTTAATCTCTGAATCATGCCCATAAATCCACTGTAAGGTTACATATAATGTGTACGACCTCTTGGATTTTGATAGACAATCTGCAGTTTTATTTTAGACCCTGTTATTGAAAATGCTTTTGTGAACTAAAAGTTATCAAACGTTTTTTCCACAGAGAAATGTGGCATTGAACCCAAATCAAGAGTCGGTTGTGGCTATCCAGGAATCACCAAAGAGACATGCAATCAAAAAGGCTGCTGCTTCGATGACAGCATACCGCAAACAATCTGGTGCTTTAACCCTCTCCGGTTGAATGGTAAGGTGCGACAAAGAAGAAAGTATGTCTTTTCAATTTCTGTTTTTCAATTAAATATTTGAGTCTATATTGGCTTTTTAAAGTATTGACTAGATTTTGACAGGGAATTCGCCATCTTTCTGGAGTGCACACCCAATCCAGATAAGAAACTACTGACACAATGTCCTCCACCATACGATCCATGTGGTACAGGAAAGTTTGTCTTTGAAGACAATGATACACTTACAAATAAAACACCTAATTAGTAAACTTAAAAGGTTTCTTGAAAATCGGGAAAGGTGATCCCGATGTTCTCTGTAGCATACCCATTGTTCTGAAAAATTTTTTGGACAGCATGACAGTCTGTCTGCAATAAGGTCCCTGGATAACTATTGTACATGTCATAGTATTACCCTGCGTTCATTTAGATCTTTTTACAATAACAACATTCATTTGACCATGAAGATCTGTGACTTGAACTAGAAATTCATTAGATTAAAAAGGGTACATCATGTTTGTTTCATTTAGAAAGTGAACTTGGCTATATATGTGGCTCTGTGCATTTGTGACTCCAAAAGACAACTTAAATACTATGTAATGAACCTCTGGTTATTAAAGTGTTTAATTAAATGACTCCAAACTACACAACACAGAAGTCTGGTAAATATTGGTCAACTGATTGAAATGTACTGGATTTATTTGTTGTAACTAGACAAGTCACAAAAGTATGACTCCTCTACAAAATAGAGCTGTTTCATATTATGATAAGATTAGAAGTAACCTAGATCAGTAGTCAATATCAGGCAGGAATTTTTTAAGTTATTAATTTTGTTCTCTGGAGGATAAAAAACATGTTATTTGTAAAACCTTCAAACCATAGAAAACTGGAGAAGCTGTGAATATCACTGTAGATTGCAAGAGGTAGAAACACACTTGAGATACTTGGATGCATGACTGCTACGATGTTTATGGGACTTCACTGCTATAAATTTTGAGTCATTTGCCTGCAGTCACCGAACTGCAATTATTAATTTCTATTGCTGCAATGTTGCACCCAAATGTATAGATAAACACTTGCAACATAATTTCCTGCATAATTGCATCTTGCTAAGATGGATCGAAAGTTACTAAAAGAAAGCTTTACGCATAGTACCACAGCTGCAAAGTGCTGTATGCCTGTGCTAAACAGGTGCAAATTAGGAGACACTGTTGCCCAAGGAGCATTAAGGTGTGCTAAAATTACAATATAGTCGGATAATTCTGCCATGAAGTGTGCTATATTATATTGTATGATGTTCCTTTTCCTGCTGAATAATGTAGCTGATTCTGCTGGATAAATTAGTCTTTGACTGACACATAAATCTCGTTACCTTGGCTATAGCACAGACTGTAAGACTGAATAAACTAAAAATCGACTTTGGCTATGACAGTCAATTAGAATGTTAATACGCTGAAAGATTATCTCAATGATGAACATGTAGCCCAACAAATAGGCGTGACTTGTTTGAATCTGTTCCATTTATAAAAACACATGTTTTGTATTGATAAATGGTAGCAGCTCTGTGGACCACAGGTTTACTTACATAACTACAGTTTCATGAGTTCCATTAATGGAAACAGGCAACAAGATAAATGGCTGTGAAAGGCTCTTTGATCAAAATGTTACTGGGTTTGTGTTAGAACTAAGAATTCATTACTAGGGGAGATACATATTTGTACCATACAAGTATATAACGTAATTAGATTCATTTAATGCCCCTCTGCTCCTCTTTCTATAATACTTGGGACACCAGATTACCTACTATGCGTTTCAGTAGGACACACTTTCTAGTGACAGAACAATTTCTAAAGGAGCTGCAGTTAGTGACTTTTGAATCACAGCATTACAGTAAATTCCACAAATTTCCAATTAATACACTGCTCAGCAAGCAACAGCAGATAGGAGCATAGCTTCCCAATTTGTCTTACTGAATGAAAATTAAACTGAACTTTACTAGTAGCGTATCGTCAAATCAAAATTATTTGTAAAGTTTCTAAAAACATTATAAAATTAAGGACAGAAAAGCAAAACATTAAAAAATGCACATAATCAAAATTCTGCACCAATATACAACATTTTAAGTTATGTTAACTACTGTGGCTTGTACAAATGTATAAAACATTTGTTGATAGCCCATTTCTGAATGTATATGAACACATTTCCCATCAGCTAGCTGAATCATTGTAAAACACTTCACCTGGAACTGTGGGTTGTCGCTTTTCATATCTAATGTTACATTTTCTTCACCTGAGCCAGTTCATTTGTTTCATAAACATTAGTCATAGTCATTTCCTATGGAGTTACAAAGATGATGACATACACATTCAAAGTCAATTATTGACTCAAGCATAAAACAAGTGGGGACAATTCACAAAAGTAAGTATGGGAAGTAGTACTAATGAGTATGTTGTTACTTACTTTTACATCCAATTTTTACCAGGTCAAAATCGTCTAACTCCCTGTTAATGAAATGAGGAATAGGGCCGAGTTTGTTCTGTTTTTACTTTTTGTATATGAATATACAGTGGATATTCCATTGTTATTCTCATCTTGAGTGTTTTGAGGCCAATGTAAAAGGGCATGTATAAAAGAAAACCAGAGAGGTATTCCTTTATGTACTCCCACATGTCTTTGTAATTAAGCCTCATAGAGTCTACGTCTTTAATAATATGATTTTTAAACTAGGAGAAACAATTTGAAAATTAAATAATTTATCTGGCTATTTTCAGTGACAGAATCAAAGGCCCAGATTTACTACCATTTAACGCAGTGCAGCTAGGTGCCTTGCTGGCTGAGTTGCGTGAAAGAGAGACATCAATGAAGCACCATATTTACAGAGATACGGTGCATATCTGCTGCCCCCTTCTGCTAGTGCACTGTCTGCTGCTTGGCTCCAATGAAGGTATTCTTGCAAGGCAAGAGTGTCTGCATTACAGTATGGAATTTCTTTTCTACGCAAAGGGACACTTTCCTGAACAAACAAATCCTGAAAGGAAATTGTGCTAAAACTATTTGCATATTAGTCGCCTGATCTGAGTGATGGATATGCCACTTTGTCCGTTGGAGTTATTCCTGTGGCAGTCTGCTGAACAAAGGAATTGGACTTTTTCTTAACGATTAGTATAGTCTTCTTCACCCAACATGTTAGGTAGAGTAGACATGTTGTCAATGGCAGTAACTTCTAATTTGTGGGTGCATCTCCAATGTCCACACTTTGAGAAGTAAATTGCACTAATAATGAAAATCCACTGTAAGAGAGTGCATTTGTGGATTTTCCATTGAAGTGTCTTTTTCCATGCTGCTTTCATATTTTTTAGTGGGAAACAGCTTCTGCTTCAGTAGCAACTCTACATTTATTGGAAATTCCACCTCTGTCTTGGCAGAGATGGAAAATGCACCACAATGATGATTCAAACATCTGTCACTTAATCTCTGAATTATGCCCATAAGTCCACTATAAGGTTACATATAATGTGTACGATCTCTTAGATTTTGATAGACAATCTGCAGTTTTATTTTAGAACCTGTCATTGAAAATGCTTTTGTGAACTAAAAGTTATCAAACGTTTTTTTCCACAGAGAAATGTGGCATTGAACCCAAATCAAGAGTCGGTTGTGGCTATCCAGGAATCACGAAAGAGACATGCAATCAAAAAGGATGCTGCTTCGATGACAGCATACCGCAAACTATCTGGTGCTTTAACCCTCTCCGGTTGAACGGTAAGGTGCGACAAAGAAGAAAGTATGTCCTTTCAATTTCTGTTTTTCAATTAAATATTTGAGTCTATATTGGCTTTTTAAAGTATTGACTAGATTTTGACAGGGAATTCGCCATCTTTCTGGAGTGCACACCCAATCCAGATAAGAAACTACTGACACAATGTCCTCCACCATACGATCCATGTGGTACAGGAAAGTTTGTCTTTGAAAACAAAGATACAATTACAAATAAAACACCTAATTAGTAAACTTAAAAGGTTTCTTGAAAATCGGGAAAGGTGATCCCGATGTTCTCTGTAGCATACCCATTGTTCTGAAAAAAAATCTGGACAGCATGACAATCTGTCTGTAATAAGGTCCCTGGATAACTATTGTACATGTCATAGTATTACCCTGCTTTCATTTAGATCTATTCACAATAACAACATTCATTTGACCATGAAGATCTGTGACTTGAACTAGAAATTCAGTAGATTAAAAAGGGTACATCATGTCTGTTTCATTTAAAAAGTGAACTTGGCTATGTATGTGGCTCTGTGCATTTGTGACTCCAAAAGACAACTTAAATACTATGTAATGAACCTCTGGTTATTAAAGTGTGAAATTAAATGACTCCACACTACACAACACAGAAGTCTGGTAAATATTGGTCAACTGATTGAAATTTACTGGATTTATTTGTTGTAACTAAACAAGTCACAAAAGTATGACTCCTCTACAACATAGAGCTGTTTCATATTATGATAAGATTAGAAGTAACATAGATCAGTAGTCAATATCAGACAGGAATTTTTTAAGTTATTCATTTTGTTCTCTAGAAGATAAAAAATGTGTTATTTGTAAAACCTTCAAACTATAGAAAATTGGAGAAGCTGTGAATATCACTGTAGATTGCAAGAGGTAGAAAACACACTTGAGATACTTGGATGCATGGCTGCTACGATGTTTATGGGACTTCACTGCTATGAATTTTGAGTCATTTGCCTGCAGTCACGGAACTCCAATTATTAATTTCTATTGCTGCAATGTTGCACCCAAATGTATAGATAAACACTTGCAACATAATTTCCTGCATAATTGCATCTAGCTAAGATGGATCGAAAGTTACTAAAATAAAGCTTTACGCATAGTACCACAGCTGCAAAGTGCTGTATGCCTGTGCTAAACAGTTGCAAATTAGGAGACACTGTTGCCCAAGGAACATTAAGGTGTGCTAAAATTACAATGTAGTCTGCCATGAAGTGTGCTATATTATATTGTATGATGTTCCTTTTCCTGCAGCATAATTTAGCTGATTCTGCTGGATGAATTAGTCTTTGACCGACACATAAATCTCGTTACCTTGGCTATAGCACAGACTGCAAGATTGAATTAAACGAAAAATCGACTTTGGCTATGACAGTCAATTAGAATGTTAATACACTGAAAGCTGATCTCAATGATGAACATGTAGCCCAACAAATAGGCGTGACTTGTTTGAATCTGTTCCATTTATAAAAACACATGTTTTGTATTGATACATGGTAGCAGCTCTGTGAACCACAGGTTTACTCACATAACTACAGTTTCATGAGTTCCAATAATGGATACAGGCAACAAGATAAATGGCTGTGAAAGGTTCTTTGATCAAAATGTTACTGGGTTTGTGTTAGAACTGAGAATTAATTACTAGGGGAGATACATATTTGGGCCATACAAGTATATAACGTAATTAGATTCATTTAATGCCCCTCTGCTACTCTTTCTATAATACTTGGGACACCAGATTACCTACTATGAATTTCAGTAGGACAAGCTTTCTAGTGACAGAACAATTTCTAAAGGAGCTGCAGTTAGTGACTTTTGAATAACAACTTTACAGTAAATTCCACAAATTTCCAATTAAAACACTGCTCAGCAAGCAACAACAGATAGGAGCATAGCATCCCAATATTTCTTACTGAATGAAAACAACACTGAACTGTACTAGAAGCGTATTGTCAAATCAAATGTATTTGTAAAGTTTCTAAAAACATTATAAAATTAAGGACAGAAGAGCAAAACATTAAAAAATGCACATAATCAACATTCTGCACCAATATACAAAATATTAAGTTGTGTTAACTACTGTGGTTTGTACAAATGTATAAAACATTTGTTGACAGCCCATTTCTGAATGGATATGAACACATTTCACATCAGCTAGCTGAATCATTGTAAAACACTTCACCTGGAACTGTGGGTTGTCGCGTTTCATATCTAAAGTTATATTTTCTTCACCTGAGCCAGTTCCTTTGTTTCATAAACATTAGTCATAGCCATTTCCTATGGAGTTACAAAGATGATGACGTACACTTTCAATGTCAATTATTGACTCACACATAAAACAAGCGGGGCCAATTCACAAAAGTAAGTATGGGAAGTAGTACTAAAGAGTATGTTGTTACTTACTTTTACATACAATTTTTACCAGGTCAAAATCGTCTAACTCCCTGTTAATGAAATTAGGAATAGGGCGAGTTTGTTTTGTTTTTACTTTTTGTATATGAATATACAGTGGATATTCCATTTTTATTCTCATCTTGAGTGTTTTGAGGCCAATGTAAAAGGGCATGTATAAAAGAAAACAAGAGAGGTATTCCTTTATGTACTCCCACATGTCTTTGTAATTAAGCCTCATAGAGTCTACGTCTTTAATAATATGATTTTTAAACCAGGAGAAACAATTTGAGAATGAAATAATTTATCTGGCTATCTTCAGTGACAGAATCAAAGGCCCAGATTTACTACCATTTAACGCAGTGCAGCTAGGTGCCTTGCTGGCTGAGTTGCGTGAAAGAGAGACATCAATGAAGCTCCATATTTACAAAGGCACGGTGCATATCTGCTGCCCCCTTCTGCTAATACACTGTCTGCTGCTTTGCTCCAATGAAGGTATCCTTGCAAGGCAAGAGTGACTGCATTACAGCAAGGAATGTCTTTTCTACACAAAGGGACACTTTCCTGCACAAACAAATCCTGAAAGGAAATTATGCTAAAACTATTTGCATATTAGTCGCCTGATCTGAGTGATGGATATGCCACTTTGTCTGTTGGAGTTATTCCTGTGGCAGTCTGCTGAACAAAGGAATTGGACTTTTACTTAACGATTAGTATAGTCTTCTTCACCCAACATGTTAGGTAGAGTAGACATGTTGTCAATGGCAGTGAATTTCCAATTTGTGGATGCATCTCAAATGTCCACACTTTGAGAAGTAAATTGCACTAATAATGAAAATCCACTGTAAGAGAGTGCATTTGTGGATTTTCCATTGAAGTGTCTTTTTCCATGCTGCTTTCATATTTTTTAGTGGGAAACAGCTTATGCTGCAGTAGCAACTCTACATTTGTTGGAAATTCCACCTCTGTCTTGGCAGAGAAGGAAAATGCACCACAATGGTGACTCAAACATCTACCCTTAATCTCTGAATTATGCCCATAAATCCACTATAAGGTTACATATAATGTGTACGATCTCTTGGATTTTGATAGACAATCTGCAGTTTTATTTTAGAACCTGTCATTGAAAATGCTTTTGATAACTAAAAGTTATCAAACATTTTTTTCCACAGAGAAATGTGGCATTGAACCCAAATCAAGAGTCGGTTGTGGCTATCCAGGAATCACCAAAGAGACATGCAATCAAAAAGGCTGCTGCTTCGATGACAGCATACCGCAAACTATCTGGTGCTTTAACCCTCTCCGGTTGAACGGTAAGGTGCGACAAAGAAGAAAGCATGTCTTTTCAATTTCTGTTTTTCAATTAAATATTTGAGTCTATATTGGCTTTTTAAAGTATTGACTAGATTTTGACAGGGAATTCGCCATCTTTCCGGAGTGCACACCCAATCCAGATAAGAAACTACTGACACAATGTCCTCCACCATACGATCCATGTGGTACAGGAAAGTTTGTCTTTGAAGACAATGATACACTTACAAATAAAACACCTAATTAGTAAACTTAAAAGGTTTCTTGAAAATCGGGAAAGGTGATCCCGATGTTCTCTGTAGCATACCCATTGTTCTGAAAAAAAATTTAGACAGCATGACAGTCTGTCTGCAGTAAGGTCCCTGGATAACTATTGTACATGTCATAGTATTACCCTGCATTCATTTAGATCTTTTTACAATAACAACATTCATTTGACCATGAAGATCTGTGACTTGAACTAGAAATTTATTAGATTAAAAAGGGTACATCATGTTTGTTTCATTTAAAAAGTGAACTTGGCTGTACATGTGGCTCTGTGCATTTGTGACTTTAAAAGACACCTTAAATACTATGTAATGAACCTCTGGTTATTAAAGCGTTTAATTAAATCACTCCAAACTACACAACACAGAAGTCTGGTAAATATTGGTCAACTGATTGAAATTTACTGGATTTATTTGTTGTAACTAGACAAGTCACAAAAGTATGACTCCTCTACAACATAGAGCTGTTTCATATTATGATAAGATTATAAGTAATCTAGAAGAGTAGTCAATATCAGATAGGAATTTGTTAAGTTATTAATTTTGTTCTCTGGAGGATAAAAAACATGTTATTTGTAAAACCTTCAAACCATAGAAAATTGGAGAAGCTGTGAATATCGCTGTAGATTGCAAGAGGTAGAAACACACTTGAGATACTTGGATGCATGGCTGCTACAATGTTTATGGGACTTCACTGCTATGAATTTTGAGTCATTTGCCTGCAGTTACGGAACTGCTATTATTAATTTCTATTGCTGCAATGTGGCACCCAAATGTATAGATAAACACTTGGAACATAATTTCCTGCATAATTGCATCTAGCTAAGATTGATCGAAAGTTACTAAAAGAAAGCTTTACGCATAGTACCACTGCTGCAAAGGGTTGTATGCCTGTGCTAAACAACTGTAAATTAGGAGACACTGTTGCCCAAGGAGCATTAATGTGTGCTAAAATTACAATATAGTCGGATAATTCTGCCATGAAGTGTCCTATATTATATTGTATTATGTTCCTTTTCCTGCAGCATAATTTAGCTGCTTCTGCTGGATGAATTGGTCTTTGACTGACACATAAATCTCGTTACCTTGGCTATAGCACAGACTGTAAGATTGAATTAAACGAAAAATCGACTTTTGCTATGACAGTCAATTAGAATGTTAATACACTGAAAGCTGATCTCAATGATGAACATATAGCCCAACAAATAGACGTGACTTGTTTGAATCTGTTCCATTTATAAAAACACATGTTTTGTATTGATACATGGTCGCAGCTCTGTGAACCACAGGTTTACTTACATAACTACAGTTTCTTGAGTTCCATTAATGGATACAGGCAACAAGATAAATGGCTGTGAAAGGTTCTTTGATCAAAATTTTTCTGGGCTTGTGTTAGAACTGAGAATTCATTACTAGGGGAGATACATATTTGGACCATACAAGTATATAACGTAATTAGATTCACTTAATGCCCCTCTGCTACTCTTTCTATAATACTTAGGACACCAGATTACCTACTATGCATTTCAGTAGGACACACTTTCTAGTGACAGAATAATTTCTAAAGGAGCTGCAGTTAGTGACTTTTGAATCATAGCATTACAGTAAATTCCACAAATTTCGAATTAAAACACTGCTCAGCAAGCAACAACATATAGGAGCATAGCTTCCCAATTTATCTTACTGAATGAAAATAAAACTGAACTTTACTAGTAGCGTATTGTCAAATCAAACGTATTTGTAAAGTTTCTAAATGCATTATAAAATTAAGGACAGTAAAGCAAAACATTAAAAAATGCACATAATCAAAATCCTGCACCAATGTACAACATTTTAAGTTGTGTTAACTACTATGGTTTATACAAATGTATAAAACATTTGTTGATAGCCCATTTCTGAATGTATATGAACACATTTCCCATCAGCTAGCTGAATCATTGTAAAACACTTCACCTGGAACTGTGGGTTGTCGCCTTTCATATCTAATATTACATTTTCTTCACCTGAGCCAGTTCCTTTGTTTCATAAACATTAGTCATAGCCATTTCCTATGGAGTTACAAAGATGATGACATGCACATTCAATGTCAATTATTGACTCAAACATAAAACAAGTGGGGCCAATTCACAAAAGTAAATATGGGAAGTAGTACTAATGAGTATGTTGTTACTTACTTTTACATACAATTTTTACCAGGTAAAAATCGTCTAACTCCCTGTTAATGAAATTAGGAATAGGGCTGAGTTTGTTCTGTTTTTCCTTTTTGTATATGAATATACAGTGGGTATTCCATTTTTATTCTCATCTTGAGTGTTTTGAGGCCAATGTAAAAGGGCATGTATAAAAGAAAACCAGAGAGGTATTCCTTCATGTACTCCCACATGTCTTTGTAATTAAGCCTCATAGAGTCTACGTCTTTAATAATATAATTTTTAAACTAGGAGAAACAATTTGAAAATTAAATAATTTATCTTGCTATTTTCAGTGACAGAATCAAAGGCCCAGTTTTACTACCATATATCGCAGTGCAGCTAGGCGCCTTGCTGGCTGAGTTGCGTGAAAGAGAGACATCAATGAAGCTCCATATTTACAAAGATACGGTGCATATCTGCTGCCCCCTTCTGCTTGTGCACTGTCTGCTGCTTGGCTCCAATGAAGGCATCCTTGCAAGGCAAGAGTGCCTGCATTACAGTAAGGAATGTCTTTTCTACACAAAGGGACACTTTCCTGCACAAAAAAATCCTGAAAGGAAATTATGCTAAAAGTAGTTGCATATTAGTCGCCTGATCTGAGTGATGGAAATGCCACTTTGTCTGTTGGAGTTATTCCTGTGGCAGTCTGCTGCACAAAGGCATTGGACTTTTACTTAATGATTAGTATAGTCTTCTTCACCCAACATGTTAGGTAGAGTAGACATGTTGTCAATGGCAGTGAACTTCCAATTTGTGGGTGCATCTCAAATGTCCACACTTTGAGAAGTAAATTGCACTAATAATGAAAATCCACTGTAAGAGAGTGCATTTGTGGATTTTCAATTGAAGTGTCTTTTTCCATGCTGCTTTCATATGTTTTAGTGGGAAACAGCTTCTGCTGCAGTAGCAACTCTACACTTGTGGGAGATTCCAGCTCTGTCTTGGCAGAGAAGGAAAATGCACCACAATGGTGACTCAAACATCTGTCACTTAATCTCTGAATTATGCCCATAAATCCACTATAAGGTTACATATAATGTGTACGACCTCTTGGATTTTGATAGAGAATATGCAGTTTTATTTTAGAACCTGTCATTGAAAATGCTTTAGTGAACTAAAAGTTATCAAACGTTTTTTTCCACAGAGAAATGTGGCATTGAACCCAAATCAAGAGTCGAGTGTGGCTATCCAGGAATCACCAAAGAGACATGCAATCAAAAAGGCTGCTGCTTCGATGACAGCGTACCGCAAACTACCTGGTGCTTTAACCCTCTCCCGCTGAACGGTAAGGTGCGACAAAGAAGAAAGTATGTCTTTTCAATTTCTGTTTTTCAATTAAATATTTGAGTCTATATTGGCTTTTTAAAGTATTGACTAGATTTTGACAGGGAATTCGCCATCTTTCTGGAGTGCACACCCAATCCAGATTAGAAACTACTGACACAATGTCCTCCACCATACGATCCATGTGGTACAGGAAAGTTTGTCTTTGAAAACAAAGATACACTCACAAATAAAACACCTAATTAGTAAACTTAAAAGGTTTCTTGGAAATCAGGAAAGGTGATCCCGATGTTCTCTGTAGCATACCCATTGTTCTGAAAAAAAATGTGGACAGCATGACAGTCTGTCTGTAATAAGGTCCCTGGATAACTATTGTACATGTCATAGTATTACCCTGCGTTCATTTAGATCTATTCACAATAACAAGATTCATTTGACCATGAAGATCTGTGACTTGAACTAGAAATTTATTAGATTAAAAAGGGTACATCATGTTTGTTTCATTTAAAACGTGAACTTGGCTGTATATGTGGCTCTCTGCATTTGTGACTCCAAAAGACACCTTAAATACTATGTAATGAACCTCTGGTTATTAAAGCGCTTAATTAAATCACTCCAAACTACACAACACAGAAGTCTGGTAAATATTGGTCAACTGATTGAAATTTACTGGATTTATTTGTTGTAACTAGACAAGTCACAAAAGTATGACTCCTCTACAAAATAGAGCTGTTTCTAGAAACCTAGAAGAGTAGTCAATATCAGACAGGAATTTTTTAAGTTATTAATTTTGTTCTCTGGAGGATAAGAAACATGTTATTTGTAAAACCTTCAAACCATAGAAAATTGGAGAATCTGTGAATATCACTGTAGAGTGCAAGAGGTAGAAAACACACTTGAAATACTTGGATGCATGGCTGCTACGATGTTTATGGGACTTCACTGCTTTGAATCTTGAGTCATTTGCCTGCAGTTACTGAACTGCAATTATTATTTCTATTGCTGCAATGTTGCACCCAAATGTATAGATAAACACTTGCAACATAATTTCCTGCATAATTGCATCTAGCTAAGATGGATCGAAAGTTACTAAAAGAAAGCTTTACGCATAGTACCACTGCTGCAAAGTGCTGTGTGCCTGTGCTAAATAACTGCAAATTAGGAGACACTGTTGCCCAAGGAGCATTAAGGTGTGCTAAAATTACAATATAGTCAGATAATTCTGCCATGAAGTGTGCTATATTATATTGTATGATGTTCCTTTTCCTGCTGCATAATTTAGCTGATTCTGCTGGATGAATTGGTCTTTGACTGACACATAAATCTCGTTACCTTGGCTATAGCACAGACTGTAAGATTGAATTAAACGAAAAATCGACTTTTGCTATGACAGTCAATTAGAATGTTAATACACTGAAAGATGATCTCAATGACGAACATGTAGCCCAACAAATAGGCGTGACTTGTTTGAATCTGTTCCATTTATAAAAACACATGTTTTGTATTGATACATGGTAGCAGCTCTGTGAACCACAGGTTTACTTACATAACTACAGTTTCATGAGTTCCATTAATGGATACAGGCAACAAGATAAATGGCTGTGAAGGGCTCTTTGATCAAAATGTTACTGGGTTTGTGTTAGAACTGAGAATTCATTACTAGGGGAGATACATATTTGGACCATACAAGTATATAACATAATTAGATTCATTTAATGCCCCTCTGCTACTCTTTCTATAATACTTGGGACACCAGATTACCTACTATGCATTTCATTAGGACACACTTTCTAGTGACAGAACAATTTCTAAAGGAGGTGCAGTTAGTGACTTTTGAATCATAGCTTTACAGTAAATTCAACACATTTCCAATTAAAACACTGCTCAGCAAGTAACAACAGATAGGAGCATAGCTTCCCAATTTGTCTTACTGAATGAAAATAAAACTGAACTTTACTAGTAGCGTATTGTCAAATCAAACGTATTTGTAAAGTTTCTAAAAACATTATAAAATTAAGGACAGAAAAGCAAAACATTAAAAAATGCACATAATCAAAATCCTGCACCAATATACAACATTTTAAGTTGTGTTAACTAATGTGGTTTGTACAAATGTATACAACATTTGTTGATAGCCCATTTCTGAATGTATATGAACACATTTCCCATCAGCTAGCTGAATCATTGTAAAACACTTCACCTGGAACTGTGGGTTGTCGCCTTTCATATCTAATATTACATTTTCTTCACCTGAGCCAGTTCCTTTGTTTCATAAACATTAGTAATAGCCATTTCCTATGGAGTTACAAAGATGATGACATACACATTCAATGCCAATTACTGACTCAAACATGAAACAAGTGGGGCCAATTCACAAAAGTAAGTATGGGAAGTAGTACTAATGAGTATGTTGTTACTTACTTTTACATACAATTTTTACCAGGTGAAAATTGTCTAACTCCCTGTTAATGAAATTAGGAATAGGGCTGAGTTTGTTCTGTTTTTCCTTTTTGTATATGAATATACAGTGGGTATTCCATTTTTATTCTCATCTTGAGTGTTTTGAGGCCAATGTAAAAGGGCATGTATAAAAGAAAACCAGAGAGGTATTCCTTCATGTATTCCCACATGTCTTTGTAATTAAGCCTCATAGAGTCTACGTCTTTAATAATATGATTTTTAAACTAGGAGAAACAATTTCAAAATTAAATAAGTTATCTGGCTATTTTCAGTGACAGAATCAAAGGCCCAGTTTTACTACCATTTATCGCAGTGCAGCTAGGCGCCTTGCTGGCTGAGTTGCGTGAAAGAGAGACATCAATGAAGCTCCATATTTACAAAGATACGGTGCATATCTGCTGCCCCCTTCTGCTAGTGCACTGTCTGCTGCTTGGCTCCAATGAAGGTATCCTTGCAAAGCAAGAGTGCCTGCATTACAGTAAGGAATGTCTTTTCTACACAAAGGGACACTTTCCAGCACAAAAAAATCCTGAAAGGAAATTATGCTAAAAGTAGTTGCATATTAGTCGCCTGATCTGAGTGATGGATATGCCACTTTGTCTGTTGGAGTTATTCCTGTGGCAGTCTGCTGAACAAAGGCATTGGACTTTTACTTAATGATTAGTATAGTCTTCTTCACCCAACATGTTTGGTAGAGTACACATGTTGTCAATGGCAGTGAACTTCCAATTTGTGGGTGCATCTCAAATGTCCACACTTTGAGAAGTAAATTGCACTAATAATGAAAATCCACTGTAAGAGAGTGCATTTGTGGATTTTCCATTGAAGTGTCTTTTTCCATGCTGCTTTCATATGTTTTAGTGGGAAACAGCTTCTGCTGCAGTGGCAACTCTACATTTGTTGGAAATTCCAACTCTGTCTTGGCAGAGAAGGAAAATGCACCACAATGATGATTCAAACATCTGTCACTTAATCTCTGAATCATGCCCATAAATCCACTATAAGGTTTCATATAATGTGTACGACCTCTTGGATTTTGATAGACAATCTGCAGTTTTATTTTAGAACCTGTTATTGAAAATGTTTTTGTGAACTAAAAGTTATCAAATGTTTTTTTCCACAGAGAAATGTGGCATTGAACCCAAATCAAGAGTCGAGTGTGGCTATCCAGGAATCACCAAAGAGACATGCAATCAAAAAGGCTGCTGCTTCGATGACAGCGTACCGCAAACTACCTGGTGCTTTAACCCTCTCCCATTGAACGGTAAGGTGAGACAAAGAAGAAAGTATGTCTTTTCAATTTCTGTTTTTCAATTAAATATTTGAGTCTATATTGGCTTTTTAAAGTATTGACTAGATTTTGACAGGGAATTCACCATCTTTCTGGAGTGCACACCCAATCCAGATAAGAAACTACTGACACAATGTCCTCCACCATACGATCCATGTGGTACAGGAAAGTTTGTCTTTGTAAACAAAGATACACTTACAAATAAAACACCTAATTAGTAAACTTAAAAGGTTTCTTGAAAATCGGCAAAGGTGATCCCGATGTTCTCTGTAGCATACCCATTGTTCTGAAAAAAAATGTGGACAGCATGACAGTCTGTCTGTAATAAGGTCCCTGGATAACTATTGTACATGTCATAGTATTACCCTGCGTTCATTTAGATCTTTTCACAATAACAACATTCATTTGACCATGAAGATCTGTGACTTGAACTAGAAATTTATTAGATTAAAAAGGGTACATCATGTTTGTTTCATTTAAAAAGTGAACTTGGCTGTACATGTGGCTCTGTGCATTTGTGACTTTAAAAGACACCTTAAATACTATGTAATGAACCTCTGGTTATTAAAGCGTTTAATGAAATCACTCCAAACTACACAACACAGAAGTCTGGTAAATATTGGTCAACTGATTGAAATTTACTGGATTTATTTGTTGTAACTAGACAAGTCACAAAAGTATGACTCCTCTACAAAATAGAGCTGTTTCATATTATGATAAGATTAGAAGTAACCTAGATCAGTAGTCAAAATCCGACAGGAATTTTTTAAGTTATTAATTTTGTTCTCTGGAGGATAAAAAACATGTTATTTGTAAAACCTTCAACCCATAGAAAATTGGAGGAGCTGTGAATATCACTGTAGATTGCAAGAGGTAGAAACACACTTGAGATACTTGGATGCATGGCTGCTACGATGTTTATGGGGCTTCACTGCTATGAATTTTGAGTCATTTGCCTGCAGTTACGGAACTGCTATTATTAAGTTCTATTGCTGCAATGTTGCACCCAAATGTATAGATAAACACTTGGAACATAATTTCCTGCATAATTGCATCTAGCTAAGATTGATCGAAAGTTACTAAAAGAAAGCTTTACGCATAGTACTGCAGCTGCAAAGTGCTGTATGCCTGTGCTAAACAGCTGCAAATTAGGAGACACTGTTGCCCAAGGAGCATTAAGGTTTGCTAAAATTACAATGTAGTCGGATAATTCTGCCATGAAGTGTGCTATATTATATTGTATTATGTTCCTTTTCCTGCAGCATAATTTAGCTGATTCTGCTGGATGAATTGGTCTTTGACTGACACATAAATCTCGTTACCTTGGCTATAGCACAGACTGTAAGATTGAATTAAACGAAAAATCGACTTTTGCTATGACAGTCAATTAGAATGTTAATACACTGAAAGCTGATCTCAATGATGAACATGTAGCCCAACAAATAGGCGTGACTTGTTTGAATCTGTTCCATTTATAAAAACACATGTGTTGTATTGATACATGGTCGCAGCTCTGTGAACCACAGGTTTACTTACATAACTACAGTTTCATGAGTTCCATTAATGGATACAGGCAACAAGATAAATGGCTGTGAAAGGTTCTTTGATCAAAATTGTACTGGGTTTGTGTTAGAACTGAGAATTCATTACTAGGGGAGATACATATTTGGACCATACAAGTATATAACGTAATTAGATTCACTTAATGCCCCTCTGCTACTCTTTCTATAATACTTAGGACACCAGATTACCTACTATGCATTTCAGTAGGACACACTTTCTAGTGACAGAATAATTTCTAAAGGAGCTGCAGTTAGTGACTTTTGAATCATAGCATTACAGTAAATTCCACAAATTTCCAATTAAAACACTGCTCAGCAAGCAACAACAGATAGGAGCATAGCTTCCCAATTTATCTTACTGACTGAAAATAAAACTGAACTTTACTAGTAGCGTATTGTCAAATCAAACGTATTTGTAAAGTTTCTAAAAGCATTATAAAATTAAGGACAGAAAAGCAAAACATTAAAAAATGCACATAATCAAAATCCTGCACCAATGTACAACATTTTAAGTTGTGTTAACTACTATGGTTTATACAAATGTATAAAACATTTGTTGATAGCCCATTTCTGAATGTATATGAACACATTTCCCATCAGCTAGCTGAATCATTGTAAAACACTTCACCTGGAACTGTGGGTTGTCGCTTTTCATATCTAATATTACATTTTCTTCACCTGAGCCAGTTCCTTCGTTTCATAAACATTAGTCATAGCCATTTCCTATGGAGTTACAAAGATGATGACATGCACTTTCAATGTCAATTATTGACTCAAACATAAAACAAGTGGGGCCAATTCACAAAAGTAAGTATGGGAAGTAGTACTAATGAGTATGTTGTTACTTACTTTTACATACAATTTTTACCAGGTCAAAATCGTCTAACTCCCTGTTAATGAAATTAGGAATAGGGCCGAGTTTGTTCTGTTTTTCCTTTTTGTATATGAATATACAGTGGGTATTCCATTTTTATTCTCATCTTGAGTGTTTTGAGGCCAATGTAAAAGGGCATGTATAAAAGAAAACCAGAGAGGTATTCCTTCATGTACTCCCACATGTCTTTGTAATTAAGCCTCATAGAGTCTACGTCTTTAATATTATGATTTTTAAACTAGGAGAAACAATTTGAAAATTAAATAATTTATCTGGCTATTTTCAGTGACAGAATCAAAGGCCCAGTTTTACTACCATATATCGCAGTGCAGCTAGGCGCCTTGCTGGCTGAGTTGCGTGAAAGAGAGACATCAATGAAGCTCCATATTTACAAAGATACGGTGCATATCTGCTGCCCCCTTCTGCTAGTGCACTGTCTGCTGCTTGGCTCCAATGAAGGCATCCTTGCAAGGCAAGAGTGCCTGCATTACAGTAAGGAATGTCTTTTCTACACAAAGGGACACTTTCCTGCACAAAAAAATCCTGAAAGGAAATTATGCTAAAAGTAGTTGCATATTAGTCGCCTGATCTGAGTGATGGATATGCCACTTTGTCCGTTGGAGTTATTCCTGTGGCAGTCTGCTGAACAAAGGAATTGGACTTTTTCTTAACAATTAGTATAGTCTTCTTCACCCAACATGTTAGGTAGAGTAGACATGTTGTCAATGGCAGTGAACTTCCAATTTGTGGGTGCATCTCAAATGTCCACATTTTGAGAAGTAAATTGCACTAATAATGAAAATCCACTGTAAGAGAGTGCATTTGTGGATTTTCCATTGAAGTGTCTTTTTCCATGCTGCTTTCATATTTTTTAGTGGGAAACAGCTTCTGCTTCAGTAGCAACTCTACATTTGTTGGAAATTCCACCTCTGTCTTGGCAGAGAAGGAAAATGCACCACAATGATGATTCAAACATCTGTCACTTAATCTCTGAATTATGCCCATAAATCCACTATAAGGTTACATATAATGTGTACGATCTCTTAGATATTGATAGACAATCTGCAGTTTTATTTTAGAACCTGTCATTGAAAATGCTTTGGTGAACTAAAAGTTATCAAACGTTTTTTTCCACAGAGAAATGTGGCATTGAACCCAAATCAAGAGTCGGTTGTGGCTATCCAGGAATCACGAAAGAGACATGCAATCAAAAAGGATGCTGCTTCGATGACAGCATACCGCAAACTATCTGGTGCTTTAACCCTCTCCGGTTGAACGGTAAGGTGCGACAAAGAAGAAAGTATGTCTTTTCAATTTCTGTTTTTCAATTAAATATTTGAGTCTATATTGGCTTTTTAAAGTATTGACTAGATTTTGACAGGGAATTCGCCATCTTTCTGGAGTGCACACTCAATCCAGATAAGAAACTACTGAGACAATGTCCACCACCATAAGATCCATGTGGTACAGGAAAGTTTGTCTTTGAAAACAAAGATACAATTACAAATAAAACACATAATTAGTAAACTTAAAAGGTTTCTTGAAAATCGGGAAAGGTGATCCTGATGTTCTCTGTAGCATACCCATTGTTCTGAAAAAAAATCTGGACAGCATGACAGTCTGTCTGTAATAAGGTCCTGGATAACTATTGTACATGTCATAGTATTACCCTGCTTTCATTTAGATCTATTCACAATAACAACATTCATTTGACCATGAAGATCTGTGACTTGAACTAGAAATTCAGTAGATTAAAAAGGGTACATCATGTCTGTTTCATTTAAAAAGTGAACTTGGCTATGTAGGTGGCTCTGTGCATTTGTGACTCCAAAAGACAACTTAAATACTATGTAATGAACCTCTGGTTATTAAAGTGTGAAATTAAATGACTCCAAACTACACAACACAGAAGTCTGGTAAATATTGGTCAACTGATTGAAATTTACTGGATTTATTTGTTGTAACTAAACAAGTCACAAAAGTATGACTCCTCTACAACATAGAGCTGTTTCATATTATGATAAGATTAGAAGTAACATAGATCAGTAGTCAATATCAGACAGGAATTTTTTAAGTTATTCATTTTGTTCTCTAGAAGATAAAATATGTGTTATTTGTAAAACCTTCAAACTATAGAAAATTGGAGAAGCTGTGAATATCACTGTAGATTGCAAGAGGTAGAAAACACACTTGAGATACTTGGATGCATGGCTGCTACGATGTTTATGGGACTTCACTGCTATGAATTTTGAGTCATTTGCCTGCAGTCACGAAACTCCAATTATTAATTTCTATTGCTGCAATGTTGCACCCAAATGTATAGATAAACACTTGCAACATTATTTCCTGCATAATTGCATCTAGCTAAGATGGATCGAAAGTTACTAAAATAAAGCTTTACGCATAGTACCACAGCTGCAAAGTGCTGTATGCCTGTGCTAAACAGTTGCAAATTAGGAGACACTGTTGCCCAAGGAACATTAAGGTGTGCTAAAATTACAATGTAGTCTGCCATGAAGTGTGCTATATTATATTGTATGAAGTTCCTTTTCCTGTAGCATAATTTAGCTGATTCTGCTGGATGAATTAGTCTTTGACTGACACATAAATCTCGTTACCTTGGCTATAGCACAGACTGTAAGATTGAATTAAACGAAAAATCGACTTTTGCTATGACAGTCAATTAGAATGTTAATACACTGAAAGCTGATCTCAATGATGAACTTGTAGCCCAACAAATAGGCGTGACTTGTTTGAATCTGTTCCATTTATAAAAACACATGTGTTGTATTGATACATGGTCGCAGCTCTGTGAACCACAGGTTTACTTACATAACTACAGTTTCATGAGTTCCATTAATGGATACAGGCAACAAGATAAATGGCTGTGAAAGGTTCTTTGATCAAAATTTTACTGGGTTTGTGTTAGAACTGAGAATTCATTACTAGGGGAGATACATATTTGGACCATACAAGTATATAACGTAATTAGATTCACTTAATGCCCCTCTGCTACTCTTTCTATAATACTTAGGACACCAGATTACCTACTATGCATTTCAGTAGGACACACTTTCTAGTGACAGAACAATTTCTAAAGGAGCTGCAGTTAGTGACTTTTGAATCATAGCATTACAGTAAATTCCACAAATTTCCAATTAAAACACTGCTCAGCAAGCAACAACAGATAGGAGCATAGCTTCCCAATTTATCTTACTGAATGAAAATAAAACTGAACTTTACTAGTAGCGTATTGTCAAATCAAACGTATTTGTAAAGTTTCTAAAAGCATTATAAAATTAAGGACAGAAAAGCAAAAATGCACATAATCAAAATCCTGCACCAATGTACAACATTTTAAGTTGTGTTAACTACTATGGTTTATACAAATGTATAAAACATTTGTTGATAGCCCATTTCTGAATGTATATGAACACATTTCCCATCAGCTAGCTGAATCATTGTAAAACACTTCACCTGGAACTGTGGGTTGTCGCCTTTCATATCTAATATTACATTCTCTTCTCCTGAGCCAGTTCCTTTGTTTCATAAACATTAGTCATAGCCTTTTCCTATGGAGTTACAAAGATGATGACATGCACATTCAATGTCAATTATTGACTCAAACATAAAACAAGTGGGGCCAATTCACCAAAGTATGTATGGGAAGTAGTACTAATGAGTATGTTGTTACTTACTTTTACATACAATTTTTACCAGGTCAAAATCGTCTAACTCCCTGTTAATGAAATGAGGAATAGGGCCGAGTTTGTTCTGTTTTTCCTTTTTGTATATGAATATACAGTGTGTATTCCATTTTTATTCTCATCTTGAGTGTTTTGAGGCCAATGTAAAAGGGCATGTATAAAAGAAAACCAGAGAGGTATTCCTTCATGTACTCCCACATGTCTTTGTAATTAAGCCTCATAGAGTCTACGTCTTTAATAATATGATTTTTAAACTACGAGAAACAATTTGAAAATTAAATAATTTATCTGGCTATTTTCAGTGACAGAATCAAAGGCCCAGTTTTACTACCATATATCGCAGTGCAGCTAGGCGCCTTGCTGGCTGAGTTGCGTGAAAGAGAGACATCAATGAAGCTCCATATTTACAAAGATACAGTGCATATCTGCTGCCCCCTTCTGCTAGTGCACTGTCTGCTGCTTGGCTCCAATGAAGGCATCCTTGCAAGGCAAGAGTGCCTGCATTACAGTAAAGAATATATTTTCTACACAAAGGGACACTTTCCTGCACAAAAAAATCCTGAAAGGAAATTATGCTAAAAGTAGTTGCATATTAGTCGCCTGATCTGAGTGATGGATATGCCACTTTGTCTGTTGGAGTTATTCCTGTGGCAGTCTGCTGCACAAAGGCATTGGACGTTTACTTAGTGATTAGTATAGTCTTCTTCACCCAACATGTTAGGTAGAGTAGACATGTTGTCAATGGCAGTGAACTTCCAATTTGTGGGTGCATCTCAAATGTCCACACTTTGAGAAGTAAATTGCACTAATAATGAAAATCCACTGTAAGAGAGTGCATTTGTGGATTTTCCATTGAACTGTCTTTTTCCATGCTGCTTTCATATGTTTTAGTGGGAAACAGCTTCTGCTGCAGTAGCAACTCTACACTTGTGGGAGATTCCAGCTCTGTGTTGGCAGAGAAGGAAAATGCACCACAATGGTGACTCAAACATCTGTCACTTAATCTCTGAATTATGCCCATAAATCCACTATAAGGTTACATATAATGTGTACGACCTCTTGGATTTTGATAGAGAATATGCAGTTTTATTTTAGAACCTGTCATTGAAAATGCTTTAGTGAACTAAAAGTTATCAAACGTTTTTTTTCACAGAGAAATGTGGCATTGAACCCAAATCAAGAGTCGAGTGTGGCTATCCAGGAATCACCAAAGAGACATGCAATCAAAAAGGCTGCTGCTTCGATGACAGCATACCGCAAACTACCTGGTGCTTTAACCCTCTCCGGCTGAACGGTAAGGTGCAACAAAGAAGAAAGTATGTCTTTTCAATTTCTGTTTTTCAATTAAATATTTGAGTCTATATTGGCTTTTTAAAGTATTGACTAGATTTTGACAGGGAATTCACCATCTTTCTGGAGTGCACACCCAATCCAGATTAGAAACTACTGACACAATGTCCTCCACCATATGATCCATGTGGTTCAGGAAAGTTTGTCTTTGAAAACAAAGATACACTTACAAATAAAACACCTAATTAGTAAACTTAAAAGGTTTCTTGGAAATCAGGAAAGGTGATCCCGATGTTCTCTGTAGCATACCCATTGTTCTGAAAAAAAATGTGGACAGCATGACAGTCTGTCTGTAATAAGGTCCCTGGATAACTATTGTACATGTCATAGTATTACCCTGCGTTCATTTAGATCTATTCACAATAACAAGATTCATTTGACCATGAAGATCTGTGACTTGAACTAGAAATTTATTAGATTAAAAAGGGTACATCATGTTTGTTTCATTTAAAATGTGAACTTGGCTGTATATGTGGCTCTCTGGATTTGTGACTCCAAAAGACACCTTAAATACTATGTAATGAACCTCTGGTTATTAAAGCGCTTAATTAAATCACTCCAAACTACACAACACAGAAGTCTGGTAAATATTGGTCAACTGATTGAAATGTACTGGATTTATTTGTTGTAACTAGACAAGTCACAAAAGTATGACTCCTCTACAAAATAGAGCTGTTTCTAGTAACCTAGAAGAGTAGTCAATATCAGACAGGAATTTTTTAAGTTATTAATTTTGTTCTCTGGAGGATAAAAAACATGTTATTTGTAAAACCTTCAAACCATAGAAAATTGGAGAAGCTGTGAATATCACTGTAGATTGCAAGAGGTAGAAAACACACTTGAAATACTTGGATGCATGGCTGCTACGATGTTTATGGGACTTCACTGCTATGAATTTTGAGTCATTTGCCTGCAGTTACGGAACTGCAATTATTATTTCTATTGCTGCAATGTTGCACCCAAATGTATAGATAAACACTTGCAACATAATTTCCTGCATAATTGCATCTAGCTAAGATGGATCGAAAGTTACTAAAAGAAAGCTTTACGCATAGTACCACTGCTGCAAAGTGCTGTATGCCTGTGCTAAATAACTGCAAATTAGGAGACACTGTTGCCCAAGGAGCATTAAGGTGTGCTAAAATTACAATATAGTCAGATAATTCTGCCATGAAGTTTGCTATATTATATTGTATGATGTTCCTTTTCCTGCTGCATAATTTAGCTGATTCTGCTGGATGAATTGGTCTTTGACTGACACATAAATCTCGTTACCTTGGCTATGGCACAGACTGTAAGATTTAATTAAACGAAAAATCGACTTTTGCTATGACAGTCAATTAGAATGTTAATACACTGAAAGATGATCTCAAAGACGAACATGTAGCCCAACAAATAGGCGTGACTTTTTTGAATCTGTTCCATTTATAAAAACACATGTTTTGTATTGATACATGGTAGCAGCTCTGTGAACCACAGGTTTACTTACATAACTACAGTTTCATGAGTTCCATTAATGGATACAGGCAACAAGATAAATGGCTGTGAAGGGCTCTTTGATCAAAATGTTACTGGGTTTGTGTTAGAACTGAGAATTCATTACTAGGGGAGATACATATTTGGACCATACAAGTATATAACATAATTAGATTCATTTAATGCCCCTCTGCTACTCTTTCTATAATACTTGGGACACCAGATTACCTACTATGCATTTCATTAGGACACACTTTCTAGTGACAGAACAATTTCTAAAGGAGGTGCAGTTAGTGACTTTTGAATCATAGCTTTACAGTAAATTCCACAAATTTCCAATTAAAACTCTGCTCAGCAAGCAACAACAGATAGGAGCATAGCTTCCCAATTTGTCTTACTGAATGAAAATAAAACTGAACTTTACTAGTAGCGTATTGTCAAATCAAACGTATTTGTAAAGTTTCTAAAAACATTATAAAATTAAGGACAGAAAAGCAAAACATTAAAAAATGCACATAATCAAAATCCTGCACCAATATACAACATTTTAAGTAGTGTTAACTACTGTGGTTTGTACAAATGTATACAACATTTGTTGATAGCCCATTTCTGAATGTATATGAACACATTTCCCATCAGCTAGCTGAATCATTGTAAAACACTTCACCTGGAACTGTGGGTTGTCGCCTTTCATATCTAATATTAAATTTTCTTCACCTGAGCCAATTCCTTTGTTTCATAAACATTAGTCATAGCCATTTCCTATGGAGTTACAAAGATGATGACATACACATTCAATGCCAATTACTGACTCAAACATGAAACAAGTGGGGCCAATTCACAAAAGTAAGTATGGGAAGTAGTACTAATGAGTATGTTGTTACTTACTTTTACATACAATTTTTACCAGGTGAAAATTGTCTAACTCCCTGTTAATGAAATTAGGAATAGGGCTGAGTTTGTTCTGTTTTTCCTTTTTGTATATGAATATACAGTGGGTATTCCATTTTTATTCTCATCTTGAGTGTTTTGAGGCCAATGTAAAAGGGCATGTATAAAAGAAAACCAGAGAGGTATTCCTTCATGTATTCCCACATGTCTTTGTAATTAAGCCTCATAGAGTCTACGTCTTTAATAATATGATTTTTAAACTAGGAGAAACAATTTCAAAATTAAATAGGTTATCTGGCTATTTTCAGTGACAGAATCAAAGGCCCAGTTTTACTACCATTTATCGCAGTGCAGCTAGGCGCCTTGCTGGCTGAGTTGCGTGAAAGAGAGACATCAATGAAGCTCCATATTTACAATGATACGTTGCATATCTGCTGCCCCCTTCTGCTAGTGCACTGTCTGCTGCTTGGCTCCAATGAAGGTATCCTTGCAAAGCAAGAGTGCCTGCATTACAGTAAGGAATGTCTTTTCTACACAAAGGGACACTTTCCTGCACAAAAAAATCCTGAAAGGAACTTATGCTAAAAGTAGTTGCATATTAGTCGCCTGATCTGAGTGATGGATATGCCACTTTGTCTGTTGGAGTTATTCCTGTGGCAGTCTGCTGAACAAAGGCATTGGACTTTTACTTAACGATTAGTATAGTCTTCTTCACCCAACATGTTAGGTAGAGTAGACATGTTGTCAATGGCAGTGAACTTCCAATTTGTGGGTGCATCTCAAATGTCCACACTTTGAGAAGTAAATTGCACTAATAATGAAAATCCACTGTAAGAGAGTGCATTTGTGGATTTTCCATTGAAGTGTCTTTTTCCATGCTGCTTTCATATGTTTTAGTGGGAAACAGCTTCTGCTGCAGTGGCAACTCTACATTTGTTGGAAATTCCAACTCTGTCTTGGCAGAGAAGGAAAATGCACCACAATGGTGACTCAAACATCTGTCACTTAATCTCTGAATTATGCCCATAAATCCACTATAAGGTTACATATAATGTGTACGACGTCTTGGATTTTGATAGACAATATGCAGTTTTATTTTAGAACCTGTCATTAAAAATGCTTTAGTGAACTAAAAGTTATCAAACATTTTTTTCCACAGAGAAATGTGGCATTGAACCCAAATCAAGAGTCGAGTGTGGCTATCCAGGAATCACCAAAGAGACATGCAATCAAAAAGGCTGCTGCTTCGATGACAGCGTACTGCAAACTACCTGGTGCTTTAACCCTCTCCCATTGAACGGTAAGGTGCGACAAAGAAGAAAGTATGTCTTTTCAATTTCTGTTTTTTAATTAAATATTTGAGTCTATATTGGCTTTTTAAAGTATTGACTAGTTTTTGACAGGGAATTCGCCATCTTTCTGGAGTGCACACCCAATCCAGATAAGAAACTACTGACACAATGTCCTCCACCATACGATCCATGTGGTACAGGAAAGTTTGTCTTTGAAAACAAAGATACACTTACAAATAAAACACCTAATTAGTAAACTTAAAAGTTTTCTTGAAAATCGGGAACGGTGATCCCGATGTTCTCTGTAGCATTCCCATTGTTTTGAAAAAAAATGTGGACAGCATGACAGTCTGTCTGTAATAAGGTCCCTGGATAACTATTGTACATGTCATAGTATTACCCTGCGTTCATTTAGATCTATTCACAATAACAACATTCATTTGACCATGAAGATCTGTGACTTGAACTAGAAATTCATTAGATTAAAAAGGGTACATCATGTTTGTTTCATTTAAAAAGTGAACTTGGTTGTACATGTGGCTCTGTGCATTTGTGACTTTAAAAGACACCTTAAATACGATGTAATGAACCTCTGGTTTTTAAAGCGTTTAATTAAATCACTCCAAACTACACAACACAGAAGTCTGGTAAATATTGGTCAACTGATTGAAATTTACTGGATTTATTTGTTGTAACTAGACAAGTCACAAAAGTATGACTCCTCTACAAAATAGAGCTGTTTCATATTATGATAAGATTAGAAGTAACCTAGATCAGTAGTCAAAATCAGACAGGATTTTTTTAAGTTATTAATTTTGTTCTCTGGAGGATAAAAAACATGTTATTTGTAAAACCTTCAACCCATAGAAAATTGGAGGAGCTGTGAATATCACTGTAGATTGCAAGAGGTAGAAACACACTTGAGATACTTGGATGCATGGCTGCTACGATGTTTATGGGGCTTCACTGCTATGAATTTTGAGTCATTTGACTGCAGTTACGGAACTGCTATTATTAAGTTCTATTGCTGCAATGTTGCACCCAAATGTATAGATAAACACTTGGAACATAATTTCCTGCATAATTGCATCTAGCTAAGATTGATCGAAAGTTACTAAAAGAAAGCTTTACGCATAGTACCACTGCTGCAAAGGGTTGTATGCCTGTGCTAAACAACTGCAAATTAGGAGACACTGTTGCCCAAGGAGCATTAATGTGTGCTAAAATTACAATATAGTCGGATAATTCTGCCATGAAGTGTCCTATATTATATTGTATTATGTTCCTTTTCCTGCAGCATAATTGAGCTGATTCTGCTGGATGAATTGGTCTTTGACTGACACATAAATCTCGTTACCTTGGCTATAGCACAGACTGTAAGATTGAATTAAACGAAAAATCGACTTTTGCTATGACAGTCAATTAGAATGTTAATACACTGAAGGCTGATCTCAATGATGAACATGTAGCCCAACAAATAGGCGTGACTTGTTTGAATCTGTTCCATTTATAAAAACACATGTGTTGTATTGATACATGGTCGCAGCTCTGTGAACCACAGGTTTACTTACATAACTACAGTTTCATGAGTTCCATTAATGGATACAGGCAACAAGATAAATGGCTGTTGTTGGACTTTTGCTTATGCAGGGTCATCCCCAGTCTTTTTGCCTCCTCCCTCCTATTTTTTTCTGACCTGTCGCTGTTGGCTTTTGAACTCTGAGCACTTTCCCACTGCTAACCAGTGCTAAAGTGCATATGCTCTCTGTGTGAAATTGTATGTGATTGGTTTATCCATGATTGGCATATTTGATTTACTAGTAAGTCCCTAGTAAAGTGCACTAAAGGTGCCCAGGGCCTGTAAATCAAATGCTACTAGTGGGCCTGCAGGACTGGTTGTGCCACCCACATAGGTAGCTCTGTAATCATGTCTCAGACCTGCCACTGCAGTGTCTGTGTGTGTATTTTTACACTGTAAATTCGACTTGGCAAGTGTACCCACTTGCCAGGCCTAAACCTTCCCTTTTCTTACATGTAAGGCACCCCTAAGGTAGGCCCTAGGAAGCCCCAAGGGCAGGGTGCAGTGTATGGATAATGTAGGACATATAGGGCCTGATTCTAACTTTGGAGGACGGTGTTAAACCGTCCCAAAAGTGGCAGATATACCACCTACCGTATTACGAGTCCATTATATCCTATGGAACTCGTAATACGGTAGGTGGTATATCCGCCACTTTTGGGACGGTTTAACACCGTCCTCCAAAGTTAGAATCAGGCCCATAGTAATGTGGTTTATATGTCCTGACAGTGAAATACTGCTAAATTCGTTTTTCACTGTTGCAAGGACTGTCTCTCTCATAGGATAATATGGGGGCTACCTTTAAATATGATTAAAGCGTAGATTCCCCTAGAGAGTAGATGGACATGTGGAGTTTGGGGTCCCTGAGCTCACAATTTAAAAATACATCTTTTAGTAAAGTTGATTTTAAGATTGTGCGTTTGAAAATGCCACTTTTAGAAAGTGAGCATTTTCTTGCTTAAACCATTCTGTGACTCTGCCTTGTTTGTGGATTCCCTGTCTGGGTCAGTTTGACAGTTGGGTTGTTTTTCACCTCACACCAGACAGTGACACAAAGGGAGCTGGGGTGTAACCTGCATTTCCTGATTAGCCATCTCTGCTAGGAGGGAGGGGTGGAGTGGTCACTCTCATCTGAAAGGACTGTGCCTGCCTCTAACAATGCCGGCTCCAACCCCCTGGTGTGTGTCTGAGGCCTTGCCTGGGCAAGGCAGGATTTCACAAGTAGGTGTGAGTCCCCTTTGAAGAAAGGTGACTTCAAAGACTAAAATGGGTATAAGAAGGGCACCCAAATCTACAGACTTGAGAAACACTTCTGGAATCAAGAGGAACCTCTGCCTGGAGAAGATCTGTTAGCTGAGGAGGAAGTGCTGCCCTGCCTGTGACTGTGCTTTGTGGAGCTTTCCTGCAGTGCTGCTTCTGCCAGAGTAAGAGGGCAAAGACTGGACTTTGTGTGCCTTCCATCTTGAGAAGAAATCTCCAAGGGCTTGATCTAGAGCTTGCCTCCTGTTGTTTGAAGTCTCAGGGACAGCAAAGACTTCTCTCTGCCAGCACCTGGAGCCTCTGGAGAGACTCCTACTCTGCCCTGTGGTGCCCATCCAGTCCTGGGACCCTGAAAGGAGAAGCTGGCAGCCTAAAGACAAGAAAATCCACGCACAGAGCGCCGTGCGGGGAAAAGATCGACGCGAATCCGATCGGCGGCTGAAAAACGACGCGCCGCCAGCTCCGCGGCTGAGAAACGACGCTCGCAGGAAACGCGACCGAAGAATCGACGCACGGAGCAGGAGAAACGACGCGCAGCATCGCTGACGGAGGCTGGGAGATCGCAACCTGCGCGGCTGGATCGTCAACTCATCGTGCGGCTGGATTTTTTACTCGAGTACCGCCGTGCGGAGTTATTTTCGACACACGCCCGCCCGTGCGGGGTTATTTTTGACGCACACCAGGTACATTTTCACTCTAGCAGCTCTAGTGTGTTTTTAAAACTACTTAAAGACTCTTTTTGATTTTTAATTAATAACTTGACTTGTGTATGGTGGATTTTTGTCGTTTTGGTCTTGTTTTGTTTAGATAAATATTTCCTATTTTTCTAAACCTGTGTTGTGTCATTTTGTGGTGTTTTCATTGAGTTACTGTGTGTGTTGGTACAAATACTTTATGCCTAGCACTCTGAGGTTAAGCCTACTGCTCTGCCAAGCTACCAAGGGGGTAAGCAGGGGTTAGCTGAGGGTGATTCTCTTTTACCCTGACTAGAGTGAGGGTCTTTGCTTGAACAGGGGGTAACCTGACTGTCAACCAAGGACCCCATTTCTAACATTGGTGGCAGCGGTGGGATTTGGACTTGTATTTGTGCCTGACATACAGTGATTGAGTGTACACTACTGTTTTGATCTCAGACCACTACGTGACCACATACTACTTGTTTGGTGATCTTTTGCTTTTTCTCTTAAGGACTCCTTTTTGTTCTACTTCCATGATTTTGCTGATCCCTTGACTGATTCTTTTTACTTCATTGGGAACTTATTTTCTGCCTTTGGAACTTTGCACTTGTGACCATCATGTCTCAATCTGGAGATGCAACAGCTGGAGCTGTGTTTGAAATGGAGAAACTGAAGTAGTACTCAGTTGCTCAATTGAAACAGTTCCTTAAAGATCTTGACTGTCCCACTAAGAGCTCCACCAGGGAGGGGGAGCTGCAAAAGGCACAGA
This sequence comes from Pleurodeles waltl, assembly GCF_031143425.1. Lineage (NCBI taxonomy): Eukaryota > Metazoa > Chordata > Amphibia > Caudata > Salamandridae > Pleurodeles > Pleurodeles waltl. Next base: position 1,191,392,551 of record NC_090439.1, read on the forward strand.
GGGCCGGGGTGACAATCAAGAAGGCTGGAGGGCACACAGAGGAGGAGAATGTGGGTGGGGAAGTGCAGAGGATACACAGTGGTGTAGTGGAGGTACCTGTTACGCCTGGGGGGAGGGTCCCCAGGAGGGGTATTAGGGTGTCGTCTAAGGGTCTGACTCCTAAAGATGTGCAGGACAGACAGGCAGAAAGGGTTCGCCGGTTGAAGGCAGAAAAGTTGAGGATGCAAAGGGAGTATGACAAGTGGGAAAGGGACTTCGAGATACAAAGGATGATTTATGCTTACAAGCTTAAATTGAAACCGCTGGAAGTCATGAGGGCTGAATCCAGCTGGAATGGTGGCAGCAACAATTTTATATCTAGTGCTGCTGAAGAAATGCACATGCCCAGAGATGTGGTGCCCTACTTGAAGGAGGGAGTTAACACACACCAGGAGGTTCAGGGGTGTGAGGTAGCTCCAGTGATGCACAGGGTCCCTGAGGTGGATTGGGGAACTGGCATGGGGAGTCATATTCCTACTGGTGGGAAGGACACTCTACTGACTCTAGGTGAGAGTGACAGGGAGAGGGGTTCCCCCCAGGTAGAAGTCCTGGTTATGGAGTGTGAAGACATCCCAGAAGAGTGTGGGTTGAGTGTCAGGGACAGTCAGGTACTGTCTCACCAGTCTCAGGAGGGTGATGTGGGGTGCTTTTTCAAAGCAGAGTCACTGGATGGTTGGGTGAAGGGTACTTTGGTTAATTCATGTGAGGGGCTGAGTGATGTAATTGCTGGAGAGCATATGTCTAGTCCTTATTTTCCAGAGCTATGCCAACACCAGGTGGAGTGTGAGTTCTCTGACCCCAGGGAGCTTACAATGGAGGCAGACCTCTTGGTGAGTACCAGAGAGTCTGAAGAGGCATTTGGGGGTGCTCCTGAGAGGAGTGGTCTAGGTATTTCCCAACCAGGTGAGGTAGGGAAGGATTGTAGTGTCCCAGGTAGGTCCCAGTGTAGTGGGATGGGTGAGGGACCCCATGTCCAGTCTCTGAGGAGAGGGAATGGGGATGGGCTGAGGTCCAAGGTGCCCGAGATCCGGTCCCAGGTCCTGGAGGGTTCCATGAGGGAACACCAGGAGGGGAGCCTAGCCTGTACCATAGGGCCATCTGTTGAGGGAGACCCCACAGTGTCAGGAGAACTTGGGGGGGCGGCTGTAGCCAGCGTCCCACCAGTTCTGGTGTCTGGCAGTACCACTCCTAGTGAGGGGGTGCAGAAGTCCAGACAGAGGGTTGAGAGGGGGTTGCGGACCCCAGTGGAGAACCTGGAGGGTCAGGGGTCAGCTCTGAGAGCAGAGCCCCCCAGGAATGACCTTGGTAAGACCATTTCTGGGTTGGGGGGAATCCAGACTCTGTCAGATGGGCAGAGGTCAGGAGACCTGCGCCAGCCAGACTCTTGTGTGGCCCTTGGGGACAGTGTGTCCCTTGAGGGGGGTAAGTGTGCCCCCCTGGAAGTCCTGGTGTGCCAGGCAGTGGTTCAACTGCAGGGTGGTGACTCTGGGTTGAATGATCAGGTTCAGGGGGTAAACTCTGACCTGATGGGGGGTAAGTGTGCTCCCAAGGAAGTCCTGGTGCGCCAGGCAGTGGTTCAACCGCAGGGTGGTGACCCTGGGTTGGATGACCAGGTTCAGAGGGTAAACTCTGACCTGGTGGGGGGTAGGTATGCCCCCCAGGAAGTCCTGGGTTGCCAGGCAGTGGTCCAGTCTGTGGGTACAGACCCTGGACTGAAGGATCAGGTGCAGGGGGTAAACCCTGACCTGAAGGGGTGGGCGGTTTGCCCAATCACCCCCCCTGGTGTGACTTCAAGGGGTACTCTCCCTGAGGGGGGGATGCAGAACCCTGAGAGTAGGGGCAGGGGAGAAAGAGCCTCACCCCTGGCCCCAGTGCAATCTAAGGGTACAGACCCTGGATTGGAAGGCCGGGTTCAGGGTGTCCCCCCTGACCTGGAGGAAGGGGCTACTGCTAACAGTGCCCATCCCATGTTGTCCTCTGAGGGGGCCACCCCTAGTTGGGGGGTGCAGGACCCCAGAAGGGAGGGCAGGGGGAGGGAAGCCTCACCCCTGGCCCTGGTCCAACCTGAAGGTACAGACCCCAGGTTGGCGGACCAGTTGCAGGTTAACAGCCCTGCACTGGTGGAAGAATTGTGCAGGACTGCTTCTACAAGCACCCTGACAGTTTTTGACTCTGGGGGTGCCGCTTCTGCAGGGAGGGTACTGAGCCCCAGAGGGGAGGACCAGGGTCAGGTTGTCATCCCTGACCTGGTGGAAGAGAGAGTGGTCAAAGGGTGCCAGGCACCTGGGGCTACCGCCCCCCACTCTCCACAGTCACAGTGGTTAGAGAGGCCTGAGGTCGGGCTCTCATCCCTGACAGTTGTCAGGGGTCACCGTGGCTTGCTGTCCTGGTGGACAGAGTTGCCCCTGGGGGGGGGGGCGAGAGTCACACCCCGGGGGTGGAGTGGGCAACACCACTGTGTTGGCCCTGGTGGTACTATCTGCCCATTGCAATTCATCTGTGAGCAAAGTAAAGTTAGGTGCTGCACAGATGGTGTCTGTAGATGTGGAGAAGGGTTCCCCATGGGTTAGCTTAGTGGGCCCGGAGAGTATGGACAGAGGGATCCAACTGGAGTCAGGAAGGCGTAGAACTGGAACATGCCCCTGCTGTTGTGGGCCTGGGTCCTTGTTCTATCGCCCCAATCAGGGAAGTACATCAAGGTATTGATTGTTCTCCCCTGGCTTTAGGCTGGTAGGGTGTCGTGTTGGACTTTTGCTTATGCAGGGTCATCCCCAGTCTTTTTGCCTCCTGCCTCCTATTTTTTTCTGACCTGTCGCTGTTGGCTTTTGAACTCTGAGCACTTTCCCACTGCTAACCAGTGCTAAAGTGCATATGCTCTCTGTGTGAAATTGTATGTGATTGGTTTATCCATGATTGGCATATTTGATTTACTAGTAAGTCCCTAGTAAAGTGCACTAAAGGTGCCCAGGGCCTGTAAATCAAATGCTACTAGTGGGCCTGCAGCACTGGTTGTGCCACCCACATAAGTAGCTCTGTAATCATGTCTCAGACCTGCCACTGCAGTGTCTGTGTGTGTATTTTTACACTGTAAATTCGACTTGGCAAGTGTACCCACTTGCCAGGCCTAAACCTTCCCTTTTCTTACATGTAAGGCACCCCTAAGGTAGGCCCTAGGAAGCCCCAAGGGCAGGGTGCAGTGTATGGATAAGGTAGGACATGTAGTAATGTGGTTTATATGTCCTGACAGTGAAATACTGCTAAATTCGTTTTTCACTGTTGCAAGGACTGTCTCTCTCATAGGATAATATGGGGGCTACCTTTAAATATGATTAAAGCGTAGATTCCCCTAGAGAGTAGATGGACATGTGGAGTTTGGGGTCCCTGAGCTCACAATTTAAAAATACATCTTTTAGTAAAGTTGATTTTAAGATTGTGCGTTTGAAAATGCCACTTTTAGAAAGTGAGCATTTTCTTGCTTAAACCATTCTGTGACTCTGCCTTGTTTGTGGATTCCCTGTCTGGGTCAGTTTGACAGTTGGGTTGTTTTTCACCTCACACCAGACAGTGACACAAAGGGAGCTGGGGTGTAACCTGCATTTCCTGATTAGCCATCTCTGCTAGGAGGGAGGGGTGGAGTGGTCACTCTCATCTGAAAGGACTGTGCCTGCCTCTAACAATGCCGGCTCCAACCCCCTGGTGTGTGTCTGAGGCCTTGCCTGGGCAAGGCAGGATTTCACAAGTAGGTGTGAGTCCCCTTTGAAGAAAGGTGACTTCAAAGACTAAAATGGGTATAAGAAGGGCACCCAAATCTACAGACTTGAGAAACACTTCTGGAATCAAGAGGAACCTCTGCCTGGAGAAGATCTGTTAGCTGAGGAGGAAGTGCTGCCCTGCCTGTGACTGTGCTTTGTGGAGCTTTCCTGCAGTGCTGCTTCTGCCAGAGTAAGAGGGCAAAGACTGGACTTTGTGTGCCTTCCATCTTGAGAAGAAATCTCCAAGGGCTTGATCTAGAGCTTGCCTCCTGTTGTTTGAAGTCTCAGGGACAGCAAAGACTTCTCTCTGCCAGCACCTGGAGCCTCTGGAGAGACTCCTACTCTGCCCTGTGGTGCCCATCCAGTCCTGGGACCCTGAAAGGAGAAGCTGGCAGCCTAAAGACAAGAAAATCCACGCACAGAGCGCCGTGCGGGGAAAAGATCGACGCGAATCCGATCGGCGGCTGAAAAACGACGCGCCGCCAGCTCCGCGGCTGAGAAACGACGCTCGCAGGAAACGCGACCGAAGAATCGAAGCACGGAGGAGTAGAAACGACGCGCAGCATCGCTGACGGAGGCTGGGAGATCGCAACCTGCGCGGCTGGATCGTCAACTCATCGTGCGGCTGGATTTTTTACTCGAGTACCGCCGTGCGGAGTTATTTTCGACACACGCCCGCCCGTGCGGGGTTATTTTGGACGCACACCAGGTACATTTTCACTCTAGCAGCGCTAGTGTGTTTTTAAAACTACTTAAAGACTCTTTTTGATTTTTAATTAATAACTTGACTTGTGTATGGTGGATTTTTGTCGTTTTGGTCTTGTTTTGTTTAGATAAATATTTCCTATTTTTCTAAACCTGTGTTGTGTCATTTTGTGGTGTTTTCATTGAGTTACTGTGTGTGTTGGTACAAATACTTTATGCCTAGCACTCTGAGGTTAAGCCTACTGCTCTGCCAAGCTACCAAGGGGGTAAGCAGGGGTTAGCTGAGGGTGATTCTCTTTTACCCTGACTAGAGTGAGGGTCTTTGCTTGTACAGGGGGTAACCTGACTGTCAACCAAGGACCCCATTTCTAACAGCTGTGAAAGGTTCTTTGATCAAAATTTTACTGGGTTTGTGTTAGAACTGAGAATTCATTACTAGGGGAGATACATATTTGGACCATACAAGTATATAACGTAATTAGATTCACTTAATGCCCCTCTGCTACTCTTTCTATAATACTTAGGACACCAGATTACCTACTATGCATTTCAGTAGGACACACTTTCTAGTGACAGAATAATTTCTAAAGGAGCTGCAGTTAGTGACTTTTGAATCATAGCTTTACAGTAAATTCCACAAATTTCCAATTAAAACACTGCTCAGCAAGCAACAACAGATAGGAGCATAGCTTCCCAATTTGTCTTACTGAATGAAAATAAAACTGAACTTTACTAGTAGCGTATTGTCAAATCAAACGTATTTGTAAAGTTTCTAAAAACATTATAAAATTAAGGACAGAAAAGCAAAACATTAAAAAATGCACATAATCAAAATCCTGCACCAATATACAACATTGTAAGTTGTGTTAACTACTGTGGTTTGTACAAATGTATACAACATTTGTTGATAGCCCATTTCTGAATGTATATGAACACATTTCCCATCAGCTAGCTGAATCATTGTAAAACACTTCACCTGGAACTGTGGGTTGTCGCCTTTCATATCTAATATTACATTTTCTTCACCTGAGCCAGTTCCTTTGTTTCATAAACATTAGTCATAGCCATTTCCTATGGAGTTACAAAGATGATGACATACACATTCAATGCCAATTACTGACTCAAACATGAAACAAGTGGGGCCAATTCACAAAAGTAAGTATGGGAAGTAGTACTAATGAGTATGTTGTTACTTACTTTTACTTACAATTTTTACCAGGTGAAAATTGTCTAACTCCCTGTTAATGAAATTAGGAATAGGGCTGAGTTTGTTCTGTTTTTCCTTTTTGTATATGAATATACAGTGGGTATTCCATTTTTGTTCTCATCTTGCGTGTTTTGAGGCCAATGTAAAAGGGCATGTATAAAAGAAAACCAGAGAGGTATTCCTTCATGTACTCCCACATGTCTTTGTAATTAAGCCTCATAGAGTCTATGTCTTTAATAATATGATTTTTAAACTAGGAGAAACAATTTCAAAATTAAATAAGTTATCTGGCTATTTTCAGTGACAGAATCAAAGGCCCAGTTTTTCTACCATTTTTCGCAGTGCAGCTAGGCGCCTTGCTGGCTGAGTTGCGTGAAAGAGAGACATCAATGAAGCTCCATATTTACAAAGATACGGTGCATATCTGCTGCCCCCTTCTGCTAGTGCACTGTCTGCTTCTTGGCTCCAATGAAGGTATCCTTGCAAAGCAAGAGTGCCTGCATTACAGTAAGGAATGTCTTTTCTACACAAAGGGACACTTTCCTGCACCAAAAAATCCTGAAAGGAAATTATGCTAAAAGTAGTTGCATATTAGTCGCCTGATCTGAGTGATGGATATGCCACTTTGTCCGTTGGAGTTATTCCTGTGGCAGTCTGCTGAACAAAGGCATTGGACTTTTACTTAACGATTAGTATAGTCTTCTTCACCCAACATGTTAGGTAGAGTAGACATGTTGTCAATGGCAGTGAACTTCCAATTTGTGGGTGCATCTCAAATGTCCACACTTTGAGAAGTAAATTGCACTAATAATGAAAATCCACTGTAAGAGAGTGCATTTGTGGATTTTCCATTGAAGTGTCTTTTTCCATGCTGCTTTCATATGTTTTAGTCGGAAACAGCTTCTGCTGCAGTGGCAACTCTACATTTGTTGGAAATTCCAACTTTGTCTTGGCAGAGAAGGAAAATGCACCACAATGGTGACTCAAACATCTGTCACTTAATCTCTGAATTATGCCCATAAATCCACTATAAGGTTACATATAATGTGTACGACCTCTTGGATTTTGATAGACAATCTGCAGTTTTATTTTAGAACCTGTTATTGAAAATGTTTTTGTGAACTAAAAGTTATCAAATGTTTTTTTCCACAGAGAAATGTGGCATTGAACCCAAATCAAGAGTCGGTTGTGGCTATCCAGGAATCACCAAAGAGACATGCAATCAAAAAGGCTGCTGCTTCGATGACAGCGTACCGCAAACTACCTGGTGCTTTAACCCTCTCCCATTGAACGGTAAGGTGCGACAAAGAAGAAAGTATGTCTTTTCAATTTCTGTTTTTCAATTAAATATTTGAGTCTATATTGGCTTTTTAAAGTATTGACTAGATTTTGACAGGGAATTCACCATCTTTCTGGAGTGCACACCCAATCCAGATAAGAAACTACTGAGACAATGTCCTCCACCATACGATCCATGTGGTACAGGAAAGTTTGTCTTTGAAAACAAAGATACAATTACAAATAAAACACCTAATTAGTAAACTTAAAAGGTTTCTTGAAAATCGGGAAATGTGATCCCGATGTTCTCTGTAGCATTCCCATTGTTCTGAAAAAAAATGTGGACAGCATGACAGTCTGTCTGTAATAAGGTCCCTGGATAACTATTGTACATGTCATAGTATTACCCTGCGTTCATTTAGATCTTTTCACAATAACAACATTCATTTGACCATGAAGATCTGTGACTTGAACTAGAAATTCATTAGATTAAAAAGGGTACATCATGTTTGTTTCATTTAAAAAGTGAACTTGGCTATATATGTGGCTCTATGCATTTGTGACTCCAAAGGACAACTTAAATACCATGGGGGTCATTCCGACCCTGGCGGTAAAATCCGCCAGGGCCGGGGACCGCGGATGCACCGCCAACAGGCTGGCGGTGCATCCCTGGGCATTCTGACCGCGGTGGTACAGCCGCGGTCAGAAACGGGAAACCGGCGGTGTACCTTCAATTCCCCGCTGCCCTGGGGAATCCTCCACGGCGGCACAGCTTGCTGCGCCGCCATGGGGATTCCGACCCCCTTACCGCCATCCTGTTCCTGGCGGTTTTGGCCGCCAGGAACAGGATGGTGGTAAGGGGTGTCGTGGGGCCCCTGGGGGCCCCTGCAGTGCCCATGCCAATGGCGTGGGCACTGCAGGGGCCCCCGTAACAGGGCCCCACCAAGATTTTCAGTGTCTGCCATGCAGACACTGAAAATCGCGACGGGTGCAACTGCACCCGTCGCACCCTTTCCACTCCGCCGGCTCCATTCGGAGCCGGCATCCTCGTGGAAGGGTGTTTCCCGCTGGGCGGGCGGGCGGCCTTCTGGCGGTTGCCCGCCCGCCCAGCGGGAAACTCAGAATAACTGCGGCGGTCTTCTGACCGCGCAGCGGTATTCTGGCGGCTCCCGCCGGCCCTGCAGTTACCGCGGGCGGCGGGAGTCAGAATGACCCCCTATGTAATGAACCTCTGGTTATTAAAGTGTTTAATTAAATCACTCCAAACTACACAACACAGAAGGCTGGTAAATATTGGTCAACTGATTGAAATGTACTGGATTTATTTGTTGTAACTAGACAAGTCACAAAAGTATGACTCCTCTACAAAATAGAGCTGTTTCATATTATGTTAAGATTAGAAGTAACTTAGATCAGTAGTAAATATCAGACAAGAATCTTTGAAGTCATTCATTTTGTTCTCTGGAGGAGAAAAAAAAACATGTTATTTGTAAAACCTTCACTATAGAATATTGGAGAATCACTGTAGATTGCAAGAGGTAGAAAACACACTTGAGATACTTGGATGCATGGCTGCTACGATGTTTATGGGACTTCACTGCTATGAATATTGAGTCATTTGCCTACAGGCATGGAACTGCAATTATTAATTTCTATTGCTGCAATGTTGCACCCAAATATATGTATGAACACTTGCAACATAATTCCCTGCATAACCTGCATCTAGCTCAGATGTATTGAAAGCTTTCTAAAAGAAAGCTTTACGCATAGTACCACAGTTGCAAAGTGCTGTATGCCTGTGCTAAACTTCTGCACATTAGGTGACACTGTTGCCCGATGAGCATTAAGGTGTGCTAAAATTACAATATAGTCACATATTACTGCCATGAAGTGAACTTACCTTGTCTTGTTGCATAATTTAGCTGATTCTTCGGAATGAATTGGTCTTTGACTGACACATAAATCTTGTTACCTTGGCTGTAGCACAGACTGTAAGACTGAATTAAGCGAAAATCAACTTTGGCTACTACAGTCAATTAGAATGGTAATACATTGAAAGATGATCTCAATGATGAACATGTAGCCCAATAAATAGGCATGACCTGTTTTAATCTGTTCCATTTATAAACACACACGTTTTGTATTGGTACATGGTAGCACCTCTGTGTACCACAGTGTTACTTACATAATTTCAGTTTCATGAGTTCTATCTCAGTGTCTAGAAACTGAGGGGCATATTTATACTCTGTTTGCGGCGGACTTGCGTCAATTTTTTTTACCCAAATCCGGCGCAAACGTAACTCCATATTTATACTTTGGTGCTAGACCCGTCTAGCATCAAAGTTATGGAGTGTGCGTCATTCTATGGACGTAGAAACCTACCTTGCGCTAATGAGATGCAAGTTAGGCGTACCCGTGCAAAAAATGGCTCTAAGGCATTTGCGCCTTATTTATCCTCCCATGCAAAAATGATGCACAGGAGGAGGCAGACCTTAAAAAAATTGAGCTAAACCTGATTAGTGCCAATTTTTAACGCCTGGGTCAGGGCAGGAGTTAGGGGACCTGTGGGATAATTTCCATGGTGGGAGACCATGGAAGCAGTCCACAGGTGCCCTTCCCTGCAGCCTGGGATACCCCCTGCCACCCTCACTCACCCCTGGAGGACACCCATGGATGGGGGGACCCATCCCAGGTAAGTCCCGGTACGTATTTCCATTTTATTTTTTAAAGTGGCATGGGAGGCCTAACTTGCCCCCCCCCCTACATGCCACTGTGCCCAATGACCATGCCCAGGGGACAGAAGTCCCCTGGGCAGGGCCATTGGGCAGGGGGGCATGACTCCTGTCTTTCCTAAGACAGGAGTCATTTCCATGGGGGTTGTGTGTCAGAAAATGACGACAGTCAGGTTAGAGTCAAAATGTTTGACGCTAACCTGACTTGCACCATTCTTTGATACACAATCTCCATTCCTCCCTACGCCTCCGCTGCCCGGTTTGCGTCATTTATTTTGACACTAACCAGACCGCAGTGCCGACTTGTGTCATTCCTTGAATACATCGCCCGGCTGGCATGTTGGAATGGTGGTAGTCGGCGTTAATCTTTTTGCCGCAAACCTGCCTCAAAAAGTATAACTATGGGCCTGTGTGCCTGGATTTCCCTGTGAGCCCTGCTCAAAAATATCTTGACATAGAACAACAATCATAGAGCTTCATGTGTACCTTTCCTAAACCTAAAGCACAGCTACAGGAAGGATGCTTTTCCTGTTAAATATTGCATTACCATATCAAATTTCAACTTTATTTGGGCTTTGAGCGGCTGAGTGATAGGGTATGAAAAAGGTCATGCTTTCAAATATGGCATTTAAGTAATCAAGCATTGTATTCCACAATGCTCTAACACAAAATCCTGAGAACAACTTTGTCAGATGGCCTCAAGTAAATATTCATAAGATAGCCAATTTGAGCAATATCTTTGCATAGTGAAAGATAATTTGATTTTTTTTAAATCATAAAGCAACTAAGGATTAAATAAAACAGCTGTGCAATTTGTTCCTTGTGGGGTATGAGCAATGATACTTGAAGGTTGAATGTTGATGTCTATTTATCCCACAACACATTAACTGGAGAAGCTCATTTCACTTTTCTGCCAATTTTTGTGGCAGTGGTTTGATCAGGATATAACTGTAAAGTATCTGTCCAGTGTAAGGAGTACTTTAAACTCTAAAAAGTAGTTACATATCAGTCACCTAATCTGATATGATGGATATGTCACTTTGGCGGTCATTACAACATTGGCGGTAAAAGCCGCTTACCGCCGGGCAGAAGACCGCCAACACACCGCCTCGGACGGGGAATTCCGCCACCGCTATTATGACTCACAGCACGGAATCCGCCAATATTTAGACACCCACACAAGTCCGCCACACCAAAGGTCAGTGATAAACTGGCGAAAACAAAACCTCTACCGTCACGCCAACAGAAATACGCCCACACTATCATGACCCACGAATCCACGCAGCGGTCTTTCAACGCGGTATTTCATTGGCGGTACACACCACCGCACTCAAAATACACACACTTACAAAACACAGCCACATTGGACAATTCGAAATACACACACCTGATACACATACACACCACTCCCACACACCCAATACAATATAAAACAAACACCCACATCACCCACAAACCCCTACAACCACAATTGAGAAAGAAGCACACAGAGAGACACCACCATCAACAATACTAGCATCCACCGGCACACAACACCATCACTCACACAACATCCATGCCCCTCACACAACACCCCACTACATATCAGCCCACTTATCACCACACACACCACCCCACACATCACCCACACCACCCCATGGCAAGGCAAAGACACACCAGGTTCTTGGAGGATGAGCTCAGGGTCATGGTGGAGGAAATCGTCAGGGTAGAGCCACAGCTATTCGGATCACAGGTGCAGCACACCTCCTTTGCAAGAAAGATGGAGCTATGGTGAAGAATAGTGGACAGGGTCAACGCAGTGGGACACCACCCAAGAAATCGGGATGACATTAGGAAGAGGTGGGACGACCTACGGGGGAAGGTGCGTTCCGTGGTCTCAAGACACCACCTTGCGGTTCAGCGGACTGGCGGCGGACCCCCTCCTACTCCCCCACAATTAACAACATGGGAGGAGCAGGTCTTGGTGATTCTGCATCCTGAGGGCCTCGCAGGAGTAGCTGGAGGAATTGACTCTGGTAAGTCAAATCTTAACTATTACATCCCCCACCCTACCTGCATGCCATCACATACCCCCACCCTCACCCCCATCACTCCAACTCCTCACAAATGTCCCAACATCACAAACCACACATCCCAACACCAAGCCCTGCATGCAACAACAAAGCATGGACACCCATCACTAAAGCATGTCCACTGCACATACCCATACACCCCCCTAAACCATCATCACACAAGGTCCCACACGGGAATGCAAGCACTGGGGTACACGGTCACCCACCCATTGTACACCATGCCACACACAGATGTAATAAACATCCTTTTATACCCCTGCAGGACCCCTACCCAACGTCACCGGACAGGAGGGTCCACACATGTCCACACCACCAACAGAAGAGGCCCACAGTGATGACAGCACCTCTGTCCAACTGGATCTAGATGACCAGTCTGGCCCATCGGGGACCTCGGGACAGTCGGTTCCCATCACACAGTCACAGGCCACCACAGAGCTTCCCCCCCTGTAAACACCAGCACAGCACCCACCTAGCAGGCCCATATCTCCGTCCCCAGGACACGTCAATCAGCAGTGTGTCCACCACTACAGGGAACCCAGGCTAACCCACCAACCCAACAACAACAGGGACCTGGGGGCAGTGGGCACACGGTCCAGGGGACGGAGGCACAGGAACACAGGGGAACTGGGAGGGCTGCTGTGCAACAGGGGGAGGACAGGCCAAGGGAACCCACTCTCCACAAGGCCCTCTCCAACATCATGGGAGCCTACCACCACTCCCAGGAGATGATGGCAACGGTACTGGCCAAGTTTCAGGAAACCCAGCGCCTGCAGGAGGAACATTATTTGGGCTTCAGGGAGGAACGCAGAGCTATCAATTCCACCCTGGGCACCATCGTAGGGGTGCTGAAGGAAGTACTCAACACCAGGAGGGACACTGTGGCACTACAAGGGGCCCCTGACACTAGCCTGGATGATGAACTTCCCACCACCTCCGCCAGTGCTAGTGGACAGGAGGCAACGCCACAGGACCAACACACCAGCACCCCACCCCCTACAGAGGGAGAACCACCTCTTAAACGGTCCCAGAGATCACACACGTCAACACACAAGGAAGCTCTGGCAAACATAAGCACCACACATCCCACAGGCACTCACGCAAACATCACACACATGCAGACACTCCAACATCTACTGCCTCCACTGTGTCCCCTTCCTCCTTGTCTCCCTCCTCCCTCCCAGTCTCGTCTACACTCACACCTGCATGCACTACATCTACAGCCACTACTGCCATCACCAGCACACCCACCACCACACCCCGCTCACATGCAGTCACCACCCCCACTACCATTCACATGTCCCCTGTGTCCTCTCCCAGTGTGTCTGTGACGCCACCTCCCAAGATACACAAACGCAGGCACACACCCACCCAACAGCCATCCACCTCACGACAGCCTCCAGCCCATGCACCTTCACCCAAAGTCAGCAAACGAAACCTCCTACAACCACAACCTCTTCCTCCACTCCCAAACCCCCTCCAGCTACCCGTCCCAGTGTCTCCAAAAAACTTTTAATGTCCAATCTTGACCTCTTTCCCCCACCTCCCCCACCCCGTCCGTCTCCTAGGTCCAGAACTAGCACCTCAGCCACAACATTTCCGGAACCAGTGGGGCCCGTAGTCACTGGAATCTGGAGTGCACCGGCCACCAGGGCAGCCAGTGTGGCACGGAGCCACAGCACGGACAGTCCCCCACCTGTGAAGCATCAAAAGTTAGCCAGTGCCCGGCGGGAGAGGGGGAAGACTCCAGCCACCAAAGCTGCTCCCAGGGGTCCCGGTGGGAGTGTGGAGTCAGCTGCGACACCTTCCAAGGTGGGGAAGGGCCACAAGAAACCAGGAAAGTCTGGGAAGAGCGGCACGGCAGAGGAGACCGCCATCATCCCTGCTGCCCAGGAGGCCACCGCCATCATCCCCGCTGCCCAGGAGGCCACCGCCATCATCCCTGCTGGCCAGGAGGCCACCGCCAACATCCCCGCTGGCCAGGAGGCAACCGCCATCATCCCCGCTGGGCTAGAGAGGACCACCAGCACAAGCCCCACTGGGCTAGAGACGACTGCCAGTGCAAGCCCCGCTGGGCTAGAGAGGACCGCCAGCACAAGCCCCACTGGGACAGAGAGGACTGCCAGCACAAGCCCCGCTGGGCTAGAGAGGACTGCCAGCACAAGCCCCGCTGGGACAGAGAGGACCGCCAGCACAAACCCTGCTGGGCTAGAGAGGACCACCAGCACAAGCCTAGCTGGACTAGAGAGGACCGCCAATACAATTCCCGCTGGGCTAGAGAGGACCACCAGCACAAGCCCCGCTAGGCTAGAGAGGACTGCCAGCACAAGCCCCGCTGGGCTAGAGAGGACTGCCAGCACAAGCCCCGCTGGGACAGAGAGGACCGCCAGCACAAGCCCCGCTGGGACAGAGAGGACCGCCAGCAGCTGAGTCACTGCAAAGGAGCCCGCCGCCTCAAGCACCGCTGAACAGAGCACTGCCGCTCCAAGCACCACTGAACAGGGCACCGCCGCCTCAAGCACCGCTGAACAGGGCACCGCCACCTCAAGCACCGCTGAACAGGGCACCGTCGCCTCAAGCACCGCTGAACAGGGCACTGCTGCTCCAAGCACCGCTGAACAGGGCACCACCGCCTCAAGCACCGCTGAACAGGGCACCGCCACCTCAAGCACCGCTGGCCCATCAGCACCAAGGGTACTGACACTACTGAGTCCATCACGAGCAGGATGAAGCACTCTGGGCACCATGCCCCCTCCAGAACCAGTGGAGAGATACATCCACTACCTCTGTCCTTAGCAGGATGAAGCACTCTGGGCACCATGCCCCCCCAGAACCAGTGGAGACTGTCATCCACTACCTCTGTCTTTAGCAGGATGAAGCACTCTGGGCACCAGTCCCCCTCCAGAACCAGTGGAGACTGTCATCCACTTGAGAGACTGTGGCTTTGCACTCCCCAGGATAGAACAGTGGGCAACCCACCCACTGTAGAGACTTGACAGACTGGGGCTTTGCACTCCCCAGGATTGAACAGTGGGCAAACCACCCACTATATAGACTTGTGAGACTGTGGCTTTGCACTCCCCAGGATTGAACAGTGGGCAACCCACCGACTGTAGAGACTTGAGAGACTGCGGCTTTGCACTCCCCAGGATTGAACAGTGGCCAACCCACCCACTGTAGAGACTTGTGAGACTATGGCTTTGCACTCCCCAGGATTGAACAGTGGGCATGTGGCCCTCTCATGGATTTGGCGTTGTGCACTCAACCGGCTGAGGTGCCCCCCCTTTCCCTCCCCCTGAGGTGCCTGTTTTCTTGCTCTCTGATGCTCCTGCAGTGTTCTCTCCGTCATGGTCGGGGATCTTGTGTGGGCCTCGCCCATACCGTGTGGGCCCAGTGTTCCACGGACTTCATTGGAGCACTACCTGGACTCATGAGCTTGATGTATATTTTGTTTATGGTGTATATATATATTTTTGCCTACTTGATTTTAATAAATTACTCATTTTCTTTTGTCTTTGCATTCTTCCGGGAGGGTTGGGGGGTGTAACTATCATGTATAAATATGTATTGGTGTGTGTGTTGTAGTGGGTGAGGGTGGGGGTACGGGTGTTGCGTGTTGCGTGTGTGTGTCCCTGTTTTTTCCCTCCCCTGTGTCGAAGGTGCAGTACTCACCGTGGTCTTCGCCACCGGCGTTCGTGCTCCTGGTAGAGGAGCAGGAAGACTGTCGCAGGGAGAATTTGGAGTCCCGGCTCCTTGGTGTCCTGGATCCTCGTGGGGTGTGTAAAGGTGAGCGTTTTCCATTCGGAATCCTGTTTCTGACGTGTTTTTATCCGCGGTGAATCCGCCCCGGAAAAGGTGGCGGATTGGTAGGATGTGATACTGTGGGCGGTACTTTGTCTTCCGTCTGTCTGTTGGCGGTGACCGCCAAGCTGTCTGTACCGCCGTGGTGGTCAGAGTGTTAAAGTGGCTGTCTATGTTGGCGGTTTCCGCCACGGTCGCAATTACAATTTTATTACCGCCGGCCTGTTGGCAGTCTTACCGCCGCTTTAACACCGTCCGCCAGGGTTGTAATGACCACCTTTGTCTGTTGGAGTTATTCCTATGGTCAGTCTGCTGCACAAAGGGAATGAACTTTCACTTAACAATTAGTATAGACTACTTCACCACGCATGTTAGGTAGAGTAGACATGTTGTCATTGGCAGTGATTCCAATTTGTGGGTGCATCTCAAGTGTCCACACTTTGAGATGGAAATTCCACTAATAATGAAAATCCACTGTAAGAGAGTGAATTTGTAGATTTTCCATTGAAGTGTCTTTTTCCATGCTGCTTACATATGCGTTGGTGGAGAAACAGCTTCTGCTGCAGCAACAACTCTACATTTGTTGGAAATTCCAACTCTGTCTCGGCAGAGAAGGAAAATGCACCACAATAGTGGATCAATCATCTGTTACTTAATCTCTGAATTATGCACACAGATTCACAATTAAGTTATGTATAATATAAACGCAACCTCATGGATTTTGATAGGCAATCTGCAGTTTTATTTACAAACCAGTATTTGCAAAATACTTTTTTTTAACTAAAAGTTATCAAACATGTTTTCCACAGAGAAATGTGGCATTGAACCCAAATCAAGAGTCAACTGTGGCCATGGAGGAATCACCAAAGAAGCATGCACTCTAAAAGGCTGCTGCTACGATGACAGCATACCGAAAACTATCTGGTGTTTCAACCCTCTCCAGTCTAAAGGTAAGGTGCTAAAAAGAAGAAAGTATGGGGCATATTTATACATATGCACTAACGCAGTTTTACATCATAATGTTTTCCACTGGCTTGCAACATTCTTGAGCGCCAGCCGGGCACCATATTTATGGAATGGTGCAATCCGGCGCAAAGGGTAGGTTAGCGTGAAAAAAAAAAAAAAACGTTAGCCTGGTGGGGAGGGGGGATGTGGGAAGGGGGCGTTGCACCAAAAAATGACATTAGACAGGTTAGAGTACAAAAAAATGACTTTAACCAGCCTAACATCACTTTATGATGCAAAACCATTCATACCACAAGACCCCTGTCTTAGAAAAGACAGGAGTCAAGCCCACCACCCCAATGACCAGCACAAGGGACTAGGGTCCCCTGGGCATGGCCATTGCACCCATTGCCATGCAGGGGGCTCATTTCAGAGCCCCCAAAGGCACTTAAGAAAATAAATACTTACCTGTGCTTACCTATACTGTGATGGGGTCCCCCATCCTCTTATGTCCCTCTGGTGTGGGTAGGGGTGTCCCTGGCACCTGGGGAGGGCACCTATGGGCCTATTCCATGGTGTTCCACCATGGAAATAGGCCCACAGGTCTCCTAACGCCTACCTTGACCAAGGCATTAAATAATGGTGCAAAGCAAGCTTTGCACCATTATTTTGCCCCCCTCCTCCCCATCTGTGATTTTAGCATGGAGGAGAAATATGGCATTGGGGCCTTAGAGTCATTTGTTGCACGGGAACGCCTACCTTGCATCTCATTGACGCAAGGTAGGGTTCCAAGTCCCAAAAATTACTTTAAATCCATAACTTTGGCGCTAGACGGGTCTAGTTTTGCACTGAGTTCGCGTTTAAAAAAATGATGCATAATTGACGCAAAACAAGTATAAATATGCCCGCTATGTGTTTTCAATTTCAGGTATATTGCAAAACAGTTTAGACTATATTGACATTTCAAAGTATTGACTACAGTTTGACAGTGAGGATCCCATCTTTCTGGTGTACACACCCAAACCACATAACAAACTACTGACACAACGTCCTCCCCCATACTATCTATGTGGTTCAGGAAAATATTACTTTGAATACATAAGATACACTTACAAATAAAACACCTAGGGGGTCATTCTGACTTTGGCGGGCGGCGGAGGCCGCCCGCCAAAGTCCCGCCGGCAGAATACCGCTACGCGGTCAAAAGACCGCAGCGGTAATTCTGAGTTTCCCGCTGGGCTGGCGGGCGACCGCCAGAAGGCCGCCCGCCAGCCCAGCGGGACACCCCCTTCCATGAGGATGCCGGCTCCGAATGGAGCCGGCGGAGTGGAAGGGGTGTGACGGGTGCAGTTGCACCCGTCGCGATTTTCAGTGTCTGCGTGGCAGACACTGAAAATCTTGGTGGGGCCCTGTTAGGGGGCCCCTGCAGTGCCCATGCTGAAAATCTTGGCATGGGCACTGCAGGGGCCCCCAGGGGCCCCACGACACCCGTTACCGCCAGCCAGGTTCTGGCGGTCAAAACCGCCAGAACAAGGCTGGCGGTAAGGGGGTCGGAATCCCCATGCCGGCGCTCCTTGCAGCGCCGCCATGGAGGATTCCCTTGGGCAGCGGGAAACCGTATCTGACCGCAGCTGTACTGCCGCGGTCAGAATGCCATGGGAGCACCGCCAGCCTGTTGGCGGTGCTCCCGGGGTCGTTGGCCCTGGCGGTCCATGACCGCCAGGGTCAGAATGACCCCCCTAATCTGTATACTTAATAGTTTTCTTGAAAATCTGGAAAGGTGATCCAGATGTTCTCTGTGGGATACCCATTGTCCTGAAAAAAATCACATGCAGCATGACAGTCTGTCTGTAATAAGGTCCCTGGATAACTATTTTACATATCATAATACTACCATGCTTTCAATTAGATCTATTCACAATAACAGCATTCATTTGACCATGAAGACCTGTGACTTCAACTAGAAATTAAGTAGATTAAAAAACAATATATCATGTGTGTTTCATTTAACAGGTGAACGTGGCTGTATACGTGGCTCTGTGCATTTGTGACTCCTAAGGAGAACTTAAATACTTTGTAACCTCTGGTTATTAAAGTGCTTTATTAAATCATTCCAAACAACAAAACACAGCAGTCTAGTCGATATTGGTCAACTGGCTGAAATTTACAGGATTTATTTATTGTAACTAGTCAAGTCACAAAAGGCTGAGTCCTCTACAAAATAGAGCTGTTTCATATTTTGTTAAGGTCAGAAGTAGCTTAGATCAGCAGTCAATATCAGACAGGCAATTTCTGGAGGAGACAAAACATGGGGTATTTGTAAAAACCTTCAAATGACAGAAAATTGGAGAAGCAGTGAATATCACTGTAGATTTCAAGAGGTAGAAACACACTTGAGATACTTGGGTGCATGGCTGCTACGGTGTTCATGGGACTTCACTGCTATGAATATTGAGTCATTTGCCTACAGGCATGGAACTGCAATTATTAATTTCAATTGGTGCAATGTTGCACCCAAATACATGGATGAACACTTGCAACATAATTTCCTGCATAACTTGCATCTAGCAGAGATGGATCAAAAGTTATTAAAAGAAAGCTGTGAAGTGCTGTATGCCTGTGCTAAACAGCTGCAAATTAGGTGACACTGTTGACCGATGAGCATTAAGGTGTGCTAAAATTACAATATAGTCGAATAATACTGCCATGAAGTGAATTTACCTTTTCTTGCTGCATAATTTAGCAGATTCTGCTGGATAAATTAGTCTTTGACTGACACATATATCTCGTTACCTTGTCTATAGCACAGACTGTAAGACTGAATTAAGCGAAAAATCAGCTTTGGCTACTACAGTCAATTAGAACGTTAATACGCTGAAAGATGATCCCAATGATGAACATGTAGCCCAACAAATAGCTTTGACTTCTTTGAATCTGTTCCATTTATAAAAACACATGTTTTGTATTGATACATGGTAGCAGCTCTGTGGACCACAGGTTTACTTACATAACTACAGTTTCATGAGTTCCATCAATGGCTACAGGCAACAAGATAAATGGCTGTGAAAGGTTCTTTGATCAAAATGTTACTGGGTTTGTGTTGGAACTGAGAATTCATTACTAGGGGAGATACATATTTGGACCATACAAGTATATAACGTAATTAGATTAATTTAATCCCCCTCTGCTACTCGTTCTATAATACTTGAGGCACAAGATTACCTATTCTAAATTTCAGTAGTCCACACTTTTAAGAGACAGACCAGTTTCTAAAGAACCTGCAGTTAGTGACTTGTTAATCACAGCTCTACAGTAAAGTCCACAAGTTTCACAGTAAAACACTGCTCAGCAAGCAACAACAGATAGGAGCATAGCTTCCCAATTTGTCTTACTGAATGAAAATATCACTGAACTTTACTAGTAGCTTATTGTCAAATCAAAGGTATTTGTAAAGTTTCTAAAACATTATAAAATTAAGGAAATTAAAGCAAAACATAAAAAAATGCACATTGTCACAGTTCTGCACACATATACAAAATGGAAGGTCGTGTCAACTACTGTGGTTTGTACAAATGAATAAGACATTTGTTAACACTCCACTTCTGAATGGTTATGAACTCATTTCCCATCGGGTGGCTGCATAATTATAAAACACTTCACCTGGGCTGTCACGTTTCATTTCTAATGTTACAGTCTCTTCACATGAAGCAGTTCCTTTGTTTCATGAACACTAGTCATAGCCATTTCCTATTTAGTTCCAAAGATGATGAGATACACATTCAATGTCAATTATTGACTGAAACATACAGTATAACATGTGGGGCTGATTCACAAAAGTGTTTATGGGTATGGGAAGTAGTACTAAAGAGTACGTTGCTACTTACTTTTACATGCAATCTTTACTAGGCCCAATGCGTCTAATTCCCTGTTAATGAAACTAGAAATGGGGCACAGTTTATTCTGTTTTTACTTTTTGTATATGAATATACACTTGATATTCTAGGAAGAGCTTGCCTTCCCACGCAAGACAGTACCCCCGTGCACCACGTGTTTTGCAGTTGTCAAGGCTTGTTGGCATCTTTCCACGAACTTCTTTGTGCACTGTGCAGCTCTCGTCCTGACACTCCTTCCTGCAATGCACAGCCTCCTGAGTGGTTCTCCGGCAGCGTGGGATGCCTTTGTCTAGTGCTGCGTGGGCCTCCTTTTGCACCTTCTTTGTCCCTGTGCTGTGGGACTCCTTCTGAGGCTGCTTTATCACAAAGTTCAAGTAGCGATCATACAAATATACACAGATACTACAGAGAAGATGGGCTGTTTTATCACATGACCCAATTTTGAAAGACAAGGTTGGTGCTCAGCCATCTTTGACTTCTCAGAGAAACACAGCCCTGAAAGGCCAACTAGTCCACAGTTTTCTGTCACCCAAGTGAAACAACTGGCTAAAACAGGGAAAGGGGTTTAGTTGATGCGGACAGCGTGAATCATTCAAATACAGCAGCAGTGCACAGGAAGTGGTATTAGCATGCCCAAAAATGTAGCGTATAGCGAAGCAGATCACAAGTAAAACAGATTGTCTTATGTTTGTCATTCTCTTCCCTTGTGGCAAGTGCTACATCCGTTCAACTACTTTCTCTGTAAAGAAGTGCATTTTAGACACATGTGAGCAACAACCAGTAATGATCAGAGCTACAGTGAAACTCATGAAAGTGATCGGAGAAAGGGTAAATACTTTGGTATTGACTCAGTACCAGGTCACCCAAAAAGAGGGAATAGGATATTATCCCTCTGGAGATTAGAATCCAGGTTCATTCTGGAAGTCTGACGCATTGCACCAGTAGGGATGGACATGCATGGAGAATTATTTGTTCATTTGTAACACGTATGACTACTAGAAATAGAAGTTAGCTTCCTGCACCCCCTTCAGAAATATGATCTGTAGATTTGTGAAATGAGTTGATTTTTTGTTAAGTGATTTTAAATAGTTAGATACTGTATTTTTGTAACACATTTCTTCTTTTTTTTGTTGTGTATTTTATTTTTACAGATGGACTTTGGTGCAAAAAAGGAATTGACTTCCTGTTCTAATGAACTCAGTCGTAAAATGGGAGGATACAAACAAATTTAAAGGCTACTCTCAATCCGTGAAACAATGATTTGGAAGCACCAAAGTAGAATAATTACCCTTTTGGTTTGATTTGATCGTGAATCATTGTTGCAGTGAAACAATATGTAAGGTGGAAAAGTATTGTTGGATTGGCTACCTTAAGCCTATGAAATATATTAACACAACAGGTTCATAACTAAATGTCATTGATAATCATTTTACTATGTGAATTTTTCCACTATATCTGGTAAATTTGGGATATTCCATGATCACCGATGAAGCATTTTTCACTTTGTTGACCTATTGACGTTCTCAGATGTATTGGCTACTTTTAGTCTGTGAAACGTGAGATATAGATAATATGCCTTTTTAATTATCGCAATAATAATAATGGCAACAAGACTTAATTAATTGTTATTGTAACATGACGCAATTGAATGTACATTTTACTATGTGGACCTAACAACTTTATTATGGTTTGAATCTGAGTACCTCTCACTGCTTGTTAATGTGATGGCATTTATAAATGCATTGAACATCATTGCAGGTCATTATACCGAGACCCAAGTAGGGTCAAAATGCGTCATACTTTATGTATACGTTATTTTCTTGTGAATAAACATTGGCTGAAGTATTCCAGTTGGAGTGGCTCATTTTTACACTAATACATGTGAATTGATGGTCTACAGAATCACTCCCAAGAAACTATCTTCAAACCTTTATGAAATGATTTTTTAACTATAACTCATGCCCTCAGATATCTATAGCTCACACCTTCACCATGCACAGATGATTACTCCACACATTGTATCATTGATGGCATCTTCTATGGCATCTTTGATATTATCACTGAAACATTTGCAATAAAATTATTGATAAGAAAACTGTGCATGCCAAGGTGAGTTATAGTTACCTCAGGGCAGGACATATAGGGGGTTATTCTAACATTGGAGGAGGTGTTAATCCATCCCAAAAGTGACGGAAAAGTGACGGATTTACCACCAACCGTATTACGAGTCCATTATATCCTATGGAACTCGTAATACGGCTGGTGGTATATCCGTCACTTTACCGTCACTTTTGGGACGGATTAACACTCCTCCAAAGTTAGAATAACCCCCATAGTTGCTTGAAATAACTCTAACTATGGGGGTCATTACAACATTGGCGGGCGCCTACCGCCGCCCGCCAAGCAGTAAGCGCCGTGCGGCCGCCAATGCGGCCGCACTCCCGTGACCCCCATCACGACATTCCCGCTGGGCCGGCGGGCGCAAACCAAGTTTGCGCCTGCAGGCCCAGCGGGAATGAGGCCGCAACATAGGAGCCGGCTCCTAATGGAGCCGGCGGTGTTGCGGCCGTGCGACGGGTGCAGTTGCACCCGTCGCGCTTTTCACTGTCTGCTGTGCATGGGGAGTGCAGGGGCCCCCAGGGGCCCCAGGACACCCCTTACCGCCAACCTCTTCCTGGCGGTGCAAACCGCCAGAAACAGGCTGGCGGTAGGGGTGTCATAATCCCCAGGGAAGCGCTGCTAAAACCGGGGCTAAAACGGCGGTTGTAATAGGCCAGGAAGCACCGCCAGCCTGTTGGCGGTGCTTCAGTCATTTTAGCCCTGGCGGTCTCGGACCGCTAGGGTCAAAATGACCCCCTATATCTGCTGAATTTCTATGGTTTTATACGAGTAAATCTGCGTGCTGAAACCTAGCTTTCTGCCAAATTTGGTGTTATTTCATCCAGTGGTTCGGGCTGTAGTTGAGTCTAAAGATCCTATGTGAATTAACATAGCAAACAAAACTTTTTTGACCCCCCCTTTTTCTCGGCCCCCATTTGACAGATCACTCCAAAATTTTCAGTGTGCAACAAGTATCACCGGCACACTTTTTTTTGGAAGGTTTGTAAAGATTCGTTAAACTGGGCCAAAGAAATAAGCAAGTCAAACAAACACATTTCTATGGGAACATGGTCCTAGCTATAACTACCGAGTGGCGATCACCACTAGGTAGTAATAGTTAGGACCATGTTTCCATAGAACTCTAACCAAGACTGCCGAATTTCTATGGTGTGTATGAGTAAATTCAGAACCTATATATATTTTCTGTCTTCTGAAAAAGGGGTGAGTAGAAGATGGGTGGGGAATCCAAAAAAATACACACCACAGAGAAAGTGAAGTCTTTCTCACAAAATAAATCCGGTGGTAAAAATGTAGATATTTTAATATTCAAGATTGCAGTAAAAGGGAAAAATGCAATCTTCTAAAACATGTCAAATAATAAAGTGCTTCCGATAATTGGAAGTCTGTAACAGCCCCGTCTTTGCTGGATGGCAACCAAGCTGGCCATCATCATTGCCCTGTGTATCCCGTGAAACTAGGTGCCCTGTCACTTTGGATAAAAAAAGGAATGACGTTTTTTGCAAAGGCACGGCTACTCCTGATGCTAAGGGTCTGCAAGTCAAGAAGCAAAAGGAGGCCCAGGCAATTGGGGCAGGGTAACAATGATGTCTTGGATTTTGTATGAAATGGACTTTCCGAACGAGTACGGAGATGCCAAGAAAATTGGTTTCAGGCCTTCATAGCTAGGTAAGCAAACAAGATTTCCCCCTTTCTCAAGCTTAGGCACCACTGCCAGCCCGATCGATGCTCACCGGAGATCTCAATAAAACTGAAATCTGTCAGTATGATACTGAGTCCCTGATTAGAAAAGAGCCCAATGGACCAGAACAAAAAACTTAAATATAATCTTCTTCTGCTACTTGTTCTTGTTGTTGAAGAGAGCTTAGATGAGCAGATGTAGATGCACCCTAAGGTATTCTAAGGATGAGGTGAGCTGTAGCTCCTGGTTAGACCCTCTGACAAACCAAGGTAGAGAGCATTAGCATAGTCCAACTGTGAGGTCATCAAGAGTGCAGTAGTTAAAAAATAGAGAAAAATCTTGAGGGCCTGGTGAAGCCTGAAGCAGAAACCAACAATTGCTGACATCTGGGCTTGAAAAGATAAATGGTTGTCACATTTAAAACTCAGGTTGTTTGCCACCTTTGGACAGGGAGGTGGGGGTGAAGGAACCGAACAACAGCATTTTGGTCTAAGTCTAAATTGCACTTTAACTTGCTCATATGCATCCAGCTGAAGACCTCTTTTATACAGGGTTTGAAAGAAGTCTTGGAAGTTATGTGAACAATGAGGGTAGAAGAGAAGAGAAATAGAAGGAGAATGCATTGGATCAGAGGTAGGATGGACTATCTGTGTATTCTTGGAGGGACCAACAGCAGCATGAAGTCGAAGTGAATGGGTTATTTCCAACAGAACAACAAGCTTCTTCAACACCTGAATAATTATATAGTTTTTCTCCTGGGGGGCATCCATCATTGCGGCCCGCCTAACAGGGATGGGTTAGAGCTTACTGAGCACTTCGTGACATGAAGGGACGGGTGGGATAGGAGCCAATTGGGATGTGTCTGTAGATGAGGGACCTCATTTTTATGTTTCTACGCCGGGAGCCAACAAGTTACAGAAGGGATCAGACTAACATGAGTATTTACAAGGTGGCGTTAAGCAACCTTGTAAATACGGCCCCTTCCCACGCAGCACTGTGCGTGGAAGAGGCATGCAATGGGTGTTGCTGTGAGCGTGCCACAGCAACACCAATTGCATTTTGACGCTGCCTCAGATTTATGAAATTTCGTAAACCTTAGGCAGCGCCAAAATCTAACACCACCCCTAGGGGTGGCATTAGCAGGGCACAAAGAGGGGGAATACTTTTATTCCTCCTAATTTTTTGCTTTTTCTATGTGTGCTGCATTCTGCCAGAAATGATCGTTTATGTGCGGGAAGGTGTCCCTTCCTGCACATAAACAATCATTTGAAAATGACGCTTTGGCCCTTCTGTGTGTGCTGCATTGTGCAGCACACACAGTAGTGCCAAAGCGCCATTAGTGATTGTTTATGTGCGGGAAGGGACACCTTCCCGCACATAAACAATCACACCCCTCAACACAGACATCCTTGCATCATGGTGCATTTATTGCCTGCGTTGGCAGCCAAATTTAGCACCAGTGCAGGGGGAAACACAGGGGTGCGCTGTATTCCCTTAAATACAGCGTATCCTTGCGTTTCTATAGTGACGCAGTGCGGCACTGCCATTTTTGGCGCAGCAGCGCGCTGCGCCACTTTTCATAAAATCTGGCCCTTGGTCTGCTCACGTTCTGTTGCCCGTGTCTTTTGCCTCTTGCCCATGCTCATTGGTCTGAATACGTAAGTTCTGCAGCAGTTCATCCAAATATTTGCTCTTCCTCCATATGTTCCCCCATTGCATTTTATATAATCATATATCCATGTATCGAAGTGCATGTTTTTAATTATCAGATATGTACTCCATTAAGTACTGATTGCACGTGTCCAACATATAAAATTTGCTTAGTTATAGTTTGATAGCACACTAATTATTTGTGTACGTGTTATTGTGATTTATAACGTGTGATAGAATTCAGTGAGGGTGCAAGAACATTCATTCATTCTACTTCTTACACCTTACATCACAAGTTCTGCTCTTTTCACAATCATCAGAAAAGTGTATTTACACCTGATAGAGACTTGTATCATGTAGAAAGGAGTCACTAACTAAACAAGATGGAAGATTGTGGAAATGTCCATCTGGAAATGTGACCAATATACCTGGAACTCAACGATTGCATGTCTCTGTTAAGGTCCAGGAATCCATCTTCAGTGCTTTGCAGTCAGTTGTTGTCTTTGCATAATCCCCTATCACAACACTACTGTGTTTCCGGTTTTAGTAGGGTAACTTCACTCCTACTTTTCAGGGTCTTGGGGTGGGGTATCTTGGACACCCTTAGTGTTTTCTTACACTCCCAGCGTCCCTCTACACACTACACTAGGCCTGGGGTCCATTTGTGGTTCACATTCCACTTTCGGAGTATATGGTTTGTGTTGCCCCTAGGCATATTGTCTCTTATTGCATCCTATTGTATTCTACAGTGTTTGTACTACTTTTCTAACTGTTTACTTACCTGATTTTGGTTTGTGTGTATATTTTGTGTATTTTACTTACCTCCTAAGGGAGTATATCCTCTGAGATATTTTTGGCACATTGTCACTAAAATAAAGTACCTTTATTTTTAGTAACCCTGAATATTGTGTTTCTTATGATATAGTGCTATATGACATGAGTGGTATAGTAGGAGCTTCGCATGTCTCCTAGTTCAGCCTAAGCGGCTCTGCTATAGCTACCTTCTATCAGCCTAAGCTGCTAGAACAATACTAATCTACTAATAAGAGATAACTGGACCTGGCACAAGGTGTAAGTACCATCAGGTACCCACTATACGCCAGGCCAGCCTCCTACAATGAATCATTGGATTCTTACATTTATGTCATAGCACTGCCATCTTTGGTAAAGATACTGTGCTGCATCTTGTTATCTCAGGCCCATTTCATACATCTGTTTATCTAGCACATGGAATTTAAGGATACATTTCTTGAAATATCTTGAAGCTGTGGATGCAATGAGGGCACATTTACTTCCCAATCCAGAGGGAACTATTGACCAGCACACGTTTATCGCTCAGTTGGTATACCCCAAAAGGTGGGGCAGTTCAACGTGGCACTCAGACCTCCTAGAAAACGAGATCAGGAAATCTTTTCACAGCTTCAGCATTCAAGCTGTTCCAGTCTGTGATAAATCCTGCCCTTCACAAGATGTCTTGGATTGACATTTAAAGACGGCTGATAATGAATAGCAGCATCTACAAGTCATAGCAGACCTAGGATCAAGCAAACATAGAATGTGGTTGAGCTTATACACACAGTGGTGCATGACACGCTTCACCTTGTCTGTTGACTTGCTTGTTGAGCTCCTCCGTAAACCATAAACCAGTGGTTCCCAGCCTTTGGTCTTCTGTTCGAACCTCACTGTTTCATTACTGCAACCTGGGTACCCCCCCCCACTGAGTCATTACTTAAAGCCGGGGACCCCAGCTTAAACATTATCTATGATTTGAAACACAAAACAATACACACAAAATACAGAAACAAACATTCATCAAATACAAATGATAACACAGTTTATTTAATTTGCATACAAATATAAATATAAAAAGTACAAAAAATAATTTAAATAGGAAGGTTGGAGCTTTTCTAAATTCAATTGAGGCCGCACATCGCCCATGCTATATTCTGTTTGATGAAGCTGCACTGCTCCAACGAATCAAGGATACAAATTGTTTCTTTTAGCGTCCAATTTCAATTGTACATTTAGACATTTCGTTTATATATATTTTTCTTATTCTGTTATCATTAAATTAATTTTCTAAGCAGTTATGGACACCCGGGAGAGACTTCGCGAAACCTCAGGGTTTCCCAGACCAAAGGTTGGGAACCACTGCCATAAACCATATACCACAGCAATGTAGACATCTTCAGGACAATTCCTGTTAAGCTGACAATGATATTGTCAGTGTTAATATCACTAACTTCTTCCTTCAGTTGCTAAGGGAGCATAAGGTTCTGTGAAGTGAGAAAGAGGCAACAGTTATTCTGCTGTTGAAAAATAAATGGGCTGACCCAACCTTGCATCATCCTACATCTTTACCTTCCTTAGAAAATACTTCTGGAAGGCCTTGTGAACACCCAACTATCTGACCGTCTGGAGAGCAGTGGCATTCTGTGTGGCCTATAAATGGTACTGAATGAGGTTCATGTCCCCCGGTCAGAGGTCAGGCAGCCTTCTCGGTGGCCCTTTGATACTGGTTCTCACCCATAACTTGAGGGAGGTTGGAATGGGTGGCAGTATACCAGACTGAACTCAATATGTCCTTTGATGCTCCTTAGATTATAATCTTTGCTGGGTTCCTCACTGTGGGAAAGTAGCCTCTTTCTAGCTTGGTTGCCCTCCTTTTTGGCTTGTTTGTCAGTGTACTTGGCTGTGTCTACTGGGATCCTGCTAACCAGGACCCAGGTGATTATGCTATCTCCCCTAAATTTTGTTGTTGGTAACTTATCTCTGCATTTCACTCACAATTGGCATACTGGAGCCCCATAAAAGATCCTAGTATATGATACCCAGGTATCATTGCAGTCTGCATGAACTGGGTGCATACACCCATATTCACTATAGGTGACAACAACAGATCACTATAAGTCACCCCTATGGTAGGCTCTCTCAGCCCAGAAAGCAGGGTGCATGTACCTGTGTGTGAGGGCAGCCATGCACTAGCAGAACTACCCGCACAAACCCCAGACCCATTTTCCTGGACTTTGTGAGTGTGTGTACTCGACATAGGTCACTACCTACGCCCAACTACATAATGGTAACTCCGAAGCTAGGCATGTTTGGTATCAAACGTGTTGGAGTCATACCCAATACTTTTGCATGTATTGGTTGTATGATTCCATGCACTATGGGGGCTCCTTAGAGGACCCCCAGCATTGCCTCAACAGCCTTCTGAGGATTTCGAGGCAGTCCCAGCTGCTGCCACCCCACAGACAGGTTTCTGTCCTCCTGTTGCTCAAGCAGCTTGAGCCCAGGAAGGCAGAACAAAGGATTTTGTTTGGGAGAGGGGTGTTACACCCTCTCCCTTTGGAAATATGTGTTACAGACATGGGAGGGGTGGCCTCCCCAAGCCACTGGTAATGCTTTAAAGGGCACATTTGGTGCCCTCCTTGCATAAACCAGTCTACACTGGTTCAGGGACTCCCAGTCCCCACTCTGGTGTGAAACTGGACAAAGGAAATGGGAGTGACCACTCCCCTGTCCATCACCACCCCGGGGTGGTGCTCAGAGCTCCTCCAGGTGGTCCCTGGGTTTTGCCATCTTCAATCCAATGTTGGTAGGGAACTCTGGGAGCATCTGAGTGGCTAAGCCAAGTAGGTGATGTCAGAGCCCCCTCCTGATAGGAGGTCACCCAGCTAGGTGACCAATCCTACTTTCAGGGCTATTTAGGGTCTCTCTTTTGGGTGGTTCCTCAGATTCAGCTTGCAAGCTGCCTCTGCAACATCCACTTTGACTTCTGATCAAAGAAACTGGACCACGACCTGACAATCTGTAACAAGGATGAAAAGTTCCCCTGCAACATTGTTTCTCCGGCTCCTACCAGCTTCTGCAACATTTCCCCGGTTGTGCATCCTCTGAGGACATCTCGCCTTCAGTCTGCACAGGAAAGAAGAAGGAATCTACCTTGGGGTGAAGGAGTCACTCACCTGCATCTGCAGGCGCCAACTGCAACGATGACCGGCTGCGTGGATCCCGACTGCAACCTTCCTTCCGGCATGGGACATCATCTGCATTGTCCACAAACTTGACTCCACCTTCTAGCTTGCAGGGCTGACTCTCCTTTATCACCGTTGACTCATCTCTTGTACCTTCAGTATGGTGGGTAGGGCTTCCTGTCCTTCCTGAACTCTGCTGTGCTTGTTGGACTTGGTACCCTTCTTCCACAGGCCCTCTTGTCCAACAATTGGTGTCTTGCAGTCTTTTCTGGATTTTTCATTCTTCTTCTTCTCTTATAGGTGGGTGTTCTGGGGAAATTATAGTGATTTACTTCTGCTTTTCTGGTCACTGGAGGGTGTTGTAGTACTTATCTTTGGACTTTAATAATACTCCCAGCCTACCACAGCCTAGGTGGGGGACAGACTCTTGAATTACATTTCTTTAGTAAATGGTTTATGCTCCCCCTAGGACCATTATTCTCTAAAGTGATTTTCACTAATTGCCAGCCTCTTACACCCATTGAGCCCTACTTTATTCAATAGTTACCTTAAAGCTTTAGCCATTTTCATACAACCTTTGAGTTTCCTTTTAGGTCAATCAATCAATAAATCAGTACTTCTATAATGCGGCTTATCACCCTTGGGTCTCAAGGCACTGTTGTTGGGGTGCTATTCAATCGAATAGCCAGATTTTGAGGTCCTTCCTGAAATGCTTCAGTGATGCGATCTGTCTGAGTTTGAGAGGTGGCATGTTCCATGTCTGGGCTGTGAGGTAGGAGAAGGATCTTTCCCCTGCTGTACTTTTTCAGATCTTAGGAATGGCTGGGAAGAATGGAGGTATCTGTTTGGTACGTAGAAAGTAGGGCAGTGGTTGAGGTAGGCCGGTCCTATATTGTGTAGTGCCTTGTAGATAGGTGTCAGACATTTGTAGATGATGCGCTTGTTGACTGTGAGCCTGTATAGGTTGTTGAGGTGGGAGGAGATGTGGCTGTGCCAGGGGATGTCCAGGATGAGTCTGGGTGCTGCATTGTGAATTCTTTGTAGTCTTGATTGAAGTTTCTTGTTGATGCCAGCATAGAGTGCGTTGCCATAGACAAGTTTGCTAGTGACGAGTGCATGGGTGACTGTCCTTGTTGTCTCGTTGGGGATCCACTTGAAGATCTTTTGAAGAAGTCAAAGGATGTGGAAGCATGACGGAGAGACATCATTGACTTGGCGGGTCATGGATAGAGAGGAGTCCAGGATGATGCCCAGATTGCATGCTTGGTCGGTGAGAACTGGGGCGTTTCCCAGTGCGGTAGGCCTCCAGGAGTTATTTAAGGCAGAGGGGGTGGAGCTGATTACGATGATCTCTGTCTTGTCCGAGTTCAGTTTGAGGCAGCTGGCTTCCGTCCAGGAAGCGACTGCTCTCATTCCTGTGTTGAAATTTCTTTTGGCATTTGCTGGGTCATCGGTCAGGGAGAGGATCGGTTGGGTATTTTTAGCCTAGGAGGCGATGTTTAGGCCGTGTTGTATGATGATTTTGGTGAGCGGGCCATGTATATGTTGAAGAGTCTCGGGCTGAGTAAGGATCATTGTTGTTCTCTGCAGTATGTTTCTTTGGGTTCGGATGAGAACAGTGGAGGTTTGATACTTTGTTCTTCCGGTGAGGAAGGATCTGATCCAATCCAGTGCTAAATTGTGTATGCAGGCATTGTGGAGTCTCGCACAGAGGGCGGAAAGGGAGACGTTGTCAAATGCGGCCGTGTCTCCATGGACTAGTATGGCACGTATGTCATTGGTGGCTGCTAGAAGTACTGTTTCGGTACTGTGGCTGCTCCTGAATCTGGATTGGGATGGGTCTAGGATCTGGTGTGTATCATGCTATTCAGTGAGATGCTGGTTGACAGCCTTTAATGTTACTTTGGCTGGGAAAGGGAACAGAGAGATTGGTCTGTAGTTCTTCAGCTCCCTTGTGTTGGCTTTAGATTTCTTGAGTATTGGGTTGATCTCGGCATGCTTCCACTTGGGTGGGAAGGTGACAGTCTTGAAGGATCGGTAGATAGTCCGGCAGAGCTCTGGTGCTATGGTGGTGCTGCCCAGGTTGAAAATGTGATGTGGGCATGGATCCAAGGGTGCTCCAGAGTGGATGGAGTTCATTTGTTTCTGGGTTTCCTCTGTGGTGATGGGGCCCAGGAGTTCAAGATCTGGTGTGGCGCAGGGTCCAAGATGGTGTTAATGGGTGGTGCGACGGGTTTTGGTTCTTGACGCCTTTGTAGATGTCCTCGAGTTTCCAGTGGAAGTAGGTGGTAAGGTCGTCAGAGGGAGGGATGACTGAAATGTCTGTCCCAGGGTTTGTGAACTCTTTGACAATGGTGTTGTAACCGCTGGTGCTGAGGCGTTCTTGAGTGGCGGCTTTCTTAGCGGCTCTGATGTTCTGGCGGTGCACGGTGACTGCATTCTTGTAAGCCATGCTGTCTTTGGTTAATTTGCTGCTCCTCCATTTCCATTCCAGTAGTCTGCAGTAGCATTTGGACTCTTGTAGGTCTGTCATGAACCATCTAGGTGTTTTGCTTCGTTGGTTTCCTACGGGTTTCCTGAGGGAAGCTATACTGTTAGCGCATTCCAAGGTCCAGCAGTGTAGATTGCGTGCAGATTAATTTGCGTTCGCTGCATCTAGGTGTGTCAGTGAGTTGCTCTTCTGTGACTTTGCTCCAGTGTCTGCCGGTGGGGTGGAGGGCATAGTGGCATGCAGTGTTCTTTGTGAACGTAAAATGGACACACCTATGGTCATTCCAATGGTGTTCGGAGGTGTGAAAGATGGTGATGTTGTTCCCTGCCAAGAAGACGGGGTTCAGGGTGTACCCAGCTGTGTAGATGGGGACATTGACAAGTTGCTTGAGGCCAAGTGTTGCAAGGTTGTCCAAGAGGTTTGTGGTGTTGGGGTCATCGTGGATATCAAGGTGAAAGTTGAAGTCACTGTTAGAAATGGGGTTTTTGGTTGGCAGTCAGGTTACCCCCTGTCCAAGCAAAAGCCCTCACTCTAGTCAGGGTAAGTCACACACAATCCAAGATTATCCTGTGCCCACCCTCTGGTAGCTTGGCACGAGCAGTCAGGTTTAACTTAGAAGGCAATGTGTAAAGTATTTGTGCAATAAATCATACAATACTACCATATAACACCACA
Organism: Pleurodeles waltl; assembly: GCF_031143425.1. Lineage (NCBI taxonomy): Eukaryota > Metazoa > Chordata > Amphibia > Caudata > Salamandridae > Pleurodeles > Pleurodeles waltl. Next base: position 1,191,425,564 of record NC_090439.1, read on the forward strand.
AAAATACACCACACAGTGTTTAGAAAAATATGTAATATTTATCAGGATAATTGTAGGTCAAACAGAATAAAGTTGCAATCTGAAATTGTAGAGATATCACTGAAAAGTGATATAAAGTGTCTTAAGTCTTAAGAATATAAACAAAGTCTCTTTCAAGCACAAGTACCTGGTTTGGAGTGGAAAAATCTCCTCAGAGGGCCACAAAAGAAGAGGTGTGTGGAAAAAGGGTGTGTGCGTCGATTTCTCCCCAGCACACACGGACTTGCGTCGTTATGTTCCACGCGGGGGAGTCGTGCGTCGTTTTCCGGCGCGCGGACAGTCTCTTTCTGTGGATCGCGGGGATTACCAGATGTCCCGGGTCTGTGCGTGGATTTTCCTGCTTGTTTTCCGGCTGCACGTCGTTCTGCGGGGCTGCGCGTCGAAGTTTCGATCTCACGGCAGGCGTTGCGTCGATTTCTCCTTGGAAGTCGGGCGGCGTTGTCCTTGCGAGGCCGTGCGTCAAAGTTTCGATCTCACGGCAGGAGTCGCGTCGATTTCTCCTTGGAAGTCACGCGGCGTTGTCCTTGCGAGGCCGTGCGTCAAAGTTTCGATCGTCCCGAAGGCGTCGCGTCGTTCAGCGTCGGTGTGCGGCGTTTTTCGTGCCGCGGAACAAGCTGTGCGTCGAAAATTTCAGCGCACGGAGCGTCCAAGTGAAAAAGAGAAGTCTTTTTGGTCCTGAGACTTCAGGGAACAGGAGGCAAGCTCTATCCAAGCCCTTGGAGAGCACTTTCACAGCCAGACAAGAGTTCAGCAAGGCAGCAGGCCAACAGCAAGGCAGCAGTCCTTTGTAGAAAGCAGACAGGTGAGTCCTTTGAGCAGCCAGGCAGTTCTTCTTGGCAGGATTTAGTTTCTGGTTCAGGTTTCTTCTCCAGCAAGTGTCTGATGAGGTAGGGCAGAGGCCCTGTTTTATACCCAAATGTGCCTTTGAAGTGGGGGAGACTTCAAAGAGTGGCTAAGAAGTGCACCTTGTCCCCTTTCAGTTCAATCCTGTCTGCCAGGGTCCCAGTAGGGGGTGTGGCAGTCCTTTGTGTGAGAGCAGGCCCTCCACCCTCCCAGCCCAGGAAGACCCATTCAAAATGAAGATGTATGCAAGTGAGGCTGAGTACCCTGTGTTTGGGGTGTGTCTGAGAGAATGCACAAGGAGCTGTCAACCAAGCCCAGCCAGACGTGGATTGTAAGGCACAGAAAGATTTAAGTGCAAAGAAATGCTCACTTTCTAAAAGTGGCATTTCTAGAATAGTAATATTAAATCCGACTTCACCAGTCAGCAGGATTTTGTATTACCATTCTGGCCATACTAAATATGACCTTCCTGCTCCTTTCAGATCAGCAGCTGCCACTTAAACAATGTATGAGGGCAGCCACAATGTTAGTCTATCGAGGGAGCAGGCCTCACAGTAGTGTAAAAACGAATTTAGGAGTTTTACACTACCCGGACATATAACTACACAGGTACATGTCCTGCTTTTTACCTACACAGCACCCTGCTCTAGGGGTTACCTAAGGCACACATTAGGGGTGACTTATATGTAGAAAAGGGGGAGTTCTAGGCTTGGCAAGTACTTTTAAATGTCAAGTCGAAGTGGCAGTGAAACTGCACACACAGGCCTTGCATTGGCAAGCCTGAGACAAGGTTAAGGGGGCTACTTAAGTGGGTGTCACAACCAGTGCTGCAGGTCCACTAGTAGCCTTTAATCTACAGGCCCTAGGCACATATAGTGCACATTACTAGGGACTTATAAGTAAATTAAATAGTCCAATTGTAGGAGGCTGGACTGGCTTGTAGTGAGTACCAAGGGGTACTTGCACCTTGCACCAGGCCCAGTTATCCCTTATTAGTGTATAGGGTGTCTAGCAGCTTAGGCTGATAGATAATGGTAGCTTAGCAAAGCAGCTCAGGCTGAACTAGGAGACGTGTGAAGCTACTACAGTACCACTTAGTGTCATATGCACAATATCATAAGAAAACACAATACACAGTTATACTAAAAATAAAGGTACTTTATTTTTATGACAATATGCCAAAGTATCTTAGAGTGTACCCTCAGTAAGAGGATAGGAAATATACACAAGATATATATACACAATAGCAAAAATATGCAGTATAGTCTTAGAAAACAGTGCAAACAATGTATAGTTACAATAGGATGCAATGGGGAAACATAGGGATAGGGGCAACACAAACCATATACTCCAGAAGTGGAATGCGAACCACGAATGGACCCCAAACCTATGTGACCTTGTAGAGGGTCGCTGGGACTATTAGAAAATAGTGAGAGTTAGAAAAATAACCCTCCCCAAGACCCTGAAAAGTGAGTGCAAAGTGCACCAAAGTTCCCCTAAGGACAAAATAGTCGTGTTAGAGGGAGAATGCAAGGAAAACACAAATCAGCAATGCAACAACGATGGATTCCTGTCTGAAGGTACCTGTGGAACAAGGGGACCAAGTCCAAAAGTCACAAGCAGCTCGGAGATGGGCAGATGCCCAAGAAATGCCAGCGGTTGGTGCAAAGAAGCTCTTACTAGGCTGAAGAACTGTGAATACTGCAGGAACGACAAGGGCTAGAGACTTCCCCTTTGGAGGATGGATCCCCCACGCCTTGGAGAGTCGTGCAGAAGTGATTTCCCGCCGGATGGACGCCAACAAGCCTTGCTACACGCAAATCGTGCGTTTGGCGTTTTTGGACGCTGCTGGGGCCCAGGAGGGACCAGGAGGTCGCAAATTGGACCTGCAGAGAGAGGGGACGTCGAGCAAGACAAGGAGCCCTCACTGAAGCAGGTAGCACCCGGAGAAGTGCCAAAAACAGGCACTACGAGGATGCGTGAAACGGTGCTCGCCGAAGTTGCACAAAGGAGTCCCACGTCGCCGGAGACCAACTTAGAAAGTCGTGCAATGCAGGTTAGAGTGCCGTGGACCCAGGCTTGGCTGTGCACGAAGGATTTCCGCCGGAAGTGCACAGGGGCCGGAGAAGCTTGCAAAGTCGCGGTTCCCAGCAATGCAGCCCAGCGAGGTGAGGCAAGGACTTACCTCCACCAAACTTGGGCTGAAGAGTCACTGGACTGTGGGGGTCACTTGGACGGTGTCGCTGGATTCGAGGGACCTCGCTCGTCGTGCTGAGAGGAGACCCAAGGGACCGGAGATGCAGCTTTTTGGTGCCTGCGGTTGCAGGGGGAAGATTCCGTCGACCCACGGGAGATTTCTTCGGAGCTTCTGGTGCAGAGAGGAGGCAGACTACCCCCACAGCATGCACAAGCAGGAAAACAGTCGAGAAGGCGGCAGGATCAGCGTTACAGAGTTGCAGTAGTCGTCTTTGCTACTATGTTGCAGGTTTGCAGGCTTCCAGCGCGGTCAGCGGTCGATTCCTTATCAGAAGGTGAAGAGGGAGATGCAGAGGAACTCGGCTGAGCTCATGCATTCGTTATCTAAAGTTTCCCCAGAGACAGAGACCCTAAATAGCCAGAAAAGAGGGTTTGGCTACCTAGGAGAGAGGAAAGGCTACTAACACCTGAAGGAGCCTATCACAAGGAGTCTCTGACGTCACCTGGTGGCACTGGCCACTCAGAGCAGTCCAGTGTGCCAGCAGCACCTCTGTTTCCAAGATGGCAGAGGTCTGGAGCACACTGGAGGAGCTCTGGACACCTCCCAGGGGAGGTGCAGGTCAGGGGAGTGGTCACTCCCCTTTCCTTTGTCCAGTTTCGCGCCAGAGCAGGGGCTAAGGGGTCCCTGAACCGGTGTAGACTGGCTTATGCAGAATTGGGCACCTCTGTGCCCAACAAAGCATTTCCAGAGGCTGGGGGAGGCTACTCCTCCCCTGCCTTCACACCATTTTCCAAAGGGAGAGGGTGTCACACCCTCTCTCAGAGGAAGTTCTTTGTTCTGCCATCCTGGGCCAGGCCTGGCTGGACCCAGGAGGGCAGATGCCTGTCTGAGGGGTTGGCAGCAGCAGCAGCTGCAGAGAAACCCCAGGAAGGGCAGTCTGGCAGTACCAGGGTCTGTGCTACAGACCACTGGGATTATGGAATTGTACCAACAATGCCAGGATGGCATAGAGGGGGCAATTCCATGATCATAGACATGTTACATGGCCATATTCGGAGTTACCATGGTGAAGCTACATATAGGTAGTGACCTATATGTAGTGCACGCGTGTAATGGTGTCCCCGTACTCACAAAGTTCAGTGAATTGGCTCTGAACAATGTGGGGGCACCTTGGCTAGTGCCAGGGTGCCCTCACACTAAGTAACTTTGCACCTAACCTTTACCAGGTAAAGGTTAGACATATAGGGGACTTATAAGTTACTTAAGTGCAGTGTAAAATGGCTGTGAAATAACGTGGACGTTATTTCACTCAGGCTGCAGTGGCAGGCCTGTGTAAGAATTGTCAGAGCTCCCTATGGGTGGCAAAAGAAATGCTGCAGCCCATAGGGATCTCCTGGAACCCCAATACCCTGGGTACCTCAGTACCATATACTAGGGAATTATAAGGGTGTTCCAGTAAGCCAATGTAAATTGGTAAAATTGGTCACTAGCCTGTTAGTGACAATTTGAAAGTAATGAGAGAGCATAACCACTGAGGTTCTGGTTAGCAGAGCCTCAGTGAGACAGTTAGGCACCACACAGGGAACATATACATGCACACCTATGAGCACTGGGGCCCTGTGTGACAGGGTCCTAGTGACACATACATATAGGCCACAAACCTATGAGCACTGGGGTCCTGACTAGCAGGATCCCAGTGACACATAACAACCATACTGAAAACATGGTGTTTTCATTATGAGCACTGAGGCCTGGCTATCAGGATCCCAGTGAGACAGTGAAAACAGTGACAAACACCCTGACATACACTCACAAACAGGCCAAAAGTGGGGGTAACAAGGCTAGAAAGAGGCTACCTTCTCACACAACCCCCCCCCAAACGAAGGACAATAAGGCTAACCTTGGCCAGTTGAGACTTTATTGTCTAAGTGGTGATAAGTAGAGAGTAGCTCTGCAATAGACTGGTTACTCCCTTTATCATCCACTATATGGTTACTTCCCTGTGGGGATGTAAACCACCCTGTTTGAAGTTTTTTAGCTAAGCAACAATGTGAAGATGTATTTTCAGAGTTTCTATCAGTAAGTTTTAGTTTAGAGCAGTGGGAATTATCCACTGAACCTATTTGTAATGATGGAAATGCCAGACAGGGATGCTGTCTCAGAAAAGCCATAGCTGGGCAAAAACTTTGTCCATCTGGCTGGAAGAGAGAACAGGGATGCTGTTTCTCTTGAGTTGGAGCAGGGCAGGGATGCTGTCCTATGAGCTCCACACTAGGGCAGGGATGCTGTCCTAAGTGTTGTGAGGTAGTGCAGGGTTTCTGCACTAAAGTTTCTCTGGGAGGGTTGGAGGGATGCTCCATGTTAACTAAAATGGTGCTGTTTTTCTCACCAATGTTAGTTATCCCACAGAGAGGTACTTCCACCTCAGGGAGTCCAGCTTTGCCAGCTGATGATTCCCTTGGAACAGGTGCCACCCCAGGAGAGGTTTCTCCCACCACAGGAATAGTATCCTGAATGGTAGGGTGGTTAGGGGATACTGTGATACCCTTTTTACCTGTTGATGGAGAGGGATCCTGAGTTTTCAGGCCTTCTCTCCTTTGCTTTTTCATTTCACTTGAAATGAGAGGGAACAATTCCTCAGGGATGCCCAGCATGGCTGCATGGGCATAAAACTCTACATCAGCCCAACCTGAGGCCTCTAGGTCATTACCTAAGAGACAGTCTACAGGTAAGCTAGGTGATACCACCACCTGCTTAGGGCCAGTAACTCCACCCCAACTAAACTGAATTATAGCTAAGGGAAGACACTTAGTGGAGTTATGGACATCAATAATCTTATACTGTTGTCCAATGATGTGTTGTTCAGGAGGCACTAGGTTTTCAGTCACCAGAGTGAAACTGGCACCTGTGTCCCTGTAGGCCAAGGCCTCAACACCATTTATTGAAACTGTCTGCCTGTACTTATCCATTGTAAGGGGACAAGCAGCCAGTGTGGCAAGGCCAATGCCACTAGGTGTGACAGAAACTGTCTTGGGACTGATTACATCAGTTTCCACTATGGACCCATAAGTGAACCCAACTACACCCTTTGCTTGACTGTTGCCAGCAGTCCCACCACTAGTACCACTACTGCTAGGGGCACTAGAGCTTGATGTATTAGTGGTGGTAGGCTCAGGGGGTTTACCTGGACAGGACTTATCCCCTGGCCTATGGCCTCTGTTTTTACACACAAAGCACCAAGGCTTTTTAATGTGTGCAGGTTGAGAAGAAGAGGAAGAATTAGTTTTATCCCCACCCTCTGAAGAGTGTTTAAGATTTGAAGTGGGATCTTTGGTTTTACCCTTATCCCCATGCTTATCTTGAGATTTTTCACCATCTTTCTTCTTATTGCCATCTTTGTCACCCCCTGTATGAACTTTTCTGTTCACCCTTGTTCTGACCCATTTGTCTGCCTTCTTTCCCAATTCTTGGGGAGAGGTCAGATCAGAGTCTACCAGGTACTGGTGCAACAAATCAGACACACAATTATTAAGTATATGCTCTCTCAGGATTGTGTTATACAGGCTTTCATAATCAGTAACTTTACTGCCATGTAACCACCCCTCCAAGGCCTTCACTGCCTGGTCAATGAAATCAACCCAGTCTTGTGAAGACTCCTTTTTGGTCTCTCTGAACTTTATCCTGTACTGTTCAGTGGTTAAGCCATAACCATCCAGGAGTGCATTCTTAAGAACTTGGAAATTATTGGCATCATTTTCTTTTACAGTAAGGAGCCTATCCCTACCTTTTCCACTAAATGATAGCCATAGGATAGCAGCCCACTGCTTTTGAGGGACATCCTGTACAACACAGGCCCTCTCAAGTGCAGCAAACCACTTGTTAATGTCATCCCCCTCCTTGTAAGGGGGAACTATCTTATGCAGATTCCTGGAATCATGCTCTTTTGCAGGATGACTATGGGGAATACTGCTGCTGCCACCATGGGTATCTAAACCCAACTTCTGTCTTTCCCTCTCTATTTCTAAAGACTGTCTATCCAAATCCAGCTGTTGCTTCTTGAGCTTCAGTCTGGTTTGCTCCACTCTCAATCTATTGAGCTCCCTTTCTAACAATCTGTCATCAGGGTGGGTGGGAGGGACATTTCTAGATACAGAGGTATGATGGGAATGAACAGAAGGAGACCTGTCCCTTACCAAGGGCACCCTAACAGCTTGGCTACCAGCATAATGTGAGAGCACATCATCAGTATGATGTGATTCAACCTCTGTACCAACTATGCTAGACTGTCTAGTAATGGGCAGGCTGAGAAGTTTCTTTCCTGAACCTTTTCCTGGGGGAGTCCCTGGATCAGATTGAGAACCATTAGCTACTTTTTCTACAGATTGGGCACTTATGGCCTTATCCTGTACTCTAAGCATATTAATTAACAGTTCTAAGGAAGGATTCTTCCCTACACTCAAACCTTTCTCTATGCAGAGACTCCTTGCTCCTTTCCAGCTAAGGTGATCATATGCAAGTTTGGACAGTTTAACATTTTGGCCTGTGCCAGACATTTTTAGAGAGAGTTAAAGTGATAGACAAAGAGAAAAAAGTTTTCAGAACTTTTTGGAAAGACAGAAAAAACTTTTTAAACTTTTAAGAACTTTTTGAAAGTTTAGAAGTACTTTTCAGCACTTAGAAAAGAGTGAAAAGAGGAAATGCAAAACTTTTTGGCTATGTGTATATACACTGACCTTGTTTTGTATATTTTTCTCTTATGAAAAGTACAATGACAAGAGTGGTAAGTAGTCTCAAAGCACTTATCCCACCACTGCACAACCAATGTAGGAGGCTGGACTGGCTTGTAGTGAGTACCAAGGGGTACTTGCACCTTGCACCAGGCCCAGTTATCCCTTATTAGTGTATAGGGTGTCTAGCAGCTTAGGCTGATAGATAATGGTAGCTTAGCAAAGCAGCTCAGGCTGAACTAGGAGACGTGTGAAGCTACTACAGTACCACTTAGTGTCATATGCACAATATCATAAGAAAACACAATACACAGTTATACTAAAAATAAAGGTACTTTATTTTTATGACAATATGCCAAAGTATCTTAGAGTGTACCCTCAGTAAGAGGATAGGAAATATACACAAGATATATATACACAATAGCAAAAATATGCAGTATAGTCTTAGAAAACAGTGCAAACAATGTATAGTTACAATAGGATGCAATGGGGAAACATAGGGATAGGGGCAACACAAACCATATACTCCAGAAGTGGAATGCGAACCACGAATGGACCCCAAACCTATGTGACCTTGTAGAGGGTCGCTGGGACTATTAGAAAATAGTGAGAGTTAGAAAAATAACCCTCCCCAAGACCCTGAAAAGTGAGTGCAAAGTGCACCAAAGTTCCCCTAAGGACAAAATAGTCGTGTTAGAGGGAGAATGCAAGGAAAACACAAATCAGCAATGCAACAACGATGGATTCCTGTCTGAAGGTACCTGTGGAACAAGGGGACCAAGTCCAAAAGTCACAAGCAGCTCGGAGATGGGCAGATGCCCAAGAAATGCCAGCGGTTGGTGCAAAGAAGCTCTTACTAGGCTGAAGAACTGTGAATACTGCAGGAACGACAAGGGCTAGAGACTTCCCCTTTGGAGGATGGATCCCCCACGCCTTGGAGAGTCGTGCAGAAGTATTTTCCCGCCGGATGGACGCCAACAAGCCTTGCTACACGCAAATCGTGCGTTTGGCGTTTTTGGACGCTGCTGGGGCCCAGGAGGGACCAGGAGGTCGCAAATTGGACCTGCAGAGAGAGGGGACGTCGAGCAAGACAAGGAGCCCTCACTGAAGCAGGTAGCACCCGGAGAAGTGCCAAAAACAGGCACTACGAGGATGCGTGAAACGGTGCTCGCCGAAGTTGCACAAAGGAGTCCCACGTCGCCGGAGACCAACTTAGAAAGTCGTGCAATGCAGGTTAGAGTGCCGTGGACCCAGGCTTGGCTGTGCACGAAGGATTTCCGCCGGAAGTGCACAGGGGCCGGAGAAGCTTGCAAAGTCGCGGTTCCCAGCAATGCAGCCCAGCGAGGTGAGGCAAGGACTTACCTCCACCAAACTTGGGCTGAAGAGTCACTGGACTGTGGGGGTCACTTGGACGGTGTCGCTGGATTCGAGGGACCTCGCTCGTCGTGCTGAGAGGAGACCCAAGGGACCGGAGATGCAGCTTTTTGGTGCCTGCGGTTGCAGGGGGAAGATTCCGTCGACCCACGGGAGATTTCTTCGGAGCTTCTGGTGCAGAGAGGAGGCAGACTACCCCCACAGCATGCACAAGCAGGAAAACAGTCGAGAAGGCGGCAGGATCAGCGTTACAGAGTTGCAGTAGTCGTCTTTGCTACTATGTTGCAGGTTTGCAGGCTTCCAGCGCGGTCAGCGGTCGATTCCTTATCAGAAGGTGAAGAGGGAGATGCAGAGGAACTCGGCTGAGCTCATGCATTCGTTATCTAAAGTTTCCCCAGAGACAGAGACCCTAAATAGCCAGAAAAGAGGGTTTGGCTACCTAGGAGAGAGGAAAGGCTACTAACACCTGAAGGAGCCTATCACAAGGAGTCTCTGACGTCACCTGGTGGCACTGGCCACTCAGAGCAGTCCAGTGTGCCAGCAGCACCTCTGTTTCCAAGATGGCAGAGGTCTGGAGCACACTGGAGGAGCTCTGGACACCTCCCAGGGGAGGTGCAGGTCAGGGGAGTGGTCACTCCCCTTTCCTTTGTCCAGTTTCGCGCCAGAGCAGGGGCTAAGGGGTCCCTGAACCGGTGTAGACTGGCTTATGCAGAATTGGGCACCTCTGTGCCCAACAAAGCATTTCCAGAGGCTGGGGGAGGCTACTCCTCCCCTGCCTTCACACCATTTTCCAAAGGGAGAGGGTGTCACACCCTCTCTCAGAGGAAGTTCTTTGTTCTGCCATCCTGGGCCAGGCCTGGCTGGACCCAGGAGGGCAGATGCCTGTCTGAGGGGTTGGCAGCAGCAGCAGCTGCAGAGAAACCCCAGGAAGGGCAGTCTGGCAGTACCAGGGTCTGTGCTACAGACCACTGGGATTATGGAATTGTACCAACAATGCCAGGATGGCATAGAGGGGGCAATTCCATGATCATAGACATGTTACATGGCCATATTCGGAGTTACCATGGTGAAGCTACATATAGGTAGTGACCTATATGTAGTGCACGCGTGTAATGGTGTCCCCGTACTCACAAAGTTCAGTGAATTGGCTCTGAACAATGTGGGGGCACCTTGGCTAGTGCCAGGGTGCCCTCACACTAAGTAACTTTGCACCTAACCTTTACCAGGTAAAGGTTAGACATATAGGGGACTTATAAGTTACTTAAGTGCAGTGTAAAATGGCTGTGAAATAACGTGGACGTTATTTCACTCAGGCTGCAGTGGCAGGCCTGTGTAAGAATTGTCAGAGCTCCCTATGGGTGGCAAAAGAAATGCTGCAGCCCATAGGGATCTCCTGGAACCCCAATACCCTGGGTACCTCAGTACCATATACTAGGGAATTATAAGGGTGTTCCAGTAAGCCAATGTAAATTGGTAAAATTGGTCACTAGCCTGTTAGTGACAATTTGAAAGTAATGAGAGAGCATAACCACTGAGGTTCTGGTTAGCAGAGCCTCAGTGAGACAGTTAGGCACCACATAGGGAACATATACATGCACACCTATGAGCACTGGGGCCCTGTGTGACAGGGTCCTAGTGACACATACATATAGGCCACAAACCTATGAGCACTGGGGTCCTGACTAGCAGGATCCCAGTGACACATAACAACCATACTGAAAACATGGTGTTTTCATTATGAGCACTGAGGCCTGGCTATCAGGATCCCAGTGAGACAGTGAAAACAGTGACAAACACCCTGACATACACTCACAAACAGGCCAAAAGTGGGGGTAACAAGGCTAGAAAGAGGCTACCTTCTCACACCAATCAGGTATGATCCAAAGTTACCATGTTTAAAAAGGGAGAGAGCATATGCACTTTAGCACTGGTTAGCAGTGGTAAAGTGCGCAGAGTCTAAAAGCCAGCAAAAACAGTGTCCAAAAAGTGGAGGGAGGCAGGCAAAAAGTTAGGGGTGACTACCCTAAGGCTGTCAGGTCTAACAGTCACCAAGTGGGATGTAGTCGCTGGAGGTGAGTACTTGGGGAGTGACAAGCTCGGTGATGGCTTTGCTGAATTGAGGTCTGGGTCCAGGTGGTCTGTAGACGAGCATGCCCCGAAGGCAGGAGGTAGGGTTGGTCTGATTCTGGAAGTGTAGTTGTTCATGGGTTGGCTGGTTCTGTGACTTGGTGGTTGTCAGGTGGAGGGTGATACCTCCTCCTGTACGGTTGACTCTGTCCTTGTGGATGATTTTGTAGTTGTCTGGAATGGCAATGGTGATGTCTTGGGTGATCCAGATCTCTTTGAGGAAGGTGGCGTCCGGGGCGGTCGAGTCAAGGAGGTCCCAGACTTCTACTGCATGCTTGAAGAGGGAGCGTATGTTAAGGAGTATGAACTTGAGGTGGCCGTCTGGGCTTGGTGCAGGATCGGGTGGTGATCGGTGGAGGGTGTGGCAGCATGAGTGGCACGAGAAGAGTCCATGAGTGTTCCTTGGATCAGCTAGGTGGCAGGCTGAGGAGCTTCCCAAGTTGAGGGCGACTAGAGTATTGAAGTTGAAACGATGGATGGAGCGAGAACCAGGTCTGTGGTGCTGGAGGTGCTCCAGGTGTGGACGGATGCAGATGGGCTGGCCTTTGGAGCACCTTTGGTGTGCCAGTGGCACGCCCGTTGTGTGCCCACACAGTGGCCACCCTTAAGAAGGGGAGGGAGGTGGGAGGGTCTGGACAGCTGAGATGTGGGAGGTTGGGAAAAGTGCTTCATGGGCAGGGTCTCAGGGTCAGCAGCCACAGGGAGGGAAGCGCAGGGAAGCAGCAATGGGGAAAGGTGCAGAAAAAAAGCAGAAAAGTAGCAAAGTAGCAAAGTAAACAAGAGAAAGAGTGAAATCCAGAGACAAAGTGGAAAAAAGACAGAAGCAGATGGCCACTAGGCCACCAGGGATGAGGTGGCCCTCGATCTCAGAGCTGGCAGGCTCTTTTGGCAACGAGATGCAATCTACGGAAATGAAGCACAATCAGTTTTACCTACAGGAAGCAAAACAGAGATCCTTCAGGCAGGGACGTAGTTTTGGTGGGGGTATTTGGGGTGTTACACCCATAATAAATGCCTTTTATGATAAATAGCTGGGCATAGGTGCTTTCAGTCAGCTATAGTGAGATGTCTGTCAGATTTCACCAGGACACACAGTCAAAAATGCACACACACACACACACACTCTCCCTCTGTCTGTTTGGATACTTACATTTGTTTCATTATTTCAAAAAATAATGTGCTTTATCTAACTTCATACCCCTACCACTCTGCATTCCTCTCCCTTTCCACTGCTCCTTATGCCCATCTTGGATGCCCTGCTCGTCGCATAATATATGTAACATTATAGGCCAGCATGATTGTTGGGAAATCTGAAGCTCACACCCCCTCAACCTTACTGATCAAGATACGCCCCTGCCTTCAGGAGACATTTAGACATTATTTATGTGGCATTGCTATCTGGAAGAAACAGATTTAGCTCCAGCTTAATGTGCACAGGGGTGGTGCAGGCTTTTCAATCAAATTTTTGAGGGGATGCAAAGCCACTCTGCGTGGCATAGCATAGTCTCATAGATATAGAGTATGGCAAGGTAGCGCAAAACACTGCATTGCCTTGCTCTGCGCCAAATAGGCATTCCAAGGACTTTGCAGTGGGTTTTCGCTCACAACACTAATGGATTATGATGCTGCCCCAGATTTATTAAATTGTGTAAACCTGGGGCGGAGCCAAAACCTTACGCCTCCCCAAAGCAGGCGTAAGAAGGAGACATATTTTTATTTCTCCTTGTTTTTTCCTCTTTCCATGTGTGCTGGAAAACGCCTAGTGGTATTGTTTTTGTCCAGGTAACTGCCCCTTCCTGCACAAACACAATCCTAGATTCAACAGATGCACCTTTGCACCATGGTGCAAAAGTGCCAACTTTGGCACTAGGCTGCCAAACTGGCACCAGCACAAGGAAAGGACAGGACTGCACCATATTTAATAAATTCTGTGCATTCCTGCCCTTTCACATTGGCATAAGACAGACCTGCAAGCAGAATTGTGGCTCTGCCCCATGCCAGAGTCCCATAAATGAGGCCCAAAGTTTGTAATTATTGAGGCAAAATTAGTCTTTGGTCCTGACTAATGTGGGCTCCTTCAACCTCTCCAAGAAATGGTAATAACTATTGTCATTCTCTTTAACCAGAAAACAGCCACTTGCATTTCTACATTGAAAGTACTGCACAATATTCTACCAATTATTTCTATTAATTGTCACAGATCCCTCATTCAGGTGCCTGTTATGTCGTGTCTACATTACAGCGATTATGTTTCTGCTAGATGACTTCAGTATGTATTAGGAAAACTAAAGATTGTTCAGAATGTTGTACCCAGATAAAATACTGGGAGCAGGGTTGAACCTTCAGAGGGGTGTTTGGGGTCTTACAGCCTCCTAAAGAATGTATTTTGTGATAAATAGTTGGGTGAAGGTGCATTCAGTTGGGTATGGCGAGGTGCTTGTCGGATTTCACCACAAATGTTTACACACAGGCAAAATCACACACACTCTCCCTCTCTCTGGGCCTTTGCACTACTCCTGCATCATTTTTTTGCCGCAGCGGTGGTGCTCCTCAGTGCTTTTCCTTCACCATTTAGCACCGTATTTAAAATATGACTCACCATGGTGCAGGATAGGGGACAGTAGCATTATTTGGGCGCTACGCCTGCAGAGTACATAGGAGCCCATTGTAAACCATTGTAAACAGTGGTATGCCCTCTTTTAGCGCCTGTTTTGAAGTGGTGAAAAAAATGACACAAGGAAATCTGGCCCTCCTAACAGGGGAATGCCCCTTTTCCACAGATTCTAACTGCTGCAAGCATAACGTAGCGCAAAGGGTTACAAAGTGGCGTAATGCATGCATTGCGCCACTTTGTACATATGGCGTGGCGTTTTTGGCCTACTAATGCCACATTAGAGTAAAGCAATGACGCTAATGTGGCATTAGAATGGCACTAGAGATTCCTAAATATGCCCCTCAGTTTGGCAAAATAGAAACATCTGGAGGTTGGTCCTGTGGAAGGCCCATGGAATTCCAGCAGGAGTGCAGATTTTATAAAAAAGAGTGTTTTGATTTACTGTGGGGGCTTTTTTTCCTTCCAGCTGGTTCAGGTCCATGGTATTGAGGGATCTGATTAGCTGGCTTCAACATGAAAGACATTTTTGAAGCCATTACAGGACGCACGGGCACAGTCTCAACTTAAACTTAGACCAAAAGTCTAAACTTAGACCAAAAGTTTAACTTTACTATGAGTAAAGTTAGATTTTAGGTCAAACTTAGGGCCTCATTATGACTTTGGCGGGCTGACCGGTGGCCTGTTAAGGCCATGGGGAGGAGGCCGCAGGCAAGCTGGAGGCCATCCCCTGCCATATTACTATGGCATGCTGGGCATCATTTTCTTAGCACTTCCTAGTGGTATTTGCCTTCTGAAATAGGTGAAACACCACTTAGTACAGTCTCTGAACCACACATTGAATGCTCTAATGCGGTTGCACAATGGTGAGGTAGGCACGATGCATGTTTATCATTCTTGATTACCATAATACTAAAAGGTCTCTTCTCTAAGAGTAGTATGAACAGTGGAAGAGTAACTAAAATGGGAATATTTTCCCTCATTTGAGTTTAATTCCATCAGAAAGCTATCCTGAGCTACATCCGGGTTAACCGATGACAGTCCACTAACTGAGCTTGACTGTAATCAGTGCTCGGGGTGTGATCCTACCAGTGCAGACACAGAACAGGGTTTATTGTTTCTTTACAGGTGCTGTAGAATACATTATCAGTTACACACTCCCAGGAGACTGATTGTTTTTTTTTACCTTAGTCATGTTCAGGATAATAATCACATAGCATATGCTACTTTTGTCCTTACAAATGTGCGCAACCCCATACAGGCTGTTAAAAAAACAGAAGCATGTTGACATCAGTTAATAAGTAATACCCTTAGGCCCTCATTACAACCCTGGCAGTAAATCCTGCTTACCGCCGTGCAGAAGACCACCAACATACCGCTGCGTCCGCGGAATTCCGCTACAGGTATTACGACCCACAGCCCGAATCCACCACAATAGAGACACCCACACAAGTCCGCCACACCAAAGGTCAGTGATAAACTGGTGAAAACAAAACCGACACTGTCACGCCAACATGAATACAGCCACAGTATCACGACCACGAATCAACGTGACGGTCTTTCAAACGTGGTAAACCATTTGCGGTACACACCGCTGCGCTCAAAAACACACACATTTACAAAACACCACCACATTGGACAATTCGAAATACACGCACCTGATACACATACACACACCACATCCACACACCCAACCCAATATAAACCACACACCCACATTACCCACAAACCCTCACAACCAGAAATTTGAAAGCAGGCACTACCAAAAACAACACCAGCATCCACAGACACACAACACCAACACATACACAACATCCACACACCTCAAACAACACACACCAACATCCCCTCACACATCACAACAGACACCACCTCACACATCACCCACACCACATCATGGCACCTCAACGACACCCCAGGTTCTCTGAGGAGGAGCTCAGGGTCATGGTGAAGGAACTCGTCCGGGTAGAGCCACAGCTAATCGGATCGCAGGTGCAGCAGACATCCATTGCAAGGAAGATGGAGCTATGGAACAGAATTGTCGATAGGGTGAACGTAGTGGGGCAGCATCCAAGAACACGGCATGACATCAGGAAGAGGTGGAAAGACCTATGGGGGAAGGTGCGTTCCATGGTCTCCAGACACCAGATTGCTGTACAGAGGACTGGCGGTGGACCCCCACTTCCTCCCCCACAACTAACAACATGGGAGGAGCAAGTCTTGGCAATACTGATTCCTGAGGGCCTCGCAGGAGTAGCAGGAGGACTGGACTCTGGTAAGTCAAATCTTTACTACTATATCCCACACCTCACCTGCATGCCATCACATACCCCCACCCTCACCTTCACCCCCATCACTCTAACAGCTCACATATGCCCCACTATCACAACCCAGCCATCCCAATACCAAGCCCTGCATGTAACACCAATGCATGGACACCCCTCACCCAAGCATGTCCAGTACAGAGACTCACTCATGCCCCCAAATCACCAATCACACAAGGACCAAGCAAATAATGCAAGCACAGGAGTGGAGGGTCACTCACGCATTGCACACGATGGCAAACACAGATACAATAATTATGCATTTACACCCCAACAGGACCCCTACCCAACGTCACTGGACAGGAGGTGCCAGACATATCCAGTCCCCCCACAGAAGAGGCCCACAGTGATGACAGCAGCTCTGCACGCCTGGATCAAGATGACCAGCCCGGCCGATCTGGGACCTCTGGACAGTCAGTTCCCCTGCCACTGTCACAAGCCACCACAGAGCCTCCCCCCTCAGCCTACACCAGCACAGCACCTACCCAGCGGGCCCATCCCTCTGTCCCAAGGACACATCATTCAGCAGTGTGTTCACCACTACAGGAAACCCAGGCAACCCCACTAACACAGGACGATCAGGGACCTGGGGGCAGTGGCAGTGGGCACACAGTTCAGGGGACAGAGGCACAGGATAACAGGGACGCTGGGAGGACTGCTGTGTGACAGGGGGAGGACAAGCCCAGGGAACCCACTCTCCACGAGGCACTCTCCATCATCATGGGAGCATACCATCATTCCCAGGAGACCATGGGCACGGTACTGTCTAAGTTTCAGGAGACCCAGGGGCTGCAGGAGGAACACTTGGGATCAGAGAGGACTTGATGTCCATTAACACCACCCTGGTCACCATTGCAAGGGTGCTGGCAGACCTTCTCAACACCAGGAGGGACACAGTGGCACAACAAGGGGCCCCTGACACTAGCCTGGACGATGAACAACCCTCCACCTCCGCCGGCGCTAGTGGACAGGAGGCACCGCCACAGGAACAACAGGACACCAGCACCCCACCCCTTGCAGATGGAGAACCAACCCGCAAACGGTCCCTGAGATCCAGGAACAAGACAGAGAACATTGCCAAGACCCCCGCCAGGAAATGAGACCCCCCTGAATGTCACCCTTCTGTCCCACTATGTCACCCTGTCCATCTTTAAACTGCCATTGCTCCACTTCTTATGTCCCTTTGGACAATGCATCTGTGAAACAAATAGACTGGACTCTACCATGGACATTACTCCACCATCCCACCAGCCCATTTTACAACCTCCTCCACTTATTAGCACAGGAATAAACATACTTAAATCACAAAACAATCTGGAGTCAGTCTGTGCTTTCACAAATGTGTAATTGCAATAACTATGGAATATAGCAATGTCAATTTACTTGTTCACATACCAAAGTAACACAGCTGTAGGCCAGCAGTAAACATAGCAGAGGGCACAAAGTGGGACCCAGAACTGTGAAATGGAAAGTCAAAGTCACAAGTCAGGGTCCATACACTAAATGAAAATGACAGACTTATGCTAGCTCAAACAATAGTATGAGATGTGGGAAGCAGTGACTTCTTTTTACCTGTGTCTCACTGGAAGTATTGCTGGATAATGTTGTTTTGGTTTTCAATATCCTCTTCTTCTGCCTCCTCTTCTTCACTGTCCACAGGCTCCACAGCTGCCACAAGACCACCAGCTGGACCATCCGCCTGCAGAAAAGGCACCTGCCGTCGCAATGCCAGGTTGTGCAGCATACAGCAGGCCACGATTATCTGGCATACCTTCTTCGGTGAGTAGTATAGGGATCCACCTGTCAGATGGAGGCACTGGAATCTGGGCTTCAGGAGGGCAAAGGTGCGTTCGATCTCCCTCCTAGTTCACCCATGTGCCTCATTGTAGCATTCCTCTGCCCTTGTCCTAGGATTCCTCACAGGGGTCAGTAGCCATGACAGGTTGTGGTACCCAGAGTCACCTGCAAATGTCGAGGGACAACTTTTAGACACACACTAACCCTTAGGGACAGCCCCATACCCAGACACCCATGTCAACTGTATTGGGACCTTGGGCTCACCTATTAGCAACACCCGGTGCCTCTGGAGGTGCCCCATCACATAAGGGATGCTGCTATTCCTCAAAATGTAAGCGTCATGCACAGAGCCAGGATACTTGGCATTCACATGGGAGATGTACTGGTCAACTGTATTGGGACCTTGGGCTCACCTATTAGCAACACCCGGTGCCTCTGGAGGTGCCCCATCACATAAGGGATGCTGCTATTCCTCAAAATGTAAGCGTCATGCACAGAGCCAGGATACTTGGCATTCACATGGGAGATGTACTGGTCTGCCAAACACACCATCTGCACATTCATAGAATGGTAGCTCTTCCAGTTTCTGTACACCTGTTCGTTCCTGCAGGGGAAAACAAATGCCACATGTGTGCCATCAATGGTACCAATGATGTTGGGGATGTGTCCCAGGGCATAGAAGTCACCTTTCACTGTGGGCAAATCACCCACCTGAGGGAACACGTTGTAGCTGCGCATGTGTTTCAGCAGGGCAGATAACACTCTGGACAACACGTTAGAGAACATTGGCTGGGACATCCCTGATGCCATGGCCACTGTTGTTTGAAAAGACCCACTGCCCAGGAAATGGAGTACAGACAGGACCTGCACTAGAGGGGGGATTCCTGTGGGATGGCAGATAGCTGACATCAGGTCTGGCTCCAACTGGGCACACAGTTCCTGGCTTCTTGCACGATCAAGTCTGTATGTGACTAGGATGTGTCTCTCTTCCATTTTCGACAGGTCCACCAGGGCTCTGTACATCGGAGGATGCCACCATCTCTCACCTGCCCCAGCGGACGTGCCCTATGGAGGAGAACAGCGAGCAGAGAGTCAGCCAACAGTGAGGTATCACAATGTGTTATTTGCAGAAATGTTATTAATCCGCAATGTGTTGGTATCTGTCTATATTCGCTGCCTTGATAGGTGTGACACAGTTAACATCCATCCCATGTGGCCTCCTGAAATGGCGGCTGCCTGACCTGTAAGGTGGGACAAGGGGATATAAGGTACTGTGTTGGTGTTGTCCACTGTCGCGGTGGGCAGTCGAACACCGCAGCACAATTCTGCATTGGTTAACTTTGGGCCCTATGGGTCCCAGGAGCCAATGACGATGTATGCCGGCGATGACGGTACGCACCGCCGCAGACGTGACCGCCATTTACTGTCTGTTCACTTACCTGATACCTGACCTTCAACAGGAGAGGACCTACACTGCAAGTGCTGCTGCGACCTGTGTCTGGAAGCCACAATGGCTCATGTCTCTGGGGAAAGGGCCCCTGCCTTCACTTCGGAGGAGTTGGAGAAACTAGTGGATGTGGTCCTCCCCCAGTACACACAACTGTACGGTCCTCCAGACAAACAGGTGAGTACACTGTGAGCATGTTGCAGGGGCAATGCCTGTTTTGAGTAGTGTGGATGGAAGATACATGGGGGGGGCTGAGGCATGCATGTGCGGATGGGGAGTGTATGTGCATCAGGGCATGGGTGGGAACTGGGGGCAATGAGTATGACGGTCTGGATGGGAAAGTCATTTCCTTTCCCCCTGTACCATTCCTCTAGGTCAGCGCCCACCAGAAGAAGGGTATTTGGCATGCCATCGCCAAGGACGTCCGGACCCTGGGGGTCTACCACAGACGGAGCACCCACTGCCGTAAAAGATGGGAGGACCTGCGCCGCTGGAGCAAGAAGATGGCGGAGGCCCAGCTGGGGACGGACTCCCAATGTGGGAGGGATGCCCATTGCACCATGACCCCCCTGATGTTCCGGATCCTGGCGGTGGCCTATCCGGAGTTGGATGGGTGCTTGAGGGCATCACAGCAGTCACAAGGAGGTGAGTACACTCTCATTCAGCTGACTCTGCACGCATTACGAGGTGTCTGGGCGGGGGAGGTGGGCAGTGAGATCCCCTAGGCCAGGGCTAACTTGGTAGGCAAGGTCCCATGTGAGGCAGGCCATGTGGCACCCCAAACCCACCAGTGGTAAGAGCCATCAACACCTAGTCAGGCTCCTGTGACTTCAGGGTGTGCAGCAATTGTGCTTAGGCCTCGTACCCCATGGTCAGCTGAAATTTCTAGGAACTGTCAGTGCAGGGTGTAGTGCAGAGGGCTACTCCCTGTGTGTTGTGTCTGCCAACGGTAGTGGTGTTGCATGCACTGAACATGTCTTTCTTCTGTCTCCCCCCCCCTTTTTGTGGTCTGCCTGTTCTTGTGTGCAGTAGCATCATCAGGTGGAGGAGCATTGGCACCGGAGCGGGAGGAAGCTGCATCCCACTTGGCCCTGGAGGGTGAAACAACAGAGTCTGAAGCCACCAATGGGACGGAGGGCGAGGGGAGCTCCACGGCAGGGACAGGAGCAGACATCAGTGACAGCGACTCCTCCTCTGAAGGGAGCTCCCTTGCGGTGGCAGGCACCTCTGTGCCCACCGCATCAACAGGTAAAGCCGCCACCCCCCCTACCAGCACCGCCCTCCCAGCAGCCCCTGAGTGTGTGTCCCGTGCCCGCTCACCCAGGAGGGTGGGCATCTCCTTCGCGCAAGGCACCTCAGGCCCTGCCCCAGTCAGCCGTGCTGCCCTCAATGAGGAGGCTATTGACCTCCTGAGATCCCTCACTGTTGGGCAATCTACCATTGTGAATGCCATCCAGGGTATAGAGAGGCATTTGCAACAAACAAATACATACCTGGAGGGCATTCATTCTGGGCAGGCAGCCCAACAGAGAGCATTTCAGGCTCTGGCCTTAGCACTGATGGCAGCCATTGTCCTTGTGTTCAGCATCCCCCCTCGAACTTCCTCCACCCAGACCCAATCGTCTGTACCTCAGCCTATCCAAAGAACACCATCAGACCAGCATGCACACTCATTAACACACAAGAGTGGCTCAGGCAAACATAAGCACCACACATCCCACAGGCACTCACACAAGCACCATCCCCATGCAGACACAGCAACATCCACTGTCTCCAATGTGTCCCCCTCCTCCACATCCTCCTCCTCCCTCCTTGTCTCGTCTCCACTCACACCAGCATGCACTACATCCTCAGCCACTGCCTCCATCACCAGCATGCCGATCACCACACACCGCTCACGTACACTCATCACCCCACTACAGTTCATACATCCCCAGTGTCCCCTCCCAGTGGGTCAGTGAGCCCTCCTCCTAAAGTACACAAACGCAGGCACACACCCACCCAACAGCCATCCACCTCACAACAGCCTCCGGCCCATGCACCTTCACCCAAATTCAGCAGACGTGCACCTGCTACAACCACTACCTCTACCTCCACTCCCAAACCCCCTCCATCTTTCCGTCCCAGTGTGTCTAAAAAACTCTTCCTTGCTAACATTGACCTCTTCCCTACACCTCCCCCCGTCCTTCCCCTAGGGCAAGGCTTTCAAGGTCCCAGCCCAGCACCTCAGCCACCACATCCCCAGGCACAGTGGTGGCAGCAACTGCGGGGTCATGGAGTGCGCCACCCATCAGGGCTGCCAGTGTGCCACATAGCGAAGGCAAGGACATTCCCCCACCTTCTAAGGTGAAAAAGGTGCCCACATCCCGGAGGGAGAAGCCAAAACTATCAGCCATCAAGGGCTCAGCAAAAACCAAAGGGGACAGTGGCAAGACAACTGCGGCACCATCAAAGTTGCAGAAGGGCCAAAAGCTGTAGAGCAGGTCAGGAGAGGGCATGGTGGCAGCGATGGAGGGACCAGTGTCACACTTTCTGTCCACGACCACGCCAACCTGTACTGCGGCGAACACCACTGTAGGAGGCTGGCCTGGCTTGTAGTGGGTACCAAAGGTACTTACACCTTGTGCCAGGTCCAGTTATCCCTTATTAGTGTAGAAGAGGTGTTTCTAGCAGCTTAGGCTGATAGAAGGCAGCTATGTCAAAGCCGCTTAGGCTGAACTAGGAGACATGCAAAGCTCCTACTATACCACTTATTTCATATGCACAATATCATAAGAAACACAATACACAGAGTTACTAAAAATAAAGGTACTTTATTTTTATGACAATATGCCACCAGTATCTCAGTGAGTACCTGTAGGAGGCTGGACTGGCTTGTAGTGAGTACCTAGGGGTACTTGCACCTTGCACCAGGCCCAGTTATCCCTTATTAGTGTATAGGGTGTCTAGCAGCTTAGGCTGATAGATAATGGTAGCTTAGCAGAGCAGCTTAGGCTGAACTAGGAGACGTGTGAAGCTACTACAGTACCACTTAGTGTCATATGCACAATATCATAAGAAAACACAATACACAGTTATACTAAAAATAAAGGTACTTTATTTTTATGACAATATGCCAAAGTATCTCAGAGTGTACCCTCAGTGAGAGGATAGGAAATATACACAAGATATATATACACAATACCAGAAATATGCAGTATAGTCTTAGAAAACAGTGCAAACAATGTATATTTACAATAGGATGCAATGGGGACACATAGGGATAGGGGCAACACAAACCATATACTCCAAAAGTGGAATGTGTACCACGAATGGACCCCAAACCTATGTGACCTTGTAGAGGGTCGCTGGGACTATTAGAAAATAGTGAGAGTTAGAAAATTAGCCCTCCCCAAGACCCTGAAAAGTGAGTGCAAAGTGCACTAAAGTACCCCTAAAGACAAAGAAGTCGTGTTAGAGGAATAATGCAGGAAAGACACAAACCAACAATGCAACAACTGTGGATTTCCAATCTAGGGTACCTGTGGAACAAGGGGACCAAGTCCAAAAGTCACAAGCAAGTCGGAGATGGGCAGATGCCCAGGAAATGCCAGCTGTGGGTGCAAAGAAGCTTCTACTGGACAGAAGAAGCTGCGGTTTCTGCAGGAACGCAAAGGGCTAGAGACTTACCCTTTGGAGGACGGATTCCTCTTGTCTTGTAGAGTTGAGCAGAAGTGTTTTTCCGCCAAAAGAATGCCAACAAGCCTTGCTAGCTGCAAATTGTGCGTTTAGCGTTTTTGGACGCTGCTGCGGCCCAGGAGGGACCAGGAGGTCACAAATGAGACCAGGAAGTAGAGGGGACATCGTGCAAGACAAGGAGCCCTCTTAGCAGCAGGTAGCACCCAGAGAAGTGCCAGAAACAGGCACTACGAAGATGCGTGAAATGGTGCTCACCCGAAGTTACACAAAGGAGTCCCACGTTGCCGGAGACCAACTTAGAAAGTCGTGCAATGCAGGTTAGAGTGCCGTGGACCCAGGCTTGGCTGCGCACAAAGGATTTCCGCCGGAAGTGCACAGGGGCCGGAGTAGCTGCAAAAGTCGTGGTTCCCAGCAATGCAGTCTAGCGAGGTGAGGCAAGGACTTACCTCCACCAAACTTGGACTGAAGAGTCACTGGACTGTGGGAGTCACTTGGACAGAGTTGCTGGATTCGAGGGACCTCGCTCGTCGTGCTGAGAGGAGACCCAAGGGACCGGTAATGCAGCTTTTTGGTGCCTGCGGTTGCAGGGGGAAGATTCCGTCGACCCACAGGAGATTTTTTCGGAGCTTCTAGTGCAGAGAGGAGGCAGACTACCCCCACAGCATGCACCACCAGGAAAACAGTCGAGAAGGCGGCAGGATCAGCGTTACAGAGTTGCAGTAGTCGTCTTTGCTACTATGTTGCAGGTTTGCAGGCGTCCAGCGCGGTCAGCAGTCGATTCCTTGGCAGAAGGTGAAGAGAGAGATGCAGAGGAACTCGGATGAGCTCTTGCATTCGTTATCTAAGGAATCCCAAGAGACAGAGACCCTAAATAGCCAGAAAAGAGGGTTTGGCTACTTAGGAGAGAGGATAGGCTAGCAACACCTGAAGGAGCCTATCACAAGGAGTCTCTGACGTCACCTGGTGGCACTGGCCACTCAGAGCAGTCCAGTGTGCCAGCAGCACCTCTGTTTCCAAGATGGCAGAGGTCTGGAGCACACTGGAGGAGCTCTGGGCACCTCCCAGGGGAGGTACAGGTCAGTGGAGTGGTCACTCCCCTTTCCTTTGTCCAGTTTCGCGCCAGAGCAGGGCTAAGGGGTCCCTGAACCGGTGTAGACTGGCTTATGCAGAATTGGGCACATCTGTGCCCAAGAAAGCATTTCCAGAGGCTGGGGGAGGCTACTCCTCCCCTGCCTTCACACCATTTTCCAAAGGGAGAGGGTGTCACACCCTCTCTCAGAGGAAGTCCTTTGTTCTGCCATCCTGGGCCAGGCCTGGCTGGACCCCAGGAGGGCAGCTGCCTGTCTGAGGGGCTGGCAGCAGCAGCAGCTGCAGTGAAACCCCAGGAAGGGCAGTTTGGCAGTACCAGGGTCTGTGCTACAGACCATTGGGATCATGGGATTGTGCCAACTATGCCAGGATGGTATAGAGGGGGCAATTCCATGATCATAGACATGTTACATGGCCATATTCGGAGTTACCATTGTGAAGCTACATATAGGTAGTGACCTATATGTAGTGCACGCGTGTAATGGTGTCCCCGCACTCACAAAGTTCAGGGAATTGGCTCTGAACAATGTGGAGGCACCTTGGCTAGTGCCAGGGTGCCCTCACACTAAGTAACTTTGCACCTAACCTTTACCAGGTAAAGGTTAGACATATAGGTGACTTATAAGTTACTTAAGTGCAGTGTAAAATGGCCGTGAAATAACGTGGACGTTATTTCACTCAGGCTGCAGTGGCAGGCCTGTGTAAGAATTGTCAGAGCTCCCTATGGGTGGCAAAAGAAATGCTGCAGCCCATAGGGATCTCCTGGAACCCCAATACCCTGGGTACCTCAGTACCATATACTAGGGAATTATAAGGGTGTTCCAGTAAGCCAATGTAAATTGGTAAAATGGTCACTAGCCTGTTAGTGACAATTTGGAAAGAAATGAGAGAGCATAACCACTGAGGTTCTGGTTAGCAGAGCCTCAGTGAGACAGTTAGGCACCACACAGGGAACACACACATATAGGCCACAAACTTATGAGCACTGGGGTCCTGACTAGCAGGGTCCCAGTGACACATAACAAACATACTGAAAACATAGGGTTTTCACTATGAGCACTGGGCCCTGGCTAGCAGGATCCCAGTGAGACAGTGAAAACACCCTGACATACACTCACAAACAGGCCAAAAGTGGGGGTAACAAGGCTAGAAAGAGGCTACTTTCTCACAGTACCCTCAGTAAGAACGTAAGTAATATACACAAGTTATATGTACACAAACCCAAATCAGGTAAGTAAGAGCAGGAAAAGTAATGCAAACAGTATAGGATTACAATAGGTTGCAATAGGAGAACATAGGTTTAGGGGCAACACAAACCATATACTCCAAAAGTGGAATGCGAACCACAAATGGACCCCAGACCTATGTGAGATTGTAGAGGGTTGCTGGGACTGTAAGAAAACAGTGAGGGTTACCAAAATACCCCACCGCAAGACCCTGAAAAGTAGGAGTAAAGTGCACCTACTACCCCCAGAGAGCACAATAGTCATGATAGGTGGACTCTGCAGGAAGGACAAACACCAGCAGTGCACTGACAACGGATTTCCAGACCTGAGGACCTGCAAGGCAAGGGGACCAAGTCCAATAGTCGCGACAGTGTCCAGGGGGGGCAGGAGCCCAAGAAACCCCGGATGAAGGTGCAATGAAGCTGCAAGTTGACTCCATGGCGTATCATGCCACCTGAACCTCACAAATCTCATGGCACGCAAGGCAAGGTGCGGGAATCGTACCGGCCACACTGCACGTGGAGCACTCTGGCCACCATGCCCGCTACAGAACCAGTGGAGAGATACATCCACTAAGTCAGTCCTTGGCAGGATGAAGAACTCTGGGCACAAAGCTCCCTCCAGAACCAATGGAGAGATACATCCACTACCTCAGTCCTTGGCAGGATGAAGCACTCTGTGCACAAAGCCCCCTCCTGAACCAGTGGAGAGATACATCCACTACCTCAGTCCTTGGCAGGATGAAGCACTCTGGACACAAAGCCCCCTCCAGAACCAATGGAGAAAGGCATCCACTACCGCAGTCCTTGGCAGGATGAAGCACTCTGGGCACTAAGCCCCCTCCAGAACCAGTATAGAGATACATCCACTACCTCAGTCCTTGGCAGGATAAAGCACTCTGGGCACTAAGCCCCCTCCAGAACCAGTGGAGACTGTTGTCCACTTGAGAGACTGTGGCTTTGCACTCCCCAGGATAAAGCAGTGGGCAAACCACCCACTGGAGAGACTTGAGAGACTGTGGCTTTGCACTCCCCAGGAAACAGCAATGGGCATGGAGTCCCCTCATGCAGCAGTGGCGTCGTGCGTTCATCAGGCTGAGGTGCCCCCCTCCCCCTCCCCCTGAGGTGCCTGTTTGTTTTCGATCTGATGCCCCTGCAGTGTTCTCTCCGTTTTCAGTCAGGTGTCATGTGTGGGCTTCGCCCATGCATTTTGGGCCCAGTGGTCCACAGACAATGATTAGTACACTATCCGGACTTGTGTAGTTGGTGTACATATTTGTATATCCTGAATTTGGAGTTTTGACTAATGGGCTTTTAATGATTACAATCGTTACAATTGTTTCCTTTTGTCCTTGCGTTCTTCCAGGGGGTGGCGGGGTGTATATATAGTGTTGCTGCATGTATTTGCGTGTATGTTGTTGTGTGTGAGGGTGAGGGTGGGGGTGTTGCATGTTGTGTGTGTTTGTCACTCTCTTACCTCCCCCCTCCCCTGTGTTGTAGGTGCAGTACTCGCGGTGGTCGCCGCCGCTCGTACTCCTGGTAGAAGAGGAGGTAAGCCAACATGGGTAACATCTGAAGTTCGGGCTCCATAGCGTCCTGGTTCCTCTTCGAGTGTCGAGAGGTGAGTGTTTTCCCTTCTGTGTACTGTTTCTGCCGTGCTTTTGATAGCGTTGGTTCCGCCCCGGAAAAGGTGGCGGATAGGCCTCTTGAAATACAGTGGGGGGTACTTTGTCTCCAGCCTGTCTGTTGGCGGTGTCCACCGCGCTGTTTGCTTCTACCGCCGTGGCGGTCGGAGTGTTAAAGTGGCTGTCTATGTTGGCGGTTTCCGCCATGGTCGTAATCCAATTTATGGATAAAGCAGGACTACACATCTTGCACATATTTTAGCTAGGCTACTGAAAGCAATGAGACCAGTGTAGCACAAGGTTTTTTCGATGGGGAATTTATTGCGAGTCCCTGAGTGATGGATTGCCCCACATTCCTTACAATTACAACATCAACCCTGCTACTAAAATGCACCACACCGTCCACACTACACATCACCCTCATTCCACCAGAAGTGTACCAAGAGTTGGAACATGCCACAAGCTGCTGGGGAAGGTTCAACATCATATGATCATAAACTATTGACGTTCATTGTTGTCTGCATGTGGGCACTTCCATGATTCTTGTAAAGGTTACTGATATCATTATACTAATACTATAAGTGATATTTCATTTTGTGTTTGTAAAATAACTGCAAGTTTACAAAGAAGAAATCCAGGTGGCTGACGTTACATTTAACATGCTACGTTAACTGTGTTATTTCCTCTCTTTTAAGGTTTTCTGTTGCAGGCACTATTCATCTTCTGAAAACCACAACCATTTTCCCAAGTATTTAACAACTATTTAGGGAGTCAGCGTTTCACATACCTGTCCTGCTGGAAAACTCTCCATCTGCACGGGGCACACAGCAAGAGCAGCAGACTGGTTCCCCTTCTGTAGGAGCTTTGAGGTGCCCTGGGAGGCAGCTCTCTCTGCAGACTGAGTGAGCAGTCTGTGAAGCAAAGTAGAGGAAAGATGGCACTGGGCTTAATTTGTTCAATGACTGCTGCTAGCCAAACCTACAATGTGCCATTCACCACAAGCACTAATGCCCATTTGGACTCATCTGCTAGTAAGATTGGAGAATGTAAGCATCATTGTCTTCCAATTAATATTCATTGTTTGGCTGAAGCAGATATGTATCTTTTAAAACATTTATTTTTTGATGGAAATATGCTAATATTTAAAATGTGTTCTATGCAACAATGCATATTTTATATGTCACATTTTAATTCCATTCATCATTGTAAGGAAATTAAACAATATTCTAGAATGTGCTTTTAGTTTGTACCACACTAGGTTTAACAACACATTTATAAAAAAGAAACTGCATGCAATGTGGAAAGTATGCCATTGTGCCGACAAGGTTCTGCATTTACAATGTTTATTTTCACACATTGTGAGGAATCATTGGCAGATGCTCTCATCAAGAAAGAGCCTGCAAAAGGAGCTAAGATATATATTCCTAAGGAGAGAGTGGACTCAATTCTTGCCACTTGTAAGTCAAGGAAACCTGCCTAGAGACGCTCTGAAGATAATAACTAAATTTGCACTTTAAATAGCATTTCTAGCGTCCAGTGATTGATTCAACCATGTGGGGTGTACGGCACACATTTCTGGTCCCAACTGTTAACATTGAACAGATTTAGTTGGACTAAGAAGGGCAGGACCACCCCCTCTCCTTCCTTGGGCCTTTCTCCCACAGTGGACCGATACCAACATTAGTAAACCACTCTCTGCTCTTCCCCTTAACGAGGCCTAAACATTTTGGACTATAGCAACAAACCCTTCCACTACAAGGCACTCCAACAACCAGGTTTCCTGCAGGAACATTACAGGGTAGTCGGTTAAGACCTCTCTATGGTTTTGCATTTCTCTAAAGGCTTTCATCATGTATGTTCTATACCAGGACACAGCCTGGCAGTAGAGGCCATGACTCCTACCAGTCGATTTCATCAGCACATCCTCCAACCTAGTGTGGAATAATAAAGCGACCATGGGTGTTTTTGAAACAATGACTCCCCATTCTCCGGGAGATGTACCTCTGATGATCATGGCATCCTTTCCTCCTAGTCTTGTCAAACTCCTGCGGTGAGAAAGATTTGAGTCCTCAAGTCTGGGGCTCTATCATTATAGGAATCATAGTAACAATTCTTTCTTGCGACCCATCATGTTCCCACCAGCTCCTTTTGACAGCTGTTTTCTGTCCTAAATCCCGGGCCATATCAAGGGAAATTTGATTATATTTTAACCGTCCATGTTCATATAAATTCTCATCCTACTTCTGGATTCCTCTTAGTTCTACATGGGATCAATACCCAGGAGAGTTGTGCCTTCATTGAAGCTTCCTTCTGCTGAAATTCTCTAGATCCAGAAATCCCATTTTCTGGCGCCACAATTATCCATTACACTTAGTTTATGATTGATTTTCATGCTTTCCACAGAAGGCAGGTGGAGCCTGTTCTTTTTTTGGATCTCTGAACACTCTTCAGTGATTTGACAGATTACCCATGACTGGAAATACATCCTTCTTCTGACTGAAGCCATTGGACAGGAGGTTTGGCCCACCCAGTGGCTTCTCTAACAGATGGTCTATATGGATATGGTTCCTTTAAGATTTAAGAGGGAGTCTCAATGAACCATCACCTGTAGTTGAACAATTAGGTTGTCTTCAATTCTTCATCTCTTGTAATTCCAGAAAATAGAGCATGAGTAAAGCTTAGTACATGTTTTTCCACCAAGTGATGTGGATGTTAATATTTGTGGTCAGTTTCTTGTTGCCTTTATACACACTCATTTTACAGCCTAGCTTGGCTGCTATCTTTATACATAACCTTTGAACTTAAAGCACTTGCCAAATCTACTACTGCACTCCCAAGTATTACACTCACATTTACCTTCAAGGTAAATGCAGGTTGATGATTTCTAATTAGGTATTTCAACAGCATGCCTGCTGTTTTGGGTGCGGGTGAGCTTCGACCGCTATCCCAGTAGCTGAAGCACTGGTTGATACTACTGCTGGAGCCCTTATCTGACTGGCACTGGTCTGGGAATTCTGCATTATTGAGGAATTGTTTCCATATCACCTCCTAACCCTAAATCATCCCTCCTTCATCTCTCCTGTTTAAGCCATTGTGCAGTTTTGATTACAACAGTGTAATGCTACATATTTGGGGTTAGGCCAAATCTCGCTAAGTTCCATCTGTGGGATACTTTCACCTGAAACTGTGATCTCAGGGGGTGATGGGCTCTGAGCAACAGCACACTTAGGGCCCTATTTATACTCTTTGACGCAAAACTGCGCTAACGCAGTTTTGCGTCAAAAAATGTAACACAGGCTAACCCCATTACAACGCGCCAGCCGGGCGTCATATTTATGGAATGACGCTAGCCGCCGCTGCTGTCTGGTGAGTGTAAAAAAAAAACACGCAATTACGTCGCAAACAGAGTATAAATATGCCCCTTACTCTTTCTTTTACTTTGCAGGCATACATGACCTGCACAGATGGAATACATTTCCTGACTGCAACTCACCCAGACTGCTGCACCCTTAAGAAATTAAACAACATTCAAAAGGGGGTCCCTCTCTTCATATGGTGTAAAAGAGCAAGAGATTCCTGAATGTATTTAAGGAGAAAAGAAAAATAGAAACTATTAAAATAAACCAATAAGTATAGGACATCTCTATGGGTAACCTGTAATTGGATGCCATCATTATCACACTCATTATAATCTGATTCAAAGGTGTTCGGAAATGATTGGGTGTGCACCAACATTTGCACATTTGGTAATTACCAGGCTTTTACCCCTGACAAACTTTGGGTGTTTGACTTGGGAAAAACGTGAAGTTGCGGATTTAGAGGCAAAACCTATAATTCAGATGTGCACACTAACATAAGTTAACACAAGTTATCTTAGTGAGATCCAGTTTTTGTTGCAGAAGTAGGTAAAAAAAGCCCGTGGGAAAGAACAGTGAATATGCTGGTCTTTGAAAAGGAAGCTTTTTAAATGTTCTTAGGAACTAAGGGGCAGATTTACTCAGATTTTGCATTGGAGTTGTGTGACTTTTGTGGTGAAGCCACAACGCAAAATCATTTTTATTTACTAGGCCAGAGACAGTATTTTGTATGATCTAGTAATTACAAAGTAGGGCAAGTCAGTGCATTGAAAAAGAGTTTCATGGATGCAGTGTGGGCGCTCACAGATGTGGCAGCAGCTTGAATACTCAAATATCCCAAGTCCCTGATATTACGGCGCTTAGTGGCACTTACAACCCTTGGATGGTAAAACCACAACCACACACAGTGAGACCGGACTAACTAAGTCTCCAAAGCATTAAATAATAGCGATCCTTGGCGTCAACTGATTACAGACAAACGTAGACCCTCAGATGGAATATTCCGGATCTTGAAGAAGTCCCCGATTACTGGAGTGGCACTATACACTGGAATTTAGGTGCTTCCAACTCGATCATCCTTGTCCTGATGATGACCCCACCTTGACTCACCTTAATACGGGATCGAAACGTCAACACATCTCCAAAGAGTGGTTGAGACTGATACAAAGAAATGTTGTGAAACTTCAGGGCTTCCTGGATTGAAGGAGCCACTTGAAGTTCATCATTTTCTTAACAGCACACTCTGCACCGATTGTATATATCACCTGCACTTCAACACCTTCACTGTTTTATAGGAGCACCTACCGTGACGAATGTAAAATCTAAATGAACAGAATGACATGTTCAACCGAGATTTACAAAAAACGTTGTGATTAATATTATATTATAGATGAAGTAATACATTTTCTTTTGTATTACATTATTGGTACACTTGGAAATCTTTTTAAGTCTGTTATATTCCGCGGAAAGTCTAGGTTACTTCTCCCTAGCACTGACCTTGAATTTGATTACATAGATGTGGACATGTTCCTAGATTTACAAAGATTGTAAACCTGGGAATATGTCAAAATGCTGCACAATCCCCAGTTTCCCCTTGTCACTTCCTCTTTTGATGTGTGCTGCATATTGCGTCACACATAGAAAGAGGAAAGTGTGCCTTCCTGCACAAAAACAATCCTGACAAAGTGCAAGGGTGCCTCCAATGGTGATAGGTAGCACACAGTGTACAAGCACCAGGAGGCACTGGGAAGCCTCCAAATCCCTCCCTTTCATGCAACACAGCACAGAAACATGGTGTGCTGCCCCTCGCTGTGTGAGGAATTAGTAACATGGCCCTAACAGCTGTCTACCCTGGCAAATCAAATTGGGCATCATAGAAACATCCAGTGCCATATTCTAATGGAAGAGATTCAGAGTTCCAGCAACTATATATTTACAGCACATCTCATCTATCAAACTTCCACATTTATCATCAAATGATACATGAAGAACATTTTTGCGAAGGGTATACATTGGACTTGGACTTCTCTGCTGAGTCACCCCCTAACCTTTCGCCATCACCTCTTTTTATTGCTAGGGACTCTCCGCTCTTTATCACTGCTAACCAGTACCAAAGGCCTTCTGCTCTCTCCTTTAAGCATGGTAGAATTGGCTAATGCCTGATTGGCATATTTCATTTACTTTTATAGTGGTATACCACATGCCATACACCTAAGTACTGTAAACTAAATGCTACTTGTGGCCTGCAGCACGTATTGTTCCACCCACTTAAGTAGCCCTTAAGCAGGTCACAAGCCTGCCATTAAATGCAGTGTTAAACCGCCAATTTGACTTGGCAATATAGTCCCCTTGGCATGTCTTAAAGACCCCTTTTATGGCATAAACATCATCCCTACGGAAGGCCCTAGAAAGCTTCAGACAGGGTACATTTTGCTTTACCCCGTGTCCTGTTTAATGGTCAATCGCTCTGTGTCATAGCTACCAGAGGATTGAGCCCTGGGTAATTTGGTGACTTGATTAGTTCACCTTGACAAGGATTGTGTTTAGTTCTTGAAGTTGGTAGTCCCCCCCCCCCCAAAAAAAAAAATCTTCCTAAATTATAATTCAGTGGAGTCACCTTGGACTTGTGTTTTTGCTGTGCTACTCAGTGATTTAATCTGAACTGTAAAGAAGCAGAGTTCAGCTCATGCACCTGCAGCAGCATTCAAGTATTACCTACCAAGAAGCAGCCAGAGAGTTCAGCTCGTGCACCTCTGGCAGCATTCAGGCATTACCTACCAAGAAGCAGCCAGAGAGCTCAGCTCGTGCACCTCCAGCAGCATTCAGGCATTACCTACCAAGAAGCAGCCAGAGAGTTCAGCTCGTGCACCTCCAGCGGCATTCAGGCATTACCTACCAAGAAGCAGCCAGAGAGCTCAGCTCGTGCACCTCCAGCGGCATTCAGGCATTACCTACCAAGAAGCAGCCAGAGAGCTCAGCTCGTGCACCTCCAGCGGCATTCAGGCATTACCTACCAAGCAGCAGCCAGAGAGCTCAGCTCGTGCACCTCCAGCGGCATTCAGGCATTACCTACCAAGAAGCAGCCAGAGAGCTCAGCTCGTGCACCTCCAGCAGCATTCAAGCATTACCTACCAAGAAGCAGACAGAGGGCTCAGCTTATGCACCTCCAGCAGCATTCAGGCATAACCTACCAAGAAGCAGAGTTCAGCTCATGCACCTGCAGCAGAACTCAGGCATTGCCTACCAAGAAGCAGAGTTCAGCTCATGCACCTGCAGCACCATTCAGGCATTACCTACCAAGCAGCAGCCAGAAAGCTCAGCTCGTGCACCTCCAGCAGCATACAGGCATTACCTACCAAGAAGCAGAGTTCAGCTCATGCACCTGCAGCAGCATTCAGGCATTACCTACCAAGAAGCAGACAGAGGGCTCAGCTCATGCACCTCCAGCAGCATTCAGGCATTACCTACCAAGAAGCAGAGTTCAGCTCATGCACCTCCAGCAGGATTCAGGCATTACCTACCAAGAAGCAGAGTTCAGCTCATGCACCTGCAGCAGTATTCAGGCATTGCCTACCAAGAAGCAGAGTTCAGCTCATGCACCTGCAGCAGCATTCAGGCATTACCTACCAAGCAGCAGCCAGTAAGCTCAGCTCATGCACCTCCAGCAGCATTTAGGCATTACCTAACAAGAAGCAGAGTTCAGCTCATGCACCTGCAGCAGCATTCAGGCATTACCTACCAAGAAGCAGACAGAGTGCTCAGCTCATGCACCTCCAGCAGCATTCAGGCATTACCTACCAAGAAGCAGAGTTCAGCTCATGCACCTGCAGCAGCATTCTGGCATTACCTACCAAGAAGCAGACAGAGGGCTCAGCTCATGCACCTCCAGCAGCATTCAGGCATTACCTACCAAGAAGCAGAGTTCAGCTCATGCACCTGCAGCAGCATTCAGGCTTTACCTAGCAAGCAGCAGCCAGAAAGCTCAGCTCATGCACCTCCAGCAGCATTCAGGCATTACCTACCAAGAAGCAGAGTTCAGCTCATGCACCTGCAGCAGCATTCAGGCATTACCTACCAAGAAGCAGACAGAGGGCTCAGCTCATGCACCTCCAGCAGCATTCAGGCATTACCTACCAAGAAGCAGAGTTCAGCTCATGCACCTGCAGCAGCATTCAGGCATTACCTACCAAGAAGCAGAGTTCAGCTCATGCACCTCCGGCAGCATTCAGGCATTACCTACCAAGAAGCAGCCAGAGAGCTCAGCTCGTGCACCTCTAGTGGCATTCAGGCATTACCTACCAAGAAGCAGCCAGAGGGCTCAGCTCGTGCACCTCCAGCGGCATTCAGGCATTACCTACTAAGAAGCAGCAAGAGAGCTCAGCTCGTGCACCTCCAGCAGCATTCAGGCATTACCTACCAAGAAGCAGCCAGAAAGCTCAGCTCGTGCACCTGCAGCAGCATTCAGGCATTACCTACCAAGAAGCAGACAGAGGGCTCAGCTCGTGCACCTCCAGCAGCATTCAGGCATTACCTACCAAGAAGCAGCCAGAGAGCTCAGCTCATGTACCTCCAACGGCATTCAGGCATTACCTACCAGCCAGAGAGCTCAGCTCATGCACCTCCAGCGGCATTCAGGCATTACCTTCAAGAAGCAGCCAGAGAGCTCAGCTTGTGCACCTCCAGCAACATTCAGGCATTACCTACCAAGAAGCAGAGTTCAGCTCATGCACCTCCGGCAGCATTCAGGCAATACCTACCAAGAAGCAGCCAGAGAGCTCAGCTCGTGCACCTCCAGCAGCATTCAGGCATTACCTACCAAGAAGCAGCCAGAGAGTTCAGCTCGTGCACCTCCAGCGGCATTCAGGCATTACCTACCAAGAAGCAGCCAGAGAGCTCAGCTCGTGCACCTCCAGCGGCATTCAGGCATTACCTACCAAGAAGCAGCCAGAGAGTTCAGCTCGTGCACCTCCAGCGGCATTCAGGCATTACCTACCAGCCAGAGAGCTCAGCTCATGCACCTCCAGCGGCATTCAGGCATTACCTTCAAGAAGCAGCCAGAGAGCTCAGCTCGTGCACCTCCAGCAGCATTCAGGCATTACCTACCAAGAAGCAGCCAGAGAGTTCAGCTCGTGCACCTCCAGCGGCATTCAGGCATTACCTACCAAGAAGCAGCCAGAGAGCTCAGCTCGTGCACCTCCAGCGGCATTCAGGCATTACCTACCAAGCAGCAGCCAGAGAGCTCAGCTCGTGCACCTCCAGCGGCATTCAGGCATTACCTACCAAGAAGCAGCCAGAGAGCTCAGCTCGTGCACCTCCAGCAGCATTCAGGCATTACCTACCAAGAAACAGACAGAGGGCTCAGCTCATGCACCTCCAGCAGCATTCAGGCATAACCTACCAAGAAGCAGAGTTCAGCTCATGCACCTGCAGCAGCACTCAGGCATTGCCTACCAAGAAGCAGAGTTCAGCTCATGCACCTGCAGCACCATTCAGGCATTACCTACCAAGCAGCAGCCAGAAAGCTCAGCTCATGCACCTCCAGCAGCATACAGGCATTACCTACCAAGAAGCAGAGTTCAGCTCATGCACCTGCAGCAGCATTCAGACATTACCTACCAAGAAGCAGACAGAGGGCTCAGCTCATGCACCTCCAGCAGCATTCAGGCATTACCTACCAAGAAGCAGAGTTCAGCTCATGCACCTCCAGCAGGATTCAGTCATTACCTACCAAGAAGCAGAGTTCAGCTCATGCACCTGCAGCAGTATTCAGGCATTGCCTACCAAGAAGCAGAGTTCAGCTCATGCACCTGCAGCAGCATTCAGGCATTACCTACCAAGCAGCAGCCAGTAAGCTCAGCTCATGCACCTCCAGCAGCATTTAGGCATTACCTAACAAGAAGCAGAGTTCAGCTCATGCACCTGCAGCAGCATTCAGGCATTACCTACCAAGAAGCAGACAGAGTGCTCAGCTCATGCACCTCCAGCAGCATTCAAGCATTACCTACCAAGAAGCAGAGTTCAGCTCATGCACCTGCAGCAGCATTCTGGCATTACCTACCAAGAAGCAGACAGAGGGCTCAGCTCATGCACCTCCAGCAGCATTCAGGCATTACCTACCAAGAAGCAGAGTTCAGCTCATGCACCTGCAGCAGCATTCAGGCTTTACCTACCAAGCAGCAGCCAGAAAGCTCAGCTCATGCATCTCCAGCAGCATTCAGGCATTACCTACCAAGAAGCAGAGTTCAGCTCATGCACCTGCAGCAGCATTCAGGCATTACCTACCAAGAAGCAGACAGAGGGCTCAGCTCATGCACCTCCAGCAGTATTCAGGCATTACCTACCAAGAAGCAGAGTTCAGCTCATGCACCTGCAGCAGCATTCAGGCATTACCTATCAAGAAGCAGAGTTCAGCTCATGCACCTCCGGCAGCATTCAGGCATTACCTACCAAGAAGCAGCCAGAGAGCTCAGCTCGTGCACCTCCAGTGGCATTCAGGCATTACCTACCAAGAAGCAGCCAGAGGGCTCAGCTCGTGCACCTCCAGCGGCATTCAGGCATTACCTACTAAGAAGCAGCCAGAGAGCTCAGCTCGTGCACCTCCAGCAGCATTCAGGCATTACCTACCAAGAAGCAGCCAGAAAGCTCAGCTCGTGCACCTGCAGCAGCATTCAGGCATTACCTACCAAGAAGCAGACAGAGGGCTCAGCTCGTGCACCTCCAGCAGCATTCAGGCATTACCTACCAAGAAGCAGCCAGAGAGCTCAGCTCATGTACCTCCAACGGCATTCAGGCATTACCTACCAGCCAGAGAGCTCAGCTCATGCACCTCCAGCGGCATTCAGGCATTACCTTCAAGAAGCAGCCAGAGAGCTCAGCTCGTGCACCTCCAGCAACATTCAGGCATTACCTACCAAGAAGCAGAGTTCAGCTCATGCACCTCCGGCAGCATTCAGGCATTACCTACCAAGAAGCAGCCAGAGAGCTCAGCTCGTGCACCTCCAGCAGCATTCAGGCATTACCTACCAAGAAGCAGCCAGAGAGTTCAGCTCGTGCACCTCCAGCGGCATTCAGGCATTACCTACCAAGAAGCAGCCAGAGAGCCCAGCTCGTGCACCTCCAGCGGCATTCAGGCATTACCTACCAAGCAGCAGCCAGAGAGCTCAGCTCGTGCACCTCCAGCGGCATTCAGGCATTACCTACCAAGAAGCAGCCAGAGAGCTCAGCTCGTGCACCTCCAGCAGCATTCAGGCATTACCTACCAAGAAGCAGAGTTCAGCTCATGCACCTCCGGCAGCATTCAGGCATTACCTACCAAGAATCAGCCAGAGGGCTCAGCTCGTGCACCTCCAGCGGCATTCAGGCATTACCTACCAAGAAGCAGACAGAGGGCTCAGCTCGTGCACCTCCAGCAGTGTTCAGGCATTACCTACCAAGAAGCAGACAGAGGGCTCAGCTCCTGCACCTCCAGCAGCATTCAGGCATTACCTACCAAGAAGCAGCCAGAGAGCGCAGCTCATGCACCTCGAGCGGCATTCAGGCATTACCTACCAGCCAGAGAGCTCAGCTCATGCACCTCCAGCGGTATTCAGGCATTACCTTCAATAAGCAGCCAGAGAGCTCAGCTCGTGCACCTCCAGCGGCATTCAGGCATTACCTACCAAGAAGCAGAGTTCAGCTCATGCACCTGCAGCAGCATTTAGGCATCACCTACCAAGAAGCAGAGTTCAGCTCATACACCTGCAGCAGCATTCAGGCATTACCTACCAAAAAGCAGCCAGAGAGCTCAGCTCGTGCACCTGCAGCAGCATTCAGGCATTACCTACCAAGAAGCAGAGTTCAGCTCATGCACCTGCAGCAGCATTCAGGCATTACCTACCAAGAAGCAGAGTTCAGCTCATGCACCTGCAGCAGCACTCAGGCATTACTGACCAGATTTGGATTAGAAGTATCTTTATCGTCAATTACTGAGCACAAGACAGGTACTTCTTGGAAATAAATAATCTTGTTGCATCTTGCATATAGAAAGAAGGCTGGACAGTGATCAGGAACCTCAGA
This sequence comes from Pleurodeles waltl, assembly GCF_031143425.1. Lineage (NCBI taxonomy): Eukaryota > Metazoa > Chordata > Amphibia > Caudata > Salamandridae > Pleurodeles > Pleurodeles waltl. The sequence goes on from NC_090439.1 coordinate 1,191,464,078, forward strand.
TAATTGCACTGGAAACTGACACATCACGTCACCTCTCAGCAAATAGGCAGCCGGGTTCAGGCCCAGCCTCATCTTCCAAAAACTGAAATGGCCGGATGACTCAATCAATGCTGCAGAGAACTGAGTGGCAGAGGTTTTTGAATCCCGTCAAAGAGAGGTCGTCAATGCTCTCGAACACTGGATATTCTGAGGATAAGATTAGTACAACTCTCTTTTAAATAGCAGGCCCTTAAAAAATGAAAATCTATCTTATGTGTGTAGACAAAACAAAACTCAGAACCACCCAATGTACAGACAGGTTTACATGTAAACATGTTAATATTCACCTTGTATTGTGTAAAGAACATTATCGACAGTGCAGCTGTTTCCCAATGGATTTGTCTTGAATCTAACACAATAAAGAACAGGCAGAGATAAAAATAATTCATTGAGTTTATTATTTCATTTGTATCTTGAAAAATGCATTTCACAACAAAACCCAAGTCTGTTTCAGATTCAAGGTTAATGAGGTAAAGTGCTCCTAGGAAAGTGTGAATGACAAGGCTTTGGAAGTTGGTTTATCTGGGATAATCTCATACACAATAAACTGCGATAACATGATGTCTTAACATCACAATACCCCAGGATAGTGATCCCTTAGACCCCTTGCACGCAGTGCTCTGGGGCGATGGGTAACCCAGGATAGTGATCCCTTAGACCCCTTGCACGCAGTGCCCTGGGGCGATGGGTAACCCAGGATAGTGACCCCTTAGACCCCTTGCACGCAGTGCTCTGGGGCGATGGGTAACCCAGGATAGTGATCCCTTAGACCCCTTGCACGCAGTGCCCTGGGGCGATGGGTAACCCAGGATAGTGACTGGGGCGATGGGTAACCCAGGATAGTGATCCCTTAGACCCCTTGCACGCAGTGCCCTGGGGCGATGGGTAACCCAGGATAGTGATCCCTCAGACCCCATGCACGCAGTGCCCTGGGGCGATGGGTAACCCAGGATAGTGATCCCTCAGACCCCTTGCACGCAGTGCCCTGGGGCGATGGGTAACCCAGGATAGTGATCCCTCAGACCCCTTGCACGCAGTGCTCTGGGGCGATGGGTAACCCAGGATAGTGATCCCTCAGACCCCTTGCACGCAGTGCCCTGGGGCGATGGGTAACCCAGGATAGTGATCCCTCAGACCCCTTGCACGCAGTGCCCTGGGGCGATGGGTAACCCAGGATAGTGATCCCTTAGACCCCTTGCACGCAGTGCCCTGGGGCGATGGGTAACCCAGGATAGTGACTGGGGCGATGGGTAACCCAGGATAGTGATCCCTTAGACCCCTTGCACGCAGTGCTCTGGGGCGATGGGTAACCCAGGATAGTGATCCCTTAGACCCCTTGCACGCAGTGCTCTGGGGCGATGGGTAACCCAGGATAGTGATCCCTTAGACCCCTTGCACACAGTGCCCTGGGGCGATGGGTAACCCAGGATAGTGATCCCTTAGACCCCTTGCACGCAGTGCTCTGGGGCGATGGGTAAGGCTGTCTCACACCTAACCAGATAAAAGGTTCCTATGGCTTCAGACCAAAACTAATGTCTTGTGCCAGAGCCTGGCTGTCAAGAAATCACAGAGCACAGCGGGTTCTATCCCAGCACACGCATGCACAGATAAATCACAGAGCACAGCGGGCTCTATCCCAGCATACGCATGCCCAGATAAATCACTGAGCACAGCGGGATCTATCCCAGCATACACATGCGCAGATAAATCACTGAGCACAGCGGGCTCTATCCCAGCATACGCATGCCCAGATAAATCACAGAGCACAGCGGGTTCTATCCCAGCATACGCATGCGCAGATAAATCACTGAGCACAGCGGGTTCTATCCCAGCATGCGCATGCCCAGATAAATCACAGAGCACAGCGGGCTCTATCCCAGCATACGCATGCCCAGATAAATCACTGAGCACATACGGTTCTATCCCAGCATACACATGCACAGATAAATCACTGAGCACAGTGGGTTCTATCCCAGCATGCGCATGCCCAGATAAATCACAGAGCACAGCGGGCTCTATCCCAGCATGTGCATGCCCAGATAAATCACAGAGCACAGCGGGCTCTATCCCAGCATACGCATGCAGAGATAAATCACTGATCACAGCGGGTTCTATCCCAGCATAAGCATGCGCAGATAAATCACTGAGCACAGCGGGTTCTATCCCAGCATACGCATGCAGAGATAAATCACTGAGCACAGCAGGCTCTATCCCAGCATACGCATGCAGAGATAAATCACTGAGCACAGCGGGTTCTATCCCAGCATAAGCATGCGCAGATAAATCACTGAGCACAGCGGGCTCTATCCCAGCATACGCATGCGCAGATAAATCACTGAGCACAGCGGGTTCTATCCCAGCACACGCATGCACAGATAAATCACTGAGCACAGCGGGTTCTATCCCAGCACACGCATGCACAGATAAATCACTAAGCACAGCGGGTTCTATCCCAGCATACGCATGCGCAGATAAATCACTGAGCACAGCGGGTTCTATCCCAGCATGCTCATGCCCAGATAAATCACTGAGCACAGCGGGCTCTATCCCAGCATACGCATGTACAGATAAATCACTAAGCACAGCAGGTTCTATCCCAGCATGCGCATGCCCAGATAAATCACAGAGCACAGCGGGTTCTATCCCAGCATACGCATGCCCAGATAAATCACAGAGCACAGCGGGCTCTATCCCAGCATACGCATGTACAGATAAATCACTGAGCACAGCAGGTTCTATCCCAGCATGCGCATGCCCAGATAAATCACAGAGCACAGCGGGCTCTATCCCAGCATACGCATGCCCAGATAAATCACAGAGCACAGTGGGTTCTATCCCAGCATGCGCATGCCCAGATAAATCACTGAGCACAGCGGGCTCTATCCCAGCTTGTGCATGTGCGGATAAATCACTGAGCACAGCGGGTTCTATCCCAGCACACGCATGCACAGATAAATCACAGAGCACAGCGGGCTCTATCCCAGCATAAGCATGCACAGATAAATCACTGAGCACATTGGGTTCTATCTCAGCATGCGTATGCCCAGATAAATCACTGAGCACAGCGGGCTCTATCCCAGCATACGAATGCACAGATAAATCACTGAGCACAGCGGGTTCTATCCCAGCATACGCATGCACAGATAAATCACTGAGCATAGCTGGTTCTATCCCAGCATACGCATGCACAGATAAATCACTGAGCACATTGGGTTCTATCTCAGCATGCGTATGCACAGATACATCACTGAGCACAGCGGGTTCTATCCCAGCAAGTGCATGTGTGGATAAATCACAGAGTACATTGGATTCTATCCCAGCATGAGAATGTGTGGATAAATCACCAAGTACCGTGGGCTCTATCTCAGCATGCGTATGCACAGATAAACAGGAAGCATATGCACAGATAAATCACTGAGCACAGTGGGTTCCATCCTAGCATGCGCAGATAAATCATTGAGCACAGTGGGTTCTATCCCAGCATGCACAGATAAATCATTGCGCACAGTGGGCTTTATACCACCACGTGCAGATAAATCACTGAGCCCAGCAGGTTCTATCCCAGCATGCGTGGAGAAATCACTGAGCACAGTGGGTTCTATCCCAGTATGCACATGTGCAATGAAATCAGAGAGCACATTGGGTTCTATCCCAGCACAAGTGGATAAAAAATCACTGAGCACAGCGGGTTCTATCCCAGCATGAGCATGTGTGGATACATCACTGAGCACACTGGGTTATTTCCCAGCATGCATGGGTTAAGCACTGAGCAGAGGAGGTTCTATCCTAGCATGTGCATGCGTTGATAAATCACTGAGCACAGCAGGTTCTATCCTAGCATGCGCAGGCATCGATAAAACACTGATCCTATAGAGGTTTCTATCTCAACATGCTTATATGTGTATAAATCATTGAGCACAGTGGGTTCTTTCCCAGCATGCTCAGGTGTGGATAAATCACTGAGCACAGTGGGTTTTATCCCAGCATGTGCGGATAAATCACAGACCACAGTGGGTTCCATCCCTGCATGTGCAGATAAATCACTGACCACAGCGGGTTCCATCCCAGCATGTGCAGATAAATCACTGAGCACAGCGGGTGCTTCCCCAGCATGAGCATGCATGGATAAATCACTGAGCACAGCGGGTTCTTACCCAGCATGCATGGGTTAAGCACTGAGCTGAGCGGGTTCTATCCCAGCATGCCCGGATAAATCATAAAACTAAGCAGGTTCTATCCCAGCATGCACATGTGTGGATAAATCACTGACCACAGCGGTTTCCATCCCAGCATGTGTAGATAAATCACAGAGCACAGTGGGTTTCTATCCCAGGATTTGCGGATAAATCACAGAGCACAGTGGGTTTCTATTCCAGCATGTGAAAATAAATCACAGAGCACAGTGGGTTTGTGCAGATAAATCACAGAGCACAGTGGGTTTCTATCCCAGCATGCGCATGCATTGATAAATAACTGAGCACAGCGTGTTCTTTCCCAGCATCCGCCTACATGGATAAATCACAGACCACAGTGGGTTTCTATCCCAGCATGCGCATGCATTGATAAATCACAGAGCACAGTGTTTTTCTATCCCAGCATGTGCGGATAAATCACAGAGCACAGTGGACTTCTATCCCAGCATGTGCGGATAAATCACAGAGCACAGTGGGTTTCTATCCCAGCATGCGCATGCATTGATAAATCACAAACCACAGTGGGTTTCTATCCCAGCATGCACATGCATTGATAAATCACAGAGCACAGTGTTTTTCTATCCCAGCATGTGCGGATAAATCACAGAGCACAGTGGGTTTCTATCCCAGCATGCGCATGCATTGTTAAATCACAGGGCACAATGGGGTTCTATCCCAGCATGCGCATGCCCAGATAAATCACAGAGCACAGCGGGCTCTATCCCAGCATACGCATGCCCAGATAAATCACTGAGCACATAGGGTTCTATCCCAGCATACGCATGCACAGATAAATCACTGAGCACAGCGGGTTATATCCCAGCATGCGCATGCCCAGATAAATCACAGAGCACAGCGGGCTCTATCCCAGCATGCGCATGCCCAGATAAATCACAGAGCACAGCGGGCTCTATCCCAGCATACGCATGCAGAGATAAATCACTGATCACAGCGGGTTCTATCCCAGCATAAGCATGCGCAGATAAATCACTGAGCACAGCGGGCTCTATCCCAGCATACGCATGCAGAGATAAATCACTGAGCACAGCAGGCTCTATCCCAGCATACGCATGCAGAGATAAATCACTGAGCACAGCGGGTTCTATCCCAGCATAAGCATGCGCAGATAAATCACTGAGCACAGCGGGCTCTATCCCAGCATATGCATGCGCAGATAAATCACTGAGCACAGCGGGTTCTATCCCAGCACACGCATGCACAGATAAATCACTGAGCACAGCGGGTTCTATCCCAGCACACGCATGCACAGATAAATCACTAAGCACAGCGGGTTCTATCCCAGCATACGCATGCGCAGATAAATCACTGAGCACATTGGGTTCTATCCCAGCATGCTCATGCCCAGATAAATCACAGAGCACAGCGGGCTCTATCCCAGCATACGCATGTACAGATAAATCACTGAGCACAGCAGGTTCTATCCCAGCATGCGCATGCCCAGATAAATCACAGAGCACAGCGGGCTCTATCCCAGCATACGCATGCCCAGATAAATCACAGAGCACAGCGGGTTCTGTCCCAGCATGCGCATGCCCAAATAAATCACTGAGCACAGCGGGCTCTATCCCAGCTTGTCCATGTGCGGATAAATCACTGAGCACAGCGGGTTCTATCCCAGCACACGCATGCACAGATAAATCACAGAGCACAGCGGGCTCTATCCCAGCATAAGCATGCACAGATAAATCACTGAGCACATTGGGTTCTATCTCAGCATGCGTATGCCCAGATAAATCACTGAGCACAGCGGGCTCTATCCCAGCATACGCATGCACAGATAAATCACTGAGCACAGCGGGTTCTATCCCAGCATACGCATGCACAGATAAATCACTGAGCAAAGCTGGTTCTATCCCAGCATACGCATGCACAGATAAATCACTGAGCACATTGGGTTCTATCTCAGCATGCGTATGCACAGATACATCACTGAGCACAGCGGGTTCTATCCCAGCAAGTGCATGTGTGGATAAATCACAGAGTACATTGGATTCTATCCCAGCATGAGAATGTGTGGATAAATCACCAAGTACGGTGGGCTCTATCTCAGCATGCGTATGCACAGATAAACAGGAAGCATATGCACAGATAAATCACTGAGCACAGTGGGTTTCATCCTAGCATGCGCAGATAAATCATTGAGCACAGTGGGTTCTATCCCAGCATGCACAGATAAATCATTGCGCACAGTGGGCTTTATACCACCACGTGCAGATAAATCACTGAGCCCAGCAGGTTCTATCCCAGCATGCGTGGAGAAATCACTGAGCACAGTGGGTTCTATCCCAGTATGCACATGTGCAATGAAATCACAGAGCACATTGGGTTCTATCCCAGCACAAGTGGATAAAAAATCACTGAGCACAGCGGGTTCTATCCCAGCATGAGCATGTGTGGATACATCACTGAGCACACTGGGTTATTTCCCAGCATGCATGGGTTAAGCACTGAGCAGAGGAGGTTCTATCCTAGCATGTCCATGCGTTGATAAATCACTGAGCACAGCAGGTTCTATCCTAGCATGCGCAGGCATCGATAAAACACTGATCCTATAGAGGTTTCTATCTCAACATGCTTATATGTGTATAAATCATTGAGAACAGTGGGTTCTTTCCCAGCATGCTCAGGTGTGGATAAATCACTGAGCACAGTGGGTTTTATCCCAGCATGTGCGGATAAATCACAGACCACAGTGGGTTCCATCCCTGCATGTGCAGATAAATCACTGACCACAGCGGGTTCCATCCCAGCATGTGCAGATAAATCACTGAGCACAGCGGGTGCTTCCCCAGCATGAGCATGCATGGATAAATCACTGAGCACAGCGGGTTCTTACCCAGCATGCATGGGTTAAGCACTGAGCTGAGCGGGTTCTATCCCAGCATGCCCGGATAAATCACAAAACTAAGCAGGTTCTATCCCAGCATGCACATGTGTGGATAAATCACTGACCACAGCGGTTTCCATCCCAGCATGTGTAGATAAATCACTGAGCACAGCGGGTTCTATCCCAGCACACGCATGCACAGATAAATCACAGAGCACAGCGGGCTCTATCCCAGCATAAGCATGCACAGACAAATCACTGAGCACATTGGGTTCTATCTCAGCATGCGTATGCCCAGATAAATCACTGAGCACAGCGGGCTCTATCCCAGCATACGCGTGCACAGATAAATCACTGAGCACAGCGGGTTCTATCCCAGCATACGCATGCACAGATAAATCACTGAGCATAGCTGGTTCTATCCCAGCATACGCATGCACAGATAAATCACTGAGCACATTGGGTTCTATCTCAGCATGCTCATGCCCAGATACATCACTGAGCACAGCGGGTTCTATCCCAGCAAGTGCATGTGTGGATAAATCACAGAGTACATTGGATTCTATCCCAGCATGAGAATGTGTGGATAAATCACCAAGTACGGTGGGCTCTATCTCAGCATGCGTATGCACAGATAAACAGGAAGCATATGCACAGATAAATCACTGAGCACAGTGGGTTCCATCCTAGCATGCGCAGATAAATCATTGAGCACAGTGGGTTCTATCCAGCATGCACAGATAAATCATTGCGCACAGTGGGCTTTATACCACCACGTGCAGATAAATCACTGAGCCCAGCAGGTTCTATCCCAGCATGCGTGGAGAAATCACTGAGCACAGTGGGTTCTATCCCAGTATTCACATGTGCAATGAAATCACAGAGCACATTGGGTTCTATCCCAGCACAAGTGGATAAAAAATCACTGAGCACAGCGGGTTCTATCCCAGCATGAGCATGTGTGGATACATCACTGAGCACACTGGGTTATTTCCCAGCATGCATGGGTTAAGCACTGAGCAGAGGAGGTTCTATCCTAGCATGTCCATGCGTTGATAAATCACTGAGCACAGCAGGTTCTATCCTAGCATGCGCAGGCATCGATAAAACACTGATCCTATAGAGGTTTCTATCTCAACATGCTTATATGTGTATAAATCATTGAGCACAGTGGGTTCTTTCCCAGCATGCTCAGGTGTGGATAAATCACTGAGCACAGTGGGTTTTATCCCAGCATGTGCGGATAAATCACAGACCACAGTGGGTTCCATCCCTGCATGTGCAGATAAATCACTGACCACAGCGGGTTCCATCCCAGCATGTGCAGATAAATCACTGAGCACAGCGCGTGCTTCCCCAGCATGAGCATGCATGGATAAATCACTGAGCACAGCGGGTTCTATCCCAGCATGCCCGGATAAATCACAAAACTAAGCAGGTTCTATCCCAGCATGCACATGTGTGGATAAATCACTGACCACAGCGGTTTCCATCCCAGCATGTGTAGATAAATCACAGAGCACAGTGGGTTTCTATCCCAGGATTTGCGGATAAATCACAGAGCACAGTGGGTTTCTATTCCAGCATGTGAAAATAAATCACAGAGCACAGTGGGTTTGTGCAGATAAATCACAGAGCACAGTGGGTTTCTATCCCAGCATGCGCATGCATTGATAAATAACTGAGCACAGCGTGTTCTTTCCCAGCATCCGCATACATGGATAAATCACAGACCACAGTGGGTTTCTATCCCAGCATGCGCATGCATTGATAAATCACAGAGCACAGTGTTTTTCTATCCCAGCATGTGCGGATAAATCACAGAGCACAGTGGGCTTCTATCCCAGCATGTGCGGATAAATCACAGAGCACAGTGGGTTTCTATCCCAGCATGCGCATGCATTGATAAATCACAAACCACAGTGGGTTTCTATCCCAGCATGCACATGCATTGATAAATCACAGAGCACAGTGTTTTTCTATCCCAGCATGTGTGGATAAATCACAGAGCACAGTGGGTTTCTGTCCCAGCATGCGCATGCATTGTTAAATCACAGGGCACAATGGGTTTCTATCCCAGCATGCGCATGCATTGATAAATCACTGAGCACAGCGTGTTCTTTCCCAGCATGTGCGGATAAACGACAGAGCACAGTGGGTTTGTATCCCAGCATGCGCATGCATTGATAAATCACTGAGCACAGCAAGTTCTTTCCCAGCATGCGCATGCATTGATAAATCACTGAGCACAGCGAGTTCTTTCCCAGCATGCACATTTATGGATAAATCACAAACCACAGTGGGTTTCTATCCCAGCATGCGCATGCATTGATAAATCACAGAGCACAGTGGGTTTCTATTCCAGCATGTGCGGATAAATCACAGAGCACAGTGGGTTTCTATCCCTGCATGCGCATACATGGATAAATCACTGAGCACAGCGGGTTGTATTTCAGCTTATCTGTGCTTGGTTTTCATGAAAGAGGATTGGAAGGGCTTCCGGATGCTCTGATCATTGTATAAACCTATGCTCCAGAGGAAGGTTCTTCACTTTTGAAGAGAGAAGGGACAAGGGACACACACGCCATAACCTTCTATGTGGTGAGACACCTTGAGCAAAAAGAAGGGAGAATAAGAAGAAAGCTGTCAGACTTCCTGAAGGAAGCATGGGCCACAAGAATCAAGTGGAGCAGGGAGGACATGAAGTGTGTTTATGAGCGAAAGCAAGGTTAGTGCTGGCCAGATTGATTTTACTAAACACAGCATTGATTAGCAAGCTTTGTCAAAGATTAACTTGACTTTGATCAGCTGTACCAGTTTTGATCTGCATGCAAATAATTAGTTTTAATATATAACATTAAATTGATGTATAATACTTGCCTGCATTGCATATTATGTTCAAGAACCTAATTAGAAATCAATCTAAAACTGTAACTTAAAGGAATTTGATGCAAACAGGAGCTGCCCTCTCCATCAATGTCTTACCTAGTGATTCTAAATGTCTCTTTCTATATATGCATGTAAAATTATACTACCTTTAAAATAAAAAAAATCATACGAACCTTGCGTATTCTGTTTCAAAATGTGATATTCTTTTAGGATATAACCTTGATCCATTAGAGCCTTCCTAAGAAAATCCTTTTTGATGCAGAAGATAGGAAACCTGACATCCCCAAACTTGTAAAATGTTGATCCAAGGCATGCAAAGAACATTAGATGACCTCCCTTTTTTAACAGTGAGGAGACATTTCTCACAGCATCACAGAAGGACTTCTCAACTGTTACAAACTTCTCCAATATGTATGACAAGGCCAGACAGTCCACAGGGGGCAGGAAAGTGGGCACCATTGGATTTCTGCTGGTGACATCACATTTCATAATATTTATGATTTGTTTTTGAAGAACTCCTTGTATCTCATTCAACACTCCACTGAAAATAAAGACATGTCATTACTAACATGCAATTAAATATTCAGCTTTTTTTGTAGCATAAGCTTCAATAGTACGTCTGATATACACTTTGGCCCTCCTTACAACATTGGCGGTAAATGCCGCTTACCGCCGTGCAGAAGACTGCCAACACACCGCTGCGGCCGTGGAATTCTGCCACAGGTATTACGACCCACAGCTCGGAATCCGACAAAATATAGACAACCACACAAGTCTGCCATACCAAAGGTCATTGATAAACTGGCGATAACAAAACTGACACCGTCACGCCAACAGGAATACGCCCACACTATCACGACCCACGAATCGAAGCAGCGGTCTTTCAACCGCGGTATTCCATGGGCGGTACACACCGCCGCGCTCAAAATACACACACAACTACAAAACACAACCACATTGGACAAATCGAAATACACACACCTGATACACATACACACACCACTCCCACACACCCAATACAATATAAAACACACACCCACATTACCCACAAACCCTTACTACCAAAAATTCTGACGAAGGCCAGAGAGACAGCGCAGCAAAGACAACACCAGCATACAGAGGCACACAACACCATCACACATACACATCCACGCACAAAACACCACACACCCCTAAACGTCACCCCATACATCACAACACACACCACCTCACACATCACCCACACCACCCCATGGCACCGCAAAGCCACCCCAGGTTTTCTGAGGAGGAGCTCAGGGTCATGGTGGAGGAAATCATCTCGGTAGAGCCACAGCTATTCAGGTCACAGGTGCAGCACACCTCCATAGCTAGGAAGATGGAGCTATGGCGCAGAATCGTGGACAGGGTCAACGCAGTGGGACAGCACCCAAGAACACAGGATGACATCAGGAAGAGGTGGAATGACCTACGGGGGAAGGTGCGTTCCGTGGTCTCAAGACACCACATCGCGGTTCAGAGGACTGGCGGCGGACCCCCACCTCCTCCCCCGCTACTAACAACATGGGAGGAGCAGGTCTTGGCTATACTGCATCCTGAGGGCCTCGCAGGAGTAGCAGGAGGAATGGAATCTGGTAAGTCAAATCTTAACTATTACATCCCCCACCCTACCTGCATGCTATCACATACCCCCACCCTCGCCCTCACCCCCATCACTCCAACACCTCACAGATGTCCCACTGTCACAAACAACACATCCCAACACTAGGCCCAGCATGCAACAACAAAGCATGGACACCCATCACCAATGCATGGCCACTAAACATACCCACACAGACCCCTAAACAATTAGCACACAAGGTCCTACACAGGAATGGAAGCACTGGGGTACAGGGTCACCCACCCATTGCACATCATGGCACACACAGATGCAATAATCATGCCTTTACACCCCTGCAGGACCCCTACCCAACGTCACCGTACAGGAGGTTCCAGACATGTCCACTCCACCCACAGAAGAGGCCCACAGTGATGACAGCTGCTCTGTCCACCTGGATCTAGAGGACCAGCCCGGCCCATCTGGGACCTCAGGACAGTCGGTTCCCCTCACACTGGCACAGGCCTCCACAGAGCCTCCCCCCTCAGGAAACAACAGCACAGCACCCTCCCAGCGGGCCCATACCTCCGTCCCCAGGACTCGTCAAGCAGCAGTGTGTCCACCACTACAGGGAACCCAGGCTAACCCACCAACCCAAGAACAGCAGCGACCTAGGGGCAGTGGTAGTGGGCACATGGTTCAGGGGACAGAGGCCCAGGAACACAGGGAAACTGGGAGGGCTGCTGTGCGACAGGGGGAGGACAGGCCCAGGGAACCCACTCTCCACGAGGCCCTCTCCAACATCATGGGAGCCTACCATCATTCCCAGGAGACGATGGCTATGGTACTGGCCAAGTTTCAGGAGACCCAGCGGCTGCAGGGGGAACAGTATTTGGGGTTCAGGGAGGAACTCAAATCCATCAATACCACCCTGGGCACCATTGTAGGGGTGCGGAAGGAACTCGTGAACACCAGGAGGGACACTGAGGCACATCAAGGGGCCCCTGACACTATCATGGACTATGACCTGCCCACCAGCTCCGCCAGCACTATTGGACAGGATGCACCGCCACAGGACCACCACACCAGCACCCCACCACCTGCAGAGAGAGAACCACCCTGCAAACAGTCCCTGAGATCCAGGACAAAGACAGAGAACAATGCCAAGACCCCCGCCAAGAAATGAGACCACCCTGATTGTCATCTTTCTGTCCCGCTTTGGCACTTTAGCACTTAAATAAACATCCTTAAATCACAAAACAATCTGGAGTCAGTCTGTGCTTTCACCAATGTGTATTTGAAATAACTGGGGAAAATAGCAATGTCCATTGTATCGTCAAGATACCTATGTCACACAGCTCTAGTCCATGAGGAAACATAGCAGAGGTAACACAGTGGGACCCACATCTGTGAAATCGAAAGGGAAAGTGACAAATCAGGGTCCATACACTGGGTAAAAGTGACAGACAGATGAGAGGTAGAACAAGTGTATCAGATGTAGGAGGCAGTGATGTCTTCTTACCTGTGTCTCACTGGAAGTATTGATGAATCACGGTGTTTCTGTTGTCTATGTCCTCTTCTTCTGCCTCCTCTTCTTCACTGTCCACAGGCTCCACAGTTGCCACAACACTTCCTTCAGGACCATCCTCCTGCAGAAAAGGCACCTATTGTTGCAAAGCCAAGTTGTGCAACATACAGCAGGCCACACTGATCTGGCACACCTTCTTTGGTGAGTAGTAGAGGGAACCACCTGTCATATGGAGGCACCTGAACCTGGCCTTCAGGAGGCCAAACGTCCTCTCTATAACCCTCCTAGTTCGCCCATGTACCTCATTGTAGTGTCCCTCTGCCCTTGTCCTGGGATTCCTCACTGGGGTCAGTAGCCATGTCAGATTGGGATAGCCAGAGTCACCTGCAAATGTCGAGGGACAACTGTTAGACACACACTAACCCTTAGAGACAACCCCAGACCCAGGCAACTATTCACACTGTATACGGTCCATGTCCTCACGTAATAGCCACACACGGTGCCTCTGGAGTTGCCCCATCACATAAGGGATGCTGCTATTCCTCAGAATGTAAGCATCATGCACTGAGCCAGGAAATTTAGCATTCACATGGGAGATGTACTGGTCTGCCAAACACACCATCTGCACATTCATAGAATGGTAACTCTTCCAGTTTCTGTACACCTGTTCACTCCTGCGGGGAGCATAGAAGTCACCTTTCACTGTAGGCAAATCCTCCACCTGAGGGAACACGATGTAGCTCCGCATGTGTTTCTGCAGGGCAGACAACACTCTGGACAACACGTTTGAGAACATAGGCTGGGACATCCCTGATGCAATGGCCACTGTACTTTGAAAAGACCCACTTTCCAGGAAATGGAGTACTGACAGCACCTGCACTAGAGGGGGGATACCTGTGGGATGGCAGATAGCTGACATCAGGTCTGGCTCCAACTGGGCACACAGTTCATGGATTGTGGCATGATCAAGTCTGTAGGTCACAATTACATGTCGCTCTTCCATTGTCGACAGGTCCACCAGCGGTCTGTACACCGGAGGATGCCGCCATCTCCTCACCTGCCCCAGCGGACGTGCTCTATGGACGTGAACAGCGAGCACAGAGTCAGCCAACACTGAGGTACGAAAACACAACTTTATTGCTCACATTTGTCAATCCGCTATGTTCCTGTCTTAGTGTGTATGGAAGGCCTAGATATGTGTGACGCATTTAAAAATAATGCCATGTGGCCCCCTGAAATGGCGGCTGTCTGACCTGTAAGGTGGGACAATGGGATATGAGGTAACTGCGCTGGCGTTGTACACCGTCTCGGTAGGCGGTCGAAGACCGCAGCACAATCCTGCCTTGGTTAACATTGGACCCTATGGGTCCCAGGAGCCAATGACGATGTATGCCGGTGGTGACGGTACGCACCGACAAGGACGTGACCGCCCTTTTCTCTCTGTTCACTCACCTGATACCTGATCTTCAACAGGGGAGGACCTACACTGTAAGTGCAGCTGTGACCTCAGTCTGGAAGCGACAATGGCTACAGTGTCTGGGGAAAGGGCCCCTACCTTCACATCAGAGGAGTTGGACAAACTAGTGGATGGGGTCCTCCCCCAGTACACGCTACTCTACGGTCCTCCAGACAAACAGGTGAGTACACAGTGAGCATGCTGTATGGGCAATGCCTGTTTGGAGTGGTGTGGATGGGAGATGGGGAAGGGAATGAGGCATGCATGAAACGACGGTGAGTGTATGCGCGTCAGGGCAAGGGTGGGAACGTGGGCCAATGACTGTGACGGTCTGGACGGTTATATTTTCTCCTTTTCCCCTGTACTATTCCGGTAGGTCATCGCCCACCAGAAGAAGGATATTTGGCGTGCCATCGCCAAGTAAGTCCAGACCCTGGGGGTCCACCACAGACGGAGCACCCACTGCAGGAAAAGATGGGAGGACATTCGCTGCTGGAGCAAGAAGACGGCGGAGGCCTAGCTGGGGATGGCCTCCCAATGTGGGAGGGTTGCCCGTCGCACCATGACCTCCCCTGATGTTCCAGATCCTGGCGGTGGCGTATCCGGAGTTGGATGGGTGCTTGAGGCCATCACAGCAGCCACAAGGGGGTGAGTACACTCTCATTCAGCTAATTCAGTGCGCATGGGAGGTGTCTGGGTGAGGGAGGTGGGAAGTGGGTAACCCTAGGCTAGGGCAACTTTTGCAGGCAAGGTCCCTTCGTGAGGCAAGCTATGTGGCACCCCACCCCACCAGTGTTAAGAGCCATCTACCCCTAGTCAGGCTCCTGTGACTTCCATGTGGGCAGCAATCGGGCATAGGCCTTGTACCCCATGTCCCTGTGATTAATTAGGGAACTCTAAGTGCATGCCATAGTGCAGAGGGCTGCTGTGTCTGTAGTGTCCGCCAACTGTAGGGGTATTGCATGCACTGAACATGTCTTTCTACTTTCTTTCCCCCCCTTTTTGTGGTCTCCCTGTTCTTGTGTGCATTAGCATCATCAGGTGGAGAAGCTGTGCCATCGTAGCAGGAGGGAGCTGAATCCCACATGGTCCTGGAGGTCGAGACTACGGACTCCGAATTCACCAGTGGGATGGAGGGCGAGGGGAGCTCCACGGCGGGGACAGGAGATGAGACCTGCGACGCCGACTCCTCCTCTGATGGGAGCTCCCTTGCGGTGGCGGGCCCCTCTGTGCCCACCGCATCTACAGGTACAGCCGCCATCCCCTACCAGCACTGCCCTCCCAGCAGCCCCTCAGCGTGTGTCCCGTGGCCGCTCACCCAAGAGGGTGGGCATCTCCTTCGTCTCAGGCACCTCAGCCCCTGCCCCTGTCAGCCCTACTGCCCTCAGTGAGGAGGCCATTGACCTCCTCAGATCTCTCACTGTTGGGCAGTCTACCATTCCACG
The DNA here is from genome assembly GCF_031143425.1 of Pleurodeles waltl. Taxonomy (NCBI): domain Eukaryota; kingdom Metazoa; phylum Chordata; class Amphibia; order Caudata; family Salamandridae; genus Pleurodeles; species Pleurodeles waltl. The sequence goes on from NC_090439.1 coordinate 1,191,480,049, forward strand.
TCTCCCTCCTCCCTCCCTGTCACGTGTCCACTCACACCTGCATGCACTACATCTTCAGCCACTACGTCCATCACCAGCACGCCCATCACCACACACTGCTCACGTGCACTCACCACCCCAATACCATTCAACCCATCACCTGTGTCCTCTCCCACCTCCCAAACTACACAAACGCAGTCACACACCCGCCCAACAGCCATCCACCTCACGACAGCCTCCTGCCCATGCACTTTCACACAAAGTCAGCAAACAAACACCTCCTCAACCACTGTCTCTTCCTCCACTCCCAAACCCCCTCCATCTACCCGTCCCAGTGTGTCTAAAAACTTTTCCTGTCAAACCTTGACCTCTTCCCTACACCTCCCCCACCCCTTCCGTCCGCTAGGGCCCGCCTTTCCAGGTCCCAACCCAGCACCTCAGCCACCACATCACCGGGAAAAGTGGTGCCAGTAGTAACCGGCTTCATGAGTGCGCCAAGCAGCAGGGCAGCTAGTGTGCCAAGGAGCCAGCCCAAGGACATTCCCCCACCTCAAAAACTAAAGAAGTTGGCCACAGCCCAGAGGGAGAAGGCCAAAACACCTGCCACCAAGGGCTCTCCCAGGACTACAGTTGTGAGTGGCAAGACAGCTGCACCAACATCCAAGGTGGGGAAGGGCCAGAGGAAGAAAGGGAAGTCGCTGCCAACCTGCACAGCAGACAAGACCACCATCGGCACCGTCACATGCACCGCTGTCACCAGCACCGCTGCCCAGGACACTGCCGCCAGCAGCACGCTCACTGAGCCACCCACCAGCAGCGCTGCCCAATCAGGGCCACAAGCACCGCCACTACTGAGGCTGCCGCCAGCACCGCCAGCGGCCACGCCACATCCTGTGCAAGTGGCACCACAGCAGACAAGGCTGCCATTGCCAGTGGTCATTTGTACGTGGCTGGTGGTAAGTTCCAGGCGCCTGGACAGCTTCCATGTTGGCCCACCGTCAGTGGAGTATCACATCCACTACCTCAGTCCTTGGCAGGATGAAGCACTCTGGGCACAAAGCCCCCTCCAGAACCAGTGGAGAAAGGCTTCCACTACCTCAGTCCTTGGCAGGATGAAGCACTCTGGGCACAAAGCCCCCTCCAGAACCAGTGGAGAAAGGCATTCACTACCTCAGTCCTTGGAAGGATGAAGCACTCTGGGCACAAAGCCCCCTCCAGAACCAGTGGTTATCACATTCACTACCTCAGTCCTTAGCAGGATGAAGCACTCTGGGCACAAAGCCCCCTCCAGAACCAGTGAAGACTGTTATCCACTTGAGAGACTGTGGCTTTGCACTCCCCAGGATAAAGCAGTGGGCAACCCACCCGCTGGAGAGACTTGAGAGACTGTGGCTTTGCACTCCCCAGGATGCAGCAGTGGGCAAACCACCCACTGGAGAGACTTCAGAGACTGTGGCTTTGCACTCCCCAAGATGCAGCAGTGGGCAAACCACCCACTGGAAAGACTTGAGAGACTGTGGTTTTGTACTCCCCAGAATAATTTAGTAGGCAACCCACCCACTGGAGAGACTTGAGAGACAGTAGCTTTGCACTCCCCAGGATAAATCAGTGGGCAAACCACCCACTGGAGAAACTTGAGAGACTGTCGTTTTGCACTCCCCAGGATACATCAATGGGCATGGAGCCCCCTCGTGGAGCTAGCGTCGTGCACTCATCCGGCTGAGGTGCCCTCCCTTCCCTTCCCCTGAGGTGCCTGTTTTTTTTTTAACTGATGCCCCTGCACTGTTCTCTCCGTTTGGATCTGGTATTGAGTGTGAGCCTCACCCATGCATTTTGGACCCAGTGGTCCACGGACTATGTAGGTGCAGTACATGGACTTGAAATCTTGGTGTACATATTTGTTAATAGTGTATATATATTTTTGACTAATGGATTTCTCCTGATTACAATCATTCAAATCATTTCCTTTTGTCCTTGCGTTTTTCCAGGGGGGTAGGGGGTTGTAAATGTAATGTTGCTGCATGTATTTGTGTGTATGTTGTTGTGTGTGAGGGTGGGGGTGGGGGTGTTGCATGTTGCGTGTGTGTGTCACTCTCTTTTCTCTCCTCCCTCCCCTGTGTCGCAGGTGCAGTACTCACCGTGGTGGTCGCCGCCGTCGGTCGTGCTAATGGTAGAGGAACAGGAAGAGAATGGCAGGATAGAATTAGGAGTTCTGGCTCCATGGCGTCCTGGTTCCTCGTGGGGTGTGGAGAGGTGAGCGTTTTCCCTTCCAAGTCCTGTTTCCGCCGTGATTTTGTTTGCGTTGAATACACCCCGGAAAAGGTGGCGGATTGGCCTCTTATAATGGTGTGGGCGGTACATTGTCTTCCGCCTGTCTGTTGGCGATGACCGCCATGCTGTTTGTTTGTACCGCCGTGGCGGTCGCAGCGTTAAAGTGGCTGTCTATGTTGGCGGTTTCCACCATGGTCGTGATTCCATTTTTTTTTTCCGACGGCCTGTTGGCGGTCTTACCGCCGCTTTACCACCGACCGCTAGGGTTGTAATGAGGGCCTTTGTATCACACACTTCCCTGGAACAATCTGCCTGTTTGATTTCATAAATTAATTGTATGCTGGAAAATACGCAATTAATTTGTAGATAAGAGAGTAGAGTTCCACAAACATCCCACATTCTTGACAATGCACTCCAGAAACACACTTGGTGGAATGTGGATATTGCCAGACACCCTTACCCGCCTGCCATCATAACATAAAGACCAAATTATAGCGTCTTACTACACAATTATAGCGCCTTTTGCGTCCTACAATCTATCCCGAGAGATTCATCAGTCAGGCAGGTAGAATTGTTGGCTTTGAGACAGCTGCAGCAGAATTCCAGAGGTAGGGTGATTCTTTCCTCCTGCTGGGTATTTTTTTTAATTCAATTTATCTGGTTCCCTTTCTCCCATGTTTGTGCAGTTTGTAAAATAGTCAAATGCACATTCTTTCAGACAGCTTAGAGGAATAAAAAATGTAAAATGAGCTGGGAGAAAATAAGAAAGTAAACAAAAATATAAGCCAGAGGTGAAGACAACAGAGATAACTGATGATATAACTACTGAAACAGCCAATATAATGAAATGATGAGAGAACAGTTATTTATGGGAATCCCAGTGTCTACCTGGCCAATGAAGAGAAATCACAAGTTTATCATCTACCGCCTAATGATGTACTCCTCGATCACAGCTACAAACAGCCAGCGGTTGACCCCTCCTGCTGACTATCTGCAGAGACGTATTAGGGTGGACCAGATCACTGCAGCACCTCATAACACATCTCATAGTCTCATAATATGTGCCATAACCGGACCCATAGGCCCATATTTTACGTCAAAATGTAGGAGTTTGTACCATTTTTTGGATGCGTGCACCTACCTTGCATCAATGAGATGCAAGATAGGCATTCCCATACAAAATAATGGTACTATCCCCATAGCCCAATATTTATCCCCAGTGCTAAAATGACGCATAGGTGGGAGGAGGGGCTAAATAATGGTGCTAAGCTTGCTTTGCACCATTATTTAACACCTGGGTCAGACCAGGCATTAGAGGTCCTGTGAACCCATTTCCTTGGTTAAACACCATGGAAGGGCTCCACAGGTGCCCTCCCCAAGACCCAGGAACACCCCCACCAGAGGGACACCGGAGGATGGGGCACCCCATCCCAGGTGAGTCCAGGTAAGTATTTTTTTTTTTTTGCCACAGGGTGCAATGGCCATGCCCAGGGGACACTTGTCCCCTGAGCTGGCCACTGGGGTGGTGGGCATGACTCCTGTCTTTCCTAAGGCAGGAGTCATGTTTTTGGTGGTTGTGCACCAGGAAATGGCGCTAGTCTGTGTAGAGGCATTTATTTTTGCCTCTAACCAGGCTAGCGTCATTTTCTGATGCACAACCCCCTCCTTCCCTACTGCCACCCCCACCCGGCTAGTGTCTTCTTCTAAGATTCTATCCCAAGTTTAGTGCCGGTTTGTGCCATTCAATAAATATGGCACCCAGCTGGCATTGTTAAATGACGCAAGCCGGCAATAAACTTTTTGCTGAAAAACTGCGTTAGCACATTGTTGCGGCAAAAAGGTTAAATATGGGCCTCAATATCATAATACATCTCAAAACAAGTCTCATAGTCTCATAACATGTCTCCTAATGCATCTCATAGTCTAATGAAATGTCTCATGACACATCTTATAGTCTCATTACACATCTCATAACATGGCTGATAGTTCTCATAACACATCTCAAAACACGTCTCATAATACATCTCATATTCTTATGACACGTCTCAAAACTTGCCTCATAGTCTCATAACACAACTCATAACATGTTGCAGAACACACCTCATAATGCATCTCATAACACATCTCATAATGTCTTGTAAGAAATCGAATAGTCTCATCACACATCTCATAACACATCTCATAGCCTCTTGTGCAGCCTGAACCCCGCTGGCCCTGTTAAGAGTTCAATGCAGGGCCGGCTGGCAGAAACAAAGTTTTAATCCGCTGGCCCTGCGGTGAACAGTGCTTTAACATTACAGCCGGCTCCTAATAGAGCAGGCTCCAATGTGCAGTGTGCAGCAGGTGTAGCAGCACCTGTCGCACATTCCACTACCCATAATTCGGGCAGTCGAATGCGCAACGGGGCTGAGCATGGGGCTTCTGCACTGCCTACGCCCCCTGGGTCCCCCATTCCGCCAGCATACACTGCCATGGACAGGCTGGCGGATGAGGACTCATAATCCCCTGGTCAGCACTGCTTGCAGCACTGCCCTGGTGGATTACAACCACCAGGACTGCCAGGCTGCAGGCTAGTGGCAGCCTGGTGGTATTGGCGGTTGGACTGTGGCAGCCACTATGGCGGGGGTCCGACCAGTCCTGTGACCTGGTGGTCTGGTGACCGCCAGGGTCATAATGAGGCTCATAATGTCAGCTGACCACTGCATCATGACAGATGCCTGACTTCTCTTTCTGATTTTCAGGATCAATGCTACAAAATGAAGGTGTGTGTCTGAAATAAAAAGCACAGTGGCCATGAGACTGTGGACGTTTATGCTCAGTCCAGGGTAGTCATTCTTTTTATGTGTGGGACCGCCAATGGTTACATGGCGAGAAGTTGGAAACCATCAGAGCTCTTTTTTTGGGCCTCAGATAATTTAAACAAGTGAGTTCAATGGGTGCCTGGCATCTTTTGTGGGCGATCAGATCCTTTAAGTAGGAGAGTTTAACAAGGTTCAGGATTTGCCAGTAAATATCGCATGTACAAGCTAGAGGTGGTGGTACAAACCCTTGTAGAATTTTAAACATTTAACAAAGACTATACATGGTGATTGGAGAATCTGCCTCCTGAAAGAAAGAGATTTTGGGGTGTCCATTCAACAAATAATGGATATTCCACATGCCGCATGCACTTGTAGTATGCCAGGTGAATCAGCATGAGGTCATTTGGTATTTATTCTTGGTGCAGGAAATCATATTCTCTGATTAATTAATGCCTTTGTCTGGAATGTGGTGGATAATATCGTTACGAAAAATTGTTATAGCGGACCATGCTGTTCTCTTTTGGGAGTGGTTTTGGGAAATTCTATTTTTATAAGAAGTAAGGATTGTTGTAACACCTTACGATGCATTCAGCCAGACTACCAGCAGTGTGGGATGTGTTAAAAGGTAATACTGTATTATATGAACAAAAGCCAGGGTATCTAAAATGTAAGACTGGGAGAAGCCACTTGAGACGTTGTTGAGACAGGCTAGAGAGGATCCTGATGGTAATAAGGGTTAGAAGGCTAATTCCAAGGACCATATAATCCCCTCCCCTTCTAGTGAAGGCTGCGTAATGTTTTCAGAAAATTTGCAAGAGGTAATCTCTGGAATTAGTAAATCCCCAATTGAAAAGCTCCAGGAACAGAAGGGGTCCCACCATGTCCTTTTAAGGTTAATATTGATTTCTGGGTGCTACTATTACCAAATGTTGTGAAGGCAGCTTGTTATCCATCTATAAGAAAGCAAAATAGCACAATAGCAAATAAGGGCATTATTAACTTGTACTGATCACTTATACTTTATAGACCTTTCAAGTGCATTTCACAGTGTCCCTCATAGAAGGTTATGGCTCTTGATTGAGGACATGAGGGTAGGTGCCCACCCACGCATCACCTGTGCATTCCCCATGAATTCCTTATCTCATTCTGGAACCATACCGGAGTAGATATCCCTCATTATTTGAAGGAGATGACGAGAGGAGGTGTGGATAAGAAGAAGAAGAAACACAGGCAAGGAAGGAGAGGACAAGAGGAGGTGTGGAGAATAGAAGGTGTGGAGAAAAGGAGGAGGAATCATAAGCAAGGAAGGAGGGGCAAGAGGAGACATGGAGAAGAGGAGGTATGAAGTAGAAAAACAGGCAAGAAAGGAGAGGACAAGCAGAAGCGTGGAGAAGAGGAAGAGGAAACACAGGCAAGGAAGGACAGGACAAGAGGAGGCGTGGAGAGGAGCAAGAGGAAACAGACAAGGATGGACGGGGCAAGAAGAGGTGTGGAGAAGAGGAAGAGGAAGAGGAAACAGGCGAGTAAGGAAATGACAAGAGGAGGCATGGAGAAGAGGAAGAAGAAACACAGGCAAGAAAGGAGAGGACAAGAAAAGGCATGGACAAGTGGATAAAGAAACACAAGCAAGGAAGGAGAGGACAAGAAGAGGCCTCGGGAAGAGGAAGAGGAATCACACACATGGAAGGATAGGACAAGAGGAGATGTGGAGAAGAAGAAGAGAAAATACAAGAGATGGTGTGTAGAAGAAGAGAAGAAAACACAGCCAAGGAAGGAGAGGACAAGACAAGGCGTGGAAAAGAGGAAGAAGAAACACAGCCAAGGAAGGAGAGGACAAGACAAGGCATGGAAAAGAGGAGGTATGGGGCAGCAGAACAGAGGAACCCACAGATGGCAAAGGAAAGGCTGAAAAAAGAGGCCAGCTGACCTGAGGGAGAAAGATTCTTGTGCAGACAATGCAAGGATCTACTGTAGACCACAGCAGCTCCTGTGTTGCTGGGGAACCTCCAACACCCTGCAGGGGGCCCCTATTGATGCAAATTAATTGGAGACTCCTATTTACATTGTGCAGGGGTGGCATCATTTTGCTCTATGCCACTGTGACAATGAGGGGTATCCTGGCAGCAGTGGAGGGGATACGTCTCAAGGCCAGGTGTTGGGGGGGGGAACTGGGCTCTGGAGTCAGGAAAAAGTGAAGGAGAATGGTATAGCAAAGGAAAAGGCAAGAGAGAGAAGATTAAGGAAAAGAGAAGAAAGACAGATAAAGAGAGAGAGAAAGAAAGAGAGAGAGAGAGAGAGAGATGTGCCATACTCACCACAGGCAAATTTTTGAGTCCAAGGTGGACACGCAGAATGACTCCAGTCTATCAAGACAAGAAAGAATATGTGCGTAGTAATTGGGACTGTAATGCAAACCATTAAGAGCTAGTCCTTAAAACTCAGAGGGATATTTAAGAGTCCCACGCGCTGTTGGAGCATCACTTTTTTTGATGCGCGAGCGGGGCATACTATAAAACCATATCAAGGGGGTCACGAAAAGCCACTGTGAGTGGCTTGGCCTGGTCTCATAGAATTGGAGTACAACAAGGCAGCGCAAATCGCTGCATTACCTTACTCTGCAACAGAGAGGCATTACATCAGCATTGCGGTGGGTGTCCCCATGCAACTCCCATGAGTTTTTCCACATTCGCAGACTTACAAGGATTGTACACCTGGGAATGTGTCAAAGCCTTACACCTCCCCAGGGCAGTGGCAATGAGAAGAAGTATTTTTTTCTCTTCTTGTTTTTTCCAGCACACATAGCGGAAAATGCCCCTATGGATTGCTTCTGTGCAGGAAGGGTGCAAGGATGCCTACGTCAGAGTTAGGATGCCGAAACCACACCAGCACAGGGCGAAGGGCAGAAATGCACCATATTGCATAAATATAGAGTATTCCTTCCCTGCATCAAATCTCTGTAAATATGGGCCTAAGTGCTTTGAAAAGATAGCAAAGAATCAATCTTTTAGTGAAGTTAAGCTGGAGTCTGTGTCCACCTGTATTTTGAGAGCAGAAAGACGACTCAAGCAACTCCTGTGTGTGGGGTAACATGTGGCAGAGTTAGTAATTTCACTAACGAAATTGAACATTGCCAATGCTGCTGTTAGAATAGACCACCAGAAAATTATTTTATAATGACATAATGTTGCCTTCATCCCTTGTTTCTGCACTCACCACACCAACTAGCAACTGAGCTTTGTAGGCCTAGGTAAGGCAGACTGTTTTATAGAGAGAACCCCTGGAAAGATGATAAGTGAATTTCAAAAGAGGCAGGTCTTGGAGCAAAAAAAGCTTACAGAAAGGGCAAGACAGAAGGACTTGCTAGCTCTGCAAAGATAGAATTAACAATTGCAGCTGGAATCTCCCCCTGATTCTCAAGCACCCACTGATTCTAGGTGCAGTGATCCTTGATCCCTGGAATTAGAGACATTGAGCATCACTCCGCAGAGTACTGTTTGCTGGTACCCACATAAGCCTTGTTAGTGAATGACAGCAGCATGCATGAAAGAAAGTGATTAGGTGAGTTAGGCTGAGCTCATGAAAATTGGGAGACATATCCATTGTTTAAAAGAGTTGGAGGTGGTATAAAGGGAAGAAGTCTACAGCCCTACAGGGGATATTTCAACTGCAGTTCACTGATGGGTTCATGGGTTTCTTTTCAGTACAGTTGGATTACTCTTTATCCGGTTCTGAGATTACTGAGTCAAAGCAACTTTCAGCACATGCACGCAAGTATGCGTGCAGGGGACAGAAATGAAAGCATGGAGCTGCAACTTAAAGCATCTCCTTGCTTGCTGAAGCAATGGGACCATGGGGTCATCTCTTTTAGACTTTCTCCCACTCACACTCATGCACCCACTCACAGACCCACTCAGAAACTTCTGCACCCACTAATAACCCCAGTCAGACCCTCACACACCCACTCCCAGACCCACTTAGATAGTTATGCACCCATTAACAGACCAACTCAGAATTTCACACACCCACTCACAGACCCACTGGCAGCCTGATGCATCCACTCCCAGACTCACGCACACACCGATACACCCACTAAAACAGTGATGTATGTACTCTCCCACCCAGCCACTCGCACCCCCAGATACACCCTCTCTCACTTATTTTAACACCACAGAGAGGCTGCGGCCAACTCTCGCCCCACACGGCCAAAGGGGAGCGCACATCATGAGGTTTGGTGGTTAGGGGGGTTGGCTGTAGAATCTAGTTCAGGCCAGGTCTTGCAGTCAATCTTTGCTGCGTGTGAGTGAAGGCTGTGCACAGTGCAAGGTTGGGTGCTTGCAAGGTATTGGTCTCAGTTGGCCTATTGCCAATTGCCGGTTCGATTAATTTATAGTAATGAAAATGACTATACATTTAAAAAACATAGGAATTCACTGAAAAAAAAAAGGTTACAGGGGTGTTACGGTTAGGAAATAGAATTTTAGAAAAACAGAAATCCACTTACAAAACCAAAGGCTACAGCTGCGTTATAGTTAGGCTTACATTTTATACGTACAAAGCCATAGAAATTCACCAGTTATAGTTAGAGTTACCACAAGTAACTCGTCCCCGCACCATGCACTGCTAATTAATGAACAAATTACGGCACTCATGACATCTTTGATAACATCACTGATAATATCAATGCAATAGTTGCAGTAAAATGTTTGATGGAAAAACTGCGTGGCGGGGCATGAGTTAAAGTTACCTTAGGGCATGAGTTATAGTTATTTGAAAAAATGTTGATGCCCTAACTACCCCCATGGTAGATATGGCGCACACATGGTGGCATTTTAAAAATCTGGCCCAAAGTGAGGCAAACGACTATTGACACACTACATCTTGAACCCTCAACCTTCAGTGTGAAGGCCAAAGACCTTAACCACTAGTCCATAGAGGACTCTTTAGTGTACAGTGTCCAGATCTAACTTTGGCATTCAAGATAAAGATTTTGTAGGTGAAAAAAGAATTCAATATTACATCACTAACTATGTTTAACATTCAAAACAAAAGTAAATAAATTGACACACAGCATGAGATATCTGGTCTTGAATCTTCACTCTACTGAGTAACTGTCCAATAGCTTTATCAGTAGGCCATAAGTGACTTTTTTTAAGCTAACTGTTTGAAATGGCCTTTCTGCAGGGTCACCAACAAACTTTTTGCCTTTCTCCTTCTCTTTTCTGACCTCATTTTTGCTGGCTTTAGAACTCTGCACACTTTACCACTGCTAATCAGTGCTAAAGTGCATATGCTCTCTCCTTAAAACATGGGGACATTGGCTCATACCCAATTGGCTTATTTAATTTACTTATAAGTCCCTAGTAGAGTGCACTACATGTGCCCAGGGCCTGTAAATTAATGCTACTTGTGGGCCTGCAGCACTGGTTATGTCACCCACGTAAGTAGCCCCTTAACCAGGCCTCAGGCCTGCCATAGCAAGTCCTGTCTGTGTAGTTTCACTGCCAATTTGACTTCGCATTTAAACGTACTTGCCAAGCCTTAGACTCCCCTTTTTCTACATATAAGTCACCCCTATGGTAGGCCCAAGGTAGCCCATAGGGCAGGGTGCTATGTATGTAAAAGGCAGGACACAAACATGTGTGTTCTATATGTCCAGGTAGGGTAAAAGTCCTAAACTCGTTTTCCACTGCTGTGAGCCTGCTCTTTTCATAGGATAGCATTAGGACTACCCTCATATACTGTTTGAGTGGTAGATCCTGATCTGAAAGGGGTAGCCAGGTCATATTTAGTATGACCAGAATGGTAATATAGAATCCTGCTTAATGGTGAAGTTGGATTTTATATTACTATTTTAGAAATGCTACTTTTAGAAAGTGATCGTTTCTCTACACTTAAATCCTTCTGCGCCTTCTAAACAACGTCTGGCTAGGTTTAGTTGACAGTTCCCTTGAGCATTTCACTCAGACAACCCCAAACACAGGATGCTCAGTCACACCTGCACACATCTGCATACTGAATGGGTCTTCCTGGGCTGGGAGGGTGGAGGGCCTGCCACTTACATGTCAAAGGACAGTAGCCTGCCCTCACACAAAGGACTGCCACACCCCCTACTGGGAGCCTGGCAGACAGGATTGACGTGAAAGCGGACCTTGTGCACTTCTAAGCCACTCTTTGAAGTCTCCCCCACTTCAAAGGCACATTTGGGTATATAAACAGGGCCTCTGACCCTACCAACTCAGACACCTCTACTTCATGAGACACGTCTGAAGTCAAACACTTCCTGGAGAAGAGAACTTGAACCAGAACCTGCAAACTGCCAAGAAGAACTGCCTGGCTGCCCAAAGGACTCACCTGACTGCTTTCTGTGAAGGACTGCTGTCTTGCTGTTGCCCTGCTGCCTTGCTGCTCTCTGACTGTGCTGAGAAGTCCTCTCCAAGGGCTTGGATAGAGCTTGCCTTCTGTTCATTGAAGTCTCAGGACCAAAAAGACTTCGGGCCTCATTATGACACTGGCGGTCCTGAACCGCACCGCTGGTGGTGGCGGTAGTACCGCCAACAGGCTAGCAGTGTGAACCACTGTATTTTGACCGTGATGCATCTGCCATGGTCTTACCACCGGTACCGCCAAGCTACCAACAGCCGGCAGGCTGGCGGTCCCAGCAGTCGTAATCCACCAGGGCAGCGCTGCTTGGGGATTATGAGTCCCCATCCGCCAGCCTGTCCATGGTGGTAAACACCGCCATGGAAAAGCTGGCGGTAAGGGGGACTCCGGGTGCCCCTGGGGGCCCCTGGGGGCCCCTGCACTGCCCATACAGTTAGCATGGGCAGTGCAGGGGCTCCCAGGCACAGCCCCATTGCACATTTCACTGCCAAAATTACAGCCAGTAAAATGTGCGACGGGTGCTGCTGCACCTGCTGCACATCAACATTGCCGCCAGCTCGATTACGAGCTGGCTTCAATGTTGTTGTGATTGTTCCGCTGGCCCAGCGGAAATGTCATAATCGGGTGCCAAACATTTTGGTGCCCATGGCATCAGCTGTCTTTTCCAAAGACCACTGATGTCATAACGAGGGCCTTCATCTCTACAATAAGGAATCCTTGTGCGGCGAAAATTGATGCACCGCCTGCCAGAAACGACGCACAGACTGCATCGCAGTGAAACATTCACTGCATGCTGAACCTGAATTACGCAGACCGACTTCGCAAGAAGAAGATCGACGCATCGCCAGCGTAGCAGCCGAAAATTCGATGCACGGCCCACTGGATCCACGCACAGCTGGGCTGGAACGACTTCCAGAGAGGAATCGATGCAACGCCTGCCGTGCGGCAGAACCTTTCACGCAACGCCCACCAGATCAACAGAGCCCCTGTGACTTCGTCCTGTCAGCACCAGAAATCCACACATCGTCCCCAGGGCGTCCAAGAACCCTGCAACCTGAAGAGGATCCAGGACCGAGCACCGGAAATCGACATAAACCCTTCCCTGCATGAAAAAATAAACAACGCATTGCCATGTGCGGCCTGAGAAATCGACACACTCCTACCTGTTTTCCACGCAACTCCTCCTCTGCGGTACCTTGCGGAGATTTTTAACGCAAACCAGGTACTTTGTGCTTGCAAGAGACATTTTATTGCTTTTAAAAGACTAAAGACCCTTTATATAATTTTTACAGTGATATCTTAACATAAATTTATTGCATTTTAATTGTTTTGACCTGCATTTATCCAGATAATTATTATATATTTTTCTAAACACTTCCAACGAAAGACCCCATTTCTAACACTAACTATAAACATCTTGCTTGTGTGACACTGTGAAGTCATTGTATGGCGTAATCATTACAATAACAATTCTTCTCTCTCTCTTCCACCCCATTATGAAAGAGAGAGTGTGACAGGATCGTCGGGGGAGCCTCAAGGCTCCCACAGTCCTAGGCAGCTCCCAAATCCTGCAGGAGATGGCTTTGCTCCCAGAAGCAGGGGCTGCTTAAAATAGCAGCTCCCTTCATGCGTGAGCAAAGTTTTCATCTGTTTCCCTGCATGCATATTTGCATGCAGGGAAACAGTTGAAAATGACACTTTCTGCAAGCAGGAGCTGTTTGATATATATTCATCTGATTGGCCCAGGTAGCTTATTTCCCTTGGAACATGGGCCATCTTGCTCTCACAGGAGCAAAACTCCTGCTGAGTGATTGCTCTGATTGACTCCCAGCAACGTGAAAAAAATGTTACATGCAGCCAATTCCAGGACTCAAGGACTTAGGGGCATATTTAAGAGCCCCTAACATCACTGTAGCATAACTTTTCATGATGCTCCGGTGGCACAATGCCCTGCACTGTATTTACAAGGTTTCAACAGGACAGTGGACACCATTTCAGTGTGCAGGAGGACAGTGGATGTCAGTTCAGTGGGCAGCAGGACAGTGGATTCAGTTCAGTGTGCAGCAGGGCAGTGAATGCCTTCCCTAGTGTGCCGCAGGGCAGTGAATGACATTTCAGTGTGCAGCAGGACAGCGGATGTCAGTTCAGTGTGGAGCAGGACAGTGAATGTCAGTCTTGGTGTGCAGCAGGACAGTGAGTGTCAGTTTAGTGTGCAGAAGGACAGTGAATGTCATTGCAGTATGCAGCAGGACAGTGAATGTCAGTTTAGTGTGCAGCAGAACAGTGAATGTCAGTTTGCACCAGCATTCTCGCCCTTGCGCAGAAAAACAGTACGTGTCTGTCCTAGTGTTCAGCAGGACAGTGAATGTCAGTTGAGTGTGCCTTTTCTGTATCAGCAGCGGGACAGTGAACGTCAGTTCAGTGTGCAGCAAGACAGTGTGCAGTAGGACAGTGAATGCTTGTCTCACTGTTCAGCAGCACAGTGAATATCAGTTCAGTGTTCTGTCTGCACCAGCATTCTATTCTGTGTTCAGCAGGACAGTGAATGTCAGTTCAGTGTGCAGCAGGACCAGTGCTTTAAATGGGCCGGTACTCACCGGTACTGAGTACCGGCACTTTTTTTTTTTCCTCCCAAGAGTACCGGAACTTCTCCGTTACAAAGGAGAGTACCGGTACTCACTGTAACAGGCCCGCATTTAAAGGGACAAATAGTCATCATGTGAGAATGCACCACATTTCTACAATGCGGCGCATGCTCTCATGATGGCCATTTCACACTGTCACGGCAGAGCAGCGTGTGACGTCACCCGCCAGGTATCTGTGTGGCGGGAAGAAAAGAAAGCCCTTTAAAAAGCGCAATTTGCGCTGGCTTTCACTTTCTTCTTTGCCAGCACAAGCACAGCAGACGGAAAAAGCCATCATCAGACAAGGGGCAGAGGCGAGCAGCTGCAAGCAGGTTTGCTGCCAGATTGAGGACCCAGCCAGGAGTCATCAAGCAGGACAGGACTCTGTATGATTATCGAGCGACATCAAGTTTCAGCAACTGGACCCTCGTGCCATCCAGAAACAGATTGCTGCAATGAAAATTCTTGAGGTCTTTTAATGTTTGTCAGTAGCCCGCCCCAAGCCCCGCCCCAAGCCCCGCCCCAAGCCCCGCCTCTAGCCCCACCTCCTTGCCACGCCCCCAACCAAAGCTCAATATGATGAGTACCTGCACTTTTTTTTTTTCCATTTAAAGCACTGAGCAGGACATTGAATGTCAGTTCAGTGTGCAGCAGGACAGTGAATGTCAGTTCAGTGTGCAGCAGGGCAGTAAATGCCTGTCCCAATGTGCAGCAGGACAAATAATGTCAGCTCAGTGTGCAACAGGACAGTGAAGGCCTGTCCCAGTGTGCAGCAAGACAGTGAATGTCAGTTCATTGTGCAGAAGGACAATGGATGTCAGTTGAGTGTGCAGTAGGACAGTGAATGTCAGATCAGTGTGCAGCAGGACATTGAGGCCCTGATTTATACTTTTTCACACAAATCTGCGTTAGTGCATTTTTGCGTCAAAAAGTATAGAGCCGGCTAGTGCCATATTTATGGAATGGTGCTAGCCGGCGCTAATGCCCTGTTAGCGTCCTTGTAAAGGATGCTAACAGGTTGGGGGAGGCGTAGGGAAAACCAGAGCTTGTGTGACAAATTATGGCTCTACAGTGTTTAGAGGCCAAAGAAATCCCTCTAAGCAGTGTAGCGCCATTTTCTGCCGCACAACGCCCATGGACATGGCTCCTATCTTAGTAAAGACAGGAGCCATGCCCACCACCCCAATGGCCATGCCCAGGAGACCCTAGCATGGCCATTTGGCCCAGCACCGTGAAAAAAAAAATACTTACCGGGACTTACCTGGGATGGGTCCCCCATCCTGTGGTGTTCCTCTGGTGTGGGTGGGGTTGTCCCTGAGGACAGGGAAGGGCACCTGTGGGCTCTTTCCCGCCTAGTGCCTGCCCATACCCAGGCATTAAATAATAGCACTAAGCAGGCTTAGTGCCATTATTTAAGACCCCCATCCTCCGTGCTGGATTTTAGCACGGGGGCTAAATATGGCGCTAAAGCCATATCGTCCTTTTCTGGACGCGAACGCCTACCTTGCATGTCATTGATGCAAGGTAGGTTTTCACGTCCAGAAAACGACATTAACTCCATAACTTTGGTGTTAGGCGTGTCTAGCACCAAAGTATAAATATGGAGTTAGGTTTGCGCTGAAATAGCGTAAAAAAAAGTGACGCTAATTCAGCGCAAACCGAGTATAAATATGGGCCTGAATGTCAGTTCAGTGTGGAGCAGGGCAATGAATGTCAGTTCAGTGTGCAGCCAGACAATGAAAGTCAGTTTAGTGTGCCCTGTCTGTGGAAGCATTCTCTCCTAGTGTGCAGCATGACAGTGAATATCAGTTCAGTGTGCAGCAGGACGATGAATATCAGTTCGGTGTGCGGCAGGGCAGTGAATTCCTGTCCCAGTGTGCAGTCGGGCAGTGGATGTCAGTTCAGTGGGCAGCAGGATTGTGACTGTCAGTTCAGGCTGCAGAAGGACAGCTCATGTCAGTTCAGTGTGCACAAGGAGAGTGAGGGCCTGTCGCAGTGTGCAGCATGAGAGTGAATGTCAGTTCAGTGTGAAGAAGGACGGTGCATGTCAGTTCAGTGTGGATCAGAACAGTCAATGCCTGTCGCAGTGTGGGCAGGACAGTAACTATCAGTTCAGTGTGGGCAGGACAGTAAATATCAGTTCAGTGTGGAACAGGGCAGTGAATTCCTGTCCCAGTGTGCAGCAGGATTGGGACTGTCAGGCTGCAGAAGGACAGCTAAAGTCAGTTCAGTGTTGTAGGAGTCTGGCCTGGCTTGTAGTGAGTACCAAGGGGTACTTACACTCTGCACCAGGTCCAGTTATCCCTTATTAGTGTATAGGGTGTCTAGCAGCTTAGGCTGATAGAAGGTAGCTATAGCAGAGCAGCTTAGGCTGAACTAGGAGACGTGTAAAGCTCCTACTATACCACTTATATCATATAGCACAATATCATAAGAAAACACAATACACTGAGTTACTAAAAATAAAGGTACTTTATTTTAGTGACAATATGCCACAAGTATCTCAGTGAGTACCCTCAGTTAGAAGGTAAGTAATATACACAAGTTATATGTACACAAACCCAAAACAGGTAAGTAAGAGTAAGAAAAGTAGTGCAAACAATGTAGAATCACAATAGGTTGCAATAGGTAGACATAGGTCTAGGGGCAACACAAACCATATACTCCAAAAGTGGAATACGAATCACGAATGGACCCCAGACCTATGGGAGCTTGTAGAGGGTCGCTGGGACTGCAAGAAAACAGTCAGATACCCCACCCCAAGACCCTAGAAAGTAGGAGTAAATTTCCCCTACTACCCCAAAAGGACACAATAGTCGGGATAGGGGGATTCTGCAAGAACAACAAACACCAGCAAAGCACTGAGGATGGATTCCTGGACATGAGGACCTGCAACGCAAAGGGACCAAGTCCAAGAGTCGCAACAGTGTCCAGGGGTTGGCAGGAGCCCAGGAACTCCCGGATGAAGGTGCAAAAAGGCTGCCTCTGGGTGGAAGAAGCTGATAATTCTGCAACATCGAAAAGGACTAGGAACTTCTCCCTTGGATGGAAGATGTCCCACAGTGTACTGGATGTTGCAGAAGTGTTTCCATGCAGAAATACTGCAAACAAGCCTTGCTAGCTGCAAGGGTCACGGTAGAGGTTTTTGGGTGCTGCTGGGGACCAGGAAGGACCAGGATGTCAGCCCTTGGAGGAGGAGACAGAGGGGGCGCTCAGCAACTCAGAGAGCCCCAGCAGAAGCGGGCAGCACCCACAGAAGAACTGGAGCAGGCACTTAGAAGATTTGTGAAACTGGAGTCATAAAAGGAGGGTCCCACGACGTCGGAGTCCAACTCAGTGGGTTGAGCACTGCAGGACGGAGTGCTGGGGATCCAGGCTAGGCTGTGCACAAAGGAATCCTTAGAAAAGTGCACAGAAGTAGGAGCAGCTGCAATTCACGCAGTACACAGGTTTGCTGTCTGGCGTGGGGAGGCAAGGACTTACCTCCACCAAATTTGGATAGGAGGGCTACTGGGCTGAGGGAGACACTTGGACCCAGCTCCTGTGTTCCAGGGACCACACTCGTCAGGATGAGAGGGGACCCAGTGGACCAGTGATACAGTCTTTTGGTGCCTGCGTTAGCAGGGGGAAGATTCCGTCGACCCACAGGAGATTTCTTCTTGGCTTCCAGTGCAGGGTGAAGGCAGACAGCCCTCAGAGCATGCACCACCAGGAAACAGTCGAGAAAGCCGGCAGGATGAGGTGCTACAAAGTTGCTGGTAGTCGTCATGCTACTTTGTTGCGGTTTTGCAGGCGTCCTGGAGCAGTCAGCGGTCAATCCTTGGCAGAAGTAAAAGAGGGAAGTGCTGGTGAGCTCTTGCATTCGTTATCTGAAGAATACCCCAGAGGAGAGTCCCTAAATAGCCAGAAAAGGATGTTTGGCTACCAAGAGAGGTAAGAACCTATCAGAGGGGGGGTCTCTGACATCACGTGCTGGCACTGGCCACTCAGAGCAGTCCAGTGTGCATCCAACACCACTGAATCCAAGATGGCAGAGGTCTGGGACACACTGGAGGAGCCCTGGGCACCTCCCCTGGGAGGTGCAGGTCAGGGGAGTGGTCACTCCCCTTTCCTTTGTCCAGTTTCGTGCCAGAGCAGGGCAGGGGGATCCCTGAACCGGTGTAGACTGGCTTATGCAGAGATGGGCACCATCTGTGCCCATCAAAGCATTTCCAGAGGCTGGGGGAGGCTACTCCTTCCCAGCCCTTCACACCTATTTCCAAAGGGAGAGGGTGTAACACCCTCTCTCAGAGGAAATCCTTTATTCTGCCCTTCTAGGACTGGGCTGTCCAGACCCCAGGTGGGCAGAATCCTGTCTGAGGGGTTGACAGCAGCAGCTGCAGTGGAAACCCCGGAAAGGCAGTTTGGCAGTACCCGGGTTCTGTGCTAGAGACCCGGGGATCATGGAATTGTCCCCCCCAATACCAGAATGGTATTGGGGTGACAATTCCATGATCTTAGACATGTTACATGGCCATGTTCGGAGTTACCATTGTGACGCTACACATAGGTAGTGACCTATGTGTAGTGCACGTGTGTAATGGTGTCCCCGCACTCACAAAGTCTGGGGAATTTGCCCTGAACAATGTGGGGGCACCTTGGCTAGTGTCAGGGTGCCCACACACTAAGTAACTTAGCACCCAACCTTTACCATGTAAAGGTTAGACATATAGGTGACTTATCAGTTACTTAAGTGCAGTGGTAAATGGCTGTGAAATAACGTGGACGATATTTCATGCAGGCTGCAGTGGCAGGCCTGTGTAAGAATTGTCAGAGCTCCCTATGGGTGGCAAAAGAAATGCTGCAGCCCATAGGGATCTCCTGGAATCCCAATACCCTGGGTACCTCAGTACCATATACTAGGGAATTATAAGGGTGTTCCAGTATGCCAATGTGAATTGGTGAAATTGGTCACTAGCCTGTTAGTGACAATTTGAAAGAAATGAGAGAGCATAACCACTGAGGTTCTGGATAGCAGAGCCTCAGTGAGACAGTTAGTCATAACACAGGTAACACATACAGGGCACACTTATGAGCACTGGGGCCCTGGCTGGCAGGGTCCCAATGACACATACAACTAAAACAACATATATACAGTGAAAAATGGGGGTAACATGCCAGGCAAGATGGTACTTTCCTTTCTGTATTCAGAAGAGAAATCGGACGATAGTTACTGCAGTATAATGGATCTTGCTCAGGTTTGGGAAGGACAGTTATGATAGCTTTATTTGAGAGTGAGGAGAGACTACCAGTTTCCTCTGCTTCTTTATAAACCTCATAAAGGGCATCTATTGCTTCTGGTTTTACCCAACGGTAAAATTCCCCAGGAAAACCATCTTCTCCCGGGGCTTAATTGGATGGGAGACTGGAGATTGCTTGTGCAATTTCACCATTTGCTATTTCGCACGCCAGTATCAGACAGTCCAGTCACTGAGGCAGGGGAATATTATTTTATCAAAGAATTCCCGTTCCTTGAGGAGGTCATCGTCAACTTCGGAACTATATAACTTGGTATAATAATCTGCAAACTTATAAGCTATTGCTTGAGTCTCAGTTATTAGTTTACCCTCAGGGTTATATATAACTGGAATAGCTGTCATAGCTTCTCGCTGTTTTAATCGTGCGGCCAGTAAATGGCCAACTTTTTCTCTTTGTTTGTAATTGTGAGCCGTAAGTCTATGTAGCATATGTATATTCTGAAAGTATGTAGTGTATTAAGTTCCATCTTATTTTTTTCCAATCTGCATCTGGAAGCTTCAGTTGGATTACTAAAGTGAGTATGTGTCAGTGTTTTGATATCATTTTCCAAAATGCCCTGTTGTTCTATTCTGCGTTTATTTGTTATGGCAGAATCCCTCATAATTTACCCCCTAATAGTATCTTTTGCAGCTGTCCATAAGATTTGAGGAGAAGAAACTGATCCTTTGTTATCTTTCATATAAGTAGTCAAATGTGACTGTAATTGTGACTTTTCTGCTGGTAGTTTGTAGCGCGATATGTTTAATCGCCATGGTTTCCTACAAGGGCGTTTCAGACCCCAATCAAGCTGGAGACTGATAGGAGCGTGATCTGACACTGCAATTTCTAAAATATCACAATCTAGTACTTGTGGTGTAATAGAATGTGAAATAAGGAAGTAATCTATTCTAGAATGGGAATCATGTACTGTCGAGTGATATGTAAACCCCTTATCTGATGGATGTAGTAAACGCCAGATATCGATCAAACCATGATCTTCTCTGATGTCTCCCAGTATGGCTCTATCTCTTCCATCAGTTGTGTCCAGGGGACCCGTTCTGTCTAAGATCACATCTGGGGCAAGATTCCAATCGCCTCCCAGAACTATTCTGGAAATTCCCATTTCTGTTAAAATTCTATTTAGATGAAGGAAAAAGGGGGTTTTAGTCCCAACAGGGGCATAAATGGAACCCACCCCTAATATATTATTACCAACTTTAAGCTTGGCTTAAGCAAACCTACCATCATCATCTGACCATGACAGTAGTATTTGGCATTGCAGTGTTTTCGGTATTAGAATGGCTACACCACTTTTCCTCCTGATACTTGAGAAAGGGATTTGCAGCTGTAAAGAATCTGGTCCACCTAATCTGATTTTAATTTTTCTGATTCTATATCAGAAAGATGTGTCTCCTGGATGAGAGCAATATCGGTATGTTTGGAGGCTAAATAGGAAATCATTTTCTTCCTTTTAATGTAATTAGTAAAGCCATTGACATTGATAGAGACAATTTGCAGGAAATTTGTAGTGTGATGTGATAATGGAAAATTACTGGAGGGAAAAAAACTATCTGGACTATAGTAAACCTGAAACCAATATGTGGAACTATAGTCACAAAATATTGTTAACACTAAATTCTAAATGGTGTAAGTACACCGTTCTAAATACTAGATCCACAGTAAAACAGTAAAAAAATTATATTGTGACATAGCATGTATATATATATATATATATATATATATATATATATATATATATATATATATGTATAAAAGAAGTGATAGCGGAAGGTTGAACATCAGTTACGTTATTAAAAAACGTGGATGACTTTAGAGGATGACTTTAGAGGTGATCTCGATTTGTCTCTGGAATTTTCCTGCGTGAGTACCTCTACGCAGTGGACTGCTTTATCTCTGTCAGACTGTTTCTTAAAGGTACGGACGTACAATCTACCGGAACAATGGCTTTGTGGATGATTCTGTTTTGTTCAGGGATGGTGGTGTTGGTGTTGAGTACATGTGTCGATCATCTAAACTGTCCAGGAAGAGCACCAGGCCCTCAGGCTCTGTGTAATCCCTTGATTTCCCTTCCATTGTGATCCACATTGTGGCAGGTTCTCAAAGACCATATTTGACATCCCATTTCCAAAGACGTGGCCTAAGTTGCAGGAATCCTTCTTATCATTGGTTTCAGTGGAGAAGTCTGCAGCAATAAATACTTTATGGCCTTCTAAGTCATACAGACCACGTTTACGTGCAGCTGTTATTATTTGGCGGGCCTGTTGATGACGTAAGAGGCATGCAGTAATCTGTCTAGGTCTAGATTCAAGAGTTGAAGTTGCAGTTCTTGACCACATTTTGTGAGCTCTCTGCAACTTAAGGGGATGCTCAAAAGATATGCTCAGTTGCCTTTCATTCTGGCTTCAAGTTTCAAGAAGGCTTTTTGACAGGTGTCTGGGTGACAGACATCTGGGATTTTAAGATTATGGCTATATGTTTTCAAGCATGCGTTTCTGAAAAACAGTGCATTTGAAATGTTTTACAGTTTTCGCATCCCTATCCAAATTCACTTTACACCCTCTGCTGATAAGAATTCAGGTGTTTACTTCATTTTGTAGTAGAGTCTGAATTGTCAAATGGAGAGAAATAACTCAGAAGTGAAAGTTTATATGTGTAGTAATCGAGTCAGGACAGCTTAAATTAGGTTCTTTATTTACAGCCCCAGACACGTAATACCTCTGGATCCACTCTGCATCTTCTCCTTAACTGTCAAAACCCAGAATCCTCAACCCACAGCATTCTATGTTTCCTCATGCGCTGTGGAATCCAAGAGACGTGATGGCTCGTGAACAACGTGACTGTGAATCACATTACAACACATCTTCCTCTTTTACATTAAATTGAAATAAACATACACTTAATAACAGGTATCTTATTACATACATGAACTAACACACAAATACATTTTTATAAACACAACACAATGGATGAATGACTACTAACTCTTCAGACTAACAACTCATCTAACTTGTGTGGTGTTAAGTAGTATGAACACATACAAAATCATCAAATTTATTTGGTTTGGAAATGATTCTACCAAATCTTCCAGTATTGGTTTGGCTGTTCTTGTTTGTATTATTCTGCAAGTTTTGAGCACCAGAAGTTTCATCGTCCTGAAATGAAGTCTGATCCCTCTTATCAGTTTGTGCATCTGAATTAGGCACTTCCTTATCCACTTCAACATCAGTTTCTAACCAATCATAATTCTTGACTGACTCTCTCTCAGCTTGTATGTCATTCCTACACTTTGTAATTCTGCCCAAACGCCACACTTTCCCATCGCTTAACTTAACTGAGTTACAGTACACTTCCCACACTCTGAGAGGCTCAGAAAATCTACTTTCTCCTTTCCGAACTTGCCTTTCTTTCCTAACTCTAACCCAATCTCCGCATTTTACATTAGATTCTCTGGTTCCGATTTTCTTGTCATACCATTCCTTATATGCTTGCTGGGCCAAATTAATTTTCTTCCTCACTATCTCTGGTGACCACACAACCTTTTTTACTGAAGATAACCAACCAAGATCTTTGCCAATAGCTTCACGACCCCTCATCAAAGAGAATGGGTTTTCTTCAGTGACACTACTAGGAGTAATTCTATAAGCCCAAATTAACTTATACAATTCACTTTCCCAGTTCAAACCATTGCTTTTAGCCAATTGGATGCTACCTTTGATGACCCTGTTGAAGCGTTCCACTAAACCATTTCCCTCTGGATGGTACAAAGAGGTTGTTTTATGAACAATACCGTTCCTTTCCAAAAATGCTTTGAATTTCTCAGCAATAAATTGAGGTCCATTGTCAGTAGTTAATATCTTAGGTAGACCTTCTCTCATAAAAAATCCATCTAAAAATGTAATGATCCTTACACATTCTGCCTTATGCACAATTTCAATCTCTGGCCATTTTGAAAAATGGTCTACTGCAACCAGAATGTATTTATATTCACCCTCATTACATTCCACCGGACCTACTACATCCAAACCAATTTTCTCCCAGGACATCTCAGGGCATATAATGGGTGATAGAGGTGGTTTAAATGTTTTCTGGCATTTATCAGACTTATTACACTCCATACAGTCTCGTATTTTCCTTTCAATTTGTGTATCACTACCCGGCCACCAATACCTGTTTTGACTCTTTGTTTAGTTTTTGATATTCCAAGATGCCCTTCATGACATAAATCTAGTATTTTCCTCCTAAGAGATACTGGAGGTACTGCTCTCCCACATCTGAACATTATGTCATTCTCTAAACTAAGTTCATTTCTTATCTCCCAGAATGTTTTTTCATCTGTCCCTAGTTCTTTTTTGTTAGGCCAACCCTTGTTTATGTAATATGCTATTTCTTTTAATTGTTCATCCTTATTCCAGCCCTTTTTCCATTCCGTAATGCCAATGCCTTCCATTCTATCATCAAATAATCCAGCCACGTAGCTTTCATCATCCAACACTTCATCTGTATCGCTTACAGGTAATGACATTCTACTTAAAAAATCTGCTACTCTGTTTTTGACCCCCGGCCAATACTGAACATCATAAGTAAAGTCTAACAATTTTACTGACATTCTGCTCAATCTTGGGGAGGCATTTAGCAAGCCTGCAGTTGTTAACACTTTTGTCAAAGGTTTATGATCCGATCTTAACAATACATGGAGTCCCCACACAAATTGTCGAAAATGATTCAACGCCCAAACACAAGCCAGAGTTTCCCGTTCTATAACCGAATATTTTTCTTCAGCTGGAGTCAGCGAGCGTGATGCAAAGGCAACAACCCATTCTTTGTTCCCATCGTCACACTGGGTCAATACCGCACCCAACCCTTTATTGCTTGCATCAGTTGTAACAATGGTCTTGCATTTTGGATCAAACCCTTTTAGAAACGGTGCATTACAAATATCCTTTTTCAAATTTTGAAATGCATTTTGACAATCTTTTGACCAAATAAATTTTGCTTTGTTTTTAAGTAGTCGTTGTATATGGTAAGTTTTTTTTTTAAAGTTCATAATGAACTTAGAATAAAATTTGATTAAGCCCAGAAAAGCTCTTACATCATCTTTCCCAGTTGGACATGGAGCATCTTTGATGGCTTCCACCAGAGCTTGTTTAGGTTTAATGCCATGTTTGCTGATACTATGACCCAAGTATTCCACTTCATTTTGAGCAAATTTGCACTTACTATATTCTATTGTTAACCCCTTTTCCTTAATAGTTTCCAAAACTAGTTTCAACTTGTTGTCATGCTCCTCCTTATTTTTCCCCATAATCAGGATATCATCTTGAAAAAACATCACTTCATCAATTCCACTAAAGAGGTTACTCATAATCCTCTGGAACATCGCAGCAGCTGATGCCAAACCAAAAGGTACCCTAGTAAATCGATAACATCCAAAAGGTGTTATAAAAGTTGTGTATTTTTTACTATCCTGATGTAAGGGCACCTGATGATAGGCGGATTTTAAATCAATAGTTGAAAACCAGCCCACATCTTTTGTTGCAGCAAACATTTCATTAATACGGGGTAATGGATACTGATCAACTAGAATGTTTTTATTTAATTCTCTAAGGTCCACACACAATCTTACCTTTCCATTGGCTCGCCTAACTACCACTAACGGAGACACCCATTCAGCTGATTCAACTTGCTCAATAATGCCATCCTCCTCCAGTTTCGCCAATTCTTGGCGAACCTCCTCTTTAATGGACAAAGGTATGTGCCTGACTTTATGAACACACGGAATCGCTGAAGGCTTTAATTCTATTTTGTGTACAAAATCATTAAGCCTCCCTATCTTCCCAGAAAATACTTCTGGATACGCCTCAAACCATTCTTCTTTCTTCATATTGATATTACTCTGAACCAACAACACTGGTTCAGGGTTGTTAGGGTCTAATATTATTCCTAGTTCACCCTGGTCAGCCCAACCTAAGACTGACGGACCCTTTTTAGATACGTACAATTTGCACTTGGCCTTTCTATCCTTGAATTGAAATTCTAGTTCACGTAAACCCAAAAATTCAATTCTGTTCCTTGTATAACTCTTGGCTACTACATCAGATTTGTTAAGATGTGTGCCTAATTCTCCCGCAATTTTGTTTTTCCACACATCCTCATTCACTATGGTAAAGGGTGATCCAGAATCTGCAATTACATTAATCATCACCCCCCACAACATTCAATTCACACATAGGTTTCCTCTTCTTAACTTGCTCTACATCTAAGATGTCATATTCAATGCAAAAAACATGGTGTACATTGGTGTTCTCATAATCATCAGAATACGAGTCACTGTCCTCCCTAATACATTTAACGTTCATTTTGTTGTTGCTGTTTTTCCTTCTGAAAACCTTTGCATAGTGACCTACCACATTACAATGGGAACACTTTTAATTTATTGCAGGACATTTCTTAAAGAATGCTAAATGGTCAGTGCTCCCACACCTGTAACACCTTTTTTGACCCACATTTATAGTTTTAAAATCTCCAACAACTTTACGTCTGGTGTTCGTGTCTTCTTGTAGACCTTTCTTATCTTCATCCACATTCCTGTATTTTGTACTTGAAATTTTGTTAACTTCTTTTACTTCCTGTTTTTCATCCATAACTGCTTTGGCACATCTTCCTGTGAGTTCCGCTTTCTTTACCAGAGCTTTACCTCCTTTAAGGGTGCTTCACCATTGACCCACAATTTATCCTGAATATTTGGATTGCTTGCATGCATAATGATTTGGTCACGAATTAGTTCTTCATGCAGAGATCCAAAAGGACATGTTAATGCTAGATTACGAAGTGCTGCCACATAGTCATCAACGCTTTCAGATTTAACCTGCTTTCTCTTGAAAAACTTGTACCTATCCACAGCAACACACACGATAGGTGAAAAATGTGAATCAAGGTCTTCTAATGCATGCATAAATACATCTCCACCCTCTCGTGGTTTCTTTTCTACTTGGTTGTACGTCTTAAGCCCTCCTAGACCTCAGCAATATAGTAATACCTTCTTCTTTTTCTTAGGAGAGAAATCTGCTTCTTCAAAAGTGTCAATATAATTGCAAAAGTATTCTTTCCATTCCTTCCAAGGCATAGTGAGTTCACCATTTGCAGGTAAAAATGGTTGTGGATGAGTTAAATGTAATGTATTTAATGCACATGTTTGTTGAGAAGCTTGAGAACAAAAGGTTAAATATAATGTACTTCCTGCAGCTTACTTAATCCCAAAATTGTGTTTAACGTCTTCAAAAGTACAAAATTGGATGTGAAATATATAGAAGCATTCACTGTAGAATCGTTGGCCTGTAATTTATTCAAAGCATGTCTGAGCACATATTGATTTGTGCCAGTAGATGGCGAACGCGTATTAACAATGTAGCAGTGTTCCTTGAATGATCACAGTACCATGAAACAATTCGTCGTTCTGTGCTCACAAAATTAATGGTTCCGATTAATTGATCCATATAAATGTATAATATCAGCAGCTGTGCGCATTAGTGAATAAGTCTGTCAATAACAGCCCGTCTCCACACTGATTCCTTGATCATAGGAATGTGCGCACCTTGTATTTCAAAGCGTAATGCGGTATCAACATAGGCCAACGCACATCACTTTTGAACAATTAATCATGACATGACAAGTCTTACATAACCCTCTGTTGTCTCCTCACAGCTGGTGAACGAATCTCCGTCATTTCCTCACAGCTGGTGAAAGAATCCCCACTGACAGCTCAGCATGTCCAGGGCTGTGCCAGCTCGTCGCCAATTTCTGTAGTAATCGAGTCAGGACAGCTTAAATTAGGTTCTTTATTTACAGCCCCAGACACGTAGGGCCGTATTTATACTTTTTGGCGCACAACTGCGCCAACGCAGTTGTGCGCCAAAAAATTTAACGCCGGCTAACGCCATTCCAAAGCACCATGCGGGCGCCATATTTATGGAATGACCTTAGCCGGCAGAGCTGCCTGGTGTGCGTAAAAAAAAAATGACTTACACCAGGCAGCGCCGGCGTAGGGGAAAATGGAGCTTGGGCGCCAAAAAATGGGGCAAGTCAGGCTGAGGCAAAATTTTCGCCTCAGCCCGATTAGCGCCATTTTTTTTTACTCCCAACCCCCATTGAAATGACTCCTGTCTTAGCAAAGACAGGAGTCATGCCCCCTTGCCCAATGGCCATGCCCAGGGGACTTATGTCCCCTGGGCATGGTCATTGGGCATAGTGGCATGTAGGGGGGCACAAATCAGGCCCCCCTATGCCACTAAAAAAAAAAAAGAAATTCTTACCTGAACTTACCTTAAGTTCCCTGGGATGGGTCCCTCCATCCTTGGGCGTCCTCCTGGGGTGGGCAAGGGTGGCAGGGGGTGTCCCTGGGGGCATGTGAGGGCACCTCTGGGCTCCTTCCGAGCCCACAGGTCCCTTAACGCCTGCCCTGACCAGGCGCTAAAAAACGACGCAAAAGCGGCTGGACGTAATTTTTTGGGACCCGCCCACTCCCGGGCGTCATTTTTGCCCAGGAGTATAAATACGGCGCCCATGCCTCAGAGTTATTTTTTAGACGGGAACGCCTACCTTGCATATCATTAACGCAAGGAAGGTGTCCACGCTAAAAAATGACGCAAACTCCAAGATCTTTGGCGCTAGACGGGTCTAACGCCAAAGTATAAATATGGAGTTAGTTTTGCGTCGGATTTGCGTAAAAAAAAACTACACAATTCTGGCGCAAACAGAGTATAAATATGCCCCGTAATACCTCTGGATCCACTCTGCATCTTCTCCTTAACTGCCAAAACCCAGAATCCTCAACCCACAACATTCTATGTTTCCTCATGCGCTGTGGAATCCAAGAGACGTGCTGGCTCGTGAACAACGTGACTGTGAATCACATTACAACAATATGCTTCTCCTACAGCAGCCTTTCGACATTCAAAGAAAGGAATTTCATGTATCTCTTCAGAAACAGACTGTGTTTCCTGACAGAATGAGTAATTATCACAAAGTCTCTCAGCTGTAGGAATGGTGTACAATACTCATTCGCCAAACTGCATTTTCTCCACACACCTCGTAGACAAGAAATTTCTGCTCTTACATAATCATGTAATAGAGTCAAAATAGTTAAGTGAAGAGAAATACCTCAGAGTTGAGAGTTCTGCAGGCTTCCCACTTAACAAAAGGACGTTCACTTATCTCATCAGCAGCTGGCTGTGTTTTCTGACAGAATTAGTCTTTTCCACAGACTTCTAGGATTCTAAAAATAATGACTGTATGCTTTCACCTCAGAAGTGAAAGTTCATATGTTTCCCCTACAGCAGCCTTTCAACTTTCAAGAAAGAGAATTTAATTTAGATCTTCACAAACAGGATGTGTTTCCTGACCGAATGAAGAATTTTCACAGACTCTCTCAGCTGCAGAAATAGTGTACAACACTCACTTTCTGAACTACATTTGCTCCACACACTCTGCTGACAAGAATTTCCTGTGCTCACATAATCATGTAATGAAGTATGAACAGTTAAATGAAGAGAAAATATCTCAGAGTTGAGAGTTGTCAGAGGCTTCCCTGTTCTGTGTGGAGCGTTCAACCAGAGGACAACAGTAATTTAACCCCCCTGGAGAAGCTTCCCAGTTTTAAACACAAAGAGAGCCCCTTATCGTTCAGTAGCTGACTGTGTTTCCTGACAGAAAGTGTTACTCTCACCTGAAGGGGTGTGTTCAGTTAATTTGTAGCCAAGCTTCAGCGCTTAAATTGAGAACGTAACTGTCATCTCTCACTTTGGAAATAAATTGATTAAAAGTAATCTTTTTAAAACATAAACTTAGAAATATTCATTCCATCTTCAGCCCTGATGACAAGGCCACTACTGAAATGGGATGCAAGTCAGTTGTCACGTGGACCCCATATGCGGCCTAGATTCTTACTGAAGGTAGAGCAGTTTTATAGCCTGCTAAGCATAAAGAGTTTTTGTACAGCACACTTCTTGAACTCATCCATTTGAATGTACTCTCATTGGTGACCATGAAGAAAATGAAGATTCGGTGACATACAATGTTTTCCTAGGATCACAAAATTTGCTCTTGCAAGGAAACTGGGACCAACCCCAGATTTTCACGTTCCTCAATTCAGCTACTAGATGAAAATCCCTTTATTTCTGTCATTTTACATCAAAGGTACTGCAATGTTTGTAATTCTTGGAGCATGAGGTTAGAAGGTTGGGGCAGGCAAACGCCAGGAGGATCTTGAGATGAACCAGAGCCAGGTGTCTGCCTTACGGTTTCAGTAGCTTGCCCACCTCTGAGGCTGGGCCTAGGATTGCTGAGTGATGGGTAGGCCGGGTCACCCTAACTGGGCCCCAACCCAACACTCTCTTCACATCAGGGCCACCCGCAGGTGTAGTGAATCCTAGTTTGTTTTAATGGGATACAGTAGTTAGCTCAGCCGGTGGCTTGCAAACTTGTGCCCCCGTCACCCAGGGACTTTTACCCTACTTAGCTTGCTCTGTTTTAGCACATTTATTTAATTAATTCTGTTAAGATGGCTGCCTTGTTTTGACTTAGGCCCATGTTTTGATTTGCATTATCAATGTCATAGCACTAAGGCGACAAGATCAGGCGACAAACACAAACAAATTGTAGGTGTTCACTTTAGGTACTTCCCCTCTTC
The DNA here is from genome assembly GCF_031143425.1 of Pleurodeles waltl. Taxonomy (NCBI): domain Eukaryota; kingdom Metazoa; phylum Chordata; class Amphibia; order Caudata; family Salamandridae; genus Pleurodeles; species Pleurodeles waltl. The sequence continues at coordinate 1,191,510,087 of NC_090439.1, forward strand.
ATGCTTTTGAGGGAATTGTTTATATTAAGTACCATCCCAAGCACCCCTTCTTATCTATTGTTTGGGAATAAACCTACGTCAGGGATCCAAGTAGATCTGTGTCCACTAATTTTGTTTTGATATTGACGCACTGACGCATGTGACTGGTGACGCTGGTGAGGGCATTGATACACTTGTGGTGTGCGGCAGATGTCAACTTCGGGAGAGGGGTCAGCACTTACATGAGAGCTATGTGTGCTGTCACATGTAAGTAGGGAGCAGGGGGTGTCTGATGCATGTATATGTGTGCAAAGAGATCACATGTGTGTCTTAGGGAGTTATGCTTAAATGTATGAGTCTGGGCCCTACGTTGCTGGTGGCTGTATTTTTGTGTTGGTGACAATACTTTTCTGTTCCTGACACTGGTGACCAGAGAAAGATGTGAGAAATCATGAGATTCCTATGACCACTGCACATTGGCTACAGCACAGAAGTCTTGATGTGATGTTGCTACTCAGCTAGCATCTGTGGTAAGAGCAGACAAGTTTCGGTGTGTGAGCATTCATTAAGAAAAAGTGGTGCATTGGACATGATAAGCTACTTTCTGAAACGCAAAAACAATGGATGGGGAATGAGAGGAGGGTTCTGTGACCAACACATCCTTTCAGAATTGTAACTGTGTTCATATTGCACTTACTTGAGGTTTACAATCTCAGCACAATATCAGGAGTGCAGAGTCTAAGGTAAGGGCCTGGTATCTTAGGTTGAGGTGCTCCTCAAGCTTGATGGGAACCCTCCCCCACTTCTGGTGGCATGCATATGCCCTCACAACCAGCACGGCCAAAAGTATCCAAATGCCCAGCGGGTGGTTACTATCGTGCTCCAATTCAGCATGAAATCTCCATATCACATGGGCTGGTTGTGGAATGCGAGCCTGCTGCTGCTGTGAGTCTGAATGTTTCAGCCCTGGGGTGAGGGCCATCCATCAGGACAGGACCCTCCCTATCATCGTTGTGTAAAGTCAGGCCTCTAACTGATGACAAACATCATATCACGCCTGTTTATGTCACTCATGACATGCATCAGAAGAAATGGGCCAGTTGTTACTATAATACGCAGTCTCACTCGCTTTTTACAGCTGCCTCTTCCAGATGTGCACACAATACTCCTGATGCAGCTGCCTCTGAGGTCTTCATAGTACTGATGAGGTCTTACTTTATTCAGAAGCTTGGTCACTTCCAAAGAGCAGGTTTTCATGAATTCTGTGACATGTTTCTATTCCAGGACATTCCCGTCTTGCTGATTGTGTGCACGGGAACATCTTAGGGATTTTGGGGGCCCTGGGCCAAACATATGCTGCCCCCCTCATTCTAAAGAGGTTTATGTTTAAGGATCCAGTTCCCTCTCGTTCAGGACCTCTTTGTCCAGCTCACTGACAGCCACAGACACACTGCTCCAAACTCTAGATGTGCTTACATCTAATATTAAGGGATTGTGATGTGTTTTCAATATTCAACACAGCAGGAGCTCAGTAATGTTACTGCAAATAATCTCTGTGACGCTCCTATTTCTCATAGGTGAGGTCCTTTTTTATATAAAAGAAACTTTCTGTATGGACGTTACATGAAACTTAAACACAACGTGCACAATTCAAACAGGTAAACTTAAACCAAAAGTCTAAACTTAGACTTTTGATTTACGTTTACCTTTGTGAATTGGGCACCATATGTCTCTGAAAAATGTCTGTAATAGACTCTCACACATCACCCACATTAAAAATAAAGGAAACACTGTTTAAAACAATCTGCTTAAGAATTATTCAAGGTCATCAGGACAAGAGCTGGCTCTATCAGGGGCCCCTGAAAGGCTGGGGCCTGAGCTGGCTCTATCAGGGGCCCCTGAAAGGCTGGGGTTCAGGGTCAGAGCCATTTCTATCAGGGGCCCCAAGAAGGCTGGGCTTTAGGCCAGAACTGCCTCTATCAGGGGCCCCTTGAATGGCTGGGACTCTGTGCCACAGCCCACGTCGCCCATGCCTTAAAGCGTCTGTGTGTGTGTACCAGATGCTATTCATATTAATCAGAAGTAAATACGCATAATTATATCAAATTTGCAATCTTATTATAATATCTTTATTCCATGCATAGTGTAAACTTACATGAACATATCTTATTATCGAAGCTTATCATTTAATTTTAGCTTAATATTATGAAAAGGCATAGTTTCTAGAAAGTTAATGATTGCAGAGTTCAAAAGAAGGCTGAGAGGATATGACTCCATTACCTGTTGATTGTTTGCTTTAACAGTTTTCAACAGCGTCTGAATTATTTTATAAATACGTTACACAGAGCTAAGGGCCAGATGTACAAACATTTGGAATACCGAGTTCCTAATTCTGATTGTCTCTGAATCCCAACTAGGGAATCAATATTCCTTATTCATTAGCAATTCTAGTGGGTCACAGATAGACTTACCTCATGCATATTAATGAGGTAGGTCACAATTTGTGACCCTTTAGGAATCACTGCTAGCAGACCACCGTGTCTGTGATGAATTTTTAACAAAACATTTTTTATAAAGTTTTATTTTTTTTAATCTAGTAAGTTTTCCTCAAATGAAAACAGGATGCTTTATTACAGAAGGTAATGGGACCACTGCCTGCTCTTAAACATTTGTTTTTACATTCTCATAGAGGAAAGGGGTATCTTGGGGACCTCTTCCCATTTGCAAATGGTTACCACTAACTTATAGTAGCCAGTTAAAAATACATGTTTTGCAACAGTAATTTGGTCACAAAGCATTCATACAAAGCACTGGAATTGGTATTTGGAAGGGACGCCCTACACACTCCCCTACGTTGCCAAATCATAATTTGGTATTTGCACATAAGTAAAAGCATCTTTGCCTTCGGAAATGGGCATTTGGGACCACAAACATGGTTTGTACATTTGGCCCTAACTTCTTTCGAGAGGACCTTCACGCCAGTAACATCTGAAGAACCAACAAAGCCTTAGCGCCCTCTGCAGGCGAAGGCTGTTGTGATCCCTCAGCACACACAGCTGCCCTTGCGACAGGAGTGGCAGGCCTCTGCTCAGGAGGAACTATGGGCCAGATGTACCAAAGCATTTTCCCACTGACACAGAATGGGTAAAACCCTTTGCTACATCGGGCCCTATAAGCCTTATTGTTCTGAATAAGGTCCCTCGGTGCGCACCACGCTGACCTTTAGTGACTCATTTGCTCGAAGTAGCATTGTGCCTAAAATAGCACATGAGGGTGTTAGCACTATCAAATCCACTTACTATGTTCGAGAACTATCTGGTGGTCAGACTGTTTGTAAACTGTGTTTATATTATTACATTTTAATAATCTGTGTTGTTACAATTCATAACCTGTACACTAGATTAGGATTTTATAATAAAGATTTTAAAATGCACTGAATGTACGTGTCTATCAGACTGATCGTTGCCTGAAACACATCTTTCACGAACACTGCTCAGTGGGTTGTGTATTGGTTGTAGACAAAATGTTTTTCTAATTCGTGTTGGAGCATTAATTGAGTCTCTAGCACCAGTGGTGCTAGAAAATAAAACCTTGTGACCTTAGAAAACTCTAGAGAGCGCGTCAGGGTTAAAAGTAAAACCGAGGGGGAGTTTCCTGGCAGATTGTGCGAGTGTAGCAGGTATCTGGAAGACTTACAGACAGACCACTTCCGGCTAGTGCTCGAATATCTTGCAGGATCTCCTGGCACGCCCGGACAGGTTCACTGCTCCTTTCTCAATCAGAGACACTTTCCAGATTCATGGGAGGGATTTACTTACTATGTACTCTTTTCAGTGGAAGTACACAAAGATTGTGACTCTGAACATGTGTTTTATTGAAACCCTTTGTATCTGGTACCTGCGCACTGTGGGTAATACCTGGCAACAAAACCATCTTCTATTCTAATGAAGGCTTTCAAGATTGTTTATTAAAGATTTACATCTACGACGAGATTGACAGTAGTATAATTTACAATATTCAAAGCATAATACACCAAAAGAGTATACCTTTGCAGCATATCAGATCACTTACTGGCCGGAAAAAAGATATGTCTATGACAATTATTAAATGCTTTAACCTACATGATTCAAGACCATACGTTTTTAGAAAACTTTTTAAAAAATTAAAACTTCTACACCATACCATTTCATTAGATGGTCTGTATATAATCTGGGAAGCTTCTCTAGCTGATTTATTACCATATTTCACAAAACAAGTTTAAAAAACCCATAATATATGGGATTTTAAAGCAGAGCAAACTAATAAAACATGATCTACCGTGTTCGTACAACACCCTAACATAGATTACACATCTTGTCATCCCAATTCATTTGCTGATAAGCATCTGTGAAGATATTCCAAAAACAAGAACAGTCATGACCCTATTTTCTTTTTAAAAAAAGATGAAATATACTCCAAGTCCTTTTACACATTCCAAATATTTTTTTTAATTCACAAATGCTTCAAAATGTGGAGGTGGGAAGATGCAGCAGATGCTTGTGAATTTCAATCTGCTTTCATGCTGAGGCTCATTCGCCTATGCACATATTCACCTATGCACACATTCACCTATGCACATATTCACCTGTGCACATATTCACCTATGCACATATTCATCTGTGCACATATTCACCTGTGCACACATTCACCTGTGCACATATTCACATATTCACCTGTGCACACTTTCACTTGTGCACACATTCACCTGTGCACACATTCACCTCTGCACATATTCACCTGTGCACATATTCACCTGTGCACACATTCACCTATGCACATATTCACCTGTGCACATATTCACCTGTGCACATATTCACCTATGCACACATTCACCTGTGCACATATTCACCTATGCACATATTCACTTATGCACATATCCACCTGTGCACATATGCACACATTCACCTATGCACATATTCACCTGTTCACATATTCACCAATGCACATATTCACCTGTGCACATATTCACCTGTGCACACCTGTGCACACCTGTGCACATATTCACCTATGCACACATTCACCTATGCACATATTCACCTGTGCACATATTCACCTCTGCAAATATTCACCTGTGCACATATTCACCTATGCACATATTCACCTATGCACACATTCGCCTATGCACACATTTCCCTATGTACACATTCACCTATGCACATATTCACCTGTGCACATATTCACCTGTGCACACCTGTGCACATATTCACCTATGCACACATTCACCTATGCACATATTCACCTGTGCACCTATTCACAAATGCACATATTCACCTGTGCACATATTCACCTATGCACACATTCGCCTATGCACACATTCACCTATGCACATATTCACCTGTGCACATATTCACCTATGCACATATTCACCTGTGCACATATTCACCTGTGCACACCTGTGCACATATTCACCTGTGCACATATTCACCTATGCACATATTCGCCTATACACATATTCACCTAAGCACACATTCGCCTATGCACAATATGCACATTTATGCAAGGAAAATGTCTTGTGTTCCTGGAATTGCATGTAATACGTTTTCTCCTCCACAGGGAAAATGCTTTTACCTAAAGCGAAGCCTCTTTGCAATCACATCAGCTGTGTGCCTGTGTTACTGGCAGGATTGTTTTTGTGCGGGAAAGGACACCTTCTTGTACAGAAACAATACCATGAGGCGTTTTCCTCTTTCTATCTTTGCTGCAAAGCACACCACACATAGAAAGAGGAAACAACAATGTGAATTAAAGATATTATTCAGATGCATTCCCGGGTCTACCAGCCTTGGTGAATGTGCTTCAGAATCCGTGGCTGGATGCGTGGGAGCCCCCCACCCATGGAATGCCTCCCTTCAGCAAAGCATTGCAAGGCAGCCAGTTGCACTGTCTTGCTTTACTCCAGATTTACTAAGCCATGCATAAAAGGTTTGAGTCACCTTCCTCCCGTGGCGCGGCTCAAGGGTATCTGCACATCTTTTGTGGTGCACATGAGGTGAGTATAGGGACTGTGCCACGAAGATGCAAACTATGAGTCTCAAGAAGACCGCATGTTGACCGCTGCCAGGTGTGGGCCTCCTAAGGGACACATTAATTTTTGTTCCTGTCGTAGTGTGTGGGAGCCCTGAAGTTTGTGGCCCTGTTTGTACACAGCTGAGGCTACACCCTGCTGCAGTTTATGGCTCCTCTGCAATACCAAACCTGCATCGCTCCCCTAACAGACTCAGTCCTTGCCGCGCCCACCAGCGAGTGATGCTGAACAGCAAACCTGAAGTTTAACCTTCTAGAGTGAGTCACACAAGACGGACTCAATGCCTTTACTGCTCTTTTATGAACAGTTACCCCGGTGCTCCCTGTGCTCCTCAGAGTACATGGTTATCCTTCAAATTTTGTGATAGAAAACTTACTCAAACATCAGCTATTCCAATGTGTACCATGCTGTTAAAACTTATAAGGAATAAAAGTTACATCAATTCAAGTTAGTGTACTCCAGTGATGTATTCTTTGCATTTCAGTGTCTAAAGCTATGTCACCCTCCAGGGGGAGGTCTTGCCCTCTTGCTCTCCCAACCCCTTGAGAGTCAAAGACTTGGAAGATGTTCCTCTCATCCAGGGAGCTACCAGGATTAACTGGTTCCTGAGGTTTCAGGGATGACAGATTTGTATAGGCTGTGGAGGAATAGTCAGTTCAGCCAATGACTGTAGGAGGCTGGCTAAGTTTGAAGTGGGTACCTAACATACTCACACCTTATACCAGGTCCAGTTATCCCTTATTAGTGAAATGTAGGTAGTGTCTAGAAGCCGGGCTCTCTAGGGGTAGCTGTAGCAGAGCAGCCAAGGCCCAACTAGGAGACACCCAAAGCTCTTGCAATACCACTATAGTCACACAGTACTTATACAGAATAAAAGACAATACTCAGTGTTACCAAAAATAAAGGTACTTTCTTTTAGTGACACAAGGCCAAAACATACCTTAGAGGCAATACTCCTTCTAGAGGTAAGTATGATATACAATATAGACACTAGACACCAAAATCAGGTAAGTAAACAGTCATAGAATAGTGCAAACAGTAGAAAATACAATAGATTGCAAAGGGCCTAGGAGGAACACAAACCATATACTAAAATAGTGGAATGTGAATGTCGAATTCCTCCCTAGGCAAGTGTAGTGTGTAGACGGGCACTAGGAGTGTAAGAGAACACCAAAGGTAAGTAAAGTACCCCACCCCAGAGCCCAGGAAAGCAGGAGAAAAGTACAGCAAGTTTCCTCAGAACATACTAAAAGTCGTGATTGTGAGAAGGTAGCCTCTTTCTAGCCTTGTTACCCCCACTTTTGGCCTGTTTGTGAGTGTATGTCAGGGTGTTTGTCACTGTTTTCACTGTCTCACTGAGATCCTGATAGCCAGGCCTCAGTGCTCATAGTGAAAACACTATGTTTTCAGTATGTTTGTTATGTGTCACTGGGATCCTGCTGGTCAGGACCCCAGTGCTCATAGGTTTGTGGCCTATATGTATGTGTCACTGGGACCCTGTCACACAGGGCCCCAGTGCTCATAGGTGTGCATGTATATGTTCCCTGTGTGGTGCCTAACTGTCTCACTGAGGCTCTGCTAACCAGAACCTCAGTGGTTATGCTCTCTCATTACTTTCAAATTGTCACTAACAGGCTAGTGACCATTTTTACCAATTTACATTGGCTTACTGGAACACCCTTATAATTCCCTAGTATATGGTACTGAGGTACCCAGGGTATTGGGGTTCCAGGAGATCCCTATGGGCTGCAGCATTTCTTTTGCCACCCATAGGGAGCTCTAACAATTCTTACACAGGCCTGCCACTGCAGCCTGAGTGAAATAACGTCCACGTTATTTCACAGCCATTTTACACTGCACTTAAGTAACTTATAAGTCACCTATATGTCTAACCTTTACCTGGTAAAGGTTAGGTGCAAAGTTACTTAGTGTGAGGGCACCCTGGCACTAGCCAAGGTGCCCCCACATTGTTCAGAGCCAATTCCCTGAACTTTGTGAGTGCGGGGACACCATTACACGCGTGCACTACATATAGGTCACTACCTATATGTAGCTTCACAATGGTAACTCCGAATATGGCCATGTAACATGTCAATGATCATGGAATTGCCCCCTCTATGCCATCCTGGAATAGTTGGCACAATCCCATGATCCCAGTGGTCTGTAGCACAGACCCTGGTACTGCCAAACTGCCCTTCCTGGGGTTTCACTGCAGCTGCTGCTGCTGCCAACCCCTCAGACAGGCAGCTGCCCTCCTGGGGTCCAGCCAGGCCTGGCCCAGGATGGCAGAACAAAGAACTTCCTCTGAGAGAGGGTGTGACACCCTCTCCCTTTGGAAAATGGTGTGAAGGCAGGGGAGGAGTAGCCTCCCCCAGCCTCTGGAAATGCTTTGTTGGGCACAGATGTGCCCAATTCTGCATAAGCCAGTCTACACCGGTTCAGGGACCCCTTAGCCCCTGCTCTGGCGCGAAACTGGACAAAGGAAAGGGGAGTGACCACTCCCCTGACCTGCACCTCCCCTGGGAGGTGTCCAGAGCTCCTCCAGTGTGCTCCAGACCTCTGCCATCTTGGAAACAGAGGTGCTGCTGGCACACTGGACTGCTCTGAGTGGCCAGTGCCACCAGGTGACGTCAGAGACTCCTTGTGATAGGCTCCTTCAGGTGTTGCTAGCCTATCCTCTCTCCTAGGTAGCCAAACCCTCCTTTCTGGCTATTTAGGGTCTCTGTCTCTGGGGAAACTTTAGATAATGAATGCATGAGCTCAGCCGAGTTCCTCTGCATCTCTCTCTTCACCTTCTGATAAGGAAACGACCGCTGACCGCGCTGGAAGCCTGCAAACCTGCAACATAGTAGCAAAGACGACTACTGCAACTCTGTAACGCTGATCCTGCCGCCTTCTCGACTGTTTTCCTGCTTGTGCATGCTGTGGGGGTAGCCTGCCTCCTCTCTGCACCAGAAGCTCCGAAGAAATCTCCCGTGGGTCGACGGAATCTTCCCCCTGCAACCGCAGGCACCAAAAAGCTGCATTACCGGTCCCTTGGGTCTCCTCTCAGCACGACGAGCGAGGTCTCTCGAATCCAGCGACTCTGTCCAAGTGACCCCCACAGTCCAGTGACTCTTCAGCCCAAGTTTGGTGGAGGTAAGTCCTTGCCTCACCTCGCTGGGCTGCATTGCTGGGAACCGCGACTTTGCAGCTACTCCGGCCCCTGTGCACTTCCGGCGGAAATCCTTCGTGCACAGCCAAGCCTGGTTCCACGGCACTCTAACCTGCATTGCACGACTTTCTAAGTTGGTCTCCGGCGACGTGGGACTCCTTTGTGCAACTTCGGCGAGCACCGTTTCACGCATCCTTGTAGTGCCTGTTTTTGGCACTTTTCCGGGTGCTACCTGCTTTAGTGAGGGCTCTTTGTCTTGCTCGACGTCCTCTCTCTCTTCAGGTCCAATTTGCGACCTCCTGGTCCCTCCTGGGCCCCAGCAGCGTCCAAAAACGCCAAATGCACGATTTGCGGCTAGCAAGGCTTGTTGGCATTCTTTCGGCGGGAAAACACTTCTGCACGACTCTCCAAGGAAAGCTGGATCCGGCCACCAAAGGGGAAGTCTCTAGCCCTTTTCGTTCCTGCAGAAACCTCAGCTTCTTCTGTCCAGTAGAAGCTTCTTTGCAACCGCAGCTGGCATTTCCTGGGCATCTGCCCATCTCCGACTTGCTTGTGACTTTTGGACTTGGTCCCCTTGTTCCACAGGTACCCTAGATTGGAAATCCACAGTTGTTGCATTGCTGGTTTGTGTCTTTCCTGCATTATTCCTCTAACACGACTACTTTGTCCTTAGGGGAACTTTAGTGCACTTGGCACTCACTTTTCAGGGTCTTGGGGAGGGTTATTTTTCTAACTCTCACTATTTTCTAATAGTCCGAGCGACCCTCTACAAGGTCACATAGGTTTGGGGTCCATTTGTGGTTCGCATTCCACTTTTGGAGTATATGGTTTGTGTTGCCCCTATCCCTATGTTTCCCCTTTGCATCCTATTGTAACTATACATTGTTTGCACTGTTTTCTAAGACTATACTGCATATTTTTGCTATTGTGTATATATATCTTGTGTATATTTCCTATCCTCTCACTGAGGGTACACTCTAAGATACTTTGGCATATTGTCATAAAAATAAAGTACCTTTATTTTAAGTATAACTGTGTATTGTGTTTTCTTATGATATTGTGCATATGACACTAGGTGGTACTGTAGTAGCTTCACAAGTCTCCTAGTTCAGCCTAAGCTGCTCTGCTAAGCTACCATTATCTATCAGCCTAAGCTGCTAGACACCCTATACACTAATAAGGGATAACTGGGCCTGGTGCAAGGTGCAAGTACCCCTTGGTACTCACTACAAGCCAGTCCAGCCTCCTTCATTGGTTGTGCAGTGGTGGGATAAGTGCTTGAGACTACTTACCACTCTTGTCATTGTACTTTTCATAAGAGAAAAATATACAAAACAAGGTCAGTGTATATACACATAGCCAAAAAGTTTTGCATTTCCTCTTTTCACTCTTTTCTAAGTGCTGAAAAGTACTTCTAACTTTCTAAAAAGTTCTAAAAAGTTAAAAAAGTTTTTTTCTCTGTCTTTCTAAAAGCTCTGACAAACTTTTTATCTTTTACTATCACTTTAACTCTCTCTAAAAATGTCTGGCACAGGCCAAAATGTTGATCTGTCCAAACTTGCATATGACAACCTTAGCTGGAAAAGAGCAAGGAGTCTCTGTATAGAGAGAGGTTTGAGTGTAGGGAAGAATCCTTCCTTGGAACTGTTACTTAACATGCTTAGAGAACAGGATAAGGCCATAGGTGCCTCATCTGTTGAAAAAGTACCTAATAGTTCCCAATCTGATTCAGGGACTCCCCCAGGAAAAGATTCAGGAAAGAAACTTCCTAGCCTGCCCATTACTAGACAATCTAGCATAGATGGTAATGATGATGAGCCACACCAAATAAATAGTGTTGTCTCACATCATAGCAAAAGCATTTATTCTCACCATACTGGTAGTAATGTTTCTGTAAACCAAGCTGTTAGGTTGTCTTCTGTAAGGGACAGGTCTCCTTCTGTTCATTCCCATCATAGCTCTGTTTCTAGAAATGTCCCTCCCACCAACCCTGATGACAGAATGTTAGAGAGGGAACTCAATAAGTTGAGGGTGGAACAAACCAGACTGAAGCTTAAAAAGCAACAGCTGGATTTGGATAGACAGTCTTTTGAATTAGAGAAGGAAAGACAGAAGTTGGGTTTAGATACCCATGGTGGCAGCAGCAGTATTCCCCATAGTCATCCTGCAAAAGAGCATGATTCCAGGAATCTGCACAAGATAGTTCCCCCTTATAAGGAGGGGGATGACATTAACAAGTGGTTTGCTGCACTTGAGAGGGCCTGTGTTGTACAGGATGTCCCTCAAAGGCAGTGGGCTGCTATCCTATGGCTATCATTTAGTGGAAAAGGTAGGGATAGGCTCCTTACTGTGAAAGAAAATGATGCTAATAATTTCCAAGTTCTTAAGAATTCACTCCTGGATGGTTATGGCTTAACCACTGAACAGTACAGGATAAAGTTCAGAGAGACCAAAAAGGAGTCTTCACAAGACTGGGTTGACTTCATTGACCATTCAGTGAAGGCCTTGGAGGGGTGGTTACATGGCAGTAAAGTTACTGATTATGAAAGCCCGTATAACACAATCCTGAGAGAGCATATACTTAATAATTGTGTGTCTGATTTGTTGCACCAGTACCTGGTAGACTCTGATCTGACCTCTCCCCAAGAATTGGGAAAGAAGGCAGACAAATGGGTCAGAACAAGGGTGAACAGAAAAGTTCATACAGGGGGTGACAAAGATGGCAATAAGAAGAAAGATGGTGAAAAATCTCAAGATAAGCATGGGGATAAGGGTAAAACCAAAGATCCCACTTCAAATCTTAAACACTCTTCAGAGGGTGGGGATAAAACAAATTCTTCCTCTTCTTCCCAACCTGCACACATTAACCCCTTCGCTGCCATGCCTTTTCCCCCTCCTGTGCCGGGCCTTTTTTTGCCTATTTGGGGCAGTTCGCGCTTAGGCCCTCATAACTTTTTGTCCACATAAGCTAACCAAGCCAAATTTGCGTCCTTTTTTTCCAACATCCTAGGGATTCTAGAGGTACCCAGACTTTGTGGGTTCCCTTGAAGGAGGCCACGAAATTGGCCAAAATACAGTGAAAATTTCGTTTTTTTCACAAGAATTGGAAAAAGTGGCTGCAGAAGAAGGCTTGTGGTTTTTCCCCTGAAAATGGCATCAACAAAGGGTTTGCGGTGCTAAACTCAGCAGCTTCCCAGCTTTTAGGAACAGGCAGACTTGAATCAGAAAACCCAATTTTTCAACACAATTTTGGCATTTTACTGGGGCATACCCCATTTGTGCAATTTTTTGTGCTTTCAGCCTCCTTCCAGTCAGTGACAGGAATGGTCATGAAACCAATGCTGGATCCCAGAAACCTAAACATTTCTGAAAAATATACAAAATTCTGAATTCAGCAAGGGGTCATTTGTGTAGATCCTACAAGGGTTTCGTACAGAAAATAACAGCTGAAAAAGAAAAATATTGAAATTGAGGTGAAAAAACCATCAATTTTTCTCTACGTTTTACTCTGTAACTTTTCCCTGCAATGTCAGATTATCGAAAGCAATATACCGTTACGTCTGCTGGACTCCTCTGGTTGCGGGGATATATAGGGTTTGTAGGTTCATCAAGAACCCGAGGATCCCAGAGCCAATAAATGAGCTGCACCCTGCAGTGCGTTTTCATTCTATACCGGGTATACAGCAATTCATTTGCTGAAATATAAGGAGTAAAAAATTGCTATCAAGAAAACCTTTGCATTTCCAAAAAGGGCACAGGATAAGGTGTTGAGGAGCAGTGGTTATTTGCACATCTCTGAATTCCGGGGTGACCATAGTAGCACGTGAATTACAGGGAATTTCTCAAATAGATGTCTTTTTTACACACACTCCTATATTTGGAAGGAAAAAATGTAGAGAAAGACAAGGGGCAATAGTACTTGTTTTGCTAATCTATGTTCCCCCAAGTCTCCCGATAAAAATGGTACCTCACTTGTGTGGGTAGGCCTAGCACCCGCGACAGGATATGCCCCAAAACACAACGTGGACACATCACAGAAAACAGAGCTGTTTTTAGCAAAGTGACTACCTGTAGATTTTGGCCTCTAGCTCAACCGCCACCTAGGGAAACCTACCAAACCTGTGCATTTCTGAAAACTAGAGACCTAGGGGAATCCAAAGAGGGGTGACTTGTGTGGCTCGGACCAGGTTCTGTTACCCAGAATCCTTTGCAAACCTCAAAATTTGGCTAAAAAAACACATGTTCCTCACATTTCTGTGGCAGAAAGTTCTGGAATCTGAGAGGAGCCACAAATTTCCTTCCACCCAGCGTTCCCCTACGTCTCCCGATAAAAATGATACCTCACTTGTGTGGGTAGGCCTAGCACCCGCGACAGGATATGCCCCAAAACACAACGTGGACACATCACAGAAAACAGAGCTGTTTTTAGCAAAGTGACTACCTGTAGATTTTGGCCTCTAGCTCAGCCGCCACCTAGGGAAACCTACCAAACCTGTGCATTTCTGAAAACTAGAGACCTAGGGGAATCCAAGGAGGGGTGACTTGTGTGGCTCGGACCAGGTTCTGTTACCCAGAATCCTTTGCAAACCTCAAAATTTGGCTAAAAAAACACATGTTCCTCACATTTCTGTGGCAGAAAGTTCTGGAATCTGAGAGGAGCCACAAATTTCCTTCCACCCAGCGTTCCCCCACGTCTCCCGATAAAAATGATACCTCACTTGTGTGGGTAGTCCTAGCGCCCGCGACAGGATATGCCCCAAAACACAACGTGGACATATCACAGAAAACAGAGCTGTTTTTAGCAAAGTGACTACCTGTAGATTTTGGCCTCTAGCTCAGCCGGCACCTAGGGAAACCTACCAAACCTGTGCATTTCTGACAACTAGAGACCTAGGGGAATCCAAGGAGGGGTGACTTGCGGGGCTCGGACCAGGTTCTGTTACCCAGAATCCTTTGCAAACCTCAAAATTTGGCTAAAAAAACACATGTTCCTCACATTTCTGTGGCAGAAAGTTCTGGAATCTGAGAGGAGCCACAAATTTCCTTCCACCCAGCGTTTCCCCACGTCTCCCGATAAAAATGATACCTCACTTGTGTGGGTAGGCCTAGCGCCCGCGACAGGATATGCCCCAAAACACAACGTGGACATATCACAGAAAACAGAGCTGTTTTTAGCAAAGTGACTACCTGTAGATTTTGGCCTCTAGCTCAGCCGGCACCTAGGGAAACCTACCAAACCTGTGCATTTCTGAAAACTAGAGACCTAGGGGAATCCAAGGAGGGGTGACTTGCGGGGCTCGGACCAGGTTCTGTTACCCAGAATCCTTTGCAAACCTCAAAATTTGGCTAAAAATACACATGTTACTCACATTTCTGTGGCAGAAAGTTCTGGAATCTGAGAGGAGCCACAAATTTCCTTCTACCCAGTGTTTCCCCAAGTCTCCCGATAAAAATGATACCTCACTTGTGTGGGTAGGACTAGCGCCCACGAAAGGAAAGGGCCCAAAACACAACGTGGACACATCACATTTTTTTATAAAAAGCAGTGCCTACCTGTGGATTTTGGCCTGTAGCTCAGCCGACACCTGAGGAAACCTAGCAAACCAGTGCATTTTTGAAAACTAGAAACCCAGGGGAATCCAAGATGGGGTGACTTGCGGGGCTCTGACCAGGTTATGTTACCCAGAATCCTTTGCAAACATCAAAATTTGGCCCAAAAAACACTTTTTCCTCTCATTTCGGTGACAGAAAGTTCTGGAATCTGAGAGGAGCCACAAATTTCCTTCCACCCAGCGTTCCCCTAAGTCTCTCGATAAAAATGGTACATCACTTCTGTGGGTAGGCCTAGCGCCCACAAAAGGAAATGGCCCAAAACACAACGTGGACACAACATATTTTTTCACAGAAAACAGAGGTGTTTTTTGCAAGGTGCCTACCTGTGGTGTTTGGCCTGTAGCTCAGCCGGACCCAGGGGGGGGGGGCAGAAATGCCCTAAAATAAATTTGCCCCCCCAACCCCCACCCTCCCCCGCCGGGAGCGACCCTTGCCTACGGGGTCGCTCCGCCTGCGTGACATTGGCACCAAAAAACAATTCCCCGGTGCCTAGTGGTTTCTGCCCCCTTGGGGGCAGGTTGACCTAAACTCAGCCAATCTGCCCCCAAGGGGGGCAGAAATGGCCTAAATACAATTTGTCCCCCAGGGGAGCGACTTTTGCCTGATGGGTCGCTCCCCATCTATAAAAAAAAAAAAAAAGAAAAAAAAAAAAAATTCCCCTGGCGCCTAGAGGTTTCTGCCCCCCCCCCGGGGGCAGATCGGCCTAATAATAGGCTGATCTGCCCCCCGGGGGGGGCAGAAATGGCCTAAAATAAATTTGCCCCCCCAACACCCCCCCCCCCCCCCCGGAGCGACCCTTGCCTACGGGGTCGCTCCCCCTGCGTGACATTGGCGCCAAAAAACAAATCCCCGGTGCCTAGTGGTTTCTGCCCCCTTGGGGGCAGATTGACCTAAAATTGGCCAATCTGCCCCCAGGGGGGCAGAAATGGTCTAAATACAATTTGCCCCCCCAGGGGAGCGACCCTTGCCTGATGGGGTCGCTCCCCATCTCTAAAAAAAGAAACAACAAAAAAAAAAAAACACAAAAAAAAAATTGCCCTGGTGCCTAGAGTGTTCTGCCCCCCCCCCGGGGGGGGCAGAAATGGTCTAAATACAATTTGCCCCCCCAGGGGAGCGACCCTTGCCTGATGGGTCGCTCCCCATCTCTAAAAAAAGAAACAACAAAAAAATAAAACACAAAAAAAAAATTGCCCTGGCGCCTAGAGTGTTCTGCCCCCCCCTCGGGGGCAGTTCGGCCTAATAATAGGCCGATCTGTCCCCCGGGGGGGCAGAAATGGCCTAAAATAAATTTGCCCCCCCAACCCCCACCCCCCCCCGGGAGCGACCCTTGCCTACGAGGTCGCTCCCCCTGCGTGACATTGGCGCCAAAAAACAAATCCCCGGTGCCTAGTGATTTCTGCCCCCTTGGGGGCAGATTGACCTAAAATTGGCCAATCTGCCCCCAGGGGGGCAGAAATGGTCTAAATACAATTTGCCCCCCCAGGGGAGCGACCCTTGCCTGATGGGTCGCTCCCCATCTCTAAAAAAAGAAACAACAAAAAAAAAAAACACAAAAAAAAAATTGCCCTGGCGCCTAGAGTGTTCTGCCCCCCCCCGGGGGCAGTTCGGCCTAATAATAGGCCGATCTGTCCCCCGGGGGGGCAGAAATGGCCTAAAATAAATTTGCCCCCCCAACCCCCACCCCCCCCCCCCGGGAGCAAACCTTGCCTACGGGGTCGCTCCCCCTGCGTGACATTGGCGCCAAAAAACAAATCCCCGGTGCCTAGTGGTTTCTGCCCCCTTGGGGGCAGATTGACCTAAAATTGGCCAATCTGCCCCCAGGGGGGCAGAAATGGTCTAAATACAATTTGCCCCCCCAGGGGAGCGACCCTTGCCTGATGGGTCGCTCCCCATCTCTAAAAAAAGAAACAACAAAAAAAAAAAACACAAAAAAAAAATTGCCCTGGTGCCTAGAGTGTTCTGCCCCCCCCCCCGGGGGCAGTTCCGCCTAATAATAGGCCGATCTGTCCCCCGGGGGGGCAGAAATGGCCTAAAATAAATTTGCCCCCCCAACCCCCACCCCCCCCCCGGGAGCGACCCTTGCCTACGAGGTCGCTCCCCCTGCGTGACATTGGCGCCAAAAAACAAATCCCCGGTGCCTAGTGATTTCTGCCCCCTTGGGGGCAGATTGACCTAAAATTGGCCAATCTGCCCCCAGGGGGGCAGAAATGGTCTAAATACAATTTGCCCCCCCAGGGGAGCGACCCTTGCCTGATGGGTCGCTCCCCATCTCTAAAAAAAGAAACAACAAAAAAAAAAAACACAAAAAAAAAATTGCCCTGGTGCCTAGAGTGTTCTGCCCCCCCCCCCCCCGGGGGCAGTTCGGCCTAATAATAGGCCGATCTGTCCCCCGGGGGGGCAGAAATGGCCTAAAATAAATTTGCCCCCCCAACCCCCACCCCCCCCCGGGAGCGACCCTTGCCTACGAGTTCGCTCCCCCTGCGTGACATTGGCGCCAAAAAACAAATCCCCGGTGCCTAGTGATTTCTGCCCCCTTGGGGGCAGATTGACCTAAAATTGGCCAATCTGCCCCCAGGGGGGCAGAAATGGTCTAAATACAATTTGCCCCCCCAGGGGAGCGACCCTTGCCTGATGGGTCGCTCCCCATCTCTAAAAAAAGAAACAACAAAAAAAAAAAAACACAACAAAAAAAATTGCCCTGGCGCCTAGAGTGTTCTGCCCCCCCCGGGGGCAGTTCGGCCTAATAATAGGCCGATCTGTCCCCCGGGGGGGCAGAAATGGCCTAAAATAAATTTGCCCCCCCAACCCCCCCCCCCCCCCCCGGGAGCGACCCTTGCCTACGGGGTCGCTCCCCCTGCGTGACATTGGCGCCAAAAAACAAATCCCCGGTGCCTAGTGGTTTCTGCCCCCTTGGGGGCAGATTGACCTAAAATTGCCCAATCTGCCCCCAGGGGGGCAGAAATGGTCTAAATACAATTTGCCCCCCCAGGGGAGCGACCCTTGCCTGATGGGTCGCTCCCCATCTCTAAAAAAAGAAACAACAAAAAAAAAAAACACAAAAAAAAAATTGCCCTGGTGTCTAGAGTGTTCTGCCCCCCCCCCCGGGGGCAGTTTGGCCTAATAATAGGCCGATCTGTCCCCCGGGGGGGCAGAAATGGCCTAAAATAAATTTGCCCCCCCAACCCCCACCCCCCCCCGGGAGCGACCCTTGCCTACGAGGTCGCTCCCCCTGCGTGACATTGGCGCCAAAAAACAAATCCCCGGTGCCTAGTGATTTCTGCCCCCTTGGGGGCAGATTGACCTAAAATTGGCCAATCTGCCCCCAGGAGGGCAGAAATGGTCTAAATACAATTTGCCCCCCCAGGGGAGCGACCCTTGCCTGATGGGTCGCTCCCCATCTATAAAAAAAAAAAAAGAACCAAAAAAAAAAAACACAAAAAAAAAATTTGCCCTGGCGCCTAGAGGTTTCTTCCCCCCCTGGGGGCAGAAAAGGCCTTCCCATAAAATTGCCCCCCCTGGGAGCGACCCTTGCCAAAGGGGTCGCTTTGTTGCGTGACATTCGCGCGCAAAAACAAACTCCCTGGTGTCTAATGGTTTCTGCCCCCCTTGGGGGCAGATTGGCCTTATCAAAATAGGCCAATCTGCCCCCAAGGGGGGCAGAAATGGCCTAAATATATATTGCCCCGTAGGGGAGCGACCCTTGCCTAAGGGATCGCTCCCCACCTAAAAAAAAAGAATTCATCACAAAAAAAAAAAAAAAAAAATGGTCCCTGGTGCCTAGAGGTTTCTGCCCCCCCTGGGGGCAGATCGGCCTAATAATAGGCCAATCTGCCCCCAGGGGGGGCAGAAAAGGCCTTCCTAAAAAAATGCCCCCCTGGGAGCGACCCTTGCCCAAGGGGTCGCTCCCTTTTGCCAATTTCAAGAAAAAAAAAAATCCCTGGTGTCTAGTGGGGTTTCAAAAGCCGGATTGCAAGCAATCCGGCTTTTGAAACCTGTGAGAGACTTCAAAGGGAAGGAAATACATTTCCTTCCCTTTGAAGCCTCTCGGGGCCTCCCCCATGGGATTGAAAAAGAAATGCAAAAGCATTTCTTTTTCAATCGCGCTGGAAGCTCTGCTTCCAGCGCGATGGGGGAGACCCTGTGACTAATCAGCGCGCGCTCGCGCGCTGACGTCACAGGGGGGGTTGGGGGGGTCGGGGGTGGGAGGGGAAGGGCTTCCCCTTCCATCCCTGACTTGGGGGGGTGGGGGGGAACCCCACAGAGGGAGCGAGAGCGCTCCCTCTGGGCTCTGTGCACAGGACGTAATGGTTACGTCCTGGGCACAGCAGCACTGTGCACCAGGACGTAACCATTACGTCCTGGGCACAGAAGGGGTTAAAAAGCCTTGGTGCTTTGTGTGTAAAAACAGAGGCCATAGGCCAGGGGATAAGTCCTGTCCAGGTAAACCCCCTGAGCCTACCACCACTAATACATCAAGCTCTAGTGCCCCTAGCAGTAGTGGTACTAGTGGTGGGACTGCTGGCAACAGTCAAGCAAAGGGTGTAGTTGGGTTCACTTATGGGTCCATAGTGGAAACTGATGTAATCAGTCCCGAGACAGTTTCTGTCACACCTAGTGGCACTGGCCTTGCCACACTGGCTGCTTGTCCCCTTACAATGGATAAGTACAGGCAGACAGTTTCAATAAATGGTGTTGAGGCCTTGGCCTACAGGGACACAGGTGCCAGTTTCACTTTGGTGACTGAAAACCTAGTCCATCCTGAAGAACACATCATTGGACAACAGTATAAGATTATTGATGTCCACAACTCCACTAAGTTTCTTCCCTTAGCTATAATTCAGTTTAGTTGGGGTGGAGTTACTGGCCCTAAGCAGGTGGTTGTATCACCTAGCTTACCTGTAGACTGTCTCTTAGGTAATGACCTAGAGGCCTCAGGTTGGGCTGATGTAGAGTTTTATGCCCATGCAGCCATGCTGGGCATCCCTGAGGAATTGTTCCCTCTCATTTCAAGTGAAATGAAAAAGCAAAGGAGAGAAGGCCTGAAAACTCAGGATCCCTCTCCATCAACAGGTAAAAAGGATATCACAGTATCCCCTAACCACCCTACCATTCAGGATACTATTCCTGTGGTGGGAGAAACCTCTCCTGGGGTGGCACCTGTTCCAAGGGAATCATCAGCTGGCAAAGCTGGACTCCCTGAGGTGGAAGTACCTCTCTGTGGGATAACTAACATTGGTGAGAAAAACAGCACCATTTTAGTTAACATGGAGCATCCCTCCAACCCTCCCAGAGAAACTTTAGTGCAGAAACCCTGCACTACCTCACAACACTTAGGACAGCATCCCTGCCCTAGTGTGGAGCTCATAGGACAGCATCCCTGCCCTGCTCCAACTCAAGAGAAACAGCATCCCTGTTCTCTCTTCCAGCCAGATGGACAAAGTTTTTGCCCAGCTATGGCTTTTCTGAGACAGCATCCCTGTCTGGCATTTCCATCACTACAAATAGGTTCAGTGGACAATTCCCACTGCTCTAAACTAAAACTTACTGATAGAAACTCTGAAAATACATCTTCACATTGTTGCTTAGCTAAAAAAACTTCAAACAGGGTGGTTTACATCCCCACAGGGAAGTAACCATATAGTGGATGATAAAGGGAGTAACCAGTCTATTGCAGAGCTACTCTCTACTTATCACCACTTAGACAATAAAGTCTCAACTGGCCAAGGTTAGCCTTATTGTCCTTCGTTTGGGGGGGGGTTGTGTGAGAAGGTAGCCTCTTTCTAGCCTTGTTACCCCCACTTTTGGCCTGTTTGTGAGTGTATGTCAGGGTGTTTGTCACTGTTTTCACTGTCTCACTGAGATCCTGATAGCCAGGCCTCAGTGCTCATAGTGAAAACACTATGTTTTCAGTATGTTTGTTATGTGTCACTGGGATCCTGCTGGTCAGGACCCCAGTGCTCATAGGTTTGTGGCCTATATGTATGTGTCACTGGGACCCTGTCACACAGGGCCCCAGTGCTCATAGGTGTGCATGTATATGTTCCCTGTGTGGTGCCTAACTGTCTCACTGAGGCTCTGCTAACCAGAACCTCAGTGGTTATGCTCTCTCATTACTTTCAAATTGTCACTAACAGGCTAGTGACCATTTTTACCAATTTACATTGGCTTACTGGAACACCCTTATAATTCCCTAGTATATGGTACTGAGGTACCCAGGGTATTGGGATTCCAGGAGATCTCTATGGGCTGCAGCATTTCTTTTGCCACCCATAGGGAGCTCTAACAATTCTTACACAGGCCTGCCACTGCAGCCTGAGTGAAATAACGTCCACGTTATTTCACAGCCATTTTACACTGCACTTAAGTAACTTATAAGTCACCTATATGTCTAACCTTTACCTGGTAAAGGTTAGGTGCAAAGTTACTTAGCGTGAGGGCACCCTGGCACTAGCCAAGGTGCCCCCACATTGTTCAGAGCCAATTCACTGAACTTTGTGAGTGCGGGGACACCATTACACGCGTGCACTACATATAGGTCACTACCTATATGTAGCTTCACAATGGTAACTCCGAATATGGCCATGTAACATGTCTATGATCATGGAATTGCCCCCTCTATGCCATCCTGGCATAGTTGGCACAATCCCATGATCCCAGTGGTCTGTAGCACAGACCCTGGTACTGCCAAACTGCCCTTCCTGGGGATTCACTGCAGCTGCTGCTGCTGCCAACCCCTCAGACAGGCAGCTGCCCTCCTGGGGTCCAGCCAGGCCTGGCCCAGGATGGCAGAACAAAGAACTTCCTCTGAAAGAGGGTGTGACACCCTCTCCCTTTGGAAAATGGTGTGAAGGCAGGGGAGGAGTAGCCTCCCCCAGCCTCTGGAAATGCTTTGTTGGGCACAGATGTGCCCAATTCTGCATAAGCCAGTCTACACCGGTTCAGGGACCCCTTAGCCCCTGCTCTGGCGCGAAACTGGACAAAGGAAAGGGGAGTGACCACTCCCCTGACCTGCACCTCCCCTGGGAGGTGTCCAGAGCTCCTCCAGTGTGCTCCAGACCTCTGCCATCTTGGAAACAGAGGTGCTGCTGGCACACTGGACTGCTCTGAGTGGCCAGTGCCACCAGGTGACGTCAGAGACTCCTTGTGATAGGCTCCTTCAGGTGTTGCTAGCCTATCCTCTCTCCTAGGTAGCCAAACCCTCCTTTCTGGCTATTTAGGGTCTCTGTCTCTGGGGAAACTTTAGATAACGAATGCATGAGCTCAGCCGAGTTCCTCTGCATCTCTCTCTTCACCTTCTGATAAGGAAACGACCGCTGACCGCGCTGGAAGCCTGCAAACCTGCAACATAGTAGCAAAGACGACTACTGCAACTCTGTAACGCTGATCCTGCCGCCTTCTCGACTGTTTTCCTGCTTGTGCATGCTGTGGGGGTAGCCTGCCTCCTCTCTGCACCAGAAGCTCCGAAGAAATCTCCCGTGGGTCGACGGAATCTTCCCCCTGCAACCGCAGGCACCAAAAAGCTGCATTACCGGTCCCTTGGGTCTCCTCTCAGCACGACGAGCGAGGTCTCTCGAATCCAGCGACTCTGTCCAAGTGACCCCCACTGTCCAGTGACTCTTCAGCCCAAGTTTGGTGGAGGTAAGTCCTTGCCTCACCTCGCTGGGCTGCATTGCTGGGAACCGCGACTTTGCAGCTACTCCGGCCCCTGTGCACTTCCGGCGGAAATCCTTTGTGCACAGCCAAGCCTGGTTCCACGGCACTCTAACCTGCATTGCACGACTTTCTAAGTTGGTCTCCGGCGACGTGGGACTCCTTTGTGCAACTTCGGCGAGCACCGTTTCACGCATCCTTGTAGTGCCTGTTTTTGGCACTTTTCCGGGTGCTACCTGCTTTAGTGAGGGCTCTTTGTCTTGCTCTACGTCCCCTCTCTCTTCAGGTCCAATTTGCGACCTCCTGGTCCCTCCTGGGCCCCAGCAGCGTCCAAAAACGCCAAATGCACGATTTGCGGCTAGCAAGGCTTGTTGGCATTCTTTCGGCGGGAAAACACTTCTGCACGACTCTCCAAGGAAAGTTGGATCCGGCCACCAAAGGGGAAGTCTCTAGCCCTTTTCGTTCCTGCAGAAACCTCAGCTTCTTCTGTCCAGTAGAAGCTTCTTTGCAACCGCAGCTGGCATTTCCTGGGCATCTGCCCATCTCCGACTTGCTTGTGACTTTTGGACTTGGTCCCCTTGTTCCACAGGTACCCTAGATTGGAAATCCACAGTTGTTGCATTGCTGGTTTGTGTCTTTCCTGCATTATTCCTCTAACCCGACTACTTTGTCCTTAGGGGAACTTTAGTGCACTTGGCACTCACTTTTCATGGTCTTGGGGAGGGTTATTTTTCTAACTCTCACTATTTTCTAATAGTCCCAGCGACCCTCTACAAGGTCACATAGGTTTGGGGTCCATTCGTGGTTCGCATTCCACTTTTGGAGTATATGGTTTGTGTTGCCCCTATCCCTATGTTTCCCCATTGCATCCTATTGTAACTATACATTGTTTGCACTGTTTTCTAAGACTATACTGCATATTTTTGCTATTGTGTATATATATCTTGTGTATATTTCCTATCCTCTCACTGAGGGTACACTCTAAGATACTTTGGCATATTGTCATAAAAATAAAGTACCTTTATTTTTAGTATAACTGTGTATTGTGTTTTCTTATGATATTGTGCATATGACACTAGGTGGTACTGTAGTAGCTTCACACGTCTCCTAGTTCAGCCTAAGCTGCTCTGCTAAGCTACCATTATCTATCAGCCTAAGCTGCTAGACACCCTATACACTAATAAGGGATAACTGGGCCTGGTGCAAGGTGCAAGTACCCCTTGGTACTCACTACAAGCCAGTCCAGCCTCCTACAGTGATGAAGAATTATGCAAGAACCAAGCAAGACTGCAAGCAACCAACAGTGGATTCCTGGACCTGAAGACCTGTGGAGAGAGAAGACCAAGTCCAGAAGTCGATGAAAAATCCAGGAAGAACAGGAAATCATGCCCACCTGGAAGAAGGTGCAAAAGTGGATTCTCAGGTTGGAAGAATAGTACAGAAATGCACCAAAGAAGATAGCTGCTGGTTCCTGCTTGGTGCAAGAGATGTCCCACTTTGAGTTGTTGGATGCAGGCTGTTGGTGTCGCTGGATTCCACCAACAAGCCTTGGTTCACGCAAGTACACAGTTTGCATCAAAGAGGAGCTGCCCAGACCCAGGAGGGACCTGGGGGTCTCAACTCAGACTGAGGAGACAGAGGGGGCTCTCAGCACTTCAGAGACCATGCAGCACCAACGGGAGTCCAAGGACATGAGTTGCAAAGTGCGGTCATCACAGCGCTATACAGGAGGATCCCACGCCACCAGGGGACAACTCAGAGAGCTGTTCGTCGCAGGATGGAGTGCTGGGGACCTGGGTCATGCTGTGCACAAAGAACTTTTGGAAGAAGTGCACTGAAGCCCGCGGAGCTGCAGAAGACTCAGTGCACAGGGATACTGTCACTGCACGGGTAGGCAAGGGCTTACCTCCACCAAATTCGGACAGCTGGACCTTTGGACAGTCAGGGTCACTTCGATCCACCACCTGTGTTCTAGGGATCATGCTCATCGACAGGAGAGGAGTCCCGGAGTACCGGTTGTCATCGCAGAGAGGTGCCTGCTAAAGCAGGGAAGTGACGCCGTCACTCCACGGGAGATTCCTTTGGTTCTCCTGGTGCAGGGTGAAGACAGGCAGTCCTCAGAGTGTGCACACCTTGGAAATTGTTGCAACTGCTGGCTGGAGCTGAAGTTGCAGGTCACCGGTGTCTTACTGGATACTCCGTTGCAGTTACAGCGGTTCCTGGAGCAGTCTGCGGTTGATCTGATGGTCAGAAGCTGAAGCAGAGGATGCAGAGGAGTCCTGGAGGAATCTTTTTAAACCCAATCTGAGGAAACACCCAGAGGAGAGACCCTAAACCGCCCTGAGAGGGGGATTGGCTACTTAACCAGGGATGCACCTATCAGAAGGGTTCTCTGACATCACCTGCTGGCACTGGCCACTTAGATGCTCCCAGACGGTCCCCACACCTCCAAGATGGCTAACGCCAGGGACACTCTGGAGGAGCTCTGGACACCACCCCTGGGGTGGTGATGGACAGAGGAGTGGTCACTTCCCTTTCCTTTGTCCAGTTTCGCACCAGAGCAGGGGCTGGGGGTCCCTGAACCGGTGTGGACTGGATTATGCAAGGAGGGCACCATTTGTGCCCTTCAAAGCATTTCCAGTGGCTCTGGGAGGATACCCCTCCCATGCCTGGAACACCTATTTCCAAAGGGAGAGGGTGTAACACACCCCTCTCCTAAAGGAAATGCATTGTTCTGCCTTCCTTGGATTGAGCTGCTCAGTCCCAAGGAGGGCAGAAACCTGTTTGTGAGGTGGCAGCAGCTGGGGCTGCAGTGGAAACCTCAGAGAGCTGGTTTGGCAGTACTGGGGGTCCATGGTGGAGCCCCCAGGGTGCATGGAATTGGTCTCCCAATACCAGATTTGGATTGGGGGTTCAATTTCACAATCTTAGACACCTCACATGACCGTATTCGGAGTTACCATTGTGAAGCTACACATATGTATTGACATACATGTAGTGCACGCTTATAATGGTGTTTGTGCACTCACGAAGTCCTGGGAATTGGCCCTGGACAACATGGGGGCACCTTGGCTAGTGCAAGGGTGCCCTCACACACAATAACTTTGCACTTAGCCTTCAGTAAATGAAGGTTAGAGATATAGGTGACTTAGAAGTTACCTGGTACATTTAAAAATGTCTGTGAAATAATGTGTGCACTATTTCACGCAGGCTGCAATGGCAGTCCTGAAGGAGTGTTTGTATGAGCTCCTTATGGGTGGCAAAAGAAATGCTGCAGCCCATAAGGATCTCCTGGAACCCCAATGCACTGGGTACCTAGGTAGGTACCATGTACTAGGGACTTACAAGGGGGCTCCAGTGTGCCAATCGGAATTGGAATACGAAGTCACTAAACTATAGGGACACATTTTACAAGGGGGCTCCAGTGTGCGAATCAGAATTGGAACATGGAGTCACTGAACTAGAGGGACACATTTGGTACACAGAGAGAGCAGGTTCTGGTTAGCAGAACTCCAGTGACACAGACAAGCATACTGACAACACACATAGGCCACCAACTATGAGCACTGGGGTCTTGTCTAGCAGTGTGAAAGAGGTGGGTAAATTCCTCCCTGGAATACACAATAGGCTGACTGTATGGGCTGAGATAACTCCTCAGAGCTCAATAAAATATGCAGGTGGGGGTTGTGTTCACTCTTTTCACACCACACTGTTGAATCCTGCCAGACAGGTCTGCTGATCCACATGTAACACTTTGGCACATTTAAGAGGGAGAGAACAGGATGCCAGGACAATCTTTGTATATCCCTGGCTGCTGAAGGAGCCTGCTGCATTTTTCCTACCCGACTTCTGTCTCTGTTTTGTTTTTTGTGGATACAGCACCTGGTTCAAACCGATTACCCTAGTGCACTCCTCTACACACTAACAACCCTTAGAGCCCAAGACCTTCCATGTCTTAATAATGCCCTGACATATAGATATCATTTTGGACCTGTTTCCAGTGAGGCAAACAGAAACTATCCAAAAAGGGGTAGCATTGCCCATAGGTGTTGCCCTATTGGTTAACTAGTAGCCAGGAGTTACCGCCACTCAATTGCCAGTGCTAGGTATAAATGTGCCAACGCAAGGCAACCAGACAGAACACTTTCTGAATCTGCTGGAGGACACAATAAGACTGGACCTGCTGTCCATGACCTGAGAGGAGCCATGAAGGTCTTGATCAGCTCCCCCTTGAACCCTAAGACAAAGGAATGAAATCCAAGGGTTAGTTGACTGACCTCATGTGTGCCTACTGGGACTTAATAAACTGTAAGAGGTATTTTTCCTCGAGTGCTCATCTAACCAGCCATGCGAGGACAGGGAGGGGAGGGCCGGGCCATGGAAGAGAGGAGGAGTCGTGGGCACGGTAAGTGCGTATGTTGGTTTGCATGGCCAAACCAATACGTTCATTCACATTTCTCTAATCCAGCTGTGTTGTACAGCCGGGAGGATAAAAGGCACTGGCTCCCTCTCCCTGAGAAAGCGATAAACCAGCTTGCTCTGGCCAATCCCAGCACTGCTTTCATGCTGGGTGATAGCATGAGAGCAGCGTCTGCATTGGGTGTGGAGTCTGGGACCCTTTGCTGTTTGGCCGCTGGGAGCAAAGGAGCACCGAGGTACCGAGGTACGATAAGAGGGCGAGTTAATGGACGATTGAAGGGCTGGGGTCAGTCTGGCACCTTAGTTATAATTTTTGTCAGATGCTATATTGTCCTGTTAGTCATTAATTGTAAAATATTGTAGACACAGTAGTGATTTCAGTGAAATGTTCTTTAGGCCAGATTTGGTTACTGGCTGCATTTCTTTTAAATGAATAAAAAATATATAAAATGTTGACTCTCATAGGCATGTGTTAAACATTTGATTACCATTTTGAAGTATAAAATATATTGTAAACTGTGTTCTGGTAAGCCACTTAGTGCAGAGAAAATATTTACTGTTTATTTATTAATAATGAAACCCCATGACAAAGAATTAGGATAGCAGGTGACTCTCAGCTGTGCTGGATGGGATGTTTAAGCACGAGCCAGAGGTGCCTAGAGTGATGCTTTGAAAAACATAAAAAGAAACTTTGTTCTGGCACACCTTAGGTTGACTTAATTGTATAAATAATTCAATGTCCGCTAGTACCACAAAACATACTAAAAAATGTACTACAAAATGTCAGTTTTACCTATGTTTTTGTGCTTGGAGTTGCCCTCCATGTCGGTGTAGCCTCTGCACACGTACCTATGAGTTTTAGTATAAATTTGGGAGGGATACAGGGGAGTAGGTGTGAAATGGGGCAGAGGTGCTCCTACAGGGGACAGATTAGGGGGGAGTAAGAAGGGTTTAGAGAGGCAAAGTGAGGGGTTTAGAGAGGGGTGTCACCCACCCACATAAGAGTAAGCCAACAGCTTTACTCAGGGGGCCTGATTGTCAAAGGTAAGTTTCGTAAGTTTCTTGTAAGTTTATTAATGTCTTGAAATGAACAAACTATGTGCAGAATTTTATGCCTCTGCACTCCGTCTACTAATGTGTGTGGAGTTCTCTGCACCCAGGAACCCCACGGTCGGGATGGAGAACTCCCCACATATAAGTATAGCGAGTGTGGAGTTGTCATATTCTGCACGAGGTTTGTGAATTGTATTTTGTAGTACATTTTACTAAAAAGCTCAGTTTGAGAATCAGGCACTGGGGTGGAGATATGTAACTTCTTTAGCACATTTATACTCAGAGTTTGTGAATACCGAAAGTAGTAAACTTACTCCAAAGTGTGAACTTTCTCCAAACTGTAACTTACCGTTGTGGATCAAGCCATTAGCGTTCACAGAGTGAGCTCTCATTGACCACCTCGCCACCTTCGTTGGTTGGTTCCCAGTTGACCTGTTCCATCCCTGGTACTGTATGCCAACCTCAGTGGAACAAATCGCCACAGCCCATTCTTCGAATCAGAAGCATGGGTGATGCCTTAGAATTTGGGGCACTCAGGCTGTGTTCACCAAGAAGTGGTAACATATTGTTCAACAAAAATGATAATGAGCAACACAAACATGGAGTTTGTGACAAGTCATTATCTTACAAATAATCCAACGTGGCTGCCATGAAGCACTTTCTTGCACATTTAGAAAACAATGTGCTTTGTAACATGCATTGTGGGAAGGCAACCTATATTCAGACTGTGGTCAAGGTTGAGTTACCAGTAGTGCACCAGGAACAGAGTGACCAGTCCCAGTTGTTTAAGGAGACCAAAGAACCCTCACAATAGATGTCTTCTACTTCCAAACTGGGGATGAGGGGCCCATTCTCCTTTCTTGCACACTGCACCATTGAGTGTGGCACACAATTTACTCAATTTTATTCTTTTAGAATTTGTAATTCTGTTCATTTCTGTTAGGCAAATCCACCTAAAAACAATGATTTGTGAAAGTAAGCTTGAAATGTGGCATCACAGTGTTCTGGTGCCATTGGCAATCCCAGCCTAATAGAATCCAGGGTTATATGATTATAGCAGAATGAGTCGCACAGGGACCCTCACACAAGTCACCAATAATAATTGAAAGGCTTCATTCTAAACTCAGTACAGAAGGAAATATACAACATAACTTTTAAAGAAATAAGGACCAGATGTACAAGCCATTTTTATAGTCACAAACACTCTGATTCAGAGTTTGTGACTCAGAAAATGCATTTGAAATATTATAAACCCATTTTAGGAGGCATTCACTTTTTCCTGGCTCCTACAAACGGTTTTAGAATGGATCTGAAAGGGGTGTGTTGTAGGTGTCCCACAGGTAGTGATTCCTATGCATATGTATCAATAGTTTAGGGCCATAATAGTAGTTGTAAAACCATTGAATAGTTAAAGACCTTAAAGTTGGAATGGTAACCCATTACAAAAGGGGGAAGAGACCCATTCAAACTCTTCCCCTTTGATAATATACAAAAAAGTTTGTTGGGGAGGAGACAGTGGTCCATGGGACATTTGTCAACTCTCAAATAAACCTTTAACAATGTAAACTTTCTTTTAACACACAGTTTGTGTTTCCTTCAAGGAAAGCAGACTGCATTTAAAGAATGTTTACTTTATAGAAAGGTGATCAAGGACTCTGTGGTCTCCGCGCCCCAGCAGGCCGCCATTCTTGTGATGGCCTCTAGTTGGAAGGAACTGCAATTTGCCACCTACTTCACAAATATTAATGAAGTAGGTAGTTTTAAGACTGACTCTGAATCTGAATTTTCCAAACTGACCTACGTGTACATAGGTCATGCTATGTTGTGTTAAGCTACGTTATGCTACGGTATGGTATGTTTTGTTATGTTATGTTATGTTTGGCTATGTTAGTACGTTATGTTCTATTATTTAAATTAGTGAGGCATGTAACTTACTTAGAAGAGTATCCTGGAGCTAAGAGAAGGAGGAACCTGCCCTATCTGGAGTTCATTTGAAGAGCCATCTCTTTAGCTTCTTCAGGAGCTCTAGTGCTGTGCTGGTGGTTCTGATGTGGGGGGGGGAATCGTTTCACGCTTGCAACCTGTGAGGAAGGAAATCCAAAGAGAGACCAAGGAGGACAAGGGCTACAGTGCTACCTTGGTCCACAATGAGATGGATGCCACTGGTGGCGGTGACGAGAGCAGTGTGAATGTTGTGGTTTGATCTGAATCCAGATTGGGACAGGTCCAGGAAGTGGTTGGCACTGAGGTGGTTAACCAGTGGATTAGCTTTTCCAGGAGGGAGGTAGGTATGTAGTTATCTGGTGTGTTTGGATGTGTTGTGGGTTTTTCAGTAGCCGCCTGGTGGCATATTTCCGTGTGTCCATGAATGGGATTGTGGTGAGAGAGCCATTGAAGACTGGGATAAGAGTGGTGCAGATGGGTTCTAGTGCTCTGGTGAAGTATGGGCAGGGGTTGGAGGGTGCTTCCGAATGGATAGATCACAATGTCTACAATTTCCATTGGTGTACAGCAGATCAGCATCTTGTTGTGTAAGTACAGAGTGAGCTGGGAGCAAAGATTCTGTGAGGTGACAACATTCATGGAGTTTGTACAGAAAATAATTACTAGTTGCAAAAATACTGGTTAGAAATTGTGATTAGTAATTTGCAAGCAGTAAGTAGCACACATGTATTATTTGTGTGCAGGAAGGTGCCCCTTCCATAACTTCAGGTAATGAAAAAGTCTTAAATTCCTTTTTCACTACTGGAAGGCCTACTTCTCCCATTTGATCTCTAAAGAATTATGATTTAAAAGCCTCTTAAAAGTGGTATAGTCGGATTTTATGTTGTTATTCTGAAAATGCAGCATTTAGAATTTGCAACAGGAATTTGGTTCCTGCATCCTGCTCCTGGGTCACGTGACTAGATGGGAGTGGCAGTTGTCCTTTGTTTATTCCTTCCAGACAGCCACACAATAGAGAGACTGTGTGAAGGCAGGATAGGCTATCTAGGCAGGATGGGGAGCAGAGCTGTCACCTACTGTCAACTACCACACTTGCACTTCAAAGGAGCTGTCTCACTACACTCACAAAGGGCTTCACAATAGGTCATTGTGGCCCCAAACAACCTGGGACCAGGGCAGGGCAGCAGGAAATGCCAGATATCTCTGGGGGTGGGGGACTCCAGAAGCTTCTCCCACTTCAAAGAGATCACCAGGTATAAAAATAGGACCCTCAGACCAACTCTTCAGTTCACATCAGGACCTGCGGAAGGACTCTCAGAGGACTGCCCTGCTGTCTGTGGCCTGCTGGGTACTACAAAGGACTGCCCTGCTTGACCACGAGGACTGCCCTACAGCCTGAAGCCAGTCTTGTGCCCCGCTACTTGAGATCTCTTTTTCTGCTTGCACCAGTACTACCAGAGTGACTCCTATGGCTAGTTGGCTGGCCTCCTGATCAGGGCCCTAGGAACAGAAACTCCCCTAAACATCTTGAACCTGTACCTGGACCCATCCTGAGTGAGGTCTAACCCTCCAAGTGGTGCTGATCCAGCCCTGGTCCCTTTGAGGTGGGGATAAACGTGCTGTAGAATCTTAACTGAAGATTCCACTAAATCTAGTGTGAAGCCCCACAAAGCAAGGCCGCACATACTGCGCACCAAGGACATAAGGTACAATCCCCAGGGGGCCGTCCTGTGCCCGGCCTGTGTTCCATCAACTGTCAGCCTGAACTTGTAACTTTGTCCCAGTCCAGCGCAGTCAGATACCCTCATTTTTACCCTGAGTACCCTCAAATTGCATATCTACCGTTCTACTGATTGGATAATTGTCATTTTGGTATCAAATAAATTATCACATTTGACTATAGTTGTTTACATTTTTGTGGGATTTTCCTTGTGTTGTATTTGCACTTTATTTTTGTTTGTGTGGTACATGAATGCTTTTCACACTTCCTATAAGTAAAACCTGGTTGCTTTTCTACCAAGCTACCAGAGGGTTAAGAACTTGTTAATTTAGTGACTTTTGTGGTTCACCCTGACAAGGATTGTGGTTGTTGCTCAAGAATGGCTCACACCCCCTCAACCAACAACCCTGATTCTCACACCTGGTCCAACTAGACCTCCATTAGGCCTCTCCTTCAGCTTGTTTGCAGGAGCATCCATAATATTAATTGTGTGTATACATTTCTCAAGGCACCACATGCAGTAAAATGTACACTGATGCTTTGTGATGACATGCTGTTTTTTAAGAGCTCCGGAGGAAGCCTTTAGTTACTTTTTAAGTCCCTTTCTGTTATCTCACTTTAAGATTTTTTTTCTGAGACTTTTTAATGTTTATGTAACTAGATTTGTTCTAACACCACGGATGACTTTAGGTCAGAGAGAACTTATACAGTTTCATTAAGGGTGATAGGGCTACGATCCTGTGATGACATAAGGTTTATTGTGCTGTATTGTGATTTAACAATGTGTTGGTGCATTGCTCTCCCAATGTTGACTGTGTGAAATTTCATTGCTTTCCATTGTGCAATGTATTATAAACAGCTCTGATGTTGTAGGTGAGTTGGATTCCTTTGGGTCTCCACTAGGGATGCTGCACGTTTTTCTATTGAGTTAATGCTTGTTTTGGAATTTGGGCCTGATTTAGAGTAGGTGGATTGCATACTTTGCCACAAATGTGACAGATATCCTGTCTGCCATATACAACTACATCATATCCTATGACACTTGTCTATTTTAGAGGCTAAGAATGTTCATGACAATTGATTTTTAATCACTATGACTGGTTAATAAACTTTCATGTTTTTTTAATTTACCAATCTTGAACCCTTTTAGAGTCAGGTTTTATTTATTGATTGTTACTGAAATGCTCTTTTGAATCTTACCTTTAGGAACACATTTCATCATCAATACTTGAGGTCAGCTCCATCCCTTACCCCACATCGGTGCTATGGCTATTATGTGCATTATCTAAGACTGACAAGGGTAAACATCCATTTTATGCCCAAGTGGAGAGACAGAAAGACTGTTGCACCCATGAGAATGGACAGGTGCACAGTCCCATGCCCCGGGGGGGCTCTCTCCCCAAAAATATAGTACAGATAGCCTTCCCTGGTGCATGGTGGGCCTTCTCCCCCCTTCGGGAGCAGAAAGAATGATTTCCCTGAGGATGGTGGAGCAGCACAGGCCCATGCTGAGGGGCGAACTGCTTCCCCTCCCAATCAAGAATCCCTGGTGGTCTGATAGAGAGGGTCTCTGGTTGGGGATCGTGTGAACATGATGATCCTCAAGCAGAGATCGATTACGCGAAACAGCACTGGGAAGAGGACATTGTCCCCTTTCCTACACTGCCTCTCTAGTGTTGATCGGTAGTCAAGCAGCTCCCTGATACCAATGACACTGAAAGAAGACTCTGCCATTAGTGCAGTCTGCTTTCACTTTTGTTTTGCTTTTGCTGTGACGTCAGAGTGCTATGTGCACTAGTATACAACAAAACAAAAAAAAGTCATACGCAAGATGAGTGGGAATCTCTTACCTTGCATCTGAGTTTTTATTCAGAGAAGAAAGTGTTTCTGGTGTTTTTACCACAAGCTTTTTCTTTTTGGGTACAGTACGGAGAGAACCCGTTGATGTCCTCTCCCTTTGAAGATTGTCTAGAGGACGTTAACAGTTGTTGTTAGTAATTAAGGGCCAGATGTAAGTACAAAAGAATTTGCTACTTGCAAATTGCGAGTCCTTCCGACTAGCAAATTGCAACTCGCAAACGGGTATGCAGACAGGTGACACATGAATATTAATGAGGTGGGTCGCAGTTTGTGACCCCATAGCGAGTCTAGGCACTCACGGGGATGGTGGCCTGCTGGAGACAGCAGACCACCATGTCCATGACTGCTTTTGAATAAAGCAGTTTTTTTTTATTTTTGCAGCCCGTTTTCCTTAAAGGATAACGAACTGCAAAAGGAAAAATTACCGAAACCATTTAGTTTCATTTTTTTTCAGAGTAGGCAGTGGTCCATAGGACCACTGCCTGCGCTGAAAAAATATTTTTTTTTGCATTCACAATGGGGAAAGGGTCCCATAGGGACCCCTTCCCGTTTGCGAATGGGTTACCATTCACTTCAAGTGGGTGGTAACTGCGAGTTGATTTGCGACTGCTTTCGCGGTCACAAATCTACTCTACATCGCGATGCAGTTGCAAATAGGAAGGGAACACCCCTTCCTATTTGCAAGTCTGAAACACATTTTGCGAGTCGGTACCGACTCGCAAAATGTGTTTCTGCATCGCGTGAGGCCTTTTGCGCCTCACAAACGGCGTTTTTCGCCGTTTGCGAGGCACAAAAGGCTACCTACATCTGGCCCTAAGTGGTTAATAGAGTTGGGTGCATAACAACCTCATGAGTGTTAAGTAGGGGGAGGAGTAGGCCAGAGTGGAAATCCTGGGAGCAGCATTTTGGAACAAGAATGTGACCCAGGTTAAGAACAGAGCCTTTGTGTTGGTACTGTAAGTAACTTTGTGATATTATGATAGTAGATGGAGAAGACTTGAGTACAGGGGTGTGTAAAATGTTTGTAATTTGCTTGTGTGCAAATATATTAAATTTTGGCAAAATCATGTGCATAAGTATGCATAAAAAACTAAATTACTGATTACTCTAGCAGGACATAACTGATAAAACAAATCAAATGAAATCTAAACTAATCAATAAAATCAAACTATAAACAAAATTAACCAATAACATTACACAAATAATTAAATCAACGATATAAAAGGCACTCAAATTTTACTAACATAATACTGCAAAAAAGACAGAGGCTGCAAGAGGAGGAAACTCTGCCAGATTTTTTGACCAGACCCTTAAAAACAAATATGTACTTCAACAACTACCTTGCAAACTGTTAGCCCTTGCAGCTCTTGGCGTGGTTTCCCTGTAATCTTTGCTCCTCCTGTTTTTAGACTCTGTGCTGCAATTTGTTTTGGCTGGTTTTGATACTCTGGGCACTTTACTACTGCTAACCAGTGCTACAGTGCAAGTGCTGTGTGTCTAAATTGTATTGGTGATTGGTTATCCATGACTGGCATATTTGATATACTAGGAGGTCCCTAGTAAAGTGCACTAGAGGTGCTCAGGGCCTGTAAATCCAATGCGACTACTGGGCCTGCAGCACTGATTGTGCCACCCACATAAGTAGCCCTGTAAGCAAGGCTCAGACCTGCCACTGCAGCGTCTATGTGTGCAGTTTTAAACTGCCATTTCGACCTGGCAAGTACACCCACTTGCCAGGTGTAGGAGGCTGGACTGGCTTGTAGTGAGTACCAAGGGGTACTTGCACCTTGCACCAGGCCCAGTTATCCCTTATTAGTGTATAGGGTGTCTAGCAGCTTAGGCTGATAGATAATGGTAGCTTAGCAAAGCAGCTCAGGCTGAACTAGGAGACGTGTGAAGCTACTACAGTACCACTTAGTGTCATATGCACAATATCATAAGAAAACACAATACACAGTTATACTAAAAATAAAGGTACTTTATTTTTATGACAATATGCCAAAGTATCTTAGAGTGTACCCTCAGTAAGAGGATAGGAAATATACACAAGATATATATACACAATAGCAAAAATATGCAGTATAGTCTTAGAAAACAGTGCAAACAATGTATAGTCACAATAGGATGCAATGGGGAAACATAGGGATAGGGGCAACACAAACCATATACTCCAAAAGTGGAATGTGAACCACGAATGGACCCCAAACCTATGTGACCTTGTAGAGGGTCGCTGGGACTATTAGAAAATAGTGAGAGTTAGAAAAATAACCCTCCCCAAGACCCTGAAAAGTGAGTGCAAAGTGCACCAAAGTTCCCCTAAGGACAAAATAGTCGTGTTAGAGGGAGAATGCAAGGAAAACACAAATCAGCAATGCAACAACGATGGATTCCTGTCTGAAGGTACCTGTGGAACAAGGGGACCAAGTCCAAAAGTCACAAGCAGCTCGGAGATGGGCAGATGCCCAAGAAATGCCAGCGGTTGGTGCAAAGAAGCTCTTACTAGGCTGAAGAACTGTGAATACTGCAGGAACGACAAGGGCTAGAGACTTCCCCTTTGGAGGATGGATCCCCCACGCCTTGGAGAGTCGTGCAGAAGTGTTTTCCCGCCGGATGGACGCCAACAAGCCTTGCTACACGCAAATCGTGCGTTTGGCGTTTTTGGACGCTGCTGGGGCCCAGGAGGGACCAGGAGGTCGCAAATTGGACCTGCAGAGAGAGGGGACGTCGAGCAAGACAAGGAGCCCTCACTGAAGCAGGTAGCACCCGGAGAAGTGCCAGAAACAGGCACTACGAGGATGCGTGAAACGGTGCTCGCCGAAGTTGCACAAAGGAGTCCCACGTCGCCGGAGACCAACTTAGAAAGTCGTGCAATGCAGGTTAGAGTGCCGTGGACCCAGGCTTGGCTGTGCACGAAGGATTTCCGCCGGAAGTGCACAGGGGCCGGAGAAGCTTGCAAAGTCGCGGTTCCCAGCAATGCAGCCCAGCGAGGTGAGGCAAGGACTTACCTCCACCAAACTTGGGCTGAAGAGTCACTGGACTGTGGGGGTCACTTGGACGGTGTCGCTGGATTCGAGGGACCTCGCTCGTCGTGCTGAGAGGAGACCCAAGGGACCGGAGATGCAGCTTTTTGGTGCCTGCGGTTGCAGGGGGAAGATTCCGTCGACCCACGGGAGATTTCTTCGGAGCTTCTGGTGCAGAGAGGAGGCAGACTACCCCCACAGCATGCACAAGCAGGAAAACAGTCGAGAAGGCGGCAGGATCAGCGTTACAGAGTTGCAGTAGTCGTCTTTGCTACTATGTTGCAGGTTTGCAGGCTTCCAGCGCGGTCAGCGGTCGATTCCTTATCAGAAGGTGAAGAGGGAGATGCAGAGGAACTCGGCTGAGCTCATGCATTCGTTATCTAAAGTTTCCCCAGAGACAGAGACCCTAAATAGCCAGAAAAGAGGGTTTGGCTACCTAGGAGAGAGGAAAGGCTACTAACACCTGAAGGAGCCTATCACAAGGAGTCTCTGACGTCACCTGGTGGCACTGGCCACTCAGAGCAGTCCAGTGTGCCAGCAGCACCTCTGTTTCCAAGATGGCAGAGGTCTGGAGCACACTGGAGGAGCTCTGGACACCTCCCAGGGGAGGTGCAGGTCAGGGGAGTGGTCACTCCCCTTTCCTTTGTCCAGTTTCGCGCCAGAGCAGGGGCTAAGGGGTCCCTGAACCGGTGTAGACTGGCTTATGCAGAATTGGGCACATCTGTGCCCAACAAAGCATTTCCAGAGGCTGGGGGAGGCTACTCCTCCCCTGCCTTCACACCATTTTCCAAAGGGAGAGGGTGTCACACCCTCTCTCAGAGGAAGTTCTTTGTTCTGCCATCCTGGGCCAGGCCTGGCTGGACCCCAGGAGGGCAGATGCCTGTCTGAGGGGTTGGCAGCAGCAGCAGCTGCAGAGAAACCCCAGGAAGGGCAGTCTGGCAGTACCAGGGTCTGTGCTACAGACCACTGGGATCATGGAATTGTACCAACAATGCCAGGATGGCATAGAGGGGGCAATTCCATGATCATAGACATGTTACATGGCCATATTCGGAGTTACCATGGTGAAGCTACATATAGGTAGTGACCTATATGTAGTGCACGCGTGTAATGGTGTCCCCGCACTCACAAAGTTCAGTGAATTGGCTCTGAACAATGTGGGGGCACCTTGGCTAGTGCCAGGGTGCCCTCACACTAAGTAACTTTGCACCTAACCTTTACCAGGTAAAGGTTAGACATATAGGTGACTTATAAGTTACTTAAGTGCAGTGTAAAATGGCTGTGAAATAACGTGGACGTTATTTCACTCAGGCTGCAGTGGCAGGCCTGTGTAAGAATTGTCAGAGCTCCCTATGGGTGGCAAAAGAAATGCTGCAGCCCATAGGGATCTCCTGGAACCCCAATACCCTGGGTACCTCAGTACCATATACTAGGGGATTATAAGGGTGTTCCAGTAAGCCAATGTAAATTGGTAAAAATGGTCACTAGCCTGTCAGTGACAATTTGGAAAGAAATGAGAGAGCATAACCACTGAGGTTCTGATTAGCAGAGCCTCAGTGAGACAGTTAGTCACTACACAGGTAACACATACAGGCACTTATGAGCACTGGGGCCCTGGGTTACCAGGGTCCCAGTGACACATACAACTAAAACAACATATATACAGTGAAAAATGGGGGTAACATGCCAGGCAAGATGGTACTTTCCTACACAACCCCCCCCCAAACGAAGGACAATAAGACTAGCCATTACCTGATGAGTCTTCATTGTCTAAGTGGAAATATCTGGAGAGTCCATCTGCATTGGAGTGGCTACTCCCAGGTCTATGTTCCACTGTATAGTCCATTCCCTGTAGGGATATGGACCACCTCAACAATTTAGGATTTTCACCTTTCATTTGTTTTAGCCAAAGTAGAGGTTTGTGGTCTGTCTGAACAATGAAGTGAGTGCCAAACAGGTATGGCCTCAACTTCTTCAGAGCCCAGACCACAGCAAAGGCCTCCCTCTCAATGGCAGACCAACGCTTTTCTCTAGGGGTCAACCTTCTACTAATAAAAGCAACAGGTTGATCCTGGCCCTCAGAATTAAGTTGTGATAGGACTGCCCCTACTCCTAATTCAGATGCATCAGTTTGGACATAGAATTTTTTAGAGTAACAAGGGCTTTTCAGGACAGGTGCAGAGCACATGGCCTGCTTCAGCTCCTCAAAAGCTTTTTGACAGTTTGCTGTCCATAATACCTTTTTAGGCATTTTCTTGGATGTGAGGTCATTAAGAGGGGCTGCAATGGAGCCATAGTTCTTAATGAACCTCCTGTAATACCCAGTGAGGCCTAGGAAGGCTCTCACCTGAGTCTGAGTGGTAGGGGGAATCCAATCAATAATAGTTTGGATTTTCCCCTGAAGTGGTGCAATCTGTTCCCCACCAACAAGGTGTCCCAGATAAACCACCTTACCCTGCCCTATCTGGCACTTTGAAGCCTTGATAGTGAGGCCTGCCTTTTGCAGGGCCTCCAAAACTTTCCAAAGGTGGACCAGGTGATCATCCCAGCTGGAGCTAAAGACAGCTATATCATCCAAATATGCTGCACTGAAAGCTTCCAGCCCTTGCAGGACTGTGTTCACCAACCTCTGAAAAGTGGCAGGTGCATTTTTCAAACCAAAAGGCATTACAGTAAACTGGTAATGTCCTCCAATGGTAGAAAATGCAGTCTTAGGTTTAGCATCTTCTGACATTTTGATCTGCCAATACCCTGCAGTCAAATCAAAAGTGCTTAGATACTTGGCAGATGCCAGTGTATCTATTAGCTCATCTGCCCTGGGTATAGGGTGAGCATCTGTTTTGGTTACCAAGTTGAGACCTCTATAGTCTACACAAAACCTCATTTCCTTCTTTCCATTTTTAGAATTGGGTTTTGGTACCAGTACCACAGGAGAAGCCCATGGACTGTCAGAGTGCTCAACCACTCCTAGTTCCAACATCTTCTGAACTTCTTGCTTTATGCAGTCCCTGACATGGTCAGGCTGCCTATAGATCTTACTTTTGACAGGTAAACTGTCTCCAGTATCTATAGTGTGCTCACACCAAGAAGTGGTGCCTGGCACAATGGAGAAGAGTTCTGAAAATTGTCCTAGGAGATTTATGCAATTATCTTTCTGCTCAGCAGTAAGACAATCAGCCAAAACTACCCCTTCCACAAGAGCATCTTGTTCTGTGGAAGAGAAGAGATCAGGTAGAGGATCACTGTCTTCTTCCTGTCCCTCATCTGTTGCCATGAGCAGGGTGAGATCAGCCCTGTCATAGTAGGGTTTCAGGCGGTTGACATGGAGCACCCTAAGGGGACTCCTGGCAGTGCCTAAGTCAACCAAGTAGGTGACTTCACCCTTCTTTTCAACAATTGTGTGTGGACCACTCCATTTATCTTGGAGTGCTCTTGGGGCCACAGGCTCCAAGACCCACACTTTCTGCCCTGGTTGGTACTGAACCAAAACAGCCTTCTGATCATGCCATTGCTTCTGGAGCTCTTGGCTGGCCTGAAGGTTTTTACTGGCCTTTTTCATGTACTCAGCCATCCTTGATCTGAGGCCAAGTACATAGTCCACAATATCCTGCTTAGGAGCTTTTAAAGGTTGTTCCCAACCCTCCTTTACAAGTGTGAGTGGACCCCTAACAGGGTGTCCAAAAAGAAGTTCAAAGGGGCTGAAGCCCACTCCTTTCTGGGGTACCTCCCTGTAGGCAAAAAGGAGGCATGGTAGAAGGATATCCCATCTCCTGCGGAGTTTTTCAGGGAGTCCCATAATCATGCCTTTGAGAGTTTTATTAAATCTCTCCACCAGTCCATTTGTTTGTGGATGATAGGGTGTTGTGCACTTGTAAGTTACACCACACTCCTTCCACATGGCCTTTAAGTATGCAGACATGAAATTGCTTCCTCTGTCTGATACTACTTCCTTTGGGAAGCCCACCCTGGAAAATATTCCCAGGAGGGCCTTTGCCACTGCAGGAGCTGTAGTGGTCCTTAAAGGAATTGCTTCAGGATACCTTGTGGCATGGTCCACTACCACTAAGATAAACCTATTGCCTGAAGCAGTAGGAGGGTCAAGGGGGCCAACTATGTCAACCCCTACCCTTTCAAAGGGAACCCCAACCACAGGCAGTGGGATAAGGGGTGCCTTTGGAGTGCCACCTGTCTTGCCACTGGCTTGACAGGTTTCACAGGACTTACAAAATTCTTTTGTGTCCTCAGACATCCTAGGCCAATGAAACAGTGGTACCAATCTGTCCCAAGTTTTCATTTGACCCAGGTGCCCAGCTAAGGGAATGTCATGTGCCAGTGTTAGGAGGAACTTTCTGTACTCCTGAGGAATCACTAATCTCCTGGCAGCTCCAGGTTTAGGATCCCTATGCTCAGTGTACAAGAGGTTGTCCTCCCAGTAAACTCTGTGTGAGTCACTGACATCCCCATTAGCCTGTTTGACAGCTTGCTGTCTGAGACCCTCTAATGTGGGACAGGTTTGCTGTGCCACACTCAGCTCCTCTCTGGCAGGCCCCCCTTCACCCAAAAGCTCAGCAGTGTCTGCTTCCAGCTCCTCTGGTGTAGGTTCTGCACAGGGAGGGAATTCTTCTTCCTCAGAATTAGAATCCACTGTAGAGGGAGGGATAGTAGGAAGTGGTTTGCTTCTACTAGCCCTAGCTTTAGGGAGCACTTGGTCCATTGTTCCAGGATCCAAGCTTCCCTGTCCTTTTTGCTTTTTGGCCTGAGCCCTTGTCAAAGCAAAAATATGCCCTGGGATGCCCAGCATTGCTGCATGGGCCTCCAACTCCACATCTGACCAAGCTGATGTCTCCAAATCGTTCCCTAATAGACAGTCTTCAGGTAAATCTGAAGCTACCACAAC
The DNA here is from genome assembly GCF_031143425.1 of Pleurodeles waltl. NCBI lineage: Eukaryota > Metazoa > Chordata > Amphibia > Caudata > Salamandridae > Pleurodeles > Pleurodeles waltl. The sequence goes on from NC_090439.1 coordinate 1,191,551,460, forward strand.
TTTCTTTGGACCAGATACCCCCCCCCAGTTGAGATTTACAACAGCCATGGGGTGGCTTTGTGTTATGTTGTGAGCATCGGTTACTTGGTACTGGTGTCCAAGTATGTGTTGTTCAGGGTGCACCAGTTTCTCAATCACCATTGTGACACTGGCACCTGTGTCCCTGTAGGCCTGGACCTCAACACCATTTATTAGGGTTAGTTGCTTGTACTTCTCCAAGTTATGGGGGCAAGCAACCAAAGTGGCTAAGTCAATAGCCCCTTCAGAGACTAAAGTAGCCTCTGTGGTCTCCCTAATCAGACCAACCCCAACTAAATTACCAAAAGTGAGCCCAGCTACTCCCTTGGATTGGCTATTAGTAGGTTTGCTCCCACCACCACTGCTATTAGTAGGGACACTAGGTGTAGCAGTAGGGGTTGTAGTGGTAGGAGCTGTGGTGCCTTTCTTTGGACAACTGGGATCTGTTGTCCAATGGCCTTTTATCTTACATAAATAGCACCATGGTTTCTTTTCCTTGTTCTGATTAGAGGAGGGTTTGGGCCCACCACCCCCACCAGAGTGTTTTTGTGGGCCTGATGAAGACTCAGTTTTAGATTTGTCCCCACCCTTGTCAGAAGACTTACCATCCTTCTTTTTGTTGCCATCTTTGTCACCCCCTGTATGAACTTTTCTGTTCACTCTTGTTCTGACCCATTTGTCTGCCTTCTTTCCCAATTCTTGGGGAGAGGTCAGATCAGAGTCCACCAAGTACTGGTGCAACAAATCAGACACACAATTATTAAGAATATGCTCTCTCAGGATTAAGTTATACAGGCTGTCATAATCAGTAACTTTACTGCCATGTAACCACCCCTCCAAGGCCTTCACTGCCTGGTCAATGAAATCAACCCAGTCTTGTGAAGACTCCTTTTTGGTATCTCTGAACTTGATCCTGTACTGTTCAGTGGTTAAGCCATAACCATCCAGGAGTGCATTCTTAAGAACTTGGAAATTGTTAGCATCATTTTCTTTTACAGTAAGGAGCCTATCCCTACCTTTTCCAGTAAATGATAGCCATAGGATAGCAGCCCACTGCCTTTGAGGGACATCCTGTACAGCACAGGCCCTCTCAAGTGCAGCAAACCACTTGTTAATGTCATCCCCCTCCTTGTAAGGGGGAACTATCTTATGCAGATTCCTGGAATCATGCTCTTTTGCAGGATGACTATGGGGAATACTGCTGCTGCCACCATGGGTATCTAAACCCATTTTCTGTCTTTCCCTCTCTATTTCTAAAGACTGTCTATCCAAATCCAGCTGTTGCTTCTTGAGCTTCAGTCTGGTTTGCTCCACTCTCAATCTATTGAGCTCCCTTTCCAACAATCTGTCATCAGGGTGGGTGGGAGGGACATTTCTAGATACAGAGGTATGATGGGAATGAACAGAAGGAGACCTGTCCCTTACAGAGGGCACCCTAACAGCTTGGCTACCAGTATAATGTGAGAGCACATCATCAGTATGATGTGATTCAACCTCTGTACCAACTATGCTAGACTGTCTAGTAATGGGCAGGCTGAGAAGTTTCTTTCCTGAACCTTTTCCTGGGGGAGTCCCTGGATCAGATTGAGAACCATTAGCTACTTTTTCTACAGATTGGGCACTTATGGCCTTATCCTGTACTCTAAGCATATTAATTAACAGTTCTAAAGAAGGATTCTTCCCTACACTCAAACCTCTCTCTATGCAGAGACTCCTTGCTCCTTTCCAGCTAAGGTGATCATATGCAAGTTTGGACAGTTCAACTTTTTGGCCTGTGCCAGACATTTTTTAGAGAGAGTTAAAGTGATAGACAAAGAGAAAAAAGTTTTCAGAACTTTTTGGAAAGACAGAAACAAACTTTTTAAACTTTTAAGAACTTTTTTGAAAGTTTAGAAGTACTTTTCAGCACTTAGAAAAGAGTGAAAAGAGGAAATGCAAAACTTTTTGGCTATGTGTATATACACTGACCTTGTTTTGTATATTTTTCTCTTATGAAAAGTACAATGACAAGAGTGGTAAGTAGTCTCAAAGCACTTATCCCACCACTGCACAACCAATGTAGGAGGCTGGACTGGCTTGTAGTGAGTACCAAGGGGTACTTGCACCTTGCACCAGGCCCAGTTATCCCTTATTAGTGTATAGGGTGTCTAGCAGCTTAGGCTGATAGATAATGGTAGCTTAGCAAAGCAGCTCAGGCTGAACTAGGAGACGTGTGAAGCTACTACAGTACCACTTAGTGTCATATGCACAATATCATAAGAAAACACAATACACAGTTATACTAAAAATAAAGGTACTTTATTTTTATGACAATATGCCAAAGTATCTTAGAGTGTACCCTCAGTAAGAGGATAGGAAATATACACAAGATATATATACACAATAGCAAAAATATGCAGTATAGTCTTAGAAAACAGTGCAAACAATGTATAGTCACAATAGGATGCAATGGGGAAACATAGGGATAGGGGCAACACAAACCATATACTCCAAAAGTGGAATGTGAACCACGAATGGACCCCAAACCTATGTGACCTTGTAGAGGGTCGCTGGGACTATTAGAAAATAGTGAGAGTTAGAAAAATAACCCTCCCCAAGACCCTGAAAAGTGAGTGCAAAGTGCACCAAAGTTCCCCTAAGGACAAAATAGTCGTGTTAGAGGGAGAATGCAAGGAAAACACAAATCAGCAATGCAACAACGATGGATTCCTGTCTGAAGGTACCTGTGGAACAAGGGGACCAAGTCCAAAAGTCACAAGCAGCTCGGAGATGGGCAGATGCCCAAGAAATGCCAGCGGTTGGTGCAAAGAAGCTCTTACTAGGCTGAAGAACTGTGAATACTGCAGGAACGACAAGGGCTAGAGACTTCCCCTTTGGAGGATGGATCCCCTACGCCTTGGAGAGTCGTGCAGAAGTGTTTTCCCGCCGGATGGACGCCAACAAGCCTTGCTACACGCAAATCGTGCGTTTGGCGTTTTTGGACGCTGCTGGGGCCCAGGAGGGACCAGGAGGTCGCAAATTGGACCTGCAGAGAGAGGGGACGTCGAGCAAGACAAGGAGCCCTCACTGAAGCAGGTAGCACCCGGAGAAGTGCCAGAAACAGGCACTACGAGGATGCGTGAAACGGTGCTCGCCGAAGTTGCACAAAGGAGTCCCACGTCGCCGGAGACCAACTTAGAAAGTCGTGCAATGCAGGTTAGAGTGCCGTGGACCCAGGCTTGGCTGTGCACGAAGGATTTCCGCCGGAAGTGCACAGGGGCCGGAGAAGCTTGCAAAGTCGCGGTTCCCAGCAATGCAGCCCAGCGAGGTGAGGCAAGGACTTACCTCCACCAAACTTGGGCTGAAGAGTCACTGGACTGTGGGGGTCACTTGGACGGTGTCGCTGGATTCGAGGGACCTCGCTCGTCGTGCTGAGAGGAGACCCAAGGGACCGGAGATGCAGCTTTTTGGTGCCTGCGGTTGCAGGGGGAAGATTCCGTCGACCCACAGGAGATTTCTTCGGAGCTTCTGGTGCAGAGAGGAGGCAGACTACCCCCACAGCATGCACAAGCAGGAAAACAGTCGAGAAGGCGGCAGGATCAGCGTTACAGAGTTGCAGTAGTCGTCTTTGCTACTATGTTGCAGGTTTGCAGGCTTCCAGCGCGGTCAGCGGTCGATTCCTTATCAGAAGGTGAAGAGGGAGATGCAGAGGAACTCGGCTGAGCTCATGCATTCGTTATCTAAAGTTTCCCCAGAGACAGAGACCCTAAATAGCCAGAAAAGAGGGTTTGGCTACCTAGGAGAGAGGAAAGGCTACTAACACCTGAAGGAGCCTATCACAAGGAGTCTCTGACGTCACCTGGTGGCACTGGCCACTCAGAGCAGTCCAGTGTGCCAGCAGCACCTCTGTTTCCAAGATGGCAGAGGTCTGGAGCACACTGGAGGAGCTCTGGACACCTCCCAGGGGAGGTGCAGGTCAGGGGAGTGGTCACTCCCCTTTCCTTTGTCCAGTTTCGCGCCAGAGCAGGGGCTAAGGGGTCCCTGAACCGGTGTAGACTGGCTTATGCAGAATTGGGCACATCTGTGCCCAACAAAGCATTTCCAGAGGCTGGGGGAGGCTACTCCTCCCCTGCCTTCACACCATTTTCCAAAGGGAGAGGGTGTCACACCCTCTCTCAGAGGAAGTTCTTTGTTCTGCCATCCTGGGCCAGGCCTGGCTGGACCCCAGGAGGGCAGATGCCTGTCTGAGGGGTTGGCAGCAGCAGCAGCTGCAGAGAAACCCCAGGAAGGGCAGTCTGGCAGTACCAGGGTCTGTGCTACAGACCACTGGGATCATGGAATTGTACCAACAATGCCAGGATGGCATAGAGGGGGCAATTCCATGATCATAGACATGTTACATGGCCATATTCGGAGTTACCATGGTGAAGCTACATATAGGTAGTGACCTATATGTAGTGCACGCGTGTAATGGTGTCCCCGCACTCACAAAGTTCAGTGAATTGGCTCTGAACAATGTGGGGGCACCTTGGCTAGTGCCAGGGTGCCCTCACACTAAGTAACTTTGCACCTAACCTTTACCAGGTAAAGGTTAGACATATAGGTGACTTATAAGTTACTTAAGTGCAGTGTAAAATGGCTGTGAAATAACGTGGACGTTATTTCACTCAGGCTGCAGTGGCAGGCCTGTGTAAGAATTGTCAGAGCTCCCTATGGGTGGCAAAAGAAATGCTGCAGCCCATAGGGATCTCCTGGAACCCCAATACCCTGGGTACCTCAGTACCATATACTAGGGGATTATAAGGGTGTTCCAGTAAGCCAATGTAAATTGGTAAAAATGGTCACTAGCCTGTCAGTGACAATTTGGAAAGAAATGAGAGAGCATAACCACTGAGGTTCTGATTAGCAGAGCCTCAGTGAGACAGTTAGTCACTACACAGGTAACACATACAGGCACTTATGAGCACTGGGGCCCTGGGTTACCAGGGTCCCAGTGACACATACAACTAAAACAACATATATACAGTGAAAAATGGGGGTAACATGCCAGGCAAGATGGTACTTTCCTACACCAGGTCCAAACCTTCACTTTTACTACATGTGGCCCGAGGAGCCCCATGGGCAGGGTGCAGTGTACTTAAAAGGTAGGACATGTACTAATGTGTTTTATCTGTCCTGATAGTGAAATAATGCCAAATTCGGTTTTCACTATCGCAAGGCCTATTTCTCTCATAGGTTAACACGGGGACTGCCTTTAAATGTCTTCTAAGTGTAGTTTCCCATTGGGAGCAGATAGAGATGAGGTGCCTGGGGTCTCTGAACTCACAATTTAAAAATACATCTTTTGGTAAAGTTGGTTTTTAGATTGTCTGTTTGAAAATGCCACTCTTAGAAAGTGGGCATTTTCTTGCTTAACCATTCTGTGCCTCTGCCTGCTTGTATATTCCACATCTGGGTCAATCAATCAATCAGTATTTGTAAAGCGCGGCTACTCACCCATGAGGGTCTAAAGGTGCTGGGGGGGAGGGTGGAGCGGTCTCATCCGAAGAGCCACGTCTTCAGGTTCTTCCTGAAGATGGTGAGTGATGGGCTTTGTTTGAGGTGCAGGGGGATGTTGTTTTAGCTCTTCGCTGCATTGTAGGTAAAAGATCGTCCTTCGGCGGTGGTTTTGCAGATGTGAGGGACGGTGGCCAGGGCCATCAGGGTGGAGTAGAGGGATCTGGCGGGGCTGTGGAAGGAGAGGCAGTGGTTCAGGTAGACTGGTCCTGCGTTGTGTATGGCCTTGTATGTGTGGGTGAGAAGTTTGAAGGTGATTCGCTTCTTGACTGGTAGCCAGTGGAGGGTCCTCAGGTGTTGGGAGATGTGTTCTTGGTGAGGGAGGTCCAGAATGAGACTGGCGGCAGCGTTGTGGATGAATTAAACATTTTTGATGTTCCTAGTTGAGGTGCCGGCGTGGAGAGCGTTTTCGTAGTTGGGTTTGCTAGTGACTAAGGCGTGGGTGACTGTCCTGCGACAGTCTGCTGGGATCCATATGAAGAAATTTCAGAGTTTGCGGATTGTGTGCCAGCAGGAGGAGGTGACAGAGCTTACCTGGTGGGTCATGGATAGGGAGGAGTCGAGGGGTCTGACTAACAGGCTGTTGTGAATTCCCTCTAGACCAGTGGTTCCCAAACTGTGCGCCGCGGCACCCTGGTGCGCCGTTAAAAGTTGCCAGGGGCGCCACGCACATTTTGGAAACATGATATGAACATTTTAAAAAGATTTATGCGTGCAGTTTATAAATTACCTGTTTATGACGAGTTAAAAGTATTTTGCGGCCGAGTAACTCTTTAGCATTTTACATAAGGAGTTACATAAGCCCCACCTGTCAAGGTCTTGCCCTCTGCAGCATGGTTTCACCAAACGTGATTAGTTCTTAAAAAGCCTTCGTCATTGCCAGCCGGTCGGAAATTCAGAAGAGAGCACTGGAATGTTATTGCTCCCGTGGGATCCTCTTGAAGTGCGCACATCGGACGTGTTCCTTGTTGAATTTACAATAATCAGGTAATCATTATTATTATTATTAGGATTTCTAATCTAGGGTGAGAGACAGGGCACGGCAGGACCGGAGATCACAGGAATGTGCAGGAAATTCTCCTAAGCAGCGCTGATATAGTAATTAATTATTAATAACTAATGTTCTGTTTTTAAAACAGATGGATATTTCCCAGGGGCGAGCACGAGGCCCCTGTGTAGTTTCCGGACAGGAGAAAACTGCTAAATGCTTGATTCAGCACACACACAGAAGTTGAGTTTGTTTATTTAGGTTAGAAGACATTATTAGAATTATGAGTTCCTTGTTGATTTCAAGTCCAGGGGAAAATTGCAGCATTTCTGCTTTGTGAAAGATTAACCTTCCACCCTTTTCTTATTATTAAGCACACCTTTCCTTTTTTCCCCATTTGTGTTTACTAAATGCTAGTAAATTGTAAAAAATAAATTATAGGACCACAGTCCTCCCTCACTTGCATGCCCAAATCAGATTACTTACTGAGTCTTACTGCCAGGGGAAGGCAATTTTCGTTGGGATGCCAGAAAAACGGCTATGGGAGGTACAGACCAAGTGGAACTTGGAAAGCACAGTTATCAAAAGCTGAAGCCTTTGAAATAATTTAAGGCAGCGGTGCCTCCTAAATTCTCAAGAAACTGCAGAGTGGGAGTGTGAACGGCAGTGCTTAATTTGTAAATAAAAACGTGCCGGTGCCCAAAGTCCTCCTTTTAAACATGTGGCTGCTGCAATTAAAAGCACAAATTAAGCACTTGTGAATGATCAAGTACTGTTAAGTAGTTTTAGATGAGAAAGTGTCCAGATTGAAGGCAGAATGTGTGCACCAAAGGTGAGGTGTGAGATGTGTGTGTGGTCAAGGCAATGTAATGACGTTGTAAACAGAGAAGAAAATACGTGCATGGAGGACAGCAAGTGTGACACAGGGGGGAGATGTGGCTAAATCTTTTAGACGTTTAAGAATGAGAGGTTGAATTGGAGGAGATGTGGTCTAGCAGGGAGGAGGAAACATACAAAACATCCATGTTATGCTCGTTGATATAATTAAAGTACTCCCGAGGCTGGGCTTACATCGGCCACCCGAAAAAAAAAAAGTAACAAAATGGGGAGCCGCGGGCAATGGCAAATATAGGTGAAGGGAGCCGCGGGTCGAAAAAGTTTGGGAACCACTGCTCTAGACAGTGACACAAAGAGAGTTGTAGTGTTGCCTGTATATACTGATGAGTCTCCTGGGCTAGAGTGTGAAGGGATGAGCTGACACTTACACCTGAAAGGGCTGTGCCTGTCCTCACACAATGCAGTACGCAAACCCCCTGGTGTGTGTCTGGGGCCAGGCCTGGGCAAGGCAGGATCTTGTGAACAACAGAGACTTTCCTTTGAAGTTTGCCTTCTTCAAAGGCAGAACTGGGTATAAGTAGTGGACCCAAAACCCCAGATTTTCAGATTACTTCTGGATCAAGAGGAACCTCTGCCAAGGAGAAGAGCTTGATGCTTGAGAAGAACCTGCCACTCTGCCTGTTGATTTGCTGTGCTGGCCTGCTGCTGCTTCTGCCTTAAGAGGGAAAGGACTAGACTTTGCTTTCTGAAATCCTGCTTGTGAAGTTTCTCCACAGGCCTGGACTGAGCTTTCCCCCTGTTCTGAGGTCTCAGGGACATCAAACAGTTCATCTGCCAGTGGTTGGGCTCTTCTGCTGGGTGTCCTGACTTGCTAAATCCAATCACTGTGCCCTTAGAAGTAGAAGCTGGTAACCTGCGGGGGAAAATCCACACACAGCTGTTTGCGCATTAAAAAATGTATGCATGGCTCGTGCTGCAGCTGAAAATTTGGCGCAGCACATGCCTAACAGCTGGAGAAACAATACAGTGCCTGTTCTCCTCGCAGACTCTTTGCACCGCGCATCGGAAATGTCCACGCATGGATCCTAGGTGTTAAAGTCCCTGCACAGACCTGAGGCTGCCCACCCAGAATCGACACGTGGGCTCCCTCGCGAGAAAAGAAGCGACGCACGGCCTCTGGTGCGAGTAAAGAATTGATGCACGGCCTCACTTGCCGGTAAGGAATGAACGCATCACTTGATTTTCTGATGTGCCATTGCGGCTTTATTTTTGATGCATACTAGGTACTTTGTGCTAAAATAACGCATCCGTTGATTCCTGTGGATTCAGACTTTTTTAATTTTAAAAGTTCATACCTTTGCTTGTGTATGTTGGATTTTTGTTGTTTAGGTCTTGTTTAATGTAGATAAATATTGGCTATTTTTTAAACTGATGTGGAGTTCTTTTGTGGTGTTTTCACTATGTTACTGTGTGTGTTTTGTACAAATACTTTACACATTGCCTCTCAGATAAGCCTGACTGCTTGTGCCAAGCAACCAAGGGGGTGAGCAGGGGTTATCTGAGCTGTGTATCTCCCTTACCATGACTAAAGTGAGGGTTCCTGCTTGGACAGAGTGCAAACTGACTGCCAACCAGAGACCCCATTTCTAACACAAAGTAAGGACAATTATATTTAGACTAAAACTACATTCTAAAAGAGTAAATTATTAACAAAACCCTTAGCAATTTTAAAAAGTGCTAGCTTTTCTAACAAACAGCAACAATGACAAACCAGAAAAAATACATAAAAAATAAATATTCATAAATAATTACACAATGTAAACTCACCCAGAAAAGAATTAAAATAAAACCTAACAACCCCAAATTCTACAAATTACCAACAAATAAATATTTCAAATGAAACTGATGCTCCTCTTTCCTCCAACAGAATAGAAAGCACCTGCTCCACATTACAACACTCACAACGAAAAAGCTGCAAAAAAAGTGTAAAGCATGTAAATATAAATAATAAAAGTAGTTGTATAATTTTAAATGTAAATAACAAACTTACAAACATTTTGAAATTGAAATTATCTATATTATTATACATACTTTTCAGACACAATGGGGTCATTATGATGTTGGCAGTGACATGACCGTCATGTTGGCAGTGGCGGTCGTACTGCCAACAGGCTGGAGGAGTAGACAGCCAAATTATGACCATGGCAGCCTTCACAACAGAATACAGCCAATCCACCGCCAGCACCATCAGTGCCATCAGACCACCATGTACAGCGGGAGGCAACTTCAGGTCAGCGGAGACCATGTTACCGCTGGACATATTACGAAGTTGCACACCGTCAATGTTTCCGCCACGGTCGCACCACCACAGAAACCCTGGCGGAAACCAACAGTATAAGTGGAGACACCAACCTTCAGGAAGCCACACACTTATGGAGCCACCATGGAACCTGAAATACACGTCTTCCCGCTGCTCCTGCTTGCCTAACGACTCTGGAACCAGTGACAATGACAACGGCAGCAACCATGAGTACACACACTTACTTGTCACTGTTGCATAGTGACAAGGTTGCAACGCACACACAACATACACATCTGGAACTGGTGGTGAGGGCGACGCATACACGTACACCTACACTGACATGTACATTCACACACAGCGATATACACAAACGCACAAACTCAGGACACACACCACGGCCAACACACATGACCAAAACACATACTGAGCCGCAGACACACAGCACCGGCACTGTTAAACATAAAAACATAAAACACCTGCAAGCTACACAACTACACAACAACTGCCAAACACGTCAAAGGCAACATCAATACGCCACAACTCACACCCCCTCCTGACAATACATATGGACAACACAACGTAAGAACACCATTGTACAGAGACATACAATCACAGAGCCATACAATGAGGTATACGTCATACCAAGCAAACACACCACATGTCAGGAAAACTACTGCCAGTGTTGTTAAGTTCTTCCCTCAGCAACAACACTTCCCCTTTTCCTTGTACCCACGCTGGTTGCAGCGGTGTCCTCACTCCCGGTGGCTCTTGCGGAGGCTGTTCTTAGAACTAACATCTTAAGGTTCAACTGCCATTCAAGATGGTGGCCGCAGATCCTTGTGAGGTCAGCGCTCTAATGTTTCTACCGTTGTCTCGTGCTGAAGCTTCCCTCCAGCTGTTTCTCTCTGGGTGCCCTGCACTTCAACTGTCATCCTGAGGAGAAGCAGTGTTCCTGAGGTGCTTCGTTTCATAGAGAATTCTTCCAGTTTTGAGTAATTAATTCTTTTTCTTGTTATGGTGTGCACACCAGCTACTTTTTCCCTTCTGGAGAAGCTGAATTTCTCCCTTCTTCCAACACCTTGCTACCGGCTTTCTGAGGAGAATTCGTTTTGGCTTAACAGAACTTCGAGCAACTGAAGTAAGGAACCATTTTGTATGATTTCCGGACTTGCCAATACATATATGTACATATATATTCAAAAACTCTTTGCCTTACAGACTTGCCAGTCTTAGAGACAAAGCTCAATGCTCAGACTAATTCCTAGAGACTATGATTGAGAAAACTGAACCTTGAGAAGGAGTTTTGTTTCCTGTGTAGGAAGTTGGCTCTGTATATATTATCTCAAAGTGAGAGATAGTGTGCACAGAGTCCATGGGTTCCCCTCAGAGGTTGACAGTGCCAAATTAGATAATACTAATGCTCTATTTTGTGGTAGTGTGGTCGAGCAGTAAGCTTATCAGAGGGTAGTGTTAAGCATTTGTTGTACACACACAGGCAATAAATGAGAACACACACTCAAAGACTTAACTCCAGGCCAATAGGTTTTTTATGTAGAAAAATATTATTTTTTTTATTTATTTTAGAACCACAAGATTCAGAATTTAGGTAAGTACATAAAATGTAAGGTACTTCACACAGATAGGTATGGAACTTTGAATTAAAACAGTGCATGATGTACACAGTTTTAGCAAAAATGGCAATAAGGTATTTTAAAAGTGGACACAGAGCAAAAATCAACAGTTCCTGGGGGAATTAAGTAAATGTTAGTTTGTCAGGTAAGTAAAGCACTTACAAGTTCAGTCTCCTGGGCATAGGCAGCCCACCGTTGGGGGTTCAAGGCAACCCCAAACACCCAGCACCGGCAACACAGGGCCGGTCAGGTGCAGAGGTCAAAGGAGGGCGCAAATAACATAGGTGCCTGTCAGAGTCACCAGATCCTCTGGGTCTTCGCACGTTCCCAACACAAGACAGCTCCACTACTCTGATTAGAATGTCACAGAGTCTAAGAGAGTCCAAGTGGGTAAAAGGGGATTAGGTAGGGAACGGCGGGAAAGGAGACCTGTGGGAAGCGAAAGATTAAAACACACAATATCAAGATTATATCATATTAATCAGTTCTAGACTTTGATTCTTAGCATTGTCATACTGGAAACATGTATAACTTAAGCATGGACTGAAATAACTAGGCCTCACAATGTCTGGATACCTGTGAAGTAGTCAAGAAAGATTAATACAACTTTCCAATGAACCACTCAAGGAAATGTTACACATGAATTAGAAACATCAGAACCTTCTAGAACTACGCTTTCAAATTCAAATATAGGGGGTCATTCAGACCTTGGCGGACGGCGGAGGCCGTCCGCCAAGGTACCGCCGACAAATGACCGCACCGCGGTCAAAAGACCGCGGCGGCCATTCAAACATTTCCGCTGGGCCGGCGGGCGCTCTCCAAAAGAGCGCCCGCCGGCCCAGCGGAAATGCCCCTGCAACGAGGACGCCGGCTCAGAATTGAGCCGGCGTAGTTGCAGGGGTGCGACGGGTGCAGTTGCACCCGTCGCGTATTTCAGTGTCTGCAAAGCAGACACTGAAATACTTTGTGGGGCCCTCTTACAGGGGCCCCTGCAGTGCCCATGCCATTGGCATGGGCACTGCAGGGGCCCCCAGGGGCCCCGCGGCACCCCCTACCGCCATCCTGTTCATGGCGGGTTTCCCGCCATGAACAGGATGGCGGTAGGGGGTGTCTGAATCCCCATGGCGGCGGAGCGCGCTCCACCGCCATGGAGGATTCAATGGGGCAGCGGTAAACCGGCGGGAGACCGCCGGTTTACCCTTTCTGACCGCGGCTGAACCGCCGCGGTCAGAATGCCCTTGGGAGCACCGCCAGCCTGTTGGCGGTGCTCCCGTGGTCGGTGACCCTGGCGGTCACCGGCTGCCAGGGTCAGAATGACCCCCTTAGACTCGAGAAATGAATCGCGCGTCTTGCCGATTCGAAGGCCAGCAAGTAAACGCCATGAAGTGGTAGCGCACGATGAGTATCATGAGTTCAACACAAGAAATGAATCGCGCATTCTGCTGATTCGAATGTCACCACGTAAATGCCATGAAATGGTAACACACAATGAATATCATGAATTAGAAACAAGAAATGAATCGCGCGTCTTGCCGATTCAAAGGCCACCATGTGAATGCCAAGGAATGGTAGTGCACACTGAATATCATGAACTAAGCACAAGAAAGGAATCACACGTCTTGCTGATTCGAAGGCCACCATATGAATACCAAGAAATGGTAGCTTACAATGAATAACATGAATTAAGCACAGGAAATGAATCGCGCATTTTGCCAATTCGAATAACACCATATGAATGTCAAGAAATGGTAGCGTACAATGAATAACATGAATTAAGCACAGAAAATGAATTGCGCGCCATGCCGATTAGAATGCTACCTAGTAAGTGCCATAAAATGGTAGCGCACAATGAATAACATGAATTAAGCACAGTAAATGAATCACGCATCTTGCCGATTTGAATGCTACCTAGTAAATGCCATAAAATAGTAGCGCACAATGAATATCAAGATTTGTGCACGAGTAAAGAATTGCGCGTTTTGCCAATTCAAGTGTCAGCATGAAAATGCCATAAAACTTCGAGCGCACATTCACACGCATCAGAGCAAAATTTGTTATCATGCAAATTAGGCCCAAGAACTCGAAAGCCTTCGAGAACGGGATCGGGGCCCAGCCCGACCTCCGTCTTACCGCCCTGATCAAGAATCACTGACAAAGTGAAAGGGCAAGGCCTGGAAGATCAAAGTAGGTCTCCGGAACAGGAGCTCAGGAAGTTGCTGCTGCTCTGCACTGGGATCTCTGACTAGTGAGCACGTGGAGCTGGGCTGGCTCCCTCATATACAGTCTTGGCCCAGCCCACAAACTACACCCAGGCATGCTGCAGGGAAAGCTTCTAGAAGGCCCTGGAAAGGGACCACACCCTGACACACTCTGAAAACCTGCAGTAGGACATTGCCAATGAACAGTATTTATAAGCACCTTGAACATAAGTCTTCAGGATTAAACTCTGCAATGCAAAAGGTTAAACAACAGCATATCAACATAATGCATAAATTACGTTATCTTGAAAGTGCTAGGTTTTTGCATTCTAGTCGCCCGTAGAGCGCGCACTGCCCTGATGTTGACAGGTGCCTATTGTAGGAAAGTACCATCTTGCCTGGCATGTTACCCCCATTTTTTCACTGTATATATGTTGTTTTAGTTGTATGTGTCACTGGGACCCTGCCAGCCAGGGCCCCAGTGCTCATAAGTGTGCCTGAATGTGTTACCTGTGTTATGACTAACTGTCTCACTGAAGCTCTACTATCCAGAACCTCAGTGGTTATGCTCTCTCATTTCTTTCCAAATTGTCACTAACAGGCTAGTGACCAATTTCACCAATTCACATTGGCATACTGGAACACCCTTATAATTCCCTAGTTTATGGTACTGAGGTACCCAGGGTATTGGGGTTCCAGGAGATCCCTATGGGCTGCAGCATTTCTTTTGCCACCCATAGGGAGCTCTGACAATTCTTACACAGGCCTGCCACTGCAGCCTGAGTGAAATAATGCACACATTATTTCACAGCCATTTTCACTGCACTTAAGTAACTTATAAGTCACCTATATATCTAACCTTTACTTAGTAAAGGTTAGGTGCAAAGTTACTTAGTGTGTGGGCACCCTGGCACTAGCCAAGGTGCTCCCACATAGTTCAGGGCAAATTCCCTGGACTTTGTGAGTGCGGGGACACCATTACACGCGTGCTCTACACATAGGTCAATACCTATGTGTAGCTTCACAATGGTAACTCCGAATATGGCCATGTAACATGTCTAAGATCATGGAATTGCCCCCTCTATGCCATCCTGGCATTGTTGGTACAATACCATGATTCCACAGGTCAGTAGCTCAGACCCGGGTACTTTCAAACTGCCTTTTCAGGGGTTTCACTGCAGCTGCTGCTGCTGCCAACCCCTCAGACAGGTTTCTGCCCTCCTGGGGTCCAGCCAGGCTTGGCCCAGGAAGGCAGAACAAAGGACTTCCTCAGAGAGAGGGTGTTACACCCTCTCCCTTTGGAAAAAGGTGTTAAGGCAGGGGGGGAGTAGCCTCCTCCAGCCTGTGGAAATGCTTTCATGGGCACAGATCGTGCCCATTTCTGCATAGGCCAGTCTACACCGGTTCAGGGACCCCTCAGCCCTGCTCTGGCGCGAAACTGGACAAAGGAAAGGGGAGTGACCACTCCCCTGACCTGCACCTCCCCTGGGAGGTGCCCAGAGCTCCTCCAGTGTGCTCCAGACCTCTGCCATCTTGGAAACATAGGTGCTGCTGGCACACTGGACTGCTCTGAGTGGCCAGTGCCAGCAGGTGACGTCAGAGACTCCTTCTGATAGGCTCCTTCAGGTGTTGCTAGCCTATCCTCTCTCCTACGTAGCCAAACCCTCTTTTCTGGCTATTTAGGGTCTCTGCTTTGGGGAATTCCTTAGATAACGAATGCAAGAGCTCATCAGAGTTCCTCTGCATCTCTCTCTTCACCTTCTGCCAAGGAATCGACTGCTGACCGCGCTAGAAGCCTGCAAAACTGCAACAAAGTAGCAAAGACGACTACTGCAACTCTGTAACACTGATCCTGCCGCCTTCTCGACTGTTTTCCTGGTGGTGCATGCTGTGGGGGTAGTCTGCCTCCTCCCTGCACTAGAAGCTCCGAAGAAATCTCCCGTGGGTTGACGGAATCTTCCCCCTGCTACCGCAGGCACCAAAGAACTGCATCACCGGTCCCCTGGGTCTCCTCTCAGCATGACGAGCGAGGTCCCTTGAACCCAGCAACTCTGTCCAAGTGACTCCCACAGTCCAGTGACTCTTCAGTCCAAGTTTGGTGGAGGTAAGTCCTTGCCTCCCCACGCCAGACTGCATTGCTGGGAACCGGGTCTTTTGCAGCTACTCCGACCTCTGTGCACTTCCGGCAGAAATTCTTTGTGCACAGCCAAGCCTGGGTCCACGGCACTCGAACCTGCATTGCACGACTTTCTAAGTTGTCCTCCGGCGGCGTGGGACTCCTTTGTGCAACTTCAGGTGAGCACCATTTCACTCCTCTTTGTAGTGCCTTTTCCGGCACTTCTGCGGGTGCTGCCTGCTTCTGAGAGGGCTCCTTGTCTTGCGCGATGCACCCTCTGTCCCCATACACAATTGGCAACATCCTGGTCCCTCCTGGCCACAGCAGCATCCAAAAACCCTAACTGCACAATTTGCAGCTAGCAAGGCTTGTTGGCGGTCTTTCGGCGGGAAAGTACTTCTGCACGACTCTCCACGGCGTGGGGGATCCATCCTCTAAAGGGGAAGTCTCTAGCCCTTGTCATTCCTGCAGAATCCTCAGCTTCTACTGTCCAGTAGCAGCTTCTTTGCACCCACAGCTGGCATTTCCTGGGCATCTGCCCATCTCCGACTTGCTTGTGACTTTTGGACTTGGTCCCCTTATTCCACAGGTACCCTCGACTGGAAATCCATCGTTGTTGCATTGCTGGTTTGTTTCTTTCCTGCAGAATTCCCCTATCTTGACTTCTGTGCTCTTTGGGGAACTTTAGTGCACTTTGCACTCACTTTTCAGGGTCTTGGGGTGGGCTATTTTTCTAACCCTAACTGTTTTCTTACAGTCCCAGCGACCCTCTACAAGGTCACATAGGTTTGGGGTCCATTCGTGGTTCGCATTCCACTTTTGGAGTATATGGTTTGTGTTGCCCCTATGTGCTCCCATTGCATCCTATTGTAACTATACATTGTTTGCACTGTTTTCTAAGACTATACTGCATATTTTTGGTATTGTGTATATATATCTTGTGTATATTTGCTATCCTCATACTGAGGGTACTCACTGAGATACTTTGGCATATTGTCATAAAAATAAAGTACCTTTATTTTTAGTATATCTGTGTATTGTGTTTTCTTATGATATTGTGCAAGTGACACTAGTGGTACTGTAGGAGCTTCACTCGTCTCCTAGTTCAGCCTAAGCTGCTCTGCTAAGCTACCATTATCTATCAGCCTAAGCTGCTAGACACCCTATACACTAATAAGGGATACCTGGGCCTGGTGCAAGGTGTAAGTACCCCTTGGTACTCACTACAAGCCAGTCCAGTCTCCTACATTGGTTGTGCAGCGGTGGGATAAGTACTTTGCAACTACTTACCACTTTTGTCACTGTACTTTTCATAAGAGAAAAATATACAAAACAAGTTCAGTGTGTGTACACATAACCAAAAAGTTTAGCATTTCCTCTTTTCACTTCTTTTCTAAGTGCTGAAAAGTACCTCTAAACTTTCTAAAAGTTCCTAAAAAGTTTTAAAAGTTTATTTCTGTCTTTCCAAAAGTTCTGAAAAACTTTTTTCTCACTTTTTTTTAAATGTCTGGCACAGGCCAAACTGTTGATCTGTCCAAACTTGCTTATGATCACCTTAGCTGGAAAGGAGCAAGGAGTCTCTGCATAGAAAGAGGTTTAAGTGTAGGGAAGAATCCCCCCAGAGAACTGTTGGTTAACATGCTTATAGAACAGGATAAGGCCAAAGGGGCCCCCTCTGTTGAAAAAGTAGCCAATGGTTCACAATATGATCCAGGGACACCCCTAGAAAAAGATTCAGGAAAACACTTCCTAGCCTGCCCATTACCAGACAGCCTAGCATAGTTGGTACTGATGTAGAGTCACACCATACTGATAGTGTTGTCTCACATCATAGCAAGAGTATTCCTTCTCATCATAGTAGAAGTGATGTTTCTGTTAACTAAGCTGTTAGGATGCCTTCAGTAAGGGATGGGTCTCCTTCTGTTCATTCTCACCATACTTCTGTTTCAAGGCATGTCCCTCCCACCCACCCTGATGACAGATTGTTAGAAAGGGAGCTCAATAGATTGAGAGTGGAACAAACCAGACTGAAGCTCAAGAAGCAACAGCTGGATTTGGATAGACAGTCCTTAGAAGTGGAAAGGGAAAGACAGAAATTGGATTTAGAAACCCATGGTGGCAGCAGCAGTATTCCCAATAGTCATCCAGCAAGAGAGCATGATTCTAGGAATCTGCATAAGATAGTTCCCCCTTATAAGGAGGGGGATGACATTAACAAGTGGTTTGCTGCACTTGAGAGGGCCTGTGTTGTACATGATGTCCCTCAAAGGCAGTGGGCTGCTATCCTATTGCTATCATTTAGTGGTAAGGGTAGAGATAGGCTCCTTACTGTGAAAGAAAGTGATGCCAATAATTTTACAGTTCTTAAGAATGCACTCCTGGATGGTTATGGCTTAACCACTGAACAGTACAGGATGAAGTTCAGAGAGACCAAAAAGGAGTCTTCACAAGACTGGGTTGATTTTGTTGACCATTCTGTGAAGGCCTTGGAGGGGTGGTTATGTGGCAGTAAAGTTACTGATTATGAAAGTCTGTATAACTTGAACCTGAGAGAGCATATTCTTAATAATTGTGTGTCTGATTTGTTGCACCAGTACTTGGTGGACTCTGATCTGACCTCTCCCCAAGAATTGGGAAAGAAGGCAGACAAATGGGTCAGAACAAGGGTGAACAGAACGGTTCATACAGGGGGTGACAAAGATGGCAATAAGAAGAAGGATGGTAAGTCTTCTGACAAGGGTGGGGACAAATCTAAAAATGAGTCTTCATCAGGCCCACAAAAACACTCTGGTGTGGGTGGTGGGCCCAAATCCTCCTCCAATCAAAACAAAGAAAAGAAACCATGGTGCTATTTATGTAAAATAAAAGGCCATTGGACAACAGATCCCAGTTGTCCAAAGAAAAGCACCAAGCCTCCTACCATTACAACCCCTACTGCTACACCTAGTGTCCCTACTAATAGCAGTGGTGGTGGGAGCAAACCTACTAATAGCCAATCCAAGGGAGTAGCTGGGCTCACTATTGGTAACTTAGTTGGGGTTGGTCTAATTAGGGAGACCACAGAGGCTGTGTTAGTCTCTGAGGGGGCTATTGATTTAGCCACCTTGGTTGCTTGTCCCCTTAACATGGATAAGTACAAGCAACCACCCCTAATAAATGGTGTTGAGGTTCAGGCCTACAGGGACACGGGGGCCAGTGTTACAATCGTAATAGAGAAACTGGTCCACCCTGAACAACACCTACTTGGTCACCAGTACCAAGTAACCGATGCTCATAACAACACCCTTAGCCACCCCATGGCTGTTGTGAATCTCAACGGGGGGGTTACTGGCCCAAAGAAAGTTGTGGTTGCCTCAGATTTACCTGTAGACTGTCTATTAGGGAATGATTTAGAGACATCAGCTTTGGCAGAAGTGGAGTTGGAGGCTCATGCAGCAATGCTGGGCATTCCAGGGCATATTTTTGCTTTGACCAGGGCTCAGGCCAAAAAGCAAAAAGGATAGGGTGACTTGGATCCTGGAAGAATGGACCAAGTGCTCCATAAAGCTAGGGCTAGTAGAAGTAAAGCACTACCTACTGTCCCTCCCTCTACAGTGGATTCTACTTCTGAGGAAGAAGAATTTCCACCCTGTGCAGAACCTACACCAGAGGAGCTGGAAACAGACACTGCTGAGCTTTTGGGTGAAGGGGGGCCTGCCAGGGAGGAGCTGAGTCTGGCACAGCAGACCTGTCCCACACTAGAGGGTCTAAGACAGCAAGCTGTCAAACAAGCAAATGGGGATGTCAGTGAGTCTCACAGAGTTTACTGGGAGGACAACCTCTTGTACACTGAAGCAAGGGATCCAAAACCTGGAGCTGCCAGGAGATTGGTGATTCCTCAGGAGTACAAAAAGTTCCTCCTAACTCTTGCTCACGACATTCCCTTAGCTGGACATTTGGGGAAAATGAAAACTTGGGACAGGATTGTTCCCTTGTTTCATTGGCCTAGAATGTCTGAGGACACAAAAGATTTTTGTAAGTCCTGTGAAACCTGTCAAGCCAGTGGCAAGACAGGTGTCACTCCAAAGGCACCCCTTATTCCACTGCCTGTGGTTGCGGATCCCTTTGAAAGGGTAGGGGTTAACATAGTTGTCGCCCTTGACCCTCCTACTGCTTCAGGCAATAGGTTTATCTTGGTGGTAGTGGACCATGCCACCAGATATCCTGAAGCAATTCCTCTTAGGACCACTACAGCTCCTGCAGTGGCAAAGGCCCTCCTGGGAATCTTTTCCAGGGTGGGCTTCCCAAAAGAGGTGGTATCAGACAGGGGAAGCAATTTCATGTCTGCTTACTTAAAGGCCATGCGGAAGGAGTGTGGTGTGACTTTCAAGTTCACTACACCCTATCATCCACAAACAAATGGACTGGTGGAGAGATTTAACAAAACTCTCAAAGGCATGGTTATGGGACTCTCTGAAAAACTCCGCAGGAGATGGGATATCCTTTTACCATGCTTCCTTTTTGCTTATAGGGAGGTACCCCAGAAAGGAGTGGGCTTCAGCCCCTTTGAACTC
The DNA here is from genome assembly GCF_031143425.1 of Pleurodeles waltl. NCBI lineage: Eukaryota > Metazoa > Chordata > Amphibia > Caudata > Salamandridae > Pleurodeles > Pleurodeles waltl. Next base: position 1,191,571,638 of record NC_090439.1, read on the forward strand.
CTCTTTGGACACCCTGTAAGGGGTCCACTAACACTTGTTAAGGAGGGTTGGGAACAACCTTTAAAAGCTCCAAAGCAAGACATAGTGGATTATGTACTTGGCCTCAGATCAAGGATGGCTGAGTACATGAAAAAGGCCAGTAAAAACTTTGAGGCCAGCCAAGAGCTCCAAAAGCAATGGCATGACCAGAAGGCTGTTTTGGTTCAGTACCAACCAGGGCAGAAAGTGTGGGTCTTAGAGCCTGTGGACCGAAGAGCACTCCAAGATAAATGGAGTGGACCCCACACAATTGTTGAATAGAAGGGTGAAGTCACCTATTTAGTTGACTTAGGCACTGCCAGGAGTCCCCTTAGGGTGCTCCATGTCAATCGCCTGAAACCCTACTATGACAGGGCTCATCTCACCCTGCTCATGGCAACTGATGAGGGACAGGAAGAAGACAGTGATCCTCTCCCTGATCTCTTCTCATCCACAGAACAAGATGCTCTAGTGGAAGGTGTTGTACTAGCAGATTGTCTCACTGCTGAGCAGAAAGACCACTGCATTAATCTCCTGGGTCAGTTTTCTGAACTCTTCTCTACTGTGCCAGGTACCACTTCTTGGTGTGAGCACACTATAGATACTGGAGACAGCTTGCCTGTCAAAAGTAAGATCTATAGGCAGCCTGACCATGTCAGAGACTGCATAAAGCAAGAGGTGCAGAAAATATTAGAACTGGGAGTGGCTGAGCACTCTGAAAGTCCATGGGCTTCTCCTGTGGTACTTGTACCAAAACCCCATTCCAAAGATGGAAAGAAGGAAATGCGTTTTTTTGTAGACTACAGAGGTCTCAACCAGGTAACCAAAACTGATGCTCACCCTATACCCAGGGCAGATGAGCTCATAGATACACTGGCATCTGCCAAGTATCTAAGCACTTTTGACTTGACTGCAGGGTATTGGCAGATCAAATTATCAGAAGATGCAAAAGCTAAAACTGCATTTTCAACCATTGGAGGCCATTACCAGTTCACAGTAATGCCTTTTAGATTGAAAAATGCACCTGCCACTTTTCAAAGGTTGGTGAACACAGTCCTGCAAGGGCTGGAAGCTTTCAGTGCCGCATATTTGGACGATATAGCTGTCTTTAGCTCCAGCTGGGATGATCACCTGGTCCACCTATGGAAAGTTTTAGAGGCCCTGCAAAAGGCAGGCCTCACTATCAAGGCTTCAAAGTGCCAGATAGGGCAGGGGAAGGTGGTTTATCTGGGACACCTGGTTGGTGGAGAACAGATTGCACCACTTCAGGGGAAAATTCAGACTATTATAGATTGGGTTCCCCCTACTACTCAGACTCAGGTGAGAGCCTTTTTAGGCCTCAATGAGTACTATAGGAGGTTCATTAAGAACTATGGCTCCATTGCAGCCCCTCTTAATGATCTCACATCCAAGAAAATGCCTAAGAAGGTATTATGGACAGCAAACTGTCAGAAAGCTTTAGAGGAGCTGAAGCAGGCCATGTGCTCTGCACCTGTCCTGAAAAGCCCTTGTTACTCTAAAAAATTCTGTGTCCAAACTGATGCATCTGAATTAGGAGTAGGGGCAGTCGTATCACAACTTAATTCTGAGGGCCAGGATCAACCTGTTGCTTTTATTAGTAGAAGGTTGACCCCTAGAGAAAAGCGTTGGTCTGCCATTGAGAGGGAGGCCTTTGCTGTGGTCTGGGCACTGAAGAAGTTGAGGCCATACCTGTTTGGCACTCACTTCATTGTTCAGACAGACCACAAACCTCTACTTTGGCTAAAACAAATGAAAGGTGAAAATCCTAAATTGTTGAGGTGGTCCATATCCCTACAGAGAATGGACTATACAGTAGAACATAGACCTGGGAGTACCCACTCCAATGCAGATGGACTCTCCAGATATTTCCTCTTAGACAATGAAGACCCATCAGGTAATGACTAGTCTTATTGTCCTTCGTTTGGGGGGGGGTTGTGTAGGAAAGTACCATCTTGCCTGGCATGTTACCCCCATTTGTCACTGTATATATGTTGTTTTAGTTGTATGTGTCACTGGGACCCTGTCAGCCAGGGCCCCAGTGCTCATAAGTGTGCCTGAATGTGTTACCTGTGTTATGACTAACTGTCTCACTGAGGCTCTGCTATCCAGAACCTCAGTGGTTATGCTCTCTCATTTCTTTCCAAATTATCACTAACAGGCTAGTGACCAATTTCACCAAATCACATTGGCATACTGGAACACCCTTATAATTCCCTAGTATATGGTACTGAGGTACCCAGGGTATTGGGGTTCCAGGAGATCCCTATGGGCTGCAGCATTTCTTTTGCCACCCAGAGGGAGCTCTGACAATTCTTACACAGGCCTGCCACTGCAGCCTGAGTGAAATAATGCACACATTATTTCACAGCCATTTTCACTGCACTTAAGTAACTTATAAGTCACCTATATGTCTAACCTTTACTTAGTAAAGGTTAGGTGCAAAGTTACTTAGTGTGTGGGCACCCTGGCACTAGCCAAGGTGCTCCCACATAGTTCAGGGCAAATTCCCCGGACTTTGTGAGTGTGGGGACACCATTACACGTGTGCACTATACATAGGTCAATACCTATGTGTAGCTTCACAATGGTAACTCCGAATATGGCCATGTAACATGTCTAAGATCATGGAATTGCCCCCTCTATGCCATCCTGGCATTGTTGGTACAATCCCATGATTCCACGGGTCTGTAGCTCAGACCCGGGTGCTGTCAAACTGCCTTTTCAGGGGTTTCACTGCAGCTGCTGCCAACCCCTCAGACAGGTTTCTGCCCTCCTGAGGTCCAGCCAGGCTTGGCCCAGGAAGGCAGAACAAAGGACTTCCTCAGAAGAGGGTGTTACACCCTCTCCCTTTGGAAAAAGGTGTTCAGGAAGGGGAGGAGTAGCCTCCCCCAGCCTCTGGAAATGCTTTCATGGGCACAGATGGTGCCCATTTCTGCATAGGCCAGTCTACACCGGTTCAGGGACCCCTCAGCCCTGCTCTGGCGCAAAACTGGACAAAGGAAAGGGGAGTGACCACTCCCCTGACCTGCACCTCCCCTGGGAGGTGCCCAGAGCTCCTCCAGTGTGCTCCAGACCTCTGCCATCTTGGAAACAGAGGGGCTGCTGGCACACTGGACTGCTCTGAGTGGCCAGTGCCAGCAGGTGACATCAGAGACTCCTTCTGATAGGCTCCTTCAGGTGTTGCTAGCCTATCCTCTCTCATAAGTAGCCAAACCCTCTTTTCTGGCTATTTAGGGTCTCTGCTTTGGGGAATTCCTTAGATAACGCATGCAAGAGCTCATCAGAGATCCTCTGCTTCTCTCTCTTCACCTTCTGCCAAGGAATCGACTGCTGACCGCGCTGGAAGCCTGCAAAACTGCAACAAAGTAGCAAAGACGACTACTGCAACTCTGTAACGCTGATCCTGCCGCCTTCTCGACTGTTTTCCTGGTGGTGCATGCTGTGGGGGTAGTCTGCATCCTCTCTGCACTAGAAGCTCTGAAGAAATCTCCCGTGGGTCGGCGGAATCTTCCCCCTGCAACCGCAGGCACCAAAAAGCTGCATTACCGGTCCCTTGGGTCTCCTCTCAGCACGACGAGCGAGGTCCCTCGAATCCAGCGATGCTGTCCAAGTGACCCCCACAGTCCAGTGACTCTTCAGCCCAAGTTTGGTGGAGGTAAGTCCTTGCCTCACCTCGCTGGGCTGCATTGCTGGGAACCGCGACTTTGCAGCTACTCCGGCCCCTGTGCACTTCCGGCGGAAATCCTTCGTGCACAGCCAAGCCTGGGTCCACGGCACTCTAACCTGCATTGCACGACTTTCTAAGTTGGTCTCCGGCGACGTGGGACTCCGTTGTGCAACTTCGGCGAGCACCGTTTCACGTATCCTCGTAGTGCCTGTTTCTGGCACTTCTCCGGGAGCTACCTGCTTCAGTGAGGGCTCTTTGTCTTGCTCGACGTCCCTTCTCTCTTCAGGTCCAATTTGCGACCTCCTGGTCCCTTCTAGGCCCCAGCAGCGTCCAAAAACGCCAAACACACGATTTGCGTGTAGCAAGGCTTGTTGGCGTCCTTCCGGCGGGAAAACACTTCTGCACGACTCTACACGGCGAGAGGGATCCGTCCACCAAAGGGGCAGTCTCTAGCCTTTTTCGTTCCTGCAGAAACCTCAGCTTCTTCTGTCCAGTCGAAGCTTCTTTGCACCCGCAGCTGGCATTTCCTGGGCATCTGCCCATCTCCGACGTGCTTGTGACTTTTGGACTTGGTCCCCTTGTTCCACAGGTACCCTAGATTGGAAATCCACAGTTGTTGCATTGCTGGTTTGTGTCTTTCCTGCATTATTCCTCTAACACGACTATTTTGTCCTTAGGGGAACTTTAGTGCACTTTGCACTCACTTTTCAGGGTCTTGGGGAGGGTTATTTTGTTAACTCTCACTATTTTCTAATAGTCCCAGCGACCCTCTACAAGGTCACATAGGTTTGGGGTCCATTCGTGGTTCGCATTCCACTTCTGGAGTATATGGTTTGTGTTGCCCCTATCCCTATGTTTCCCCATTGCATCCTATTGTAACTATACATTGTTTGCACTGTTTTCTAAGACTATACTGCATATTTTTGCTATTGTGTATATATATCTTGTGTATATTTCCTATCCTCTCACTGAGGGTACACTCTAAGATACTTTGGCATATTGTCATAAAAATAAAGTACCTTTATTTTTAGTATAACTGTGTATTGTGTTTTCTTATGATATTGTGCATATGACACTAAGTGGTACTGTAGTAGCTTCACACGTCTCCTAGTTCAGCCTAAGCTGCTCTGCTAAGCTACCATTATCTATCAGCCTAAGCTGCTAGACACCCTATACACTAATAAGGGATAACTGGGCCTGGTGCAAGGTGCAAGTACCCCTTGGTACTCACTACAAGCCAGTCCAGCCTCCTACAGAAGTCTCTAGCCCTTGTCGTTCCTGCAGAATCCTCAGCTTCTACTGTCCAGTAGCAGCTTCTTTGCACCCACAGCTGGCATTTCCTGGGCATTTGCCCATCTCCGACTTGCTTGTGACTTTTGGACTTGGTCCCCTTGTTCCACAGGTACCCTCGACTGGAAATCCATCGTTGTTGCATTGCTGGTTTGTGTCTTTCCTGCAGAATTCCCCTATCACGACTTCTGTGCTCTTTAGGGAACTTTAGTGCACTTTGCACTCACTTGTCAGGGTCTTGGGGTGGGCTATTTTTCTAACCCTAACTGTTTTCTTACAGTCCCAGCGACCCTCTACAAGGTCACATAGGTTTGGGGTCCATTCGTGGTTCGCATTCCACTTTTGGAGTATATGGTTTGTGTTGCCCCTATCTCTATGTGCTCCCATTGCATCCTATTGTAACTATACATTGTTTGCACAGTTTTCTAAGACTATACTGCATATTTTTGGTATTGTGTATATATATCTTGTGTATATTTGCTATGCTCATACTGAGGGTACTCACTGAGATACTTTGGCATATTGTCATAAAAGTAAAGTACCTTTATTTTTAGTATATCTGTGTATTGTGTTTTCTTATGATATTGTGCAAGTGACACTAGTGGTACTGTAGGAGCTTCACTCGTCTCCCAGTTCAGCCTAAGCTTCTCTGCTAAGCTACCATTATCTATCAGCCTAAGCTACTAGACACCCTATACACTAATAAGGGATACCTGTGCCTGGTGCAAGGTGTAAGTACCCCTTGGTACTCACTACAAGCCAGTCCAGCCTCCTACACCTATGCAGAACAGGTGTGCTCTGGTTCCAGTCTGCTAACAGGTAAGTACCTGTGCCTTCGGGGAGCAGACCAGGAGAGTTTTGTAGATCACTGGGGGGGTCGCAAACAGGCACACACAGAACACCCTCAGCGGCACAGGGGTGAATAGGTGCAGTGCGTGAAGTAGGTGTCGGGTTTTAGATACGAATCGATGGAGGGACCCGGAGGTCACTCTAATGATGCAGGCAGGGCACAGGGGGGGCTCCTCGGGCAAGCCACCTGCTGGGCAAGAAGGAGGGTCACCTGCTGGTCACTCTTGCACCAGTAGTCGACTTCTCACGGACCTGGGGGCTGCGGGTGCAGTGCTTCTTCCAGGCGCTGGATTCTTTGTTACCGGGCAGTCGCGGTCAGGGGGATCCTTCGGATTCTCTATGCAGGCATCGCTGTGGGGGTGCAGGCAGGTTGACTCAGGGTGTCCACATCGTTGGAGTCGCCTGGGAGTCCTTTCTGCGCTGTTGGTTGTCCTGAACTTGAGCCGGGGGCGTCAGGTGCAGAGTGTGAAGACTCACGCTTCTGGCAGGAAGATGGAGTCTTTAAAGTTGGTTTCTTGTTGATGTTTTTGAACAGTGCTGCTGTTCTCAGGAGCGTTTTGGTCCTTTAGGTGCAGGGCAGTCTTCTTTGAGCCTGGAGACAGGCCGGTAGGGCTGGGGCCAAGCCAGTTGTCGTCTCCGTTGTCTCTACGGGGCTTTCAGGTCAGCAGTCCTTCTTCTTTCTTCAGGTTGCAGCAATCTAATTTCCTGGGTTCAGGGTCACCCCTAAATACTCAATTTAGTGGTGTGTTTAGGTCTGGGGGGCAGTAGCCGATGGCTACTGTCCTGGAGGGTGGCTATACCCTTTTTGTGTCTCCTCCCTGTGGGGAGGGGGACACATCCCTAATCCTATTGTGGGGAATCCTCCAAAGCAAGATGGAGGATTTCCTAAGGCAGGGGTCACCTCAGCTCAGCACACCTTAGGGGCTGTCCTGGCTAGAGGGTGACTCCTCCTTGTTATTCTCATTATCTCCTCCAGACATGCCACCAAAAGTGGTACCCTTTTCAAGGGACTTATCTGTGTGCCAGAGGTGTGCCAATTGTGGGAACAATAGTACATTTTAAGTGAAAGAACACTGCTGCTGGGGCCTGGTTAGCAGGATCCCAGCACACTTCTCAGTCAAGTCAGCATCAGTATCAGGCAAAAAGTGGAGGTGTAACTGCAGCAAGGAGCCATTTTCCTACACAAGCCCCACCACCCAGCCCACAGGCCAGGAGACTCAGCCAAAGCTAGGAAAGTCTTCCTAGTCTTTCAGGCGAGGAAGAGTAGGGAAAACAGGCTGGTTTGTTGCAGGCCCTACTTTGCCTTACATCCTCCTGTTCAGGTAATTCCCTCTGGAGAACTGACCCACTTCCACAGTGATAGGACCCAATCTGAATTGCCTCTTGTCTGTGTTTTTAGTGTCTTCACCCATTGTTTTTATTTTGGGGTTCGAGGTATCCACCTCTGCTAATCTTATCTTAGCCAGGGTCACCCTTAGCTTACCCAAAGAGGTTACGCATAGCTGGAGTAACCCCACCATGACCAACAGGGTCAGCGGGCCTAACTTGCTATTTGGCATGGGGTCAGACCACCATGCCAAGGTTAGTGCAGCCATAAAGGCTAACACCCAGCAGAGGCCACTGACAGCTGTCAGTGCCCAGAACCACATGTTTAGCTCTTTGCCAACAAGGGAAGGTGCTAAGTTACAGGCTTCTTTGGGTTCAGGGTGCCTGTCTGCTGTGGTAGAGTGGGGGGTTGCTACATTGTATAGTAAACACCCTCCTTCCACTCTTTCTTCTGTTAGCTGAGGAGCCACCCACTCATGCTTAACAGTTGCCTGACTAGACAGGACTTCTTGTGGGTCATGTTGGACTACACCAGTGCCACTTTTAGAGTTCTCCCCCACTGGAGCAGAATCTCCTGGGCTTGCTGGAACTTTGGCAAAGGTTGTTTACCTTTCCTGTACTGTTTTCTTTTATTTTTTCTTCATGGGCCTACTTGCAGTTACTGTAGGGCAGAACCTCCAGAATCCGTGGGAGAGGGCTGGCACTGGACCAGTTCCTCTCTTGGGCTCTGACCAACCTCTGGGTGGTCATTTCCAAGGAGACAATCAAGGGGAGGTCTGCACTGACTACCACTCTTCTCCAGCCAAAATTCCCACCCACTTCTAGGGGCACTAAAGCCACAGGCCTATTAGTGACCTTGTCTGGGCTAACCCTTACTCTGGCAGTCAAACCAGGGATGTACTGGTTGGAGCACACCAGCCTGTCACGCACAATAGTGTGACTGGCACAAGTGTCTCTGAGGGCAGTGTCTGGGATTCCATTCACCAGTAGGTGGTGGAAGTGTCTGCTTCCCTCTGGAATCTCCAACTCACCTGTTGGGCCTTTCTCCAGTTGAAGGCAATGAGGACCTCCTCATCTGCGGAGTCATCCCCAATGGCTACACTGGTGACCCCTGGGCTTTTGCTAGGGGGTTTATGTTTGGGACAAGAAGTGTCCTTGGTGTGGTGCCCTGTCTGTCTACAGTTGTGGCACCATGCCTTAGTGGCATCCCAGTTCTTACCCTGGTACCCACTCTTGTTTTGGTTTGTGTCTTGGGGCCCACCCACCTTGACTGGTTTTTGGGGGCCTACAGAGAACTATTTTTCTTAATTTATACTGTCATCCACTTTCTCCTGGGGAGGCTTTGTGACCCCTTTCTTCTGGTCACCCCAAGTGGAAGTTTTGGTTATCCTAGTTTTGACCCAGTGGTCTGACTTCTTTCCCAATTCTTGGGGAGGAATTTGACCTAGGTCTACCAGATTATGATGCAACTTTTCCTTTGAATTTAATATTTACATTTTGTTGGTTTGGAGTTTTGGGAGATGTACATTCATGAATATCTAAGGGCCTCATTATGACATTGGCGGTCCAAGGACTGCTAATTCTGCAGTGGTGGTCAGACCGCCTTACTCCAGGTGGTCTAACCACTACATTATCGCCCTTGTCATCGGTCCGCCAGGGGACCCCTGTCCCCGCCAGGAACATGGTTCCCGATGGGCTGACAGCAGTCGGAGTCAAGGTCAGCAGTGGCAGCGTTGAGTTCAGCACCACTGCACTGATCATTCATCCAGTTTCTGCCAGCCTTTTCATGACAGGGACCCCACCATATTTAACTGGTATAGTACCATATAAATGATTAATAATGCAAGTATCAATATGCAATGAATAAAAAGAAAATATAACACATTATAAACAAAATCAGAGCTCCTAAATGTACCTAAAAAGAAGATAATCTAAAATAGAGCATTTATCTAAACATTATAAATAGAATGTTATATAATCATCAACATGTTTCCAAAACAATTGAAAAGAAGAGGGATTGGGAATAACACCCATATGAGACAAACAGGCTCCTCTCCGGGTAATTCAAGACCACCAAATGTGAACTTATAATAAGGAGGCATCTTTCCAGTTAGAGGTAATTGATTTGAGACCTTATCAAATATTGGAAGGATTTTCAATATTATTCCCCATGCATTTTTCCAAAATTGTGCAATAATGTTTTAGTGATCTGGGTAATAGCTTACCATGCCAGCACAATGGAGAATACAAAAGTTTATCTTTAAATAATTGATCAGGGGTCCATAACCTGTTAAACCGAAGCCAACCAGAAATGTTAGCTAAGATTGTGGCTTTCCAATTATCTAAAGACTCATTGCTGAAGTTTCAGTGTTCCAAAAGTTAAAATGAGAAAGTAAATTGCTATACATGTGGTGGGTTACTTTTTTTAATTTGGATTTAGTACGCAGGGATGTAGTAAAGTCATGAATACTAATTTTGGAATTGGAAGAAGTGGTGATTTTCCCCGAATCGATTCAGAAGTAAACTGCATAGAAATTAATATGTCTAAAAAGCTGTTGCAGGTAAAGAGAATTTAGGATATAGTTATAAAACAGTTACAAAACTCATCATTTTTATAAATATCACTAAGATAAACAAATACCACCTGCTGTCCATATACTCCATAAATTGAGATTATGGTGAAATTGTATCATTTGGTTGTGTCACAGAGATATGTGTGCAGAGCCTATAAAGGGTAGATAAAATAGAGAGTCAAAATTTTGGAAAATGTATTTATTGTATTTAAGAATAACCATATACTTTAACACAATGTTTGAAGGAGATATGGGTAGTAGAGCAGGCAAAAGGAAAGGAAAATTCATTACATGTTCTATAAAAAGCCATTTGGGAGAATTTCTGGGATCCATCTGTCTAAACTATATTGCTTCTTGTTTAAAAAACTGCTGTGCCATATTTATCAAAATTGGGTACGCTAAACCCACCCTCAATTTCTGAAAGTTTAGCACAACTTAAATGAGGAGGGTTGTAATTCTAAATAAAGAGAGAGATCATTTTACATATCTGTTCATAAAATGAGAGTGGTAACTGAATTGAAAGCAGCACTAGAAATAGGGGAGGAATGACCATCTTAACAAATTCACTTTTACCCACCGTGAGAGATCTAATGGGGAATGACTATCTAATTTATCTTTAATTTTGGAAAGTAGAAAATAACAATTCATTGTGATAGACTGTTTAATAGAAACAAGACTGGATACCTAAATATGTGATGTTCTCATTGTGCCATATGATGACAGCATTAGAAAGGATATAAGGGGGTACAAAGAACATTTAAAGTGAACAATTCAGTCTTATTGTTTGTTAAGGAAGACTCTGAAACATGAGAGTACTTATGTATAATATTAAGAGCATTGGGAATGGATGCCTCAGGGTTGCTAGTTAGTAATAACAAATCATCCACATAAGTAGATGTTTTAATTGTAATATTTTTTATTGTGACATTTTGAATGTCAGTAAGGTTTCATATATTTGGAATTAAGGGTTCTCTAGCTAATAAAAACAGCAAACGTGAGAGAGGGCAACCTTGTCTAGTATCCCTAAGAAGAGGAAAAGAATTGGACAATCTTGTAGAAGGAAAAACATAAAGGGCAGAGATAATTTGCATAAATAACCACCAAAATTTCAGGCAGATAATGCAAAAAATAAGTACTGCCAAAGAACTTTATCAGAGGCTTTCTCAGAATCAACTAAGAGAAGGCCTGCAGGTAAAAATCTGGAATGGCTTGAGTTAGATGAAATAATAGTCTGGTATTATTGACAGAATATCTAGTTTTCATAAAGCCGGTTTGATCTACATGGTTTAAATGTTGCAAAATATGAGTTAAACTGGTGGCAAGAATTTTCACATAAAGTTGACAGTCTTAGTTAACTAATGAAATAGGATGACTTTAATGTGATCTTTATTATGTTTGGGGAGTACAATAGTCCGTACCAGAAGAGCTAACGTCAGTAAATAACTGATATAAGTAAAAGGCGAGGGGTCAGAAGTATGACCATTTCATTCTGCAATTTTGTGATTCATTGGGTATCGCAACTATCGACTCATAAAATGAAACGTACAAATGTGTCTCAGACATATTTAGCAATTCCCAATGGGGTCACAAATGACCTGCCTCATTAATATTTATGAGGTAGGCCGCAATTTGCGACCAATTTGCGACCAATTTTAGAACGGCGACACTCACAGGGATGGTGGCCTGTTGAGGCCAGCAGACCACCATGTCTGTGACTGCTCTTTAAATAGAGCAGTTTTTTTGTTTGAAATGCAGTCTGTATTCCTTAAAGGAAAATGGGATGCATTTAAAAAAAAAATGAAACTTTTTCTTTTCATTTTTTCAGAGTATGCAGTGAACCGTGGGACCACCACCTGCTCTGGAAAAATATTTTTGCTTTCATTCCCGTTTGCACATGAGTTAACACTAACTTCAAGTTGTTGGTATGTGCAATTGTTTTACAACCACGTTTATGGTCACAAAACAATCTTACATCCCCCTGCGACTCGCTATGAGTAAGGGGAACCCTTGGCATGCCCCTTCCTAATAGCAACTCACAAACCTATTTTATGAGTCGTTAAAAGGCTACCGACTCGCAGAATAGGATTGTTACATGGGAAAAGCCTTTTCCTGCTCACAAATTGTCTGATGGGCCATTTGCGAATGGGAAAAGGCTTTCCTACATCTGGCTCAAGGTGAGGAGAAAATGCTTTATGGAATTCTTAAGGAATACCATCTGGTCTTAGAGATTTACATGATGTCTTTATTGCTATCTGATTTTCTTTTGTGGAAATGGGTAACTCTCATTTAGATCTGTCAGCCTGGGATAAGATTGAAAGTTGGCAAGCTTTTAAAAAGTCATCAATGCAATGGTTATCCACCAATGGACATTTTCAATACAATGCAGAATAAAATGCCAAAAATTAGTTAACAAAGTCATGAGCAGAAATTGCTGCTTTCCCATTAGTGTTATGAATTCCATAAATTTTGAATCTATCTTTTTTGATGCGCAGGTAGCTAACTAGCAATTTTCCAAATCTGTTAAAATTGAAATAGCATTTAGCTTTTTTATTTGAAATCTGATTAGCAGCACATGTGCTTAAAAGATAATTATATTCATAATAGAGCTTTTGTAGTTGATTTATATAGATACTGTCATTAGAAGTGATAAAAAAGCTCCAATTTATCTATTTGTTCGTCTAAGTCATAAAGTGTAGTCAAATTGGTTTATTTTCATGTGCCATTAGTGACACCTATACCTCTAACATATTCTTTGAATGCATCCCAACAAAATTGAGTAAGAAATAATATTCTATAGCTGACAAAAATGTACACTTATTGGTTTGAAGTGAGACGTGTGGTGAAGCTAATTTGTATATAGAAGGATGTCATAGCTTGATCTGAAACATCAATGTCTCCAATGATAGGGTCAGATAGTGAGTGGATTAAATTTGGTGAGGATAATAAGTAATTAATTTCTGAATTTTAATTATAAAAAAAATATATTTCAATCCAGGAAAGTGTAAGCACCAAATATCAACAGGTATGATAGTTTTAAATAAAGATTTGAGCATATGAAAAGCCTTGGAGGGTTTAAATCTAGTCGAAGAAAATGTATCTATCAAAGGGTCACATATTAAGATGAAATCACCTTCAACAATAAGTGAAACTTTATCTAAATTGTTAACATCAGAAATTATAGCATTCCAAAAAGCTCTAAGATTATATATATTGAACACATATAAAATGGTATTATCTTATTGACTTTTAACCATTAAAAACCTGCCACCGGTAATGGAAGTTTTGTCAAGTATTGGAAGATTATTGTTTTTAGAAAATAGAATTGCTGCTCTGTTCTTTTTCCCTATAGCTCGGACAGAAAGAAAATGAACAATCCACTTTTTATTCATATGTGATAAAATACTATCTTCTACATGTGTTTCTTGAAGTAAGCATATATCTGCCTTCTGTCTTGCCCAATAGTCTAAATTGTTTGTGCTTTTAACTGGATAAATTAAAATTTTAACATTAGGAGAAACAGTTTTAATTTTAGTATATTTTGCCTTATCTGTGAACAATAAAAGTAACAATAGACAGAAAAACAGCCATAAATAGATGAGAATGAAACTGCGACCTAGAAGTAATGGAATAAGTAGCTCTGAAGGAAAAAAAGACAAAGAAGAAAAATAAACATGTGAGGTAACATAAAAAGATAATTGAAAAGCACACATAAAAGTTTCACTTTCAAGAACAGCCAAGGAAAAAGCGTTACACCCCAAATTAAATATGGTGAGGTAAGCTATAACTAGCACAAAGAGTTATAATAGAAGCTTCAAGTTAAAGTCTCATGAGTACCATAGATTAGGGGAAATGATTATCCAGATAAATTGGGACATCTTCAGGGCCATGAAAGAATTATGAGATGTCACCTTTCCATAGCGCATCGTAAGAGTCATAAAGGCCATACTTGAAACCAGCACTGTGTAGTCCATGTCATAATGCAGTGAATTCCTTACATATGTTAACTGTTATACTGATGAATAAAGATTTTATTCAAGAAGAGAAGGAATCTCTCTCTCTACCTTCCGAACCACGACCAAGTGATTATATCCCAACACTTTACATGTCAGTTGGCAAGGTTTATTTTGAGGAGGTTTGCAGTGTGATGAAATCCTATGTGCTTTATCAATTTCAAATGTTTCTGTGAACTTAAGATGCAGAAGGTTAGGTTATAAATTCTCTAAATATGACCTGCAGTCTCTACCTTTGATACCTTCAGGTTCCGAGACCGCATCTTAATTATATTGTCTGTTTCGATTTTATGGTCCAGTAAAAATGTATTCATAGTAGGAATTTTGGCAACTGCAGGTAGTAATTGGTCAAGTTTAATTTCTTTATCTTGAATTTGAATTGTGTTATCTGAAAGTCTCATAGATAACCCAGCCATATCTTTAAGGATATTCTTGATTTCTGAGGCAATATTATCGGCATTTGCTCTGTCAGCTTTCTATTCCTCCAATATAGTGGTTAACACTGGTTCAGTAGAGTAAAAAAAAAATTGATTTTAGGGGTGATTGAGTGTAGGAAAGTAGCATCTTGCCTGGCATGTTACCCCCATATTTCACTGTATATATGTTGTTTTAGTTGTATGTGTCACTGGGACCCTGCCAGCCAGGGCCCCAGTGCTCATAAGTGTGCCTGAATGTGTTACCTGTGTTATGACTAACTGTCTCACTGAGGCTCTGCTATTCAGAACCTCAGTGGTTATGCTCTCTCATTTCTTTCAAATTGTCACTAACAGGCTAGTGACCAATTTTACCAATTTACATTGGCATACTGGAACACCCTTATAATTCCCTAGTATATGGTACTGAGGTACCCAGGGTATTGGGGTTCCAGGAGATCCCTATGGGCTGCAGCATTTCTTATGCCACCCATAGGGAGCTCTGACAATTCTTACACAGGCCTGCCACTGCAGCCTGAGTGAAATAATGCCCACATTATTTCACAGCCATTTTTCACTGCACTTAAGTAACTTATAAGTCACCTATATGTCTAACCTTTACCTGGTAAAGGTTGGGTGCTAAGTTACTTAGTGTGTGGGGACCCTGGCACTAGCCAAGGTGCTCCCACATTGTTCAGGGCAAATTCCCCGGACTTTGTGAGTGCGGGGACACCATTACACGCGTGCACTATACATAGGTCACTACCTATGTATAGCTTCACAATGGTAACTCCGAATATGGCCATGGAACATGTCTATGATCATGGAATTGCCCCCTCAATGCCATCCTGGCATCGTTGGCACAATCCCATGATCCCCCGGGTCTCTAGCACAGACCCGGGTACTGCCAAACTACCTTTCCCGGGGTTTCACTGCAGCTGCAGCTGCTGCCAACCCCTCAGACAGGTTTCTGCCCTCCTGGGGTCCAGCCAGGCTTGGCCAAGGAAGGCAGAACAAAGGACTTCCTCAGAGAGAGGGTGTTACACCCTCTCCCTTTGGAAAAAGGTGTCAGGGCTGGGGAGGAGTAACCTCCCCCAGCCTCTGGAAATGCTTTGATGGGCACAGATGGTGCCCAACTCTGCATAAGCCAGGCTGCACCGGTTCAGGGATCCCTCAGCCCTGCTCTGACACGAAACTGGACAAAGGAAAGGGGAGTGACCACTCCCCTGTTCTGCACCTCCCCTGGGAGGTGCCCAGAGCTCCTCCAGTGTGCTCCAGACCTCTGCCATCTTGGAAACAGAGGTGCTGCTGGCACACTGGACTGCTCTGAGTGGCCAGTGCCAGCAGGTGACGTCAGAGACTCCTTCTGATAGGCTCCTTCAGGTGTTGCTAGCCTATCCTCTCTCCTAAGTAGCCAAACCCTCTTTTCTGGCTATTTAAGGTCTCTGCTTTGGGGAATTCCTTAGATAACGAATGCAAGAGCTCATCAGAGTTCCTCTGCATCTCTCTCTTCACCTTCTGCCAAGGAATCGACTGCTGACCGCGCTGGAAGCCTACAAAACTACAAAAAAGTAGCAAAGACGACTACTGCGACCTTGTAACGCTGATCCTGCCGCCTTCTCGACTGTTTTCCTGGTGGTGCATGCTGTGGGGGTAGTCTGCCTCCTCTCTGCACTAGAAGCTCCGAGGAAATATCCCGTGGGTCGACAGAATCATCCCCCTGCAACCACAGGCACCAAAGAACTGCATCACCGGTCCTCTGGGTCTCCTCTCAGCACGACAAGCAAGGTCCCTTGAACTCAGCAACTCTGTCCAAGTGACTCCCACAGTCTAGTGACTCTTCAGTCCAAGTTTGGTGGAGGTAAGTCCTTGCCTCCCCACGCTAGACTGCATTGCTGGGAAACACGTGTTTTGCAGCTACTCCGGCTCCTGTGCACTCTTTGAGGATTTCCTTTGTGCACAGCCAAGCCTGGGTCCATGGCACTCTAACCTGCATTGCACGACCTCCTGAGTTGTCCTCCGGCGGCGTGGGACTGTCTTGTGCAACTTTGGCTGAGCACCATTTCACTCCACTTCGTAGTGCCTGTTCCGGCACTTCTCCGGGTGCTGCTTGCTTCTGAGGGGGCTCCTTGTCTTGCTGGACGCCCCCTCTGTCCCCTCACGCAATTGGTGACATTCTGGTCCCTCCTGGGCCACAGCAGCATCCAAAAACGCTAACAGCGAGCTTTGCAGCTAGCAAGGCTTGTTTGCGGTCTTTCTGCGGGGAAAACACTTCTGCACGACTCTTCACGACGTGGGACATCTATCCTTCAAAGGCGAAGTTTCTAGCCCTTGTCATTCTTGCAGAATCCTCAGCTTCTACCATCCGGTGGCAGCTTCTTTGCACCCACAGCTGGCATTTCCTGGGCATCTGCCCACTCCCGACTTGATTGTGACTATTGCACTTGGTCCCCTTGTTCCACAGGTACTCTCATCTGGAAATCCATTGTTGTTGCATTGCTGGTGTTGGTCTTTCCTGCAGAATTCCCCTATCACGACTTCTGTGCTCTTTGGGGAACTTAGGTGCACTTTGCACCCACTTTTCAGGGTCTTGGGGTGGGCTATTTTTCTAACCCTCACTGTTTTCTTACACTCCCAGCGACCCTCTACAAGGTCACATAGGTTTGGGGTCCATTCGTGGTTCGCATTCCACTTCTAGAGTATATGGTTTGTGTTGCCCCTATCCCCATGTGCCCCCCTTTGCATCCTATTGTGACTATACATTGTTTGCACTGTTTTCTATTGCTATTACTGCATATTTTGGTATTGTGTACATATATCTTATGTATTTTTGCTATCCTCATACTGAGGGTACTCACTGAGATACTTTGGCATATTGTCATACAAATAAAGTACCTTTATTTTTAGTATATCTGTGTATTGTGTTTTCTTATGATATTGTGCAAGTGACACTAGTGGTACTGTAGGAGCTTCACTACCTTTTCTATCAGCCTAAGCTGCTAGACACCCCTCTACACTAATAAGGGATACCTGGGCTTGGTGCAAGGTGTAAGTACCCCTTGGTACTCACTACAAGCCAGTCCAGCCTCCTTGTAGGAAAGTACCATCTTGCCTGGCATGTTACCCCCATTTTTTCACTGTATATATGTTGTTTTAGTTGTATGTGTCACTGGGACCCTGGTAACCCAGGGCCCCAGTGCTCATAAGTGTGCCTGAATGTGTTACATGTGTAGTGACTAACTGTCTCACTGAGGCTCTGCTAATCAGAACCTCAGTGGTTATGCTCTCTCATTTCTTTCCAAATTGTCACTGACAGGCTAGTGACCAAGTTTACCAATTTACATTGGCTTACTGGAACACCCTTATAATTCCCTAGTATATGGTACTGAGGGACCCAGGGTATTGGGGTTCCAGGAGATCCCTATGGGCTGCAGCATTTCTTTTGCCACCCATAGGGAGCTCTGACAATTCTTACACAGGCCTGCCACTGCAGCCTGAGTGAAATAACGTCCACGTTATTTCACAGCCATTTTACACTGCACTTAAGTAACTTATAAGTCACCTATATGTCTAACCTTTACCTGGTAAAGGTTAGGTGCAAAGTTACTTAGTGTGAGGGCACCCTGGCACTAGCCAAGGTGCCCCCACATTGTTCAGAGCCAATTCCCTGAACTTTGTGAGTGCGGGGACACCATTACACGCGTGCACTACATATAGGTCGCTACCTATATGTAGCTTCACAATGGTAACTCCGAATATGGCCATGTAACATGTCTATGATCATGGAATTGCCCCCTCTATGCCATCCTGGCATAGTTGGCACAATCCCATGATCCCAGTGGTCTGTAGCACAGACCCTGGTACTGCCAAACTGCCCTTCCTGGGGTTTCACTGCAGCTGCTGCTGCTGCCAACCCCTCAGACAGGCATCTGCCCTCCTGGGGTCCAGCCAGGCCTGGCCCAGGATGGCAGAACAAAGAACTTCCTCTGAGAGAGGGTGTGACACCCTCTCCCTTTGGAAAATGGTGTGAAGGCAGGGGAGGAGTAGCCTCCCCCAGCCTCTGGAAATGCTTTGTTGGGCACAGAGGTGCCCAATTCTGCATAAGCCAGTCTACACCGGTTCAGGGGACCCCTTTGCCCTGCTCTGGCGCGAAACTGGACAAAGGAAAGGGGAGTGACCACTCCCCTGACCTGCACCTCCCCTGGGAGGTGTCCAGAGCTCCTCCAGTGTGCTCCAGACCTCTGCCATCTTAGAAACAGAGGTGCTGCTGGCACACTGGACTGCTCTGAGTGGCCAGTGCCACCAGGTGACGTCAGAGACTCCTTGTGATAGGCTCCTTCAGGTGTTGCTAGCCTATCCTCTCTCCTAGGTAGCCAAACCCTCTTTTCTGGCTATTTAGGGTCTCTGTCTCTGGGGAAACTTTAGATAACGAATGCAAGAGCTCAGCCGAGTTCCTCTGCATCTCTCTCTTCACCTTCTGATAAGGAATCGACTGCTGACCGTGCTGGAAGCCTGCAAACCTGCAACAAAGTAGCTAAGACGACTACTGCAACTCTGTAACGCTGATCCTGCCGCCTTCTCGAC
Source organism: Pleurodeles waltl (assembly GCF_031143425.1). Taxonomy (NCBI): domain Eukaryota; kingdom Metazoa; phylum Chordata; class Amphibia; order Caudata; family Salamandridae; genus Pleurodeles; species Pleurodeles waltl. Next base: position 1,191,590,388 of record NC_090439.1, read on the forward strand.
TCTTTTCCTGTCTGTGCATGCTGTGGGGGTACTCTGCCTCCTCTCTGCACCAGAAGCTCCGAAGAAATCTCCCGTGGGTCGACGGAATCTTCCCCCTGCAACCGCAGGCACCAAAAAGCTGCATTACCGGTCCCTTGGGTCTCCTCTCAGCACGACGAGCGAGGTCCCTCGAATCCAGCAACTCTGTCCAAGTGACCCCCACAGTCCAGTGACTCTTCAGTCCAAGTTTGGTGGAGGTAAGTCCTTGCCTCACCTCGCTGGGCTGCATTGCTGGGAACCGCGACTTTTACAGCTACTCCGGCCTCCGTGCACTTCCGGCGGAAATCCTTTGTGCACAGTCCAGCCTGGGTCCACGGCACTCTAACCTGCTTTGCACGACCTCCTAAGTTGTTCTCCGGCGACGTGAGACTCCTTTGTGTGACTTCGGGTGAGCACCGGTTCACGCATCTTCGTAGTGCCTGTTTCTGGCACTTCTCCGGCTGCTACCTGCTGCTGAGAGAGCTCCTTGTCTTGCTCGACGTCCCCTCTCTCTCCTGGTCCAATTTGCGACCTCCTGGTCCCTCCAGGGCCACAGCAGCGTCTAAAAACGCTAACTGCACGATTTGCAGCTAGCAAGGCTTGTTGGCGTTCTTTCGGCGGGAAAACACATTTGCATGACTTTCCACAGCGAGATAGATGCGTCCACCAAAGGGGAAGTCTCTAGCCCTTTTCGTTCCTGCAGAAACCGCAGCTTCTTCTGTCCAGTAGAAGCTTCTTTGCACCCGCAGCTGGCATTTCCTGGGCATCTGCCCATCTCCGACTTGCTTGTGACTTTTGGACTTGGTCCCCTTGTTCCACAGGTACCCTAGATTGGAAATCCACAGTTGTTGCATTGTTGGTTTGTGTCTTTCCTGCATTATTCCTCTAACACAACTTCTTTATCCTTAGGGGAACTTTAGTGCACTTTGCACTCACTTTTCAGGGTCTTGGGGAGGGTTATTTTTCTAACTCTCACTATTTTCTAATAGTCCCAGTGACCCTCTACAAGGTCACATAGGTTTGGGGTCCATTCGTGGTTCACATTCCACTTTTGGAGTATATGGTTTGTGTTGCCCCTATCCCTATGTTTCCCCATTGCATCCTATTGTAACTATACATTGTTTGCACTATTTTCTAAGACTATACTGCATATTTTTGCTATTGTGTATATATATCTTGTGTATATTTCCTATCCTCTCACTGAGGGTACACTCCGAGATACTTTGGCATATTGTCATAAAAATAAAGTACCTTTATTTTTAGTATAACTGTTTATTGTGTTTTCTTATGATATTGTGCATATGACACTAAGTGGTACTGTAGTAGCTTCACACGTCTCCTAGTTCAGCCTAAGCTGCTCTGCTAAGCTACCATTATCTATCAGCCTAAGCTGCTAGACACCCTATACACTAATAAGGGATAACTGGGCCTGGTGCAAGGTGCAAGTACCCCTTGGTACTCACTACAAGCCAGTCCAGCCTCCTACATTGGTTGTGCAGCGGTAGGATAAGTGCTTTGAGACTACTTACCACTCTTGTCATTGTACTTTTCATAAGAGAAAAATATACAAAACAAGGTCAGTGTATATACACATAGCCAAAAAGTTTTGCATTTCCTCTTTTCACTCTTTTCTAAGTGCTGAAAAGTACTTCTAAACTTTCAAAAAGTTCTTAAAAGTTTAAAAAGTTTTTTTTTCTGTCTTTCTAAAAAGTTCTGAAAACTTTTTTCTCTTTTTCTATCACTTTAACTCTCTCTAAAAATGTCTGGCACAGGCCAAAATGTTGATCTGTCCAAACTTGCATATATTCACCTTAGCTGGAAAGGAGCAAGGAGTCTCTGCATAGAGAGAGGTTTGAGTGTAGGGAAGAATCCTTCTTTGGAATTATTGCTTAACATGCTTAGAGAACAAGATAAGGCCGTAGGGGCCACATCTGTTGAAAAAGTAGCAAATGGTTCCCAATCTGATCCAGGGACTCCCCCAGGAAAAGATTCAGGAAAGAAACTTCCTAGCCTGCCCATTACTAGACAGTCTAGCATAGTTGGTAATGATGGAGAGCCTCACCATACAAATAGTGTTGTCTCACATCATAGCAAAAGCATTTATTCTCACCATACTGGTAGTGATGTTTCTGTTAGCCAAGCTGTTAGGGTGGCTTCTGTAAGGGACAGGTCTCCTTCTGTTCATTCTTCTGTGTCTAAGAATGTCCCTCCCACCAACCCTGATGACAGAATGAGGGAACTCAATAAGTTGAGAGTGGAACAAACCAGACTGAAGCTTAAAAAGCAACAGCTGGATTTGGATAGACAGTCTTTTGAACTAGAGAAAGAAAGACAGAAGTTGGGTTTAAATACCCATGGTGACAGCAGCAGTATTCCCCATAGTCATCCTGCAAAAGAGCATGATTCCAGGAATCTGCATAAGATAGTTCCCCCTTATAAGGAGGGGGATGACATTAACAAGTGGTTTGCTGCACTTGAGAGGGCCTGTGTTGTACAGGATGTCCCTCAAAGGCAGTGGGCTGCTATCCTATGGCTATCATTTAGTGGAAAAGGTAGGGATAGGCTCCTTACTGTGAAAGAAAATGATGCTAATAATTTCCAAGTTCTTAAGAATGCACTCCTGGATGGTTATGGCTTAACCACTGAACAGTACAGGATAAAGTTCAGAGAGACCAAAAAGGAGTCTTCACAAGACTGGGTTGATTTCATTGACCATTCAGTGAAGGCCTTGGAGGAGTGGTTACATGGCAGTAAAGTTACTGATTATGACAGCCTGTATAACTTGATCCTGAGAGAGCATATTCTTAATAATTGTGTGTCTGATTTGTTGCACCAGTACTTGGTGGACTCTGATCTGACCTCTCCCCAAGAATTGGGAAAGAAGGCAGACAAATGGGTCAGAACAAGGGTGAACAGAAAAGTTCATACAGGGGGTGACAAAGATGGCAACAAAAAGAAGGATGGTAAGTCTTCTGACAAGGGTGGGGACAAATCTAAAAATGAGTCTTCATCAGGCCCACAAAAACACTCTGGTGGGGGTGGTGGGCCCACATCCTCTTTTAATCAGAACAAGCAAAAGAAACCATGGTGCTATTTATGTAAAATAAAAGGCCATTGGACAACAGATCCCAGTTGTCCAAAGAAAAGCACCAATGTTCCTACCACTACAACCCCTACTGCTACCCCTAGTGTCCCTACTAATAGCAGTGGTGGTGGGAGCAAACCTACTAATAGCCAATCCAAGGGAGTAGCTGGGCTCACTATTGGTAACTTAGTTGGGGTTGGCCTTGTTAGGGAGGCCACAGAGGCTGTGTTAGTCTCTGAGGGGGCTATTGATTTAGCCACCTTAGTTGCTTGTCCCCTTAATATGGATAAGTACAAGCAGCTACCCCTAATAAATGGTGTTGAGGTTCAGGCCTACAGGGACACTGGTGCCAGTGTGACTATGGTCATAAAGAAACTGGTCCACCCTGAACAACACCTACTTGGTCACCAGTACCAAGTAACCGATGCTCACAACAACACACTTAGCCACCCCATGGCTGTTGTTAATCTCAACTGGGGGGGGGGTACTGGTCCAAAGAAAGTTGTGTTAGCTTCAGATTTACCTGTAGACTGTCTATTAGGGAATGATTTGGAGACATCAGCTTGGTCAGATGTGGAGTTGGAGGCCCATGCAGCAATGCTGGGCATCCCAGGGCATATTTTTGCTTTGACAAGGGCTCAGGCCAAAAAGCAAAAAGGACAGGGAAGCTTGGATCCTGGAACAATGGACCAAGTGCTCCCTAAAGCTAGGGCTAGTAGAAGCAAACCACTTCCTACTATCCCTCCCTCTACAGTGGATTCAACTTCTGAGGAAGAAGAATTCCCTCCCTGTGCAGAACCTACACCAGAGGAGCTGGAAGCAGACACTGCTGAGCTTTTGGGTGAAGGGGGGCCTGCCAGGGAGGAGCTGAGTGTGGCACAGCAAACCTGTCCCACATTAGAGGGTCTCATACAGCAAGCTGTCAAACAGGCTAATGGGGATGTCAGTGACTCTCACAGAGTTTACTGGGAGGACAACCTCTTGTACACTGAGTATAGGGATCCTAAAGCTGGAGCTGCCAGGAGATTAGTGATTCCTCAGGAGTACAGAAAGTTCCTCCTAACACTGGCACATGACATTCCCCTAGCTGGGCATCTAGGACAAATGAAAACTTGGGACAGGCTTGTTCCCCTGTTTCATTGGCTTAGAATGTCTGAGGACACAAAGGAATTTTGTAAGTCCTGTGAAACCTGTCAAGCCAGTGGCAAGACAGGTGGCACCCGAAAGGCACCCCTTATTCCACTGCCTGTGGATGGGGTTCCCTTTGAAAGGGTAGGGGTTGACATAGTTGGGCCCTTGACCCTCCTACTGCTTCAGGCAATAGGTTTATCTTGGTGGTAGTGGACCATGCCACAAAATATCCTGAAGCTATTCCTTTAAGGACCACTACAGCACCTGCAGTGGCAAAGGCCCTCCTGGGAATATTTTCCAGGGTGGGCTTCCCAAAGGAAGTGGTATCAGACAGGGGAAGCAATTTCATGTCTGCATACTTAAAGGCCATGTGGAAGGAGTGTGGTGTAACATACAAGTTCACAACACCCTATCATCCACAAACAAATGGACTGGTGGAGAGATTTAATAAAACTCTCAAAGGCATGATTATGGGTCTCCCTGAAAAACTCCGCAGGAGATGGGATATCCTTCTACCATATCTCCTTTTTGCCTACAGGGAGGTACCCCAGAAAGGAGTGGGCTTCAGCCCCTTTGAACTTCTTTTTGGACACCCTGTTAGGGGTCCACTCACACTTGTAAAGGAGGGTTGGGAACAACCTTTAAAAGCTCCTAAGCAGGATATTGTGGATTATGTACTTGGCCTCAGATCAAGAATGGCTGAGTACATGAAAAAGGCCAGTAAAAACCTTCAGGCCAGCCAAGAGCTCCAGAAGCAATGGCATGATCAGAAGGCTGTTTTGGTTCAGTACCAACCAGGGCAGAAAGTTTGGGTCTTGGAGCCTGTGGCCCCAAGAGCACTCCAAGATAAATGGAGTGGTCCACACACAATTGTTGAGAAAAAGGGTGAAGTCACCTATTTAGTTGACTTAGGCACTGCAAGGAGTCCCCTTAGGGTACTCCATGTAAACCGCCTGAAACCCTACTATGACAGGGCTGATCTCACCCTGCTCATGGCAATAGATGAGGGACAGGAAGAAGACAGTGATCCTCTTCCTGATCTCTTCTCTTCGACAGAACAAGATGCTCTGGTGGAAGGTGTAGTTTTGGCTGATTGTCTTACTGCTGAGCAGAAAGACAATTGCATAAATCTCCTAGATCAATTCTCTGAACTCTTCTCTACTGTGCCAGGTACCACTTCTTGGTGTGAGCACACTATAGATACTGGAGACAGCTTGCCTGTCAAAAGTAAGATCTATAGGCAGCCTGACCATGTCAGGGACTGCATAAAGCAAGAGGTCCAGAAAATGTTAGAACTAGGAGTGGTTGAGCACTCTGACAGTCCATGGGCTTCTCCTGTGGTACTTGTACCAAAACCCCATTCCAAAGATGGAAAGAAGGAAATGCGGTTTTGTGTAGACTATAGAGGTCTCAACTTGGTAACCAAAACTGATGCTCACCCTATACCCAGGGCAGATGAGCTCATAGATACACTGGCATCTGCCAAGTATCTAAGCACTTTTGACTTGACTGCAGGGTATTGGCAGATCAAATTGTCAGAAGATGCTAAACCTAAGACTGCATTTTCTACCATTGGAGGACATTACCAGTTTACTGTAATGCCTTTTGGTTTGAAAAATGCACCTGCCACTTTTCAGAGGTTGGTGAACACAGTCCTGCAAGGGCTGGAAGCTTTCAGTGCAGCATATTCGGACGATATAGCTGTCTTTAGCTCCAGCTGGGATGATCACCTGGTCCACCTATGGAAAGTTTTGGAGGCCCTGCAAAAGGCAGGCCTCACTATCAAGGCTTCAAAGTGCCAGATAGGGCAGGGTAAGGTGGTTTATCTGGGACACCTTGTTGGTGGGGAACAGATTGCACCACTACAGGGGAAAATCCAAACAATTATTGATTGGGTTCCCCCTACTACAAAGACTCAGGTGAGAGCCTTCCTAGGCCTCACTGGGTATTACAGGAGGTTCATTAAGAACTATGGCTCCATTGCAGCCCCTCTTAATGATCTCACTTCCAAAAAGATGCCTAAAAAGGTATTATGGACAGCAAACTGTCAGAAAGCTTTTGAGGAGCTGAAGCAGGCCATGTGCTCTGCACCTGTCCTGAAAAGCCCTTATTACTCTAAAAAATTCTATGTCCAAAGTGATGCATCTGAATTAGGATTAGGGGCAGTCCTATCACAACTTAATTCTGAGGGCCAGGATCAACCTGTTGCTTTTATTAGTAGGAGGTTGATCCCTAGAGAAAAGCGTTGGTCTGCCATTGAGAGGGAGGCCTTTGCTGTGGTCTGGGCTCTGAAGAAGTTGAGGCCATACCTGTTTGGCACTCACTTCATTGTTCAGACAGACCACAAACCTCTACTTTGGCTAAAACAAATGAAAGGTGAAAATCCTAAATTGTTGAGGTGGTCCATATCCCTACAGGGAATGGACTATACAGTGGAACATAGACCTGGGAGTAGCCACTCCAATGCAGATGGACTCTCCAGATATTTCCACTTAGACAATGAAGACTCATCAGGTCATGGCTAGTCTTATTGTCCTTCGTTTGGGGGGTGGGGTTGTGTAGGAAAGTACCATCTTGCCTGGCATGTTACCCCCATTTTTTCACTGTATATATGTTGTTTTAGTTGTATGCGTCACTGGGACCCTGGTAACCCAGGGCCCCAGTGCTCATAAGTGTGCCTGAATGTGTTACCTGTGGAGTGACTAACTGTCTCACTGAGGCTCTGCTAATCAGAACCTCAGTGGTTATGCTCTCTCATTTCTTTCCAAATTGTCACTGACAGGCTAGTGACCAAGTTTACCAATTTACATTGGCTTACTGGAACACCCTTATAATTCCCTAGTATATGGTACTGAGGTACCCAGGGTATTGGTGTTCCAGGAGATCCCTATGGGCTGCAGCATTTCTTTTGCCACCCATAGGGAGCTCTGACAATTCTTACACAGGCCTGCCACTGCAGCCTGAGTGAAATAACGTCCACGTTATTTCACAGCCATTTTACACTGCACTTAAGTAACTTATAAGTCACCTATATGTCTAACCTTTACCTGGTAAAGGTTAGGTGCAAAGTTACTTAGTGTGAGGGCACCCTGGCACTAGCCAAGGTGCCCCCACATTGTTCAGAGCCAATTCCCTGAACTTTGTGAGTGCGGGGACACCATTACACGCGTGCACTACATATAGGTCACTACCTATATGTAGCTTCACAATGGTAACTCCGAATATGGCCATGTAACATGTCTATGATCATGGAATTGCCCCCTCTATGCTATCCTGGCATAGTTGGCACAATCCCATGATCCCAGTGGTCTGTAGCACAGACCCTGGTACTGCCAAACTGCCCTTCCTGGGGTTTCACTGCAGCTGCTGCTGCTGCCAACCCCTCAGACAGGCATCTGCCCTCCTGGGGTCCAGCCAGGCCTGGCCCAGGATGGCAGAACAAAGAACTTCCTCTGAGAGAGGGTGTGACACCCTCTCCCTTTGGAAAATGGTGTGAAGGCAGGGGAGGAGTAGCCTCCCCCAGCCTCTGGAAATGCTTTGTTGGGCACAGAGGTGCCCAATTCTGCATAAGCCAGTCTACACCGGTTCAGGGGACCCCTTAGCCCTGCTCTGGCGCGAAACTGGACAAAGGAAAGGGGAGTGACCACTCCCCTGCACCTCCCCTGGGAGGTGTCCAGAGCTCCTCCAGTGTGCTCCAGACCTCTGCCATCTTGGAAACAGAGGTGCTGCTGGCACACTGGACTGCTCTGAGTGGCCAGTGCCACCAGGTGATGTCAGAGACTCCTTGTGATAGGCTCCTTCAGGTGTTGCTAGCCTATCCTCTCTCCTAGGTAGCCAAACCCTCTTTTCTGGCTATTTAGGGTCTCTGTCTCTGGGGAAACTTTAGATAACGAATGCAAGAGCTCAGCCGAGTTCCTCTGCATCTCTCTCTTCACCTTCTGATAAGGAATCGACTGCTGACCGCGCTGGAAGCCTGCAAACCTGCAACAAAGTAGCTAAGACGACTACTGCAACTCTGTAACGCTGATCCTGCCGCCTTCTCGACTGTTTTCCTGTCTATGCATGCTGTGGGGGTAGTCTGCCTCCTCTCTGCACCAGAAGCTCCGAAGAAATCTCCCGTGGGTCGACGGAATCTTCCCCCTGCAACCGCAGGCACCAAAAAGCTGCATTACCGGTCCCTTGGGTCTCCTCTCAGCACGACGAGCGAGGTCCCTCGAATCCAGCAACTGTGTCCAAGTGACCCCCACAGTCCAGTGACTCTTCAGTCCAAGTTTGGTGGAGGTAAGTCCTTGCCTCACCTCGCTGGGCTGCATTGCTGGGAACTGCGACTTTTGCAGCTACTCCGGCCTCCGTGCACTTCCGGCGGAAATCCTTTGTGTACAGTCCAGCCTGGGTCCATGGCACTCTAACCTGCATTGCACAACCTCCTAAGTGGTTCTCCGGCGACGTGGGACTCCTTTGTGTGACTTCGGGTGAGCACCGGTTCACGCATCCTCGTAGTGCCTGTTTCTGGCACTTCTCTGGGTGCTACCTGCTGCTGAGAGGGCTCCTTGTCTTGCTCGACGTCCCCTCTCTCTCCTGGTCCAATTTGCGACCTCCTGGTTCCTCCAGGGTCACAGCAGCGTCCAAAAACGCTAACCGCACGATTTGCAGCTAGCAAGGCTTGTTGGCGTTCTTTCGGCGGGAAAACACTTTTGCACGACTCTCTACGTCGAGAGGGATCCGTCCACCAAAGGGGAAGTCTCTAGCCCTTTACGTTCCTGCAGAAACCGCAGCTTCTTCTGTCCAATAGAAGCTTCTTTGCACCCGCAGCTGGCATTTCCTGGGCATCTGCCCATCTCCGACTTGCTTGTGACTTTTGGACTTGGTCCCCTTGTTCCACAGGTACCCTAGATTGGAAATCCACAGTTGTTGCATTGTTGGTTTGTGTCTTTCCTGCATTATTCCTCTAACACGACTTCTTTATCCTTAGGGGATCTTTAGTGCACTTTGCACTCACTTTTCAGGGTCTTGGGGAGGGTTATTTTTCTAACTCTCACTATTTTCTAATAGTCCCAGCGACCCTCTACAAGGTCACATAGGTTTGGGGTCCATTCGTGGTTCACATTCCACTTTTGGAGTATATGGTTTGTGTTGCCCCTATCCCTATGTTTCCCCATTGCATCCTATTGTAACTATACATTGTTTGCACTGTTTTCTAAGACTATACTGCATATTTTTGCTATTGTGTATATATATCTTGTGTATATTTCCTATCCTCTCACTGAGGGTACACTCTGAGATACTTTGGCATATTGTCATAAAAATAAAGTACCTTTATTTTTAGTATAACTGTATATTGTGTTTTCTTATGATATTGTGCATATGACACTAAGTGGTACTGTAGTAGCTTCACACGTCTCCTAGTTCAGCCTAAGCTGCTCTGCTAAGCTACCATTATCTATCAGCCTAAGCTGCTAGACACCCTATACACTAATAAGGGATAACTGGGCCTGGTGCAAGGTGCAAGTACCCCTTGGTACTCACTACAAGCCAGTCCAGCCTCCTACACTCCTACATTGAGAAATTGCCTTTTAACGCTCATTAGTATTAATTCCTGTATTTGTTCTTTCCATAACCAAAGAGAACCAGTAAATAACCTTCAAATATAGAATATGTAAATTTGAAATAACTGTATGAAAACACCAACCACTAAATATGCAGTCGGAGTGGGAGGAACTCGCAAGTTTCACTCCGTAGAATTCCGCGGAGTTACATGATTTTTAGCGGCAGGAGCTTGTTCAGCACTGAAAAATCAGCACAAACTGCACCACAACTCAGCTACGCAGCAGCGTCAAACAGATCAAAGAAGGTTGTTCAGGCATTAAAAAGCACAAAGAAGTGAGTGGTAAAAACGGCGGCTACCTCTTTTCATGAAAAACACCACCATTTTGTCTGGGCATGATGAAAGCTCGAGGGGAGCAGCCATCTTGACTCGATCGAATCCTAAGTGTGGGTGTTTTGATCGGGTTTTGTAGAAGGAGGTTTGGAAGATGTTGTGATGGTGGTGTTTTAAAGGGAATGGTTGGACAAGAAGAGTTAGTGTACTGCGAATCTGGGGGAAGACTTTTCTGAGTTACTGACAAGGACAGTGAAGGGGAGGTTTTTAAGTTTTAGAGTGCTCAACCTCACGCCACTAATTCCGTAATCTACTATTATACAAATAAACTGTGTGCAGTGTTTGATGCTGTAGCATTAAGCAAGGGTCTAAGTTGATGATCTAAATTGTCAACATACAGGCTCTATTTGTAATAAAAAGTGTTCTCACTCAGCTTTTGCCCTATCGCCCCCCCTCAGATTCTTCATAGACTGAAATAGACCTAGTCCTAATTTTAGCAGTCATAGCTCTCAGTAAAGCGCCCATGCCATACTCTGAAGTCATAAGCCCAGGTAACAGATAAACAATGAAATAAAACAGATAAAACAATGAGAAAAAAGAACGAGGCCAAATTAATCTAACGATGACTTGAGGGGTGTACAGGCATCACTGGACCTAGAAATTCAGGTAGTTGCTGTGAGTGATTTTCTACTAACTTCGCATGCACCCATCTGCGGGATACCATTCTGGTCAAATCACAATAAGGGCCAAACTGTTCACCTACAACTCTATGGGCCACTCCCAAAGTTATCAGCAATCCTGCCCTAAACCTGCTAATGCTCTTAGGCCATAATGCTGTCTGAATTTCTACATGCATAGGTGGATGCGAAAATCCACCTACGCCATTTCGATTAATCAGTATGTGGAATTACTATTTGATTGTTGCGTAAAATCCTTTGCGAATCGGCCATGAGCCTTAGCATTTCAGATCATTATTAGATGATCAGATCACTTCTAGACTGTTTTCTGTTTGAATGGTTTTTATTTTATCTCAGAAACAGGCTTGAGGTATAAATTTCATCAGATTTAAAGAAGGGTTTGTATTTTAAATATGGATGTTGCATCTTTACAATCCTATCCATGTCCATATGTGCAAACTCCGGTTTGTCTGATGAGTTTGTATATGCAAATTTAATGTAACTAACGCAAAAAAATATGAATGATTTGCTGAATATATGTACTCCACATCAACTATTCTAATATTTACAACATTATGCTCAAAAGATTGAAGTTGATTATGCTACACAGATAGCTAATACCTGGAAGGCAGGAAATATTTCTTTTCAAAAGGTATTCTCAGTGTTTCATGGCCTAATATTGAGTGCTGCAACAAAGGCAAAGTAACCAAAGGCCATTGGAGCACATGAGTAAATCTCATTGAGATATGCAAGCAATGTAACTGGTTTGATACTAGGCTACTTCTCAACCTGTTTCATTCTTGGATACCTGTTGTAGGAGGCTGGCCTGGTGATTGGTGGGTACCTATGACACGTACACCTTACACCAGGTCCAGTTATCCCTTATTAGTGTAATGTAGGCAGTGTCTAGAAGCCAGGCTGTCTAGGGGAAGTGTGGATGAGCCGCCAAGGCCTAACTAGGAGACATGCAAAGCTCATGCAATACCACTGCAGTCACACACAGTACTTTCACACATGAAAGAAACACTTTGGGGGTGATTCCGACCCCGGCGGGCGGCGGGCACCGCCCGCCGGGCGGAAACCGACCAAAGACCGCACCGCGGTCAAATGACCGCGGTGGGCATTTTAACTTTCCCGCTGGGCGATCTCCAAAAGATCGCCCTCCGGCCCAGCGGGAAAGCCCCTGCAAAGAGGAAGCCGGCTCCGAATGGAGCCGCCGGATTTGCAGGGGTGCAACGGGTGCAGTGCCACCCATCGCGATTTTCACAGTCTGCTAAGCAGACAGTGAAAATCTTTGTGGGGCCCTGTTAGGGGGCCACTGGCAATGGCAGTGCAGGGGCCCCCAGGGGCCCCACGACACCCGTTCCCGCCAGCCTCTTCCTGGCAGTGTAAACCGCCAGGAACAGGCTGGCGGGAAGGGGGTCGGAATCCCCATGGCGGCGCTGCAAGCAGCATCGCCATGGAGGATTCCCTGGGCCAGGGGAAAACCGGCAGGAAACCGCCGGTTCCCCTTTTCTGACCGCAGCTTTACCGCTGCGGTCAGAATAGCCCAGGAAGCACAGCCAGCCTGTTGGCGGTGCTTCTGTTGGCCTCCACGGTCGGAATGAGGCCCTCTGTGTAATAAAAATAAAGGTACTTTATTTTGGTGACACCAATACCAAAAATACCATAGAGGCTATACTCCCTTAGGAGGTAAGTAATACACAAATGATATACACTAGTATGCAGAAACAGACATAAAAACAGTTAGAAAACAGTGCAAATAGTGAAAATAACTATAGAGAGAAATAGCCCTGGGGGAGCACAAACCATATACAAAAAAGTGACATGCGAAAGATGGTCCCCAACCTAGGTAAGTGGAGTGTGTAGAGGGGAGCTGGTAGTACAAGGAAAGCCCAAAGATAAGTACCACAACCCACCCCAGCGACCAGGAAGGCAGGAGTAAATCAATATAAATTCCCCAGAACACCCACTTAGAAGAAAAGAAGAATAATGCAAAATCCAGAAGAAACTCCAAGACACCAAAAGTGGATTCCTGGACACGAGGACCTGTGGATGAAGGGGACCAAGTCCAAGAAGCACAGCAGCGTCCAGGAAGGGCAGGATCCCCTACCCACCAAACTTAAGGTGCAAGAGGTGAGTCGTTGGTGAAGAAGGAGAGTTAGCACTGCACCCAAGAAGAGGAAGTCGACTTTCTGGAGGATGCAGGTGATGTCCCACACTGGTAGGAGGATTGCAGTTGGATTTGCGTTTTTGTATTCCGTCAACAAGCCTTGGCACACACAAAAATCATGGTTAGCAGAAAGTGGAACTGCTGGGGACCAGGAACGACCAGGTAGACTCTACCCAGGAGGAGGAGTCAGAGGGGGCCCTCAGCAACACAGAGATCCCACAGAAGACCAGGCAGCACCCACAGGAGTCCCACAGGAAGGGGACACAAAAGTCAAGGAAGAGACCCATGCAGCACTACGAAAAAGGCTCCCACACAGCTAGAGAACCACTTATGGAGCTGTGCATTGCAGTGCTGGAGCTTCAGGATGCCCGAAGATCTCATGGAAAAGATGCCAACAAGCCTTGGCAGCTGCACCGGACAAGGTGCACGGGGGTACCGTCCAGCGTGGGCAGGTATGGGCTTACCCCCACCCAAGTTGGATAGCTGGTAGAGAGGACCGTCGGGACCACTTCAGTCTACCACCCATGATGCAGGATCCATGCAGCTCAGCAGGAGAGGGGATCCACGCAGCCAGTCTTTGTCGCAGTTGGTGCCTGCAGAAGCAGGAGAGTGACTCCTTCACCCCAAGGGAGAGTCCATCTTCCTTCTGATGCAGGCTGAAGACGGGTTGTCCTCAGAGACTGCACGACTGAAGAAATGTTGCAGTTGCTGGAAGGAGCTGTGGATACAATGTTGCAGAAGGTGTCTTGCTTCTTTCTTGCAACTTGTCGGGTCCTGGAGCATACAGATGCAGTTTCTTCAGTCAGAAGTCAAAGTGGAGGATGCAGAGGATTCCTGCTGGAGTCTTGCATTCCGAATCTGAGTAACCACCCAAGAGAGAGACCCTAAATAGCCATGAAAGAGGGATTGTCACCTAGCTAGGTGACCACCTATCAGGAGGGTACTCAGACATCACCCACTGGCACTAGCCACTCAGATGCTTCCAAGATCCCTGACAACCTTGAATCCAAGATGGCAAAACCCAGGGACCCTCTGGAGGAGCTCTGATGACCTCCCCTTTCCTTTGTCAACTTTCGTCCCAGAGCAGGGAGTGGGGGTCCTTGAACCAGGGTAGACTGGTTCATGCAAGGAGGGCACCAAATGTGCCCTTCAAAGCATTGCCAGTGGCTACCCCTCCCAAGCATGTAACAACTATTTCCAAAGGGAGAGGGTGTAACAGCCCTCTCACAAAGGAAATCCTTTGATCTGCCTTCCTGGGCTTGAGCTTCTCAAGCAGCAGGAGGGCAGAAACCTGTCTGTGAGGTGACAGTAGCTTGGATGCCTGGAAAGCCTCAGAAGGCTGAAATGGAAATACTGGGCGCTACTAAGGAGCACCCACAGTGCATGGAATCATACAACCAATGCTTGCAAACGCATTACGGTATGATTCCAACATGTTTGATACCAAACATGCCTATGTTCGGATTTACCATTATGTAGCTGGACATAGGTAGTGACCTCTGTCCAGTACAAGTGAACATTTTTCCCACACTCACAAAGTCTGGGAAAATTGGCCTAGAGTTTGTGGGGGCACCTCTGCTAGTGCAAGGGTGCCCTCACACACAGGTACCTTGCACCCTGCCCACAGGGCTTGAGGGTCTGCTAGAGGGGTGTCTTATAAGTGACCTGGCACAGTGTAAATGACAGTGAAAGGGTGCTTGCACCTTTTCATGCAGGCTGCAATGGCAGTCCTGCAGAACCCTTTGCTTGAGCTCCCTATGGGCTGAAAAATATATCCTGAAGCCCGATGCCCTGGTTACATAGGTACCATATACTAGGGACTTATAATGGGACACCAGTGTGCCAAGTGTGAGATGAAATACAGAGTTTTGGGAGAGAGAGAGCATAATCACTGGGGTCCTAGTTAGCAGGATCCCAGTGAACACAGTCAAACACACTGACATCAGGCAGAAAAGGGGGTCACCATGCCAAGAAAGACGGTACTTGTCTACACCTGTGCTTTCCTTGAGTCACTGAGAGGTATTGTTAGATAGATAAGCACTACTTCTGCTGTGGAAGGCTACTTGTCACATGGTTATGAAAAGGGATTCTGGATTAATGATGACAGAATATCTGTTTTGTGTGTCAGTAGGCGTTTACCTTTGTCACAGAAACAGTGGCTTACTGGCCCGCTCTTGTCAAATACTACTTTTATGTGCTTGGCAGGATTCTTGCGCTAGCATCCTAAGTGTATGTTCTGCGTGTTTGTGTATGTGGCCTGCATGGTACATGCTGTGTATGTATGAGGGAGCAAGGGTAATTGAGGCATGTGAGTTCCAATCTTTTCCTATGCAGAAGGTGGAAGTGAGGCTATTTTTATAGACAGTGGAAGTGTACTGCTGACATTCGGGAAGCTGGAGGAATGACACCCAGACTTTAAAGTAGCAAACGGGTGACAGGGCTCCTTCAGACATTTATTATGGTCCTTTTACAGAGCAGGGCTGCCGATTAGTCTTCCTGAGCACTACCACATGGCGGATGGTGGGACTGCAGTCTCTGTTGTGCAAAGGGTCACTGCTCACTGGTGCACATAGCTCACACCTGGAGGGTCCTGCACTCCAGGCTGGATACTACCCTTGAAACATAGGAAGTGGAAGATGAGTGATTTTAATCAGACAAAGGAAATCAGGTGGCTGCCTTCTTTCCATCCTCCAGCTGGTACTGGTTGTGTGTGTGGGGGGGGGGGGTCTTAAACCAAAGCTTATTCTTAACCTAGTACCATACAAGAGTTATGGTAAACCAATTAAATTTCAAAACAATAACCTCTTATGATGATCACGCTGACAACTTTTAAATGGTCCTATACGTTTCTAAACACCTTCTCTTCCAATACAACAAGTGTCGCGTCACTAGTGTGGAGAAGGAAGAACCGTGCCAATATCATATCACACGCAGGCACACTCAAGGGTACAATAGAGGGAAAAGCACCCCTCATCCCTGGTTTGGAAGTAAAAGGCACCTATTAATTTGGCTAGAGGTCATTAGACCTCTTCACTGTTGTCCACAGTCGGCATGCACATTGGTTACCTTCATGAAATGCTCTTTACAAAGCGTGGTTGAGTTTCTAAACATGGAAGAAAGTCCTTCATGGAGCATCAGAAACAAGGTGATGGACGGAATGTTGGTTCAATCTCAGCCACTGGTAATAATTACTTGGGCCACACCTAATCCATAGTGTTATGACCTTCATGTCACCTCAGTCTTGACCCAGCCATATGCAAATCCGCAGTGACCCTGCTCCAATGGAACAGCACAGCCTGAACTACCTGGCCAGCTCCCCCTGAGCCATCTTTGCATACTTTTGAAAGTGCTTCATCGCAGCCATATTGACTGATTTCCTTGATTATTCTGCTAATTATCACTTTTGGGGGACATACATCACCACTGTTGGGTGAGCACAGCCTGTGCCCCTCCAGCTCTGTGGAATGAGGAGCACATCTGACATCTGTGGCTCTTTGCTCCATCTAGCTTGTGGTGGGGCACAAGGACTGGAACAGGCCCATTTCAGGACCAGTGAAGGTAGTGATGCTCAGCTCACTCACACTGTGGTGTCCACCACCAGCAGCAGGTATTTATTACATCAGGATATTCAGGTATGGCACTGTCCATTGAACCAACAACAGCAGAATTGTGAGCTGCAAACAATGTGTCTGTTCGCAGCACTTCTCATGAAACTACAAATAAGTGTCACAATGAGTTATTTATTCAAAGAGTACTTTTTAATGACTTAATCACTTTACCCTCCT
Source organism: Pleurodeles waltl (assembly GCF_031143425.1). Classification (NCBI taxonomy): domain Eukaryota; kingdom Metazoa; phylum Chordata; class Amphibia; order Caudata; family Salamandridae; genus Pleurodeles; species Pleurodeles waltl. The sequence continues at coordinate 1,191,607,135 of NC_090439.1, forward strand.
TTGCATCATGCATAAACATTGCACCCAACACACCTGACAGTCACCTGCTATCCTTCCTTGGGGGCTTTCTATCTGAATCTGTCAACAGTACAACATCTCTCTGCACCCACAGGCTTCCAGAACACAGTTTTATGAAAGGAAGAGGTTGTGGCCAAGAGGCCAAACTGACCCTGTACTTTGGAGTCTCGCTACAGCTGCAACTTCTTACCCTGACATGAAGGTTCAGACAGTTTATTTTGTGTTAACACAAATACGGTGTGGTGCACTCTGGAACAGGTCAGAAAACAATCTGCCTGGGAACAGTGTGCAAATCAGTCACACCCTGCACAAGACTTTCCCAGCAGTGATGCCATGGGGCAGGACTGGGCATCTCAGCTCACTCTGCTCTGATACCAGCCTCCTTGCCCCCAACACATCCGATGATTACTGCCTGCTTGTATATTCCACATCTGGGTCAATCAATCAATCAGTATTTGTAAAGCGCGGCTACTCTCCCATGAGGGTCTCAAGCTGCTGGGGGGAGGGGGGAGCGGTCTCATCCGAAGAGCCACGTCTTCAGGTTCTTCCTGAAGATGGTGAGTGATGGGCTTTGTCTGAGGTGCAGGGGGATGTTGTTTTAGCTCTTCGCTGCATTGTAGGTAAAAGGTCGTCCTTCGGCGGTGGTTTTGCAGATGTGAGGGACGGTGGCCAGGGCTATCTGGGTGGAGTAGAGGGATCTGGCGGGGCTGTGGAAGGAGAGGCAGTGGTTCAGGTAGACTGGTCCTGCATTGTGTATGGCCTTGTATGTGTGGGTGAGAAGTTTGAAGGTGATTCGCTTCTTGACTGGTAGCCAGTGGAAGGTCCTCAGGTGTTGGGAGATGTGTTCTTGGTGAGGGAGGTCCAGAATGAGACTGGCGGCAGCGTTGTGGATGAAATAAACATTTTTGATGTTCCTAGTTGAGGTGCCGGCGTAGAGGGCGTTGCCGTAGTTGGGTTTGCTAGTGACTAAGGCGTGGGTGACTGTCCTGCGACAGTCTGCTGGGATCCATCTGAAGAAATTTCAGAGTTTGCGGAGTGTGTGCCAGCAGGAGGAGGTGACAGAGCTTACCTGGTGGGTCATGAATAGGGAGGAGTCGAGGGGTCTGACTGACAGGCTGTTGTGAATTCCCTCTAGACAGTGACACAAAGAGAGTTGTAGTGTTGCCTGTATATACTGATGAGTCTCCTGGGCTAGAGTGTGAAGGGATGAGCTGACACTTACACCTGAAAGGGCTGTGCCTGTCCTTACACAATGCAGTACGCAAACCCCATGGTGTGTGTCTGGGGCCAGGCCTGGGCAAGGCATGATCTTGTGAACAACAGAGACTTTCCTTTGAAGTTTGCCTTCTTCAAAGGCAGAACTGGGTATAAGTAGTTGTGGGAAATTACCATCTTGCCTGGCATGTTACCCCCATTTTTTCACTGTATATATGTTGTTTTAGTTATATGTGTCACTGGGACCCTGCCAGTCAGGGCCCCAGTGCTCATTAGTGTGCCTGACTGTGTTACCTGTGTTATGACTAACTGTCTCACTGAGGCTCTGCTATCCAGAACCTCAGTGGTTATGCTCTCTCATTTCTTTACAAAATTGTCACTAACAGGCAATTGACCAATTTTACCAATTCACATTGGCATACTGGAACACCCTTATAATTCCCTAGTATATGGTACTGAGGTACCCAGGGCATTGGGTTTCCAGGAGATCCCTATGGGCTGCAGCATTTCTTTTGCCACCTATAGGGAGCTCTGACAAATACTACACAGGCCTGCCACTGCAGCCTGAGTGAAATAATGCACACATTATTTCACAGCCATTTTCACTGCACTTAAGTAACTTATAAGTCACCTATATGTCTAACCTTTACCTGGTAAAGGTTAGGTGCAAAGTTACTTAGTGTGTGGGCACCCTGGCACTAGCCAAGGTGCTCCCACATAGTTCAGGGCAAATTCCCCGGACTTTGTGAGTGCGGGGACACCATTACACGTGTGCACTACACATAGGTCAATACCTATGTGTAGCTTCACAATGGTAACTCCGAATATGGCCATGTAACATGTCTATGATCATGGAATTGCCCCCTCTATGCCATCCTGGCATAGTTGGCACAATCCCATGATCCCAGTGGTCTGTAGCACAGACCCTGGTACTGCCAAACTGCCCTTCCTGGGGTTTCACTGCAGCTGCTGCTGCTGCCAGCCCTTCAGACAGGTTTCTGCCCTCCCGGGGACCAGCCAGGCTTGGCCCAGGAAGGCAGAACAAAGGACTTCCTCAGATAGAGGGTGTTACACCCTCTCCCTTTGGAATAAGGTGTGAAGGCAGGGGAGGAGTAGCCTCTGGAAATGCTTTCATGGGCACAGATGGTGCCCATTTCTGCATAAGCCAGTCTACACCGGTTCAGGGACCCCTTAGCCCTGCTCTGGCGCGAAACTGGACAAAGGAAAGGGGAGTGACCACTCCCTGACCTGCACCTCCCCTGGGAGGTGTCCAGAGCTCCTCCAGTGTGCTCCAGACCTCTGCCATCTTGGAAACAGAGGTGCTGCTGGCACACTGGACTGCTCTGAGTGGCCAGGGCCAGGAGGTGACGTCACAGACTCCTTCTGATAGGCTCCTTCAGGTGTTGCTAGCCTATCCTCTCTCCTAAGTAGCCAAACCCTCTTTTCTGGCTATTTAGGGTCTCTGCTTTGGGGAATTCCTTAGATAACGAATTCAAGAGCTCATCAGAGTTCCTCTGCATCTCTCTCTTCACCTTCTGCCAAGGAATTGACTGCTGACCGCGCTGGAAGCCTGCGAAACTGCAACAAAGTAGCAAAGACGACTACTGCAACTCTGTAACGCTGACCCTGCCGCCTTCTCGACTGTTTTCCTGGTGGTGCATACTGTGGGGGTAGTCTGCCTCCTCTCTGCACTAGAAGCTCCGAAGAAATCTCCCGTGGGTCAACGGAATCTTCCCCCTGCAACCGCAGGCACCAAAGAACTGCATTACCGGTACCTGGGTCTCCTCTCAGCACGACGAGCGAGGTCCCTTGATTCCAGCAACTCTGTCCCAGTGACTCCCAAAGTCCAGTGACTCTTCAGTCCAAGTTTGGTGGAGGTAAGTCCTTGCCTCCCCACGCCAGACTGCATTGTTGGGAACCGCGTCTTTTGCAGCTACTCCGGCCTCTGTGCACTTCCGGCGGAAATCCTTTGTGCACAGCCAAGCCTGGGTCCACGGCACTCTAACCTGTATTGCACAACTTTCTAAGTTGGTCTCCGGCGACGTGGGACTCCTTTGTGCAACTTCGGGTGAGCATTGTTTCACTCCACTTTGTAGTGCCTGTTCTGGCACTTCTCCGGGTGCTTCTTGCTTCTAAGAGGGCTTCTTGTCCTGCTGGGTGCCCCTTCTGTCTCCTGACGCAATTGGCGACATCCTGGTCCCTCCTGGGCCACAGCAGCATCCAAAATCCCTAACCTCACGATTTGGAGCTAGCAAGGATTGTTGGCGGTCTTTCGGCGGGAAAACACTTCTGCACAACTCTCCACAGCGTGTGGGATCCATCCTCCAAAGGGGAAGTCTCTAGCCCTTGTCGTTCCTGCAGAATCCTAAGTTTCTACTGTACAGTAGCAACTTCTTTGCACCCACAGCTGGCATTTCCTGGGCATCTGCCCATCTCCGACTTACTTGTGACTTTTGGACTTGGTCCCCTTGTTCCACAGGTACCCTCGACTGGAAATCCATTGTTGTTGCATTGCTGGTTTGTGTCTTTCCTGCAGAATTCCCCTAACACGACTTCTATGTCCTTTGGGGAACTTTAGTGCACTTTGCACTCTCTTTTCAGGGTCTTGGGGTGGGCTATTTTTCTAACCCTCACTGTTTTCTTACAGTCCCAGCGACCCTCTACCAGGTCACATAGGTTTGGAGTCCATTCGTGGTTCGCATTCCACTTTTGGAGTATATGGTTTGTGTTGCCCCTATCCCTATGTGTCCCCATTGCATCCTATTATAACTATACATTGTTTGCACTGTTTTCTAATACTATACTGCATATTTCTGGTATTGTGTACATATATCTTGTGTATATTTGCTATCCTCATACTGAGGGTACTCACTGAGATACTTTGGCATATTGTCATAAAAATAAAGTACCTTTATTTTTAGTATATCTGTGTATTGTGTTTTCTTATGATATTGTGCAAGTGACACTAGTGGTACTGTAGGAGCTTCACTCGTCTCCTAGTTCAGCCTAAGCTGCTCTGCTAAGCTTCCATTATCTATCAGCCTAAGCTGCTAGACACCCTATACACTAATAAGGGATACCTGGGCCTGGTGCAAGGTGTAAGTACCCCTTGGTACTCACTACAAGCCAGTCCAGCCTCCTACAACTGCCACCCTTCTCCAGCCAAAAGTCCCACCCACTTCTAGGGGCACTAAAGCCACAGGCCTATTAGTGACCTTGTCTGGGGTAACCCTTACTCTTGCAGTCAAACCAGGGATGTACTGGTTGGAGCACACCCGCCTGTCACACACAATAGTGTGACTGGCACAAGTGTCTCTCAGGGCAGTGGCTGGGATTCCATTCACCAGTAGGTGGTGGAAGTGTCTGCTTCCCTCTGGAATCTCCAACTCACCTGTTGGGCCTTTCTCCAGTTGAAGGCAATGAGGACCTCCTCATCTGCGGAGTCATCCCCAATGGCTACACTGATGACCCCTGGGGTTTTGCTAGGGGGTTTATTTTTGGGACAAGAAGTGTCCTTGGTGTGGTGCCCTGTCTGTCTACAGTTGTGGCACCATGCCTTAGTGGCATCCCAGTTCTTACCCTGGTACCCACTCTTGTTTTGGATTGTGTCGTGGGGCCCACCCACCTTGACTGGTTTTTAGGGGCCTACAGAGAACTCTTTTTCTTAATTTATACTGTCATCCACTTTCTCATGGGGAGGCTTTGTGATCCCTTTCTTCTGGTCACCCCCAGTGGAAGTTTTGGTTATCCTAGTTTTGATCCAGTGGTCTGACTTCTTTCCCAATTCTTGGGGAGGAATTTGACCTAGGTCTACCAGATATTGATGCAACTTTTCCTTTAAATTTAATATTTACATTTTGTTGGTTTGGAGTTTTGGGAAATGTACATTCATGAATATCTAAGGGCCTCATTATGGCATTGGCGGTCCAAGGACTGCTAATGCTGCAGTGGTGGTCAGACCGCCTTACTCCAGGTGGTCGAACCACTACATTATCGCCCTTGTCATCGGACCGCCAGGGGACCCCTGTCCCCGCTAGGAACATGGTTCCTGATGGGCTGACAGCAGTCGGAGTCAAGGTCAGCAGTGGCAGCGTTGAGTTCAGCACCACTGCACTGATCATTCATCCAGTTTCTGCCAGCCTTTTCATGACAGGGACCCGACCATATTTAACTGGTATAGTACCATATAAATGATTAATAATGCAAGTATCAATATCCAATGAATAAAAAGAAATATAACACATTGTAAACAAAATCAGAGATCCTAAATGTACCTAAAAAGAGGATAATCTAAAATAGAGCATTTATCTAAACATTATAAATAGAATGTTATATAATCATCAACATGTTTCCAAAACAATTGAAAAGAAGAGGGATTGGGAACAACACCCACATGAGACAAACAGGCTCCTCTCTGGGTAATCCAAGACCACCAAATGTGAACTGATCATAAGGAGGCATCTTTCCAGTTAGAAGTAATTGATTTGAGACCTTATCAAATATTGGAAGGATTTTCAATATTATACCCCATGCATTTTTCCAAAATTGTGCAATAATGTTTTAGAGGTCTGGTTAATAGCTTACCATGCCAGCACAATGGAGAATACAAAAGTTTATCTTTAAATCATTTATCAGGGGTCCATAACCTGTTAAACTGAAGCCAACCAGAAATGTTAGCTAAGATTGTTGCTTTCCAATTATCTAAAGACTCATTGCTGAAGTTTCAGTGTTCCAAAAGTTAAAATGAGAAAGTAAATTGCTATACTTTGTGGTGGGTTATTTTTTTTTTATTTGGATTTAGTATGCAGGGATGTAGTAAAGTCATGAATACTAATTTTGTAATTGGAAGAAGTGGTGATTTTCCCCTAAAAGATTCAGAAGTAAACTGCATAGAAATTAATATGTCTAAAAATCTGTTGCAGGTAAGGAGAATTTAAGCTATAGTTATAAAACTGTTACAAAACTCATATTTTTTATAAATATCACTAAGATAAAACAAATACCACCTGCTGTCCATGTACTCCATAAATTGAGATTATGGTGAAATTGTATCATTTGGTTGTGTCACAAGAGATATGCGTGCAGAGCCTATAAAGGGTAGATAAAATAGAGAGTCAAAATCTTGTAAAATTAATTTAGTGTATTTAAGAATAACCATATACTTTAACAAAATGTTTGAAGGAGATATGGGCAAAAGGAAAGGGAAATTCATTACATGTTCTATAAAAAGCCATCTGGGAGAATTTCTGGGATCCATCTGTCTAAACTATATTGCTTCTTGTTTAAAAAACTGCTGTGCCATATTTATCAAAATTGGGTACGCTAAACCCACCCTCAATTTCTGAAAGTTTAAGTTTAGCTCAACTTAAATGAGGAGGGTTGTAATTCTAAATAAAGAGAGAGATCATTTTACATATCTGTTCATAAAATGTGAGTGGTAACTGAATTGAAAGCAGCAATAGAAATAGGGGAGCAATGACCATCTTAACAAATTCACTTTTACCCACTGTCAGAGATGTAATGGGGAATGGCTATCTAATTTATCTTTAATTTTGTAAAGTAGAAAATCACAATTCATTGTGATAGACTGTTTAATAGAAAGAAGACTGAATATCTAAATATGTGATTTTCTCATTTTGCCATATGATGACAGCATTAGAAAGGATATAAGGGGGTTCAAAGGACATTTAAAGTGAACAATTCATTCTTATTGTTTGTTAAGGAATACTCTGAAACATGAGAGTACTTATGTATAATATTAAGAGCATTGGGAATGGATGCTTCAGGGTTGCTAGTAAGTAATAAAGCATCATCCACATAAGTAGATGTTTTAATTGTAATATTCTTTATTGTGACATCTTGAATGTCAGTAAGGTTTCATATATTTGGAATTAAGGGTTCTATAGCTAATAAAAACAGCAAATGTGAGAGAGGACAACCTTGTCTAGTATCCCTAAGAAGAGGAAAAGAATTGGACATACTTGTAGAAGGAAAAACATGAAGGGCAGAGATAATTTGCATAAATAACCACCAAAATTCAAGGCAGATAACGCAAAAAATAAGTACTGCCAAAGAACGTTATCAGAGGCTCTCTCAGCATCAACTGAGAGAAGGCCTGCAGGTAAAAATCTGGAATGGCTTGAGTTATATGAAATAATAGTCTGGTATTATTGACAGAATATCTAGTTTTCATAAAGCCGGTTTGATCTATATGGTTTAAATGTTGCAAAATATGAGTTAAACTGGTGGCAAGAATTTTCACATAAAGTTGACAGTCTTAGTTAACTAATGAAATAGGATGATAGAGACTTTAATGTGATCTTTATCATGTTTGGGGAGTACAATAATCAAAGCTTCAGTAACAGATCCTAAGACCATACCAGAAGAGCTAACATCAGTAAATAACTGATATAATTAAGGGACGAGGGGTCAGATGTATGACCATTTCATTCTCCGATTTTGTGATTCATTGGGTATCGCAACTAGCGACTCGCAAAATGAAATGTACAAATGTGTCTCAGACATATTTAGCAATTCCCAATGGGGTCACAAATGACCTGCCTCATTAATATTTATGAGGTAGGCCGGAATTTGCGACCAATTTGGGAACTGCAACACTGACAGGGATGGTGGCCTGTTGAGGCCAGCAGAATACCATGTCTGTGACTGCTCTTTAAATAGAGAAGTTTTTTGGTTTGAAATGCAGTCTGTATTCCATGAAGGAAAATGGGATGCATTTAAAAAAAAAATATGAAACGTTTTCTTTTCATTTTTTCAGAGTATGCAGTGAACCGTGGGACCACCACCTGCTCTGAAAAAATATTTTTGCTTTCATTCCCGTTTGCAAATGAGTTACCACTAACTTCAAGTTGTTGGTAAGTGCAATTGTTTTACAACCACGTTTACGGTCACAAAACAATCTTACATCCCCCTGCTACTCGCTATGAGTAAGGGGAACCCTTGGCATGCCCCTTCCTAATAGCAACTCACAAACCTATTTTATGAGTCGGTAAAAGGATACCGACTCGCAGAATAGGACTGTTACATGGGAAAAGCCTTTTCTTGCTCACAAATTGTCCAATGGGCCATTTGCGACTGGGAAAAGGCTTTCCTACATCTGGCTCAAGGTGAGGAGAAAATGCTTTATGGAATTCTTACGGAATAACATCTGGTCCTAGAGATTTACATGATGTCTTTATTGCGATCTGATTTTCTTTTGTGGAAATGGGTAACTCTCATTTAGATCTGTCAGCCTGGGATAAGATTGAAAGTTGGTAAGCTTTTAAAAAGTCATCAATGCAATGGTTATCCACCAATGGATGTTTTCAATACAATGCAGAATAAAATGCCAAAAAGTTGTTAACACAGTCATGAGCAGAAAGTGCTGTTTTCCCATTAGTGTTATGAATTCCATAAGTTTTGAATCTATCTTTTTTGATGCGCAGGTAGCTAACTAGCAATTTTCCAAATCTATTAACATTGAAATAGCGTTTAGGTTTATTATTTGAAATCTGATTAGCAGCTCATGTGCTTAAGAGACAATTATATTCATAATAGAGCTTTTGTAGTTGATTTATATAGATACTGTCATTAGAAGTGATAAAAAAGCTCCAATTTATCTATTTGTTCGTCTAAGTCATAAAGTGTAGTCAAATTGGTTTATTTTCATGTGCCATTAGTGACACCTATACCTCTAACATATACTTTGAATGCATCCCAACGAAATTGAGGAAGAAATAATATTCTATAGCTGACAAAAATGTACACTTATTGGTTTAATTAAGAATACTATCAACATTCATATGCCATATGAAGTGAGACGTGTGGTGAAGCTAATTTGTATATAGAAGGATGTCATAGCTTGATCTGAAACATCAATGTTTCCAATGATAGGGTCAGATAGTGAGTGGATTAAATTTGGTGAGGATAATAAGTAATGCATTTTTGAATTTTAATTATAACGAGAGCAATAAAAAAATCTTTAAATACAGGAAAGTGTAAGCACCAAATATCAACAGGTATGAAAGTTTTAAATAAAGATTTGAGCATATGAAAAGCCTTGGAGGGTTTAAATGTAGTTGAAGAAAATTTGTCTATCAAAGGGTCACATATTAAGATGAAATCACCTTCAACAATAAGTGAAACTTTATCTAAATTGTTAACATCAGAAATTATAGCATTCCAAAAAGCTCTGAGATTATATATATTGAACACATATAAAACGGTATTATTTTATTGACTTTTAACCATTAAAAACCTGCCACCGGTATCTGAAGTTTTGTCAAGTATTGGAAGATTATTGTTTTTAGAAAATAGAGTTGCTGCTCTGTTCTTTTTCCCTGTAGCTGGGCAGAAAGAAAATAAACAATCCACTTTTTATTCATATGTGATAAAATACTATCTTCTACATGTGTTTCTTGAAGTAAGCATATACCTGCCTTCTGTCTTGCCCAATAGTCTAAATTGTTTGTGCTTTTAACTGGATAAATTAAACTTTTAACATTAGGAGAAACAGTTTTAATTTTACTACATTCCGCCTTATCTGTGAAAATAAAAGAAACAATAGACAGAAAACAGCCATAAATAGGTGAGAATGAAACTGCGACCTAGAAGTAATGGAACAAGTAGCTCTGACAGAAAAAAAAGACAAAGAAGAAAAATAAACATGTGAGGTAACATAAAAAGATAATTGAAAAGCACACATAAAAGTTTCACTTTCAAGAACAGCCAAGGAAAAGGTGTTACGCCCCAAATTAAATATGGTGAGGTAAGCCAGGATTAGCACAAAGAGTTATAATAGAAGCTTCAAGTTAAAGTCTCATGAGTACCATAGATTATGGGAAATCATTATCCAGATAAATTGGGAGATCTTCAGGGCCATGAAAGAATCATGAGATGTCACCTTTCCATAGCGCATCGTAAGAGTCATAAAGGCCATACTTGAAACCAGCACTGTGTAGCCCATGTAATAATGCAGTGAATTCCTTACATATGTTAACTGTTATATTGATGAATAAAGATTTTATTGCCATTGACAAGAAGAGAAGGAATCTCTCTTTCTGCCTTCCGAACCACGACCAAGTGATTATATCCCAACACTTTACATGTCAGTTGGCAAGGTTTATTTTGAGGAGGTTTGCAGTGTGATGAAATCCTATGTGCTTTATCAATTTCAAATATTTCTGTGAACTTAAGATGCAGAAGGTTAGGTTATAAATTCTCTAAATATGACCTGCAGTCTCTGCCTTTGATACGTTCAGGTACCAAGACCACATCTTAATTATATTGTCTGTTTCGATTTTATAGTCCAGTAAAAATGTATTCATAGTAGGAATTTTGGCAACTGCAGGTAGTAATTGGTCAAGTTTAATTTTTTTATCTTGAATTTAAATTCTGTTATCTGAAAGTCTCATAGATAACCCAGCCATATCTTTAAGGATATTTTTGATTTCTAAGGCAATAACATCGGCATTTGCTCTGTCAGCTTTCTATTCCTCCAATATAGCGGTTAACACTGGTTCAGTAGAGTAAAAAAAATTGATTTTAGGGGTGATTGAGAAATTGCCTTTTAACGCTCAGTAGCATTAATTCCTGTATTTGTTCTTTCCATAACCAAAGAGAACCAGTAAATAACCTTCAAATATAGAATATGTAAATTTTAAATAACTGTATGAAAACACCAACCAATAAATATGCAGTCGGAGTGGGAGGAACTCACAGAGTTTCACTCCGTAGAATTTCGCGGAGTTACATGAAATATCCAAGAGACTCGGTGGAGTTCCGCAAACAGACGTTGTCACATTGCGGTGCTCGCCTGATTTTTAGCGGCGGGAGCTTGTTCAGCACTGCAAAATCAGCACAAACAGCACCGCAACTCAGCTACACAGCAGTTGGCAGAGTTTGGCAATAACAATTACAAACCATTACAAGTCTAACACGGAATGGCCAAAACTATGTGAACTCCACCAGCGGAGCAGAATTTATCACCCACCCCTAATATACAGGTGCAGCAGCTAAAACTGGCTGCACGAGTGTTCTAGGCCCAGGCCTCTCCTTTTGATGGTTGCTGCTCCGCCCTTCCTGATGAAAACTCACCAGCAGTGATGTGAAGGAGCCGCTGATGTTGCAGGAAGTTGAGCAGGCGTCAAACAGATCACAGAAGGTTGTTCAGGCATTAAAAAGCACAAAGAGCTGAGTGGTAAACACGGCGGCTACCTCTTTTCATGAAAAACACCACCATTATATCTGGGCATGATGAAAGCTCGAGGGGAGCAGCCATCTTGACTCGATCGAATCCTAAGTGTGGGTGTTTTGATCGGATTTTGTAGAAGGAGGTTTGGAAGATGTTGTGATGGTGGTGTTTAAAGGAAATGGTTGGACAAGAAGAGTTAGTGTACTGTGAATCTGGAGGAAGACTTGACACGGAGTCTCTTTTTCCTTATTCAATACCTTTTTATTGTATCCACCCAGAGCAGCATAAACAGCAACCGGTGTCTCCTTTCCCCGATCCTCAACCGTCCTTCGTAGAATCCCCAGTACATTCTATTGCCAAGGTAATTACAATGGCAGCACCGAAGGACTCACGCTAACTACAACATAACACATCTTCCCCTCTTAATAAATAAATAAAAAAACATAAAATAACTATATACATTTACATAAAAACACACATAATATAGGACTTACAGAACAATTCATGGAAATAGTTCTAATCACGGTTCTTAAGATATAGATAAAGTATAACTTTAGAACACAAAATCCCTGAGATGTCTAGGATATGTGCAACTCCTTTCACTCCTTCTTACTCCTACATTCACATCTACATCAGGCTTCAGCATCATGTTTATCCAACAACAACTTGGAACACTTGGCTAGTCGCGACATGCTCCAAACTTCTGCACCTTCTAGAACAACAACATTCTTCTTTACTTCTATAATCTTCTTTGGTCCAATATATTTAGATTCTCCTTTAGGACACCACACAGGTTTCTTAATAAACACCAAATCACCCTCACACCAACTCTTCTGACGTACACAACGCCTCTCATCAAAACGCTTCTTATACTTTGTCTGGTTTGCAATTACTCTAGTTCGAATATTCCTTAAGTCATTGAACTTTGCTCTAACTTGAGTTTTAGGATGCAACCACAAAGGATTTAGCTTTGAGCCTGCTAATCTACCCTTTAAAATACGAAACGGAGACATACCAATAACAATATTTGGTGCATTCCTGTGGGTCCATAACTTCTCCCTCAACACAGTTTTTAATGGAAATTTATTTTCCAGAGCTACTTGAACACTTGCCTTCACCAACTGATTCATTTTCTCAACCAACCCGTTAGCTTGGGGTGCTTAAAGTGCTGTGCGAAAATGCGAGATTGCCAAATTCTTAAGAAAATCCTTCATTTCTGAAGAAGTGAACTGAACACCATTATCAGTAACTATCACTCTGGGAATCCCTTCACAGGCAAACACATCAGTCAAAAAATCTATCACAGTTTTGGTGGTAACAGAGTGTACACAACTAGCAGTGACCCATTTAGAAGTGTAATCAACAAGGACAATCACAAATCTTTCATTGTATGGTAACATTTCAAAAGGTCCCACCAAATCCAAACCCAATTTGACCCATGGTTCATCAGGAATGGAAACTGGAGATAAAGGGGCAGTCCGAATTACCCTGGATTTATCATTTCCAGCACACTGTAAACAGTCCTTCACAACAACCTCAACCTGTTTATCTAAACCCGGCCACCAATAACACTCTCTGATACTAGCTTTTGTGAGATTCCTACCTAGATGTCCCTCATGACCTAAATTAATCAGCTTTTCACGTAAACTAGAAGGAGGAATTAACCTATTATTCCTGAACAAATTGCCATTGATGATACTTAACTCATCCCTAACATTCCAAAAAACTTTGGTATCTTCATGACAATCACTCAAACAGGGCCACCCTTGAACCACATATTCAATGACCACTCTTAAAACCGGGTCTTTACTACATTCTCCATCCCATTCCACTTTGTCTAGAGCAGATTCCTTGATCCACAACACCGGAACTTGCTCATCAAAACTACAATCAACCACTGGTAGTCTAGACAGGAAATCAGCAGGAATATTCTTCTTTCCAGGATAATACTCCACTAAATAATTAAAGTCTAACAGGCTCTCCACCCAACGCTTGATGCATGGTGTCGTATTCTCAATGTTTCGGCAGGTGAATAACTGTACTAAGGGTTTGTGATCACTCCTGAGTACAAAAGGTAAACCCCATAAGTAATATTTGAAATGATTTATAGCCCAGGTGCAAGCCAATGCTTCACGCTCAATCACAGAATACCGTTCTTCTTGACTTTTAAGAGAACCTGATGCAAACGCCACTACTCTTTCTTCTCCATCCACATGTTGCGAGAGAACTACACCAAGGCATTTCAAACTAGCATCAGTGGATAAAAATGTTTTGCGCTTAACTTCAAAATGGCCTAAAGTGGGCATCTTTCCTATGTCATTTTTCACAGCGTTAAATGCCTCCTCACACTGTGGAGTCCACTCATACTTCACACCCTTCTTCAGGATCCTTCTTAATGGTTGCACAATACTCGCAAAATTCTTGACAAATTTAGAGTAGTACTCTGCAAGACCAAGAAACGATCATACTTGATATTTATCTACCGTATTGGTACTGACATAATTGATCTCGCTAACTCTAATTTTGGTTTAATACCATCTCCAGAGATAGTGTGACCAAGAAAAGAAACAGTTCCAACTCTAAATTTCCATTTCTCCTTCTTTACAGTCAACCCATTTTCTCTCAACCTCATAAGAACAGCTCTAAGCATAGTATCATGCTTGACGGTGTCTTTGCCATAAACAAGAATGTCGTCCTGGAAAAACAAAACAGAATCAAGATTTTTAAGTACCTCCTTCATAATTCTCTGAAAACAAGCAGCAGCAGATGCCAAACCAAAAGGCATTCTAACATATCTGAAAGCCCCCAGAGGAGTAACAAAAGAAGTAAGATGTCTTGAATCTTCATCAAGCAGAATCTGATGATACGCTGCAGAGGGATCCAAAACACTGAATACACAAGCCCCAGTTAACATGGTCAAAGTCTCAATGATATTAGGCAACGGCTGGCGGTCTACCCAAAGGCATTGATTGAGACCTCTAAGGTCCACACATAATCTGATTTTTTTTCCATTATCTTTGGGAACCAAAACTATGGGTGCTAACCACTCTGAGGCTTCAATCTCTTCTATAACACCCAAACCTAACAATCTGTCAAGCTCTTCTTGCAAGGGCTGCAACATCAGGTGAGGCACCTTCCTCACTTTGAATACAGCTGGACTGGCACTGGATTTTAATATGATTTTATGTTTGAAATTTTTCAGTAATCCCAGCCCATCATTAAAGACCTCTGAGAAATTTCTTACAATTCCTTCATCATCACCCAAATTAGAAACAGAAAGAACCTGGTCAGGAGTGTTAGGGTTCAAAACGATTCCTAAATCTCTTTGATGGCGCCACCCCAACAAATTGTTGCCACGTTTTGCCACGTAAACCTTTCCAAACGTTTCACGCCCTTTAAAGTCTATCGTCATCACAGAGTATCCAATAAGATCAATTTTCTGTCCACCATATCCAATAGGATCGATGTCAGGTGGAGTTAGTTCAATCTTTTCACCTGCAAAGATCCTTTCCCAATTCTTGTCCCCAATTAGCGTAAACGGGGATCCTGAATCAGCAAGTACTGGAACAGTTTTCCCATCAATACCAATATCACATTTTGGCATTACTAGCTCATTTTCACTGCACTGTTGATTAGTATAATCAACATGCAAAATCATCTGTTGTGCGCTTGTTGACTCGCTGACTATATTCACTTTTGAACTTTTGCAAACTTTCGCTAAATGCCCCCTTTTTCCACAATTCCTGCAATTTACATTTCTAGCAAAGCATTTTGGGTTATTACCCAAATGACCAACATTGCCACACTTGTAACATCTGACATTGCCTTTCTCTACGGTATCATTACTAATTTTTGCTTTACTGGACACCTTCTGCACAAAGTCACATTCCTGAACACAATCACAGGAAGAACTCGGAAATGCAGATTCAGTATGGATGCCATGACTGAGACCTGCACCCTTCATCTCCTTGGCCCATAAAATGGCATGTTCCATGCTCTCAGCGATGATCTGAGCTTCCTGCAAGGTTGAGTTCTTAGCCAGTAGTTTTTCTTGGATCCTAGGGTTGTTAGTACAACGCACAAGTTGGTCACGTATTAAGGAGTCCGTGAGTTCAGCAAAGTCACATGTTTGAGCCAGCGTCTTGAGTGAAGCAATGTAGTTGCCAACCCTTTCATCTTTAGCTTGCACTCTCATAAAAAACTTGTGTCTTTCCATAACAACATTTATGCGACCACCAAAATGTTTTTTGAGCATCATAAGTGACATGTCATAAACATCTCTAGGTTCACCCTCAGCTGTACCAATAGTTATCAAATCAAGGCTATCATAAATGTTCCGTCCCTCCACTCCTAAATTTTGTAATAAAATGCCTTGTTTTCTTGCAGGTGAAAATTTCTCTCCACCAATACCAATTAAATATGAGTCAAATAAATGTATCAATTTTTTCCATGGTAGAATTGGTTCGCCTCGTTCAGATAAGAATTGTGGAGGCTGAGACATGCTGAGGAGAGGCTGGTGAGTCATTATTGATAATAAAAGGATATAAAATGTAGGTAAAACTGTCCGGTAAAAGATTCTTTCGTTGTACTTCCTGAATGTGCCAAAGTTCTCGTTATGTTAGCACACTAGTCTATATTCACTTCCTGTCATAAAAGAATTTCCTGTAAAAACTATGTTTCATGAATATCAGTGAGAGCAGGATTCACCAGAATACAGTAAGTCTATGCTGCAAAAAAAGTAATAATCATCAGGCAGCCACAGTCAGAGATGAAGAAAGTAGCCGAGGAAGGATTAAAAACAGTACGAGGTGCGTGCGTGTACTGTAGAGCACATCACCTATCACTGAAGAAAAACGCATTGCTCAGCTGCCATTCTCAAAAGCTGAAAGTAGTTGTAAAGAAAAATCCAAGAAAGTGCACGCGTCTTAATCTGAAAAAAATGCGCGTTGTTCACAGACAGCTGTGCTTAGGGAGGTGCGCGCGTGTTTTGTAAAACACATTGTTCGTTTTTAAATGAATGCGCATATTTCAACAAAACGCATTACAACCAATCAGCTGTTACGGTCAGCTGTTATTCTACACAGTTGTATGCTTAAGAATGTATGCACGTCAGAAAACAGAACACGTTGCTGACAATCAGCTGTTACGATCAGCTGTCGTTCCGAACCACCGAAACAGTCCGAAATGCGCACCTCTCAAATATCACACACAAAATCTTAAAATTTCACCAAAATCACGTGGGTCCGATAAAGGGTGGATGCGACTCGTCGCCACTTAACACAGAGTCTCCTTTTCCTTATTCAATGCCCTTTTATTGTATCCACCCAGAGCAGCATAAACAGCAACCGGTGTCTCCTTTCCCCCGATCCTCAACCGTCCTTCGTAGAATCCCCAGTACATTCTATTGCCAAGGTAATTACGATGGCAGCACCGAAGGACTCACGCTAACTACAACATAACAAGACTTTTCTGAGTTACTGACAATGACAGTGAAGGGGAGGTTTTTAAGTTTTAGAGTGCTCTACCTCATGCCACTAATTCCGTAATCTTCTACTATTGAAATAAACTGTGTGCAGTGTTTGATGCTGTAGCATTAAGCAAGGGTCTAAATTGATGATCTAAATTGTCAACATACAGGCTCTATTTGTAATAAAAAGTGTTCTCACTCAGCTTTTGCCCTATCGCCCACCCCTCAGTTTCTTCATAGACTGAAATAGACCTAGTCCTAATTTTAGCAGTCATAGCTCTCAGTAAAGCGCCCATGCCATACTCTGAAGTCATAAGCCCAGGTAACAGATAAAAAATGAAATAAAACAGATAAAATAATGAGATAAAATGAATGAGGCCAAAGGAATCTAACGATGACTTGAGGGGTGTACAGGCATCACTGGACCTAGAAATTCAGGTAGTTGCTGTGAGTGATTTTCTACTAACTTCGCATGCACCCATCTGCGGGATACCATTCTGGTCAAATCATAATAAGGGCCTAACTGTTCACCTACAACTCTATGGGCCACTCCCAAAGTTATTAGCAATCCTGCTCTAAACCTGCTAATGCTCTTAGGCCATAACACTGTCTGAATTTCTACATGCATAGGTGGATGCGAAAAACCACCTACTCCATTTCGATTAATCTGTATGTGGAATTACAATTTGATTGTTGCGTAAAATCCTTTGCGAATCGGCCATGAGCCTTAGCATTTCAGATCATTATTAGATGATCAGATCAGTTCTAGACTGTTTTCTGTTTTAATGGTTTTTATTTTATCTCAGAAACAGGCTTGAGGTATAACTTTCATCAGATTTAAAGAAGAGTATGTATTTTAAATATGGATGTTGCATCTTTACAATCCTATCCATGTCCATATGTGCAAACTCCGGTTTGTCTGATGAATTTGTATATGCAAATTTAATGTAACTAACACAAAAAAGATGAATGTTTTGAAAAGTGTTTAGTTCTACGTTTGAATTGAATGTGTAGGTGAACTGATGCTAATGTTGCTGAATAAGTGTACTCCACATCAACTATTCTCATATTTACAACATTCTGCTCAAAAGATTGAAGTTGATTATGCTACACAGATAGCTAATATCTGGAAGGCAGGAAATATTTCTTTTCAAAAGGTATTCTCAGTGTTTTATGGGCTAATATTGAGTGCTGCAACAAAGACAAAGTAACCAAAGGCCATTGGAGCACATGAGTAAATCTCATTGAGATATGCAAGCAATGTAACTGGTTTGATACTAGGCTACTTCCCAACCTGTTTCATTCTTGGATACCTGTTGTAGGAGGCTGGCCTGGTGATTGGTGGGTACCTATGACACTTACACCTTATACCAGGTCCAGTTATCCCTTATTAGTGTAATGTAGGCAGTGTCTAGAAGCCAGGCTCTCTAGGGGAAGTGTGGATGAGCAGCCAAGGCCTAACTAGGAGACATGCAAAGCTCATCCAATACCACTGCAGTCACACACAGTACTTTCACACATGAAAGAAACACTCTGTGTAATAAAAATAAAGGTACTTTATTTTGGTGACACAAATACCAAAAATACCATAGAGACTATACTCCCTTAGGAGGTAAGTAATACACAAATTATATACACTAGTATGCGGAAACAGACATAAAAACAGTTAGCAAACAGTGCAAATAGCGAAAATAACTATAGAGAGAAATAGTCCTGGGGGAGTACAAACCATATACCAAAATGTGGAATGCGAAAGATGGTCCCCAACCTAGGTAAGTGGAGTGTGTAGAGGGGAGCTGGGAGTACAAGGAAAGCCCAAAGATAAGTACCACAACCCACCACAGCCACCAGGAAAGCAGGAGTAAATCCCTGTAAATTCCCCAGAACACCCACTTTGAAGAAAAGAAGAATAATGCAAAACCCAGAAGAGACTGCAAGACACCAAAAGTGGATTCCTGGACACGAGGACATGTGGAAGAAGGGGACCAAGTCCAAGAAGCACAGCAGAGTCCAGGAAGGGCAGGATCACCTACCCACCAAACTTAAGGTGCAAGAGGTGAGTCGTTGGTGAAGAAGGAGAGTCAGCACTGCACCCAAGAAGACGAAGGATGCAAGTAATGTCCCACACTGGTAGGAGGATTGCAGTTGGATTTGCGTTTTTGTATTCCGTCAACAAGCCTTGGCACACACAAAAATCATAGTTACCAGAAAGTGGAACTGCTGGGGACCAGGAACGACCAGGTAGACTCTACCCAGGAGGAGGAGTCAGAGGGGGCACTCAGCAACACAG
Organism: Pleurodeles waltl; assembly: GCF_031143425.1. Taxonomy (NCBI): domain Eukaryota; kingdom Metazoa; phylum Chordata; class Amphibia; order Caudata; family Salamandridae; genus Pleurodeles; species Pleurodeles waltl. Next base: position 1,191,626,317 of record NC_090439.1, read on the forward strand.
AGATCCCACAGAAGACCAGTTAGCACCCACAGAAGTCCCACAGGATGGGGACACAAAAGTCAAGGAAGAGACCCATGCAGCACTCTGAAAAAGGCTCCCACACAGCTAGAGAACCACTTAGGGAGCTGTGCAGTGCAGTGCTGGAGCTTCAGGATGCCCAAAGATCTCATGGAAAAGATGCTAAAAAGCCTTGGCAGCTGCACCGGACAAGGTGCACAGGGTACCGTCCAGCGCGGGCAGGTATGGTCTTACCCCCACCCAAATTGGATAGCTGGAAGAGAGGACCGTCGGGACCACTTCAATCTACCACCCATGATGCAGGATCCATGTAGCTCAGCAGGAGAGGGGATCCACGCAGCCATCGCAGTTGGTGCCTGCAGAAGCAGGAGAGTGACTCCTTCACCCCAAGGGAGAGTCCATCTTCCTTCTGATGCAGGCTGAAGACGGGTTGTCTTCAGAGACTGCACGACTGAGGAAATGTTGCAGTTGCTGGAAGGAGCTGTGGATACAATGCTGCAGACTTGTTGGGTCCTGGAGCATACAGATGCAGTTTCTTCAGTCAGAAGTCGAAGTGGAGGGTGCAGAGTATTCCTGCTAGAGTCTTGCAATCCGAATCTGAGTAACCACCCAAGAGAGAGACCCTAAATATCCCTGAAAGGGGGATTGTCACCTAGCTATGTGACCACCTATCAGGAGGGGATTCAGTCATCACCCGATGGCACTAGCCACTCAGATGCTTCCAGAGATCCCTGACAACCTTGAATCCAAGATGGCAAAACCCAGGGACCCTCTAGAGGAGCTCTGATCACCTCCCCTTTCCTTTGTCCACTTTCGTGCCAGGGCAGGGAGTGGGGGTCCTTGAACCGGTGTAGACTGGTTTATGCAAGGAGGGCACCAAATGTGCCCTTCAAAGCATTGCCAGTGGGTACCCCTCCCAAGCATGTAACAACTATTTCCAAAGGGAGAGGGTGTAACAGCCCTCTCACAAAGGCAATCCTTTGATATGCCTTTCTGGGCTTGAGCTTCTCAAGCAGCAGGAGGGCAGAAACCTGTCAGGGAGGTGGCGGTAGCTTGGATGCCTGGAAACCCTCAGAAGTCTGTAATGGAAATACTGGGCACCCTCTAAGGAGCCCCCACAATGCATGGAACCATACAACCAATGCTTGCAAAAGCCTTGGGGTATGATTCCAACATGTTTGATACCAAACATGCCTATGTTCAGAGTTACCATTATGTAGCTGGACATAGGTAGTGACCTCTGTCCAGTACACGTGTAAAATGTGTCCCCACACTCACAAAGTCTGGGAAAATGGGCCTAGAGTTTGTGGGGGCACCTCTGCTAGTGCAGGGGTGCCCTCACACACAGGTACCTTGCACCCTGCCCACAGGGCTTGAGGGTCTGCTAGAGGGGTGTCTTATAAGTGACCTGGCGCAGTGTAAATGACAGTGAAAGGGTGCTTGCACCTTTTCACGCAGGCTGCAATGGCAGTCCTGCAGAACTCTTTGCTTGAGCTCCCTATGGGTTGCAAAATATATCCTTAAGCCCGATGCCCTGGTTACATAGGTACCATATACTAGGGACTTATAATGGGACACCAGTGTGCCAAGTGTGGGATGAAATACAGAGTTTTGGGAGAGAGAGAGCATAATTACTGGGGTCCTAGTTAGCAGGATCCCAGTGAACACATTCAAACACACTGACATCTGGCAGAAAAGTGGGTCACATTGCCAAGAAAGAGGGTACTTGTCTACACCTGTGCTTTCCTTGAGTCACTGAGAGGTATTGTTAGATAGATAAGCACTACTTCTGCTGTGGAAGGCTACTTGTCACATGGTTATGAAAAGGGATTCTGGATTAATGGTGACAGAATATCTGTTTTGTGTGTCAGTAGGTGTTTACCTTTGTCACGGAAACAGTGGCTTACTGGCCCGCTCTTGTCAAATACTACTTTTATGTGCTTGCCAGGATTATTGCGCTAGCATCCTAAGTATATTTTCTGCGTGTTTGTGTATGTGGCCTGCATGGTACATGCTGTGTATGTATGAGGGAGCAAGGGTAATTGAGGCATGTGAGTTCCAATCTTTTCCTATGCAGAAGGTGGAAGTGAGGCTATTTTTATAGACAGTGGTGTAGCGTGGTCAGTTTTACGTATCCTTTGCGCATTAGCTTCAGGCTTTAGGCCTTTGTGCATTTTGCCCTGGATGTATTTTATTCCTTTGCTTGCAGCTTAGAGCCTCTGTGCACTTTGCTCTAAATGCTTTTATTCGGCTTCGTACTGTTATTTTTCAAATAACCAGTTCTACGGTCTTTTTTTATTTTTTTATATCACACTGTTTAGCCTACTTCAGCACTGGAGTTCTCAATAACACATTCTTGTTCACTCTGTGCTTCAGTCAAGGATACAGTCTGGTACATTGCCAATAGACGTGGTAGGAGTTTAGTCTTTGGCATTCCTGCGTTGGGACATTTTGTGATCACGCTGACATGTTAGTTATAAAAACACTTCCTTGTCCCAATACATGCAAGAGGGAGATTCCGACCAGGGAACCACAACTAGACGCTGACTGCCTCGTTGCAGATGCTGAACCAGATCACAGGCCTTTGCTCAGGTATGAGGGCTGATGTCTCCCCAGGGATTCAGAAAGGCAAGTTAGTAGCTTAACATGCTGTGCTCGAAATAGAACTAGCTGAGAGAGAGTAGAAATTGTTAAACACCATGATAGCGTTATTCTTATGTTTCACTCTCCGCGTGACTATTTCAATCCTACTGTGTTGTATTGTTCTGGTTATTGCGGCTCACGCCTTAATATCTAAAATGCAGTCGTTTTATTAAAACATTATATAAAACTTACACTGCCTTTGTCATTTGTATATGAGATCATATTGTAAATGAGAGAGTTGGTTTGGATCTGAGTGACCACGACTTCCCTGAGAAGTTCCAAAGATGTCATGCGCTCGGCTGCCTAATCATCTCTTCCCTTTTGGAGAAATGAGGCACTGCTAGTTAGCCGGAGCAAAACCGGGTTTAGGGTGACAGAGGTCCTTCCAAGTGGGTCTGACTCAGTCCCCCACACCGTGAACGATCCTGCTGCCTAGAAATCCAGTATTCTCATTTAGGATAATGAGAGCCCATGCGACAGTGGAAGTGTACTGCTGACATTCAGGAAGCTGGAGGGTTGACACCCAGACTTTCAAGTAGCAAACGGGTGACAGGGCTCCTTTAGACATTTGCTAAGGTCCTTTTACAGAGCAGGGCTGCCGATTAGTCTTCCTGAGCACTACCACATGGCAGATGGTGGGACTACAGTCTCTGTTGTGCAAAGGGTCACTGTTCACTGGTGCACATAGCTCACACCTGGAGGATCCTGTACTCCAGGCTGGAGACTGCCCTTGAAACATAGGAAGTGGGACATGAGTGAGTTTAATCAGACAAAGGAAATCAGGTGGCTGCCTCAATTCCATCCTCCAGTTGGTACTGGTTGTGTGTGTGGGGGGGGCTAGGAATTGTACGTATCATCGCCACTATGGTCTAAAACAACCCGGTAAAGGAGTACACCATCTTATGCAGTGTACACTGGTCTTAAACCAAAGCTTATCCTTAACCTAGTACCATGCAAGAGTTATGGTAAACCAATTACATTTCAAAACAATAACCTCTTATGATGATCACCCTGACAACTTTTAAATGGTCCTATATGTTTCCAAACACCTTCTCTTCCAATACAACAAGTGTTGCGTCACTAGTGTGGAGAAGGAAGAACCGTGCCAATATCATATCACAGGCAGGCACGCTCAAGGGTGCAATAGAGGGAAAAGCACCCCTCATCCCTGGTTTGTAAGTAAAAGGCACCTATTAATTTGGCTAGAGGTCATTAGACCTCTTCACTGTTGTCCACAGTCGGCATGCACATTGGTTGCCTTCATGAAATGCTCTTTACAAAGCGTGGTTGAGTTTCTAAACATGGAAGAAAGTCTTTCATGGAGCATCAGAAACAAGGTGATGGATGGAATGTTGGTTCAATCTCAGCCACTGCTGATAATTACTTGGGCCACACCTAATCCATAGTTTTATGACCTTCATGTCACCTCAGGCTTGACCCACCATATGCAAATCCGCAGTGACCTCCTCCAATGGAACAGCACAGCCTGAACTACCTGGCCAGCTCCCCCTGAGCCATCTTTGCATACTTTTGAAAGTGCTTCATCGCAGCCATGTTGACTGATTTGCATGTTTATTCTGCTAATTATCACTTTTGGGGAACATACATCACCACTGTTGGGTGAGCACAGCCTGTGCCCCTCCAGCTCTCTGGAATGAGCAGCACATCTGACATCTGTGGCTCTTTGCTCCATCTTGCTTGTGGTGGGTACAAGGATTGGAACAGGCCCATTTCAGGCCAGTGAAGGTAGTGATGCTCAGCTCACTCACACCGTGGTGTCCACCACCAGCAGCAGGTATTTATTCCATCAGGATATTCAGGTGTGACACTCTCCATAGAACCAACAACAGCAGAATTGTGAGCTGCAAACAATGTGTCTGTTTGTAGCACTTCTCATGAAACTACAAATAAGTGTCACAATGAGTTATTTATTCAGTAAAGGTAATTTACAATGTGCAGAACAAAGATTACTTTTGATGACTTAATCACTTTACCCTCCTTTGCATCATGCATAAACATTGCACCCAACACACCTGACAGTTACCTACCATCCTTCCTCGGGGGCTTCTATCTGAATCTGTCAACAGTGCAACATCTCTCTGCACCCCCAGGCTTCCCAGAACACAGGTTTATGAAAGGAAGAGGTTGTGACCAAGAGGCCAAACTGACCCTGTACCTTGGGGTATCGCTACAGCTGCAACTTCTTACCCTGACATGAAGGTCCAGACAGGTTATTTTGTGTTAACACAAATACGGTGTGGTGCACCCTGGAACAGATCAGAAAACCATCTGCCCTGGAACAGTGTGCAAATCAGTCACACCCTGCACAAGACTTTCCCAGCAGTGATGCCATGGGGCAGGACTGGGCATCTCAGCTCACCCTGCTCTGATACCAGCCTCCTTGCCCCCAACACATCCGGTGAATGCCAGAGTGGCAGACCGGGCCTTGAGCCGCCTGTTAAGGAACTGTGTGTGCTGTGGAGGGAACACAACACATTGTGGAGGGAGCAGTCACACAGTCCAGGGATACACCAGGGTGGCGCAGCTGTACTCCAATGAGATGCACAGATGTGTTCTGGCCTCCCCAGCGGCGCCCTAACACAGTTCTGTGCTGTCAATAACATTTGGAGAAAAGCTCCCCCTGATATAAATTGTAAGGTTATTGCATCTCATCGAGGAGTTCTGTGTCCATGTGAAGGAACAAGGGGAAGGTCGGTTTCCTTCATGAGGTAATGGAAGACGGAGGTGACTTGAAATGACCGTGGTCTTCTCTCATTTCCTTTTTAGGCTCAAGTTGTGACATCTCGAGCCACCTGGATTAAAGAAAGTCTGGGCCACTCACCTGTAGTATATTATTACAGCTTAGTTGTGAAGCTCGCTCTCAGCCCTGCAGCCCAGGTATGAATGGGGTTGAAGAGCCTGAGAGCTGCTGCAGTTTAAACAAGGAAAAGGAGAACTGGATTTTCACTTTTCTGTTCTTCTGTTTTTTAAATGAACAGTATTCGTGAAAAATTAGATTTTTATGGCAGCATGTTTATGTTTCCTTAACCCTGGCTCACTGCAGGAATAACAGAATCACTGCCTGCTTCTACATATTAGGAGCAAAAGAATCTCTTAATCTGACGTAAACTGATTCCATTAAAAAATACTAACTGCTTTTTGGTGTCTTTTATTTTGTACTAAATTTGCTACCTTTATTCTTCGTGCCTGCACGCATATTTATTCTTTCATATAAAGAGCAAAACCCCCATGGCCATTTATGTGGCCAATACTTGAGTGCAGCCCAGCAGGACCACTTGTTACGCTGCAACGTGTGACTGGGAAAGGGCAGGGATGTGCGGTATTTATGTCGATGCGGCACACTCGGGCCTTTACTCCTGCGCTGCCACCCTCTTGGCTGCCTGGCACCAATGAAGGCACCTTTGCACCATAATGCAAGGGGGGCACCTTCCTGCACAAAAACAATCCCCTGAGACTTTTTGGCCTTTCTACGTGTGTAGCAGAATGGGAATTAAAGATATTTCTCCTTGTTATGCCTCACCTTGGAAGGTGTATGTTTTTGGTGCATTTCCAGGTCTACCACTTCTGGTAAATCTGGGAATGCATCAAAATACACGGATATTGCATGGGAACACCGATGCAACACCCATGTAAATGCCTCCCTGGTGCAGAGTAATGCAACACAGCAATTTGTGCTGCCTTGCATTATTCGAGATTCATGAAGCTCGCAAGGACCCCAACTGTGTGTAGGACACTTATTGCAATTTACTTCATGGTTCCATGGCCTTACAAAGCAAATCTGGTTTTGGTCTCGTTCCTCTATATGGTCACAGTGTTCCTCACTAACTTGCAATAACCTTATCTCATATATAGCCCATTGAAGGGGGTACTTTATTCCTTATAATACATGGTCACACTTTCACTTATGAAAGATGAGCAGATCTATAACTTCTTTAAGACAGGTAAGAGATGTCAGAACTTGACTGTGCTTAAGAAATTAGAGGCAGGCTTTCATAAATGGCTTGCTGGTTCCCATGTTTCATGATAATTATAAAGTAAGGCAGGTTGGCCCGTCCCTCCAAGGTTCTAGATGGTGACAATATCTAGGAACATCAGAGATAGGTTTAGTTCTATGCTGACATTTTTTAATTCTGTGAGGCACGGGCAACCTGGCGAAGTGTGCAAATATCGCTTAAGTGAAAAATATTTGTTGAATATTATAAATTACCCTCCAGCAGAAGCGCTCTGAGGTAGACCAGCTAAAGAGAAACATCTGAAGGTTATGCTCATTCAGCAACAGAATATATGGTGTTGATGCTTTTCTGAGAACAGTTGAACAGACTTGCCTCGACAAAGGAGTGATATGAAAACCCTGCTCTGCACTCATGTCTGGTCGAGATTGGACTGTTGGTTTAGGGGGCGAAATCACTCTCAAGCAAACAACAATTCCTGTCAGAATGAAATACAAGCAGTTCCCATTTGAACCTGTCCTCAACCCCTGGTAGATTGGCACAAAACAGTCAGGCTTAACCAAGAGGGAATGTGTAAAGTATTCATGAAGCCCTTCAAACAGCAATGAAGTAATGAAGCAAGAAGCACTTCTTTGGTCACAGTGGACAGGGCCCAAGTCACACAGTCAGGCTGACAGCAATGTCATTTGCTGGTAAATGTTCCTTGTGTCTTGGGCGTTGAGATACAAAGTTCTTGCACTGGCCGGAATGGTGCGGGCACTGAGGGTTTGTCGACGGGAGCTTGTTTTGCGAGGTCCTGTGTCAAGATGCATTGTGCTATGTCAGTGCTGTTGAAACTGGTGATCAGGAGCTGAGATGTGGGTGTCGAGCTGCTTTGTGTTGTGTCAAACTCGAAGAAGCCACTGGTGCTGTGAGAACCTGCATCAAGATACATTGAGCTGGGTGGAGACATTTCAAGCTGGGCCAGATGTCAGCCATGAGATGCAACGCACTTGAGCGTTGCTTGTGAAGCCAACAAACAGAAGCTGCAGTGCGTGACTCTGGGTTGAGATGGGTTGCGCTGCGTCGAGCTGGGAAGGTTGTTGGGTAGAGATGAGTTGTGTTGGGTTTGTTCTTGCAGAGCCATTGAAAAGAATCTGTGATGCGTGGTCCTGCATCAAGATGTGTCGAGTTGTGCCAGCGCAGAGGAGTCTGTTGTGTCCTTGTAGCTCAGAACAGGACGCCAGCCAACTAGCCCGATTTTTGTGAACAGATTATAGTAGAAGTTTTAAATTAACCATCCACAACCAAGTACAGTTCCATGCAGTGATCTTTGATTGTTGAGAGAAAGAGGACAGTCACATGTATCAGTAATTAGCAGTATATAAAACTTATTCCACACCATGAATCATGTGCATGGACAGCGGAATTACTCTTCACTCCCCGCACCTCCTTCTTCAGCCCCCCTAGTCGGTGGAATAGCAGCTACAAAAGTCGGCAAAGTTCATGGGTGTCTCAGGTAATGCGGAGAGGGCCCCTCCTGTATACCCATTTTTAATTCCAGTGAACAACAAGACCATTCACTCACTGGACAATATCTGACATGTCCAGGGCCGATGGAGGAAGAAAGTCTATGAAACCCCACACTTAAGAGTTCCAAGCCGTGCTTCCTCCATTCGACCCGCCCCCTTTGTGTCTTTATAGTAATACAGCCCCCTCAGATTCTGCCTACCTCTCCAGTTCTCGTCTCCAGGAGAGTAGGTCAGGCCCTCTGGGATCTTTCCATTTTCTAGTTAACTCTCTCTTAGCAAGTATTAACCCTAGGTCTTGAAACTTACTAGTCACCTTGTTTTAGGAAGTATGAGGAAAACAATGTAGAAGGCAGAAGCCTGGTGTGGTGGGGACCGGTTTCTCCGTGACCACCGCCAGCAATCCAGTGACCTCAGCCCAATCTGGGGTCAGAACTGGGCATGCCCATAACATATGTACAAAGGAGGCCCTACTGTCATACATCTGGGACAGGCCGCCTCCGCTGTGTTAAAGTGTCACTTGATCTTTTCTGGGGTCAAATGTGCTTTATGTAATACATAGAAGCTAATGAGTGTGAATCTTGCATTTCTGAAAACCTTAGGAATTCTTTCTACTACGATCTCCAATGCCCTTTCAGGAATCGGGATGCCTCGATCTGCCTCCCATTTGGCCCGAAGATCGTCAAGGGGTGGGAGCGTCTCAATTTGCAGACAGCGATAAAGACAGGTTATCGCCTTAAACGTCCCTGCTGCCTAGAGGACATAACAGCAAAGATGGGATCGGGGTTCAGCGTCCCTCATCTTCCAGTGCCGGTAAATGGTCATCAAGGCAGCTCCATGGAGCAAGAAATGACCTCCTGGTAATCCAAACTCCCCCCGAAACGTCTCAAAGAGGGCCAGAGTGACGTCCCAGAAAAAAATCCCCTAACTTGCTGATACCTGCCTCAGCCCAAGCCGTCACCCCTTCCCACCTAATCTCAGTGTTCATCAGCAGGAGAACGGTAAGGGGTAACTCCAAAGAATAGGGCATCTTAATGCTTTGTCACACATCTCGCCCAGCATTCCTGCATAGTTCTGTGGGAGTAAAAGAGCAAACAGCAGGATTAGTGGCCCCCAGCACCAATCTTAGTAATGTGTTTTGAGAGGGGGTGAAGCCATCAATGGGCCCTTCCAGGTTGCATCTACTTGCCAGCCATCTAGCCTGCCACTGTGGCTGGGCTGGTAGATAAAAAGACTCAAACTCTGGGAATGCTAAACCTCCTTGCAACACGGGATGTTGGAGATTGGAAAGCGCCACCCGTCGACACCCAGAACCCCATATAGATGCTCTGGTAATGGTTTTTAATTCTGCAAAGAAGGGCTGAGGCACCTGTGCCCAGGACGTAATGGTTGCGTCCTGAGGCACAGTGCTCGTGTGCCCAGGACGTAACCATTATGTCCTGGGCACATCTAGAGGGAGCGCTAGCGCTCCCTCTGTGGTGTTCCCCCCCATCCCCCCAAGGCAGGGATAGAAGGGGAAGACCTTCCCCTTCCACCCCAGACCCCCGTGACGTGATGTGGATGTGGGAACGCACTGCGGATTGTACATTTTGATGTAATAGGTGATAAGGCTCCTACCTTCCCTCTAAAAAAGACTTAATAGGGGCCCGGCTGCCCTGCCTAGTTCCATCTGTGCTGCGTTAATGATCTTGCAACTTTAGGGAGGACAGATTTCTTTGCCTAGCCCCCAGGCCATCACGTCTCCATTCTCATTATTTAACATATCTAGATTACCCATCAATCAATCAATCAATCAATCATGGATTTGTAAAGCGCACCACACACCCGTGAGAGTCTCAAGGCCTGACCCATAAATGAAACAGAGGACTCTACCAGAAAACAGAAGGATCTAGACGTCCTAGCCATTAAAAGGGCACTAAGAACTCCGAGACAATGAATTAGCAGTGTTTGGGGCATCAGTGGTAGAACTAGACAAGCGGGTGCCTAAGTCATTCCTATAGATGATAGAAAGCAGAGGAGTCAAAGCGCACCCCTGACGCACCCCACCTCTGGCGGAGAAATATTAGGAGGTTCACTTGTTCTACCATGATGCACCCTGGCCCCTAAACTCTCATGTAAGGAGTGCAAACAATTTACCAGGGGAGCTTCCACCCCTAACTCTCCCAGGATCATCCATAGCTAGGCCCTACTCATGCAGTTTAATGTGGAAGATAAATCCTGCAAAGCGGGCAGCGCCTGGCGATGGTGTATTTACTCACAATCAAGTGCAAGTTCAGGCACTGCTCCAGTGTCCTTAGCCCTGGGCGAAAGCCGAACTGAGATGGGAACAAGATGTTATTGTTACTGGCCCAAGTCTGCATACGCTATCTAAACATCTAAACTACAATTAAGCAAGTTCATGCGGGACTTTACGCATGAGCGCTGTCTGATAGCTTCAACCACTTCCTGAAGGACAACCCAGAAAGGGCGGAATTATCAAATTCCACAAGTAACCCATCCTTGCACAGCTTGCCTGCTGCTGCTGGTAAATTAAGGTAAAATGCTTCACCCACTTTGAACCAGAAATATTACAGACTAGGACTTGGATGGAAGGAGCATCCCGCTGAGGAAACCTGTTAACAGTATCCCAAAATATTACTGCTGATTCCAGCTTTTCTCAATCCTTTTATTCAGAGAATTCTTCCTGTTCTTATTAGACCTTTTATAGTCGCTCCTAGCCTCCCGGATCTCCCTGACATCTCTTGGGTGCCCTGTCAGAGCCTTCCTCACACAGCGATTGGCCACTAAACAGCTCGCATCGAGCCAGCGCGGGCGGTCTGGGGCGAGACGGTAGGGTTTCAACAAGTGATCCTTAATTCAAGAGCATAAGAGTTGATAACTGGAGGTTACAACTCACCCTAAACCCTCTGTTAAGCACCCCATAAACACTGTCTGATGGGTTTGAAAAAGAACACCGAGTGTAGAGCTAGGATCTTTGAGGCACCAAACCAATCCAAGCCCATCTCGTGAATGCGGGTAATTTCAGTACATATTGTTGGTGGTTTATCCCTGTCCACACGGAAGACCCTTCCATTGACATTGCATTCGGATCCCCCATTGGGTTTCTATGATGAAACTGTTAGAGCACCTTGGAACAAATATATAATCAATAACAGATGCCCACCCCCTCCTCCTATAGGACGATGGACTTGGCCATTTCCCTGAAAGAAATTGATTCCACCTACAAGATCAGATAAGAATACAAATGTCCTCAGCTGTCTCCCTCTAAACCCGTAAACCCCAACTCTTCGGGCAAGTCCACGACTTTGGCAATAAAACTACCACAAAACAAAAATCGAGGTTGGAGTGTGGTACCAGAACCAATAGGTTTCAACAAAATGATTGCTCAAATAAATAGCAAAAAGAATTAGTCAAATCTTTATTGTAAAATTGTAACAAGTGAAAATAAAAGTACACCCTGGGGGTCCTTGATAAGCAGAGCTACCTGAATCAACAACTGATACTTCTGCGAGGATGAGTAGGTGTTTGTAGCATGTGGGATGATGTTAAGGCCATGGGTTAGGATAATGTTAGCATAACACACACAAGAGCGTGGGGGAGAATTTGGCTCAGAGAAAGAGCCAGTACCCCATACTGTCTCCCCTTTATTACAGAACCATATACACAAGGAGTATGGGGTGTGGTGAGGGGACCAGTGGCAAAGAAGTTGCCCTTAGCCCTGGAATCCCAGATTTTGAGACTTGGTGGTGTTTCAAGAGTAACTGTGAAGAGGAAAGGAAAGTTTCCTTTACGGACTAGGTTGTCTCACACATTATAGTGTCTTGCTTCATCATATGACCACCTAGCCCCATCCAGGTAGGACAGTGCCACCTGGACGGACTCAACCTCCAAGTTAAAAGAACTAGGGGGAGTGCTGACATTAGAATTATCTGGATAAACAAGGGATCCAGTTGTGCTAGGGAAGATATAAAAGTACCTAATCAGTCACCTGTGTAGTGGCACACCTTTAATCGTGGTGACTGATGGTATGGATAAAAGAAGTGATGGGACACCTACTGAGAATAATGACTCAAAGGGTCACCTAATTGTTAATGCATGGCCAACATGTTTCTGCCCACTGCGGAGAGTCAAAGGAGGTCTGGGGGCATTCGTCAGGGCCTAGGATCCCTAAATATCTATATTAAATATTCAAGTAAGAGGGGATTACATCCTACAGAGGTGGTCTAGTAAGGAAACGAAAGGAGGCCTACCTGTGGGCAGCTTGACCACGGCAGCCTAAAATAAGAATGATAATTATTATAAAGTTTCATCAAAGTGTGACACAGCAAACCACAACACACGAGTGAGTGACTGAGCACGCTTAGATGAGTCACAAGTGCATGCACTAAGATGGTGAAGACCTGACGCCCTAAAAAGTGGTAGCAGGTCTTATATAATGGAACGGGGAAAGACACTCTCTTACCCTATTCATTGTAGGCTATTTGCCCCTGGTCTATGGGAGGGGGGGAGTCCCCTTATAGTCACACACTAAAAACAGGGAGAAATAGAAGGCAAGAAAAGCTCTAGGTAACTACTAGTTAAGAGACAAAAACGCCATAGGTGCGCACTGTTCACAAGCGCAAAATGTAGGTAATCCCTGAAGGGTGTTGGTTATAAAGGCAGGTTTCAAGGGAAAAAGTCATTGTCAGTACACACAGGCTCAAATAAAAGTTGTATACAAGGATCCACTGTTACACTGGGATCGTATGTGTGTCGTTGGGAAGGATGCAGTATAAGAATAAAAAGTTATATAAATACACTCATACACATACATAATAGCAGCGTAATCTTACACTTAAAATAAAAGAAGTGGAAGGCTCACACACAGACATACACAAAATGAAATAATTGAGGTACAGCTAGCACCTGTCATCAAAATAGCCACTACAGTCTTATCTGAAAGGAGAAAGGAGAAGGAGAGGGAGAAAGGGAGAGAAGAAGGGATGGGGGAAAGAAAAGGGAGGGAAGAAGGAAGGGAAGAATGGGAAAAGAAAAAAGGGAAACAAAAGGAGAAAAAAGAAAAAAAAAAGGGGGGTTGAGGATGGGGATGTGGACAAAAGGAGGAAACAAAAAGCAAGAAGACAAAGAGGGCTTGTAGAAATAGAAAGAAAGGTGAGGGGATGGAGGGCAAGTGAAAAAAGGGAAAAGAAAAAGACGAGAAAAAACCTAAGAACGGAAGGGCAGACAAGAACAGGAACAAAGGCGGGAAAAAAAGGGAAAAGAAAGAACAGAAGAGAAGAAGAGATGGAGAAAAAGGAAAACAGAAAGAGGGGGCCTGGTGCTGGGGATCAAGGACCAATGTACTGAGCTAGTGTTGAAGTGGAGAGGTTATAGATGATGTCCATGCGGCATCTCACTTGGTCAGTGATGATCATGGTATTTCATTGTTCAATCCATAGGTGTCTGTGTGCAGTCGCCAGATCCATCTCTGTTCATAATACAGAAGTTTCTGGTTCATCTTATTTGTAGAAGGAGATAGCTTGTCTAGTACTATCCATTCAAGGTCGTCTGGGGAGTGGTTACTCCTAATGAAGTGACTACTGAGTTTTGTTGCATCCCGTTTGCATCGGATGGTACTTCTATGTTCGCAGATGCGGGTCCCCACTCTCCTCCTTGTCATGCCAATGTATTTCAATTTACAAGGGCATGTGATCATGTAAATCACATTTTTACCATCACAGTTTGTGAAGTATTTCAGTTCCCAAGGTGTGTTTAGGCCTAGGTCTACACTAGTAATTGTATGTGTCAATTGGCAGACGACACACTTCCCACAAGGGTGGTGGCCTGTTAAAGGACTAAGGACAACTTATTTGCCACTGGTCCCCTCGCCACACCCCATACTCCTTGTGTATATGGTTCGTATGATGTTAGGCCTTGTACATTATTGAAGAGGGTGAGACTGAGAGATAGTCCCTAGGAAAGCCTCAGATCAACTTGTAAGGTTCAGAAGTATAGTGCTAGGGTGACCTTCTGCATGAGGCCTGAGAGGAAGGATCTGATTGAGTGAAGAGCTGTTCTACCCATTCCTGTCTGGTGGAGGCTTTAGATAAGAATCTAGTGGGAGTTAATATTGAAATCCTGAAAGATGTGGAGACGGAGGAGGAAGGCAGAGTTGCCTTGATTCATGTGAAGCTGGACGTGATATATGGTGGCAAAGAGGGCAGCCTCAGTGCTGTGGTTAGGTCTGAAACCTGACTGAGATGGGACCAGGAGGTGGTTGCCTTAAGGCGGTCTGGTATTCTCTTGGTGATGATGACCTTCACTGGGAAAGGTAGGAGACAGAGGGGTTTAAGCTCCTTCCATAGAGGCAGGATGGTGCTTTGCTTCCAGGTGTCCAGGAAAGTAGCTGTGGTGAGGGAGTTGTCAAGGATTGGGGTGAAGGTGTGTAGGGTGGCTGAGGCCCCTCTCGAGTAGACAGAGCACATATTAACTGCAGTTTCTGTGGGGGTGAGGTGGGTCAACAAGCCAGGGCAGTGCCTGGTATCTTATTATCATTGAGGAGGAGGGCTGCCAGAGGGGTGGGGTCCAGAAGGATGTAAAGTTGTCATAGGCTGTGCTTATCTTGTTGTAAAAGGAAAGCACGGACTGGAGCACAGGTTCAGAGGGGGGCCACATCCGTGTACTCAAAGCGAGGGAGGTGAATTCCTTCAATACGGAGAAGGTTTTCTATGAGGTATTGCCGATGTTACCTCTCAGTTTGGTTAAGGTTGACTGCTTGGGGTCTCTGAGCTGCAGGTGGTAGGGAGGAGGGCTGATACGTAGGTGCCATGACCCTGTGTTCATGTGCAATAGCATGCATATGTCCTTAGACATGTTAACGTGCCCCCACTGATCACTGTAAACTGTTTAGACTGTGGTAATGTTGCATGTATGTACAAATCATGTGATCCTGTTGGACACAACCCTTATGTCTGAATCGTGTCTATGTACTCGTGTATGTCTGAATCATGTTTGTGTACTCATGTATGTCTGAATCATCTTTGTGGAATCATGTATGTCTGAATCATGTATGTGGAATCATGTATGTCTGAATCATGTTTGTGTACTCATGTATGTCTGAATCATGCTTGTGGAATCATGTTTGTCTACTCATGTATGTCTGAATCATGTTTGTGTACTCATGGATGTCTGAATCATGTTTGTGTACTCATGAATGTCTGAACCATGTTTGTGTACTCCTGGATGTCTGAATCATGTTTGTGTACTCGTGGATGTCTGAACCATGTTTGTGTAGTCGTGGATGTCTGAATCATGTTTGTGGAATCATGTATGTCTGAATCATGTTTGTGTACTCATGGATGTCTGAATCATGTTTGTGTACTCATGTATGTCTGAATCATGTTTTTGGAATCATGTATGTCTGAATCATGTTTGTGGAATCATGTTTGTGTACTCATGGATGTCTGAATCATGTTTGTGTACTCATGGATGTCTGAATCACGTTTGTGTACTCATGGATGTCTGAATCATGTTTGTGGAATCATGTTTGTGTACTCATGTATGTCTGAATCATGTTTGTGTACTCATGGATGTCTGAATTATGTTTGTGTACTCATGGATGTCTGAACCATTTTTGTGTACTCGTGGATGTCTGAATCATGTTTGTGTACTCGTGGATGTCTGAACCCGGGATGTCTGAACCATGTTTGTGTACTCGTGGATGTCTGAATCATGTTTGTGTACTCATGGATGTCTGAACCATGTTTGTGTACTCATGGATGTCTGAATCATGTTTGTGTACTCATGGATGTCTGAATCATGTGTGTGTACTCATGGATGTCTGAATCATGTTTGTGTACTCATGGATGTCTTAATCATGTGTGTGTACTTATGGATGTCTGAACCATGTTTGTGTACTCATGGATGTCTGAATCATGTTTGTGTACTCCTGGATGTCTGAAACATGTTTGTGGAATCATGTTTGTGTACTCATGGATGTCTGAATCATGTTTGTGTACTCATGGTTGTCTGAATAATGTTTGTGTACTCATAGATGTCTGAATCATGTTTGTGGAATCATGGATGTCTGAATCATGTTTGTGTACTCCTGGATGTCTGAAACATGTTTGTGGAATCATGTTTGTGTACTCATGGATGTCTGAATCATGTTTGTGTACTCATGGATGTCTGAACCATGTTTGTGTACTCATGGATGTCTGAATCATGTTTGGGTACTCATGGATGTCTGAATCATGTTTGTCTACTCATGGATGTCTGAATCATGTGTGTGTACTCATGTATGTCTGAATCATGTCTGTGTACTCATGTATGTCTGACTCATGTTTGTCCACTCATGTATGTCTGAATCATGTTTGTGTACTCATGGATGTCTGAATCATGCTTGTCCACTCATGTATGTCTGAATCATGTTTGTGTACTCATGGATGTCTGAATCATGTTTGTGTACTCATGTATGTCTGAATCATGTCTGTGTACTCATGGATGTGTGAATCATGTCTATGTACTCATGGATGGACACAACCTGCTTCCCTGGGCGCAGTGGCAGGAACTGTGAGACTCCATGGGAAACAAGGAAGCATGTTACACGGCCTCGACATGTGAACATGGCTCTCCCGACGGAGGTCAGTGATTCCGGCTGCTCAGGCCTGCGGCAAGGAAGAGAAGGAGACGCAGCCTTGCCGGGGTACTGGCGGCACTCTGGAAGCGCTGCGAGGCCATTCTGGTACAGCACATGTACAGAAGCGGTCAGACTCCGAGGCCTCTCCGTGCCAGGCACGGACACTGTAACTTCTGAAAACGCACAGGAGTTCTGTTAGTGCACAATGTGAAGTCATGAACCGCGCCGTGTACACTCTAATACAGCATGTTGTATGTTCAGACCAGTGCTTCATTTGTAAACAAAAACGTGCCGGTGCTCCAAGCCCTCCTCCTAAACACGCGGCTCCTGTACTTAATCCTGCGTGTGAGCAATACTGAGGCTTCATAATCCTGAAGCATTCTCGGGCCTCATCAATCCATATACAGCCGCTCCCTGCCCCTTCAGCTCACTCCTGCAGCTTCCTGCTTTTCCCCTTTCTGACGCTTTTTCGTGTTTCTCTCCCTGCGGCTTTCCACTCTGTGTCGATTGCTCCTAGTAAATGCTTGAGGCAGAAAAATAAGTGCGGCCCCCCAAAATAAGTGCCGGGGCCCCGCACCGAAGCATCAAGCACAAATTAATCACTGGTTTAGACAATCATCAGTGACTAATATCAGTGTGAGCCGTATTTATATGCCCTGGTACCTAGCCAAGCCTAGTGTACTAAAGGCCAACCCTTGATCTATCGAGTTCATTGATTCCAACATTTATACACTTAATTGAAAGAAGGCAGTATCTGCAGTTAAGCACCTCCGTGTTGGTACTGCAGGGTAACATTTCTAAAACAAGTACACCCTGCACTGTTGTTTGAGAATGCACTAACAGTTACTGTCCTCCTTTAAAACCAATGATCTGCCTGCCAGACCCCAGTACCGAGCACCTGATAAAACTTAAACGTAGCACTTGTATAGCGCACTACTCACGCATTAGGGTCTCAAGGCGCTGTACGCATACCGCTGTGGAACCCCTCCTGGCTTTTCCCTGTGAGGCACCCACTCCTAGGCAACCCCCAGGATAAAGCTAGGCATCCAAGCGCTGTCAGGGCCGTTATGGAGATTAAACAAGCTATTGCCCAGAGTTACAGAGTGGGACCCATTAATTAGGTTAGGCACCGAGGCGAGAATTATCTGGTCCAAGGGAATTGAGCCCAAGACCCACCAAGGTGGGAATTGAACACTGGTCCCAGGCACGATCTTTGAATCAGGGTCTGCCGCTCTAACCATTGTGCCACACTTCTCCATGTGATAGCGCTTGTCCCCCAGAGCATGAGCACTTGACGGTCATAGTTCCCCATAACACCTGTACCCCAGCATACATCTGTAGAGCACTTCAAGCCAGGCATACATCCAGACAGCACCTGAGTTCAGCATACATCCGGACAGCACCTAAGTCCAGCATACATCCAGAGTGCACCTCAGGCCCAGCATACATTCGGAGAGAGCACCTGAGTTCAGCATACATCCAGAGAGCACCTCAGGCCCAGCATACATCCGGACAGCACCTAAGTCCAGCATACATCCAGAGTGCACCTCAGGCCCAGCATACATTCGGAGAGAGCACCTGAGTCCAGCATACATCCGGAGACCACCTGAGTCCAGCATACATTCAGAGAGCACCTCAGGCCCAGCATACATCCGGAGAGCACCTGAGTCCAGCATATATTCGGAGAACACCTGAGTTCAGCATAAATCCAGAGAGCACCTGAGGTCAGCATACATTCCATTCGGAGAGCACATGAGTCCAGCATACATCCGGAGAGCACCTGAGTCCAGCATACATCTAGAGAGCACCAGAGTTCAGCATACATTCGGAGAACACCTGACACCAGCATGTATTCGGAGAGCACCTGACTCCAGCATACATCCGGAGAGCACCTGAGTCGAGCATACATTCGGAGAACACCTGACACCAGCATGTATTCGGAGAGCACCTGAGTCCAGCATACATCCGGAGAGCACCTGAGTCGAGCATACATCCGGACAGCACCTGAGTCCAGCATACATCCAGAGAGAATCTGAGTCCAGCATACATCTAGAGGGCTCCTGAGTCCAGCATACATCCAGAGCACACCTGAGTCCAGCATACATCTAGAGGGCTCCTGAGTCCAGCATACATCCAGAGAACACCTGAGTCCAGCATACATCTAGAGAGCACTTGAATCCAGCATACATCTGGAGAGCACCTCAGTCTAGCATACATCCGGAGAGCACCTGAGTCTAGCATACATTCGGACAGCACCTGAGTCCAGTATACATCCGGAGAGCACCCAGGTCTAGAATAGGAATCCAGATACATCGGAGAGCACCTGAGTCCAGCATACATCCGGAGAGCACATGAGTCCAGCATACATCCGGAGAGCACCTGAGTCCAGCATATATTCGGGGAACACCTCAGTTCAGCATAAATCCAGAGAGCACCTGAGTCCAGCATACATCCAGAGTGCACCTCAGGCCCAGCATACATTTGGAGAGAGCACCTGAGTCCAGCATACATCCGGAGAGCACCTGAGTCCAGCATACATCCGTAGAGCATGTAAGGCAGCATACATTCAGAGAGCACCTCAGGCCCAGCATACATTCGGAGAGAGCACCTGAGTCCAGCATACATCAGGAGAGCATGTGAGTCCAGCATACATCCGGAGAACTCCTGAGTCCAGCATACATCTAGAGGGCACCTGAGTCCAGCATACATCTAGAGGGCACCTGAGTCCAGCATGCATCTAGAGAGCACCAGAGTCCAGCATACATTCGGAGAGCACCTGAGTCCAGCATACATCCGGACAGCACCTGAGTCCAGCATACATCCAGAGAGCACCTGAGTTCAGCATACATCCGGAGAGTAGCTGAGCTCAGCATACATCCAGAGAGCACCTGAGTCCAGCATACATCTAGAGGGCACCTGAGTCAAGCATACATCCAGAGAACACCTGAGTCCAGCATACATCCAGAGGGCACTTGAGTCCAGCATACATCCGGAGAGCACATGAGTCAAGCATACATTCGGACAGCACCTGAGTCCAGCATACATCCGGAGAGCACCCAAGTCCAGAAATAGGAATCCAGCGTACATCCGGAGAGCACCTGAGTCCAGCATACATCCGGAGAGCACATGAGTCCAGCATACATCCGGAGAGCACCTGAGTCCAGTATATATTCGGAAAACACCTGAGTTCAGCATAAATCCAGAGAGCACCTGAGTCCAGCATTCATTCGGAGGGCACCTGAGGCCAGCATAAATATTCGGAGAGCACATGAGTCCAGCATACACCTGGAGAGCACCTGAGGCCAGCATACATACAGAGAGCGCCTGAGTCCACCATATATTTGGAGAACACCTGAGGCGAGCATACATGCGGAGAGCACCTGAGGCCAGCATACATACAGAGAGCATCTGAGGCCAGCATACATCCAGAGAGCACTTGAGTCTAGCACACATTTGGACAGCACCTGAGTCTGACATACATCCGGAGAGCACCTGAGTCCAGCATAGGAGTTCAGAATACATCCGGAGGGCACCTCAGTCCAGCATACATCTGGAGAGCACCTGAGTTCAGCATACATCAGGAGAGCACCTGAGTCCAGCATACATCCGTAGAGCACTTGAAGTCAGCATACATTCAGAGAGCACCTGACTCCAGCATATATCTGGAGAGCACCTGACTCCAGCATACATCCAGAGAGCACTTCAGCCCAGCATACATCCGGAGAGCACCTGAGTCTAGCATACATCCAAAAAGCACCAGAAATCAGCATACATCCGGAGAGTACCTGAGTGCAGAATACATTTGGAGAGCACCTGAGGCCCAGCATACATCTGGAGAGCACCTGAGTCCAGCATACATCTGGAGAGCACCTGAGTTCAGCATACATCCGGAGAGCACCTGAATCCAGCATACATCTGTCGAGCACTTCAGCCCAGCATACATCCGGAGAGCACCTGAGTCTAGCATACATCCAAAAAGCACCTGAATTCAGAATACATCCGGAGACCACTTGAAATCAGCATACATTCAGAGAGCACCTGACTCCAGCATTCATCTGGAGAGCACCTGACTCCAGCATACATCCAGAGAGCTCTTCAGCCCAGCATACATCCGGAGAGCACCTGAGTCTAGCATACATCCAAAAAGCAACTGAATTCAGCATACATCCGGAGAGCACCTGAGTGCAGAATACATTTGGAGAGCACCTGAGGCCCAGCATACATCTGGAGAGCACCTGAGTCCAGCATACATTGGGAGAGCACCTGAGACCAGCATACAACCTGAGTCCAACATACATCCGGAGAGCACCTGAAGCCCAACATACATCTGGAGGGCACCTTAGTCCAGCATACATCCAGAGAGCACCTTAGGTCCAGCATACATCTGGATAGCATCTCAGGCCCAGCATACATCCAGAGATCAGGTTAATCCAGCACACATTTGGAGAAGACCTGACTCCAGCATACATCCAGAGAGCACCTCAGGCCCAGCATACAACCGGAAAGCACCTGAGTCCAGCATTCATCCGGAGAGCTCCTGAGGCCTAGCATCCATCCAGAGAGCACCTGAGTCCAGCATACATCTGGAGAACACCTGAGTTCAGCATACTTCCGGAGAGCACCTGAGTCCAGCAAACATTCAGAGAGCACCTGACTCCAGCATACATCCAGAGAGCACTTCAGCCCAGCATACATCCGGAGAGCACCTGAGTCTAGCATACATCCCAAAAGCACCTGAATTCAGCATACATCCGGAGAGCACCTGAGTACAGAATACATTTGGAGAGCACCTGAGGCCCAGCATACAACTGGAGAGCACTTGAGTCCAGCATACATTGGGAGAGCACCTGAGTCCAGCAACTTGGCTTTTTGAGCAGTAACCGGGAACCCCCCCCCCCACAGCGCCTTGAGACCCTAACGGGTGAGTAGTGTGCTTAAGAAATTATTTGATTGATTGATTGATTGGTTGCTATATTGTACCCAGGATACCCAGGGTATGGAAGACAGAGGGGGTGATTCTGACTGCGGCGGACGGCGGTCGCCGCCCGCCAAGCGGTTCCCGCCGAAAGACCGCTCCGCGGTCAAAAGACCGCAGCGGTCATTCTGGCTTTCCCACTGGGCTGGCGGGCGACCGCCGAAAGTCCGCCCGCCAGCCCAGCGGGAAACACCCTTCCCACGAGGAAGCCGGCTCAGAATGGAGCCGGCGGAGTGGGAAGGTGCGACGGGTGCAGTTGCACCCGTCGCGAATTTCAGTGTCTGCAAAGCAGACACTGAAATTCTTTGTGGGGCCCTCTTACGGGGGCCCCTGCAGTGCCATGCCATTGGCATGGGCACTGCAGGGGCCCCCAGGGGCCCCACGACACCCCATACCGCCATCCTGTTCCTGGCGGGTGAACCGTCAGGAACAGGATGGCAGTATGGGCTGTCAGAATCCCCATGGCGGCGCAGCAAGCTGCGCCGCCATGGTGGATTCCCATGGGCAGTGGAAAGTCGGCGGTACACCGCCGGCTTTCCGCTTCTGGCCGCGGCTGTACCGCCGCGGTCAGAATGCCCGGCGGAGCACCGCCAGCCTGTTGGCGGTGCTACCGCCGACCTCCGCCATGGCGGTAATTACCGCCAGGGTCAGAATGACCCCCAGAGTGTCCATTCAAGGCTGCAGCACTCTTTGTCCCGCCCTTCATGCAAACTGGAAGGGCAGTGCTTATACTGACACTTCAACTTTGCCATATGAACCCATGACAAAGCCACTCCATCCCTTAGCATTATCTGTAAATTCCCCCTAAAGAAGCCCTGTTGAATCCTATGACAGGGAGAAATATTTTCTTAAGTAAGATATATGGATTAAGAGATGCCTTGGCAGCAACACTTCTAAATTGCCGTTTTGCTGCAGGTAAAGCTGGAAATCCCATTGGCCAGTAAAGTGTTATCGCGTGGCATCCCCACCCAACAAACTTTTGCCTGGGACTACCAACTAAGTCATGTGAGGTATTGAATTGATTGTGACTTTAAATGTGATCTGAAACCCAGGTCGAAATTAATGTCACTATTAATCGTAGGCATCTTTTGGAAAGTGGCCACTCTGTGCTCTGCTTGTACAGCAACCTTACAAAGGAGTACACACTCAGACAGGTTTCTGACCTCAGGAGGGTTGTGAATGACTCCCGGACCCAGGAACAAAGGGCAGTGCTGCAGCCTTGAGATGTCACCTCCTCTGCTCAGATGGCCACACATGGGGGTTAGCCCAGAGGTGAGCTTCAAAGGGGAAGCTACATTTGATGAGCTGCCTGGCTCAACACCCTTGAGAAGGATGCCTTTTAGTCCTGTCGACAGAATGGGGACAGGGAGGGCCTGAGAGGGAAGACTAACCTCCAAACTGGGTTTACCGGTGGCACGTTGCCCTTAGGTAGCCACACCTCCAGGGTGGGATACTTTGGTTCTCACGGCCAAAGAAGGGATGTGCTGTAGGAAAGTACCATCTTGCCTGGCATGTTACCCCCATATTTCACTGTATATATGTTGTTTTAGTTGTATGTGTCACTAGGACCCTGCCAGCCAGGGCCCCAGTGCTCATAAGTGTGCCCTGTATGTGTTCCCTGTGTTATGACTAACTGTCTGACTGAGGCTCTGCTATCCAGAACCTCAGTGGTTATGCTCTCTCATTTCTTTCCAAATTGTCACTAACAGGCTAGTGACCAATTTCACCAATTTACATTGGCATAATGGAACACCCTTATAAATCCCTAGTATATGGTACTGAGGTAGCCAGGGTATTGGGGTTCCAGGAGATCCCTATGGGCTGCAGCATTTCTTTTGCCACCCATAGAGAGCTCTGACAATTCTTACACAGGCCTGCCATTGCAGCCTGAGTGAAATAACGTCCACGTTATTTCACAGCCATTTACCACTGCACTTAAGTAACTTATAAGTCACCTATATGTCTAACCTTTACCTGGTAAAGGTTGGGTGCTAAGTTACTTAGTGTGTGGGCACCCTGGCACTAGCCAAGGTGCCCCCACATTGTTCAGGGCAAATTCCCCGGACCTTGTGAGTGCGGGGACACCATTACACGTGTGCACTATACATGTGTCACGACATATGTATAGCGTCACAATGGTAACTACGAACATGGCCATGTAACATGTGTAAGATCATGGAACTGTCACCCCAATGCCATTCTGGCATTGGGGAGACAATTCCATGATCCCCCGAGTCTCTAGCACAGACCCGGGTACTGCCAAACTACCTTTCCCGGGGTTTCACTGCAGCTGCTGCTGCTGCCAACCCCTCAGACAGGTTTCTGCCCTCCTGGGGTCCAGACAAGCTTGGCCCAGGAAGGCAGAACAAAGGACTTCCTCAGAGAGAGGGTGTTACACCCTCTCCCTTTGGAAAAAGGTGTCAGGGCTGGGGAGGAGTAGCCTCCCCCAGCCTCTGGAAATGCTTTGATGGGCACAGATGGTGCCCATCTCTGCATAAGCCAGTCTACACCGGTTCAGGGATCCCCCAGCCCTGCTCTGGCGCGAAACTGGACAAAGGAAAGGGGAGTGACCGCTCCCCTGACCTGCACCTCCCCTGGGAGGTGCCCAGAGCTCCTCCAGTGTACTCCAGACCTCTGCCATCTTGGAAACAGAGGTGCTGCTGGCACACTGGACTGCTCTGAGTGGCCAGTGCCAGCAGGTGACGTCAGAGACTCCTTCTGATAGGCTCCTCCAGGTGTTGCTAGCCTATCCTCGCTCCTAATTAGCCAAACCTTCTTTTCTGGCTATTTAGGGTCTCTGCTTTGGGGAATTCTGTAGATAACGAATGCAAGAGCTCATCAGAGTTCCTCTGCATCTCTCTCTTCACCTTCTGGCAAGGAATCGACCGCTGACTGCTCTGGAAGCCTGCAAAACTGCAACAAAGTAGCAAAGTCGACTACTGCGACCTTGTAACGCTGATCCGGCCGCCTTCTCGACTGTTTTCCTGGTGGTGCATGCTGTGGGGGTAGTCTGCCTCCTCTCTGCACTAGAAGCTCCGAAGAAATCTCCCGTGGGTCGACGGAATCTTCCCCCTGCAACCGCAGGAACCAAAAGACTGCATCACCGGTCCTCTGGGTCTCCTCTCAGCATGACGAGCGAGGTCCCTGGAACTCAGCAACTCTGTCCAAGTGACTCCCACAGTCCAGTGACTCTTCAGTCCAAGTTTGGTGGAGGTAAGTCCTTGCCTCCCCACGCTAGACTGCATTGCTGGGTACCGCGTGATTTGCAGCTGCTCCGGCTCCTGTACACTATTCCAGGATTACCTTTGTGCACAGCCAAGCCTGGGTCCCCGACACTCTAACCTGCAGTGCACGACCTCCTGAGTTGTCCTCCGGCGTCGTGGGACCTTCTTTTGTGACTTCGGGTGAGCTCCGGTTCACTTCACTTCCTAGTGCCTGTTCCGGCACTTCTGCGGGTGCTGCTTGCTTCTGAGTGGGCTCTTTGTCTTGCAGGATGCCTCCTCTCTCTCCTCACGCAATTGGCAACATCCTGGTCCCTCCTGGGCCACAGCAGCATCCAAAAACCCTAACCGCAACTCTTGTAGCTAGCAAGGCTTGTTTGTGGTCTTTCTGCACAGAAATACCTCTGCAAGCTTCTTCACGACGTGGGACATCCATCCTCGAAAGGGGAAGTTTCTTGCCCTCTTCGTTCTTGCAGAATCCACAGCTTCTACCACCCGGTGGCAGCTTCTTTGCACCAACAGCTGGCCTTTCCTGGGCATCTGCCCACTCCCGACTTGATCGTGACTCTTGGACTTGGTCCCCTTGTTCCACAGGTACTCTCATCTGGAAATCCATCATTGTTGCATTGCTGGTGTTTGTCTTCCTGGCAGAATTCCCCTATCACGACTTCTGTGCTCTCTGGGGAACTTAGGTGCACTTTGCACCCACTTTTAAGGGTCTTGGGGTGGGCTATTTTTCTAACGCTCACTGGTTTCTTACAGTCCCACTGACCCTCTACAAGCTCACATAGATTTGGGGTCCATTCGTGGTTCGCATTCCACTTTTGGAGTATATGGTTTGTGTTGCCCCTATCCCTATGTGCCCCCATTGCATTCTATTGTGACTATACATTGTTTGCACTGTTTTCTATTGCTATTACTGCATATTTTTGTATTGTGTACATATATCTTGTGTATATTTGCTATCCTCATACTGAGGGTACTCACTGAGATACTTTTGGCATATTGTCATAAAAATAAAGTACCTTTATTTTTAGTATATCTGTGTATTGTGTTTTCTCATGATATTGTGCATATGACACCAGTGGTACTGTAGGAGCTTCACACGTCTCCTAGTTCAGCCTAAGCTGCTCTGCTAAGCTACCTTTTCTATCAGACTAAGCTGCTAGACACCCTATACACTAATAAGGGATAACTGGACCTGGTGCAGAGTGTAAGTACCCCTTGGTACCCACTACAAACCAGGCCAGCCTCCTACATGTGCCATCTTGAAGGGGGCACAATCGTGGCATTCTTGGAAACCAGATGCCACACATCATAGGAAATTCATCACTAGGTTGCAGGGGGACCCAGTAGCCTGCTGACTAGCGACCTCATGGTCCCCTCAGGGCACTTCTCTGGAATAAATATGGCATCCCTGGCATGCTGACCCATAGTACTCACTGGACGTGGACTGAAGATGAGAAGAAGACCACTTTGTACACATTGGAAGCGCACAAAGAAAGGCTGTGACTCCCGAGAGACTGCACCTGCTGCACTTCGGGCCAACAGACTCTGGACTCTGCTCTGCGTGCCTTGCTTGAGGAAAAGTTGATTCCCATACCCAGTCCGAAGCAGAGACTCCAAGGGTCAGGTGGGGGCCCCCCTAGAATTAGCAATGTGGACATTTAAGCTGGAAGACCCCAAGGACCAGATGTATGAAGCTTTTTTGCATTCGCAAATGGTGGGAATTGTAAGATTCAGCCATTTGCGAATGCAAAATTGCCTTTCCCAATGTATGAACGGCATTCGCTGTGCAATTTTAATGAGTCGCTAAAATTGTGATTCCTTAAAATTTGGACCCCATTTAGAGGATCACAAATTGTGATTCTGTAAATAGGAAATCGCAAAAAGAGAATTCCTATTTGTGATTTCCAAAGCACATGTATCAAGCATTTCCTAAATGCGAATTGGGCATTTACCAAATGCAATTAGCACAAACTAAAGTTTGGTAGTAACCATGTGCAAATTTAAAAAATGCATTACAAGTACATTTTTAAAATTGACATGTAGCACACACATGTGTGTGCCACACATGTCTGTAAAAATATTTTTGGGGTGCAGCAGAGGGGGCCTTAGGCCCCCAGCACCCTGGGATTTGCATTTCCTAAATTGCGAATTCCTAGCTGGAATTCGCAATTCGGGAAATGGAAAACTATTCGCAAAAGGCTCATAGGTGCAAATGGGGTCAGATTCTCTATTTGCGATTCGGTAATAGCATTTGCGAATTTTAAGAAATCGCTATTACCGAATCGCAAAATTCATACATCCCATTTTGCATTTCTTAAATAGCGATTTCTTAAAATTCGCTATTTAAGAAATGCAAAGCGGATCTTTGATACATCTGGCCCCAAGTCACATCTCTGGTAGCCGCTCCAGAAGTTTTGCTGCTACCGAACACTGGGCACCCCAAAGCATATTAGAGAGTGTACTGCACGATAGGGCTACCCAGCCATATCATATAGTAAAACCAAATCCTCACAAGGCTCTACACAACCAAGGGCCTGTGTTCATCAACTACTGCATGAACCTCTACCAGCCAGCCAGACCTCTGCGTTCCGCATCCCGCTCCATCACCCACACCTCTGCGTCCACTGAAGCAGAGGACGCTCATTCTCCTACCTCACAGTAAAGACAAGGAATGACCTCCCCCTGCAGCTCTGGACCTCTCCTTCTGTACGGGGAGTTCTGTAAAGTGCTAAAGTCATGCTGTTCGCCAGTCCCTTGGGCAAGTGCCTGGATACCCTCTCGGGTGATAATCAGCGCTATATAAATCAACTGAGCAGGCAAGAGTGTGGCATGGGGAGCAGGCGAGAGTGTGGCATGGGGAGCAGGCGAGAGTGTGGCATGGAGAGCAGGCGAGAGTGTGGCATGGGGAGCAGGCGAGAGTGTGGCATGGGGAGCAGGCGAGAGTGTGGCATGGAGAGCAGGCGAGAGTGTGGCATGGGGAGCAGGCAAGAGTGTGGCATGGGGAGCAGGCGAGAGTGTGGCATGGAGAGCAGGCGAGAGTGTGGCATGGAGAGCAGGCAAGAGTGTGGCATGGAGAGCAGGCGAGAGTGTGGCATGGAGAGCAGGAGAGAGTGTGGCATGGGGAGCAGGAGAGAGTGTGGCATGGAGAGCAGGCGAGAGTGTGGCATGGGGAGCAGGCGAGAGTGTGGCATGGGGACCAGGCGAGAGTGTGGCATGGGGGAACAGAGGTGGCAAAAAGGCTATGGAGGCGGAAAAGAACCAAAGGAGCAAGAGACATTCATTCTGACAGTAAAAAAATGGAAAGAATAGTGATGAAGTGTAACTGAGGTAAAGTGTGAGTCTAAAAGAGACCAATCATGTGAAAAGATGATCCCGTGTAAGAGAGAGTGAGAGAGGACTAGAGAGAGTGAGAAAAGCAGGGTGAAAAGGAACAGAAAAACCAGTAGCATGTTGCAAAAGAAAGACCACAGTAAAAGCCCTCAGGGATATGTGCTGATGGTGACAAAGTGTGTTCTCCAGTCAGTAGCTGCATCAAGGCACAGACATGGGAAATGACCCATGCCAAGAGCAGCTCCACTGGGGCTGAGCTGCAGAGATTCCTTCCACATCACTTGCCAGGGACCCATCAGAAATACTGAAATACTGAGCAGCATCTCAGAGGGCTGCTGCAGCCGAGAGTTTAAACACTAAATGTAAATGAGAAACTGGGTTTGAGCTGAGATGACTCACATATGTAAATAAAGTTTTTGTGTTTGCAGATCATATAAATTTAAAACTGCTTCATATATATAGCGCGAGTGTGGGTAGCAGTGTAGGATATCAGGTGAACACAGCACCAGCAGAAATGGCGTCTACCGCTGACCTCAAGGCGCTCTATGACCAGCATTTGGATGCAAGAAAAATGGTGGCAATGTATTTGTCTCCAACATCTGAATATCATGTTGATTCTTTTATTCAAGCGATTCCTCATGTGCACAACTTCTTCTCATCAGGTATGTACTGTCTCCCTTTCACCAGTATGACGTCATGGAAGTTGGTCCTACGTCATAGAGCTATTTGCAACTGCAGCACCAGCCTTCTAGCACAAATATTTATTTTCCCAACTCTTCAGTGATCTTTGTGGTTACAGTTGTAAAAAGATTACGTTGCGTTGCGCTTGCACCACACACTGTAGTGCATGCGTGACGCAACTCTTAAAGCAGGTTTATGAAGCCACACAAGGACACCTTATGGTCCATAGGATAAATCTGGAGTAACGCAGAGCTGCACAAATCTCTCTGATGCGATACTCTGCCCCAGGGAGGAGTTCCATGGGCGTTGCATGGGTGTTCCAACACAACTCCCATGGACTGTCAAATTGGGAATGCACCAAAATGCTATCCCTCCCCAGCACACATAGAAAGAGAAATATGCCTCCTGGATTGTTTTTGTGCAGGAAGGTGTCCCTTCCCTCTTTTGATGTGTGCGTCTGATGCAGATTTACCAGAGAAACGTGGGAATGGGAAAGAGGAAAAAACGCGGGTAAATAAAGTCCTTTCTCTTCCTTACTCCTCTCCTGGGGAGGCGTGTATTTTTGGTGCATTCGTGGGTTTATCTGGTAAATTTGCATTCTGTAGCACACATAGAGGAAAGACCCTCTCAGGACTGTTTTTGTGCAGCAAGGTTCCCATTCCTGCACAAAAACAACCCTGCATGCAATGCAAGCACGCTTGTACAGGGTGCATGGGTGCCTGTGTTGGCACTAGACAGCCCATTGTGCGCCATTGCAGGGCAAAGGACAGGGATGCACATCTTACCTTAAAAACTGCACATTCCTGCCCTTTGCCAGTGATGCAGGGCAGCAAGGTAACTTGGCCCCCACTTATGGCCCACAATGTGTGCAATGTACTCGAGTAAATGTCTGTTTTTTTTTCTTTTTTATGAATCTGGGCCATGATTGTTCTTGATTCAAATTTGTATTCAGTTTGTTTTTTAAATCTCTTCCCTATAACAGGGAATATAACTAAATGCTTTCCTACCAGTTATTTTCCTGGCTGCACAAGTATGACACTTATTTTTATCGGAGATATACGATTTCAATAAAACACATTTTTGAGTCACAATCTTTGTATACTACGGGGCATATTTACAAGGAACTGACGCATGGTCACCGATGCCTTGCGTCACCCTGTATCCCCCTAACGCCACCATGTTAGCGTGTTAGCACTGTATTTACAATACACCCCACCATGGCCCACATTAGGACAATAGTGCTACGCTATTGTGGCCCTTTGCTGGATTAGCGCCAAAAATGTTTGCGCTAGTCTAGCAAAGCTCAGGGAGGCCCATAAGCTAATGCACTAGCGTCACTGAGCAGCCGTTAAAAAATGACTCTAGAATGGTGCAGTGAAACCTTGTAGATTTGATCACTCCATTTGCTTGGGCCTCCTGCGGCGGAACGCCTCTTTCATACATTATACTTGGCTCGGGTACAATGTGGAGCGTGGGTTACAAAGTGGTGCAATGCAAGCACATGGCGGTGGTTGGGGGACTGGTTACCGCTGCCTGAGCACACAAAACAATTACGCTGAGGCGGCGTAGGGCCTTGGAAATATACCCCTATGAGTGAAAACAAATGCAGTAAGTATTGAAAAGATGTCTCTGTTTCTTAATCTGTGTTGAGCCAAGAAGAAAGAGCAGTTGATGCTGTCCTGGTGAGTGAGTGCAAGATGTTGCAGAAGTGATGCAGTCGGGAGTAAATATTCTAGACACATCGAGGTTTGGGACTCACCTGCTCTCTTCAAGGTCCCAAACTCTTAAATGCAGTACATCAGTTGTTCCCAACCTTTTGACTTCTGTGGACCCCCATTTTATCAATACTGGAGCCCAGGGACCCCCACTGAATCATTATTGGAATACGGGGACCCCCGAGGAGTCATTACTGATAGCTGGGACCTAATATTATTAAATGTTTTAAGCATCCGCGGACCCCCTGAAGAGGCTTCGCGGACCCCCTGGAGTCCCAGGCCCACAGGTTGGGAACCACTGCAGTACATCACCTCTGTAGTGGGAAGGAGACCTCAGAGGCAATCACTCCAGGTCTGCTGTGCACAGAGATTCAGGAGGATGCTGTCAAAATGTCATATTTCTAAAGTTTGAAGAAGGTGATATTGACAATCGTGAAAATCGTAAAAACGGGTCCATTTCTTCTGAATGGAAGCTTTGTCCTGAGTTACAAAAACAGGAGAAAGTTACAAGCATAGAAATGACCTATGTGTGATGCCAGTTTACACTTTTTCCATAGTTCACAAACACTTCCTGTTTATATAGACACCCCTTACATCATAGACACACCGATAAAGGTGAGGGAAACCACTAACGAGCCAGACATACTCCTGCGTTGCTATTACTATCTGTTTATACTCTGCGGGGCACATGTATCAGTATTTCACGCAGCACAAGATGCCCCCTTGGCCAGTATTTTACATAATATGGCACATTCCTGTCCTTTCCCTGCACTGGCTCCCTCTGGCTGCCTCGTGCCAATGGGGGCACCCTTGAGCCGTGGCGCAAGGGTGCCTACGAGGTAGGAAGGGGCAGCCACACTCCACCCATGGAAAGCCTTCCCAGGCAGAGTACCTCAAGGAAGAGACTTGCTCTGCCTTGTGTTGCTCCGGATTTATTAAGCCATGCGGGGACACACACCATGTGGGGACACACACCATGCGGGGCCACACACCATGCGGGGCCACACACCATGCGGAGCACACACCATGCGGGGCCACACACCATGCGGGGACACACACCATGCGGGGCACACACCATGCGGGGCCACACACCATGCGGGAACACACACCATGCGGGGCCACACACCATGCGGGGACACACACCATGCGGGCCACACACCATGCGGGGCCACACACCATGCGGGGCACACACCATGCGGGGACACACACCATGCGGGCCACACACCATGCGGGGCACACACCATGCGGAGACACTCAACATGCGGGGCCACATACCATGCAGGGCCACACAACATGCGGGCCACACAAGATGGCCTTGCCTGGCTTGATAAATATGACTTTTTTGTTGCAGCAACACAAAGACAAACATGGCCCCATGTTTCTGAAAAAAAAAATCAGTGGACTCGCGCCATGGTAAAAGATTTCGTAAAATACTTTGACGAGTTGGTGAAATAATAAAAATCGGAATGACCAGATATTAGGTCCAGATTGTGACCTATCCATCACACACTGTGTCAGTGACGCCAATGGCGATCCAGTGGGCGTGCTTCTCAGTGCACCACGGCGAGCACTGGGGCAGGTCGAAGGCAGACTGCGCTTGACTGCTGTACAATGTGTTAGTACATGTGAAGTCTGTAGCAGTCCAGTTGTATAAAGATAACAGTGTTACCTGTAATATAGGGTCAGACTTATTTTGGTAAATACAGTGCAGTGGCGACGGGGATACGTTTTTAACCACAGATGCACAGAGCACAAACTGCCTGAATGTGATCTCCTGTAAGTGTCCTTTGTGGCCCAGGGATGGCGTCACCATCCGATAACCTGCATCATCAATCGGTAGTGTATAAAATGGGGAGTCCCTGGCAGAGAGTGCTGTGAACCCCTTCACCTCCACTGATGCCCTTTGAACTCAGTGTGTGGATGACGCCAGTGATCCAGGAGATCAGTGCCTCGTAGGTGAAGCCCACCCAGCAGGGATGGTGCACGTAAGGTGGTCTCTTGTTGCACTGTGCTGGTCCCAGAGAGAGTCTGAAACACTTTCTCCCCCTGAAACATGTGGCCTACGAAGGGTAATAGTTTCAGTCCATGCAGCAACATCTGGAAAGCCCATCCATGTGTCTGCATGTTTTCTTTGAGTACCTTCCACTGCTGGCAGGGGGCGAGCTACTCTGTCTCCTGGTTACTCCATATGATGATTGCTGAGTACCTCTCACTGCTGGCAGGGGGTGAGCTTCTCTGTCGCCTGAGTTACTCCATGTGGTGTTTCATGAATACCTTCCACTGCCACCAGCTCATGAGCTTCTCTGTCTCCTAGTAACTCTACATGGTAATTCTTGAGTACCTTCCACTGCAGCCAGCAGGTGAGCAACTCCGTCTCCTAGTAATGCCGTATGGTGTTTCAGGAATAGCTATCACTGTTGCCAGCGGGCGAGCTTCCCTGTCTCCTGAGTTACTCCATTTGGTGTGTCTTGAATACCTTCCACTGCAGATAGCAGACAAGCTTCTCAGTTTCCTGGTTACTCCATATGGTGTTTCCTGACAACCTTCCAGTGCAGCCAGCTGGTGAGCTTCACTGTCTCTTGGTCACTCCATATGGTGTTTCCTGAGTACCTATCACTGCTGCCAGGGGGCGAGCTTCCATTTCTCCTGAGTAATTCCATATGGTGTCTCCTGAGTACCTTCCACTGCAGGCAACAGGCAAGCTTCTCTGTCTCCTAAGTTACTACATGTGGTGTTTCCTGAGTACCTTCCAGTACCAGCAGGGGAGAAGTTTCTCTTTCTGAGTACCTTCCACCGCTGCTAGCGGGCGAACTTCTGTCTCCTGAGTTATGTCATATGGTGTTTCCTAAGTACCTTCCACTGCCACCAGGGGGCGAGATTCTCTGTCTCCTGGTTACTACATATGGTGATTCCAGAGTACCTTTCACTGCCGGCAACGGGCGAGCTACTCTGTATCCTGAATTATGTCATATGGTATTTCATGAGTACCTTCCACTGCTGGCAGTGAACGAGCTTCTTGTTTCCTGAGTTATGCCATATGGTGTTTCATGAGCACCTTCCACTGCATCCTGGGGTGAGGTTCTCTGTCTCCTGGTTACTCCATATGGTGTGTCCAGAGTACCTATCACTGCCGCCAGCGGTCGAGCTTCTCTGTCTCCTGAGTTACTCTATATGGTTACTTTTGAGTACCTTCCACTGCAGGCAGCGGGTGAGCTTCTCTGCCCCTGGTTACTCCATATGGTGTTTCCTGAGTACCCATCATTGCCGCTAGCGGGTAAGCCTCTCTGACTCCTACGTTACTACGTGTGGTTTTCCTGACTAACTTCCGGTGCCAGCAGGGGGGAGCTTCTCTGTCTTCTGGTTACTCCATCTGGAGTTTCCTGAGTACCTTTCACTGCGGCCAGTGGGGAAGATCCTGTCTCCTGAGTTATTTTATATGTTTTTTCCCTAGTACTTTTCACTGCCGTCAGGGTGCGAGCTTCTCTCATCTCCTGAGTTATGTCATGTGGTGTTTCCTGATTATCTATCACTGTCGGCAGGGGGTGAGCTTCTCTATCTCCTGAGTTACTTCATATGGTGCTTCCTGAGTACCTTACATAGCCACCAGGGAGTGAGCTTCTTTGTCTCCTGAGTTATATCATGTGGTGTCTCTTAAGTACCTTCCACTGCAGGCAGCGGGCAAGCTTCTCTAGCTCCTGGTTACTCTATAAGGTGTTTCCTGAGTACCTATCACTGCTGCCAGCGGGAGAGCTTCTCTATCTCCTGGTTACTCCATATGGTGTTTCCGGAGCACCTATCACTTCCACCAGCGGGTGAGCTTCTCTGTATCCTGAGTTACTCCACACTGTGTTTTCTGAGTACCTATCACTGCTGCCAGCGGGCCAGCTTCTCTATCTCTTAAGTTACTAGATGTGGTGTTTCCTGGGTACCTTCCAGTGCCGGCAGTGGGGGAGCTTCTCTGTCTCCTGGTTACTCCATATGGTGTTTTCTGAATCCCTTCCACTGCTAGTAGCGGGCAAACTTCTGTCTCCTGAGTTATGTCATGTGGTGTTACCTAAGTACCTTCCAGTGCCAGCAGGGGGGGAGCTTCTCTGTCTCCTGGTTACTCCATATGGTGTTTCCTGAGTACTTTGCACTTTGTCTCGTGGTTACACCTTACGATGTTTCCTGACTACTTTCCACTGCAGCCTGGAGGTGAGCTTCTTCATTTCCTGGATACTTCATATGGTGTTTTCTGAGTAACTTCCACGGAAGGCAGAGGGCAAGCTTCTCTGTCTCCTAAGTTATGTCATATGGTTTTTCCTGATTATCTTCCACTGCCAGCAGGGGGTGAGCTTATCTGTCTCCTGGTTACTCCATATGGTGTTTCCTGAGTACCTTTCACTGTCAGCAGGGGATGAGCTTCTCTGTCTCCTGGTTACTCCATATGGTGTTTACTGACAACCTTCCACTGCAGCCAGGAAGCGAGCTTCTCTGTCTCCTGGTTACTCCATATAGTGTTTCCAGAGTACTTATCACTGCCACCAGCGGGTAAGTTTCTGTGTCTCCTGAGATACTCTATATAGTTTCTCTTGTGTACCTTCCACTGCAGGCAGTAGGTGGGCTTCTCTATCTCCTGGTTACTCCATATGGTGTTTCCTGAGTACCTGTCACTGCCACCAGGGAGCGAGCTTCGTTATCTCCTAAGTTACTACATGTGGTGTTTCCTGAGTACCTTCCAGTGCCAGCAAGGGGGTTGGGGGTTCTCTGTCTCCTGGTTACTCCATATGGTGTTTTCTGAATACCTTGCACTGCTAGTAGCGGTTGAACTTCTGTCTCCTGAGTTATGTCATATGATGTTACCTAAGTACCTTCCACTGCCAACAGGGGGCGAGCATCTCTGTCTCCTGGTTACTCCATATGGTGTTTCCTAAGTACCTTCCACTACCACTAGGGGGCCAGCATCTCTGTCTCCTGGTTACTCCATATGGTGTTTCCTGAGTACCATCCACTACCACCTGCGGGTGAGCTTCTCTGTCTCCTGAGTTACTCAACATGGTGTCTCTAGAATTCCTACCACTGCAGGCAGCAGGCAAGCTTCTCTGTCTCCTGGTTACTCCTTATGGTGATTGCTGAGTACCTCTCACTGCTGGCAGGGGGTGAGCTTCTTTGTCTCCTGAGTTACTCCATATGGTGTTTCCTGAATACCTTCCACTGCCAAGTGGGGACAAGCTTCTTTGTCTTGTGTTTACTCATATGATGTTTCCTGGATACTTCATATGGTGCAGGCAGAGGGCAAGCTTCTCTGTCTCCTGAGTTATGTCACATGGTGTTTCCTGAGTACCTATCACTGTCAGCAGGGGATGAGCTTCTCTGTCTCCTGGTTACTCCATATGGTGTTTCCTGACAACCTTCCACTGCAGCCAGGGAGCGAGCTTCTCTGTCTCCTGGTTACTCCATATAGTGTTTCCAGAGTACCTATCAGTGCCACCAGCGGGTGAGCTTCTCTGTCTCCTAAGTTACTCCATTCAGTGTTTTCTGAGTACCTACCACTGCTGCCAGCGGGCGAACTTCTGTGTCCTGAGTTATGTCATATGGTGTTTCCTAAGTACCTTCCACTGCCACCAGGGGGCGAGCATCTCTGTCTCCTCGTTACTCCATATGGTGTTTCCTGGGTACCATCCACTACCACCAGCGGGTGAGCTTCTCTGTCTCCTGGTTACTCTACATGATAATTCTTGAATACCTTCCACTGCAGCCAGCAGGTGAGCAACTCTGTCTCCTAGTAATGCCATATGGTGTTTCCGGAGTAGCTATCACTGCCGCCAGTGCGCAATCTTCTCTGTCTTCTGAGTTACTCCATGTGGTACTACCTGAGTACCTTCCACTGCCAGAAAGGGGCAAGTTTCTTTGTCTCGTGGTTACTCCATATGATGTTTCCTGACTACTTTCCAAGGCAACCTGGAGGTGAGCTTCTTCGTTTCCTGGATACTTCATATGTTGCTTTCTGAGTACCTTTCACTGCCGCCAGTGGGCAAGCTTCTCTGTCTCCTGAGTTATGTCATATTTTCTTTCCTGAGTATCTTCCACTGCCACCAGAGGGCGAGCTTCTCTGTTGTCTGGTTACTCCATATGGTGTTTCCTGAGTATCATCCACTGCCGCCAGTGGGTGAGCTTCTCTGTCTCCTGGTTGCTACATATGGTATTTCCTGAGTACCTACCACCACAGCCAGCAGGCAAGGATCTCTCTGGCCTAGTATCACCATATGGTGTTTCCTGAGTAACTTCGATTGATACCAGCAGGTGAGCTTCCCTGTCTTCTGAGTTACTCCGTATGATACTGCCTGGCTAACTTTCACTGCCACCCGGGCGATCTTCTCTGTCTTCTGGCTACTCCATATGGTGTTTCCTGAGTACCTTCCATTGCTAGCAGAGGGCGAACTTCTCGCTCTCCTGGTTACTCCACATGGTGTTTCCTGACTACCTTCCACTGCCGGCATGGGCCATGGTTCTCTGTCTCCTGGTTACTCCATATGGTGTTTCCTGAGTACCTTCCACCGCCAGGAGTGAGCTTCTTTGTTTTTTGAGTTACTCCATTTGGTATTTCCTGAGTACCTTTGGCTTCTACCAGAAGCGGGGGTTCTCCTTCTCTTTGCTGGGCTTCATTTGAAAGTTCACAGGTACCACTATCGCCAGATGGTATGTGTACATTTGCTCAACAGCCACTCCCATGACAGTCTGTATGACCACTACATGACTACATGCTCAGTAGCCTGAACCATCATTTGACCCTCACTCCTTCATCATTCCTGACTTGACACTGTCTAAATCAGGAAGATGTGAAGCTAGCCAAGTCAGGAGGCTTCTGCAAGGATAGACCAGTGTTTGTCTGTCACCTCTATTGTATAACTGACATTAATAGGTCTATGCTCACAAAAGTGAGGAGCGATAGTGATTATTTAATGAAGCATTAAAACTATTTTAAAATAAGTGTGCATGTAAAAATAAATATATTAAATTACAGTAACTATATGTTTCCCAAGTTTAAATTAAAGAAATAAATCCCCACGTACTGTAAAAATATTTTATTAAATTACTAATTATTCAAAGTAATTTACACAATTAATTAAAAGTAATTTAAATACATTTAATAACATTGTTACATTATTTTAAAATGGCGTGGATGGCACTGCGCTAATCCTATGCTTAAAGACTGCCAGAACATCAGACATTCAAGGTGAGCAGACTCAGAGTGTCGCTGGTGTTTTAGGGTGCTCATATAAAGGATCTGTTCTCTACCTAAGCCTGGAAAATAACCAGAGTTCCAAGTTTTGATTTTGTGAATATACGTTTTTAATTTTTTTTAATTAAGGTAAGATAGTATTACAATTCATAACTATAACACCACTTTAACTTTTGTGTTTTTTTTCAGTGAATTTCTATGTTTTTAAATGTAAAGTAAGATGTCCATTGTCATCTGCCACTTCTAGCTTTGTGTGGGTGGCACTTATCTAATCTATGCTTGAAGACTTTGCTGTAAAAACAAACATTTGAAGTGAACAGATTCAGAGTGCCGGTGGTGCTCTAAAGTGCTCATAAAAAGAAGATGCTCTCCACCTAACCTTGTGAACTACCCAGAGTTCCCTGCTTCTTTTTTTGCAAATTTAAGTTTTCTTTTTAACTTAAAGTAAGACAATTCCTAACTATAAACATTACTTTAATCCAAGTTTTTTGTGAATTTCTACGGTAAGATATCCATTCCTGCGCGTGGCGTGGGGCCGGCTCTTCCTCAACAGACACCATTTGCACAGTGTACTGTCGCCCTGTGATGTTAGTGAGCACTGACGTTTACTTGCTCTAAGGTGAATTTCGCTAAGCAGACATGATGCAAATTGGGTCTCTTGTTGAGTCTATCCTCACTCAAGGCAGTGTAGTTCAACTTTTCACATCATGCCCAATCCTTCTGAGGACCTCAGAGAGAATCCCTGGAGACTGCGGGGGAGGATGGTTCTGAAAGGAAGGTAGGGCAGAAGAAACAGTGCTAAACAACAGTTACAGGCTCCTGAGCAATGGAGCTTTACCATAAATGCAAATTGCTTTGCGCCTGCAGTATGTTTTCTGTTTCAGCCTTACACGGGTACCAAGAAAGGAATACAAGACTAAAGTATGATGTATGCTAGAGGCATACAGCCCCCCCCCCAAGCGACCAGGAGAATATGAGTAAATCACAGTAGGTTTCGCAGATCACACACTGAAACAAGAAGAAAAACCATGCAAAACCCAGAAGAGACTGCAAGACCCCAACAGTAGATTCCTGGACAAGACCACCTATAGAGGAAGGGGACCAAGACCAAGAAGCACAGAGGAGTCCAGGAAAAGCAGGAGCCCCTGCCAACCCAGATGAAGGTGCAAAAGGAGAACCACAGGTGGAGAAGAAAAGTCAGTACTGCACCCAAGAAGATGAAGTTGGGTTCCTGGAGGGTACAAGTAATGTCCCACGCTGAATGGAGGATTGCAGTTGTTGGAGTCCGCCAACAAGCCTTGGCACAAGCAAAGCTTGAGGTTAGCGGAAAGTGATGCCGACGTGGACCGGGTGGACTCTACACAGGATGGGGAATCAGAGGGGGCCCTCAGAGTCATAGAGAGCCCACAGAACTCCAGGCAGCGCATGCAGGAGTCCCACAGAATAGGGACAAAAAAAGTTGTAGAAGAGTCCTATGCAGAACTATGAAAAAGGCTCCCATGCCGCCGGAGAACGACTCAGGAAGCTGTGCATTACAGGATAGAATGTTGGGGGCCGTAGCTTCAAGATGCAGGAAGACCTTGGAGGAAGGATGCCAACATGCCTTGGCAGCTGCAAAAGATGCAATGCAAGGGGGTACTGTCTTGCATTGAGAGGCAAGGTCTTACCTCCACCAAAGTTGGACAGCTGGAAGAAAGGACCGTCGGGACCACTTAAGTCCACCACCTGTGATGCAGGATTCACGCAGCTCAGCAGGAGAGGGGATCCATGCAGCCACTTGTCATTGCAGTCAGTGCCTGCTGTAGCAGTGGAGTGACTCCTTCTCCCCCAAGGAAGATTCCTTCACTCTTCTGGTGCAGACTGAAGACGGGCTTTCCTCAGGATGCACAACTGGGAAACGGTTGCATTTGCTGTCAGGAGCTGAACATACAATGTTGCAGAAGACATCTTGCTTCTTTGTTGCAGTTTGGAAAGTCCAGATGCAGTTTCTTCAGTGAGAAGTCAAAGTGGAGGATGCAGAGGATTCCTGCTGGAGTCTTACAATCTGAATCTGAGGAACCATCAAAAGGAGAGACTCTAAATAGTCATGAAAGGTAAATTGGTCACCTGACCAGGTAAGCACTTATCAGGGGAGGGCTCTGATGTCACCTGCTGGCACTGGCCACTCAGAAGCTCCCAGAGTTCCCTGCCAACCTTGAATCCAGGATGGCAAAACCTAGGGACCCTCTGGAGGAGCTCTGAGCACCATCCCTGGGGAGGTGATGGACAATGGAGTGGTCACTCCCCTTTCCTTTGCCCAGTTTCTTGCCAGAGCTGATGTAGACTGGTTTATGCAAGGAGGGCATCAAATGTACCCTTCAAAGCATTTCCAGTGGCTTAGGGAGGCTACTCCTCCCAAGCCTCTAACACCTATTTCTAAAGGGAGAGGGTGTAACATCTCTCTCCCAAACAAAACCATTTTTTATGCCTTCCTGGGCTTGAACTTCTCAAGCAACAGGAGGGCAAAAAACCTGTCTGTGAGGTGGCAGCAACTTGGGTTGCCTGGAAAACCTCAGAAGGCTGTAATGGCAGTAATGGGGGTCCTCCGAGGAGCCCCCAGAGTGCATGGGATCATACAACCAATGCTTGTAAAAGTGGGGCTATGATTCCTACATCATATGTAGCTGGACATAGGTAGTGACCTATGTTCAGTACTTACGTAAAATGGCATCCCCGCACCCACAAAGTCTGGGGAAATGGTGGTGGGGGTTGTGGGGGCACCTCTGCTAGTGCAGGGGTGCACTCATTCCCAGGTACTTCGCACCCTTCCCTCAGGGCTGGAGGGCCTGCTATAGGGGTGACTTATAAGTGACCTGGTGCGGTGTAAATGGCAGTAAAAGGGTGCTTACATCTTTACAGGAATTCTACGACGGCTGTCCTGCATAAGCCTTTGCATGGGCTCCCTATAGGTGGCAAAACTTATGCAGCAGTCCATAGTGATCCCCTGGAACCCCAATGCCCTGGGTTCCTAGGTACCATATACTAAGGACTTATAAGGAGGCACCAGTATGCCAATTGTGGATGAAATACTCTGTTAACAGAATCCAACAACCATTTAGAAGGGAGAGATCATAACTACTGGGGTCCTGATTAGCAGGATCCCAGTAGACACAGTCAAGCACACTGACAAACAGGCCACAAGTGAGGGTAACCAAGCTAGAAAGAGGCTACTTTTCTACGAACACCCCCTCCCAATTGAAATCCTTTGTTCTTCCTTCCCGGGCTCAAGCTTTTCAAGCAACAGGAGGGCAGAAACCTATCTGGGAGGAGGCAGCAGCTGGGGCTGCCTGGAAGCCCTGAGAAGTCTGAAATGGCAATACTGGGGGTCCACTAAGAAGCCCCCAGAGTGCATGGAATCATACAACCAATGCTTGCAAAAGCTTTGGAGTATGATTCAAATATGTTTGATACCAAACACACCTCAGTTCGGAGTTACCATTATTTAGCTGGACATAGGTAGTGACCGAAGTCCAGTACATGTGTAAAATGATGTCCCCACACTCACGCAGTCCGGGAAAATGGGCCTGGAGTTCGTGAGGGCTCCTATCCTTGTGCAGCAGTGCCCTCACACACAGGTACTTTGCACCCTGGCCTCTGCGCTGGAGGCCCTACCATACGTGTGACTTATAAGTGACCAGGTGTAGTGAAAAATGGCAGTGAAAGGGTGCTTGCACCGTTTCACCCAGGCTGCAATGGCAGTCCTGCAGAAGCATTTGCTTGGGATCCCTATGGGTGGCAAAAATATATGCTGCAGCCCATAGGGATCCCCTGGAAACCCAATGCCCTGGCTACCTAGGTACCATAAACTACCAACTTATAATGGGGCACCTGGGTGCCAATTGTAAATGAAATACTTAGTTTTCGGTGAGAGCGCATAACCACTGGGTTCCTGGTTAGCAGGATCCCAGTCAACACAGTCATGTACACTGACATCAAGCAGTAAAAGTTGATAATCATGCCAAGAAAGAAGGTACTTTCCTACACAACACCCCTCCCCAAACGAGGGACATGAAGGCTAACCTTGCCCAGATGAGTCTTCCCTGTCTAAGTGGAAATATCTAGAGAATCCATCTGCATTGGAGTGGTTACTCCCAGATCGATGTTCCACTGTAAAGTCCATACCCTGTGGGGAAATGGAGCGCCTCAACAATTTGGGGTTTTCTCCTTTCATTTGCTTGAGCCACAAGAGAGGTTTGTGGTCTGCCTGAACAATGAAGTGAGTACCAAAGAGGTATGGTCTCAACCTCTTTAAAGCACAGACCATAGCAAAGGCCTCCATCTCTATGGCTGACCAACGCTTTTCTCAGGGGGTCAACCTCCTGCTAATAAAAGCTTCTGGTTGATCCTGGCCCTCTGTATTGAGTTGTGAGAGAACTGTGCTAACCCCTACTTCTGAAGCATCAGTCTGAACTATGAACTTCTCGGAGTAGTTTGGGTTCTTTAGGACAGGTGCAGAGCACATGCCCTGTTTAAGTTCCTCAAAAGCTTTCTGGCAGCTAGCTGTCCATAATACCTTTTTAGGCATCTCCTTGGTGGTGAGGTCATTAAGAGGGGCTGCAATGGATCCATAGTTCTTAATGAAATTCCTGTAATACCGAGTGAGACCTAAGAAGGCTCTAACCTGGGTCTGCGTGGTAGGGGGAGTCCAATCCAAAATGGTTTGGATCTTCCCCTGTAGTGGCTGAATCTGTTCCCCACCTACTAGGTGTCCCAGATAAACCACCTTCCCCTGTCTCATCTGGCACTTTGAAGCCTTGATAGTAAGGCCTGCCTTTTTCAGAGCCT
This sequence comes from Pleurodeles waltl, assembly GCF_031143425.1. Classification (NCBI taxonomy): domain Eukaryota; kingdom Metazoa; phylum Chordata; class Amphibia; order Caudata; family Salamandridae; genus Pleurodeles; species Pleurodeles waltl. The sequence continues at coordinate 1,191,669,051 of NC_090439.1, forward strand.
CCAAAACTTCCCAAAGATGGACCAGGTGGTCATCCCAGGTGGAGCTAAAGGCAACTATGTCATCTAGATATGCTGCACTAAAGGCTTCCAGGCCTTGCAGGACTGTATTCACCAACCTTTGAAAAGTGGCAGGTGCATTCTTCATACCAAAGGGCATTACTGTGGGATGCCAGTGCCCTCCAATGGTTGAAAATGCTGTCTTCGGTTTAGCATCTTCTGACAACTTAATCTGCCAATAGCATGCAGTTCAGTCAAAAGTGCCTAGATACTTGGCAGAAGCCAGTGTATCTATGAGCTCATCTGCCCTGGGGAATGGTTTGGTTGATCGTCTGTCTTGGTTACTCTGTTGAGCCCTCTATAGTCAACAAAAAAACCTAATCTTTCCCCATTATGAGAGTATGGTTATGGGACCAGCATCACTGGGGATATCTGAGTGCTCAATGACTCCCAGGCCAAGCATTGTTTGCACCTCTGCTTTGATGCAATCCCTTACACAATCAGGTTGCCTGTAGATTTTACTCTTGAAAGGCAGACTGCCCCCTGCATCAATGGTGTATTCACACCATGTGGTTTGACCAGGTGTAAGGGAAAACAGTTCTGAGAATGGTCCTAGGAGATTTCAGAAGTCTTCCTTTTGAGACTGAGAAAGGCAGTCTGCTAAGACCACTCCCTCAAGTGAACCATCAGCTGCAGAATTGAAAAGAGGTCAGAGAGAGGATCATTCTCATCTTCCTGTCCCTCTTTAGTGGTCATGAGCAGGGTTAAGTCAGCCCTGTCATAGTAGGGCCTTAGGCGGTTCACATGAAGTACTCTGAGAGGACTTCTTGGAGTGCCAAGGTCAACTAAGTAGGTGATCTCACCCTTTGTTGCCACTATTATGTGTGGTCCACTTCATTTGTCTTGGAGTGCTCTTGGTACCACAGGCTTCAGGACTCACACTTTCTGCCCTGGTTGGTACACAGTCAGGACAGCCTTCTGGTCATGCCATTGTTTTTTGCAATTCTTGGCTTGCCAGAAGGTTCTTACTGGCCTTCTTCATGACTCAGCCATCCTCGATGTGAGGCCAAGAACATAATCCCTTATATCTTGTTTAGGGGTATCGAGGGGTTGCTCCCAACCCTCCTTTACAAGTGCTCATGGACCCCTAACAGGGTGACCGAAGAGGAGTGCAAAGAGGCTGTAGCCCACTCCTTTTTGGGGTACCTCCCTGTGGCCAAAGAGGAGGCATGCTAACAGGCCATCCCATTTCCTCGTGAGTTTTCAAAGAGTCCCATTATCATGCCTTTGAGTGTTTAATAAAATGCTCAACCAACCCATTTGTTTGGGGATGTCAAGGTGGGATGAATTTGTATGTTATACCACACTCTTTCCACATTGCTTTCAAGTATGCAGACATGAAGTTGCTACCCCTTTCTGATATTATCTCTTTGGGAAACCCACCCTGGAAAAGATTCCCAGTAGGGCTTTGGCCAGTGCAAGAGCTGTAGTGGTCCTCAGAGGTATGGCTTCTGGATACCTGGTGGCATGGTCCATCACCACCAGTATAAACCTGTTCCCTGAAGCTGTGGGAGTATCAAGGGGGTCAACAATATCAACCCCTAACCTTTCAAAGGGTACCCCAGTGGCAGTGAGATTAAGTGGGTCTTTGGGGTGACACCTGTCTTGCCACTGGCTTGGCAGGTGACACAGGAGCGACAAAACTCCTTTGTATCTTCTGACATATGAGGCCAGTGAAAGTGAGGGACCAGTCTGTCCCAAGTTTTATCTTGCCCCAGATGTCCAGCAAGGGGGGTGTCATGGACTAAGGGCAAGAAAAACTCCCTGTATTGCAGAGGGATGACCACTCTTCTGGTATCACCAGGTTTGGGTTCCCTGGATTGTGAATACAGGAGGTTGTGCTCTCGGTACACCCTGTGGGTGCCACTGACATCCACTTCTTCTTTGACAACTTGCTGTCTCAAACCTCAAGTGTGGGACAAGTCTGCTGAGACACACTGAACTCCTCCCTGGCAGGTACCCCTGCATCTACAAGTTCAGCTGTGTCAGCTTGAAGTTCTTCAGGTGTAGGTTGATTCCTCCTCCTCAAAGGGGGAATCATCAGTGGAGGAAGGGATAGGAAATACATCTTTACCTTTCCTAGCCCTAATTTTGGGAAGCTCTTGTTACACATTTTCAGGATCCATGTTTCCCTGTTTCCTTTGCTTCTTGGCCTGAGCCCTTTTTTAAAGCAAAGATATGCCCAGGAATGCCCAGCATGGCCCTCCAACTCTACTTCAGCCCAAATTGAAGTCTCCAAGTCGTTCCCTAAGAGGCACTCTATAGGTAGGTCTAAGGACACTGCAACTTTTTTAGGACCAGCGAACCCCCCCCCCCCCAGTTGAGATCAACAGATGCCATGGGGTGGCTCACAGTATTGTTGTGGGCGTCAGTCACTTAGTACTGGTGACCAAGTAGGTGTTGCTCAGGGGCCACTAGTTCTTCAGTCACCATTGTGATACTGGCACCTGTGTCCCTGAAGGCCTCAACCCGACACCATTTATTAGGGGTTGTTGCTTGTACTTATACATATAAAGGGGACAAGCAACAAGGGTGGCAAGGTCAATGCCACCATCAGAGACTAAAACAGCCTCAGTGGTTTCCGTAACTAAATCAACCAACACTACATTTCCCAGAGTGAGTCAGGCTACACCCTTCGACTGACTATTTGTAGAATGAGTTTTTCCACCACCACTGCTATTGCTAGGGGCACTAGCTGTAGCAGAGGGGGTAGTGGTGATGGGAGGTTTGGTGCTTATCTTAGGGCAAGAGCTGTCTCCTGCCCTGTGGCCTTTGGTTCAACAAATATAGCACCAAGACTTTTTGGTCTGATTGTGATGTGAAGAGGATTTAGACCCATCCCCAGAAGATTTTTGTGTGCCTGTAGACTCTTTACTTTTATCTTTGTCTCCACCTTTGTCATTAGACTTACCATCCTTCTTGTCCTTGTCACCCCCTGTATACGCGTTTCTGCTCACCCTTGTTCTGACCCATTTGTCTGACTTCTTTCCCAATTCTTGGGGAGAGGTCAGATCTGAGTCTACCAAGTACTGGTGTAATAAGCCAGACACACAATTATTCAAAATATGTTCTAATAGATTGTACATGCCCTCGTTGTCAGACACTTTGCTGCCATGCGACCAGCCTTGTAAAGCTTTAACAGAACAGTCCACAAAGTCAACCCAATCTTGTGAGGCCTCTTTTCAGGTCTCCATGAACTTGATTCTATATTGTTCAGTTGTGAGGCCAAAACCTTCAATATACCAGGTCACTTATAAGTCACCTCTATGGTAGGCTCTCTAGCCCAGAGGGCAGGGTGCAAAGTACCTGTGTGTGAGGGCACCCCTGCACTAGCAGTCATGCCCTCTCAAACTTCAGGCCCATTTTCCTAGACTTTGTGAGTATGGGGACGCCATTTTATGCGTGTACTGGACATAGGTTAATACCTATGTCCAGCTACATAACGGTAACTCCGAACATAGGCATGTTTGCAAGCATCGGTTGTATGATTCCATGCACTCTGGGGGCTTCTGAGAAGACCCTCAATATTGCCTTTACAGCCTTCTGATGGTTTCCAGGCTGCTCAGAGTTCCTCCAGAGGGTCCATAGGTTTTTCCAACTTGGATTCAAGGTTGGCAGGGAACTCCGGGAGCATCTGAGTAAACAGTGTGAGCAGGTGACGTCAGAGCCCCCTTCTGATAGGTGGTCACCCAGCTAGGTGACAATCCCCCTTTCAGGGCTATTTAGGGTCTATCTCTTGGGTGGTTCCTTAGATTCGGATTGCAAGACTCCAGCAGGAATCCTCTGCACCCTTCACTTCGACTTCTGACTGAAGAAACTGCATCTCTATGCTCCAGGTCCTGGCAAGCTGCAACAAAGAAGCAAGACACCTTCCAGCAAGTGCAACATTTCCCTGGTCATGAATCCTCTGAGGACAGCCTGTATTCAGCCTGCATCAGAAGGAAGAAGAAATCTCTCTTGGGGTGAAGGAGTCACTCCCATGTTTCTGCAGGCACCAACTTCCTCAACAACTGACTGCGCGGATCCCCTCTCCTGCTGAGTTACCTCGATCCTGCATCACGGGTGGTGGACTAAATTGGTCGCGACGGTTCTCTCTTCCAGCTGTCCAACTTGGGTGAAGGTAAGGCCTTGCTTGCCCACGCAGGACAATACTGCCGTACACCACATCCTTTGCAGCTGCAAGGCTTGTTGGCATCCTTTCCATGAGATCTTCAGGCATTTTGAAGCTCTGGCCCCAAGCACTCCGTCCTGCAATGCACAGCTCCCTGAGTGGTTCCACGGCAGCGTGGGAGCCTTTGTCGTAGTGCTGTGTGGGCATCTTCCTCGACCCTTGTGTCCCCGTCCTGTGAGTGCTGCCTGGGCTTCTGTGGGCTCTCTGGCTCCCCCTCCTTAGTAGAGTCCACCTGGTCCTTCCTGGTCACCAGTAGCTCCACTTTCCGCTAACTGTGAGTTTTGCGTGTGCCAAGACTTGTTGGCGGAATTCAAAGATGCAAACCCGACTTCAATCCTCAATCTGGTGCGCGACATCACTTGCATCCTCCAGAAACTCGACTTTGTCTTCTTGGGTGCAGTGCTGACTCTCCTTATTCCATGTCGATTCACCTCTTACGCCTTTAGTCTGGTGGGTAGGGGATCCTGCCCTTCTTGGACTCTTCTGTGCTTCTTGAACTTGGTCCCCTTCTTCCACAGGCGCTCCGGTCCAGGAATCCACTTTTGGTGTCTTGCAGTCTCTTCTGGGTTTTGTAATATTCTTCTTTTCTGTTCAGTGTGTTCAGGGAAACTTACTGTAATTTACTCCTGTTTTCCTGGTCGCTGGGGTGGGTTGTGGTACTTACCTTTGGGCTTTCCTTGTACTGCCAGCTCCCCTCTACACACTACACTTACCTAGATGGGGGACTGACTTTCACATTCCATTTTTAGGTCGAGCGTTAGCGTTCGATTTGTTGTATACTTTTAAGTATACTATACTGTGAGTTCCAGCGTTTTTATTTGTTGGTTCCAGTGTCCTTCAAAACTCCTTGCTTGCTAGTGGTCAGTTCTACCTCTTTGTCCTGCCTTTTTCTCTTTGGGAGCAGCACAAACTACTGTCTAATTACGGATGTCCTGTTTATCTCTTCTGTAATGGACTTTTTTCTCAGTATTTGCTTGTTTGTCTTACACTGTGGGCGTGTTCAGTCCCTCCTCCCCACCAGCTCCCTCTGTAAACATAAACCAACAGCAGAAGCGGGGTTTTCCAGGACCAGCTCGCCCTCCCACTCTTTTTATTTTCAGTCTGTGTGGCAAGAAAAGTCCAGTCAGTAATTCACAAGGCTAAGAGCTCTAACTCGAGCAAACACGAGACCACTGCATTCTAAATGCTGTTTTTTCTGATTTTTCCTTTTGTCTCTTCTTTGCAAACACGCTCACGGCTGCGGTGGTGCTTTGAATCGGCTCGCTTATGTCAACTGTTTTACTTTTTATTTTCAGTTTGTGTCGAAAGAAATGTCCAATTACGAATTTACCATTCTAATAGCTCTAACTTGTTCTGTTTTCATTCATCCACGCTGACGTGTTTTTTTTTGCAGCCCACAGTTCTCACAGCTGTTTGTTTTCCTTGCCCCGGGCGGCCCTTATCTTGTTCAAGTGGAAGTTTTTTTTAAGAGCACGGTGCGTGCCCCTCCTGCTGACATCACATCCATGGTCCACACAGGAAGCCGCACAACAGTGAGGAGGGCATTCGGGCATATGCTCAGGAAGCAAGGGCAGTGGCATGAACTGGGCAGGGCCCCCTCGTTGAGCAATGCTACTGACTGTGCATGTATGAGAAATGTTGCAAAAGTTAAGAAAAGCCTAAAAGCACACGTGGTCCACACCTTTCCATTTATGACAGGCGGGGGCTTCTGGAGAGCCAGGGAGGGGCGTGTAGAGGAAACAGAATTCCGATCAGGATGAGAACGGGGTTAAAGGGCCGCTGACAAACACCAGTGACCTGATTGCCTCTCCCCGGACTTCCCTCCTCTCCCCTCCCATTTTCTTTCATTATATTCTCTCCCTGTGTTCCCCTCTCTGTTTATTAACCTACTATACCGTCAGCACCCCAGACAGAAAAGGGGTGTGCTTACATGGATGCAGAATGTGAGGTCCGGCCCCCACCACAAGTCACATGTGCGGCTCTTTATCCGGAGCCTGCACTTCAACCTCTCAGCTTTATGAAAGGGCACTGAGCACAAGCACAAGACAAGCTGAAGACCCTTTAAAGCCTCTCAGAGTCAGGCTAGAGTGGGGTGGGGGTCTGTAGACTCCCAGCAGGGTATGGGTGCACACCCGCAATCTCTCACACAGACACAATACACTCCTAGCCAAAACACTAGCACTTGGAAACACAAATATGGACTGAGGCACATGAAACAAACCGGCTCTCACGCACACCTTATAACTCAAAACCTCAGTTTCATTAATTTGTGTTGATTTTCAAAAATTCCTTGAGCTCCATTGTACCAGTTGTTCGGGTGATGGGATGGTCCGTTGTACACAGCAGTGTTGCTCGATAGGTGGTGTCGTACGAGTTCTGTTGGCTGATGCTGCCCTTAATATATTGATTATGAGTGATGAAGTGCACAGCTGCGGAGAGTGGCAAAGATGCTGCGTCTAACATTGTTATCACCCGGGGGTCTGATCTGGTGTTCTGTTAAAATGTTGAACATATCAAAGAGACTGCCGAGCAATCCCACCTAGATAAAACATTTGCAAGTGTGCTAGGCCTCTGTCTCTTTTCATTACTATTTATTTTTTTTGCATTTCGGAGCATCTTTTTTCAGGTTTAGCTTTTACCAGAATGCAAAAAACAAACAAATACACGCAATTGGATAAATGACCCGCACTTTGAGATCTTTTGTGTGTCAGCCATGTAAAACATCTCAGTAATCCCATTCCCTTTACTCTATAACATCTCACCTGCGCCACAAGAATCTGAAGACAGTAAAGCAAAAACTAGATCCGGTCTGTCTTTAAAGTGCTGTCTGTGCAGCAGCCAGAGGCTTTTAAGCGCTATTTTTTGTGTAACAAAGACTGGAGCTTTGAATCTGCATGCCAGTATGAGGTTTTCACAGATGTAGTGACACACACATACATTTCCTTTAATAGTGCCTTGCATTCAGCACATGCAAACCCTGCTCTTTGCAGACATTTTTAAACAAGCATTTGCAATGCAATAGGTCTCGCATTTGCGAGAGTTAGAGCTATATACATTGTAAATGGCAATGTCTTTTATTTCTGTCTTTTGTTTTGGGGTGTAGAGGATGTATATGGTGTGGAGTGGAAATGTGTGGCTTGTATTTGAATTGTTACCCGTGGAACTGTGCAGTGTGGAATCGTGTGGTACAGAGTGTATTTGTGTAGTGGAATTATGTGGGATGGTGAATATATATGGGTGCGTTGTGCTGCCCTCTATGGGCTGTTTTGAGCATTGCAGACTAATGCCAAAAAAGTGTTCCTGATAAATGTTTTTTTGGGTTTACATGATGCTTGTATGTGTTTTATTAATATCTCCTTATTGCAGTTATGACCATGCTTTAGGCCAGCGTAACATCCTTATTACACTATGACTGCTTGAACACTCTTGATATGTTTGGGTGACACTTCTAGTTTACTTCTCTCGTTACTCCTCTGTGGCTGTCCTGTGTATTTTTGGAGGGAATTGTGTTAGCCAGCCAGAAAAGTGGTATTCTATTGGAATTAGCATGGCAGATTTAATTTGGAATGCTAAATGGAAACATTTTAAATTTTTGCTACAGATAGAGGAAGAAGATAAGTGGACGTGTTTTAGTTATATGCAGAGCCACTGGAATTATGTGGCAGGAAAGGACCAAATTAGGAGGCAGGATTGACCAATTTATGTGGCAAGAAAAACCCAATTATGCATTTACAATGCCAATAGTTCTAACTCTTGTAAATGCGAGACCTATTGCATTGCAAATGCTTGTTTTAGTGTATGGTTTGTGCTCCTCCTGGCCTATATCTCTCTATTGTGATTTTCACTAATTGCACTGTTTTCTAACTGTTTTTATGCCTATGTCTATGTACTAGTGTATATAATTTGTGTATTACGTACCTCCTAAGGGAGTATAGCATCTTCTTGTGTGTAAGTACTGTGTGACTACGGTGGTATTGCATGAGCCTTACATGTCTCCTAGATGAGCCTTGGCTGCTCATCCACAGCTACCCCTAGGAGCCTGGCTTCTAGACACTGTCTACATTTCACTAATAAGGGATACCTGGACCTGGTATACGGTGTAAGTACCACAGGTGCCCCCCACACACCAGGCCAGCCTCCTACATCTCATTATACTGTTTTGGTACTTGTTAAAGCTTTACACTTGTTCTTTTGAGGAAGCCTCACAGCTCTGAGCCACAATTACCCAGGGCTGAGTTAAGGTTTTACAAAAAAACCTGACTGAACCTGATACAGGTTTGTGTCATTATTACATGGTGAGGACGCTGAACCATACCATATAATAATCCGCACTTCCTCACATAAAACACCTCCAGGGAAAACTGTCCCAGCTGAATATAGGGCTGTCCCACAAGAACCCAAAAAACACACACCGCACACTGACCCATCAGTAAAGCCCCGTGGGCCCTGCATGATTTCTCCATTGGCCAGTCTGACCCTAGGTTCTGTTGTGACATGGAATCAAATACAAAAGGCTCTGTGGTCTGGAGGAACATGCCAGGACCTTTGGCTGAGGAGACCTCTAGTGTGTTGAACTTAGTAGCAGGACAGGCTCTTGTAACCAGTAACCTGCACTCAGATCTGTTTGAACCTGCACTGCAGGCTGGTGTGAGAGGCCTGAGACATGTTTTAAAAGCCTACTTTAGAGGGTGACACAATGAGTGCTGCAGACAATACTGGTAGCATTTCATTTACAGTACATGTTGCACCATATACTAGGGATTTATGAGTATAAACGTATGCCAATGATGTATAGACCAATCTCACTAAGTTTGAAGGAGAGATCACAAGTACTTTAGCACTAGTTAGCAGTGGTAAAGTTTGCAGAGTCCTTAGGCCAACAAAACCAATTACAGCAATACTAGAGGGGTGAAGGCAAAAGGTTTGGGGGAGATACCACACCATGTATGTCAGGTCCAACAACTATACAAGCATTTTTAGGGCATAGAACCCTTTCCATCTTTCATAAATTGATCTGCGTAAATTAGAGGCTGTTAGAGACACAAGGGCCGGTGTTTTCTTAGAAAGAGTCAGCTTGCATCTAGGCAGGTCGTCTCAACACTTTTATTGATATTGTATCCAAGGAGCAAGCGTGAGAGAGAAAGAACTGATGGAATGATAAACATAATAAAATGACAACTCTTTGAAAAGGGAGAGGAGTGGTAATCAGAAAAGAGAGGCACACAAAAAAGAAACTAGGTGGGAAGTGGAGATCAGAGATAGGAGCAGGAACCTTTAGAAGGCTTGCGAAAGAGGTGAAAAGGGCAGGGCTGTTTTACAGACAACATAAAAGGAGGCCTCAAATCCCAGTGTTACTCCCACTTGAATGACTCAAGAACATATGTCTTCCTTCCAAATAAACCTTCTTATGAACGATGTCACTGGACTGGACCATTCTCTACATTTATCCTTGCTATGACTAAAAGCTCAGGTTGTGGCCTCAAGCAAGTGTGATGCCTGTTGGCACAAAGGGACAGGTGAGGGGCAATAGGGGAGAAAATAGAAACTCAAGGCCTTTTTTTTTCTTTCGGGGGAAGGGACACAAACAATTGCTGCATGGTGACAAGTTTGTTTCCAAATGAAACTAATCCTCACCTCCCAGGTTCCTTACTTGGGGCTTTTTTGGATCCGGGTATCTTTTTATCCCTCATCTCTTTTACCCTAACACATTTCCTGTTGCAATTAGTTTAGTTCATTAGTTGCTTATTTTACTCCCTCTAATCCCTTTCTGAAGATCCAAAGATGCTGGAGAGGAATCCTGGGATCTCTTTTTGTAAACAACTTACAAAGACTATTAAGAATGCTGGTTAAGACCTTATGTTTTAACTATTTCCCTAATTAACCTAACAAGTTCCCTCTTAGGACTTCTACTCCTCCAGAGGCATCTTCTAGATTATGTTAGAGTCCTGTTCTGTTGTGTGTACCTCAGGAGTCACCAGATTCCACATGGACAGGTTCCCAGTCCCCTTGTAAACAATGTTATTTTGCTGTTCTTCTGTGAAGGTTAAATATGTTCCATTCTGAGGGAGCCTAGGCAGCTACAATATATGATGTGTAATGCTAATGATGGGGCGCTGCAGATGCATGAAATCTACACTTTGATGGTATTGAAGACATTTGGCTCATATTATAAAATAAAATGTACTCATATGGACTATTTCTCCAAACAGGTGCTGTAGATGGAGGCACTCTACTGGAAATGTCCTTCGCCCCGTTGGTTCATTGCTTTCTCCCTGCCAGCAACCATTTCACCGATACCTACTTCGCCTGCCCCAGTGAGAAGGCCATCAAGGAGGTCCACATGTGGGTGAAGAATGAACCTGGCTGTTTGGACGTCACTGACGTTGTCAAGGGTGTTGTTGACCTACTGGGCAGCAGGTAAGGATTCAACTTTGTATCAAACGTATACTTCTTCTTCCTACTGATATTCACTCTCTTCTCTATTTCTTGGATGAAAAATTAACACTGATCATGAGTTCTTGGGGCATAACATGCAGATTGTGGTGCTTACTGATGCAAATCAGCAAGGAACAGTACATTATCTATACTTTTCCCCGTTAAATGGAACAAAGGGTGAAATATTGAACAAACCCAGTGATTACCTGGTGCTGAAATAACACTCAACTCATAATTCCAACAACAAGGACCTGCTGCTAATCAGGGCATGACCGAAAAAGAAGGGAACATCTCATGTGTCTTTTGTGAGAGGTTCCACAATGCAAACACTATTTAAATCAAAGGTTAATCAAAGCTCTGCAAGGTTTCCTTGCCTCTCTTTTTCATGTTTTTTGCTAAGTTTGAGGCTCCACCTTAAAGATTTGTTGGATTATGTAAAAAATATACGTAGGTCAAAACTATATGGACCAGTCAGAACATCAATAATATAAACAAGTCAAAAAAGAACAAAATACACAGTTTAAAGCAGAAACAATGTACACAGGTCAAAATAAGAACAATATATGTACATCAAAGCAAGAACTTTATAACCAAGACAATGTAAGAATAATATACCCTAGTCAAAACGAAAACAATATTCACAAGTTAAAACATGAACCATATTTATCGGATAATGCGCCCTCGATATAAATTATATTGAGGATATCGAAGAGTTCCATGAGGAGGAGTTCCAGAAACACATAGAAGAATGAGGCTGAAGGCTGACTTCCTTTAAAAAGTCAAGGACCTCCACAATGATTTTCCATATGTTTTTATTATGTGCCAAAGGGTGTTTTATTCCTTTAATTAATGATCACCCCAGCACCGTTCCCAAAGGACTGAGGGGCATATTTACAAGCCCCTTGCACCTCCTTGCGCCAGATTAGCATCACTTTTTTACACTAATGTGGTGTTAGCTCGGCATTTCCGACTCGCCATATTTATAAAACAGGGCAATTCAAGCATTGCGTCACTTTGTAACCCTTTGCTCCACATTATGCCTGTGCCAGGCATAATGTGGGCAAGGGGGGCGTTCCGGCGCTGGGAGACCTGAAAAAATGGTGCAGTGAAATTTACAAGATTTCACTGCGCCATTTTTTGCATCATTTTTTAAGCCTGCTCAGGGGAGGAGTTAAGATGATGCACCTATTATGTTCAATAGGCCTCCCTGTGCTTGGCTGCAAAGGCCACATTAGCGTGAATAATTTTGATGCTATTGTACTAACAACTGCCTTGAAAAAGAGCTCTAAATCTGTTGGTAGGCAGTGCAGAAATGTTGGATCTATGTATTTGGGTGAAAGTGTTCAATTCAGACCTACAACAAAACAGTGTGTACATTCTAGATGGAGACTGGACTAAGAAACACACTCACAGTTTGAAAATGTTCACATTCCAGGTGGGAAGAATGGACAGGTTGAATATTTGTCAAGGTTTTCGAAGGTTGGTAGTTGTGTGGATGAAGTAATTGATGATGAGGAAGAAAACTCCTCAGTGCTAGTTGTGGAAGTAGAAACCTTGAGTGCATGTTCTGAACAGGATTAGCGTGGAGCCAAGAATGAAGAGGACGTGTTGAATCAGGTCATTCATTTAATCATGTGCAAATGGCCAAAACAAAGAAGTGTTCATGACAGGAAGATGGACTGGTGATGCATGATGGAGGCTAGTACCACCTGCTGGCTTGAGAACAAAGCTGATGTCCATGTCCATGAGAAGCAGTTGAGTAGCACATTGATGACATGTAGAGTCCACTCAGTGTACTACACAGTCTAGTCAGTGTATTGCTGACAGGGTACATTGAGCAGATAGTCAGAAGTTACAACATATGTTCAAGGTTTGAGAAAAAACAATAAGGCGGTCCCCATCCCCTTCAGGCCATTGAACTACCTTCAATCTGTGCACGCTTTGTTCCCATTATTACTGTCAACAAACAACATCCCCTATAATCATTTTTGGATTACATTATATCCACATTCAACTGGGGATCATGACTTCCCGTTTTACAGCAATGCAACGTGACTAGTACATGAGCTATACCTCACCGTTGAGTGTGTTGGAATGAGACATATAATTTTTTTTAATTCCCTCCTATAGACAGGTATAGCCTTGAGAAAGTCATTGTTGGAGGGTGGCCTGCACAAGTAATGGTCCGACACTCGACCACCACTGGGAACCAAATATCCCACTGTAGCGCTTGACTCTCATAGAGTAGCGTTGCAGAGCAGTCCAAGGCTTAGTCAAGGGAGGTGGTGTGGGCTGGTACTCACCATTCACAACCACACAAGAACAGCACTCAATGAATGATGGTCCAGTCTGTGCTTTTTCTTTTGATGAAGTAAAAGTACATTTCTTACACATACACTGCTCAGTACTATGTACAGTACACTGCTCAGTACTATGCAACAATTTACAAATATTCCCAAGCTGATGGAATTACTTCTGAATGGCACTGCACAATCATTCTAGTCTCTCCCAAAGGAACATATAAACCAACAACCTTCATGGCAGAACATTCACTTGTAGTCAAATGAAATATTTGACTGCAACTGGGGATGAGAGCACCTGATACTGGCAATAAAGTACATCTACTCTGATCTGATCACTAGGGGCTGTCAGACTCCTTATTAAAAAATGCATCAACAAGGAACAAGTCTAAGCAGGCTGGAGTGGTTGGCATTGCTATAATTCCTCTCAGCATGATCTGCGCAGTGTACCCACACCACTAAAGGGTGTGGCCCAAGATTCATCATAATCCAGTGAATTATTCAACATAAAACTGATGCACAATTGACACACTTCCTAAAGGATATCACTTGGTTCTTAGTCATGATGTAATATCATCTTTCACCCATAGAAGGTGCCTTTTCATATGACCTTACACAAGTCATATCCTTGGCCAGATGCGTCTGGAGCTGTGGCTGGACGGACCAAAGGGGGCTTGAGGTGACACACCCTCGCTTCCTGACCATCCTCGGGGCCCAGGGATGGGGTCCTGGGTCCCCTCCTCCACCTTCACGGAAAGCACAACAGTGCTCCTCCCCAACTTCTGCTTCTGCTGAGGTCGACCATCTTCGGGGGAAGCGCAACATCACTCACCGACTTTGCTTCTTTGTGGGGCCCCAGGATGGGGTCAGGGTCCCTGTTGCTATCTTCATGATGGGGCGAGATAGTGTCTGCCGACTAGACTTCTTTGCGGGGCCCCGGGGTGGGGCCCTGGGTCCACCTCCACCATCTTTGCGGAGGAATCAACTGAGTCCCATGTTTTTACTTCTTTGTGGGGCCCCTCTGGACCAGCTGCGCACGGGCGTGATAGAATCCTCCAGCTTAACTTCTGTGTGCCAGGGCCCACGGATGAGGTCCTGGGCACCTTCACCTCACTCTCAATGGAGTGCAACAGCACTCCTTCCACACTGCCTGTTCAACGGGGAAGCGCAGCGGCACTCCCCAGCTCTGTTATTAATTGTCGAAGGTCCCTGGTCCTAGCCCCACCCCAGGGGCCTCAACAAAAATGGCTTTGGAGCCCCACGTGCTTCATCGCCGGACCGGACAAAGGTTAAAGGTCAACCAGCTTTTCCATGTGCATCTCACGCCCTGGTGGTCTGTTGTGAACAATCTTAGGCTCATCTCTTTAGGCCCCATGGCCTGGAAGGTTCCCAGATTGGTAGCAAGCCAGTCCCACTGACTACCCGCGCCAGCCTTTTGTCTGTTTGCCTCCTTTTTATGTGGGCGTTGCGCTCTCCTTGAGCCAGGGCCCATTCTTTCTCCCAACTGGTCCTCTGGAGCTATCAGGAGACCAGCTTACCTGTCCTGGAGTGTGCTCCGTGGGTCTGGGGTCATTTAGGGGCAGAGTCCTTGTCCCAGTGAGCAGTCAGGGGATTCCAGTTGTCCATGATACCCATCTTCAAACCTTGTGTTCTGCAGAGAAGCACAGCGAAGAGAGAGAGCCCTCCCCTGATCAAGACCTTTTAAGTGGGGGCAGAAGTGTCCACCAGGGCTGAGGTTCTTACCTATCGTGATGTGCCACATCACATGTCCGCTCCATTTCCAACCTTCCAACACAGTTGTCTGGGATAGCTAAAGGATGGTGTCATCCAGGAGTCGGTTGTCACATGTGCTCCTAGAGACTCAGCTCCTCCTCCCTGACATTCCTGCCAGGGCCTTCTTCCAGAAATCCCTCCACGGAGCCCCTCATTGAGAGGGGCTTGGGCCAGGCCAAATTCCTGGCATGGGATGACAGCCAGCTGATTGATGAAAGGCTCTTCTCCTGCAGCTGGACAGGGCAGTAATTGACCCTAATCCTGAGCTGAGTCAGCGAAAGATAACCTTCTTGGATGACCCTTAAGGTGTGCAAATGTAATTTTGTAACCTACTGCATTATTCTTTTCATACAGGTTACAATGTACATTGGTGTGACTCTTGACTCTGTGGACCCCAGGGGACTGGAGTTGCACCCTAGGCCCTCTTACCCATTGCCGGTTAATGGAGTGTTACTGTAAGGAAAATACAGTAAGCACACTAACTATCTATTCCTCACATACGTACACCCATCTCATAAGGCCTACATCGGTCACCACCCACATTGCATAGTCCCTTTTGTGCAAGACAACTACCTAAGTACAGTTCTTGGACTGTGCATGCCAGGAATCCGCCCTGTGCAGCCTTCAGACAGGTGGACATGTGTGTGCGCACATGATCAGATGTTGCCAGCCCCGGGCCTCCTACTCTTGCAGCGTCACAGCAGCCTTTCTCTAGCAAGGCAGCACGAGGAGTAAACACTTGCAGTCCAATTTACCATGAGTTTACTGTAGGTGAGTCTCAAACTATGAGGCTCCCTCACAGTAAAAGGTCAAAAACCAGGTGATCCAAAAATGAAAAATCAGGGTGGACCAGATAGTCAGAACTGTCCTCTCACACAAATATTCTGCCCTGGGATGTGGCAGTCCCTGGGACTGTGGGTGGTTGGGCACCCCCACATTTCTTTGCAAACATTCTGGCCCAAGGAGGTGGCGCTCCCGGGGGTTGCAGGGGGGCAGGGGGTCTCCACGCATTTCTTCATAATATTTATGCCCTGGGAAGTTGGCAGTCCCTGGGGTTGTGGGGGAGCCAGGCAACCCCCCAGCATTCTTTTAAACCTACTCTGCCCTGGGGAGGTAGTGATCCCCAAGGATGCAGTAGAGCCAGGAGGCCCCCTACATTTCTTTACACACATTGTGCCCTGCGGAGGTGGTGGTCCCCGGGGTTGCGAGGTTCCAGTTGGACCATGCTATTTCTTCAAATATTCTGCCCTGGGGAGGTGGCGGTCCCTGGGGCTGCTGGAGAGCCGGGCAGCATCCCACATTTCTTTACAAACATTCCATCCTGGGAGGGAGGCAGTCCCCAGGGCTGCGGGGGAGGCCCCCTGTATTTCTTTACACACATTCTGCCCCATGGAGGTTACAGTCCCCATGCCTGTGGGGGTTTGCGTGGCCACCGTTCATTTCTTCAAACGCATTCTGCCCTGGTGAGGTGGCAGTCCCTGGAGCTGTGTGGGATGGACAGCTCCCCCCTTATTTCTTTACAAACATTCTGCCCCAGGTAGGTGGTGGTCGCTGGAGATGCAGGGGGCTAGACAGCCCTTCCGCATTTCTTTATACACATTCTGTCCCGGGGAGGTGGGAGTCATCAGAGGCTGTCGGGGGCTGGGCAGGCACCCCCCCAAATATTCTGCTCAGTGGAAGTGGCAGTCTCTGGGAAGGCAGGGGGAAAGGTGGCCACCTGTATTTCTTTACAAACATTCTGCCCCAGAGAGGTGCCGTCCACAGGAATGCTGAGGTGCTGTGTGCCCCCCTGCATTTATTTACAAATATTCTGCCTCAGAAGGTGGTGGCCCCCAGGACTGTGGTGATGCTAGGTGGCCTCTCGCATTTCTTTAAACACACTCTGCCTTGGGGATGTGGTATTACCAGGAGCTGCTGAGAAACAAGTGGCCTCCCTGCATTTCTTCAAACACATTATGCCCTGGGCAAGTGTGCACCCCGGGTCTGCATGGGATTTGAGCACCTCCCCACATTTCTTTTTCAAACATTCTACCCTGGGGATGTGGTGGTCCATGAGGCTGTGAGGGGTTGGGTGGCCCTCTGTATTTCTTTACAAATATTTTGCCCCAGAGAGGAGGTGATATATGGGGCTGCAGGGGTCTAGATGGCTCCTGCATGTCTTTACATACATTCTGTCCCGGTAAGGCGGTGATCCCCGGGACTGCTGGGGGCTAGGTGGCCCCCATGCATTTCTTTACACACATTCTGTCCTGGGCAGGTGGTGGTCCATGGGGCTGTGGAACAGTCAGGTGTCCCCATGCAATTCCTTACAAGCATTCTGTCCTGGAGACGTGGCTGTCCCCAGGGCTGCAGGTGGGCTGAGCAGTCCCCCTGCATTTATTCACACACATGTTGTCCTAAGGAAGGTGGTGGTCCCTGGGGCTGCAGGAGGCCTGTGTGGTCCCCCTGCATCTCTTTACAAACATTCTGCCCCAGGGAGGTCTGTGGGGCTGCAGAGGGGCCAGCTGCACACCGCATATCTTTACACACATTCCACCCTTGGGAGGTGGCGGTCCCCAGAGCTGCGGGAGACCAGGAGTCCCCTCCGCATTTCTTCAAACCCAATCTGATCCAGGAGAGTGAAGGGCCCTGGGATGGTGGGGGGCCAGCAACCCCCCCAGTTTCTTTACATTCTGCCCTGTTGAAGCAACAGACCCTGGGGTGGCAGCGTGGTTCGGTGCCCCCCGCATTTCCTTACAAACATTCTGCCCCAGGGAGGTGGTGGTCCCAAGGGCTGTAAGGGTGCAGGGGTGCCAGATGCCCCTCCCCCGCATTTCTATACAGACATTCTATCTTCGGAAGGTGGTGGTCCCCGGGGCTGTGAGTGGGCCTGTTATCCCCCAGTATTTCTTTACAAATATTCTGCTCAAGGGATGCAGGGGTTTCTGGGGTGGTTGGGGTCCAGGTGACTTCCCTGCATTTCATTACAAACATTTTGCCCCAGGGAGCTGCCAGTCCGTGGGGTTGCGAGGGGGGTGGCCCTCTACATCTCATTACAAACATTCTGCCCAGGGGCGGTGCTTGTCCCTGGGGCTGCTGGAGGGGCAAGCGCTGCCCCCCTCAGTTCTTCACACACATTCTGCCCGACCGAGGTGGCAGTCCCCGCGGCTGTGGGAGGACCAGGAAAATGCTAGCTATTTTGTTAATGTATTCTGCCCTGGGGGAAGAGGTCCCTGGGCCTATAGGAGGGTCAGGAAGCACCCTGCATTTCTTTATACAGATTTTGTCTGAGGGGGGTAGTGGTCACTGGGTCTGTGGGGGGCCAAGTAGCTCACCTGGATTTTTTTACAAACATTCCGCCCTGGGGAGGTGGCAGTCGCTGGGGCTATGAGGGAGTCAGACACCCCCACATTTTTTACAAACATTCTATCCTGAGTAGGAGGCATTCACCAGAGTTGCGTGGGTCCAGTGGCCCCCTGCATTTCTTTACACACATTCTGCCCCATGGAGGTGGCTGTGGAAGCCAGGACCCCCTTATTTCTTCAAACTCATTCTGCCAGGGGGAAGTGGTAGTCACTGGGGCTGCAGGGGGCAAGGTGCCCGCACATTTCTTTACAAGCATTCTGTCCCAGGGAGGTGGTGGTCCCCAGGACTGTAAGGGGGCCCGGTATCCCCCAGTATTTCTTTACAAATATTCTGCTCAAGGGATGCAGGGGTTTCTGGGGTGGGGGGATCCAGGTGACTTCCTTGCATTTCGTTACAAACATTTTGCCCCAGGGAGCTGCCAGTCCCTAGGGCTGCAAGGGGGGTGGCCCTCTACATCTCATTACAAACATTCTGCCCAGGGGCGGTAGTTGTCCCTGGGGCTGCTGAAGGGGCAGGCGCTGCCCCCCTCAGTTCTTTACACACATTCTGCCCGATGGAGGTGGCAGTCCCTGCGGCTGTGGGAGGACCAGGAAAATGCTAGCTATTTTGTTAATGTATTCTGACCTGGGGGGAAGAGGTCCCTGGGCCTATAGGAGGATCAGAGGGCACCCTGCATTTCTTTATACAGATTTTGTCTGAGGGAGGTAGTGGTCACTGGGTCTGTGGGGGGCCAAGTAGCCCACCTGGATTTTTTTCAAACATTCCGCCCTGGGGAGGTGGCAGTCGCTGGGGTCATAAGGGAGTCAGACGCCCCCACATTTTTACAAACATTCTATCCTGAGTAGGTGGCATTCACCAGAGTTGCGGGGGTCCAGTGGCCCCCTGCATTCCTTTACACACATTCTGCCCCATGGAGGTGGCTGTGGAAGCCAGGAGCCCCCCTATTTCTTCAAACTCATTCTGCCGCGCGGAGATGGCAGTCACTGGGGCTGCAGGGGGCAAGGTGCCCCCGCACATTTCTTTAGAAACATTCTTTCCCAGGGAGGTGGCAGTCCCCAGGACTGTGGGGGGGGCAGGCGGCCCCCACATTTCTTTACAAATATTCTGCACTGGGGAGGTGGCGGTGTTGGAAGATGGGTCATTAGTTGTGTGGCTGGCACCAGTAATGGGTCCACACTCAATCACTACTGTAACCATGTGGAACCAGCCCTGGGCCTCCTACCCTTGATGCGTCACAGCAGCTTTTGCTTAACATGGCGGCACCAGTGGTAAACATGCGAAATCCTTTACACATTAAGTTTACTTTGGTGAGTCCCAAATTATGAGGCTCCCTCATAATATAAGGTAAAAAACCATGTGATCCACAAGCAAAAAAAAAAATCTAAAATCAGGGTGGGCCAGATAGCCAGAACCGTCCCCAGACAGTCACATTTTATTGAAACACGTGAAGGCTCTTTCCCTTTCCAACAAAACTATCCTTGATACCTATCACATTACCACCTGGCTGCAAACTTCATAATTCTAGCCCTATTGCTACAGAGACTGTCACATATGTATTTTGCATTTGAAATATGAAACCATTTCATGCTCAGATGGCTCTTTCTTCTTTTTTCATTACAACTGCCTTTGATATTTGTGATATTACTACCTGACTGTGAACTTTACACTGTTGGCCTTCTTGCTGTAAGGAATGTAATATGTATATTCTACATATCAATTTCAAATACATAGAGAGCATATTGTTATTCAATCTGTGTGAAAACAGCTACAGCCTTTGTACTTTGTTCAGGAATGTGAGGTTAATTGTTACCACCGCTGCTGTTGTAACATTGGATCATATTATGCTTGCTAGTGCATTTATTTCTAGTAGCCATTTTGGCCATCTATAGTTTCTCAAATGCCTGTGTCTGCTTTTGTTAGTTCTGCTGTTAGCCAATATCTTTAGAGGTATTAAAAGTATCCTTAATTGGGAGGATGTCAGGCCACTGCTCTTCTTCCATTTGTATTCTTCAATGTCATTCCCACTTGGCTGACCACCACTGACCACAGCATGTGTCCATGGGTCATCCCACTTGATCCACAGGCTCCCTGCACTGTGAGTGGCAATATTCTGCCACTGCTAATAGTTTACTGCTTCTAAAATAGTGGTCTCCATAACAAGCTAGGAATTATGGCCCAATTTTTCTTTTAAATTTCTGTTTTTTCTTTCTGGAAAAACCAATGCAGCTCCCCAGACACTGCAAACAAGCCTCTTCTTGGAGTGTGACGCATGTCTGTATGCTTCAAATGGTGTCAACTTCTGAATGGTCCCATGTGTATGCCTCCATGCCATGGGGACAGATCAGCTGATATCTTGGATTGACCATTAAACCAGTTCAAAGATGGACACCTGTATATGCCCATGTACATGCAGGCACACTTTCAAGCTGCCATTTTCCAATGTTCTTGTAAAATATTATTGCAAAAAAAACATAAGCGATGTTTATCTGTGACTGTGTCCACATGCACACACAGACCACCATTTTTATTGCTGTGTTAAATTGATACACAAAATAATTCAAAACACCTCACCTTGCAAATCAATAAGCTGGCAGCTAAAACTAGACCTTTTGGATTTGCCAATGCTTGGTAAGTCCAAAATCAAAAAGGTTAACCATCTTTAAAAAGAGGTCAAAAAGCCCCATAAACTCTACATTATCTTTATGGTGCATGTGGGTCAATCTTCAAAGCTGGTTGGCCTTGACTGATTTCGGTGCGCTCTCCTCAGATACAGCATCAGGCTTGGCTCGCTGAAGAAAATTGAGCTACATAGAAAATCTAAGTCAAACAATAAAATCTGTGACCGGGAGGAACCTGTTTTGGGTATCCGACCTACACTTAATCGCTCTTGGCCAGAAACAGGACCTAGGTCTGGTTTACAGCTTCCATAAGCTGTTGCGATCACTTGGGGCCTGGTTTATAAAAACTTAGCGCCGCCTTTGTGTCATTTTTTGACACAAAAGCTGCGTAAACTTACAAAATATAATTATATTTTGCATGTTTGCGCTGCTTTTGCATCAAAATATGACACAAAGGCGCCGCTAACTTTCATAAATTAGGCCGTTAGCTCTTTTTGGCCCTTTTTTCTAGGTAAAACTTAAAACATTCCTATCACTGGTTCCCCGTATTGGATTTGTGTCCTTTTGTTGTCCTTTTGTTTAATACATTATATTCCACTTTACTCTATTTTTCTAATTCAGTTTGGGATTTATATTGTCTGGTATTTTGCCTTTATTACTGTTTGGCTGGGCCGGCGGGCGGAAACAGTGTTTGCAGGGCCGGGACATTGCCGACGGCTCCACATGTAAATCGGGCAGTGACCTGCTCGATCGGGCACTACACAGGGGCCCCTGCACTGCCAATGCCAAGTGCATGGACAGTGCACGGGCCCTGGAGCACCCCTTCCGCCAGCCTTTCCATGGTGGGGGAACCAGCCAGGTAGAGGCTGGGGGAAACTGGGTACATTATCCTGCTTGCAGCGCTGCCCTTTCAGATAATGTAATCAACCATCGTCAGGCTGCGTGGCGGTGGCGGAGGGCCGCCACAGGCCGCCCACCCTGTGTTCGTAATATGGCAGTTCAGACCGCCATGCCGGGGGCAGTCTTTTCCGCCACTGCCGGCATGGCAGTCTGAAACACAAGTACATAATAGTCTCATGAGTGAGATGGTGCCTTTTTGCTTGACGGTTAACATTCATGGGTTAGAAATGCCTCTTTTGGGGAGGGTTGTCTGGTGAGGAATGAGGTTACTGGTGTCATTACTAGAATTTCAGGGGACATGGAATTGCTTTTAGCAGGTTGATAAAGCATACTCTTGAACTACTTGCACCACACAAATCTAGTGCCGTTGAGAGCTTATGTTTATTTGCTGTTGGTTGAAGTGGCAGGGTCGTTCAGACAATAGTCTTTAGGGAGGGTATAAACACACTCGAAGCACAGGGTTGGATGCCGTTGTAGTATGTGAGTAGTTGACTATATGAGCTAGTGTGAAATCAATGAAGGGAATTATTTCTTACGAACAAAGATATTGTCAAAAGGTGATGGGAATGTCTGGGAGTGTTGGGGGTGGGGGGTTATGGGTCCTTATATTTGTAAGACTATGACCCTCATTAAAACAATGGCAGTAAATGATGGCAACCGGCTGTAGGAAAGTACCATCTTGCCTGGCATGTTACCCCCATTTTCACTATATGTATGTTTTTTTTTTGGCCTTGTGTCACTGGGATCCTGCTAGGCTCATAATGTATGCCCTGTATGTGTTCCCTGTGTGGTGCCTAACTGTATCACTGAGGCTCTGCTAACCAGAACCTCAGTGTTTATGCTTTCTCTGCTTTTAAAATTGTCACTGCAGGCTAGTGACTAATTTTACCAATTCTCATTGGCACACCGGTACACCCATATAATTCCCTTGTATATGTTACCTAGGTACCCAGGGTATTGGGGTTCCAGGAGATCCCTATGGGCTGCAGCATTTCTTTTGCCACTCAAAAGGAGCTCAGGCAATTCTTACACAGGCCTGCCACTGCAGCCTGAATGAAATAACGTCCACGTTATTTCACAGCCATTTATCATTGCACATAAGTAACTTATAAGTCACCTATATGTCTAACCCTCACTTCGTGAAGGTTAGGTGCCAAGTTACTTAGTGTGAGGGCACCCTGGCACTAGCCAAGGTGCCCCCACATCGTTCAGGGCAAATTCCCCAAACTTTGTGAGTGCGGGGATCACCATTACATGCGTGCACTGCATATAGGTCACTACCTATGTGTAGCGTCACAATGGTAACTCCGAACATGGCCATGTAACATGTCCCTGGGTCTCTAGCACAGAACCCGGGTACTGCCAAACTGCTTTTCCGGGGTTTCCACTGCAGCTCTTGCCAACTCCTCAGACAGGATTCTGCCCTCCTGGGATCTGGCCAGACCCGGCCCAGGAAGGCAGAACAAAGGATTTCCTCTGAGAGAGGGTGTTACACCCTCTCCCTTTGGAAATAGGTGTGAAGGGCTGGGGAGGAGTAGCCTCCCCCAGCCTCTGGAAATGCTTTGATGGGCACAGATGGTGCCCATCTTTGCATAAGCCAGTCTACACTGGCTCAGGGATCCCCCAGCCCTGCTCTGGCACGAAACTGGACAAAGGAAAGTGGAGTGACCACTACCCTGATCAGTAACTCCCAGGGGAGGTGCCCAGAGCTCCTCCAGTGTGGCCCAGACCTCTGCCATCTTGGATTCAGAGGTGTTGGGGGCACACTGGACTGCTCTGAGTGGCCAGTGCCAGCAGGTGACGTCAGAGACCCCTCCTGATAGGTTCTTACCTCTCTTGGTAGCCAAACCTCCTTTCTTGGTAGCCAAACCTCCTTTTCTGGCTATTTAGGGTCTCTCCTCTGGGCTATTCCTCAGATAACGAATGCAAGAGCTCACCAGAATTCCTCTGCACTTCCCTCTTCGACTTCTGCCAAGGATCGACCGCTGACTGCTCCAGGACGCCTGCAAAACCACAACAAAGTAGCAAGACGAGTACCAGCAACATTGTAGCGCCTCATCCTGCCGACTTTCTCAACTGTTTCTTGGTGGTGCATGCTCTGAGGGCTGTCTGCCTTCACCCTGCACTGGAAGCCAAGAACAAATCTCCAGTGGGTCGACGGAATCTTCCCCCTGCTAACGCAGGCACCAAAAGACTGCATCACCGGTCCTCTGGGTCCCCTCGCATCCTGATGAGCGTGGTCCCTGGAACACAGGAGCTGGGTCTAAGTGTCTCCCACAGTCCAGTGGCCCTTCTGTCCACAATTGGTGGAGGTAAGACCTTGCCTCCCCACGCCAGACAGCAAACCTGTGTATTGAGTGATTTGCAGCTGCTCCGGCTTCTGTGCACTTCTCCAAGGATTCCTTTGTGCACTGTCTAGCCTGGGTCCCCAGCACTCAGTGGTGCAGTGCTCAACCCGCTGAGTTGGACTCCGACATTGTGGGACCCTCTTTTTGTGATTCTGAGTTCACAGAACTTCCAAGTGCCTGCTCTGGTACTTCTGCGGGTGCTGCCTGCTTCTGCGGGGGCTCTCTGAGTTGCTGCAAGGGATGACATCCTGGTCCTTCCTGGTCGCCAGCAGCACCCAAGAACCTCTACCGCGACCCTTGCAGCTAGCAAGGCTTGTTTGCAGTATTTCTGCGTGGAAATACTTCTGCAACATCAAGCATGCCGTGGGACATCTTCCATCCAAATGAGAAGTTCCTAGCCCTTTTCGTTGTTGCAGAATCTTCGGCTTCTTCCATCCGGAGGCAGCCCTTTTGCACCTTCATCCGGGGTTTCCTGGGCTCCTGCCCCCCCGGACACTATCGCGACTCTTGGACTTGGTCCCCTTGCTTTGCAGGTCCTCAGGCATAGGAATCCGTCTTCAGTGTTTTGCTGGTGCTTGTGGTTCTTGCAGAATCCCCCTATCACGACTATTGTGTCATTCTGGGGTAGTAGGGTAACTTTACTCCTACCTTCTAGGGTCTTGGGGTGGGGTATCTTGGACACCCTTACTGTTTTCTCACAGCCCCAGCGACCCTCTACAATCTCCCATAGGTCTGGGGTCCATTCGTGATTCGCATTCCATATTTGGAGTATACGGTTTGTGTTGCCCCCAGACCTATGTTCACCTATTACAACCTATTGTAATTCTACATTGAATTACCTGTTTTTGGTTTGTGTACATATAACATGTGTATATTATTTACCTCATAAGTGAGGGTATTCTCTGAGATACTTTTGGCATATTGTCACTAAAATAAAGTACCTTTATTTTTAGTAACTCTGAGTAATGTGTTTTCTTATGATATTGTGCTCTATGATATAAGTGGTATAGTAGGAGCTTTGCATGTCTCCTAGTTCATCCTAAGCTACTTTTCCATAGCTACCTTCTATCAGCCTAAGCTGCTAGAAACACCTCTATTCTAATAATAAGGGATAACTGGACCTGGCACAAGGTGTAAGTACCACAAGGTACCCACTATAAGCCAGGCCAACCTCCTACACCGGCACGGCGACATCCGCTAAAAGGCCGTTGTCGCAGCTAACAACCGTCCACCAAATAATGACCACAGACGGATTTCTGCCTCAAGAAGGGCAGAAATCCAGCTGTGGCCATGCTGGCAGATGGCGCTAAGGTGGCGCTGCTACCACCAGCAGCTCCCCGACAGTAGACCGCCGCCAGCTGTATTATGTCAAGTAATACAGCCTGGCGGTGTTCTGCTGGCGGGGGCTGCTGGTGTTAGCAGGCCCCGTCCCCTGCCGGAAGACCCCCTGGATCCAGGTAAGTTGGGTTTCCGACAGGGGAGGGGGGTGGAGGTGTTGTGTGTGTGTGTGGGGGTGTGTATGCATGAATGTGTGAGTGTGTGCATGAATGTGAATGTATGTATAGTGTTGTTGGCGTGCATGTATGCATGTGTGAGAATGCGTGTTATGAATGGATATGTAAATGAGTGTCTGCATGTCAGTGTGAATGTGATACGGATGTGTGCATGAATGAATGGATGCATGTGTGTATGAATGTGTGTATGCCTGTGTGAGTGAGTGTGTGTATGTGCATGTATGCGTGGTGCATGTTTGCATGTGTGTGTGTAGGGGGGGGATGAAGGGGGGATTTGGGCATATGTCTGGGGAGTCTTTGGGGAGGAGGGGGCCTCCTATCAGTGACAGGGATGGAATTCACTGTCACTGATAGGGTCTACCGCCATGGTTTTCATGGTGTTATGAACGCCACGGAAACCATGGTGGTAGACAGGGCCAAAAAACTTCAGGTGGTACAATAGCGGCCGCCAGGGTGGAGATTCTTATCTCTAGCCCGGCGGCTGCTACCACCGTGGCGGTCAGAGTGGTACATTGGTGGGTTGGCTCCAGCCAACCCGCCAATGTCATATTGTGGCCGTATGTACCACCAGCCTGTTGGTGGTACTACTGCCACATTATCACCGACCGCTGGGGTCAAAATGACCCCCTATATGTCCAGCAACAACTTTGGTTATAATTTTCTGACCTGGACCATTAGGACGATGGCACGCCTTCCAGGGGTCTTTGATTAATGTCCTTTCTGAAGCGCTAGTCATTACATTTTGAATGTATTAATGCCCCAGCTGGGGGTTTGGGGGTCCCATTGTAGAATGGCTCTGTTCTTCCTCTTAGTTGAGAGTCTGTCTCCTTGATGTAATTAGGGGTACAGGTGTATAACAGAAATTGATGACCTTATTGGTGGGAACTATAGCAAAGTGATCGCTGGAATTAAGGTATCAGTCACTTTCCGGGCACAAATGCCCCTCTCACCGATGGGCTGAATAGCTGATTCCAGAATGATACTCTTACCACCACAACTGTACATGTTCAAGGCTCTCCCAATCATTTTCAAGAAGCAATTCCATTGGACTGAAATAGTTTACTCACAGATAATATTTGGGTAACTAAGAGATATGGCCCATAAGGTGGAGAGCCAGGAATCCCTTGATGTCTTGATTGTTTCGGGGTAAGAGGGTAGAGGAGATGTTATTGGGAATAGGAAAAGGCACAAAGGAACAAATCACTGCACAGGTATGTGGACAGACTATGGGGAAGGATGCTCTATGCACTATAGGTGCCTCTGCAGTTCTTGCCGGATTTTGAATCATTAACTCATGCTTTCAATATGACCCCACAGAATGAGGCAGGGGTCCATACTGTAGGTGACCTGTATCAGGGGATCCTGGTGTTTCCTTTTCAGAATCTGAGAATTGAAACAGACTTGGCAGTGGGACATTGGCAAGGACGGCATCAGTAGGGGCAGACGGGTGCATGCGGGCAGCAGAGAGGTCACAATGAGCGCTTGTACACATGCCACAGCACTTCTACATGAGACCAAAGCTACAGCCTTTTATAAAGAGCTGCCCATGGTGACGACATGCTGGGATCAAAACCCAGAGAAGGAAATTTCAGACGCTGATTGGAGTAGTATTCTGAGGTATCAAACATTGTTACCAGAAACAATACATTGCATCCACCTTCCCCCCTTAAAAAAAGTGGCCAAAATGTGTCCTGGACCATTGGCTCTATACTCCAGGTGTCAGCACTCAAAGGCAGATTTCATTCATATGGTATGGGAATGGTCACGGATTCAACCATATTGGTCCTTCAAAAGTACTTTCCTACCATAATACTAGAATAAAGTGAAAGAACACAGGCCACCCACACTTGCATACAATTTTCATAAATCCTCTGCATAGTCATTGCTAATTCTTCTGGAAAAATAAGGGTCCAGAGGCTTCACTCTGTTCCTAGGAATTTTCATGGGTTCAATTTCAGGTTTTGTCTACTCTAAGTTAGTCTTCTGTTTGGGCACGCCCGCGGGAAACGTGTCATTTTATTGGATATAATGAATATCCGAGTGATATTTGATTACACACTGTTAGTGCCATGGTGTGAGGACTTTTGGACTGTGCCTTGCAACCTAAAACTAAACTTGACACATCTTTATCATTAATAGCTGATTCTTCCAGTAAGCCAGCAACCTTTTAAATAATATGGCCTAGTTGGGTATTTTAGGTTCTTTTTTTTGCAAATTCAGAAGACTTATCACCTCCTCTCTGTAATTAAGCCAAAACAATATTGTTCCTCAGTGGTGAGATTGTCTAGGAAAAAAGTGTACTTGCTGAGAGTTATGAAAAACTGAAAAAATAACGGATTACAGACTGCTTTGTAGATTTGGCATTTACTGTGGCAAAGAAGAACATAGCAATGGGGTGATGATCTCCATCATACATGCTCTTGTTGAACAGGCAGATGGACAATAGCAGAATTAGGTGCTCTGAAGGAAGAGAGAGGAGGAGGGGTGCACCTGAGTTGGTGATTAGTTGGGAGGGTTTCTGGGCATCCTCTAAATCAGATGATCTACTCCCATAGTCTGCCGGCCTGGATAATGATAGAGATGTCATTGTTTTGCTGTTAATAATCCAGGTGAAGGTTCATCTGCAGTGGATAATTATGGGGTTAAATTGGGGCAACTGCTGGGAAGCTAATGCAAATGGAGTGGTTATGCAACATCTTTCAATAATTAGAAATAGATTGATCTGTCGTGTAGTGCCCACTGTGTCTAATTCTAGGTTCTATGCTTTTTACTGGCAAGCTCCGTCCATTCTAAATTTCCAGTACCCATCATGAGTTGGCAGGAGAGGTATCCCCAGGAGAGATAGCCAGGTGTTGGCATCCTGGCCCCAGTTTAATGGTGCAAAACACACCCAGGCCAGAGGCCAGTAGTGCTTCTTCTAAAAACCCAGACCATGACTTGCCCCCTCCATCCTCTCCACTGCATATCCCCCTCACAAACAGCTGCTCTCGGCCCCCAATTCCATATTCTGTCTTCTGTGAGAGGCCACAAATGGGAATATTAAACTTCCAACCAATTGGAAAAACATGTTAAAGAGGATCCAATAGCCTGACAGGTTATTCCAAGTTCTAGTATTTTAACTTGTGACCCTGTTAATGTATGGGAGGTGCAAGATGAAATTATTCATTCTGGCCCTAGAAGGTATAAAGAGGCTCTCTGCCTTTCTCTTTGCAGGAAATGGGAGTATAAGTGAGAGGGGGTGAGACTCTCCAACAACCCACTGCTTGTAATAGCCACAGTTCTTGTCAGGATCAGCCACAAAAGTCACTAGATGAACCTATGCTTAGGGTTTTATGCATTACTAAAGCAGTAATAAAGTTGAAATAAGAAACAATAAACACCCCAAATTTATTAGCAAAATAAAACAGCAAACAGTCTATTAAACAAAGTGACACCAAACTGTAAATGTAGAAGTAGATCTGACCCTCAGAATCCACTTCTTTGCCCAGATCCAGTCTGTGGGGCTCTTCTCTGGTCACAGAAAGTACGATAGTCCTTTGTCTGCCCTTCACAGGTCCAAAGGGGCTTGTGATGAGAGTTTTTGGGGTTTCTACTTTTATATCAAGTGCCAGACTGTGGTGGAAGGCAATCCCTTTGTCCACCCCCAAACCAGTCCTGGCCAGTTGTCCCCTCTCCTGTGGGTTTGGCTCCAGCCTGGCTGGTGAAACGAAGGCAGGGGCAAGCGTGGTGTCAGATTCTTCTGAATGCGTCAGGGCAGGTCCCTTTGAAGGGTAATCAGGGCAGGTGCTTAATTCCTCCCCAGTCATCTTGCCAGGCAGACACACACCTCCCACACCAAGTCCCTTTGTCCACTGTCTGGGAGCAATACACATCTCACTCGAGGGAGCCACCAGGGGTCGGGTAACACCTGGACAGTGGTAGTAAGGCAGCTTTGGGTTCAGGCTGGAACATTACAACTGTCTAAAAGTGTCATTTCCAAATAAGTAACTTAAAATCCGACTGTAGAATTAAGTTGGATTTTGAGTTACTAATAAAAGTAGTCTTTGAAATATCATTCGAGCTGCTTCTAAACTGAATTTAGCTCTTATTAAATGTAATAGGACAGGTCGGGGGAGACAAGCTTTGTCACACTGAGAACCACTTTGGAGGGTTTTCGCTGCCAGGACATGTAAAAAAGTAAATATACATGACTTTCTTTTTTAATTCCATAAACCCCATGCTATGAGCCTTTAGGACCTATTTTGGGGTGGATCATAAGTATTAAAAGGGCCAATTGAGGCCTGGCAAAAGATTTAAATTGCTAGGTCCAAATGCAGCTTTAGCTGCACAAGAGGCTGAAATGGCAGCCTCGGGCCGGTTTTACTGTGCTGCGTTAGTCGGTGGTACGATCAGTGCTGCCGTCCATTAGTAGTATTTAATTTATAGGCCCTGGGTACATGTACTACCATATACTAGAGACTTCTAAGTAACAAATGTATCAGTGAAGCGCATATACCAATTGTACCATGTGTGGAAGGGAGAGCACAAGCCCTGGTTAGCAGAGGTAAATGACACAGAATCCTATGGCCAACAAAGAAACAGTTTTAGCAAAGGAAGGCAAAGATCTGGGGTGACCATGCAGAAAGGGCAAATTTACTACACTTTATTTGTACCTTTTACCCACTCCAAGACTTACCTCTTCTGAAGCCACTTCTCATCTTGCCACTTTATGTCTTCTCGCCTTTCTATACAGCTGTACAGTACTATCTAGGGCTGCGTGGCAAGTGCCAGGGTCAGTGCTGTGGTTAGTGCAGAACCACTGTGCACAGGCAACACCCTGGGTGGGGGTCACACTCCAGAGGTGATTTTTGAAAGGTCCTGCATTAGCAGCCGTATCACTGACAATCTCACAATAGGTGTTGTGTGCTGCCTCCAGCTCATTCAATAACTCTGACATGTGTGAACCAGCACAAATGGCCTGCCTGAGTCCTCTCGCTGCTTTCAAATCACAACTAAACAAACACCAACTCACCTTTAGTAAATCACTAGTTCTTTGCTATCACTTCAAAGCACCTAATATTATGGACTTGAATATACTGTCCGAAGAGAGTTGAGAAAAAGATGACATTATTTAATAATAAGATAGTAGACACTAACAATACATTTTGGGGTGCAATCATTACTCTGCATACATATCTTACTTTTACTCTCCCAACTAACAATCATAAGGTATTTTTTTGTCTTTGTAGTGTGGAGAACCTCTTTGGCGTCACCCTTGGAGGCACAAGTGTACCTTTGGTGAGTATGGTATCTCTTTCTTTCTTACTCAATCTCTTGCCTATATTTATTCTCTTTTCCTTATCCTTCTCTCCCTAACAAGTCTTCTTCTCCTTCTATTTTCCCCAATTTCTCTATGTATGTTTAAACTTATCCTCTTACAGTTCCTTGACTCTACTTATCACCAGTAAGAATGAAAAAAGTTTTGTTGAAAAGGGGAACATATATAGAGTAATTTCCTTCCACAAGGGTTTTGTGTTTTCTTGCTTGAGTATTTCACTCTTGTTCTCTCACTCATGTTCTCTCTCTGTTTTCCTTCCTTTGAAGCTTGGCTCTCTTCTTGGATCCGTTACTCAGACTGTCACATCTGTAACTAGGTAAGGATTCCCATGAGAGTAACACAATTCCCCTATGATTCTTGTGACATCACTCTATAGTGCTCGATCTACATCTAGACTAATAGGTGTGTGCCTCAGTGTCAAATTAAGGATTTTTGCTGCCCTGGAAAACAGACATATTTTGAGGGCTAGGAGTTCAGAATAACTTTTAATCTTGTTACCCATTTGGTAGTTCAAGCTGGTGTGATCCAAAACAAACTTTTAGAAATGCAGTTAAACACAAAAACCTTGAACATGATGCTGGAGAGAAAGAGAGAGAAAGTCAGAGAGGTGAGATACAGAGAAAGTTTACTTTCCCAGAGGGCCCTTGGAAGGTCGGGCCATGGGCAATTGCCACTTTGCTCATGGCTTAAAACATCTCTGTTGTGCTTAATACACCAAAACCTTCCTCATATCAGGGATCTTCAGTGCCCTCTTTGTCTCCTCCTACATTATCTGACGATCTCAGAAGTTTGGAAATTCTACTTCCTTTAGTTTTTTCTAAATACACTAAACCTCTGGGCATTGCTGCTGAAGGCAGAAGAGTGTATGTCTGAGAGCAAGTCACTGTTATACTTTATTTCTTCCCATAGTGTCAACATCACAAATGTAGTACCTCCAGTGGCCACACACCAGACTGCAAAACATTGAACACAGTAAAAGACATCTACAAAAGGGAACATTCTGTCGAATAAACCCCCAGCTAACATGGAAGAATTATAGTTAAATATATACATCAGATGGTATAGTGAGGAGGAGTACTGGATACGCAGCTCCTTAACTTGGGAATTTGTGTAATCTTGAGTTTTTGTGAACAAGGCACTACCAAACAAATTAGACATCTTCAACTCCCTTTGCACATCAGGTATCAGACATTATTTTTTGTTTCACAGATGTGTTGAACATTTTTTTAAGGATGGAGAATCTATTTCCATTATCACTTGACTAATTTTTGTCTGAACGGCTTTATTTCTGTTGGAAAAAGGAGGCATTTGTAATGTAAAGGGAATGTTTTGCAACATTAGTATGAAGTCTTTAAGAAGCTTCATGTATGTTCTTCACCCTAACATCGATTGAACATGATGCTTTTATGTCACTTGTGATCTTATTGTCACTTTGGAAAATAACATACTTTATTTTTCTTGTACTGTTCAACATCAAAAGAGTCTCTTGAACAAAAGATGGAGACTGCTCAACACATCCTCATCTAACTTGTCATGGCTGCACTTTGTGGTACCTATGTGAATGCCGCCTGACTTGTGGGAGCCTACGCTACTTAAACATCTCTATCTGATGAGTTTTATGGTACAGGTCCCCTATCCACACTAACCACCTGGAGAAAATGAGGGTGAAATGGCACCAGTGTCAGCCACTGACTCCCAAGTAGCCCAGTGGCTATTGGACCTGGAAACAAATGACTAAATTGTGTCCTCAAACCAGGCATTGTGAGAGGATATTTGGTCATTCATAGCAGCCCAGAAACCCCAGACACAGATATGCCTCTAGGAACCATCTAAAGGACTGTTTTTACGGGACCAGACCTTCATTAGTTTAGGGTTGGATCCTTTCACTTATTTTAAAGTATTTTTCATTTTCTGGCTGGTGCAAAGAGTGCATTGTTGAATGCAGTCACTGCATACTGAAACCCCACACTTATTACCTGAATCCTTTGATATTTTACTTAAAAAGACTTTCAAGTATCTTAGACAGATGAAGAGGACACAACAAAATGGCACCACATAAGTAATTATTGTCCACATCTCTTAATGTAAAACTTAAATTTATCACCTACCTCTTAGGAGCTAAAACCATGATTAGGGCCAGTTCTCTGGCCCAAGGGATGAGAGGCACTGTGGGGATGTACACCATTTATTAACATGTAAATTAATTCAGTTTTGAAACTTAATAAATGTCTAACTGTTCAAAGAGCACAGCTGTGAGTACTCGGCTGACACCTTAAGAAAACTGACTGTGAAACTGCAATAATGTGGAGGTTATTTAAAAATTGTCAGGTGGCCCAGCATCCAAACAAATCAGAGGAGCTTTGGCCTCTGCTCTCCCAGAGAAAAACACCTTTTTTGGGGGTCTCTGTAATGGGAGTGCATTCCTGGATAAGGCAAAATTCAAATGTTTATGACACAAAGGGAGTTTATTTTCATGTGCATACCTGAAAAAATAAAGAGGTTAGAAGGTAATTGTAAGAAACCTAGTTATTGGGTGAGGTGCTCTTAACCTTTCTTTAGCAACAAGCACAGCCTTTGTCAGTGTGAACCACAAAAGTCACAAAATTAACCAGTGCTTAACCCTTTAGCAGGTTGGCAAGAAGAGCAGTCAGGCTTAACTTAGAAGCACTGCATTAAGTATTTATGCACCACATAGAAGAAAAAAACATCCCAATTTAGAAAAAAGAGAAAGGTTTAAAGAATATAATGATACGAACACAAAATCAATCCAACCTGAAGAACCAGAGTTATGAATTCCTAAAGTTTTACCATCTAGTGGTGGAGTCAAAAGTTATGGCTGACTGCGGTAGAGCACAGATCAAATATATGAGGTGGATTGGGTCTGGACCAAATGTTTAGGACAAGAGAATAACAACTTTTTAAAAGTGGTATTATTAGAACTGTAACATAAAATTAGAATTCTTTTTTGACGCCAAAATATGCCCCCAATCAAAATCTAGCAATTATTAAATGTAATAAGGTAATCCAATGTTATCCAATGGGAGCGGTAGGTTTCACGTACTTTGAAGGGCTACTTAAGTGGGTGCCACAATAAGTGCTGAAAGCTCATTATTAACATATCATTTACAGCCTTGGATACATGTAAAGCCACTTCACTAGGGACTTACCAGTAAATTAATTGTACCAATTGGGTGGAAGCCAATTCTACCATGCTTGAAAGGAGTGAGTACTAGCACTTTGGCACTGGTTAGCAGTGGTAAAGTGCACAGAGTCCTAACCCAACAAACATGAATTTCAGCAACCAGGAAGAGAGAAGGGGAAAAGGTCTGAGGGAAGATCACACAAAAGGTGCTTGAACAGTCATCATCATTGTGACTTTACATCCCTGTGTGGATGGGTTTGCAAGACAAGGTGGAAACCCAGCATCTCCCCCACCTCTAAGGCACTAACGGGAGCACACGTTTAGCTGAGTGGGTGCATTGCCAATTTATAGTAGTATTCCTGCATCGCTAAACTCCTAATGATCCAAATGCCCCCCTTGTTTGTTTAATTGCATGTTGTCCCACATCACCATTGCATTGATACTTATGTGAGGGATTTAGACTACTGGAACTTCATGTGCAAGATATGTTTACAAAAAAATTAGTATCATATTTATGGCCAAGTGGTGCAGTGATGCAAGTCACCTTGCTGCGCTGCTTCACAGTCAGGTGGCAGGAATGAGCTGTATTTATCCCAGTACGGCATATTCCCGTCCATTCCTGTCCATTCCCCAGCACTGGCACACAATGGACAGCGTAGTTCCAACACAGGCACCCTTGCCAATGCAGGCTCTGTTGCATGTAGGATTGTTTTTGTGCAGGAAGGGGCAACTTCCTGCACAAAACAATCCCCAAATACTTTTTTTCTCTTTCTACGTGTGCTGCAGAGTGCAGCACACTGAGAAAAAGGAAGCAACGCGGAGACAAGATGATGTTTCTCCTTGTTACACATGCCCTGGGAAGGCACAGGTTTTTGCTGCATTCCCAGGTTCACACAACACCCGTGGAATGACTCCCTGGTGCAGATTAAGGCAGTGCAGCGATTAGTCCTGAGTTGCTTTAGTCTAGATTTGTGAAGCCGCTCAGGGCCACACAGGGTGGCCTTGTGTGGCTTCATAAATCCCATTTGTGAATTGTGTTGTGCATGTACCACGTTACAAGGAACACCTGCTTCACCTCCAGGAGGTGCTCCAGGCCCTGCAACAGGCAGGACTGACAATAACGGCCAGTACGTGCCAGATCGGGCAGGGTTCTGTGGTGTACTTGGGACGCCTAGTAGGCGGTGGCAAGGTGCAGCCCCTCCAGGCCAAGACTGAAACAATCATGGCTTGCCAACCACTGATAATCCAAACTCAAGTGAGAGCCTTCCTAGGCCTCACTGGTTACTACCACAGATTTGTTAGGTGATATGGCACCACTGTGGCCCAGTTAACTGAGCCGACTTCTGAAAAGCATTCCATGTTGGTGATCTGGACTGAGGCTCGTCAAAAAGCCTTTGATTCCCAAAAAGACGCCATGTGCACAGCACCTGTGCTCAAGCCCCTGGTTACCCATATTGCAGATGGACGCTTCAGAGCATGGCATGGGGCAGTCTTAGCACAGCTGAATTAGGAGAACCAAGACCAACTTGTAACCTTCATTAGCAAGAGGTTACTTCCACAGGAACGGAAGTGGAGTGCCTTTGAAAGAGAGGCATTTACTGAGGTCTGGGCACTGAAGAAGCTGAGACCATACCTGTTTGGGACTCACTTCTGGACTCAGACAGACCACAGGCCCCTCAGATGGCTCATGCAGATCAGGGGTGAAAATCCTAAACTCTTGAGGTGGTCCATCTCCCTACAGGAAATGGACTTTATGATGGAGCATTGCCCGGGGACTGACTATGCCAACGCCGATGGTCTCTCCAGATTCTTCCGCCTTAGTGATGAGAGCTCCCACTTTCAGCTGGGGGGACACATATTAGACCTGAAAGCCTTAGGGTGGTCATCCCCCAACTTTTTGCCTACCTCCCTCCATTTTTCTGAAACAGTTTTTGCTGGTTTTAGGACTCTCTACACTTTACCTCTGCTGTCCAGTGCTCTCTCCCTTCAACATGGTAACCTTGGTTCCTACCCAAATGACATATTTAATTTACCTACATTTCCCTAGTAAAGTGCCCTACATGTGCCCGAGGCCTGTAAATTAAATGCCACTAGTGGGCCTGCAGCGCTGATTGTGCCACCCACTTAATCCTTTGTTAGACCTGACAGCCTTAGGGTGGTTATCTCCAACTTTTTGCCTGTTTCCCTCCTCTTTTTTCACACTGTTTTTGCTGGTTTTAGGATTCTACACACTTTACCTCTGCTAACAAGTGCTTAAATGCATATACTCTCTCCCTTAAAACATGGTAACATTTGTTCAAACCCAATTGGCATATTTGATTTACTTGTAAGTCCCTAAGAAAGTGCACTACGTGTTCCCAGTGCCTTTAGATTGAATGCTACTAGTGGGCCTACAGCACTGGTTGTGCCAATCACATAAGTAGCCCCTTAAACATGTCTCAGACCTGCCACTGCAAAGCCTGTGTGTGCAGTTTCACTGCCAATTCAACTTGACATTTAAAAGTACTCACCAAGACTTAAACAGGGAAGTCCATGAAAGTATTGATTAGCCAACCTTGACTTTAGGCTGGAAGGAGGATATGTTGGAAATGGTCTCTCTGCAGTGTCACACCCAAACTTTTTGCCTTCTTCCTCTTCTTTTTCTGACCTCATTTTTACTGGCTTTAGGACTCTGAACACTTTACCACTGCTAACCAGTACTAAAGTGCATGTGCTCTCTCACTAAAAACATGATAAGATTTGCTCATACCCGATTGGCATATTTAATTTACTTATAAGTCTCCAGTAAAGTACACTACATGTGCCCAGGGACTGTAAATTAAATGCTACTAGTGGGCCTGTAGCACTGATTGTGCCACCCACATAAGTATCCCTTAACCATGTCTCAGGCCTGCCATTGCAGGGCCTGTGTGTACAGTCTCAATATTTAAAACTTGATATCCTGGTACCAAAACGTCAGAACAACTTCTCCATACAGACTAATAGTATAGGAAAAATGATACCTGTTAGAATGAGATGTATTTACAATAGGATTGTGTGAAGAGTTCATCAACTACACAAAGACCTCCGGGAACTCCACTTCCTACATGGAGCACCCTCACTTCATATCAAACAACTCAACAAATGTATAACTGACTATGCCTACTCCTTGGCACACAGCAAAAACAGCAACCAAAAGAGAACCAGGAAGCAAGCAGCTTGGTACGCATATGAACTACAAGCAACAAAACAACGCTGGAAGGAACTGGAGATAACGTGGAAAATCCATTGCAAAGAAGCAGACAAGGACACCTTAAAAGGGGCCCGAGACTCTTCCACCAGCAGATTAAAGAAACCAAAAAGAAGATCCTAGCAGATCGTATGCAAATTAAAAACAGCAGATGAAAAGAAGTCTTCAAAATCATCGAAGAATTTGCTGCATCAGCCTCCACCACCACCATCATGTAGCCCCCTTCAAGATTTTGCACGACCTGTCAGAATTCTTCAGCAACATAAACAAAACCATGTACAACAATTTTGATTCACAGCCAGATACCACTAATCTCACTTCCAGCCTGCCACCAAAGACCTTGGAAACACTCAGACAGCTTGGAAAACAGCCACCAAGGAAGAGACAAACAACATCATGAGATTGAACCACTCTAAGGCTCGACAGACCATTGCCTCTACGAAGTCTTCAACGTGGGTGCCTCTCCTATCAGTGAAGTTCTCACCCACACACTGAACTCCTCCATTACCATGGCAACATTCCTGGAGACCTGGAAACTGCTAGCTAACTGCCACCCTTAGTCAAGATAGTGAAGAAAATTATCAACAATTAACTGACCCACCACCTTGACAAGTTCCATCTCTTGGACACCACATAATCAGGAGGCTTCTGAGCCAATCACAGGACTAAAACAGCTCTCCTCTCGGTGATCAATGATATTAGAATGATCCTGGACTGAGTAGAAACAGAGGCACTCATGTTGCTCATCCTTTCTGCTTCCTTTGACACAGTCTCCCCCTCTGCCCTCATCAGAAGACTTCATGAAGTGGGTATCCAGGGACTTGTCCTCAACTGGATATGATCCTTCCTTACAGGAAGAAACCAAAGAGTCAGCTTGCCACCATACAAATCAGAAGCCAATAATCACACAGTCCCCTAAGAATCATCTCTCAGCCTGGCATTACACAACAGCTAGATGACCGCTACATTACCCCATGGGCAGACCTCATCAGATCACATGGCATCAACATTCTTTCATACTCAGACAACACTTAACTGATACACCCCCTGTCAGATGAGACCCTGGCAACAAAAAACAAGTTTGCAGATGCATGTCTGCTGTGAAGAACCGGATGAGATCCAACAGCCAAAAGCTCAACACAGACAAGACCAAAGTAGGAATCTTCAGAAAGAAGACCTCGGCATGGGACTTCACCTGGTGGTCAGCAGACCTCTACCCCACACCAGTCCCCACCGCTCACACCAAGAACCTCGGAATCATCCATGATGACAAACTCGACATGTCAGCCCAGATAAATGCTGTGACCTCCACCACCCCCCAGATACCTTTGATCCACAGGACTCTCACTAGCACAGGTAACCATACACACACACACACAACACACACACACACACACACACACAGAACTGGAAGGCCCGCTTTCTTTCACATTGCCCCCAAATCCTGAAATGACCTGGCATAGCTCATCAGAGTCTCCTCATCAACGCTCAAGTTCTGCAGGAAGCTGAAGACCTGACTCTTCAAGTAACCATCCTCGGTGTGGGCACATCCTCAGCTGAAGAACTTCCTCACACAATCGAAAAGGCAGAAGGTCCAGAAGAATGTAAAGAGATCCTCAAATTAAAAGCTGCTATATCCATGATTGATGCTGAAGGTCTCCCTACTCACAATTCAGAGCAATGACAAAATAGATGACCTACTTTTGATGCAAGTGAGCACTAGTGTTCCCTCTAAGCATCACCCTGTTTATAGTCTTGCCTGGGCACCCTACACAATATTAAATTAAGGAGAGGGAGCATGAAGCAATGTTAATGCAAGTTCTTCAAGTCCCACCACCAACAACCCAGATAACAACTTCCTTAACCACAAGGTTGAACCTAACCAGACACGGTAGATACCTGATGAAGCATGTCACTAGATACTTCTAGGGGGGAGAGTCCTTCTAACAACTAAAAAGGATTCCCTCAAGAAGGGTTGGAGACACGTTGAGTGGCTTGAGATAAACATCTCCACCAATCATTGGGTTCCCTCGGTATTGATGTGGTTCATAGCGAAATTGGAAAGGGAAAGAACCCACTTAAAAAACATCTATTGCCCTCTATTGGTAATAAAAGGATAATTTACATAAGCATTCTGACTGTCACCCCGCTGGTGTAAACTGCTCCCTGAGTGGAGATAAAGGCCTTGATGTGGGGAGGTGTTCTGTTCCACTGGCAGGATGACTTAATTTAGTTCAAAGCAGCCTCTCCTATCACAAGCAGATATCAGATGACACCTTGATAGGCCCCTTCTTTTGTCCTCCAGTCAGACAAGCAACAAACCCATGGGGGAAAACTATACCCAGAACATATTTGTAGTGACCACAGAGGAGGGGCTGCTAATTATCCTGACTACACCTCTTGGTGTGCTCACACAGGATCTGCACACAAGAATGGTTTTAACATTTCATATTTTAGAAGAATGAGGAACTGTAGTATTCTTTGCAGTAGGACATATAGGAACTGCTACAAAAGTGGGTAGGGTTATCCCTGAAAACTTTTACCCCATTGGTTGGGGAGGGGGCAGGAGTCATCTTAACCCAAAAACCAGTGCCAGGCTAAAATGCAGCATGCCCTGACACACTAGTCAGACACTGCTCAGAAGAGGACTGAACCTGCTCTCAGTGACCTGAAAGGTGCCTGGAAGGGACGAACCTGCTTTCTTTTGTACCCAGGACACGGAATTGAATCCCAATGCCCATAGGGCTGACTCCTATTCAAGTTACAGGGACACAAGGCCTTTTCCTGCAACTGCCCAGCTGAGCAGTTCCAACTGGAACTTCCCTGAACCCTGCTGTGGGGCTCTGCTGGAGTGAGCCCTGAATTCCTAGTGATGCTCTTCCTGAGGTCCTGACCCCCTTGGCTGTATCTCACTAGGCTTCTACCATCCATGAGAAACTGGGAATTAAAAGCTTTTCCAATTTTAAGACCTTCAAAGTAAGGAGACAAACCTGCCAAACAGATTCTCCCAAGATGTGCTAAGGATTCCGGATTCTCCCACTTAAAGCATCTCTGCAGCAGCACATCCAATCCAGTAGGACCTTGCAGAGAAGGTATCCGGCCTCATGAAGCCATCTATGGCTATAGCCTGCCATCTTGCCTGCTGAAGGACTCTGAGCTCCAAAAAAGTGACGGAGGGCCTGATTTAGACCTTGACGGATGAGTTACTCTGTTGCAAAGGTGACAGATTTCCTGTGCGCCAAAATATAAATCCCATAGGATATAATAGGATTTATGTTTCGGCAGATGGGAAATCCATCACCTTTGGGGCGGAGAAACTCATCCCTCAAGATCTAAATCAGGCCCTAAGTGGGAAAGTAGAAGTCTTGACCAAGTGAAGGCACAGATAGTATCCAACTGTCAAGAGGACTTCCCTGGATGCAAAATTCAAATTTCTCCCACTCCGATCCTTTCCTGCCAAAACTAACAGCTTTCCTGGGACAGCATCCGGTGGCTGTCCGATCTTGTGGAGTTCTCTTCGGCTACAGTTTGTTGCTTTGCCATGCTGATGATTTTTGAATTCCATTTTTGAGACCAAGCTCTAAAGTAAAACCTCCAATCTGGGCAAATTAGATTTCTACATCTGACTCACGTGCCTTTGTAGACTGCTTCAAATCACACTCACATCCCGGTCTACAGCTAACAATTGACTGTGGTTTGTGCAAAACACTTTGTCATTATTTTTATTCAGAACATTTAAAATTGCTATCTTTGTGTAGGCGGGTTGAATTTAGGTACATTTGGTGACTTTGATGGTTCACCCTGAAAGGGATTCTAACTGATTGTCATGCCAACTTCACTAATATCCCAATTTCCTCATTTGTGGTCAGCACTAGATCCAGGATTTGTGGTTTGCAGTACCACACAGTGATATAAGTTGAATAAAAAATAATAATAATAAAAATACCTTTTTTAATTCATATCAAAATTAACTTTTTGTATTTCTAATTGGCTTTTTATTTTTGTAGGGTCATTTTTGATTTTTCCTAATTTCATTCCTTCTCTCAGTTTTTTCACTTTAAGGGGCATTTTTATACGTTGTTCGCGCTGAATTAGCATAATTTCTTTTACGTAAACTCGCTGCTAGCCTAACTCCATATTTATATTTTGACTTTAGACACGTTTAACGTCAAAATATAGGAGTTTGCACCATTTTTTGGATGCGTGAACCTACCTTGCATCAATGAGATGCAAGGTAGGCGTTCCCATCTAAAAAATCGTGCTATCCCCATAGCCTCATATTTATACCCTGTGCTAAAATGACGCACGGGTGGGAGGAGGGATTAAATATTGGTGCAAAGCTTGCCAGAAGAACACCTGAGGATGGGGGACCCCATAAACTTTTTGCAGCAAAACTGCATTAGCACAGTTTTGCGGCAAAAAGCATAAGTATGGGCCTACGTTTTTAATAACATGGGAAGCAGGCAAAGGTGAGGAAGATGTACAGTGAGAAGGGTCTGAGGTTGAGCAGGGACTTCACGAAGGAGGGGTAACAAATCAGCCTCAATTCTTGGGAAGAGATCCAACTCCTACAATCTACCCAAAAGGAGCATGAAGATGAGGTGGAAGAGAGGGAGAGGAGAATGCCATTGAGGAAGCTCCAGTGCTAGACTAGTGTGTCACTCCAGGAGAACCTCACCTGCATTGTCCAGGGCAGGGAGCAGTGTATCAGCCCACAGGTTGCCCTCTCCCCAGATCTGGATAAAGGCAGACAGAGAAGGCTTTGAAATTTCAGCTTGCCATCAGAGCATTGAAAGACAAAAAGCAGGCCCTAGTTGATGAAGAGGAAATGTTGAACTTGGCTTCTTTTCAGTGATCTATTGTAGTAAAGGTCTGCCACTGTGAGGATCCGTTAACCTTCATGTTGTTTTCCAGTTGCCTGTAGCACCATTTGCACCTGTCTATGTCAAAGCAAGCAAGCTATAATTGCTTTGGGGTGAAAGGAGGCCTGAGGCCATCGAGGTCAAATTCTGTGTACTACTTGAGTCTTTAAAGTGTCAACAAAAATGGTATTTCCAGGATCATTGGAGGTACAGCTTCTAGGAAGGCAGCCATGTATTGTTTCTCAGCAGTTTCCTGTATCCCATGAATGCAGCCTTCCAGACCTTTGACCTTCTTTTTGAGGTGTCAAAGTTCTGGCACTCAGTCCGGCTGCTGGTCCATTTATCGTCCCTGTTCCTCAAGCTTCCTATCCACTCTATTAAGTTGTTTTTCCACTGAAGTGAAGTGAAAATGCATGGATTTCATTTCTGTCAGT
Source organism: Pleurodeles waltl (assembly GCF_031143425.1). Classification (NCBI taxonomy): domain Eukaryota; kingdom Metazoa; phylum Chordata; class Amphibia; order Caudata; family Salamandridae; genus Pleurodeles; species Pleurodeles waltl. The sequence continues at coordinate 1,191,711,496 of NC_090439.1, forward strand.
AAGCATGAGAGTGGCGCTATCGAAGCCTGACACTTTATTATTCAAGGCTGAGAGATATATTGTGTAGAAAAATATTGTGGAAGAGAATATTTGTCATTTTGATTACAATGATAGAACCATAATATTTTGTTTAGCAATATTTTTTACCTGTTTTACTGTCTGTCAGTATTTGTGTTCAAAAGGTTTTCCATACAACCCCTTGCAAGCATGGCACTCTGCTGTTTGGTGCAAATCTATCAACATTGATGGAGCAAATAAAGCAAGACTTTACTAAGTGGAAACATTTTTCTTCCGGCTCCTATTATAGGACACGGTTCAGATTATTAGTCTTGTGGTCCTCCCATGATTTAGCCATGTTTGGCTACTGCTGCTACCTGTCTCATTTAAGCAAGTTCAAATCTATTGAGCAACAAATTAAATCATACATGTTGGATGGCAAAAAAAAACAGAATGGTTCGTCAAAAGTATATCCAGATAGTTTTTGTGCAGGAAGTAAAATCCTTCCTGCGAAAAAACAGTCCTTAGATGCTTATTCATCTTTTCTATCTGTGCTGCAGAATGCAGGCACACATGGAAAGAGGAAGTAACAAGGACCGGCCGGTGCCCCCATTTTCTGTAAAACCGGAATCAGCTCTTTAAACTCTCTGTGTCTGCCTGCTGCAAGTGTGGACATGTCAGAAAAGATTTTAAATGAGTAATCCCCAGGAGTTGCAAAGGCCCTTGCTTTAATGGCCAATGAAAGAATTCTTTCTTTAATGCGATAGTCTCCAAAGTTAACCACTGTCGTCCATGGAGATTTTGCACTGGAGGACTGGACTGCTGGAACCCGATGGGCATGTGTGATGGTAAGATCCGTCTTACTGTCAGCTGGCTCTGTTAAAACATGCTGTTTCATCAAATCTGTGATTAATTTAATGACTGTCTGACCATTCTCTCACCCTTCTGGTATCCCTGTGAACCTTATGTTAGAGCAGCGAGAACGATTCTCAGCATCGTCCGCCCGAATCTGCAAATCGGCCAAATCAGCTTGATATCTGGCAATTGAAGCTTCCATGTCCCATCCACCATCTCCTAAGTCTGATACCCGTTGTTCAACTTCCTTAACATGTGTACTCAATTGCTGCATGTTGTTGTTTATGAGGCTTAGCTAGGCTTCCGTCTTTCGAGTTGCCTCTTCCTGTGACAATTTTAGAGCCTTTAGCTCACTGAGGATCTGAAGAAGCCGACACCCTGTAGCTGAAGAACCTTCTCCCACTTGTTCACCTCCTATCTGATTGTGGAGAGCCAGCCCGGAATGCGCAAGACCTGAACAGGACAAAGAGCCCATATTTTCCACTATTTTCCCCAATTCCTGATGCCCTGTTGTGGCCCCATTTCAATTAAGTCCGAAGTAAGGGGAGAATCTATTGACCCGGCAGAAATATAAGGGTCAGTAAATGATACGGAGATGGAGACTGCAGAAAAGATACTGAGTTGCGTTTGGCCAGGCCCCTCCCGTGAAGTGCTCCACTGGAGGTGCTGTTTAGGGGGTTACTTGGCCTCTTTGGATCCGCTCGAGGTAAATAGCGGATACGTCTGTAGTTGCCCATTCCTATTTTGTTGGGTTCGTACCTGATCATCCTTCATCTGTTCGGTAAGGCACAAGTCCTGTGGCAGGCTAAGATTATCGCTCAGGTTCTGCAAGTTGCCCCTATCCGGCTACCAAGTACGAGTTCATTGCATTCAGATTCCACAATCACACTTTTTCTTTGGGAGTAGCTTGAGAGGTGAAGGAGGAAACTGGTGTTTGAGCAGGGGGTTGCGGTACTGAGAAGGTTAAGCCTGGACTGGAGGTTTTATGCAATGAAGAGGGGTGCTTGGCCTTCAGTTTTGCACCACCTTCATATTTTTACCAGTCGGCGTGCCTTTGTTTGGAATTCACGAGCAATACTTTTCATTATGCTGGGTAAGTATGACAAAGCACCCCCTTTATTTATTTATTTGCACCAACTTAGATGCCACAAGCTACACCCACGCCTACGTGCTTCTGCAGCACGTCAAGCTGGCACTGACCCTGAAAGAGGGCCTAGTGCCAACATCTATGGGAGGGCTGTGTGGGGGGGTTTATTTCGGATGCTTTTCACGATGCATCACGCCCCTCCACTTCACTGCTATGGCACTTTTTTGTTTTTCACAGCACCCTCACCCCTGCCTGCTTTGTCGCTGAAGTTTGCGCTGCTTTTATGAGTTCCCAATTACGATTCTGAGTCGAAGATAGGCTCTGATTCTGATGGGGGGAGGGAGGTTCATGGGCTCCTCTGGGTAATGAAACAGGTTTATGGAAACCTTCACGTTCTACCACCCGGTATTGCGCCTGTGTCCCGGCGTGGAAATGTTAGCTCTGTAGCCAAACAACCGCACGGCTCCCATTCCGTGTCATCTGACGACGCGCTGCTCCCTCCTATGCCTCCGATGTCTCGACATTAGCCATGGAACGTGACGGGAGCTCCTGAAGGGTGTGAAAATCAATGAAATAGTTACTATTTCATATAAATATGTTGGCACAAATAATATTATTTACAAACATATAGCTCAATTGGGTGTAGATTTTCTGATGGGGTAGCATTGTTGTATATGATATTTAGGGTATATTATCTTTGTGACATTATAAATGGCCTCACTGTTATGGTGGCAGACAGTGTATCTGGCAATAACAACATTTCCCCAAGTATAATCTCATGTGCATTGGTCAGGTTGATGTCAATTCATTTATAAATTCAAAGAGATGAATTGTTCTAGAGAAGTGTGTGATACAAAGGGGACGATTACAAGCCCCCTGTGTCACAGGTGTGTCACTTTTTGTGAAGCACTGGTGGTGCATTGTGCAGGCCCATATCTGCAAAGCCACGCTAAGATACTTTGTGCGACTTTTCATGGCCTTATAGATGTGAGACTATATTTACAGGCCACGTGGCGCAGGCCAGCAAGTGATCTTGCTGCGCTGCCCTGGGCCACAGGGAAAGGGCAGAAATGCACCGCATCTACAGGATACGGCGTATTTCTGTCCTCTCGCCCTGCGCTGGTGGACAATGGGCTGCCTAGCACCGACACAAGCACCCTTACACCATATCTACAAGGCCATTAAAGGCCACACGAAGTGGCTTTGCGTGGCCTTGTAGATATGGGTCTGCACAATGCATCGTTGGTGCATCACAAAAAGTGCACAGAATTGTAAGGTGTAAGGCAACGTAGCACGAGTTGCTGTGTTGCCTTACACTGCATGGTGGAGGTATTCCCAGGGCACTGCAGTGGGATTTCCCACGCAACATCCATGGGTTTTGCCACATTCCAGGGTTTACAATGCCTTAAAAATGTGTCAAAAACATATGCCTCCCCACAGGAGGCGCAATGAGGAGAAATATATTTTTTTCTCCTCGTTTTTTCCTCTTTCTATGTGTGCTCTATTCTGCAGCACACAAAGCAAGAGGAAATCACCTCTATTGATTGTTTTTGTGCAGGAAGGTGTCCCTTCCTGCTCAAAAACAATCACCCATACAACACAGACACCTGTTCATGGTGCAAGGATGCTTTGTGGACCATTGTGTGCCAGTGCATGAGAAAGGGACAGGAATGTGCTGTATCCCATAGACACATAGGACAGCGCATCAGGAATCCTTGCAACACTGCCCTGTGCCAAAACCTTGTAAATAAGCCCCACAGTGCATTTCTGCCCTCTCCCTGCAGAGCAGGGCAGTGCAGGAAGGTCACTTAGGGGCATATGCAAGAGCCCCCAGCACCCATTATAATGCCATATTAGTGTCATTTGTTTTATGCTAATGTGGCATTAGAGGGACAAAAACGCGGTGCCATATTTACAAAAGTGTGCAATGCATGCCTTGCTCCACTTTGCAACCCTATGCACTACATTATGCTTGTGCCAGGCATAATGTATGCGAAGGGGGCATTCTCCCGTTAGAGGGCTGAACAAATGGTGCAAAGAAATATAAGAGATTGTGTCATTTTTTCGGCACTTTTAGCGCCTGCTTAGCGCAGGCGTTAAAAGGAGGCTTCCATTGGGTACAATGGGCCTCTGAGTGGTTTGTGGGGTTCGTGTAAAAAAATGTGATGCTAATCCTGCAAAGCTCCGAATTAGCATCAAAAATTCTGATGCTAGTCCCCCAGCTACCGCCACGGTGCGCCATATTTTAAACATGGCGCGGACATGGATGGCATTGGGGGGGCTCTAAGGGACGCAAGAACAGTGGCGCTGCATAAATATGCCCCTTACTGTGCCGCTCTGCGCCTCTGGACTTGTAAAGAAGCCCCAAAGTGCACATCAGAGGCCACCTTGACACATTATGCCGCGTTTGCTCTTTGTGATAAAATGATGGGAGCTTCTGCTATAAAACCTGCTGGTGAAGGATTCATTGCATGTTAGTAATGACATTTATCTTTATTTTCAGTGTTGTTTTGAACGAGATACAAGGTTTGTTTCGAAGCCAAGTCAAGAATGTCCTTCTATGTAATTTCATGCGCAGTGATCCAGTGGCCCCCACCGTCCTGCCCCCGGTGGACTGTCTGGCCTTGTCCTACTCACTGGAGCTCTTCGCAGTGGATGAGAAGTCCTTCTGTGATGCCCTGAAGAATGTCACCCCTCTGTTGAAAAAGGGAGGTCATCTAGTGATGTTTGCATGCCTTGAGGGAACCTTTTTCAAGGTTGGGGATGTCAGGTTTCCTGCCTTCTGCCTCAAACAGGATTTTCTTACAGAGACTCTCATTGAACATGGTTATACCATTAAAGAATCTCACATTTTCGAACGGAAAACTCGAGGTTCATACGATGTTTTTGATTTTAAAAGTTATATCATTTTAAAAGCAACCAAAGAAAGGGACATTTAGAACCACGGGGGGGGCAACCATAGAGAGATCAGTTCTTGCCTGCATCAAACTCCTTCATACTGCACTTTTTTCATGATGATTGTAATTACTCTCTTGAAAATAATATGCAAACTAGGCAAGTTTAATAAATTAGTTTAATGATATATATTAGCACAATTGAAATGTATTCAGCTCAGAGTTGAGGCAGCATGATCTCAGTCTAGTAAAGCCTTGCTGAAGCCGGCTCATCAATGATTTCTGATTAAACTCATTCTGGCGAGGAGTGAGCTCACCTTAGATCACAGCCTTGTGCTTTCCTCATGCCCTCTTGGGCCTGCTTGGTACTTGTGGACCTGCTTCTCACCTTTCTTACTCCTCTCGCTTCTTCTTCTTGGTTTCTAACCACTTAGGTTATGGTGTGTGGGTCACTTGTTCCTTCTCCATCAAAGAAGCACAGGGCCTTCCTCTGGTGCTCAACTTTATATCATGAGCAGAGCATCAGAGGCTTAAACTCCTCTTTCATCAAATCAACACACAGACATGTTTTGTTCTGTGAATCCTCACATGTCAGCACCACAACACAAAATGTTAGTTTTGGTCAGAAGACATAGGAACCTTGTATCTGGTTAAGTGTGAGACAGCATTATTATTCACACTTTTTAGCACTCTTTAACTCATTCACTCTGAATCTGAAACAGACTTGGGAAGTGAACCTGTAAGTGAACTAATAAAATCCGTGAACTCTGTATCTGTCTCTGTCCTTTTTGTCCTACATTCCAGATAAACTCATTGGGAAACAGATGCATTGTGCATAAAGTTGTTGGTGATGCCATTCTTCACATATACAATCCTCTGTAGATGGCTGGAGCAGGATACATCTTGTGTATAATGTACAGCACAGTGCTAATCCTATGCGTAAAGACTTTGCTGCATAAGTGGGAAAGGACTTTCTACCTTTCTAGCTCAGTGTGGATGGCACTGCACTGATCCGAAGCCTAAAAACATTGTTAGCAAAACAGATATTTAGTGTGAGCAAATTCAGGGTGTTGCTTTGTATAAATCACTCTCTCTCTCCCTGTATCTGTATATATATTCACTGAAAAACCAAAGGTTACAGGGACGTTATAGTTAGGCTCCCATTTTAAACATACAAAACCACAGAAATATGAGATATCTCAAGTAACTATAACTCGCACCCTCCCCATGCACTGATAATTACCTACAAGTTATGCCTCTCATTGATAACCTCATTAACAATATCATTGTACTATTTGCAGTAACGTTTTTAACAAACAAATTGTGCATGGCAAGGGCGCAAGTTATAGTCTTATGAAGTTAAGTCTTAAGGCAGTGCCATTGCTCCAGCAAGCACGGAGCTGCTTTGACAGTAGCTCCGTGCATGCTGAAGCATCTCATCTCTATCTCCACCATGCGGCCCTCCAAATAAAGTGTAGCCCTGGGGGGTGGCGCATTCCAGTCTTTTCAGCCAGCACCAGTGCACGATTTGCTTCCTAGAGCCAACGCAGACATCCTTGCACTATGCTGGAAGAAAGTCTATGTTGTTGGCAGGACTGCTTTTGTACAAGAAGAAGTACCTTCCTGCACGAAAACAATCTAGAGAGGCATTGTTTTCTTTGTACCTGTGCTGCAGAATGGAAACAAGAAGAAGAAACTGAGACGTTGGAAGTTTGTGACGCTGGATATGCGGGTCAGGCATTACCAAGGAGCAACAAGGAGGAGGAGTCGAGCAGTCTGAGCACAGCCTACGGGTCACTGGCCACGGTCAGAAAGAGGCAGAAGAGGCATGAAAGTAGGAAGTTGTTCTGAGTCTTCATGGTTTGGAGAAAGGAGACTTGTTTTCTTATCTTATGGTTGAACTGGGGAGCCTGGACTGGTCAGATAGTAACAGTTTTACATTTCTTAGCTTTCTTTTGAGGTGTGCACATCATTGACGGTATGCACACACTTTTCTGTTGTATTTGGTGTGCGTGTCACTGCAGTGTATTCCACGTATCATGTTGGCTGGCGCTTGGCTCTCCCAAGATGGCTGCACATTGTACGATGTCTGTGTGAGGACGTCTCCCACGTTGGGTCACGTACTAGCACGCTGTCTCTGTTTTGCCTGTGATGCACTTCCAGATCACTAGATCTGTTCCTGTCTGCTTGTGATGTGTTTCTAGATTGTTGCTCATCACAATCCTGTGATGTAAGTAGATCCTCATGCTCTGTTATGCACTTATGTTGATCCCACAGTAGTGGTACACTCAATGGTTTCCAGTATTTACTTACTGATGTAAGTGGCAGTAGTTTCTCATTACTGCCAAAACCAATTTCTCTCTTTTGTTGTTCCTCAAATAAGAGCTTTTTACTCCATATGTGATTTCACCTTCTTTATTCTCAACTCCCTATCACAGGACCCGACAGGTATGCACCCTCCTTCTTGCCCAATCCATTCTCCAAAGGCCACCCACAGAACCTTTTCCTCCATAACACTCATGCCACCTCACTGCTTATATCTTGTCATTCCACATTCGGCTGCTTGCAAGCAACAACACTACACCCTGTGACATGCTGCTCTTTATTTCATTATTTGTGAATGGCCACTAGCAAGTGATCACCACAATCTTTGCATTTTGTTTTGAAGCAGTAACACCTGATGTCGTGATGTTTGTCCAAAATTGCCTGAAGGACGCAGAGCCAGAAGAAATACCCAGCGGCAAAACAAAACAAAAAAACTCACTGCCAGAAGGAATCACCTCCAAAAGAAGGATCCGGAGCCAGAAGGACCCAGAACCAGAAGGGGGGCTCAGCCCCAGAAGAAGGACTCTGCATCTGAAGAAGGACTCAGCACCAGAAGGACTCAACACCAAAGGAATTCAGCACCAGAAGAAGAACTCTGTGCCAGATAAAGGACTAAGCACCAGAAGGACTTAGCACCAGAAGAAATCAGAGCCAGAAGAAGGACTCTGCACCAGAAGAAGGACTAAGTGCCAGGAGGACTTAGTGCCAGAAGGACTAAATGACAGTATGACTCCCAATGATCTCAGACTTCTTATTGGTTCTTAGGTCAAGCATCAGCCTTCATAAACTTAGATACGTCTGCCGCCAAGTAAATATTTACTTATCTGGCAGTAAACATCTCTGCAGCTCAGCACCAGTGGAACTACTTTTAACTTTCCAGTGTCTATACATTAATGCTACTACTGACTGGACTACAGGCTTTTTTACCATCACACGTGGTCCTTCATTCTTTCACTTTCTTTTCTAACTTTTTGCTGCTTTTTCTGTTCCCTTTTGTCCCATTTTTGTCACTCTCACTAGTCCTCACTCACTCACACTGGATTATCTTCTGCCACTATTAATCAATTTTTTACTCTTTTTTTCACATCCTTCCTCGGTTAAGTTCTGTCACTCCTTTTTTCATTTTTTTCTCACCCACAGTATGAGCTTTACGTGCTCCTTTGGTTCTTTGCTATCTTCATAGCCTTTTTCTTAAACCTGTTCACCCATGGCACACTCTCACCTTCCCTTCCCACCACTGCTTCCGGCACACGTTCCAGGCCCACGCACAGCCCCAGGATTTCCTACCTTGTCCTTCACATTCCTAATTGATCAATCATTCAGTCAATTCATATAGCACTGCTCATCACCATTGAGGGTATCCAGATACTCTCCTGAGGGACTGGTCGACCAGCCAGGTCTTCAGCACTTTACAGAATTCCGGTAGATAAGGGGAGATCCAGACTGGCAGGGGAGGTCATTCCATGCCTGTGCTGCAAGGCAGGAAAAGGAGTGTCCTCAGCTTGTACTTCAGTAGATGTAGGTGGAATGGCCGCATAAGAGGGGAGGTGGAGCTAAGATGTCTGGCTGGTTAGTGGAAGTACAGGCGGTGGCTGATGTAGGCAGGTCCTTGCTTGTGTAGAGCCTTGTATGTGTCTGTTAGCAGCTCAAATTGGCATTTCTTCTGTACTGGGAGCCCGTAGAGTTCTCTGAGATGAGGGGTGATGTGAGTTGGGTGAGGTAGGTTGAGGAAGGGCCTGACTATGACATTCTGTATGGTCTGAAATATCTGAAGGAGGAGTGGGGCAATACCTGAGTAGAGAGCATTGCCGTAGTCCAGTTGGCTGGTGATGAGGGCCTGTGTGACAGTGTGTCTTGTGTTCTTGGAAAGCCACTTGCAGATTTTTCAAACCAAGCTCAGGGTGACGAAGCAGGTAGAAGAGACTGAGTTGATCTTGGACTTCATGTTTATCTTGCTGTTTAGGGTGATGCTGAGGTTTCTGGTTTGGTCAGTCAAGGTGGGTGAGGGTCCTAGCTCTGAAGGCCACCAGTAGGCATTCCTGGGAGTGGTGGAGTTATCATCCACGTAAGATATGATGCTGAGTCCATGGGATCTGACTTTATTGGCCATTTCCTTTGGTTCGGTGGTAGGCCAATCTTCTATGTTCTTCCAGTGGGAAAGGAGGCAATCCACCTACTAGCTTTCTGATGGATGCCGATATGGTGCAGACTTGCAATCAGCGTGTGTCCAATTTCTGCCTAATGTCAGTGTGTTGTTGACTGTGTCCCTTGGATCATGCTAGTTAGGACCCCAGTGCTTATGGTTTATGGCCTGCTTGTCAGTATGTTTCACTGTTTTCTAAAATGTCACTGGAGTCCTGCAAATTTGTCGTTACATACTGGTAACTCAGTATTTCACTCCAAGTTTGCACACTGGACCCCCCTTATAATTCCCTAGTATATGGTTCTGAGGTACCCAGGGCATTGGGGTTCCAGTGCATCCCTATGGGCTGCAGCATTTCTTTTACCACCCACACGTAGCCCATGCAAAGAGGTGGTGCTCAGAGCTCCTCCAGAGTGCCCCTGTGTTTTGCCATCTTGGATTCCAAGTTGGTGGGGCACTATGGGAGCATATGAGTGGCCAGTGCCAGCAGGTGATGTCAGAGACCCCTCCTGATAGGTGCTTAACTAGTTAGGTGACCAATTCCCTTTTCAGGGCTATTTAGGGTCTTCTCCTCTGGGTGTTTCCTCAGATTCAGACTGCAAGACTCAAGCAGGACTCCTCTGCATCCTTTACTTCATCTTCTACCGACGGAACCGCAGCTGAACCCCTAGGAACTCTACAAACTGAAACAAAGAAGCAAAGACGATTTCTTCAACATTGTATATTCAGCTCCTGACAGCAACTGCAACAGTTTCCAGGTCATGCGTCCTCCGAGGACTGACTGTCTTCCGCCTGCACCAGAAGAACTGAAGGAATCTCCGGTGGAGTGACCTCTCTGCAGCAACAACCAGTGGCGTGGGTCCCCCCTCCAGATGATAGGCGTTGATCCAGCAACATTGGTGGTGGACTAAAGTGACTCCGACAGTCCCAATGTCCAGCTGTCCATTTTTGGTGGAGGTAACAGCTTGCCACTACAAGCAAGACAAGACCCCCTTGCACAGCGTGACTTGCAATTGCCAAGGCTTGTGTGCGATCTTCCAAGAAGTTCTTTGTGCACAGCCCAGCTTAGGCCCCCAGCACTCCATCATGTGACGCACAGCTTCCTGAGTGATTCTCCAGTGGCGTGGGATCCCTTTGTGTTGTGGGTCTCCATTTGCACTGGCCTGGTTTGTAGTGGGTACATATGGTATTTACACCTTATACCATGTCCAGTTATCCCTTATTAATGAAATGTAGGCAGTGTCTAGAAGCCAGGATCTCTAGGGGTAGCTGTGGATGAGCAGTCAAGGTTTATCTAAGAGACATGCGAAGCGCATGCAATCGCACTACAGTCACACAGTACTCACACATGAAAGAAAATACTCGGTGTTACAATGATAAAGGTACTTTATGTTGGTGACACAAATACCAAAAATACCATAAAGACTATACTCCCTTAGAAGGTAAGTAATACACAATTATATACACTAGTATGCAGGACTAGGCATAAAAACTGTTACAAAACAGTGTAATTAGTGAAAATCACAAGAGTTAGAAATGGGCCCACGTGGAACACAAACCGTAAGCTAAGAAAGTGGAATGCAATCATCTGTCTCCCACCTAGGCAAGTATAGTGTGTAGAAGGGCGCTGGGAGAACTAGAAAATTACATAGGTAGGTACTAGAACCCACCCCGTGCCCAGGAAAGTAGGAGTAAAATTCAGTAACTGTAGGAGGCTGGACTGGCTTGTAGTGAGTACCAATGGGTACTTGCACCTTGCACCAGGCCCAGTTATCCCTTATTAGTGTATAGGGTGTCTAGCAGCATAGGCTGATAGATAATGGTAGCTTAGCAGAGCAGCTTAGGCTGAACTAGTGTAGGAGGCTGGACTGGCTTGTAGTGAGTACCAAGGGGTACTTGCACCTTGCACCAGGCCCAGTTATCCCTTATTAGTGTATAGGGTGTCTAGCAGCTTAGGCTGATAGATAATGGTAGCTTAGCAAAGCAGCTCAGGCTGAACTAGGAGACGTGTGAAGCTACTACAGTACCACTTAGTGTCATATGCACAATATCATAAGAAAACACAATACACAGTTATACTAAAAATAAAGGTACTTTATTTTGATGACAATATGCCAAAGTATCTTAGAGTGTACCCTCAGTGAGAGGATAGGAAATATACACAAGATATATTTACACAATAGCAAAAATATGCAGTATAGTCTTAGAAAACAGTGCAAACAATGTATAATTACAATAGGATGCAATGGGGAAACATAGGGATAGGGGCAACACAAACCATATACTCCAAAAGTGGAATGTGAACCACGAATGGACCCCAAACCTATGTGACCTTGTAGAGGGTCGCTGGGACTATTAGAAAATAGTGAGAGTTAGAAAAATAACCCTCCCCAAGACCCTGAAAAGTGAGTGCAAAGTGCACCAAAGTTCCCCTAAGGACAAAATAGTCGTGTTAGAGGGAGAATGCAAGGAAAACACAAATCAGCAATGCAACAACGATGGATTCCTGTCTGAAGGTACCTGTGGAACAAGGGGACCAAGTCCAAAAGTCACAAGCAGCTCGGAGATGGGCAGATGCCCAAGAAATGCCAGCGGTTGGTGCAAAGAAGCTCTTACTAGGCTGAAGAACTGTGAATACTGCAGGAACGACAAGGGCTAGAGACTTCCCCTTTGGAGGATGGATCCGCCACGCCTTGGAGAGTCGTGCAGAAGTGTTTTCCCGCCGGATGGACGCCAACAAGCCTTGCTACACGCAAATCGTGCGTTTGGCGTTTTTGGACGCTGCTGGGGCCCAGGAGGGACCAGGAGGTCGCAAATTGGACCTGCAGAGAGAGGGGACGTCGAGCAAGACAAGGAGCCCTCACTGAAGCAGGTAGCACCCGGAGAAGTGCCAGAAACAGGCACTACGAGGATGCGTGAAACGGTGCTCGCCGAAGTTGCACAAAGGAGTCCCACGTCGCCGGAGACCAACTTAGAAAGTCGTGCAATGCAGGTTAGAGTGCCGTGGACCCAGGCTTGGCTGTGCACGAAGGATTTCCGCCGGAAGTGCACAGGGGCCGGAGAAGCTTGCAAAGTCGCGGTTCCCAGCAATGCAGCCCAGCGAGGTGAGGCAAGGACTTACCTCCACCAAACTTGGGCTGAAGAGTCACTGGACTGTGGGGGTCACTTGGACGGTGTCGCTGGATTCGAGGGACCTCGCTCGTCGTGCTGAGAGGAGACCCAAGGGACCGGAGATGCAGCTTTTTGGTGCCTGCGGTTGCAGGGGGAAGATTCCGTCGACCCACGGGAGATTTCTTCGGAGCTTCTGGTGCAGAGAGGAGGCAGACTACCCCCACAGCATGCACAAGCAGGAAAACAGTCGAGAAGGCGGCAGGATCAGCGTTACAGAGTTGCAGTAGTCGTCTTTGCTACTATGTTGCAGGTTTGCAGGCTTCCAGCGCGGTCAGCGGTCGATTCCTTATCAGAAGGTGAAGAGGGAGATGCAGAGGAACTCGGCTGAGCTCATGCATTCGTTATCTAAAGTTTCCCCAGAGACAGAGACCCTAAATAGCCAGAAAAGAGGGTTTGGCTACCTAGGAGAGAGGAAAGGCTACTAACACCTGAAGGAGCCTATCACAAGGAGTCTCTGACGTCACCTGGTGGCACTGGCCACTCAGAGCAGTCCAGTGTGCCAGCAGCACCTCTGTTTCCAAGATGGCAGAGGTCTGGAGCACACTGGAGGAGCTCTGGACACCTCCCAGGGGAGGTGCAGGTCAGGGGAGTGGTCACTCCCCTTTCCTTTGTCCAGTTTCGCGCCAGAGCAGGGGCTAAGGGGTCCCTGAACCGGTGTAGACTGGCTTATGCAGAATTGGGCACATCTGTGCCCAACAAAGCATTTCCAGAGGCTGGGGGAGGCTACTCCTCCCCTGCCTTCACACCATTTTCCAAAGGGAGAGGGTGTCACACCCTCTCTCAGAGGAAGTTCTTTGTTCTGCCATCCTGGGCCAGGCCTGGCTGGACCCCAGGAGGGCAGCTGCCTGTCTGAGGGGTTGGCAGCAGCAGCAGCTGCAGTGAAACCCCAGGAAGGGCAGTCTGGCAGTACCAGGGTCTGTGCTACAGACCACTGGGATCATGGAATTGTACCAACAATGCCAGGATGGCATAGAGGGGGCAATTCCATGATCATAGACATGTTACATGGCCATATTCGGAGTTACCATGGTGAAGCTACATATAGGTAGTGACCTATATGTAGTGCACGCATGTAATGGTGTCCCCGCACTCACAAAGTTCAGTGAATTGGCTCTGAACAATGTGGGGGCACCTTGGCTAGTGCCAGGGTGCCCTCACACTAAGTAACTTTGCACCTAACCTTTACCAGGTAAAGGTTAGACATATAGGTGACTTATAAGTTACTTAAGTGCAGTGTAAAATGGCTGTGAAATAACGTGGACGTTATTTCACTCAGGCTGCAGTGGCAGGCCTGTGTAAGAATTGTCAGAGCTCCCTATGGGTGGCAAAAGAAATGCTGCAGCCCATAGGGATCTCCTGGAACCCCAATACCCTGGGTACCTCAGTACCATATACTAGGGAATTATAAGGGTGTTCCAGTAAGCCAATGTAAATTGGTAAAATTGGTCACTAGCCTGTTAGTGACAATTTGAAAGTAATGAGAGAGCATAACCACTGAGGTTCTGGTTAGCAGAGCCTCAGTGAGACAGTTAGGCACCACACAGGTAACATATACATGCACACCTATGAGCACTGGGGCCCTGTGTGACAGGGTCCCAGTGACACATACCTATAGGCCACAACCCTATGAGCACTGGGGTCCTGACGAGCAGGATCCCAGTGACACATAACAAACATACTGAAAACATAGTGTTTTCACTATGAGCACTGAGGCCTGGCAATCAGGATCCCAGTGAGACAGTGAAAACAGTGACAAACACCCTGACATACACTCACAAACAGGCCAAAAGTGGGGGTAACAAGGCTAGAAAGAGGCTACCTTCTCACACAACCCCCCCCCAAACGAAGGACAATAAGGCTAACCTTGGCCAGTTGAGACTTTATTGTCTAAGTGGTGATAAGTAGAGAGTAGCTCTGCAATAGACTGGTTACTCCCTTTATCATCCACTATATGGTTACTTCCCTGTGGGGATGTAAACCACCCTGTTTGAAGTTTTTTAGCTAAGCAACAATGTGAAGATGTATTTTCAGAGTTTCTATCAGTACGTTTTAGTTTAGAGCAGTGGGAATTGTCCACTGAACCTATTTGTAATGATGGAAATGCCAGACAGGGATGCTGTCTCAGTAAAGCCATAGCTGCGCAAAAACTTTGTCCATTTGGCTGGAAGAGAGAACAGGGATGCTGTTTCTCTTGAGTTGGAGCAGGGCAGGGATGCTGTCCTATGAGCTCCACACTAGGGCAGGGATGCTGTCCTAAGTGTTGTGAGGCAGTACAGGTTTTCTGCACTAAAGTTTCTCTGGGAGGGTTGGAGGGATGCTCCATGTTAACTAAAATGGTGCTCTTTTTGTCACCAATGTTAGTTATCCCACAGAGAGGTACTTCTACCTCAGGGAGTCCAGCTATGCCAGCTGATGATTCCCTTGGAACAGGTGCCACCCCAGAAGAGGTTTCTCCCACCACAGGAATGGTATCCTGAATGGTAGGGTGGTTAGGGGATACTGTGATACCCTTTTTACCTGTTGATGGAGAGGGATCCTGAGTTTTCAGGCCTTCTCTCCTTTGCTTTTTCATTTCAGTTGAAAGGAGAGGGAACAATTCCTCAGGGATGCCCAGCATGGCTGCATGGGCATAAAACTCTACATCAGCCCAACCTGAGGCCTCTAGGTCATTACCTAAGAGACAGTCTACAGGTAAGCTAGGTGATACCACCACCTGCTTAGGGCCAGTAGCTCCACCCCAACTAAACTGAATTATAGCTAAGGGAAGAAACTTAGTGGAGTTATGGACATCAATAATCTTATACTGTTGTCCAATGATGTGTTGTTCAGGAGGCACTAGGTTTTCAGTCACCAAAGTGAAACTGGCACCTGTGTCCCTGTAGGCCAAGGCCTCAACACCATTTATTGAAACTGTCTGCCTGTACTTATCCATTGTAAGGGGACAAGCAGCCAGTGTGGCAAGGCCAATGCCACTAGGTGTGACAGAAACTGTCTTGGGACTGATGACATCAGTTTCCACTATGGACCCATAAGTGAACCCAACTACACCCTTTGCTTGACTGTTGCCAGCAGTCCCACCACTAGTACCACTACTGCTAGGGGCACTAGAGCTTGATGTATTAGTGGTGGTAGGCTCAGGGGGTTTACCTGGACAGGACTTATCCCCTGGCCTATGGCCTCTATTTTTACACACAAAGCACCAAGGCTTTTTAATGTGTGCAGGTTGGGAAGAAGAGGAAGAATTTGTTTTATCCCCACCCTCTGAAGAGTGTTTAAGATTTGAAGTGGGATCTTTGGTTTTACCCTTATCCCCATGCTTATCTTGAGATTTTTCACCATCTTTCTTCTTATTGCCATCTTTGTCACCCCCTGTATGAACTTTTCTGTTCACCCTTGTTCTGACCCATTTGTCTGCCTTCTTTCCCAATTCTTGGGGAGAGGTCAGATCAGAGTCTACCAGGTACTGGTGCAACAAATCAGACACACAATTATTAAGTATATGCTCTCTCAGGATTGTGTTATACAGGCTTTCATAATCAGTAACTTTACTGCCATGTAACCACCCCTCCAAGGCCTTCACTGAATGGTCAATGAAATCAACCCAGTCTTGTGAAGACTCCTTTTTGGTTTCTCTGAACTTTATCCTGTACTGTTCAGTGGTTAAGCCATAACCATCCAGGAGTGCATTCTTAAGAACTGTAAAATTATTGGCATCATTTTCTTTCACAGTAAGGAGCCTATCCCTACCTTTTCCACTAAATGATAGCCATAGGATAGCAGCCCACTGCCTTTGAGGGACATCCTGTACAACACAGGCCCTCTCAAGTGCAGCAAACCACTTGTTAATGTCATCCCCCTCCTTATAAGGGGGAACTATCTTGTGCAGATTCCTGGAATCATGCTCTTTTGCAGGATGACTATGGGGAATACTGCTGCTGCCACCATGGGTATCTAAACCCAACTTCTGTCTTTCCCTCTCTATTTCTAAAGACTGTCTATCCAAATCCAGCTGTTGCTTCTTGAGCTTCAGTCTGGTTTGTTCCACTCTCAATCTATTGAGCTCCCTTTCTAACAATCTGTCATCAGGGTGGGTGGGAGGGACATTTCTAGATACAGAGGTATGATGGGAATGAACAGAAGGAGACCTGTCCCTTACAGAGGGCACCCTAACAGCTTGGCTACCAGTATAATGTGAGAGCACATCATCAGTATGATGTGATTCAACCTCTGTACCAACTATGCTAGACTGTCTAGTAATGGGCAGGCTGAGAAGTTTCTTTCCTGAACCTTTTCCTGGGGGAGTCCCTGGATCAGATTGAGAACCATTAGCTACTTTTTCTACAGATTGGGCACTTATGGCCTTATCCTGTACTCTAAGCATATTAATTAACAGTTCTAAGGAAGGATTCTTCCCTACACTCAAACCTCTCTCTATGCAGAGACTCCTTGCTCCTTTCCAGCTAAGGTGATCATATGCAAGTTTGGACAGTTCAACATTTTTTCCTGTGCCAGACATTTTTTAGAGAGAGTTAAAGTGATAGAAAAAGAGAAAAAAGTTTTCAGAACTTTTTGGAAAGACAGAAAAAAAACTTTTTAAACTTTTAAGAACTTTTTGAAAGTTTAGAAGTACTTTTCAGCACTTAGAAAAGAGTGAAAAGAGGAAATGCAAAACTTTTTGGCTATGTGTATATACACTGACCTTGTTTTGTATATTTTTCTCTTATGAAAAGTACAATGACAAGAGTGGTAAGTAGTCTCAAAGCACTTATCCCACCACTGCACAACCAATGTAGGAGGCTGGACTGGCTTGTAGTGAGTACCAAGGGGTACTTGCACCTTGCACCAGGCCCAGTTATCCCTTATTAGTGTATAGGGTGTCTAGCAGCTTAGGCTGATAGATAATGGTAGCTTAGCAAAGCAGCTCAGGCTGAACTAGGAGACGTGTGAAGCTACTACAGTACCACTTAGTGTCATATGCACAATATCATAAGAAAACACAATACACAGTTATACTAAAAATAAAGGTACTTTATTTTGATGACAATATGCCAAAGTATCTTAGAGTGTACCCTCAGTGAGAGGATAGGAAATATACACAAGATATATTTACACAATAGCAAAAATATGCAGTATAGTCTTAGAAAACAGTGCAAACAATGTATAATTACAATAGGATGCAATGGGGAAACATAGGGATAGGGGCAACACAAACCATATACTCCAAAAGTGGAATGTGAACCACGAATGGACCCCAAACCTATGTGACCTTGTAGAGGGTCGCTGGGACTATTAGAAAATAGTGAGAGTTAGAAAAATAACCCTCCCCAAGACCCTGAAAAGTGAGTGCAAAGTGCACCAAAGTTCCCCTAAGGACAAAATAGTCGTGTTAGAGGGAGAATGCAAGGAAAACACAAATCAGCAATGCAACAACGATGGATTCCTGTCTGAAGGTACCTGTGGAACAAGGGGACCAAGTCCAAAAGTCACAAGCAGCTCGGAGATGGGCAGATGCCCAAGAAATGTCAGCGGTTGGTGCAAAGAAGCTCTTACTAGGCTGAAGAACTGTGAATACTGCAGGAACGACAAGGTCTAGAGACTTCCCCTTTGGAGGATGGATCCCCCACGCCTTGGAGAGTCGTGCAGAAGTGTTTTCCCGCCGGATGGACGCCAACAAGCCTTGCTACACGCAAATCGTGCGTTTGGCGTTTTTGGACGCTGCTGGGGCCCAGGAGGGACCAGGAGGTCGCAAATTGGACCTGCAGAGAGAGGGGACGTCGAGCAAGACAAGGAGCCCTCACTGAAGCAGGTAACACCCGGAGAAGTGCCAGAAACAGGCACTACGAGGATGCGTGAAACGGTGCTCGCCGAAGTTGCACAAAGGAGTCCCACGTCGCCGGAGACCAACTTAGAAAGTCGTGCAATGCAGGTTAGAGTGCCGTGGACCCAGGCTTGGCTGTGCACGAAGGATTTCCGCCGGAAGTGCACAGGGGCCGGAGAAGCTTGCAAAGTCGCGGTTCCCAGCAATGCAGCCCAGCGAGGTGAGGCAAGGACTTACCTCCACCAAACTTGGGCTGAAGAGTCACTGGACTGTGGGGGTCACTTGGACGGTGTCGCTGGATTCGAGGGACCTCGCTCGTCGTGCTGAGAGGAGACCCAAGGGACCGGAGATGCAGCTTTTTGGTGCCTGCGGTTGCAGGGGGAAGATTCCGTCGACCCACGGGAGATTTCTTCGGAGCTTCTGGTGCAGAGAGGAGGCAGACTACCCCCACAGCATGCACAAGCAGGAAAACAGTCGAGAAGGCGGCAGGATCAGCGTTACAGAGTTGCAGTAGTCGTCTTTGCTACTATGTTGCAGGTTTGCAGGCTTCCAGCGCGGTCAGCGGTCGATTCCTTATCAGAAGGTGAAGAGGGAGATGCAGAGGAACTCGGCTGAGCTCATGCATTCGTTATCTAAAGTTTCCCCAGAGACAGAGACCCTAAATAGCCAGAAAAGAGGGTTTGGCTACCTAGGAGAGAGGAAAGGCTACTAACACCTGAAGGAGCCTATCACAAGGAGTCTCTGACGTCACCTGGTGGCACTGGCCACTCAGAGCAGTCCAGTGTGCCAGCAGCACCTCTGTTTCCAAGATGGCAGAGGTCTGGAGCACACTGGAGGAGCTCTGGACACCTCCCAGGGGAGGTGCAGGTCAGGGGAGTGGTCACTCCCCTTTCCTTTGTCCAGTTTCGCGCCAGAGCAGGGGCTAAGGGGTCCCTGAACCGGTGTAGACTGGCTTATGCAGAATTGGGCACATCTGTGCCCAACAAAGCATTTCCAGAGGCTGGGGGAGGCTACTCCTCCCCTGCCTTCACACCATTTTCCAAAGGGAGAGGGTGTCACACCCTCTCTCAGAGGAAGTTCTTTGTTCTGCCATCCTGGGCCAGGCCTGGCTGGACCCCAGGAGGGCAGCTGCCTGTCTGAGGGGTTGGCAGCAGCAGCAGCTGCAGTGAAACCCCAGGAAGGGCAGTCTGGCAGTACCAGGGTCTGTGCTACAGACCACTGGGATCATGGAATTGTACCAACAATGCCAGGATGGCATACAGGGGGCAATTCCATGATCATAGACATGTTACATGGCCATATTCGGAGTTACCATGGTGAAGCTACATATAGGTAGTGACCTATATGTAGTGCACGCGTGTAATGGTGTCCCCGCACTCACAAAGTTCAGTGAATTGGCTCTGAACAATGTGGGGGCACCTTGGCTAGTGCCAGGGTGCCCTCACACTAAGTAACTTTGCACCTAACCTTTACCAGGTAAAGGTTAGACATATAGGTGACTTATAAGTTACTTAAGTGCAGTGTAAAATGGCTGTGAAATAACGTGGACGTTATTTCACTCAGGCTGCAGTGGCAGGCCTGTGTAAGAATTGTCAGAGCTCCCTATGGGTGGCAAAAGAAATGCTGCAGCCCATAGGGATCTCCTGGAACCCCAATACCCTGGGTACCTCAGTACCATATACTAGGGAATTATAAGGGTGTTCCAGTAAGCCAATGTAAATTGGTAAAATTGGTCACTAGCCTGTTAGTGACAATTTGAAAGTAATGAGAGAGCATAACCACTGAGGTTCTGGTTAGCAGAGCCTCAGTGAGACAGTTAGGCACCACACAGGTAACATATACATGCACACCTATGAGCACTGGGGCCCTGTGTGACAGGGTCCCAGTGACACATACCTATAGGCCACAACCCTATGAGCACTGGGGTCCTGACGAGCAGGATCCCAGTGACACATAACAAACATACTGAAAACATAGTGTTTTCACTATGAGCACTGAGGCCTGGCAATCAGGATCCCAGTGAGACAGTGAAAACAGTGACAAACACCCTGACATACACTCACAAACAGGCCAAAAGTGGGGGTAACAAGGCTAGAAAGAGGCTACCTTCTCACAACTAGGAGACGAGTGAAGCTCCTACAGTACCACTAGTGTCACTTGCACAATATCATAAGAAAACACAATACACAGTTATACTAAAAATAAAGGTACTTTATTTTTATGACAATATGCCAAAGTATCTCAGAGTGTACCCTCAGTGAGAGGATAGAAAATATACACAAGATATATGTACACAATACCAAATATATGCAGTATAGTCTTAGAAAACAGTGCAAACTATGTAAAATTACAATAGGATGCAATGGGGACACATAGGGATAGGGGCAACACAAACCATATACTACAAAAGTGGAATGCGAACCACGAATGGACCCCCAAACCTATGTGACCTTGTAGAGGGTCGCTGGGACTATTAGAAAAAAGTAAGGGTTAGAAAAATAGCCCACCCCAAGACCCTGAAAAGTGAGAGCAAAGTGCACTAAAGTTCCCCAAAGGACATAGAAGTCGTGATAAGGGAATTCTGCAGGAAAGACACAAACCAGCAATGCAACAACGATGGATTTCCAGTCGAGGGTACCTGTGGAACAAGGGGACCAAGTCCAAAAGTCACAAGCAAGTCGGAGATGGGCAGATGCCCAGGAAATGCCAGCTGTGGGTGCAAAGAAGCTGCTACTGGACAGTAGAAGCTTAGGTTTCTGCAGGAACGACAAGGGCTAGAAACTTCCCCTTTGGAGGATAGATCCCTCACGCCGTGGAGAGTTGTGCAGAAGTATTTTCCCGCCGAAAGACTGCCAACAAGCCTTGTTAGCTGCAAATCATGTGGTTAGTGTTTTTGGATGCTGCTGTAACCCAGGAGGGATCAGGATATCGCAAATTGCGTCAGGAGACAGAGGGAACGTCGAGCAAGACAAAGAGCCCTCTCAGCAGCAGACAGCACCCAGAGAAGTGCCAGAAACAGGCACTACGAGGATGCGTGAAATGGTGCTCACCCGAAGTTACACAAAGGAGTCCCTCGTCGCCGGAGGACAACTTAGGAAGCCATGCAATGCAGGTTAGAGTGCTGTGGACCCAGGCTTGGCTGTGCACAAAGAATTTCCGCCGGAAGTGCACAGAGGCCGGAGTAGTTGCAAAAGTCATGGTTCCCAGCAATGCAGTCTGGCGTGGGGAGGCAAGGACTTACCTCCACCAAACTTGGACTGAAGAGTCACTGGACTGTGGGGGTCACTTGGACACAGTTGCTGGATTCGAGGGACCTCGCTCGTCGTGCTGAGAGGAAACCCAAGGGACCGGTAATGCAGTTCTTTGGTGCCTGCAGTTGCAGGGGGAAGAATCCGTCGACCCACGGGAGATTTCTTCGGAGCTTCTAGTGCAGAGAGGAGGCAGACTACCCCCACAGCATGCACCACCAGGAAAACAGACGAGAAGGCGGCAGGATCAGCGTTACAGAGTTGCAGTAATCGTCTTAGCTACTTTGTTGCAGTTTTGCAGGCTTCCAGCGCGGTCAGCAGTCGATTCCTTGGCAGAAGGTGAAGAGAGAGATGCAGAGGAACTCGGATGAGCTCTTTCATTCGTTATCTAAAGATTCCCCAGAGACAGAGACCCTAAATAGCCAGAAAAGAGGGTTTGGCTACCTAGGAGAGAGGATAGGCTAGCAACACCTGAAGGAGCCTATCAGAAGGAGTCTCTGACGTCACCTGCTGGCACTGGCCACTCAGAGCAGTCCAGTGTGCCAGCAGCACCTCTGTTTCCAAGATGGCAGAGGTCTGGAGCACACTGGAGGAGCTCTGGACACCTCCCAGGGGAGGTGCAGGTCAGGGGAGTGGTCACTCCCCTTTCCTTTGTCCAGTTTCGTGCCAGAGCAGGGCTAAGGGGTCCCTGAACCGGTGTAGACTGGCTTATGCAGAAATGGGCACCAAATGTGCCCATGAAAGCATTTCCAGAGGCTGGGGGAGGCTGCTCCTCCCCTGCCTTCACACCATTTTCCAATGGGAGAGGGTGTAAC
This sequence comes from Pleurodeles waltl, assembly GCF_031143425.1. NCBI lineage: Eukaryota > Metazoa > Chordata > Amphibia > Caudata > Salamandridae > Pleurodeles > Pleurodeles waltl. The sequence continues at coordinate 1,191,733,849 of NC_090439.1, forward strand.
ACCCTCTCTCAGAGGAAGTCCTTTGTTCTGCCATCATGGGACAAGCCTGGCTTGACCCCAGGAGGGCAGAAACCTGTCTGAGGGGTTGGCAGCAGCAGCAGCTGCAGTGAAACCCCAGGAAAGGCAGTTTGGCAGTACCAGGGTCTGTGCTACAGACCACTGGGATCATGGGATTGTGCCAACTATGCCAGGATGGCATAGAGGGGGCAATTCCATGATCATAGACATGTTACATGGCCATATTCGGAGATACCATTGTGAAGCTACATATAGGTAGTGACCTATATGTAGTGCACGCGTGTAATGGTGTCCCCGCACTCACAAAGTCCGGGGAATTGGCCCTGAACAATGTGGGGGCACCTTGGCTAGTGCCAGGGTGCCCTCCCACTAAGTAACTTTGCACCTAACCTTTACCAGGTAAAGGTTAGACATATAGCTGACTTATAAGTTACTTAAGTGCAGTGTAAAATGGCTGTGAAATAACGTGGACGTTATTTCACTCAGGCTGCAGTGGCAGGCCTGTGTAAGAATTGTCAGAGCTCCCTATGGGTGGCAAAAGAAATGCTGCAGCCCATAGGCATCTCCTGGAACCCCAATACCCTGGGTACCTCAGTACCATATACTAGGGAATTATAAGGGTGTTCCAGTAAGCCAATGTAAATTGGTAAAATTGGTCACTAGCCTGTTAGTGACAATTTGAAAGAAGTGAGAGAGCATAACCACTGAGGTTCTGGATAGCAGAGCCTCAGTGAGACAGTTAGTCACTACACAGGTAACACATTCAGGCACACTTATGAGCACTGGGGCCCTGGGTTACCAGGGTCCCAGTGACACATACAACCAAAACAACATATATGCAGTGAAAAATGGGGGTAACATGCCAGGCAAGATGGTACTTTCCTACACAACCCCCCCCCCCCCCCCAAACGAAGGACAATAAGACTAGCCATGACCTAATGAGTCTTCATTGTCTAAGTGGAAATATCTGGAGAGTCCATCTGCATTGGAGTGGCTACTCCCAGGTCTATGTTCCACTGTATAGTCCATTCCCTGTAGGGATATGGACCACCTCAACAATTTAGTATTTTCACCTTTCATTTGTTTTAGCCAAAGTAGAGGTTTGTGGTCTGTCTGAACAATGAAGTGAGTGCCAAACAGATATGGCCTCAACTTCTTCAGTGCCCAGACCACAGCAAAGGCCTCCCTCTCTATGGCAGACCAACGCTTTTCTCTAGGGGTCAACCTCCTACTAATAAAAGCAACAGGTTGATCCTGGCCCTCAGAATTAAGTTGTGATAGGACTGCCCCTACTCCTAATTCAGATGCATCAGTTTGGACATTTAATTTTTTAGAGTAACAAGGGCTTTTCAGGACAGGTGCAGAGCACATGGCCTGCTTCAGCTCCTCAAAAGCTTTCTGACAGTTTGCTGTCCATAATACCTTTTTAGGCATTTTCTTGGATGTGAGGTCATTAAGAGGGGCTGCATTGGAGCCATAGTTCTTAATGAACCTCCTGTAATACCCAGGGAGGCCTAGAAAGGCTCTCACCTGAGTCTGAGTGGTAGGGGGAACCCAATCAATAATTGTTTGGATTTTCCCCAGTAGTGGTGCAATCTGTTCCCCACGGACAAGGTGTCCCGGATAAACCACCTTTCCCTGCCCTATCTGGCACTTTGAAGCCTTGATAGTGAGGCCTGCCTTTTGCAGGGCCTCCAAAACTTTCCATAGGTGGACCAGGTGATCATCCCAGCTGGAGCTAAAGACACCTATATCGTCCAAATATGCAGCACTGAAAGCTTCCAGCCCTTGCAGGACTGTATTCACCAACCTCTGAAAAGTGGCAGGTGCATTTTTCAATCCAAAAGGCATTACTGTGAACAGGTAATGTCCTCCAATGGTTGAAAATGCAGTTTTAGGTTTAGCATCTTCTGATAATTTGATCTGCCAATACCCTGCAGTCAAATCAAAAGTGCTTAGATACTTGGCAGATGCCAGTGTATCTATGAGCTCATCTGCCCTGGGTATAGGGTGAGCATCAGTTTTGGTTACCTGGTTGAGACCTCTGTAGTCTACACAAAACCGTATTTCCTTCTTTCCATCCTTGGAATGAGGTTTTGGTACAAGTACCACAGGAGAAGCCCATGGACTTTCAGAGTGCTCAACCACTCCCAGTTCTAACATTTTCTGCACCTCTTGCTTTATGCAGTCCCTGACATGGTCAGGTTGCCTATAGATCTTACTTTTGACAGGCAAGCTGTCTCCAGTATCTATAGTGTGCTCACAGCAAGAAGTGGTACCTGGCACAGTAGAGAAGAGTTCAGAAAACTGACCCAGGAGATTTATGCAATGGTCTTTCTGCTCAGCAGTAAGACAATCAGCCAAAACTACACCTTCCACTAGAGCATTTTGTTCTGTGGAAGAGAAGAGATCAGGTAGAGGATCACTGTCTTCTTCCTGTCCCTCATCAGTTGCCATGAGCAGGGTGAGATCAGCCCTGTCATAGTAGGGTTTCAGGCGGTTGACATGGAGCACCCTAAGGGGACTCCTGGCAGTGCCTAAGTCAACTAAATAGGTGACTTCACCCTTTTTCTCAACAATTGTGTGGGGTCCACTCCATTTATCTTGGAGTGCTCTTGGGGTCACAGGCTCCAAGACCCACACTTTCTGCCCTGGTTGGTACTGAACCAAAACAGCCTTCTGGTCATGCCATTGCTTCTAGAGCTCTTGGCTGGACTGGAGGTTTTTACTGGCCTTTTTCATATACTCAGCCATCCTTGATCGGAGGCCAAGTACATAATCCACAATATCTTGTTTTGGAGCTTTTAAAGGTTGTTCCCAACCCTCCTTGACAAGTGTTAGTGGACCCCTAACAGGGTGTCCAAAGAGGTGTTCAAAGGGCCTGAAACCCACTCCTTTCTGGGGTACCTCCCTGTAGGCAAAAAGGAGGCATGGTAGCAGGATATCCCATCTCCTACGGAGTTTTTCAGGGAGACCCATAATCATGACTTTGAGAGTTTTGTTAAATCTCTCCACCAGTCCATTTGTTTGTGGATGATAGGGTGTAGTGAACTTGTAAGTCACACCACACTCCTTCCACATGGCCTTTAAGTATGCAGACATGAAATTGCTTCCCCTGTCTGATACTACTTCCTTTGGGAAGCCCACCCTGGAAAATATTCCCAGGAGGGCCTTTGCCACTGCAGGTGCTGTAGTGGTGTGAGAAAGTAGCCTCTTTCTAGCCTTGTTACCCCCACTTTTGGCCTGTTTGTGAGTGTATGTCAGGGTGTTTTCACTGTCTCACTGGGATCCTGCTAGCCAGGGCCCAGTGCTCATAGTGAAAACCCTATGTTTTCAGTATGTTTGTTATGTGTCACTGGGACCCTGCTAGTCAGGACCCCAGTGCTCATAAGTTTGTGGCCTATATGTATGTGTTCATTGTGTGGTGCAAAACTGTCTCACTGAGGTTCTGCTAACCAGAACCTCAGTGGTTATGCTCTCTCATTTATTTCAAATTGTCACTAACAGGCTAGTGACCAATTTTACCAATTTACATTGGCTTACTGGAACACCCTTATAATTCCCTAGTATATGGTACTGAGGTACCAAGGGTATTGGGGTTCCAGGAGATCCCTATGGGCTGCAGCATTTCTTTTGCCACCCATAGGGAGCTCTGGCAATTCTTACACAGGCCTGCCACTGCAGCCTGAGTGAAATAACGTCCACGTTATTTCACAGCCATTTTACACTGCACTTAAGAAACTTATAAGTCACCTATATGTCTAACCTTTACCTGGTAAAGGTTAGGTGCAAATGTACTTAGTGTGAGGGCACCCTGGCACTAGCCAAGGTGCCCCCACATTGTTCAGAGCCAATTCCCTGAACTTTGTGAGTGCGGGGACACCATTACACGCGTGCACTACATATAGGTCACTACCTATATGTAGCTTCACAATGGTAACTCCGAATATGGCCATGTAACATGTCTATGATCATGGAATTACCCCCTCTATGCCATCCTGGCATAGTTGGCACAATCCCATGATCCCAGTGGTCTGTAGCACAGACCCTGGTACTGCCAAACTGCCTTTCCTGGGTTTTTCACTGCAGCTGCTGCTGCTGCCAACCCCTCAGACAGGCATCTGCCCTCCTGGGGTCCAGCCAGGCCTGGCCCAGGATGGCAGAACAAAGAACTTCCTCTGAGAGAGGGTGTGACACCCTCTCCCTTTGGAAAATGGTGTGAAGGCAGGGGAGGAGTAGCCTCCCCCTGCCTCTGGAAATGCTTTGTTGGGCACAGATGTGCCCAATTCTGCATAAGCCAGTCTACACCGGTTCAGGGGACCCCTTAGCCGTGCTCTGGCGCGAAACTGGACAAAGGAAAGGGGAGTGACCACTCCCCTGACCTGCACCTCCCCTGGGAGGTGTCCAGAGCTCCTCCAGTGTGCTCCAGACCTCTGCCATCTTGGAAACAGAGGTGCTGCTGGCACACTGGACTGCTCTGAGTGGCCAGTGCCAGCAGGTGACGTCAGAGACTCCTTGTGATAGGCTCCTTCAGGTGTTGCTAGCCTATCCTCTCTCCTAAGTAGCCAAACCCTCTTTTCTGGCTATTTAGGGTCTCTGTCTCTGGGGAAACTTTAGATAACGAATGCAAGAGCTCAGCCGAGTTCCTCTGCATCTCTCTCTTCACCTTCTGCCAAGGAATCGACTGCTGACCGCGCTGGAAGCCTGCAAAACTGCAACATAGTAGCAAAGACGACTACTGCAACTCTGTAACGCTGATCCTGCCGCCTTCTCGACTGTTTTCCTGGTGGTGCATGCTGTGGGGGTAGTCTGCCTCCTCTCTGCACTAGAAGCTCCGAAGAAATCTCCCGTGGGTCGAAGGAATCTTCCCCCTGCAACCGCAGGCACCAAAAAGCTGCATTACCGGTCCCTTGGGTCTCCTCTCAGCACGACGAGCGAGGTCCCTCGAATCCAGCAACTCTGTCCAAGTGGCCCCCACAGTCCAGTGACTCTTCAGTCCAAGTTTGGTGGAGGTAAGTCCTTGCCTCACCTCGCTAGACTGCATTGCTGCGAACCGCGACTTTTGCAGCTACTCCGGCCTCCGTGCACTTCCGGCGGAAATCCTTTGTGCACAGTCCAGCCTGGGTCTACGGCACTCTAACCTGCATTGCACTACCTCCTAAGTTGTTCTCCGGCGACGTGGGACTTCTTTGTGCGACTTCGGGTGAGCACCGTTTCACGCATCCTCGTAGTGCCTGTTTCTGGCACTTCTCCGGGTGCTACCTGCTGCTAAGAGGGCTCCTTGTCTTGCTCGACGTCCCCTCTCACTCCTGGTCCAATTTGCGACCTCCTGGTCCCTCCTGGGCCACAGCAGCATCCAAAAACGCTAACTGTACGATTTGCAGCTAGCAAGGCTTGTTGGCGTTCTTTCGGCGGGAAAAAACCCTTCTGCACGACTCTCCACGGCGAGAGGGATCCGTCCACCAAAGGGGAAGTATCTAGCCCTTTTCGTTCCTGCAGAAACCTCAGCTTCTTCTCTCCAGCAGAAGCTTCTTTGCTCCCGCAGCTGGCATTTCCTGGGCATCTGCCCATCTCCGACTTGCTTGTGACTTTTGGACTTGGTCCCCTTGTTCCACAGGTACCCTAGATTGGAAATCCACAGTTGTTGCATTGTTGGTTTGTGTCTTTCCTGCATTATTCCTCTAACACGACTTCTTTGTCTTTAGGGGAACTTTAGTGCACTTTGCACTCACTTTTCAGGGTCTTGGGGAGGGTTATTTTTCTAACTCTCACTATTTTCTAATAGTCCCAGCGACCCTCTACAAGGTCACATAGGTTTGGGGTCCATTCGTGGTTCGCATTCCACTTTTGGAGTATATGGTTTGTGTTGCCCCTATCCCTATGTTTCCCCATTGCATCCTATTGTAACTATACATTGTTTGCACTGTTTTCTAAGACTATACTGCATATTTTTGCTATTGTGTATATATATCTTGTGTATATTTGCTATCCTCTCACTGAGGGTACACTCTAATATACTTTGGCATATTGTCATAAAAATAAAGTAACTTTATTTTTAGTATAACTGTGTATTGTGTTTTCTTATGATATTGTGCATATGACACTAAGTGGTACTGTAGTAGCTTCACACGTCTCCTAGTTCAGCCTAAGCTGCTCTGCTAAGCTACCATTATCTATCAGCCTAAGCTGCTAGACACCCTATACACTAATAAGGGATAACTGGGCCTGGTGCAAGGTGCAAGTACCCCTTGGTACTCACTACAAGCCAGTCCAGCCTCCTACATTGGTTGTGCAGCGGTGGGATAAGTGCTTTGAGACTACTTACCACTCTTGTCATTGTACTTTTCATAAGAGAAAAATATACAAAACAAGGTCAGTGTATATACACATAGCCAAAAAGTTTTGCATTTCCTCTTTTCACTCTTTTCTAAGTGCTGAAAAGTACTTCTAAACTTTCAAAAAGTTCTTGAAAGTTTAAAAAGTTTTTTTCAGTCTTTCTAAAAAGTTCTGAAAACTTTTTTTTCTCTTGTTCTATCACTTTAACTCTCTCTAAAAATGTCTGGCACAGGCCAAAATGTTGATCTGTCCAAACTTGCATATGATCACCTTAGCTGGAAAGGAGCAAGGAGTCTCTGCATAGAGAGAGGTTTGAGTGTAGGGAAGAATCCTTCTTTGGAATTATTGCTTAACATGCTTAGAGAACAAGATAAGGCCATAGGGGCCACATCTGTTGAAAAAGTAGCAAATGGTTCCCAATCTGATCCAGGGACTCCCCCAGGAAAAGATTCAGGAAAGAAACTTCCTAGCCTGCCCTTTACTAGACAGTCTAGCATAGTTGGTAATGATGGAGAGCCTCACCATACAAATAGTGTTGTCTCACATCATAGCAAAAGCATTTATTCTCACCATACTGGTAGTGATGTTTCTGTTAGCCAAGCTGTTAGGGTGGCTTCTGTAAGGGACAGGTCTCCTTCTGTTCATTCTTCTGTGTCTAAGAATGTCCCTCCCACCAACCCTGATGACAGAATGTTAGAGAGGGAACTCAATAAGTTGAGAGTGGCACAAACCAGACTGAAGCTTAAAAAGCAACAGCTGGATTTGGATAGACAGTCTTTTGAACTAGAGAAAGAAAGACAGAAGTTGGGTTTAAATACCCATGGTGGCAGCAGCAGTATTCCCCATAGTCATCCTGCAAAATAGCATGAATCCAGGAATCTGCATAAGATAGTTCCCCCTTATAAGGAGGGGGATGACATTAACAAGTGGTTTGCTGCACTTGAGAGGGCCTGTGTTGTACAGGATGACCCTCAAAGGCAGTGGGCTGCTATCCTATGGCTATCATTTAGTGGAAAAGGTAGGGATAGGCTCCTTACTGTGAAAGAAAGTGATGCCAATAATTTTACAGTACTTAAGAATGCACTCCTGGATGGTTATGGCTTAACCACTGAACAGTACAGGATAAAGTTCAGAGAGACCAAAAAGGAGTCTTCACAAGACTGGGTTGATTTCATTGACCATTCAGTGAAGGCCTTGGAGGGGTGGTTACATGGCAGTAAAGTGACTGATTATGACAGCCTGTATAACTTGATCCTGAGAGAGCATATTCTTAATAATTGTGTGTCTGATTTGTTGCACCAGTACTTGGTGGACTCTGATCTGACCTCTCCCCAAGAATTGGGAAAGAAGGCAGACAAATGGGTCAGAACAAGGGTGAACAGAAAAGTTCATACAGGGGGTGACAAAGAGAACAATAAGAAGAAAGATGGTGAAAAATCTCAAGATAAGCATGGGGACAGGGGTAAAACCAAAGATCCCACTTCAAATCTTAAACACTCTTCAGGGGGGGGGGGATAACACAAATTCTTCCTCTTCTTCTCAACCCACACACATTAAAAAGCCTTGGTGCTTTGTGTGTAAAAATAGAGGCCATAGGCCAGGGGATAAGTCCTGTCCAGGTAAACCCCCTGAGCCTACCACCACTAATACATCAAGCTCTAGTGCCACTAGCAGTAGTGGTACTAGTGGTGGGACTGCTGGCAACAGTCAAGTTAAGGGTGTAGTTGGGTTCACTTATGGGTCCATAGTAGAAACTGTGGTAGTCAGTCCCAAGACAGTTTCTGTCACACCTAGTGGCATTGGCCTTGCCACACTGGCTGCTTGTCCCCTTACAATGGATAAGTACAGGCAGACAGTTTCAATAAATGGTGTTGAGGCCTTGGCCTGCAGGGACACAGGTGCCAGTATTACTTTGGTGACTGAAAACCTAGTGGCTCCTGAACAACACATCATTGGACAACAGTATAAGATTATTGATGTCTATAACTCCACTAAGTTTCTTCCCTTAGCTATAATTCAGTTTAGTTGGGGTGGAGTTACTGGCCCTAAGCAGGTGGTGGTATCACCTACCTTACCTGTAGATTGTCTCTTAGGTAATGACCTAGAGGCCTCAGGTTGGGCTGATGTAGAGTCTTATGCCCATGCAGCCATGCTGGGCATCCCTGAGGAATTGTTCCCTCTCATTTCAACTGAAATGAAAAAGCAAAGGAGAGAAGGCCTGAAAACTCAGGATCCCTCTCCATCAACAGGTAAAAAGGGTATCACAGTATCCCCTAACCACCCTACCATTCAGGATATCATTCCTGTGGTGGGAGAAACCTCTCCTGGGGTGGCACCTGTTCCAAGGGAATCATCAGCTGGCAAAGCTGTACTCCCTGAGGTAGAAGTACCTCTCTGTGGGATAACTAACATTGGTGACAAAAAGAGCACCATTTTAGTTAACATGGAGCATCCCTCCAACCCTCCCAGAGAAACTTTAGTGCAGAAACTCTGCACTGCCTCACAACACTTAGGACAGCATCCCTGCCCTAGTGTGGAGCTCATAGGACAGCATCCCTGCCCTGCTCCAACTCAAGAGAAACAGCATCCCTGTTCTCTCTTCCAGCCATATGGACAAAGTTTTTGCCCAGCTATGGCTTTTCTCAGACAGCATCCCTGTCTGGCATTTCCATCACTACAAATAGGTTCAGTGGACAATTCCCACTGCTCTAAAGTAAAACTTACTGATAGAAACTCTGAAAATACATCTTCACATTGTTGCTTAGCTAAAAAACTTCAAACAGGGTGGTTTACATCCCCACAGGGAAGTAACCATATAGTGGATGATAGAGGGAGTAACCAGTCTATTGCAGAGCTACTCTCTACTTATCACCACTTAGACAATAAAGTCTCAACTGGCCAAGGTTAGCCTTATTGTCCTTCGTTTGGGGGGGGGGGGGTTGTGTGAGAAAGTAGCCTCTTTTTAGCCTTGTTACCCCCACTTTTGGCCTGTTTGTGAGTGTATGTCAGGGTGTTTTCACTGTCTCACTGGGATCCTGCTAGCCAGGGCCCAGTGCTCATAGTGAAAACCCTATGTTTTCAGTATGTTTGTTATGTGTCACTGGGACCCTGCTAGTCAGGACCCCGGTGCTCATAAGTTTGTGGCCTTTATGTATGTGTTCCCTGTGTGGTGCCTAACTGTCTCACTGAGGCTCTGCTAACCAGAACCTCAGTGGTTATGCTCTCTCATTTATTTCAAATTGTCACTAACAGGCTAGTGACCAATTTTACCAATTTACATTGGCTTACTGGAACACCCTTATAATTCCCTAGTATATGGTACTGTAGGAAAGTACCATCTTGCCTGGCATGTTACCCCCATTTTTCACTGTATATATGTTGTTTTAGTTGTATGTGTCACTGGGACCCTGGTAACCCAGGGCCCCAGTGCTCATAAGTGTGCCTGAATGTGTTAGCTGTGTAGTGACTAACTGTCTCACTGAGGCTCTGCTAATCAGAACCTCAGTGGTTATGCTCTCTCATTTCTTTCCAAATTGTCACTGACAGGCTAGTGACCATTTTTACCAATTTACATTGGCTTACTGGAACACCCTTATAATTCCCTAGTATATGGTACTGAGGTACCCAGGGTATTGGGGTTCCAGGAGATCCCTATGGGCTGCAGCATTTCTTTTGCCACCCATAGGGAGCTCTGACAATTCTTACACAGGCCTGCCACTGCAGCCTGAGTGAAATAACGTCAACGTTATTTCACAGCCATTTTACACTGCACTTAAGTAACTTATAAGTCACCTATATGTCTAACCTTTACCTGGTAAAGGTTAGGTGCAAAGTTACTTAGTGTGAGGGCACCCTGGCACTAGCCAAGGTGCCCCCACATTGTTCAGAGCCAATTCACTGAACTTTGTGAGTGCGGGGACACCATTACACGCGTGCACTACATATAGGTCACTACCTATATGTAGCTTCACCATGGTAACTCCGAATATGGCCATGTAACATGTCTATGATCATGGAATTGCCCCCTCTATGCCATCCTGGCATTGTTGGTACAATTCCATGATCCCAGTGGTCTGTAGCACAGACCCTGGTACTGCCAGACTGCCCTTCCTGGGGTTTCACTGCAGCTGCTGCTGCTGCCAACCCCTCAGACAGGCAGCTGCCCTCCTGGGGTCCAGCCAGGCCTGGCCCAGGATGGCAGAACAAAGAACTTCCTCTGAGAGAGGGTGTGACACCCTCTCCCTTTGGAAAATGGTGTGAAGGCAGGGGAGGAGTAGCCTCCCCCAGCCTCTGGAAATGCTTTGTTGGGCACAGATGTGCCCAATTCTGCATAAGCCAGTCTACACCGGTTCAGGGACCCCTTAGCCCCTGCTCTGGCGCGAAACTGGACAAAGGAAAGGGGAGTGACCACTCCACTGACCTGCACCTCCCCTGGGAGGTGTCCAGAGCTCCTCCAGTGTGCTCCAGACCTCTGCCAACTTGGAAACAGAGGTGCTGCTGGCACACTGGACTGCTCTGAGTGGCCAGTGCCACCAGGTGACGTCAGAGACTCCTGCTGATAGGCTCCTTCAGGTGTTAGTAGCCTTTCCTCTCTCCTAGGTAGCCAAACCCTCTTTTCTGGCTATTTAGGGTCTCTGTCTCTGGGGAAACTTTAGATAACGAATGCATGAGCTCAGCCGAGTTCCTCTGCATCTCCCCCTTCACCTTCTGATAAGGAATCGACCGCTGACCGCGCTGGAAGCCTGCAAACCTGCAACATAGTAGCAAAGACGACTACTGCAACTCTGTAATGCTGATCCTGCCGCCTTCTCGATTGTTTTCCTGCTTGTACATGCTGTGGGGGTAGTATGCCTCCTCTCTGCACCAGAAGCTCCGAAGAAATCTCCCGTGGGTCGACGGAATCTTCCCCCTGCAACCGCAGGCACCAAAAAGCTGCATTACCGGTCCCTTGGGTCTCCTCTCAGCACGACGAGCGAGGTCCCTCGAATCCAGCGATGCTGTCCAAGTGACCCCCACAGTCCAGTGACTCTTCAGCCCAAGTTTGGTGGAGGTAAGTCCTTGCCTCACCTCGCTGGGCTGCATTGCTGGGAACCGCGACTTTGCAGCTACTCCGGCCCCTGTGCACTTCCGGCGGAAATCCTTCGTGCACAGCCAAGCCTGGGTCCACGGGACTCTATCCTGCATTGCACGACTTTCTAAGTTGGTCTCCGGCGACGTGGGACTCCTTTGTGCAACTTCGGCGAGCACCATTTCACGCATCCTCGTAGTGCCTGTTTCTGGCACTTCTCCGGGTGCTACCTGCTTTAGTGAGGGCTCTTTGTCTTGCTCGACGTCCCCTCTCTCTGCAGGTCCAATTTGCGACCTCCTGGTCCCTCCTGGGCCCCAGCAGCGTCCAAAAACGCCAAACAAACGATTTGCGTGTAGCAAGGCTTGTTGGCGTCCTTCCGGCGAGAAAACACTTCTGCACGACTCTACAAGGCAAGAGGGATCCGTCCACCAAAGATGAAGTCTCTAGCCCTTTTCGTTCCTGCAGAAACCTCAGCTTCTTCTGTCCAGTCGAAGCTTCTTTGCACCCGCAGCTATCATTTCCTGGGCATCTGCCCATCTCCGACTTGCTTGTGACTTTTGGACTTGGTCCCCTTGTTCCACAGGTACCCTAGATTGGAAATCCACAGTTGTTGCATTGCTGGTTTGTGTCTTTCCTGCATTAGTCCTCTAACACTACTCTTTTGTTCTTAGGGGAACTTTAGTGCACTTTGCACTCACTTTTCAGGGTCTTGGGGAGGGTTATTTTGCTAACTCTCACTATTTTCTAATAGTCCCAGCGACCCTCTACAAGGTCACATAGGTTTGGGGTCCATTCGTGGTTCGCATTCCACTTCTGGAGTATATGGCTTGTGTTGCCCCTACCACTATGTTTCCCCATTGCATCCTATTGTAACTATACATTGTTTGCACTGTTTTCTAAGACTATACTGCATATTTTTGCTATTGTGTATATATATCTGGTGTATATTTCCTATCCTCTCACTGAGGGTACACTCTAAGATACTTTGGCATATTGTCATAAAAATAAAGTACCTTTATTTTTAGTATAACTGTGTATTGTGTTTTCTTATGATATTGTGCATATGACACTAAGTGGTACTGTAGTAGCTTCACACGTCTCCTAGTTCAGCCTAAGCTGCTCTGCTAAGCTACCATTATCTATCAGCCTAAGCTGCTAGACACCCTATACACTAATAAGGGATAACTGGGCCTGGTGCAAGGTGCAAGTACCCCTTGGTACTCACTACAAGCCAGTCCAGCCTCCTACAGGTACTGAGGTACCCAGGGAATTGGGGTTCCAGGAGATCCCTATGGGCTGCAGCATTTCTTTTGCCACCCATAGGGAGCTCTGGCAATTCTTACACAGGCCTGCCACTGCAGCCTGAGTGAAATAACGTCCACGTTATTTCACAGCCATTTTACACTGCACTTAAGTAACTTATAAGTCACCTATATGTCTAACCTTTACCTGGTAAAGGTTAGGTGCAAAGTTACTTAGTGTGAGGCCACCCTGGCACTAGCCAAGGTGCCCCCACATTGTTCAGAGCCAATTCCCTGAACTTTGTGAGTGCGGGTACACCATTACACGCGTGCACTACATATAGGTCACTACCTATATGTAGCTTCACAATGGTAACTCTGAATATGGCCATGTAACATGTCTATGATCATGGAATTACCCCCTCTATGCCATCCTGGCATAGTTGGCACAATCCCATGATCCCAGTGGTCTGTAGCACAGACCCTGGTACTGCCAAACTGCCTTTCCTGGGTTTTTTCACTGCAGCTGCTGCTGCTGCCAACCCCTCAGACAGGCATCTGCCCTCCTGGGGTCCAGCCAGGCCTGGCCCAGGATGGCAGAACAAAGAACTTCCTCTGAGAGAGGGTGTGACACCCTCTCCCTTTGGAAAATGGTGTGAAGGCAGGGGAGGAGTAGCCTCCCCCAGCCTCTGGAAATGCTTTGTTGGGCACAGATGTGCGCAATTCTGCATAAGCCAGTCTACACCGGTTCAGGGGACCCCTTAGCCCTGCTCTGGCGCGAAACTGGACAAAGGAAAGGGGAGTGACCACTCCCCTGACCTGCACCTCCCCTGGGAGGTGTCCAGAGCTCCTCCAGTGTGCTCCAGACCTCTGCCATCTTGGAAACAGAGGTGCTGCTGGCACACTGGACTGCTCTGAGTGGCCAGTGCCACCAGGTGACGCCAGAGACTCCTTGTGATAGGCTCCTTCAGGTGTTGCTAGCCTATCCTCTCTCCTAAGTAGCCAAACCCTCTTTTCTGGCTATTTAGGTTCTCTGTCTCTGGGGAAACTTTAGATAACGAATGCAAGAGCTCAGCCGACTTCCTCTGCATCTCTCTCTTCACCTTCTGCCAAGGAATCGACTGCTGACCGCGCTGGAAGCCTGCAAAACTGCAACATAGTAGCAAAGACGACTACTGCAACTCTGTAACGCTGATCCTGCCGCCTTCTCGACTGTTTTCCTGGTGGTGCATGCTGTGGGGGTAGTCTGCCTCCTCTCTGCACTAGAAGCTCCGAAGAAATCTCCCGTGGGTCGACGGAATCTTCCCCCTGCAACCGCAGGCACCAAAAAGCTGCATTACCGGTCCCTTGGGTCTCCTCTCAGCATGACGAGCGAGGTCCCTCGAATCCAGCAACTCTGTCCAAGTGGCCCCCACAGTCCAGTGACTCTTCAGTCCAAGTTTGGTGGAGGTAAGCCCTTGCCTCACCTCGCTAGACTGCATTGCTGCGAACCGTGACTTTTGCAGCTACTCCGGCCTCCGTGCACTTCCGGCAGAAATCCTTTGTGCACAGTCCAGCCTGGGTCTACGGCACTCTAACCTGCATTGCACGACCTCCTAAGTTGTTCTCCGGCGACGTGGGACTTCTTTGTACGACTTCGGGTGAGCACTGTTTCACGCATCCTTGTAGTTGCTGTTTCTGGCACTTCTCCGGGTGCTACCTGCTGATAAGAGGGCTCCTTGTCTTGCTCGACGTCTCCTCTCTCTTCTGGTCCAATTTGCGACCTCCTGGTCCCTCCTGGGCCACAGCAGCATCCAAAAACACTAAACGCACGATTTGCACCTAGCAAGGCTTGTTGGCGTTCTTTCGGCGGGAAAATACTTCTGCACGACTCTCCACGGCGAGAGGGAGCCGTCCACCAAAGGGGAAGTCTCTAGCCCTTTTTGTTCCTGCAGAAACCTCAGCTTCTTCTCTCCAGTAGAAGCTTCTTTGCACCCGCAGCTGGCATTTCCTGGGCATCTGCCCATCTCCGACTTGCTTGTGACTTTTGGACTTGGTCCCCTTGTTCCACAGGTACCCTAGATTGGAAATCCACAGTTGTTGCATTGTTGGTTTGTGTCTTTCCTGCATTATTCCTCTAACATGACTTCTTTGTCTTTAGGGGAACTTTAGTGCACTTTGCACTCACTTTTCAGGGTCTTGGGGAGGGTTATTTTTCTAACTCTCACTATTTTCTAATAGTCCCAGCGACCCTCTACAAGGTCACATAGGTTTGGGGTCCATTCGTGGTTCGCATTCCACTTTTGGAGTATATGGTTTGTGTTGCCCCATCCTTATGTTTCCCCATTGCATCCTATTGTAACTATACATTGTTTGCACTGTTTTCTAAGACTATACTGCATATTTTTGGTATTGTGTATATATATCTTGTGTATATTTGCTATCCTCTCACTGAGGGTACACTCTAAAATACTTTGGCATATTGTCATAAAAATAAAGTACCTTTATTTTTAGTATAACTGTGTATTGTGTTTTCTTATGATATTGTGCATATGACACTAAGTGGTACTGTAGTAGCTTCACACGTCTCCTAGTTCAGACTAAGCTGCTCTGCTAAGCTACCATTATCTATCAGCCTAAGCTGCTAGACACCCTATACACTAATAAGGGATAACTGGGCCTGGTGCAAGGTGCAAGTACCCCTTGGTACTCACTACAAGCCAGTCCAGCCTCCTACAAGTGGTCCTTAAAGGAATTGCTTCAGGATATCTTGTGGCATGGTCCACTACCACCAAGATAAACCTATTGCCTGAAGCAGTAGGAGGGTCAAGGGGGCCAACTATGTCAACCCTTACCCTTTCAAAGGGAACCCCAACCACAGGCAGTGGAATAAGGGGTGCCTTTGGAGTGCCACCTATCTTGCCACTGGCTTGACAGGTTTCACAGGACTTACAAAATTCCTTTGTGTCCTCAGACATTCTAGGCCAATGAAACAAGGGAACAAGCCTGTCCCAAGTTTTCATTTGTCCCAGATGTCCAGCTAGGGGAATGTCGTGGGCTAGAGTTATGAGGAACTTTCTGTACTCCTGAGGAATCACTACCCTCCTGGCAGTTCCAGGTTTAGTATCCCTTGCTTCAGTGTACAAGAGGTTGTCCTCCCAGAAACTCTGTGAGAGTCACTGACATCCCCATTAGCCTGTTTGACAGCTTGCTGTCTTAGACCCTCTAGTGTGGGACAGGTTTGCTGTGCCACACTCAGCACCTCCCTGGCAGGCCCCCCTTCACCCAAAAGCTCAGCAGTGTCTGCTTCCAGCTCCTCTGGTGTAGGTTCTGCACAGGGTGGAAATTCTTCTTCCTCAGAAGTAGAATCCACTGTAGAGGGAGGGATAGTAGGAAGTGGTTTGCTTCTACTAGCCCTAGCTTTAGGGAGTGTGAGAAAGTAGCCTCTTTCTAGCCTTGTTACCCCCACTTTTGGCCTGTTTGTGAGTGTATGTCAGGATGTTTGTCACTGTTTTCACTGTCTCACTGAGATCCTGATAGCCAGGCCTCGGTGCTCGTAGTGAAAACACTATGTTTTCAGTATGTTTGTTATGTGTCACTGGGATCCTGCTGGTCAGGACCCCAGTGCTCATAGGTTTGTGGCCTATATGTATGTGTCACTGGGACCCTGTCACACAGGGCCCCAGTGCTCATAGGTGTGCATGTATATGTTCCCTGTGTGGTGCCTAACTGTCTCACTGAGGCTCTGCTAACCAGAACCTCAGTGGTTATGCTCTCTCATTACTTTTAAATTGTCACTAACAGGCTAGTGACCAATTTTACCAATTCACATTGGCTTACTGGAACACCCTTATAATTCCCTAGTATATGGTACTGAGGTACCCAGGGTATTGGGGTTCCAGGAGATCCCTATGGGCTGCAGCATTTCTTTTGCCACCCATAGGGAGCTCTGACAATTCTTACACAGGCCTGCCACTGCAGCCTGAGTGAAATAACGTCCACGTTATTTCACAGCCATTTTACACTGCACTTAAGTAACTTATAAGTCACCTATATGTCTAACCTTTACCTGGTAAAGGTTAGGTGCAAAGTTACTTAGTGTGAGGGCACCCTGGCACTAGCCAAGGTGCCCCCACATTGTTCAGAGCCAATTCCCTGAACTTTGTGAGTGCGGGGACACCATTACACGCGTGCACTACATATAGGTCACTACCTATATGTAGTTTCACAATGGTAACTCCGAATATGGCCATGTAACATGTCTATGATCATGGAATTGCCCCCTCTATGCCATCCTGGCATAGTTGGCACAATCCCATGATCCCAGTGGTCTGTAGCACAGACCCTGGTACTGCCAAACTGCCCTTCCTGGGGTTTCACTGCAGCTGCTGCTGCTGCCAACCCCTCAGACAGGCAGCTGCCCTCCTGGGGTCCAGCCAGGCCTGGCCCAGGATGGCAGAACAAAGAACTTCCTCTGAGAGAGGGTGTGACACCCTCTCCCTTTGGAAAATGGTGTGAAGGCAGGGGAGGAGTAGCCTCCCCCAGCCTCTGGAAATGCTTTCTTGGGCACAGATGTGCCCAATTCTGCATAAGCCAGTCTACACCGGTTCAGGGACCCCTTAGCCCCTGCTCTGGCACGAAACTGGACAAAGGAAAGGGGAGTGACCACTCCCCTGACCTGCACCTCCCCTGGGAGGTGTCCAGAGCTCCTCCAGTGTGCTCCAGACCTCTGCCATCTTGGAAACAGAGGTGCTGCTGGCACACTGGACTGCTCTGAGTGGCCAGTGCCACCAGGTGACGTCAGAGACTCCTGCTGATAGGCTCCTTCAGGTGTTAGTAGCCTATCCTCTCTCCTAAGTAGCCAAACCCTCTTTTCTGGCTATTTAGGGTCTCTGTCTCTGGGGAAACTTCAGATAACGAATGCATGAGCTCAGCCGAGTTCCTCTGCATCTCTCTCTTCACCTTCTGATAAGGAATCGACCGCTGACCGCGCTGGAAGCCTGCAAACCTGCAACATAGTAGCAAAGACGACTACTGCAACTCTGTAACGCTGATCCTGCCGCCTTCTCGACTGTTTTCCTGCTTGTGCATGCTGTGGGGGTAGCCTGCCTCCTCTCTGCACCAGAATCTCCGAAGAAATCTCCCGTGGGTCGACGGAATCTTCCCCCTGCAACCGCAGGCACCAAAAAGCTGCATTACCGGTCCCTTGGGTCTCCTCTCAGCGCAACGAGCGAGGTCCCTCGAATCCAGCGACTCTGTCCAAGTGACCCCCACAGTCCAGTGACTCTTCAGCCCAAGTTTGGTGGAGGTAAGTCCTTGCCTCACCTCGCTGGGCTGCATTGCTGGGAACCGCGACTTTGCAGCTACTCCGGCCCCTGTGCACTTCCGGCGGAAATCCTTTGTGCACAGCCAAGCCTGGGTCCACGGCACTCTAACCTGCATTGCACTACTTTCTAAGTTGGTCTCCGGCGACGGGGGACTCCTTTGTGCAACTTCGGCGAGCACCATTTCACGCATCCTCGTAGTGCCTGTTTCTGGCACTTCTCCGGGTGCTACCTGCTTCATTGAGGGCATTTTATCTTGTTCGACGTCCCCTCTCTCTTCAGGTCCAATTTGCGACCTCCTGGTCCCTCCTGGGCCCCAGCAGCGTCCAAAAACGCCAAACGCACGATTTGCGACTAGCAAGGCTTGTTGGCGTCCTTCCGGCAGGAAAAAACTTCTGCACGACTCTCCAAGGCGAGAGGAATCCGTCCTCCAAAGGGGAAGTCTCTAGCCCTTTTCGTTCCTGCAGAAACCTCAGCTTCTTCTGTCCAGTCGAAGCTTCTTTGCACCCGCAGCTGGCATTTCCTGGGCATCTGCCCATCTCCGACTTGCTTGTGACTTTTGGACTTGGTCCCCTTGTTCCACAGGTACCCTAGATTGGAAATCCACAGTTGTTGCATTGTTGGTTTGTGTCTTTCCTGCATTATTCCTCTAACACAACTTCTTTGTCCTTAGGGGAACTTTAGTGCACTTTGCACTCACTTTTCAGGGTCTTGGGGAGGGTTATTTTTCTAAATCTCACTATTTTCTAATAGTCCCATCGACCCTCTACAAGGTCACATAGGTTTGGGGTCCATTCGTGGTTTGCATTCCACTTTTGGAGTATATGGTTTGTGTTGCCCCTATCCCTATGTTTCCCCATTGCATCCTATTGTAACTATACATTGTTTGCACTGTTTTCTAAGACTATACTGCATATTTTTGCTATTGTGTATATATATCTTGTGTATATTTCCTATCCTCTCACTGAGGGTACACTCTTAGATACTTTGGCATATTGTCATAAAAATAAAGTACCTTTATTTTTAGTATAACTGTGTATTGTGTTTTCTTATGATATTGTGCATATGACACTAAGTGGTACTGTAGTAGCTTCACACGTCTCCTAGTTCAGCCTAAGCTGCTCTGCTAAGCTACCATTATCTATCAGCCTAAGCTGCTAGACACCCTATACACTAATAAGGGATAACTGGGCCTGGTGCAAGGTGCAAGTACCCCTTGGTACTCAATACAAGCCAGTCCAGCCTCCTACATTGGTTGTGCAGTGGTGGGATAAGTGCTTGAGACTACTTACCACTCTTGTCATTGTACTTTTCATAAGAGAAAAATATACAAAACAAGGTCAGTGTATATACACATAGCCAAAAAGTTTTGCATTTCCTCTTTTCACTCTTTTCTAAAGTGCTGAAAAGTACTCCTAAACTTTCAAAAAGTTCTTAAAAGTTTTAAAAGTTTTTTTTCTGTCTTTCCAAAAAGTTCTGAAAACTTTTGTCTCTTTCTCTATCACTTTAACTCTCTCTAAAAAATGTCTGGCACAGGCCAAAGTGTTGATCTGTCCAAACTTGCATATGACAACCTTAGCTGGAAAAGAGCAAGGAGTCTCTGTATAGAGAGAGGTTTGAGTGTAGGGAAGAATCCTGCCTTGGAACTGTTAATTAACATGCTTAGAGAACAGGATAAGGCCATAGGTGCCCTATCTGTTGAAAAAGTACCTAATAGTTCCCAATCTGATTCAGGGACTCCCCCAGGAAAAGATTCAGGAAAGAAACTTCCTAGCCTGCCCATTACTAGACAATCTAGCATAGATGGTAATGATGATGAGCCACACCAAATAAATAGTGTTGTCTCACATCATAGCAAAAGCATTTATTCTCACCATACTGGTAGTAATGTTTCTGTAAACCAAGCTGTTAAGTTGGCTTCTGTAAGGGACAGATCTCCTTCTGTTCATTCCCATCATAGCTCTGTTTCTAGAAATGTCCCTCCCACCAACCCTGATGACAGAATGTTAGAGAGGGAACTCAATAAGTTGAGGGTGGAACAAACCAGACTGAAGCTTAAAAAGCAACAGCTGGATTTGGATAGACAGTCTTTTGAATTAGAGAAGGAAAGACAGAAGTTGGGTTTAGATACCCATGGTGGCAGCAGCAGTATTCCCCATAGTCATCCTGCAAAAGAGCATGATTCCAGGAATCTGCACAAGATAGTTCCCCCTTATAAGGAGGGGGATGACATTAACAAGTGGTTTGCTGCACTTGAGAGGGCCTGTGTTGTACAGGATGTCCCTCAAAGGCAGTGGGCTGCTATCCTATGGCTATCATTTAGTGGAAAAGGTAGGGATAGGCTCCTTACTGTGAAAGAAAATGATGCTAATAATTTCCAAGTTCTTAAGAATGCACTCCTGGATGGTTATGGCTTAACCACTGAACAGTACAGGATAAAGTTCAGAGAGACCAAAAAGGAGTCTTCACAAGACTGGGTTGATTTCATTGACCATTCAGTGAAGGCCTTGGAGGGGTGGTTACATGGCAGTAAAGTTACTGATTATGAAAGCCTGTATAACACAATCCTGAGAGAGCATATACTTAATAATTGTGTGTCTGATTTGTTGCACCAGTACCTGGTAGACTCTGATCTGACCTCTCCCCAAGAATTGGGAAAGAAGGCAGACAAATGGGTCAGAACAAGGGTGAACAGAAAAGTTCATACAGGGGGTGACAAAGATGGCAATAAGAAGAAAGATGGTGAAAAATCTCAAGATAAGCATGGGGATAAGGGTAAAACCAAAGATCCCACTTCAAATCTTAAACACTCTTCAGAGGGTGGGGATAAAACAAATTCTTCCTCTTCTTCCCAACCTGCACACATTAAAAAGCCTTGGTGCTTTGTGTGTAAAAACAGAGGCCATAGGCCAGGGGATAAGTCCTGTCCAGGTAAACCCCCTGAGCCTACCACCACTAATACATCAAGCTCTAGTGCCCCTAGCAGTAGTGGTACTAGTGGTGGGACTGCTGGCAACAGTCAAGCAAAGGGTGTAGTTGGGTTCACTTTTGGGTCCATAGTAGAAACTGGGGTAGTCACTCCCAAGACAGTTTCTGTCACACCTAGTGGCATTGGCCTTGCCACACTGGCTGCTTGTCCCCTTACAATGGATAAGTACAGGCAGACAGTTTCAATAAATGGTGTTGAGGCCTTGGCCTACAGGGACACAGGTGCCAGTTTCACTTTGGTGACTGAAAACCTAGTGCACCCTGATCAACACATCATTGGACACCAGTATAAGATTATTGATGTCCATAACTCCACTAAGTTTCTTCCCTTAGCTATAATTCAGTTTAGTTGGGGTGGAGTTACTGGCCCTAAGCAGGTGGTGGTATCACCTAGCTTACCTGTAGACTGTCTCTTAGGTAATGACCTAGAGGCCTCAGGTTGGGCTGATGTAGAGTTTTATGCCCATGCAGCCATGCTAGGCATCCCTGAGGAATTGTTCCCTCTCATTTCAAGTGAAATGAAAAAGCAAAGGAGAGAAGGCCTGAAAACTCAGGATCCCTCTCCATCAACAGGTAAAAAGGGTATCACAGTATCCCCTAACCACCCTACCATTCAGGATACTATTCCTGTGGTGGGAGAAACCTCTCCTGGGGTGGCACCTGTTCCAAGGGAATCATCAGCTGGCAAAGCTGGACTCCCTGAGGTGGAAGTACCTCTCTGTGGGATAACTAACATTGGTGAGAAAAAGAGCACCATTTTAGTTAACATGGAGCATCCCTCCAACCCTCCCAGAGAAACTTTAGTGCAGAAACCCTGCACTACCTCACAACACTTAGGACAGCATCCCTGCCCTAGTGTGGAGCTCATAGGACAGCATCCCTGCCCTGCTCCAACTCAAGAGAAACAGCATCCCTGTTCTCTATTCCAGCCAGATGGACAAAGTTTTTGCCCAGCTATGGCTTTTCTGAGACAGCATCCCTGTCTGGCATTTCCATCACTACAAATAGGTTCAGTGGACAATTCCCACTGCTCTAAACTAAAACTTACTGATAGAAACTCTGAAAATACATCTTCACATTGTTGTTTAGCTAAAAAACTTCAAACAGGGTGGTTTACATCCCCACAGGGAAGTAACCATATAGTGGATGATAAAGGGAGTAACCAGTCTATTGCAGAGCTACTCTCTACTTATCACCACTTAGACAATAAAGTCTCAACTGGCCAAGGTTAGCCTTATTGTCCTTCGTTTGGGGGGGGGGTTGTGTGAGAAGGTAGCCTCTTTCTAGCCTTGTTACCCCCACTTTTGGCCTGTTTGTGAGTGTATGTCAGGGTGTTTGTCACTGTTTTCACTGTCTCACTGGGATCCTGATAGCCAGGCCTCAGTGCTCATAGTGAAAACACTATGTTTTCAGTATGGTTGTTATGTGTCACTGGGATCCTGCTGGTCAGGACCCCAGTGCTCATAGGTTTGTGGCCTATATGCATGTGTCACTGGGACCCTGTCACACAGGGCCCCAGTGCTCATAGGTGTGCATGTATATGTTCCCTGTGTGGTGCCTAACTGTCTCACTGAGGCTCTGCTAACCAGAACCTCAGTGGTTATGCTCTCTCATTACTTTTAAATTGTCACTAACAGGCTAGTGACCAATTTTACCAATTCACATTGGCTTACTGGAACACCCTTATAATTCCCTAGTATATGGTACTAAGGTACCCAGGGTATTGGGGTTCCAGGAGATCCCTATGGGCTGCAGCATTTCTTTTGCCACCCATAGGGAGCTCTGACAATTCTTACACAGGCCTTCCACTGCAGCCTGAGTGAAATAACGTCCACGTTATTTCACAGCCATTTTACACTGCACTTAAGTAACTTATAAGTCACCTATATGTCTAACCTTTACCTGGTAAAGGTTGGGTGCAAAGTTACTTAGTGTGAGGGCACCCTGGCACTAGCCAAGGTGCCCCCACATTGTTCAGAGCCAATTCCCTGAACTTTGTGAGTGCGGGGACACCATTACACGCGTGCACTACATATAGGTCACTACCTATATGTAGCTTCACAATGGTAACTCCGAATATGGACATGTAACATGTCTATGATCATGGAATTGCCCCCTCTATGCCATCCTGGCATAGTTGGCACAATCCCATGATCCCAGTGGTCTGTAGCACAGACCCTAGTACTGCCCAACTGCCCTTCCTGGGGTTTCACTGCAGCTGCTGCTGCTGCCAACCCCTCAGACAGGCAGCTGCCCTCCTGGGGTCCAGCCAGGCCTGGCCCAGGATGGCAGAACAAAGAACTTCCTCTGAGAGAGGGTGTGACACCCTCTCCCTTTGGAAAATGGTGTGAAGGCAGGGGAGGAGTAGCCTCCCCCAGCCTCTGGAAATGCTTTGTTGGGCACAGATGTGCCCAATTCTGCATAAGCCAGTCTACACCGGTTCAAGGACCCCTTAGCCCCTGCTCTGGCACGAAACTGGACAAAGGAAAGGGGAGTGACCACTCCCCTGACCTGCACCTCCCCTGGGAGGTGTCCAGAGCTCCTCCAGTGTGCTCCAGACCTCTGCCATCTTGGAAACAGAGGTGCTGCTGGCACACTGGACTGCTCTGAGTGGCCAGTGCCACCAGGTGACGTCAGAGACTCCTGCTGATAGGCTCCTTCAGGTGTTAGTAGCCTATCCTCTCTCCTAGGTAGCCAAACCCTCTTTTCTGGCTATTTAGGGTCTCTGTCTCTGGGGAAACTTTAGATAACGAATGAATGAGCTCAGCCGAGTTCCTCTGCATCTCTCTCTTCACCTTCTGATAAGGAAACGACCGCTGACCGCGCTGGAAGCCTGCAAACCTGCAACATAGTAGCAAAGACGACTACTGCAACTCTGTAACGCTGATCCTGCCGCCTTCTCGACTGTTTTCCTGCTTGTGCATGCTGTGGGGGTAGCCTGCCTCCTCTCTGCACCAGAAGCTGCGAAGAAATCTCCCGTGGGTCGACGGAATCTTCCCCCTGCAACCGCAGGCACCAAAAAGCTGCATCACCGGTCCTTTGGGTCTCCTCTCAGCACGACGAGCGAGGCACTCGAATCCAGCGACTCTGTCCAAGTGACCCCCACAGTCCAGTGACTCTTCAGCCCAAGTTTGGTGGAGGTAAGTCCTTGCCTCACCTCGCTGGGCTGCATTGCTGGGAACCGCGACTTTGCAGCTACTCCGGCCCCTGTGCACTTCCGGCGGAAATCCTTTGTGCACAGCCAAGCCTGGGTCCACGGCACTCTAACCTGCATTGCACGACTTTCTAAGTTGGTCTCCGGCGACGTGGGACTCCTTTGTGCAACTTCGGCGAGCACCGTTTCACGCATCCTTGTAGTGCCTGTTTCTGGCATTCTCGGGGTGCTACCTGCTTTAGTGAGGGCTCTTTGTCTTGCTCGACGTCCCCTCTCTCTGCAGGTCCAATTTGCGACCTCCTGGTCCCTCCTGGGCCCCAGCAGCGTCCAAAAACGCCAAACTCACGATTTGCGTGTAGCAAGGCTTGTTGGCGTCCTTCCGGCGGCAAAATACTTCTGCACGACTTTCCAAGGCAAGGGGGATCCGTCCACCAAAGGGGAAGTCTCTAGCCCTTGTCGTTCCTGCAGAAACCTCAGCTTCTTCTGTCCAGTCGAAGCTTCTTTGCACCCGCAGCTGGCATTTCCTGGGCATCTGCCCATCTCCGACTTGCTTGTGACTTTTGGACTTGGTCCCCTTGTTCCACAGGTACCCTAGATTGGAAATCCACAGTTGTTGCATTGCTGGTTTGTGTCTTTCCTGCATTATTCCTCTAACACGACTATTTTGTCCTTAGGGGAACTTTAGTGCCCTTTGCACTCACTTTTCAGGGTCTTGGGGAGGGTTATTTTGCTAACTCTCACTATTTTCTAATAGTCCCAGCGACCCTCTACAAGGTCACATATGTTTGGGGTCCATTCGTGGTTCGCATTCCACTTTTGGAGTATATGGTTTGTGTTGCCCCTATCCCTATGTTTCCCCATTGCATCCTATTGTAACTATACATTGTTTGCACTGTTTTCTAAGACTATACTGCATATTTTTGCTATTGTGTATATATATCTTGTGTATATTTCCTATCCTCTCACTGAGGGTACACTCTAAGATACTTTGGCATATTGTCATAAAAATAAAGTACCTTTATTTTTAGTATAACTGTGTATTGTGTTTTCTTATGATATTGTGCATATGACACTAAGTGGTACTGTAGTAGCTTCACACGTCTCCTAGTTCAGCCTAAGCTGCTCTGCTAAGCTACCATTATCTATCAGCCTAAGCTGCTAGACACCCTATACACTAATAAGGGATAACTGGGCCTGGTGCAAGGTGCAAGTACCCCTTGGTACTCAATACAAGCCAGTCCAGCCTCCTACATTGGTTGTGCAGTGGTGGGATAAGTGCTTGAGACTACTTACCACTCTTGTCATTGTACTTTTCATAAGAGAAAAATATACAAAACAAGGTCAGTGTATATACACATAGCCAAAAAGTTTTGCATTTCCTCTTTTCACTCTTTTCTAAAGTGCTGAAAAGTACTCCTAAACTTTCAAAAAGTTCTTAAAAGTTTTAAAAGTTTTTTTTCTGTCTTTCCAAAAAGTTCTGAAAACTTTTGTCTCTTTCTCTATCACTTTAACTCTCTCTAAAAAATGTCTGGCACAGGCCAAAGTGTTGATCTGTCCAAACTTGCATATGACAACCTTAGCTGGAAAAGAGCAAGGAGTCTCTGTATAGAGAGAGGTTTGAGTGTAGGGAAGAATCCTGCCTTGGAACTGTTAATTAACATGCTTAGAGAACAGGATAAGGCCATAGGTGCCCTATCTGTTGAAAAAGTACCTAATAGTTCCCAATCTGATTCAGGGACTCCCCCAGGAAAAGATTCAGGAAAGAAACTTCCTAGCCTGCCCATTACTAGACAATCTAGCATAGATGGTAATGATGATGAGCCACACCAAATAAATAGTGTTGTCTCACATCATAGCAAAAGCATTTATTCTCACCATACTGGTAGTAATGTTTCTGTAAACCAAGCTGTTAAGTTGGCTTCTGTAAGGGACAGATCTCCTTCTGTTCATTCCCATCATAGCTCTGTTTCTAGAAATGTCCCTCCCACCAACCCTGATGACAGAATGTTAGAGAGGGAACTCAATAAGTTGAGGGTGGAACAAACCAGACTGAAGCTTAAAAAGCAACAGCTGGATTTGGATAGACAGTCTTTTGAATTAGAGAAGGAAAGACAGAAGTTGGGTTTAGATACCCATGGTGGCAGCAGCAGTATTCCCCATAGTCATCCTGCAAAAGAGCATGATTCCAGGAATCTGCACAAGATAGTTCCCCCTTATAAGGAGGGGGATGACATTAACAAGTGGTTTGCTGCACTTTAGAGGGCCTGTGTTGTACAGGATGTCCCTCAAAGGCAGTGGGCTGCTATCCTATGGCTATCATTTAGTGGAAAAGGTAGGGATAGGCTCCTTACTGTGAAAGAAAATGATGCTAATAATTTCCAAGTTCTTAAGAATGCACTCCTGGATGGTTATGGCTTAACCACTGAACAGTACAGGATAAAGTTCAGAGAGACCAAAAAGGAGTCTTCACAAGACTGGGTTGATTTCATTGACCATTCAGTGAAGGCCTTGGAGGGGTGGTTACATGGCAGTAAAGTTACTGATTATGAAAGCCTGTATAACACAATCCTGAGAGAGCATATACTTAATAATTGTGTGTCTGATTTGTTGCACCAGTACCTGGAAGACTCTGATCTGACCTCTCCCCAAGAATTGGGAAAGAAGGCAGACAAATGGGTCAGAACAAGGGTGAACAGAAAAGTTCATACAGGGGGTGACAAAGATGGCAATAAGAAGAAAGATGGTGAAAAATCTCAAGATAAGCATGGGGATAAGGGTAAAACCAAAGATCCCACTTCAAATCTTAAACACTCTTCAGAGGGTGGGGATAAAACAAATTCTTCCTCTTCTTCCCAACCTGCACACATTAAAAAGCCTTGGTGCTTTGTGTGTAAAAACAGAGGCCATAGGCCAGGGGATAAGTCCTGTCCAGGTAAACCCCCTGAGCCTACCACCACTAATACATCAAGCTCTAGTGCCCCTAGCAGTAGTGGTACTAGTGGTGGGACTGCTGGCAACAGTCAAGCAAAGGGTGTAGTTGGGTTCACTTTTGGGTCCATAGTAGAAACTGGGGTAGTCACTCCCAAGACAGTTTCTGTCACACCTAGTGGCATTGGCCTTGCCACACTGGCTGCTTGTCCCCTTACAATGGATAAGTACAGGCAGACAGTTTCAATAAATGGTGTTGAGGCCTTGGCCTACAGGGACACAGGTGCCAGTTTCACTTTGGTGACTGAAAACCTAGTGCACCCTGATCAACACATCATTGGACACCAGTATAAGATTATTGATGTCCATAACTCCACTAAGTTTCTTCCCTTAGCTATAATTCAGTTTAGTTGGGGTGGAGTTACTGGCCCTAAGCAGGTGGTGGTATCACCTAGCTTACCTGTAGACTGTCTCTTAGGTAATGACCTAGAGGCCTCAGGTTGGGCTGATGTAGAGTTTTATGCCCATGCAGCCATGCTAGGCATCCCTGAGGAATTGTTCCCTCTCATTTCAAGTGAAATGAAAAAGCAAAGGAGAGAAGGCCTGAAAACTCAGGATCCCTCTCCATCAACAGGTAAAAAGGGTATCACAGTATCCCCTAACCACCCTACCATTCAGGATACTATTCCTGTGGTGGGAGAAACCTCTCCTGGGGTGGCACCTGTTCCAAGGGAATCATCAGCTGGCAAAGCTGGACTCCCTGAGGTGGAAGTACCTCTCTGTGGGATAACTAACATTGGTGAGAAAAAGAGCACCATTTTAGTTAACATGGAGCATCCCTCCAACCCTCCCAGAGAAACTTTAGTGCAGAAACCCTGCACTACCTCACAACACTTAGGACAGCATCCCTGCCCTAGTGTGGAGCTCATAGGACAGCATCCCTGCCCTGCTCCAACTCAAGAGAAACAGCATCCCTGTTCTCTATTCCAGCCAGATGGACAAAGTTTTTGCCCAGCTATGGCTTTTCTGAGACAGCATCCCTGTCTGGCATTTCCATCACTACAAATAGGTTCAGTGGACAATTCCCACTGCTCTAAACTAAAACTTACTGATAGAAACTCTGAAAATACATCTTCACATTGTTGTTTAGCTAAAAAACTTCAAACAGGGTGGTTTACATCCCCACAGGGAAGTAACCATATAGTGGATGATAAAGGGAGTAACCAGTCTATTGCAGAGCTACTCTCTACTTATCACCACTTAGACAATAAAGTCTCAACTGGCCAAGGTTAGCCTTATTGTCCTTCGTTTGGGGGGGGGGTTGTGTGAGAAGGTAGCCTCTTTCTAGCCTTGTTACCCCCACTTTTGGCCTGTTTGTGAGTGTATGTCAGGGTGTTTGTCACTGTTTTCACTGTCTCACTGGGATCCTGATAGCCAGGCCTCAGTGCTCATAGTGAAAACACTATGTTTTCAGTATGGTTGTTATGTGTCACTGGGATCCTGCTGGTCAGGACCCCAGTGCTCATAGGTTTGTGGCCTATATGCATGTGTTACTGGGACCCTGTCACACAGGGCCCCAGTGCTCATAGGTGTGCATGTATATGTTCCCTGTGTGGTGCCTAACTGTCTCACTGAGGCTCTGCTAACCAGAACCTCAGTGGTTATGCTCTCTCATTACTTTTAAATTGTCACTAACAGGCTAGTGACCAATTTTACCAATTCACATTGGCTTACTGGAACACCCTTATAATTCCCTAGTATATGGTACTAAGGTACCCAGGGTATTGGGGTTCCAGGAGATCCCTATGGGCTGCAGCATTTCTTTTGCCACCCATAGGGAGCTCTGACAATTCTTACACAGGCCTTCCACTGCAGCCTGAGTGAAATAACGTCCACGTTATTTCACAGCCATTTTACACTGCACTTAAGTAACTTATAAGTCACCTATATGTCTAACCTTTACCTGGTAAAGGTTGGGTGCAAAGTTACTTAGTGTGAGGGCACCCTGGCACTAGCCAAGGTGCCCCCACATTGTTCAGAGCCAATTCCCTGAACTTTGTGAGTGCGGGGACACCATTACACGCGTGCACTACATATAGGTCACTATCTATATGTAGCTTCACAATGGTAACTCCGAATATGGACATGTAACATGTCTATGATCATGGAATTGCCCCCTCTATGCCATCCTGGCATAGTTGGCACAATCCCATGATCCCAGTGGTCTGTAGCACAGACCCTAGTACTGCCCAACTGCCCTTCCTGGGGTTTCACTGCAGCTGCTGCTGCTGCCAACCCCTCAGACAGGCAGCTGCCCTCCTGGGGTCCAGCCAGGCCTGGCCCAGGATGGCAGAACAAAGAACTTCCTCTGAGAGAGGGTGTGACACCCTCTCCCTTTGGAAAATGGTGTGAAGGCAGGGGAGGAGTAGCCTCCCCCAGCCTCTGGAAATGCTTTGTTGGGCACAGATGTGCCCAATTCTGCATAAGCCAGTCTACACCGGTTCAGGGACCCCTTAGCCCCTGCTCTGGCGCGAAACTGGACAAAGGAAAGGGGAGTGACCACTCCCCTGACCTGCACCTCCCCTGGGAGGTGTCCAGAGCTCCTCCAGTGTGCTCCAGACCTCTGCCATCTTGGAAACAGAGGTGCTGCTGGCACACTGGACTGCTCTGAGTGGCCAGTGCCACCAGGTGACGTCAGAGACTCCTGCTGATAGGCTCCTTCAGGTGTTAGTAGCCTATCCTCTCTCCTAGGTAGCCAAACCCTCTTTTCTGGCTATTTAGGGTCTCTGTCTCTGGGGAAACTTTAGATAACGAATGAATGAGCTCAGCCGAGTTCCTCTGCATCTCTCTCTTCACCTTCTGATAAGGAAACGACCGCTGACCGCGCTGGAAGCCTGCAAACCTGCAACATAGTAGCAAAGACGACTACTGCAACTCTGTAACGCTGATCCTGCCGCCTTCTCGACTGTTTTCCTGCTTGTGCATGCTGTGGGGGTAGCCTGCCTCCTCTCTGCACCAGAAGCTGCGAAGAAATCTCCCGTGGGTCGACGGAATCTTCCCCCTGCAACCGCAGGCACCAAAAAGCTGCATCACCGGTCCCTTGGGTCTCCTCTCAGCACGACGAGCGAGGCACTCGAATCCAGCGACTCTGTCCAAGTGACCCCCACAGTCCAGTGACTCTTCAGCCCAAGTTTGGTGGAGGTAAGTCCTTGCCTCACCTCGCTGGGCTGCATTGCTGGGAACCGCGACTTTGCAGCTACTCCGGCCCCTGTGCACTTCCGGCGGAAATCCTTTGTGCACAGCCAAGCCTGGGTCCACGGCACTCTAACCTGCATTGCACGACTTTCTAAGTTGGTCTCCGGCGACGTGGGACTCCTTTGTGCAACTTCGGCGAGCACCGTTTCACGCATCCTTGTAGTGCCTGTTTCTGGCATTCTCCGGGTGCTACCTGCTTTAGTGAGGGCTCTTTGTCTTGCTCGACGTCCCCTCTCTCTGCAGGTCCAATTTGCGACCTCCTGGTCCCTCCTGGGCCCCAGCAGCGTCCAAAAACGCCAAACTCACGATTTGCGTGTAGCAAGGCTTGTTGGCGTCCTTCCGGCGGCAAAACACTTCTGCACGACTTTCCAAGGCAAGGGGGATCCGTCCACCAAAGGGGAAGTCTCTAGCCCTTGTCGTTCCTGCAGAAACCTCAGCTTCTTCTGTCCAGTCGAAGCTTCTTTGCACCCGCAGCTGGCATTTCCTGGGCATCTGCCCATCTCCGACTTGCTTGTGACTTTTGGACTTGGTCCCCTTGTTCCACAGGTACCCTAGATTGGAAATCCACAGTTGTTGCATTGCTGGTTTGTGTCTTTCCTGCATTATTCCTCTAACACGACTATTTTGTCCTTAGGGGAACTTTAGTGCCCTTTGCACTCACTTTTCAGGGTCTTGGGGAGGGTTATTTTGCTAACTCTCACTATTTTCTAATAGTCCCAGCGACCCTCTACAAGGTCACATATGTTTGGGGTCCATTCGTGGTTCGCATTCCACTTTTGGAGTATATGGTTTGTGTTGCCCCTATCCCTATGTTTCCCCATTGCATCCTATTGTAACTATACATTGTTTGCACTGTTTTCTAAGACTATACTGCATATTTTTGCTATTGTGTATATATATCTTGTGTATATTTCCTATCCTCTCACTGAGGGTACACTCTAAGATACTTTGGCATATTGTCATAAAAATAAAGTACCTTTATTTTTAGTATAACTGTGTATTGTGTTTTCTTATGATATTGTGCATATGACACTAAGTGGTACTGTAGTAGCTTCACACGTCTCCTAGTTCAGCCTAAGCTGCTCTGCTAAGCTACCATTATCTATCAGCCTAAGCTGCTAGACACCCTATACACTAATAAGGGATAACTGGGCCTGGTGCAAGGTGCAAGTACCCCTTGGTACTCACTACAAGCCAGTCCAGCCTCCTACAACTCTCCTTTCCTTTGTCCAGTTTCGCGCCAGAGCAGGGCTAAGGGGTCCCTGAACCGGTGTAGACTGGCTTATGCAGAAATGGGCACCAAATGTGCCCATGAAAGCATTTCCAGAGGTTGGGGGAGGCTACTCCTCCCCTGCCTTCACACCATTTTCCAAAGGGAGAGGGTGTAACACCCTCTCTCAGATGAAGTCCTTTGTTCTGCCATCATGGGACAAGCCTGGCTTGCCCACAGGAGGGCAGAAACCTGTCTGAGGGGTTGGCAGCAGCAGCAGCTGCAGTGAAACCCCAGGAAATGCAGTTTGGCAGTACCAGGGTCTGTGCTACAAACCACTGGGATCATGGGATTGTGCCAACTATGCCAGGATGGCAGAGGGGGCAATTCCATGATCATAGACATGTTACATGGCCATATTCGGAGTTACCATTGTGAAGCTACATATAGGTAGTGACCTATATGTAGTGCACGCGTGTAATGGTGTCCCCGCACTCACAAAGTCCGGGGAATTGGCCCTGAACAATGTGGGGGCACCTTGGCTAGTGCCAGGGTGCCCTCACACTAAGTAACTTTGTACCTAGCCTTTACCAGGTAAAGGTTAGACATATAGGTGACTTATAAATTACTTAAGTGCAGTGTAAAATGGCTGTGAAATAACGTGGACGTTATTTCACTCAGGCTGCAGTGGCAGGCCTGTGTAAGAATTGTCAGAGCTCCCTATGGGTGGCAAAAGAAATGCTGCAGCCCATAGGGATCTCCTGGAACCCCAATACCCTGGGTACCTTAGTACCATATACTAGGGAATTATAAGGGTGTTCCAGTAAGCCAATGTAAATTGGTAAAATTGGTCACTAGCCTGTTAGTGACAATTTGAAAGAAGTGAGAGAGCATAACCACTGAGGTTCTGGATAGCAGAGCCTCAGTGAGACAGTTAGTCACTACACAGGTAACACATTCAGGCACACTTATGAGCACTGGGGCCCTGGCTGGCAGGGTCCCAGTGACACATACAACCAAAACAACATATATACAGTGAAAAATGGGGGTAACATGCCAGGCAAGATGGTACTTTCCTACAGTAACTTTCCCAGAACACACACAGAAACTAAAAGAAGTATTATGCCTGCTGAATCTGAGGATTGACTCCTTCACCCCAAGAGAGATTCCTCCATTCTTCTGCTGCAGGCTGAAGATGGGCTGTCCTCTGAGGATACACGACCGGGAAACAGTTGCAGTTGCTGGCAGGAGCTGCAGATACAATGTTGCAGAAGTCATCTTTGCTTATTTGTTGCAGTTTGTAGAGTTCCTGGAGGGTCCAGGTGCATTATGTTCGGTGAGAAGTTGAAGTGGAGGATGCAGAGGATTCCTGCTGGAGTCTTGCAATCCAAATCAGAAGATCCACCCAAAGGAGAGACCCTAAATAGCCCTGAAAGGGGGATGATTGGTCTTCTAACTAGGTAAGCACCTATCAGGCGAGGGCTCTGATGTCACCTGCTGGCATTGGCTACTCAGATGCTCCCCGAGTTCCCTGCCAAGCTTGAAAATAAGATGGCAAAACCCAGGGAGGGGGGGGGTGAAGGAGAGGGGAGTGCTCACTCCCCTTTCCTTTGTCCAGTTTCATGCCAGAGAAGTGACTGGGGGTCCCTGAACCGGTTTTGAATAGATTATGCAAGGAGGGCACCAAATGCGCCCTTCAAAGCATTGCCAGTGGCCTGGGGAGGTGACCCCTACCATGCCTGTAACAGCTATTTCCAAAGGGAGAGGGTGTAACACCCCTCTCCCAAAGGAAATCCTTTGTTCTGCTTTGCTGGGCTTGAGCTTTTCAAGCAACGGGAGGGCATGAAATACTGTGTTAACAGTATTGAACAGCCAATTTTAAGGGAGAGAGCATAACTACTGGGGTCCTGGTTAGCAGGATCCCAGTAGACACAGTCAAACACACTGACAAACAGGCCAAAAGTGGGTGTGACCAATCGAGAAAGAGGCCACTTCCCTACATCTCTGGCAACTCTTTCACTGCATGATCAGCGTCTCTTGCTCCTTTTGCTTCTTCTTCTCCTTATCCTTTATCACTGTCTTTGTTTGCCCCTTTTCACACTCGCACCTCTTCCTCCTGCCACTGGTTCCAGTGTTCTCTGGCCATATGTTCTTTCCCTGCCAGTTCTCCTCCTACCAGACCTTCCTAATGCCAGCCACAACACGAAAATGCTCTGCGGGTATACAGATGATGCAAAAACTGTAAGCCTTTTTGCGCCTAACAATTCTTTGACTGCACCCAGCTCCAGGACCCCTTGTCCTCCTACACCCAGCCCAGCTCAGGACGCAAGCCCTTTGCAGCCCTCCATGCCCTGAAATATGAACACCTCCCCCCATGCTGCTGTCTGGCCCTCTGACCAGTACCAAAGGAGCATTCTCTTCTCCCATCTGCCACTTCTCTATGCCTCCACAAGCACACTGCCCCCTCCCTCCTGACCTCTCCACACTCACACATATACATCCCGAGACGTGGACATGCACATCTACGACTCCCCCACTGGACTGCACCTTTCTGAACACTCATTCACTTATTCACCAAACACTGCACTGAAATCTGCTACCTCCGGCATGACTTTTCCTCAGACCTTCTTTTCTTCATTGACACCTGGTTCAAACCTACCTCAGCCCTGGATATTGTGACAGCTACACCCTAAGTTTTAAAGATCACAAGACTGGATGGTACCAGCAAACCTGGAGGAGTAACTGCAATCATCTTTAAAGAACAAATCCAATGATTCCTTGCTTCGTACAACTCCTGCACCCGATTGAAACACCTGACGTTAAAACTCAGCATCTTCAACACCACCTTTGGAGGAGCCCTGCTCTATCAGTGACTGTTAACAATTATAAAGTGCACTGTTCACAAAAAAAAAATATATGAAAAAGAGACACAACTAATACACAGGGGAACTTGATAGCCAGGAGCAGAAAAGCCCTCACACATCCAATAGGATGTCAAGCTTCATCACTGTCCAAGCTCCTTATCAGACTGGCACTGCAATGTCTGACGGGCCACCCCTTTAACAAAAGGAAGTAGCTCTTAACCGGAGATCTTACTCCCAATGATAGATGTGCCTGTAATGAACACAAACTATAGGTGTGTACAGGAGAGAAAAAAAAAAAAGTGAAATGAAAAATTGGCTCTAAACTGTAACCATCACATTTAATAATTCAGAAAATGGATTAGGCCATGGTTAAAACTGTTATGGGGAGTGCTTGTGGAGATAATGATCAGCCGCACTCACAATCCATGTGTGTAGAGGAAGATGAACACTGTCCAAATTCCTATAATACTAGGTCGACATGTTTCGCGTCTGAGTGGTAACATAGGATCCAGTGACGCTTCTTCAGGACCAATAACATAACTTCTCCTGATAATATTACCTAGACCCAATTAGGATACAATGAAGCAGATGATATCCGGTCACTTACTCATGCCAACTGCGCGTCGTGGCCAGTCTAGTCAGCACGTCGCCCATCCCAAATTAAAGCACAGGCTCCATAGGAATGCACGTGCCCAGAAACAGGTATGTGGTATCGCAGTGCTCCTGGTTCTGGCCGGGGACCTACCCGGGGGCCGCGTTCCTGCAAACGATCAGTGACTGTGCGAAGAGACAACTTTGGCAACACCAGCACAGACATCATCACCCCCGCGTGCTCAACTCCAGCTCCTGAATTCTCCTCGCCAACACAACTTTCACCTGGAGGACCACATCATCTTGAATATTAACAAATGTCTAGAAAACCTGAAAACACTCAGATTCACTCTTTGAGTGAAGGACTTGACCAACCCCGCACCTTATGTATGAGACCTATTTTCACCAACTCCTCTGACTTCCCAATGGGAAAGCCCATCCTTCTCACCTGGAGTTACCACCCTCACATTCACTTTAACCTTAACCTCAACAGGCAATGAAGAACCACACAAACTGAAACCAGTTGACAGAACTGGAATGCGATCTCCGATGAAACCTGGACCATAGAACTACTAAGCCACTTCCTGATGGACAGAGCCAACCACACCCAATCCGCTGACAACTTCGACAACTAAATTCATCATGCACAAACACCATGGTCCCACTCACATTCATAACCACCTAAAGAACCAGGCCTCAAGCAATCTGGATCACCAAAAACATAGGCTCACCAAGCACCACTGCAAGCACCTGGAGCACCGCTGGAGACTCAACAACAATGACAGAGTCAAACAGACCTACATATCAGTCCTCCCCCTGTTGTGTAGCCATTTTAGTTATAGCTCCATGCAAGTTACTTTAGCATACTAGGCCTGCCGCTGTGCACTTTAACCTAGATACATTTTATTCAGCTTAGTTTTATTATTCTTACCATACCACTTTTTCAGTCTTGTTTTATTTCTTTCTATCTTGCTGTTTTTGCCTAGGCCAGCACTATGTTCTTAAACAAGCTACTCTTGCTCACTCTGTGCTTCTTCCAAGGCTGCAGTAAGATGGGTTGCCGGTGAACGTGGTACAAGTTTTGTCTCTGACATTCTTAGAGAAACACACATCCTTACGTAGGGACATTTTCTCAGAACATCAGCTGTTTTATTATAAAAACGCTTCCCTGTCCCTTACACGTTAGAGGCAGAGTCCAGGCAGAGAACCACGACTGTATGATGATTGCCAAATGCTTTGCTACAGCTGCTTATGCAGACTTCAGGCCTTTGCTCAGGTATGGGGGATGATGTCTTCCCAGGGGAACCTGAAGGGCAGGATTAGAGCTTAACATGCTGTGCTCTAATATAGCGTAGGTGGGAATTAGTCAATGGACTTTAGTGACAATATGGTGGCATTATTTCTATGCTTTACTTTTCTTGTCACAATTTTAATCTTGTCATGCTGTATCGTGCTGGTTATTGCAGTACATGCTTTGCTATCTAAGATGCTGTTGCTTCATTAAAACCTTATTGAACTATATACTGCCTCTGTTTGTCATTGTGTATGTGAGACTAATGTAACCGAGAGAAACGGATGAGACCTGAGTGACCACAGTTTCCCTGAGAAATCAATTGTGTCATGCGCTCGGCTGCCCAATCACCCCTTCTCTTGGATAGAGATGAGGCACTGCTAGTTAGCCAGAGCAAAACCTGGATTGGGGCGACAGGTGTTAGTGGGTAAGACTCAGTCTCCTACACCACAAGCGATTCTGCCGCTCAAAATCCAGTAGTCTCATTAGAATAATGAGCGCATACACAACACCCTGCTACCACCAGCAACTCGGATCCCCCAAGTGATCAAACTTAACTGAATTGATAATCAACAGCACCAATATCTGAAAGTAAATCTTCTTATATTAAAGGAATTCATCTCCCTCTCCTCAAGCACCAAGGATGTCACCCCCTATCAGAATCTATGCTCTCGCCCTCCTTTTGCATTTGCAGCAAGATCAGCACAATCCATGACAATTTTACATCCCAACGTACCCCACTTCTCTGGCAGCCCTCCATCTCATTTATAAGAAAGCAGCAGAAACTGTCTTGACTTGTTGGCCCACATCACCCCCACAGAAACTATAACTAACATGTGCTCCTTCCACTCGAGAGGGACTTCAGCCCATCCGCACACCTTCACCGTAATCCTTGACAAGTCCCTCACCACAGCTACTTTATTGGACACCTGAAGCACTTTATCATCCTGCCACTACAGAAAAAGCTTAGAGAGAATCCAATCACACCAGCAAACCACAAACCCATCTGCCTACTACCTTACCCTGCGGAAGTCCTCATCAACAAGACAATAACAGACCACCTCAAGGCAACCACTTCCTGGACCTGTCTAAGGTAGATTTCAGACCTAGCCATAGCAGCAATGAGGCTGCCTTTATCACACCAAAGATGAGATGCATCTCATTATGGACCATGGACCATGTTGTCACTGCCCTCCCCTCCGGTTTTCGATATGGTCTCCCACTCAATTCTTATCCAAAACCTCCACAAGACAGGGATGCGTGGTACACCCCTTCCCATCAGGCTGCATGCAGAAGGTCAACCTAGCCCTACACCTCAAAGTCCTCCAATTGGATCTGAGATGTCCCCCAGGGAACATCTTTCAGCCTCACCCTCTTCTCTGATCTACCTGGCCGAATATCATCCAAACCCATTGAGTCAACATTATCCCACACGCTGACAATACACACTCGTCCTCTCCCTCTTCAAGGACACCCCCAGCACCAAAGGGAACGTTATTGACTGTCTCTCAGAAGTCAGCCTCTCAATGAAATCCAACTGCCTGTATTTAAAATCAGATAAGGTGAAAGAGAAACTACACTCTGGTCCTTCGGCTAGCGGACATCAGAACTGGGACTACACCGCCCAGCCAAGCCAGAAACCAGGGAATCATGATCAAGAACCAATTATCACTGCCCAGTTACTTTAAATAATCATCTCCTCCTGCTTCTACACCCTCAAGATCCTTAGGAATATCTCTTCTCATGGCTTTCCCTCAACACTCATCAAACAATCACCCAAGTTGTAATCACCACCAAACTGTACTATGGGCACCCACTGTGTGTCAGAATCCCCATCCAGCTCACCTGGAGACTTCAGAGCATCCAGAATGAAGCAGCTACACCCAATCTCCCACCCTGTACCCACAGATCCACTCACCTTCCACAAGCGTGCACAATTCACATTACACATGCACATACACAAAGCAATGCCCAACATGAATCCTGGTTCCCTGAGCAGCCATTTCAGCTTTGATACCCCTAACAGACACCTTTGTTCTGCTAGCCATCTTATTACCTCATTCCTTTGCATCCGAAGATCCAGAGCGTGCAGACATACCTTTTAATGCCTGAATTCAAAAGCCTGGACCAAATCCCCTTCATATTTTAGCCAGCAGCCCAGTCCTAGAATTTGTGGGGAAACCGAAAAATGGCTGTTGCTGTGAACAGCAGGAGAAGAAGGTGTCCTTGAGGGCTTAAAAGATGCTCTACTGCTGTGAGTACTGCTGCCTGGCAGAAGGTTGTGCCTTGGACTGGAGTACTGTTACTGTAAGGATCCCTCCTTCACAGAGCAGACATATCACAGCCCTCTCCGCATCATCCCCAGAGAGGGGTGTAAACCAATACTGTGCAGTGTGAGGGCTCAAGAAGTGTACATGTTGACTGCTACCCAGTGTGGGTTCCTGAGGCACACATTAGTTTTTGCTCCCATTGTTGCAGTGTGCAGGTGCCCTTACGTTTGTGGCCCTGGTTCTTACATATAGAGCACCTTCTCTGTACTACCCACCCTGTATCACTCCCTTACCTGACTATGGTGTAGGAAAGTACCATCTTGCCTGGCATGTTACCCCCATTCTTCACTGTATATATGTTGTTTTAGTTGTATGTGTCACTGGGACCCTGGTAACCCAGGGCCCCAGTGCTCATAAGTGTGCCTGAATGTGTTACCTGTGTAGTGACTAACTGTCTCACTGAGGCTCTGCTAATCAGAACCTCAGTGGTTATGCTCTCTCATTTCTTTCCAAATTGTCACTAACAGGCTAGTGACCATTTTTACCAATTTACATTGGCTTACTGGAACACCCTTATAATTCCCTAGTATATGGTACTGAGGTACCCAGGGTATTGGGGTTCCAGGAGATCCCTATGGGCTGCAGCATTTCTTTTGCCACCCATAGGGAGCTCTGACAAATCTTACACAGGCCTGCCACTGCAGCCTGAGTGAAATAACGTCCACGTTATTTCACAGCCATTTTACACTGCACTTAAGTGACTCTCCACGGCGTGGGGGATCCATCCTCCAAAGGGGAAGTCTCTAGCCCTCGTCGTTCCTGTAATGGTGTCCCCGCACTCACAAAGTTCAGGGAATTGGCTCTGAACAATGTGGGGGCACCTTGGCTAGTGCCAGTGTGCCCTCACACTAAGTAACTTTGCACCTAACCTTTACCAGGTAAAGGTTAGACATATAGGTGACTTATAAGTTACTTAAGTGCAGTGTAAAATGGCTGTGAAATAACGTGGACGTTATTTCACTCAGGCTGCAGTGGCAGGCCTGTGTAAGAATTGTCAGAGCTCCCTATGGGTGGCAAAAGAAATGCTGCAGCCCATAGGGATCTCCTGGAACCCCAATACCCTGGGTACCTCAGTACCATATACTAGTGAATTATAAGGGTGTTCCAGTAAGCCAATGTAAATTGGTAAAATTGGTCACTAGCCTGTTAGTGACAATTTGAAAGTAATGAGAGAGCATAACCACTGAGGTTCTGGTTAGCAGAGCCTCAGTGAGACAGTTAGGCACCACACAGGGAACATATACATGCACACCTATGAGCACTGGGGCCCTGTGTGACAGGGTCCCAGTGACACATACATATAGGCCACAAACCTATGAGCACTGGGGTCCTGACTAGCAGGATCCCAGTGACACATAACAACCATACTGAAAACATAGGTGGTCATTCTAACCCTGGCGGTAAAAACCGCCAGGGCGAATGACCACGGGAGCACCGCCAACAGCCTGGCGGTGCCCCTTAGGGCATTCTAACCGCGGCGCTTTGGCCGCGGTCAGTGCAGGAAAACCGGCGGTCTCCCGCCGGTTTTCTGCTGCCCGTCAGAATCCTCCAAGGCGGCGCAGCATGCTGCGCCGCCTTGGGGATTCTGACACCCCCTACCGCCATCCTGTTCCTGGCGGTTCGCCCGCCAGGAACAGGATGGCGGTAGGGGGTGTCGCGGGGCCCCTGGGGGCCCCTGCAGTGCCCATGCCAATGGCATGGCCACTGCAGGGGCCCCTGTAAGAGGGCCCCGCTTGTATTTCACTGTCTGCATAGCAGACAGTGAAATACGCGACGGGTGCAGTAGCACCCGTCGCACCTTCCCACTCCGCCGGCTCGATTACGAGCCGGCTTCATGGTGGGAAGGTTGTTTTCCCCTGGGCTGGCGGGCGGCCTTTCGGCGGCCGCCCGCCAGCCCAGGGGAAAACTCAAAATACCCGCCGCGGTCTTCCGACCGCGGTACGGTATTTTGGCGGCTCCCGCCGGGCGCGCGGTGACCGCGTCCGGCGGGAGTCAGAATGACCCCCATAGTGTTTTCACTATGAGCACTGAGGCCTGGCCATCAGGATCCCAGTGAGACAGTGAAAACAGTGACAAACACCCTGACATACACTCACAAACAGGCCAAAAGTGGGGTAACAAGGCAAGAAAGAGGCTACCTTCTCACACAACCCCCCCCAAACGAAGGACAATAAGGATAACCTTGGCCAGTTGAGACTTTATTGTCTAAGTGGTGATAAGTAGAGAGTAGCTCTGCAATAGACTGGTTACTCCCTTTATCATCCACTATATGGTTACTTCCCTGTGGGGATGTAAACCACCCTGTTTGAAGTTTTTTAGCTAAGCAACAATGTGAAGATGTATTTTCAGAGTTTCTATCAGTAAGTTTTAGTTTAGAGCAGTGGGAATTGTCCACTGAACCTATTTGTAGTGATGGAAATGCCAGACAGGGATGCTGTCTCAGAAAAGCCATAGCTGGGCAAAAACTTTGTCCATATGGCTGGAAGAGAGAACAGGGATGCTGTTTCTCTTGGGTTGGAGCAGGGCAGGGATGCTGTCCTATCAGCTCCACACTAGGGCAGGGATGCTGTCCTAAGTGTTGTGAGGCAGTGCAGAGTTTCTGCACTAAAGTTTCTCTGGGAGGGTTGGAGGGATGCTCCATGTTAACTAAAAT
This sequence comes from Pleurodeles waltl, assembly GCF_031143425.1. Classification (NCBI taxonomy): domain Eukaryota; kingdom Metazoa; phylum Chordata; class Amphibia; order Caudata; family Salamandridae; genus Pleurodeles; species Pleurodeles waltl. The sequence goes on from NC_090439.1 coordinate 1,191,775,079, forward strand.
GGTGCTGTTTTTCTCACCAATGTTAGTTATCCCACAGAGAGGTACTTCCACCTCAGGGAGTCCAGCTTTTCCAACTGATGATTCCCTTGGAAAGGGTGCCACCCCAGGAGAGGTTTCTCCCACCACAGGAATAGTATCCTGAATGGTAGGGTGGTTAGGGGATACTGTGATACCCTTTTTACCTGTTGATGGAGAGGGATCCTGAGTTTTCAGGCCTTCTCTCCTTTGCTTTTTCATTTCACTTGAAATGAGAGGGAACAATTCCTCAGGGATGCCCAGCATGGCTGCATGGGCATAAAACTCTACATCAGCCCAACCTGAGGCCTCTAGGTCATTACCTAAGAGACAGTCTACAGGTAAGCTAGGTGATACCACCACCTGCTTAGGGCCAGTAACTCCACCCGAACTAAACTGAATTATAGCTAAGGGAAGAAACTTAGTGGAGTTATGGACATCAATAATCTTATACTGTTGTCCAATGATGTGTTGTTCAGGAGGCACTAGGTTTTCAGTCACCAAAGTGAAACTGGCACCTGTGTCCCTGTAGGCCAAGGCCTCAACACCATTAATTGAAACTGTCTGCCTGTACTTATCCATTGTAAGGGGACAAGCAGCCAGTGTGGCAAGGCCAATGCCACTAGGTGTGACAGAAACTGTCTTGGGACTGATTACATCAGTTTCCACTATGGACCCATAAGTGAACCCAACTACACCCTTAACTTGACTGTTGCCAGCAGTCCCACCACTAGTACCACTACTGCTAGGGGCACTAGAGCTTGATGTATTAGTGGTGGTAGGCTCAGGGGGTTTACCTGGACAGGACTTATCCCCTGGCCTATGGCCTCTGTTTTTACACACAAAGCACCAAGGCTTTTTAATGTGTGCAGGTTGGGAAGAAGAGGAATAATTCGTTTTATCCCCACCCTCTGAAGAGTGTTTAAGATTTGAAGTGGGATCTTTGGTTTTACCCTTATCCCCATGCTTATCTTGAGATTTTTCACCATCTTTCTTCTTATTGCCATCTTTGTCACCCCCTGTATGAACTTTTCTGTTCACCCTTGTTCTGACCCATTTGTCTGCCTTCTTTCCCAATTCTTGGGGAGAGGTCAGATCAGAGTCTACCAGGTACTGGTGCACCAAATCAGACACACAATTATTAAGTATATGCTCTCTCAGGATTGTGTTATACAGGCTTTCATAATCAGTAACTTTACTGCCATGTAACCACCCCTCCAAGGCCTTCACTGAATGGTCAATGAAATCAACCCAGTCTTGTGAAGACTCCTTTTTGGTCTCTCTGAACTTTATCCTGTACTGTTCAGTGGTTAAGCCATAACCATCCAGGAGTGCATTCTTAAGAACTGTAAAATTATTGGCATCATTTTCTTTCACAGTAAGGAGCCTATCCCTACCTTTTCCACTAAATGATAGCCATAGGATAGCAGCCCACTGCCTTTGAGGGACATCCTGTACAACACAGGCCCTCTCAAGTGCAGCAAACCACTTGTTAATGTCATCCCCCTCCTTATAAGGGGGAACTATCTTGTGCAGATTCCTGGAATCATGCTCTTTTGCAGGATGACTATGGGGAATACTGCTGCTGCCACCATGGGTATCTAAACCCAACTTCTGTCTTTCCTTCTCTAATTCAAAAGACTGCCTATCCAAATCCAGCTGTTGCTTTTTAAGCTTCAGTCTGGTTTGTTCCACCGTCAACTTATTGAGTTCCCTCTCTAACATTCTGTCATCAGGGTTGGTGGGAGGGACATTTCTAGAAACAGAGCTATGATGGGAATGAACAGAAGGAGACCTGTCCCTTACAGAAGCCAACCTAACAGCTTGGTTTACAGAAACATTACTACCAGTATGGTGAGAATAAATGCTTTTGCTATGATGTGAGACAACACTATTTATTTGGTGTGGCTCATCATCATTACCATCTATGCTAGATTGTCTAGTAATGGGCAGGCTAGGAAGTTTCTTTCCTGAATCTTTTCCTGGGGGAGTCCGTGAATCAGATTGGGAACTATTAGGTACTTTTTCAACAGATGGGGCACCTATGGCCTTATCCTGTTCTCTAAGCATGTTAAGTAACAGTTCCAAGGAAGGATTCTTCCCTACACTCAAACCTCTCTCTATACAGAGACTCCTTGCTCTTTTCCAGCTAAGGTTGTCATATGCAAGTTTGGACAGATCAACACTTTGGCCTGTGCCAGACATTTTTAAAGAGAGTTAAAGTGATAGAAAAAGAGAAAAAAGTTTTCAGAACTTTTTGGAAAGACAGAAAAAAACTTTTTAAACTTTTAAGAACTTTTTGAAAGTTTAGAAGTACTTTTCAGCACTTAGAAAAGAGTGAAAAGAGGAAATGCAAAACTTTTTGGCTATGTGTATATACACTGACCTTGTTTTGTATATTTTTCTCTTATGAAAAGTTCAATGACAAGAGTGGTAAGTAGTCTCAAGCACTTATCCCACCACTGCACAACCAATGTAGGAGGCTGGACTGGCTTGTAGTGAGTACCAAGGGGTACTTGCACCTTGCACCAGGCCCAGTTATCCCTTATTAGTGTATAGGGTGTCTAGCAGCTTAGGCTGATAGATAATGGTAGCTTAGCAGAGCAGCTTAGGCTGAACTAGGAGACGTGTGAAGCTACTACAGTACCACTTAGTGTCATATGCACAATATCATAAGAAAACACAATACACAGTTATACTAAAAATAAAGGTACTTTATTTTTATGACAATATGCCAAAGTATCTTAGAGTGTACCCTCAGTGAGAGGATAGGAAATATACACAAGATATATATACACAATAGCAAAAATATGCAGTATAGTCTTAGAAAACAGTGCAAACAATGTATAGTTACAATAGGATGCAATGGGGAAACATAGGGATAGGGGCAACACAAACCATATCCTCCAAAAGTGGAATGCGAACCACGAATGGACCCCAAACCTATGTGACCTTGTAGAGTGTCGCTGGGACTATTAGAAAATAGTGAGAGTTAGCAAAATAACCCTCCCCAAGACCCTGAAAAGTGAGTGCAAAGTGCACTAAAGTTCCCCTAAGGACAAAGAAGTCGTGTTAGAGGACTAATGCAGGAAAGACACAAACCAGCAATGCAACAACTGTGGATTTCCAATCTAGGGTACCTGTGGAACAAGGGGACCAAGTCCAAAAGTCACAAGCAAGTCGGAGATGGGCAGATGCCCAGGAAATGCCAGCTGCGGGTGCAAAGAAGCTTCGACTGGACAGAAGAAGCTGAGGTTTCTGCCGGAACAAAAAGGGCTAGAGACTTTCCCTTTGGTGGACGGATCCCTCTTGCCTTGGAGAGTCGTGCAGAAGTGTTTTCCCGCCAGAAGGACGCCAACAAGCCTTGCTAGACGCAAATCGTGCGTTTGGCGTTTTTGGATGCTGCTGGGGCCCAGGAGAGACCAGGAGGTCGCAAATTGGATCTGAAGAGAGAGGGGACGTCGAGCAAGACAAAGAGCCCTCACTGAAGCAAGTAGCACCCGGAGAAGTGCCAGAAACAGGCACTACAAGGATGCGTGAAACGGTGCTTGCCGAAGTTGCACAAAGGAGTCCCACGTCGCCGGACACCAACTTAGAAAGTCGTGCAATACAGGTTAGAGTGCCGTGGACCCAGGCTTGGTTGTGCACAAAGGATTTCCGCTGGAAGTGCACAGGGGCCGGAGTAGCTGCAAAGACGCGGTTCCCAGCAATGCAGCCCAGCGAGGTGAGGCAAGGACTTACCTCCACCAAACTTGGGCTGAAGAGTCACTGGACTGTGGGGGTCACTTGGACAGAGTCGCTGGATTCGAGGGACCTCGCTCGTCGTGCTGAGAGGAGACCCAAGGGACCAGTAATGCAGCTTTTTGGTGCCTGCGGTTGCAGGGGGAAGATTCCGTCGACCCACGGGAGATTTCTTCGGAGCTTCTGGTGCAGAGAGGAGGCAGGCTACCCCCACAGCATGCACAAGCAGGAAAACAGTCGAGAAGGCGGCAGGATCAGCGTTACAGAGTTGCAGTAGTCGTCTTTGCTACTATGTTGCAGGTTTGAAGGCTTCCAGCGCGGTCAGCGGTCGTTTCCTTATCAGAAGGTGAAGAGAGAGATGCAGAGGAACTCGGATGAGCTCTTGCATTCGTTATCTAAAGTTTCCCCAGAGACAGAGACCCTAAATAGCCAGAAAAGAGGGTTTGGCTACCTAGGAGAGAGGATAGGCTAGCAACACCTGAAGGAGCCTATCACAAGGAGTCTCTGACGTCACCTGGTGGCACTGGCCACTCAGAGCAGTCCAGTGTGCCAGCAGCACCTCTGTTTCCAAGATGGCAGAGGTCTGGAGCACACTGGAGGAGCTCTGGACATCTCCCAGGGGAGGTGCAGGTCAGGGGAGTGGTCACTCCCCTTTCCTTTGTCCAGTTTCGCGCCAGAGCAGGGCTAAGGGGTCCCTGAACTGGTGTAGACTGGCTTATGCAGAATTGGGTACATCTGTGCCCAAGAAAGCATTTCCAGAGGCTGGGGGAGGCTACTCCTCCCCTGCCTTCAAACCATTTTCCAAAGGGAGAGGGTGTCACACCCTCTCTCAGAGGAAGTTCTTTGTTCTGCCATCCTGGGCCAGGCCTGGCTGGACCCCAGGAGGGCAGCTGCCTGTCTGAGGGGTTGGCAGCAGCTGCAGTGAAACCCCAGGAAGGGCAGTTTGGCAGTACCAGGGTCTGTGCTACAGACCACTGGGATCATGGGATTGTGCCAACTTGTAGGAGGCTGGTCTGGCTTGTAGTGAGTACCAAGGGGTACTTGCACCTTGCACCAGGCCCAGTTATCCCTTATTAGTGTATAGGGTGTCTAGCAGCTTAGGCTGATAGATAATGGTAGCTTAGCAGAGCAGCTCAGGCTGAACTAGGAGACGTGTGAAGCTACTACAGTACCACTTAGTGTCATATGCACAATATCATAAGAAAACACAATACACAGTTATACTAAAAATAAAGGTACTTTATTTTTATGACAATATGCCAAAGTATCTTAGAGTGTACCCTCAGTAAGAGGATAGGAAATATACACAAGATATATATACACAATAGCAAAAATATGCAGTATAGTCTTAGAAAACAGTGCAAACAATGTATAATTACAATAGGATGCAATGGGGAAACATAGGGATAGGGGCAACACAAACCATATACTCCAAAAGTGGAATGTGAACCACGAATGGACCCCAAACCTATGTGACCTTGTAGAGGGTCGCTGGGACTATTAGAAAATAGTGAGAGTTAGAAACATAACCCTCCCCCAGACCCTGAAAAGTGAGTGCAAAGTGCACCAAAGTTCCCCTAAGGACAAAATAGTCGTGTTAGAGGGAAAATGCAAGGAAAACACAAATCAGCAATGCAACAACGATGGATTCCTGTCTGAAGGTACCTGTGGAACAAGGGGACCAAGTCCAAAAGTCACAAGCAGCTCGGAGATGGGCAGATGCCCAAGAAATGCCAGCGGTTGGTGCAAGGAAGCTCTTACTCGGCTGAAGAACTGTGAATACTGCAGGAACGACAAGAGCTAGAGACTTCCCCTTTGGAGGATGGATCCCCCACGCCTTGGAGAGTCGTGCAGAAGTGTTTTCCCGCCGGATGGACGCCAACAAGCCTTGCTACACGCAAATCGTGCGTTTGGCGTTTTTGGACGCTGCTGGGGCCCAGGAGGGACCAGGAGGTCGCAAATTGGAACTGCAGAGAGAGGGGACGTCGAGCAAGACAAGGAGCCCTCACTGAAGCAGGTAGCATCCGGAGAAGTGCCAGAAACAGGCACTACGAGGATGCGTGAAACGGTGCTCGCCGAAGTTGCACAAAGGAGTCCCACGTCGCCGGAGACCAACTTAGAAAGTCGTGCAATGCAGGTTAGAGTGCCGTGGACCCAGGCTTGGCTGTGCACGAAGGATTTCCGCCGGAAGTGCACAGGGGCCGGAGAAGCTTGCAAAGTCGCGGTTCCCAGCAATGCAGCCCAGCGAGGTGAGGCAAGGACTTACCTCCACCAAACTTGGGCTGAAGAGTCACTGGACTGTGTGGGTCACTTGGACGGTGTCGCTGGATTCGAGGGACCTCGCTCGTCGTGCTGAGAGGAGACCCAAGGGACCGGAGATGCAGCTTTTTGGTGCCTGCGGTTGCAGGGGGAAGATTCCGTCGACCCACAGGAGATTTCTTCGGAGCTTCTGGTGCAGAGAGGAGGCAGACTACCCCCACAGCATGCACAAGCAGGAAAACAGTCGAGAAGGCGGCAGGATCAGCGTTACAGAGTTGCAGTAGTCGTCTTTGCTACTATGTTGCAGGTTTGCAGGCTTCCAGCACGGTCAGCGGTCGATTCCTTATCAGAAGGTGAAGAGGGAGATGCAGAGGAACTCGGCTGAGCTCATGCATTCGTTATCTAAAGTTTCCCCAGAGACAGAGACCCTAAATAGCCAGAAAAGAGGGTTTGGCTACCTAGGAGAGAGGAAAGGCTACTAACACCTGAAGGAGCCTATCACAAGGAGTCTCTGACGTCACCTGGTGGCACTGGCCACTCAGAGCAGTCCAGTGTGCCAGCAGCACCTCTGTTTCCAAGATGGCAGAGGTCTGGAGCACACTGGAGGAGCTCTGGACACCTCCCAGGGGAGGTGCAGGTCAGGGGAGTGGTCACTCCCCTTTCCTTTGTCCAGTTTCGCGCCAGAGCAGGGGCTAAGGGGTCCCTGAACCGGTGTAGACTGGCTTATGCAGAATTGGGCACATCTGTGCCCAACAAAGCATTTCCAGAGGCTGGGGGAGGCTACTCCTCCCCTGCCTTCACACCATTTTCCAAAGGGAGAGGGTGTCACACCCTCTCTCAGAGGAAGTTCTTTGTTCTGCCATCCTGGGCCAGGCCTGGCTGGACCCCAGGAGGGCAGCTGCCTGTCTGAGGGGTTGGCAGCAGCAGCAGCTGTAGTGAAACCCCAGGAAGGGCAGTCTGGCAGTACCAGGGTCTGTGCTACAGACCACTGGGATCATGGAATTGTACCAACAATGCCAGGATGGCATAGAGGGGGCAATTCCATGATCATAGACATGTTACATGGCCATATTCGGAGTTACCATGGTGAAGCTACATATAGGTAGTGACCTATATGTAGTGCACGCGTGTAATGGTGTCCCCGCACTCACAAAGTTCAGTGAATTGGCTCTGAACAATGTGGGGGCACCTTGGCTAGTGCCAGGGTGCCCTCACACTAAGTAACTTTGCACCTAACCTTTACCAGGTAAAGGTTAGACATATAGGTGACTTATAAGTTACTTAAGTGCAGTGTAAAATGGCTGTGAAATAACGTGGACGTTATTTCACTCAGGCTGCAGTGGCAGACCTGTGTAAGAATTGTCAGAGCTCCCTATGGGTGGCAAAAGAAATGCTGCAGCCCATAGGGATCTCCTGGAACCCCAATACCCTGGGACCTCAGTACCATATACTAGGGAATTATAAGGGTGTTCCAGTAAGCCAATGTAAATTGGTAAAATTGGTCACTAGCCTGTTAGTGACAATTTGAAAGTAATGAGAGAGCATAACCACTGAGGTTCTGGTTAGCAGAGCCTCAGTGAGACAGTTAGGCACCACACAGGGAACATATACATGCACACCTATGAGCACTGGGGCCCTGTGTGACAGGGTCCCAGTGACACATACATATAGGCCACAAACCTATGAGCACTGGGGTCCTGACCAGCAGGATCCCAGTGACATAACAAACATACTGAAACCATAGTGTTTTCACTATGAGCACTGAGGCCTGGCTATCAGGATCCCAGTGAGACAGTGAAAACAGTGACAAACACCCTGACATACACTCACAAACAGGCCAAAAGTGGGGGTAACAAGGCTAGAAAGAGGCTACCTTCTCACACAACCCCCCCCCAAACAAAGGACAATAAGGCTAACCTTGGCCAGTTGAGACTTTATTGTCTAAGTGGTGATAAGTAGAGAGTAGCTCTGCAATAGACTGGTTACTCCCTTTATCATCCACTATATGGTTACTTCCCTGTGGGGATGTAAACCACCCTGTTTGAAGTTTTTTAGCTAAGCAACAATGTGAAGATGTATTTTCAGAGTTTCTATCAGTAAGTTTTAGTTTAGAGCAGTGGGAATTGTCCACTGAACCTATTTGTAGTGATGGAAATGCCAGACGGGATGCTGTCTCAGAAAAGCCATAGCTGGGCAAAAACTTTGTCCATATGGCTGGAAGAGAGAACAGGGATGCTGTTTCTCTTGGGTTGGAGCAGGGCAGGGATGCTGTCCTATCAGCTCCACACTAGGGCAGGGATGCTGTCCTAAGTGTTGTGAGGCAGTGCAGAGTTTCTGCACTAAAGTTTCTCTGGGAGGGTTGGAGGGATGCTCCATGTTAACTAAACTGGTGCTCTTTTTCTCACCAATGTTAGTTATCCCACAGAGAGGTACTTCCACCTCAGGGAGTCCAGCTTTGCCAGCTGATGATTCCCTTGGAACAGGTGCCACCCCAGGAGAGGTTTCTCCCACCACAGGAATAGTATCCTGAATGGTAGGGTGGTTAGGGGATACTGTGATACCCTTTTTACCTGTTGCTGGAGAGGGATCCTGAGTTTTCAGGCCTTCTCTCCTTTGCTTTTTCATTTCACTTGAAATGAGAGGGAACAATTCCTCAGGGATGCCCAGCATGGCTGCATGGGCATAAAACTCTACATCAGCCCAACCTGAGGCCTCTAGGTCATTACCTAAGAGACAGTCTACAGGTAAGCTAGGTGATACCACCACCTGCTTAGGGCCAGTAACTCCACCCCAACTAAACTGAATTATAGCTAAGGGAAGAAACTTAGTGGAGTTATGGACATCAATAATCTTATACTGTTGTCCAATGATGTGTTGTTCAGGAGGCACTAGGTTTTCAGTCACCAAAGTGAAACTGGCACCTGTGTCCCTGTAGGCCAAGGCCTCAACACCATTTATTGAAACTGTCTGCCTGTACTTATCCATTGTAAGGGGACAAGCAGCCAGTGTGGCAAGGCCAATGCCACTAGGTGTGACAGAAACTGTCTTGGGACTGATTACCTCAGTTTCCACTATGGACCCATAAGTGAACCCAACTACACCCTTTGCTTGACTGTTGCCAGCAGTCCCACCATTAGTATCACTACTGCTAGGGGCACTAGAGCTTGATGTATTAGTGGTGGTAGGCTCAGGGGGTTTACCTGGACAGGACTTATCCCCTGGCCTATGGCCTCTGTTTTTACACACAAAGCACCAAGGCTTTTTAATGTGTGCAGGTTGGGAAGAAGAGGAAGAATTTGTTTTATCCCCACCCTCTGAAGAGTGTTTAAGATTTGAAGTGGGATCTTTGGTTTTACCCTTATCCCCATGCTTATCTTGAGATTTTTCACCATCTTTCTTCTTATTGCCATCTTTGTCACCCCCTGTATGAACTTTTCTGTTCACCCTTGTTCTGACCCATTTGTCTGCCTTCTTTCCCAATTCTTGGGGAGAGGTCAGATCAGAGTCTACCAGGTACTGGTGCAACAAATCAGACACACAATTATTAAGTATATGCTCTCTCAGGATTGTGTTATACAGGCTTTCATAATCAGTAACTTTACTGCCATGTAACCACCCCTCCAAGGCCTTCACTGAATGGTCAATGAAATCAACCCAGTCTTGTGAAGACTCCTTTTTGGTCTCTCTGAACTTTATCCTGTACTGTTCAGTGGTTAAGCCATAACCATCCAGGAGTGCATTCTTAAGAACCGTAAAATTATTGGCATCACTTTCTTTCACAGTAAGGAGTCTATCCCTACCCTTTCCACTAAATGATAGCCATAGGATAGCAGCCCACTGCCTTTGAGGGACATCCTGTACAGCACAGGCCCTCTCAAGTGCAGCAAACCACTTGTTAATGTCATCCCCCTCCTTATAAGGGGGAACTATCTTATGCAGATTCCTGGAATCATGCTCTTTTGCAGGATGACTATGGGGAATACTGCTGCTGCCACCATGGGTATCTAAACCCATTTTCTGTCTTTCCCTCTCTATTTCTAAAGACTGTCTATCCAAATCCAGCTGTTGCTTCTTGAGCTTCAGTCTGGTTTGCTCCACTCTCAATCTATTGAGCTCCCTTTCCAACAATCTGTCATCAGGGTGGGTGGGAGGGACATTTCTAGATACAGAGGTATGATGGGAATGAACAGAAGGAGACCTGTCCCTTACAGAGGGCACCCTAACAGCTTGGCTACCAGTATAATGTGAGAGCACATCATCAGTATGATGTGATTCAACCTCTGTACCAACTATGCTAGACTGTCTAGTAATGGGCAGGCTGAGAAGTTTCTTTCCTGAACCTTTTCCTGGGGGAGTCCCTGGATCAGATTGAGAACCATTAGCTACTTTTTCTACAGATTGGGCACTTATGGCCTTATCCTGTACTCTAAGCATATTAATTAACAGTTCTAAAGAAGGATTCTTCCCTACACTCAAACCTCTCTCTATGCAGAGACTCCTTGCTCCTTTCCAGCTAAGGTGATCATATGCAAGTTTGGACAGTTCAACTTTTTGGCCTGTGCCAGACATTTTTAGAGAGAGTTAAAGTGATAGACAAAGAGAAAAAAGTTTTCAGAACTTTTTGGAAAGACAGAAAAAACTTTTTAAACTTTTAAGAACTTTTTGAAAGTTTAGAAGTACTTTTCAGCACTTAGAAAAGAGTGAAAAGAGGAAATGCAAAACTTTTTGGCTATGTGTATATACACTGACCTTGTTTTGTATATTTTTCTCTTATGAAAAGTACAATGACAAGAGTGGTAAGTAGTCTCAAGCACTTATCCCACCACTGCACAACCAATGTAGGAGGCTGGTCTGGCTTGTAGTGAGTACCAAGGGGTACTTGCACCTTGCACCAGGCCCAGTTATCCCTTATTAGTGTATAGGGTGTCTAGCAGCTTAGGCTGATAGATAATGGTAGCTTAGCAGAGCAGCTCAGGCTGAACTAGGAGACGTGTGAAGCTACTACAGTACCACTTAGTGTCATATGCACAATATCATAAGAAAACACAATACACAGTTATACTAAAAATAAAGGTACTTTATTTTTATGACAATATGCCAAAGTATCTTAGAGTGTACCCTCAGTAAGAGGATAGGAAATATACACAAGATATATATACACAATAGCAAAAATATGCAGTATAGTCTTAGAAAACAGTGCAAACAATGTACAATTGCAATAGGATGCAATGGGGAAACATAGGGATAGGGGCAACACAAACCATATACTCCAAAAGTGGAATGTGAACCACGAATGGACCCCAAACCTATGTGACCTTGTAGAGGGTCGCTGGGACTATTAGAAAATAGTGAGAGTTAGAAACATAACCCTCCCCCAGACCCTGAAAAGTGAGTGCAAAGTGCACCAAAGTTCCCCTAAGGACAAAATAGTCGTGTTAGAGGGAAAATGCAAGGAAAACACAAATCAGCAATGCAACAACGATGGATTCCTGTCTGAAGGTACCTGTGGAACAAGGGGACCAAGTCCAAAAGTCACAAGCAGCTCGGAGATGGGCAGATGCCCAAGAAATGCCAGCGGTTGGTGCAAGGAAGCTCTTACTAGGCTGAAGAACTGTGAATACTGCAGGAACGACAAGGGCTAGAGACTTCCCCTTTGGAGGATGGATCCCCCACGCCTTGGAGAGTCGTGCAGAAGTGTTTTCCCGCCGGATGGACGCCAACAAGCCTTGCTACACGCAAATCGTGCGTTTGGCGTTTTTGGACGCTGCTGGGGCCCAGGAGGGACCAGGAGGTCGCAAATTGGACCTGCAGAGAGAGGGGACGTCGAGCAAGACAAGGAGCCCTCACTGAAGCAGGTAGCACCCGGAGAAGTGCCAGAAACAGGCACTACGAGGATGCGTGAAACGGTGCTCGCCGAAGTTGCACAAAGGAGTCCCACGTCGCCGGAGACCAACTTAGAAAGTCGTGCAATGCAGGTTAGAGTGCCGTGGACCCAGGCTTGGCTGTGCACGAAGGATTTCCGCCGGAAGTGCACAGGGGCCGGAGAAGCTTGCAAAGTCGCGGTTCCCAGCAATGCAGCCCAGCGAGGTGAGGCAAGGACTTACCTCCACCAAACTTGGGCTGAAGAGTCACTGGACTGTGGGGGTCACTTGGACGGTGTCGCTGGATTCGAGGGACCTCGCTCGTCGTGCTGAGAGGAGACCCAAGGGACCGGAGATGCAGCTTTTTGGTGCCTGCGGTTGCAGGGGGAAGATTCCGTCGACCCACGGGAGATTTCTTCGGAGCTTCTGGTGCAGAGAGGAGGCAGACTACCCCCACAGCATGCACAAGCAGGAAAACAGTCGAGAAGGCGGCAGGATCAGCGTTACAGAGTTGCAGTAGTCGTCTTTGCTACTATGTTGCAGGTTTGCAGGCTTCCAGCGCGGTCAGCGGTCGATTCCTTATCAGAAGGTGAAGAGGGAGATGCAGAGGAACTCGGCTGAGCTCATGCATTCGTTATCTAAAGTTTCCCCAGAGACAGAGACCCTAAATAGCCAGAAAAGAGGGTTTGGCTACATAGGAGAGAGGAAAGGCTACTAACACCTGAAGGAGCCTATCACAAGGAGTCTCTGACGTCACCTGGTGGCACTGGCCACTCAGAGCAGTCCAGTGTGCCAGCAGCACCTCTGTTTCCAAGATGGCAGAGGTCTGGAGCACACTGGAGGAGCTCTGGACACCTCCCAGGGGAGGTGCAGGTCAGGGGAGTGGTCACTCCCCTTTCCTTTGTCCAGTTTCGCGCCAGAGCAGGGGCTAAGGGGTCCCTGAACCGGTGTAGACTGGCTTATGCAGAATTGGGCACATCTGTGCCCAACAAAGCATTTCCAGAGGCTGGGGGAGGCTACTCCTCCCCTGCCTTCACACCATTTTCCAAAGGGAGAGGGTGTCACACCCTCTCTCAGAGGAAGTTCTTTGTTCTGCCATCCTGGGCCAGGCCTGGCTGGACCCCAGGAGGGCAGCTGCCTGTCTGAGGGGTTGGCAGCAGCAGCAGCTGTAGTGAAACCCCAGGAAGGGCAGTCTGGCAGTACCAGGGTCTGTGCTACAGACCACTGGGATCATGGAATTGTACCAACAATGCCAGGATGGCATAGAGGGGGCAATTCCATGATCATAGACATGTTACATGGCCATATTCGGAGTTACCATGGTGAAGCTACATATAGGTAGTGACCTATATGTAGTGCACGCGTGTAATGGTGTCCCCGCACTCACAAAGTTCAGTGAATTGGCTCTGAACAATGTGGGGGCACCTTGGCTAGTGCCAGGGTGCCCTCACACTAAGTAACTTTGCACCTAACCTTTACCAGGTAAAGGTTAGACATATAGGTGACTTATAAGTTACTTAAGTGCAGTGTAAAATGGCTGTGAAATAACGTGGACGTTATTTCACTCAGGCTGCAGTGGCAGACCTGTGTAAGAATTGTCAGAGCTCCCTATGGGTGGCAAAAGAAATGCTGCAGCCCATAGGGATCTCCTGGAACCCCAATACCCTGGGACCTCAGTACCATATACTAGGGAATTATAAGGGTGTTCCAGTAAGCCAATGTAAATTGGTAAAATTGGTCACTAGCCTGTTAGTGACAATTTGAAAGTAATGAGAGAGCATAACCACTGAGGTTCTGGTTAGCAGAGCCTCAGTGAGACAGTTAGGCACCACACAGGGAACATATACATGCACACCTATGAGCACTGGGGCCCTGTGTGACAGGGTCCCAGTGACACATACATATAGGCCACAAACCTATGAGCACTGGGGTCCTGACCAGCAGGATCCCAGTGACACATAACAAACATACTGAAACCATAGTGTTTTCACTATGAGCACTGAGGCCTGGCTATCAGGATCCCAGTGAGACAGTGAAAACAGTGACAAACACCCTGACATACACTCACAAACAGGCCAAAAGTGGGGGTAACAAGGCTAGAAAGAGGCTACCTTCTCACACAACTATGCTAGGATGGCATAGAGGGGGCAATTCCATGATCATAGACATGTTACATGGCCATATTCGGAGTTACCATTGTGAAGCTACATATAGGTAGTGACCTATATGTAGTGCACACGTGTAATGGTGTCCCCGCACTCACAAAGTTCAGGGAATTGGCTCTGAACAATGTGGGGGCACTTTGGCTAGTGCCAGGGTGCCCTCACACTAAGTAACTTTGCACCTAACCTTTACCAGGTAAAGGTTAGACATATAGGTGACTTATAAGTTACTTAAGTGCAGTGTAAAATGGCTGTGAAATAACGTGGACGTTATTTCACTCAGGCTGCAGTGGCAGGCCTGTGTAAGAATTGTCAGAGCTCCCTATGGGTGGCAAAAGAAATGCTGCAGCCCATAGGGATCTCCTGGAACCCCAATACCCTGGGTACCTCAGTACCATATACTAGGGAATTATAAGGGTGTTCCAGTAAGCCAATGTAAATTGGTAAAATTGGTCACTAGCCTGTTAGTGACAATTTGAAAGTAATGAGAGAGCATAACCACTGAGGTTCTGGTTAGCAGAGCCTCAGTGAGACAGTTAGGCACCACACAGGGAACATATACATGCACACCTATGAGCACTGGGGCCCTGTGTGACAGGGTCCCAGTGACACATACATATAGGCCACAAACCTATGAGCACTGGGGTCCTGACTAGCAGGATCCCAGTGACACATAACAACCATACTAAAAACATAGTGTTTTCACTATGAGCACTGAGGCCTGGCCATCAGGATCCCAGTGAGACAGTGAAAACAGTGACAAACACCCTGACATACACTCACAAACAGGCCAAAAGTGGGGGTAACAAGGCTAGAAAGAGGCTACCTTCTCACACTAGTGGCATTGGCCTTGCCACACTGGCTGCTTGTCCCCTTACAATGGATAAGTACAGGCAGACAGTTTCAATAAATGGTGTTGAGGCCTTGACCTACAGGGACACAGGTGCCAGTATCACTTTGGTGACTGAAAACCTAGTGCACCCTGATCAACACATCATTGGACAACAGTATAAAATTATTGATGTCCATAACTCCACTAAGTTTCTTCCCTTAGCTATAATTCAGTTTAGTTGGGGTGGAGTTACTGGCCCTAAGCAGGTGGTGGTATCACCTAGCTTACCTGTAGACTGTCTCTTAGGTAATGGCCCAGAGGCCTCAGCTTGGGCTGATGTAGAGTTTTCTGCCCATGCAGCCATGCTGGGCATCCCAGAGGAATTGTTCCCTCTCATTTCTACTGAAATGAAAAAGCAAAGGAGAGAATGCCTGAAAACTCAGGATCCCTCTCCAACAACAGGTAAAAGGGGTATCACAGTATCCCCTAACCACCCTACCATTCAGGATACCATTCCTGTGGTGGGAGAAACCTCTCCTGGGGTGGCACCTGTTCCCAGGGAAACATCAGCTGGCAAAGCTGTACTCCCTGAGGTAGAAGTACCTCTATATGGGATAACTAACATTGGTGAGAAAAAGAGCACCATTTTAGTTAACATGGAGCATCCCTCTAACCCTCCCAGAGAAACTTTAGTGCAGAAACTCTGCACTGCCTCACAACACTTAGGACAGCATCCCTGCCCTAGTGTGGAGCTCATAGGACAGCATCCCTGCCCTGCTCCAACTCAAGAGAAACAGCATCCCTGTTCTCTCTTCCAGCCAGATGGACAAAGTTTTTGCCCAGCTATGGCTTTTCTGAGACAGCATCCCTGTCTGGCATTCCCATCACTACAAAAAGGTTCAGTGGACAATTCCCACTGCTCTAAACTAAAACTTACTGATAGAAACTCTGAAAATACATCTTCAAATTGTTGCTTAGCTAAAAAACTTCAAACAGGGTGGTTTAAATCCCCACAGGGAAGTAACCATATAGTGGATGATAAAGGGAGTAACCAGTCTATTGCAGAGCTACTCTCTCCTTATCACCACTTAGACAATAAAGTCTCAACTGGCCAAGGTTAGCCTTATTGTCCTTCGTTTGGGGGGGGGGGGGTTGTGTGAGAAAGTAGCCTCTTTCTAGCCTTGTTACCCCCACTTTTGGCCTGTTTGTGAGTGTATGTCAGGGAGTTTTCACTGTCTCACTGGGATCCTGCTAGCCAGGGTCCAGTGCTCATAGTGAAAACCCTATGTTTTCAGTATGTTTGTTATGTGTCACTGGGACCCTGCTAGTCAGGACCCCAGTGCTCATAAGTGTGCCTGAATGTGTTACCTGTGTAGTGACTAACTGTCTCACTGAGGCTCTGCTAATCAGAACCTCAGTGGTTATGCTCTCTCATTTCTTTCAAATTGTCACTAACAGGCTAGTGACCAATTTTACCAATTTACATTGGCTTACTGGAACACCCTTATAATTCCCTAGTATATGGTACTGAGGAACAAAGGGTATTGGGGTTCCAGGAGATCCCTATGGGCTGCAGCATTTCTTTTGCCACCCATATGGAGCTCTGACAATTCTTACACAGGCCTGCCACTGCAGCCTGAGTGAAATAACGTCCACGTTATTTCACAGCCATTTTACACTGCACTTAAGTAACTTATAAGTCACCTATATGTCTAACCCTTACCTGGTAAAGGTTAGGTGCAAAGTTACTTAGTGTGAGGGCACCCTGGCACTAGCCAAGGTGCCCCCACATTGTTCAGGGCCAATTCCCTGAACTTTGTGAGTGCGGGGACACCATTACACACGTGCACTACATATAGGTCACTACCTATATGTAGCTTCACAATGGTAACTCCGAATATGGCCATGTAACATGTCTAAGATCATGGAATGGCCCCCTCTATGCCATCCTGGCATTATTGGGACAATTCCATGATCCCAGTGGTCTGTAGCACAGACCCTGGCACTGCCAAACTGCCTTTCCTGGGGTTTCACTGCAGCTGCTGCTGCTGCCAACCCCTCAGACAGGTTTCTGCCCCCCTGGGGTCAAGCCAGGCTTGTCCCAGGATGGCAGAACAAAGGACTTCCTCTGAGAGAGGGTGTCACACCCTCTCCCTTTGGAAAATGGTGTGAAGGCAGGGGAGGAGTAGCCTCCCCCAGCCTCTGGAAATGCTTTCTTGGGCACAGATGTGCCCAATTCTGCATAAGCCAGTCTACACCGGTTCAGGGACCCCTTAGCCCCTGCTCTGGCGCGAAACTGGACAAAGGAAAGGGGAGTGACCACTCCCCTGACCTGCACCTCCCCTGGGAGGTGTCCAGAGCTCCTCCAGTGTGCTCCAGACCTCTGCCATCTTGGAAACAGAGGTGCTGCTGGCACACTGGACTGCTCTGAGTGGCCAGTGCCACCAGGTGACGTCAGAGACTCCTTGTGATAGGCTCCTTCAGGTGTTAGTAGCCTATCCTCTCTCCTAAGTAGCCAAACCCTCTTTTCTGGCTATTTAGGGTCTCTGTCTCTGGGGAAATTTTAGATAACGAATGCAAGAGCTCATCCGAGTTCCTCTGCATCTCTCTCTTCACCTTCTGATAAGGAATCGACTGCTGACCGCGCTGGAAGCCTGCAAACCTGCAACATAGTAGCAAAGACGACTACTGCAACTCTGTAACGCTGATCCTGCCGCCTTCTCGACTGTTTTCCTGGTGGTGCATGCTGTGGGTGTAGTCTGCCTCCTCTCTGCACTAGAAGCTCCGAAGAAATCTCCTGTGGGTCGACGGAATCTTCCCTCTGCAACCGCAGGCAACAAAAGACTGCATCATCGGTCCTCTGGGTCTCCTCTCAGCACGACGAGCGAGGTCCCTTGAACTCAGCAACTTTGTCCAAGTGACTCCCACAGTCCAGTGACTCTTCAGTCCAAGTTTGGTGGAGGTAAGTCCTTGCCTCACCTCGCTAGACTGCATTGCTGGGAACCGCGACTTTTGCAGCTACTCCGGCCCCTGTGCACTTCCGGCAGAAATCCTTCGTGCACAGCCAAGCCTGGGTCCACGGCACTCTAACCTGCATTGCACGACTTTCTAAGTTGGTCTCCGGTGACGTGGGACTCCTTTGTGTAACTTCAGGCGAGCACCGTTTCACGCATCATCTTTGTGCCGGTTTCTGGCACTTCTCCGGGTGCTACCTGCTCGTAAGAGGGCTCCTTTTCTTGCTCGACGTCCCCTCTCTCTCCTGGTCCAATTTGAGACCTCCTGGTCGCTCCTGGGCCACAGCAGCGTCCAAAAACGCTAACCACACGATTTGCAGCTAGCAAGGCTTGTTGGCGTTCTTTCGGCGGGAAAACACTTCTGCACGACTCTCCATGGCAAGCGGAATCCGTCCACCAAAGAGGAAGTCTCTAGCCCTTTTCGTTCTTGCAGAAACCTTTGCTTCTTCTGTCCAGTAGAAGCTCCTTTGCACCCACAGCTGGCATTTCCTGGGCATTTGCCCATCTCCGACTTGCTTATGACTTTTGGACTTGGTCCCCTTGTTCCACAGGTACCCTAGATTGGAAATCCATCGTTGTTGCATTGTTGGTGTGTGTCTTTCCTGCATTATTCCTCTATCATGACTTCTTTGTCTTTTGGGGAACTTCAGTGCACTTTGCACTCACTTTTCAGGGTCTTGGGGAGGGCTAATTTTCTAACTCTCACTATTTTCTAATAGTCCCAGCGACCCTCTACAAGGTCACATAGGTTTGGGGTCCATTCGTGGTTCGCATTCCACTTTTGGAGTATATGGTTTGTGTTGCCCCTATCCCTATGTGTCCCCATTGCATCCTATTGTAACTATACATTGTTTGCACTGTTTTCTAAGACTATACTGCATATTTTTGGTATTGTGTACATATAACTTGTGTATAATTGCTATCCTCATACTGAGGGTACTCACTGAGATACTTTGGCATATTGTCATAAAAATAAAGTACCTTTAGTTTTAGTATATCTGTGTATTGTGTTTTCTTATGATATTGTGCAAGTGACACTTGTGGTACTGTAGTAGCTTCACACGTCTCCTAGTTCAGCCTAAGCTGCTCTGCTAAGCTACCATTATCTATCAGCCTAAGCTGCTAGACACCCTATACACTAATAAGGGATATCTGGGCCTTGCACCAGGCCCAGGTATCCCTTATTAGTGTATAGGGTGTCTAGCAGCTTAGGCTGATAGATAATGGTAGCTTAGCAGAGCAGCTTAGGCTGAACTAGGAGACGAGTGAAGCTCCGCAGCCCTTCCCCTGGTTTCACTCCTCACTGTGTCCTGTGCACAAAACCCAAAGTTCCTGACCCTTCAGCGCCTGGTCAGAAAGAAAGACTTCCGGAAGTTGTGAATGCACAGGGTCTCTTCCACACCTTGTCAGGGCAAACTTTATTTTGTTATTCATTTAAACACACATGCACAGTTGTGGTTTAGGCCAAACATACTTGGTGTGCTTTCCATTTCATGGGTGTGTTTTCTTCGTTTCTTTGCATTTTTCAAAAGAGAGAATATATTGCCAAGTGTGTCCAGGAGACACTGTGGGTGCAGAGAGCACGTATAGAAAAGCCATTTTGAAGAAAGAGAAGGGTTAAAGGTGGTTATCAGGTGCGTGGGTGCGATGTTTATGCTTGAGTCAGAGGTGCCTAGAGGCACCGCTTGTAAAACACCAAGGCGCTGGAGGATCCGGAGTGGAGAGTAAATACCCCCTTGTTTTAAATCATACACTTTGCTCTGACAGCTCATAAGTTACACCTATTGACACCCAATGTTACACTTACTTATACAGTATGATCAGCAGTGCTGCAAACAGAGGAAACGTTTGCAGTTCACATTCCTGTCCTTGTTGAGTCTATAGACAGTCTCATGACTGCCTCTCACAAATGTATTTATACAATGTTTATACTTGAATCTCATGAATTTCAATGTGTCAGGGGACACCACAGTGTGTTGACAGAGTGATGTCTCTCTGACCACATCACCTGTTCCAGTCCTGCAGGGCCACAGAAGGGCAGCATGGGCCATTCCATGGAAGCTGAGAGCACAGTCTGTGATTTCAGAAGCACATATGTGAAACTGAGAACAGCTCATTACCCTCCACATACTAAATGTGCCTGCCATGGAGCACTTTCTAGCATGGTTAAAGAAATCACCATTGCAGGACGGCAACCTGAATGCATTCCAGCTGTGGACTGTCAAGGGTGCAGCTGGTGCAGCGGCACCAGGGAGCCAAAGATCCTTAGGTCTCTATTACTTCCAAACCAGGGACGAGGGGCTCATTCTTCTTTCTTGCACTCATGCTCCCACCACTGACGGCGGCGCACAGTGTTCCCTATTTTACCATTGTGTGCCCCATAGAGCACTCATCAACAGTCACCGCAGACGGGTTCAGTGGACATCGGATAGACTCTAAGAAACCTGAGAGGACCTCCAACCTTTGAAAAATTGCCAAGGATCTCCCTCCAGAGTGAAGGCATCACCCCCTGCAAGCAAGAAGCAGAAACCAGTGAAGTCCAGTTCACTGACAGGCTGCTGACCAATGAACGGGACAGAGCAGCCAGGCCAAATTCCACCCAGCGGACTCAGAGGTCAAACCTTGCAATTGTGCCATGTTTGGTAGTACTACACCCTCCAGTGGCTGAACCGTGCAATAGGCAGTGGTACTGGACCAGCAACATCGGTCACCCTGAAGAAAAGTTCACTCATGACTCTCTGAAGACCAGAAGCAAGGACCAGTTGAGTGACCTCAGGACACATAATAACCAACCGCCAGCGTGGCCCTGTTGACCTGCAATCCACCCTCAAAGTGACCTGCTTCGTGGTTCCAAGGGCACCTTTATGCAAAGCTCTTGGCTGAACTATCTGCTCTCCCTGGCCCGCCATCCGAGAATCAGCTGTGCTAAAAAGGGCCCCCACCCCTTGTAACATCTACACTCCAAGGGGACCCACCGGACATACCTTAAAGTCCACCTGAGCAGTGAATTCCAAGTGGTCCCCCTCACCTGTCCTGCACCAGCTCCTAGACT
Source organism: Pleurodeles waltl (assembly GCF_031143425.1). Classification (NCBI taxonomy): domain Eukaryota; kingdom Metazoa; phylum Chordata; class Amphibia; order Caudata; family Salamandridae; genus Pleurodeles; species Pleurodeles waltl. The sequence continues at coordinate 1,191,796,015 of NC_090439.1, forward strand.
TTCAGCAGCTTCTCCCGCTTGAACCTGGAACCACTCGAACTTCTCCTGCTGGCCCACAGGACATCTCAATGACCTTGTCCTAAAAACAGATGGTGGCAGTTGTGAAAGCATTGCATGATTTTATATAAATTCTTACATTTTTTTCCCATTGATCCTATAGTACATAATTATGTACAAAAAGGCCATTTTTGCTAAACTTTGAAAAATCATTACGTAAAAAGTACCTTCCCGATTTTGATTATCTTGGTCTTAAAAGCTTTATAAATAACCTGAAGTATTGTTGTAAATTGATCTTGAGTTATTCTTTTGAGAGTGTGTCCACATTTATTGATACTGTGAATACAACAAATGCTTAGCACTTCTCCAAGATTGGCTTAGCTTCTCAACCAAGGTACCACAAAACTTAGAGCATTAGGTGGTCTAGTTTTTACCTCGGTAAACCAACGTGGAGTTGCTTAGACTCTCTACAAAGTGCACATAATTTTTGTACACTATATAGAGAACCAGCCTCCTACAGCCATACACTCAGTCGCTCACCCACGAATTAATCATACACTCACTCACAGATACAAACAGATCTGCACTCATTCACTGACCTATACATCAACTAATACGCTCACTCATTCACCCATAGATGTTACCCTTCACTCACTGAGTCACTCATACATTCACCCATTCACTCACTCTCTCTTACATGCATTCAAGCAATCACTTACTCACCCAAACAACCAGCCCTGCACTTACTCACTCACTCAATAGAGTTATTCATGCAGCCACTCACTCTTCCATAGATGCACTTATGCAGACAGTTACTCATCCATAAATGCACTCATACACTCAGCCACTCACCCATACACGCTCTCATGCACTCACTCACCTGTATACCACTCACACACTAACTCAGTCAGCCATACAGCACTTGTAAACTCATTAACCCATTCACCACTTTTACACTCACTCACTGCTACATGCACTCATTGACTCACTTACCCACAATACAGACATTCACTCACTCACTTTTCTATACATGCACTTATACACACTGTGCATTACTTGTCCACCAACTGTGCATTTAGGGGCATATTTATAAGGTGTAGGAAAGTACCATCTTGCCTGGCATGTTACCACCATATTTCACTGTATATATGTTGTTTTAGTTGTATGTGTCACTGGGACCCTGCCAGCCAGGGCCCCAGTGCTCATAAGTGTGCCCTGTATGTGTTACCTGTGTTATGACTAACTGTCTCACTGAGGCTCTGCTATCCAGAACCTCAGTGGTTATGCTCTCTCATTTCTTTCAAATTGTCACTAACAGGCTAGTGACCAATTTTACCAATTTACATTGGCTTACTGGAACACCCTTATAATTCCCTAGTATATGGTACTGAGGTACCCAGGGTATTGGGGTTCCAGGAGATCCCTATGGGCTGCAGCATTTATTTTGCCACCCATAGGGAGCTCTGACAATTCTTACACAAGCCTGCCCTTGCAGCCTGAGTGAAATAACGTCCACGTTATTTCACAGCCATTTACCACTGCACTTAAGTAACTTATAAGTCACCTATATGTCTAACCTTTACCTGGTAAAGGTTGGGTGCTAAGGTACTTAGTGTGTGGGCACCCTGGCAGTAGCCAAGGTGCTCCCACATTGTTCAGGGCAAATTCCCCGGACTTTGTGAGTACGGGGACACCATTACACACGTGCACTATACATATGTCCCGACATATGTATAGCGTCACAATGGTAACTCCGAACATGGCCATGTAACATGTCTAAGATCATGGAATTGTCACCCAATGCCATTCTGGCATTGGGGAGACAATTTCATGATCCCCCGAGTCTCTAGCACAGACCCGGGTACTGCCAAACTGCCTTTCCCTGGGTTTCACTGCAGCTGCTGCCAACCCCTCAGACAGGTCTCTGCCCTCCTGGTGTCCAGCCAGGCTTGGCCCAGGAAGGCAGAACAAAGGACTTCCTCAGAGAGAGGGTGTTACACCCTCTCCCTTTGGAAAAAGGTGTCAGGGCTGGGGAGGAGTAGCCTCCCCCAGCCTCTGGAAATGCTTTAATGGGCACAGATGGTGCCCATCTCTGCATAAGCCAGTCTACACCGGTTCAGGGATCCCCCAGCCCTGCTCTGGCGTGAAACTGGACAAAGGAAAGGGGAGTGACCACTCCCCTGACCTGCACCTCCCCTGGGAGGTGCCCAGAGCTCCTCTAGTGTGCTCCAGACCTCTGCCATCTTGGAAACAGAGGTGCTGCTGGCACACTGGACTGCTCTGAGTGGCCAGTGCCAGCAGGTGACGTCAGAGACTCCTTCTGATAGGCTCCTTCAGGTGTTGCTAGCCTATCCTCTCTCCTAAGTAGCCAAACCTCCTTTTCTGGCTATTTAGGGTCTCTGCTTTGGGGAATTCTTTAGATAATGAATGCCAGAGCTTATCAGAGTTCCTCTGCATCTCTCTCTTCACCTTTTGCCAAGGAATCGACCACTGACTGCTCTGGACTCCTGCAAAACTGCAAAAAAGTAGCAAAGACGACTACTGCGACCTTGTAACGATGATCCAGCCGCCTTCTCGACTGTTTTCCTGGTGGTGCATGCTTTGAGGGTAGTCTGCCTCCTCTCTGCACTAGAAGCTCCGAAGAAATCTCCCATGGGTCGACTGAATCTTCGCCCTGCTACCGCAGGCACCAAAGAACTGCATCACCGGTCCCCTGGGTCTCCTCTCAGCACGACAAGCGAGGTCCCTTGAATCCAGCAACTCTGTCCAAGTGACTCCCACAGTCCAGTGACTCTTCAGTCCAAGTTTGGTGGAGGTATGTCCTTGCCTCCCCACGCTAGACTGCATTGCTGGGAACCGCGTGTTTTGCGGCTGCTCCGGCTCCTGTGCACTCTTCCAGGATTTCCTTTGTGCACAGCCAAGCCTGGGTCCCCGGCACTCTAACCTGCAGTGCACGACCTCCTGAATTGTCCTCCGGCGTCGTGGGACCCTCCTTTGTAACTTCGGGTGAGCTCCGGTTCACTCCACTTCGTAGTGCTGCTTGCTTCTGAGAGGGCTCTTTGTCTTGCTGGACGCCCCGTCTGTCTCCTCACGCAATTGGCGGCATCCTGGTCCCTCTTGGGCCACAGCAGCATCCAAAAACCCTAACCGCGACCCTTGCAGCTAGCAAGGCTTGTTTGTGGTTTTTCTGCATGGAAACACCTCTGCACGACTCTTCACGATGTGGGACATCCATCCTCCAAAGGGGAAGGTTCTAGCCCTTGTCGTTCTTGCAGAATCCACAGCTTCTACCATCCAGTGGCAGCTTCTTTGCACCCACAGCTGGCATTTCCTGGGCCTCTGCCAACTCCCGACTTGATCGTGACTCTTGGACTTGGTCCACTTGTTCAACAGGTACTCTCGTCAGGAAATCCATCGTTGTTGCATTGCTGGTGTTGGTCTTCCTTGCAGAATTTCCCTATCACGACTTCTGTGCTCTTTGGGGAACTTAGGTGCACTTTGCACCCACTTTTCAGGGTCTTAGGGTGGGCTATTTTTCTAACCCTCACTGTTTTCTTACAGTCCCTGCGACCCTCTACATGGTGACATAGGTTTGGGGTCCATTCGTGGTTCGCATTCCACTTTTCGAGTATATGGTTTGTGTTGCCCCTATCCCTATGTGTCCCCATTGCATCCTATTGTAACTATACATTGTTTGCACTGTTTTCTAATACTATACTGCATATTTTTGGTATTGTGTACATATATCTTGTGTATATTTGCTATCCTCATACTGAGGGTACTCACTGAGATACTTTGGCATATTGTCATAAAAATAAAGTACCTTTATTTTGAGTATATCTGTGTATTGTGTTTTCTTATGATATTGTGCATATGACACTAGTGGTACTGTAGGAGCTTCACACGTCTCCTAGTTCAGCCTAAGCTGCTCTGCTATAGCTACCTTCTATCAGCCTAAGCTGCTAGACACCTCTTCTACACTAATAATGGATAACTGGACCTGGTGCAGAGTGTAAGTACCCCTTGGTACCGACTACAAGCCAGTCCAGCCTCCTACATAAGGTCCTAGCGCCACCTTGCACCACATTAGCATTTCTGTTTACGCTAATGTGGCCCAACAAGGACAAACTCCTAGTGCCATGTTTACAAAGTGGTTCAATGCACGTGTTGCGCCACTTGTAACTCTTTGCGCTAAATTATGACTGCGCCAGGCATAATGTATGCAAAGGGTGCGTTCCCCTTTTAGGTGGCTGGTAAAATGGCGCAAGGAAATCTAAGAGATTTCCTTGTGTCATTTTGTATGGAACATTCAATGCCTGCTCATTGTTTAGAATGGGAGCCCTGTGTACTCTACAGGAGTAGTGTCAATATTACATCAATAGCATCATGAAAGATGACGCTATTGCCCCCAACCCTGCACCATGGTGCGTGACATTTTAAATACGGCGCACACATGGTGGCGGTAGGGGGGTGCTATGGGGTGCAGGGAAAGTGGCGCTGCACTCGGAGCAGCACCACTTTCCATAAATCTGCCCCTCAGTTACTCACGGATACACTACTCATGCATTTCTTCAGTCATCAATATATCTCTCTTACATTCACTTACTCATCCATACTCCATAGGCATACTTCTAACCATATGCTTACTCAATTAGTCATTACTCACTTTTAACTATAAAGACATACACACATTGGCCCTCATTCTGACCTTGGCGATCTTTTCGCAAGACCGCCGAGTTACCGCCGCGGTGAAGACCGCCGACCGCGGCAGTATGCCGCTGTGCGCATTCTGACCGCTGGGAGCGTTCCGCCGGAAAACCGCCAGCAGCCACACTGGCAGTCGGCGGGAAAGTGGAGACTGGTCAACCTCCACCGCCACGCCAGCAGAACACCGCCCACAGAATTACGACCCACATTTCTGTGTGGCGGTCTTCTGTTGGCGGTCTTCTGTTGGCGGTCACCTCCCCATGGCTCCCGTCGCCTCCCGGAGGACCAACGCACAAGGTAAGTTGACCGTCCGTGAGGGGAGGGGGTGGGGGGGTGTTGTGTGATGTGGGCGTGCATGGGGGTGTGCGTGTGAGTGTGTAGAGGGGGTGTGTGAGTGCGTGTATGCGGGCGGGGGGTGCTGCTGTGTCTATGGGTAATGTGTGCTGTTCGGCAGGTGCGCATGTCTGCATGTATGTGTGCGGGTATGTGTCCCCGTTGTGTATGTGTGTGTAGGGGGTGTGTATATGTGCATGTTGGGGGTGTGTGCATGTCGGGGTGCATGTATGTGCATGTCGGGGTGGGGGTGGGGAGGGGGTTCGTACCACCTCTGGGGGGTGGCAGGGGGGTGGAGGGTGTGGGGGGAGGACTCGGGTGGGTAGTGGGGGGTGGGGGAGACCCCTATCAGTGCCAGGGAAGGAATTCCCTGGCCCCGATAGTGCTTACCGCCATGGTTCGCACGGCGGTTCCCGCCCGCAAGAAACCGCGGCGGTAGGCAGGGTCATAATACCCTTGGCGGTTTTGGGACGACCGCCGGGCCGGAGTGCGCAAACTCCAGCCCCGCGGTCATGACCGCCGTGGCGGTCGGAGTGGAAAAGTGGCGGTCGGTCGCGGCGGGGACCGCCGCGGTCAGAATGCCATTTTTAATACCGCCGGTCTGTTCGCGGTCCGACCGCCGTCTCTCCGCCGACCGCCAGGGTCAGAATGAGGGCCATTATCTCTTTTTTAACCATGAAAGGCAGTTCTCAGAAGAACTTTTCCTTTTTTTTTTTTTTTTTGTGAAACTGCTTTTGATTTTTTTGATTTTTTTTAACAGTTTTTAACGTTTTTGTATTTTTGGTTTCATCTCAATGGCATCAAAAACTCGAAAAAGTGCTCTCAACAGAGAGATGTAACTCCCAAAACACTGGAGTGAAAAATGAATAGAATAGAAAAAATGAACAGGTGTGGTTTCTTACTGCCTCCCAGATCAGGTCGCGGGATTGCTCTTCCGTGATGAGAGTGACGCTACACTTTCAACAGTGCTCTCCAACATCACGCGGCTCAGGATGGCGATCCGGCGTTCGTGACTGTAGGAAAGTACCATCTTGCCTGGCATGTTACCCCCATTTTTCACTGTATATATGTTGTTTTAGTTGTATGTGTCACTGGGACCCTGGTAACCCAGGGCCCCAGTGCTCATAAGTGTGCCTGAATGTGTTACCTGTGTAGTGACTAACTGTCTCACTGAGGCTCTGCTAATCAAACCTCAGTGGTTATGCTCTCTCATTTCTTTCCAAATTGTCACTGACAGGCTAGTGACCATTTTTACCAATTTACATTGGCTTACTGGAACACCCTTATAATTCCCTAGTATATGGTACTGAGGTACCCAGGGTATTGGGGTTCCAGGAGATCCCTATGGGCTGCAGCATTTCTTTTGCCACCCATAGGGAGCTCTGACAATTCTTACACAGGCCTGCCACTGCAGCCTGAGTGAAATAACGTCCACGTTATTTCACAGCCATTTTACACTGCACTTAAGTAACTTATAAGTCACCTATATGTCTAACCTTTACCTGGTAAAGGTTAGGTGCAAAGTTACTTAGTGTGAGGGCACCCTGGCACTAGCCAAGGTGCCCCCACATTGTTCAGAGCCAATTCACTGAACTTTGTGAGTGCGGGGACACCATTACACGCGTGCACTACATATAGGTCACTACCTATATGTAGCTTCACCATGGTAACTCCGAATATGGCCATGTAACATGTCTATGATCATGGAATTGCCCCCTCTATGCCATCCTGGCATTGTTGGTACAATTCCATGATCCCAGTGGTCTGTAGCACAGACCCTGGTACTGCCAGACTGCCCTTCCTGGGGTTTCTCTGCAGCTGCTGCTGCTGCCAACCCCTCAGACAGGCATCTGCCCTCCTGGGGTCCAGCCAGGCCTGGCCCAGGATGGCAGAACAAAGAACTTCCTCTGAGAGAGGGTGTGACACCCTCTCCCTTTGGAAAATGGTGTGAAGGCAGGGGAGGAGTAGCCTCCCCCAGCCTCTGGAAATGCTTTGTTGGGCACAGATGTGCCCAATTCTGCATAAGCCAGTCTACACCGGTTCAGGGACCCCTTAGCCCCTGCTCTGGCGCGAAACTGGACAAAGGAAAGGGGAGTGACCACTCCCCTGACCTGCACCTCCCCTGGGAGGTGTCCAGAGCTCCTCCAGTGTGCTCCAGACCTCTGCCATCTTGGAAACAGAGGTGCTGCTGGCACACTGGACTGCTCTGAGTGGCCAGTGCCACCAGGTGACGTCAGAGACTCCTTGTGATAGGCTCCTTAAGGTGTTAGTAGCCTTTCCTCTCTCCTAGGTAGCCAAACCCTCTTTTCTGGCTATTTAGGGTCTCTGTCTCTGGGGAAACTTCAGATAACGAATGCACGAGCTCAGCCGAGTTCCTCTGCATCTCCCTCTTCACCTTCTGATAAGGAATCGACCGCTGACCGCGCTGGAAGCCTGCAAACCTGCAACATAGTAGCAAAGACGACTACTGCAACTCTGTAACGCTGATCCTGCCGCCTTCTCGACTGTTTTCCTGCTTGTGCATGCTGTGGGGGTAGTCTGCCTCCTCTCTGCACCAGAAGCTCCGAAGAAATCTCCCGTGGGTCGACGGAATCTTCCCCCTGCAACCGCAGGCACCAAAAAGCTGCATTACCGGTCCCTTGGGTCTCCTCTCAGCACGACGAGCGAGGTCCCTCGAATCCAGCGACACCGTCCAAGTGACTCCCACAGTCCAGTGACTCTTCAGCCCAAGTTTGGTGGAGGTAAGTCCTTGCCTCACCTCGCTGGGCTGCATTGCTGGGAACCGCGACTTTGCAAGCTTCTCCGGCCCCTGTGCACTTCCGGCGGAAATCCTGTGTGCACAGCCAAGCTTGGGTCCACGGCACTCTAACCTGCATTGCACGACTTTCTAAGTTGGTCTCCGGCGACGTGGGACTCCTTTGTGCAACTTCGGCGAGCACCATTTCAATCATCCTCGTAGTGCCTGTTTCTGGCACTTCTCCGGGTGCTACCTGCTTCAGTGAGGGCTCTTTGTCTAGCTCGACGTCCCCTCTCTCTGCAGTTCCAATTTGCGACCTTCTGGTCTCTCCTGGGCCCCAGCAGCGTCCAAAAACGCCAAACGCACGATTTGCGTGTAGCAAGGCTTGTTGGCGTCCATCCGGCGGGAAAACACTTCTGCACGACTCTCCAAGGCGTGGGGGGTCCATCCTCCAAAGGGGAAGTCTCTAGCCCTTGTCGTTTCTGCAGTATTCACAGCTCTTCAGCCTAGTAAGAGCTTCTTTGCACCAACCGCTGGCATTTCTTGGGCATCTGCCCAGCTTCGAGCTGCTTGTGACTTTTGGACTTGGTCCCCTTGTTCCACAGGTACCCTCAGTCAGGAATCCATCGTTGTTGCACTGCTGATTTGTGTTTTCCTTGCATTCTCCCTCTAACACGACTATTTTGTCCTTAGGGGAACTTTAGTGCACTTTGCACTCACTTTTCAGGGTCTTGGGGAGGGTTATTTTTCTAACTCTCACTATTTTCTAATAGTCCCAGCGACCCTCTACAAGGTCACATAGGTTTGGGGTCCATTCGTGGTTCGCATTCCACTTCTGGAGTATATGGTTTGTGTTGCCCCTATCCCTATGTTTCCCCATTGCATCCTATTGTAACTATACATTGTTTGCACTGTTTTCTAAGACTATACTGCATATTTTTGCTATTGTGTATATATATCTTGTGTATATTTCCTATCCTCTCACTGAGGGTACACTCTAAGATACTTTGGCATATTGTCATAAAAATAAAGTACCTTTATTTTTAGTATAACTGTGTATTGTGTTTTCTTATGATATTGTGCATATGACACTAAGTGGTACTGTAGTAGCTTCACACGTCTCCTAGTTCAGCCTAAGCTGCTCTGCTAAGCTACCATTATCTATCAGCCTAAGCTGCTAGACACCCTATACACTAATAAGGGATAACTGGGCCTGGTGCAAGGTGCAAGTACCCCTTGGTACTCACTACAAGCCAGTCCAGCCTCCTTCATTGGTTGTGCAGCGGTGGGATAAGTGCTTTGAGACTACTTACCACTCTTGTCATTGTACTTTTCATAAGAGAAAAATATACAAAACAAGGTCAGTGTATATACACATAGCCAAAAAGTTTTGCATTTCCTCTTTTCACTCTTTTCTAAGTGCTGAAAAGTACTTCTAAACTTTCAAAAAGTTCTTAAAAGTTTAAAAAGTTTTTTCTGTCTTTCCAAAAAGTTCTGAAAACTTTTTTCTCTTTGTCTATCACTTTAACTCTCTCTAAAAAATGTCTGGCACAGGCCAAAAAGTTGAACTGTCCAAACTTGCATATGATCACCTTAGCTGGAAAGGAGCAAGGAGTCTCTGCATAGAGAGAGGTTTGAGTGTAGGGAAGAATCCTTCTTTAGAACTGTTAATTAATATGCTTAGAGTACAGGATAAGGCCATAAGTGCCCAATCTGTAGAAAAAGTAGCTAATGGTTCTCAATCTGATCCAGGGACTCCCCCAGGAAAAGGTTCAGGAAAGAAACTTCTCAGCCTGCCCATTACTAGACAGTCTAGCATAGTTGGTACAGAGGTTGAATCACACCATGCTGATGGTGTGCTCTCACATTATACTGGTAGCCAAGCTGTTAGGGTGCCCTCTGTAAGGGACAGGTCTCCTTCTGTTCATTCCCATCATACCTCTGTATCTAGAAATGTCCCTCCTACCCACCCTGATGACAGATTGTTAGAAAGGGAGCTCAATAGATTGAGAGTGGAGCAAACCAGACTGAAGCTCAAGAAGCAACAGCTGGATTTGGATAGACAGTCTTTAGAAATAGAGAGGGAAAGACAGAAGATGGGTTTAGATACCCATGGTGGCAGCAGCAGTATTCCCCATAGTCATCCTGCAAAAGAGCATGATTTCAGGAATCTGCATAAGATAGTTCCCCCTTACAAGGAGGGGGATGACATTAACAAGTGGTTTGCTGCACTTGAGAGGGCCTGTGTTGTACAGGATGTCCCTCAAAAGCAGTGGGCTGCTATCCTATGGCTATCATTTACTGGAAAAGGTAGGGATAGGCTCCTTACTGTAAAAGAAAATGATGCTAACAATTTCCAAGTTCTTAAGAATGCACTCCTGGATGGTTATGGCTTAACCACTGAACAGTACAGGATAAAGTTCAGAGATACCAAAAAGGAGTCTTCACAAGACTGGGTTGATTTCATTGACCAGGCAGTGAAGGCCTTGGAGGGGTGGTTACATGGCAGTAAAGTTACTGATTATGACAGCCTGTATAACTTGATCCTGAGAGAGCATATTCTTAATAATTGTGTGTCTGATTTGTTGCACCAGTACTTGGTGGACTCTGATCTGACCTCTCCCCAAGAATTGGGAAAGAAGGCAGACAAATGGGTCAGAACAAGAGTGAACAGAAAAGTTCATACAGGGGGTGACAAAGATGGCAACAAAAAGAAGAATGGTAAGTCTTCTGACAAGGGTGGGGACAAATCTAAAAATGAGTCTTCATCAGGCCCACAAAAACACTCTGGTGGGGGTGGTGGGCCCAAATCCTCCTTTAATCAGAACAAGGAAAAGAAACCATGGTGCTATTTATGTAAGATAAAAGGCCATTGGACAACAGATCCCAGTTGTCCAAAGAAAGGCACCACAGCTCCTACCACTACAACCCCTACTGCTACACCTAGTGTCCCTACTAATAGCAGTGGTGGTGGGAGCAAACCTACTAATAGCCAATCCAAGGGAGTAGCTGGGCTCACTTTTGGTAATTTAGTTGGGGTGGTCTGATTAGGGAGACCACAGAGGCTACTTTAGTCTCTGAAGGGGCTATTGACTTAGTGTAGGAGGCTGGACTGGCTTGTAGTGAGTACCAAGGGGTACTTGCACCTTGCACCAGGCCCAGTTATCCCTTATTAGTGTATAGGGTGTCTAGCAGCTTAGGCTGATAGATAATGGTAGCTTAGCAAAGCAGCTCAGGCTGAACTAGGAGACGTGTGAAGCTACTACAGTACCACTTAGTGTCATATGCACAATATCATAAGAAAACACAATACACAGTTATACTAAAAATAAAGGTACTTTATTTTTATGACAATATGCCAAAGTATCTTAGAGTGTACCCTCAGTAAGAGGATAGGAAATATACACAAGATATATATACACAATAGCAAAAATATGCAGTATAGTCTTAGAAAACAGTGCAAACAATGTATAATTACAATAGGATGCAATGGGGAAACATAGGGATAGGGGCAACACAAACCATATACTCCAAAAGTGGAATGTGAACCACGAATGGACCCCAAACCTATGTGACCTTGTAGAGGGTCGCTGGGACTATTAGAAAATAGTGAGAGTTAGAAAAATAACCCTCCCCAAGACCCTGAAAAGTGAGTGCAAAGTGCACCAAAGTTCCCCTAAGGACAAAATAGTCGTGTTAGAGGGAGAATGCAAGGAAAACACAAATCAGCAATGCAACAACGATGGATTCCTGTCTGAAGGTACCTGTGGAACAAGGGGACCAAGTCCAAAAGTCACAAGCAGCTCGGAGATGGGCAGATGCCCAAGAAATGCCAGCGGTTGGTGCAAAGAAGCTCTTACTAGGCTGAAGAACTGTGAATACTGCAGGAACGACAAGGGCTAGAGACTTCCCCTTTTGAGGATGGATCCCCCACGCCTTGGAGAGTCGTGCAGAAGTGTTTTCCCGCCGGATGGACGCCAACAAGCCTTGCTACACGCAAATCGTGCGTTTGGCGTTTTTGGACGCTGCTGGGGCCCAGGAGGGACCAGGAGGTCGCAAATTGGACCTGCAGAGAGAGGGGACGTCGAGCAAGACAAGGAGCCCTCACTGAAGCAGGTAGCACCCGGAGAAGTGCCAGAAACAGGCACTACGAGGATGCGTGAAACGGTGCTCGCCGAAGTTGCACAAAGGAGTCCCACGTCGCCGGAGACCAACTTAGAAAGTCGTGCAATGCAGGTTAGAGTGCCGTGGACCCAGGCTTGGCTGTGCACGAAGGATTTCCGCCGGAAGTGCACAGGGGCCGGAGAAGCTTGCAAAGTCGCGGTTCCCAGCAATGCAGCCCAGCGAGGTGAGGCAAGGACTTACCTCCACCAAACCTGGGCTGAAGAGTCACTGGACTGTGGGGGTCACTTGGACGGTGTCGCTGGATTCGAGGGACCTCGCTCGTCGTGCTGAGAGGAGACCCAAGGGACCGGAGATGCAGCTTTTGGTGCCTGCGGTTGCAGGGGGAAGATTCCGTCGACCCACGGGAGATTTCTTCGGAGCTTCTGGTGCAGAGAGGAGGCAGACTACCCCCACAGCATGCACAAGCAGGAAAACAGTCGAGAAGGCGGCAGGATCAGCGTTACAGAGTTGCAGTAGTCGTCTTGGCTACTATGTTGCAGGTTTGCAGGCTTCCAGCGCGGTCAGCGGTCGATTCCTTATCAGAAGGTGAAGAGGGAGATGCAGAGGAACTCGGCTGAGCTCATGCATTCGTTATCTAAAGTTTCCCCAGAGACAGAGACCCTAAATAGCCAGAAAAGAGGGTTTGGCTACCTAGGAGAGAGGAAAGGCTACTAACAACCTGAAGGAGCCTATCACAAGGAGTCTCTGACGTCACCTGGTGGCACTGGCCACTCAGAGCAGTCCAGTGTGCCAGCAGCACCTCTGTTTCCAAGATGGCAGAGGTCTGGAGCACACTGGAGGAGCTCTGGACACCTCCCAGGGGAGGTGCAGGTCAGGGGAGTGGTCACTCCCCTTTCCTTTGTCCAGTTTCGCGCCAGAGCAGGGGCTAAGGGGTCCCTGAACCGGTGTAGACTGGCTTATGCAGAATTGGGCACCTCTGTGCCCAACAAAGCATTTCCAGAGGCTGGGGGAGGCTACTCCTCCCCTGCCTTCACACCATTTTCCAAAGGGAGAGGGTGTCACACCCTCTCTCAGAGGAAGTTCTTTTGTTCTGCCATCCTGGGCCAGGCCTGGCTGGACCCCAGGAGGGCAGATGCCTGTCTGAGGGGTTGGCAGCAGCAGCAGCTGCAGAGAAACCCCAGGAAGGGCAGTCTGGCAGTACCAGGGTCTGTGCTACAGACCACTGGGATTATGGAATTGTACCAACAATGCCAGGATGGCATAGAGGGGGCAATTCCATGATCATAGACATGTTACATGGCCATATTCGGAGTTACCATGGTGAAGCTACATATAGGTAGTGACCTATATGTAGTGCACGCGTGTAATGGTGTCCCCGTACTCACAAAGTTCAGTGAATTGGCTCTGAACAATGTGGGGGCACCTTGGCTAGTGCCAGGGTGCCCTCACACTAAGTAACTTTGCACCTAACCTTTACCAGGTAAAGGTTAGACATATAGGTGACTTATAAGTTACTTAAGTGCAGTGTAAAATGGCTGTGAAATAACGTGGACGTTATTTCACTCAGGCTGCAGTGGCAGGCCTGTGTAAGAATTGTCAGAGCTCCCTATGGGTGGCAAAAGAAATGCTGCAGCCCATAGGGATCTCCTGGAACCCCAATACCCTGGGTACCTCAGTACCATATACTAGGGGATTATAAGGGTGTTCCAGTAAGCCAATGTAAATTGGTAAAAATGGTCACTAGCCTGTCAGTGACAATTTGGAAAGAAATGAGAGAGCATAACCACTGAGGTTCTGATTAGCAGAGCCTCAGTGAGACAGTTAGTCACTACACAGGTAACACATACAGGCACACTTATGAGCACTGGGGCCCTGGGTTACCAGGGTCCCAGTGACACATCCAACTAAAACAACATATATACAGTGAAAAATGGGGGTAACATGCCAGGCAAGATGGTACTTTCCTACACAACCCCCCCCCAAACGAAGGACAATAAGACTAGCCATTACCTGATGAGTCTTCATTGTCTAAGTGGAAATATCTGGAGAGTCCATCTGCATTGGAGTGGCTACTCCCAGGTCTATGTTCCACTGTATAGTCCATTCCCTGTAGGGATATGGACCACCTCAACAATTTAGGATTTTCACCTTTCATTTGTTTTAGCCAAAGTAGAGGTTTGTGGTCTGTCTGAACAATGAAGTGAGTGCCAAACAGGTATGGCCTCAACTTCTTCAGAGCCCAGACCACAGCAAAGGCCTCCCTCTCAATGGCAGACCAACGCTTTTCTCTAGGGGTCAACCTTCTACTAATAAAAGCAACAGGTTGATCCTGGCCCTCAGAATTAAGTTGTGATAGGACTGCCCCTACTCCTAATTCAGATGCATCAGTTTGGACATAGAATTTTTTAGAGTAACAAGGGCTTTTCAGGACAGGTGCAGAGCACATGGCCTGCTTCAGCTCCTCAAAAGCTTTCTGACAGTTTGCTGTCCATAATACCTTTTTAGGCATTTTCTTGGATGTGAGGTCATTAAGAGGGGCTGCAATGGAGCCATAGTTCTTAATGAACCTCCTGTAATACCCAGTGAGGCCTAGGAAGGCTCTCACCTGAGTCTGAGTGGTAGGGGGAATCCAATCAATAATAGTTTGGATTTTCCCCTGAAGTGGTGCAATCTGTTCCCCACCAACAAGGTGTCCCAGATAAACCACCTTACCCTGCCCTATCTGGCACTTTGAAGCCTTGATAGTGAGGCCTGCCTTTTGCAGGGCCTCCAAAACTTTCCAAAGGTGGACCAGGTGATCATCCCAGCTGGAGCTAAAGACAGCTATATCATCCAAATATGCTGCACTGAAAGCTTCCAGCCCTTGCAGGACTGTGTTCACCAACCTCTGAAAAGTGGCAGGTGCATTTTTCAAACCAAAAGGCATTACAGTAAACTGGTAATGTCCTCCAATGGTAGAAAATGCAGTCTTAGGTTTAGCATCTTCTGACATTTTGATCTGCCAATACCCTGCAGTCAAATCAAAAGTGCTTAGATACTTGGCAGATGCCAGTGTATCTATTAGCTCATCTGCCCTGGGTATAGGGTGAGCATCTGTTTTGGTTACCAAGTTGAGACCTCTATAGTCTACACAAAACCTCATTTCCTTCTTTCCATCTTTAGAATTGGGTTTTGGTACCAGTACCACAGGAGAAGCCCATGGACTGTCAGAGTGCTCAACCACTCCTAGTTCCAACATCTTCTGAACTTCTTGCTTTATGCAGTCTCTGACATGGTCAGGCTGCCTATAGATCTTACTTTTGACAGGTAAACTGTCTCCAGTATCTATAGTGTGCTCACACCAAGAAGTGGTGCCTGGCACAATGGAGAAGAGTTCTGAAAATTGTCCTAGGAGATTTATGCAATTATCTTTCTGCTCAGCAGTAAGACAATCAGCCAAAACTACCCCTTCCACAAGAGCATCTTGTTCTGTGGAAGAGAAGAGATCAGGTAGAGGATCACTGTCTTCTTCCTGTCCCTCATCTGTTGCCATGAGCAGGGTGAGATCAGCCCTGTCATAGTAGGGTTTCAGGCGGTTGACATGGAGCACCCTAAGGGGACTCCTGGCAGTGCCTAAGTCAACCAAGTAGGTGACTTCACCCTTCTTTTCAACAATTGTGTGTGGACCACTCCATTTATCTTGGAGTGCTCTTGGGGCCACAGGCTCCAAGACCCACACTTTCTGCCCTGGTTGGTACTGAACCAAAACAGCCTTCTGATCATGCCATTGCTTCTGGAGCTCTTGGCTGGCCTGAAGGTTTTTACTGGCCTTTTTCATGTACTCAGCCATCCTTGATCTGAGGCCAAGTACATAGTCCACAATATCCTGCTTAGGAGCTTTTAAAGGTTGTTCCCAACCCTCCTTTACAAGTGTGAGTGGACCCCTAACAGGGTGTCCAAAAAGAAGTTCAAAGGGGCTGAAGCCCACTCCTTTCTGGGGTACCTCCCTGTAGGCAACAAGGAGGCATGGTAGAAGGATATCCCATCTCCTGCGGAGTTTTTCAGGGAGTCCCATAATCATGCCTTTGAGAGTTTTATTAAATCTCTCCACCAGTCCATTTGTTTGTGGATGATAGGGTGTTGTGAACTTGTAAGTTACACCACACTCCTTCCACATGGCCTTTAAGTATGCAGACATGAAATTGCTTCCTCTGTCTGATACTACTTCCTTTGGGAAGCCCACCCTGGAAAATATTCCCAGGAGGGCTTTTGCCACTGCAGGAGCTGTAGTGGTCCTTAAAGGAATTGCTTCAGGATACCTTGTGGCATGGTCCACTACCACTAAGATAAACCTATTGCCTGAAGCAGTAGGAGGGTCAAGGGGGCCAACTATGTCAACCCCTACCCTTTCAAAGGGAACCCCAACCACAGGCAGTGGGATAAGGGGTGCCTTTGGAGTGCCACCTGTCTTGCCACTGGCTTGACAGGTTTCACAGGACTTACAAAATTCTTTTGTGTCCTCAGACATCCTAGGCCAATGAAACAGTGGTACCAATCTGTCCCAAGTTTTCATTTGACCCAGGTGCCCAGCTAAGGGAATGTCATGTGCCAGTGTTAGGAGGAACTTTCTGTACTCCTGAGGAATCACTAATCTCCTGGCAGCTCCAGGTTTAGGATCCCTATGCTCAGTGTACAAGAGGTTGTCCTCCCAGTAAACTCTGTGTGAGTCACTGACATCCCCATTAGCCTGTTTGACAGCTTGCTGTCTGAGACCCTCTAATGTGGGACAGGTTTGCTGTGCCACACTCAGCTCCTCTCTGGCAGGCCCCCCTTCACCCAAAAGCTCAGCAGTGTCTGCTTCCAGCTCCTCTGGTGTAGGTTCTGCACAGGGAGGGAATTCTTCTTCCTCAGAATTAGAATCCACTGTAGAGGGAGGGATAGTAGGAAGTGGTTTGCTTCTACTAGCCCTAGCTTTAGGGAGCACTTGGTCCATTGTTCCAGGATCCAAGCTTCCCTGTCCTTTTTGCTTTTTGGCCTGAGCCCTTGTCAAAGCAAAAATATGCCCTGGGATGCCCAGCATTGCTGCATGGGCCTCCAACTCCACATCTGACCAAGCTGATGTCTCCAAATCGTTCCCTAATAGACAGTCTACAGGTAAATCTGAAGCTACCACAACTTTCTTTGGACCAGATACCCCCCCCCAGTTGAGATTTACAACAGCCATGGGGTGGCTTTGTGTTATGTTGTGAGCATCGGTTACTTGGTACTGGTGTCCAAGTATGTGTTGTTCAGGGTGCACCAGTTTCTCAATCACCATTGTGACACTGGCACCTGTGTCCCTGTAGGCCTGGACCTCAACACCATTTATTAGGGTTAGTTGCTTGTACTTCTCCAAGTTATGGGGGCAAGCAACCAAAGTGGCTAAGTCAATAGCCCCTTCAGAGACTAAAGTAGCCTCTGTGGTCTCCCTAATCAGACCAACCCCAACTAAATTACCAAAAGTGAGCCCAGCTACTCCCTTGGATTGGCTATTAGTAGGTTTGCTCCCACCACCACTGCTATTAGTAGGGACACTAGGTGTAGCAGTAGGGGTTGTAGTGGTAGGAGCTGTGGTGCCTTTCTTTGGACAACTGGGATCTGTTGTCCAATGGCCTTTTATCTTACATAAATAGCACCATGGTTTCTTTTCCTTGTTCTGATTAGAGGAGGGTTTGGGCCCACCACCCCCACCAGAGTGTTTTTGTGGGCCTGATGAAGACTCATTTTTAGATTTGTCCCCACCTTTGTCAGAAGACTTACCATCCTTCTTTTTGTTGCCATCTTTGTCACCCCCTGTATGAACTTTTCTGTTCACTCTTGTTCTGACCCATTTGTCTGCCTTCTTTCCCAATTCTTGGGGAGAGGTCAGATCAGAGTCCACCAAGTGCTGGTGCAACAAATCAGACACACAATTATTAAGAATATGCTCTCTCAGGATTAAGTTATACAGGCTGTCATAATCAGTAACTTTACTGCCATGTAACCACCCCTCCAAGGCCTTCACTGCCTGGTCAATGAAATCAACCCAGTCTTGTGAAGACTCCTTTTTGGTATCTCTGAACTTGATCCTGTACTGTTCAGTGGTTAAGCCATAACCATCCAGGAGTGCATTCTTAAGAACTTGGAAATTGTTAGCATCATTTTCTTTTACAGTAAGGAGCCTATCCCTACCTTTTCCAGTAAATGATAGCCATAGGATAGCAGCCCACTGCCTTTGAGGGACATCCTGTACAGCACAGGCCCTCTCAAGTGCAGCAAACCACTTGTTAATGTCATCCCCCTCCTTGTAAGGGGGAACTATCTTATGCAGATTCCTGGAATCATGCTCTTTTGCAGGATGACTATGGGGAATACTGCTGCTGCCACCATGGGTATCTAAACCCATTTTCTGTCTTTCCCTCTCTATTTCTAAAGACTGTCTATCCAAATCCAGCTGTTGCTTCTTGAGCTTCAGTCTGGTTTGCTCCACTCTCAATCTATTGAGCTCCCTTTCCAACAATCTGTCATCAGGGTGGGTGGGAGGGACATTTCTAGATACAGAGGTATGATGGGAATGAACAGAAGGAGACCTGTCCCTTACAGAGGGCACCCTAACAGCTTGGCTACCAGTATAATGTGAGAGCACATCATCAGTATGATGTGATTCAACCTCTGTACCAACTATGCTAGACTGTCTAGTAATGGGCAGGCTGAGAAGTTTCTTTCCTGAACCTTTTCCTGGGGGAGTCCCTGGATCAGATTGAGAACCATTAGCTACTTTTTCTACAGATTGGGCACTTATGGCCTTATCCTGTACTCTAAGCATATTAATTAACAGTTCTAAAGAAGGATTCTTCCCTACACTCAAACCTCTCTCTATGCAGAGACTCCTTGCTCCTTTCCAGCTAAGGTGATCATATGCAAGTTTGGACAGTTCAACTTTTTGGCCTGTGCCAGACATTTTTTAGAGAGAGTTAAAGTGATAGACAAAGAGAAAAAAGTTTTCAGAACTTTTTGGAAAGACAGAAAAAAACTTTTTAAACTTTTAAGAACTTTTTGAAAGTTTAGAAGTACTTTTCAGCACTTAGAAAAGAGTGAAAAGAGGAAATGCAAAACTTTTTGGCTATGTGTATATACACTGACCTTGTTTTGTATATTTTTCTCTTATGAAAAGTACAATGACAAGAGTGGTAAGTAGTCTCAAAGCACTTATCCCACCACTGCACAACCAATGTAGGAGGCTGGACTGGCTTGTAGTGAGTACCAAGGGGTACTTGCACCTTGCACCAGGCCCAGTTATCCCTTATTAGTGTATAGGGTGTCTAGCAGCTTAGGCTGATAGATAATGGTAGCTTAGCAAAGCAGCTCAGGCTGAACTAGGAGACGTGTGAAGCTACTACAGTACCACTTAGTGTCATATGCACAATATCATAAGAAAACACAATACACAGTTATACTAAAAATAAAGGTACTTTATTTTTATGACAATATGCCAAAGTATCTTAGAGTGTACCCTCAGTAAGAGGATAGGAAATATACACAAGATATATATACACAATAGCAAAAATATGCAGTATAGTCTTAGAAAACAGTGCAAACAATGTATAATTACAATAGGATGCAATGGGGAAACATAGGGATAGGGGCAACACAAACCATATACTCCAAAAGTGGAATGTGAACCACGAATGGACCCCAAACCTATGTGACCTTGTAGAGGGTCGCTGGGACTATTAGAAAATAGTGAGAGTTAGAAAAATAACCCTCCCCAAGACCCTGAAAAGTGAGTGCAAAGTGCACCAAAGTTCCCCTAAGGACAAAATAGTCGTGTTAGAGGGAGAATGCAAGGAAAACACAAATCAGCAATGCAACAACGATGGATTCCTGTCTGAAGGTACCTGTGGAACAAGGGGACCAAGTCCAAAAGTCACAAGCAGCTCGGAGATGGGCAGATGCCCAAGAAATGCCAGCGGTTGGTGCAAAGAAGCTCTTACTAGGCTGAAGAACTGTGAATACTGCAGGAACGACAAGGGCTAGAGACTTCCCCTTTTGAGGATGGATCCCCCACGCCTTGGAGAGTCGTGCAGAAGTGTTTTCCCGCCGGATGAACGCCAACAAGCCTTGCTACACGCAAATCGTGCGTTTGGCGTTTTTGGACGCTGCTGGGGCCCAGGAGGGACCAGGAGGTCGCAAATTGGACCTGCAGAGAGAGGGGACGTCGAGCAAGACAAGGAGCCCTCACTGAAGCAGGTAGCACCCGGAGAAGTGCCAGAAACAGGCACTACGAGGATGCGTGAAACGGTGCTCGCCGAAGTTGCACAAAGGAGTCCCACGTCGCCGGAGACCAACTTAGAAAGTCGTGCAATGCAGGTTAGAGTGCCGTGGACCCAGGCTTGGCTGTGCACGAAGGATTTCCGCCGGAAGTGCACAGGGGCCGGAGAAGCTTGCAAAGTCGCGGTTCCCAGCAATGCAGCCCAGCGAGGTGAGGCAAGGACTTACCTCCACCAAACTTGGGCTGAAGAGTCACTGGACTGTGGGGGTCACTTGGACGGTGTCGCTGGATTCGAGGGACCTCGCTCGTCGTGCTGAGAGGAGACCCAAGGGACCGGAGATGCAGCTTTTTGGTGCCTGCGGTTGCAGGGGGAAGATTCCGTCGACCCACGGGAGATTTCTTCGGAGCTTCTGGTGCAGAGAGGAGGCAGACTACCCCCACAGCATGCACAAGCAGGAAAACAGTCGAGAAGGCGGCAGGATCAGCGTTACAGAGTTGCAGTAGTCGTCTTGGCTACTATGTTGCAGGTTTGCAGGCTTCCAGCGCGGTCAGCGGTCGATTCCTTATCAGAAGGTGAAGAGGGAGATGCAGAGGAACTCGGCTGAGCTCATGCATTCGTTATCTAAAGTTTCCCCAGAGACAGAGACCCTAAATAGCCAGAAAAGAGGGTTTGGCTACCTAGGAGAGAGGAAAGGCTACTAACACCTGAAGGAGCCTATCACAAGGAGTCTCTGACGTCACCTGGTGGCACTGGCCACTCAGAGCAGTCCAGTGTGCCAGCAGCACCTCTGTTTCCAAGATGGCAGAGGTCTGGAGCACACTGGAGGAGCTCTGGACACCTCCCAGGGGAGGTGCAGGTCAGGGGAGTGGTCACTCCCCTTTCCTTTGTCCAGTTTCGCGCCAGAGCAGGGGCTAAGGGGTCCCTGAACCGGTGTAGACTGGCTTATGCAGAATTGGGCACCTCTGTGCCCAACAAAGCATTTCCAGAGGCTGGGGGAGGCTACTCCTCCCCTGCCTTCACACCATTTTCCAAAGGGAGAGGGTGTCACACCCTCTCTCAGAGGAAGTTCTTTTTTCTGCCATCCTGGGCCAGGCCTGGCTGGACCCCAGGAGGGCAGATGCCTGTCTGAGGGGTTGGCAGCAGCAGCAGCTGCAGAGAAACCCCAGGAAGGGCAGTCTGGCAGTACCAGGGTCTGTGCTACAGACCACTGGGATTATGGAATTGTACCAACAATGCCAGGATGGCATAGAGGGGGCAATTCCATGATCATAGACATGTTACATGGCCATATTCGGAGTTACCATGGTGAAGCTACATATAGGTAGTGACCTATATGTAGTGCACGCGTGTAATGGTGTCCCCGTACTCACAAAGTTCAGTGAATTGGCTCTGAACAATGTGGGGGCACCTTGGCTAGTGCCAGGGTGCCCTCACACTAAGTAACTTTGCACCTAACCTTTACCAGGTAAAGGTTAGACATATAGGTGACTTATAAGTTACTTAAGTGCAGTGTAAAATGGCTGTGAAATAACGTGGACGTTATTTCACTCAGGCTGCAGTGGCAGGCCTGTGTAAGAATTGTCAGAGCTCCCTATGGGTGGCAAAAGAAATGCTGCAGCCCATAGGGATCTCCTGGAACCCCAATACCCTGGGTACCTCAGTACCATATACTAGGGGATTATAAGGGTGTTCCAGTAAGCCAATGTAAATTGGTAAAAATGGTCACTAGCCTGTCAGTGACAATTTGGAAAGAAATGAGAGAGCATAACCACTGAGGTTCTGATTAGCAGAGCCTCAGTGAGACAGTTAGTCACTACACAGGTAACACATACAGGCACACTTATGAGCACTGGGGCCCTGGGTTACCAGGGTCCCAGTGACACATCCAACTAAAACAACATATATACAGTGAAAAATGGGGGTAACATGCCAGGCAAGATGGTACTTTCCTACACTTAGCCACTTTGGTTGCTTGCCCCCATAACTTGGAGAAGTACAAGCAACTAACCCTAATAAATGGTGTTGAGGTCCAGGCCTACAGGGACACAGGTGCCAGTGTCACAATGGTGATTGAGAAACTGGTGCACCCTGAACAACACATACTTGGACACCAGTACTAAGTAACCGATGCTCACAACATAACACAAAGCCACCCCATGGCTGTTGTAAATCTCAACTGGGGGGGGGTATCTGGTCCAAAGAAAGTTGTGGTAGCTTCAGATTTACCTGTAGACTGTCTATTAGGGAACGATTTGGAGACATCAGCTTGGTCAGATGTGGAGTTGGAGGCCCATGCAGCAATGCTGGGCATCCCAGGGCATATTTTTGCTTTGACAAGGGCTCAGGCCAAAAAGCAAAAAGGACAGGGAAGCTTGGATCCTGGAACAATGGACCAAGTGCTCCCTAAAGCTAGGGCTAGTAGAAGCAAACCACTTCCTACTATCCCTCCCTCTACAGTGGATTCTACTTCTGAGGAAGAAGAATTCCCTCCCTGTGCAGAACCTACACCAGAGGAGCTGGAAGCAGACACTGCTGAGCTTTTGGGTGAAGGGGGGCCTGCCAGAGAGGAGCTGAGTGTGGCACAGCAAACCTGTCCCACATTAGAGGGTCTCAGACAGCAAGCTGTCAAACAGGCTAATGGGGATGTCAGTGACTCACACAGAGTTTACTGGGAGGACAACCTCTTGTACACTGAGCATAGGGATCCTAAACCTGGAGCTGCCAGGAGATTAGTGATTCCTCAGGAGTACAGAAAGTTCCTCCTAACACTGGCACATGACATTCCCTTAGCTGGGCACCTGGGTCAAATGAAAACTTGGGACAGATTGGTACCATTGTTTCATTGGCCTAGGATGTCTGAGGACACAAAAGAATTTTGTAAGTCCTGTGAAACCTGTCAAGCCAGTGGCAAGACGGGTGGCACTCCAAAGGCACCCCTTATCCCACTGCCTGTGGTTGGGGTTCCCTTTGAAAGGGTAGGGGTTGACATAGTTGGCCCCCTTGACCCTCCTACTGCTTCAGGCAATAGGTTTATCTTAGTGGTAGTGGACCATGCCACAAGATATCCTGAAGCTATTCCTTTAAGGACCACTACAGCTCCTGCAGTGGCAAAGGCCCTCCTGGGAATATTTTCCAGGGTGGGCTTCCCAAAGGAAGTAGTATCAGACAGGGGAAGCAATTTCATGTCTGCATACTTAAAGGCCATGTGGAAGGAGTGTGGTGTAACTTACAAGTTCACAACACCCTATCATCCACAAACAAATGGACTGGTGGAGAGATTTAATAAAACTCTCAAAGGCATGATTATGGGACTCCCTGAAAAACTCCGCAGGAGATGGGATATCCTTCTACCATGCCTCCTTTTTGCCTACAGGGAGGTACCCCAGAAAGGAGTGGGCTTCAGCCCCTTTGAACTTCTTTTTGGACACCCTGTTAGGGGTCCACTCACACTTGTAAAGGAGGGTTGGGAACAACCTTTAAAAGCTCCTAAGCAGGATATTGTGGATTATGTACTTGGCCTCAGATCAAGGATGGCTGAGTACATGAAAAAGGCCAGTAAAAACCTTCAGGCCAGCCAAGAGCTCCAGAAGCAATGGCATGATCAGAAGGCTGTTTTGGTTCAGTACAAACCAGGGCAGAAAGTGTGGGTCTTGGAGCCTGTGGCCCCAAGAGCACTCCAAGATAAATGGAGTGGACCCCACACAATTGTTGAAAAGAAGGGTGAAGTCACCTACTTAGTTGACTTAGGCACTGCCAGGAGTCCCCTTAGGGTGCTCCATGTCAACCGCCTGAAACCCTACTATGACAGGGCTGATCTCACCCTGCTCATGGCAACAGATGAGGGACAGGAAGAAGACAGTGATCCTCTACCTGATCTCTTCTCTTCCACAGAACAAGATGCTCTTGTGGAAGGTGTAGTTTTGGCTGATTGTCTTACTGCTGAGCAGAAAGATAATTGCATAAATCTCCTAGGACAATTTTCAGAACTCTTCTTCATTGTGCCAGGCACCACTTCTTGGTGTGAGCACACTATAGATACTGGAGACAGTTTACCTGTCAAAAGTAAGATCTATAGGCAGCCTGACCATGTCAGGGACTGCATAAAGCAAGAAGTTCAGAAGATGTTGGAACTAGGAGTGGTTGAGCACTCTGACAGTCCATGGGCTTCTCCTGTGGTACTGGTACCAAAACCCAATTCTAAAGATGGAAAGAAAGAAATGCGGTTTTGTGTAGACTATAGAGGTCTCAACTTGGTAACCAAAACTGATGCTCACCCTATACCCAGGGCAGATGAGCTCATAGATACACTGGCATCTGCCAAGTATCTAAGCACTTTTGATTTGACTGCAGGGTATTGGCAGATCAAAATGTCAGAAGATGCTAAACCTAAGACTGCATTTTCTACCATTGGAGGACATTACCAGTTTACTGTAATGCCTTTTGGTTTGAAAAATGCACCTGCCACTTTTCAGAGGTTGGTGAACACAGTCCTGCAAGGGCTGGAGGCTTTCAGTGCAGCATATTTTGATGATATAGCTGTCTTTTGCTCCAGCTGGGATGATCACCTGGTCCACCTTTGGAAAGTTTTGGAGGCCCTGCAAAAGGCAGGCCTCACTATCAAGGCTTCAAAGTGCCAGATAGGGCAGGGTAAGGTGGTTTATCTGGGACACCTTGTTGGTGGGGAACAGATTGCACCACTTCAGGGGAAAATCTAAACTATTATTGATTGGGTTCCCCCTACCACTCAGACTCAGGTGAGAGCCTTCCTAGGCCTCACTGGGTATTACAGGAGGTTCATTAAGAACTATGGCTCCATTGCAGCCCCTCTTAATGACCTCACATCCAAGAAAATGCCTAAAAAGGTATTATGGACAGCAAACTGTCAGAAAGCTTTTGAGGAGCTGAAGCAGGCCATGTGCTCTGCACCTGTCCTGAAAAGCCCTTGTTACTCTAAAAAATTCTATGTCCAAACTGATGCATCTGAATTAGGAGTAGGGGCAGTCCTATCACAACTTAATTCTGAGGGCCAGGATCAACCTGTTGCTTTTATTAGTAGAAGGTTGACCCCTAGAGAAAAGCGTTGGTCTGCCATTGAGAGGGAGGCCTTTGCTGTGGTCTGGGCTCTGAAGAAGTTGAGGCCATACCTGTTTGGCACTCACTTCATTGCTCAGACAGACCACAAACCTCTACTTTGGCTAAAACAAATGAAAGGTGAAAATCCTAAATTGTTGAGGTGGTCCATATCCCTACAGGGAATGGACTATACAGTGGAACATAGACCTGGGAGTAGCCACTCCAATGCAGATGGACTCTCCAGATATTTCCACTTAGACAATGAAGACTCATCAGGTAATGGCTAGTCTTATTGTCCTTCGTTTGGGGGGGGGGTTGTGTAGGAAAGTACCATCTTGCCTGGCATGTTACCCCCATTTTTCACTGTATATATGTTGTTTTAGTTGTATGTGTCACTGGGACCCTGGTAACCCAGGGCCCCAGTGCTCATAAGTGTGCCTGAATGTGTTACCTGTGTAGTGACTAACTGTCTCACTGAGGCTCTGCTAATCAGAACCTCAGTGGTTATGCTCTCTCATTTCTTTCCAAATTGTCACTGACAGGCTAGTGACCATTTTTACCAATTTACATTGGCTTACTGGAACACCCTTATAATTCCCTAGTATATGGTACTGAGGTACCCAGGGTATTGGGGTTCCAGGAGATCCCTATGGGCTGCAGCATTTCTTTTGCCACCCATAGGGAGCTCTGACAATTCTTACACAGGCCTGCCACTGCAGCCTGAGTGAAATAACGTCCACGTTATTTCACAGCCATTTTACACTGCACTTAAGTAACTTATAAGTCACCTATATGTCTAACCTTTACCTGGTAAAGGTTAGGTGCAAAGTTACTTAGTGTGAGGGCACCCTGGCACTAGCCAAGGTGCCCCCACATTGTTCAGAGCCAATTCACTGAACTTTGTGAGTGCGGGGACACCATTACACGCTTGCACTACATATAGGTCACTACCTATATGTAGCTTCACCATGGTAACTCCGAATATGGCCATGTAACATGTCTATGATCATGGAATTGCCCCCTCTATGCCATCCTGGCATTGTTGGTACAATTCCATGATCCCAGTGGTCTGTAGCACAGACCCTGGTACTGCCAGACTGCCCTTCCTGGGGTTTCTCTGCAGCTGCTGCTGCTGCCAACCCCTCAGACAGGCAGCTGCCCTCCTGGGGTCCAGCCAGGCCTGGCCCAGGATGGCAGAACAAAGAACTTCCTCTGAGAGAGGGTGTGACACCCTCTCCCTTTGGAAAATGGTGTGAAGGCAGGGGAGGAGTAGCCTCCCCCAGCCTCTGGAAATGCTTTGTTGGGCACAGATGTGCCCAATTCTGCATAAGCCAGTCTACACCGGTTCAGGGACCCCTTAGCCCCTGCTCTGGCGCGAAACTGGACAAAGGAAAGGGGAGTGACCACTCCCCTGACCTGCACCTCCCCTGGGAGGTGTCCAGAGCTCCTCCAGTGTGCTCCAGACCTCTGCCATCTTGGAAACAGAGGTGCTGCTGGCACACTGGACTGCTCTGAGTGGCCAGTGCCACCAGGTGACGTCAGAGACTCCTTGTGATAGGCTCCTTCAGGTGTTAGTAGCCTTTCCTCTCTCCTAGGTAGCCAAACCCTCTTTTCTGGCTATTTAGGGTCTCTGTCTCTGGGGAAACTTCAGATAACGAATGCACAAGCTCAGCCGAGTTCCTCTGCATCTCCCTCTTCACCTTCTGATAAGGAATCGACCGCTGACCGCGCTGGAAGCCTGCAAACCTGCAACATAGTAGCAAAGACGACTACTGCAACTCTGTAACGCTGATCCTGCCGCCTTCTCGACTGTTTTCCTGCTTGTGCATGCTGTGGGGGTAGTCTGCCTCCTCTCTGCACCAGAAGCTCCGAAGAAATCTCCCGTGGGTCGACGGAATCTTCCCCCTGCAACCGCAGGCACCAAAAAGCTGCATTACCAGTCCCTTGGGTCTCCTCTCAGCACGACGAGCGAGGTCCCTCGAATCCAGCGACACCGTCCAAGTGACTCCCACAGTCCACTGACTCTTCAGCCCAAGTTTGGTGGAGGTAAGTCCTTGCCTCACCTCGCTGGGCTGCATTGCTGGGAACCGCGACTTTGCAAGCTTCTCCGGCCCCTGTGCACTTCCGGCGGAAATCCTGTGTGCACAGCCAAGCCTGGGTCCACGGCACTCTAACCTGCATTGCACGACTTTCTAAGTTGGTCTCCGGCGACGTGGGACTCCTTTGTGCAACTTCGGCGAGCACCGTTTCACGCATCCTCGTAGTGCCTGTTTCTGGCACTTCTCCGGGTGCTACCTGCTTCAGTGAGGGCTCTTTGTCTAGCTCGATGTCCCCTCTCTCTGCAGGTCCAATTTGCGACCTTCTGGTCCCTCCTGGGCCCCAGCAGCGTCCAAAAACGCCAAACGCACGATTTGCGTGTAGCAAGGCTTGTTGGCGTCCATCCGGCGGGAAAACACTTCTGCACGACTCTCCAAGGCGTGGTGGATCCATCCTCTAAAGGGGAAGTCTCTAGCCCTAGTCGTTTCTGCAGTATTCACAGCTCTTCAGCCTAGTAAGAGCTTCTTTGCACCAACCGCTGGCATTTCTTGGGCATCTGCCCAGCTACGAGCTGCTTGTGACTTTTGGACTTGGTCCCCTTGTTCCACAGGTACCCTCAGTCAGGAATCCATCGTTGTTGCACTGCTGATTTGTGTTTTCCTTGCATTCTCCCTCTAACACGACTATTTTGTCCTTAGGGGAACTTTAGTGCACTTTGCACTCACTTTTCAGGGTCTTGGGGAGGGTTATTTTTCTAACTCTCACTATTTTCTAATAGTCCCAGCGACCCTCTACAAGGTCACATAGGTTTGGGGTCCATTCGTGGTTCGCATTCCACTTCTGGAGTATATGGTTTGTGTTGCCCCTATCCCTATGTTTCCCCATTGCATCCTATTGTAACTATACATTGTTTGCACTGTTTTCTAAGACTATACTGCATATTTTTGCTATTGTGTATATATATCTTGTGTATATTTCCTATCCTCTCACTGAGGGTACACTCTAAGATACTTTGGCATATTGTCATAAAAATAAAGTACCTTTATTTTTAGTATAACTGTGTATTGTGTTTTCTTATGATATTGTGCATATGACACTAAGTGGTACTGTAGTAGCTTCACACGTCTCCTAGTTCAGCCTAAGCTGCTCTGCTAAGCTACCATTATCTATCAGCCTAAGCTGATAGACACCCTATACACTAATAAGGGATAACTGGGCCTGGTGCAAGGTGCAAGTACCCCTTGGTACTCACTACAAGCCAGTCCAGCCTCCTACAGTGACTCTCTGGGCCCTCTCTCCAGCAGCAGCTATTGTATGAGTAGACGTACCTTCTCCAGCTCGACTCCGCTTTGCCCTCTCAAGGCGTCTCCGATGATATGTTTTTAGATGATAACGCAAGAATATCTTTTTGTAGTCCGCTGGTGGCCTCCATCGTCAGACTCCTCTTGCTGCTGTACTACCTCATCTCCTGGTGCTTGCTCTGAAACCACCTCCACTGCTTCCCCTTCTGCCTCCAAAACAGTACAACACTGCTTAGAAAACACAACTCAGTGGTTCTGAACCTTCAGGAACAATGAACAGGTGGGTACTTCCAAGGAAAGTGAATGAAAAGTGTCTCGCCCAATAATAAAGCTTTGGTTCTAGGTCACATGATAATAGTGTCGATGATGGTCGCTGGAACGACCAACCTCACCGTGAACACTCACAAATCACTCAGAAAGTACATGGCAATAAAACAATCACAAAACACAAGTTGTAATACTATATTATAGAACAGCTGTACTCAAACATTGCGTATAATATGTATATATAATTGTTTTACACTTTCCAAAACCACACGGTGTCCGTGATGTATTCGCGAAACTGGAACTCATGTATCGCGAGTGTTCGTGGTCATCCGGAGTATGAAATTCATGTTAAAACATTCTTCATCACTGTTCTTTCCTTTCTCCTTGATTCTTACCCCTTCTGTGAGCCACTCTGTATGTTTTTTAATATTTCACTGGTTTCTGGCTCTTTTTGGTGCGTTATCTTTTTATATACCTCTTCAATAACTTTTATTACATTTCTTATCCTCTGTGTACATTTCTCTTCATATTTCTTACATCTGCTTCTACATTTCTACCAGTTTTCCCCTACTTTCTTCTTCACAGTTTCTACCTCTACTTTCTACCTGTATTTCTTCATTCTACATCTTTCCTACTCATTACTTTAACTCTGTTTCACTATTTTTACTCATTTCTTGTCCCCTGTGCTGACTGTCCCGTGTTCTGGTCATTTCTAGACCACTTCTTCCAACAGTGTTTCATTACTTCCCTCCTGTTTCCACCTTGTACCCCTTTCAACTGATTGCTGGCCCTCTGATTGTCCATTTCTCCTCTCTTATTACACTTTGCCACATCCTCTCTCCCCTGTTCCCACTTTTGGTTTGTTTATTCCCTCTACTTCACCATTCCTCCTTCTTTCTTTGATTTATTGTATGCATTTCTTTGTGTTTCAATGGTCATAGCTTACCCTCTGTTTTTGTGTTTTGCTAATTTGTTGACCTCGGTTTGTGCCTTTCTCCGCATTCTTTGGTCATTAACCGTAGTCTTTGTCCCTCTCCATTCATGTTCTACCCTCTTCTTCTGACGTTCACCTCATTTTACCTTTGTTATTTTAAACTCACTAATACAGTGTTTTGTGCACTGACGAACCCAGTCAAATGCACGTCCCACTAGGGTCATTTATTTTTTCTCAAAATAGAAAAGCTATTTGCTGCACAAATGATGCAAAGTTTGACTATTTCTGCTTTAACATGTGCTAATGCATGATGCAATATCCTGGTGGGGTACATATATATACATATATACTTTACCTACTGGCAGTCATCAGTAGGTAGTTATAGTTAGGATCATGTTTCATAGACAAATCATTTTTTGATTTGCCTATATCTTTGCTGCTGTTTCACAAATCTTCACAAATCTTTTTTTTAAAAGTGTGCTGGTGGTTCTTGTTGTGTATGGGAAGTTTTGGGGTGATCCATCAAGCAGGACCGAGAAAAAGGGAGGGTAAAAAAAAAGTACATTTTACATGTTAATTCCCTTAGGAGTTTTGAACACGACTACAGCCGGACGGAATTACACCAAATTTGGCACAAAACTAGATTTTGTTCCACAGATTGTGCTGGTTTTTATTTGGTGTAAATCTGTTCAGTAGTTGTTGAGAAATTTAAGGACGTTCCAAATTGTATAGCTGTGGCGACTTTGTGAAGAATGACGAGCTCGCGCAAGGAAATGCACAGCTCTGATTGGCTGGCAACACTTCGAAGCAGGAGGCGTTGGCAGCTACTATGGGATTCAGCTTCAGCCTCACCACTCGCCAAGTCACAGCGAACACTCCGGTTCCACTGGGCGAGAGACGTCAAAGTGCTCTCACTGCCGCAGACATCCGGGAAGGGAAAGCGATTAAACTATCGCTCTTGCACACAGGGAGCTGCATGCTTAGTAGGTCCCGGTGTGCAAGATGAATGTCGGCTCCGCTGGGTCTGTGGGTGCTCTCTCCGCAGTCCCAACAGAGGAGGAATGCCAAAACAAGGCAAGAAACAAACAGATAGGAAAAAGCGGAGAGAAATAAACAAGCAGAAAAGGTGCACAAAGGCAGAAACAGAAATTAAGAATGTAGCAGAAAGGCACAAACAGAAGTCAAGAAACGAGCAGAATGGCACAAACAGTGGGAAAAAAATGAGTATAAAACTAGCATCAAGGAGAAACAAAGGGCAACAAATTAGCAAAAATGCACAAACAGAGGTTAGTAAACAAGCAGAAAGGTAGAAACTGAGGGCAAGAAACTAGCATTAAATGAGTAGGAAGGCACAAACAGTGGGAAGAAACAAGCAGAAAAGCACAAACAGAAGGCAAGCAACAAGCAGAAAACAGGCAGAGAGGCACAAACAGAGGGTGACAAAGGAACAAAAAGGCATAAACAGAGGGCAAGAAAGGAGCAAAAGATGGGCAGAAAGGTATAAACAAAGGGCAAGAAATGGGCAGAGAATCAGGAATGGCAAGAAACAAGCAGAGAGGTACAAAGGACAAGAAATGATGTACAGTAGGGTTTATATATATATATATATATATATATATATATAAAAAAAAAAACAAAGGTTGCAGGGATATTAGTTAGGCTCTCATTTTAAACGTACCAAACCATAAGAATTCACCAGTTATAGTTAGATTTATCTCAAGCCCTCCCCATGAACTGTTTTTCATAAAAAACGTTCCTGCAAATAATATATTGATATGATTAGTGATGTTATCAAAAATGCGATGAGTGCTGTATTGTGTGAGGTAATCATCAGTGCAAGGCGAGGGTGTGAATTATAGTTACTTGAGATAACTCTCATATAACTGTGAATTTGTATGGTTTTGTACGTTTAAAATGTGAGCCTAGCTACAATGTCCTTGCAATCTTTATTTTTTCAAGTTAGTTTGTATGTTTGTTTTAAATTCTATTTCCAAACTATAAAGTACCTGTAACCTTGGACGGACACCGGCCGCCCGAGGCCAACCTGAGCCCAAAGGCCTATAAGCACCCAACCTTTCACCATTCACAGCCTTTGCGTGTGCTCTGCAGGGGTTGCCCACAAGGCTGCAGCTAGTTCCTGTGGCCAACCACCCAACCCTACTCTGCACATGGCGCTTTGGCTGTGCACTGCTGGAGTTGGCTGCAGCCTATCTCTCTGGTTGTAGGAATAGGTGTAAGAGGGTGTATCTGAGGGTGAGAGTGGCTGTGAGAGTCTCTGGGTGTGAGAGTGCTTGCACCACTGTCTTAGTGGGTGTATCAGCACAGGTGTGTGAGTGGCTGCATGAGGGTGTCAATGGGTCTGTGAGTGGGTGCGTGAGAGTCGGACTGGGGCTGTGAGTAGGTGTGTAAGGGTGTGAGTGGGGCTGTGAGTGGGAGCATGAGGGTCTGAGTGATCCATGAGTATGTGTGTGAGTGACTGAGTGGGTCTGTGAGTGGGTGCATGAGTGTCTGAGTGGGTCTCTGAGTGGCAGCATAAGGGTCTGGGTGGGCCTGTAAGTGGGTGTGTAAAAGTATGAGTGGGTCTGGAGAGAAAGGGAGAGAGAGAGAGAGAGAGAGAGTGTGTTTAGGCTTTGATGGATGATATATTTACAATTAGATTTTTCTCCTCAAATTGAAAAGAAAAATGTATTTGTCAATTAACAAGAGTAACATCACCTTTCAGTATGAGACATGAGAATGCAAATAAAAAAGATGGAAACGACAAGGGACAAACCTGGATTTGATCCCTCAAAGCTCAGTGTGATGGTCTGCGACCTTTCACACTGAGTGTGAGAAAACTGGACTGATTGCAGAAGCCCCCTAATTTGTTGCCCCCATTTTTCACTTATGCTGCTGTTTTCCTGTTTCTGATGGTGCCCTGGGCATTGCTAAACAGTCACAGGGCCTGTGCTCTGATCAAAATGACATATGATAATTAGGCTAATTACAATTGGCTGTGCCAACCTACCTATAAGTCCCTAGTATATGGTAGGGAACATAGGTAAAGGGGCTCCAGCATAGCTTGTACACCCATAAGTGTCATTTTTAAAATCAGGCCTGCTTTGCTGGCTGCTTTAAGTTAAAGGTAACCCCAAATTCGACTTTGGAATTAAAAGTACTTCCAAAGTCTTAATCTAGCTTTTATTTACATATAGGTCACCCCTACTGTGTGCTTTAGGTGCCCCCAGGGTTGGGTGCAGTGTACCTATAAGCAGGAACCTTATATAAGATGTTTTATAAGCCCTGGTGAGGGAAAATAGCCAAATTTGTTTTCCCTCATTGTAGTGAACAGGCTCCGTAGGCTAAAATGGTGAGACTTTATTTATTGTTTAATTAATAAAGTCCCAAAACGAGCTAAGTTTTGCAAGTTTGATATCAAACGGACTGTTAAAATAAATCCAACAACTTGGCATTGTTGAATTAAATATAACTAGTTCAGGGAAAGAGTTTTAGAACTGTACCTGAAAGTCGCCAACTTCAGCCCTATAGTGCCCTTCTCTGATTGACCAGTGTAGGAGGCTGGACTGGCTTGTAGTGAGTACCAAGGGGTACTTACACCTTGCACCAGGCCCAGGTATCCCTTATTAGTGTATAGGGGTGTCTAGCAGCTTAGGCTGATAGATAATGGTATCTTAGCAGAGCAGCTTAGGCTGAACTAGGAGACGGGTGAAGCTCCTACAGTACCACTAGTGTCATATGCACAATATCATAAGAAAACACAATACACAG
This sequence comes from Pleurodeles waltl, assembly GCF_031143425.1. Taxonomy (NCBI): domain Eukaryota; kingdom Metazoa; phylum Chordata; class Amphibia; order Caudata; family Salamandridae; genus Pleurodeles; species Pleurodeles waltl. Next base: position 1,191,829,564 of record NC_090439.1, read on the forward strand.
ATATACTAAACATAAAGGTACTTTATTTTTATGACAATATGCCAAAAGTATCTCAGTGAATACCCTCAGTATGAGGATAGCAAATATACACAAGATATATGTACACAATACCAAAATATGCAGTAATAGTATTAGAAAACAGTGCAAACAATGTATAGTTACAATAGGATGCAATGGGGACACATAGGGATAGGGGCAACACAAACCATATACTCCAAAAGTGGAATGCGAACCACGAATGGACCCCAAACCTATGTGACCTTGTAGAGGGTCGTTGGGACTATTAGAAAATAGTAAGGGTTAGAAAAATAGCTCACCCCAAGACCCTGAAAAGTGAGTGCAAAGTGCACTAAAGTTCCCCAAAGGACATAGAAGTCGTGATAGGGGAATTCTGCAGGAAAGACACAAATCAACAATGCAACAACAATGGATTTCCAGTCGAGGGTACCTGTGGAACAAGGGGACCAAGTCCAAAAGTCACAAGCAAGTCGGAGATGGGCAGATGCCCAGGAAATGCCAGCTGTGGGTGCAAAGAAGCTGCTACTGGACAGTAGAAGCTGAAGATTCTGCAGGAACAACAAGGACAAGGAACTTCCCCTTTGGAGGACGGATCCCCCACGCCGTGGAGAGTCGTGCAGAAGTGTTTTCCTGAAGAAAGACCGCCAACAAGCCTTGCTAGCTGCAAATAGTGCGGTTAAGGTTTTTGGATGCTGCTGTGGCCCAGGAGGGACCAGGATGTCGCCAGTTGCGTCTGGGGACAGAGGGGGCGTAGAGCAGGACAAAGAGCCCTCTCAGAAGCAGGCAGCCCCCGCAGATGTGCCAGAACAGGCACTATGAAGTGGAGAGAAACTGTGCTCACCCGAAGTCGCACAAAGGAGTCCCACGTCACCGGAGGACAACTTAGGAGGTCGTGCAATGCAGGTTAGAGTGCCGTGGACCCAGGCTGGACTGTTGTAGGAGGCTGGACTGGCTTGTAGTGAGTACCAAGGGGTACTTGCACCTTGCACCAGGCCCAGTTATCCCTTATTAGTGTATAGGGTGTCTAGCAGCTTAGGCTGATAGATAATGGTAGCTTAGCAGAGCAGCTTAGGCTGAACTAGGAGACGTGTGAAGCTACTACAGTACCACTCAGTGTCATATGCACAATATCATAAGAAAACACAATACACAGTTATACTAAAAATAAAGGTACTTTATTTTTATGACAATATGCCAAAGTATCTTAGAGTGTACCCTCAGTGAGAGGATAGGAAATATACACAAGATATATATACACAATAGCAAAAATATGCAGTATAGTCTTAGAAAACAGTGCAAACAATGTATAGTTACAATAGGATGCAATGGGAACACATAGGGATAGGGGCAACACAAACCATATACTCCAAAAGTGGAATGCGAACCACGGATGGACCCCAAACCTATGTGACCTTGTAGAGGGTCGCTGGGACTATTAGAAAATAGTGAGAGTTAGAAAAATAACCCTCCCAAGACCCTGAAAAGTGAGTGCAAAGTGCACTAAAGTTCCCCTAAGGACAAAGAAGTCGTGTTAGAGGAATAATGCAGGAAAGACACAAACCAACAATGCAACAACGGTGGATTTCCAATCTAGGGTACCTGTGGAACAAGGGGACCAAGTCCAAAAGTCACAAACAAGTCGGAGATGGGCATATGCCCAGGAAATGCCAGCTGTGGGTGCAAAGAAGCTTCTACTGGACAGAAGAAGCTGAGGTTTCTGCAAGAACGAAAAGGGCTAGAGACTTCCCCTTTGGTGGACAAATCCCACTCGCAATGGAGAGTCGTGCAGAAGTCTTTTCCCGCCGAAAGAACGCAAACAAGCCTTGCTAGCTGCAAATCGTGCGGTTAGCGCTTTTGGTTGCTGCTGTAGCCCTGGAGGGACCAGGAGGTCGCAAATTGGACCAGAAGAGAGAGGCGACGTCGAGCAAGAAAAGGAGCCCTCTTAGCAGCAGGTAGCACCTGGAGAAGTGCCAGAAATAGGCACTACGAGGATGCGTGAAATGGTGCTCACCCGAAGTTACACAACGGAGTCCCACGTCGCCGGAGACCAACTTAGAAAGTCGTGCAATGCAGGTTAGAGTGCCGTGGACGCAGGCTTGGCTGTGCACAAAGGATTTCCACCGGAAGTGCACAGGGGCCGGAGTAGTTGCAAAAGTCACGGTTCCCAGCAATGCAGTATAGCGAGGTGAGGCAAGGACTTACTTCCACCAAACTTGGACTGAAGAGTCACTGGACTGCCAGAGTCACTTGGACAGAGTTGCTGGGTTCGAGGGACCTCGCTCGTTCTGCTGAGAGGAGACCCAAGGGACCGGTAATGCAGCTTTTTGGTGCCTGCGGTTGCAGGGGGAAGATTCCGTCGACCCACGGGAGATTTCTTCGGAGCTTCTAGTGCAGAGAGGAGGCAGACTACCCCCACAGCATGCACCACCAGGAAAACAGTCGAGAAGGCGGCAGGATCAGCGTTACAGAGTTGCAGTAGTCGTCTTAGCTACTTTGTTGCAGTTTTGCAGGCTTCCAGCGCGGTCAGCAGTCGATTCCTTGGCAGAAGGTGAAGAGAGAGATTCAGAGGAACTCGGATGAGCTCTTGCATTAGTTATCTAAAGTTTCCCCAGAGACAGAGACCCTAAATAGCCAGAAAAGAGGGTTTGGCTACTTAGGAGAGAGGATAGGCTACTAACACCTGAAGGAGCCTATCAGAAGGAGTCTCTGACGTCACCTGGTGGCACTGGCCACTCAGAGCAGTCCAGTGTGCCAGCAGCACCTTTGTTTCCAAGATGGCAGAGGTCTGGAGCACACTGGAGGAGCTCTGGACACCTCCCAAGGGAGGTGCAGGTCAGGGGAGTGGTCACTCCCCTTTCCTTTGTCCAGTTTCGCGCCAGAGCAGGGCTAAGGGGTCCCCTGAACCGGTGTAGACTGGCTTATGCAGAATTGGGCACATCTGTGCCCAAGAAAGCATTTCCAGAGGCTGGGGGAGGCTACTCCTCCCCTGCCTTCACACCATTTTCCAAAGGGAGAGGGTGTAACACCCTCTCTCAAAGGAAGTCCTTTGTTCTGCCATCCTGGGACAAGCCTGGCTTGACCCCAGGGGGGCAGAAACCTGTCTGAGGGGTTGGCAGCAGCAGCAGCTGCAGTGAAACCCCAGGAAAGGCAGTTTGGCAGTACCAGGGTCTGTGCTACAGACCACTGGGATCATGGAATTGTGCCAACAATGCCAGGATGGCATAGAGGGGGCAATTCCATGATCTTAGACATGTTACATGGCCATATTCGGAGTTACCATTGTGAAGCTACATATAGGTAGTGACCTATATGTAGTGCACGCGTGTAATAGTGTTCCCGCACTCACAAAGTTCAGGGAATTGGCCCTGAACAATGTGGGGGCACCTTGGCTAGTGCCAGGATGCCCTCACACTAAGTAACTTTGCACCTAACCTTTACCAGGTAAAGGTTAGACATATAGGTGACTTATAAGTTACTTAAGTGCAGTGTAAAATGGCTGTTAAATAACGTGGACGTTATTTCACTCAGGCTGCAGTGGCAGGCCTGTGTAAGAATTGTCAGAGCTCCCTATGGGTGGCAAAAGAAATGCTGCAGCCCATAGGGATCTCCTGGAACCCCAATACCCTGGGTACCTCAGTACCATATACTAGGGAATTATAAGGGTGTTCCAGTAAACCAATGTAAATTGGTAAAATTGGTCACTAGCCTGTTAGTGACAATTTAGAAAGAAATGAGAGAGCATAATCACTGAGGTTGTGATTAGCAGAGCCTCAGTGAGACAGTTAGTCACTACAGAGGTAACACATTCAGGCACACTTATGAGCACTGGGTCCCTGGTGAACAGGGTCCCAGTGACACATACAACTAAAACAACATATATACAGTGAAAAATGGGGGTAACATGCCAGGCAAGATGGTACTTTCCTACACAACCCCCCCACCCCCAAACGAAGGACAATAAGACTAGCCATGACCTGATGAATCTTCATTGTCTAAGTGGAAATATCTGAAGAGTCCATCTGCATTGGAGTGGCTACTCCCAGGTCTATGTTCCACTGTATAGACCATTCCCTGTAGGGATATGGACCACCTCAACAATTTAGGATTTTCACCTTTCATTTGTTTTAGCCAAAGTAGAGGTTTGTGGTCTGTCTGAACAATGAAGTGAGTGCCAAACAGGTATGGCCTCAACTTCTTCAGAGCCCAGACCACAGCAAAGGCCTCCCTCTCTATGGCAGACCAACGCTTTTCTCTAGGGGTCAACCTCCTACTAATAAAAGCAACAGGTTGATCCTGGCCCTCAGAATTAAGTTGTGATAGGACTGCCCCTACTCCTAATTCAGATGCATCAGTTTGGACATAGAATTTTTTAGAGTAACAAGGGCTTTTCAGGACAGGTGCAGAGCACATGGCCTGCTTCAGCTCCTCAAAAGCTTTCTGACAGTTTGCTGTCCATAATACCTTTTTAGGCATTTTCTTGGATGTGAGGTCATTAAGAGGGGCTACTATGGAGCCATAGTTCTTAATGAACCTCCTGTAATACCCAGTGAGGCCTAGGAAGGCTCTCACCTGAGTCTGAGTGGTAGGGGGAACCCAATCAATACTTTTTTGGATTTTCCCCTGAAGTGGTGCAATCTGTTCCCCACCAACAAGGTGTCCCAGATAAACCACCTTACCCTGCCCTATCTGGCACTTTGAAGCCTTGATAGTGAGGCCTGCCTTTTGCAGGGCCTCCAAAACTTTCCATAGGTGGACCAGGTGATCATCCCAGCTGGAGCTAAATACAGCTATATCGTCCAAATACGCTGCACTGAAAGCTTCCAGCCCTTGCAGGACTGTATTCACCAACCTCTGAAAAGTGGCAGGTGCATTTTTCAAACCAAAAGGCATTACAGTAAACTGGTAATGGCCTCCAATGGTTGAAAATGCAGTCTTAGGTTTAGCATCTTCTGACAATTTGATCTGCCAATACCCTGCAGTCAAATCAAAAGTGCTTAGATACTTGGCAGATGCCAGTGTATCTATGAGCTCATCTGCCCTGGGTATAGGGTGAGCATCAGTTTTGGTTACGAAGTTGAGACCTCTATAGTCTACACAAAACCGCATTTCCTTCTTTCCATCTTTGGAATGGGGTTTTGGTACAAGTACCACAGGAGAAGCCCATGGACTTTCAGAGTGCTCAACCACTCCTAGTTCTAACATTTTCTGCACCTCTTGCTTTATGCAGTCCCTGACATGGTCAGGCTGCCTATAGATCTTACTTTTGACAGGTAAACTGTCTCCAGTATGTATAGTGTGCTCACACCAAGAAGTGGTACCTGGCACAGTAGAGAAGAGTTCAGAGAATTGATCTAGGAGATTTATGCAATGGTCTTTCTGCTCAGCAGTAAGCCAATCAGCCAAAACTACACCTTCCACAAGAGCATCTTGTTCTGTGGAAGAGAAGAGATCAGGTAGAGGATCACTGTCTTCTTCCTGTCCCTCATCAGTTGCCATGAACAGGGTGAGATCAGCCCTGTCATAGTAGGGTTTCAGGCGGTTTACATGGAGTACCCTAAGGGGACTCCTTGCAGTGCCTAAGTCAACTAAATAGGTGACTTCACCCTTTTTCTCAACAATTGTGTGGGGACCACTCCATTTATCTTGGAGTGCTCTTGGGGCCACAGGCTCCAAGACCCACACTTTCTGCCCTGGTTGGTACTGAACCAAAACAGCCTTCTGATCATGCCATTGCTTCTGGAGCTCTTGGCTGGCCTGAAGGTTTTTGCTGGCCTTTTTCATGTACTCAGCCATCCTTGATCTGAGGCCAAGTACATAATCCACAATATCCTGCTTAGGAGCTTTTAAAGGTTGTTCCCAACCCTCCTTTACAAGTGTGAGTGGACCCCTAACAGGGTGTCCAAAAAGAAGTTCAAAGGGGCTGAAGCCCAATCCTTTCTGGGGTACCTCCCTGTAGGCAAAAAGGAGGCATGGTAACAGGATATCCCATCTCCTGCGGAGTTTTTCAGGGAGACCCATAATCATGCCTTTGAGAGTTTTGTTAAATCTCTCCACCAGTCCATTTCTTTGTGGATGATAGGGTGTAGTGAACTTGTAAGTTACACCACACTCCTTCCACATGGCCTTTAAGTATGCAGACATGAAATTGCTTCCCCTGTCTGATACTACTTCCTTTGGGAAGCCCACCCTGGAAAATATTCCCAGGAGGGCCTTTGCCACTGCAGGAGCTGTAGTGGTCCTTAAAGGAATAGCTTCAGGATATCTTGTGGCATGGTCCACTACCACCAAGATGAATCTATTGCCTGAAGCAGTAGGAGGGTCAAGGGGGCCAACTATGTCAACCCCTACACTTTCAAAGGGAACCCCAAACACAGGCAGTGGAATAAGGGGTGCCTTTGGGGTGCCACCTGTCTTGCCACTGGCTTGACAGGTTTCACAGGACTTACAAAAATCTTTTGTGTCCTCAGACATCCTAGGCCAATGAAACAAGGGAACAAGTCTGTCCCAAGTTTTCATTTGTCCCAGATGCCCAGCTAGGGGAATGTCGTGGGCAAGAGTTAGGAGGAACTTTCTGTACTCCTGAGGAATCACTAATCTCCTGGCAGCTCCAGGTTTAGGATCCCTATGCTCAGTGTACAAGAGGTTGTCCTCCCAGTAAACTCTGTGAGAGTCACTGACATCCCCATTAGCCTGTTTGACAGCTTGCTGTCTTAGACCCTCTAATGTGGGACAGGTTTGCTGTGCCACACTCAGCTCCTCCCTGGCAGGCCCCCCTTCACCCAAAAGCTCAGCAGTATCTGCTTCCAGCTCCTCTGGTTTAGGTTCTGCACATGGAGGGAATTCTTCTTCCTCAGAAGAAGAATCCACTGTAGAGGGAGGGATAGTAGGAAGTGGTTTGCTTCTACTAGCCCTAGCTTTAGGGAGTACTTGGTCCATTGTTCCAGGATCCAAGCTTCCCTGTCCTTTTTGCTTTTTGGCCTGAGCCCTGGTTAAAGCAAAAATATGCCCTGGGATGCCCAGCATTGCTGCATGGGCCTCCAACTCCACATCTGACCAAGCTGATGTCTCCAAATCATTTCCTAGTAGACAGTCTACAGGTAAATCTGTGGCTACCACAACTTTCTTTGGACCAGTAACCCCCCCCCAGTTGAGATTAACAACAGCCATGGGGTGGCTAAGTGTGTTGTTGTGAGCATCGGTTACTTGGTACTGGTGACCAAGTAGGTGTTGTTCAGGGTGGACCAGTTTCTCTATGACCATAGTCACACTGGCACCAGTGTCCCTGTAGGCCTGAACCTCAACACCATTTATTAGGGGAAGCTGCTTGTACTTATCCATATTAAGGGGACAAGCAACTAAGGTGGCTAAATCAATAGCCCCCTCAGAGACTAACACAGCCTCTGTGGCCTCCCTAACAAGGCCAACCCCAACTAAGTTACCAATAGTGAGCCCAGCTACTCCCTTGGATTGGCTATTAGTAGGTTTGCTCCCACCACCACTGCTATTAGTAGGGACGCTAGGTGTAGCAGTAGGGGTTGTAGTGGTAGGAGGCTTGGTGCTTTTCTTTGGACAACTGGGATCTGTTGTCCAATGGCCTTTTACTTTACATAAATACCACTATGGTTTCTTTTCTTTGTTTTGATTAAAGGAGGTTTTGGACCCACCACCCCCACCAGAGTGTTTTTGTGGGCCTTCTGAAGACTCATTTTTAGATTTGTCCCCACCCTTGTCAGAAGACTTACCATCCTTCTTTTTGTTGCCATCTTTGTCACCCCCTGTATGAACCTTTCTGTTCACCCTTGTTCTGACCCATTTGTCTGCCTTCTTTCCCAATTCTTGGGGAGAGGTCAGATCAGAGTCCACCAAGTACTGGTGCAACAAATCAGACACACAATTATTAAGAATATGCTCTCTCAGGATCAAGTTATACAGGCTGTCATAATCAGTAACTTTACTGCCATGTAACCACCCCTCCAAGGCCTTCACTGAATGGTCAATGAAATCAACCCAGTCTTGTGAAGACTCCTTTTTGGTCTCTCTGAACTTTATCCTGTATTGTTCAGTGGTTAAGCCATAACCATCCAGGAGTGCATTCTTAAGTACTGTAAAATTATTGGCATCACTTTCTTTCACAGTAAGGAGTCTATCCCTACCTTTTCCACTAAATGATAGCCATAGGATAGCAGCCCACTGCCTTTGAGGGACATCCTGTACAACACACGCCCTCTCAAGTGCAGCAAACCACTTGTTAATGTCATCACCCTCCTTATAAGGGGGAACTATCTTGTGCAGATTCCTGGAATCATGCTCTTTTACAGGATGACTATGGGGAATACTGCTGCTGCCACCATGGGTTTCTAAACCCAACTTCTGTCTTTCCTTCTCTAATTCTAAAGACTGTCTATCCAAATCCAGCTGTTGCTTTTTAAGCTTCAGTCTGGTTTGTTCCACCCTCAACTTATTGAGTTCCCTTTCTAACAATCAGTCATCAGGGTTGGTGGGAGGGACATTTCTAGATACAGAGGTATGATGGGAATGAACAGAAGGAGACCTGTCCCTTACAGAGGGCACCCTAACAGCTTGGCTGACAGTGTAATGTGAGAGCACATCATCTGTATGATGTGACTCCACCTCAGTACCAACTATGCTAGACTGTCTTGTAATGGGAAGGCTAAGAAGTTTCTTTCCTGAACCTTTACCTGGGGGAGTCCCTGGATCAGATTGAGAACCATTAGCTACTTTTTCAACAGATGGGGCACCTTTAGCCTTATCCTGTTCTCTAAGCATATTAAGTAACAGTTCCAAGGAAGGATTCTTCCCTACACTCAAACCTCTCTCTATGCAGAGACTCCTTGCTCCTTTCCAGCTAAGTGCAATCTTAGACAGGTCAACATTTTGGCCTGTGCCAGACATTTTTAGAGAGAGTTAAAGTGATAGAAAAAGAGACAAAAAAATTGTCAGAGCTTTTAGAAAGACAGAGAAAAAAAACTTTTAAAACTTTTTAGAACTTTTTAGAAAGTTTACAAGTACTTTTCAGCACTTAGAAAAGAGTGAAAAGAGGAAATGCAAAACTTTTTGGCTATGTGCATATACACTGACCTTGTTTTGTATATTTTTCTCTTATGAAAAGTACAATGACAAGAGTGGTAAGTAGTCTCAAAGCACTTATCCCACCGCTGCACATCCAATGTAGGAGGCTGGCCTGGCTTGTAGTGAGTACCAAGGGGTACTTGCACCTTGCACCAGGCCCAGTTATCCCTTATTAGTGTATAGGGTGTCTAGCAGCTTAGGCTGATAGATAATGGTAGCTTAGCAGAGCAGCTTAGGCTGAACTAGGAGACGTGTGAAGCTACTACAGTACCACTCAGTGTCATATGCACAATATCATAAGAAAACACAATACACAGTTATACTAAAAATAAAGGTACTTTATTTTTATGACAATATGCCAAAGTATCTTAGAGTGTACCCTCAGTGAGAGGATAGGAAATATACACAAGATATATATACACAATAGCAAAAATATGCAGTATAGTCTTAGAAAACAGTGCAAACAATGTATAGTTACAATAGGATGCAATGGGAACACATAGGGATAGGGGCAACACAAACCATATACTCCAAAAGTGGAATGCGAACCACGGATGGATCCCAAACCAATGTGACCTTGTAGAGGGTCGCTGGGACTATTAGAAAATAGTGAGAGTTAGAAAAATAACCCTCCCCAAGACCCTGAAAAGTGAGTGCAAAGTGCACTAAAGTTCCCCTAAGGACAAAGAAGTCGTGTTAGAGGAATAATGCAGGAAAGACACAAACCAACAATGCAACAACGGTGGATTTCCAATCTAGGGTACCTGTGGAACAAGGGGACCAAGTCCAAAAGTCACAAGCAAGTCGGAGATGGGCATATGCCCAGGAAATACCAGCTGTGGGAGCAAATAAGCTTCTACTGGACAGAAGAAGCTGAGGTTTCTGCAGGAACAAAAAGGGCTAGAGACTTCCCCTTTGGTGGACGGATCCCCCTTGCCGTGGAGAGTCGTGCAGAAGTGTTTTCCCGCCGAAAGAACGCCAACAAGCCTTGCTAGCTGCAAATTGTGCGGTTAGCGTTTTTGGACGCTGCTGTGTCCCTGGAGGGACCAGGAGGTCGCCAATTGGACCAGGAGAGAGAGGGGACGTGGAGCAAGACAAGGAGCCATCTTAGCAGCAGGTAACACCTGGAGAAGTGCCAGAAATAGGCACTACAAGGATGCGTGAAACGGTGCTCACCCGAAGTTACACAAAGGAGTCCCACGTCGCCGGAGACCAACTTAGAAAGTCGTGCAATGCAGGTTAGAGTGCCGTGGACCCAGGCTTGGCTGTGCACAAAGGATTTCCGCCGGAATTGCACAGGGGCCGGAGTAGTTGCAAAAGTCGCGGTTCCCAGCAATGCAGTCTAGCGAGGTGATGCAAGGACTTACCTCCACCAAACTTGGATTGAAGAGTCACTGGACTGTGGGAGTCACTTGGACATAGTTGCTGGGTTTGAGGGACCTCGCTCGTCGTGCTGAGAGGAGACCCAAGGGACCGGTAATGCAGCTTTTTGGTGCCTGCGGTTGCAGGGGTAAGATTCCGTAGACCCACGGGAGATTTCTTCGGAGCTTCTAGTGCAGAGAGGAGGTAGACTACCCCCACAGCATGCACCACCAGGAAAACAGTCGAGAAGGCGGCAGGATCAGCGTTACAGAGTTGCAGTAGTCGTCTTAGCTACTTTGTTGCAGTTTTGCAGGCTTCTAGCGCGGTCAGCAGTCGATTCCTTGGCAGAAGGTGAAGAGAGAGATGCAGAGGAACTCGGATGAGCTCTTGCATTCGTTATCTAAAGTTTCCCCAGAGACAGAGACCCTAAATAGCCAGAAAAGAGGGTTTGGCTACTTAGGACAGAGGATAGGCTACTAACACCTGAAGGAGCCTATCAGAAGGAGTCTCTGACGTCACCTGGTGGCACTGGCCACTCAGAGCAGTCCAGTGTGCCAGCAGCACCTTTGTTTCCAAGATGGCAGAGGTCTGGAACACACTGGAGGAGCTCTGGACACCTCCCAGGGGAGGTGCAGGTCAGGGGAGTGGTCACTCCCCTTTCCTTTGTCCAGTATCGCGCCAGAGCAGGGCTAAGGGGTCCCCTGAACCGGTGTAGACTGGCTTATGCAGAATTGGGCACATCTGTGCCCAAGAAAGCATTTCCAGAGGCTGGGGGAGGCTACTCCTCCCCTGCCTTCACACCATTTTCCAAAGGGAGAGGGTGTAACACCCTCTCTCAGAGGAAGTCCTTTGTTCTGCCATCCTGGGACAAGCCTGGCTTGACCCCAGGGGGGCAGAAACCTGTCCGAGGGGTTGGCAGCAGCAGCAGCTGCAGTGAAACCCCAGGAAAGGCAGTTTGGCAGTACTAGGGTCTGTGCTACAGACCACTGGGATCATGGAATTGTGCCAACAATGCCAGGATGGCATAGAGGGGGCAATTCCATGATCTTAGACATGTTACATGGCCATATTCGGAGTTACCATTGTGAAGCTACATATAGGTAGTGACCTATATGTAGTGCATGCGTGTAATGGTGTCCCCGCACTCACAACGTTCAGGGAATTGGCCCTGAACAATGTGGGGGCACCTTGGCTAGTGCCAGGGTGCCCTCACACTAAGTAACTTTGCACCTAACCTTTACCAGTTAAAGGTTAGACATATAGGTGACTTATAAGTTACTTAAGTGCAGTGTAAAATGGCTGTGAAATAACGTGGACGTTATTTCACTCAGGCTGCAGTGGCAGGCCTGTGTAAGAATTGTCAGAGCTCCCTATGGGTGGCAAAAGAAATGCTGCAGCCCATAGGGATCTCCTGGAACCCCAATACCCTGGGTACCTCAGTACCATATACTAGGGAATTATAAGGGTGTTCCAGTAAGCCAATGTAAATTGGTAAAATTGGTCACTAGCCTGTCAGTGACAATTTAAAAGAAATGAGAGAGCATAACCACTGAGGTTCTGATTAGCAGAGCCTCAGTGAGACAGGTAGTCACTACACAGGTAACACATTCAGGCACACTTATGAGCACTGGGGCCCTGGTGAACAGGGTCCCAGTGACACATACAACTAAAACAACATATATACAGTGAAAAATGGGGGTAACATGCCAGGCAAGATGGTACTTTCCTGCAACTGTGCACAAAGGATTTCCGCCGGAAGTGCACGGAGGCCGGAGTAGCTGCAAAAGTCGTGGTTCCCAGCAATGCAGTCTGGCGTGGGGAGGCAAGGACTTACCTCCACCAAACTTGGACTGAAGAGTCACAGGACAGTGGGAGTCACTTGGACAGAGTTTCTGGATTCAAGGGACCTCGCTCGTCGTGCTGAGAGGAGACCCAGGGTACCGGTGATGCAGTTCTTTGGTGCCTGCGGTTGCAGGGGGACGATTCCGTCGACCCACGGGAGATTTCTTCAGAGCTTCTAGTGCAGAGAGGAGGCAGACTACCCCCACAGCATGCACCACCAGGAAAACAGTCGAGAAGGCGGCAGGATCAGCGTTACAGAGTTGCAGTAGTCATCTTCGCTACTTTGTTGCAGTTTTGCAGGCTTCCAGCGCGGTCAGCAGTCGATTCCTTGGCAGAAGGTGAAGAGAGAGATGCAGAGGAACTCGGATGAGCTCTTGCATTCGTTATCTAAGGAAATCCCCAAAGCAGAGACCCTAAATAGCCAGAAAAGAGGGTTTGGCTACTTAGGAGAGAAGATAGGCCACTCAGAGCAGTCCAGTGTGCCAGCAGCACCTCTGTTTCCAAGATGGCAGAGGTCTGGAGCACACTGGCGGAGCTCTGGGCACCTCCCAGGGGAGGTACAGGTCAGGGGAGTGGTCACTCCCCTTTCCTTTGTCCAGTTTTGCGCCAGAGCAGGGCTAAGGGGTCCCTGAACTGGTGAAGACTGGCTTATGCAGAAATGGGCACCATGTGTGCCCATGAAAGCATTTCCAGAGGCTGGGGGAGGCTACTCCTCCCCTGCCTTCACACCATTTTCCAAAGGGAGAGGGTGTAACACCCTCTCTCAGAGGAAGTCCTTTCTTCTGCCATCCTGGGCCAGGCCTGGCTGGACCCCAGGAGGGCAGAAGCCTGTCTGAGGGGTTGGCAGCAGCAGCAGCTGCAGTGAAACCCCGGGAAAGGCAGTTTGGCAGTACCAGGGTCTGTGCTACAGACCACTGGGATCATGGGATTGTGCCAACTATGCCAGGATGGCATAGAGGGGGCAATTCCATGATCATAGACATGTTACATGGCCATATTCGGAGTTACCATTGTGAAGCTACATATAGGTAGTGACCTATATGAAGTGCACGCGTGTAATGGTGTCCCCGCACTCACAAAGTCCGGGGAATTGGCCCTGAACAATGTGGGGGCACCTTGGCTAGTGCCAGGGTGCCCTCACACTAAGTAACTTTTCACCTAACCTTTACCAGGTAAAGGTTAGACATATAGGTGACTCATAAGTTACTTAAGTGCAGTGTAAAATGGCTGTGAAATAACCTGGACGTTATTTCACTCAGGCTGCAGTGGCAGGCCTGTGTAAGAATTGTCAGAGCTCTGTATGGGTGGCAAAAGAAATGCTGCAGCCCATAGGGATCTCCTGGAACCCAATACCCTGGGTACCTCAGTACCATATACTAGGGAATTATAAGGGTGTTCCAGTAAGCCAATATAAATTGGTAAAGTTGGTCACTAGCCTGTTAGTGACAATTTGAAAGAAATGAGAGAGCATAACCACTGAGGTTCTGGTTAGCAGAGCCTCAGTGAGACAGTTAGGCATCACACAGGGAACACATACCTATAGGCCACAAACTTATGAGCACTGGGGTCCTGGCTAGCAGGGTCCCAGTGACACATAACAAACATACTGAAAACATAGGGTTTTCTCTATGAGCACTGGGTCCTGGCTAGCAGGATACCAGTGAGACAGTGAAAACACCCTGACATACACTCACAAACAGGCCAAAAGTGGGGGTAACAAGGCTAGAAAGAGGCTACTTTCTCACACAACCCCCCCCCCCAACCGAAGAACAATAAGGCTAACCTTGGCCAGTTGAGACTTTATTGTCTAAGTGGTGATAAGTCGAGAGTAGCTCTGCAATAGACTGGTTACTCCCTTTGTCATCCACTATATGGTTACTTCCCTGTGGGGATGTAAACCACCCTGTTTGAAGTTTTTTAGCTAAACAACAATGTGAAGATGTATTTTCAGGGTTTCTATCAGTAAGTTTTAGTTTAGAGCAGTGGGAATTGTCCACTGAACCTATTTGTAGTGATGGAAATGCCAGACAGGGATCCTGTCTCAGAAAAGCCATAGCTGGGCAAAAGCTTTGTCCATATGGCTGGAAGAGAGAACAGGGATGCTGTTTCTCTTGGGTTGGAGCAGGGCAGGGATGCTGTCCTATGAGCTCCACACTAGCGCAGGGATGCTGTCTTAAGTGTTGTGAGGCAGTGCAGAGTTTCTGCACTAATGTTTCTCTGGGAGGGTTGGAGGGATGCTCCATGTTAACTAAAATGGTGCTCTTTTTCTCACCAATGTTAGTTATCCCACAGAGAGGTACTTCTACCTCAGGGAGTCCAGCTTTGTCAGCTGATGATTCCCTTAGAACAGGTGCCACCCCAGGAGAGGTTTCTCCCACCACATGAATGATATCCTGAATGGTAGGGTGGTTAGGGGATACTGTGATACCCTTTTTACCTGTTGATGGAGAGGGATCCTGAGTTTTCAGGCCTTCTCTCCTGTGCTTTTTCATTTCAGTAGAAATGAGAGGGAACAATTCCTCTGGGATGCCCAGCATGGCTGCATGGGCATAAAACTCTACATCAGACCAACCTGAGGCCTCTAGGTCATTACCTAAGAGACAATCTACAGGTAAGCTAGGTGATACCACCACCTGCTTAGGGCCAGTAACTCCACCCCAACTAAACTGAATTATAGCTAAGGGAAGAAACTTAGTGGAGTTATGGACATCAATAATCTTATACTGTTGTCCAATGATGTGTTGATCAATATGCACTAGGTTTTCAGTCACCAAAGTGATACTGACACCTGTGTCCCTGTAGGCCAAGGCCTCAACACCATTTATTGAAACTGTCTGCCTGTACTTATCCATTGTAAGGGGACAAGCAGCCAGTGTGGCAAGGCCAATGCCACTAGGTGTGACAGAAACTGTCTTGGGACTGACTACCCCAGTTTCTACTATGGACCCATAAGTGAACCCAACTACACCCTTAACTTGACTGTTGCCAGCAGTCCCACCACTAGTACCACTACTGCTCGGGGCACTAGAGCTTGATGTATTAGTGGTGGTAGGCTCAGGGGGTTTACCTGGACAGGACTTATCCCCTGGCCTATGGCCTCTGTTTTTACACACAAAGCACCAAGGCTTTTTAATGTGTGCAGGTTGAGAAGAAGAGGAAGAATTTGTTTTATCCCCACCCTCTGAAGAGTGTTTAAGATTTGAAGTGGGATCTTTGGTTTTACCCTTATCCCCATGCTTATCTTGCGATTTTTCACCATCTTTCTTCTTGCCATCCTTGTCACCACCTGTATGAACTTTTCTGTTCACCCTTGTTCTGACCCATTTGTCTGCTTTCTTTCCCAATTCTTGGGGAGAGGTCAGATCAGAGTCCACCAGGTACTGGTGCAACAAATCAGACACACAATTATTAAGAATATGGTCTCTCAGGATCAAGTTATACAGGCTGTCATAATCAGTAACTTTACTGCCATGTAACCACCCCTCCAACGCCTTCACTGAATGGTCAATGAAATCAACCTAGTCTTGTGAAGACTCCTTTTTGGTCTCTCTGAACTTTATCCTGTACTGTTCAGTGGTTAAGCCATAACCATCCAGGAGTGCATTCTTAAGAATTTTGAAATCATTGGCTTCACTCTCCTTCACAGTAAGGAGCCTATCCCTACCTTTTCCACTAAATGATAGCCATAGGATAGCAGCCCACTGCCTTTGAGGGACATCCTGTACAACACAGGCCCTCTCAAGTGCAGCAAACCACTTGTTAATGTCATCCCCCTCCTTATAAGGGGGAACTATCTTGTGCAGATTCCTAGAATCATGCTCTTTTGTAGGATGACTATTGGGAATACTGCTGCTGCCACCATGGGTTTCTAAACCCAATTTCTGTCTCTCCTTCTCTACTTCTAAGGACTGTCTATCCAGATCCAGCTGTTGCTTCTTGAGCTTCAGTCTGGTTTGTTCCACTCTCAATCTATTGAGCTCCCTTTCTAACATTCTGTCATCAGGGTTGGTGGGAGGGACATGTCTTGAAACAGAGGTATGATGAGAATTGACAGAAGGAGACCTATCCCTTACAGAAGGCACCCTAACAGCTTGGTTAACAGAAACATCACTTCTACTGTGGTGAGAAGGAATACTCTTGTTAAGATGTGAGACAACACTATCTGTATGGTGTGACTCAACCTCAGTACCAACTATGCTAGGCTGTCTAGTATTGGGCAGGCTAGGAAGTTTCTTTCCTGAATCTTTCCTAGGGGGGTCCCTGGATCAGATTGGGAACCATTAGCTACTTTTTCAACAGATGGGGCCCTTCTGGCCTTATCTTGTTCTCTAAGCATGTTAAGCAATAATTCCAAAGAAGGATTCTTCCCTACTGTAGGAAAGTACCATCTTGTCTGGCATGTTACCCCCATTTTTCACTGTATATATGTTGTTTTAGTTGTATGTGTCACTGGGACCCTGGTAACCCAGGGCCCCAGTGCTCATAAGTGTGCCTGAATGTGTTACCTGTGTAGTGACTAACTGTCTCACTGAGGCTCTGCTAATCAGAACCTCAGTGGTTATGCTCTCTCATTTCTTTCCAAATTGTCACTAACAGGCTAGTGACCATTTTACCAATTTACATTGGCTTACTGGAACACCCTTATAATTCCCTAGTATATGGTACTGAGGTACCCAGGGTATTGGGGTTCCAGGAGATCCCTATGGGCTGCAGCATTTCTTTTGCCACCCATAGGGAGCTCTGACAATTCTTACACAGGCCTGCCACTGCAGCCTGAGTGAAATAACGTCCACGTTATTTCACAGCCATTTTACACTGCACTTAGGTAACTTATAAGTCACCTATATGTCTAACCTTTACCTGGTAAAGGTTAGGTGCAAAGTTACTAAGTGTGAGGGCACCCTGGCACTAGCCAAGGTGCCCCCACATGGTTCAGAGCCAATTCCCTGAACTTTGTGAGTGCGGGGACACCATTACAAGCGTGCACTACATATAGGTCACTACCTATATGTAGCTTCACAATGGTAACTCCGAATATGGCCATGTAACATGTCTATGATCATGGAATTGCCCCCTCTATGCCATCCTGGCATAGTTGGCACAATCCCATGATCCCAGTTGTCTGTAGCACAGACCCAGGTACTACCAAACTGCCCTTCCTGGGGTTTCACTGCAGCTGCTGTTGCTGCCAACCCCTCAGACAGGCATCTGCCCTCCTGGGGTCCAGCCAGGCCTGGCCCAGGATGGCAGAACAAAGAACTTCCTCTGAGAGAGGGTGTGACACCCTCTCCCTTTGGAAAATGGTGTGAAGGCAGGGGAGGAGTAGCCTCCCCCAGCCTCTGGAAATGCTTTGTTGGGCACAGATGTGCCCAATTCTGCATAAGCCAGTCTACACCGGTTCAGGGGACCCCTTAGCCCTGCTCTGGCGCGAAACTGGACAAAGGAAAGGGGAGTGACCACTCCCCTGACCTGCACCTCCTCTGGGAGGTGTCCAGAGCTCCTCCAGTGTGCTCCAGACCTCTGCCATCTTGGAAACAGAGGTGCTGCTGGCACACTGGACTGCTCTGAGTGACCAGTGCCACCAGGGGACGTCAGAGACTCCTTGTGATAGGCTCCTTCAGGTGTTGCTAGCCTATCCTCTCTCCTAGGTAGCCAAACCCTCTTTTCTGGCTATTTAGGGTCTCTGTCTCTGGGGAAACTTTAGATAACGAATGCAAGCGCTCAGCCGAGTTCCTCTGCATCTCTCTCTTCACCTTCTGCCAAGGAATCGACTGCTGACCGCGCTGGAAGCCTGCAACACTGCAACATAGTAGCAAAGACGACTACTGCAACTCTGTAACGCTGATCCTGCCGCCTTCTTGACTGTTTTCCTGGTGGTGCATGCTGTGGGGGTAGTCTGCCTCCTCTCTGCACTAGAAGCTCCGAAGAAATCTCCTGTGGGTCGACGGAATCTTCCCCCTGCAACCGCAGGCACCAAAAAGCTGCATTACCGGTCCCTTGGGTCTCCTCTCAGCACAACGAGCGAGGTCCCTCGAATCCAGCAACTCTGTCCAAGTGGCCCCCACAGTCCAGTGACTCTTCAGTCCAAGTTTGGTGGAGGTAAGTCCTTGCCTCACCTCGCTAGACTGCATTGCTGGGAACCACGACTTTTGCAGCTACTCCGGCCTCCGTGCACTTCCGGCGGAAATCCTTTGTGCACAGTCCAGCCTGGGTCCACGGCACTCTAACCTGCATTGCACGACCTCCTAAGTTGTTCTCCGGCGATGTGGGACTTCTTTGTGCGACTTCGGGCGAGCACTGTTTCACGCATCCTTGTAGTGCCTGTTTCTGGCACTTCTCCGGGTGCTACCTGCTGCTGAGAGGGCTCCTTGTCTTGCTCGATCTCCCCTCTCTCTCCTGGTCCAATTTGCGACCTCCTGGTCCCTCCAGGGCCACAGCAGCGTCCAAAAACACTAACCGTACGATTTGCAGCTAGCAAGGCTTGTTGGCGTTCTTTCGGCGGGAAAACACTTTTGCACGACTCTCCATGGCAAGAGGGATCTGTCCACCAAAGGGGAAGTCTCTATCCCTTTTCGTTCCTGCAGAAACCGCAGCTTCTTCTGTCCAGTAGAAGCTTCTTTGCACCCGCAGCTGGCATTTCCTGGGCATCTGCCCATCTCCGACTTACTTGTGACTTTTGGACTTGGTCCCCTTGTTCCACAGGTACCCTAGATTGGAAATCCACAGTTGTTGCATTGTTGGTTTGTGTCTTTCCTGCATTATTCCTCTAACACGACTTATTTGTCCTTAGGGGAACTTTAGTGCACTTTGCACTCACTTTTCAGGGTCTTGGGGAGGGTTATTTTTCTAACTCTCACTATTTTCTAATAGTCCCAGCGACCCTCTACAAGGTCACATAGGTTTGGGGTCCATTCGTGGTTCGCATTCCACTTTTGGAGTATATGGTTTGTGTTGCCCCTATCCCTATGTTTCCCCATTGCATCCTATTGTAACTATACATTGTTTGCACTGTTTTCTAAGACTATACTGCATATTTTTGCTATTGTGTATATATATCTTGTGTATATTTCCTATCCTCTCACTGAGGGTACACTCTAAGATACTTTGGCATATTGTCATAAAAATAAAGTACCTTTATTTTTAGTATAACTGTGTATTATGTTTTCTCATGATATTGTGCAAGTGACACTTGTGGTACTGTAGTAGCTTCACACGTCTCCTAGTTCAGCCTAAGCTGCTCTGCTAAGCTACTATTATCTATCAGCCTAAGCTGCTAGACACCCTATACACTAATAAGGGATAACTGGGCCTGGTGCAAGGTGCAAGTACCCCTTGGTACTCACTACAAGCCAGTCCAGCCTCCTACATTGGTTGTGCAGCGGTGGGATAAGTGCTTTGAGACTACTTACCACTCTTGTCATTGTACTTTTCATAAGAGAAAAATATACAAAACAAGGTCAGTGTATATACACATAGCCAAAAAGTTTTGCATTTCCTCTTTTCACTCTTTTCTAAGTGCTGAAAAGTACTTCTAAACTTTCTAAAAAGTACTAAAAAGTTTTAAAAGTTTTTTTTCTCTGTCTTTCTAAAAGCTCTGACAAAGTTTTTTCTCTTTTTCTATCACTTTAACTCTCTCTAAAAATGTCTGGCACAGGCCAAAATGTTGATCTGTCCAAACTTGCATATGATCACCTTAGCTGGAAAGGAGCAAGGAGTCTCTGCATAGAGAGAGGTTTGAGTGTAGGGAAGAATCCTTCCTTGGAACTGTTACTTAACATGCTTAGAGAACATGATAAGGCTAAAAGTGCCCCATCTGTTGAAAAAGTAGCTAATGGTTCTCAATCTGATCCAGGGACTCCCCCAGGAAAAGATTCAGGAAAGAAACTTCCAAGCCTGCCCATTACTAGACAGTCTAGCATAGTTGGTAATGATAATGAGCCACACCATACAAATAGTGTTGTCTCACATCATAGCAAAAGCATTTATTCTCACCATACTGGTAGTGATGTTTCTGTTAGCCAAGCTGTTAGGGTGGCTTCTGTAAGGGACAGGTCTCCTTCTGTTCATTCCCATCATACCTCTGTATCTAGGAATGCCCCTCCCACCAACCCTGATGACAGAATGTTAGAGAGGGAACTCAATAAGTTGAGAGTGGAACAAACCAGACTGAAGCTTAAAAAGCAACAGCTGGATTTGGATAGACAGTCTTTTGAACTAGAGAAGGAAAGACAGAAGTTGGGTTTAGATACCCATGGTGGCAGCAGCAGTATTCCCCATAGTCATCCTGCAAAAGAGCATGATTCCAGGAATCTGCACAAGATAGTTCCCCCTTATAAGGAGGGGGATGACATTAACAAGAGGTTTGCTGCACTTGAGAGGGCCTGTGTTGTACAGGATGTCCCTCAAAGGCAGTGGGCTGCTATCCTATGGCTATCATTTAGTGGAAAAGGTAGGGATAGGCTCCTTACTGTGAAAGAAAATGATGCCAAAAATTTCCAAGTTCTTAAGAATGCACTCCTGGATGGTTATGGCTTAACCACTGAACAATACAGGATAAAGTTCAGAGAGACCAAAAAGGAGTCTTCACAAGACTGGGTTGATTTCATTGACCATTCAGTGAAGGCCTTGGAGGGGTGGTTACATGGCAGTAAAGTTACTGATTATGACAGCCTGTATAACTTGATCCTGAGAGAGCATATTCTTAATAATTGTGTGTCTGATTTGTTGCACCAGTACTTGGTGGACTCTGATCTGACCTCTCCCCAAGAATTGGGAAAGAAGGCAGACAAATGGGTCAGAACAAGGGTGAACAGAAAAGTTCATACAGGGGGTGACAAAGATGGCAACAAAAAGAAGGATGGTAAGCCTTCTGACAAGGGTGGGGACAAATCTAAAAATGAGTCTTCATCAGGCCCACAAAAACACTCTGGTGGGGGAGGTGGGCCCAAATCCTCTTTTAATCAGAACAAGGAAAAGAAACCATGGTGCTATTTAAGTAAAATAAAAGGCCATTGGACAACAGATCCCAGTTGTCCAAAGAAAAGCACCAATGCTCCTACCACTACAACCCCTACTGCTACCCCTAGTGTCCCTACTAATAGCAGTGGTGGTGGGAGCAAACCTACTAATAGCCAATCCAAGGGAGTAGCTGGGCTCACTATTGGTAACTTAGTTGGGGTTGGCCTTGTTAGGGAGGCCACAGAGGCTGTGTTAGTCTCTGAGGGGGCTATTGATTTAGCCACCTTAGTTGCTTTTCCCCTTAATATGGATAAGTACAAGCAGCTACCCCTAATAAATGGTGTTGAGGTTCAGGCCTACAGGGAAACTGGTGCCAGTGTGACTATGGTCATAGAGAAACTGGTCCACCCTGAACAACACCTACTTGGTCACCAGTACCAAGTAACCGATGCTCACAACAACACACTTAGCCACCCCATGGCTGTTGTTAATCTCAACTGGGGGGGGTTACTGGTCCAAAGAAAGTTGTGGTAGCTTCAGATTTACCTGTAGACTGTCTATTAGGGAATGATTTGGAGACATCAGCTTGGTCAGATGTGGAGTTGGAGGCCCATGCAGCAATGCTGGGCATCCCAGGGCATATTTTTGCTTTGACAAGGGCTCAGGCCAAAAAGCAAAAAGGACAGGGAAGCTTGGATCCTGGAACAATGGACCAAGTGCTCCCTAAAGCTAGGGCTAGTAGAAGCAAACCACTTCCTACTATCCCTCCCTCTACAGTGGATTCAACTTCTGAGGAAGAAGAATTCCCTCCCTGTGCAGAACCTACACCAGAGGAGCTGGAAGCAGACACTGCTGAGCTTTTGGGTGAAGGGGGGCCTGCCAGAGAGGAGCTGAGTGTGGCACAGCAAACCTGTCCCACATTAGAGGGTCTCAGACAGTAAGCTGTCAAACAGGCTAATGGGGATGTCAGTGACTCTCACAGAGTTTACTGGGAGGACAACCTATTGCACACTGAGCATAGGGATCCTAAACCTGGAGCTGCCAGGAGATTAGTGCTTCCTCAGGAGTACAGAAAGTTCCTCCTAACCCTGGCACATGACATTCCCCTAGCTGGGCATCTAGGACAAATGAAAACTTGGGACAGGCTTGTTCCCCTGTTTCATTGGCCTAGAATGTCTGAGGACACAAAGGAATTTTGTAAGTCCTGTGAAACCTGTCAAGCCAGTGGCAAGACAGGTGGCACCCCAAAGGCACCCCTTATCCCACTGCCTGTGGTTTGGGTTCCCTTTGAAAGGGTAGGGGTTGACATAGTTGGCCCCCTTGACCCCCCTACTGCTTCAGGCAATAGGTTTATCTTGGTGGTAGTGGACCATGCCACAAGATACCCTGAAGCAATTCCTTTAAGGACCACTACAGCACCTGCAGTGGCAAAGGCCCTCCTGGGAATATTTTCTAGGGTGGGCTTCCCAAAGGAAGTAGTATCAGACAGGGGAAGCAATTTCATGTCTGCATACTTAAAGGCCATGTGGAAGGAGTGTGGTGTAACTTACAAGTTCACAACACCCTATCATCCACAAACAAATGGACTGGTGGAGAGATTTAATAAAACTCTCAAAGGCATGATTATGGGTCTCCCTGAAAAACTCCGCAGGAGATGGGATATCCTTCTACCATGCCTCCTTTTTGCCTACAGGGAGGTACCCCAGAAAGGAGTGGGCTTCAGCCCCTTTGAACTTCTTTTTGGACACCCTGTTAGGGGTCCACTCACACTTGTAAAGGAGGGTTGGGAACAACCTTTAAAAGCTCCTAAGCAGGATACTGTGGATTATGTACTTGGCCTCAGATCAAGGATGGCTGAGTACATGAAAAAGGCCAGCAAAAACCTTCAGGCCAGCCAAGAGCTCCAGAAGCAATGGCATGATCAGGAGGCTGTTTTGGTTCAGTACCAACCAGGGCAGAAAGTGTGGGTCTTGGAGCCTGTGGCCCCAAGAGCACTCCAAGATAAATGGAGTGGACCCCAAACAATTGTTGAAAAGAAGGGAGAAGTCACCTATTTAGTTGACTTAGGCACTGCCAGGAGTCCCCTTAGGGTGCTCCATGTCAACCACCTAAAACCCTACTATGACAGGGCTGATCTCACCTTGCTCATGGCAACTGATGAGGGACAGGAAGAAGACAGTGATCCTCTACCTGATCTCTTCTCTTTCACAGAACAAGATGCTCTTGTGGAAGGTGAAGTTTTGGCTGATTGGCTTACTGCTGAGCAGAAAGACCATTGCATAAATCTCCTAGATCAATTCTCTGAACTCTTCTCTACTGTGCCAGGTACCACTTCTTGGTGTGAGCACACTATAGATACTGGAGACAGTTTACCTGTCAAAAGTAAGATCTATAGGCAGCCTGACCATGTCAGGGACTGCATAAAGCAAGAGATCCAGAAAATGTTGGAACTAGGAGCGGTTGAGCACTCTGAAAGTCCATGGGCTTCCCCTGTGGTACTTGTACCAAAACCCCATTCCAAAGATGGAAAGAAGGAAATGCGGTTTTGTGTAGACTATAGAGGTCTCAACTTGGTAACCAAAACTGATGCTCACCCTATACCCAGGGCAGATGAGCTCATAGATACACAGGCATCTGCCAAGTATCTAAGCACTTTTGATTTGACTGCAGGGTATTGGCAGATCAAATTGTCAGAAGATGCTAAACCTAAAACTGCATTTTCAACCATTAGAGGACATTACCAGTTTACTGTAATGCCTTTTGGTTTGAAAAATGCACCTGCCACTTTTCAAAGGTTGGTGAACACAGTCCTGCAAGGGCTGGAAGCTTTCAGTGCAGCATATTTGGACGATATAGCTGTCTTTAGCTCCAGCTGGGATGATCACCTGGTCCACCTATGGAAAGTTTTGGAGGCCCTGCAGAAGGCAGGCCTCACTATCAAGGCTTCAAAGTGCCAGATAGGGCAGGGGAAGGTGGTTTATCTGGGACACCTTGTTGGTGGGGAACAGATTGCACCACTTCAGGGGAAAATCCAAACAATTATTGATTGGGTTCCCCCTACCACTCAGACTCAGGTGAGAGCCTTCCTAGGCCTCACTGGGTATTACAGGAGGTTCATTAAGAACTATGGCTCCATTGCAGCCCCTCTTAATGACCTCACATCCAAGAAAATGCCTAAAAAGGTATTATGGACAGCAAACTGTCAGAAAGCTTTTGAGGAGCTGAAGCAGGCCATGTGCTCTGCACCTGCCCTGAAAAGCCCTTGTTACTCTAAAAAATTCTATGTCCAAACTGATGCATCTGAATTAGGAGTAGGGGCAGTCCTATCACAACTTAATTCTGAGGGCCAGGATCAACCTGTTGCTTTTATTAGTAGGAGGTTGACCCCTAGAGAAAAGCGTTGGTCTGCCATTGAGAGGGAGGCCTTTGCTGTGGTCTGGGCTCTGAAGAAGTTGAGGCCATACCTGTTTGGCACTCACTTCATTGTTCAGACAGACCACAAACCTCTACTTTGGCTAAAACAAATGAAAGGTGAAAATCCTAAATTGTTGAGGTGGTCCATATCCCTACAGGGAATGGACTATACAGTGGAACATAGACCTGGGAGTAGCCACTCCAATGCAGATGGACTCTCCAGATATTTCCACTTAGACAATGAAGACTCATCAGGTCATGGCTAGTCTTATTGTCCTTCGTTTGGGGGGGGGTTGTGTAGGAAAGTACCATCTTGCCTGGCATGTTACCCCCATTTTTCACTGTATATATGTTGTTTTAGTTGTATGTGTCACTGGGACCCTGGTAACCCAGGGCCCCAGTGCTCATAAGTGTGCCTGAATGTGTTACCTGTGTAGTGACTAACTGTCTCACTGAGGCTCTGCTAATCAGAACCTCAATGGTTATGCTCTCTCATTTCTTTCCAAACTGTCACTAACAGGCAAGTGACCATTTTACCAATTTACATTGGCTTACTGGAACACCCTTATAATTCCCTAGTATATGGTACTGAGGTACCCAGGGTATTGGGGTTCCAGGAGATCCCTATGGGCTGCAGCATTTCTTTTGCCACCCATAGGGAGCTCTGACAATTCTTACACAGGCCTGCCACTGCAGCCTGAGTGAAATAACGTCCACGTTATTTCACAGCCATTTTACACTGCACTTAAGTAACTTATAAGTCACCTATATGTCTAACCTTTACCTGGTAAAGGTTAGGTGCAAAGTTACTTAGTGTGAGGGCACCCTGGCACTAGCCAAGGTGCCCCCACATGGTTCAGAGCCAATTCCCTGAACTTTGTGAGTGCGGGGACACCATTACACGCGTGCACTACATATAGGTCACTACCTATATGTAGCTTCACAATGGTAACTCCGAATATGGCCATGTAACATGTCTATGATCATGGAATTGCCCCCTCTATGCCATCCTGGCATAGTTGGCACAATCCCATGATCCCAGTGGTCTGTAGCACAGACCCTGGTACTGCCAAACTGCCCTTCCTGGGGTTTCACTGCAGCTGCTGCTGCTGCCAACCCCTCAGACAGGCATCTGCCCTCCTGGGGTCCAGCCAGGCCTGGCCCAGGATGGCAGAACAAAGGACTTCCTCTGAGAGAGGGTGTTACACTCTCTCCCTTTGGAAAATGGTGTGAAGGCAGGGGAGGAGTAGCCTCCCCCAGCCTCTGGAAATGCTTTGTTGGGCACAGAGGTGCCCAATTCTGCATAAGCCATTCTACACCGGTTCAGGGGACCCCTTAGCCCTGCTCTGGCGCGAAACTGGACAAAGGAAAGGGAAGTGACCACTCCCCTGACCTGCACCTCCCCTGGGAGGTGTCCAGAGCTCCTCCAGTGTGCTCCAGACCTCTGCCATCTTGGAAACAGAGGTGCTGCTGGCACACTGGACTGCTCTGAGTGGCCAGTGCCACCAGGTGACGTCAGTGACTCCTTGTGATAGGCTCCTTCAGGTGTTGCTAGCCTATCCTCTCTCCTAGGTAGCCAAACCCTCTTTTCTGGCTATTTAGGGTCTCTGTCTCTGGGGAAACTTTAGATAACGAATGCAAGAGCTCAGCGAGTTCCTCTGCATCTCTCTCTTCACCTTCTGCCAAGGAATAGACTGCTGACCGCGCTGGAAGCCTGCAACACTGCAACATAGTAGCAAAGACGACTACTGCAACTCTGTAACGCTGATCCTGCCGCCTTCTCGACTGTTTTCCTGGTGGTGCATGCTGTGGGGGTAGTCTGCCTCCTCTCTGCACTAGAAGCTCCGAAGAAATCTCCCGTGGGTCGACGGAATCTTCCCCCTGCAACCGCAGGCACCAAAAAGCTGCATTACCGGTCCCTTGGGTCTCCTCTCAGCACGACGAGCGAGGTCCCTCGAATCCAGCAACTCTGTCCAAGTGGCCCCCACAGTCCAGTGACTCTTCAGTCCAAGTTTGGTGGAGGTAAGTCCTTGCCTCACCTCGCTAGACTGCATTGCTGGGAATCACGACTTTTGCAGCTACTCCGGCCTCCGTGCACTTCCGGCGGAAATCCTTTGTGTACAGTCCAGCCTGGGTCCACAGCACTCAAACCTACATTGCACGACCTCCTAAGTTGTTCTCCGGCGACGTGGGACTTCTTTGTGCGACTTCGGATGAGTACTGTTTCACGCATCCTTGTAGTGCCTGTTTCTGGCACTTCTCCGGGAGCTACCTGCTGCTAAGAGGGCTCCTTGTCTTGCTCGACGACCCCTCTCTCTCCTGGTCCAATTTGCAACCTCCTGGTCCCTCCTGGGCCACAGCAGCGTCCAAAAACGCTTACCGCACGATTTGCAGCTAGCAAGGCTTGTTGGCATTCCTTCGGCAGTAATACACTTCTGCACGACTGTCCACGGCAAGAGGGATCCGTCTACCAAAGAGGAAGTCTCTATCCCTTTTCGTTCCTGCAGAAACCGCAGCTTCTTCTGTCCAGTAGAAGCTTCTTTGCACCCGCAGCTGGCATTTTCTGGGCATCTGCCCATCTCCGACTTGCTTGTGACTTTTGGACTTGGTCCCCTTGTTCCACAGGTACCCTAGATTGGAAATCCACAGTTGTTGCATTGTTGGTTTGTGTCTTTCCTGCATTATTCCTCTAACACGACTTCTTTGTCCTTAGGGGAACTTTAGTGCACTTTGCACTCACTTTTCAGGGTCTTGGGGAGGGTTATTTTTCTAACTCTCACTATTTTCTAATAGTCCCAGCGACCCTCTACAAGGTCACATAGGTTTGGGGTCCATTCGTGGTTCGCATTCCACTTTTGGAGTATATGGTTTGTGTTGCCCCTATCCCTATGTTTCCCCATTGCATCCTATTGTAACTATACATTGTTTGCACTGTTTTCTAAGACTATACTGCATATTTTTGCTATTGTGTATATATATCTTGTGTATATTTCCTATCCTCTCACTGAGGGTACACTCTAAGATACTTTGGCATATTGTCATAAAAACAAAGTACATTTATTTTTAGTATAACTGTGTATTGTGTTTTCTTATGATATTGTGCAAGTGACACTTGTGGTACTGTAGTAGCTTCACACGTCTCCTAGTTCAGCCTAAGCTGCTCTGCTAAGCTACCATTATCTATCAGCCTAAGCTGCTAGACACCCTATACACTAATAATGGATAACTGGGCCTGGTGCAATGTGCAAGTACCCCTTGGTACTCACTACAAGCCAGTCCAGCCTCCTACACCTACACTCAAACCTCTCTCTATGCAGAGACTCCTTGCTCCTTTCCAGCTAAGGTGATCATATGCAAGTTTGGACAGATCAACATTTTGGCCTGTGCCAGACATTTTTAGAGAGAGTTTAAGTGACAGAAAAAGAGAAAAAAGTTTTCAGAACTTTTAGAAAGACAGAAAAAAACTTTTTAAACTTTTAAGAACTTTTTAGAAAGTTTAGAGGTACTTTTCAGCACTTTAGAAATGAGGTGAGAAAAGAAATGCAAAACTTTTTGGTTAGGTGTACATACACTGAACTTGTTTTGTATATTTTTCTCTTATGAAAAGTACAATGACAAAAGTGGTAAGTAGTCTCAAAGCACTTATCCCACCGCTGCACAACCAATGTAGGAGGCTGGACTGGCTTGTAGTGAGTACCTAGGGGTACTTACACCTTGCACCAGGCCCAGTTATCCCTTATTAGTGTATAGGGTGTCTAGCAGCTTAGGCTGATAGATAATGGTAGCTTAGCAGAGCAGCTTAGGCTGAACTAGGAGACGAGTGAAGCTCCTACAGTACCACTAGTGTCATATGCACAATATCATAAGAAAACACAATACACAGATATACTAAAAATAAAGGTACTTTATTTTTATGACAATATGCCAAAAGTATCTCAGTGAGTACCCTCAGTATGAGGATAGCAAATATACACAAGATATATGTACACAATACCAAAATATGCAGTAATAGTATTAGAAAACAGTGCAAACAATTTATAGTTACAATAGGATGCAATGGGGACACATAGGGATAGGGGCAACACAAACCATATACTCCAAAAGTGGAATGCGAACCACGAATGGACTCCAAACCTATGTGACCTTGTAGAGGGTCGCTGGGACTATTAGAAAATAGTAAGGGTTAGAAAAATAGCCCACCCCAAGACCCTGAAAAGTGAGTGCAAAGTGCACTAAAGTTCCCCAAAGGACATAGAAGTCGTGATAGGGGAATTCTGCAGGAAAGACACAAATCAGCAATGCAACAACAATGGATTTCCAGTCGAGGGTACCTGTGGAACAAGGGGACCAAGTCCAAAAGTCACAAGCAAGTCGGAGATGGGCAGATGCCCAGGAAATGCCAGCTGTGGGTGCAAAGAAGCTGCTACTGGACAGTAGAAGCTCAAGATTCTGCAGGAACGACAAGGGCTAGGAACTTTCCCTTTGGAGGACGGATCCCCCACGCTATGGAGAGTCGTGCAGAAGTGTTTTCCTGAAGAAAGACCGCCAACAAGCCTTGCTAGCTGCAAATCGTGCTGATAGGGTTTTTGGATGCTGCTGTGGCCCAGGAGGGAACAGGATGTCGCCAATTGCGTCTGGCGACAGAGGGGGTGTCGAGCAAGACAATGAGCCCTCTCAAAAACAGGCAGCTCCTGCAGAAGTGCCAGAACATGCACTACAAAGTGGAGAGAAATGGTGCTCACCCGAAGTCGCACAAAGGAGTCCCACGTCGCCGGAGGACAACTTAGGAGGTCGTGCAATGCAGGTTAGAGTGCCGTGGACCCAGGCTGGACTGTGCACAAAGGATTCCCGCCGGAAGTGCACGGAGGCCTGAGTAGCTGCAAAAGTCACGGTTCCCAGCAATGCAGTCTGGCGTGGGGAGGCCAGGACTTACCTCCACCAAACTTGGACTGAAGAGTCACTGGTCTGTGGGAGTCACTTGGACAGAGTTGCTGGAAACAAGGGACCTCACTCGTCATGCTGAGAGGAGACCCAGGGTACCGGTGATGCAGTTCTTTGGTGCCTGCGGTTGCAGGGGGACGATTCCGTCGACCCACGGGAGATTTCTTCAGAGCTTCTAGTGCAGAGAGGAGGCAGACTACCCCCACAGCATGCACCACCAGGAAAACAGTCGAGAAGGCGGCAGGATCAGCGTTACAGAGTTGCAGTAGTCGTCTTTGCTACTTTGTTGAAGTTTTGCAGGCTTCCAGCGCGGTCAGCAGTCGATTCCTTGGCAGAAGGTGAAGAGAGAGATGCAGAGGAACTCGGATGAGCTCTTGCATTCGTTATCTAATGAAATGCCCAAAGCAGAGACCCTAAATAGCCAGAAAAGAGGGTTTGGCTACTTAGGAGAGAAGACAGGCTAGCAACACCTGAAGGAGCCTATCAGAAGGAGTCTCTGACGTCACCTGATGGCACTGGCCACTCAGAGCAGTCCAGTGTGCCAGCAGCACCTCTGTTTCCAAGATGGCAGAGGTCTGGAGCACACTGGAGGAGCTCTGGGCACCTCCCAGGGGAGGTACAGGTCAGGAGAGTGGTCACTCCCCTTTCCTTTGTCCAGTTTCGCGCCAGAGCAGGGCTAAGGGGTCCCTGAACCGGTGTAGAGATGGCTTATGCAGAAATGGGCACCATGTGTGCCCATGAAAGCATTTCCAGAGGCTGGGGGAGGCTACTCCTCCCCTGCCTTCACACCATTTTCCAAAGGGAGAGGGTGTAACACCCTCTCTCAGAGGAAGTCCTTTGTTCTGCCATCCTGGGCCAGGCCTGGCTGGACCCCAGGAGGGCAGAAGCCTGTCTGAGGGGTTGGCAGCAGCAGCAGCTGCAGTGAAACCCCTGGAAAGGCAGTTTGGCAGTACCAAGGTCTGTGCTACAGACCACTGGGATCATGGGATTGTGCCAACTATGCCAGGATGGCATAGAGGGGGCAATTCCATGATCATAGACATGTTACATGGCCATATTCGGAGTTACCATTGTGAAGCTATATATAGGTAGTGACCTATATGTAGTGCACACGTGTAATGGTGTCCCCGCACTCACAAAGTCCCGGGTATTGGCCCTGAACAATGTGGGGGCACCTTGGCTAGTGCCAGGGTGCCCTCACACTAAGTAACTTTGCACCTAACCTTTACCAGGTAAAGGTTAGACATATAGGTGACTTATAAGTTACATAAGTGCAGTGTAAAATGGCTGTGAAATAACCTGGATGTTATTTCACTCAGGCTGCAGTGGCAGGCCTGTGTAAGAATTGTCAGAGCTCCCTATGGGTGGCAAAAGAAATGCTGCAGCCCATAGGGATCTCCTGGAACCCCAATACCCTGGGTACCTCAGTACCATATACTAGGGAATTATAAGGGTGTTCCAGTAAGCCAATATAAATTGGTAAAGTTGGTCACTAGCCTGTTAGTGACAATTTGAAAGAAATGAGAGAGCATAACCACTGAGGTTCTGGTTAGCAGAGCCTCAGTGAGACAGTTAGGCATCACACAGGGAACACATACCTATAGGCCACAAACTTATGAGCACTGGGGTCCTGGCTAGCAGGGTCCCAATGACACATAACAAACATACTGAAAACATAGGGTTTTCACTATGAGCACTGGGTCCTGGCTAGCAGGATCCCAGTGAGACAGTGAAAACACCCTGACATACACTCACAAACAGGCCTAAAGTGGGGGTAACAAGGCTAGAAAGAGGCTACTTTCTCAGACAACACCCCCCCCCAAACGAAGGACAATAAGGCTAACCTTGGCCAGTTGAGACTTTATTGTCTAAGTGGTGATAAGTAGAGAGTAGCTCTGCAATAGACTGGTTACTCCCTTTATCATCCACTATATGGTTACTTCCCTGTGGGGATGTAAACCACCCTGTTTGAAGTTTTTTAGCTAAGCAACAATGTGAAGATGTATTTTCAGAGTTTCTATCAGTACGTTTTAGTTTAGAGCAGTGGGAATTGTCCACTGAACCTATTTGTAGTGATGGAAATGCCAGGCAGGGATGCTGTCTCAGAAAAGCCATAGCTGGGCAAAAGCTTTGTCCATATGGCAGGGAGAGAGAACAGGGATGCTGTTTCTCTTGAGTTGGAGCAGGGCAGGGATGCTGTCCTATCAGCTCCACACTAGGGCAGGGATGCTGTCCTAAGTGTTGTGAGGCACTGCAGAGGTTCTGCACTAAAGTTTCTCTGGGAGGGTTGGAGGGATGCTCCATGTTAACTAAAATGGTGCTCTTTTTCTCACCTATGTTAGTTATCCCACAGAGAGGTACTTCTACCTCAGGGAGTCCAGCTTTGCCAGCTGATGATTCCCTTGGAACAGGTGCCACCCCAGGAGAGGTTTCTCCCACCACAGGAATGATATCCTGAATGGTAGGGTGGTTAGGGGATACTGTGATACCCTTTTTACCTGTTGATGGAGAGGGATCCTGAGTTTTCAGGCCTTCTCTCCTTTGCTTTTTCATTTCAGTAGAAATGAGAGGGAACAATTCCTCTGGGATGCCCAGCATGGCTGCATGGGCATAAAACTCTACATCAGACCAACCTGAGGCCTCTAGGTCATTACCTAAGAGACAATCTACAGGTAAGCTAGGTGATACCACCACCTGCTTAGGGCCAGTAACTCCACCCCAACTAAACTGAATTATAGATAAGGGAAGAAACTTAGTGGAGTTATGGACATCAATAATCTTATACTGTTGTCCAATGATGTGTTGATCAGGGTGCACTAGGTTTTCAGTCACCAAAGTGATACTGGCACCTGTGTCCCTGTAGGCCAAGGCCTCAACACCATTTATTGAAACTGTCTGCCTGTACTTATCCATTGTAAGGGGACAAGCAGCCAGTGTGGCAAGGCCAATGCCACTAGGTGTGACAGAAACTGTCTTGGGACTGACTACCCCAGTTTCTACTATGGACCCATAAGTGAACCCAACTACACCCTTAACTTGACTGTTGCCAGCAGTCCCACCACTAGTACCACTACTGCTAGGGGCACTAGAGCTTGATGTATTAGTGGTGGTAGGCTCAGGGGGTTTACCTGGACAGGACTTATCCCCTGGCCTATGGCCTCTGTTTTTACACACAAAGCACCAAGGCTTTTTAATGTGTGCAGGTTGAGAAGAAGAGGAAGAATTTGTATTATCCCCACCCTCTGAAGAGTGTTTAAGATTTGAAGTGGGATCTTTGGTTTTACCCTTATCCCCATGCTTATCTTGAGATTTTTCACCATCTTTCTTCTTGCCATCCTTGTCACCCCCTGTATGAACTTTTCTGTTCACCCTTGTTCTGACCCATTTGTCTGCTTTCTTTCCCAATTCTTGGGGAGAGGTCAGATCAGAGTCCACCAGGTACTGGTGCAACAAATCAGACACACAATTATTAAGAATATGCTCTCTCAGGCTCAAGATATACAGGCTGTCATAATCAGTAACTTTACTGCCATGTAACCACCCCTCCAAGGCCTTCACTGAATGGTCAATGAAATCAACCCAGTCTTGTGAAGACTCCTTTTTGGTCTCTCTGAACTTTATCCTGTACTGTTCAGTGGTTAAGCCATAACCATCCAGGAGTGCATTCTTAAGAATTTTGAAATCAGTGGCTTCACTTTCCTTCACAGTAAGGAGCCTATCCCTACCTTTTCCACTAAATGATAGCCATAGGATAGCAGCCCACTGCCTTTGAGGGACATCCTGTACAACACAGGCCCTCTCAAGTGCAGCAAACCACTTGTTAATGTCATCCCCCTCCTTATAAGGGGGAACTATCTTGTGCAGATTCCTAGAATCATCCTCTTTTGTAGGATGACTATTGGGAATACTGCTGCTGCCACCATGGGTTTCTAAACCCAATTTCTGTCTCTCCTTCTCTACTTCTAAGGACTGTCTATCCAAATCCAGCTGTTGCTTCTTGAGCTTCAGTCTGGTTTGTTCCACTCTCAATCTATTGAGCTCCCTTTCTAACATTCTGTCATCAGGGTTGGTGGGAGGGACATGTCTTGAAACAGAGGTAGGATGAGAATTGACAGAAGGAGACCTATCCCTTACAGAAGGCACCCTAACAGCTTGGTTAACAGAAACATCACTTCTACTGTGGTGAGAAGGAATACTCTTGTTAAGATGTGAGACAACACTATCTGTATGGTGTGACTCAACCTCAGTACCAACTAAGCTAGCCTGTCTAGTAATGGGCAGGCTAGGAAGTTTCTTTCCTGAATCTTTCCTAGGGGGGTCCCTGGATCAGATTGGGAACCATTAGCTATTTTTTCAACAGATGGGGCCCTTCTGGCCTTATCTTGTTCTCTAAGCATGTTTAGCAATAATTCCAAAGAAGGATTCTTCCCTACACTCAAACCTCTCTCTATGCAGAGACTCCTTGCTCCTTTCCAGCTAAGGTGATCATATGCAAGTTTGGACAGATCAACATTTTGGCCTGTGCCAGACATTTTTAGAGAGAGTTTAAGTGACAGAAAAAGAGAAAAAACTTTTAAGAACTTTTTAGAAAGTTTAGAGGTACTTTTCAGCACTTTAGAAAAGAGGTGAGAAAAGAAATGCAAAACTTTTTGGCTATGTGTATATACACTGAACTTGTTTTGTATATTTTTCTCTTATGAAAAGTACAATGACAAGAGTGGTAAGTAGTCTCAAAGTACTTATCCCACCGCTGCACAACCAATGTAGGAGGCTGGACTGGCTTGTAGTGCGTACCTAGGGGTACTTACACCTTGCACCAGGCCCAGTTATCCCTTATTAGTGTATAGGGTGTCTAGAAGCTTAGGCTGATAGATAATGATAGCTTAGCAGAGCAGCTTAGGCTGAACTAGGAGACGAGTGAAGCTCCTACAGTACCACTAGTGTCATATGCACAATATCATAAGAAAACACAATACACAGATATACTAAAAATAAAGGTACTTTATTTTTATGACAATATGCCAAAAGTATCTCAGTGAGTACCCTCAGTATGAGGATAGCAAATATACACAAGATATATGTACACAATACCAAAATATGCAGTAATAGTATAAGAAAACAGTGCAAACAATTTATAGTTACAATAGGATGCAATGGGGACACATAGGGATAGGGGCAACACAAACCATATACTCCAAAAGTGGAATGCGAACCACGAATGGACTCCAAACCTATGTGACCTTGTAGAGGGTCGCTGGGACTATTAGAAAATAGTAAGGGTTAGAAAAATAGCTCACCCCAAGACCCTGAAAAGTGAGTGCAAAGTGCACTAAAGTTCCCCAAAGGACATAGAAGTCGTGATAGGGGAATTCTGCAGGAAAGACACAAATCAGCAATGCAACAATGATGGATTTCCAGTCGAGGGTACCTGTGGAACAAGGGGACCAAGTCCAAAAGTCACAAGCAAGTCGGAGATGGGCAGATGCCCAGGAAATGCCAGCTGTGGGTGCAAAGAAGCTGCTACTGGTCAGTAGAAGCTCAAGATTCTGCAGGAACGACAAGGGCTAGGAACTTCCCCTTTGGAGGGCGGATCCCCCACGCTATGGAGAGTCGCGAAGAAGTGTTTTCCTGAAGAAAGACCGCCAACAAGCCTTGCTAGCTGCAAATCGTGCTGATAGGGTTTTTGGATGCTGCTGTGGCCCAGGAGGGAACAGGATGTAGCCAATTGCGTCTGGGGACAGAAGGGGCGTTGAGCAAGACAATGAGCCCTCTCAAAAGCAGGCAGCTCCCGCAGAAGTGCCAGAACAGGCACTACAAAGTGGAGAGTAATGGTGTTCCCCCCAAGTCGCACAAAGGAGTCCCACGTCGCCGGAGGACAACTTAGGAGGTCGTGCAATGCAGGTTAGAGTGCTGTGGACCCAGGCTGGACTGTGCACAAAGGATTTCCGCCGGAAGTGCACGGAGGCCGGAGTAGCTGCAAAAGTCACGGTTCCCAGCAATGCAGTCTGGCGTGGGCAGGCAAGGACTTACCTCCACCAAACTTGGACTGAAGAGTCACTGGTCTGTGGGAGTGACTTGGACAGAGTTGCTGGATTCAAGGGACCTCACTCGTCGTGCTGAGAGGAGACCCAGGGTACCGGTGATGCAGTTCTTTGGTGCCTGCGGTTGCAGGGGGACGATTCCGTCGACCCACGGGAGATTTCTTCAGAGCTTCTAGTGCAGAGAGGAGGCAGACTACCCCCACAGCATGCACCACCAGGAAAACAGTCGAGAAGGCGGCAGGATCAGCGTTACAGAGTTGCAGTAGTCGTCTTCGCTACTTTGTTGCAGTTTTGCAGGCTTCCAGCGCGGTCAGCAGTCGATTCCTTGGCAGAAGGTGAAGAGAGAGATGCAGAGGAACTCGGATGAGCTCTTGCATTCGTTATCTAAGGAAATCCTCAAAGCAGAGAACCTAAATAGCCAGAAAAGAGGGTTTGGCTACTTAGGAGAGAAGATAGGCTAGCAACACCTGAAGGAGCCTATCAGAAGGAGTCTCTGACGTCACCTGGTGGCACTGGCCACTCAGAGCAGTCCAGTGTGCCAGCAGCACCTCTGTTTCCAAGATGGCAGAGGTCTGGAGCACACTGGAGGAGCTCTGGACACCTCCCAGGGGAGGTGCAGGTCAGGGGAGTGGTCACTCCCCTTTCCTTTGTCCAGTTTTGCGCCAGAGCAGGGGCTAAGGGGTCCCTGAACCGGTGTAGACTGGCTTATGCAGAATTGGGCACATCTGTGCCCAAGAAAGCATTTCCAGAGGCTGGGGGAGGTTACTCCTCCCCTGCCTTCACACCATTTTCCAAAGGGAGAGGGTGTAACACCCTCTCTCAGAGGAAGTCCTTCGTTCTGCCATCCTGGGACAAGCCTGGCTTGACCCCAGGGGGGCAGAAACCTGTCTGAGGGGTTGGCAGCAGCTGCAGTGAAACCCCAGGAAAGGCAGTTTGGCAGTACCAGGGTCTGTGCTACAGACCACTGGGGTCATGGAATTGTCCCAATAATGCCAGGATGGCATAGAGGGGGCAATTCCATGATCTTAGACATGTTACATGGCCATATTCGGAGTTACCATTGTGAAGCTACATATAGGTAGTAACCTATATGTAGTACACGCGTGTAATGGTGTCCCCGCACTCACAAAGTTCAGGGAATTGGCTCTGAACAATGTGGGGGCACCTTGGCTAGTGCCAGGGTGCCCTCACACTAAGTAACTTTGCACCTAACCTTTACCAGGTAAAGGTTAGACATATAGGTGACTTATAAGTTACTTAAGTGCAGTGTAAAATGGCCGTGAAATAACGTGGACGTTATTTCACTCAGGCTGCAGTGGCAGGCCTGTGTAAGAATTGTCAGAGCTCCCTATGGGTGGCAAAAGAAATGCTGCAGCCCATAGGGATCTCCTGGAACCCCAATACCCTGGGTACCTCAGTACCATATACTAGGGAATTATAAGGGTGTTCCAGTAAGCCAATGTAAATTGGTAAAATTGGTCACTAGCCTGTTAGTGACAATTTGAAAGAAATGAGAGAGCATAACCACTGAGGTTCTGGTTAGTAGAGCCTCAGTGAGACAGTTAGGCACCACACAGGGAACACATACATATAGGCCACAAACTTATGAGCACTGGGGTCCTGACTAGCAGGGTCCCAGTGACACATAACAAACATACTGAAAACATAGGGTTTTCTCTATGAGCACTGGGTCCTGGCTAGCAGGATCCCAGTGAGAAAGTGAAAACACCCTGACATACACTCACAAACAGGCCAAAAGTGGGGGTAACAAGGCTAGAAAGAGGCTACTTTCTCACACCCGCGCCGGTGACTGTGATGTGCCTGAGCACAGTCTAGCCTGTGTCTCATGAGAATAGCTCAGTGGGATGAGGCACCTGCGCCGGTGACTGTGATGTGCCTGCAGCACAGTCTAGCCTGTGTGTCATGGGAACAGCTCTGTGGGATAAGGCACCTGCGCTGGTGACTGCTATGTGCCAGAGCACAGTCTAGCCTGTGTCTCAAGGGAACAGCTCAGTGGGATAAGACATCTGCGCCGGTGACTGTGATGTGCCTGAGCACAGTCTAGCCTGTGTCTCAAGGGAACAGCTCAGTGGGATGAGGCACCTGCGCCGGTGACTGTGATGTGCTTGCGCCGGTGACTGTGGTGTGCCTGAGCACAGTCTAGCCTGGGTCTCATGGGAACAGCTCAGTGGGATGAGGCACCTGCGCCGGTGACTGCTATGTGCCTGAGCACAGTCTAGCCTGGGTCTCATGGGAACAGCTCAGTGGGATAAGGCACCCGCGCCGGTGACTGCTATGTGCCTGAGCACAGTCTAGCCTGTGTCTCATGGGAACAGCTCAGTGGGATGAGGCACCTGCGCCGGTGACTGTGATGTGCCTGAGCACAGTCTAGCCTGGGTCTCATGGTAACAGCTCAGTGGGATAAGGCACCTGCGCCGGTGAATGTGATGTGCCTGAGCACAGTCTAACCTGTGTCTCATGGGAACAGCTCAGTGTGATACTGCTGTTGCAGAGAACAGTTACAGACCTTGTAGTACATCCTGGTGAGTTGTGAACCAGCATCATGGAAATATCTTCAAACAGCAGAGCAGAGGTTCAGATCCCTGCTGCTTCCATCACTCGTGCTTTATTTATTCTACAGCTGATAGAAAGGGTGCCTATGGGCAATAATGAACATATTAGTGCGATTTGGATGAGTTAATACACAAACAGGCATATCTATTCTTACAAAGCATGCATTTCTCTTACGTAAAGGGCTTGGGAAGTCAAAAACCTGCCTCTGAACCTTAGGTTAGTGCCTTTTGTCCCCGAAGGGACTGGCATCAAAGTGTCAGGAGCCAGCTCGGTCCAGTCCCAGTCAGGATGAGAATAGAACAAATGTAGTAAAACCTACGTCATCCTTCTACGGAGTCTTTCAGGGTCCAAAAGGATTCCATCATACATACCCACAAGACACGATACCCGTGTCAGCGGCTTGCACTGGGACATACATACTTCACTGGGATCAGCCAGTCCAACTCAGTGATTGTGGCGGGATCTAACTGGGCAGACGCCTCTCTTCTCCAGTAGTTTGCAGCTGGATCCTGCATGGCCTCAGCTCAGAGCTCCACGCACTGGCTCTCCCGGGGAGGACCCCTCTCTCCCGCATGGCCTCAGCTCAGAGCTGCATACACTGGCTCTCACTGGGCGGACCCCTCTCTCCCGCATGGCCTCAGCTCAGAGCTGCATGCACTGGATCTCCCTGGGCGGACCCCTCTCTCCCGCATGGCCTCAGCTCAGAGCTCCACGCACCGGCTCTCCCTGGGCGGACCCCTCTCTCCCGCATGGCCTCAGCTCAGAGCTGCATGCACCGGCTCTCCCTGGGCGGACCCCTCTCTCCCGCATGGCCTCAGCTCAGAGCTCCACGCACCGGCTCTCCCTGGGCGGACCCCTCTCTCCCGCATGGCCTCAGCTCAGAGCTGCATGCACCGGCTCTCCCTGGGCGGACCCCTCTCTCCCGTATGGCTCAGCTCAGGGCTGCATACACTGGCTCTCCCTGGGCGGACCCCTCTCTCCCGCATGGCCTCAGCACAGAGCTGCATACACTGGCTCTCCCTGGGCGGACCCCTCTCTCCTGCATGGCCTCAGCTCAGAGCTGCATGCACCGGCTCTCACTGGGCGGACCCCTCTCTCCCGCATGGCCTCAGCTCAGAGCTCCACGCACCGGCTTTCCCTGGGCGGACCCCTCTCTCCCGCATGGCCTCAGCACAGAGCTGCATACACTGGCTCTCCCTGGGCGGACCCCTCTCTCCCGCATGGCCTCAGCACAGGGCTCCATGCACTGGCTCTCCCTGGCGGACCCCTCTCTCCCGCATGGCTCAGCTCAGGGCTGCATACACTGGCTCTCCCTGGGCGGACCCCTCACTCCCGCATGGCCTCAGCACAGAGCTCCATACACCGGCTCTCCCTGGGCGGACCCCTCTCTCCCGCATGGCCTCAGCTCAGAGCTCCATGCACTGGCTCTCCCTGGGCGGACCCCTCTCTCCCGCATGGCCTCAGCACAGAGCTCCATGCACTGGCTCTCCCTGGGCGGACCCCTGTCTCCCGCATGGCCTCAGCTCAGAGCTCCATGCACTGGCTCTCCCTGGCGGACTCCTCTCTCCCGCATGGCTCAGCTCAGGGCTGCATACACTGGCTCTCCCTGGGCGGACCCCTCACTCCCGCATGGCCTCAGCACAGAGCTCCATACACCGGCTCTCCCTGGGCGGACCCCTCTCTCCCGCATGGCCTCAGCTCAGAGCTCCATGCACTGGCTCTCCCTGGGCGGACCCCTCTCTCCCGTATGGCCTCAGCTCAGGGCTGCATACACCGGCTCTCCCTGGCTGGACCCCTCTCTCCCGCATGGCCTCAGCACAGAGCTCCATAAACCGGTTCTCCCTGGGTGGACACCTCTCTCCCGCATGGCCTCAGCTCAGAGCTCCATGCACTGGCTCTCCCTGGCGGACTCCTCTCTCCCACATGGCCACAGCTCAGAGCTCCATGCATTGGCTCTCACTGGGCGGACCCCTCTCTCCCGCATGGCCTCAGCTCAGAGCTCCACGCATTGGCTCTCCCTGGGCCGACCCCTCTCTCGTGCATGGCCTCAGCTCAGAGCTCCATGCACCGGCTCTCCCTGGGCGGACCCCTCTCTCCCGCATGGCCTCAGCACAGAGCTCCATAAACCGGTTCTCCCTGGGTGGACACCTTTCTCCCGCATGGCTTCAGCTCAGAGCTGCATTCAGTGGCTCTCCCATGGCAGACCCTTCTCTCCCGCATTGCCTCAGCTCAGAGCTCCACGCACTGGCTCTCCCTGGGCGGACCCCTCTCTCCCGCATGTCCTCAGCTCAGAGCTCCACGCACCGGTTCTCCCTGGGCGGACCCCTCTCTCCCGCATGGCCTCAGCTCAGAGCTCCACGCACTGGCTCTCCCTGGCGGACCCCTCTCTCCCGCATGGCTCAGCTCAGGGCTGCATACACTGGCTCTCCCTGGGCGGACCCCTCACTCCCGCATGGCCTCAGCACAGAGCTCCATACACCGGCTCTCCCTGGGCGGACCCCTCTCTCCCGCATGGCCTCAGCTCAGAGCTCCATGCACTGGCTCTCCCTGGGCGGACCCCTCTCTCCCGCATGGCCTCAGCACAGAGCTCCATGCACTGGCTCTCCCTGGGCGGACCCCTGTCTCCCGCATGGCCTCAGCTCAGAGCTCCATGCACTGGCTCTCCCTGGCGGACTCCTCTCTCCCGCATGGCTCAGCTCAGGGCTGCATACACTGGCTCTCCCTGGGCGGACCCCTCACTCCCGCATGGCCTCAGCACAGAGCTCCATACACCGGCTCTCCCTGGGCGGACCCCTCTCTCCCGCATGTCCTCAGCTCAGAGCTCCACGCACCGGTTCTCCCTGGGCGGACCCCTCTCTCCCGCATGGCCTCAGCTCAGAGCTCCACGCACTGGCTCTCCCTGGGCGGACCCCTCTCTCCCGCATGGCCTCAGCACAGAGCTGCATACACTGGCTCTCCCTGGGCGGACCCCTCTCTCCCGCATGGCCTCAGCACAGAGCTCCATGCACTGGCTCTCCCTGGGCGGACCCCTGTCTCCCGCATGGCCTCAGCTCAGAGCTCCATGCACTGGCTCTCCCTGGCGGAGTCCTCTCTCCCGCATGGCTCAGCTCAGGGCTGCATACACTGTCTCTCCCTGGGCGGACCCCTCACTCCCGCATGGCCTCAGCACAGAGCTCCATACACCGGCTCTCCCTGGGCGGACCCCTCTCTCCCGCATGGCCTCAGCTCAGAGCTCCATGCACTGGCTCTCCCTGGGCGGACCCCTCTCTCCCGTATGGCCTCAGCTCAGGGCTGCATACACCGGCTCTCCCTGGCTGGACCCCTCTCTCCCGCATGGCCTCAGCACAGAGCTCCATAAACCGGTTCTCCCTGGGTGGACACCTCTCTCCCGCATGGCCTCAGCTCAGAGCTCCATGCACTGGCTCTCCCTGGCGGACTCCTCTCTCCCACATGGCCTCAGCTCAGAGCTCCATGCATTGGCTCTCACTGGGCGGACCCCTCTCTCCCGCATGGCCTCAGCTCAGAGCTGCATTCAGTGGCTCTCCCATGGCAGACCCCTCTCTCCTGCATGGCCTCAGCTCAGAGCTCCACGCATTGGCTCTCCCTGGGCCGACCCCTCTCTTGTGCATGGCCTCAGCTCAGAGCTCCATGCACCGGCTCTCCCTGGGCGGACCCCTCTCTCCCGCATGGCCTCAGCACAGAGCTCCATAAACCGGTTCTTCCTGGGAGGACCCCTCTCTCCCACATGGCCTCAGCTCAGAGCTCCATGCACCGGTTCTCCCTGGGCGGACCCCTCTCTCCCGCATGGCCTCAGCACAGAGCTCTATAAACCGGTTCTCCCTGGGTGGACACCTTTCTCCCGCATGGCCTCAGCTCAGAGCTGCATTCAGTGGCTCTCCCATGGCAGACCCCTCTCTCCCGCATGGCCTCAGCTCAGAGCTCCACGCACTGGCTCTCCCTGGGCGGACCCCTCTCTCCCGCATGGCCTCAGCTCAGAGCTCCATGCACCGGTTCTCCCTGGGCGGACCCCTCTCTCCCGCATGGCCTCAGCACAGAGCTCCATAAACCGGTTCTCCCTGGGCGGACCCCTCTCTCCCGCATGGCCTCAGCTCAGAGCTCCATGCACTGGCTCTCCCTGGGCGGACCCCTCTCTCCCGCATGGCCTCAGCACAGAGCTCCATAAACCGGTTCTCCCTGGGAGGACCCCTCTCTCCTGCATGGCCTCAGCTCAGAGCTGCTTACACTGGCTCTCCCTGGGCGGACCCCTCTCTCCCGCATGGCCTCAGCTCAGAGCTGCGTACACTGGCTCTCCCTGGGCGGACCCCTCTCTCCCGCATGGCCTCAGCTCAGAGCTCCATGCTCTGGCTCTCACTGGGCGGACCCCTCTCTCCCGCATGGCCTCAGCTCAGAGCTCCACGCACTGGCTCTCCCTGGGCGGACCCCTCTCTCGTGCATGGCCTCAGCTCAGAGCTCCATGCACCGGCTCTCCCTGGGCGGACCCCTCTCTCCCGCATGGCCTCAGCTAGAGCTCCACGCACTGGCTCTCCCTGGGCGGACCCCTCTCTCCCGCATGGCCTCAGCTCAGAGCTCCATACACCGGCTCTCCCTGGGCGGACCCCTCTCTCCCGCATGGCCTCAGCTCAGAGCTCCATGCACTGGCTCTCACTGGGCGGACCCCTCTCTCCCGCATGGCCTCAGCTCAGAGCTCCATGCACTGGCTCTCACTGGGCGGACCCCTCTCTCCCGCATGGCCTCAGCTCAGAGCTCCATGCACCGGCTCTCCCTGGGCGGACCCCTCTCTCCCGCATGGCCTCAGCTCAGAGCTCCACGCACCGGCTCTCCCTGGGTGGACCCCTCTCTCCCGCATGGCCTCAGCTCAGAGCTCCATGCACTGGCTCTAGGTTCCTGCCATCCTGTGAGCCCCACAATGGAAGATTTGCTGGGATTGTTTCAGTAAAGTTGGGATTGTTTCAGTGAAGTGAGAGGAACACTGGTTCACCTGTAGTAAATGGAGTCCTTCCCCAGAGCTCCAGAACACGTCTGGATCTGTATAACGAACAAGAGAAGAAGCAGTTACTGGCTTAGTCTGGTGAAGGCCCAAGGACTCGAACCAGGACTCTTCTTAAGGGTGAGACCATCTGACAGCTCAGGGCAAAATAAAGGCCAAGCATAGGCCAAGCATAGGCCTCTTGGAAGAAGAAGCCGATGTCCAGTGAGATATGAGAGCTCTGCTGGAAGCCTGACAGGGGCCCTGTCCCTGCCCACCGCCCTTGGTGTTTGAGATCTGTAGCAGCCCTCCCAGGGAAGGGATCAGCACATGTGGTAATCTGGGGTCTTGGATGCTGTAGAAGCCACCAGTAGGGAGGTCCGTCTCCCCCGGGTCTGTCCCCACCTCTTTCATGTTATCTGAAGTCCCCCCAAAATAGCACATTTCAGGCTCCCAGTCTGTGAGGCGAAGATTGACCTCTGCCCTCTCAGCCTGTGTGAGGCTGGACTGTGCTGGCATCTGCTTTCTTTTTTGGTGCAAGGGCGCCCTCCGGTGGGCGCTGCTGGTAATGTACATCGGCTGATGTGACTTGACCAACACATTGTTGTAATCTTCATTTCAGACATTTTCTTCAATAATCCTTATTTCCCAGTCGTCCCATCGAAGGTTTTCATTATGATTTTGAATTAATTAGAACATTTATCTTTCATTTTTGCTAAATTGGTTTTAAATAGTATTTGTTTATTAGTCTGTTTCTGGCGTTAATATAGTGTTGGTACTTCCTAGATATGCAACACTTGTTTCCCTAGGAGGGAACCTGCTGCCCTCCCCCACTGCAGCTCTCACTGAGAGATGTTTCACCTCCCAGGGCCCAGCTGTGCTGACCTTCTGGACTCCAAACCTTTCTTTTCCCTCGGTCAATAATGCAGAACATCACAGGTCTTTTTAAATTAAATGCTCCATGGACCTGTGTAGGAAAGTACCATCTTGCCTGGCATGTTACCCCCATTTTTCACTGTATATATGTTGTTTTAGTTGTATGTGTCACTGGGACCCTGGTAACCCAGGGCCCCAGTGCTCATAAGTGTGCCTGAATGTGTTACCTGTGTAGTGACTAACTGTCTCACTGAGGCTCTGCTAATCAGAACCTCAGTGGTTATGCTCTCTCATTTCATTCCAAATTGTCACTAACAGGCTAGTGACCAATTTTACCAATTTACATTGGCTTACTGGAACACCCTTATAATTCCCTAGTATATGGTACTGAGGTACCCAGGGTATTGGGGTTCCAGGAGATCCCTATGGGCTGCAGCATTTCTTTTGCCACCCATAGGGAGCTCTGACAATTCTTACACAGGCCTGCCACTGCAGCCTGAGTGAAATAACGTCCACGTTATTTCACAGCCATTTTACACTGCACTTAAGTAACTTATAAGTCACCTATATGTCTAACCTTTACCTGGTAAAGGTTAGGTGCAAAGTTACTTAGTGTGAGGGCACCCTGGCACTAGCCAAGGTGCCCCCACATTGTCCAGAGCCAATTCCCTGAACTTTGTGAGTGCGGGGACACCATTACACGCGTGCACTACATATAGGTCAATACCTATATGTAGCTTCACAATGGTAACTCCGAATATGGCCATGTAACATGTCTATGATCATGGAATTGCCCCCTCTATGCCATCCTGGCATAGTTGGCACAAT
The DNA here is from genome assembly GCF_031143425.1 of Pleurodeles waltl. Lineage (NCBI taxonomy): Eukaryota > Metazoa > Chordata > Amphibia > Caudata > Salamandridae > Pleurodeles > Pleurodeles waltl. The sequence goes on from NC_090439.1 coordinate 1,191,874,495, forward strand.
CCCATGATCCCAGTTGTCTGTAGCACAGACCCTGGTACTGCCAAACTGCCCTTCCTGGGGTTTCACTGAAGCTGCTGCTGCTGCCAACCCCTCAGACAGGTTTCTGCCCCCCTGGGGTCAAGCCAGGCTTGTCCCAGGATGGCAGAACAAAGGACTTCCTCTAAGAGAGGGTGTTACACCCTCTCCCTTTGGAAAATGGTGTGAAGGCAGGGGAGGGGTAGCCTCCCCCAGCCTCTGGAAATGCTTTCTTGTGCACAGATGTGCCCAATTCTGCATAAGCCAGTCTACACCGGTTCAGGGACCCCTTAGCCCTGCTCTGGCTCGAAACTGGACAAAGGAAAGGGGAGTGACCACTCCCCTGACCTACACCTCCCCTGGGCGGTGTCCAGAGCTCCTCCAGTGTGCTCCAGACCTCTGCCATCTTGGAAACAGAGGTGCTGCTGGCACACTGGACTGCTCTGAGTGGCCAGTGCCAGCAGGTGACGTCAGAGACTCCTTCTGATAGGCTCCTTCGGGTGGTAGTAGCCTATCCTCTCTCCTAGGTAGCCAAACCCTCTTTTCTGGCTATTTAGGGTCTCTGTCTCTGGGGAAACTTTAGATAACGAATGCAAGAGCTCATCAGAGTTCCTCTGCATCTCTCTCTTCACCTTCTGCCAAGGAATCAACTGCTGACCGCGCTGGAAGCCTGCAACACTGCAACAAAGTAGCAAAGACGACTACTGCAACTCTGTAACGCTGATCCTGCCGCCTTCTCGACTGTTTTCCTGGTGGTGCATGCTGTGGGGGTAGTCTGCCTCCTCTCTGCACTAGAAGCTCCAAAGAAATCTCCCTTGGGTCGACGGAATCTTCCCCCTGCAACCGCAGGCACCAAAAAGCTGCACTACCTGTCCCTTGGGTCTCCTCTCAGCATGACGAGCGAGGTCCCTTGAATCCAGCAACTCTGTCCAAGTGACTCCCACAGTCCAGTGACTCTTCAGTCCAAGTTTGGTGGAGGTAAGTCCTTTCCTCACCTCGCTAGACTGCATTGCTGGGAACCGCGACTTTTGCAGCTACTCCGGCCCCTGTGCACTTCCGGCGGAAATCCTTTGCGCACAGCCAAGCCAGGGTCCACGGCACTATAACCTGCTTTGCACGACTTTCTAAGTTGGTCTCCGGCGACGTGGGACTCCTTTGTGTAACTTCGGGTGAGCACCATTTAACGCATCCTTGTAGTGCCTGTTTCTGGCACTTCTCTGGGTGCTACCTGCTCCTGAGGGGGCTCCTTGTCTTGCTCGACGTCCCCTCTCTCTCCTGGTCCAATTTGCGACCTCCTGGTCCCTCCTGGACCACAGCAGCATCCAAAAACGCTAACCGCATGATTTGCAGCTAACAAGGCTTGTTGGCGTTCTTTCGGCGGGAAAACACTTCTGCACGACTCTCCACGGCGAGCAGGATCCGTCCACCAAAGGGAAAGTTTCTAGCTCTTTTCTTTCCTGTGGAAACCTCAGCTTCTTCTGTCCAGTAGAAGCTTCTTTGCACCCACAGCTGGCATTTCCTGGGCATATGCCCATCTCCGACTTGCTTGTGACTTTTGGACTTGGTCCCCTTGTTCCACAGGTACCCTAGATTGGAAATCCACAGTTGTTGCATTGTTGGTTTGTGTCTTTCCTGCATTATGCCTCTATCACGACTTCTTTGTTTTTTGGGGAACTTTAGTGCACTTTGCACTCACTTTTCAGGGTCTTGGGGAGGGCTAATTTTCTAACTCTCACTATTTTCTAATAGTCCCAGCGACTCTCTACAAGGTCACATAGGTTTGGGGTCCATTTGTGGTTCGCATTCCACTTTTGGAGTATATGGTTTGTGTTGCCCCTATCCCTATGTTTCCCCATTGCATCCTATTGTAACTATACATTGTTTGCACTGTTTTCTAAGACAATATGCATATTTTTGGTATTGTGTACATATAACTTGTGTATATTTGCTATCCTCACTCTGAGGGTACACTCTAAGATACTTTGGCATATTGTCATAAAAATAAAGTACCTTTATTTTTAGTATAACTGTGTATTGTGTTTTCTTATGATATTGTGCAAGTGACACTTGTGGTACTGTAGTAGCTTCACACGTCTCCTAGTTCAGCCTAAGCTGCTCTGCTAAGCTACCATTATCTATCAGCCTAAGCTGCTAGACACCCTATACACTAATAAGGGATAACTGGGCCTGGTGCAAGGTGCAAGTACCCCTTGGTACTCACTACAAGCCAGTCCAGCCTCCTACAACCTGGGCGGCCTCCTGTCCTGTTTTAGGCACCTCTGAAGGAGAGGTTTATGAGTGTGTCCAGTGTGGATGTCGGTGTCCAGCAGTGATGGGGGTGCAGGTTCTAGCACCCCTCGGACTCTCCCAGCAGGAAGCCCCTCGCTGCAGCAGCCAGGCAGACAACCCCATATGTATATTTAATTCAAACATTTACAGAAGGCAACTGTGACCTGAAAGGTGTCCTGGCGCTGAAACCATTAACCGGACGTGAGCCTCTTTCTAGCATGGTTACCCCCAACTTTGGCCTGTTTGTGAGTGTGTGTCAGTGTCCTTTGCCTGTCTCGCTGGGATCCTGCTAGCCAGGACTCCAGTGCTCATAGTTTGTGGCCTAATATGTATGCCTGAGTAGTGCCTAACTGTGTCACTGAGGCTCTGCTAACCAGAACCTCAATGCTTATGCTCTTTCTGCTTTTAAATGCGTCACTATAGGCCAGTGACTTCATTTACCAATTTCTATTGGCATACTGGACCCCCCCTTATAAGTCCCTAGTATATGGTACTAAGGTACCCAGGGTATTGGGGTTCCAGGAGATCCCTATGGGCTGCAGCATTTCTTTTGCCACCCATAGGGAGCTCTGACAATTCTTACACAGGCCTGCCACTGCAGCCTGAGTGAAATAACGTCCACGTTATTTCACAGCCATTTTACACTGCACTTAAGTAACTTATAAGTCACCTATATGTCTAACCCTCACTTGGTGAAGGATAGGTGCCAAGTTACTTAGTGTGTGGGCACCCTGGCACTAGCCAACGTGCCCCCACATTGTTCAGGGCAAATTCCCCGGACTTTGTGAGTGCGGGGACACCATTACACGCGTGCACTACATATAGGTCACTACCTATATGTAGCGTCACAATGGTAACTCCGAACATGGCCATGTAACATGTCTAGGATCATGGAACTGTCACCCCAGTATGGTATTTGGGGGACAATTCCATGCATCCCCAGGTCTCTAGCACAGAACCCGGGTACTGCCAAACTACCTTTCCGGGGTTTCCACTGCAGCTGCTGCTGCGAACCCCTCAGACAGGTTTCTGCCCCCCTGGGGTCTGCGCAGCCCTGGCCCAGGAAGCAGAACAACGGATTTCCTCTCCCTTTGGAACTAGGTGTGAAGGGCTGCGGAGGAGTAGCCTCCCCCATCCTCTGGAAATGCTTTGATGGGCACAGATGGTGCCCATCTCTGCATAAGCCAGTCTACACCAGTTCAGCAGGGATCCCCCAGACCTGCTCTGGCGCGAAACTGGACAAAGGAAAGGGGAGTGACCACTCCCCTGACCAGTACCTCCCAGGGGAGGTGCCCAGAGCTCCTCCAGTGTGTCCCAGAACTCTGCCATCTTGGATTCAGAGATGTTGGGGGCACACTGGACTGCTCTGAGTGGACAGTGCCCGCTGGTGACGTCTGAGACCCCGCCTTATAGGTGCTTACCTCTTTCAGTAGCCAAGCCTCCTTTCTCAGTAGCCACACCTCCTTTTCTGGCTATTTAGAGTCTCTCCTCTGGGCTATTCCTCAGATAACAAATGCAAGAGCTCACCAGAGTTCCTCTGCACTTCCCTCTTCGACTTCTGACAAGGATCGACCGCTGACTGCTCCAGGACACCTGCAAAACCGCAACAAAGTAGCAAGACGACTACCAGCAACATTGCAGCGCCCCATCCTGCCGGCTTTCTCAACTGTTTCCTGGTGGTGCATGCTCTGAGGTCTGTCTGCCTTCACCCTGCACTGGAAGCCAAGAAAAAATCTCCTGTGGGTCGACGGAATCTTCCCCCTGCCAACGCAGGCACCAAAATTCTGCATCACCGGTCCTCTGGGTCCCCTCTCATCCTGACGAGCATGGTCCCTGGAACACAGGAGCTGGGTCCAAGTGTCTCCCACAATCCAGTGGCCCTTCTGTCCAAGTTTGGTGGAGGTAAGTCCTTGCCTCCCCATGCCAGACAGTAATCCTGTGTGCTGCATGATCTGCAGCTGCTCCGGCTTCTGTACACTTTTCCAAGGATTCCTTTGTACACCACCTAGCCTGGGTCCCCAGCACTCCGTCCTGCATTGCCCAACCTGCTGAGTTGGACTCCGACGTTGTGGGACCCTCCTTTGTGACTCTGAGTTGACTGCTGTCCTCAGATCTTCTAAGTGACTGTTCTGGTACTTCTGCAGGTGCTGCCTGCTTCTTTGGGGCTCTATGAGTTGCTGAGTGTCCCCTCTGTCTCCTTCTCAAAGGGGCGACATCCTGGTCCTTCCTGGTCCCCAGCAGTACCCACAATCCTCAACCGCGACTCTTGCAGCTAGCAAGGCTTGTTTGCAGTATTTCTGCATGGAAACACTTCTGCAACCTCCAGCACACCGTGGGACCTCTTTTCACTTCAGGAGAAGTTCCGGGCATCTTCTCTTGTTGCAGAATCTTTGGCTTCTTCCACCCAGAGGCAGCCCTTTTGCACCGTCATCCGGGGTTTTGTGGGCTCCTGCCCCCCCCAGACACCTGCGTGACTCTTGGACTTGGTCTTCTTCCTTTACAGGTCCTCAGGTCCAGGAATCCGTCTTCAGTGTTTTGATGGTGCTTGTGGTTCTTGCAGAATCCCCTATCACGACTATTCTGTCTTTCTGGGGTAGTAGGGCAACTTTACTCCTACTTTTCAGGGTCTTGGGGTGGGGTATCTTGGACACCCTTACTGTTTTCTTACAGTCCCAGCGACCCTCTACAACCTCCAATAGGTCTGGGGTCCATTTGTGATTTGCATTCCACTTTTGGAGTATATGGTTTGTGTTGCCCCTAGACCTATGTCTACCTCTTGCATCCTATTGTGATTCTATATTGTTTGCACTACTTTTCTTACTGTTATCTACCTGTTTTAGGTTTGTGTACATATAATTTGTGTATATTACTTACCTCCTAAGTGAGGGTATCCTCAGAGATACTTTTGGCATATTGTCACTAAAATAAAGTACCTTTATTTTTAGTAACTCTGTGTATTGTGTTTTCTTATGATATTGTGCATATGACACCAGTGGTATAGTGGGAGCTTTGCATGTCTCCTAGTTCAGCCTAAGCTGCTCTGCTATTGCTACCTTCTATCAGCCTAAGCTGCTAGAAACACCTCTTCTACACTAATAAGGGATAACTGGACCTGGCACAAGGTGTAAGTACCACGTGGTACCCACTACAAGCCAGGCCAGCCTCCTACATGGTGCAAGACTGCCTTCCACCACAATGCCCAACATTGGTGGAGTGACCTCACTTCCACCTGTCCCTACATACAAGACAGATGGTCACCATTTCATGTTGATGGACAACCATCAGAATAACCTTTACTGCGACACTGTCTAAATTTGCACATACCTTGTCATTCCCACTGTCCCATCACATAAATGCAACATGTACACTGAGGTTGTGGTTCCATCATTCAAATTGTGACAGCCTACTCACTCTTGTGTCCCTTAGATACCTACCACTGCAAATGAATGGGAGGAGAAGATGAACCCCCGTGTACAGACCCCTTGTGGACTTGGCTGCACTGGAGGACAGGCACATAATACTGACTTATAGACTGGACAGAGCCACAATCACAGAGCTGTGTGTACAACTGGAGCCTGACCTGATCTCAGCTATCCGTCATCCCACTGGGATCCCCCCCCTTGTGCAAGTGCTATCAGTGCTCCATTTCCTGGCAACTGGTTCTTTCCAAGTGACAGTGGGCTTGGTAGCTGGAATGTCACAGCCAATGGTTTCTATTGTGCTGGCAAGGGTCTTGACTGCCCTAGTGAAACACAGGTGCAGCTACATTGCTTTCCCCCAGGTGAAAGATTTGGCCACAGTAAAGGCAGGATTCTATGCAATGGGCCATATCCCCAATATAATTGGTGTGATTGATGGTACACATATTGCGTTAGTCTCCCCCGCCAGAATGAACAGGTGTTCAGGAATCATAAGAGTTTCCACTCACTGAATGTGAAAATGGTGTGCCTGGCGGACCAGTACATCTCCCACGTCACTGCCAAGTATCCTGGGTCACTACATGACGCCTTCGTCCTGAGGAATAGCAGCATCCCAAATGTGATGGCCCAACTACAGAGGCACAGGGTGGGGCTCATAGGTGCGCCATGGTCCCCACCCACTGTATGTCAGTGTATGCCTTCAGGTGCCATCCCCATAGCATTATGTAAGGCTAAATGTTATCCATCAATACCTGCAGGTGAATCTGGATACCCAAACCTATTGTGGCTGCTGACCCCTGTGATCATCAAGAGGATGTTCGGCCTCCTGAAGGCCAGGTTCCCGTGCCTCCATTTGACAGGTGGATCCCTGTGCTCCTCACCCGGGAAGGTCTGTCAGATAGTAGTGGCATGCTGCATGTTGCACAACCTGTTCCTCAGGCGCCATGTACCTTTTCTGCAGGAGGAGGGGACTGGAGTTGCCCCTGTGGCAGCAGTGGAGCCTGATGACAGTGAGGATGAGCAGGCAGAGGATGAGGATGAGGACAACCGATCATCAGTCATACGACAATACTTCCAATGACAAGCAAGTGAGACAGTCAAACTGACCATTCCTCTGACTAATGATTTAGCTGTCTGCCTGTGGCATGATGGCATTCACTCCCCTTGCATATCAACTTACTGTCACCTATGGCTTCTCATTTTCCAGATGTTGGTGATATGACAACATTATCCTGATGTGATCGCTACAGACAGTTCCAGGTCATTATTTGTATGCTCTCACAGTGCACAGATCGTTTGCACTCAATGTGACTGTTCCCACAAATGCACATTTAAGACACATAAAACAGTGTAACTCAAATTGTGTTCACATGTGTTTATTGTAGTGATACAAAATGGAGAGTAAAGTGCAATGGGATGGGGTGAGGGTGGAGAAAAGTCCAGGATATTGTTCCAGTCTGTTTGTAGCACAGGTCCAGTGTCCAATGGTCCATAGGAAGGGGAGCAATGGCAGTTCAAAGTGGACAACGTGGGACATAAGGGGGTCAATCAGGAGAGTCTCATTTCCTGGCGGTGATCTTGGTCTTGGCAAGTGACTCTGGCTTCTACCTGGGTCGCAGGGAACGTTTGCGGGCTGGATCACCTTCTGAAGGGGTACGGATGCTGGTGGCCTGTGGGTCCTGTTGTGGGGCCTCCTGTCCACTAGCTGCAGTAGATGTGGTGGGCTGGTCAATGGACTGGCTAGTGGTAGGGACCCGCTGCTGTGCAGTCCATTCCCTCATGATGTTCGCCATGTCTGCCAGCACCCCTGCTTTGGAGATCATGGTGGTGTTGAGGGGCAGCAGGTCCTCCCTGATCTCCTGATGGTGTTCCTACTGCAGCCACTTGTTCTCTTGCATGTTGTTCAGGATCTGACACATCGTGTCCTGGGATTGTTGGTATGCCCCCAGGACATTGGTGAGTGGCGCCTGGAGAGTCGGTTCCCTAGGCTTGTCCTCCCCTGGCGCACGGCGGTCCTCCCAGTGTCCCTGTTGGCCTGTGCCTCTGTCCCCTGAACGGTGTGCCCACTACCACTGACCCCAGGTCCCTGATTGTCTTGGGTATGAGGTGTGGACAGGGGTCCCTGTATAGGTGGACACACTTCTGATTGACGTGTCCTGGAGAGAGAGGTGTGGGTAAGCTGGGTGGGTGCTGTGTTGTTGGTAACTGATGGGGGAGGCTCTGTGGTGAACTAGGAGTGGGCTGGGGTGACCGGCTGACCAGTGGTCCCTGATTTGCCAGGTTGTTGATCCAGATCCTGGAGTCCAGAGTTACTGTCATCACTGGGGGCATCTCCTGTTGGGGGGCTGGATAGTCGTGGCAGCTCCTCTCCACTGAGATTGGCTGGGGCATCTGTGGGGATGTAAGTGATGTATTATGCTTCATGCCTGTGACATGTTGTACATCCCTATCTTCCCCTCTATGGTTGCTTTTGCCCTGCCACCTTTGATTGTGTATTGTGATGTATTGTGGGATTGTTAGTTCCCCTATGCTATGCATGCTTTGGTGATAGATGTCCATGCAGGGCTGGGAGGGCTGTCCATGCATTGGTATGGCATACAGGACTGGGCATTGGAGTTAGTCATATGTGTAGGTGCAGTGTGTGGGATGGAGTGGAATGATGGGTTTGACAGTGAGGGGGTATGATGGCATGCAGGTATGAGGGGTGATAAGTGCAGTAATGCCAAGACTTGCTCCTCCCATGCTGTGAGCTGTGAGGGAGGAGGTGGGGGTCCACCGCCATTCCTCTGGATGGCGAGCTGGTGTCTTGCTGCCACGGAATGCACCTTCCCTCGTAGGTCGTTCCACCTCTTCTTGATGTCATCCCTTGTTCTTGGATGCTGTCTCACGGTGTTCACCCTGTCCACGATTCTCCGCCATAGCTCCATCTTCCTTGCAATGGATATCTGCTGCACCTGTGCTCCAAATAGCTGTATCTCTACCCTGACTATTTCCTCCACCATGACCCTCAACTCCTCATCTGTTAAACGGGGGTGGCTTTGTGGGGCCATGGGTGTTGTGTGGTGTGTGTAAGTGTGTGGGTGTTGTGAATGGGTGTGCATAGTAGAGTGCATAAGGGATGTATGGGTGTGTGTGTATTTGTTGCAGTTGTCTTGATGTCTGTCTGTTGGCAATGATTTCTATTCGTAAGTGGTTGCGGGTAATGTGGATATATGTTTTATAGTGATGTGAGTGGATGTGTGTGGTGTGTGAATGGGTGTCAGGTGTGTGTTGTTTGAATTGGCCAATGTTGTGTAGTTTAGTATTTGGGTGTCCATTCTGAGCACGGCCGTGTGTACCGCCAATGGTTTACGGCCATTGAATGTCCGCCTGTGGTGATTCATGGTTCATGATGTGGTGGGTGTTGTTCTGTTGGCGTAATGGTATACGTGTTGGTACCGACAGTTTACCACTGACCTTTGGGCTGGCAGATTTGTGTATGTGGCTGTATTCTGCCGGTTTGGAGTGTGTGTCGTAATATGTTGAACAAATATTCGCCACCACAGCAGTATGTTGGTGTCCGTCAGAGTGGCGGTAATCAGTTTGTACCACCAATGTCATGATGAGGGCCTTAGTGTCATTGTTACTATAAAGGGAGCATAATTAACGAGTGCTGCATTTCAATACTTCTATACAATCGCAATCAAACCCACCAACAACAAATTCCAAAAGACACCGATTCTCTATCCTTTTGACTGCTTTTGAAAATATAATGAAAATATTAAGGAATTGTTGCATTCATTTCGGAGGGACTCACCTGAGATTGTTGCTTAGGTCGTGACTACTCTCTGTACCACGTTTTCATTTGCAGCCTGCACGGGTGGTTTATTACACGCACTGCAGCCGACAGAACAGCTGAATGAATGAATTAAGCTAATTCATCATAAATGGACTTGACTAGTCTCTTCATTGCCAGCATTTAGGCCCTGGCAGCTACAGAGATGAGAGCGGAAGCGCTATGCTCCAAACACTGTTAGTGCTCTGACACATCCCTGTGAGCCTAAGAGACTCTTTAGTGTGACAAGACGCGGTACATGGGCCTGATGTGCACAGTATCTCAAATTGCTCACAACTAAGGCCAATCGTTTTGGGTTTTGTGAAGTGATTTCTGCGATTGCTCGGATTTGTCGTTCAATACATGAAACTACATGTCCCAGAATGCAACACACTGTTGGCTAACAGCCAGGGGACCGGCTGCACGGGTAGAACTTGATATGGATTTTTCTCCACTTTATATGCCTCCAACTGATGGACATCCACACACTTTGTATTTTGTTTTCCCCCATTTCGAGTTTTGCCTGCTTACAGCACCAGATTCAAAGTTGCAGTTGTATGAAAAGATAGTACATGCGTGTTTTGTGTACATCATATCACAGCAGTGAAATGCATTCCATGCATCACATAGACACTTCCGGAAGTCGTATCACCCGCCGCACAGTGCAGCAGCATGCACGGGGTCGAGGGTCAGTGAGGTAGATCTCTGTGAAGAGGCACGTATGGCACTCTTTATGCAGCCGTCTTGGAAATAGACTTTCTTCCTCCTTGATCTGATGACATTGCATCCTTGTGGCTGCACAAGCAGGGTTGTCAATCTGATGACATGGCATTCCTGTGGCTGCACATGCAGGGCTGTCGATCTGGTGACGCTGCATCCCTGTGGCTCCACATGCAGAGCTGTCGATCTGATGATGTTGCATCCCTGTGGCTGCACATGCAGGACTGTCGATCTGGTGACGCTGCATCCCTTTGGCTGCACATGCGGGGCTGTTGATCTGATGACGCTGCATCCCTGTGGCTGCACATACAGGGCTGGTGATCTGGTGACTCTGCATCCCTGTGGCTACACAGGCAGGGCTGTCGATCTGGTGACGCTGCATCCCTGTGGCTGCACATGTAGGGCTGTCGATCTGATGAAGCTGCATCCCTGTGGCTGCACATACAGGGCTGGTGATCTGGTGACGCTGCATCCCTTTGGCTGCACATGCGGGGCTGTTGATCTGATGACGCTGCATCCCTGTGGCTGCACATACAGGGCTGGTGATCTGGTGACTCTGCATCCCTGTGGCTACACATGTAGGGCTGTCGATCTGATGAAGCTGCATCCCGGTGGCTGCACATGGAGTGCTGTTGATCTGAGGAAGCTGCATCCCTGTGGCTCCACATGCAGAGCTGTAGATCTGGTGAAGTTTCATCCCTGTGACTGCACATGCAGGGCTGTTGGTTGCATCCCTGTGGCTGCACATGCAGGGCTGTCAGTTGCATCCATGTGGGTCCACATGCAGGGCTGTCGTTCTGATGTTGGTGCATCTTTGTGGCTGCACATGCAAGGCTGGTGATCTGAAGACGCTGCATCCCTGTGGCTGCACATGGAGTGCTGTCAATCTGAGGAAGCTGCATCCCTGTGGCTCCACATGCAGGGCTGTAGATCTGGTGAAGTTGCATTCCTGTGACTGCACATGCAGGGCTGTTGGTTGCATCCCTGTGGCTGCATATGCAGGGCTGTTAATCTGATGGAGCTGCACGCTGCTTCCCTATGGCTACACGTACAGGGGAGTCGGTTGCATCCCTGTGGTTGCACGTGCAGGGCTGTCGGTTGCATCCCCGTGGCTGCACATGCAGGGCTCTCTGTTGCACCCCTGTGGCTAGACATGCAGGGCTGTCGATCTGATGAAGTTGCATCCCTTTGGCTACACATGCAGAGCTGTTGAACTGATGAAGCTGCATCCTTGTGGCTGCACATGCAGGGCTGCCGGTCTGATGAAGCTGCATCCCTGTGGTTGCACATGCAGGACTGTCGATCTAATGAAGCTGCATCCCTGTGGCTGCACATGCAGGGGAGTCATAATCATCCCTGTGGCTGCACATGCAGAGCTGTCGATCACATTGCGATCGGGCAGCAGAAATGCTGAGAGAGACATCAAAGGAAAGAAAAGGCCTTTCATTTCCTTTCATGCCTCTCTCGCCCCCTCCACGTGATTGGAGGAGAAATACTAAACCATTTCTCCGCAGACGTCACCGTAGGCCACAGGAGGAGTCGGGGGTTGGGGATCGGCAGGGGAAGGGTTGGAATGGGAAGCGATTCCCCTTCCATCCCTGTCTATGGGAAGGGGGTACCAGGCCCCCGGGGGAGATCTAGCACTTCCCCCGAGGGCAGTTAGCAGAACCTAACGCTTACGGTCCACGCTCGAGCGGTGCTGCCCAGGTTGTAACCGTTACATCCAAGTCACTCAACCGGTTAATATAGCATTATGAGTTTGTAAGGTCAGAGATCGGGGACCTTCTCATTGTGATATCTCGGCTCCTCATGGGTCGTTTTGGACGATCTTGGTGTCATTTTGCTCCTGGTGGTGAGCTCTTGCCACCAGGAAAACTTTCTGTAGGCCTCCTGGTCTGGAAGGTTCCCAACTCAGTAGGGAGCCAGTCCCACTGACTCACTGTGCCAGCCTTTCATTTGGGGGCCTTTTTTCTTCGGAGCTGCGCACGATCCTTGCGCCAGCTTCCAGTCTTTCCCCCAACTGATCCCCTGGGTACTAAGGTACCCAGGGTATTGGGGTTCCAGGAGATCCCTATGGGCTGCAGCATTTCTTTTGCCACCCATAGGGAGATCTGACAATTCTTACACAGGCCTGCCAGTGCAGCCTGAGTGAAATAACGTCCACGTTATTTCACAGCCATTTACCACTGCACTTAAGTAACTTATAAGTCACCTATATCTCTAACCTTCACCTGGTGAAGGTTGGGTGCAAAGTTGCTTAGAGTGAGGGCACCCTGGCACTAGCCAAGGTACCCCCACATCGTTCAGGGCAAATTCCCCGGACTTTGTGAGTGCGGGGACACCATTACACATGTGCACTGTACATAGGTCACTACCTATGTACAGCGTCACAATGGTAACTCCGAACATGGCAATGTAATATGTCTAAGATCATGGAATTGTCACCCCAATGCCATCCTGACATTGGGGGGACAATTCCATGATCCCCGGGGCTCTAGCACAGAACCCGGGTACTGCCAAACTGCCTTTCCGGGGTTTTCACTGCAGCTGCTGCTGCTTCCAACCCCTCAGACAGGTTTCTGGTCTCCTGGGGTCCAGGGAGGCCTGGCCCAGGAAGGCAGAACACAGGACGTCCTCTGAGAGAGGGTGTTACACCCTCTCCCTTTGGAAATAGGTGTGATGGCTGGGGAGGAGTAGCCTCCCCAGCCTCTGGAAATGCTTTGATGGGCACAGATGGTGCCCATCTCTGCATAAGCCAGTCTACACCGGTTCAGGGATCCCCCAGCCCTGCTCTGGCGAGAAACTGGACAAAGGAAAGGGGAGTGACCACTCCCCTGACCTGAACCTCCCAGGGGAGGTGCCCAGAATGGCATTGGGGTGACAATTCCATGATCTTAGACATGTTACATGGCCAAGTTCGGAGTTACCATTGTGACGCTATACATATGTAGTGACACATGTATAGTGCACACGTGTAATGGTGTCCCCGCACTCACAAAGTCCAGGGAATTTGCCCTGAACAATGTGGGGCCACCTTGGCTAGTGCCAGGGTGCCCACACACTAAGTAACTTAGCACCCAACCTTTACCAGGTAAAGGTTGGACATATAGGTGACTTATAAGTTACTTAAGTGCAGTGGTAAATGGCTGTGAAATAACGTGGACGTTATTTCACTCAGGCTGCAGTGGCAGGCCTGTGTAAGAATTGTCAGAGCTCCCTATGGGTGGCAAAAGAAATGCTGCAGCCCATAGGGATCTCCTGGAACCCCAATACCCTGGGTACCTCAGTACCATATACTAGGGAATTATAAGGGTGTTCCAGAATGCCAATGTAAATTGGTGAAATTGGTCACTAGCCTGTTAGTGACAATTTGGAAAGAAATGAGAGAGCGTAACCACTGAGGTTCTGGTTAGCAGAGCCTCAGGGAGACAGTTAGTCATCACACAGGTAACACATACAGGGCACACTTATGAGCACTGGGGCCCTGGCTGGCAGGGTCCCAGTGACACATGCAACTAAAACAACATATATACAGTGAAATATGGTGGTAACATGCCAGGCAAGATGGTACTTTCCTACACAACCCCCCCCCCCAAACGAAGGACAATAAGACTAGTCATTACCTGATGGGTCTTCATTGTTTAAGTGGAAATATCTGGAGAGTCCATCTGCGTTGGAGTGGGTACTCCCAGGTCTATGTTCCACTGTATAGTCCATTCCCTGTAGAGATATGGACCACCTCAACAATTTAGTGTTTTCACCTTTCATTTGTTTTAGCCAAAGTAGAGGTTTGTGGTCTGTCTGAACAATGAAGTGAGTGCCAAACAGATATGGCCTCAACTTCTTCAGTGCCCAGACCACAGCAAAGGCCTCCCTCTCTATGGCAGACCAACGCTTTTCTCTAGGTTTCAACCTCCTGCTGATAAAAGCAACAGGTTGATCCTGGCCCTCAGAATTAAGTTGTGATAAGACTGCCCCTACCCCTAATTCAGATGCATCAGTTTGGACAATGAATTTTTTGGTGTAACAAGGGCTTTTTAGGACAGGTGCAGAGCACATGGCCTGTTTCAGCTCCTCAAAAGCTTTCTGACAGCTAGCTGTCCACTGTACCTTTTTAGGCATCTTCTTTGAAGTGAGGTCATTAAGAGGGGCTGCTATGGAGCCATAGTTCTTTATGAACCTCCTGTAATACCCAGTGAGGCCTAAGAAGGCTCTCACGTGGGTCTGAGTTGTAGGGGGAACCCAATCTATGATAGTTTGGATTTTCCCCTGAAGTGGTGCAATCTGTTATCCACCTACAAGGTGTCCCAGATAAACAACTTTCCCCTGCCCTATCTGGCACTTTGAAGCCTTGATAGTGAGGCCTGCCTTTTGCAGGGCCTCCAAAACTTTCCACAGGTGGACCAGGTGATCATTCCAGGTGGAGCTAAAGACAGCTATATCATCTAGATATGCTGCTCTAAGAGCCTCCAACCCTTGCAGGACTGTATTCACCAACCTCTGAAAAGTGGCAGGTGCATTCTTCAACCAAAAGGCATTACTGTGAATTGGTAGTGCCCTCCAATGGTTGAAAATGCAGTTTTTTGCTTTAGCATTCTCTGATAACTTGATCTGCCAATACCCTGCAGTCAAATCAAAGGTGCTTAGATACTTGGCAGATGCCAGTGTATCTATTAGCTCATCTGCCCTGGTTATAGGGTGAGCATCAGTTTTAGTTACCTGGTTGAGACCTCTATAATCTACACAAAATCTAATTTCCTTCTTTCCATCTTTGGAATGGGGTTTTGGTACAAGTACTATAGGAGAGGCCCATGGACTTTCAGAGTGCTCAACCACTCCCAGTTTAAGCATTTTCTGAACCTCTTGTTTTATGCAGTCCCTGACATGGTCAGGCTGCCTATAGATCTTACTTTTGACAGGCAAGCTGTCTCTAGTATCTATAGTGTGCTCATACCAAGAAGTGGTGCCTGGCACAGTAGAAAAGAGTTCAGAAAACTGACCCAGGAGATTTATGCAGTGGTCTTTCTGCTCAGCAGTAAGACAATCTGCTAGAACTACACCTTCCACTAGTGCATCTTGTTCTGTGGAAGAGAAGAGATCAGGGAGAGGGTCACTCTCTTCTTCCTGTCCTTCATCTGTTGCCATGAGCAGTGTGAGATCAGCCCTGTCATAGTAGGGTTTCAGGCGATTGACATGGAGCACCCTAAGGGGACTCCTGGCAGTGCCCAAGTCAACCAAGTAGGTGACTTCTCCCTTTTTCTCAACAATAATGTGGGGACCACTCCATTTGTCTTGGAGTGCTCTTGGGGCCACAGGCTCCAAGACCCACACTTTCTGCCCTGGTTGGTACTGAATCAGAACAGCCTTCTGGTCATGCCATTGGTTTTGGAGCTCTTGGCTGGCCTGAATGTTTTTACTGGCCTTTTTCAAATACTCAGCCAAGTACATAGACCACTATGGGGGTTATTCTAACTTTGGAGGAGTGTTAATCCGTCCCAAAAGTGACGGTAAAGTGACGGATATACAACCAGCCGTATTACGAGTTCCATAGGATATAATGGACTCGTAATACGGCTGGTGGTAAATCCGTCACTTTTCCGTCACTTTTGGGACGGATTAACACCTCCTCCAAAGTTAGAATAACCCCCTATGTCTTGCTTAGGAGCTTTTAAAGGTTGTTCCCAACCCTCCTTTACAAGTGTTAGAGGACCTCTCACAGGGTGTCCAAATAGGAGTTCAAAGGGGCTGAAGCCCACTCCTTTTTGGGATACCTCCCTGTAAGCAAAAAGGAGGCAAGGTAACAGGACATCTCATCTCCTCCTGAGTTTTTCAGGGAGTCCCATTATCATTCCTTTGAGAGTTTTATTAAACCTCTCAACCAGTCCATTTGTTTGTGGATGATAAGGTGTGGTGAATTTGTATGTTACACCACATTCCTTCCACATGGCCTTTAAGTAAGCAGACATAAAGTTGCTTCCCCTGTCTGATACCACCTCTTTTGGGAATCTCACCCTGGAAAAGATTCCCAGGAGGGCCTTTGCCACTGCAGGAGCTGTAGTGGTCCTTAGAGGAATTGCTTCAGGATATCTGGTGGCATGGTCCACTACCACCAAAATAAACCTATTGCCTGAAGCAGTAGGGGGGCCAAGGGGGCCAACTATGTCAACCCCTACCCTTTCAAAGGGAACCCCAACCACAGGCACTGGAATAGGGGGTGCCTTTGGGGTGCCACCTGTTTTGCCACTGGCTTGACAGGTGACACAGGACTTACAAAATTCCTTTGTGTCCTCTGACATTCTAGGCCAATGAAACAAGGGAACAAGCCTGTCCCAAGTTTTAATTTGTCCCAAATGTCCAGCCAAGGGAATGTCATGGGCTAGAGTTAGGAGGAACTCTCTGTATTGCAAGGGACTCACCAATCTCCTGGCTGCTCCAGGTTTTCGGATCCCTTGCTTCAGTATACAAGAGGTTGTCCTCCCAGTAAACTCTGTGTGAGTCACTGACATCCCCATGTTGCTGTTTGACAGCTTTCTCTCTTAGACCCTCTAGTGTGGGACAGGTCTGCTGTGCCACACTCAGCTCCTCCCTGGCAGGCCCTCCTCCACCCAAAAGCTCAGCAGTGTCTGCTTCCAGCTCCTCTAGTGAAGGTTCTGCACAGGGGGGGAATTCTTCTTCCTCAGAAGTTGAATCCACTGTAGAGGGAGGGATAGTAGGTGGTGATTTACCTTTACTAACCCTAGCTTTAGGGAGCACTTGGTCCATTGTTCCAGGATCCAAGTCACCCTGTCCTTTTTGCTTTTTTGGCCTGAGCCCTTGTCAAAGCAAAAATATGCCCAGGAATGCCCAGCATTGCTGCATGAGCCTCCAACTCCACTTCTGCCCAAGCTGATGTCTCTGAAATCGTTCCCTAGTAGACAGTCTACAGGTAAATCTGAGGGAACCACAACTTTCTTTGGACCAGTAACCCCCCCCCCAGTTGAGATTCACAACAGCCATGGGGTGGCTAAGAGTGTTGTTATGAGCATCAGTCACTTGGTACTGGTGACCAAGTAGGTGTTGTTCATGGTGGACCAGTTTCTCTATTACCATGGTAACACTGGCACCTGTGTCCCTGTAGGCCTGAACCTCAACACCATTTATTAGGGGAAGTTGCTTGTACTTATCCATATTAAGGGGACAAGCAACTAAGGTGGCAAAATCAATGGCACCTTCAGAGACTAACACAGCCTCTGTGGTCTCCCTAACAAGACCAACCCCAACTAAATTACCAAACGTGAGCCCAGCTACTCCCTTGGTTTGGCTATTAGTAGGTTTGCTCCCACCACCACTGCTATTACTAGGGGCACTAGGTGTAGCAGTAGGGGTTGTGGTAGTGGGAGGCCTGGTGCTTTTCTTTGGACAACTGGGATCAGTTGTCCAATGGCCTTTTATTTTACATAAATAGCACCACAGTTTCTTTACTTTATTAGAAGAGGATTTGGGCCCACCACCCCCACCAGAGTGTTTTTGTGGGCCTGATGAAGACTCATTTTTAGATTTGTCCCCAACCTTGTCTGAAGACTTACCATCCTTCTTCTTGCCATCCTTGCCACCCCCTGTATGAACTTTTCTGTTCACTCTTGTTCTGACCCTTTTGTCTGCCTTCTTTCCCAATTCTAGGGGAGAGGTCAGATCTGAGTCCACTAGATACTGGTGCTACAAATCAGACACACAATTATTAAGAATATGCTCTCTCAGGATTAAGTTATACAGGCTTTCATAGTCAGAAACTTTACTGCCATGTAACCACCCCTCCAAGCCTTCACTGAATGGTCAACATAGTCTACCCAGTCTTGTGAAGACTCCTTTTTGGTTTCTCTGAACTTGATCCTGTACTGTTCAGTGGTTAAGCCATAACCATCCAGGAGTGCATTCTTAAGAACTGTAAAATCATTGGCATCACTTTCCTTCACAGTAAGAAGCCTATCCCTACCCTTTCCACTGAAAGATAGCCATAGGATAGCAGCCCACTGCCTTTGGGGAACATCCTGTACAACACAGGCCCTCTCAAGTGCAGCAAACCACTTGTTAATGTCATCCCCCTCCTTATGAGGGGGAACTATCTTGTGCAGATTCCTAGAATCATTCTCTTTCACAGGATTATTATCTGTAATACTGCTGCTGCCACCATTGGGTCCATACCCCAACCTCTGCCTTTCTTTTTCTAAGTCAAATGCTTCCCTGTCTAGATCCAGCTGTTGCTTTTTAAGCTTCAGCCTGGACCCTTCCACTCTCAATCTACTGAGTTCCCTTTCTAACACTCTGTCATCAGGGTGGGTGGGTTGGGCAGAAGAATGGTGTGAATGAACAGAGAGAGACCTGTCCCTAACAGATGGCACCCTAACAACCTTTCCTAAAGGAGTGACATCCCTACTGTGATGAGAGCTCACGTTAGTACCAGCCATGCTAGGTGGCCTGCTAAGGGGCAGGTTGGGAAGATTCTCATATAACACTTTTGCTGGGGCTACCCCAGAGTCAGAGTGTGAACCATCTCCTAACTTCTCAACAGACGTGCCAGCTAAGGCCTTATCATTTTCAATGAGTGTGGGAAAGTACCATTTTGCCTGGCATGTTACCCCCATTTTTCACTGTATATATGTTGTTTTAGTTGTATGTGTCACTGGGAACCTGTTCTCCAGGGCCCTAGTGCTCATAAGTGTGCCTGAATGTGTTACCTGTGTAGTGACTAACTGTCTCACTGAGGCTCTGCTAATCAGAACCTCAGTGGTTATGCTCTCTCATTTCTTTCCAAATTGTCACTAACAGGCTAGTGACCATTTTTACCAATTTACATTGGCTTACTGGAACACCCTTATAATTCCCTAGTATATGGTACTGAGGTACCCAGGGTATTGGGGCTCCAGGAGATCCCTATGGGCTGCAGCATTTCTTTTGCCACCCATAGGGAGCTCTGACAATTCTTACACAGGCCTGCCACTGCAGCCTGAGTGAAATAACGTCCACGTTATTTCACAGCCATTTTTCACTGCACTTAAGTAACTTATAAGTCACCTATATGTCTAACCTTTACCTGGTAAAGGTTAGGTGCAAAGTTACTTAGTGTGAGGGCACCCTGGCACTAGCCAAGGTGCCCCCACATTGTTCAGGGCCAATTCCCCGGACTTTGTGAGTGCAGGGACACCATTACACGCGTGCACTACAGATAGGTCACTACCTATATGTAGCTTCACAATGGTAACACCGAATATGGCCATGTAACATGTCTATGATCATGGAATTGCCCCCTCTATGCCATCCTGGAATAGTTGGCACAATCCCATGGTCCCAGTGGTCTGTAGCACAGACCCTGGTACTGCCAAACTGCCTTTCCTGGGGTTTCACTGCAGCTGCTGCCAACCTCTCAGACAGGTTTCTGCCCTCCTGGGGTCAAGCCAGGCTTGTCCCAGGATGGCAGAACAAAGGACTTCCTCTGAGAGAGGGTGTTACACCCTCTCCCTTTGGAAAATGGTGTGAAGGCAGGGGAGGAGTAGCCTCCCCCAGCCTCTGGAAATGCTTTCATGGGCACAGATGTGCCCAATTCTGCATAAGCCAGTCTACACCGGTTAAGGGGACCCCTTAGCCCTGCTCTGGTGCGAAACTGGACAAAGGAAAGGGGAGTGACCACTCCCCTGACCTGCACCTCCCCTGGGAGGTGTCCAGAGCACCTCCAGTGTGCTCCAGACCTCTGCCATCTTGGAAACAGAGGTGCTGCTGGCACACTGGACTGCTCTGAGTGAACAGTGCCACCAGGTGACGTCAGAGACTCCTTCTGATAGGCTCCTTCAGGTGTTGCTAGCCTATCCTCTCTCCTAGGTAGCCAAACCCTCTTTTCTGGCTATTTAGGGTCTCTGTCTCTGGGGAAACTTTAGATAACGAATGCAAGAGCTCATCAGAGTTCCTCTGCATCTCTCTCTTCACCTTCTGCCAAGGAATTGACTGCTGACCGCGCTGGAAGCCTGCAAAACTGCAACATAGTAGCAAAGACGACTACTGCAACTCTGTAACGCTGATCCTGCCGCCTTCTCAACTGTTTTCCTGGTGGTGCATGCTGTGGGGGTAGTCTGCCTCTTCTCTGCACTAGAAGCTCAGAAGAAATCTCCCGTGGGTCGACGGAATCTTCCCCCTGCAACCGCAGGCACCAAAAAGCTGCATTACCGGCCCTTGGGTCTCCTCTCAGCACGACGAGCGAGGTCCCTCGAAACCAGCCACTGTGTCCAATTGGCCCCCACAGTCCAGTGACTCTTCAGTCCAAGTTTGGTGGAGGTAAGTCCTTGCCTCCCCACGCCAGACTGCATTGCTGGGAACCGCGACTTTTGCAGCTACTCCGGCCCCTGTGCACTTCCGGTGGAAATCCTTTGTGCACAGCCAAGCCGGGGTCCACGGCACTCTAACCTGCATTGCACGACTTTCTAAGTTGGTCTCCGGCGACGTGGGACTCCTTTGTGTAACTTTCGGTGAGCACCATTTCACGCATCCTTGTAGTGCATGTTTCTGGCACTTCTCTGGGTGCTACCTGCTGCTGAGAGGGCTCCTTGTCTTGCTCGACGTCCCCTCTCTCTCCTGACGCAATTTGCGACATTCTGGTTCTTTCTGGGCCACAGCAGCATCCAAAAACGCTTAATGCACGATTTGCAGCTAGCAAGGCTTGTTGGTAGTCTTTTGGCGAAAAAACACTTCTGCACGACTCTCCACGGCAAGAGGTATCCGTCCACCAAAGGAGAAGTCTCTATCCCTTTTCGTTCCTGCAGAAACCTTAGCTTCTCCTGTCCAGTAGAAGCTTCTTTGCGCCCACAGCTGGCATTTCCTGGGCATCTGCCCATCTCCAACTTACTTGTGACTTTTGGACTTGGTCCCCTTGTTCCACAGGTACCCTCGACTGGAAATCCATCGTTGTTGCATTGCTGGTTTGTGTCTTTCCTGCAGTATTCCCCTATCACAACTTCTTTGTCCTTTGGGGAACTTTAGTGCACTTTGCACTCACTTTTCAGGGTCTTGGGGTGGGCTATTTTTCTAACCCTTACTATTTTCTAATAGTCCCAGCGACCCTCTACAAGGTCACATAGGTTTGGGGTCCATTCGTGGTTCGCATTCCACTTTTGGAGTATATGGTTTGTGTTGCCCCTATCCCTATGTGTCCCCTTTGCATCCTATTGTAACTATACATTGTTTGCACTGTTTTCTAAGACTATACTGCATATTTTTGGTATTGTGTACATATAACTTGTGTATATTTGCTATCCTCATACTGAGGGTACACTCTGAGATACTTTGGCATATTGTCATAAAAATAAAGTACCTTTATTTTTAGTATAACTGTGTATTGTGTTTTCTTATGATATTGTGCAAGTGACACTAGTGGTACTGTAGGAGCTTCACTCGTCTCCTAGTTCAGCCTAAGCTTCTCTGCTAAGCTACCATTATCTATCAGCCTAGGCTGCTAGACACCCTATACACTAATAAGGGATAACTGGGCCTGGTGCAAGGTGCAGGTACCCCTTGGTACTCACTACAAGCCAGTCCAGCCTCCTACATTGGTTGTGCAGTGGTGGGATAAGTGCTTTGAGACTACTTACCACTCTTGACATTGTACTTTTCATAAGAGAAAAATATACAAAACAAGTTCAGTGTGTGTACACATAACTAAAAGGTTTTGCATTTCCTCTTTTCACTCTTTTCTAAAGTGCTGAAAAGTACTTCTAAACTTTCAAAAAGTTCTTAAAAGTTTAAAAAGTTTTTTCTGTCTTTCCAAAAAGTTCTGAAAACTTTTTTCTCTTTTTCTATCACTTTAACTCTCTCTAAAAATGTCTGGCACAGGCCAAAATGTTGACCTGTCTAAGATTGCATATGACCACCTTAGCTGGAAAGGAGCAAGGAGTCTCTGTGTAGAGAGAGGTTTGAGTGTAGGGAAGAATCCTTCCTTGGAATTGTTACGTAACATGCTTAGAGAACAAGATAAGGCTAAAAGTGCCCCATCTGTTGAAAAAGTAGCTAATGGTTCCCAATCTGATCCAGGGACTCCCCCAGGAAAAGGTTCAGGAAAGAAACTTCTTAGCCTGCCCATTACTACACAGTCTAGCAGAGTTGGTACTGAGGTGGAGTCACATCATTCAGATGATGTGCTCCCACATTACACTGTCAGCCAAGCTGTTAGGGTGCCCTCTGTAAGGGACAGGTCTCCTTCTGTTCATTCCCATCATACCTCTGTATCTAGGAATGTCCCTCCCACCAACCCTGATGACAGATTGTTAGAAAGGGGACTCAATAAGTTGAGGGTGGAACAAACCAGACTGATGCTTAAGAAGCAACAGCTGGATTTGGATAGACAGTCTTTAGAACTAGAGAAGGAAAGACAGAAGTTGGGTTTAGAAACCCATGGTGGCAGCAGCAGTATTCCCCATAGTCATCCTGCAAAAGAGCATGATTCCAGGAATCTGCATAAGATAGTTCCCCCTTATAAGGAGGGGGATGACATTAACAAGTGGTTTGCTGCACTTGAGAGGCCCTGTGTTGTACAGGATGTCCCTCAAAGGCAGTGGGCTGCTATCCTATGGCTATCATTTAGTGGAAAAGGTAGGGGTAGGCTCCTTACTGTGAAAGAAAGTGATGCCAATAATTTTACAGTACTTAAGAATGCACTCCTGGATGGTTATGGCTTAACCACTGAACAATACAGGATAAAGTTTACAGAGACCAAAAAGGAGTCTTCACAAGACTGGGTTGATTTCATTGACCATTCAGTGAAGGCCTTGGAGGGGTGGTTACATGGCAGTAAAGTTACTGATTATGAAAGCCTGTATAACTTGTTCCTGAGAGAGCATATTCTTAATAATTGTGTGTCTGATTTGATGCACAAGTACTTGGTGGACTCTGATCTGACCTCTCCCCAAGAATTGGGAAAGAAGGCAGACAAATGGGTCAGAACAAGGGTGAACAGAAAAGTTGACAAAGACAAAGATGGCAACAAAAAGAAGGATGGTAAGTCTTCTGACAAGGGTGGGGACAAATCTAAAAATGAGTCTTTATCAGGCCCACAAAAACACTCTGGTGGGGGTGGTGGGTCCAAATCCTCCTTTAATCAAAACAAAGAAAAGAAACCATGGTGCTATTTATGTAAAGTAAAAGGCCATTGGACAACAGATCCCAGTTGTCCAAAGAAAAGCACCAAGCCTCCTACCACTACAACCCCTACTGCTACACCTAGTGTCCCTACTAATAGCAGTGGTGGTGGGAGCAAACCTACTAATAGCCAATCCAAGGGAGTAGCTGGGCTCACTATTGGTGACTTAGTTGGGGTTGGCCTTGTTAGGGAGGCCACAGAGGCTGTGTTAGTCTCTGAGGGGGCTATTGATTTAGCCACCTTAGTTGCTTGTCCCCTTAATATGCATAAGTAGAAGCAGCTACCCCTAATAAATGGTGTTGAGGTTCAGGCCTACAGGGACACTGGTGCCAGTGTGACTATGGTCATAGAGAAACTGGTCCACCCTGAACAACACCTGCTTGGTCACCAGTACCAAGTAACCGATGCTCACAACAACACACTTAGCCACCCCATGGCTGTTGGTAATCTCAACTGGGGGGGGGGTTACTGGTCCAAAGAAAGTTGTGGTAGCCACAGATTTACCTGTAGACTGTCTACTAGGAAATGATTTGGAGACATCAGCTTGGTCAGATGTGGAGTTGGAGGCCCATGCAGCAATGCTGGGCATCCCAGGGCATATTTTTGCTTTGACAAGGGCTCAGGCCAAAAAGCAAAAAGGACAGGGAAGCTTGGATCCTGGAACAATGGACCAAGTGCTCCCTAAAGCTAGGGCTAGTAGAAGCAAACCACTTCCTACTATCCCTCCCTCTACAGTGGATTCAACTTCTGAGGAAGAAGAATTCCCTCCCTGTGCAGAACCTACACCAGAGGATCTTGAAGCAGATACTGCTGAGCTTTTGGGTGAAGGGGGGCCTGCCAGAGAGGAGTTGAGTGTGGCACAGCAAACCTGTCCCACATTAGAGGGTCTAAGACAACAAGCTGTCAAACAGGCTAATGGGGATGTCAGTGACTCTCACAGAGTTTACTGGGAGAACAATCTCTTGTATACTGAGGCAAGGGATCCTAAACCTGGAGCTGCCAGGAGATTAGTGATTCCTCAGGAGTACAGAAAGTTCCTCCTAACTCTTGCCCACGACATTCCCCTAGCTGGGCACCTGGGACAAATGAAAACGTGGGACAGGCTTGTTCCCTTGTTTCATTGGCCTAGGAT
Organism: Pleurodeles waltl; assembly: GCF_031143425.1. NCBI lineage: Eukaryota > Metazoa > Chordata > Amphibia > Caudata > Salamandridae > Pleurodeles > Pleurodeles waltl. The sequence continues at coordinate 1,191,899,040 of NC_090439.1, forward strand.
GTCTGAGGACACAAAAGAATTTTGTAAGTCCTGTGAAACCTGTCAAGCCAGTGGCAAGACAGGTGGCACCCCAAAGGCACTCCTTATTCCACTGCCTGTGGTTGGGGTTCCCTTTGAAAGGGTAGGGGTTGACATAGTTGGCCTCCTTGACCCTCCTACTGCTTCAGGCAATAGATTCATCTTAGTGGCAGTGGACCATGCCACAAGATACCCTGAAGCTATTCCTTTAAGGACCACTACAGCTCCTGCAGTGGCAAATGCCCTCCTGGGAATATTTTCCAGGGTGGGCTTCCCAAAGGAAGTAGTATCAGACAGGGGAAGCAATTTCATGTCTGCATACTTAAAGGCCATGTGGAAGGAGTGTTGTGTAACTTATAAGTTCACAACACCCTATCATCCACAAACAAATGGACTGGTGGAGAGATTTAACAAAACTCTCAAAGGCATGATTATGGGTCTCCCTGAAAAACTCCGCAGGAGATGGGATATCCTTCTACCATGCCTCCTTTTTGCCTACAGGGAGGTACCCCAGAAAGGAGTGGGCTTTAGCCCCTTTGAACGTCTTTTTGGACACCCTGTTAGGGGTCCACTCACACTTGTAAAGGAGGGTTGGGAACAACCTTTAAAAGCTCCTAAGCAGGATATTGTGGATTATGTACTTGGCCTCAGATCAAGGATGGCTGAGTATATGAAAAAGGCCAGTAAAAACCTTCAGGCCAGCCAAGAGCTCCAGAAGCAATGGCATGATCAGAAGGCTGTTTTGGTTCAGTACCAACCAGGGCAGAAAGTGTGGGTCTTGGAGCCTGTGGCCCCAAGAGCACTCCAAGACAAATGGAGTGGACCCCACACAATTGTTGAGAAAAAGGGTGAAGTCACTTATTTAGTTGACTTAGGCACTGCAAGGAGTCCCCTTAGGGTTCTCCATGTAAACCGCCTGAAACCCTACTATGACAGGGCTGATCTCACCCTGCTCATGGCAACTGATGAGGGACAGGAAGAAGACAGGGATCCTCTACCTGATCTCTTCTCTTCCACAGAACAAGATGCTCTTGTGGAAGGTGTAGTTTTGGCTGATTGTCTTACTGCTGAGCAGAAAGACCATTGCATAAATCTCCTAGATCAATTCTCTGAACTCTTCTCTACTGTGCCAGGTACCACTTCTTGGTGTGAGCACACTATAGATACTGGAGACAGCTTGCCTGTCAAAAGTAAGATCTATAGGCAGCCTGACCATGTCAGGGACTGCATAAAGCAAGAAGTCCAGAAAATGTTAGAACTAGGAGTGGTTGAGCACTCTGAAAGTCCATGGGCTTCAACTGTGGTACTTGTACCAAAACCCCATTCCAAAGATGGAAAGAAGGAAATGCGGTTTTGTGTAGACTATAGAGGTCTCAACTTAGTAACCAAAACTGATGCTCACCCTATACCCAGGGCAGATGAGCTCATAGATACTCTGGCATCTGCCAAGTATCTAAGCACTTTTGACTTGACTGCAGGGTATTGGCAGATCAAATTGTTAGAAGATGCAAAAAGTAAAACTGCATTTTCAACCATTGGAGGACATTACCAGTTCACTGTAATGCCTTTTGGTTTGAAAAATGCACCTGCCACTTTTCAGAGGTTGGTGAACACAGTCCTGCAAGGGCTGGAAGCTTTCAGTGCAGCATATTTGGACGATATAGCTGTCTTTAGCTCCAGCTGGGATGATCACCTGGTCCACCTATGGAAAGTTTTGGAGGCCCTGCAAAAGGCAGGCCTCACTATCAAGGCTTCAAAGTGCCAGATAGGGCAGGGTAATGTGGTTTATCTGGGACACCTTGTTGGTGGGGAACAGATTGCACCACTACAGGGGAAAATCCAAACAATTATTGATTGGGTTCCCCCTACCACTCAGACTCAGGTGAGAGCCTTCCTAGGCCTCACTGGGTATTACAGGAGGTTCATTAAGAACTATGGCTCCATTGCAGCCCCTCTTAATGACCTCACATCCAAGAAAATGCCTAAAAAGGTATTATGGACAGCAAACTGTCAGAAAGCTTTTGAGTAGCTGAAGCAGGCCATGTGCTCTGCACCTGTCCTGAAAAGCCCTTGTTACTTTAAAAAATTCTATGTCCAAACTGATGCATCTGAATTAGGAGTAGGGGCAGTCCTATCACAACTTAATTCTAAGGGCCAGGATCAACCTGTTGCTTTTATTAGTAGGAGGTTGACCCCTAGAGAAAAGCGTTGGTCTGCCATAGAGAGGGAGGCCTTTGCTGTGGTCTGGGCTCTGAAGAAGTTGAGGCCATACCTGTTTGGCACTCACTTCATTGTTCAGACAGACCACAAACCTCTACTTTGGCTAAAACAAATGAAAGGTGAAAATCCTAAATTGTTGAGGTGGTCCATATCCCTACAGGGAATGGACTATACAGTGGAACATAGACCTGGGAGTAGCCACTTCAATGCAGATGGACTCTCCAGATATTTCCACTTAGACAATGAAGACTCATCAGGTCATGGCTAGTCTTATTGTCCTTCGTTTGGGGGGGGGTTGTGTAGGAAAGTACCATCTTGCCTGGCATGTTACCCCCATTTTTCACTGTATATATGTTGTTTTAGTTGTATGTGTCACTGGGACCCTGTTCACCAGGGCCCCAGTGCTCATAAGTGTGCCTGAATGTGTTACCTGTGTAGTGACTAACTGTCTCACTGAGGCTCTGCTAATCAGAACCTCAGTGGTTATGCTCTCTCATTTCTTTCCAAATTGTCACTAACAGGCTAGTGACCAATTTTACCAATTTACATTGGCTTACTGGAACACCCTTATAATTCCCTAGTATATGGTACTGAGGTACCCAGGGTATTGGGGTTCCAGGAGATCCCTATGGGCTGCAGCATTTCTTTTGCCACCCATAGGGAGCTCTGACAATTCTTACACAGGCCTGCCACTGCAGCCTGAGTGAAATAACGGACACGTTGTTTCACAGCCATTTTACACTGCACTTAAGTAACTTATAAGTCACCTATATGTCTAACCTTTACCTGGTAAAGGTTAGGTGCAAAGTTACTTAGTGTGTGGGCACCCTGGCACTAGCCAAGGTGCCCCCACATTGTTCAGGGCAAATTCCCCGGACTTTGTGAGTGCGGGGACACCATTACACGCGTGCACTATACATATGTCATTACATATGTATAGCGTCACAATGGTAACTCTGAACATGGCCATGTAACATGTCTAAGATCATGGAATTGTCATCCCAATGACATTCTGGCATTGGGGAGACAATTCCATGATCCCCCGAGTCTCTAGCACAGACCCGGGTACTCTCCTCCATCTGTGTGTGCTGCAGCATGCAGAACACAAGAGAAAGGGAAACAAACGAGCAGAAATGAAGCGATTTCTCCACCTTACACCTGGCCTGGGGAGACATTTTTTTGGCACATTTCTGGATTTACCTGTCCTTCTAAATCTGGGAATGCAGCAAAACCCATAGATGTTGCTTGGAAAATCCCACGCAGCACCCCTGGGAACGCCTCCCTGGCGCAGAGCGACATAACAGTGATTTGTGCTTCATTACACATCTCATCGTTGCATGGTGCAAGAAGAACACAAAGGGGGTCACAGATAGCGCCCCTTGTATTTAGACAGCAGGAGAGGGGCCCTGGGTCAGTGACGTAGCCCCAGGAGAGTGAGGCCAGTCCATCCTGGTCAGGGGTGAGGTCACCGCTTCCCTCTTCCTCCTGCTTCATGTCCACACCGTGCACTTGGCACACTCACACACGTCCTCCGTGTATCACTGACAGTCACAGTCTGAGACATCCCATCCTGTGGCAACTCTCTATCTGGGGGGTGCAACATTCAACAGTCACTCACACCTCATACAGTGATATCACACAGGGAGCTTTCATTACTGCAGTGATATCACACTGGGAGCTGTCCTTCCTGCAGTGATATCACACTGGGAGCAGCCATTACTGCAGTGACATCACACTGGGAGCTTTCATTACTGCAGTGATATCACATTGGGAGCTGTCCTTCCTGCAGTGATGTCACACTGGGAGCTGTCCTTCCTGCAGTGATATCACACTGGGAGCTGTCCTTCCTGCAGTGATATCACACTGGGAGCTGTCAATACTGCAGTGATATCACACAGGGAGCTTTCATTACTGCAGTGATATCACACTGGGAGCTTTCATTACTGCAGTGATATCACACTGGGAGCCTTCATTACTGCAGTGACATCACACTGGAAGCTTTCATTACTGCACTGATATCACACTGGGAGCTGTCCTTCCTGCAGTGATATCAAACTGGGAGCCTTAATTACTGCAGTGACATCACACTGGAAGCTTTCATTACTGCACTGATATCACATTGGGAGCTGTCCTTACTGCAGTGATATCACACTGGCAGCTGTCCTTCCTGCAGTGATATCACACTGGGAGCTGTCCTTATTGCAGTGATATCACACTGGGAGCTGTCCTTCCTGCAGTGATATCACACTGGGAGCTTTCATTACTGCACTGATATCACACTGGGGGCTGTCCTTACTGCACTGATATCACACTGGGAGCTGTCCTTCCTGCAGTGATATCACAGTGGGAACTTTCATCACTGCAGTGATATCACACTGGGAACCTTCATTACTGCAGTGATATCACACTGGGAGCTGTCCTTACTGCAGTGATATCACACTGGGAGCTGTCCTTACTGCAGTGATATCACACTGGGAGCCTTCATTACTGCAGTGACATCACACTGGAAGCTTTCATTACTGCACTGATATCACACTGGGAGCTGTCCTTCCTGCAGTGATATCAAACTGGGAGCCTTCATTACTGCAGTGACATCACACTGGAAGCTTTCATTACTGCACTGATATCACATTGGGAGCTGTCCTTACTGCAGTGATATCACACTGACAGCTGTCCTTCCTGCAGTGATATCACACTGGGAGCTGTCAATACTGCAGTGATATCACACTGGCAGCTGTCAATACTGCAGTGATACCACACTGGTTGCTGTCCTTACTGCAGTGATATCACACTGGGAGCTGTCCTTATTGCGGTGATATCACACTGGGAGCTGTCCTTCCTGCAGTGATATCACACTGGGAGCTTTCATTACTGCACTGATATCACACTGGGGGCTGTCCTTACTGCACTGATATCACACTGGGAGCTGTCCTTCCTGCAGTGATATCACAGTGGGAACTTTCATCACTGCAGTGATATCACACTGGGAACCTTCATTACTGCAGTGATATCACACTGGGAGCTGTCCTTACTGCAGTGATACCACACTGGGAGCTGTCGTTCCTGCAGTGATATCACACTGGGAGCTGTCTTTACTACAGTGATATAACACTGGGAGCTGTCCTTCCTGCAGTGATATCACACTGGGAGCTGTCAATACTGCAGTGATATCACACAGGGAGCTTTCATTACTGCAGTGATATCACACTGGGAGCTTTCATTACTGCAGTGATATCACACTGGGAGCCTTCATTACTGCAGTGACATCACACTGGAAGCTTTCATTACTGCACTGATATCACACTGGGAGCTGTCCTTCCTGCAGTGATATCAAACTGGGAGCCTTCATTACTGCAGTGACATCACACTGGAAGCTTTCATTACTGCACTGATATCACATTGGGAGCTGTCCTTACTGCAGTGATATCACACTGGCAGCTGTCCTTCCTGCAGTGATATCACACTGGGAGCTGTCCTTATTGCAGTGATATCACACTGGGAGCTGTCCTTCCTGCAGTGATATCACACTGGGAGCTTTCATTACTGCACTGATATCACACTGGGGGCTGTCCTTACTGCACTGATATCACACTGGGAGCTGTCCTTCCTGCAGTGATATCACAGTGGGAACTTTCATCACTGCAGTGATATCACACTGGGAACCTTCATTACTGCAGTGATATCACACTGGGAGCTGTCCTTACTGCAGTGATATCACACTGGGAGCTGTCCTTACTGCAGTGATATCACACTGGGAGCTTTCATTACTGCAGTGATATCACACTGGGAGCCTTCATTACTGCAGTGACATCACACTGGAAGCTTTCATTACTGCACTGATATCACACTGGGAGCTGTCCTTCCTGCAGTGATATCAAACTTGGAGCCTTCATTACTGCAGTGACATCACACTGGAAGCTTTCATTACTGCACTGATATCACATTGGGAGCTGTCCTTACTGCAGTGATATCACACTGACAGCTGTCCTTCCTGCAGTGATATCACACTGGGAGCTGTCAATACTGCAGTGATATCACACTGGGAGCTGTCAATACTGCAGTGATACCACACTGGTTGCTGTCCTTACTGCAGTGATATCACACTGGGAGCTGTCCTTATTGCGGTGATATCACACTGGGAGCTGTCCTTCCTGCAGTGATATCACACTGGGAGCCTTCAGTACTGCAGTGATATCACACTGGGAGCTGTCCGTACTGCAGTGATATCACACTGGGAGCTGTCTTTACTACAGTGATATCACACTGGGAGCTGTCCTTACTGCAGTGATATCACAATGGGAGCTGTCCTTACTGCAGTGATATCACACTGGAGCTGTCCTTCCTGCAGTGATATCACACTGGGAGATGTCAATACTGCAGTGATATCACACTGTGAGCTGCACTTACTGCAGTGATATCACACTGGGAGCTGTCATTACTGCACTGATATCACATTGGGAGCCGTCCTTCCTGCAGTGATATCACATTGGGAGCTTTCATTACTGCAGTGATATCACACTGCAAGCTGTCCTTACTGCAGTGACATCACACTGGGAGCTGTCCTTCCTGCAGTGACATCACACTGGGAGCTGACATTACTGCAATGATGTCATACTGGTAACTCGTTACTACAGTGATCTCACACTGAGTGTTGTCCTTACTGCAGTGATATCACACTGGGAGCTTTCATTACTGCAGTGATATCACACTGGGATCTGTCCGTCCTGCAGTGATATCACACTGGGAGCTGCACTGTAGGAAAGTACCATCTTGCCTGGCATGTTACCCCCATCTTTCACTGTATATATGTTGTTTTAGTTGTATGTGTCACTGGGACCCTGGTAACCCAGGGCCCCAGTGCTCATAAGTGTGCCTGAATGTGTTACCTGTGTAGTGACTAACTGTCTCACTGAGGCTCTGCTAATCAGAACCTCAGTGGTTATGCTCTCTCATTTCTTTCCAAATTGTCACTGACAGGCTAGTGACCATTTTTACCAATTTACATTGGCTTACTGGAACACCCTTATAATTCCCTAGTATATGGTACTGAGGTACCCAGGGTATTGGGGTTCCAGGAGATCCCTATGGGCTGCAGCATTTCTTTTGCCACCCATAGGGAGCTCTGACAATTCTTACACAGGCCTGCCACTGCAGCCTGAGTGAAATAACGTCCACGTTATTTCACAGCCATTTTACACTGCACTTAAGTAACTTATAAGTCACCTATATGTCTAACCTTTACCTGGTATAGGTTAGGTGCAAAGTTACTTAGTGTGAGGGCACCCTGGCACTAGCCAAGGTGCCCCCACATTGTTCAGAGCCAATTCCCTGAACTTTGTGAGTGCGGGGACACCATTACACGCGTGCACTACATATAGGTCACTACCTATATGTAGCTTCACAATGGTAACTCCGAATATGGCCATGTAACATGTCTAAGATCAGGGAATTGCCCCCTCTATGCCATCCTGGCATTGTTGGTACAATTCCATGATCCCAGTGGTCTGTAGCACAGACCCTGGTATGCCAAACTGCCCTTCCTGGGGTTTCACTGCAGCTGCTGCTGCTGCCAACCCCTCAGACAGGCATCTGCCCTCCTGGGGTCCAGCCAGGCCTGGCCCAGGATGGCAGAACAAAGAACTTCCTCTGAGAGAGGGTGTGACACCCTCTCCCTTTGGAAAATGGTGTGAAGGCAGGGGAGGAGTAGCCTCCCCCAGCCTCTGGAAATGCTTTGTTGGGCACAGATGTGCCCAATTCTGCATAAGCCAGTCTACACCGGTTCAGGGACCCCTTAGCCCCTGCTCTGGCGCGAAAGTGGACAAAGGAAAGGGGAGTGACCACTCCCCTGACCTGCACCTCCCCTGGGAGGTGTCCAGAGCTCCTCCAGTGTGCTCCAGACCTCTGCCATCTTGGAAACAGAGGTGCTGCTGGCACACTGGACTGCTCTGAGTGGCCAGTGCCACCAGGTGACGTCAGAGACTCCTTGTGATAGGCTCCTTCAGGTGTTGCTAGCCTATCCTCTCTCCTAGGTAGCCAAACCCTCTTTTCTGGCTATTTAGGGTCTCTGTCTCTGGGGAAACTTTAGATAACGAATGCATGAGCTCAGCCGAGTTCCTCTGCATCTCTCTCTTCACCTTCTGATAAGGAATCGACTGCTGACCGCGCTGGAAGCCTGCAAACCTGAAACATAGTAGCAAAGACGACTACTGCAACTCTGTAACGCTGATCCTGCCGCCTTCTCGACTGTTTTCCTGCTTGTGCATGCTGTGGGGGTAGTCTGCCTCCTCTCTGCACCAGAAGCTCCGAAGAAATCTCCCGTGGGTCGACGGAATCTTCCCCCTGCAACCGCAGGCACCAAAAAGCTGCATTACCGGTCCCTTCGGTCTCCTCTCAGCACGACGAGCGAGGTCCCTCGAATCCAGCAACACTGTCCAAGTGACCCACACAGTCCAGTGACTCTTCAGTCCAAGTTTGGTGGAGGTAAGTCCTTGCCTCACCTCGCTGGGCTGCATTGCTGGGAACCGCGACTTTTGCAGCTACTCCGGCCCCTGTGCACTTCCAGCGGAAATCCTTTGTGCACAGCCAAGCCTGGGTCCACGGCACTCTAACCTGCATTGCACGACTTTCTAAGTTGGTCTCCGGCGACGTGGGACTCCTTTGTGCAACTTCGGCGAGCACCGTTTCACGCATCCTCATAGTGCCTGTTTCTGGCACTTCTCTGGGTGCTACCTGCTTCAGAGAGGGCTCCTTGTCTTGCTCGATGTCCCCTCTCTCTGCTGGTCCAATTTGCGACCTCCTGGTCCCTCCTGGGCCTCAGCAGCGTCCAAAAACGCTAACCGCACCATTTGCAGCTAGCAAGGCTTGTTGGCATTCTTTTGGCGGTAAAATACTTCTGCACGACTCTCCTCGGCAAGAGGGATCCGTCCTCCAAAGGGGAAGTCTCTAGCCCTTTTCGTTCCTGCAGAAACCTCAGCTTCTTCTGTCTAGTAGAAGCTTCTTTGCACCCGCAGCTGGCATTTCCTGGGCATCTGCCCATCTCCGACTTGCTTGTGACTTTTGGACTTGGTCCCCTTGTTCCACAGGTACCCTAGATTGGAAATCCACAGTTGTTGCATTGCTGGTTTGTGTCTTTCCTGCATTTTCCCTCTAACACAACTATTTTGTCCTTAGGGGAACTTTAGTGCACTTTGCACTCACTTTTCAGGGTCTTGGGGAGGGTTATTTTGCTAACTCTCACTATTTTCTAATAGTCCCAACGACCCTCTACAAGGTCACATAGGTTTGGGGTCCATTCGTGGTTCGCATTCCACTTTTGGAGTATATGGTTTGTGTTGCCCCTATCCCTATGTTTCCCCATTGCATCCTATTGTAACTATACATTGTTTACACTGTTTTCTAAGACTATACTGCATATTTTTGCTATTGTGTATATATATCTTGTGTATATTTCCTATCCTCTCACTGAGGGTACACTCTAAGATACTTTGGCATATTGTCATAAAAATAAAGTACCTTTATTTTTAGTATAACTGTGTATTGTGTTTTCTTATGATATTGTGCATATGACACTAAGTGGTACTGTAGTAGCTTCACACGTCTCCTAGTTCAGCCTAAGCTGCTCTGCTAAGCTACCATTATCTATCAGCCTAAGCTGCTAGACACCCTATACACTAATAAGGGATAACTGGGCCTGGTGCAAGGTGCAAGTACCCCTTGGTACTCACTACAAGCCAGTCCAGCCTCCTACATTGGTTGTGCAGCGGTGGGATAAGTGCTTTGAGACTACTTACCACTCTTGTCATTGTACTTTTCATAAGAGAAAAATATACAAAACAAGGTCAGTGTATATACACATAGACAAAAAGTTTTGCATTTCCTCTTTTCACTCTTTTCTAAGTGCTGAAAAGTACTTCTAAACTTTCAAAAAGTTCTCAAAAGTTTAAAAAGTTTTTTCTGTCTTTCCAAAAAGTTCTGAAAACTTTTTTATCTTTGTCTATCACTTTAACTCTCTCTAAAAATGTCTGGCACAGGCCAAAAAGTTGAACTGTCCAAACTTGCATATGATCACCTTAGCTGGAAAGGAGCAAGGAGTCTCTGCATAGAGAGAGGTTTGAGTGTAGGGAAGAATCCTTCCTTAGAACTGTTAATTAATATGCTTAGAGTACAGGATAAGGCCATAAGTGCCCAATCTGTAGAAAAAGTAGCTAATGGTTCTCAATCTGATCCAGGGACTCCCCCAGGAAAAGGTTCAGGAAAGAAACTTCTCAGCCTGCCCATTACTAGACAGTCTAGCATAGTTGGTACAGAGGTTGAATCACATCATACTGATGATGTGCTCTCACATTATGCTGGTAGCCAAGCTGTTAGGGTGCCCCTTGTAAGGGACAGGTCTCCTTCTGTTCATTCCCATCATACCTCTGTATCTAGAAATGTCCCTCCCACCCACCCTGATGACAGATTGTTAGAAAGGGAGCTCAATAGATTGAGAGTGGAACAAACCAGACTGAAGCTCAAGAAGCAACAGCTGGATTTGGATAGACAGTCTTTAGAAATAGAGAGGGAAAGACAGAAAATGGGTTTAGATACCCATGGTGGCAGCAGCAGTATTCCCCATAGTCATCCTGCAAAAGAGCATGATTCTAGGAATCTGCATAAGATAGTTCCCCCTTACAAGGAGGGGGATGACATTAACAAGTGGTTTGCTGCACTTGAGAGGGCCTGTGTTGTACAGGATGTCCCTCAAAAGCAGTGGGCTGCTATCCTATGGCTATCATTTACTGGAAAAGGTAGGGATAGGCTCCTTACTGTAAAAGAAAATGATGCTAACAATTTCCAAGTTCTTAAGAATGCACTCCTGGATGGTTATGGCTTAACCACTGAACAGTACAGGATAAAGTTCAGAGATACCAAAAAGGAGTCTTCACAAGACTGGGTTGATTTCATTGACCAGGCAGTGAAGGCCTTGGAGGGGTGGTTACATGGCAGTAAAGTTACTGATTATGACAGCCTGTATAACTTGATCCTGAGAGAGCATATTCTTAATAATTGTGTGTCTGATTTGTTGCACCAGTACTTGGTGGACTCTGATCTGACCTCTACCCAAGAATTGGGAAAGAAGGCAGACAAATGGGTCAGAACAAGAGTGAACAGAAAAGTTCATACAGGGGGTGACAAAGATGGCAACAAAAAGAAGGATGGTAAGTCTAATGACAAGGGTGGGGACAAATCTAAAAATGAGTCTTCATCAGGCCCACAAAAACACTCTGGTGGGGGTGGTGGGCCCAAATCCTCCTTTAATCAGAACAAGGAAAAGAAACCATGGTGCTATTTATGTAAAATAAAAGGCCATTGGACAACAGATCCCAGTTGTCCAAAGAAAGGCACCACAGCTCCTACCACTACAACCCCTACTGCTACACCTAGTGTCCCTACTAATAGCAGTGGTGGTGGGAGCAAACCTACTAATAGCCAATCCAAGGGAGTAGCTGGGCTCACTTTTGGTAATTTAGTTGGGGTTGGTCTAATTAGGGAGACCACAGAGGCTACTTTAGTCTCTGAAGGGGCTATTGACTTAGCCACTTTGGTTGCTTGCCCCCATAACTTGGAGAAGTACAAGCAACTAACCCTAATAAATGGTGTTGAGGTCCAGGCCTACAGGGACACAGGTGCCAGTGTCACAATGGTGATTGAGAAACTGGTGCACCCTGAACAACACATACTTGGACACCAGTACCAAGTAACCGATGCTCACAACATAACACAAAGCCACCCCATGGCTGTTGTAAATCTCAACTGGGGGGGGGTATCTGGTCCAAAGAAAGTTGTGGTAGCTTCAGATTTACCTGTAGACTGTCTATTAGGGAACGATTTGGAGACATCAGCTTGGTCAGATGTGGAGTTGGAGGCCCATGCAGCAATGCTGGGCATCCCAGGGCATATTTTTGCTTTGACAAGGGCTCAGGCCAAAAAGCAAAAAGGACAGGGAAGCTTGGATCCTGGAACAATGGACCAAGTGCTCCCTAAAGCTAGGGCTAGTAGAAGCAAACCACTTCCTACTATCCCTCCCTCTACAGTGGATTCTACTTCTGAGGAAGAAGAATTCCCTCCCTGTGCAGAACCTACACCAGAGGAGCTGGAAGCAGACACTGCTGAGCTTTTGGGTGAAGGGGGGCCTGCCAGAGAGGAGCTGAGTGTGGCACAGCAAACCTGTCCCACATTAGAGGGTCTCAGACAGCAAGCTGTCAAACAGGCTAATGGGGATGTCAGTGACTCACACAGAGTTTACTGGGAGGACAACCTCTTGTACACTGAGCATAGGGATCCTAAACCTGGAGCTGCCAGGAGATTAGTGATTCCTCAGGAGTACAGAAAGTTCCTCCTAACACTGGCACATGACATTCCCTTAGCTGGGCACCTGGGTCAAATGAAAACTTGGGACAGATTGGTACCATTGTTTCATTGGCCTAGGATGTCTGAGGACACAAAAGAATTTTGTAAGTCCTGTGAAACCTGTCAAGCCAGTGGCAAGACAGGTGGCACTCCAAAGGCACCCCTTATCCCACTGCCTGTGGTTGGGGTTCCCTTTGAAAGGGTAGGGGTTGACATAGTTGGCCCCCTTGACCCTCCTACTGCTTCAGGCAATAGGTTTATCTTGGTGGTAGTGGACCATGCCACAAGATATCCTGAAGCTATTCCTTTAAGGACCACTACAGCTCCTGCAGTGGCAAAGGCCCTCCTGGGAATATTTTCCAGGGTGGGCTTCCCAAAGGAAGTAGTATCAGACAGAGGAAGCAATTTCATGTCTGCATACTTAAAGGCCATGTGGAAGGAGTGTGGTGTAACTTACAAGTTCACAACACCCTATCATCCACAAACAAATGGACTGGTGGAGAGATTTAATAAAACTCTCAAAGGCATGATTATGGGACTCCCTGAAAAACTCCGCAGGAGATGGGATATCCTTCTACCATGCCTCCTTTTTGCCTACAGGGAGGTACCCCAGAAAGGAGTGGGCTTCAGCCCCTTTGAACTTCTTTTTGGACACCCTGTTAGGGGTCCACTCACACTTGTAAAGGAGGGTTGGGAACAACCTTTAAAAGCTCCTAAGCAGGATATTGTGGATTATGTACTTGGCCTCAGATCAAGGATGGCTGAGTACATGAAAAAGGCCAGTAAAAACCTTCAGGCCAGCCAAGAGCTCCAGAAGCAATGGCATGATCAGAAGGCTGTTTTGGTTCAGTACCAACCAGGGCAGAAAGTGTGGGTCTTGGAGCCTGTGGCCCCAAGAGCACTCCAAGATAAATGGAGTGGACCCCACACAATTGTTGAAAAGAAGGGTGAAGTCACCTACTTGGTTGACTTAGGCACTGCCAGGAGTCCCCTTAGGGTGCTCCATGTCAACCGCCTGAAACCCTACTATGACAGGGCTGATCTCACCCTGCTCATGGCAACAGATGAGGGACAGGAAGAAGACAGTGATCCTCTACCTGATCTCTTCTCTTCCACAGAACAAGATGCTCTTGTGGAAGGAGTAGTTTTGGCTGATTGTCTTACTGCTGAGCAGAAAGATAATTGCATAAATCTCCTAGGACAATTTTCAGAACTCTTCTCCATTGTGCCAGGCACCACTTCTTGGTGTGAGCACACTATAGATACTGGAGACAGTTTACCTGTCAAAAGTAAGATCTATAGGCAGCCTGACCATGTCAGGGACTGCATAAAGCAAGAAGTTCAGAAGATGTTGGAACTAGGAGTGGTTGAGCACTCTGACAGTCCATGGGCTTCTCCTGTGGTACTGGTACCAAAACCCAATTCTAAAGATGGAAAGAAGGAAATGAGGTTTTGTGTAGACTATAGAGGTCTCAACTTGGTAACCAAAACGGATGCTCACCCTATACCCAGGGCAGATGAGCTAATAGATACACTGGCATCTGCCAAGTATCTAAGCACTTTTGATTTGACTGCAGGGTATTGGCAGATCAAATTGTCAGAAGATGCTAAATCTAAGACTGCATTTTCTACCATTGGAGGACATTACCAGTTTACTGTAATGCCTTTTGGTTTGAAAAATGCACCTGCCACTTTTCAGAGGTTGGTGAACACAGTCCTGCAAGGGCTGGAAGCTTTCAGTGCAGCATATTTGGATGATATAGCTGTATTTAGCTCCAGCTGGGATGATCACCTGGTCCACCTATGGAAAGTTTTGGAGGCCCTGCAAAAGGCAGGCCTCACTATCAAGGCTTCAAAGTGCCAGATAGGGCAGGGTAAGGTGGTTTATCTGGGACACCTTGTTGGTGGGGAACAGATTGCACCACTTCAGGGGAAAATCCAAACTATTATTGATTGGGTTCCCCCTACCACTCAGACTCAGGTGAGAGCCTTCCTAGGCCTCACTGGGTATTACAGGAGGTTCATTAAGAACTATGGCTCCATTGCAGCCCCTCTTAATGACCTCACATCCAAGAAAATGCCTAAAAAGGTATTATGGACAGCAAACTGTCAGAAAGCTTTTGAGGAGCTGAAGCAGGCCATGTGCTCTGCACCTGTCCTGAAAAGCCCTTGTTACTCTAAAAAATTCTATGTCCAAACTGATGCATCTGAATTAGGAGTAGGGGCAGTCCTATCACAACTTAATTCTGAGGGCCAGGATCAACCTGTTGCTTTTATTAGTAGAAGGTTGACCCCTAGAGAAAAGCGTTGGTCTGCCATTGAGAGGGAGGCCTTTGCTGTGGTCTGGGCTCTGAAGAAGTTGAGGCCATACCTGTTTGGCACTCACTTCATTGTTCAGACAGACCACAAACCTCTACTTTGGCTAAAACAAATGAAAGGTGAAAATCCTAAATTGTTGAGGTGGTCCATATCCCTAGAGGGAATGGACTATACAGTGGAACATAGACCTGGGAGTAGCCACTCCAATGCAGATGGACTCTCCAGATATTTCCACTTAGACAATGAAAACTCATCAGGTAATGGCTAGTCTTATTGTCCTTCGTTTGGGAGGGGGTTGTGTAGGAAAGTACCATCTTGCCTGGCATGTTACCCCCATCTTTCACTGTATATATGTTGTTTTAGTTGTATGTGTCACTGGGACCCTGGTAACCCAGGGCCCCAGTGCTCATAAGTGTGCCTGAATGTGTTACCTGTGTAGTGACTAACTGTCTCACTGAGGCTCTGCTAATCAGAACCTCAGTGGTTATGCTCTCTCATTTCTTTCCAAATTGTCACTGACAGGCTAGTGACCATTTTTACCAATTTACATTGGCTTACTGGAACACCCTTATAATTCCCTAGTATATGGTACTGAGGTACCCAGGGTATTGGGGTTCCAGGAGATCCCTATGGGCTGCAGCATTTCTTTTGCCACCCATAGGGAGCTCTGACAATTCTTACACAGGCCTGCCACTGCAGCCTGAGTGAAATAACGTCCACGTTATTTCACAGCCATTTTACACTGCACTTAAGTAACTTATAAGTCACCTATATGTCTAACCTTTACCTGGTATAGGTTAGGTGCAAAGTTACTTAGTGTGAGGGCACCCTGGCACTAGCCAAGGTGCCCCCACATTGTTCAGAGCCAATTCCCTGAACTTTGTGAGTGCGGGGACACCATTACACGCGTGCACTACATATAGGTCACTACCTATATGTAGCTTCACAATGGTAACTCCGAATATGGCCATGTAACATGTCTAAGATCAGGGAATTGCCCCCTCTATGCCATCCTGGCATTGTTGGTACAATTCCATGATCCCAGTGGTCTGTAGCACAGACCCTGGTATGCCAAACTGCCCTTCCTGGGGTTTCACTGCAGCTGCTGCTGCTGCCAACCCCTCAGACAGGCATCTGCCCTCCTGGGGTCCAGCCAGGCCTGGCCCAGGATGGCAGAACAAAGAACTTCCTCTGAGAGAGGGTGTGACACCCTCTCCCTTTGGAAAATGGTGTGAAGGCAGGGGAGGAGTAGCCTCCCCCAGCCTCTGGAAATGCTTTGTTGGGCACAGATGTGCCCAATTCTGCATAAGCCAGTCTACACCGGTTCAGGGACCCCTTACCCCCTGCTCTGGCGCGAAAGTGGACAAAGGAAAGGGGAGTGACCACTCTCCTGACCTGCACCTCCCCTGGGAGGTGTCCAGAGCTCCTCCAGTGTGCTCCAGACCTCTGCCATCTTGGAAACAGAGGTGCTGCTGGCACACTGGACTGCTCTGAGTGGCCAGTGCCACCAGGTGACGTCAGAGACTCCTTGTGATAGGCTCCTTCAGGTGTTGCTAGCCTATCCTCTCTCCTAGGTAGCCAAACCCTCTTTTCTGGCTATTTAGGGTCTCTGTCTCTGGGGAAACTTTAGATAACGAATGCATGAGCTCAGCCGAGTTCCTCTGCATCTCTCTCTTCACCTTCTGATAAGGAATCGACTGCTGACCGCGCTGGAAGCCTGCAAACCTGAAACATAGTAGCAAAGACGACTACTGCAACTCTGTAACGCTGATCCTGCCGCCTTCTCGACTGTTTTCCTGCTTGTGCATGCTGTGGGGGTAGTCTGCCTCCTCTCTGCACCAGAAGCTCCGAAGAAATCTCCCGTGGGTCGACGGAATCTTCCCCCTGCAACCGCAGGCACCAAAAAGCTGCATTACCGGTCCCTTGGGTCTCCTCTCAGCACGACGAGCGAGGTCCCTCGAATCCAGCAACACTGTCCAAGTGACCCACACAGTCCAGTGACTCTTCAGTCCAAGTTTGGTGGAGGTAAGTCCTTGCCTCACCTCGCTGGGCTGCATTGCTGGGAACCGCGACTTTTGCAGCTACTCCGGCCCCTGTGCACTTCCAGCGGAAATCCTTTGTGCACAGCCAAGCCTGGGTCCACGGCACTCTAACCTGCATTGCACGACTTTCTAAGTTGGTCTCCGGCGACGTGGGACTCCTTTGTGCAACTTCGGCGAGCACCGTTTCACGCATCCTCATAGTGCCTGTTTCTGGCACTTCTCTGGGTGCTACCTGCTTCAGAGAGGGCTCATTGTCTTGCACGATGTCCCCTTTCTCTGCTGGTCCAATTTGCGACCTCCTGGTCCCTCCTGGGCCTCAGCAGCGTCCAAAAACGCTAACTGCACCATTTGCAGCTAGCAAGGCTTGTTGGCATTCTTTCGGCGGGAAAATACTTCTGCACGACTCTCCACGGCAAGAGGGATCCGTCCTCCAAAGGGGAAGTCTCTAGCCCTTTTCGTTCCTGCAGAAACCTCAGCTTCTTCTGTCTAGTAGAAGCTTCTTTGCACCCGCAGCTGGCATTTCCTGGGCATCTGCCCATCTCCGACTTGCTTGTGACTTTTGGACTTGGTCCCCTTGTTCCACAGGTACCCTAGATTGGAAATCCACAGTTGTTGCATTGCTGGTTTGTGTCTTTCCTGCATTTTCCCTCTAACACGACTATTTTGTCCTTAGGGGAACTTTAGTGCACTTTGCACTCACTTTTCAGGGTCTTGGGGAGGGTTATTTTGCTAACTCTCACTATTTTCTAATAGTCCCAGCGACCCTCTACAAGGTCACATAGGTTTGGGGTCCATTCGTGGTTCGCATTCCACTTTTGGAGTATATGGTTTGTGTTGCCCCTATCCCTATGTTTCCCCATTGCATCCTATTGTAACTATACATTGTTTGCACTGTTTTCTAAGACTATACTGCATATTTTTGCTATTGTGTATATATATCTTGTGTATATTTCCTATCCTCTCACTGAGGGTACACTCTAAGATACTTTGGCATATTGTCATAAAAATAAAGTACCTTTATTTTTAGTATAACTGTGTATTGTGTTTTCTTATGATATTGTGCATATGACACTAAGTGGTACTGTAGTAGCTTCACACGTCTCCTAGTTCAGCCTAAGCTGCTCTGCTAAGCTACCATTATCTATCAGCCTAAGCTGCTAGACACCCTATACACTAATAAGGGATAACTGGGCCTGGTGCAAGGTGCAAGTACCCCTTGGTACTCACTACAAGCCAGTCCAGCCTTTACTGCAGTGATATCACAGTGGGAGCTGTCCGTCCTGCAGTGATATCACACTGGTAGCTGTCAATACTGCAGTGATATCACACAGGGAGCTTTCATTACTGCAGTGATATCACACTGGGAGCTGCCACTACTGCAGTGATATCACACTGGGAGCTGTCCTTCCTGCAGTGATTTCACACTGGGAGCTTACATTGCTGCAGTGATATCACACTGGGTGCTGCCATTACTGCAGTGATGTCACACTGGGAGCTTTCATTACTGCAGTGATATCACACTGGGAGCAGTCCGTCCTGCAGTGATATCACACTGGGAGCTGTTCTTACTGCAGTGATATCACACTGGGAGCTTTCATTACTGCAGTGACATCACACTGGAAGCTTTCAATACTGCAGTGATATCACACTGGGAGCTGTCCGTCCTGCAGTGATATCACACTGGGAGCTGTTCTTACTGCAGTGATATCACACTGGGAGCTTTCATTACTGCAGTGATATCACACTGGGAGCCTTCATTACTGCAGTGATATCACACTGGGAGCTGTCCTTACTGCAGTGATATCACACCAGTAGCTTCCATTACTGCAGATATATCACACTGGGAGCTGTCCTTCCTGCAGTGATATCACATTGGGAGCTTTCATTACTGCAGTGATATCACATTGGGAGCTGACATTACTGCAGTGATATCACACTGGGATCTGCCATTACTGCAGCGATATCACATTGGGAGCTGTCCTTCCTGCAGTGATATCACACTGGGAGATTTAATTACTGCACTGATATCACATTGGGAGCTGTCCTTCCTGCAGTGATGTCACACTGGGAGATTTAATTACTGCAGTGATATCACACTGGGATCTGTCCTTCCTGCAGTGATATCACACTGGGAGCTGCCATTACTGCACTGATATCACACTGGGAGCTGTCCTTCCTGCAGTGATATCACACTGGGAGCTTTCATTACTGCAGTGATATCACACTGGGAGCTGTCCTTCCTGCAGTGATATCACATTGGGAGCTGTCATTACTGCAGTGATATCACGCTGGAAGCTGTCCTTACTGCAGTGATATCACACTGGGAGCTGTCCATCCTGCAGTGATATCCCACTGGGAGCTTTCATTACTGCAGTGATATCACAAAGGGAGCTGTCATTACTACACTGATATCATACTGGGAGCTGTCCTTCCTGGAGTAATATCACACAGGGAGCTTTCATTGCTGCAGTGATATCACACTGGGAGCTGTCCGTCCGACAGTGATATCACACTGGGAGCTGTCCTTCCTGCAGTGATATCACACTGGGAGCTGCACTTACTGCAGTGATATCACACTGGGAGCTGTCCGTCCTGCAGTGATATCATACGGGGAGCTGTCAATACTGCAGTGATATCACACAGGGAGCTTTCATTACTGCAGTAATATCACACTGGGAGCTTTAATTACTGCAGTGATATCACACTGGGAGCTTTCATTACAGCAGTGATATCACACTGGGAGCTGTCCGTCCTGCAGTGATATCACACTGGGAGCTGTTATTACTGCAGTGATATCACACTGGGAGCTTTCATTACTGCAGTGACATCACACTGGAAGCTTTCTTATTGCAGTGATATCACACTGGGAGCTTTCATTACTGCAGTGATATCACACTGGGACCTGCCATTACTGCAGTGATATCACACTGGGAGCTTTCATTACAGGAGTGATATCACACTGCGAGCTGTCCGTCCTGCAGAGATGTCACACTGGGAGCTGTTATTACTGCAGTGATATCACACTGGGAGCTTTCATTACTGCAGTGATATCACACTGGGAGCTTTCATTACTGCAGTGATATCACACTGGGAGCCTTCATTACTGCACTGATATCACACTGGGACCTGTCCTTCCTGAAGTGATATCACACTGGGAGCTTTAATTATTGCAGTGATATCACACTGGGAGCAGTCCTTCCTCCAGCAATATCACATTGGGAGCTTTCATTACTGCAGTGATATCACATTGGGATCTGACATTACTGCGGTGATATCACACTGGGAGCTGCCATTACTGCATTGATATCACACTGGGATCTGTCAATACTGCAGCGATATTACACTGGGAGCTTTCATTACTGCAGTGATATCACACTGGGAGCTTTCATTACTGCAGTGATATCACACTGGGAGCTTTCATTACTGAAGTGATATCAAACTGGGAGCTGCCATTACTACAGTGATATCACGCTGGGAGCTTTCATTAATGCAGTGATATCACACTGGGAGCTGTCCGTCCTGCAGTGATATCACATTGGGAGCTGTCCTTCCTGCAGTGATATCACACTGGGAGCTGCACTTTGTGCAGTGATATCATAGTGGGAGCTGTCATTACTGCACTGATATCACACTGGGAGCTGTCATTACTGCACTGATATCACACTTGGAGCTGTCCTTCCTGCAGTGATATCACAATGGGAGCTTTCATTACTGCAGTGATATCACACTGGGAGCTTTCATTACTGCAGTGACATCACACTGGAAGCTTTCATTACTGCTGTGATATCACACTGGGACCTGTCCGTCCTGCAGTGATATCACACTGGAAGCTGTCCTTACTGCAGTGATATCACACTGGGAGCTTTCATTACTGCAGTGCCATCACACTGGAAGCTTTCTTTACTGCAGTGATATCACACTCGGAGCTGTTCTTACTGCAGTGATATCACACTGGGAGCTTTCATTACTGCAGTGATATCACACTGGGGGCTCTCATTACTGCTGTGATATCACACTGGGAGCTGCCATTACTGCAGTGATATCACACTGGGAGCTCTCATTACTGCAGTGATATCACACTGGGAGCTGTCATTACTGCACTGATATCACACTGGGAGCTTTCATTACTGCAGTGATATCACACTGGGAGTTTTCATAACTGCAGTGATATCACACTGGGAGCTGCCATTACTGCAGTGATCTCACACTTGGAGCTGTTCTTACTGCAGTGATATCACACTGGGAGATGTTCTTACTGCAGTGATATCACACTGGGAGCTGTCCTTCCTGCAGTGATATCACACTGGGAGCTGTCTTTACTACAGTGATATCACAATGGGAGCTGTCCTTACTGCAGTGATATCACACTGGGAGCTTTCATTTCTGCAGTGACATCACAGTGGAAGCTTTGATTACTGCAGTGATATCACACTGGAAGCTTTCATTACTGCAGTGATATCACACTGGGAGCTGTCTATCCTGCAGTGATATCACACTGGTAGTTGTTCTTACTGCAGTGATATCATACTGGGAGCTTTCATTACTGCAGTGACATCACACTGGAAGCTTTCATTACTGCAGTGATATCACACTGGGGTCTGTCATCACTGCAGTGATATCACACTGGGAGCTGCCATTACTGCACTGATATCACACTGGAGCTGTCTTTCCTGCAGTGATATCACACTGGGAGCTGTCCGTCCTGCAGTGATATCACACTGGGAGCTGTTCTTACTGCAGTGATCTCACACTGGGAGCTGTCCTTCCTGCGGTGATATCACACTGGGAGCTGTCTTTACTACAGTGATATCACACTGGGAGCTGTCCTTACTGCAGTGATATCACACTGGGAGCTTTCATTACTGCAGTGACATCACACTGGAAGCTTTCATTACTGCACTGATATCACACTGGGAGCTGTCCCTCCTGGAGTGATATCACACTGGGAGCTGTTCTTACTGTAGTAATATCACACTGGGAGCTGTCCTTCCTGCAGTGATATCACACTGGGAGCTGTCTTTACTACAGTGATATCACACTGGGAGCTGTCCTTACTGCAGTGATATCGCACTGGGAGCTTCCATTACTGCAGTGACATCACACTGGAAGCTTTCATTACTGCAGTGATATCACACTGGGAGCTGTCCGTCTTGCAGTGATATCACACTGGGAGCTGTTCTTACTGCAGTGATATCACACTGGGAGCTTGCATTACTGCAGGGACATCACACTGGAAGCTTTCATTACTGACGTGATATCCAACTGGGAGCTGTCCGTCCTGCAGTGATATCACACTGGGAGCTGTTCTTCCTGCAGTGATATCACACTGGGAGCTTTCATTACTGCAGTGACATCACACTGGAAGCTTTCTTTACTGCAGTGATATCACACTGGGAGCTGTTCTTACTGCAGTGATATCACACTGGGAGCTTTCATTACTGAAGTGATATCACACTGGGAGCTGCCATTACTGCAGTGATATCACACTGGGAGCTTTCATTACTGCAGTGATATCACTCTGGGAGCTCTCATTACTGCAATGATATCACACTGGGAGCTGTCATTACTGCACTGATATCACACTGGGAGCTTTAATTACTGCAGTGATATCACACTGGGAGCTTTGATTACTGCAGTGATATCACACTGGGAGCTGCCATTACTTCAGTGATATCACACTGGGAGCTGTCCGTCCTGCAGTGATATCACACTGGGAGCTGTTCTTACTGCAGTGATATCACACTGGGAGCTGTCCTTCCTGTAGTGATATCACACTGGGAGCTGTCTTTACTACAGTGATATCACACTGGGAGCTGTCCTTACTGCAGTGGTATCACACTGGGAGCTTTCATTACTGCAGTGACATCACACTGGAAGCTTTCATTACTGCAGTGATATCACACTGGGAGCTGTCCGTCCTGCAGTTGTATCATACTGGGAGCTTTCATTACTGCAGTGATATCACACTGGGAGCTCTCATTACTGCAGTGATTTCACACTGGGAGCTGTCATTACTGCAGTGATATCACACTGGGAGCTTTCATTACTGCAGTGACATCACACTGGAAGCTTTCATTACTGCAGTGATATCACACTGGGAGCTGTCCGTCCTGCAGTGATATCACACTGGGAGCTGTTCTTACTGCAGTGATATCACACTGGGAGCCTTCATTACTGCAGTGACATCACACTGAAAGCTTTCATTACTGCAGTGATATCACACTGGGAGCTGTTCTTACTGCAGTGATATCACACTGGGAGCTTTCATTACTGCAGTGATATCACACTGGGAGCTCTCATTACTGCAGTGATATCACACTGGGAGCTGTCATTACTGCACTGATATCACACTGGGAGCTGTCCTTCCTGCAGTGATATCACACTGGGAGCTGTCATTACTTCACTGATATCACACTGGGAGCTTTCTTTACGGCAGTGATATCACACTGGGAGCTGTCCTTCCTGCAGCGATATCACACTGGGAGCTGTTCTTACTACAGTGATATCACACTGGGAGCTTTCATTACTGCAGTGATATCACACTGGGAGCTGTCCTTCCTGCAGTGATATTGTATTGTATTGTATTGTATTGTATTGTTTTGTATTGTAAGTCATTTGTAAAGCGCATTCCAACCGTAGCATCGAAGCACTGAGAAGTGAGTCGTAGGAATACAAAAACAGAAAGAACAGCCAAGTTTTGAGTTTCTTTCTAAAACGAAAGTATGACTCTGCCTGCCTAATCGCAAGAGGGAGGGAGTTCCAGAGTCTGGCGCCCCCACTGAGAAGGCTTTGTCCCCCGTCTCACCCTGTGACACTGGGGCACCAAAATAAGCTACCGAGATGAAGATGAAGATCTGAGCAGCCGAACCGGCTGGTAGGGCTGCAAAACTGATCTAAGATAATCGCAGCCATCTTGATGGTGGGCCTTACAGAGAGACTTAAACTTAATCCGTTTTAACACCGGAAGCAAGTGGAGTTGTTTGAGGCAGCTGCTAGCTGATGCAGAGGAGGGAGGTCTAAAACCAAACGGGCAGCCGCGTTCTGGATTAGTTGTAGTTTGTGGAGTGCAGAATTACTAATATTCATCATTAAGGCATTACAGTAATCCAATCTAGACATCACCAGCGCCAGGACCACCACAACTTTCAGGGATCCCTGAAGAAAAGGAAAGATTTTCTTAAGGGTTCTTAATGCCCAGTAGCAACTTTTAACCGTCTGGTTAACTTGTTGCTCAAGTGAGAGAGATCTGTCGATTACAATGCCCAGGTTTCCAGTCGAGGAGCACCGGGCTGGACACTCAATACAAGACTCTGGCCACCAACGGGGACTCCATAACTAATCCAAAAAAAATGATTTCAGTCTTTTCCTGTAGGAGGCTGGCCTGGCTTGTAGTGGGTACCAAGGGGTACTTACACTCAAGGTAACAGGTCCATTTATCCCTTATTAGTGTAGAAGAGGTGTTTCTAGCAGCTTAGGCTGATAGAAGGTAGCTTAGCAGAGCAGCTTAAGCTGAACTAGGAGACATGCAAAGCTCCTACTGTACCACCGGTGTCATATGCACAATATCATAAGAAAACACAATACACAGATATACTAAAAATAAAGGTACTTTATTTTTATGACAATATGCCAAACGTATCTCAGTGAGTACCCTCTGTATGAGGATGCCAAATATACACAAGATAAATGTACACAATACCAAAAATATGCAGTAATAGCAAAAGGAATTAATGCAAGCAATGTAAAGTTACAGTAGATTGCAATAGGAGCACATAGGTATAGGGGCAACACAAACCATATACTCCAAAAGTGGAATGCGAACCACGAATGGACCCCAAACCTATGTGAGCTTCTAGAGGGTCGCTGAGACTGTAAAAAAACAGTGAGGGTTAGAAAAATAGCCCACCCCAAGACCCTGAAAAGTAGGTGTAAAGGGCACCTATAACCCCCAGAGAGCACAGAAGTCGTGATAGGGGGTTTCTGCAAGGAAGACCAACACCAGCAAAGCAACCAACGTGGATTTTTGGACCTAAGTACCTGTGGAACAAGGGGACCAAGTCCAAGAGTCGCGACAATTTCGAGAGTGGGCAGATGCCCAGGAAATGCCAGCTGAGGGTGCAAAGGAGCTGCCACTGGATGGTAGAAGCTGTGGATTCTGCAAGAACAAAGAGGGCTAGAAACTTCCCCTTTGGAGGACGGATGTCCCACGTCGTGAAGAAGCTTGCAGAGGTGTTCCCACGCAGAAAGACCACAAACAAGCCATGCTAGCTGCAAGGGTCACGCTTAAGGTTTTTGGATGCTGCTGTGGCCCAGGAGGGACCAGGATGTGGCCACTTGGATGAGGAGACAGAGGGGGCGCCCAGCAAGTCAGGGAGCCCTCACAGGAGCAGGTAGCACCAGCAGAAGTACCAGAACAGGCACTTGGAAGAGGAGTGAACCGGAGTCCAACCGAAGTCAGAAAAGGGAGTCCCACGACACCGGGGGACAACTCAGGAGGTTGTGCACTGCAGGTTAGAGTGTTGGGGACCCAGGCTTAGCTGTGCACGAAGGAAATCCTGGAAGAGTGCACAGGAGCCGGAGCAGCTGCAAATCACATGGTACCAAGCAATGCAGTCTAGCGTGGGGAGGCAAGGACTTACCTCCACCAAACTTGGACTGAAGAGTCACTGGACTGTGGGAGTCACTTGGACAGAGTTACTGAGCTCCAGGGACCATGCTCGTTGTGCTGAGAGGGGACCCAGAGGACCGGTGATGCAGTCTTTTGTTGCCTGCGGTTGCAGGGGGAAGATTCCGTCGACCCACGGGAGATTTCTTCAGAGCTCCTGGTGCAGAAAGGAGGCAGGCTACCCCCAAAGCATGCACCACCAGGAAACAGTCGAGAAAGCCAGCAGGATGAAGCGATACAAGGTTGCAGTAGTAGTCTTTGCTACTTTGTTGCGATTTTGCAGGCGTCCTGAGCAATCAGCGGTCGATCCTTTGGCAGAAGGTGAAGAGGGAGATGCAGAGGAACTCTGATGAGCTCTTGTATTCGTTATCTGAAGAATTCCCCAAAGCAGAGACCCTAAATAGCCAGAAAAGGAGGTTTGGCTACCTAGGAAGGAGGATAGGATAGTAACACAGGTAAGAGCCTATCAGAAGGAGTCTCTGACGTCACCTGATGGCACTGGCCACTCAGAGCAGTCCAGTGTGCTAGCAACACCTCTGTTTCCAAGATGGCAGAGGTCTGGAGCACACTGGAGGAGCTCTGGGCACCTCCCCTGGGAGGTGCAGGTCAGGGGAGTGGTCACTCCCCTTTCCTTTGTCCAGTTTCGAGCCAGAGCAGGGCTGGGGGATCCCTGAACCGGTGTAGACTAGCTTATGCAGAGATGGGCACCATCTGTGCCCATCAAAGCATTTCCAGAGGCTGGGGGAGGCTACTCCTCCCCAGCCCTGACACCTTTTTCCAAAGGGAGAGGGTGTAACACCCGCTCTCTGAGGAAGTCCTTTGTTCTGACTTCCTGGGCCAGGCCTGGCTGGACCCCAGGAGGGCAGAAACCTGTCTGAGGGTTTCGAAGCAGCAGCAGCTGCAGTGAAACCCCGGGAAAGGTAGTTTGGCAGTACCCGGGTCTGTGCTAGAGACTCGGGGGATCATGGAATTGTCTCCCCATTGCCAGAATGGCATTGGGGTGACAATTCCATGATCTTTGACATGTTACATGGCCATGTTCGGAGTTACCATTGTGAAGCTATACATAGGTAGTGACCTATGTATAGTGCACGCGTGAAATGGTGTCCCCGCACTCACAAAGTCCGGGGAATTTGCCCTGAATGAAGTGGGGGCACCTTGGCTAGTGCCAGGGTGCCCACACACTAAGTAACTTTGCACCCAACCTTCACCAGGTGAAGGTTAGACATATAGGTGACTTATAAGTTACTTAAGTGCAGTGGTAAATGGCTGTGAAATAACGTGCACGTCATTTCACTCAGGCTGCAGTGGCAGGCCTGTGTAAGAATTGTCAGAGCTCCCTATGGGTGGCAAAAGAAATGCTGCAGCCCATAGGGATCTCCTGGAACCCCAATACCCTGGGTACCTCTGTACCATATACTAGGGAATTATAAGGGTGTTCCAGTATGCCAATGTGAATTGGTGAAATTGGTCACTAGCCTGTTAGGGACAATTTAGAAAGCAGGGAGAGCATAACCAATGAGGTTCTGGATAGTAGACCCTCAGTGAGACAGTTAGGCATCACACAGGGAACACATACAGGGCACAGTTATGAGCACTGGGGCCCTGGCTGGCAGGGTCCCAGTGACACATACAACTAAAACAACATATATACAGTGAAATATGGGGGTAACATGCCAAGCAAGATGGTACTTTCCTACATTTCCCCGTTGAGTTTGAGCCAATTACTGCTCATCCAACTGCTGATCGCTCTCACACATTGATAGAATCTGTCGCGGGCTCCTCCCAGTTGTGAGGGACAGGGGCAATCAGCTGTGTCACTAGCCTGTTAGTGACAATTTGAAAGAAATGAGAGAGCATAACCACTGAGGTTCTGATTAGCAGAGCCTCAGTGAGACAGTTAGTCACTACACAGGTAACACATTCAGGCACACTTATGAGCACTGGGGCCCTGGGTTACCAGGGTCCCAGTGACACATACAACTAAAACAACATATATACAGTGAAAAATGGGGGTAACATGCCAGGCAAGATGGTACTTTCCTACAATCGTCTGCGTACAACACAATCTGAAAACGGAATGAACACACTAGTCTGGCCAGTGGTGCCACATAAAGATTAAACAGAGTAGGGCTGGGCGAAGACCCCTGTGGGACGCCACATGGCAACTGAAAGGTAATAGCCCTGTAATCCCCACAGGACACAGTAATGGATCTGTTAATGAGAAAACACTTGAGGATAACAATTCCCCTATCTCTAACTCCTGCTTGATGCAAACGCTGAATAAGGCGTTGTGGGGATATAGTATCGAAAGCCGCGGAAAGATCCAGTAACACAAGGATGGTGCCTTTCCCCTGATCCACTCTTCTGCGAATCATATCAGCCGAGGATACCAAAGCAGATTCCGTGTTATGAGCTTGTCGCAACCCGTGTTGGGATGGATCAGGTTCTCCATTAGCTTGTAGGAACTCGGCCAGTTCAATATCAAGATGTCTTTCCAAGATCTTGGCCGTGATGGGTAAGAAGGAGATTGGTTGTGAATGTTTTAAGTCGTTAGCTTCCTTGCCAGGCTTCTTAATCAGAGTGATCACAATAGATTCTTTCCAAGCAGCGGAATGCTCCCTTCCCCCAAGATGTCTGTATACACTGGTTCCGAGGCCATAGAAATCAAGTCCGGTTTTAACTTTAGCATCCGCGGGGCCAAGGATCATTTGGAGAGCCGGGTTTAACTCTAGCTAATAATTCGGAAATCCTTTTGGCTGATAAGGGAGGAAAACTATTCAACATAGGAGTAGAGTCTGAGAGCAGAGTGCCCTCCAACACGCCACCCTCCCTTTCCAGGGCGAGTTGAGCAAAATTTGCCTGCAGTTGGACAATTTTATTCTTAAAAAAGTCCGCAACTTTTTGGCAAAAAGAGGAGGAATTCTCCAGACCGGGAGGGGAGGGCGGAAGGGTAAGAGTTCGGACCACTTTAAAGAGTTCCCTAGGTACACTCTGCTTCTCTACTAATGCGGGAGAAGTATTCTGTTTTAGCTGTTTTAATGGCTATTTTGTATTTCTCGAGGGAAGCCCTGAGTTTACCTCTCTCCGTCAGAGTCTTATTAAACTGCCATCTACGTTCCTGATGACGATATAATCTCTGCACATTTTTAAGTTCCTCTGAATACCAAGGAGCTGGGAAGGGCACCCCCATTTGAGACCTAGCATGGCGAGAGGAGCCAGTGTGTCGATGGCGCTCTGATTCCCGTTTCAAAAGCCTCCAGTCTAGGGAGACCTTGTGCTTTAGCCTGATCCCAACCCGCTTAAGAGCCCTGGCCAGGCTCGCCACCTGCACCGTGTGCCACGGTCTGCCAGGTCTAGGAGCAAGGGGTGTTTTGATGGTTGCTTCTGTGCCAGCTACCTTAAAGGTTAACAGGTGATGATCTGTCCAGTCAAGGGCCCTATTGTCTAGCCTAGTGCCATTATCATGCCGGATGAAAATAGCATGCCCAGCGCTGTAGGGGGCTGGCCTGGCTTATAGTGGGTACCAGAGGTACTTACACCTTGTGCCAGGTCCAGTTATCCCTTATTAGTGTAGAAGAGGTGTTTCTGGCAGCTTAGGCTGATAGAAGGTAGCTATAGCAGAGCAGCTTAGGCTGAACTAGGAGACATGCAAAGCTCCTACTATACCACTGGTGTCATATGCACAATATCATAAGAAAACACAATACACAGAAGTACTAAAAATAAAGGTACTTTATTTTTATGACAATATGCCAAAAGTATCTCAGTGAGTACCCTCGGTATGAGGATAAGAAATATACACAAGATATATCTACACAAACCAAAATTATGCAGGTAATAGCAAGAAAAGTAATGCAAGCAATGTAAAGTTACAGTAGATTGCAATAGGAGCACATAGGTATTGGGGCAACACAAACCATATACTCCAAAAGTGGAATGCGAACCACGAATGGACCCCAAACCTATGTGAGCTTGTAGAGGGTCGCTGGGTCTGTAAGAAAACAGTGAGGGTTAGAAAAATAGCCCACTCCAAGACCCTGAAAAGTAGGTGTAAAGTGCACCTACAACCCCCAGAGAGCACAGAAGTCGTGATAGGGCGTTTCTGCAGAAAGAACAAACACCAGCAATGCAACAACAGTGGATTTCTGGACCTGAGTACCTGTAAGACAAGGGGACCAAGTCTAAAAGTCGCGACAGTGTCGAGAGTGAGCAGGAGCCCAGGAAATGCCAGCTGAGAGTGCAAGGAAGCTGCCACCTGTTGGAAGAAGCTTGGAGTTATGCAAGAAAAAAGAGGACTAGGAACTTCTCCTTTGGAAGATGGATGTCCCACGTCGCGATGAAGCTTGCAGAGGTGTTCCCATGCAGAAAGACCGCAAATAAGCCTTGCTAGCTGCAAGGGTTGCGGTAGAGGTTTTTGGGTGCTGCTGTGGCCCAGGAGGGACCAGGATGTCGCCACTTGGAGGAGGAGACAGAGGGGGCACCCAGCAACGTAGGGAGCCTCACTGAAGCAGACAGCACCTGCAGAAGTACCTGAACAGGTACTTAGAAGAAAAGGGAACCAGAGTCCACCCGAAGTCACAAAAGGGAGTCCCACGACGCCAGAGGACAACTCAGAAGGTTGTGCACTGCAGTAAGGAGTGTCGGGGACCCAGGCTTGGCTGTGCACAAAGGAAATCCTGGAAGAGTGCACAGGAGCCGGAGTAGATGCAAATCACGCGGTACCCAGCAATGCAGTCTAGAGTGGGGAGGCAAGGACTTACCTCCACCAAACTTGGACTGAAGAGTCACTGGACTGTGGGAGTCAC
Organism: Pleurodeles waltl; assembly: GCF_031143425.1. Classification (NCBI taxonomy): domain Eukaryota; kingdom Metazoa; phylum Chordata; class Amphibia; order Caudata; family Salamandridae; genus Pleurodeles; species Pleurodeles waltl. Next base: position 1,191,929,501 of record NC_090439.1, read on the forward strand.
TTGGACAGAGTTGCAGAGTTCCAGGGACCACGCTCGTTGTGCTGAGAGGGGACCCAGAGGACCGGTGATGCAGTCTTTTGGTGCATATGGTTGCAGGGGGAAGATTCCGTCGACCCACAGGAGATTTCTTTAGAGCCCCTGGTGCACGGAGGAGGCAGGCTACCCCCAGAACATGCACCACCTGGAAACTTTCGAGAGAGCCGGCAGGATGAAGCGATACAAGGTTTCTAGTAGTTGTCTTGCTACTTTGTTGCGGTTTAGCAGGAGTCCTGAGCAGTCAGCGGTCGATCCTTTGGCAGAAGGTGAAGAGGGAGATGCAGAGGAACTCTGATGAGCTCTTGCATTCGTTATCTGAATAATTCCCCAAAGCAGAGACCCTAAATAGCCAGAAAAGGAGGTTTGGTTACCATGTTAGGAGGATTGGCTGCCAAGAGAGGTAAGAGCCTATCAGAAGGAGCCTTTGATGTCACCTGCTGGCACTGGCCACTCAGAGCAGTCCAATGTGCCAGAAACACCTCTGAATACAAGATGGCAGAGGTCTGGGGCACACTGGAGGAGCTCTGGCCACCTCCCCTGGGAGGTGCAGGTCAGGGGAGTGGTCACTCCCCTTTCCTTTGTCCAGTTTCGTGCCAGAGCAGTGCTGGGGGATCCCTGAACCGGTGTAGACTGGCTTATGCAGAAATGGGCACCATCTGTGCTCATCAAAGCATTTCCAGAGGCTGGGGGAGGCTACTCCTCCCCAGCCTTTCTCACCTTTTCCAAAGGGAGAGGGTGTAACACCCTCTCTCTGAGGAAGTCCTTTGTTCTGCCTTCCTGGGCCAGGGCTGCCTGGACCCCAGGGGGGCAGAAACCTATCTGAGGGGTTGGCAGCAGCAGCAGCTGCAGTGAAACCCCAGAAAGGCAGTTTGGCAGTATCCGGGTTCTCTGCTAGAGACCCAGGGGATCATGGAATTGTCTCCCCAATACCAGAATGGTTTTGGGGTGACAATTCCATGATCTTAGACATGTTACATTGCCATGCTTGGAGTTACCATTGTGAAGCTACACATAGGTAGTGACCTATGTGTAGTGCACGTGTGTAATGGTGTCCCCGCACTCACAAAGTCCGGGGAATTTGCCCTGAACCATACGGGGGCACCTTGGCTAGTTCCAGGGTGCCCACACACTAAGTAACTTTGCACCCAACCTTCACCAGGTGAAGGTTAGACATATAGGTGACTTATAAGTTACTAAAGTGCAGTGGTAAATGGCTGTGAAATAACGTGGACGTAATTTCACACAGGCTGCAGTGGCAGGCCTGTGTAAGAATTGTCAGAGCTCCCTATGGGTGGCAAAAGAAATGCTGCAGCCCATAGGGATCTCCTGGAACCCCAATTCCCTGGGTACCTTAGTACCATATACAAGGGAATTATAAGGGTGTTCCAGTATGCCAATGTAAATTGGTAAAAATGGTCACTAGCCTGTTAGTGACAAATCTGGAAAGCAGAGAGAGCATAACCACACAGGGAACACATATAGGCCACAAACCTATGAGCACTGGGGTCCTGGCTAGCAGGATCCCAGTGACAAATAACAAACACACTGATAACATAGTGTTTTCACCATGAGCACTGGGTCCTGGCTAGCAGGATCTCAGTGAGACAGTAAAAACACCCTGACATACACTCACAAACAGGCCTAAAGTGGGGGTAACAAGGCTAGAAAGAGGCTACTTTCCTACAAGCGCTATGTGAAGGGGAAAAATCAGAAAGATCCCAATCAAGACTTGTCATCAGACCCAGAAACTCGCTGGTAGCTGAGACCGACTTATCTTCCAGATGGAGATTAAAGTCACCCAAAACTAGAGCCTTAGGAGACAGGGCAATCGGTTTGATTATAGTCGGCCAAGCCGAAATAAAGTAATTCTTGGGACTGGGTGCCCTGTATATTAGCAGGCCCTCAAAAAGGATGGTAAACTGAAGGCGTAGCTTAAAGTAAGCCCCTTCACAAATGGCCTGGCTCGCATTTAGCTCCTCCAATGAGCAGTAGAAGTTACTCCTAAAGATCACTGCAAGCCCGCTTCCTGTCTGCTCCAGACTATCCAGTCTAGAAAGAGAGTAGCCCGGAGGGGAGACCACCAGGAAATCTGGATTAGAGTCTTCTTTGGCCCAGGTTTCCATAATGAAGAGGTTTCACTTTTGCACCTTCATGAGGGTTAGCAGGGGCTCCTATTCTCTCTGGACTCTTCAGCGGTTCTTGAGCTTGGCCTCCTCCCTCCACAGGTCTTCAGGTCCAGGAATCCATCATTGGTTGCTTGCAGTCTTGCTTGGTTTTTGCATTATTCTTTATCACTTCTAGTGTGTTTTAGGAAACTTGCTGTACTTTACTGCTGCTTTCGTGGGGCCTGGGTTGGGGTATTTTACTTACCTGGTGTTTTCTTACACTCCCAGTGCCCATCTACACACTACACTTGCCTAGGAGGGAAACCGACATTCGCATTCCACTATTTTAGGATATGGTTTGTGTTCCCCCAGGCCCATCGCAACCTATTGTGATTTTCACTCTTTGCATTATTTTATGACTGTTTACTTACCTGATTTTGGCTACTTGTGTATATTTTGTGTTTAATACTTACCTCCTAAGGGAGTATTGCCTCTAAGATATACTTGGCATTGTGTAACTAAAATAAAGTACCTTTATTTTTAGTAACACTGAGTGTTGTCTTTCATTTGAGTGAATACTGTGTGACTACAGTAGTTTTGGAAGAGCTTTGCATGTCTCCTATTTCAGCCTTGGCTACAGCTACGTCTAGAGAGCCTGGCTTCTAGGCACTGTCTACATTTCACTAACAAGGGATAACTGGACCTGGTATAAGGTGTAAGTACCAGTGGTGCCCAATACAAACCAGGCCAGCCTCCTAAAATGTATAGATTAATGGAAGAATTCCTGACCCAGCTGAATGGACTTTGCTATAACTGAACTGTCTTTCTTTTCATAAGATATTATCACAAATCCCCAGTGAATACTCTGGCAACGCTCCTAATTTTCATTTGTTGTGCCCAATCCAGGGCTGGCTGGCAGTGGGGTCTTGAAGTGCCGCGTTGAAGAATAGAATTTGAGTGCGTGTGTGCTCAAGGACGGCCTACAGCTGGATACAGAAACCCAGCCAGTCCTGTAGTAAACTAACCCCCCAACTCACCCTTTGTCTTCCTCTATGTGTGTTTAATGTTACATACAATATAAGCTTGGTTTTGTGGGAAGGCATTGAATGTCAGGAGCAAATGTAGCGCATAGGAAGCAGACTCTCTTGTTTAATGGCGCACCTAATAAACCTGTGCTCAATTTTCATGCTTTTTTACAAAACTCTACAGCACTCCACTCTACACCATTCTATTACACTCTACAACACTTTACTCACTCTATGCCACTCTAGGCCTGTCGTTAGCCAAGACCTTTTGATTTTCTTAAAACAATATGTGTAATATACTTACTTAAAAGGATTTCCAGCCACCTCTCTTCACTCATTGGTCAGTTGCTGTGTCATTCCCATTGTGCTCCCGCCCACTACAGCATGCAGTATGGGCTCGCCTACTTAAGCCTCCAGTTCACCTCACTTTGAGTTACTGCGTTTTGCTCTTTTACAACATGCATATCCGCACAGGAGTTGCCTTTACTCCCAGTGTTGCCTGATGTGATACCAGGATACGTTTGCACTGGGCACATTCCAGGATTTTCCACTTCCTGTCTCTTTCCTGAGTGGACAGCATGCCATGTTGTGTTCCTGGATTGTGTTCCTGGACTCAGTTTCACCACCGGCTCTTTGATAAGCTTTGCCCGGACAAATTAACTAGGGGTGGGCGGAACTTGTGGAATTTGACTCTGTGGATTTCCGCAGAGTTACATAAAAACTGAGTTCCACTACTGAGCGGGAAAAGACACATTGCTTTACCTACGTGTGATTTAGTGCTGGAAGTGCCTTCCATGCTGAAAACTCAGCAGGAACAGCACCACACTGCGCACCAGAGGACGCAGCTACTCAAGTTCATTTTGCTGCCACTCGAGTAGAGTGCCTACATTAGAAACATCTTGCTGCATGTCCTCCTAGCTACTGGGAATCATGGGGAAGCAAAATCTTACTTCTGCTCGCCAACTTAACGTTCCTGAGCCTCGCGCAAGAAAGAGCTTATGCTATGTGGCAATTGGCAAACTCTGCGTTACAAGAGTAATGCAGAGTCGCCAAAATTCTGCCAGTTCCACAAGGGGACTGTGTTAGCCAAGACCTTTTGATTTTACTAAAAGTACATAAAACACAGGTACTTATAGGTGTTCTCAGCCAGACTTCGCCCATTAGTCTGTGATTGTGTCATTCACATGTTTCTCCCTCCCACTCCATCATGCACCAAGGGGCAATGTTACCCCACTTCAGCCATTGACTGACTTCACTATGAGTTACCACATGCTGCCTTTTCTGAAGGACCTCATCAGCACAGAGGTTAGCTCCCTTCAGTGCCGGGTGAACCACTGTAGTGTTTACTGTTGGACTTTTTCCCTTACGCAGGGTCATCCCCAGTCTTTTTACCTCCTTCCTCCTATTTTCCTGACCTGTTTTTGTTGGCTTTTGAACTCTGAGCACTTTACCACTGCTAACCAGTACTAAAGTGCATATGCTCTCTGTGTATATTGTACTGTTGATTGGTTTATCCATGATTGGCATATTTGGTTTACTAGTAAGTTCCTAGTAAAGTGCACCAGAGGTAAATCAAGTGCTACTAGTGGGCCTGCAGCACTGGTTGTGCCACCCACATAAGAAGCCCTGTAACCATGTCTCAGACCTCCCCCTGCAATATCTGTGTGTGCAGTTTTCAACTGCCAATTCAACTTGGCAAGTGTACCCACCTGCCAGGCCTAAACCTTCCCTTTTCTTACATGGAAGGCACCCCTAAGGTAGCCCCTAGGTAGCCACATGGGCAGGTTGCAGAGTATGGTTAACGTAGGACATATACTAATGTGTTTTATATGTCCTAATAGTGAAATACTGCCAAATTTGTTTTTCACTGTTGCAAGGGCTACCCCTCTCATAGGTTTATCTGGGGGCTACCTTTAAAAATGATTAAAGTGTAGATTCCCTTTGGGAGCGGGTAGACATTTAGAGTTTGGGGTCTCTGAGCTCACAATTTAAAAATACATCTTTTGGTAAAGTTGATTTTAAGATTGTGTGTTTGAAAATGCCACTTTTAGAAGGTAGGCATTTTCTTGCTTAAACCATTTCTGTGATTCTGCAAGTTTGTGGATTCCCTGTCTGGGTCAGTTTGACAGTTGGGCTGGTTGCACCTCTCCTCTAAACAGTGACACAAAGGGAGCTGGGGTGTAGCCTGCATATCCTGATGGCTCATCTGGGCTGAGGGGAGGAGTGGTCACTCACACCTGAAAGGGCTCTGCCTGTCCTCACACAATGCAGTCTCCGACCCCCTGGTGTGTGTCTGGGGCCTGGCCTGGGCAAGGCAGGATTTCACAAACAAGAGAGATTTTTCTTTGAAGGAAGCCTACTTCAAAGGGTAAAATGGGTATAAGAAGGGCACCCAAAACCACAGACTTTAGGTCACTTCTGGAAACCAAGAGGAACCTCTGCCTGGAGAAGAGCTGAGGAAGAAGAGCCGCCCTGCCTGTGACTGTGCTTTGTGGACCTATCCTGCAGTTGCTGCTTCTGCCTGTGCAAGGGGACAAAGACTTGACTTTGTGTACCTTCCTGCTTGTGAAGAATTCTCCAACGGCTTGAGTTAGAGCTTGCCTCCTGTTGTTGAAGTCTCAGGGGCAGCAAAGACTTCTCTCTGCAAGCACCTGGAGCCTTTGTTGAGACTCATACCCTGCCAAGTGGTGCCCTATCCAGTTCCTGGGGCCTTGACAGGTGAAGCTGGTGGACCAAGGTTGGAAATCCACGCACAGATTGCCGTGCTGAGAAAGTTCCGACGCAACCTCCGAGAGCGGCTAAAGAAATGACACACCGCCGGCTCTGTGGCTGAAATCGACACATGCGGCTGGAAAAACGACACTCTGCATCGCTGACGGAGGCTGCAACGACGCAACATTGCTGGGTGCAGAAAAACAATGCAACCCTGCCCGGATCCGAGGTGTTTTCGCCGGATCGATGCATCTCTTTCCTGCGGGGAAAGAAATCACACACGCCAATCGGACAAGAGAAAGAGAAACGCCACACAACCTCGCTTGCGGGTGAGATATCGACACACTGTAGGAGGCTGGCCTGGCTTATAGTGGGTACCTAATGGTACTTACACCTTGTGCCAAGTCCAATTATTCCTTATTAGTAGATTAGTAGTGTTCTAGCAACTTAGGCTGATTGAGATAGCTATAGCAGAGCAGCTTAGGATGAACTAGGAGACATGCAAAGCTCCTACTATACCACTTATAGCATACGGCACTATATCATAGGAAACACAATACTCAGGGTTACTAAAAATAAAGGTACTTTATTTTAGTGACACTTTGCCAAAAGTATCTCAGAGGATATACTCCCTTAGGAGGTAAGTAAAATACACAAAATATACACTGTAGGAAAGTACCATCTTGCCTGGCATGTAACCCCCATATTTCACTGTATATATGTTGTTTTAGTTGTATGTGTCACTGGGACCCTGCCAAAAAGGGCCACAGTGCTCATAAGTGTGCCCTGTATGTGTTCCCTGTGTGATGACTAACTGTCTCACTGAGGCTCTGCTAACCAGAACCTCAGTGGTTATGCTCTCTCTTTGCTTTCCAAATTGTCACTAACAGGCTAGTGACCAATTTCACCAATTCACATTGGCATACTGGAACACCCTTATAATTCCCTAGTATATGGTACTGAGGTACCCAGGGTATTGGGGTTCCAGGAGATCCCTATGGGCTGCAGCATTTCTTTTGCCACCCATAGGGAGATCTGACAATTCTTACACAGGCCTGCTAGTGCAGCCTGAGTGAAATAACGTCCACGTTATTTCACAGCCGTTTACCACTGCACTTAAGTAACTTATCAGTCACCTATATGTCTAACCTTCACCTGTTGAAGGTTGGGTGCAAAGTTACTTAGTGTGCGGGCACCCTGGCACTAGCCAAGGTGCCCCCACATTGTTCAGGGCAAATTCCCCGGACACTGTACATAGGTCTCTACCTATGTACAGCGTCACAATGGTAACTCTGAACATGGTCATGTAATATGTCTAGGATCATGGAATTGTCACCCCAATGCCATTCTGGCATTGGGGGGATGTAGGAGGCTGGACTGGCTTGTAGTGAGTACCAAGGGGTACTTGCACCTTGCACCAGGCCCAGTTATCCGTTATTAGTGTATAGGATGTCTAGCAGCTTAGGCTGATAGATAATGGTAGCTTAGCAGAGCAGCTTAGGCTGAACTAGGAGACGTGTGAAGCTACTACAGTACCACAAGTGTCACTTGCACAATATCATAAGAAAACACAATACACAGTTATACTAAAAATAAAGGTACTTTATTTTTATGACAATATGCCAAAGTATCTTAGAGTGTACCCTCAGTAAGAGGATAGCAAATATACACAAGTTATATGTACACAATACCAAAAATATGCAGTATAGTCTTAGAAAACAGTGCAAACAATGTATAGTTACAATAGGATGCAATGGGGACACATAGGGATAGGGGCAACACAAACCATATACTCCAAAAGTGGAATGCGAACCACGAATGGACCCCAAACCTATGTGACCTTGTAGAGGGTCTCTGGGACTATTAGAAAATAGTGAGAGTTAGAAAATTAGCCCTCCCCAAGACCCTGAAAAGTGAGTGCAAAGTGCACTAAAGTTCGCCAAAAGACATAGAAGTCGTGATAGAGGAATAATGCAGGAAAGACACAAACCAACAATGCAACAACTGTGGATTTCCAATCTAGGGTACCTGTGGAACAAGGGGACCAAGTCCAAAAGTCACAAGCAAGTCGGAGATGGGCATATGCCCAGGAAATGCCAGCTGTGGATGCAAAGAAGCTTCTACTGGACAGAAGAAGCTGAGGTTTCTGCAGGAATGAAAAGGGCTAGAGACTTCCCCTTTGGTGGACGGATCCCACTCGCCGTGGAGAGTCGTGCAGAAGTGTTTTCCCGCCAAAAGAATGCCAACAAGCCCTGCTAGCTGCAAATCGTGCAGTTAGCGTTTTTGTACGCTGCTGTGGCTCAGGAGGGACCAGGAGGTCCCAGTGCTCATAGGTGTGCAGGTATATGTTCCCTGTGTGGTGCCTAACTGTCTCACTGAGGCTCTGCTAACCAGAACCTCAGTGGTTATGCTCTCTCATTACTTTCAAATTGTCACTAACAGGCTAGTGACCAATTTTACCAATTTACATTGGCTTACTGGAACACCCTTATAATTCCCTAGTATATGGTACTGAGGTACCCAGGATATTGGGGTTCCAGGAGATCCCTATGGGCTGCAGCATTTCTTTTGCCACCCATAGGGAGCTCTGACAATTCTTACACAGGCCTGCCACTGCAGCCTGAGTGAAATAACGTCCACGTTATTTCACAGCCATTTTACACTGCACTTAAGTAACTTATAAGTCACCTATATGTCTAACCTTTACCTGGTAAAGGTTAGGTGCAAAGTTACTTAGTGTGAGGGCACCCTGGCACTAGCCAAGGTGCCCCCACATTGTTCAGAGCCAATTCCCTGAACTTTGTGAGTGCGGGGACACCATTACACGCGTGCACTACATATAGGTCACTACCTATGTGTAGCTTCACAATGGTAACTCCGAATATGGCCATGTAACATGTCTATGATCATGGAATTGCCCCCTCTATGCCATCCTGGCATAGTTGGCACAATTCGATGATCCCAGTGGTCTGTAGCACAGACCCTGGTACTGCCAAACTGCCTTTTCTGGGGTTTCACTGCAGCTGCTGCTGCTGCCAACCCCTCAGACAGGTTTCTGCCCCCCTGGGGTCAAGCCAGGCTTGTCCCAGGATGGCAGAACAAAGGACTTCCTCTGAGAGAGGGTGTTACACCCTCTCCCTTTGGAAAATGGTGTGAAGGCAGGGGAGGGGTAGCCTCCCCCAGCCTCTGGAAATGCTTTCTTGGGCACAGATGTGCCCAATTCTGCATAAGCCAGTCTACACCGGTTCAGGGACCCCTTAGCCCTGCTCTGGCGCGAAACTGGACAAAGGAAAGGGGAGTGACCACTCCCCTGACCTGCACCTCCCCTGGGAGGTGTCCAGAGCTCCTCCAGTGTGCTCCAGACCTCTGCCATCTTGGAAACAGAGGTGCTGCTGGCACACTGGACTGCTCTGAGTGGCCAGTGCCACCAGGTGACGTCAGAGACTCCTTTAGATAGGCTCCTTCAGGTGTTAGTAGCCTATCCTCTCTCCTAAGTAGCCAAACCCTCTTTTCTGGCTATTTAGGGTCTCTGTCTCTGGGGAAACTTTAGATAACGAATGCAAGAGCTCATCCGAGTTCCTCTGCATCTCTCTCTTCACCTTCTGATAAGGAATCGACTGCTGACCGCGCTGGAAGCCTGCAAACCTGCAACAAAGTAGCAAAGACGACTACTGCAACTCTGTAACGCTGATCCTGCCTTCTTCTCGACTGTTTTCCTGCTTGTGCATGCTGTGGGGGTAGCCTGCCTCCTCTCTGCACCAGAAGCTCCGAAGAAATCTCCCGTGGGTCGACGGAATCTTCCCCCTGCAACCGCAGGCACCAAAAAGCTGCATTACCGGTCCCTTGGGTCTCCTCTCAGCACGATGAGCGAGGTCCCTCGAATCCAGCGACGCTGACCAAGTGACCCCCACAGTCCAGTGACTCTTCAGCCCAAGTTTGGTGGAGGTAAGTCCTTGCCTCACCTCGCTGGGCTGCATTGCTGGGAACCGCGACTTTGCAGCTACTCCGGCCCCTGTGCACTTCCGGCGGAAATCCTTTGTGCACAGCCAAGCCTGGGTCCACGGCACTCTAACCTGCATTGCACGACTTTCTAAGTTGGTCTCCGGCGACGTGGGACTCCTTTGTGCAACTTCGGCGAGCACTGTTTCACGCATTCTTTAGTGCCTGTTTCTGGCACTTCTCCGGGTGCTACCTGCTTCAGTGAGGGCTCTTTGTCTTGCTCGACGTTTCCTCTCTCTTCAGGTCCAATTTGCGACCTCCTGGTCCCTCCTGGGCCCCAGCAGCGTCCAAAACCGCCAAACGCACGATTTGCGTGTAGCAAGGCTTGTTGGCGTTCTTCCGGCGGGAAAACACTTCTGCACGACTCTCCAAGGCGAGAGGGATCCGTCCACCAAAGGGGAAGTCTCTAGCCCTTTTCGTTCCTGCAGAAACCTCAGCTTCTTCTGTCCAGTCGAAGCTTCTTTGCACCCGCAGCTGCCATTTCCTGGGCATCTGCCCATCTCCGACTTGCTTGTGACTTTTGGACTTGGTCCCCTTGTTCCACAGGTACCCTAGATTGGAAATCCACAGTTGTTGCATTGTTGGTTTGTGTCTTTCCTGCATTATTCCTCTAACACGACTACTTTGTCCTTAGGGGAACTTTAGTGCACTTTGCACTCACTTTTCAGGGTCTTGGGGAGGGTTATTTTTCTAACTCTCACTATTTTCTAATAGTCCCAGCGACCCTCTACAAGGTCACATAGGTTTGGGGTCCATTCGTGGTTCGCATTCCACTTTTGGAGTATATGGTTTGTGTTGCCCCTATCCCTATGTTTCCCCATTGCATCCTATTGTAACTATACATTGTTTGCACTGTTTTCTAAGACTATACTGCATATTTTTGCTATTGTGTATATATATCTTGTGTATATTGCCTATCCTCTCACTGAGGGTACACTCTAAGATACTTTGGCATATTGTCATAAAAATAAAGTACCTTTATTTTTAGTATAACTGTGTATTGTGTTTTCTTATGATATTGTGCATATGACACTAGGTGGTACTGTGGTAGCTTCACACGTCTCCTAGTTCAGCCTAAGCTGCTCTGCTAAGCTACCATTATCTATCAGCCTAAGCTGCTAGACACCCTATACACTAATAAGGGATAACTGGGCCTGGTGCAAGGTGCAAGTACCCCTTGGTACTCACTACAAGCCAGTCCAGCCTCCTACATTGGTTGTGCAGTGGTGGGATAAGTGCTTGAGACTACTTACCACTCTTGTCATTGTACTTTTCATAAGAGACAAATATACAAAACAAGGTCAGTGTATATACACATAGCCAAAAAGTTTTGCATTTCCTCTTTTCACTCTTTTCTAAGTGCTGAAAAGTACTTCTAAACTTTCAAAAAGTTCTTAAAAGTTTCAACAGTTTTTTTCTGTCTTTCCAAAAAGTTCTGAAAACTTTTGTCTCTTTCTCTATCACTTTAACTCTCTCTAAAAAATGTCTGGCACAGGCCAAAGTGTTGATCTGTCCAAACTTGCATATGACAACCTTAGCTGGAAAAGAGCAAGGAGTCTCTGTATAGAGAGAGGTTTGAGTGTAGGGAAGAATCCTGCCTTAGAACTATTAATTAACATGCTTAGAGAACAGGATAAGGCCATAGGTGCCCCATCTGTTGAAAAAGTACCTAATAGTTCCCAATCAGATTCAGGGACTCCCCCAGGAAAAGATTCAGGAAAGAAACTTCCTAGCCTGCCCATTACTAGACAATCTAGCATAGATGGTAATGATGATGAGCCACACCAAAGAAATAGTGTTGTCTCACATCATAGCAAAATCATTTATTCTCACCATACTGGTAGTAATGTTTCTGTAAACCAAGCTGTTAAGTTGGCTTCTGTAAGGGACAGGTCTCCTTCTGTTCATTCCCATCATAGCTCTGTTTCTAGAAATGTCCCTCCCACCAACGCTGATGACAGAATGTTAGAGAGGGAACTCAATAAGTTGAGGGTGGAACAAACCAGACTGAAGCTTAAAAAGCAACAGCTGGATTTGGATAGACAGTCTTTTGAATTAGAGAAGGAAAGACAGAAGTTGGGTTTAGATACCCATGGTGGCAGCAGCAGTATTCCCCATAGTCATCCTGCAAAAGAGCATGATTCCAGGAATCTGCACAAGATAGTTCCCCCTTATAAGGAGGGGGATGACATTAACAAGTGGTTTGCTGCACTTGAGAGGGCCTGTGTTGTACAGGATGTCCCTCAAAGGCAGTGGGCTGCTATCCTATGGCTATCATTTAGTGGAAAAGGTAGGGATAGGCTCCTTACTGTGAAAGAAAATGATGCCAATAATTTTACAGTTCTTAAGAATGCACTCCTGGATGGTTATGGCTTAACCACTGAACAGTACAGGATAAAGTTCAGAGAGACCAAAAAGGAGTCTTCACAAGACTGGGTTGATTTCATTGACCATTCAGTGAAGGCCTTGGAGGGGTGGTTACATGGCAGTAAAGTTACTGATTATGAAAGCCTGTATAACACAATCCTGAGAGAGCATATACTTAATAATTGTGTGTCTGATTTGTTGCACCAGTACCTGGTAGACTCTGATCTGACCTCTCCCCAAGAATTGGGAAAGAAGGCAGACAAATGGGTCAGAACAAGGGTGAACAGAAAAGTTCATACAGGGGGTGACAAAGATGGCAATAAGAAGAAAGATGGTGAAAAATCTCAAGATAAGCATGGGGATAAGGGTAAAACCAAAGATCCCACTTCAAATCTTAAACACTCTTCAGAGGGTGGGGATAAAACAAATTCTTCCTCTTCTTCCCAACCTGCACACATTAAAAAGCCTTGGTGCTTTGTGTGTAAAAACAGAGGCCATAGGTCAGGGGATAAGTCCTGTCCAGGTAAACCCCCTGAGCCTACCACCACTAATACATCAAGCTCTAGTGCCCCTAGCAGTAGTGGTACTAGTGGTGGGACTGCTGGCAACAGTCAAGCAAAGGGTGTAGTTGGGTTCACTTTTGGGTCCATAGTAGAAACTGGGGTAGTCACTCCCAAGACAGTTTCTGTCTCACCTAGTGGCATTGGCCTTGCCACACTGGCTGCTTGTCCCCTTACAATGGATAAGTACAAGCAGACAGTTTCAATAAATGGTGTTGAGGCCTTGGCCTACAGGGACACAGGTGCCAGTTTCACTTTGGTGACTGAAAACCTGGTGGCTCCTGAACAACACATCATTGGACAACAGTATAAGATTATTGATGTCCATAACTCCACTAAGTTTCTTCCCTTAGCTATAATTCAGTTTAGTTGGGGTGGAGTTACTGGCCCTAAGCAGGTGGTGGTATCACCTAGCTTACCTGTAGACTGTCTCTTGGGTAATGACCTAGAGGCCTCAGGTTGGGCTGATGTAGAGTTTTATGCCCATGCAGCCATGCTGGGCATCCCTGAGGAATTGTTCCCTCTCATTTCTAGTGAAATGAAAAAGCAAAGGAGAGAAGGCCTGAAAACTCAGGATCCCTCTCCATCAACAGGTAAAAAGGGTATCACAGTATCCCCTAACCACCCTGCCATTCAGGATAGCATTCCTGTGGTGGGAGAAACCTCTCCTGGGGTGGCACCTGTTCCAAGGGAATCATCAGCTGGCAAAGCTGGACTCCCTGAGGTAGAAGTACCTCTCTGTGGGATAACTAACATTGGTGACAAAAAGAGCACCATTTTAGTTAACATGGAGCATCCCTCCAACCCTCCCAGAGAAACTTTAGTGCAGAAACCCTGCACTGCCTCACAACACTTAGGACAGCATCCCTGCCCTAGTGTGGAGCTCATAGGACAGCATCCCTGCCCTGCTCCAACTCAAGAGAAACAGCATCCCTGTTCTCTCTTCCAGCCAAATGGACAAAGATTTTGCCCAGCTATGGCTTTATTGAGACAGCATCCCTGTCTGGCATTTCCATCACTACAAATAGGTTCAGTGGACAATTCCCACTGCTCTAAACTAAAACTTACTGATAGAAACTCTGAAAATACATCTTCACATTGTTGCTTAGCTAAAAAACTTCAAACAGGGTGGTTTACATCCCCACAGGGAAGTAACCATATAGTGGATGATAAAGGGAGTAACCAGTCTATTACAGAGCTACTCTCTACTTATCACCACTTAGACAATAAAGTCTCAACTGGCCAAGGTTAGCCTTATTGTCCTTCGTTTGGGGGGGGGTTGTGTGAGAAGGTAGCCTCTTTCTAGCCTTGTTACCCCCACTTTTGGCCTGTTTGTGAGTGTATGTCAGGGTGTTTTGTCACTGTTTTCACTGTCTCACTGGGATCCTGATAGCCAGGCCTCAGTGCTCATAGTGAAAACACTATGTTTTCAGTATGTTTGTTATGTGTCACTGGGATCCTGCTGGTCAGGACCCCAGTGCTCATAGGTTTGTGGCCTATATGTATGTGTCAATGGGACCCTGTCACACAGGGCCCCAGTGCTCATAGGTGTGCAGGTATATGTTCCCTGTGTGGTCCCTAACTGTCTCACTGAGGCTCTGCTAACCAGAACCTCAGTGGTTATGCTCTCTCATTACTTTCAAATTGTCACTAAAAGGCTAGTGACCAATTTTACCAATTTACATTGGCTTACTGGAACACCCTTATAATTCCCTAGTATATGGTACTGAGGTACCCAGGGTATTGGGGTTCCAGGAGATCCCTATGGGCTGCAGCATTTCTTTTGCCACCCATAGGGAGCTCTGACAATTCTTACACAGGCCTGCCACTGCAGCCTGAGTGAAATAACGTCCACGTTATTTCACAGCCATTTTACACTGCACTTAAGTAACTTATAAGTCACCTATATGTCTAACCTTTACCTGGTAAAGGTTAGGTGCAAAGTTACTTAGTGTGAGGGCACCCTGGCACTAGCCAAGGTGCCCCCACATTGTTCAGAGCCAATTCCCTGAACTTTGTGAGTGCGGGGACACCATTACACGCGTGCACTACATATAGGTCACTACCTATGTGTAGCTTCACAATGGTAACTCCGAATATGGCCATGTAACATGTCTATGATCATGGAATTGCCCCCTCTATGCCATCCTGGCATAGTTGGCACAATCCCATGATCCCAGTGGTCTGTAGCACAGACCCTGGTACTGCCAAACTGCCCTTCCTGGGGTTTCACTGCAGCTGCTGCTGCTGCCAACCCCTCAGACAGGCATCTGCCCTCCTGGGGTCCAGCCAGGCCTGGCCCAGGATGGCAGAACAAAGAACTTCCTCTGAGAGAGGGTGTGACACCCTCTCCCTTTGGAAAATGGTGTGAAGGCAGGGGAGGAGTAGCCTCCCCCAGCCTCTGGAAATGCTTTCTTGGGCACAGATGTGCCCAATTCTGCATAAGCCAGTCTACACCGGTTCAGGGACCCCTTAGCCCCTGCTCTGGCGCGAAACTGGACAAAGGAAAGGGGAGTGACCACTCCCCTGACCTGCACCTCCCCTGAGAGGTGTCCAGAGCTCCTCCAGTGTGCTCCAGACCTCTGCCATCTTGGAAACAGAGGTGCTGCTGGCACACTGGACTGCTCTGAATGGCCAGTGCCACCAGGTGACGTCAGAGACTCCTGCTGATAGGCTCCTTCAGGTGTTAGTAGCCTTTCCTCTCTCCTAGGTAGCCAAACCCTCTTTTCTGGCTATTTAGGGTCTCTGTCTCTGGGGAAACTTCAGATAACGAATGCAAGAGCTCATCCGAGTTCCTCTGCATCTCTCTCTTCACCTTCTGATAAGGAATCAACTGCTGACCGCGCTGGAAGCCTGCAAACCTGCAACATAGTAGCAAAGACGACTACTGCAACTCTGTAATGCTGATCCTGCCGCCTTCTCGACTGTTTTCCTGCTTGTGCATGCTGTGGGGGTAGCCTGCCTCCTCTCTGCACCAGAAGCTCCGAAGAAATCTCCCGTGGGTCGACGGAATCTTCCCCCTGTAACCGCAGGCACCAAAAAGCTGCATTACCGGTCCCTTGGGTCTCCTCTCAGCACGACGAGCGAGGTCCCTCGAATCCAGCGACGCTGTCCAAGTGACCCCCACAGTCCAGTGACTCTTCAGCCCAAGTTTGGTGGAGGTAAGTCCTTGCCTCACCTCGCTGGGCTGCATTGCTGGGAACCGCGACTTTGCAGCTACTCCGGCCCCTGTGCACTTCCGATGGAAATCCTTTGTGCACAGCCAAGCCTGGGTCCACGGCACTCTAACCTGCATTGCACGACTTTCTAAGTTGGTCTCCGGCGACGTGGGACTCCTTTGTGCAACTTCGGCGAGCACCGTTTCACGCATCCTCGTAGTGCCTGTTTCTGGCACTTCTCCGGGTGCTACCTGCTTCAGTGAGGGCTCTTTGTCTTGCTCGACGTCCCCTCTCTCTTCAGGTCCAATTTGCGACCTCCTGGTCCCTCCTGGGCCCCAGCAGCGTCCAAAACCGCCAAACGCACGATTTGCGTGTAGCAAGGCTTGTTGGCGTCCTTCCGGCGGGAAAACACTTCTGCACGACTCTACAAGGCAAGAGAGATCCGTCCACCAAAGGGGAAGTCTCTAGCCCTTTTCGTTCCTGCAGAAACCTCAGCTTCTTCTGTCCAGTCGAAGCTTCTTTGCACCCGCAGCTGGCATTTCCTGGGCATCTGCCCATCTCCGACTTGCTTGTGACTTTTGGACTTGGTCCCCTTGTTCCACAGGTACCCTAGATTGGAAATCCACAGTTGTTGCATTGCTGGTTTGTGTCTTTCCGGCATTATTCCTCTAACACAACTACTTTGTCCTTAGGGGAACTTTAGTGCACTTTGCACTCACTTTTCAGGGTCTTGGCGAGGGTTATTTTTCTAACTCTCACTATTTTCTAATAGTCCCAGCGACCCTCTACAAGGTCACATAGGTTTGGGGTCCATTCGTGGTTCGCATTCCACTTTTGGAGTATATGGTTTGTGTTGCCCCTATCCCTATGTTTCCCCATTGCATCCTATTGTAACTATACATTGTTTGCACTGTTTTCTAAGACTATACTGCATATTTTTGCTATTGTGTATATATATCTTGTGTATATTTCCTATCCTCTCACTGAGGGTACACTCTAAGATACTTTGGCATATTGTCATAAAAATAAAGTACCTTTATTTTTAGTATAACTGTGTATTGTGTTTTCTTATGATATTGTGCATATGACACTAGGTGGTACTGTGGTAGCTTCACACGTCTCCTAGTTCAGCCGTGCAGAATCGTGCAGAAGTGTTTCATCGCCGAAATAACGCCAACAAGCCTTGCTAGCTGCAAATCATGCGTTTGGCGTTTTTGGACGCTGCTGGGGCCCAGGAGGGACCAGGAGGTTGCAAATTGGACCTGAAGAGAGAGGGGATGTCGAGCAAGACAAAGAGCCCTCACAGAAACAGGCACTACGAGGATGCGTGAAACGGTGCTTGCCGAAGTTGCACAAAGGAGTCCCACGTCGCCGGAAACCAACTTAGAAAGTCGTGCAATGCAGGTTAGAGTGCCGTGGACCCAGGCTTGGCTGTGCACAAAGGATTTCCGCCGGAAGTGCACAGGGGCCGGAGTAGCTGCAAAGTCGCGGTTCCCAGCAATGCAGCCCAGCGAGGTGAGGCAAGGACTTACCTCCACCAAACTTGGGCTGAAGAGTCACTGGACTGTGGGGGTCACTTGGACAGAGTCGCTGGATTCGAGGGACCTCGCTCGTCGTGCTGAGAGGAGACCCAAGGGACCGGTGATGCAGCTTTTTGGTGCCTGCGGTTGCAGGGGGAAGATTCCGTCGACCCACGGGAGATTTCTTCGGAGCTTCTGGTGCAGAGAGGAGGCAGGCTACCCCCACAGCATGCACAAGCAGGAAAACAGTCGAGAAGGCGGCAGGATCAGCGTTACAGAGTTGCAGTAGTCGTCTTTGCTACTATGTTGCAGTTTTGCAGGCTTCCAGCGCGGTCAGCAGTCGATTCCTTATCAGAAGGTGAAGAGAGAGATGCAGAGGAACTTGGATGAGCTCTTGCATTCGTTATCTGAAGTTTCCCCAGAGACAGAGACCCTAAATAGCCAGAAAAGAGGGTTTGGCTACCTAGGAGAGAGGATAGGCTACTAACACCTGAAGGAGCCTATCAGCAGGAGTCTCTGACGTCACCTGGTGGCACTGGCCACTCAGAGCAGTCCAGTGTGCCAGCAGCACCTCTGTTTCCAAGATGGCAGAGGTCTGGAGCACACTGGAGGAGCTCTGGACACCTCCCAGGGGAGGTGCAGGTCAGGGGAGTGGTCACTCCCCTTTCCTTTGTCCAGTTTCGCGCCAGAGCAGGGGCTAAGGGGTCCCTGAACCGGTGTAGACTGGCTTATGCAGAATTGGGCACATCTGTGCCCAACAAAGCATTTCCAGAGGCTGGGGGAGGCTACTCCTCCCCTGCCTTCACACCATTTTCCAAAGGGAGAGGGTGTCACACCCTCTCTCAGAGGAAGTTCTTTGTTCTGCCATCCTGGGCCAGGCCTGGCTGGACCCCAGGAGGGCAGATGCCTGTCTGAGGGGTTGGCAGCAGCAGCAGCTGCAGTGAAACCCCAGGAAGGGCAGTTTGGCAGTACCAGGGTCTGTGCTACAGACCACTGGGATCATGGGATTGTGCCAACTATGCCAGGATGGCATAGAGGGGGCAATTCCATGATCATAGACATGTTACATGGCCATATTCGGAGTTACCATTGTGAAGCTACATATAGGTAGTGACCTATATGTAGTGCACGCGTGTAATGGTGTCCCCGCACTCACAAAGTTCAGGGAATTGGCTCTGAACAATGTGGGGGCACCTTGGCTAGTGCCAGGGTGCCCTCACACTAAGTAACTTTGCACCTAACCTTTACCAGGTAAAGGTTAGACATATAGGTGACTTATAAGTTACTTAAGTGCAGTGTAAAATGGCTGTGTAATAACGTGGACGTTATTTCACTCAGGCTGCAGTGGCAGGCCTGTGTAAGAATTGTCAGAGCTCCCTATGGGTGGCAAAAGAAATGCTGCAGCCCATAGGGATCTCCTGGAACCCCAATACCCTGGGTACCTCAGTACCATATACTAGGGAATTATAAGGGTGTTCCAGTAAGCCAATGTGAATTGGTAAAAATGGTCACTAGCCTGTCAGTGACAATTTGGAAAGAAATGAGAGAGCATAACCACTGAGGTTCTGGTTAGCAGAGCCTCAGTGAGACAGTTAGTTACTACACAGGTAACACATTCAGGTACACTTATGAGCACTGGGGCCCTGGGTTACCAGGGTCCCAGTGACACATACAACTAAAACAACATATATACAGTGAAAAATGGGGGTAACATGCCAGGCAAGATGGTACTTTCCTACACAACCCCCCCCCAAACGAAGGACAATAAGACTAGCCATGACCTGATGAGTCTTCATTGTCTAAGTGGAAATATCTGGAGAGTCCATCTGCATTGGAGTGGCTACTCCCAGGTCTATGTTCCACTGTATAGTCCATTCCCTGTAGGGATATGGACCACCTCAACAATTTAGGATTTTCACCTTTCATTTGTTTTAGCCAAAGTAGAGGTTTGTGGTCTGTCTGAACAATGAAGTGAGTGCCAAACAGGTATGGCCTCAACTTCTTCAGAGCCCAGACCACAGCAAAGGCCTCCCTCTCAATGGCAGACCAACGCTTTTCTCTAGGGGTCAACCTTCTACTAATAAAAGCAACAGGTTGATCCTGGCCCTCAGAATTAAGTTGTGATAGGACTGCCCCTACTCCTAATTCAGATGCATCAGTTTGGACATAGAATTTTTTAGAGTAACAAGGGCTTTTCAGGACAGGTGCAGAGCACATGGCCTGCTTCAGCTCCTCAAAAGCTTTCTGACAGTTTGCTGTCCATAATACCTTTTTAGGCATTTTCTTGGATGTGAGGTCATTAAGAGGGGCTGCAATGGAGCCATAGTTCTTAATGAACCTCCTGTAATACCCAGTGAGGCCTAGGAAGGCTCTCACCTGAGTCTGAGTGGTAGGGGGAACCCAATCAATAATAGTTTGGATTTTCCCCTGAAGTGGTGCAATCTGTTCCCCACCAACAATGTGTCCCAGATAAACCACCTTACCCTGCCCTATCTGGCACTTTGAAGCCTTGATAGTGAGGCCTGCCTTTTGCAGGGCCTCCAAAACTTTCCATAGGTGGACCAGGTGATCATCCCAGCTGGAGCTAAAGACAGCTATATCGTCCAAATATGCTGCACTGAAAGCTTCCAGCCCTTGCAGGACTGTGTTCACCAACCTCTGAAAAGTGGCAGGTGCATTTTTCAAACCAAAAGGCATTACAGTAAACTGGTAATGTCCTCCAATGGTAGAAAATGCAGTCTTAGGTTTAGCATCTTCTGATAATTTGATCTGCCAATACCCTGCAGTCAAATCAAAAGTGCTTAGATACTTGGCAGATGCCAGTGTATCTATAAGCTCATCTGCCCTGGGTATAGGGTGAGCATCAGTTTTGGTTACCAAGTTGAGACCTCTATAGTCTACACAAAACCGCATTTCCTTCTTTCCATCTTTAGAATTGGGTTTTGGTACCAGTACCACAGGAGAAGCCCATGGACTGTCAGAGTGCTCAACCACTCCTAGTTCCAACATTTTCTGAACTTCTTGCTTTATGCAGTCCCTGACATGGTCAGGCTGCCTATAGATCTTACTTTTGACAGGTAAACTGTCTCCAGTATCTATAGTGTGCTCACACCAAGAAGTGGTGCCTGGCACAGTAGAGAAGAGTTCTGAAAATTGTCCTAGGAGATTTATGCAATGGTCTTTCTGCTCAGCAGTAAGACAATCTGCCAAAACTACACCTTCCACAAGAGCATCTTGTTCTGTGGAAGAGAAGAGATCAGGTAGAGGATCACTGTCTTCTTCCTGTCCCTCATCAGTTGCCATGAGCAGGGTGAGATCAGCCCTGTCATAGTAGGGTTTCAGGCGGTTGACATGGAGCACCCTAAGGGGACTCCTGGCAGTGCCTAAGTCAACTAAATAGGTGACTTCTCCCTTTTTTTCAACAATTGTGTGGGGACCACTCCATTTATCTTGGAGTGCTCTTGGGGCCACAGGCTCCAAGACCCACACTTTCTGCCCTGGTTGGTACTGAACCAAAACAGCATTCTGATCATGCCATTGCTTCTGGAGCTCTTGGCTGGCCTGAAGGTTTTTACTGGCCTTTTTCATGTACTCAGCCATCCTTGATCTGAGGCCCAGTACATAATCCACAATATCCTGCTTAGGAGCTTTAAAAGGTTGTTCCCAACCCTCCTTTACAAGTGTGAGTGGACCCCTAACAGGGTGTCCAAAAAGAAGTTCAAAGGGGCTGAAGCCCACTCCTTTCTGGGGTACCTCCCTGTAGGCAAAAAGGAGGCATGGTAGAAGGATATCCCATCTCCTGCGGAGTTTTTCAGGGAGACCCATAATCATGCCTTTGAGAGTTTTATTAAATCTCTCCACCAGTCCATTTGTTTGTGGATGATAGGGTGTTGTGAACTTGTAAGTTACACCACACTCCTTCCACATGGCCTTTAAGTATGCAGACATGAAATTGCTTTCTCTGTCTGATACTACTTTCTTTGGGAAGCCCACCCTGGAAAATATTCCCAGGAGGGCCTTTGCCACTGCAGGAGCTGTAGTGGTCCTTAAAGGAATAGCTTCAGGATATCTTGTGGCATGGTCCACTACCACCAAGATAAACCTATTGCCTGAAGCAGTAGGAGGGTCAAGGGGGCCAACTATGTCAACCCCTACCCTTTCAAAGGGAACCCCAACCACAGGCAGTGGGATAAGGGGTGCCTTTGGAGTGCCACCTGTCTTGCCACTGGCTTGACAGGTTTCACAGGACTTACAAAATTCTTTTGTGTCCTCAGACATCCTAGGCCAATGAAACAATGGTACCAATCTGTCCCAAGTTTTCATTTGACCCAGGTGCCCAGCTAAGGGAATGTCATGTGCCAGTGTTAGGAGGAACTTTCTGTACTCCTGAGGAATCACTAATCTCCTGGCAGCTCCAGGTTTAGGATCCCTATGCTCAGTGTACAAGAGGTTGTCCTCCCAGTAAACTCTGTGTGAGTCACTGACATCCCCATTAGCCTGTTTGACAGCTTGCTGTCTGAGACCCTCTAATGTGGGACAGGTTTGCTGTGCCACACTCAGCTCCTCTCTGGCAGGCCCCCCTTCACCCAAAAGCTCAGCAGTGTCTGCTTCCAGCTCCTCTGGTGTAGGTTCTGCACAGGGAGGGAATTCTTCTTCCTCAGAAGTAGAATCCACTGTAGAGGGAGGGATAGTAGGAAGTGGTTTGCTTCTACTAGCCCTAGCTTTAGGGAGCACTTGGTCCATTGTTCCAGGATCCAAGCTTCCCTGTCCTTTTTGCTTTTTGGCCTGAGCCCTTGTCAAAGCAAAAATATGCCCTGGGATGCCCAGCATTGCTGCATGGGCCTCCAACTCCACATCTGACCAAGCTGATGTCTCCAAATCATTCCCTAATAGACAGTCTACAGGTAAATCTGAAGCTACCACAACTTTCTTTGGACCAGTTACCCCCCCCAGTTGAGATTTACAACAGCCATGGGGTGGCTTTGTGTTATGTTGTGAGCATCGGTTACTTGGTACTGGTGTCCAAGTATGTGTTGTTCAGGGTGCACCAGTTTCTCAATCACCATTGTGACACTGGCACCTGTGTCCCTGTAGGCCTGGACCTCAACACCATTTATTAGGGTTAGTTGCTTGTACTTCTCCAAGTTATGGGGGCAAGCAACCAAAGTGGCTAAATCAATAGCCCCTTCAGAGACTAAAGTAGCCTCTGTGGTCTCCCTAATCAGACCAACCCCAACTAAGTTACCAAAAGTGAGCCCAGCTACTCCCTTGGATTGGCTATTAGTAGGTTTGCTCCCACCACCACTGCTATTAGTAGGGACACTAGGTGTAGCAGTAGGGGTTGTAGTGGTAGGAGCAGTGGTGCCTTTCTTTGGACAACTGGGATCTGTTGTCCAATGGCCTTTTATTTTACATAAATAGCACCATGGTTTCTTTTCCTTGTTCTGATTAAAAGAGGATTTGGGCCCACCACCCCCACCAGAGTGTTTTTGTGGGCCTGATGAAGACTCATTTTTAGATTTGTCCCCACCCTTGTCAGAAGACTTACCATCCTTCTTTTTGTTGCTATCTTTGTCACCCCCTGTATGAACTTTTCTGTTCACCCCTGTTCTGACCCATTTGTCTGCCTTCTTTCCCAATTCTTGGGGAGAGGTCAGATCAGAGTCCACCAAGTACTGGTGCAACAAATCAGACACACAATTATTAAGAATATGCTCTCTCAGGATTAAGTTATACAGGCTGTCATAATCAGTAACTTTACTGCCATGTAACCACCCCTCCAAGGCCTTCACTGAATGGTCAATAAAATCAACCCAGTCTTGTGAAGGCTCCTTTTTGGTCTCTCTGAACTTTATCCTGTACTGTTCAGTGGTTAAGCCATAACCATCCAGGAGTGCATTCTTAAGAACTTGGAAATTATTAGCATCATTTTCTTTCACAGTAAGGAGCCTATCCCTACCTTTTCCACTAAATGATAGCCATAGGATAGCAGCCCACTGCCTTTGAGGGACATCCTGTACAACACAGGCCCTCTCAAGTGCAGCAAACCACTTGTTAATGTCATCCCCCTCCTTATAAGGGGGAACTATCTTGTGCAGATTCCTGGAATCATGCTCTTTTGCAGGATGACTATGGGGAATACTGCTGCTGCCACCATGGGTATCTAAACCCAACTTCTGTCTTTCCTTCTCTAATTCAAAAGACTGTCTATCCAAATCCAGCTGTTGCTTTTTAAGCTTCAGTCTGGTTTGTTCCACCCTCAACTTATTGAGTTCCCTCTCTAACATTCTGTCATCAGGGTTGGTGGGAGGGACATTCCTAGAAACAGAGCTATGATGGGAATGAACAGAAGGAGACCTGTCCCTTACAGAAGCCACCCTAACAGCTTGGTTAACAGAAACATTACTACCAGTATGGTGAGAATAAATGCTTTTGCTATGATGTGAGACAACACTATTTATATGGTGTGGCTCATCATCATTACCATCTATGCTAGATTGTCTAGTAATGGGCAGGCTAGGAAGTTTCTTTCCTGAATCTTTTCCTGGGGGAGTCCCTGAATCAGATTGAGAACTATTAGGTACTTTTTCAACAGATGGGGCACCTATGGCCTTATCCTGTTCTCTAAGCATGTTAAGTAACAGTTCCAAGGAAGGATTCTTCCCTACACTCAAACCTCTCTCTATACAGAGACTCCTTGCTCTTTTCCAGCTAAGGTTGTCATATGCAATTTTGGACAGATCAACATTTTGGCCTGTGCCAGACATTTTTTAGAGAGAGTTAAAGTGATAGAAAAAGAGAAAAAAGTTTTCAGAACTTTTTGGAAAGACAGAAAAAAACTTTTTAACCTTTTTAAGAACTTTTTGAAAGTTTAGAGGTACTTTTCAGCACTTAGAAAAGAGTGAAAAGAGGAAATGCAAAACTTTTTGGCTATGTGTATATACACTGACCTTGTTTTGTATATTTTTCTCTTATGAAAAGTACAATGACAAGAGTGGTAAGTAGTCTCAAGCACTTATCCCACCACTGCACAACCAATGTAGGAGGCTGGACTGGCTTGTAGTGAGTACCAAGGGGTACTTGCACCTTGCACCAGGCCCAGTTATCCCTTATTAGTGTATAGGGTGTCTAGCAGCTTATGCTGATAGATAATGGTAGCTTAGCAGAGCAGCTTAGGCTGAACTAGGAGACGTGTGAAGCTACTACAGTACCACTTAGTGTCATATGCACAATATCATAAGAAAACACAATACACAGTTATACTAAAAATAAAGGTACTTTATTTTTATGACAATATGCCAAAGTATCTTAGAGTGTACCCTCAGTGAGAGGATAGGAAATATACACAAGATATATATACACAATAGCAAAAATATGCAGTATAGTCTTAGAAAACAGTGCAAACAATGTATAGTTACAATAGGATGCAATGGGGAAACATAGGGATAGGGGCAACAAAAACCATATACTCCAAAAGTGGAATGCGAACCACGAATGGACCCCAAACCTATGTGACCTTGTAGAGGGTCGCTGGGACTATTAGAAAATAGTGAGAGTTAGAAAAATAACCCTCCCCAAGACCCTGAAAAGTGAGTGCAAAGTGCACTAAAGTTCCCCTAAGGACAAAGAAGTTGTGTTAGAGGAATAATGCAGGAAAGACACAAACCAGCAATGCAACAACTGTGGATTTCCAATCTAGGGTACCTGTGGAACAAGGGGACCACGTCCAAAAGTCACAAGCAAGTCGGAGATGGGCAGATGCCCAGGAAATGCCAGCTGCGGGTGCAAAGAAGCTTCTACTGGACAGAAGAAGCTGAGGTTTCTGCAGGAACGGAAAGGGCTAGAGACTTCCCCTTTGGTGAACGGATCCCTCTCACCTTGGAGAGTCGTGCAGAAGTGTTTTCCCGCTGAAAGAACGCCAACAAGCCTTGCTAGCTGCAAATCGTGCATTTGGCGTTTTTGGACGCTGCTGGGGCCCAGGAGGGACCAGGAGGTCGCAAATTGGACCTGAAGAGAGAAGTGACGTCGAGCAAGACAAAGAGCCCTCACTAAAGCAGGTAGCACCCGGAGAAGTGCCAGAAACAGGCACTATGAGGATGCGTGAAATGGTGCTCGCCGAAGTTGCACAAAGGAGTCCCACGTCGCCGGAGACCAACTTAGAAAGTCGTGCAATGCAGGTTATAGTGCCGTGGACCCAGGCTTGGCTGTGCACAAAGGATTTCTGCCGGAAGTGCACAGGGGCCGGAGTAGCTGCAAAGTCGCGGTTCCCAGCAATGCAGCCCAGCGAGGTGAGGCAAGGACTTACCTCCACCAAACTTTGGCTGAAGAGTCACTGGACTGTGGGGGTCACTTGGACAGAGTCCTGGATTCGAGGGACCTCGCTCGTCGTGCTGAGAGGAGACCCAAGGGACCGGTGATTCAGCTTTTTGGTGCCTGCGGTTGCAGGGGGAAGATTCCATCGACCCACAGGAGATTTCTTCGGAGCTTCTGGTGCAGAGAGGAGGCAGGCTACCCCCACATCATGCACAAGCAGGAAAACAGTCGAGAAGGCGGCAGGATCAGCGTTACAGAGTTGCAGTAGTCGTCTTTGCTACTATGTTGCAGTTTTGCAGGCTTCCAGAGCGGTCAGCAGTCGATTCCTTATCAGAAGGTGAAGAGAGAGATGCAGAGGAACTCGGATGAGCTCTTGCATTCGTTATCTGAAGTTTCCCCAGAGACAGAGACCCTAAATAGCCAGAAAAGAGGGTTTGGCTACCTAGGAGAGAGGATAGGCTACTAACACCTGAAGGAGCCTATCAGCAGGAGTCTCTGACGTCACCTGGTGGCACTGGCCACTCAGAGCAGTCCAGTGTGCCAGCAGCACCTCTGTTTCCAAGATGGCAGAGGTCTGGAGCACACTGGAGGAGCTCTGGACACCTCCCAGGGGAGGTGCAGGTCAGGGGAGTGGTCACTCCCCTTTCCTTTGTCCAGTTTCGCGTCAGAGCAGGGGCTAAGGGGTCCCTGAACCGGTGTAGACTGGCTTATGCAGAATTGGGCACATCTGTGCCCAACAAAGCATTTCCAAAGGCTGGGGGAGGCTACTCCTCCCCTGCCTTCACACCATTTTCCAAAGGGAGAGGGTGTCACACCCTCTCTCAGAGGAAGTTCTTTGTTCTGCCATCCTGGGCCAGGCCTGGCTGGACCCCAGGAGGGCAGCTGCCTGTCTGAGGGGTTGGCAGCAGCAGCAGCTGCAGTGAAACCCCAGGAAGGGCAGTTTGGCAGTACCAGGGTCTGTGCTACAGACCACTGGGATCATGGGATTGTGCCAACTATGCCAGGATGGCATAGAGGGGGCAATTCCATGATCATAGACATGTTACATGGCCATATTCGGAGTTACCATTGTGAAGCTACATTTAGGTAGTGACCTATATGTAGTGCACGCGTGTAATGGTGTCCCCGCACTCACAAAGTTCAGGGAATTGGCTCTGAACAATGTGGGGGCACCTTGGCTAGTGCCAGGGTGCCCTCACACTAAGTAACTTTGCACCTAACCTTTACCAGGTAAAGGTTAGACATATAGGTGACTTATAAGTTACTTAAGTGCAGTGTAAAATGGCTGTGAAATAACGTGGACGTTATTTCACTCAGGCTGCAGTGGCAGGCCTGTGTAAGAATTGTCAGAGCTCCCTATGGGTGGCAAAAGAAATGCTGCAGCCCATAGGGATCTCCTGGAACCCCAATACCCTGGGTACCTCAGTACCATATACTAGGGAATTATAAGGGTGTTCCAGTAAGCCAATGTGAATTGGTAAAAATGGTCACTAGCCTGTCAGTGACAATTTGGAAAGAAATGAGAGAGCATAACCACTGAGGTTCTGGTTAGCAGAGCCTCAGTGAGACAGTTAGTCACTACACAGGTAACACATTCAGGCACACTTATGAGCACTGGGGCCCTGGGTTACCAGGGTCCCAGTGACACATACAACTAAAACAACATATATACAGTGAAAAATGGGGGTAACAAGCCTGGCAAGATGGTACTTTCCTACAGTTGTCACTGTTATGCTATTGGAGTATATTAGAGTAGGAGGCTGGCCTGGTTTGTAGTGGGTACCTTGGGTACTTACACCTTACACCAGGTCCAGTTATCCCTTGTTAGTGAATGTAGTAGTGTTCTAGCAGCTTAGGCTGATAGAGGTAGCTCTAGCAGAGTAGCTAAGGCTGAACTAGGAGACATGCAAAGCTCATGCAATACCACCTATAGTTACACAGTACTTATACACAAGTAAAGACAATACTCAGTGTTACCAAAAATAAAGGTATTTATTTGGATTACACAGTACCAAAAATATCTTAGAGACAATACTTCTTCTGGAGGTAAGTATTATACACAATATACACACTAGACACCAAAATTAGACAAGTAAATAGTCATAGAACAATGCAAACAGTACAACATCCTATAGAATGCAATGGGAGAAAATAGGTCTAGGGACAACACAAACCATATACTAAGAAAGTGGAATGCAAATCACAAATTCCCCCCTAGACAAGTGTAGTGTGTGCAGAACCACTGGGAGAGGTAGAATACAGTAAAGGTAAGTAAATTATCCCACTCCAGGGCCCAGAAAAGCAGGAACAAAGTACTACAAGTTTCCTTAGGACACACTACACTTCGTTTTTAGGATTTTGCAGCAGCTAACCAAGTCTGCAAAGAACAAGTGCTGGATTATTGGACCTGAAGACCTGTAAAGGAAGGGAACCAAGTCCAGAAGTCAAAAAAAGTCCCAGGAAGGACAGGAGCCCCTGTCAACCCAGAAGAGGGTGCAAAAGAAGAGTCCCCAGTTAGTCGAAGACTGCAGAAATGCACCCTAGGAAGATGCCAGCAGGTTCCTGCATGATGCAAAAGATGTCCCATGGCGTGAATATTGTTGCAGGTGAGATTTTGTGTTGGAAGGCGCCAACAAGCCTTGGCTATGGCAAAAGTGCATTTTTTGTCAAAATGGTGCTGGATGGACCCAGGAGGGACCTGGGGGCCTCAACTCTGTGTGAGGAGGAAGAGGGGGCTCTCAGCACTTTAGAGAGTCCTTAGGATGCCAGCCAGCACCCCCAGAAGCCGCAGGATCTGGGTTCAAAGGAGGTGCAAAATGCGGTTGATGCAGCACAACAAAACAAGGTCCTGCGCCGCTGGGGAACAACTCAGTGAGTTGAGAGTCACAGGATGAAGTGCTGGGGACGTGGGCTAGGACGTGCACAAAGAAATTTTGCAAAGAGTGCACAGAGGCCTCAGGAGGTGAAGATGACACAGTACACAGGGGTACCATCGTTCTCAGGGAAGGCAAGGTCTTACCTCCTCCAAATTGTGTCAGCAGGACCTCAGAACAGTCTATGTTGAGGATGTCCACCCTCTGTGTCCTTACGAGCACGCTTGTTGTTGTGAGAGGAGTCCCAGGGCACTGGTCGTCGTCTTGGAAGGTGCCTGCTTGGAGCAGGGGAATGACCCCGTCACTCCAAGGGAGATTTCTTTGGTTCTTCTGGTGCAGGATGAAGACAGGGAGTCCCCAGAGCGTGCACACTGTGGAAACTGTTAAAGTTGTTGACTTGGAGCTGAGGTTGCTGAAGAAAAGTGTCTCTTGTAGACACTTTGTTGCAGTTACAGCGTTTCCTGGAGCAGGCTGCGGTTGATCCGAGGTCAGAAGAGTCTGAAGTTGTTGCAGAGGATTCCCGAAGGAAACTTGCAAGCAGAATCTGAGGAGAACCCACAGGAGGGACCCTAAATAGCCCTGAGAGGGGATTGGCTATCTTATTAGCTAAGGACCTATCAGGAGGGGTCTCTGACATCACCTGCTGGCACTGGCCACTCAGAGGCCTCCAGAGTGCCCTCACACCTTGCAAGGCAAGATGGCAGAGGTATGGGACACACTGGAGGAGCTCTGCGCACCACCCCTGGGGTGGTGATGGACAGGGGAGTTGGTACTCCCCTTTCTTTTGTCCAGTTTCCCACCAGAGCAGGGGAGAAGTGGTCCCTGAACCGGTGTAGACCGGTTTATGCAAGGAGGGAACCATCTGTGCCCTTCAAAGTATTTCCAGAGGTTGGGGGAGGCTACCCCTCCCCAGCCTGTAACACCTATTTCCAAAGGGAGAGGGTGTAACACCCTGCTCTCAGAGGAAATGCTTTGTTCTGCCTTCCTGGGACTGGGCTTCTCAGACACCAGGAGGGCAGAACCTTGTCTGTGAGGTGGCAGCAGCTGTAGCTGCGGTGC
Source organism: Pleurodeles waltl (assembly GCF_031143425.1). Lineage (NCBI taxonomy): Eukaryota > Metazoa > Chordata > Amphibia > Caudata > Salamandridae > Pleurodeles > Pleurodeles waltl. Next base: position 1,191,959,228 of record NC_090439.1, read on the forward strand.
AAGCCTCAGAGAGCTGGTTTGGAAGTACTGGGGGTCCATGGTGGTGCCCCCAGGAAGCATGGAATTGGCTCTCCAATACCAGATTTGGAATTGGGGGAAAATTCCATGATCTTAGACATGTTACATGACCATATTCGCAGTTACCATTTTGAAGCTACATATAGGTATTGACCTATATGTAGTGTACGCGTGCAATGGTGTCCCCGCACTCACAAAGTCCGGGGAAATGGCCCTGAACTATGTGGGGGCACCTTTGCTAGTGCAAGGGTGCCCTCACACATAGTAACTACACCTAACCTTCAGCAAGTGAAGGTTAGACATATAGGTGAATCATAAGTTACTTTAGTGCAGTAAAAATGGCTCTGAAATAACGTGTGCCTTATTTCACGCAGGCCGCAATGGCAGTCCTGTTTAAGGGTTTGTCAGAGCTCCCTATGGGTGGCAAAAGAAATGCTGCAGCCCATATGGATCGTCTGGAATCCCAATGCCCTGGGTACCTAGGTGCCATATACTAGGGACTCATAAGGGGGTCCAGTGTGCCAATTGAAGTTTGGAAGTGAAGTCACTGGCCTACAGTGACAAATTTAAAAGTAGAGAGAGCATAGGTTCTGGTTAGCAAAGCCTCAGTGACACAGTTAGGCACCACACAGGGAACACAAACATATAGGCCACAAACTTATGAGCACTGGGGTCCTGGCTAGCAGGGTCCCAGTGACACATAACAAACATACTGAAAACATATGGTTTTCACTATGAGCACTGGGCCCTGGCTAGCAGGATCCCAGTGAGACAGTGAAAACACCCTGACATACACTCACAAACAGGCCAAAAGTGGGGGTATGAGAACAGGATAAGGCCATAGGTGCCTCATCTGTTGAAAAAGTACCTAATAGTTCTCAATCTGATTCAGGGACTCCCCCAGGAAAAGATTCAGGAAAGAAACTTCCTAGCCTGCCCATTACTAGACAGTCTAGCATAGTTGGTAATGATGATGAGCCACACCATGCAAATAGTGTTGTCTCACATCATAGCAAAAGCATTTATTCTCACCATACTGGTAGTAATGTTTCTGTTAACCAAGCTGTTAGGGTGGCTTCTGTAAGGGACAGGTCTCCTTCTGTTCATTCCCATCATACCTCTGTTTCTAGGAATGTCCCTCCCACCAACCCTGATGACAGAATGTTAGAGAGGTAACTCAATAAGTTGAGGGTGGAACAAACCAGACTGAAGCTTAAAAAGCAACAGCTGGATTTGGATAGACAGTCTTTTGAACTAGAGAAGGAAAGACAGAAGTTGGGTTTAGAAACCCATGGTGGCAGCAGCAGTATTCCCCATAGTCATCCTGCAAAAGAGCATGATTCCAGCAATCTGCACAAGATAGTTCCCCCTTATAAGGAGGGGGATGACATTAACAAGTGGTTTGCTGCACTTGAGAGGGCCTGTGTTGTACAGGATGTCCCTCAAAGGCAGTGGGCTGCTATCCTATGGCTATCATTTAGTGGAAAAGGTAGGGATAGGCACCTTACTGTGAAAGAAAATGATGCTAATAATTTCCAAGTTCTTAAGAATGCACTCCTGGATGGTTATGGCTTAACCACTGAACAGTACAGGATAAAGTTCAGAGAGACCAAAAAGGAGTCTTCACAAGACTGGGTTGATTTCATTGACCATTCAGTGAAGGCCTTGGAGGGGTGGTTACATGGCAGTAAAGTTACTGATTATGACAGCCTGTATAACCTAATCCTGAGAGGGCATATTCTTAATAATTGTGTGTCTGATTTGTTGCACCAGTACTTGGTGGACTCTGATCTGACCTCTCCCCAAGAATTGGGAAAGAAGGCAGACAAATGGGTCAGAACAAGGGTGAACAGAAAAGTTCATACAGGGGGTGACAAAGATGGCAACAAAAAGAAGGATGGTAAGTCTTCAGACAAGGGTGGGGACAAATCTAAAAATGAGTCTTCATCAGGCCCACAAAAACACTCTGGTGGGGGTGGTGGGTCCAAATCCTCCTTTAATCAGAACAAGGAAAAGAAACCATGGTGCTATTTATGTAAAATAAAAGGCCATTGGACAACAGATCCCAGTTGTCCAAAGAAAGGCACCACTGCTCCTACCACTACAACCCCTACTGCTACACCTAGTGTCCCTACTAATAGCAGTGGTGGTGGGAGCAAACATACTAATAGCCAATCCAAGCGAGTAGCTGGGCTCACTTTTGGTAATTTAGTTGGGGTTGGCCTTGTTAGGGAGGCCACAGAGGCTGTGTTAGTCTCTGAGGGGGCTATTGATTTAGCCACCTTAGTTGCTTGTCCCCTTAATATGGATAAGTACAAGCAGCTACCCCTAATAAATGGTGTTGAGGTTCAGGCCTACAGGGACACTGGTGCCAGTGTGACTATGGTCATAGAGAAACTGGTCCACCCAGAACAACACCTACTTGGTCACCAGTACCAAGTAACCGATGCTCACAACAACACACTTAGCCACCCCATGGCTGTTGTAAATCTCAACTGGGGGGGGGGTTACTGGTCCGAAGAAAGTTGTGGTAGCTTCAGATTTACCTGTAGACTGTCTATTAGGGAATGATTTGGAGACATCAGCTTGGTCAGATGTGGAGTTGGAGGCCCATGCAGCAATGCTGGGCATCCCAGGGCATATTTTTGCTTTGACAAGGGCTCAGGCCAAAATGCAAAAAGGACAGGGAAGCTTGGATCCTGGAACAATGGACCAAGTGCTCCCTAAAGCTAGGGCAAGTAGAAGCAAACCACTTCCTACTATCCCTCCCTCTACAGTGGATTCAACTTCTGAGGAAGAAGAATTCCCTCCCTGTGCAGAACCTACACCAGAAGAGCTTGAAGCAGACACTGCTGAGCTTTTGGGTGAAGGGGGGCCTGCCAGGGAGGACCTGAGTGTGGCACAGCAAACCTGTCCCACATTAGAGGGTCTAAGACAGCAAGCTGTCAAACAGGCTAATGGGGATGTCAGTGACTCTCACAGAGTTTACTGGGAGGACAACCTCTTGTACACTGAGGCAAGGGATCCTAAACCTGGAGCTGCCAGGAGATTAGTGATTCCTCAGGAGTACAGAAAGTTCCTCCTAACTCTTGCCCACGACATTCCCCTAGCTGGACATCTGGGTCAAATGAAAACTTGGGACAGGCTTGTTCCTTTGTTTCATTGGCCTAGGATGTCTGAGGACACAAAAGAGTTTTGTAAGTCCTGTGAAACCTGTCAAGCCAGTGGCAAGACAGGTGGCACACCAAAGGCACCCCTTATTCCACTGCCTGTGGTTGGGGTTCCCTTTGAAAGGGTAGGGGTTGACATAGTTGGCCCCCTTGACCCTCCTACTGCTTCAGGCAATAGCTTTATCTTGGTGGTAGTGGACCATGCCACAAGATATCCTGAAGCTATTCCTTTAAGGACCACTACAGCTCCTGCAGTGGCAAATGCCCTCCTGGGAATATTTTCCAGGGTGGGCTTCCCAAAGGAAGTAGTATCAGACAGGGGAAGCAATTTCATGTCTGCATACTTAAAGGCCATGTGGAAGGAGTGTGGTGTAACTTATAAATTCACAACACCCTATCATCCACAAATAAATGGACTGGTGGAGAGATTTAACAAAACTCTCAAAGGCATGATTATGGGTCTCCCTGAAAAACTCCGCAGGAGATGGGATATCCTTCTACCATGCCTCCTTTTTGCCTACAGGGAGGTACCCCAGAAAGGAGTGGGCTTCAGCCCCTTTGAACTTCTTTTTGGACACCCTGTTAGGGGTCCACTCACACTTGTCAAGGAGGGTTGGGAACAACCTTTAAAAGCTCCAAAACAAGATATTGTGGATTATGTACTTGGCCTCAGATCAAGGATGGCTGAGTATATGAAAAAGGCCAGTAAAAACCTTCAGGCCAGCCAAGAGCTCCAGAAGCAATGGCATGATCAGAAGGCTGTTTTGGTTCAGTACAAACCAGGACAGAAAGTGTGGGTCTTGGAGCCTGTGGCCCCAAGAGCACTCCAAGATAAATTGAGTGGACCCCACACAATTGTTGAGAAAAAGGGTGAAGTCACCTATTTAGTTGACTTAGGCACTGCCAGGAGTCCCCTTAGGGTGCTCCATGTCAACCGCCTGAAACCCTACTATGACAGGGCTGATCTCACCCTGCTCATGGCAACTGATGAGGGACAGGAAGAAGACAGTGATCCTCTACCTGATCTCTTCTCTTCCACAGAACAAGATGCTCTTGTGGAAGATGTAGTTTTGGCTGATTGTCTTACTGCTGAGCAGAAAGACCATTGCATAAATCTCCTAGATCAATTCTCTGAACTCTTCTCTACTGTGCCAGGCACCACTTCTTGGTGTGAGCACACTATAGATACTGGAGACAGCTTGCCTGTGTAAAGTAAGATCTATAGGCAGCCTGACCATGTCAGGGACTGCATAAAGCAAGAGGTGCGAAAATGTTAGAACTAGGAGTGGTTGAGCACTCTGAAAGTCCATGGGCTTCTCCTGTGGTACTTGTACCAAAACCCCATTCCAAAGATGGAAAGAAGGAAATGCGGTTTTGTGTAGACTATAGAGGTCTCAACCTGGTAACCAAAACTGATGCTCACCCTATACCCAGGGCAGATGAGCTCATAGATACACTGGCATCTGCCAAGTATCTAAGCACTTTTGATTTGACTGCAGGGTATTGGCAGATCAAATTATCAGAAGATGCTAAACCTAAAACAGCATTTTCAACCATTGGAGGACATTACCAGTTCACTGTAATGCCTTTTGGATTGAAAATGCACCTGCCACTTTTCAGAGGTTGGTGAACACAGTCCTGCAAGGGCTGGAAGCTTTCAGTGCAGCATATTTGGACGATATAGCTGTCTTTAGCTCCAGCTGGGATGATCACCTGGTCCACCTATGGAAAGTTTTGGAGGCCCTGCAAAAGGCAGGCCTCACTATCAAGGCTTCAAAGTGCCAGATAGGGCAGGGTAAGGTGGTTTATCTGGGACACCTTGTTGGTGGGGAACAGATTGCACCACTACAGGGGAAAACCCAAACAATTATTGATTGGGTTCCCCCTACTACACAGACCCAGGTGAGAGCCTTCCTAGGCCTCACTGGGTATTACAGGAGGTTCATTAAGAACTATGGCTCCATGGCAGCCCCACTTAATGACCTCACATCCAAGAAGATGCCTAAAAAGGTATTATGGACAGCAAACTGTCAGAAAGCTTTTGAGGAGCTGAAGCAGGCCATGTGCTCTGCACCTGTCCTGAAAAGCCCTTGTTACTCTAAAAAATTCTATGTCCAAACTGATGCATCTGAATTAGGAGTAGGGGCAGTCCTATCACAACTTAATTCTGAGGGCCAGGATCAACCTGTTGCTTTTATTAGTAGGAGGTTGACCCCTAGAGAAAAGCGTTGGTCTGCCATTGAGAGGGAGGCCTTTGCTGTGGTCTGGGCACTGAAGAAGTTGAGGCCATACCTGTTTGGCACTCACTTCATTGTTCAGACAGACCACAAACCTCTACTTTGGCTAAAACAAATGAAAGGTGAAAATCCTAAATTGTTGAGGTGGTCCATATCCCTACAGGGAATGGACTATACAGTGGAACATAGACCTGGGAGTAGCCACTACAATGCAGATGGACTCTCCAGATATTTCCACTTAGACAATGAAGACCCATCAGGGAATGACTAGTCTTATTGTCCTTCGTTTGTGGGGGGGGGGTTGTGTAGGAAAGCACCATCTTGCCTGGCATGTTACCCCCATTTTTCACTGTATATATGTTGTTTTAGTTGTATGTGTCACTGGGACCCTGTTCTCCAGGGCCCCAGTGCTCATAAGTGTGCCTGAATGTGCTACCTGTGTAGTGACTAACTGTCTCACTGAGGCTCTGCTAATCAGAACCTCAGTGGTTATGCTCTCTCATTTCTTTCCAATTGTCACTAACAGGCTAGTGACCAATTTTACCAATTTACATTGGCTTACTGGAACACCCTTATAATTCCCTAGTATATAGTACTGAGGTACCCAGGGTATTGGGGTTCCAGGAGATCCATATGGGCTGCAGCATTTCTTTTGCCACCCATAGGGAGCTCTGACAATTCTTACACAGGCCTGCCACTGCAGCCTGAGTGAAATAACGTCCACGTTATTTCACAGCCATTTTACACTGCACTTAAGTAACTTATAAGTCACCTATTTGTCTAACCTTTACCTGGTAAAGGTTAGGTGCAAAGTTACTTAGTGTGAGGGCACCCTGGCACTAGCCAAGGTGCCCCCACATTGTTCAGGGCCAATTCCCCGGACTTTGTGAGTGCGGGGACACCATTACACGCGTGCACTACATATAGGTCACTACCTATATGTAGCTTCACAATGGTAACTCCGAATATGGCCATGTAACATGTCTATGATCATGGAATTGCCCCCTCTATGCCATCCTGGCATAGTTGGCACAATCCCATGATCCCAGTGGTCTGTAGCACAGACCCTGGTACTGCCAAACTGCCTTTCCTGGGGTTTCTCTGCAGCTGCTGCTGCTGCCAACCCCTCAGACAGGTTTCTGCCCTCCTGGGGTCAAGCCAGGCTTGTCCCAGGATGGCAGAACAAAGGACTTCCTCTGAGAGAGGGTGTTACACCCTCTCCCTTTGGAAAATGGTGTGAAGGCAGGGGAGGAGTAGCCTCCCCCAGCCTCTGGAAATGCTTTTCTGGGCACAGATGTGCCCAATTCTGCATAAGCCAGTCTACACCGGTTCAGGGACCCCTTAGCCCTGCTCTGGCGCGAAACTGGACAAAGGAAAGGGGAGTGACCACTCCCCTGACCTGCACCTCCCCTGGGAGGTGTCCAGAGCTCCTCCAGTGTGCTCCAGACCTCTGCCATCTTGGAAACAGAGGTGCTGCTGGCACACTGGACTGCTCTGAGTGGCCAGTGCCACCAGGTGACGTCAGAGACTCCTTCTGATAGGCTCCTTCAGTTGTTAGTAGCCTATCCTCTCTCCTAGGTAGCCAAACCCTCTTTTCTGGCTATTTTGGGTCTCTGTCTCTGGGGAAACTTTAGATAACGAATGCAACAGCTCATCAGAGTTCCTCTGCATCTCTCTCTTCACCTTCTGCCAAGGAATCGACTGCTGACCGCGCTGGAAGCCTGCAAAACTGCAACATAGTAGCAAAGACGACTACTGCAACTCTGTAACGCTGATCCTGCCACCTTCTCGACTGTTTTCCTGGTGGTGCATGCTGTGGTGGTAGTCTGCCTCCTCTCTGCACTAGAAGCTCCGAAGAAATCTCCCGTGGGTCGAGGGAATCTTCCCCCTGCAACCGCAGGCACCAAAAAGCTGCATTATCGGTCCCTTGGGTCTCCTCTCAGCACAACGAGCGAGGTCCCTCGAATCCAGCAACTGTGTCCAAGTGACCCCCACAGTCCAGTGACTCTTCAGTCCAAGTTTGGTGGAGGTAAGTCCTTGCCTCCCCACGCCAGACTGCATTGCTGGGAACCGCGACTTTTGCAGCTACTCCGGCCCCTGTGCACTTCCTGCGGAAATACTTTGTGCACAGCCAAGCCTGCATCTACGGCACTCTAATCTGCATTGCACGACTTTCTAAGTTGGTCTCCGGCGACGTGGGACTCCTTTGTGTAACTTCGGGTCAGCACTGTTTCACGCATCCTCGTAGTGCCTGTTTCTGGCACTTATCTGGGTGCTACCTGCTGCTGAGAGGGCTCGTTGTCTTGCTTGATGTCCCCTCTCTCTTCTGACGCAATTTGCGACATCCTGGTCCCTCCTGGGCCATAGCAGGATCCAAAAATGCTTACCGCACGATTTGCAGCTAGCAAGGCTTGTTGGCGGTCTTTTGGCGGGAAAACACTTCTGCACAACTCCCCACGGCGAGGTGGATCCATCCACCAAAGGGGAAGTCTCTAGCCCTTTTCGTTCCTGCAGAAACCTCAGCTTCTTCTGTCCAGTAGAAGCTTCTTTGCACCCACAGCTGGCATTTCCTGGGCATCTGCCCATCTCCGACTTGCTTGTGACTTTTGGACTTGGTCCCCTTGTTCCACAGGTACCCTCGACTGTAAATCCATTGTTGTTGCATTGCTGGTTTGTGTCTTTCCTGCAGTATTCCTCTATCACGACTTCTATGTCCTTGGGGGAACTTTAGTGCACTTTGCACTCATTTTTCAGGGTCTTGGGGAGGGCTATTTTTCTAACTCTCACTATTTTCTAATAGTCCCAGCGACCCTCTACAAGGTCACATAGGTTTGGGGTCCATTCGTGGTTCGCATTCCACTTTTGGAGTATATGCTTTGTGTTGCCCCTATCCCTATGTGTCCCCATTGCATCCTATTGTAACTATACATTGTTTGCACTGTTTTCTAAGACTATACTGCATATTTTTGGTATTGTGTACATATATCTTGTGTATATTTCCTATCCTCTCACTGAGGGTACACTCTGAGATACTTTGGCATATTGTCATAAAAATAAAGTACCTTTATTTTTAGTATAACTGTGTATTGTGTTTTCTTATGATATTGTGCAAGTGACACTTGTGGTACTGTAGGAGCTTCACTCGTCTCCTAGTTCAGCCTAAGCTGCTCTGCTAAGCTACCATTATCTATCAGCCTATGCTGCTAGACACCCTATACACTAATAAGGGATAACTGGGCCTGGTGCAAGGTGCAAGTACCCCTTGGTACTCACTACAAGCCAGTCCAGCCTCCTACACCCCTATACACTAATAAGGGATACCTGGGCCTGGTGCAAGGTGTAAGTACCCCTTGGTACTCACTACAAGCCAGTCCAGCCTCCTACACCCTGTCTCTGGCATCAGCCTTTCTCTGCCCAGGCAGATCCAAGTTAAGGAATAAACTAATAGTTTCTCTATTAAGAAACAGTGGCAGCTGTCTCCCAGGCATCTGGTGCTCAGATTCACAGGGTTTGTATATTAACCATCATTGAGCAGGGAATGTTCCTAATGGTGTGGCGCAGCTCCATGGCCACCAAATTCACTGTTCCTTGTGGAAGTAACCAGACAGCAAATTCCCCATTATATATATATATTTATATATATATATATTAGAATCAGTCCACTCTCTGGGGAGTCAGGGCCAGCTGCTGGGCTTCTGCACTACATATTTAGGCAGGGCATTTTGTTGTTTGTAGGTGTGAATCTCTGGCCACGGCCCGGCCACAGTCCTCTGCTCATCAGACCGGCAGCAAGTGCACCCAGGATGCAAGGATGTACTTTACTCTGTCTCCAGTGGCAGAACAACGAGTTGTCCTCCAGTATATAAATCAGGCCCAGAGTCGAGCACCATGATCCACACAGGTGGAGCACCTGCCAGGGCCCTGTGTCATTAGTCTCTTGGTCTGAATGAAAAAAATGTGGAGCTTGACAGCACATGAGACTTTCTACACTAAAATGCAGATATAAGTGCTGGAAGCAGGAGGTAGGTTTCTTTGAGGTTCGTTTGAGGTCAGCAGGGTCACTCTGATGGGAGGTCCTGGTGGCTACTGAAGTCCCTTGACTGGAACTTCCTCCTGGTCCTTTTGCAGTCCGGTGTGCGCTTTGTTGGTGTCCGATGTGAGGAGACCAGTACCTAGGGCTATTGCATGGTTTAACCACTGGAGGGTGCAGTGACACCTACACATGGCACAGTTCCAGGGGTTGTACTCTTGGCCTATCAAATCGAGTTTGGTCTGGCTGCTGCATCCGGTTCCGTGGCCAGCGGCCGGTCAGTGATGTGGCCTTCACTCTGTCTTTGTCCTTGGGTTGAAAGAGAGTGATGCCTTTACTCTGGAGCGAGATCTTTGACAGTTTTTGAAGAGTGGAGGTCCTCTGGGGGTTGGTAGAGTCCATCCAGTGTCCAAGCAACCCCTCAGCAGCAATTGTCTAATCCTGGGTGCAGCAGGCATACTTTGAAAATATTTTTGTGCAACAGGACTTCAGTTCCCGAGCTTTGGGTTTTATTAATTGCTGGTCTTCTTTTGCCCTTGGAATCGAATTTTTGGGTATAAGAAGGCCCACTTCATACTGAATTTAGTGGGCATTTGGGGAAGTACTTTGTAGTGAGCGATGGGTCATCTACCTTAGGGAGGCTACACCTACTAAGTGACCACTTCCTGGGGGCAGGGGTCACTTCCCTACATCTTATTAGCTATTTTCTTACCATGCAAGATGGAGGAAAATAAAATGGAGGAGTTTCCTTGCATGCAACACCTTAGGGGTGGTGCAAGCTGGGGATTGCCACTCCTCGTATCCTTTGTGTGGTTTCCTACCATTGCTCCTGCCTAAAGTGGGGGTTTGCAATGGGTGCAGACATCTGCTGCTAGCAGCAGGCTTGTGGTCGGGTTTGAAGGGTGGTACGCCTTTGGAGCTCACTAACAGGGCAGTGCACATTCCTGAGGGAGGGGGTATTTGCACCTCCACCCAGGAAGTCCGTGTTCTGGGACCTAGAGAGCAGGATCTCTCACTCCAGGATTCCAGAATCTTCTCTGGTGGTAGCAGGCTGCTTGTGAATGGCCAGCAACAATTCCAGGCTAATTAGCATTTGCAGGGGGCACCTCTTAGGTGACCCCTTGGTACATGTGGTAATAAATTCAATACTGGACCCAGTTTGGGTTTATAATTCTGAGTTGTTTGATACCAAACAACCCAGGGTTCAGAGTAGCCATCATGTAGCTGTGAAACTGGTACATACCAGTGTCCACCACATGCATTTAAAATTGCTGCTCTATTCACTTACCATGTCCCAGGCTTGGCCAGGACACAGTAGGGGCATATCGCTCATGCATCTATGCCCTCACATACAGTATAGTGCACCCTGCCTTAGGACTGGCAGGACTGCCAGAGGGTCGATGTACCCATAGTGCTTGCTGTGTATAGTGACAGGGCACACAGGCAGTGTGCCATCTTGAGTTTGCATTTTAGGATTGCACCAGGACATTCAGCCTGCAATGGCAGTGCTGGATGCATCTGGATACGTGGCACTAGAGGGTGGCACAATCAGTGCCTCTGCCCTCAGGGGCCTACCCTTAGTACCCTAAGCTCTGGGTGCCTAAGTACTAGGGACTTACGGTGGCAGCTAAAGGTGTTGCCAATTGTATCAATACCTCTGCAATTTTTAGGGAAAGAACAGTCATTCACTGGAGCCTCCACAATGACATGAAAGACAGATGAGTTCTACAAAGTCAGTACTTTAAGCACCTACTTAGAGCAGGCCTTATACCCCTCACTTTGTTATAAATCGCATCTTGCCTTCATCCCATATCTGAATCAGTGTCCAGTGTGTTCAGCTGAAATGACTTCACTCCTGTGAACAAAACTGAATAATGGCGCTGGGGCTTTCTCAAGACTTCCAATGTGAGGGAGGGGGTGCCTTGACGCAGTCTCTCCACCCTCCCGGTGCCTCTTTGAGGAGATAGTGCCAGCCTCATTATGCACTGCCCTGCCTTGAATGTAAGCAGCCCGCCTGTTTATCACTCGCTGACTCACAGGCACTTGGCGGACTGCCACACATGCCTCCAGCCTCTCAGTGTATGCAGCAGCGTTCCAAAAGTCTCCCTGTTTGCCAAGGGAGGGCGGGAGGTGCTGGGCTGAGACACCAGGCAGCTAAGGACATGGCTTTCTCATTTTATACTGCTTCATCGGAACTAGTTTGTCCCTCCATTGGTGATTCGTGAGTTTGTCTCTTTGAAAGGTTTGCTTGGCACTGTATATCTTCAAATTCATTTCAGTACACAAATGTTAGGAGATGGGGTTCCACATTTCAAACCTTACTTAAGCTGCCATCAAAAGTTAAGGGCTGATTTCCAATCCCTGTGAAAACAAGATGTAGGAAAGTACCCTCTTTTTGACGTTACCCCCAATTTCTGCCTGAGATCAGAATGCTTGACTATGCCACTGGAGTCCTGCTAACCAGGACCCCAGTGCTTATGCTCTCTCTCCTCTCAAATTTGTCACTACATACTGGTAACCCAGTATTTAATTCCCAAATTGGCATACTAGTTACCCCATATGAGTCCCCAGTATATGGTGCTTAGGTACCCAGGGGTTTGAGGTTTCAGGGGATCCCTACGGGCTGCAGCATTACTTTTGCCTCTCAGGGAGCCCAGGCAAAGACTTCTGCAGGACTGCCATTGCAGCCTGTGTGAAATGGAGCATGAATCTATTGCCAGAAGCAATAGGAGGGTCAAGGGGGCCAAATATGTTAACTCCTACCCTTTCATAAGGTACTCCAACCACAGGCAGTGGGATCAAGGGGGCCTTTGGGGTGCCACCAGTCTTACCACTGGCTTGGCAGGTCACACAAGAGCGACAGAACTCTTTTGTGTCTTCAAACATATGAGGCCAGTGAAAGTAAGGAACTAGTCTGTAACAAGTCTTGCTTTGCCCCAAATGTCCAGCAAGGGGAATGTCATGTGCTAGTGTCAGAAGAAACTCACAATACTGCAAGGGAATGACCAGCCTCCTGGTAGCACCAGGTTTTGGGTCCCTTGCCTCTGTATAAAGGAGATTACTTTCCCAGTACACTATGAGAGAGCCTCAGACATCCCTTGCTTCCTGTTTTACAGCTTGCTGTCTCAAACCCTCTAGTGTGGGAAAGGTCTGCTGTGCCACACTCAATTCCTCTGTGGCAGGCCTACTTGCACCCAAATGCTCAACTGCGTCAGCTTGGAGCTCCTCTGGTGTAGGTTCTGCACAGGGAGTAGATTCCTCCTCATCAAAAGGGGATTCTTCAGGAGAGGGAAGGATAGTGGATAAGGGGTTACCCTTTTGTGAGAAAGTAGCCTCTTTCTAGCCTTGTTACCCCCACGTTTGGCCTGTTTGTGAGTATATGTCAGGGTGTTTTTACTGTCTCACTGGGATCCTGCTAGCCAGGGCCCAGTGCTCAAAGTGAAAACCCCATGTTTTCAGTATGTTTGTTATGTGTCACTGGGACCCTGCTAGCCAGGACCCCAGTGCTCATAAGTTTGAGACCTATATGTATGTGTTCCCTGTGTGATGCCTAACTGTCTCACTGAGGCTCTGCTAACCAGAACCTCAGTGGTTATGCTCTCTCATTTCTTTCAAATTGTCACTAACAGGCTAGTGACCAATTTTACCAATTTATATTGGCTTACTGGAACACCCTTATAATTCCCTAGTATATGGTACTGAGGTACCCAGGGTATTGGGGTTCCAGGAGATCCCTATGGGCTGCAGCATTTCTTTTGCCACCCATAGGGAGCTCTGACAATTCTTACACAGGCCTGCCACTGCAGCCTGAGTGAAATAACGTCCACGTTATTTCACAGCCATTTTACACTGCACTTAAGTAACTTATAAGTCACCTATATGTCTAACCTTCACCTAGTGAAGGTTGGGTGCTAAGTTACTTAGTGTGTGGGCACCCTGGCACTAGCCAAGGTGCCCCCACATCGTTCAGGGCAAATTCCCCGGCCTTTGTGAGTGCGGGAACACCATTACACGTGTGCACTGTACATAGGTCGCTACCTATGTACAACGTCACAATGGTAACTCCGAATATGGCCATTTAACATGTCTATGATCATGGAATTGCCCCCTCTATGCCATCCTGGCATTGTTGGTACAATTCCATGATCCCAGTGGTCTGTAGCACAGACCCTGGTACTGCCAAACTGCCCTTCCTGGGGTTTCACTGCAGCTGCTGCTGCTGCCAACCCCTCAGACAGGCATCTGCCCTCCTGGGGTCCAGCCAGGCCTGGCCCAGGATGGCAGAACAAAGAACTTCCTCAGAGAGAGGGTGTTACACCTCTCCCTTTGGAAAAAGGTGTCAGGGCTGGGGAGGAGTAGCCTCCCCCAGCCTCTGGAAATGCTTTGATGGGCACAGATGGTGCCCATCTCTGCATAAGCCAGTCTGCACCGGTTCAGGGATCCCCCAACCCTGCTCTGGCACGAAACTGGACAAAGGAAAGGGGAGTGACCACTCCCCTGACCTGCACCTCTCCTGGGAGGTGCCCAGAGCTCCTCCAGTGTGCTCCAGACCTCTGCCATCTTGAAAACAGAGGTGCTGCTGGCACACTGGACTGCTCTGAGTGGCCAGGGCCAGCAGGTGACATCAGAGACTCCTTCTGATAGGCTCTTCCAGGTGTTGCTAGCCTATCCTCTCTCCTAGGTAGCCAAACCTCCTTTTCTGGCTATTTAGGGTCTCTGCTTTGGGGAATTCTTTAGATAACGAATGCAAGAGCTCATCAGAGTTCCTCTGCATCTCTCTCTTCACCTTCTGCCAAGGAATCGACTGCTGACCGCGCTGGAAGCCTGCAAAACCGCAACAAAGTAGCAAAGACGACTACTGCAACCTTGTATCGCTGATCCTGCCGCCTTCTGAACTGTTTTCCTGGTGGTGCATACTGTGGGGTAGTCTGCCTCCTCTCTGCACTAGAAGCTCTGAAGAAATCTCCCGTTGGTTCGACTGAAACTTCCCCCTGCAACCGCACGCACAAAAAGACTGCATCACTGGTCCTCTGGGTCTCCTCTCAGCACGACGAGCGAGGTCCCTTGAACTCAGCAACTCTGTCCAAGTGACTCCCACAGTCCAGTGACTCTTCAGTCCATGTTTGGTGGAGGTAAGTCCTTGCCTTCCCACGCTAGACTGCATTGCTGGGTACTGCGTGATTTGCAGCTTCTCCGGCTCCTGTGCACTCTTCCTGAATTTCCTTTGTGCACAGCCAAGCCTGGGTCCCTGTCACTCTAACCTGCAGTGCACGACCTCCTGAGTTGTCCTCCGGCGTCGTGGGACCTTCCTTTGTGACTTCGGGTGAGCTCCGGTTCACTCTTCTTCGTAGTGCCAGTTCCGGCACTTCTGTGGGTGATGCTTGCTTCTGAGTGGGCTCCTTTTCTTGCTGGGTGCCCCCTCTGTCTCCTCACGCAATTGGCGACATCCTGGTCCCTCATGGGCCACAGCAGCATCCAAAAACCCTAACCGCGACCTTTGCAGCTAGCAAGGCTTGTTTGTGGTCTTTCTGCAAAGAAACACCTCTGCAAGCTTCTTCACGATGTGGGACATCCATCCTCCAAAGGGGAAGTTTCTATCCCTCTTCGTTCTTGCAGAATCCACAGTTTCTACCATCCGGTGGCAGCTTCTTTGCACCCACAGCTGACATTTCCTGGGCATCTGCCCACTCCCGACTTGATCGTGACTCTTGGACTTGGTCCCCTTGTTCCACAGGTACTCTCATCCAGAAATCCATCGTTGTTGCGTTGCTGGTGTTGGTCTTCCTTGCAGAATTCCCCTATCACGACTTCTGTGCTCTGTGGGGAACTTAGGTGCACTTTGCACCCACCTTTCAGGGTCTTGGGGTGAGCTATTTTTCTAACCCTCACTGTTTTTACAGTCCCAGCGACCCTCTACAAGGTCACATAGGTTTGGGGTCCATTCGTGGTTCGCATTCCACTTCTAGAGTATATGGTTTGTGTTGCCCCTATCCCTATGTGCCCTCATTGCAATCTATTGTGACTGTACATTGCTTGCATTGCTTTCTATTGCTATTACTGCATATTTTTGGTATTGTGTACATATATCTTGTGTATATTTTCTATCCTCATACTGAGGGTACTCACTGAGATACTTTTGGCATATTGTCATAAAAACAAAGTACCTTTATTTTTAGTATATCTGTGTATTGTGTTTTCTTATGATATTGTGCATATGACACCAGTGGTATAGTAGGAGCTTCACACGTCTCCTAGTTCAGCCTAAGCTGCACTGCTAAGCTACCTTTTCTATCAGCCTAAGCTGCTAGACACCCCTCTACACTAATAAGGGATACCCGGACCTGGTGCAAGGTGTAAGTACCCCTTGGTACCCACTACAAACCAGGCCAGCCTCCTACATTGGTTGTGCAGCGGTGGGATAAGTACTTTCAACTACTAACCACTTTGTCATTTTGTACTTTTCATAAGAGAAAAATATACAAAACAAGTTCAGTGTATGTACACCTAACCAAAAAGTTTTGGTTTGCTTCTCTTACTCTTTTGCTAAGTGCTGAAATGTACCTCTAAAACTTTCAAAAAGTTCTTAAAAAGTTTTAAAAGCTTTTTTCCTGTTCTTTAAAAAGTTCTGAAACTTTTTCTTTCTTTTTCTGTCCCTTAAACCTTTTCTATCATGTCTGGTACAGGTCAAACTGTGGATCTGACCAGAGTTGCATATTCTCACCTTAGCTGGAAAGGAGCAAGGAGTCTCTGCACTGAAAGAGGTTTAGGGGTGGGGAAGAATCCCTCAAGAGAATTGTTAGTTAATATGCTCATTGAACAGGATAAGACCTTAGTTGGCACCTCTGGTGAGAGATTGGCTGATGGTTCACACTCTGATTCTGGAGTAGCCCCAGTTAAAGGGTTAGAAGGGAACCTTCCCAACCTGCCCCTTAGCAGGCCACCTAGCATGGCTGGTACTAATGTGAGTTCTCATCACAGTAGGAGTGTTACTTCTGTAGGCCAGGTTGTTAGAGTGCCATCTGTTAGGGAAAGGTCTCCCTCTGTTCATTCACACCATTCTTCTGTGTCAAGGCATGCCCAACCCACCCTCCCTGAAGACAGAGTGTTAGAAAGGGAACTCAATAGATTGAGAGTGGAGGAATCCAGGCTGAAGCTCAAGAAGCAACAGCTGGATTTAGACAGACAAGCATTTGACTTAGAAAAAGAAAGACAGAGGTTGGGGTTTGGACCCCATGGTGGCAGCAGCAGTATTACAGATAGTAATCCTGTAAAATAACATGATTCTAGGAATCTGCACAAGATAGTTCCCCCTTAAAAGGAGGGGGATGACATTAACAAGTGTACACTATCAAAAAGAGGTAAAGCCCCACTCAGAGTTCTTTAAACAATCAAATTCAAAGTTTATTGCATTGTTATTGCTGTCATTGCTTTTGCTTCCAAGCGTTCAAAAGAAAAATAAAAAATCACTTTTTATCGTTCAGTAAAAGCGACATCCAAAATAATGGCACGAGAAGAAAGGAAAAGAAACAGCCAACACGTGTTTCGCCCCCTCTGGCTTTATAAGCCGGGGCTTTCTCAAGGCTGAAAAACAAAGGAGAAACCTAATGATTATATTAATGAAGAGAAGTCAATAAAGATTCAAAGGTCACCGAAATGTGAACAAGAGAGCAGAATATTCTGCGAAAGGAATCACCAATGTTGTGCGGTAGATGAAACCGATACAAGGCACTAGTCATTTGTGAATAATTTCACTAAAATATTTGATAAGATAAGATAAGATATCTGATACTTAGATCCCGAAAGGAAGAAAAAGGCAGTGCTGAAAAGATTTTAAAAATGAAGCTTAATTACTGAGACACTACATTAAGAAAGTGATTAGGTTAAGCAAAATGTATCATGAAGATAAACATTGATAATATGAATTAATTACATTGTGTAACAACTTTGTGACAGTTATTGAAGCATTTCTATTTTAAATCGTAATGCTCATAAAGTAATTAATTAAACACACAATCTAAATTTAGGCCATTAAGGCTCGTCTACAATATTTGTAAAATTCATAGATCTAAGATGTTACATTGCTGACTATAACGTAAGTTATGTTGGTTAAATTAACGAGAAACACTGGGACAAAAAGGGCGGAATCTCCGTGTAAAACAGAGACCGCTCCTTACCTTTTAGATTCTATTATGATCGAAAAACGCCGATTTTAATGGGCGAGAGGTCCTATGGAGCCGGGACGGGCGCGTTAAGCGTCGCGCTCCCACTAAACAAACTTTTATCGACTAGCGTCGTTCTGTTTCAAAAATGAAACAAACGATGGACTACTAACATTATCAAAGAAAGGAGAAAAGATGGGCGCCATGTTTAACACAGTGCATGCAATCGAAAAAACATATCGTCAGTGCTTCCAAATAGTAAGCATATAAAATAAACACTTCGTTGTTATGTCATTTTTTGTATGTAGCAGGCACACCACCTAATGTAGCATAAACATGAAGAAAATAAAACAAGGTTAAAAAACGAGCAAATGTAAAGCAGAATAGAAAGAAAAGTCAGACTGGAAATATAATTCGAAATATCTGAATAGAAACTGGTAACCAACATATAAATATGAAAGAAAAAAAGAATGAAAGTGAAAAAATAAATGAAAGAGAAAAAATAAAAAAAATATATGATTAAATGAAAAGAAATGGCGAAAAGAAAATATGTCTAAAACAATTTTGTAGTCTGGGAGACACTTGCCTAGCAGAATGAGAGCACTGATTATTATTGTGTCATAACAAAGAACCAACATTTTTTTAACAGTATATTTTTGAAACCAAAAAACGGCCTTATTTTCTACAGTAACCAATAATGCCATTCATAATCTTTGTTGAGGCCTTTGTTAACTGTGTCGTATTTAATAATAAGACGACTTTCTTCTTGACGTAGTCGCAATGCCCTGTTACCACCTCGCGGGGGAGGGTGGAATACGTTGTAAACCACTGAAAGTGAAAGTACATTGTTGTGAGTGACAGTTTTTGAAATGATCAACCAGTGGTGCTTGAATGTCAGATTTTTGTATATTCCGAAAGTGTTCCTGAATTCTAGTTTTTAATGGGCGAATCGTGCTGCCAATGTAAGTTAAGTCACAAGGACACCAAATGGCATAGATGACGTAGGTACTAGCACAGTTAATAAAATCTGAAATCTGGTGAGTGTAATTATTGATATTAGCAGTTGTAGATTTGGAACGACCCAATTTACATACAGAGCATTTGCTGCAGGTAAAGAAACCTTTTGGTTTTGAGGGTAGGAAAGTAGTAAAAGGTCTTGGTTGAAGAAAAGAAGGGCAGAGTTTATTCCAGAGGTTAGGTGCCCTCCTGAAGCCAAATTGGGGGTAGTTGGTAATATATTGATTGATTGAAGTATTGTTCAAAAGTAAGAACCAGAATTTCCTAAGTGATTTTCGTATATAAGTATGACCGTTATAAAAGGTGGTAATAAAACGAATCAAATTGTTCTTATTGTTTTTTTTAGGTGTGTTCAACAGTATGTTCCGATCCATGTTTCTTAATTCATCTCTGATAGTATCTAGGGAGGCCTTATTTTACCCCCTTGATGTTAATCTTGTAATCATTTCAGAGGATGTGTTATCATAGTCAGAGATATTAGTGCAATTAAGCCTTGCTCGTCTGAATTCTCCTTTCGGTATATTTCTAATTGTACTGGAAGAATGGCAGCTAGTGGCATGGAGAATTGAATTGGCTGATGTCATTTTACGAAAAGTTTTTGTCTGAAGTTTGTCATCTTGAACATAAATCAAAAGATCAAGATACTCAATTGAGGAGTTAGAGATATGATAAGTTACATCAATATTCCAAGGGTTTGGTGTGAGAGACTGAATAAATTGTTGAAGATAAACTTCCGAACCTTGCCAAATAGGCAAAATATCGTCAATATATCGCCCCCAAAATATTATGTGTTTGATAAAACGTTCTGAGCGATCTGACCAAAGCCAATAATTTTCCACAGCTCCCATCAGAATGCATGCGTAGGATGGAGCAAATTTTGCCCCCATCGCAGTACCTTTAAGCTGTAAGTAAAAATTGCCATCAAAAAGGAAATAGTTATTTTCAAGGCTAAATTTGAGAAAATCCAGGATCATGGTATTCCGTGTCAATAGTTCCACTGATCTAGTGGATAAGCATTTGCTTACTGCTTCAAGGCCATCATTATGTTGAATAGACGTGTAAAGACTAACAACATCAATGGTTGCAAGAAAAAAATCTGGTGCTCATAAGTGTGCCCTGTATGTGTTACCTGTGTAGTGACTAACTGTCTCACTGAGGCTCTGCTAATCAGAACCTCAGTGGTTATGCTCTCTCATTTCTTTCAAATTGTCACTAACAGGCTAGTGACCAATTTTACCAATTTACATTGGCTTACTGGAACACCCTTATAATTCCCTAGTATATGGTACTGAGGTACCCAGGGTATTGGGGTTCCAGGAGATCCCTATGGGCTGCAGCATTTCTTTTGCCACCCATAGGGAGCTCTGACAATTCTTACACAGGCCTGCCACTGCAGCCTGAGTGAAATAACGTCCACGTTATTTCACAGCCATTTTACACTGCACTTAAGTAACTTATAAGTCACCTATATGTCTAACCTTTACCTGGTAAAGGTTAGGTGCAAAGTTACTTAGTGTGAGGGCACCCTGGCACTAGCCAAGGTGCCCCCACATTGTTCAGAGCCAATTCCCCGGACTTTGTGAGTGCGGGGACACCATTACACGCGTGCACTACATATAGGTCACTACCTATATGTAGCTTCACAATGGTAACTCCGAATATGGCCATGTAACATGTCTATGATCATGGAATTGCCCCCTCTATGCCATCCTGGCATAGTTGGCACAATCCCATGATCCCAGTGGTCTGTAGCACAGACCCTGGTACTGCCAAACTGCCTTTCCTGGGGTTTCACTGCAGCTGCTGCCAACCCCTCAGACAGGTTTCTGCCCTCCTGGGGTCAAGCCAGGCTTTTCCCAGGATGGCAGAACAAAGGACTTCCTCTGAGAGAGGGTGTTACACCCTCTCCCTTTGGAAAATGGTGTGAAGGCAGGGGAGGAGTAGCCTCCCCCAGCCTCTGGAAATGCTTTCATGGGCACATTTGGTTCCCATTTCTGCATAAGCCAGTCTACACTGGTTCAGGGACCCCTTAGCCCTGCTCTGGTGCGAAACTGGACAAAGGAAAGGGGAGTGACCACTCCCCTGAACTGCACCTCCCCTGGGAGGTGTCCAGAGCTCCTCCAGTGGGCTCCAGACCTCTGCCATCTTGGAAACAGAGGTGCTGCTGGCACACTGGACTGCTCTGAGTGGCCAGTGCCACCAGGTGACGTCAGAGACTCCTTCTGATAGGCTTCTTCAGGTGTTGCTAGCCTTTCCTTTCTCCTAGGTAGCCAAACCCTCTTTTCTGGCTATTTAGGGTCTTTGTCTCTGGGGAAACTTTAGATAACGAATGCAAGAGCTCATCTGAGTTCCTCTGCATCTCTCTCTTCACCTTCTGCCAAGGAATCGACTGCTGACCGCGCTGGAAGCCTGCAAAACTGCAACATAGTAGCAAAGACGACTACTGCAACTCTGTAACGCTGATCCTGCCGCCTTCTCGACTGCTTTCCTGGTGGTGCATGCTGTGGGGGTAGTCTGCCTCCTCTCTGCACTAGAAGCTCCGAAGAAATCTCCCGTGGGTTGACGGAATCTTCCCCCTGCAACCGCAGTCACCAAAGAACTGCATCACCGGTCCCTTGGGTCTCCTCTCAGCACGACGAGCGAGGTCCCTCCAATCTAGCAACTGTGTCCAAGTGATCCCCACAGTCCAGTGACTCTTCAGTCCAAGTTTGGTGGAGGTAAGTCCTTGCCTCCCCACGCCAGACTGCATTGCTGGGAACCGCGACTTTTGCAGCTACTCCGGCCCCTGTGCACTTCCGGCGGAAATCCTTTGTGCACAGCCAAGCCTGGGTCCACGGCACTCTAACCTGCATTGCACGACTTTCTAAGTTGGTCTCCGGCGACGTGGGACTCCTTTGTGCAACTTCGGGTGAGCACCGCTTTACACATCCTTGTAGTGCCTGTTTCTGGCACTTCTCTGGGTGCTACCTGCTGCTGAGAGGGCTCCTTGTCTTGCTCGACATCTCCTCTACCACCGGGCACAATTTGCGACATCCTGGTCCCTCCTGGGCCACAGCAGCATCCAAAAACACTAACTGCACGATTTGCAGCTAGCAAGGCTTGTTGGCGGTCTTTTGGCGGGAAAACACTTTTTCACGACTCTCCACGGCATGAGGGATCCGTCCTCCAAAGGGGAAGTCTCTAGCCCTTGTCGTTCCTGCAGAAACCAAAGCTTCTTCTGTCCAGTAGAAGCTTCTTTGCACCCACAGCTGGCATTTCCTGGGCATCTGCCCATCTCCGACTTGCTTGTGACTTTTGGACTTGGTCCCCTTGTTCCACAGGTACCCTCGACTGGAAATCCATCGTTGTTGCATTGCTGGTTTGTGTCTTTCCTGCAGAATTCCCCATCACAACTTCTATGTCCTTTGGGGAACTTTAGTGCACTTTGCACTCACTTTTCAGGGTCTTGGGGTGGGCTATTTTTCTAACCCTCACTATTTTCTAATAGTCCCAGCGACCCTCTACAAGGTCTCATAGGTTTGGGGTCCATTCGTGGTTCGCATTCCACTTTTGGAGCATATGGTTTGTGTTGCCCCTATCCCTATGTGTCCCCATTGCATCCTATTGTAACTATACATTGTTTGCACTGTTTTCTAAGACTATACTGCATATTTTTGGTATTGTGTACATATATCTTGTGTATATTTCCTATCCTCTCACTGATGGTACACTCTGAGATACTTTGGCATATTGTCATAAAAATAAAGTACCTTTATTTTTAGTATAACTGTGTATTGTGTTTTCTTATGATATTGTGCAAGTGACATTAGTGGTACTGTAGGAGCTTCACTCGTCTCCTAGTTCAGCCTAAGCTGCTCTGCTAAGCTACCATTATCTATCAGCCTATGCTGCTAGACACCCTATACACTTATAAGGGATACCTGGGCCTGGTGCAAGGTGCAAGTACCCCTTGGTACCCACTACAAGCCAGTCCAGCCTCCTACACACGTATCCTATTAACTCCCTTATTATTACTCCTTGAATCATCTGTGTCCTGTTACCTTCCCAAGTATTACCTCCTTAATCCCCCGTGTCCTGTTACCTTCCTAAGTATTACCCCCTTAATCACCTGTGTCCTGTTGCCTTCCTAAGCATTACCTCCTGAGTCACCCATGTTCTATTAAAGTCCTAGTTATTACCCCCTAAATTACTTGCATCCTGTTACCTCCCTTATTATTACCTCTTGAATCACCTGTGTCCTGTTACTTCCTAAGTATTACCCCCTGAATCCCCTGTGTCCTGTTACCTTCCTAAGTAGTACCTCCTGAGGCACCCATGTCCTATTACAGTGCTAGTTATTACCCCCTGAATCACTCGAATCACTTGTATCCTGTTACTTCCCTTAGTATTACCCCTTGAATCACCTGTGTCCCGTTGTTACCCCGAGTCCCCTGTGTCCTGTTACCATCCTAAGTATTACCCCCTTGAATCACCTGTGTCCTGTTATCTCCCTACGTATTACCCATTGCATCACCTGTGTCTTGTTATTACCCCCTAAATCACCTGTGTCCTGTTACCTTCCTAAGTATTTCCTCCTAAATCACCCATTTCTTGTTGCCTTCCTAAGTATTACTCCCTGAATCACCCATGTCTTGTTACATCCCTAAGTATTGCCCTCTTGAATCACCCATGCCCTGTTACCTCCCTAAGTATTCCCTATTGAATCACCTGTGTCTTGTTACCTCCTAAATCACTCATGCCCTGTTACCTTCCTAAGTATTTGAGCCTAAATCACCCATTTCCTGTTGCCTTCCTAAGTATTACTCCCTCAATCAGCCATGTCTTGTTAACTTCCTAAGTATTACTCCCTGAATCACCTGCATCCTGTTGCCTCCCTAAGTATTCCCCCTGTATCACCCGTGTCCTGTTACCTCCCCAAGTATTCCCCCTTGTAGCAGTCGACCCTGCCTTCACACCAAGACTTTTCCTTTTCCACCCAGCTTATAACAGGAAATGGCTTGTAAAGTGTTTAAAACTAACACACTGGAACATTTCTGGGAGTTTTCAGTATTTTGCGTGGCCATTCCCACTTTTGCATCAATGCTCCTACAATTATGACGCTCCTCTCTTTTGAGGGTCTCCCTGCAAGTGTAAAGCTGATGTTTAAGAGAAAATGTCTATAGACACTGATTCTGTGAATTAGGGAATATCTTTATCCTCAGCAACATTTTTTATTATTTTATCAATCTCTTTTAATAGTTTAATTAAAAAGCACAGAAGGATACTTTAGATACATCTTTATTTGTCAGTCCATATTACCATACAATTTAAATAATTAAGTATTTTGAAAAGTTGTGACAGGGGCTAGTCTGTACCTTTAATGAACTTAAATGTAAAATCAGTGGAAGTCTTATTTATTAGGCCTGGGCGGAGTTCGCGGAGTTCTGTTATGCCGAAGTCTGCAAAGTGATGAAAAAAACTCTGCCACACTCCTTGAGGTTCTGCGAGCAGAGGAGCGTGGTAAGTCGCACTGCTTACGCTGCTTTTTCGCGACAGGAGTTCATCCCAGGCTGTAAAACCAGTGTGAATGGCATAACTTCTTTTTGCTTCTTTCTGCCGCTCGAGTAGATTTTCTTCTCCAGCTGCAGCTTCCTCAATGCGAGTAGCAGGTTTCTCAACGCAGCAGTAATGACTTGCTGGGAGCACCGGTGTTGAGAAATCTCACCCGGAGGTGGTCTAGCTTTTGATTTTTTTTCACTCCCGCACACCAACCTAACATTAGCGAGCTCCGAGTGAGGAAAAATTCCCCTCCGCATGGCTCCTCGGAGTTCTACGGAACTCTGTGCTCCATGTGGTGCGTGAGGTTGGCAAAACTCTACGAACTCCGCCGGCAGAGCATAATTCATCACGCACCCCCATTATTTATCTTAATTTATCATTTACGGGGCCATTGGAAGCCTCCGCACATCTTCATGCTTTGATTACACAGGGATTTATATACATCTTTGGCAGAATGAAATAGTCTTCGTTCCTGGATCCTTGAGGACACATTCACATTCTCTTCTCCCTCTCCTTCCTTCGGACATCAAGCCAGGAAAGGTCAGGTCATAGGAGGAGCATGTTGGGTCCGGCTGCTGCCAGCTACAGAGACAAGACAAGCGCTTTAACATACAAAAGACTACAATACAAGCAATGCTTCTGGAGATGGATTGCAGCTGTGAACTCAATGATGTGTTAAGCTAGGCAATGCTTGTGCAACACAGACATACTGCATATCTCATGAACACTTCATTACACCTGCTATTTAAAGCTGTAATTAGACTGAGTGTCACCTTCCTAAAACAGCTGCCTTTAAGCAAGTAAATCACATTTAGAATCCAAACAGAAGGGTTGGGCCCATATTAGTGGCATTTGTTTGGTGCTTTGGAGTCACTGCCCCCAGACAAACAATAAACTGTACATGGCTGATGAGCCCACAACTAGGGTGAAACCGGTCCTGGGTTGCTTGTGTTCGGGTCCAGGGCGGTCCTGGCCTGACAGTTTGCTATGGACTGCAGGGTCAAGGCTGATTTGCATATGGCCGAATCCACACTGAGGTGGCATGGCGAACAAAGGAACAGTGGGTTGGACTGCTACCCCGAGTGATTACCAGTGGTTAGACAAATGGCAAGCATTCCTCCCTCACTTTTTGTGTTTTATGTCCTTAGTCAAACGTCACTTTGGGAATATTCTTTTTTAAGCAGTGTGATGAGGCTGACATGATCTCGTCTACACACAGGACACAAACAACTACGTTGTAAAAGTCAGGGCCAGGGACTGCATCTCCTAGTCCTGTTTCTTGCTGAATGATGGGTTTGGGGGTGAATTAAAAAGGGGGGTAAATGACCGAAGCTCTGGTCTGGCACGGATTAAGACCCAGTTCTGAAGATTGGACAATCATTATTTTCACCAGGAGGCCTTGGCAATCTGTCTAGAGCCTTCGGTTTGATGACTGAGTCCCCTTTGTGTTTGTTGCACTTGGTACTATTACTACTAATTAATGTGCAATGTGGCAGGTGGTTGAAGCTGTTTGCAGAAGCAGTGAGTTTGTTTACTGAAGAGGAGCCCAAAGCAGGTGGTTGATGGTGTTTGCAGAAGAAGTGAGTCAAATACTTTAGAGGAGCTTAGAGGAGCTCATAGCAGGTGGTTGATGGTGTTTGCAGGATAAGTGAGTTGACTACCTTAGAGGAGCTCAAAGCAGGTGTTTGATTGTGTTTGTAGGAGAATTGAGTTGAATACTTTAGAGGAGCTCATAGCAGGTGGTTGATAGTGTTTGCAGGAGAAGTGAGTTGACTGCCTTAGAGGAGCCCAAAGAAGGTGGTTGATGGTGTTTGCAGGAGAAGTGAGTTGACTGCTTTAGAGGAGCCAATAGCAGGTGGTTGATGGTGTTTGCAGGAGAAATGAGTTGATTACTTTAGAGGAGCCCATTGCAGGTGGTTTATGGTGTTTGCAGGAAAAGTGAGTTCATTACTTTAGATGACCCACAGCAGTGAATTGATGGTTTTTGCAGAAGAAGTGAGTCTATTACTTTAGAGGAGCCCATAGCAGGTGGTTGATTGTGTTTGCAAGAGAAATTAGTTGATTACCGTAGAGGAGCCCATAGCAGGTGGTTGATGGGCTTTGCGGGAGAAGTGAGTTGATTACCTTAGAGGAGCCCAAAGCAGGTGGTTGATGGTGTTTGCAGGAGAAGTGAGTTGACTGCTTTAGAGGAGCCCAAAGCAGGTGGTTGATTGTGTTTGTAGGAGAATTGGGTTGACTGCTTTAGAGGAGCCGATAGCAGGTGGTTGATGGTGTTTGCAGAAGAAGTGAGTCGAATACTTTAGAGGAGCCAGTAGCAGGTGGTTGATGGTGTTTGCAGGATAAGTGAGTTGACTACCTTAGAGGAGCCCAAAGCAGGTGGTTGATGGTTTTTGCAGAAGAAGTGAGTTGATTACTTTAGAGGAGCCCATAGCAGGTGGTTGATTGTGTTTGCAAGAGAAATGAGTTGATTACCTTAGAGGAGCCCATAGCAGGTAGTTGATGGGCTTTGCGGGAGAAGTGAGTTGATTACCTTAGAGGACCCATAGCAGTGGACTGATGGTTTTTGCATTAGTGGTGAGTCCATTACTTTTGAGGAGCCCCTGACAGCCCATGGATGGTGCTTAAGAGCTGTGAGTTGTTTGCTTTAGAGGAGCCCACCTGTGCTTTCTTTAGCTCCACCCATTGATTAGTTTTGAGGAACAATGGTTTTTTCCAAACCTTCAAGTGTTCAGGGTCCCCTCCGTTTACCAGTGTATTGATTTCTGGTGCAGTCACACGCCAATGGCAATGTAATGCAGACGTTTATTATTTCTATTACCTGTTATTACCACTAGAGTAACCCACGGATTAACGGTGTTTGCCCAAGTTATCCTAATGTCAGAAGTACACAGGTTACCAATTGAAGAAGAGTCTCTTTCAGCCGATGGAACACATGGGACCAACAAGTGGTGATTTTAAATGACTCTCTAACGTCTTCCTCAAATATGTGAATTTGTATGCAGTTACTTTTAGTTTGTCAAATGTTTTAAGGGAGTGAAAAAGGCTATGACTAAGGAAGAGGCAGTAGAGATAAAAGTGGTGGCAATGAAGACCTTTTTAATGATTTTGTTGATTGAAAACATTATGAATGCAAGTCACATCTGTTGTTTGCTGAGTACCTTTTCAAAATATAGGACAATTATAGGTTCTTTAATTCGTTGGAAAGTATCATAAAAATAATTCTTTAATGCTAAGGGCTTGATATAGTTTGCAGACCGGGTTACTCAGTCACAAACAATAATAATGGATATCCTGTCCTCCTTAATACGATTCCCACAGGATATAATGGACTCGTAATACAGCAGACGAGATATCTGCCATGTTCGTGATGCAATAGTCCTATCCGCCAAACTTTAAATCAGACCCTACGTCTATTATGGTAGTCAACCAATCGTGGTCTATTTTTATGTATGAGTCTGAGATACCATCCAGATCGAAGGCCAAGGGCAAAAGTCTGAATAAACACACTACAGCCATTTGCCCGGGGTAAGCCATTTATGAGGGTTTTTCTGAAACTCACTACTCTAGCAGTATGATAGTTAGTTCAACTCTTTGGTAGTTCGGATTCAAAGTGGGAGGGATATCCACAGTAGATCATGTAGAATCCATGAGCTGGTACCATTCTTGCACTCACTGATGTTGTGCGGTGTGGGGGCACCTGGATCAGCACCCCAGTAACCACTAACCTTTAAACACAGCCTGAGATGGAGGTGAATGAAAAGCCAAATGCTTCTTCCAAAGCTCACTCCTCCCATGCACAGGTGATATTTTTTCAGGAAACTGATACCTTTAGGATTGGTATATTAATGAATTACATTACCCATTCCAGGGCATTATTTGTTATTTTATCACACACATTTTTCTATAATCTGCAATCAAAAGAATCCCTTCTCCTCGGGAATAAGGAGCAGATCTTCACAAAATCAAGCCAGGATGCTGATTTGTACCTCAGTGACAAGGATGTGTACCTCATTGATACTGAATTGTGACAATATTTATGTCTCTTTTCATCTCTTCATGTTATAATATGAATTTTAGTACATTCTTGAGTGAGATGTCACTTCATGGATTCCTATCTCTTCCCCAGTAAGAAACTGAAGACGTGGCTCTTCGTATGAGACCCCTCGTCTCCCCCAGCACCTTGAGACTCTCATGGGTGAGTAGCCACACTTTACAAATATTGATTGATTGATTGATTGACTGATAGTGATTTGATGGCTTAATCCATAACGGTTTGTCATGGTAATTGACCACTAACTTATTGATGATGATCTGAGCCTCATTGATACATATTTCTCGCTTCATTAATGCTACTTTGACCACAAAGATGGTGTTTCCCCTCTCTGATATGCTTCGCTACAGCACTGCTATTACTTATCTGCTTTTGGTACTTGGTTCCATTTAATAGATACTGGTTAGTTCCCTTGTTATGTTGTCATTAATTAATTAAATCAGTGAAACTGATGTCACACCTCACTGCAAGGATTTCCTAGGGAATATTGTTACCTCTTTTGGTTATGGTCAGTCACAGTGACGGATGCTGTCACCTCATTGGTTCTGAAGAAATGCTCGCTGATAATCATTCATTAGCTCTTTGATGCTCATTTTATACCTCAATAATACTGATTTGATTCTTTGTTGATACTGATCTTTCATCTCTTTGATAACGACTTGTCATGACTGTGATACTGGTTTGTCAAGTCTATGATAGTGATGTGTCACCTCTCTGATTTGTCACTACTATGATACCGATGTGTCACCTCTATGATACTGATTTGTCATGTCTATGATACTGATTTGTCACCTCTATGATACTGATTTGTCAAGTCTATGATAGTGATGTGTCACCTCTCTGATACTGATTTGTTACCTCTATGATACTGATTTGCACCTCTATGATACTGATTTGTCACCTCTATGATACTGATTTGCACCTCTATGATACTGATTTGTCAAGTCTATGATAGTGATGTATCACCTCTCTGATACTAATTTGTCACCTCTATGATACTGATGTGTCACCTCTATGATACTGATTTGTCACCTCTATGATACTGATTTGCACCTCTATGATACTGATTTGTCAAGTCTATGATAGTGATTTGTCAAGTCTATGATAGTGATGTGTCACCTCTCTGATACTAATTTGTCACCTCTATGATACAGATTTGCATCTCCATGATACTGATTTGTCAACTCTATGTTACTGGTTTTCCCTTTTACGGACACTTGTTTGTTATCTGTAAGATGCAGATTTACCTCTTCATAGAAACTGATTTATCACTTTGTGGTAATCTGCCTTCTTTCTCTCCCATGATGTCATGGCACAGCATGCGCTAATGGATCCATGTTGATGGCCCTGGCAGGTAGACCTGGGCTGAGTGCCTGTCACATCTGCTGCTGGGGGGCGTCTGATAGACCTACTTGTACCTGCACCTGCCTACTCCATGAAGCCTCTTTTCAACAAACAAGGAGGCATATTTATGAGAAAGTGGCACATCAGCTCTGACACTATTTTGGTGCTTTGCTGGACTAGTGTCAAAGTTTGATGCTAGCCCAGCAAAGGCCAGGGAGGCCCATAGGCTATAATGACAGCATCACTTTAATGCCTGCCCTGAGCAGGCATTAAAACTGACAGAAAAGATGATGCAGTGAAATCTTATAAATTTCACTGCACTATTTTTTATCCTCTCTGCGTGAGAACAACCCTCCTTGGATACATTATAACTGGAGCAGGTATAATGTGGCGCAAGGGGTTACAAAGCTGTGCAATGCACGCATTGCACCACTTTGTAAATATGGGCCATGGCGGGGGCCTCCTTAAGCCTCCTTGGCATACAAAAAATGACGCTAGGGCAGTGCCAGGAGGTACTAGGGGCTTTTAAATATGCCCCAAGGTGTGGTTGAGAAGTGCTTGGGTTGTGTTGAATCCTGTTTCGTGTGGTTCTCCCTCAGAGGTTGAGAAGTGCTTGGGTTGTGTTGAGTACTGTTTCGTGTGGTTCTCCCTTAGAGGTTGAGAAGTGCTTGGGTTGTGTTGAGTACTGTTCCGTGTGTTTCTCCCTCAGAGGATGAGAAGTGCTTGGGCTGTGTTGAGTACTGATTCGTGTGGTTCTCCCTCAGAGGTTTAGAAGTGCTTTGGTTGTGTTGAATCCTGTTTCGTGTGTTTGTCCCTCAGAGGTTGAGAAGTGCTTGGGTTGTGTTGAATCCTGTTTCGTGTGGTTCTCCCTCAGAGGTTGAGAAGTGCTAGGGTTGTGTTGAGTACTGTTTCTTGTGTTTCTCCCTCAGAGGTTGAGAAGTGCTTGGGTTGTGTTGAGTACTGTTTTGTGTGTTTCTCCCTCAGAAGTTGAGACGTGCTTGGGTTGTGTTGAGTACTGTTCCTTGTGTTTCTCCCTCAGAGGTTGAGAAGTGCTTGGGTTGTGTTGAATCCTGTTTTCTGTGGTTCTCCCTCAGGGGTTGAGAAGTGCTTGGTTTGTGTTGAATCCTATTCTGTGTGCTTCTCCCTCAGTGATTGAGAAGTGCCTGGGTTGTGTCGAATCCTGTTCATTATGGTTTCCTCTCAGCGGTTTGAGGTTGTGAACCCTGTTTTGTGTGATTCTCCATGGCCTGTGATCACCAGAGCCATGACACTCATAGCTCTCATGATCTTTAAAAAAGCAATTGCAGGTGAAGTTGGAAGGGCAGCTATAAGTGGGGTCGATCCCAGAACACCCTCTTCGCTGGAGGAATGATCATGACAAGAGATCTGATGAGGATCCACTGCCAGAGACACTTCAGCGACCTACCTGCAAATGCAGTGGAGATACAAGAGTTGGGCGGACTGAACATATGTGACTTTGTTTCAGATACCCCTTTAGAGCTCTCCTCTAAATTGGGTGCCAGGTGGATTTGTTTTGAAATGGGTGATTTTCAGTCATGGGCAGGGCTTTGATTAGCACACAAGTCCTGAGTTGTAAAGTCGGTTCTTTATCCACCAGCCCGCTTCTCCCATAGGTCTACCGTGGAGCAGAACTCTCAGTAGGGGACAATGAGTTCTTCTGAGAGGCCCTTGTCGCTTGTGAGGCCCACATACTATGGTAACAGGACATGGCCAGCACGTCCAGCAGTGACACACAGCCATTCTTACCTCACAGGAGGATGCGGACACCTGCTGCCAGGGAGAGCACCCTCTGACTGTGATACCCCCAGATGACAGCCTCAATCAAGCAGTAACTGAGACGCAGGCATGATCAACCCTTCCTTACTTCACAGTCCAACGTAGAGAAGGAGCTGCTGACACCCGCTTCCAGGGAGTTCACCCCACCCTGTGATACGCTAGATGATACACTATGACCAGCATGTCCCCCATAGACCATGTATCCATCAGTGAGGTGGGAGGAGCTCCAACCTGTGCATCCTTACCTCACAGCCCGGCTCTCAGCGGGAAGGCGCTGACAGACGCAGCCACCACAGCATGGCGTAGTTGGTCTTTCCTACCTCAAAGTCCAGCTCTGAGAAGGAAGGTACCTACAGCTAGGGAGAACGCCCTCTGCTTGTGACACTCAAAGTGGCACCAAGTGACCAGTATGTCCCCCACAGACCACATATCCATCAGTAAGGTGGAAAGAGCACCAACTAGCCCGCCCTTACCTTACAGCCCAGCTCTGAGCAGGAAAGCGCTGACGCCCACAGCCACCGACAACATGGCATAGTTGGTCTTCACACTGCTCGCCCCGCTGTCATTGCAGAAGTCCTCTTTGCAGCAGTGAAACAAGAGTTGATTAGTTGCGCCGTTGTTACATCCACATGTGGTGCTGCAGTGTTTCGTGACCATCCTGTTGTCTGTAATGAAGTGAAACAGGCAGGAGTTACTCTCTGATTGCAGCTCTCTCATTCCAGCTCTTAGTGGCAACCAGGCACTTTCAAACTCCCAAAACTGTTGAACAATCAGGGCCGATGTTCAGCCAAGGCTCTTTGACAAGACACAACACAAAATCAGCCTCCTACAGTGCAATGGGTTGTGGTTTCATTGTGTAACTGTGTACCCCCTGCCTCCTATCCTCATATCTTCAACCGTGGTGGGTCAGAAGAAAACCTCCAGAACAAATGAAGGAAAAACCTGAACCTAACATTATCTTCTGCCCACTCTCTGGGCAGATACCAAACTCCTACACCCTTGCCCTTCCAGGCCTTTGGACCCTACAGGACTACTGCCTCTACAGATATTCTGCACTTACAGGCCTACTGCCCATAGATGCCTACTGACCTTGTACGTCTACTCATCCCACGGGCCTACTGCCCCTAAAGGCCAGCTTCCCATGCAAGTCTACTGCCTCTGCAGGTCTACTGCCCTTACAGGACTACTTACCTTCTAGGCCTACTGCCTATAGATGCCCACTTCAACTGTATGTAAACTAACCCCACAGACCGACTAACCCTGCATGACTACTGTTCATTCAGGTCAGCTGCCCACACATGCCTACTGCCCCTGCAGGTCTACTAACCCCACAGGCCTACTGCCCCTACAGGCCTACTGCTAATAAAACTCTACTCCCCCTGCAGGTCTACAGCCCCTACAGCTCCACTGCCCATACATGTGTACTGTTCCTACAGGTCTACTGCCCCCACAGGTCTACTGCCCCTACAGGTCTACTGCCCACACAGGTCTACTGCCCCCACAGGGTTACTGCTTCTACAGGTCTACTGCCCCAACAGGTCTACTGCTTCTCCAGGTCTACTGTTCATAGAAGGTGAGTGGCACCACAGGTCTACTGCCCATACATGTCTACTGCTCCCACAGGCCTACTGCTAATAAAACTCTACTGCCCCTGCAGGTCTACAGCCCATACAGCCCTACTGCCCGGCAGGTCTACTAACTCCACAGGCCTACTGCCCCCTCAGGTCTATTGCCCCCACAGGTCTACTGTTCATACAGCGATACTGCCCGACAGGTCTGCTGTCCAAAGAAGGTGAGTGTCACCACAGGTCTACTGCCTATACTTCCCTACCGCCCCTGCAGGTCTACTAACCCACAGGCCTACTGCAAATAAAACTCTACTCCCCATACAGGTCTACTGCCCATACATGTCTACTGTTCCTACAGGTCTACTCCCCCTCAGGTCTACTGCCACCACAGGTCTACTGCCCACACAGGCCTACTGCTTCTACAGGTCTACTGCCCCTACAGGTCTACTGCTTCTCCAGGTCTACTGTCCATAGAAGGTGAATGTCACCACAGGTCTACTGCCCATACATGCCTACTACTCCCACAGGCCTACTGCTAATAAAACTCTACTGCCCCTGCTGGTCTACAGCCCATACAGCCCTACTGCCCGGCAGGTCTACTAACTCCACAGGCCTACTGCCCCCAAAGATCTGCTGCCCCCACAGGTCTACTGTTGATAGAGCTCTACTGCCCGACAGGTCTACTGTCCATAGAAGGTGAGTGTCACCTTAGGCTACTGCCCATACATGCCTACTGCCCCTGCAGGCCTACTAACACCATAGGCCTACTGCTACTGAAGGCTTGCTGCCCTTGCAGGTCCACTGCCATTGTTGTCCCCTCTACCCCTGCAGGTCTACACATTTACAAGTCTTCTGCCCATATATGTCTACTGCCTCTACGGGTATACTGTCCATGGAAGGTGAGTGTCACTACAGGCCTACTGCCGTTGGGGGGGTCTACTGCCTCTGCATGTCTACACACTTACAAGTCCAATGCCCATAGATGTCTACTGACTGTACAGGTGTACTGTCCATGGAAAGTGAGTGTCACAACAGGTATACTGCCCTTGAGGGGGGCCTACTGCCCCTGCAGGTCTACACACATACAAGTCTACTGCCTACGCAGGTCTACTGGTCCTACATGCCATTTCTCCTGCAGGTCTACACACTTGCAGGCCTACTGTTCATAGATGTCTACTGCCTCTACAGGTGTAGTATCCATGGAACGTGAGTGTAACTATAGGCCTACTGCCCTTGTGGAGGGGGTCTACTGCCCTTGGAGGTCTACACACTTACAGGACTACTGCCCATAGATGTCTACTGCCTTTACAGGTGTACTGTCCATAGAAGGTGGGTGCCAATACAGGCCTACTGCCCCTACATGTCTACTGTTCCTGCAGATCTACTCTCCCCACAGGTCTACTGCCACTACAGATCTACTGTCCATAGAAGGTGAGTGTCACCACAGGTCTACTGCCCTAACATGCCTACTGCTGCTAAAGCCTTGCTGCCCTTGCAGGCACACTGTCAATGTGGGCCCCTTTGCCCCTGCAGGTCTACACACTTACAAGTCTTCTGCCCCTGCAGGTCTACTGGCCCTACATGCTACTGCCCCTGCAGGTCTACTGGCCCTACATGCTACTGCTCCTGCAGGTCTATTGCCTATAAAGGTCTACTGCCCCTGCAGGTCTACCGCCCTTGGAGGACTATTGCCCCTACAGCCCTACTGCCTATAAAGATCTACTGCCTCTACAGGTCTATTGACCTTGGAGGGCTACTGCCCCTGCAGGTCTACTGGTCCTACATGCTACTGCTCCTCCAACCCTCCAACCCTACTCCCTATACAGCTCTACTGTCCTTGCTGGTATACTGTCCTTGGAGGACTACTGCCTCATACAGCCCTACTGCTTATAAAGGTCTATTGTTCCTGCAGGTCTACTGCCCTTGCAAGTCTGTTAGCACTACAGGTCTACTTCCCCTACAGGTCTACTGCCTAAACAGGTCTTCTGCCCACACAGGCCTACTGCCCTTCTAGATCTACTGCCCATAGATATCTACTGCCCCTGCAGGTATGCTGCCGTTCGGGGCCTGCTGCTCAACCAGGTCCACGGCCCTTGGAGGCCTACTGCCCCTACAGGTGCACTGTCCATAAATGAGGACTGACCCTACAGGCCTACTGCCCTCCTATGTCTACTGCCCCACAAGTCTAGCGTACACACTGTGTAATTATCCAGACTGCCTCTCCCTTGAGTCCACTGGTTTTACTCCTTCCTAACACATTCTACCTCCTCACCAGGGATTTTCCTAAGCCCAGCACTTTAGTCCACAGCGGGTTGGCTGTAGACTCGGGTGCTTCGAGGCGCTATGGCACTATTCCTCGTGTGGGTCCCTTTGATTTAGGTGGACGGGGGCATCATGAAGGGAATTCTTCTTGTACATGGTGCTCCTGACCTGAATGAGGGTATAGACCCCATTGCACACGTGCCTCACCTCCAGTGAGGAGCCTACAGACCCCCCAGTGCACACGTGCTCCACCCCCAGTGAGGATCCTACAGACCCCCCAGTGCACGCGTGCTTCACCCCCAGACCCCTCCCCAGTGCACACGTGCCTCACCCCCAGTGAGGAGCCAACAGACCCCCAAGTGCACGTGTGCTTCACCCCCATTGAGGAGCCTACAGACCCCTTCCCCGGTGTACATGTGCTCCACCCCATTGAGGAGCCTACAGACCCCCTCCCCAGTGCACACGTGCCTCACCCCCAGTGAGGAGCCTACAGACCCCTCCCCAGTGCACACGTGCCTCACCCCCAGTGAGGAGCCAACAGACCCCCCTCCCCAGTGCACACGTGCCTCACCCCCAGTGAGGAGCCTACAGACCCATTCCCAGTGCACACGTGGCTCACCCCCAGTGAGGAGCCTACAGACCCCTCCCCAGTGCACACGTGCCTCACCCCCAGTGAGGAGCCTACAGACCCCTCCCCAGTGCACACGTGCCTCACCCCCAGTGAGGAGCCTACAGACCCCTCCCCAGTGCACACGTGCCTCACCCCCAGTGAGGAGCCAACAGACCCCCTCCCCAGTGCACACGTGCCTCACCCCCAGTGAGGAGCCTACAGACCCCTCCCCAGTGCACACGTGCCTCACCCCCAGTGAGGAGCCAACAGACCCCCTCCCCAGTGCACACGTGCCTCACCCCCAGTGAGGAGCCTACAGACCCCTCCCCAGTGCACACGTGCCTCAACCCAGTGAGGAGCCTACAGACCCCTCCCCAGTGCACACGTGCTCCACCCCCATTGAGGAGCCTACAGACCCCCTCCCCGGTGCACACGTGCTTCACCCCCAGTGAGTATCCTACAGACTCCCCGGTGCACACGTGCTCCACCCCCATTGAGTATCCTACAGACCCCCCAGTGCACACGTGCTCCACCCCTAGTGAGTATCCTACAGACCCCCAGTGCACGTGTGCTTCACCCCCAGTGAGGAGCCTACAGACAGACCCCTCCCCCAGTGCACACGTGCCTCACCCCCAGTGAGGAGCCAACAGACCCCCAGTGCACGTGTGCTTCACCCCCAGTGAGGAGCCTACAGACAGACCCCCTCCCCCCTGTGCCCGCGTGCTCCACTCCCAGTGAGGAGCCAACAGACCCCCCAGTGCACGTGTGCTTCACCCCCAGTGAGGAGCCTACAGACAGACCCCCTCCCCCCTGTGCCCGTGTGCTCCACTCCCAGTGAGGAGCCTACAGACCCTCCAGTGCACGCGTTCTCCACCCCCAGTGAGTAGCCTACAGACCCCCCAGTGCACACGTGCTCCACCCCCAGTGAGGAGCCAACAGACCCCCCAGTGCACGTGCGCTTCACCCCCAGTGAGGAGCCTACAGACAGACCCCTCCCTCCTGTGCCCGCGTGGTCCACCCCCAGTGAGGAGCCTACAGACTCCCTCCCCGGTGCACATGTGCTCCACCCCCAGTGAGGAGCCTACAGACCCCCCAGTGCACGCGTGCTCCACCCCCAGTGAGGAGCCTACAGACCCCCTCCCCAGTGCACACGTGCCTCACCCCCAGTGAGCAGCCTACAGACCCATCCCCAGTGCACACGTGCCTCACCCCCAGTGAGGAGCCTACAGACCCATCCCCAGTGCACACGTGCCTCACCCCCAGTGAGGAGCCTACAGACCCCCTCCCCAGTGCACACGTGCCTCACCCCCAGTGAGGAGCCTACAGACCCATCCCCAGTGCACACGTGCCTCACCCCCAGTGAGGAGCCTACAGACCCCCTCCCCAGTGCACACGTGCTCCACCCCCAGTGAGGAGCCTACAGACCCCCTCCCCAGTGCACACGTGCTCCACCCCCAGTGAGGAGCCTACAGACCCCTAACCAGTGCACACGTGCTCTACCCCCAGTGTGGAGCCTACAGACCCCCCACACCCCACACACACCCCGGTAAGTGCCACATGTTCACGTGCACAGGCAAGGCTCCTTACTTCCAGATGTTGTGACGTTGCTGACGCAGAACTCCTCGGACTGTTGGCAGTTCACTACTGCGGAGCAGCTCTCACTAGTGGTCGTGCAGCTGAAGCATCTCAGTGAGTAACCTGCGGAGTAAGGAGAGAGTGTCAGGCGGGGCCTGAGGGAACCTTCGCAGGTTCCTCATCACACAGACTTGTCTCTTCTTTCTGCAGTGAGCTCCACTCACACTGCACACAGAGCTTAACTTTCACTGTTTTCAATCCTCACAAAGTAGCTATTTAGTGAGTTAATGAACAAAGCTCTAGGGCCTAGAGATTAGGCAAAGCTTTTTTTAGGTATACACATTTCTTTGTTAAGAATTAATTCAAGAACCACAGCCAGCATATCAGTCAGATCCAGAAAACCTGGGTCAGTCTCATGGAAAAACGCTCTAAATCCAACATACAACAGCTCCTTCACCCCAAAACCAACATTCGGTATCCATCCTCCAAGACTGAGAGCCTTAACTGAATAGAACATGATCAGCCCCACAGCTCTGGTCACTCAGTAGTGACTCATCCACAGTTCATTGATTCCCAGCTCTAGGATGGTCAGAACCTGAAAAGAGACGGTAAATGAGGCGGGCGGACCTTCGGTGTGACGGAGAGGGAACTGTGGTGCTGCTCTAGACTTCGGCGGGAGGGATATCCATCACCGTTGTGACGGAGCAACTTGTCTCTCCGATTGACACAGACTTGGGCCCATGTTTCTGGGTGTTGAGCCGCAGGGCAACGCAACGTCACCTTGCGGCGTTGCCCTGCGTCACTTGGAAAAGACAGGAATGCGCTGTATTTATTAAATATGACGCAGTCCTGTCCTTTCCCGCTGCTCTTATGCCCTATTGGAAGCCTAGTGCGAAGGCAGGCACCCTGGCACAATGCTGCAAGGGTACTTGATTTGCATGCAGGATTGTTTTTGTGCAGAAAGGTGCAACTTCTTGCACAAAAACAATGCACGGAGGCATTTCCTCTTTCTAAGCGTCCTACACAATGCCGCACACATAGAAAAAGGAAAAAAGGAGAAATAACTATATTTTTTCCTTGTTGGTGGTGGTGGCGGTAGTGACGGTGGTGGCAGTGGTAGCAGTTTTGGTGGTGGTGGCAGTGGTGACGGTGGTGACAGTGTTGGCGGTGGTGGCAGTGGTAACAGTTGTGGCGGTGGTGGCAGTGGTGGCAGTGGTGACAGTGTTGGTGGTGGTGGCGGTAGTGACGGTGGTGGCAGTGGTAGCAGTGTTGGTGGTGGTGGCAGTGGTGACGGTGGTGACAGTGTTGGCGGTGGTGGCAGTGGTAACAGTTGTGGCGGTGGTGGCAGTGGTGGCAGTGGTGACAGTGTTGGTGGTGGTGGCGGTAGTGACGGTGGTGGCAGTGGTAGCAGTGTTGGTGGTGGTGGCAGTGGTGACGGTGGTGACAGTGTTGGCGGTGGTGGCAGTGGTAACAGTTGTGGCGGTGGTGGCAGTGGTGGCAGTGGTGACAGTGTTGGCGGTGGTGGCAGTGGTGACAGTGTTGATGGTGGTGGCAGTCGTGAGTGTTGGTGGTGGTGGCGGCAGTGGTGACAGTGTTGGTGGTGGTGGCAGTGGTGACAGTGTTGGTGGCGGTAGTGACGGTGGTGGCAGTGGTGACAGTGTTAGCGGTAGTGGCAGTGGTGAGAGTGTTGGTGGTGGTGGCAGTGGTGGCAGTGTTGGTGGTGGTGGCGGTAGTGACGGTGGTGGCAGTGGTAGTAGTGTTGGCGGTGGTGATGGTGGTGGTGGTGGCAGTGGTGGCAGTGTTGGTGGTGGTGGCGGTAGTGACGGTGGTGGCAGTGGTAGCAGTGGTGGCGGTAGTGGCAGTGGTGACAGTGTTGGTGGTGGTGGCAGTGTTGGTGGTGGTGGCAGTGGTGGCAGTGTTGGTGGTGGTGGCGGTACTGACGGTGGTGGCAGTGGTAGCAGTGGTGGCGGTGGTGGCAGTGGTGACGGTGGTGGTGGTGTGGTGGGATTTACCCCAGTAGAGGTTGGTGTTCCGCAGCAATACGTTGTTACGAGAAAGCACCGATGGAGCAAGGACAAGCTCCAGGCACTGTTCAGGCTCCTGGTGAGTGGTACCCGATATTTAATAGGAGAGGCCTAGGGACATCCATCTTCATCTTCAGTGATACTTTTTGAAACTAGACTAGGACTGAGAATTTAGCTGGCTGTGGCTGATACAGTGTTTATAATCCACAGCCTGCCATCCTCCATCTTGTCTGCACATCCCAGATGGACAAAGGCGCATTCCACAGGCAAAGGAGGTCCCTGGTGGACTGGGAAAGCCAAGATTGGCTGAAGGTGTCACACTTCACATGGGTTCACGTAGAAATTATTTACAACAAAGGGCACCAGAAAAGTAAGTTTCAAGAAAATTAAAAAATGGCGAGGCAAGGCACTCAGTTTACCTGCATATCTTGGACTGAATGCCAACCTTGTATCCCTGCTTCAGAAAACAGTCTGTATTCTGCAGGTCTCAGAAGCAGGAAGATATCTCAGTGAGTTAATGCACCAGCTGCAGACACCTGAGTGTATCTTGTTGCTTGCACACCAGTAAGGGAGCTCATTGGGCTGGGTCCTTGTATGTGAGTGTGTGTGATTGTTGTAAGCTGCAGAAAGCAGCTGGCCTATTTTGAAAATCACAGTTGTGGCTGCAACCGAGGGTTACCTGAGAGTTATGCAGCGTCCACACCTGAGAGTTATGTCTGTGTCGATCCTTTAAATGAAATGTTAAGAGCTGCAGATCTCACACCCTCACAGTTCTGTAACTTCCTAGACTTGTACGTGACAGGTTTTATGATCACCGAATTTAGTGGTTTCTTTAATCTATCGACATTGGAAGGATGAGAGCTGGTAGTTAAGACATACATAACCCGAGGATTGATGGAAAGACGCATTTCTTACTGAAAATCAGCTTGAAATAAGTGATTTGCTTTCTTGGCTCATTACCCACGGCTTCCTATAATTTTGCTGACATTTCATGTAATTACGCATGAGCAAACTACGCACATTTCGAGCAACTCAAGACGTAACAAGGCAAACGTCTGGGAATGCCGCACACGGCATGGGTGAAAGGCTTGGGGTCTCTCTCTCCTGGAGCCAGACACACAGCGACTGGGCTTGTTTATTTCACATCCCTGCCTCACTCTCTCTGAACTGAATGTCCGGGCGCATAACAGCAGTTAATGCCCACGCTCCAAGCATTCTGATTGGCTGTTCCAAACGCCTTGTGAGCTGGATGCTGTGAGAGGCTCCACCTGTCTGTACTACTTCATCAGCAGCATGAAAAGGCCCAGGGTCACATTTACGAGCCCCTTGTGCTGCTGTTGCGTCACGTTTTGTGACGCAACTGCAGTACAAACCTTGAACTCATACCTAGGACGCCACGTGAGACCGTGCTGCGTGGCCCTGAATGGCCTCATAGATATGGAGTAAGACAAGGCAGCGTAAGTGAGTGCGTTGCCTCACACTGCGCTAGGGAGGTGTTCCATGGGCGCTGCAGTGGGTGTTCCCATGCAACACCCGTAGACTTTGACGCATCCACCTTGTTGATCTTACGCCATTGCAGGGAGGCTATATTTCTCCTCATTCTTCCCTCTTTCTATGCGAGCTGCCCTCCCAGGATTCCTCGGAGGATTGCTTTTGTGCAGGAAGGTATCATGGTCCAAGGGTGCCCGCGTTGGCGCTAGGCAGCGAGAATGGCGCCAGGACAGAGGGGGGGCACAGAATGTGGTGTATGCCATAGATGCGGCACATTCCTGCCCTTTCACGCCAACGCAAGACCTAATGTATAGGAGGGGGCGACGCCTAAGGGAGCCCAGGACAGCCCAGAGACGGGGCCAGCTGTGCGAGGGAGAGACACACAGAAAGGGCTCAGAGGGGAAGGATGAATGTGTTGATGGGCTGGAGGGGGGAAGGGTGGGCCACAGGGCACCCCTGAAGGCGATGGTGACATCACAGCGGTGGGCTTCACCCGTGTGCCCACTGCAGACCACATCCCCCAGCAGTGCCATGTGAGGGACAAGATGGACTCCTGGGGTCCACAGAGCCGCCCAGAGGTCAGAGGTCAGACATTACACCGGCTGCAGATGCCATTGACAGGACACTGATGGCCAGTGCCTTGTGGGCTATAGCTCAAAGGCCTCGGGGTTAAATGCACCCAGGCCCCCCAGGCCTCCAGGGAGACTCGGGGCTCCACCACCCTCCTCAGTGCTGGCTCGGCAGCCACGGAGTGGGAGGCTGTGGAGAAATATGGCGCTGGAGTAGCGCTGCCAGATAAGGCTCAAGGCGCTTCCACGTGGTCCTTCTGTGGACTGATACCCCCCAACTCTGTAGGCGCCCTTGTGTCCCAGACAACATCCTCATCCTCTGACCTCTGCACGTCTGAGGAGGGTTTTAATTTCTTCTGAAGAGATATACCTTTCTATTTTAAGTT
Source organism: Pleurodeles waltl (assembly GCF_031143425.1). Taxonomy (NCBI): domain Eukaryota; kingdom Metazoa; phylum Chordata; class Amphibia; order Caudata; family Salamandridae; genus Pleurodeles; species Pleurodeles waltl. The sequence continues at coordinate 1,192,001,074 of NC_090439.1, forward strand.
CGCTACACGATTTTCGCTTGTCTTGCCGAATAGTTAATATTGTTTCACAGCACAGAGAGCGCCGCGACTCCTCGGCGCTACATTCATTCACTTTATAAATAGAATGAAAACTGCTCCTGTCTCCACCCAAGAATTCACGTGCTTATGTAGATAAGACTGACTGATGCACACGCCCCAATAATGTCTCATTGTGTGAATAATCTGTCCCATATAATCTTTGTTGTTTGAAAATAATTGAAAACTGCTCACCATCTGTGACACCAAAAGACAACTATTTTTTCCAAATCCTTGTGAATTACGAATTTTATGATTTTAAGGTGCATGTGCAGTTTCCTATTATAATCACACTTCTTAGAGCTTGTCAGGCCTGACGGGAGCATGGAGCCTCTACTGATGCACCCCAACCCCACATGGTCAGATGGTGGCCGTGGGCCATTGTAGGAGGCTGCCCTGGCTTATAGTGGGTACCTTGTGCTACTTACACCTTGTCCATTTATCCCTTATTAGTAGATTAGTAGTGTTCTAGCAGCTTAGGCTGATAGAGGTAGCTATAGCCGAGGAGCTTAGGCTGAACTAGGAGACATGCAAAGCTCCTACCATACCACTTATATCATATAGGTACCTTTATTTTTAGTATAACTGTTGTAGGAGGCTGGACTGGCTTGTAGTGAGTACCAAGGGGTACTTACACCTTGCACCAGGCCCAGGTATCCCTTATTAGTGTATAGGGTGTCTAGCAGCTTAGGCTGATAGAAGGTAGCTAAAGCAGAGCAGCCAAGGCTGAACTAGGACCATTGCAAAGCTCCTACAGTACCACAAGTGTCACTTGCACAATATCGTAAGAAAACACAATACACAGAAGTACTAAAAATAAAGGTACTTTATTTTAGTGACAATGTGCCAAAAATATCTCAGAGGATATACCCCATTAGGAGGTAAGTAAAACACACAAAATATACACACAAACCAAACTCAGGTAAGTAAACAGTTAGAAAAGTAGTGCAAACACTGTAGAATACAATAGGACGCAATCGGCCTGGGGCAACACAAACCATATACTAAGAAAGTGTAATGTGAACTACTTAGGGACGCCAGGCCTAGTGTAGTGTGTAGAGGGTCGCTGGGAGTGTTAGAAAACACTAAGGGTGTCCAAGATACCCCACCCCAAGACCCTGAAAAAGTAGGAGTAAAGTTACCCTACTACCCCAGTGATGAGAGATTATGCAAAGACCACAACTGACTGCAAAGCACTGAAGATGGATTCCTGGACCTGAGGACCTGCAAAGGAAGGGACCAAGTCCAAGAGTCACAAAAGTGTCCAGGGGGGCAGGAGCCCACTAAACCCCGGATGAAGGTGCAAAATGGTGGCCTCCGGGGGAGAGAAGCTGAAGATTCTGCAACAACGGAAGGTGCCAAGAACTTCTCCTTTGCACAGAAGATGTCCCACGGCGTGCTGGAGGATGCTGAGTTGTTTCCACGCAGAAATACTGCAAACAAGCCTTGCTAGCTGCAAAGGTCATAGTTGAAGAAAATGGGTGCTGCCCAGGCCCAGGAAGGACCAGGAGGTCGCCCCTTGAAGGAGGAGACCGAGGGGTCAGTCAGCAGTACAGAGAGCCCAGGCAGAAGCAGGCAGCACCCGCAGAAGCACTTGAACTGGGGTCCAAGATATCTGAGCATGGCTGTCATCTCAACACTACAAAGGAGAGTCCCACGAAGCCGGAGGTCAACTCAGCGAGTTGAGCAATGCAGGACGGAGTGCTGGGGACCTGGGCTATCCTGTGCATGAAGGATTCCTTGCAAAAGTGTACAGAAGCCCTAGCAGCTGCAGTTCACGCAGTACACAGGATTGCTGTCTGGCGTGGGGAGGCAAGGACTTACCTCCACCAAATATGGGCAGAAGGACCACTGGACTGTCAGGGTCACTTGGATCCAACTCCTGTGTTCCAGGGACCAGGCTCGTCGAAATGAGAGGGGACCCAGATGACCGGTGATGCAGAAGTTTAGTGCCTGTGTTAGCAGGGGGAGATTTCATCGAACCACATAAGATTTCTTCTTGGCTTCCAGTGCAGGGTGAAGGCAGACAGCCCTCAGAGCATGCACCACCAGGAAACAGTTGAGAAAGCGGCAGGAATTGGTGCTACAATGTTGCTGGTAGTCGTCTTGCTACTTTGTTGTGGTTTTGCAGGCGACCTGGAGCGGTCAGTGGTCGATTCATGGCAGAAGTCAAAGAGGGAGATGCAGAGGAACTCTGGTGAGCTCTTGCATTCGTTATCTGACAAGAAACCCACAGGAGAGACCCTAAATAACCCTCAGAAGAAGATTGGTCACCTAACCAGGTAAGCACCTATCAGGAGGGGTCTCTGACGTCACCTGCTGGCACTGGCCACTGAGAGGCCTCCATTGTGCCCTCACACCTCTGGATTCAAGATGGCAGAGGTCTGAGACACACTGGAGAAGCTCTGAGCATCACCCCTGGGGTGGTGATGGACAGGGGAGTGGTCACTCCCCTTTCCTTTGTCCAGTTTCGTGCCAGAGCAGGGGCTGGGGGATCCTTGAACCGGTGCAGACTGGTTTATGCAAGGAGGGCACCATCTGTACCCTTCAAAGCATTCCCAGAGGCTGGGAGAGGCTACTTCTCTCAGGCCCTTCACACCTATTTCCAAAGGGAGAGGGTGTAACACCCTCTACCAGAGGAAATCCTTTGTTCTGCCTTCCTGGGCCTGGGCTGCCCGGACCCCAGGAGGGCAGAAGCCTGTCTGTGGGTTAGCAGCAGCAGTAGCTGCAGTGAAAACCCCAGGGAGTTAGTTTGGCAGTACCCAGGGTCCATGCTGGAGCCCGGGGATGCATGGGATTAGCACCCCAATACCAGATTTGGAATGGGGGGACAATTCCATGATCTTAGACATGTTACATGGCCATATTCGGAGTTACCATTTTGAAGCTACCTATAGGTATTGACCTACATGTAATGCACGCATGTAATGGTGTCCCCGCACTCACAAAGTCTGGGGAAATTGCCCTGAACTATCTGGGGGCACATTGGTGAGTGCCAGGGTGCTCTCACACTCAGTAAGTTTGCACCTAACCTTCACTAGGTGAAGGTTACAAATATAGGTGACTTATAAGTTACTTAAGTGTAGTGGTAAATGGCTGTGAAATAACGTGGACGTTATTTCACTCAGGCTGCAGTGGCAGGCCTGTGTAAGAATTGTCAGATCTCCCTATGCTTGGCATAAGAAATGCTGCAGCCCATAGGGATCTCCTGGAACCCCAATACCCTGGGTACCTAAGTACCATATACTAGGGAATTATAAGGGTGTTCCAGTGTACCAATTAGAATTGGTGAAAATGGTCACTAGCCTATAGTGACTATTTTAAAGACAGAAAGAGAATAAGCACTGAGGTTCTGGTTAGCAGAGCCTCAGTGACACAGTTATGCACTACAGAGGGATACACATACAGGCCACAAACTATGAGCACTGGGGTCCTGGCTTGCAAGATCCCAGAGAGACAGTAAAGACACCCTGACATATTCTCACAAACAGGCCAAAAGTGGGGGTAACAATGCTAGAAAGAGGCTACCTTCCTACACAGATAGGCTATGAGAAATACCCGAGCCACAGATCTGCAAGAGACAAGCCTGGAGCGTGAAAAACCACAATAAACATGTGTCCTGAACTCTACTCCCCTCACTTGCTCCAGGTGAGATCGCCTCAGTTCACATCTGCAGGATCACTCCCAGGACGACCATCTAGAGTTGAGGACGATCCCGGGAGGATGGTGGAAGCCACTATCCAGGGGAAGGCCCCCAAAGATACATCCATCTATAGGGGACCGTCCCAGAAACCCTTTGGGGGAGATGCATTAGTGACCAGATACTTCCATGTGATATTTAGGTCTAATCATGAGATGTATAGAATTTTCTTTTTATAACCTTGTGGATTTGTTCGGAGTAAGGGGCATGATTTAGAAATGAATAGATGAGTTACTCCATCACAACGTTGAAGGATATTCCATCCTCCGAAATATAAGTTCCTTAGGTTATAATGGGACTCAGATTTTGGCAGACAGGACGTCTATCACCATTTTGATGGAGTACCTCATACGCCAGGATCTAATCAGGCCCAAACTCTTTGAAAATTGACCAATTCTTGCAGCGATCCCACAGGTAAACCCTAGATCATGATCTCAATGCACTGCAGAGCTTCATTCAGAGGTGCCGTGGGGTAGATAGATGTGTGGTCAGACCAGACCAGACCATTGCCCTCAGGTGTAGCCGAGTCTTACCTGTGCCAGCGAGGACAGCCACGAGAAGGAGCGAGCCCACAGCAGCCTTCATGTCTTGAGTGTGGTGGAGTCTCACCGGTAGGAGGACCTCGCTGTGTGGTGTGCTTGGTGGTGGCTGAGTGTCACTTCTTCTACGCCGTGGCTTTATATAATGACACACTTAGGCCACCAGTCATTGTGCTAGCCCAGCTTGGGTGGACAGACTGGTTTTGTAGGTGTGATGACTGAATTCTAGGAAGGAAGGTATTGCAGGCAGGGCGTGCGGCCTTTCCGTGGGCGAAGCCCTGATACAAAGACGGCACATTCCACTCTTCACAGCTCACACATTGGCACATGCACAAAGAAACCCAACAACAACATAGCGTTATTCATGGCACTTTATCCACTCAGATGTACTTGGCGGGTCACAAACTTTATTATTTGTTTGGCCACTCTACCCCTTCCTCTGTCTACCACTCACCACTTCCTCAGTGTCCATAGTTCACCCTTCCTCTGTTTCCATATTGACAACTCACTCTGTCTCCACAGCTCATCCATTGCCCGTCTCCCCTTCATCTCAGGGTCCAAACAGTTCACCCCTTCCTGTCTCTGTCCACCCTTCCTCTGTCTCCCAGTTCACTCTTTCTTGTGTCTCACAAATCACTCCTTAATGTGTCTCGACAGTTCACACTTTCCTGTGTCTCCCCAGTTCAGTCCCTCCTCTCTCTCATAAGTTCACTCTTTTCTGTTTATCCCAGTTTACCCCTTCCTCTGTCTCCCAGTTCACACCGTCCTCTGTCTCCCAGTTCACACTTTCCTCTGCTCCCAGTTCACTTCTTCCTCTTTCTCTCAGTTCACTCCTTCCTCTGTCTCACAGCTCACTCCTTCCTCTGTCTCCTCAGTTCACCCTTTCTTCTGTCTCCCAGTTCATCCCTTTCTTTGTCTCACACTTCACTCCTTCCTGTGTCTCACAGCTCACTCCTTCCTCCTTTTCCTCATTTCACCCATTCCTCTGTCTCACAGTTCACGCCTTCCTCTGTCTCACAGTTTACCCCTTCCTCAGTGTAGGAAAGTACCATCTTGCCTGGCATGTTACCCCCATATTTCACTGTATATATGTTGTTTTAGTGTATGTGTCACTGGGACCCTGCCAGCCAGGGCCCCAGTGCTCATAAGTGTGCCCTGTATGTGTTCCCTGTGTGATGACTAACTGTCTCACTGAGGCTCTGCTAATCAGAACCTCAGTGGTTATGCTCTCTCTGCTTTCTAAATTGTCACTAACAGGCTAGTGACCAATTTCACCAATTCACATTGGCATACTGGAACACCGTTATAATTCCCTAGTATATGGTACTGAGGTACCCAGGGTATTGGGGTTCCAGGAGATCCCTATGGGCTGCAGCATTTCTTTTGCCACCCAGAGGGAGCTTTGACAATTCTTACACAGGCCTGCCACTGCAGCCTGAGTGAAATAACGTCCACGTTATTTCACAGCCATTTACCACTGCACTTAAGTAACGTATAAGTCACCTATATGTCTAACCTTCACCTGGTGAAGGTTGGGTGCAAAGTTACTTAGTGTGTGGGCACCCTGGCACTAGCCAAGTTGCCCCCACATCGTTCAGGGCAAATTCCCCGGACTTTGTGAGTGCGGGGACACCATTACACGCGTGCACTGTACATAGGTCACTACCTATGTACAGCGTCACAATGGTAACTCCGAACATGGCCATGTAACATGTCTAAGATCATGGAATTGTCACCCCAATGCCATTCTGGCATTGGGGGACAATTCCATGATCCCCCGGGTCTCTAGCACAGAACCCGGGTACAGCCAAACTGCCTTTGCGGGGTCTCCACTGCAGCTGCTGCCAACCCCTCAGACAGGTTTCTGCCCTCCTGGGGTCCAGGCAGCCCAGGACCAGGAAGGCAGAACAAAGGGTTTCCTCTGAGAGAGGGTGTAACACCCTCTCCCTTTAGAAATAGGTGTGAAGGCTGGGGAGGAGTAGCCTCCCCCAGCCTCTGGAAATGCTTTGATGGGCACAGATGGTGCCCATCTCTGCATAAGCCAGTCTACACTGGTTCAGGGATCCCCCAGCCCTGCTCTGGCGTGAAACTGGACAAAGAAAAGGGGAGTGACCACTCCCCTGACCTGCACCTCCCAGGGGAGGTGCCCAGAGCTCCTCCAGTGTGTCCCAGACCTCTGCCATCTTGGAAACAGAGGTGTCTGTGGCACACTGGACTGCTCTGAGTGGCCAGTGCCAGCAGGTGACGTCAGAGGCTCCTTCTGATAGGCTCTTACCTCTCTTGGTAGCCAATCCTCCTTCCTAGGTAGGCAAACCTCCTTTTCTGGCTATTTAGGGTCTCTGCTTTGGGGATCTCACCAGATAACGAATGCAAGAGCTCACTAGAGTTCCTCTGCATCTCCCTCGTCACCTTCTACCAAACGATCGACCGCTGACTGCTCAGGACGCCTGCAAAACCGCAACAAAGTAGCAAGACGACTACTAGCAACCTTGTATCGCCTCATCCTGCTGGCTTTCTCGACTGTTTCCAGGTGGTGCATGCTCTGGGGGTAGCCTGCCTCCTCCCTGCACCAGGATCTCTGAAGAAATCTCCCGTGGGTCGACGGAATCTTCCCCCCTGCAACCGCAGGCACCAAAAGACTGCATTACTGGTACTCTGGGTCCCCTCTCAGCACAACGAGTGTGGTCCCTGGAACTCAGCAACCCTGTCCAAGTGACTTCCACAGTCCAGTGACTCTTCAGTCCAAGTTTGGTGGAGGTAAGTCCTTGCCTCCCCACGCTAGACTGCATTGCTGGGTACCGCGTGATTTGCAGCTGCTCCGGCTCCTGTGCACTCTTCCAGTATTTCCTTCATGCACAGCCAAGCCTGGGTCCCCAACACTTCTTCCTGCAGTGAAAAACCTTCTTAGTTGTCCTCCGGCGTGGTGGGACTCCCTTTTGTGACTTTGGGTGGACTCCGGTTCACTTTCCTTCCAAGTGCCTGTTCAGGTACTTCTGCGGGTGCTGCCTGCTTCTGGGAGGGCTCCCTGAGTTGCTGATCGCCCCCTCTGTCTCCTCCTCCAAGAGGCAACTTCCTGGTCTCTCCTGGGCCACAGCAGCATCCAAAAACCTCTACCACGACCCTTGCAGCTAGCAAGGCTTGTTTGCCGTCTTTCTGCGTGGAAACACATCTGCAAGCTTCATCGCGACGTGGGACATCCGTCTTCCAAAGGAAAAGTCTCTAGCTCTCTTCTTTCTTGCAGAACTCCAAGCTTCTTCCAACGGGTGGCAGATTCCTTGCACCCTCAGCGGGTATTTCCTGGGCTCCTGCCCACTCTTGACACTGTCGTGACTATTGGACTTGGTCCCCTTGTCTTACAGGTACTTAGGTCCGGAAATCGACTGTTGTTGCATTGCTGGTGTTTATTCTTCCTGGCAGAACTCCTCTATCACTACTTCTGTGCTCTTTGGGGAACTTAGGTGCACTTTGCACCCACTTTTCAGGGTCTTGGGGTGGGCTGTTTTTCTAACCCTCACTGTTTTCTTACAGTCCCAGCGACCCTCTACAAGGTCACATAGGTTTGGGGTCCATTCGTGGTTCGCATTCCACTTCTAGAGTATATGGGTTGTGTTGCCCCTATCCCTATGTGCCCCCATTGCATTTTACTGTGACTTTACATTGCTTGCACTGTTTTCTATTGCTATTACTGCATATTTTGGTATTGTGTACATATATCTTGTGTATATTTGCTATCCTCATACTGAGGGTACTCACTGAGATACTTCGGCATATTCTCATAAAAATAAAGTACCTTTATTTTTAGTATATCTGTGTATTGTGTTTTCTTATGATATTGGGCATATGACACTAGTGGTACTGTAGGAGCTTCACTCGTCTCCTAGTTCAGCCTAAGCTGCTCTGCTAAGCTACCTTTTCTATCAGCCTAAGCTGCTAGACACCCCTCTACACTAATAAGGGATACCTGGCCCTGGTGCAAGGTCTAAGTACCTATTGGTACCCACTACAAGCCAGGCCAGCCTCCTACATTGGTTGTGCAGCGGTGGGATAAGTACTTGCAACTACTTACCACTTTGTCATTTTGTACTTTTCATAAGAGAAAAATATACAAAGCCAGTTCAGTGTATGTACACCTAACGAAAAAGTTTTGCTTTTCTTCTCTTACTCTTTTGCTAAGTGCTGAAAAGTACCTCTAAAACTTTCAAAAAGTTCTTAAAAGTTGAAAAAAATTTTTTTCCTGTTCTTTAAAAAGTTCTGAAACTTTTTCTTTCTTTTTCTGTCCCTTAAACCCTTTCTATAATGTCTAGCACAGGTCAAACTGTTGATCTGACCAAACATGCTTATGATCACCTTAGCTGGAAAGGAGCAAGGAGTCTCTGCGTTGAAAGAGGTTTAGGGGTAGGGAAGAATCCCTCAAGAGAACTGTTAGTTAATATGCTCATTGAACAAGATAAGACCAATGTTGGCACCTCTGGTGAGAGATTAGCTGATGGTTCCCACTCTGATTCTGGGGCACCCCCAGTAAAGGATTTAGAAGGGAACCTTCCCAACCTGCCAATTAGCAGACCACCTAGGAGGGCTGCTACTGAGGCGAGTTCTCATCATAGTATAGAGATAGCTCCTTTAGGCCAGGTTGTTAGAGTGCCATCTGTTAGGGACAGGTCTCCCTCTGTTCATTCTCACCATTCTTCTGTGTCAAGGCATGCCCAACCCACCCACCCTGATGACAGAGTGTTAGAAAGAGAGCTCAATAAATTGAGAATGGAAGAATCCAGGCTGAAGCTCAAGAAGCAACAGCTGTATTTAGATAGGCAAGCATTTGATTTAGAAAAAGAAAGACAGAGGTTGGGGTTTGGACCCCATGGTGGCAGCAGCAGTATTACAGTATTACAGATAGTAATCCTGTAAAAGAGCATGATTCTAGGAATCTGCACAAGATAGTTCCCCCTTACAAGGAGGGGGGATGACATTAACAAGTGGTTTGCTGCACTTGAGAGGGCCTGTAATGTACAGGGGGTCCCTCAAAGGCAGTGGGCTGCTATCCTATGGCTATCTTTCAGTGGAAAGGGTAGGGATAGGCTCCTTACTGTTAAGGAAAGTGATGCCAATGATTTTACAGTTCTTAAGAATGCACTCCTTGATGGTTATGGCTTAACCACTGAACAGTACAGGATCAAGTTCAGAGAAACCAAAAAGGAGTCTTCACAAGACTGGGTAGACTTTGTTGACCATTCAGTGAAGGCCTTGGAGGGGTGGTTACATGGCAGTAAAGTTTCTGACTATGAAAGCCTGTATAACTTAATCCTGAGAGAGCATATTCTTAATAATTGTGTGTCTGATTTGTTACACCAGTACCTGGTAGACTCTGATCTGACCTCTCCCCAAGAATTGGGAAAGAAGGCAGACAAATGGGTCAGAACAAGGGTGAACAGAAAAGTTCATACAGGGGTGACAAGGATGGCAAGAAGAAGGATGGTAAGTCTTCTGACAAGGGTGGGGACAAATCTAAAAATGAGTCTTCATCAGGCCCACAAAAACACTCTGGTGGGGGTGGTGGACCCAAATCCTCTTCAAATCAAAATAAAGAAAAGAAACCATGGTGCTATTTCTGTAAAATAAAAGGCCATTGGACAACTGATCCCAGTTGCCCAAAGAAAAGCAGCAAGCCTCCTACCACTACAACCCCTGCTGCTACACCTCGTGCCCCTAGTAATAGCAGTGGTGGTGGGAGCAAACCTACTAATAGCCAATCCAAGGGAGTAGCTGGGCTCACTTTTGGCAATTTAGTTGGGGTTGGTCTTGTTAGGGAGACCACAGAGGCTGTGTTAGTCTCTGAGGGGACCATTGATTTGGCCACCTTGGTTGCTTGTCCCCTTAATATGGATAAGTACAAGCAACTTCCCCTAATAAATGGTGTTGAGGTTCAGGCCTACAGGGACACAGGTGCCAGTGTTACAATGGTAAGAGAGAAACTGGTCCACCCTGAACAACACCTACTTGGTCACCAGTACCAAGTGACTGATGCTCATAACAACACTCTTAGCCACCCCATGGCTGTTGTGAATCTCAACTGGGGGGGGGGGGTTACTGGTCCTAAGTTGTGGTTGCCTTAGATTTACCTGTAGACTGTCTACTAGGGAACAATTTAGAGACATCAGCTTGGGCAGAAGTGGAGTTGGAGGCTCATGCAGCAATGCAGGGCATTCCAGGGCATAATTTTGCTTTAACCAGGGCTCAGGCCAAAAAGCAAAAAGGACAGGGTGACTTGGATCCTGGAAGAATGGACCAAGTGCTCCCTAAAGCTAGGGTTAGTAAAGGTAAAACACTACATACTATCCCTCCCTCTACAGTGGATTCATCTTCTGAGGAAGAAGAATTTCCACTGTGTGCAGAACCTACACCAGAGGAGCTGGAAGCAGACACTGCTGAGCTTTTGGGTGGAGGGGGGCCTGCCAGGGAGGAGCTGAGTGTGGCACAGCAGACCTGTCCCACACTAGAGGGTCTAAGACAGCAAGCTGTCAAACAAGCAAATGGGGATGTCAGTGACTCTCACAGAGTTTACTGGGAGGACAACCTCTTGTATACTGAAGCAAGGGATCCAAAACCTGGAGCTGCCAGGAGATTGGTGATTCCTCAGCAATACAGAGAGTTCCTCCTAACTCTAGCCCACGACATTCCCTTAGCTGGACATTTAGGGCAAATGAAAACTTGGGACAGGCTTGTTCCTTTGTTTCATTGGCCTAGAATGTCAGAGGACACAAAGGAATTTTGTAAGTCCTGTGAAACCTGTCAAGCCAGTGGCAAGACAGGTGGCACCCCAAAGGCACCCCTTATTCCACTACCTGTGGTTGGGGTTCCCTTTGAAAGGGTAGGGGTTGACATAGTTGGCCCCCTTGACCCTCCTACTGCTTCAGGCAATAGGTTTATCTTGGTGGTAGTGGACCATGCCACCAGATATCCTGAAGCAATTCCTCTAAGGACCACTACAGCTCCTGCAGTGGCAAAGGCCCTCCTGGTAATCTTTTCCAGGGTGGGCTTCCCAAAAGAGGTGGTATCAGACAGTGTAGGAGGCTGGACTCGCTTGTAGTGAGTACCAAGGGGTACTTACACCTTGCACCAGGCCCAGTTATCCCTTATTAGTGTATAGGGTGTCTAGCAGCATAGGCTGATGGATAATGGTAGCTTAGCAGAGCAGCTTAGGCTGAACTAGGAGACGAGTGAAGCTCCTACAGTACCACTAGTGTCACTTGCACAATATCATAAGAAAACACAATACACAGATATACAAAAAATAAAGGTACTTTATTTTTATGACAATATGCCAAAGTATCTCAGAGTGTACCCTAAGTATGAGGATGGCAAATATACACAAGATATATGTACACAATACCAAAAATATGCAGTATAGTCTTAGAAAACAGTGCAAACAATGTATAGTTACAATAGGATGCAATGGGGACACATAGGGATAGGGGCAACACAAATCATATACTCCAAAAGTGGAATGCGAACCACGAATGGACCCCAAACCTATGTGACCTTGTAGAGGGTCGCTGGGACTATTAGAAAATAGTGAGGGTTAGAAAAATAGCCCACCCCAAGACCCTGAAAAGTGAGTTCAAAGTGCACTAAAGTTCCCCGAAGGACATGGAAGTCGTGATAGGGGAATTCTGCAGGAAAGACACAAACCAGCAATGCAACAATGATGGATTTCCAGTCGAGGGTACCTGTGGAACAAGTGGACCAAGTCAAAAAGTCACAAGCAAGTCGGAGATGGGCAGAAGCCCAGGAAATGCCAGCTGTGGGTGCAAAGAAGCTGCTACTGGACAGTAGAAGCTGAGGATTCTGCAGGAACGACAAGAGCTAGAGACTTCCCCTTTGGAGGATGGATCCCCCATGCTGTGGAGAGTCGCGCCGAAGTGTTTTCCAGCCGAAAGAACGCCAACAAGCCTTGCAAGCTGCAAATCATGCGGTTAAGGTTTTTGGATGCTGCTGTGGCCCAAGAGGGACCAGGATGTCGCCAATTGCGTCTGGGAACAGAGGGATCATCGAGCAAGAAAAAGAGCCCTCTCAGAGCAGGCAGCACCTGTAGAAGTGCCGGAACAGGCACTACGAAGTAGAGTGAAATGGTGCTCACCTGAAGTTGCACAAAGGAGTCCCACGTCACCGGAGACCAACTTAGAAAGTCGTGCAATGCGGGTTAGAGTGCCATGGACCCAGGCTTGGCTGTGCACAAAGGATTTCCGCCGGAAGTGTACAGAGGCCGTAGTAGCTGCAAAAGTCGCGGTTCCCAGCAATGCAGTCTGGCGTAGGGAGGCAAGGACTTACCTCCACCAAACTTGGACTGAAGAGTCACTGGACTGTGGGAGTAACTTGGACACAGTTGCTGGATTCAAGGGACCTCGCTCGTCATGCTGAGAGGAGACCCAGGGGACCGGTGATGCAGTTCTTTGGTGCCTGCGGTAGCAGGGGGACGATTCCGTCGACCCACAGGAGATTTCTTCGGAGCTTCTAGTGCAGAGAGGAGGCAGACTACCCCCACAGCATGCACCACCAGGAAAACAGTCGAGAAGGCGGCAGGATCAGCGTTACAGAGTTGCAGTAGTCGTCTTTGCTACTTTGTTGCAGTTTTGCAGGCTTCCAGCGCGGTCAGCAGTCGATTCCTTGGCAGAAGGTGAAGAGAGAGATGCAGAGGAACTCTGATGAGCTCTTGCATTCGTTATCTAAAGACATCCCCAAAGCAGAGACCCTAAATAGCCAGAAAAGAGGGTTTGGCTACTTAGGAGAGAGGATAGGCTAGCAAAACCTGAAGGAGCCTATCAGAAGGAGTCTCTGACGTCACCTGCTGGCCCTGGCCACTCAGAGCAGTCCAGTGTGCCAGCAGCACCTCTGTTTCCAAGATGGCAGAGGTCTGGAGCACACTGGAGGAGCTCTGGGCACCTCCCAGGGGAGGAGCAGGTCAGGGGAGTGGTCACTCCCCTTTCCTTTGTCCAGTTTCGCGCCAGAGCAGGGCTGAGGTTTCCCTGAACCGGTGTAGACTGGCTTATGCAGAAATGGGCACCATCTGTGCCCATGAAAACATTTCCAGAGGCTGGGGAAGGCTACTCCTACCCTGCCTTCACACTATTTTCCAAAGGGAGAGGGTGTAACACCCTCTCTCAGAGGAAGTCCTTTGTTCTGCCATCCTGGGACAAGCCTGGCTGGACCCCAGGAGGGCAGAAACCTGTCTGAGGGGTTGGCAGCAGCAGCAGCTGCAGTGAAACCCCTGAAAAAGGCAGTTTGGCAGTACCAGGGTCTGTGCTACAGACCACTGGGATCATGGGATTGTGCCAACTATGCCAGGATGGCATAGATGGGGCAATTCCATGATCATAGACATGTTACATGGCCATATTCGGAGTTACCATTGTGAAGCTACATATAGGTAGTGACCTATATGTAGTGCACGCGTGTAATGGTGTTCGCACTCACAATGTCCGGGGAATTTGCCCTGAACAATGTGGGGGCACCTTGGCTAGTGCCAGGGTGCCCTCACACTAAGTAACTTTGCACCTAACCTTTACCAGGTAAAGGTTAGACTTATAGGTGACGTATAAGTTACTTAAGTGCAGTGGTAAATGGCTGTGAAATAACGTGGACGTTATTTCACTCAGGCTGCAGTAGCAGGCCTGTGTAAGAATTGTCAGAGCTCCCTATGGGTGGCAAAAGAAATGCTGCAGCCCATAGGGATCTCCTGGAACCCCAATACCCTGGGTACCTCAGTACCATATACTAGGGAATTATAAGGGTGTTCCAGTAAGCCAATGTAAATTGGTAAAATTGGTCACTAGCCTGTTAGTGACAATTTGAAAGAAATGAGAGAGCATAACCACTGAGTTTGTGGATAGCAGAGCCTCAGTGAGACAGTTAGTCATAACACAGGTAACACAGTCAGGCACACTTATGAGCACTGGGGCCCTGGCTGGCAGGGTCCCAGTGACACATACAACTAAAACAACATATATACAGTGAAAAAATTGGGGTAACATGCGAGGCAAGATGGTACTTTCCTACACAACCCCCCCCCAAACGAAGGACAATAAGACTAGTCATTCCCTGATGGGTCTTCATTGTCTAAGTGGAAATATCTGGAGAGTCCATCTGCATTGGAGTAGCTACTCCCAGGTCTATGTTCCACTGTATAGTCCATTCCCTGTAGGGATATGGACCACCTCAACAATTTAGGATTTTCACCTTTCATTTGTTTTAGCCAAAGTAGAGGTTTGTGGTCTGTCTGAACAAAGAAGTGAGTGCCAAACAGGTATGGCCTCAACTTCTTCAGTGCCCAGACCACAGCAAAGTGGCAGACAAACGGTTTTCTCTAGGGGTCAACCTCCTACTAATAAAAGCAACAGGTTGATCCTGGCCCTCAGAATTAAGTTGTGATAGGACTGCCCCTACTCCTAATTCAGATGCATCAGTTTGGATATAGAATTTTTTAGAGTAACAAGGGCTTTTCAGGACAGGTGCAGAGCACATGGCCTGCTTCAGCTCCTCAAAAGCTTTCTGACAGTTTGCTGTCCATAATACCTTTTTAGGCATTTTCTTGGATGTGAGGTCATTAAGAGGGGCTGCAATGGCGCCATAGTTCTTAATGAACCTCCTGTAGTACCCAGTGAGGCCTAAGAAGGCTCTCACCTGAGTTTGAGTGGTAGGGGGAACCCAATGAATAATTGTTTGGATTTTCCCCTGAAGTGGTGCAATCTGTTCCCCACCAACAAGGTGTCCCAGATAAAGCACCTTTCCCTGCCCTATCTGGCACTTTGAAGCCTTGATAGTGGGGCCTGCCTTTGCAGGGCCTCTAAAACTTTCCATAGGTGGACCAGGTGATCATTGCAACTGGAGCTAAAGACAGCTATATCGTCCAAATATGCTGCACTGAAAGCTTCCAGCCCTTGCAGGACTGTGTTCACCAACCTCTGAAAAGTGGCAGGTGCATTTTTCAATCCAAAAGGCATTACTGTGAATTGGTAATGGCCTCCAATGGTTGAAAATGCAGTTTTAGGTTTAGCATCTTCTGATAATTTGATCTGCCAATACCCTGCAGTCAAATCAAAAGTGCTTAGATACTTGGCAGATGCCAGTGTATCTATGAGCTCATCTGCCCTGGGTATAGGGTGAGCATCAGTTTTGGTTACCTGGTTGAGACCTCTGTAGTCTACACAAAACCGCATTTCCTTCTTTCCATCTTTGGAATGGGGTTTTGGTACAAGTAGCACGGGAGAAGCCCATGGACTTTCAGAGTGCTCAACCACTCCCAGTTCTAACATTTTCTGCACCTCTTGCTTTATGCAGTCTCTGACATGGTCAGGCTGCCTATAGATCTTACTTTTGACAGGCAAGCTGTCTCCAGTATCTATAGTGTGCTCACACCAAGAAGTGGTACCTGGCACAGTAGAGAAGAGTTCAGAAAACTGACCCAGGAGATTAATGCAGTGATCTTTCTGCTAAGCAGTAAGACAATTTGCCAGTACAACACCTTCCACTAGAGCATCTTGTTCTGTGGAAGAGAAGAGATCAGGTAGAGGATCACTGTCTTCTTCCTTTCCCTCATCAGTTGCCATGAGCAGGGTGAGATCAGCCCTGTCATAGTAGGGTATCAGGCGATTGACATGGAGCACCCTAAGGGGACTCCTGGCAGTGCCTAAGTCAACTAAGTAGGTGACTTCACCCTTTTTCTCAACAATTGTGTGGGGTCCACTCCATTTATCTTGGAGTGCTCTTGGGGCCACAGGCTCCAAGACCCACACTTTCTGCCCTGGTTGGTACTGAACCAAAACAGCCTTCTGGTCATGCCATTGCTTCTGGAGCTCTTGGGTGGCCTTAAGGTTTTTACTGGCCTTTTTCATGTACTCAGCCATCCTTGATCTGAGGCCAAGTACATATTCCACAATATCTTGCTTTGGAGCTTTTAAAGGTTGTTCCCAACCCTCCTTGACAAGTGTTAGTGGATCTCTCACAGGGTGTCTAAAAAGAAGTTCAAAGGGGCTGAAGCCCACTCCTTTATGGGTACCTCCCTGTAAGCAAAAAGGAGGCATGGTAGAAGGATATCCCATCTCCTGCGGAGTTTTTCAGGGAGTCCCATAATCATGCCTTTGAGAGTTTTGTTAAATCTCTCCACCAGTCCATTTGTTTGTGGATGATAGGGTGTGGTGAACTTGTATGTCACACCACACTCCTTCCACATGGCCTTTAAGTATGCAGACATGAAATTGCTTCCTCTGTCTGAAACTACCTCTTTTGGGAAGCCCACCCTGGAAAATATTCCCAGGAGGGCCTTTGCCACTGCAGGAGCTGTAGTGGTCCTTAGAGGAATTGCTTCAGGATATCTGGTGGCATGGTCTACTACCACCAAGATAAACCTATTGCCTGAAGCAGTAGGAGGGTCAAGGGGGCCAACTATGTCAACCCCTACCCTTTCAAAGGGAACCCCAACCACAGGCAGTGGAATAAGGGGTGCCTTTGGAGTGCCACCTGTCTTGCCACTGGCTTGACAGGTTTCACAGGACTTACAAAAATCTTTTGTGTCCTCTGACATTCTAGGCCAATGAAACAAGGGAACAAGCCTGTCCCACGTTTTAATTTGCCCCAAATGTCCAGCAAGGGGAATGTCGTGAGCAAGAGTTAGAAGGAGCTTTCTGTACTCCTGAGGAATCATTAATCTCCTGGCAGCTCCAGGTTTTGGATCCCTTGCTTCAGTGTACAAGAGGTTGTCCTCCCAGTAAACTCTGTGAGAGTCACTGACATCCCCATTTGCTTGTTTGACAGCTTGCTGTCTTAGACCCTCTAGTGTGGGACAGGTCTGCTGTGCCACACTCAGCTCCTCCCTGGCAGGCCCCCCTTCACCCAAAAGCTCAGCAGTGTCTGCTTCCAGCTCCTCTGGTGTAGGTTCTGCACAGGGTGGAAATTCTTCTTCCTCAGAACAAGAATCCACTGTAGAGGGAGGGATAGTAGGTAGTGCTTTACTTCTACTAGCCCTAGCTTTAAGGAGCACTTGGTCCACTGTTCCAGGATCCAAGTTTCCCTGTCTTTTTTGCTTTTTGGCCTGAGCCCTTGTCAAAACATAAATATGCCCTGGAATGCCCAGCATTGCTGCATGAGCCTCCAACTCCACTTCTGCCCAAGCTGATGTCTCTAAATCATTCCCTAATAGACAGTCTACAGGTAAATCTGAGGCAACCACAACTTTCTTTGGGCCAGTAACCCCCCCCCCAGTTGAGATTTACAACAGCCATGGGGTGGCTAAGGGTGTTGTTGTGAGCATCGGTTACTTGGTACTGGTGACCAAGTAGGTGTTGTTCAGTGTGGACCAGTTTCTCTATCACCATTGTGACACTGGCACCTGTGTCCCTGTAGGCCTGAACCTCAACACCATTTATTAGGGGTAGTTGCTTGTACTTATCCATGTTAAGGGGACAAGCAACCAAGGTGGCTAAATCAATAGCCCCCTCAGAGACTAACACAGCCTCTGTGGTCTCCCTAATCAGACCAACCCCAACTAAGTTACCAAAGGTGAGCCCAGCTACTCCCTTAGATTGGCTATTAGTAGGTTTGCTCCCACCACCACTGCTATTAGTAGTGACACTAGGTGTAGCAGTAGGGGTTATAGTGGTAGGAGGCTTGGTGCTTTTCTTTGGACAACTGGGATCTGTTGTCCAATGGCCTTTTATTTTACATAAATACCACCATGGTTTCTTTTCTTTGTTTTGATTGGAAGAGGATTTGGACCCACCACCCCCACCAGAGTGTTTTTGTGGGCCTGATGAAGACTCATTTTTTGATTTGTCCCCACCCTTGTCAGAAGACTTACCATCCTTCTTCTTATTGCCATCTTTGTCACCCCCTGTATGAACTTTTCTGTTCACCCTTGTTCTGACCCATTTGTCTGCCTTCTTTCCCAATTCTTGGGGAGAGGTCAGATCAGAGTCCACCAAGTACTGGTGCAACAAATCAGACACACAATTATTAAGGATATGCTCTCTCAGGATCAAGTTATACAGGCTGTCATAATCAGTAACTTTACTGCCATGTAACCACCCCTCCAAGGCCTTCACTGAATGGTCAATGAAATCAACCCAGTCTTGTGAAGACTCCTTTTTGGTCTCTCTGAACTTTATCATGTATTGTTCAGTGGTTAAGCCATAACCATCCAGGAGTGCATTCTTAAGAACTTTGTAATCATTGGCTTCATTTTCTTTTACAGTAAGGAGCCTATCCCTACCTTTTCCACTAAATGATAGCCATAGGATAGCAGCCCACTGCCTTTGAGGGACATCCTGTACAGCACAGGCCCTCTCAAGTGCAGCAAACCACTTGTTAATGTCATCCCCCTCCTTATAAGGGGGAACTATCTTGTGCAGATTCCTGGAATCATGCTCTTTTGCAGGATGACTATGGGGAATACTGCTGCTGCCACCATGGGTTTCTAAACCCAACTTCTGTCTTTCCTTCTCTACTTCTAAGGTCTGTCTATCCAAATCCAGCTGTTGCTTCTTGAGCTTCAGTCTGGTTTGTTCCACTCTCAATCTATTGAGCTCCCTTTCTAACATTCTGTCATCAGGGTGGGTGGGAGGGACATGCCTTGAAACAGAAGTATGGTGAGAATGGACAGAAGGAGACCTGTCCCTTACAGAAGGCACCCTAACAGCTTGGTTAACAGAAACATCACTTCTACTGTGGTGAGAAGGAATACTCTTGCTATGATGTGAGACAACACCATCTGTATGGTGTGACTCTACATCAGTACCAACTATGCTAGACTGTCTAGTAATGGGCAGGCTAGGAAGTTTCTTTCCTGAATCTTTTCCTAGGGGAGTCCCTGGAACAGATTGGGAACCATTAGCTACTTTTTCAACAGATGGGGCCCTTCTGGCCTTATCTTGTTCTCTAAGCATGTTAAGCAACAATTCCAAAGAAGGATTCTTCCCTACTGTAGGAAAGTACCATCTTGCCTGGCATGTTACCCCCATTTTTCACTGTATATATGTTGTTTTAGTTGTATGTGTCACTGGGACCCTGGTAACCCAGGGCCCCAGTGCTCATAAGTGTGCCTGTATGTGTTACCTGTGTAGTGACTAACTGTCTCACTGAGGCTCTGCTAATCAGAACCTCAGTGGTTATGCTCTCTCATTTCTTTCCAAATTGTCACTGACAGGCTAGTGACCATTTTTTCCAATTTACATTGGCTTACTGGAACACCCTTATAATCCCCTAGTATATGGTACTGAGGTACCCAGGGTATTGGGGTTCCAGGAGATCCCTATGGGCTGCAGCATGTCTTTTGCCACCCATAGGGAGCTCTGACAATTCTTACACAGGCCTGCCACTGCAGCCTGAGTGAAATAACGTCCACGTTATTTCACAGCCATTTTACACTGCACTTAAGTAACTTATAAGTCACCTATATGTCTAACCTTTACCTGGTAAAGGTTAGGTGCAAAGTTACTTAGTGTGAGGGCACCCTGGCACTAGCCAAGGTGCCCCCACATTGTTCAGAGCCAATTCACTGAACTTTGTGAGTGCGGGGACACCATTACACGCGTGCACTACATATAGGTCACTACCTATATGTAGCTTCACCATGGTAACTCCGAATATGGCCATGTAACATGTCTATGATCATGGAATTGCCCCCTCTATGCCATCCTGGCATTGTTGGTACAATTCCATAATCCCAGTGGTCTGTAGCACAGACCCTGGTACTGCCACACTGCCCTTCCTGGGGTTTCTCTGCAGCTGCTGCTGCTGCCAACCCCTCAGACAGGCATCTGCCCTCCTGGGGTCCAGCCAGGCCTGGCCCAGGATGGCAGAACAAAGAACTTCCTCTGAGAGAGGGTGTGACACCCTCTCCCTTTGGAAAATGGTGTGAAGGCAGGGGAGGAGTAGCCTCCCCCAGCCTCTGGAAATGCTTTGTTGGGCACAGAGGTGCCCAATTCTGCATAAGCCAGTCTACACCGGTTCAGGGACCCCTTAGCCCCTGCTCTGGCGCGAAACTGGACAAAGGAAAGGGGAGTGACCACTCCCCTGACCTGCACCTCCCCTGGGAGGTGTCCAGAGCTCCTCCAGTGTGCTCCAGACCTCTGCCATCTTGGAAACAGAGGTGCTGCTGGCACACTGGACTGCTCTGAGTGGCCAGTGCCACCAGGTGACGTCAGAGACTCCTTGTGATAGGCTCCTTCAGGTGTTAGTAGCCTTTCCTCTCTCCTAGGTAGCCAAACCCTCTTTTCTGGCTATTTAGGGTCTCTGTCTCTGGGGAAACTTCAGATAACGAATGCATGAGCTCAGCCGAGTTCCTCTGCATCTCCCTCTTCACCTTCTGATAAGGAATCGACCGCTGACCGCGCTGGAAGCCTGCAAACCTGCAACATAGTAGCAAAGACGACTACTGCAACTCTGTAACGCTGATCCTGCCGCCTTCTCGACTGTTTTCCTGCTTGTGCATGCTGTGGGGGTAGCCTGCCTCCTCTCTGCACCAGAAGCTCCGAAGAAATCTCCCGTGGGTCGACGGAATCTTCCCCCTGCAACCGCAGGCACCAAAAAGCTGCATCTCCGGTCCCTTGGGTCTCCTCTCAGCACGACGAGCGAGGTCCCTCGAATCCAGCGACACCGTCCAAGTGACCCCCACAGTCCAGTGACTCTTCAGCCCAAGTTTGGTGGAGGTAAGTCCTTGCCTCACCTCGCTGGGCTGCATTGCTGGGAACCGCGACTTTGCAAGCTTCTCCGGCCCCTGTGCACTTCCGGCGGAAATCCTTCGTGCACAGCCAAGCCTGGGTCC
Organism: Pleurodeles waltl; assembly: GCF_031143425.1. Taxonomy (NCBI): domain Eukaryota; kingdom Metazoa; phylum Chordata; class Amphibia; order Caudata; family Salamandridae; genus Pleurodeles; species Pleurodeles waltl. Next base: position 1,192,022,177 of record NC_090439.1, read on the forward strand.
ACGGCACTCTAACCTGCATTGCACGACTTTCTAAGTTGGTCTCCGGCGACGTGGGACTCCTTTGTGCAACTTCGGCGAGCACCGTTTCACGCATCCTCGTAGTGCCTGTTTCTGGCACTTCTCCGGGTGCTACCTGCTTCAGTGAGGGCTCCTTGTCTTGCTCGACGTCCCCTCTCTCTGCAGGTCCAATTTGCGACCTCCTGGTCCCTCCTGGGCCCCAGCAGCGTCCAAAAACGCCAAACGCACGATTTGCGTGTAGCAAGGCTTGTTGGCGTCCATCCGGCGGGAAAACACTTCTGCACGACTCTCCAAGGCGTGGGGGATCCATCCTCCAAAGGGGAAGTCTCTAGCCCTTGTCGTTCCTGCAGTATTCACAGTTCTTCAGCCTAGTAAGAGCTTCTTTGCACCAACCGCTGGCATTTCTTGGGCATCTGCCCATCTCCGAGCTGCTTGTGACTTTTGGACTTGGTCCCCTTGTTCCACAGGTACCTTCAGACAGGAATCCATCGTTGTTGCATTGCTGATTTGTGTTTTCCTTGCATTCTCCCTCTAACACGACTATTTTGTCCTTAGGGGAACTTTGGTGCACTTTGCACTCACTTTTCAGGGTCTTGGGGTGGGTTATTTTGCTAACTCTCACTATTTTCTAATAGTCCCAGCGACCCTCTACAAGGTCACATAGGTTTGGGGTCCATTCGTGGTTCACATTCCACTTTTGGAGTATATGGTTTGTGTTGCCCCTATCCCTATGTTTCCCCATTGCATCCTATTGTAATTATACATTGTTTGCACTGTTTTCTAAGACTATACTGCATATTTTTGCTATTGTGTATATATATCTTGTGTATATTTCCTATCCTCTTACTGAGGGTACACTCTAAGATACTTTGGCATATTGTCATAAAAATAAAGTACCTTTATTTTTAGTATAACTGTGTATTGTGTTTTCTTATTATATTGTGCATATGACACTAAGTGGTACTGTAGTAGCTTCACACGTCTCCTAGTTCAGCCTGAGCTGCTTTGCTAAGCTACCATTATCTATCAGCCTAAGCTGCTAGACACCCTATACACTAATAAGGGATAACTGGGCCTGGTGCAAGGTGCAAGTACCCCTTGGTACTCACTACAAACCAGTCCAGCCTCCTACACCTACACTCAAACCTCTTTCTACACAGAGATTCCTTGCTCCTTTCCAGCTAAGGTGATCATATGCAAGTTTGGACAGATCAACATTTTGGCCTGTGCCAGACATTTTAGAAAGAGTTTAAGTGAACGAAAAAGTGAAGAAAACGTTTTTCAGAACTTTTGGAAAGACAGAAAAAAACTTTTAAAACTTTTTAAGAACTTTTAGAAAGTTTGGAAGTACTTTTCAGCACTTAGAAAAGAGTGAAAGAGGAAATGCAAATCTTTTTAGCTATGTGTACACACACTGAACTTGTTTTGTATATTTTTCTCTTATGAAAAGTACAATGACAAGAGTGGTAAGTAGTCTCAAAGCACGTATCCCACCTCTGCAGAACCAATGTAGGAGGCTGGACTGGCTTGTAGTGAGTACCAAGGGGTACTTACACCTTGCACCAGGCCCAGTTATCCCTTATTAGTGCATAGGGTGTCTAGCAGCATAGGCTGATAGATAATGGTAGCTTAGCAGAGCAGCTTAGGCTGAACTAGGAGACGAGTGAAGCTACTACAGTACCACTAGTGTCACTTGCACAATATCATAAGAAAACACAATACACAGATATACTAAAAATAAAGGTACTTTATTTTTATGACAATATGCCAAAGTATCTCAGAGTGTACCCTCAGTATGAGGATAGCAAATATACACGAGATACATGTACACAATACCAAAAATATGCAGTATAGTCTTAGAAAACAGTGCAAACAATGTATAGTTACAATAGGATGCAATGGGGACACATAGGGATAGGGGCAACACAAACCATATACTCCAAACGTGGAATGCGAACCACAAATGGACCCCAAACCTATGTGACCTTGTAGAGGGTCGCTGGGACTATTAGAAAATAGTGAGGGTTAGAAAAATAGCCCACCCCAAGACCCTGAAAAGTGAGTGCAAAGTGCACTAAAGTTCCCCAAAGGACATAGAAGTCGTGATAGGGGAATTCTGCAGGAAAGACACAAACCAGCAATGCAACAATGATGGATTTCCAGTCAAGGGTACCTGTGGAACAAGGGGACCAAGTCCCAAAGTCACAAGCAAGTCGGAGATGGGCAGATGCCCAGGAAATGCCAGCTGTGGGTGCAAAGAAGCTGCTACTGGACAGTAGAAGCTGAGGATTCTGCAAGAACGACAAAGGCTAGAGACTTCCCCTTTGTAGGATGAATCTCACACGCCGTGCAGAGTCGTGCATAAGTCTTTTCCCGCCGAAAGACCACCAACAACCCTTGCTAGCTGCAAATCGTGCGGTTAGGGTTTTTGGATGCTGCTGTAGCCCAGGAGGGACCAGGATGTCGGCAATTGTGTCTGGGGACAGAGGGGGCGTCGAGCAAAACAAGGAGCCCTCTCAGAAGCAGGCAGCACCCGCAGAAGTAGCTGCAAAAGTCGCAGTTCCCAGCAATGCAGTCTGGCGTGGGGAAGCAAGGACTTACCTCCACCAAACTTGGACTGAAGAGTCACTGGACTGTGGGAGTCACTTGGACACAGTTGCTGGATTCAAGGGACCACGCTCATCATGCTGAGAGGAGAACCAGGGGACCAGTGATGCAGTTCTTTGGTGCCTGCGGTAGCAGGGGGACGATTCCGTCGACCCACGTCGACCCACGCGAGATTTCTTCGGAGCTTCTAGTGCAGAGAGGAGGCAGACTACCCCCACAGCATGCACCACCAGGAAAACAGTCGAGAAGGCGGCAGGATCAGTGTTACAGAGTTGCACTAGTCGTCTTTGCTACTTTGTTGCAGTTTTGCAGGCTTCCAGCGCGGTCAGCAGTCGATTCCTTGGCAGAAGGTGAAGAGAGAGATGCAGAGGAACTCTGATGAGCTCTTGCATTCGTTATCTAAAGAAATCCCCAAAGCAGAGACCCTAAATAGCCAGAAAAGAGGGTTTGGCTACTTAGGAGAGAGGATAGGCTAGCAACACCTGAAGGAGCCTATCAGAAGGAGTCTCTGACATCACCTGCTGGCCCTGGCCACTCAGAGCAGTCCAGTGTGCCAGCAGCACCTCTGTTTCCAAGATCGCAGAGGTCTGGAGCACACTGGAGGAGCTCTGGGCACCTCCCAGGGGAGGTGCAGGTCAGGGGAGTGGTCACTTCCCTTTCCTTTGTCCAGTTTCGCGCCAGAGCAGGGCTGAGGGGTCCCTGAACCGGTGTAGACTGGCTTATGCAGAAATGGGCACCATCTGTGCCCATGAAAGCATTTCCAGAGGCTGTGGGAGGCTACTCCTACCCTGCCTTCACACCATTTTCCAAAGGGAGAGGGTGTAACACCCTCTCTCAGAGGAAGTCCTTTGTTCTGCCATCCTGGGACAAGCCTGGCTGGACCCCAGGAGGGCAGAAACCTGTCTGAGGGGTTGGCAGCAGCAGCAGCTGCAGTGAAACCCCTGAAAAAGCAGTTTGGCAGTACCAGGGTCTGTGCTACAGACCACTGGGATCATGGGATTGTGCCAACTATGCCAGGATGGCATAGAGGGGGCAATTTCATGATCATAGACATGTAACATGGCCATATTCGGAGTTACCATTGTGAAGCTACATATAGGTAGTGACCTATATGTAGTGCACGCGTTTAATGGTGTCCCCGCACTCACAAAGTCCGGGGAAGTTGCCCTGAACAATGTGGGGGCACCTTGGCTAGTGCCAGGGTGCCCTCACACTAAGTAACTTTGCACCTAACCTTTACCAGGTAAAGGTTAGACATATAGGTGACTTATAAGTTACTTAAGTGCAGTGGTAAATGGCTGTGAAATAACGTGGACGTTATTTCACTCAGGCTGCAGTGGCAGGCCTGTGTAGGAATTGTCAGAGCTCCCTATGAGTGGCAAAAGAAATGCTGCAGCCCATAGGGATCTCCGGGAACCCCAATACCCTGGGTACCTCAGTACCATATACTAGGGAATTATAAAGGTGTTCCAGTAAGCCAATGTAAATTGGTAAAATTGGTCACTAGCCTGTTAGTGACAATTTGAAAGAAATGAGAGAGCATAACCACTGAAAGAAATGAGAGAGCATAACCACTGAGGCCACCGGTCCTCTGGGTCCCCTCTCAGCACGACGAGCGTGGTCCCTGGAACTCAGCAACTCTGTCCAAGTGACTCCCACAGTCCAGTGACTCTTCAGTCCAAGTTTGGTGGAGGTAAGTCCTTGCCTCCCCATGCTAGACTGCATTGCTGGGTACCAAGTGATTTGCAGCTGCTCCAGCTCCTGTGCACTCTTCCAGGATTTCCTTTGTGCACAGCCTTAGCCTGGGTCCCCGACACTATGACCTGCAGTGCACGACCTCCTGAGTTGTCCTCCGGCGTCGTGGGACCTTCCTTTGTGACTTCGGGTGAGCTCCGGTTCACTCCACTTTGTAGTGCATGTTCCGGCACTTCTGCGGGTGCTGCTTACTTCTGAGTGGGCTCCTTCTCTTGCTGGTCACCCCCTCTGTCTCCTCACGCAATTGGTGACATCCTGGTCCCTCCTGGGCCACAGCAGCATCCAAAAACACTAACCATGACCCTTGCAGCTAGCAAGGCTTGTTTGTGGTTTTTCTGCACGGAAGCACCTCTGCAAGTTTCTTCACAACATGCGACATCCATCCTCCAAAGGGGAAGTTCCTAGTCCTCTTCGTTCTTGCAGAATTCACAGCTTCTACCCTCTGGTGGCAGCTTCTTTGCACCCACAGCTGGCATTTCCTGGGCATCTGCCCACTCCAGACTTGATCGTGACTTTTGGACTTGGTCCTCTTGTTCCACAGGTAGTCTCGTCCGGAAATCCATCGTTGTTGCATTGCTGGGTTTGGGCTTCCTTGCAGAATTCCCCTATCACGCCTTCTGTGTTTTCTGGGGAACTTAGGTGCACTTTGCACCCACTTTTCAGGGTCTTGGGGTGGGCTATTTTTCTAACCCTCACTGTTTTCTTACAGTCCCAGCGACCCTCTACAAGGTCACATAGGTTTGGGGTCCATTCGTGGTTTGCATTCCACTTCTAGAGTATATGGTTTGTGTTGCCCCTGTACCTATGTGCTCTCATTGCAATCTATTGTGACTGTACATTGCTTGCATTGCTTTCTATTGCTATTACTGCATATTTTTGGTATTGTGTACATATATCTTGTGTATATTTGCTATCTTCATACGGAGGGTACTCACTGAGATACTTTTGGCATATTGTCATAAACATAAAGTACCTTTATTTTTAGTATATCTGTGTATTGTGTTTTCTTATGATATTGTGCATATGACACCAGTGGTATAGTAGGAGCTTCACACGTCTCCTAGTTCAGCCTAAGCTGCTCTGCTAAGCTACCTTTTCTATCAGCCTAAGCTGCTAGACACCCCTCTACGCTAATAAGGGTTACCTGGACCTGGTGCAAGGTGTAAGTACCCCTTGGTACCCACTGCAAGCCAGGCCAGCCTCCTACATCTGTCTCCTCAGTTCACTCCTTCCTCTGTCTCACAGTTCACTTCTTCTTGTGTCTCCCAGGTCACCCCTTCTTCTGTCTCACAGTTCACCCCTTCCTCTGTCTCCCCACTTCATCCCTTCCTCTGTATCACAGCTCACTCCTTCCTCTGTCTCCTCAGTTCACTCCTTCCTCTCTCTTCCAGTTCACCCCTTCCTCTCTCGCCTCAGTTCACTCTTTTCTGTTGATCCCAGTTCACCCCTTCCTCTGTCTCCCCGGTCACACCTTCTTCTGTCTCCCAGCTCAACCCTTCCACTGTCTCCCAGTTCACTCCTTCCTGTGTCTCACAGTTCACTCCTTCCTCTGTCTCCCAGTTCATCCCTTCCCCTGTCTCCCAGTACATCCCTTCCTCTGTCTCCCAGTTCATCCCTTCCTCTGTCTCACAGTTCACTCCTTTCCCTGTCTCACAGTTAACTCCTTCCTCTGTCTCACAGTTCACTCCTTCCTCTGTCTCCTCAGTTCATCCCTTCATCTATCTCCCCGTTCACCCCTTCCTCTGTCTCCAAGTTCACACCTTCCTCAGTCTCCCAGTTCACTCCTTCCTTCTTTCTCTCAGTTCACTCCTTCCTCTGTCTCCTCAACTCACCCCTTCCTCTGTCTCTCAGTTCACTCCTTCCTCTGTCTCTCAGTTCACTCCTTCCTCTGTCTCACAGCTCACTCCTTCCTCTGTCTCCTCAGCTCACCCCTTCCTCTGTCTCCCAGTTCATCCCTTCCTCTGTCTCCCAGTTCATCCCTTCCTCCGTCTCACAGTTCATTCGTTCCCCTGTCTCACAGTTCACTCCTTCCCCTGTCTCACAGTTCACTCCTTTCTCTGTCTCCTTAGTTCATCCCTTCACCTATCTCCCCGTTCACCCCTTCCTCTGTCTCCCAGTTCATTCCTTCCTCTGTCTCCCAGTTCATCCCTTCCTCCGTCTCACAGTGCATTCCTTCCCCTGTCTCGCAGTTCACTCCTTCCCCTGTCACACTGTTCACTCCTTTCTCTGTCTCCTCAGTTCATCCCTTCATCTATCTCCCCGTTCACCCCTTCCTCTGTCTCCCAGTTCATCCCTTCCTCTGTCTCACAGTTCATTCCTTCCTCTGTCTCACAGTTCACTCCTTCCCCTGTCTCACAGTTCACTATTTTCTCTGTCTCCTCAGTTCCTCCCTTCATCTATCTCCCCGTTCATCCCTTCCTCTGTCTCCCAGTTCATCCCTTCCTCGGTCTCACAGTTCACTCCTTCCTCCGTCTCACAGTTCACTCCTTCCTGTGTCTCACAGCTCACTCCTTCCTCTGTCTCCTCGGTTCACCCCTTCCTCTGTCTCACAGTTCACCCTTTCCTCTGTCTCACAGTTCACCCCTTCCTCTGTCTCACAGTTCACTCCTTCCTCTGTCTCCTCAGTTCACTCCTTCCTCTGTCTCCCAGTTCACCCCTTCCTCTGTCTTCCAGTTCATCCCTTCCTCCGTCTCACAGTTCATTCCTTCCTCTGTCTCACAGTTCACTCCTTCTCCTGTCTCACAGTTCACTCCTTTCTCTGTCTCCTCAGTTCATCCCTTCATCTATCTCCCCGTTCATCCCTTCCTCTGTCTTCCAGTTCATCCCTTCCTTGGTCTCACAGTTCACTCCTTCCTCTGTCTCACAGTTCACTCCTTCCTGTGTCTCACAGCTCACTCCTTCCTCTGTCTCCTCGGCTCACCCCTTCTTCTGTCTCACAGTTCACCCTTTCCTCTGTCTCACAGTTCACCCCTTCCTCTGTCTCCCAGTTCACCCCTTCCTCTGTCTCACAGTTCACTCCTTCCTCTGTCTCCCAGTTCATCCCTTCCTCTGTCTCACAGTTCACTATATCCTGTGTCTCACAGTTCACTCCTTCCTTTGTCTCCTCAGTTCACTCCTTCCTCTGTCTTCCAGTTCACCCCTTCCTCTGTCTCCCAGCTCACCCCTTCCTCTGTCTCACAGTTCACCCCTTCCTCTGTCCCCCCCAGTTCATCCCTTCCTCTGTCTCACAGCTCACACCTTCCTCTGCCTCCCAGTTCACTCTTTCCTCTGTTTCACAGCTCACACCTTCCTCTGTCTCCCAGTTCACTCCTTCCTCTGTCTCACAGTTCACACCCTTACTCTGCCCCCCAGTTCATCCCTTCCTCTGTCTCACAGCTCACACCTTCCTCTGCCTCCCAGTTCACTCCTTCCTCTGTCTCACAGTTCACTTCTTCCTGTGTCTCACAGCTCACTCCTTCTTCTGTCTCCTCAGTTCACTCCTTCCTCTGTCTTCCAGTTCACCCCTTCCTCTCTCTCCTCATTTCACTATTTTCTGTTTATGCCAGTTCACCCCTTCCTCTGTCTCCCAGTTCACACCTTCCTCTGTCTCCAAGTTCACAACTTCCTCTGTCTCCCAGTTCACTCCTTCCTCTGTCTCTTAGTTCACTCCTTCCTCTGTCTCACAGCTCACTCCTTCCACTGTCTCCCAGTTCATCCCTTCCTCTGCCTCCCAGTTCACTCTTCCTCTGTCACACAGCTCACACCTTCCTCTGTCCCCCAGTTCATCCCTTCCTCTGTCTCACAGCTCACACCTTCCTCTGTCTCCCAGTTCACTCCTTCCTCTGTCTCACAGTTCACTTCTACCCGTGTCTCACAGCTCACTCCTTCCTCTGTCTCCTCAGTTCACTCCTTCCTCTGTCTTCCAGTTCACCCCTTCCTCTCTCTCCTCCTTTCACTCTTTTCTGTTTATGCCAGTTCACCCCTTCCTCTGTCCCCCAGTTCACACCTTCCTCTGTCTCCAAGTTCACCACACCTTCCTCTGTCTCCCAGTTCACTCCTTCCTCTGTCTCTCAGTTCATTCCTTCCTCTGTCTCACAGCTCACGCCTTCCTCTGTCTCCTCAGTTCACCCCTTCCTCTGTCTCCCAGTTCATCCCTTCCTCCGTCTCACAGTTCACTCCTTCCCCTGTCTCACAGTTCACTCCTTCCCTTGTCTCACAGTTCACTCCTTCCTCTGTCTCCTCAGTTCATCCCTTCATCTATCTCCCCGTTCACCCCTTCCTCTGTCTCCCAGTTCATCCCTTCCTCTGTCTCACAGTTCACTCCTTCCCCTGTCTCACAGTTCAATCCTTCCTCTGTCTCCCAGCTCACCCCTTCCTCTGTCTCGCAGTTCACTCCTTCCTGTGTCTCACAGCTCACTCCTTCCTCTGTCTCCTCAGTTCACCCCTTCCTCTGTCTCACAGTTCACCCTTTCCTCTGTCTCACAGCTCACACCATCCTCTGTCTCCCAGTTTTCTTCTTCCTCTGTCTCCCAGTTCAATCCTTCTTCTGTCTCACAGCTCACACCTTCCTCTGTCTCCCAATTCACTCCTTCCTCTGTCTCACAGTTCACCCCTTCCTCTGTCCCTCCAGTTCATCCCTTCCTCTGTCTCACAGCTCACACCATCCTCTGTCTCCCAGTTTTCTTCTTCCTCTGTCTCCCAGTTCACTCCTCCCTCTGTCTCACAGTTCACTCCTTCCTCTGTCTCACAGTTCACCCCTTCCTCTGTGTCCCAGTTCACTCATTCCTCTGTCTCCCAGTTCACCCCTTCCTCTGTCTCACAGCTCACACCTTCGTCTGCCTCCCAGTTCACTCCTTCCTCTGTCACACAGCTCACACCTTCCTCTGTCTCCCAGTTCACACCTTCCTCTGTCTCACAGTTCACACCTTCCTCTGTCTCACAGTTCACTCTTTCCTCTGTCTCACAGCTCACACCTTCCTCTGTCTCCCAGTTCACTTCTTCCTCTGTCTCCCAGTTCACTCCTTCCTCTGTCTCACAGCTCACACCTTCCTCTGTCTCCCAGTTCACTCCTTCCTCTGTCTCACAGTTTACTCCTTCCTCTGTCTCACAGTTCACACCTTCCTCTGTCTCCCAGTTTACTCCTTCCTCTGTCTCGCAGTTCACACCTTCCTCTGTCTCCCAGTTTACTTCTTCCTCTGTCTCACAGTTCACCCCTTCCTCTGTCCCCCAGTTCATCCCTTCCTCTGTCTCACAGCTTACACCTTCCTCTGCCTCCCAGTTCACTCTTTCCTCTGTTTCACAGCTCACACCATCCTCTGTCTCCTAGTTTACGTCTTCCTCTGTCTCACAGTTCACCCCTTCCTCTGTCCCCCAGTTCATCCCTTCCTCTGTCTCACAGCTCACACCTTCCTCTGCCTCCCAGTTCACTCTTTCCTCTGTTTCACAGCTCACACCTTCCTCTGTCTCCCAGTTCACTCCTTCCTCTGTCTCACAGTTCACACCCTTACTCTGCCCCCCAGTTCATCCCTTCCTCTGTCTCACAGCTCACACCTTCCTCTGCCTCCCAGTTCACTCCTTCCTCTGTCTCACAGTTCACTTCTTCCTGTGTCTCACAGCTCACTCCTTCTTCTGTCTCCTCAGTTCACTCCTTCCTCTGTCTTCCAGTTTACCTCTTCCTCTCTCTCCTCATTTCACTCTTTTCTGTTTATGCCAGTTCACCCCTTCCTCTGTCTCCCAGTTCACACCTTCCTCTGTCTCCAAGTTCACAACTTCCTCTGTCTCCCAGTTCACTCCTTCCTCTGTCTCTTAGTTCACTCCTTCCTCTGTCTCACAACTCACTCCTTCCACTGTCTCCCAGTTCATCCCTGCCTCTGCCTCCCAGTTCACTCTTCCTCTGTCACACAGCTCACACCTTCCTCTGTCCCCCAGTTCATCCCTTCCTCTGTCTCACAGCTCACACCTTCCTCTGTCTCCCAGTTCACTCCTTCCTCTGTCTTCCAGTTCACCCCTTCCTCTCTCTCCTCCTTTCACTCTTTTCTGTTTATGCCAGTTCACCCCTTCCTCTGTCTCCCAGTTCACACCTTCCTCTGTCTCCAAGTTCACCACACCTTCCTCTGTCTCCCAGTTCACTCCTTCCTCTGTCTCTCAGTTCATTCCTTCCTCTGTCTCACAGCTCACGCCTTCCTCTGTCTCCTCAGTTCACCCCTTCCTCTGTCTCCCAGTTCATCCCTTCCTCTGTCTCCCAGTTCATCCCTTCCTCCGTCTCACAGTTCACTCCTTCCCCTGTCTCACAGTTCACTCCTTCCCTTGTCTCACAGTTCACTCCTTCCTCTGTCTCCTCAGTTCATCCCTTCATCTATCTCCCCGTTCACCCCTTCCTCTGTCTCCCAGTTCATCCCTTCCTCTGTCTCACAGTTCACTCCTTCCCCTGTCTCACAGTTCAATCCTTCCTCTGTCTCCCAGCTCACCCCTTCCTCTGTCTCACAGCTCACTCCTTCCTCTGTCTCCTCAGTTCACCCCTTTCTCTGTCTCACAGTTCACCCTTTCCTCTGTCTCACAGTTCACCCCTTCCTCTGTCTCCAGGTTCACTCCTCCCACTGTCTCCTCAGTTCACTCCTTCCTTTGTCTCCCCTTTCACCCCTTCCTCTGTCTCCCAGTTCATCCCTTCCTCTGTCTCACAGTTCACTCCTTCCCCTGTCTCAGTTCAATCCTTCCTCTGTCTCCCAGCTCACCCCTTCCTCTGTCTCACAGCTCACTCCTTCCTCTGTCTCCTCAGTTCACCCCTTCCTCTGTCTCACAGTTCACCCTTTCCTCTGTCTCACAGTTCACCCCTTCCTCTGTCTCCAGGTTCACTCCTCCCACTGTCTCCTCAGTTCACTCCTTCCTTTGTCTCCCAGTTCACCCCTTCCTCTGTCTCCCAGGTCACCCCTTCCTCTGTCCCCCCAGTTCATCCCTTCCTCTGTCCCACAGCTCACACCTTCCTCTGCCTCCCAGTGCACTCTTTCCTCTGTTTCACAGTTCACCCCTTCCTCTGTCCCCCCAGTTCATCTCTTCCTCTGTCTCACAGCTCACACCATCCTCTGTCTCCCAGTTTACTTCTTCCTCTGTCTCCCAGTTCACTCTTCCTCTGTCTCCCAGTTCATCCCGTCCTCTGTCTCACAGCTCACACCATCCTCTGTCTCCCAGTTTTCTTCTTCCTCTGTCTCCCAGTTCACTCCTTCTTCTGTCTCACAGCTCACACCTTCCTCTGTCTCCCAATTCACTCCTTCCTCTGTCTCACAGTTCACCCCTTCCTCTGTCCCTCCAGTTCATCCCTTCCTCTGTCTCACAGCTCACACCATCCTCTGTCTCCCAGTTTTCTTCTTCCTCTGTCTCCCAGTTCACTCCTCCCTCTGTCTCACAATTCACTCCTTCCTCTGTCTCACAGCTTACACCTTCCTTTGTCTCCCAGTTCACTCCTTCCTCTGTTTCTCAGTTCACCCCTTCCCCTGTCCCCAAGGTTCACCCTCCCCTGTGTCTCTTTATATCTCTTTAGATCTCTTTCTCCCAAGTACACCCCTCCACTGTATCTACATGTACTGCTTTTTCTGAATCCTCGGTTCTCCCTTTTCCTGTCTCCCCAGTGTAGCAAGCAACGTCTGCCTTTGTCTTAATAGCTGCTCACAGGACATGCACTTCTTCTCGGTTTAGCAAACAACTATGTTTTCCATCCACACAATTCATATGTGACCATTTGTTTTTCAGTTGCTGTCTCTTAACACCACACCTTCACAGCTGAGCTGATCAGACACTGTAGATATATTATTATTATTGACCTGTTCTTTAATCATTTGTGAAATATACTTCATGGTTGGTGACTGGTTCTACTTTATTCTGACATGGTCACCAGGGGGCACATTACCCATCACTGCACCTGACATGACACAGCACCGTGCTGTGTGACAAGAGAGGCTAGAAATGTCCCATCTTTACAAAGAGATGGTGCATTTCCGCTCCCTCCTTGCGCTGCTGCACCGAGTGCTGCCTAGCGCCATTGCAGGCACCCTTGCACCGTGGTTCAATACTGATACTGGGTAGGATGGTTTCTGTGCAGGAAGGGACAGCTTTTACAAAAAAAAAAACCTCAGGGGCACCTCCCTCCTTCTGTGTGTGATGCAGAAGGAGGCACAATTGAAAAAGGAAAAAATAAGAATGAATGAAGGTAATTCCCTTTGTTGCATCATTGTTGCGTAGACGCACTGTTTTGTCACCAACTACATGTTTACAAGTCTTTGTAAATCTGAGTCTGCATCAAAATACACGGGTGCAGTTCATGAGAGTAATGCACTGCAATATTTGTGTTTACTTAACCATGTAAAGCCACACAAAGTGGCTTTGCGTAGCTTAATAAATCCCAGAAACTATTTTGCGTTGCGCTGTGCTGCAAACGTAACACATCCCCAATGCAAAATCCTCGTAAATCTTGAGCAGTTGTCTAGAACAGGAGATGCAGATAAAGAAAACATAATGCGATTCACACATGAGACTGCAGTAAATGTGGAGAGAGAAGCTTGTTGCACCTTTCCTCCAGGGGCAGAAGTCTATCTCTACCTTAAAAACCAGTGAGTGAGAAGTCTACATTACAGAACAGTAAGGGCCTGGTTCTTGGCATAGGGAATACTCTGTCACAAATGTGACGGATTTCCCTTCGCCAAATTACAATCCCATTATATCCTATGGAGATCATAGGACGGCGGGCGGAATATCCATCACGTTTGTGGTGGAGTATTCCCTCCATCAAGATGTAAAACAGGCCCTAAGTTTCGGATAAAAAAATAATATTCAGCTGGATCGGCCATATTAGAATTTCTGCTGAGAACCCTAGGATCCAGGATTGTATTACTGCCATTTCAGACAGAAACAAAACTGCTGAAGAACTCCTTCAGCTTCAGAAAGAAAAGAAACTCTATGACCAACCATGCCACGTATCACTCAAGCTTACATAAGGCAGAAGCTCCTGTCAACCTCTATCGATGATGCACTCAAAGGGTGGGTATACGCCTTCTATCACACATCTGGCAGACTCTATCAATGATGCACTCAAAGGGTGAGATTACACACCTTCTATCACACATCGGGCAGCCTATGTCAATGATATCCTCAAGAAATGTGAGTACATGCCTTCAATCACACATCTGACAGCCTCTATCAATAATGTGCTCAAGGAGAGTGGCTACACACCTATCTCACATCTGATAGCCTCTATCAATGATGCGCTCAAGGAGTGTAATTACACGAGGTCTATCACACATCTGACAACCTCTATCGATGATATGCTCAAGAAGTGTTAGTACATGCCTTCAATCACACATCTGACAGCATCTATTAATAATGTGCTCAAGGAGAGTGGCTACACAACTTCTATCGCACATCTGACACCCTCTATCAATGATGCATTCAAGGAGTGAGTATACACCTTCTATCACACATCAGGCAGCCTCTATTGATGATGTACTCCAAGCTTTTGATTAGACCATTCTGTCAAACATCTGACAACTTCTAATGATGATGAGCTCAAGTAGAGTGATTAGACACCTTCTGTCACACATCAGACAACCTCTATTGATTATACACTCAAGGAGTGTGGCTATACACTGTCTATAGCACATCTGACAGCCTTTATCAATGATGCACTCAAGGAGTGTGGTTAGACACCTTCAATCACACATCTGACAGCCTCTATCGATGATGTGCTCAAGGAGCGTGATTACACACCTTCTATCACACTTGACAACCTGTATTGATGATGCACTGAAGGAGAGTAGTTACACACCTTTCATCACACATCAGGCAGCCTCTATTGATGATGTGCTCAAAGAATGTGATTAGATCCCTTCTGTCACACATCTGACAACTTCTATTGATGATGGGCTCAAGCAGTGCGGCTATGCACAATCTAATAGACATCTGACCGCCTCTATCAATTATATACTCAAGGAGTGTGGTTAGATGCTTTCTATCACACATCTGACAGCCTCTATTGATGATGTGCTCAACCCTTGTGAGTACATGCCATTTGTCTCAGATCTGACAACCTCTATCGATGATGCACTCGAGGAGTGTAATTACATGCCTTCTATCACACATCTGACAGCCTTTATTGATGATGCACTCAAGGAGTGTGGTAAGACACTTTCTATCGCACATCTGCAAACTTCTATCCATGATGCACTCAAGGAGTGTGGTCACACTCCTTCTGCACACATCTGACATCCTCTATCAATGTTGCGCTCAAGGAGTGTGGTAAGATGCCTTCTCTTGCACATCTGACAACCTCTATTGATGATGTTCTGAAGGAGTGTGAGAAGGTAGCCTCTTTCTAGCCTTGTTACCCCCACTTTTGGCCTGTTTGTGAGTGTATGTCGGGGTGTTTGTCACTGTTTTCACTGTCTCACTGGGATCCTGATAGCCAGGCCTCAGTGCTCATAGTGAAAACACTATGTTTTCAGTATGTTTGTTATGTGTCACTGGGATCCTGCTGGTCAGGACCCCAGTGCTCATAGGTTTGTGGCCTATATGTATGTGTCACTGGGACCCTGTCACACAGGGCCCCAGTGCTCATAGGTGTGCATGTATATGTTCCCTGTGTGGTGCCTAACTGTCTCACTGAGGCTCTGCTAACCAGAACCTCAGTGGTTATGCTCTCTCATTACTTTCAAATTGTCACTAACAGGCTAGTGACCAATTTTACCAATTTACATTGGCTTACTGGAACACCCTTATAATTCCCTAGTATATGGTACTGAGGTACCCAGGGTATTGGGGTTCCAGGAGATCCCTATGGGCTGCAGCATTTCTTTTGCCACCCATAGGGAGCTCTGACAATTCTTACACAGGCCTGCCACTGCAGCCTGAGTGAAATAACGTCCACGTTATTTCACAGCCATTTTACACTGCACTTAAGTAACTTATAAGTCACCTATATGTCTAACCTTTACCTGGTAAAGGTTAGGTGCAAAGTTACTTAGTGTGAGGGCACCCTGGCACTAGCCAAGGTGCCCCCACATTGTTCAGAGCCAATTCCCTGAACTTTGTGAGTGCGGGGACACCATTACACCCGTGCACTACATATAGGTCACTACCTATATGTAGCTTCACCATGGTAACTCCGAATATGGCCATGTAACATGTCTATGATCATGGAATTGCCCCCTCTATACCATCCTGGCATAGTTGGCACAATCCCATGATCCCAGTGGTCTGTAGCACAGACCCTGGTACTGCCAAACTGCCCTTCCTGGGGTTTCACTGCAGCTGCTGCTGCTGCCAACCCCTCAGACAGGCAGCTGCCCTCCTGGGGTCCAGCCAGGCCTGGCCCAGGATGGCAGAACAAAGAACTTCCTCTGAGAGAGGGTGTGACACCCTCTCCCTTTGGAAAATGGAGTGAAGGCAGGGGAGGAGTAGCCTCCCCCAGCCTCTGGAAATGCTGTGTTTGGCACAGATGTGCCCAATTCTGCATAAGCCAGTCTACACCGGTTCAGGGACCCCTTAGCCCCTGCTCTGGCGCGAAACTGGACAAAGGAAAGGGGAGTGACCACTCCCCTGACCTGCACCTCCCCTGGGAGGTGTCCAGAGCTCCTCCAGTGTGCTCCAGACCTCTGCCATGTTGGAAACAGAGGTGCTGCTGTCACACTGGACTGCTCTGAGTGGCCAGTGCCACCAGGTGACGTCAGAGACTCCTGCTGATAGGCTCCTTCAGGTGTTAGTAGCCTTTCCTCTCTCCTAGGTAGCCAAACCCTCTTTTCTGGCTATTTAGGGTCTCTGTCTCTGGGGAAACTTTAGATAACGAATGCATGAGCTCAGCTGAGTTCCTCTGCATCTCTCTCTTCACCTTCTGATAAGGAAACGACCTCTGACCGCGCTGGAAGCCTGCAAACCTGCAACATAGTAGCAAAGACGACTACTGCAACTCTGTAACGCTGATCCTGCCGCCTTCTCGACTGGTTTCCTGCTTGTGCATGCTGTGGGGGTAGCCTGCCTCCTCTCTGCACCAGAAGCTCCGAAGAAATCTCCCGTGGGTCGACGGAATCTTCCCCCTGCAACCGCAGGCACCAAAAAGCTGCATTACCGGTCCCTTGGGTCTCCTCTCAGCACGACGAGCGAGGTCCCTCGAATCCAGCGACGCTGTCCAAGTGACCCCCACAGTCCAGTGACTCTTCAGCCCAAGTTTGGTGGAGGTAAGTCCTTGCCTCACCTCGCTGGGCTGCATTGCTGGGAACCGCGACTTTGCAGCTACTCCGGCCCCTGTGCACTTCCGGCAGAAATCCTTCGTGCACAGCCAAGCCTGGGTCCACGGCACTCTAACCTGCATTGCACGACTTTCTAAGTTGGTCTCCGGCGACGTGGGACTCCTTTGTGCAACTTCGGCGAGCACCGTTTCACGCATCCTTGTAGTGCCTGTTTCTGGCACTTCTCCGGGTGCTACCTGCTTCAGTGAGGGCTCTTTGTCTTGCTCGACGTCCCCTCTCTCCTCAGTTCCAATTTGCGACCTCCTGGTCCCTCCTGAGCCCCAGCAGCGTCCAAAAACGCCAAACGCACGAATTGCGGCTAGCAAGGCTTGTTGGCGTCCCTTCGGCGGGAAAACACTTCTGCACAACTCTCCAAGGCAAGGTGGATCCGTCCACCAAAGGGGAAGTCTCTAGCCCTTTTCGTTCCTGCAGAAACCTCAGCTTCTTATGTCCAATCGTAGCTTCTTTGCACCCGCAGCTGGCATTTCCTGGGCATCTTCCCATCTCCGACTTGCTTGTGACTTTTGGACTTGGTCCCCTTGTTCCACAGGTACCCTAGATTGGAAATCCACAGTTGTTGCATTGCTGGTTTGTGTCTTTCCTGCATTATTCCTCTAACACGACTCTTTTGTCCTTAGGGGAACTTTAGTGCACTTTGCACTCACTTTTCAGGGTCTTGGGGAGGGTTATTTTTCTAACTCTCACTATTTTCTAATAGTCCCAGCGACCCTCTACAAGGTCACATAGGTTTGGGGTCCATTCGTGGTTCGCATTCCACTTTTGGAGTATATGGTTTGTGTTGCCCCTATCCCTATGTTTCCCCATTGCATCCTATTGTAACTATACATTGTTTGCACTGTTTTCTAAGACTATACTGCATATTTTTGCTATTGTGTATATATATCTTGTGTATATTTCCTATCCTCTCACTGAGGGTACACTCTAAGATACTTTGGCATATTGTCATAAAAATAAAGTACCTTTATTTTTAGTATAACTGTGTATTGTGTTTTCTTATGATATTGTGCATATGACACTAAGTGGTACTGTAGTAGCTTCACACGTCTCCTAGTTCAGCCTAAGCTGCTCTGCTAAGCTATCATTATCTATCAGCCTAAGCTGCTAGACACCCTATACACTAATAAGGGATAACTGGGCCTGGTGCAAGGTGCAAGTACCCCTTGGTACTCACTACAAGCCAGTCCAGCCTCCTACATTGGTTGTGCAGTGGTGGGATAAGTGCTTGAGACTACTTACCACTCTTGTCATTGTACTTTTCATAAGAGAAAAATATACAAAACAAGGTCAGTGTATATACACATAGCCAAAAAGTTTTGCATTTCCTCTTTTCACTCTTTTCTAAGTGCTGAAAAGTACTTCTAAAACTTTCAAAAAGTTCTTAAAAGTTTAAAAAGTTTTTTCTGTCTTTCCAAAAAGTTCTGAAAACTTTTTTCTCTTTTTCTGTCACTTTAACTCTCTCTAAAAAATGTCTGGCACAGGAAAAAATGTTGAACTGTCCAAACTTGCATATGATCACCTTAGCTGGAAAGGAGCAAGGAGTCTCTGCAATTAGAGAGGTTTGAGTGTAGGGAAGAATCCTTCCTTAGAACTGTTAATTAATATGCTTAGAGTACAGGATAAGGCCATAAGTGCCCAATCTGTAGAAAAAGTAGCTAATGGTTCTCAATCTGATCCAGGGACTCCCCCAGGAAAAGGTTCAGGAAAGAAACTTCTCAGCCTGCCCATTACTAGACAGTCTAGCATAGTTGGTACAGAGGTTGAATCACACATACTAATGGTGTGCTCTCACATTATACTGGTAGCCAAGCTGTTAGGGTGCCCTCTGTAAGGGACAGGTCTCCTGTTCATTCCCATCATACCTCTGTATCTAGAAATGTCCCTCCCACCCACCCTGATGACAGATTGTTAGAAAGGGAGCTCAATAGATTGAGAGTGGAACAAACCAGACTGAAGCTCAAGAAGCAACAGCTGGATTTGGATAGACAGTCTTTAGAAATAGAGAGGGAAAGACAGAAGTTGGGTTTAGAAACCCATGGTGGCAGCAGCAGTATTCCCCATAGTCATCCTGCAAAAGAGCATGATTCCAGGAATCTGCACAAGATAGTTCCCCCTTATAAGGAGGGGGATGACATTAACAAGTGGTTTGCTGCACTTGAGAGGGCCTGTGCTGTACAGGATGTCCCTCAAAGGCAGTGGGCTGCTATCCTATGGCTATCATTTAGTGGAAAAGGTAGGGATAGGCTCCTTACTGTGAAAGAAAATGATGCCAATAATTTTACAGTTCTTAAGAATGCACTCCTGGATGGTTATGGCTTAACCACTGAACAGTACAGGATAAAGTTCAGAGAGACAAAAAAGGAGTCTTCACAAGACTGGGTTGATTTCATTGACCAGGCAGTGAAGGCGTTGGAGGGGTGGTTACATGGCAGTAAAGTTACTGATTATGAAAGCCTGTATAACACAATCCTGAGAGAGCATATACTTAATAATTGTGTGTCTGATTTGTTGCACCAGTACCTGGTAGACTCTGATCTGACCTCTCCCCAAGAATTGGGAAAGAAGGCAGACAAATGGGTCAGAACAAGGGTGAACAGAAAAGTTCATACAGGGGGTGACAAAGATGGCAATAAGAAGAAAGATGGTGAAAAATCTCAAGATAAGCATGGGGATAAGGGTAAAAGCAAAGATCCCACTTCAAATCTTAAACACTCTTCAGAGGGTGGGGATAAAACAAATTCTTCCTCTTCTTCCCAACCTGCACACATTAAAAAGCCTTGGTGCTTTGTGTGTAAAAACAGAGGCCATAGGCCAGGGGATAAGTCCTGTCCAGGTAAACCCCCTGAGCCTACCACCACTAATACATCAAGCTCTAGTGCCCCTAGCAGTAGTGGTACTAGTGGTGGGACTGCTGGCAACAGTGAAGCAAAGGGTGTAGTTGGGTTCACTTATGGGTCCATAGTGGAAACTGATGTCATCAGTCCCAAGACAGTTTCTGTCACCTAGTGGCATTGGCCTTGCCACACTGGCTGCTTGTCCCCTTACAATGGATAAGTACAGGCAGACAGTTTCAATAAATGGTGTTGAGGCCTTGGCCTACAGGGACACAGGTGCCAGTTTCACTTTGGTGACTGAAAACCTAGTGCACCCTGATCAACACATCATTGGACAACAGTATAAGATTATTGATGTCCATAACTCCACTAAGTTTCTTCCCTTAGCTATAATTCAGTTTAGTTGGGGTGGAGTTACTGGCCCTAAGCAGGTGGTGGTATCACCTAGCTTACCTGTAGACTGTCTCTTAGGTAATGACCTAGAGGCCTTAGGTTGGGCTGATGTAGAGTTTTATGCCCATGCAGCCATGCTGGGCATCCCTGAGGAATTGTTCCCTCTCATTTCAAGTGAAATGAAAAAGCAAAGGAGAGAAGGCCTGAAAACTCAGGATCCCTCTCCATCAACAGGTAAAAAGGGTATCACAGTATCCCCTAACCACCCTACCATTCAGGATACTATTCCTGTGGTGGGAGAAACCTCTCCTGGGGTGGCACCTGTTCCAAGGGAATCATCAGTTAGCAAAACTGTACTCCCTGAGGTGGAAGTACCTCTCTGTGGGATAACTAACATTGGTGAGAAAAAGAACACCATTTTAGTTAACATGGAGCATCCCTCCAACCCTCCCAGAGAAACTTTAGTGCAGAAACTCTGCACTGCCTCACAACACTTAGGACAGCATCCCTGCCCTAGTGTGGAGCTGATAGGACAGCATCCCTGCCCTGCTCCAACCCAAGAGAAACAGCATCCCTGTTCTCTCTCCCAGCCATATGGACAAAGTTTTTGCCCAGCTATGGCTTTTCTGAGACAGCATCCCTGTCTGGCATTTCCATCACTACAAATAGGTTCAGTGGACAATTCCCACTGCTCTAAACTAAAACTTACTGATAGAAACTCTGAAAATACATCTTCACATTGTTGCTTAGCCAAAAAACTTCAAACAGGGTGGTTTACATCCCCACAGGGAAGTAACCATATAGTGGATGATAAAGGGAGTAACCAGTCTATTGCAGAGCTACTCTCTACTTATCACCACTTAGACAATAAAGTCTCAACTGGCCAAGGTTAGCCTTATTGTCCTTCGTTTGGGGGGGGGGGTTGTGTGAGAAGGTAGCCTCTTTCAAGCCTTGTTACCCCCACTTTTGGCCTGTTTGTGAGTGTATGTCAGGGTGTTTGTCACTGTTTTCACTGTCTCACTGGGATCCTGATAGCCAGGCCTCAGTGCTCCTAGTGAAAACACTATGTTTTCAGTATGTTTGTTATGTGTCACTGGGATCCTGCTGGTCAGGACCCCAGTGCTCATAGGTTTGTGGCCTATATGTATGTGTCACTGGGACCCTGTCACACAGGGCCCCAGTGCTCATAGGTGTGCATGTATATGTTCCCTGTGTGGTGCCTAACTGTCTCACTGAGGCTCTGCTAACCAGAACCTCAGTGGTTATGCTCTCTCATTACTTTCAAATTGTCACTAACAGGCTAGTGACCAATTTTACCAATTTACATTGGCTTACTGGAACACCCTTATAATTCCCTAGTATATGGTACTGAGGTACCCAGGGTATTGGGGTTCCAGGAGATCCCTATGGGCTGCAGCATTTCTTTTGCCACCCATAGGGAGCTCTGACAATTCTTACACAGGCCTGCCACTGCAGCCTGAGTGAAATAACGTCCACGTTATTTCACAGCCATTTTACACTGCACTTAAGTAACTTATAAGTCACCTATATGTCTAACCTTTACCTGGTAAAGGTTAGGTGCAAAGTTACTTAGTGTGAGGGCACCCTGGCACTAGCCAAGGTGCCCCCACATTGTTCAGAGCCAATTCCCTGAACTTTGTGAGTGCGGGGACACCATTACACCCGTGCACTACATATAGGTCACTACCTATATGTAGCTTCACCATGGTAACTCCGAATATGGCCATGTAACATGTCTATGATCATGGAATTGCCCCCTCTATACCATCCTGGCATAGTTGGCACAATCCCATGATCCCAGTGGTCTGTAGCACAGACCCTGGTACTGCCAAACTGCCCTTCCTGGGGTTTCACTGCAGCTGCTGCTGCTGCCAACCCCTCAGACAGGCAGCTGCCCTCCTGGGGTCCAGCCAGGCCTGGCCCAGGATGGCAGAACAAAGAACTTCCTCTGAGAGAGGGTGTGACACCCTCTCCCTTTGGAAAATGGTGTGAAGGCAGGGGAGGAGTAGCCTCCCCCAGCCTCTGGAAATGCTGTGTTGGGCACAGATGTGCCCAATTCTGCATAAGCCAGTCTACACCGGTTCAGGGACCCCTTAGCCCCTGCTCTGGCGCGAAACTGGACAAAGGAAAGGGGAGTGACCACTCCCCTGACCTGCACCTCCCCTGGGAGGTGTCCAGAGCTCCTCCAGTGTGCTCCAGACCTCTGCCATCTTGGAAACAGAGGTGCTGCTGGCACACTGGACTGCTCTGAGTGGCCAGTGCCACCAGGTGACGTCAGAGACTCCTGCTGATAGGCTCCTTCAGGTGTTAGTAGCCTTTCCTCTCTCCTAGGTAGCCAAACCCTCTTTTCTGGCTATTTAGGGTCTCTGTCTCTGGGGAAACTTTAGATAACGAATGCATGAGCTCAGCCGAGTTCCTCTGCATCTCTCTCTTCACCTTCTGATAAGGAAACGACCGCTGACCGCGCTGGAAGCCTGCAAACCTGCAACATAGTAGCAAAGACGACTACTGCAACTCTGTAACGCTGATCCTGCCGCCTTCTCGACTGGTTTCCTGCTTGTGCATGCTGTGGGGGTAGCCTGCCTCCTCTCTGCACCAGAAGCTCCGAAGAAATCTCCCGTGGGTCGACGGAATCTTCCCCCTGCAACCGCAGGCACCAAAAAGCTGCATTACCGGTCCCTTGGGTCTCCTCTCAGCACGACGAGCGAGGTCCCTCGAATCCAGCGACGCTGTCCAAGTGACCCCCACAGTCCAGTGACTCTTCAGCCCAAGTTTGGTGGAGGTAAGTCCTTGCCTCACCTCGCTGGGCTGCATTGCTGGGAACCGCGACTTTGCAGCTACTCCGGCCCCTGTGCACTTCCGGCGGAAATCCTTCGTGCACAGCCAAGCCTGGGTCCACGGCACTCTAACCTGCATTGCACGACTTTCTAAGTTGGTCTCCGGCGACGTGGGACTCCTTTGTGCAACTTCGGCGAGCACCGTTTCACGCATCCTTGTAGTGCCGGTTTCTGGCACTTCTCCGGGTGCTACCTGCTTCAGTGAGGGCTCTTTGTCTTGCTCGACGTCCCCTCTCTCCTCAGGTCCAATTTGCGACCTCCTGGTTCCTCCTGGGCCCCAGCAGCGTCCAAAAACGCCAAACACACGAATTGCGGCTAGCAAGGCTTGTTGGCGTCCCTTTGGCAGGAAAACACTTCTGCACAACTCTCCAAGGCGAGAGGGATCCGTCCACCAAAGGGGAAGTCTCTAGCCCTTTTCGTTCCTGCAGAAACCTCAGCTTCTTCTGTCCAGTTGAAGCTTCTTTGCACCCGCAGCTGGCATTTCCTGGGCATCTGCCCATCTCCGACTTGCTTGTGACTTTTGGACTTGGTCCCCTTGTTCCACAGGTACCCTAGATTGGAAATCCACAGTTGTTGCATTGCTGGTTTGTGTCTTTCCTGCATTATTCCTCTAACACGACTCTTTTGTCCTTAGGGGAACTTTAGTGCACTTTGCACTCACTTTTCAGGGTCTTGGGGAGGGTTATTTTTCTAACTCTCACTATTTTCTAATAGTCCCAGCGACCCTCTACAAGGTCACATAGGTTTGGGGTCCATTCGTGGTTCGCATTCCACTTTTGGAGTATATGGTTTGTGTTGCCCCTATCCCTATGTTTCCCCATTGCATCCTATTGTAACTATACATTGTTTGCACTGTTTTCTAAGACTATACTGCATATTTTTGCTATTGTGTATATATATATCTTGTGTATATTTCCTATCCTCTCACTGAGGGTACACTCTAAGATACTTTGGCATATTGTCATAAAAATAAAGTACCTTTATTTTTAGTATAACTGTGTATTGTGTTTTCTTATGATATTGTGCATATGACACTAAGTGGTACTGTAGTAGCTTCACACGTCTCCTAGTTCAGCCTAAGCTGCTCTGCTAAGCTACCATTATCTATCAGCCTAAGCTGCTAGACACCCTATACACTAATAAGGGATAACTGGGCCTGGTGCAAGGTGCAAGTACCCCTTGGTACTCACTACAAGCCAGTCCAGCCTCCTACAAGGAGTGTGATTAGATGTCTTCTATCACACATCTGACAACCTCTATTGATGATGTTCTGAAGGAGTGTGATTAGATGTCTTCTATCACACATCTGACAACCTCTGTCGATGATTTTCTTAAGGAGTGTGATTAGATGCCTTCTATCACACATCTGACAACCTCTATTGATGATGTTCTCAAGGAGAGTGATTAGATGCCTTATATCACACATCTGACAACCTCTATTGATGATGTTCTCAAGGAGAGTGATTAGATGCCTTATATCACACATCTGACAACCTCTATCGATGATGTTCTGAAGGAGTGTGATTAGATGTCTTCTATCACACATCTGACAACCTCTGTCGATGATGTTCTTAAGAAGTGTGATTAGATGCCTTCTATCACATATCTGACACCCTCTTTCGATGATGTGCTCAAGGAGTGTGATTGGATGTTTTCCATCACACATCTGACAACCTCTATCGATGATGCACCCCAGGAATGTGATTGCATGCCTTCTGTCACCACCTCTTCATTCCTTTTAAATTATTTATCTCTCATATTCTCTTCTTCGTAACCCCACTGCAGTGTAATATGATAAGGACTTCACACAGGTAAAAAAAATGCATTAGACCCCTTGATCCATACTTTTACACTGCTCCCGACCAATTCTGTGCTGTGCTAGCCTGGATCTGGAAGCCCTCTTGTAATAAATCTATCTATCTATCTATCTATCTATCTATCTATCTATCTATCTATCTATCTATCTATCTATCTATCTATCTATCTATCTATCTATCTATCTATCTATCTATCTATATGTCTATCTATTTATCTATCTATCTATCTTTGTGTCTGTCTATCTATCTATCTATCTATCTATCTATCTATCTATCTATCTATCTATCTATCTATCTATCTATCCCCCAAGGTAATCCTGATCCCTCCATGCTAGTAGAAGAAGACAATGGTGAGCTCTCCAGGTCCACTCCATCATCATTGCATCATCCCACTCCCAGGCCCTCTAGTCCCTTAGTCAACTCACATCATCAAGCCCTTTGTACCAAGAAGACAGCATTCTACCATCATTCACCATGAAATATTTTGAGTATATTCCATCAGAGATGTCACCATCTCCTTCAGCCAAGAAACCATCCTGGGCAACCTGAAGACATGACAGATCCAACTGGAAGAAACCACCGTGGAACCCTCACCCACTGTGGTCCTGCAGTCCGCATGCCTCTCTTTGGAAGTCTTTGTTAGGGTGAAGGAGTCAGGTGGGTTATGATGGGGTAGGTTTATTGCAGGGAACTCAGCAGGGAAGCAGGGAACCAAGCAGGAAAGCAGGGAACTGAGCAAGGAAGGAGGGGAGGTGAGCGAAGAAGCAGGGAAGCTATTCAGGGAAATAGGATACCCGGGCAAGAAAACAGGGGAATCAAGCAAGGAAGCAGGGGAGCAAAGCATGAGAGCCGAGCAAAGAAGCTGGGCAAGAAAGCAAGGGAGGTGAGCTGGGGAGCTGATCAAGGAAGCAGGGGAGCCAAGCAGAGAAGTAGGGGAACCAAGCAAGGGAGCAGGGGAGCAAAGCATGAGAGCCAAGCAAGGAAGGTGGGCAAGAAAGCAAGGGAGGTGAGCTGGGGAGCTGATCAAGGAAGCAGGGGAGCAGAGCAGAGAAGTAGGGGAACCAAGCAAGGGAGCAGGGGAGCAAAGCATGAGAGCCAAGCAAGGAAGCTGAGCAAGAAAGCAAGGGAGGTGAGCTGCGGAGCTGATCAAGGAAGCAGGGGAGCAGAGCAGAGAAGTAGAGGAACCAAGCAAGGAAGCAGGGGAGCAAAGCATGAGAGCCGAGCAAGGAAGCTGAGCAAGAAAACAAGAGAGGTGAGCTAGGGAGCTGATCAAGGAAGCAGGTGAGCAGAGCAGAGAAGTAGGGGAACCAAGCAAGGGAGCAGGGGAGCAAAGCATGAGAGCCAAGCAAGGAAGCTGAGCAAGAAAGCAAGGGTGGTGAGCTGCGGAGCTGATCAAGGAAGCAGGGGAGCAGAGCAGAGAAGTAGAGGAACCAAGCAAGGAAGCAGGGGAGCAAAGCATGAGAGCCGAGCAAGGAAGCTGAGCAAGAAAACAAGAGAGGTGAGCTAGGGAGCTGATCAAGGAAGCAGGGGAGCAGAGCAGAGAAGTAGGGGAAACAAGCAAGGAAGCAGGGGAGCAGAGCAGAGAAGTAGGGGGACTGAGCAAGGAAGCAGAGGATTTGAGCAAGAAAGCATGGGAAATGAGCAAGGAAGCTGGGGAAAAGAGCAAGGAAGTGGGGGGCTTAGCAGGGAGTAAACAAACTGAGCTGGAAAGTAAGAAAACCAAGCAAGGAAAAAGGAGAACTGAACAGAGAACTAGGGGAACCGAGTAGGGAAGCAGGTTGAGTCAAGCAGTGAAGCAGGGAGTCGATCAGGGAAGGAGAGGAGCTGAAAGAGCTGAGCAGGAAGCAGGGAAGCTAAGTAGGGAAGCAGTGAAGCTGAGCAGAGAAGTACGGGGAGCCAAGCAAGAAGCAGGGGAGTGGGGCAAGAAAGGCTTTTGAAAAATAGCAGATCATAAGAAACTCAATGAGAAAGCAGCTGCCACGCATCAAGAAGAGCAGATCAACAGAACAACCATTTACAGTATTACCAGCGAGGAACCCAGAGACATAGGTGGCCACACCGCCACATAAAGAACACCATAGGGCCGCCATCGGCAGCCCTCACTCACCGCCAGGCTGCCTCTGTCAGGCAGCCTGGCGGCGGTCGGAATCATTATCCGACAGGGCAGCGGTGCAGCCTCCGGTTAATGATTCCTCAGCCTTCAGCCTTTCCTTGGCGGGTTTCACCACCAGGGAAAGGCTGGCAGAAGAGGTGCACCGGGGACCCCTGCACTGCCCATTCACTTGGCCTGTGCAGTGCAGGTGCCCTGTGCAGTGCCCCGTCATGCAGGTCACTGCCTTATTTTCGGGCAGTGATCTTGCCAGCGGGTGCAGCTGCACCCGCTGCACAGAGGCATTGGCAGTGGGTCCATGTGGGGCCACTGTCAATGTCCCGGCCAGGCATTCCTATGGGCTGGTGGGCGGAAACAATGTTTCCGTCCGCCGGACCCCAGGGATGTTCATTATACGTCCGGCGGGGATCCGGGGACGCTGGTGGTCAGTGTTTTGACCTCAGCATGAACACAATCACTTCATCCTCATCAAACAAAACAAAACAACATCCGCCCCTGAGTTTACCAAGTTGTTCAGATGGGAAACTAAGTATCCCCAGTATATTCCTGGGTTCCCCTCTCTCCACCACCATCTTCAGCGACTACAGGAAACCCCTCAGATCCGCTCTCAAAGAGTAATCCACCAACACAATGATAACCATCAGCGGTACCTCAAAATCTTCTCATTTCACAACATCCTCAATTCCGAAGTTGCCTCAAACTAATTCAGAATTGGGTATCAAGTACCTGCCTAAAGGTTACCCCTGTAAAATATGAATTCCTTCTTTTTGCCAAAAATCAGTCGTAGGGTTAAACTTGGCTATCCAATATGACAATAGACGGCTTTAGCCTCATGTTGGAATGGCAGTGCCCCTTGCTTGGTGCACAGGCGTGTACCCTGCCCTGATTGCCTGACTGCATGTGAAACTGTTATCTCTCACGCAGTGTGTGCACATAAATGTAGGCCTGTCCCTGGTGATGAGAGGCACCAAGCAGGCCATCTTCGAGGGTCTATGGCAAGTCTCATGCACTGGGTGAACCACCCAGGGCGGTGTTGTTAGTAGCTGGATCTTCATGAGATATAAGCATGATCAGACCTGACCTCTTTCCTGTTAAGTTATGGTGTAACCTAAACATCACACCCTGCAATGACACTCTGTTTACATGTCAAATGCTGTGTGTGTCGTGTGTGTGTGACACGTATAGTACTAGGAGTCTGTGTGTGGTGAGAGTCTGAGCACTGGGAAGAGTGAGATCCATTTTGTGTGTGAATGTAAAGAATGGAATATCTGCCCAGCACTGGATTCTCCTCAAGCTATCCCAGTGAATCCCCATGCAGTGCAATGCAGAGATAAGGCACAAAACAATGGAACTGAATGCAGCCAAATTCATTACCAGGAAGATTCAACCATGTCCACCACTTTGTGCTGTTGAACCTTTTACCTGTTTTGTGTATTTACTGCCGAGAACCTCCCAGGGCAAATCCAGGAATCAATGATAAGTTTCCTAGTACAGCTCCCCTGTCCTGTTTGTATAATTTTGGTTCCTTCTCCTAATCCCAGGTTCTCTCATCAGAGCTGACATATTCTATATCTGATTCAGTTTAATCACTAGGAGTCACACCCACAACCTGATATATAATTACTCCTTCCTTTGAAGGTATTATTCATTAGCGTTGAATTACTAATTAGGCTTCTAAGATGCTTTGTTGAAGATTAAACCCTCACAGTGACATCAGAGCGCATATTTACAAGCCTGGTGGCGCAGGGCCTCTTAGCAAGTGACCATGCTGCACTCCCATGTGCCACGCAGCATTCCTCTCCTTGCCCCTGTGCTGGCTCACAAATTGTTGCCTAGCGCCAACTAGCAGTGCTGGAAAATGAATGGAACAGATTAGCTTGGCTGGGTTTCATCCATAAACTATGCCATTAGCTTGGATCACTTGTAGAGGTGCCGGTGAGTTGTCTCAGATGATGATGATGATGATGTGTGTGCAGTTACCCCAACTAGACAGCTTGGCAGCCTGAGAATGTTTAACAGAAGAGTCAGGTTTTTCCCTTCTTCGGGCATCGCAGATGGTTGGTGTTGCTCCTACAGTTGAGAACTCCAAATGTAGCTTTGAGAAAAGAAGAGGACATGCCCCCTACCATGCAGGAAACAACTGCTACTTTGGTAGAGAAAGAATGGAGCAAGTGCTGAAGAACATACTTTGGATCGTCTGTCCAAGCTATGTCGAGTCAGCATCATGGGCAGGTCCATGAAGAGTGCACTGAGCTTTGAAGGAGATTCAGTCTTGTGCTGGGAGCCAGTGAAGATCTTTGAGGCACAAGAGGAACACTGAGCCGCAGCCGTGTGGCATCTTCTTGCACAATCTGTAATCTATGTTGGAAGAGGTTAGACAGTCCAAGATGAAGGGGCTTTCCATAGACCAGGCTCGAGTTAATCCGCGCTTGGGTCATAGTTTTTCAAGATGATTCTAGGAGAAGAGTGAGGACTTCACAAGTATTCTGAGAAGAGGAAACACTGCTGCTTCTTGATTTACTTGATCAGAAATTAGTGCAAGTAAGGAAAAGCAATAAATCAATCAAAAGCCATTTGTACAGTGCAAAGAAGCATCCCGGCGATCAAGAGAAGGACTGGTTAACAATGAGTGCGGTGCAGGAAGTGGGGCTAGCCTTTGTCGAACAGAAAGGTTTTCAGTTCTTTCTTGAAAGTAGAGACTGAGGCGGATCAGCCCTGTAGCATCCATTTTAGGACATCCTCATTCCTCACTCCTCATCCCTACTTCTCATCCTTGCTTCTCATCCATCATCCCTATTTCTCATCCATCATCCTTACTTCTCCATCATCACTGCCTCTCATCCAATATACATCATCCTTACTTCTTATCCATCATCCCTGCTTCTCATCCATCATCCCTACTTCTCTTCCATCCTCCCTGCTTCTCATTCATCATTCCTACTTCTTTTCCATCATCCCTGCTTCTCATCCATCATCCCTGCTTCTCATCTATCATCCCTACTTCTCTTCCATCATCCCTACTTCTCTTCCATCATCCCTGCTTCTCATCCATCATCCCTACTTCTCTCCCATCATCACTGCTTCTCATCCATCATCCCTGCTTCTCTTCCATCATCCCTGCTTCTCTTCCATCATCCCTACTTCTCTTCCAGAATCCCTACTTCTCATCCATCATATATCATCCCTATTTCTCATCCATCATCCTTACTTCTCCATCATCACTGCCTCTCATCCAATATACATCATCCTTACTTCTTATCCATCATCCCTGCTTCTCATCCATCATCCCTACTTCTCTTCCATCCTCCCTGCTTCTCATTCATCATTCCTACTTCTTTTCCATCATCCCTGCTTCTCATCCATCATCCCTGCTTCTCATCTATCATCCCTACTTCTCTTCCATCATCCCTACTTCTCTTCCATCATCCCTGCTTCTCATCCATCATCCCTACTTCTCTCCCATCATCACTGCTTCTCATCCATCATCCCTGCTTCTCTTCCATCATCCCTGCTTCTCTTCCATCATCCCTACTTCTCTTCCAGAATCCCTACTTCTCATCCATCATATATCATCCCTACTTCTCATCCATCATCACTGCTTCTCTTCCATCATCCCTACTTCTCATCCATCATCCCTACTTCTTATCCTGCATACATCATTCCTACTTCTGATCTATCATCCCTACTTCTCTTCCATCATTCCTACTTCTCATCCCTGCATCTCATCCATTCTTCTCATCCATCATCCCTGCTTCTCATCCATCATCCCTGCTTCTCATCCATCATACATCATCCCTACTTCTCATCCATCATCCCTGCTTCTCATCCATCATCCCTGCTTCTCTTCCATCATCCCTGCTTCTCATCCATCATCCCTACTTCTCATGCATCATACATCATTCCTGCTCCTCATCCATCATCCCTACTTTTCATCCATCATCCCTACTTATCATCCATACTTCTCATCCCTCATCCCTACTTCTCATCAATCATACATCATCCCTACTTCTCATCCATCATCCCTGCTTCTCTTCCATCATCCCTACTTCTCATCCATCATCCCTGTTTCTCATCCATCATACATCATCCCTACTTCTCATCCATCATCCCTGCTTCTCTTCCATCAACCCTACTTCTCATCCATCATGCATCATCCCTACTCATCATCCATCATCCCTACTTCTCATTCATCATACATAATCCCTACTTCTCATCCATCATCCCTACTTCTTGTTCATCATCCCTACTTCTCATCCATCATACATCATCCCTACTTCTCTTCCATCATCCCTACTTCTTATCCTGCATACATCATTCCTACTTCTGAACTATCATCCCTACTTCTCTTCAACAATTCCTACTTCTCATCCCTGCATCTCATCCATTCTTCTCATTCATCACCCCTGCTTCTCATCCATCATCCCTGCTTCTCATCCATCACACATCATCCCTACTTCTCATCCATCATCCCTGCTTCTCATCCCTCATCCCTGCTTCTCTTCCATCATCCCTGCCTCTCATCCCTACTTCTCATGCATCATACATCATCCCTACTCCTCATCCATCATCCCTTCTTCTCATCCATCATACATCATCCCTACTTCTCATCTATCATCCCTACTTATCATCCATACTTCTCATCCTTCATCCCTACTTATCATCCATCATACATCATCCCTACTTCTCATCCATCATCCCTGCTTCTATTCCATCAACCCTACTTCTCATCCATCATACATCATCCCTACTCCTCATCCATCATCCATACTTCTCATTCATCATGCATAATCACAGGACCCCAGGAAACCCCAGATGAAGGTGCAAGGAAGCTGCCTCTGGATGGAAGAAGCTTGGAGTTCTGCTACAACAAAGAGGACTAGGAATTTCTCCTTTGGGTGGAAGATGTCCTACGTTGCGATGAAGGTTGCAGAGGTGTTCCCATGCAGAAATACCGCAAACAAGCCTTGCTAGCTGCAAGGGTCACAGAAGAGGTTTTTGGGTGCTGCTGGGGACCAGGAAGGACCAGGATGTCGCCCCTTGGAGGAGGAGACAGAGGGGGCACTCAGCAACTCAGGCAGCCCCCACAGAAGCAGGCAGCACCCGCAGAAGTACCCAAACAGGCACTTAGAAGTAAAGTGAATCAGAGCTGGCTCAGAGTCATAAAGGAGGGTCCCACGACGCCGGAGGCCAACTCAGAGGGTTGAGCACTGAAAGACGGAGTGCTGGGGACCCAGGCAAAGCTGTGCGTAAAGGAAATCCTGTAAGAGTGCACAGGAGCCGAAGCAGCTGCAAATCACAAAGTACACAGGTTTGCAGTCTAGCGTGGGGAGGCAAGGACTTACCTCCACCAAGCTTGGACTGAAGGATCACTGTACTGTGGGAGTCACTTGGATAGAGTTCCTGTGTTCCAGGGACCACGCCCGTCAGGATGAAAGGGGACCCAGAGGACCGGTGATGCAGTCTTTTGGTGCCTGCGTTAGCAGGGGGACGATTCCGTCAACCCACTGGAGATTTCTTCTTGGCTTCCAGTGCAGGGTGAAGGCAGGTGACCCCCAAAGCATGCACCACCAGGAAACAGTCGAGAAAGCTGGCAGGATGAGGTGCTACAATGTTTCTGGTAGTTGTCTTGCTACTTTGTTGCGGTTTTGCAGGAGTCCTGGAGCAGTCAGCGGCCGATCCCTGGCAGAAGACGAAGAGGGACATGCAGAGGAGCTCTTGCATTCGTTATCTGAAGAATATCCCAGAGGAGAGACCCTAAATAGCCAGTAAAGGAGGTTGGCTACCAAGAAAGGAGGATTGGCTACCAAGAGAGGCAAGAGGCTATCAGAGGGGGTCTCTGACGTCACCTGCTGGAACTGGCCACTCAGAGAAGTCCAGTGTGTCCCCAACAGCTCTGAATCCAAGATGGCAGAGGTCTGGAGCACACTGGAGGAGCTCTGGGCACCTCCCCTGGGAGGTACTGGTCAGGGGAGTGGCCACTCCCCTTTCCTTTGTCCAGTTTCGCACCAGAGCAGAGCTGGGGGATCACTGAACCGGTGTAGACTGGCTTATGCAGAAATGGGAACCATCTGTGCCCATCAAAGCATTTCCAGAGGCTGGGGGAGGCTACTCCTCCCCAGCCCTGACACCTATTTCCTAAGGGAGAGGGTGTAACACCCTCTCTCAGAGGAAATCCTTTGTTCTGCCTTCCTGGGCCAGAGTTGCCTGGACCCCAGGAGGGCAGAATCCTGTCTGAGGGGTTGGCAGCAGCTGCAGTGGAAACCCCGGAATGGTAGTTTGGCAGTACCCGGCTTCTGTGCTAGAGACCTGGGGGATCATGGAATTGTCCCCCCAATACCAGAAAGAGGAAGACAAGAGTCAAAGGAGATAGAGAATGGAGCTGCAAATTGATGCATCCAGGATTGAGGAAGAGGAGTGTCCAGGATCGAGGAAGAGGGGTGTACATTTTAAGGACTTGCAGGATAGAAAACATAGGGCCTGATTTAGAGTTTTCAGAGGGGTTCCTCCATCACAAACATGACAGATATCCTGCCCATTGTATTATGATTACATTATTTACAATGGAAATTGTAATATGGTGGATGGGACATCCGTCAAGTTTGTGACAGAGTGACCTGTCTGCCAAGCTCTAAATCAGGCCAGAAGGGTCAAGTAGATGCCCCTCGACCTGAGTTGGGGATTGATTACAAGGATAGACCGACAGCAGGGAAGGTTTCAATAAGGTTTATAGAATTGCTTTGAGTTGCAGTCTAATGATGATGAATTAAAATCACTATAT
Organism: Pleurodeles waltl; assembly: GCF_031143425.1. Classification (NCBI taxonomy): domain Eukaryota; kingdom Metazoa; phylum Chordata; class Amphibia; order Caudata; family Salamandridae; genus Pleurodeles; species Pleurodeles waltl. The sequence continues at coordinate 1,192,055,610 of NC_090439.1, forward strand.
AATCGGTGTGACCTTGGAGTAAACCCGCCAGCCACCTACCCTGGCCTCCTTGCTGTGGACCACACACATCCCTGATTCATCCCTTCGAGTTGTTCAGGCTACATCTTCTTCCAGAGTTTAGCTGAGGACACTGCTTTCCCATTATCAAAACCATGAGTCACCGTGATGTCAGGCCAGGACCTCACCCTTGAGGGCAAGGAAGGGATGCCTGGGATGGGCACTGATCTCCTGGCACTGATTCCTCCTTGTTCATCTGCTAGAGAGGCTCATCCTGGTATACTAAGGTAACACCGCATAGCACAGGAACTTACATTTTCCCCAGATTCTCACAAAAAATATAAATCCTGCCAGAAACATGGAAAGAGGTGTTGTCCCACGATGAAGGCAGTAGGATTTTAGGGGGGTTTACAGAGTTCACAAAATAATTCAGGATTCTTCCAGTGCCGCACAGTTGTCTGCATAATATTGTTCGAAGAAATATGCATACTAGAAGGTGTGTGTACACAGTAGCAGGGCATGTAGATGGTAGTGGAAAGCACTACTACACTACTAAAACAGAGCACACTGAAGAAGAATGAGCTGTGTGGGGTCCTAGAAACAGAACTTGACGTAAAGTTATCTTGTTCTTGTTATAAGGGCACCTTCTGCAGTCTCTGGAGTGGAGCAAGCATACTTCATTTTCTTTCTATTCAACACCCCTTCAACAAAAAGTTCGGATTTTTATTCTTAGGAATGTTGGGTATGGTTATGTCATCAAGAAGTTAAAAGTTCCTGGAGCTAGACTTACTCATCACCTACATTTACATGGATTTTTTAAATTTAAATTTTTCTTAAATAGCTAGGATTAGACATGAATGGGTGATAGTGGGCTTTGTTCATTTACAATGTATAACCTTATTGGGTGTGGTCCACTGCATCTTACGGAAGACAGGCTGTAGATCCCAAGATAGACCAAGATCAGATTCCACTGTCACAATTAGTCCAAAAACAGGAAGATGCAGAGATCCAGGAATGTAGTCTGCCCCTGCCGGAGTGTGAACTGCCAATCACCATGAAGAAGCTACCAACCTGGTCCATGGTCACCCCCCACCGATGCTGTCAGGATGGAGTCATCCGGTCAGGGATCCAGCACAGTCACATCCCAAAATTTCAAAACTTCCAAGTGTGCTCGATGATATAGCTTCCTGGATTCATTACAATTATTCAGCTTTAAGGTGTTGAAGGTCTGTATTGGTGGGCAGCCATTTTTACTCCGAGCATATCTTGCACCGTTTGGGGTATCTTGAATTTTACAAGTTTAACCTCTTGGAATTATTCTACTCCACTATTGTTTCCAGCCTTCTCATAGGACACGAGTGTCACCTGAATAATTAAGAGGTCTTGGCAACTTGCTTCCCACCTGCTGAGCTGTGTCTCATAATCCCTCTGGATGGCTCTAAATTGAAGCCCCACTAGTTGTTCCACACATTAGTAGCTCCAACTTCAGGAGTCATGTGGGGGGTGGGAGAATGCCACAAATGACCTAGACCAGTAACTAATGCTACTTACAATGAGGTGTGTCTGGACTCAGGGTGGCGTGGCAAAGACGCCTCTACAACTTGCCAGCAAAGGTCTTCCAATGACATCCAGCATCTCTCTGGTCTCCCAAGAAAGCTGGTGACTTGTGGTGGGAGCTGAGGGTGCTCTGTCTTCATTCTGTCTGTATTCAGTGATTTTGCATTTTGAATAAGTTGCCACAGGGATGTGTGAGTTGTGTTTGACTAATATATCTAATAGGAGGAGCACCAAAACCTTGGTTGTGTAGTTATCTAACGCATTAAAGCCATGCAGGTAGTTTATTAGTTAATGAGGTGGTGCCTGTGATGATGGTCTCAAAGAAATTCATGACGAAGAATTTGATTGAAGTGGATGAGGGCCAGATAATGAGTGGTAAATGAGTAGCAAATGAATACAAATGAGTGTCCAGTGAGTGGCAAATGAGTGGCAGACAGGTGGCGGATGACTAGCAGATGAGTGGCGGATTAGTGGTGGATAAGTAGTGGATGAATAGTGGATGAGTGACAGATGAGTTGCTGTTGAGTGGCAGATGAGTGGCAGATGAGTCATAGATGAGTCGAGTGCCGGATGAGTGGTAGATGAGTGGTTTAAAGATGATGTGACAGACGTCTGAGACAAATGAGCAGACTTAAGAGCCCCTAGTGCCTCCTTGCACCACGTTAGCATTATTTTTTTACGCTAATGTGGCCAAACGAGGCCAAAATCGCAGCACCAAATTTATAAAGTGTCTCAATGCATGCACTGCGCCATTTTGTAACTCTTTGCGCTAAGGGGTGCAAGAAAAGTGGCGATGCACCGGGTGCAGCACCACTTTTCTTAAATCAGGGCCAAATTATTTTATGTCATTGGGTGAGTAGCAGATTATATTTTTGAAGATGGTATTAAAGAAACCAGTGACAAAGGTATTTGTTGTAAATAGGTGAGGGGCATATGATTGGTAGATGAGTTGTTTGAAAATGATGTCATAGATGTCCGAGATAAAGTCTTTGTTTTCACTTGAGGGCATATTTATACTCTGTGCCAGATTTGCGTATTTTTTTTTTACTCAAACTTAACTCCATATTTATATTTTGGCGCTTGACATGTCTAACGCCAAAATATTGGAGTTAAAGTCATTTTTTGCTTGTGGAAAACTACCTTGCGTCAATGAGATGCAAGGTAGGCGTTTCTGGGCAAAAAAATGACTCTAAGGCCGTAGCGCCTTATTTATCCTCCCATGCAAACATCACGCACAGGGGAGGAGGGGTCAAAAAATGGTGCAAAGCTAGCTTTGCCCCATTGTTTCACGTCTGGGTCAGGGCAGGCATTAGGGGACCTGTGGGCCTATTTCCATTGTGGAACACCATGGAATAAGCCCACAGGTCCCAGGCACCAGGCACACCCCCACCCACACCAGAGGGGCAGCAGAGGGCGGGGGACACATCCCAGGTAAGTATAGGTAAGCACAGGTAAGTACATATATATATATATTTTAAAGTGCCATTGGGGGCCCTGAAACGGGCCCCCCTACATTGTACTGGGTGGCCACTGGGGTGATGGGCATGACTCCTGTCTTTTCTAATACAGGAGTCTTGTGGTATGGATGGTTTTGCATCAGAAAACGACTCTAGGCAGGTTAGAGTAATTTTTTTTACTCTATCCAGCCTAATGTCATTTTTTGGTGCAAAACCCCCTTCTTCCATACTGCCAGTCCAACCCGACTAATGTCACTTTTTTTTTTTTACACTAGCCTACCCTTTGCACCGGCTTGCACCATTCCATAAATATGGTGCCATGCTGGTGCACAGAAATGGTGCAAGCCGGTGCTAAACTTTTTGGTGCAAAACTGCATTAGGGCAATTGTGCACCAAAAGTATAAATCAGGGCGTTGGTGAGTGGCAGATGAGTAGAAGATGATGTGAGTTGGATAAATGGCCGATGAGCGGCAGATGAGTGGCAGAAGAATGGGTTGAAGGTGTTATCACAGGAATAGAGACGCAATATCTGCAGGAACTGGGTGAGTGGTAGACGGGTGGCAAATGAGTGGTTAAAAGATGATCTCAGAGATGGCAGAGTCAAAGCATTCACTCTCACTGTGGAGTGGTAGGTGAGTGACAGATTAGTGAAAGATGAGTGGTTTGAAGATGATACCAGAGAAGTCAGAGACAACACATTTGCCGTAACTGAGCAAGTGGCAGACAGGTGTTTTAAAGATGACATCACGGAAATGAGAGGCAATTTATTTTCTGTAAGTAGTTGAGGGCCAGATGCGTGGATTATTAGTGGTTTGATGATGATCTCAGAGACATCAGTCAAATTATTTGTTTTGATTGAATGAGTGGCAAATGAGTGCTGAAGAGTGGAAGATTAGTTGTTTGAACATGATATCAGAGAAGTCCAAGAAGTATTTGCTGTATGTGGGTAAGTGCCAGATGAATGGCAGATGTATGGTCGATGAGGGGTAAATGAGTTGTAGATGAGTGGTAAACAAGTGGCCAAAGAGTGGTAGATAATGACAGATGAGTAGTAATTAAGTGGTAGATGACTTGTAAATACGTGGCAAATCAGTGGTAGATGAGTGTTAGATAACTGGTGAATGAGTGGAAGATGAGTGATAAATTAGTCTCAGAAGAGTGGTAGATAAGTGATAGATGAGTGATAGTTAAGTGGTACATGAGTGATAGATGAGTAGCAGATGAGTGGTAGATAGGTGACAGATAGGTGGCAATGAGTGGTAGATAAGTGACAGATGAGTTGTAGTTAAGTGGTAGATGAGCCATACATAAGTTGTGGCTGAGTAGCAGATGAATGGGATATGAGTGATACATGAGTGATGAACGGCCGAAGAGGAGTAAGTAGGTGGCAGATGAGAGATAGGTGAGTAACACATGAGAAGTAGATGAGTGGTAAATGAGTGGCGGAAGAGTGGTAGGTAAGTGGCATTTGAGTGAAAGATGAGTAACATATGAGTAGTAGATGGGGTAGATGAGTGGTAGATGAGTGGTAAATGAGTAGCAGAAGAGTGGTAGGTAAGTGGCAGATGAATGATAGATGAGTAAAAAATGAGTAGTAGATGAGGGGTAGATGAGTGGCAGAGGAGTGGTAAATGAGTAGCAGAAGAAAGGTAGGTAAGTAGTAGATGAGTGATAGATGAGTAACATATGAGTAGTAGATGAGTTGTAGATGAGTGGAAAATGAGTGAAAGATGAGTGGAAGATGCCGGGTAGATAGTCAGGAAACTGCGCTGCGTAGAGTTTGCGTCATTATGAGCAGCTGCTAGCGGGTGTTGTGCGTTGTTTCTCCAGCCGCGATGCGTCGATCTTCCAGCCACGATGCAGGCGGAGCATCAATTGCAGCTCGAGGCGTCATTTATTAGCCGCATTGTTGATGGTGCGTTGAAAATGTCCCTGCTCTGCAGTCTTTTTGTGGATTTCAGGCCTTTTCCCCCAGCTTCACCTTTCAAGGGCCTAGGGACTGTAGAGGGCACCACTTAGCAGGGCAGGAGTCTCACCAAAGCGTCCTGGTGCTGGCAGAGAGAAGTCTATGATGGCCCTGAGACTTCAACAACAGGAGGCAAGCTCAACTCAAGCCCTTGTAGATTCATCTCAATCAGGAATGCACAGCAAAGTCCAGTCTTTGTCCCCTGCACAGGCAGAAGCAGCAACTGCAGGAGAGCCCAACAAAGCACAGTCACAGGCAGGGGCAGCACTTCTCCTCAGCTCTTCAGGTCTTCTCCTTGGCAGAGGTTCCGCTTGAATCCTTGAAGAAATCCGATTTTCAGGGGTTTTGTGTGCTCTTCCTATAACCTTTTCTGCCTTTGAAACAGGCCTACTTCAAAGAGAAATCCCTGTTGTTTTCAAGATGCTGCCTTGCCCAGGCCGGGCCTCAGACACACACCAGGGGGGTGGATACTGCATTGTGTGAGGGCAGGCACAGCCCTTTCAGGTGTGAACGACCACTCCTCCTTCCACTCTAGCTCAGATGGCTCATCAGGAAATGCAGACTACTCCCTGCTCCCTTTGTCTCACTGTCTAGAGGGAACTCACACCAGCCCAACTTTCTGACCCAGGCAGAAAATCCACAAACAGGCAGAGTCACAGAATGGTTTAAGCAAGACAATGGACACTTTCTAAAAGTGGAATTTTCAAAGTGACAATTTAAAAAAACGTTACCAAAACTGAATTTTTAAATTGTATGGTCAGAGACACCAAACTCCACATTTCTATCTGCCCCCAAAGGGAATCTGTGCTTAAATATAATTCAAGGGAATCCCCCATGTTAACCTGTGAGGGAGATAGACCGTGCAACAGTGAAAGCTGAGTTTAGGGAAACTTCACTGTTAGGACATGTAAAACAAACCAGTAGATGTCTCATCTTTAATATACACTGCTCTCTGCCCATGGGGCTACCTAGGGCCTACCTTAGGGGTGCATTAGATGTAGAAAAAGGGAAGGTGTACACCTGGCAACTGGGTATACTTGCCAGGTTGAATTGGCAGTCTAAAACTGCCCACAAAGACAATGCAGTGGCAGGTCTGAGCTATGTTTACAGGGTTGCTTATGCGGGTGGCACAGCAAATGCTGCAGGTCCACTAGTAGCATTCAGTTTACAGGCCCTGGGCACCTCTAGTGCACTTTACGAGGGACTTACCAGTAAATCATATATGCCAATCAGGGATAAGTGTGATAAGCCAATCAAACATATAATTTACACAGGAGCACTAATACTTTACACAAGAGCACTTGCACTTTAGCAGTGGTCAGCTGTGGTAAAGTGCCTAGAGTACCAAAAACAGTAAAAACAGAGTCCAGCACACAGTCAAAACATGAGAAGCAGAGGCAAAAAAGACAGGGGAGATCACGCCAAGAATGTTATGTCTAACAATGGAAAAAACTTTAAAAATGCATATAAACATCAGGCAATGCTTTCACAAATGTCACCTTCTGTTTTGAGGTCGGGGTCGTCAAGAGGTGCCATAAACCAGCCGAAGAAGTTTGGGAGACTCCCTGTTCAAGTGGGAGCAGCGGCTGAAGGTGTTGGAGCTGGAACACAAATGTGAAGGAGATCACTTGGAAACACACTGCAAAGTTGGACTTAAAGGTAAGCCTGCTGGTTCCCTTGGAGGGTGGAGATCACAAGGGGTTAGGGACCCCCAGAGCACAGCTGGTTAGTCTGTGCAAGAGCAAGGGAGGCTAAGTGCAGCGCAGATAGGCCAGCAAGATGCCTGGGTTGGCGCTATGCATCCATCCGTAGGCCAATGCAGAGAAGGTACATTTGGTGCATTCCAGCTCTCTGCCCTGCGCTGCGACAAATGTTATTACATCAGGGTCTCAGTTGGTACTGCAACCTTCAACAGCTGGGCTCATGGCCTGTAGAATACGTGCTACGGGCATTGAGGTGAGCAGGTTTAGAGAGTCACTGGTGTTGTAGGGTGCTCCTATAAAGGAGCTCTTTTCTACTTAAACCTAGGAACTACCTGTAGGAGGCTGGACTGGCTTGTAGTGAGTACCAAGGGGTACTTACACCTTGCACCAGGCCCAGGTATCCCTTATTAGTGTATAGGGTGTCTAGCAGCTTAGGCTGATAGATAATGGTAGCTTAGCAGAGCAGCTTAGGCTGAACTAGGAGACGTGTGAAGCTACTACAGTACCACAAGTGTCACTTGCACAATATCATAAGAAAACACAATACACAGTTATACTAAAAATAAAGGTACTTTATTTTTATGACAATATGCCAAAGTATCTCAGAGTGTACCCTCAGAGTGAGGATAGCAAATATACACAAGTTATATGTACACAGTACTAAAAATATGCAGTATAGTCTTAGAAAACAGTGCAAACAATGTATAGTTACAATAGGATGCAATGGGGACACATAAGGATAGGGGCAACACAAACCATATACTCCAAAAGTGGAATGCGAACCACGAATGGACCCCAAACCTATGTGACCTTGTAGAGGGTCGCTGGGACTATTAGAAAATAGTGAGGGTTAGAAAAATAGCCCACCCCAAGACCCTGAAAAGTGAGTGCAAAGTGCACTAAAGTTCCCCAGAAGACAAAGAAGTTGTGATAGAGGAATAATGCAGGAAAGACACAAACCAACAATGCAACAACTGTGGATTTCCAATCTAGGGTACCTTTGGAACAAGGGGACCAAGTCCAAAAGTCACAAGCAAGTCGGATATGGGCAGATGCCCAGGAAATGCCAGCTGCGGGTGCAAAGAAGCTTCTACTGGACAGAAGAACTGTGGTTTCTGCAGGAACGAAAAGGGCTAGAGACTTCCCCTTTGGTGGACGAATCCCTCTCGCCGTGGAGAGTTGTGCAGAAGTGGTTTCCCGCCGAAAGAACGCCAACAAGCCTTGCTAACTGCAAATTCTGCAGTTAGTGTTTTTGGATGCTGCTATGGCCCAGCAAGGACCAGGAGGTCGCAAATTCGACCAGAAGATAGAGGGGACGTCGAGCAAGACAAGGAGCCCTATCAGCAGCAGGTAGCAGCCGGAGAAGTGCCAGAAACAGGCACTACAAGGATGCGTGAAATGGTGCTCGCCGAAGTTGCACAAAGGAGTCCCACGTCGCCGGCGACCAACTTAGAAAGTCGTGCAATGCAGGTTAGAGTGCCGTGGAACCAGGCTTGGCTGTGCACAAAGGATTTCCGCCGGAATTGCACAGGGGCCAGAGAAGTTGCAAAAGTCGCGGTTCACAGCAATGCAGTCTAGCGAGGTGAGGCAAGGACTTACCTCCACCAAACTTGGACTGAAGAGTCACTGGACAGTGCGAGTCACTTGGACAGAGTTGCTGGATTTGAGGGACCTTGCTCGTCGTGCTGAGAGGAGACCCAAGGGACCGGTAATGCAGCTTTTTGGTGCCTGCGGTTGCAGGGGGAAGATTCCGTCGACCCACGGGAGATTTCTTCGGAGCTTCTGGTGCAGAGAGGAGGCAGACTACCCCCACAGCATGCACAAACAGGAAAACAGTAGAGAAGGCGGCAGGATCAGCGTTACAGAGTAGCAGTAGTCGTCTTAGCTACTTTGTTGCAGGTTTGCAGGCTTCCAGCGCGGTCAGCAGTCGATTCCTTATCAGAAGGTGAAGAGAGAGATGCAGAGGAACTCGGAAGAGCTCTTGCATTCGTTATCTAAAGTTTCCCCAGAGACAGAGACCCTAAATAGCCAGAAAAGAGGGTTTAGCTACCTAGGAGAGAGGATAGGCTACTAACACCTGAAGGAGCCTATCAGAAGGAGTCTCTGACGTCACCTGGTGGCACTGGCCACTCAGAGCAGTCCAGTGTGCCAGCAACACCTCTGTTTCCAAGATGGCAGAGGTCTGGAGCACACTGGAGGAGCTCTGGACACCTCCCAGGGGAGGTGCAGGTCAGGGGAGTGGTCACTCCCCTTTCCTTTGTCCAGTTTCGCGCCAGAGCAGGGGCAAGGGATCCCTGAACCGGTGTAGACTGGCTTATGCAGAAATGGGCACATCTGTGCCCATGAAAGCATTTCCAGAGGCTGGGGGAGGCTACTCCTCCCCTGCCTTCACACCATTTTCCAAAGGGAGAGGGTGTAACACCCTCTCTCAGAGGAAGTCCTTTGTTCTGCCATCCTGGGACAAGCCTGGCTTGACCCCAGGGGGGCAGAAACCTGTCTGAGGGGTTGGCAGCAACAGCAGCTGCAGTGAAACCCCAGAAAAGGCAGTTTGGCAGTACCAGGGTCTGTGCTACAGACCACTGGGATCATGGGATTGTACCAATAATGCCAGGATGGCATAGAGGGGGCAATTCCATGATCTTAGACATGTTACATGGCCATATTCGGAGTTACCATTGTGAAGCTACATATAGGTAGTGACCTATATGTAGTGCACGTGTGTAATGGTGTCCCCGCACTCACAAAGTTCAGGGAATTGGCTCTGAACAATGTGGGGGCACCTTGGCTAGTGCCAGGGTGCCCTCACACTAAGTAACTTTGCACCTAACCTTTACCAGGTAAAGGTTAGACATATAGGTGACTTATAAGTTATTTAAGTGCAGTGTAAAATGGCTGTGAAATAACGTGGACGTTATTTCACTCAGGCTGCAGTGGCAGGCCTGTGTAAGAATTGTCAGAGCTCCCTATGCGTGGCAAAAGAAATGCTGCAGCCCATAGGGATCTCCTGGAACCCCAATACCCTGGGTACCTCAGTACCATATACTAGGGAATTATAAGGGTGTTCCAGAAAGCCAATGTAAATTGGTAAAATTGGTCACTAGCCTGTTAGTGACAATTTGAAAGAAATGAGAGAGCATAACCACTGAGGTTTTGGTTAGCAGAGCCTCAGTGAGACAGTTAGGCACTACACAGGGAACACATACATATAGGCCACAAACTTATGAGTACTGGGGTCCTGACTAGCAGGGTCCCAGTGACACATAACAAACATACTGAAAACATAGGGTTTTCACTATGAGCACTGGGCCCTGGCTAGCAGGATCCCAGTGAGACAGTGAAAACACCCTGACATACACTCACAAACAGGCCAAAAGTGGGGGCAACAAGGCTAGAAAGAGGCTACTTTCTCACACTACCCAGAGTTCTCTGCTTCATTTTTGTATAATTTATATCTTACTCTGAGGCTGAAAGGGTATTGTTTGAATACCTGATGTCTAGCTCCGCTGCTTTCTAGGTCTAATATGCCACATAAAAAGATATACAATGTATTAAGATATCCATATAAAATGAAATAAAAGATAGAATATAGCCATCATGTGAAAAAAACATTGGCTGCTAAAAAGAACTTCTCACGACTCCCAGTGGATTCAATTAACCATCTGGATGGATCACAATTTACTTAACAGATTGACAATTAGCCTCTATCAATGTAGACTTGCCAAAAACATTCATAATATGCAAATCTATGAACATTAAAATTGGTCAAAGCCTGTGCAACACAAATTATGATTTAATTAGTCAACAGCGGCTTCAATATGCCTGTGTCACAATCCATGCTTTTGTGTCAGTATCACCTCTCTGACAGAAATTAAATGCTTATGTTGCTGCCAACTAGTTTGGTTAGTTTCTCTCGGCATGGCACAGGTCACTGTGACCTACTATTGTTAATAAATCTGTCAGGAACAGGAAGTCACAGGGTGAAATCACAACAGGGGATGTGCTCAGGGGCGGCTCCTCTGCTATGGCATGTTACCCCCACTTTTACCTGTTTGTCACTATGTACCTGCCTCTCTCACTGGGAGCTAGCTAGCCAGGACCTCAGTGTTCATAGTGTATAGCCTAATGTGTGTGCCTGTGTAGTGCTTGACTGTGTCACTGAGTCTCTGCTAACCAGAACCTCAGTGCTTATGCTCTCTCTGCCTTTAAATTTGTCACTATAGGCTAGTGACTTCATTCACCAATTTCAATTGGTACACTGGTCCCCCCTTATAAGTCCCTAGTATATGCTACCTAGGTACCCAGGGCACCGGGCTTCCAGGAGATCCCTATGGGCTGCAGCATTTCTTGTGCCACCCCTAGGGAGCTCTGACAATTCTTACACAGGCCTGCCACTGCAGCCTGAGTGAAATAACGTCCACGTTATTTCACAGCCATTTACCACTGCATTTAAGTAACTTATAAGTCACCTATATGTCTAACCTTTACCTGGTAAAGGTTGGGGGCTAAGTTACTTAGTGTGTGGGCACCCTGGCACTAGCCAAGGTGCCCCCACATTGTTCAGGGCACATTCCCCAGACTTTGTGAGTGCGGGGACACCATTACACGCCTGCAAAACTGCAACAAATTAGCAAAGATGACTACTGCGACCTTGTAACGCTGATCCGGCCGCCTTCTCAACTGTTTTCCTGGTGGTGCATGCTGTGGGGGTAGTCTGCCTCCTCCCTGCACTAGAAGCTCTGAAGAAATCTCCCGTGGGTCGACGAATCCTCCCCCTGCAACCGCAGGCACCAAAAGACTGCATCACTGGTTCTCTGGGTCCCCTCTCAGCATGACGAGCGTGGTCCCTGGAACTCAGCAACTCTGTCCAAGTGACTCCCACAGTCCAGTGACTCTTCAGTCCAAGTTTGGTGGAGGTAAGTCCTTGCCTCCCCACGCTAGACTGCATTGCTGGGTACCGCGTGATTTGCAGCTGCTCCGGCTCCTGTGCACTCTTCTAGGATTTCCTTTGTGCACATCCAAGCCTGGGTCCCTGGCACTCTAACCTGCAGTGCACGACCTCCTGAGTTGTCCTCCGGCGTCGTGGGACCTTCTTTTGTGACTTCGGGTGAGCTCCGGTTCACTCTTCTTTGTAGTGCTTGTTCCGGCACTTCTGCGGGTGCTGCTTGCTTCTGAGTGGGCTCTTTGTCTTGCTGGACGCCCCTCGGTCTCCTCACGCAATTGGCGACATCCTGGTCCCTCCTGGGCCACAGCAGCATCCAAAAACCCTAACCGCGACCCTTGCAGCTAGCAAGGCTTGTTTGCGGTCTTTCTGCACGGAAACACCTCTGCAAGCTTCTTCACGACGTGGGACATCCATCCTCCAAAGGGGAAGTTGCTAGTCCTCTCCGTTCTTGCAGAATCCACAGCTTCTACCATCAGGTGGCAGCTTCTTTGCACCCTCAGCTGGCATTTCCTGGGCATCTGCCCAATCTCGACTTTGTCGCGACTCTTGGACTTGGTCCCCTTGTTCCACAGGTACTCTCGTCCGGAAGGTTTGAGGTCCATTCGTGGTTCGCATTCCACTTTTGGAGTATATGGTTTGTGTTGCCCCTATCCCCATGTGCCCCCATTGCATCCTATTGTAACTATACATTTTTTGCACTGTTTTCTAAGACTATACTGCATATTTTTGGTATTGTGTATATATATCTTGTGTATATTTGCTATCCTCATTCTGAGGGTACTCACTGAGATACTTTTGGCATATTGTCATAAAAATAAAGTACCTTTATTTTTAGTATATCTGTGTATTGTGTTTTCTTATGATATTGTGCATTTGACACTAGTGGTATAGTAGGAGCTTTGCATGTCTCCTAGTTCAACCTAAGCTGCTCTGCTATAGCTACCTTCTATCAGCCTAAGTTGCTAGACACCTCTTCTACACTAATAAGGGATAACTGGACCTGGTGCAGAGTGTAAGTACCCCTTGGTACCACTACAAGCCAGGCCAGCCTCCTACAGAAACTAACTATGCTTTTTCTCTCTGGGTGGGGCAGAGTGAATTCTTTTTCCCTGCCCTCTAGTGGGGAGCAGACTTAGGACCATATTTACAAGGAACTTGTAATTGGCACTGTCAGCTGGGTCAGTTCTGAAATGTAAGGATGCGCTGTATTTTCAAAAATACATCGCACCCCTGTGTTTCCCCTAGCACTGGCAGTTTAGCTGCCAGTGCAGGCATACTTGCACCATACTGCAAGATGTCAGTGTTGAAGGGAATGATTAATTATGTGTAGAAAGGTGAGCCCTTCCAGCACATAAACAATCTAGAATGGGGATTTGGCACAGAATGCAGCACACATAGAGCTACCAAATCGTCACACTTTTTTTCAGAAAATTTAAAGGAGTTGCATTAACCCCTTCGGCGCCATGGACGTAATGGTTACATCCCGTGGCGCGGCGCTGAGGCACCACTGATGCAACCATTACGTCCTTGTACTTGCCCTTGGGAAGGCCGCGCCCCCACCCCCCCATGGGAGGGCTGGAACGGGAATATCTTCCGCTTCTACCTCCGACCCCCCGAACCCACTCAAGTGACGTCTGATCATCAGAGGTCGCCTCCCATCGCGTTGGAAGCTCAGCTTCCAGCGCCGATCGGAAGAGAAAAGCAAAGCATTTCTCTTCCGATCATATGATGGGGGCCTGAGAGGCTTCAAAAGTAAGAAAAGGAATTTCCTTCCCTCAGAGCATTTCAGCAGCCGGATCGTGAAGCGATCCGGCTGCTGAAATGCCCACTAGACACCAGGGATAATTTTTTAAAGGGAAAATGGCATAAGGGAAGTGACCCCTTGAGCAAGGGTCGCTCCTCAGGGGGGGCAATTATTTTCAAGGGCTTTTCTGCCCCCCCAGGGGCAGATCGGTCTATTGTTATTAGGCCGATCTGCCCCCCGGGGGGCAGAAACCTCTAGGCGCCAGGGATCATTTTTTTCTTTTTTGTTTGCTTTTCAGATGTGGGGAGTGACCCCTTGGTCAAGGGTCGCTCCTCTGGGGGGCAATTTTATCTTAGGCCATTTGATCAGCCTATTTTTTTTAGGCCAATCTGCCACCAATGGGGGCAGAAACCACTGGACACCAGGGATTATTTTTTTTTGCTACAATTTCACGCAAGGGGAGTGACCCCTTAGGCAAGGGTCACTCCCCTGGGAGGGATTTATTTTAGGTCATCTCTGCCCCCCTTGGAGGCAGATCGGCCTATTTTCATTAGGCCGATCTGCCCCCAAGGTGGGCAGAAACCACTAGGCACCAGATATTTTATTTCTGCGCCAATTTCAAGCAAGGGGAGCAACCCCTTAGGCAAGTGTCATTCCCCTGGGAGGGCAAATTAACTTTAGGCCATTTCCGTCCCCCTTGGGGGCAGATCGGCCTATTTCTAGTAGGCCGATCTGTCCCCAGGGGTGCAGAAACCACTTAGGCACCAGGGATTTGTGTCTGTGTATGTGTGTGTTTTGTTTGGAATTATAACCCCTTGGGCAAGGGTTACTCCCCATAGGGGCACATTTCTGTTGGCCATATCTTCCCCCACTTTTGGAAGGCCCATTTGCCCCCAAGGAGGGCAGAAAGCCCACAAGAGACCAGGGAAGATTTTTTTTCAAAAAAAGAGGGTGGGGGGTATGACCATACCGCCACCCGACATAAATTGGCACAAAGTTGTTCTGCCCACCGGTGGGTAGATGGGGCAGTTACCCCTGATTCACTCCCCGGGGGTGGTAGAAAACCTTATAGATGCCAGGGAATTTAAAAAAAATAGTAGGGTGGTGGCTACAAACCAGTATGGGCATGGTTATGCCCCCACTCCAACTGAAGGGGGTAACAGTCTTTCAGCTCTTCCCCACACTCTAAAGCATCTTATCCCACAGCAAGCAAGAGGACATTTGATTATTTTGTGTATTGGTTTTACATTTGGGCCATGAGAGCTTCTCTAACTCTCAAAACTGTCCCACTCGGAAGGGTGAGGGCCGCACTTTATGGACTTTGGGACGCTGCCATGGAGAAAAATCCACAAGACCTATACACATCTGAAATGTAAATATCTGGGTGAGTCCAGGGTGGTGTGCTTCACATGCACAGCACCATTTTCTTACCCACAATGCCCTGCAAACCGCCAACTTTGCTGGAAATCACACATTTTTACCACATTTTTGTGATGGAACCTTCCAGAATCTGCAGGAATCCACAAAATTCCTACCAGCCAGCATTGCCTCATGTATACCGATAAAAATTGTGCCCCACTTGTCAACCTAAAAAGGTTTTTATTTTCAAACTGCCCTTTTGGACCTGCTTTGGTTTCCCCGCTTCTCCGTCACCGGCACTTGGCCCATCTGCACAAGTGAGGTATCATTTTTACCGGGAGACTGAGGGGAATGTTGGGTGGAAGGTAATTTGTCCCGGTGTGATGATCCCACACAGAAATGTGGGAAAAATTTCATTTTTTTTTAGCTAAATTTGAGGTTTGCTGCGGATTCTGGGTACGTTTTGCATTTGATAATTTTGATGTGTCCACACAGTGTTTCGGGGCACTGGGCCTACCCACAAAAGTAAGGTGCCTTTTTTATTGGGAGACTTGGGGAAACGCTGAGTAGAAGGAAATTTGTGGCTCCTCTCAGATTCCAGCACTTTCTGTCACCGAAATGTGAGGAAAAAATTATTTTTTGGGCCACATTTTGAGGATTGCAAAGATTCTGGGTAACAGAACCTGGTGAGAGCCCCACAAGTCACCCCATCCTGGATTCCCTTAGGTGTCTCGTTTTAAAAAATAGACAGGTTTAGTAGGTTTCCATAGGTGCCGGCTGAGCTAGAGGTCAAAATCCACAGCTAGGCACTTTGTGAAAAACACGTCAGATTTCAATGTAAAAATGTGATGTGTCCATGTTGCGTTTCCTGTAGCAAGCATTAGGCCTACCCATGCAATTCAGGTACCATTTTTATCGGGAGACTTAAGGGAACACAGTATAAAAGAACAATTGTTATTTTCCCATTTTATTTCTCTACATTTTTGCCTTCCAAATGTAAGACAATGTGTAAAAAAGACATCTATTTAAGAAATGCCCTGTAATTCACATGCTAGTACAGGGACCCCAGAATTCAGAGATGTGCAAATAACTACTGCTTCTCAACACCCTATCTTGTGCCCGTTTTGGAAATACACAGGTTTCTTTGATACCTATTTTTCACTCTTTATATTTCAGCAAATGAATTGCTGTATACCCAGTATAGAATGAAAACCCATTGCAAGGTGCAGCTCATTTATTGGCTCTGGGTACCTAGGGTTCTTCATGAACCCTCAAGCTCTATATATCCCCGGAACCATAAGATTCCAGCAGACATAACGGCATTTTGCTTTCAAAAATTTGACATCGCAGGAAAAAGTTACAGAGTAAAATGTGAAGAGAAATGAATGTTTTTTTACCTCAATTTCAAATTGTTTAATTTTTTTGCTGTTATTTTCTGTTGCAAAACCTTGTAGGATCTACACAAATTGCCCCTTGCTGAATTCATAATTTTATCTACTTTTCAGAAACGTTTAGCTATCCGGGATCCAGCATTGGTTTCAAGCCCGTTTCTGTCACTAACTGGAAGGAGGCTAAAAGCACAAAAAATAGTAAAAATGGGAATGTCCCAGTAAAATGCCAAAATTGTGTTGAAAAATGTGGTTTTCTGGTTCAAGTCTGCCTGTTTCTTAAAGCTGGGAAGATGGTGATTTTAGCACCGCAAACCTTTTGTTGATGCCACTGTCAGAGAAAAAAACTACAAGCCTTCTTCTGCAGCCCTTTTTTCCAATTTTTTGGAAAAAACAAAATTTTTCCTGTATTTTGGCTAATTTCTTGATCTCCTACAGGGGAACCCACAAATTCTGGGTACCTTTAAAATCCCTAGGACATTGGAAAAATAGGATGCAAATTTGGCGTGGGTAGCTTATGTGGACAAAAAGTCAGGGGGGGCCTAAGCGTGAGCTACCCTAAATAGCCAACAAAGGGCCTGGCACCTTCGGTGGGAAAAGGCCTGGCAGCAAAGGGGTTAAAAGGCATCAAAGTTATTAACAACACCAAAAATGCATTTTCTATGGAAACACGGAATTTGGCAGTCGCAAATCGTGAAAATCGCTGTTTGTTACCGCAAAATGGGCAGGTACAATGTAATATTCCTATTGCAAAATAGGAATTTGTGACTCACAAATAGGAAGGGGCATCACGAGGGAGTCCCTTCCTAATTGCGTTTCGCAGGAGTATGTGTGATTGATTTGTGACTGCAATTGTGGTCGCAAAACAATCACAGTTACGAGCAATTTCAAATTGGTGGTAACCCATCCGCAAACAGGAAGGGTCCCCATGGGACCCCTTCCCATTGGTGAATGGATGCAAACATTTTTTTTTTAGAGCAGGCAGTAGTAAGGAAAACGGACTGCATTTTTTTTTTAAAAACTGCTTTATTTAAAATCAGTCACCGCCATGATGGTCTGCTGTCCCCAGCAGGCCTCCATCCATGTGAGTGCAGCCATTCCCAATGGGGATGCAAATTGCAATCTACCTCATGAATATTAATGAGGTAGATCATTTGCGACCCCATTGGGAGTTTCACTGTTGGGCATTTGGTTTTGCGACTCATAATTGAGTCACAAATTTCCAGTCACAAAACGCGAGCCGCAAAACGAGCGGTCGAACATCTGGCCCACAATCCTAACGATACACAAATTTTGTGTGATAGATTTTCATAAGCCTACGAGGTGTAAGAAGTTAGCGTTACAGGTAACGTGCCCTAATACTGGCCGGTGAGGTGGCACAATAGAAAAACAACACAAATCAACAACTAAATCAATGTATTAATAAATAAAGCAAGAATATAACAAAGTAAATGTGTCTCCACTAGAAGGGTATAGATTATTACCCTGCCCACTGAAGGCTACACTCATGCAGAGTACAGTGTCTAGTTATGAGGTCTGCATCGCCAATAAGATGACTTCTAGAATAAGGCTAACGAAAACTGTCAGAACCAAAAAGGATATGTTTGAAAAGAGAAGGGTCTAAAGTGTAAAACCCTGCACACTGCAGGACGGTGGTCTGTGTGCTAGAAACAATGTTACAATAAGGTTTACGCATAGTTAAAGAACTAGAACAACAGGTCTAGAGGCCACAATATGAGGTTTGTGGCTTTGGAGTAAGATTACAAATATTCTTTTAAAACAGCCCTTTAAAGCTGTGAGGAAAACTGGGAGCAAGAGTGGTATTGTCAGAGAGTGAGTGACTGAATTAGAAAATGGCTGACATACTGAGTATGCATGGGTGAAACAGGAGGCGTTCTCCTTATCTAAGTCGCTGCCAGCATATTTGACATTCTGGCATTCCACTAAGCAGCAATACTTGAATTTTAATTAGTATCATGCGATGCTCCACCTGGAATGCTGTAATTACACCTCAGAGTTGATAATGGTATGGTCAGGATGGATCCTCAAATGATCCAAGGTAAGGGTTATCCCAGGAAAAGTCACTGATAGGCCAGCAGCTGTAGTGCCTATAGAGATGGATGGGTCCCTTACTGGAGAGTCAGTACGGACCTCCCCCTTGACTGTCTCCTTGGAAATGACCACCCAGAGGTTAGTCAGAGCACAAAAGAGGAACCGGCCCAGTGCCAGCCCTCTCCCAAGGATTCTGGAGGTTCTGCCCCGGCAGTAGGATCAAGTAGGCCCCAGAAGAAAAAGGGGAAACAAAAGAAAAGGAAAGGTGGGCAACCTTGAACTAAGGCACCAGAAACCAAGGTGTTTCTACTCCATTAAGGAAGAGCTCCACTGTTGGAACTGGTGAAGCCCAGCTTGACTCCCAAGACAGCCTGACTAGTCAGGCACCTGCTCAGCCTCAGTTGGAAGCTCCTCAGCTTTGAGAAAAGAGAGTGGAAGGAGGGTCTTCTCTGCAGGATGTAGAGATCCCCCACTCCCTTACAGCAGACAGACACCCTGAACCCAAAGAAGCCTGTACGTTAGCCCTGTCCACTGTGGGCATGGAGCAAAAGGTGTGGTTCTGGCCACTGACAGCTGTCAGTGGCCTCTGCTGGGTGTTAGCCTTTATGGCTGCACTG
Source organism: Pleurodeles waltl (assembly GCF_031143425.1). Taxonomy (NCBI): domain Eukaryota; kingdom Metazoa; phylum Chordata; class Amphibia; order Caudata; family Salamandridae; genus Pleurodeles; species Pleurodeles waltl. Next base: position 1,192,074,392 of record NC_090439.1, read on the forward strand.
TCTTTGGCAAGGTGGTCTGACCCCATATCAAATAGCAAGTTAAGTCCCCAGAACCTGTTGGTCATGGTTGGGTTACTCCAGCTATGGGTAGCCTCTTTAGGTAAGCTAGGGGTTGCGCTGGCTAAGATAGGCATAGCAGAGGTGGACGCCTCTGGCCCCAAGACAGAAGGGAAAAGTGTAGACTCTGGTAGTGCAGGCGTATGACACTTCAGATTGGGTCCTATAACTGTTGAGGTAGGTCAGTCCCCCAGAGGGAATGACCTGAACAGTAGGAGTAAAGCAGAGTAGGCCCTGCAACTAACCAGCCTGTCTCCCTTCTTTTCCTTGCCTGACAGACTAGGAAGACTCTCCCGGATATTGGCTGAGTCTCCTGGCCTGTCGGCTGGGGGGAGTAATGTGGAAGACTGGCTCATTGCTGCAGTACCCCCTCACCTTTTGCCTGGTTTCTGGATGCAACTTGGACTGGAGTGCAATGGGATCCTGCTAACAAGGTCCCCAGAGCCAGTGTTCTTTCCCTAAAATTACGAAGGTATTGATAGAATTGGCAACAACTTTAGCTGCAACTATAAGTCTCTAATAAATGGTACTAAGGTACCCAAGGCATGGTAGGCTCCTGAGGGCAGCAACAAAGATAGTGCCACTCTCTAGGGCCATGCATCCAGCACTGCCATTGCCCTTCTATTTCATTTTCATCCATCTTGTATGGTAGGAAAATAGCCTATCAGGGATGTGAAGTGACCTCTGCCCACAGGAAGTGGTCACATAGTAGGTGTAGTCACCCTAAGAGAGATGCCCCATTGGTTACTACATGATACTCCCCTAAACGCACCCTAACTACAGTATTTAGTGGGAACCTCTAGACCAAAGATTCAGATTCCAAGGACACAAGAAGACCAGCAACAAGAAGAACCAGGGCTCAAGAAATGAAGTCCTGCTGCACCAAGAAAAAGGTACCAAACCCTGCCTGCTGCACCCAGGACTTGCCAATTGCCACTGAGGGGTTCCTCGTACATTGGACAGGCTCTAAAAAACCCCAAAGGACCTCCAGTCTTGTAAAAATTGCCAAAGATCTCCCTTCAGAGTGAAGGCATCACTCATTTGCTTCAAAGACCCAAAAGCCAGTGAAGTCCAGATAATTGACAGGCTGCTGACCAAGGAACCAGATGCCGCAGCCTGTCCAAAGTTCACCCAGCAAATAACAAGGACAGACCCTGCAAGTGTGCAAAGTTTGGTGGCACTGTGATGTCTAGTGGCTGAACCGTGCAATAGCCAGGGGTACTGGACCACCAACATCAGGCACCCAGAAGGACAGTCCACTCTGGTCTGCAAAACAACCAGGGGAAAGCCCCTGTCAAGGGATTTCAGAAAACACCAGGACCTCCCACCAGAGTGATCCTTCTGACCTGCAAATGACCCTCGAACTGATGTACCTATTGCTTCCAAGGGCACCTCTGCGCACAGCTCTTGGCTCACCGATTCGCTCTGCACCCGGTCTTGCACCAGCTCCAAAGACTTTCTGCAGCTGGTCCTGCCGAAACCAGGAGCAACCTCAGCTTCTCCAACTGGTCCACAGGGCCCACTGACAACCTCCACCTACAACCAAGAGGAGCCATTAGTAAACATATGATTTTATATGCAGTTTTAAAGGATTTCTCCATTGAATCCTATGGTGTGTGATTACGCACAGAACCAAGACACTTTCTAAACTTAGAAAATTCATAACTTAAAAAGTACTTACCTAATTTCTTTATAAAAATGTGAAGTAATTTTGTAAATTGGTCTAGAGCTATTCCTTTGAGTGTGTGCTTTCATTTATAGATACTGTGGGTACAACAAATGCTTTGCACTTCCCCAAGATCAGCCCAACTGCTCGACCAAGCTCCCATAAAATTAGAGCATTAGGTGGTTTAGTTTTTACCTTTGTAAACCAATATGTGGTTGTCCCGAACCCCTGCAAAGTGTACAACGTTTTGCCTCCTACACTGGCCACCTTCTGTTTGTGCCCTTCGCCTCACAGGACCCAGCTCTGCAGAAGGGTGAGTGCCTTGGTGGGATGGTGGTGGCTCTGCCAGCAGTATCCACTGCACCCAGCTCTCAGCTTGAATAGTCCTGTGCTGTATATTCAGCTTTATATATATGTTTTATCACAGAAAGTGTTAGCATATATTTGTTTAGCAATCTGTAAGAATTGGTGATAGTCTAAAACTTGTTGTCTACCGCACCTTTTTAGGTCTGATTATACACAGCCTTAACTGTGTCGTGGCTTGTGTCATCAGCATCAAAAACATGGCAGAGATAACTTCAGGGGACCCTCCTGGAGCCCTCTTCAACCACTGATTCAAGAAAGTGTTGAGGACAGAAGAGTATTTCAGTCTCATCTTTTAACATTAGGAGCTGCTTGCATTAGTTCACCTTGGATAGTGGAGAGAAGATTCCATGCACTGCAAAGAAGGGCATTTGTGGTCAAAAATTAGATTTTTTGCCCTTGCTGCATTGACATCATTCTGCACGTAAATGCCATCTTGCTCTTTAATGTGTTTTTACTCTTCTTATCTAGATTTGTAAGTGTAAAGATAGACATTTTTAAGATATTGTGCTTAATGTGGTTTGTATTTCTTAAGATGTTTGTATGATGGAACCACGCATCCCTTACCAACGCAGTCGGAACCGCAACTGCGTCGTTTCCACGCATACCTTTATCACGCATGCCTTTACTACGTATTTTGTGGTAAAAGCATGCCTAGTAAAGGCATGTGTGGAAATGCATGTGAAACAGCATGCATGGTTCCGTCATTCAATCCCCCCACCCACCATGAGCCCCAAAACTACTCCACCCCAATACCTCAACTACCCTGACCCCACCACCTGCCCTGAGCCCTAAAGAAAACTATTCCAGAACCGCACCCCCACCCATATAAACCAAAGTACCCCAACACCCCACCCTCCCTGAAGCCTGAAAAAAACTAGCCCACCCCTGCCCCATAAAATTAAACTACCCTGACACCTCTACCTGCCCTGAGCCCTAAAGAAATAAACTACCCCAACCCCCAAAAACGAAACTACCCAAATACCCCCACCTGCTCTGAGGCCTAAAACCTTCCCCCTAATAAGTAAATTACTCTGATCCCCCACCCACACTGAGCCCTAAAAAAAAAAACTATCCTGACCTCCCACCCCAGCCACTACAAACTAAAATACCCCGACAACCCCACACCCACCGAAGCCCTAAATCACCTATTGCTAAAAACTACCCACCAACCCTGCCCCAACCCCACTTACCTCACTGCGTCCTCTCCTGATCCTTCCTCCGCTTCTCTCCTCCTGCCTTCCTTAAATCTTTACCAACCCCTTTAAAAATCAACTACCCTACCCCTTTCCTAAGCCCTAAATAAACAAATACCCAAACTCCCCATCCCTGCCCCTAACAAAAAAGTAGCCCATCCCTCCCACCCTAAGCCCTTAAACAATACCCAAATCTCCCGCCCCTTAAAAAAGGTACCCCGTCCCCGAATCCCATCCACCCAAATCCCTTAATCCACGCCACGTCTGCCCCAGCACATTTACCTAACTGCATCTTCTGCGTCCTCTCCCGAACAACACCTGGATTTTTCTGTGCTTTATTCACGCATCTGCATAGTTCAGCACATGCGTGGTTAAGGCACAGAAAAAGTCATGCGTTGTTCAGGCAAGCGTAGTTACGCTTACGTGGGAAACATCCGCGTACTTAAGGACGCTTTGTTAAGGACGTTTCCCACTGAAATGTGTTCAAATAAGTATGATTTTACAACGGCTCAGATCACGGCCAGGCAGAGTGAAATTACCAGATATTTTATGCATTAATTTCAATTTGGCCATTTACAAGCATGTGGAAAACAAATGCAGCTGTTACAGGTGGTGAGAAAAGCATTCCAAACATGAGAAACTAACACCGAACTTTACCCACTGCCGGAAGCAGGCGGCAATTTGTCTGTAGACAGAAAAGGACATAAGCAGGTGGTCAGCGTATGTCAATTAAAAAATTCTCAATAATGAGATCATATATAATTATTAAATTTTACCAAAAATATTTTGATTATTTCACAAAATGCATAGGTTTTTGTCAATTATAACACAATAAAAAGAAAACTACTGATATAAATGATTAATATATCATTTTTACCATACAGTGAGAATTTTGTTTGCAAAAATAAATAAATAAACCAACGTTTTTCTTCAAAAATATAAAAAAATCATAAATTTGGTAAATAAAATATATCCATAAACAAGTGTTCTTTGAGATGCAATTTTTCTAGTTGAGGGAGTAGAAGAGTTTCACCAGGCAGAGCAGTGCATACAGACCTCCTTCTTGGACATCTGGAGGTACCTGTGGGAGGAGGTAGAGTAGACTGGTAGGTGGAGGGATCAGCCACTTGAAGAGCGCAACAGCGGACCCATGTGTATAGCAGTAGGTGGTGTCAACAATACTTCCTGCAATGGACATGTTTGGTCATCTACTGGTCTACGCTAGGATGAGTGTCCCTCAGACGTGGTGGTGACATCTTAGACTGCTTGGGTCAATCGGAGGATGCACCTTGTGGATTGATCTGATTCTGTTTTGCACAGACCACATATTTAAGTGAAGGATCCCAGCAGGTCTCAGTCCTATCTCCACAGCACTGAAAGGGCTCAGGTACAAGTCCAGCTAATGACAGAAAGATCTCCCTACTGGACAAAGAAGCAATACAACATGCCAGTCTACCCTTAATCCATCTCAAAACATGGGCAGGGGAAGTGGACTGGATCCAATGGTGCCAAACACCCTTCAGAGACAACTGTGGCACTTTAGACTATATCATGACCCTTTTGATGTTAAACTGTAAGTATTCAGCTGCCACCACAGCAGCTCTCTACATCTGCTTCATTGATTTCTGGTCTGCATTTGATATAACAAACTAAAATTTACTTTAGCTTAAATTAAAGGGATGGAGAATTGACAAGATGTTGAGAGCCCTTGGTGCCCTACACATGGACGCAATGCGCAGTAATAAATCCTGCTGCTGAAATTCAGAGGGAAAGCAATCCAGCAACTAATGTACTTGAACAATACTGTGCTCTTCAATCAATCTGACACTGGTTCAGTGGTTAAGTTGAGCCAGTGGTTTCCAGTGCTCTGCACCAGCACATAATTGTCAACACCAGCACTTATGCCAGCTGGGACATGGTGGTGCTGTTTGTGTAATTTAAAGATGAGCAGAAAAACAGGTGTTTATTATTTCCGTATGCATTTAAAACCACTGATACCTGCCACTCATCCATTTGTACAGGTTTGTGGGACTAGAACAGTCTGATTTGTCACAGATGTAGCAGGTGTAACTAACAGGTTATTAGTTGTGTAGCTACTGTTATTTGCAGCAGTGGTAATGAGTAGTACAAACTGCTGTGGCCTGCTGAGGAGGGCCCTGGGACCTATTTATTTCTCAAATTAAACACTGCACTGGTCTTCCACACACATTGAAGCACAGTATATTTTACCAAAAAACAATGGTAACAGTTTTATATAGTTCTGGCCAAGTTATGTGGTAATTCTTTGTCGCAGTACTAAACAGTCTACATGGCAATTAGAAAGGGCCCTTTGTGCAGGGTTATCCTAAACTTTTTGCTTTTCTCCTCCTACGTTTCTGACCCTCTAATGGGGGAGCACCCCCTTTGCATTCATTATACCTGGTGCAGGCATAATGTAGTGCAACAGGTTACAGAGTTGCGCAATGCATGCATTGTGCCACTCTGTAAATACAGCGTGGGGATTTCAGCCTTGTTGGGCCACATTAGCGTAAAAAGTAATGTGGCGCAAGGTGGCACTAGGGCATTATAAATATGCCCCTTAGGATCTTCAAGTCAGCATTAAGCAGAGGTATAGGGCGATAGCCGTCGCACTGCATCAGGTCTTTTCCAGGTTTAGGGAGTGTGGTTCTAAAAATTCTGGACCCATGTAATTTACTTTGCCACAGCAGTACGATTTTAGTATCAAAAGACCGATAATGACTAGTACACTAAGCATGAGCATTTTCGCTCAATTCCAGCAGCGTTTTCACCTCGAAATCGCCATTTTCGTCCTGCACTCGTGGCTCCCATTTTATACACGGCAGCCATTTTTAAAAGTTGCCCTCACATAGGCTTATAATACAGTCAGATTTGATTCCAAGGACACGTACACCTTGATTGACTTTTCTCTGACCTGGGCAAGCTGGAACCATTGCCTCAGGCCAAACCTGTTTGGTCAGTCCCTCTCCCAGTGGCCGAATCAGATAGCATCAAGGCACACCAGGCCATAAAACCCTTATTGTCGCTCACAGACCCTGCCTAATCTTGCTCACACCTACACCTGCTCTTTTCTTCTTCTTACTTTACGAGGGGGAGGTGCCCGTTTTTATTGGGGGTCCACACTTATCTGATGTAAAATACTAGGCCTTGCCGGGTAATTTATTATGGGTTGGATGACATGAAATATGAGGTTTCATCATGACACTGTTTTTTCCTTTGTAGTGAAATATGTGAATGACCAACCAAAATGTCAAGAATGTTTGCCTGAAGCTTAAAAAACTGTATATAAGGAAACCTGACTTTGCATTGAAACACAGTCTCCTGAGAACATACAAACCGTGCTGTTGTACTTCTAGGACGCTTGTTACTTGGCTGCAGCCAATAAATTCGATCTTTGACTTCACCTAGAAGACTCTGAGTTTCTGTGGTCTGAATCAGGAAAGTACCAGAGGTCTTTGGGTGTACCCTGGCACCGCTGGGTTACCGGATCAGTACCGGTTCTGAAAAACCCAGTACCTCAGTTGGCGCCCAGCGTGGGGCGATACCAGCGGTACCGGTCCAAGCCTGAGGTCCGTGGGGAGCTTCGTGTGAAAATTCTGGAGGAAGGCCGCCACTTCATCGACCCCTGCATGTCGACGTGGTCCGAAAGTCTTTGCTGCGAGGTTCCCCGCTTCCTGACGGCTATGAAGGACTGCTGCCCTGGCTATCGCCCTGATTTGGACCCTTGATGTTTGGTAGAGCGAAACGATAAGACGAGTCTTCTGGTGACGTCATCAATATTTTCAGTTAAGTATAAGTGGAGCGTCTCCCAGTCCTTAATTGGACACTTGGTTTGGTCCTTAGTTGGACATTTGGTTTGGTATCCCTTCGGGATCACTTTGATTTGGAACTTGCAAGTACCAAAGCCGAAGGACTCGTGTATTCACGAGACTATCGTAAACGATAATCCTTTGAAGTTTGAAGCTAGACTAGTGAGCGAAGATGCCTGGTCTTAGCAGACTTGGAAATTTGTTTTGTCTTGGTTCTAAAAGGGACTCCCGGTTGGAGGACTCATGTCCGGTTCCTCCGATTGGAACTCCAACCTATGAACTATATGTGAAGCACGGAGTAGACCCCATCACGTTTAATAAAGTATGGGTCCGCTATTCTTGGAAATAATTGAGAAAAGTTTTCTTTTTTTCTTGTAAATATGACTTACAACTAGGATCTGCAAACGGTTCTGTAAGTAAATTGCGACGGCGCTATTTATGAAAAATGGCTAAAGCGCGCTGTATTGTGTGTAGTGAGTGTTTTCTGTTTATATCTGAAATGAGCTCAATGTGTGTTTGTGCGTCTTCTTGATGTTTACAGTTTGTTAAGTAAAATGTTGGTTAATTAATATTAAGTAGAAACTTAGAAAAAATCCAGAAATGAACCATGTGATGTGCTAACATAGCTATATGTTGCTCTTTAATTTATAGAATGAGCAATTGTGCACATATACAAAACTGCCGTTAAATGCTTAATAAATTAGAAAACACATTCAATAGATATAAATAGGGCCCCAAAAAAAAAACGAAATTATCTATTTTTGCAACAAAAAAAAAAATACATTTACAGCATTTTTCTTAGATGCATTGTATTAGATGTTCACAGGCAAACTTTTCAGCTGCAGTATATTTGATAGGAATGTTCAATTCAGCCAGCACTTTCCCAGTTAAACACGGGTGGAATTTTGCATAACCTTCCTTTTAAATGAAAGTGGCGCAAAAATGTGACGCATTTCAAGTTAGGCTTATGCGCTTAGGCTTGTGAGTTAATGTATCCCAAATAATAGGCAAGGGATGCAGCTTGCTTTTATATGTGGAATTATCACCAAAAAAAAAGAATAATTGGGTTTTTATTTTTTTTAAAAAAGAAAATTATTAATTATGGAAAAATTATTTAAAAAATAAGTGCCTTTCAAAATCGTTTTTTAATATTTATAAAGCTTAATACCTATACTATGACCTCCTAACATTAAAATTTAATTTAAGTTATGTTGCACCGCTAAAATGACATTTGTATGTGCAATTTTCCCTTGGCGCAGGAGCAAACAAGCTCATTTCTATAAAGTATAAGTTAATATTTTCAATGGCTGACTCATGGATTGTGTAATAGACATTCTGGTAATGCGTATTATGCAAGAAAATTGTAGGATATTGATTTTTTAATGCCTAAAATATCAAAGTCGATTTTGGGCAAAAGCACTGTTTAAACTGCATTTTCTTTCATTCAGAGTACTTTTTAAAGTGTCTCAGGCTTCAGTAAATGCATACATTTAGGTTTGATATATATTTGCAGGTTGTGCCTTCTTATGATTCAATGAGTCAATGTGCCAGTACAAAGGCTTGTTTTAATATCAAGGTTGAAGGATCTAACTTCAGCTGGGCCTACTGAGACGTTCATTCATTTGAGGTTGATGAAATATGTACCATTGCATGGGATTGCAACAAGCATTTATTCTAACAACTGGTATGTGTGTTATTAAGGTTTGTGAATTATTCACAGTAAATGTAGTTTAATAATCTGGAAATAGAGATAATTTTTTTAGCGCCTAAAAAGGAAAAAACATTTTTTTTTTAAATAGAGTGAATTATTGCAGGTTAGAAGGAAAATAGGAAGGCCTACTGTCTTTGACAGATTCAGAGTGGCAGAAGCTAGGAGAGCTACAGAGGCTGGCTCAAGTCACGCTGCTGAGATGCTATCTTTAGTTTTCCCATAAACATTGGAGGAGGCTGTCATGTGGACACTTGTAACCTTTTAAATTAGGGCCTTGTCTCTGTGAAATGCAGAATGACCATACGGGCCTCTAAAAGTGGGATTTCTGGTCTCTCCAGAAGAACATCAATACAATTAAAGAACTTAATTCCAAAGGGAAAATATAAAAAAAGGGGTTTCTTAGAAAGTCCCAACATCATGTTAAATGCTCTGCAGAACTGATACATTTGTGTCTCCGCTCTAAAAAAATAAAATGATGCCTGCTAGTTTGCTTTTATTTAACAGAAAACGAAGTGTTGCATTAAGTCTTAGACAGAAAATAAGATGCAGCCCTTTTCTAAAAATTTGAAGGCTACATGCCTTAATGAGAACGATTTGCCAATTAAGACTTATTTTTCACAGTGGAAATTGTAGGTGCCAAATTAATATGGAGTGTCAGTGTAACAATTTTTACTTTTAGAAAGGTAAAACTAAGGTGGCTTGATGTTGCGAAGTAACTGACAAGAGGGTAACAGTTAAGTAATGGAAATTTATTTTCATGTATTTGGTCCTATCATGAATTGTTCTTGCTGGTCCTGTATGTTAGAAGAGAAACAGTAAAGTTATGTTTGACAGCAGATTTCCATTGCCTGGTGATCTACTGTCAAAAGGAGGGTAAGGATTTTAAACCTGACAAATTAAACAGGCCCAAATATTCCGTTTTGGGCTGCAGGTTTACAGTGCATAAAGTACATGACATGGTGTTGTGTGTCACCGCTTATTCACACATGCTATTGTTTTGTCTATGCTTTTTGTGCTTGATACACAGCAAGTATATCTGATGGCTTGACGTTTTGTGCGTTTTTATTAGTTTTTATTTGTTTTTTGCATGTTTGTTGCTGCTTTTGATACTATTACAAGCTCCCCTGTGTTGTGAGGGGATGGTCATGACGATGCCCATCGCTACGCAACAGTTGGTTAAACTTGCTCTGGTTACTAAATTCCACAGATAATGATATTTCATGCTGTGAACATAAAGAGACAACACTTCACCAGTGCATGTCTATTTGGCTATAATGGTATTGAAGGAAAATAAAAAGAGATATACAGGATCAAAGTGTGTCACCTGCAGTTAGTCACGTTACTGCCCCTTCCCTTAAAGGAAGAGGCAGCCCTACATTTATGTAGCCTTGATTGGACCTAAGGATGAAATTATAGATCTGTGACTCAAGGTGGCCTAATTTCTATATTACATTAGTTAATGATGTTCTGTTTCCTAAGTAGCATATGGCTTTCGTTCCTTAAAAGAAAACCAGGTTTTCATTTTTTCCTGAAGAAGGAACTGAAACATTAGCTAGGAGTACCGTATATGGTGTATTCGCCAACGGTAGAGTTAAAATTTGTGTAACCTTGGCCTTTGTGTTGCACCCGTACTCTCGGTGTTGTGTCACATGCCTGACTATCACCCAAATAATTTTTTTTGTTCTTCCTATAGATTTTTTCTTTTGTTACTTCCCCTGACCAATGTCGCATCATGCTTAGTTATTGAGATTTAAGCTATGTCCTAGTCCCATTTCTCTTTTTCGAATTCCTTTCACCAGTCAGCCCTTTTATTATTATTGATGTATTGTTCAGGTTCACATTTCCAGACTGCAGTGATGTACCAGGGACCCCCATGTTATGTATAATTCCCTTTGGTATGACCAGACTGGTTTTCAAGAATTTGCCTTAGGCCTGCTTCAATGTTTTCCAGCCTGACTGTCAGGGTAGCGATAGACTGGTTAACTGACTCAATATTATAGTAAGACAAGTTTTCCATTTCAATAGGAGATATCTTATGTTTACCTTTTTTGAACATGACGAATTTTCAATGTCTATTTTAATTTGGTTTTCGGTTCCCTTCTGTTCCTGCTACTTTAATTTTTGGTGGGATCAGATGTGTCCTAATCATGCAAATATCAGGACCCTCTAGTTCTTGTCTTTTGTTTGCACATTTGACTATTAGCCTGTGTATTGCATAGTGCACCTGATGCACAGTTTTTAAAGGAAGGTTTCTACATGTCCCTGATAATCGGTATCATGTGATTTCTCTATTGAGATGTTCTAAGATAAGGAGGAACACCTAGACTTAATCATTGAGGAAAATATGTGTTTACCCCATTAGACAATGCCACTGTGTGAGGAAATCCATTCAGATAGAATTCTCATGTAGCTATAGATGGCAGAGAATAATGGAGAGAACCCAATTAAAGATGCTAGAGACCCTGTTTTGCCCTTCTGCCTTTGTCTTTGTATTTTATGCCCATGGTGTATGGCTACTCCTTTGAAGATTGCAGACCACCTGCTTGCAGTCCCCTTGTTGAAAACCATGAACTGTTTTTTTACTTAATTGAAGGAAACTAACAACTGTGGCACACTTCCTACGTCACTAGATTCTGCGGGTATCAAGTAATAATAACCTGCAGGACATTGATTTAAGCCTAATTCCCATCAGTGACAGCTACAGATGAAATACGGACGTCTTGGCCCTACAGTCTCAGCACCCAGAAAGTAGCAAAGCTGGACAGCGATCGCCAGCACATGGTATCGTACTTGCTCCATCAGACGGCGTTGGACATCACAAAACCAAAGTTTCAGTGTAAAAGAGCTAAAGAGAAGGATTCCTGTTGTTGATAGCAGAGCTGTTTTGAGGTTTCATCTGGTGACCTCTGACAGTGTGCAATCCCTTGAGCCCCTTGGCCTGAGTTTTGGCCACAACCCCCCTTTTCTTTGCTCCAAAGGAAGAAGGGCAGTGCACCGGAAATTTCAAGTTTGGAAAAAGGCACTATATTGTGGTGCCCATGAAAGAGCAGCTTGAGCGTCCTCTGACACTAAATAATGAGTGTTGGAGTCTGAAAGTGCTGCTGAGCTTGAGCTATTTCCCAATTAATGGTGCTTGGGTCTGCACGAGATGATTTGTGCCCTTGATCAATGAAGAGCACATTGTTTGTAGTATCTGCCACAGAGGAGAGACACTGATGCATTGCTTTAAGACATTGAGACTTTCGAGTGAGCTGTGGGTGTTTGCCAGGAGGGCACTCCAACTAAGCAGTACTTTTCTCACGAAGAGGCCTGAATTGAGAGGCCCATGTGAAAGAAAACAACAAAAGAAAATTTGATGGACAATAGAAGCCTGCCAGAGAGGCTTTTTGAACGGACTCTGGGCATAGTTGGTTTCACAAGAGGTTTCCGTGTGATTGTATAGACTAGGTGTTATGAGACTGATTGTTTTGCTGGCATTGTTTTAAAGTACTATTCTGTTTAGTAAAAGCAGAATAAAGTCCATTTTCTGTGGAAAGAGTACCCCCTTTTCACCTTAGAGCATTGATGAGAGTCACCACTGTTCCACCTGAACATACAAAAATTAATGAAATGCAGAGGAGCCCTAAAAATGTTACTAGATAATTTTAGGATTTGATTTTTGGTTAGGGTTGTGAAAAATTATTATTTCATTTGTAATAGTGGTCACTACTTTCTCCCGTTGTCTATATGTTCTTAATAACGTGTTTTCTAGTGTCTTTTAAACATGACGTTGCCATTTATGGGTGGGATTGTTTTTCTCTACTCAATTGACTTCTGCACCCACTTCCCAACCTATGTCTTTTCCTACTATTGTTTCTTTGCACTCTTTTCACCCTTTTCCTGAACATGAGCAGGTTAGAAGATCAGAATTCGTAAGCAATTCTTTTGTACAGCTTCTGCATCAACACTAGTTAGTAGTGAACATCACTAATTGTTGGGTGTGTGATCTTATGCCACCTACTGCAGATAGAGGTATTCCTTATTTTGTCCTGCCATATGTGGCCTTTTGTGCTACTTCATGTTCGAGGAGACCTGTCCAGAGAGAGTTACCAAGTACTAGAATTTTGCTCCAGCAACATCTCCATGGCCTTATAAACATAGACCTGGACTCAGATTAGCATGAGAATTGGTTTATTGCCTATGTAAGGGCAAAAGGAGGGTTTGTGGTTCTAAAAATTCTGGACCCATGTAATTTACTTTGCCACAGCAGTACGATTTTAGTATCAAAAGACCGATAATGACTAGTACACTAAGCATGAGCATTTTCGCTCAATTCCAGCAGCGTTTTCACCTCGAAATCGCCATTTTCGTCCTGCACTCGTGGCTCCCATTTTATACACGGCAGCCATTTTTAAAAGTTGCCCTCACATAGGCTTATAATACAGTCAGATTTGATTCCAAGGACACGTACACCTTGATTGACTTTTCTCTGACCTGGGCAAGCTGGAACCATTGCCTCAGGCCAAACCTGTTTGGTCAGTCCCTCTCCCAGTGGCCGAATCAGATAGCATCAAGGCACACCATGCCATAAAACCCTTATTATCGCTCACACACCCTGCCTAATCTTGCTCACACCTGCACCTGCTCTTTTCTTCTTCTTACTTTACGAGGGGGAGGTGCCCTTTTTATTGGGGGTCCACACTTATCTGATGTAAAATACTAGGCCTTGCCGGGTAATTTATTATGGGTTGGATGACATGAAATATGAGGTTTCATCATGACACTGTTTTTTCGTTTGTAGTGAAAACATGTGAATGACCAATCAAAATGTCAAGAATGTTTGCCTGAAGCTTAAAAAACTGTATATAAGGAAACCTGACTTTCCATTGAAACACAGTCTCCTGAGAACATACAAACCGTGTTGTTGTACTTCTAGGACGCTTTTTACTTGGCTGCAGCCAATAAATTCGATATTTGACTTCACCTAGAAGACTCTGAGTTTCTGTGGTCTGAATCAGGAAAGTACCCGAGGGCCCTGCTCTGACGCGAAACTGGACAAAGGAAAGGGGAGTGACCACTCCCCTGACCTGCACCTCACAGGGGAGGTGCCCAGAGCTCCTCCAGTGTGCTCCAGACCTCTGCCATTCTGGAAACAGAGGTGCTGCTGGCACACTGGGCTGCTCTGAGTGGCCAGTGCCATTAGGTGACGTCAGAGACTCCTTCTAATAGGCTCTTACCTGTGTTGCTAGCCTATCCTCCTTTCTAGGTAGCCAAAGCTCCTTTTCTGGCCATTTAGGGTCTCTGCTTTGGGGAATTCTTTAGATAATGAATGCAAGTGCTCATCCGAGTTCCTCTGCATCTCTCTCTTCACCTTCTGCCAAAGGATCGACCGCTGACTGCTCAGGACGCCTGCAACACCGCAACAAAGTAGCAAAGACAACTTCTGCAACCTTGTATCGCTTCTCCTGCCGCCTTCTCGACTGTTTCCTGGTGGTGCATGCTCTGGGGGTAGTCTGCCTCCTGTCTGCACCAGGAGCTCTGAAGAAATCTCCCTTGGGACGACGGAATCTTCCCCCTGCAACCGTAGGCAACAAAAGACTGCATCACCGGTCCTCTGGGTCCCCTCTCAGCACGACGAGCGTGGTCCCTGGAACTCAGCAACTCTGTCCAAGTAACTCCCACAGTCCAGTGACTCTTCAGTCCAAGTTTGGTGGAGGTAAGTCCTTGCCTCCCCACGCTAGACTGCATTGCTGGGTACTGCGTGATTTGCAGCTGCTCCGGCTCCTGTGCACTCTTCCAGGATTTCCTTCATGCACAGCCAAGCCTGAGTCCCCGACACTCTAACCTGCAGTGCACAACCTTCTGAGTTGTCCTCCGGCGTCGTGGGACTCCCTTTTGTGTCCTTGGGTGGACTTCAGTTCACTCCTCTTCCAATTGCCTGTTCCAGTACTTCTGCGGGTGCTGCCTGCTTCTGTGAGGGCTCGCTGACTTGCTGGGCGCCCCCTCTGTCTCCTCATCCAAGTGGCGACATCCTGGTCCCTCCTAGGCCACAGCAGCATTCAAAAACCCTAACGGCGGCTAGCAAGGCTTGTTTGCGGTCTTTCTGCGTGGGAACACCTCTGCAAGCTTCTTCACGACGTGGGACATCCATCCTCCAAAGGGGAAGTTCCTAGTCTTCTTCGTTCTTGCAAAACACCAAGCCTCTTCCATCCAGTGGCAGCTTCCTTGCACCCTCAGCTGGCATTTCCTGGGCTCCTGCCAACTCTCTACACTGTCGTGACTCTTGGACTTGGTCCCCTTGTCTTACAGGTACTCAGGTCCAGAAATCCACTGTTGTTGCATTGCTGGTGTTTGTTTTTCCTGCAGAATCCCCCTATCACGACTTCTGTGCTCTCTGGGGGTAGTAGGTGCACTTTACACCTACCTTTCAGGGTCTTGGGGTGGGCTATTTTTCTAACCCTCACTGTTTTCTTACAGTCCCAGCGACCCTCTACAAGCTCACATAGGTTTGGGGTCCATTCGTGGGTCGCATTCCACTTTTGGAGTATATGGTTTGTGTTGCCCCTATACCTATGTGCTCCTATTGCAATCTACTGTAATTTTACACTGCTTGCATTACTTTTCTTGCTATTACCTGCATGATTTTGGCTTGTGTACATATATCTTGTGTATATATCTTATCCTCATACTGAGGGTACTCACTGAGATACTTTTGGCATATTGTCATAAAAATAAAGTACCTTTATTTTTAGTACTTCTGTGTATTGTGTTTTCTGATGATATTGTGCATATGACACCAGTGGTATAGTAGGAGCTTTGCATGTCTCCTAGTTCAGCTTAAGCTGCTCTGCTATAGCTACCTTCTATCAGCCTAAGCTGCTAGAAACACCTCTTCTACACTAATACGGGATAACTGGACCTGGTACTAGGTGTAAGTACCCCTTGGCACCCACTACAAGCCAGGCCAGCCTCCTACATTGGTTGTGCAGCGGTGGGATGAGTACTTGTAACTACTTATCACTTTGTCATTGTGTACTTTTCATAAGAGAATAATATACAAAACAAGTTCAGTGTATGTACTCCTAACCAAAAAGTTTTGCTTTTCTCCTCTAACACTTTCGACTAAGTGCTGAAAAGTACTCCTAAACTTCTAAAAGTTTCCAAAAAGTTTGAAAAAGTTTTGTTTTCTGTTCTTTAAAAAGAATACTTACCCTCTAATATCTTGGTGGAATCACAGCCTTTTGTGGAGCCTGCCAGGGAGGGAGCGGAATTCAGCGAGTGGGGTGACTGCCCAGTAGGCTGCCCTAGCTTCACCCTTCGATGTGGATCGAGAGAATAGGCTGCAGCAGGGTGTTGCAGGTCAGTGGTAGTAGGCAGGTGTATCTCTGGCACTGACGTCACCCTCCAAGGCGCTCCGTCCCCTGCTATGGTGGTAGCATCTGCATGGTGCGAGCTGCCAGTTCCCAGTACCTGCTGAGGCCACAAGTAAAATAGGTGAGTACATCCTGGGTCACGAGGTCCCTTGTGTAGACACACAGGCTGCAGCAGGAAGTGAAAAAAACAGGGTCCCCGGGTTCTTCTTTAGGGCATCCAAGGTCCTGGTGTCGCTCTCCCCTGGTGACCACTTCCTGTGGATTGGCGCATCTGTCTATCTCTCCCCTCCCCCGCTAAGCTAACGAGGTCCCTCAACCAGGATAGCGGGGTACGTGGGGGAGGGGGGTTGGGCAATCTTTCCTCCCCCCAGGTTGAGAGGCTGAGAGGCGCTTCGCGAGGGGGGAGCCATGATAGTCGACGGTCAGTCTCCGCCCCCAGTCCTGGCAAGTTATCAACAGTAGGTGTTATGTGGTAAGCCTCAGATGCTGTTGTGCAAACACACAGGCATGAATGAACCCAGGCTTTTCTATGTGCTATCTTGACACAATTGCACATTTTATTTTCTACACGAGACCTCATTTATTTTTAAAGTCCTCACTGTTCTGTATATTGTGAAATACTTGATTTGTCACATGCTCACTTTTTTTAATGGTTTTTATTAACCAAATATTACAGTTTAATCTTCGCATTACAAGACCCCAAAGCCTTAGGTTTCCTAAGACCAACAAAAGTAGAGCCCCGATGAGGTGTCACAGTGCAAGGCCCTAGTGTAGTTTTGGGGGTAACTGCACCCACTTTGGGACGAGACCCGACAACAAAAGATTGTTAAGAATTAGTCCCTTTAATCCCTTTGATAAACCGCCGCTCCTTAGTGCCCCAGAAAATGTCAGCTGTGAGTCCAAAGGGAAAAGGAGAAAACTCTTCTGAGTTCGGGGTAAGATGGGGCCACAACCTTAAAGAACTGAGCAAACCTGCAGCAGGGTGGTGTAGGAGGCTGGACTGGCTTGTAGTGAGTACCAAGGGGTACTTGCACCTTGCACCAGGCCCAGTTATCCCTTATTAGTGTATAGGGTGTCTAGCAGCTTAGGCTGATAGATAATGGTAGCTTAGCAGAGCAGCTTAGGCTGAACTAGGAGACGTGTGAAGCTACTACAGTACCACCTAGTGTCATATGCACAATATCATAAGAAAACACAATACACAGTTATACTAAAAATAAAGGTACTTTATTTTTATGACAATATGCCAAAGTATCTTAGAGTGTACCCTCAGTGAGAGGATAGGAAATATACACAAGATATATATACACAATAGCAAAAATATGCAGTATAGTCTTAGAAAACAGTGCAAACAATGTATAGTTACAATAGGATGCAATGGGGAAACATAGGGATAGGGGCAACACAAACCATATACTCCAAAAGTGGAATGCGAACCACGAATGGACCCCAAACCTATGTGACCTTGTAGAGGGTCGCTGGGACTATTAGAAAATAGTGAGAGTTAGAAAAATAACCCTCCCCAAGACCCTGAAAAGTGAGTGCAAAGTGCACTAAAGTTCCCCTAAGGACAAAGAAGTCGTGTTAGAGGAATAATGCAGGAAAGACACAAACCAACAATGCAACAACTGTGGATTTCCAATCTAGGGTACCTGTGGAACAAGGGGACCAAGTCCAAAAGTCACAAGCAAGTCGGAGATGGGCAGATGCCCAGGAAATGCCAGCTGCGGGTGCAAAGAAGCTTCTACTGGACAGAAGAAGCTGAGGTTTCTGCAAGAACAAAAAGGGCTAGAGACTTCCCCTTTGGTGGACGGATCCCACTCGCCGTGGAGAGTCGTGCAGAAGTGTTTTCCCGCCGAAAGAACGCCAACAAGCCTTGCTAGCTGCAAATCGTGTGGTTAGCGTTTTTGGACGCTGCTGAGGCCCAGGAGGGACCAGGAGGTCGCAAATTGAACCAGCAGAGAGAGAGGATGTCGAGAAAGACAAGGAGCCCTCACTGAAGCCGGTAGCACACGGAAAAGTGCCAGAAACAGGCACTACGAGGATGCGTGAAATGGTGCTCACCGAAGTTGCACAAAGGAGTCCCACGTCGCCGGAGACCAACTTAGAAAGTCGTGCAATGCAGGTTAGAGTGCCGTGGACCCAGGCTTGGCTGTGCACAAAGGATTTCCGCCGGAAGTGCACAGGGGCCGGAGAAGTTGCAAAAGTCGCGGTTACCAACAATGCAGTCTGGAGTGCGGAGGCAAGGACTTACCTCCACCAAACTTGGACTGAAGAGTCACTGGACTGTGGCAGTCTCTTGGACAGAGTTGCTGGATTCAAGGGACCTCGCTCGTCGTGCTGAGAGGAGACCCAAGGGAACTGGTAATGCAGCTTTTTGGTGCCTGCGGTTGCAGGGGGAAGATTCCGTCGACCCACGGGAGATTTCTTCGGAGCTTCTGGTGCAGAGAGGAGGCAGACTACCCCCACAGCATGCACAAGCAGGAAAACAGTCGAGAAGGCGGCAGGATCAGCGTTACAGAGTTGCAGTAGTCGTCTTTGCTACTATGTTGCAGGTTTGCAGGCTTCCAGCGCGGTCAGCAGTCGATTCCTTGGCAGAAGGTGAAGAGAGAGATGCAGAGGAACTCGGATGAGCTCTTGCATTCGTTATCTAAAGTTTCCCCAGAGACAGAGACCCTAAATAGCCAGAAAAGAGGGTTTGGCTACTTAGGAGAGAGGAAAGGCTACTAACACCTGAAGGAGCCTATCAGAAGGAGTCTCTGACGTCACCTAGTGGCACTGGCCACTCAGAGCAGTCCAGTGTGCCAGCAGCACCTCTGTTTCCAAGATGGCAGAGGTCTGGAGCACACTGGAGGAGCTCTGGACACCTCCCAGGGGAGGTACAGGTCAGGGGAGTGGTCACTCCCCTTTCCTTTGTCCAGTTTCGCGCCAGAGCAGGGCTAAGGGGTCCCCTGAACCGGTGTAGACTGGCTTATGCAGAATTGGGCACCTCTGTGCCCAACAAAGCATTTCCAGAGGCTGGGGGAGGCTACTCCTCCCTTGCCTTCACACCATTTTCCAAAGGGTGTCACACCCTCTCTCAGAGGAAGTTCTTTGTTCTGCCATCCTTGGCCAGGCCTGGCTGGACCCCAGGAGGGCAGATGCCTGTCTGAGGGGTTGGCAGCAGCAGCTGCAGTGAAACCCCAGGAAGGGCAGTTTGGCAGTACCAGGGTCTGTGCTACAGACCACTGGGATCATGGGATTGTGCCAACTATGCCAGGATGGCATAGAGGGGGCAATTCCATGATCTTAGACATGTTACATGGCCATATTCGGAGTTACCATTGTGAAGCTACATATAGGTAGTGACCTATATGTAGTGCACGCGTGTAATGGTGTCCCCGCACTCACAAAGTTCAGGGAATTGGCTCTGAACAATGTGGGGGCACCTTGGCTAGTGCCAGGGTGCCCTCACACTAAGTAACTTTGCACCTAACCTTTACCAGGTAAAGGTTA
This sequence comes from Pleurodeles waltl, assembly GCF_031143425.1. Lineage (NCBI taxonomy): Eukaryota > Metazoa > Chordata > Amphibia > Caudata > Salamandridae > Pleurodeles > Pleurodeles waltl. The sequence goes on from NC_090439.1 coordinate 1,192,094,059, forward strand.
GACATATAGGTGACTTATAAGTTACTTAAGTGCAATGTAAAAGGGCTGTGAAATAACGTGGACGTTATTTCACTCAGGCTGCAGTGGCAGGCCTGTGTAAGAATTGTCAGAGCTCCCTATGGGTGGCAAAAGAAATGCTGCAGCCCATAGGGATCTCCTGGAACCCCAATACCCTGGGTACCTCAGTACCATATACTAGGGAATTATAAGGGTGTTCCAGTAAGCCAATGTAAATTGGTAAAAATGGTCACTAGCCTGTTAGTGACAATTTGGAAAGAAATGAGAGAGCATAACCACTGAGGTTCTGATTAGCAGAGCCTCAGTGAGACAGTTAGTCACTACACAGGTAACACATTCAGGCACACTTATGAGCACTGGGGCCCTGGGTTACCAGGGTCCCAGTGACACATACAACTAAAACAACCTATATACAGTGAAAAATGGGGGTAACATGCCAGGCAAGATGGTACTTTCCTACACAACCCCCCCCCAAACGAAGGACAATAAGACTAGCCATGTCCTGATGAGTCTTCATTGTCTAAGTGGAAATATCTGGAGAGTCCATCTGCATTGGAGTGGCTACTCCCAGGTCTATGTTCCACTGTATAGTCCATTCCCTGTAGGGATATGGACCACCTCAACAATTTAGGATTTTCACCTTTCATTTGTTTTAGCCAAAGTAGAGGTTTGTGGTCTGTCTGAACAATGAAGTGAGTGCCAAACAGGTATGGCCTCCACTTCTTCAGTGCCCAGACCACAGCAAAGGCCTCCCTCTCAATGGCAGACCAACGCTTTTCTCTAGGGGTCAACCTCCTACTAATAAAAGCAACAGGTTGATCCTGGCCCTCAGAATTAAGTTGTGATAGGACTGCCCCTACTCCTAATTCAGATGCATCAGTTTGGACATAGAATTTTTTAGAGTAACAAGGGCTTTTCAGGACAGGTGCAGAGCACATGGCCTGCTTCAGCTCCTCAAAAGCTTTCTGACAGTTTGCTCTCCATAATAACTTTTTAGGCATTTTCTTGGATGTGAGGTCATTAAGAGGGGCTGCAATGGAGCCATAGTTCTTAATGAACCTCCTGTAATACCCAGTGAGGCCTAGGAAGGCTCTCACCTGAGTCTGAGTGGTAGGGGGAACCCAATCAATAATTGTTTGGATTTTCCCCTGAAGTGGTACAATCTGTTCCCCACCAACAAGGTGTCCCAGATAAACCACCTTACCCTGCCCTATCTGGCACTTTGAAGCCTTGATAGTGAGGCCTGCCTTTTGCAGGGCCTCCAAAACTTTCCATAGGGGGACCAGGTGATCATCCCAGCTGGAGCTAAAGACAGCTATATCGTCCAAATATGCTGCACTGAAAGCTTCCAGCCCTTGCAGGACTGTGTTCACCAACCTCTGAAAAGTGGCAGGTGCATTTTTCAAACCAAAAGGCATTACAGTAAACTGGTAATGTCCTCCAATGGTAGAAAATGCAGTCTTAGGTTTAGCATCTTCTGACAATTTGATCTGCCAATACCCTGCAGTCAAATCAAAAGTGCTTAGATACTTGGCAGATGCCAGTGTATCTATGAGCTCATCTGCCCTGGGTATAGGGTGAGCATCAGTTTTGGTTACCAAGTTGAGACCTCTATAGTCTACACAAAACCGCATGTCCTTCTTTCCATCTTTGGAATTGGGTTTTGGTACCAGTACCACAGGAGAAGCCCATGGACTGTCAGAGTGCTCAACCACTCCTAGTTCTAACATTTTCTGGACCTCTTGCTTTATGCAGTCCCTGACATGGTCAGGCTGCCTATAGATCTTACTTTTGACAGGTAAACTGTCTCCAGTATCTATAGTGTGCTCACACCAAGAAGTGGTACCTGGCACAGTAGAGAAGAGTTCAGAGAATTGATCTAGGAGATTTATGCAATTATCTTTCTGCTCAGCAGTATGACAATCAGCCAAAACTACACCTTCCACAAGAGCATCTTGTTCTGTGGAAGAGAAGAGATCAGGTAGAGGATCACTGTCCTCTTCCTGTCCCTCATCTGTTGCCATGAGCAGGGTGAGATCAGCCCTGTCATAGTAGGGTTTCAGGCGGTTGACATGGAGCACCCTAAGGGGACTCCTTGCAGTGCCTAAGTCAACTAAATAGGTGACTTCTCCCTTCTTTTCAACAATTGTGTGGGGACCACTCCATTTATCTTGGAGTGCTCTTGGGGCCACAGGCTCCAAGACCCACACTTTCTGCCCTGGTTGGTACTGAACCAAAGCAGCCTTCTGATCATGCCATTGCTTCTGGAGCTCTTGGCTGGCCTGAAGGTTTTTACTGGCCTTTTTCATGTACTCAGCCATCCTTGATCTGAGGCCAAGTACATAATCCACAATATCCTGCTTAGGAGCTTTTAAAGGTTGTTCCCAACCCTCCTTTACAAGTGTGAGTGGACCCCTAACAGGGTGTCCAAAAAGAAGTTCAAAGGGGCTGAAGCCCACTCCTTTCTGGGGTACCTCCCTGTAGGCAAAAAGGAGGCATGGTAGAAGGATATCCCATCTCCTGCGGAGTTTTTCAGGGAGACCCATAATCATGCCTTTGAGAGTTTTATTAAATCTCTCCACCAGTCCATTTGTTTGTGGATGATAGGGTGTTGTGAACTTGTACGTTACACCACACTCCTTCCACATGGCCTTTAAGTATGCAGACATGAAATTGCTTCCTCTGTCTGATACCACTTCCTTTGGGAAGCCCACCCTGGAAAATATTCCCAGGAGGGCCTTTGCCACTGCAGGTGCTGTAGTGGTCCCTAAAGGAATAGCTTCAGGATATCTTGTGGCATGGTCCACTACCACCAAGATAAATCTATTGCCTGAAGCAGTAGGAAGGTCAAGGGGGCCAACTATGTCAACCCCTACCCTTTCAAAGGGAACCCCAACCACAGGCAGTGGAATAAGGGGTGCCTTTGGGGTGCCACCTGTCTTGCCACTGGCTTGACAGGTTTCACAGGACTTACAAAATTCCTTTGTGTCCTCAGACATCCTAGGCCAATGAAACAATGGAACCAGTCTGTCCCAAGTTTTCATTTGACCCAGGTGCCCAGCTAGGGGAATGTCATGTGCCAGGGTTAGGAGGAACTTTCTGTACTCCTGAGGAATCACTAATCTCCTGGCAGCTCCAGGTTTAGGATCCCTATGCTCAGTGTACAAGAGGTTGTCCTCCCATTAAACTCTGTGAGAGTCACTGACATCCCCATTAGCCTGTTTGACAGCTTGCTGTCTGAGACCCTCTAATGTGGGACAGGTTTGCTGTGCCACACTCAGCTCCTCTCTGGCAGGCCCCCCTTCACCCAAAAGCTCAGCAGTGTCTGCTTCCAGCTCCTCTGGTGTAGGTTCTGCACAGGGAGGGAATTCTTCTTCCTCAGAAGTAGAATCCACTGTAGGGGGAGGGATAGTAGGAAGTGGTTTGCTTCTACTAGCCCTAGCTTTAGGGAGCACTTGGTCCTTTGTTCCAGGATCCAAGCTTCCCTGTCCTTTTTGCTTTTTGGCCTGAGCCCTTGTCAAAGCAAAAATATGCCCTGGGATGCCCAGCACTGCTGCATGGGCCTCCAACTCCACATCTGACCAAGCTGATGTCTCCAAATCATTCCCTAATAGACAGTCTACAGGTAAATCTGAAGCTACCACAACTTTCTTTGGACCAGTAACCCCCCCCCCCCCCAGTTGAGATTAACAACAGCCATGGGGTGGCTAAGTGTGTTGTTGTGAGCATCGGTTACTTGGTACTGGTAACCAAGTAGGTGTTGTTCAGGGTGTACCAGTTTCTCTATGACCATAGTCACACTGGCACCAGTGTCCCTGTAGGCCTGAACCTCAACACCATTTATTAGGGGTAGCTGCTTGTACTTATCCATATTAAGGGGACAAGCAACTAAGGTGGCTAAATCAATAGCCCCCTCAGAGATTAACACAGCCTCTGTGGCCTCCCTAATAAGGCCAACCCCAACTAAGTTACCAATAGTGGGCCCAGCTACTCCCTTGGATTGGCTATTAGTAGGTTTGCTCCCACCACCACTGCTATTAGTAGGGACACTAGGTGTAGCAGTAGGGGTTGTGGTGGTAGGAGGCTTGGTGCCTTTCTTTGGACAACTGGGATCTGTTGTCCAATGGCCTTTTATTTTACATAAATAGCACCATGGTTTCTTTTCCTTGTTCTGATTAAAAGAGGATTTGGGCCCACCACCCCCACCAGAGTGTTTTTGTGGGCCTGATGAAGACTCATTTTTAGATTTGTCCCCACCCTTGTCAGAAGACTTACCATCCTTCTTTTTGTTGCCATCTTTGTCACCCCCTGTATGAACTTTTCTGTTCACCCTTGTTCTGACCCATTTGTCTGCCTTCTTTCCCAATTCTTGGGGAGAGGTCAGATCAGAGTCCACCAAGTACTGGTGCAACAAATCAGACACACAATTATTAAGAATATGCTCTCTCAGGATCAAGTTATACAGGCTGTCATAATCAGTAACTTTACTGCCATGTAACCACCCCTCCAAGGCCTTCACTGAATGGTCAATGAAATCAACCCAGTCTTGTGAAGACTCCTTTTTGGTCTCTCTGAACTTTATCCTGTATTGTTCAGTGGTTAAGCCATAACCATCCAGGAGTGCATTCTTAAGAACTTGGAAATTATTAGCATCATTTTCTTTCACAGTAAGGAGCCTATCCCTACCTTTTCCACTAAATGATAGCCATAGGATAGCAGCCCACTGCCTTTGAGGGACATCCTGTACAACACAGGCCCTCTCAAGTGCAGCAAACCACTTGTTAATGTCATCCCCCTCCTTATAAGGGGGAACTATCTTGTGCAGATTCCTGGAATCATGCTCTTTTGCAGGATGACTATGGGGAATACTGCTGCTGCCACCATGGGTTTCTAAACCCAGTTTCTGTCTCTCTTTCTCTACTTCTAAAGTCTGTCTATCCAAATCCAGCTGTTGCTTCTTGAGCTTCAGTCTGGTTTGTTCCACTCTCAATCTATTGAGCTCCCTTTCTAACAATCTGTCATCAGGGTGGGTGGGAGGGACATGCCTTGAAACAGAAGTATGGTGAGAATGGACAGAAGGAGACCTGTCCCTTACAGAAGCCACCCTAACAGCTTGGTTAACAGAAACATCACTACCAGTATGGTGAGAATAAATGCTTTTGCTATGATGTGAGACAACACTATTTATATGGTGTGGCTCATCATCATTACCAACTATGCTAGACTGTCTAGTAATGGGCAGGCTAGGAAGTTTCTTTCCTGAATCTTTTCCTGGGGGAGTCCCTGGATCTGATTGAGAACCATTAGCTACTTTTTCTACAGATTGGGCACTTATGGCCTTATCCTGTACTCTAAGCATGTTAATTAACAGTTCTAAGGAAGGATTCTTCCCTACACTCAAACCTCTCTCTATGCAGAGACTCCTTGCTCCTTTCCAGCTAAGGTGATCATATGCAAGTTTGGACAGATCAACATTTTGGCCTGTGCCAGACATTTTTAGAGAGAGTTAAAGTGATAGTAAAAGATAAAAAGTTTGTCAGAGCTTTTAGAAAGACAGAGAAAAAAACTTTTAAAACTTTTTAGAACTTTTTAGAAAGTTAGAAGTACTTTTCAGCACTTAGAAAAGAGTGAAAAGAGGAAATGCAAAACTTTTTGGCTGTGTGTATATACACTGACCTTGTTTTGTATATTTTTCTCTTATGAAAAGTACAATGACAAGAGTGGTAAGCAGTCTCAAAGCACTTATCCCACCGCTGCACAACCAATGTAGGAGGCTGGACTGGCTTGTAGTGAGTACCAAGGGGTACTTGCACCTTGCACCAGGCCCAGTTATCCCTTATTAGTGTATAGGGTGTCTAGCAGCTTAGGCTGATAGATAATGGTAGCTTAGCAGAGCAGCTTAGGCTGAACTAGGAGACGTGTGAAGCTACTACAGTACCACCTAGTGTCATATACACAATATCTTAAGAAAACACAATACACAGTTATACTAAAAATAAAGGTACTTTATTTTTATGACAATATGCCAAAGTATCTTAGAGTGTACCCTCAGTGAGAGGATAGGAAATATACACAAGATATATATACACAATAGCAAAAATATGCAGTATAGTCTTAGAAAACAGTGCAAACAATGTATAGTTACAATAGGATGCAATGGGGAAACACAGGGATAGGGGCAACACAAACCATATACTCCAAAAGTGGAATGCGAACCACGAATGGACCCCAAACCTATGTGACCTTGTAGAGGGTCGCTGGGACTATTAGAAAATAGTGAGAGTTAGAAAAATAACTCTCCCCAAGACCCTGAAAAGTGAGTGCAAAGTGCACTAAAGTTCCCCTAAGGACAAAGAAGTCGTGTTAGAGGAATAATGCAGGAAAGACACAAACCAACAATGCAACAACTGTGGATTTCCAATCTAGGGTACCGGTGGAACAAGGGGACCAAGTCCAAAAGTCACAAGCAAGTCGGAGATGGGCAGATGCCCAGGAAATGCCAGCTGGGGGTGCAAAGAGGCTTCTACTGGACAGAAGAAGCTGAGGTTTCTGCAGGAACGAAAAGGGCTAGAGACTTCCCCTTTGGTGGACGAATCCCTCTCGCCATGGAGAGTCGTGCAAAAGTATTTTCCCGCCCAAAAAACGCCAACAAGCCTTGCTAGCTGCAAATTGTGCAGTTAACGTTTTTGGATGCTGCTGAGGCCCAGGAGGGACCAGGACGTCGCAAATTTTACCAGCAAAGAGAAGGGACATCTAGCAAGACAAGGAACCCTCTCTAAAGCCGGTAGCGCCCAGAGAAGTGCCAGAAACAGGCACTACGAGGATGCGTGAAATGGTGCTCGCCGAAGTTGCACAAAGGAGTCCCGCGTCGCCGGAGACCAACTTAGAAAGTCGTGCAATGCAGGTTAGAGTGCCGTGGACCCAGGCTTGGCTGCGCACAAAGGATTTCTGCCGGAAGTGCACAGGAGCCGGAGAAGTTGCAAAAGTCGCGGTTACCAACAATGCAGTCTGGAGAGGGGAGGCAAGGACTTACCTCCACCAAACTTGGACAGAAGAGTCACTGGAATGTGGCAGTCTCTTGGACAGAGTTGCTGGATTCAAGGGACCTCGCTCGTCATGCTGAGAGGAGACCCAAGGGACCGGTAATGCAGCTTTTTGGTGCCTGCGGTTGCAGGGGGAAGATTCCGTCGACCCACGGGAGATTTCTTCAGAGCTTCTGGTGCAGAGAGGAGGCAGACTACCCCCACAGCATGCACAAGCAGGAAAACAGTCGAGAAGGCGGCAGGATCAGCGTTACAGAGTTGCAGTACTCGTCTTTGCTACTATGTTGCAGGTTTGCAGGCTTCCAGCGCGGTCAGCAGTCGATTCCTTGGCAGAAGGTGAAGAGAGAGATGCAGAGGAACTCGGATGAGCTCTTGCATTCGTTATCTAAAGTTTCCCCAGAGACAGAGACCCTAAATAGCCAGAAAAGAGGGTTTGGCTACTTAGGAGAGAGGATAGGCTACTAACACCTGAAGGAGCCTATCAGAAGGAGTCTCTGACGTCACCTGGTGGCACTGGCCACTCAGAGCAGTCCAGTGTGCCAGCAGCACCTCTGTTTCCAAGATGGCAGAGGTCTGGAGCACACTGGAGGAGCTCTGGACACCTCCCAGGGGAGGTACAGGTCAGGGGAGTGGTCACTCCCCTTTCCTTTGTCCAGTTTCGCGCCAGAGCAGGGCTAAGGGGTCCCCTGAACCGGTGTAGACTGGCTTATGCAGAATTGGGCACCTCTGTGCCCAACAAAGCATTTTCAGAGGCTCTCAGAGGAAGTTCTTTGTTCTGCCATCCTGGGCCAGGCCTGGCTGGACCCCAGGAGGGCAGATGCCTGTCTGAGGGGTTGGCAGCAGCAGCAGCTGCAGTGAAACCCCAGGAAGGGCAGTTTGGCAGTACCAGGGTCTGTGCTACAGACCACTGGGATCATGGGATTGTGCCAACTATGCCAGGATGGCATAGAGGGGGCAATTCCATGATCATAGACATGTTACATGGCCATATTCGGAGTTACCATTGTGAAGCTACATATAGGTAGTGACCTATATGTAGTGCACGCGTGTAATGGTGTCCCCGCACTCACAAAGTTCAGGGAATTGGCTCTGAACAATGTGGGGGCACCTTGGCTAGTGCCAGGGTGCCCTCACACTAAGTAACTTTGCACCTAACCTTTACCAGGTAAAGGTTAGACATATAGGTGACTTATAAGTTACCTAAGTGCAGTGTAAAATGGCTGTGAAATAACGTGGACGTTATTTCACTCAGGCTGCAGTGGCAGGCCTGTGTAAGAATTGTCAGAGCTCCCTATGGGTGGCAAAAGAAATGCTGCAGCCCATAGGGATCTCCTGGAACCCCAATACCCTGGGTACCTCAGTACCATATACTAGGGAATTATAAGGGTGTTCCAGTAAGCCAATGTAAATTGGTAAAAATGGTCACTAGCCTGTTAGTGACAATTTGGAAAGAAATGAGAGAGCATAACCACTGAGGTTCTGATTAGCAGAGCCTCAGTGAGACAGTTAGTCACTACACAGGTAACACATTCAGGCACACTTATGAGCACTGGGGCCCTGGGTTACCAGGGTCCCAGTGACACATACAACTAAAACAACATATATACAGTGAAAAATGGGGGTAACATGCCAGGCAAGATGGTACTTTCCTACAGGTGGGGGTAGGTTTACCCATTCGGGGGAACTCACAAAAACATGCCCCCTTCAGCTTTCCAGGGATATCTCTGCAAAGGGTTTGTGAATTTTTTTTTCTACTGTCTACGTGCAAATTCTCAATGGAAAAAACAGACAATGAGTAATTGAATATGGGGTTTATATTTCCTCTTTTTCCCAGAGTGAAAATATTGCTTCTTGTGAATCCCGCCGGTTTTGGGGTGTTTTCCACTCCCAGAATGCCCTTGATGATTGTAGACCTCTGACAGTTTTCGGGGTGGGGAGGGTTTGGTGACCACTGAACCAACTTCAGTTATCACACTAAAGGGTGAGTTCACTGCAAACCTCGAGGTGGGTAAATCAGTTAATCCAGGGAAAACCCGCTTCGGATTCAAGAAGTATGTTTCCATCCTAAATGAGGTCACCTCTGTGTGTGACTCCCTCATGCGGAAGTGGCCTCAAGAAGGAGTTCCTTGGATAACACTGACAGCATTCACGGCCTAATCATTGTTTACAAAGTGTAGTATGCAAATGCACAGTTCAGGAACTGACCTTGTAATTATCAGATAGGTGAAGGACTGATTCACACCCTGAAAGCTCACTACAGAATTCAGTCAGTGTTACACACCAAAGCAGAGAGGTGTAACTACCAGAGTAAGGGGTGGCTGGGAAAGGGAACGAGTATATGGTCACTCACTGGGGTCAAATCATGCTCATCAGTGTAAGGGAAGGAGTAGTGGGTTAATCATCCGGGTCAAAGCATGCTCAGCAGTGAAAGGGAAGGAGTTTATGGTCTCTCATCTGGGTCAAAGCATGCTCAGCAGTGTAAGGGAAGGAGTTTATGGTCTCTCATCTGGGTCAAAGCATGCTCAGCAGTGTAAGGGAAGGGGAAGGAGTACATGGTCACTCATCGGGGTTCAAGCATGCTCAGCAGTGTAAGGGAAGGAGTACATGGTCACTCATCGAGGTCAAAGCATGCTCAGCAGCAATAAGGAAGGAGTATCTGGTCACTCATAGAGGTCGAAACATGATCAGCAGTAAAAGGGAAGGAGAAACGGGTCACTCTACGAGCCCAACGCATGCTGAGCAGTGAAACGGAAGGAGTACCGGGTCATTCATAGGGGTCAAAGCATGATCAGCAATGAAAGAGAAGGGGACGCTGTTAGAAAAGGCCTCTTTTGACATGGTTATCTCCCACCTTTTGACTGGTAAATGATGTAGCCTCAAATTTGTTAGTGCCCACGACCCCTGCTAACCAGGTTCCCTGGGCCAGAGCTCTTTCCCCAAAACTATTGTGATGCATTCGCACACTTGAAGACACCTTTAGCTGTCAGTATATGTCCCTAGTAAATGGTACCGAGGGCATTTGGTATTATGGGTAGGCCCCCGAGGGCAGCAGCAATGATTGTGCCACCCTCTAGGCCCAGGCATCCAGATGCACCCAGCGCTACCATTGTAGGCGGAGTGCTGTGGTGCAAACCTAAAACACAAACTCGACATGGCACACTGCCTGTGTGCCTGGTCCACTCTACACTGCATGCAGTGTTGGTAAGACACCGCTCTGGCAGGCCTTACAGCCCTAAGGCAGGGTGCTCCATATTATATGTGAGGGCACAGCTGCAAGAGCAATTTTCTCCCACTGTGTCCTTGCCAAACCTGGGACGTAGTGAGTGAAAGGACTGCTCATTTCAAATGCATGTGCTGGACACTGGTCAGTACGAGTTTCCCAGCTACATGATGGCCACTCTGAACCTTGGGTTGTTTGGTATGTTGTTTGGTATCAGAATGATAAATCCAAACTGGTGCCAGTATTGGATTTATTACTAAATGTTCCCAGGGGTCATCTCAGGGGTGCCCCCTGCAAAAGCTAACTACCCTGGCATGGTTGCTGACTGGTTCTATTCAGCCTGCCACCACGAGACAGCCAATCTACAACCTTGGGGTGAGAATTTCTTCTGTCTGGGTTGCAGATAAAGCTCTTACTGGGTGGAGATGCTAACACTCCCTCCCTCAGGAATGTGCACTGCCCTGGCGATGAGCTTCAAAGGGCTACCACCTTTGAAACTTGACCCCCGGGCCTGATGCTAGCAGTAGATGGCCGCCCCCATTGCAAACCTCCACTTGTGGCGGAAGAACACCGAGAAATTCAAACAAAGGACAGGAGGAGTGCCCCCCCGCCATGCTCAACCCTTAAGGTGTTGCCTGTGAGGTGGACCCTCCATTTTAGGACCCCCTGCCATGCTGAAGCCTTAAGGTGTTGCCTGCGAGGTGGACCCTCCGTTTTATTTTCCTCCATCTTACATGGAGGGAAAATAGCCAAGCAGGTATATGGAAGTGACTCCTCCCCACAGGAAGTGGTCACTTAGTGGATGCAGCCACCCTAAGGTAGATGACCCACTGGTCACTATCAGGTTCCCCCTAAAACGCCCACTAAATTCAATATTTAGTGGGCATCCCTAGACCAAGAAATCAGATTAGACTGACAGAAGAAGACCAGCACCAAGAAGATCCAAGGCAAAAAAACTGTGGACTTGCTGCAACAAAGAACAGGCATCAAACCCTGCCTGCTTCAACCAGGACCTGACAATCACCGCTGAGGACCTCCAATATTTGCAAATTGCTAGAGAACTACCTCCAGACTGGAGGTACCACTTCACAAGGAACCAACAAGCCAGTGAGGTCCACTTCACTTACTGGACACTAACTCGGGAACCGGATGCCGCTGCTGGATCAAACTCCACACAGAGGACTGTGAGGACAAACCCTGCCAGTGTGCAAAAGATTGGTTGCACTACACCCTCTAGCAGCTGAATCGTACCCATACACTGGGTATTGGTTACCTCCCTTCAGGCACCAAGAATAACAACCACCTGGGACTGAAAAAAGACCAGGAGGAAGCACCAGTCAAGGGACTTCAGAAAGGACCCGGACCCCCAACCAGAGGGCCCCAGTTCTCCTGCAATCAACCCTCAAACTGACCTAGCTCCTGCTTCTGAGGGCATCCTTGTCTCCCTGTGCCCTGCACCCGAAGAACCTACTGTGCCCTAGGAGTCACCCACCCCTTGCGACCTTGACAATCAAAGGGAAGCCCAAGGATCCATCTTTAAACTTACCTCTGCAGTGTTTTTCCAAGTGGTACCCTGCAGTGGCCCTGCACCAGCTCCAGAGACCTTCTCCCTCTGCTCCCGCTGGAACCAGGAGCCACCCGAACTTCTCAAGCTGGCACAGTGTGCCCACCAATGACCTTGATCAACCTGCAAATGAAGAACTTGGTAAACCAACTGTGCGGTTTTATATGTATTTTTAACTGTGATCCTCCATTGATTCCTATGATGCGTAATTATGCATAAAAATACTATTTTTATTAAGCTTCAAAATTCTATATGGCACAAAAGTCATAACCCAATTCCGATGATTTTGGTCTTACAATTTATATAAAAAGTTGAAATATTTTTAGAAATTGGTCTCAAGTTATTGCTTTGAGTGTGTGAGCTGCAAGATTGATGCTGTGAATACAACACGTGCTTGCCCTTCTCCAAGGTTGGCCTAACTGCTCAACCAAGCTATCATAAAAGTTAGGGGGTCTAATTTTTCCCCTTATAAACCAATGTGTGGTTGCCTGGACTCCCTGCACAGTGTGCCCAGCTTTTTACACTATATAGAGAGCCAGCCTCCTACACTACCTGTCAGGCCAGTGGCAAAGCAGCTTGACACTTAAAGTCACTCTTAATGCCACTACCTGTGGTTGGGGTACGCTTTGGAAATGGTAGCAGTCAACATTGTTGGCCCTCTTGACCCTCAAACAGCGGCAGGACTCTGAAAACATACTAGTGGTAGTGGATAATGCCACTAGATACCCTGAGGCTATACACCTTAGGATCACTACTGATCGTGCAGTTGCTAAAGCGCTCCTGAGTATTTTCACCAGGTTACGGTTCCCTGAGGAGGTAGTATCAGACAGAGGTTCAAACTTCATGTCTGCATACTTAAAACACATATGGAGGGAATATAAGGTGACCTATTGTGAGAAAGTAGCCTCTTTCTAGCACGGTTACTCCTGTGTTTGACCTGTTTGTGAGTGTTTGTCAGTGTGTTTTTACTGTCTCACTGGGATCCTGCTAGCCAGGGCCCCAGTGCACATAGTTTGTGGCCTAATATGTGTGTTGTCAGTAGTTCTTGACTGTGTCACTGAGGCTCTGCTAACCAGAAATTCAGTGCTTATGCTCTCTCTACTTACCAAATTTGTCACCTGTGTTTAGTGACTCCATATTTCAGTTCTGATTGGCACACTGGACCCCTGCTTATAAGTCCCTAGTATAAGGTACCTAGGTACCCAGGGCATTGGGGTTCCAGGAGATCCCTATGGGCTGCAGCATTTCTTTTGCCACCCATAGGGAGCTCGGACAAACCCTTACATAGGCCTGCCATTGCAGCATGCATGACATAAAGCACAAGTTATTTCACAGCCATTTTCACTGCACTTAAGTAACTTATAAGTCACCTATATGTCTAACCTTCACTTGCTGAAGGTTGGGTGCCAAGTTACTGTGTGTGAGGGCACCCTGGCACTAGCACTAGCAACCTCTCCCTTTGGAAATAGGTGTTAAGGGCCTGAGAGGAGTAGCCTCCCCAGCCTCTTGAAATGCTTTGAAGGGCACAGATGGTGCCGTCCTTGCATAAGCCAGTCTACACCGTTTCAGGGATCCCCCAGCCCTGCTCTGGTGCGAAACTGGACAAAGGAAAGGAGAGTGACCACTCCCCTGTCTATCACCACCCCAGGGGAGGTGCCCAAGCTCCTCAGGTGTGTCCCAGTCTTCAGCCATCTTGCTTTGCAAGGTGTGGGGGCACTCCGGAGGGCTCTGAGTGGCCAGTGCCAGCAGGTGACGTCAGAGGCTCCTCCTGATAGATCCTTACCTGATGAGGTAGCCAATCCCCCTCTCAGGGCTATTTAGGGTCTCTCCTGTGGGTTCTCTTCAGATTCTGCTTGCAAGTTTCCTTCAGGAATCCTCTGCAACAACTTCAGACTCTTCTGACCTCAGATCAACCGCAGCCTCCTCCAAGAAACGCTATAACTGCAACAAAGTGTCTACAAGAGACAATTTTCTTCAGCAACCTCAGCTCCTGGTCAGCAACTGCAACAGTTCCCACAGTGTGCACGCTCTGGGGACTCCCTGTCTTCATCCTGCACCAGAAGAACCGAAGAAATCTCCCGTAGAGTGACCGAGTGTAGGAGGCTGGCCTGGCTTATAGTGGGTATCTGATGGTACTTACACCTTGTGCCAGGTCCAGTTATCCCTTATTAGTAATTAGAAGTGTTCTAGCAGCTTAGGCTGATAGAGGTAGCTATATCAGAGCAGCTAAGGCTGAACTAGGAGACATGCAAAGCTCCTACTATACCACTTATAGTGACACAGTACTTATACACAAGTAAAGACAATACTCAGTGTTAGCAAAAATAAAGGTATTTATTTGGGTAACACAGTACTAAAAATATCTTAGAGACAATACTCCTTCTGGAGGTAAGTATTATACACAATATATACAGTAGACACCAAAATTAGACAAGTAAATAGTCATAGAGCAATGCAAATAGTAGGAAATCCTATAGAATGCAATGGGAGAAAATAGGTCTTGGGGCAACACAAACCATATACTAAGAAAGTGGAATGTGAATCATGAATTCCCCACTAAACAAGTGTAGTGTGTGCCGAATCGCTGGGAGAGTAAGAATACAGTAAAGGTAAGTAATACCCTTAGATATTGGCATTTACTAGGGTGGAAGGAACTTGCAGAAATCCACTAATGGGTGTAATTGGGTATGTTGTATCGTTCAGCTGTGATTTAGCACAAAGAACAGCAAATAAGTGCAAATGGCACCAGATTGTGCACCAGAGGACTCAGCTATTTGAATTGATTTTGCTGTTGCTCAAGTAGATTTTCTTCTTGCACGGCAGTCTCTTGACCACGAATGATCGCAACTGCCCACATTGGAAAAATCTCACCGGGTGTCCTTCTAGTACCTACACTAGGGGATACCAAATCTCACTCACACTCACTAGCCTGCCATTTTGGCACGCTCATGAGAAGAAAAGTCCATCATAACGATTGCCAGAATTTAGCTGGAGCTCCAAGGACCAAGCTCAACGTAGAGCCGCCAAAGCTCGGTCAATACCGCCGGCGAGGCAGACTATATCACCCATCCCTGTGGTTACTGGCTGCAGTAAATCAGAACAGAGGCTTCAGAAGGAAACATAATAGTTGGTGTAGTGCATAAAGTGGGCAAAGAAGGTCCCATCCTCCCAGAATGGTTACAGTTCTATACTTATGTATTTATGACAAATATATGCACAGTGCTGATAATCAACATCCACCATCTACGTACTCCACCCATAGCAGCTATTGACCTAGTTGATGGACATTCCTAGAATGTGCAGCATTTTTTCCCCCAAAATGCTTTGTTGTGCTTGTAGGAGGCTGGACTGGCTTGTAGTGAGTACCAAGGGGTACGTACACCTTGCACCAGGCCCAGGTATCCCTTATTAGTGTATAGGGAGTCTAGCAGCTTAGGCTGATAAATAATGGTAGCTTAGCAGAGCAGCTTAGGCTGAACTAGGAGACGTGTGAAGCTACTACAGTACCACAAGTGTCACTTGCACAATATCATAAGAAAACACAATACACAGTTATACTTAAAATAAAGGTACTTTATTTTTATGACAATATGCCAAAGTATCTTAGAATGTACCCTCAGCAAGAGGATAGCAAATATACACAAGTTATATGTACACAATACCAAAAATATGCAGTATAGTCTTAGAAAACAGTGCAAACAATGTATAGTTACAATAGGATGCAAAGGAGACACATAGGGATAGGGGCAACACAAACCAAATACTCCAAAAGTGGAATGCGAACCACGACTGGACCCCAAACCTATGTGACCTGGTAGAGGGTCGCTGGGACTATTAGAAAATAGTGAGAGTTAGAAAATTAGCCCTCCCCAAGACCCTGAAAGGTGAGTGCAAAGTGCACTAAAGTTCCCCAAAAGACAAAGAAGTCGTGATAGAGGAATAATGCAGGAAAGACACAAACCAACAATGCAACAACGATGGATTTCCAATCTAGGGTACCTGTGGAACAAGGGGACCAAGTCCAAAAGTCACAAGCAAGTCGGAGATGGGCAGATGCCCAGGAAATGGCAGCTGCGGGTGCAAAGAAGCTTCTTCTGGACAGAAGAAGCTGCAATTTTTGCAGGAACGAAAAGGGCTAGAGACTTCCCCTTTGGTGGACGGATCCCTTTTGCCTTGGAAAGTTGTGCAGAAGTGTTTTCCCACTGAAAGAAAGCCAACAAGCCTTGCTAGCTGCAAATCGTGCGGTTAGCGTTTTTGGATGCTGCTGTGGCCCAGGAGGGACCAGGAGGTCGCAAATTGGACCAGGAGGAAGAGGGGACGTCGAGTAAGACAAGAAGCTCCCTCAGCAGCAGGTAGCACCCAGAGAAGTGCCAGAAACAGGAACTACAAGGATGCGTGAAACGGTGCTTGCCGAAGTTGCACAAAGGAGTCCCAAGTCGCCGGAGACCAACTTAGAAAGTCGTGCAATGCAGGTTAGAGTGCCGTGGACCCAGGCTTGGCTGTGCACAAAGGATTTCCACCGGAAGTGCACAGGGGCCGGAGTAGCTGCAAAAGTCGCGGTTCCCAGCAATGCAGTCTAGCGAGGTGAGGCAAGGACTTACCTCCACCAAACTTGGACTGAAGAGTCACTGGACTGTGGGAGTTACTTGGACAGAGTTGCTGGATTCAAGGGACCTCGCTCGTCGTGCTGAGAGGAGACCCAAGGGACCGGTAATGCAGCTTTTTGGTGCCTGCGGTTGCAGGGGGAAGATTCCGTCGACCCACGGGAGATTTCTTCGGAGCTTCTAGTGCAGAGAGGAGGCAGACTACCCCCACAGCATGCACCACCAGGAAAACAGTCGAGAAGGCGGCAGGATCAGCGTTACAGAGTTGCAGTAGTCGTCTTTGCTACTATGTTGCAGTTTTGCAGGCTTCCAGCGCGGTCAGCAGTTGATTCCTTGGCAGAAGGTGAAGAGAGACATGCAGAGGAACTCTGATGAGCTCTTGCATTCGTTATCTAAAGTTTCCCCAGAGACAGAGACCCTAAATAGCCAGAAAAGAGGGTTTGGCTACCTAGGAGAGAGGATAGGCTACTAACACCTGAAGGAGCCTATCAGAAGGAGTCTCTGACGTCACCTGGTGGCACTGGCCACTCAGAGCAGTCCAGTGTGCCAGCAGCACCTCTCTTTCCAAGATGGCAGAGGTCTGGAGCACACTGGAGGAGCTCTGGCCACCTCCCAGGGGAGGTGCAGGTCAGGGATGTGGTCACTCCCCTTTCCTTTGTCCAGTTTCGCGCCAGAGCAGGGGCTAAGGGGTCCCTGAATCGGTGTAGACTGGCTTATGCAGAATTGGGCATATCTGTGCCCAAGAAAGCATTTCCAGAGGCTGGGGGAGGCTACTCCTCCCCTGCCTTCACACCATTTTCCAAAGGGAGAGGGTGTAACACCCTCTCTCAGAGGAAGTCCTGTGTTCTGCCATCCTGGGACAAGCCTGGCTTGACCCCAGGGGGGCAGAAACCTGTCTGAGGGGTTGGCAGCAGCAGCAGCTGCAGTGAAACCCCAGGAAAGGCAGTTTGGCAGTACCAGGGTCTGTGCTACAGACCACTGGGATCATGGACTTGTCCCAATAATGCCAGGATGGCATAGAGGGGGCAATTCCATGATCTTAGACATGTTACATGGCCATATTCGGAGTTACCATTGTGAAGCTACATATAGGTAGTGACCTATATGTAGTGCACGCGTGTAATGGTGTCCCCGCACTCACAAAGTCCGGGGAATTGGCCCTGAACAATGTGGGGGCACCTTGGCTAGTGCCAGGGTGCCCTCACACTAAGTAACTTTGCACCTAACCTTTACCAGGTAAAGGTTAGACATATAGGTGACTTATAAGTTACTTAAGTGCAGTGGTAAATGGCTGTGAAATAACGTGGACGTTATTTCACTCAGGCTGCAGTGGCAGGCCTGAGTACGAATTGTCAGAGCTCCCTATGGGTGGCAAAAGAAATGCTGCAGCCCATAGGGATCTCCTGGAACCCCAATACCCTGGGTACCTCAGTACCATATACTAGGGAATTATAGGGGTGTTCCAGTAAGCCAATGTAAATTGGTAAAATTGGTCACTAGCCTGTTAGTGATAATTTGGAAAGAAATGAGAGAGCATAACCACTGAGGTTCTGGTTAGCAGAGCCTCAGTGAGACAGTTAGGCACTACACAGGGAACACATACATATAGGCCACAAACTTATGAGCACTGGGGTCCTGACTAGCAGGGTCCCAGTGACACATAACAAACATACTGAAAACATAGGGTTTTCACTATGAGCACTGGGCCCTGGCTAGCAGGATCCCAGTGAGACAGTGAAAACACCCTGACATACACTCACAAACAGGCCAAAAGTGGGGGTAACAAGGCTAGAAAGAGGCTACTTTCTCACAGTGCTCTAAGGAATAAAAAAATAAGTAAATAAATGAAAAGATTCATATGGGCATCGGTGCTCATCAGGGAGAGGGTCTGTATGTATGTCTGAATGTTCATATGCATGGGTGTGTGTGACTTACGAAGCACGCTTGCAGCACCACAGCAAGTGCTGACTCGAAGCACACAGGTAGTGTGGGGGAAAGAGGCTTACAGAGGGGTGAATTGGTAAGGATTGCATCTGTGGGGGTTAGTCAGCTGTAGACATGGGGCAGGAAGGAGGCTTTCTTGAGAGGGGTCTGGTAATCAGGAGGTAACACCTGGTGAGACGTTGGGTGAAGAGAAAGGTATTGCTGGAAGGCAATGGGGTATTTAGGACGGTAGACTTTTTCCTCATCACCAAGTGTGAGGAACCTGTAGTGTTTGGTGAGGTGGGGAGGGCATGATGTCTACTCCTTCCCTTGGGTCATGGGGGTCTTGTCAGTTGTAGAATGTACCTCACTGTCACAGCTCCCTTGACTTTCTGGTTGGAGTGAGTTGAGGGCACCTTGGCACCTGGCCTGATGTCTGTAGGTGTGATGGCTGTAAATTCATCAGATATGTCAGGGAGGGGATAGCAGTCTGTCCCTAAAAGAGGTGAGCTCATCCTAGATAGGGCTTAGGAAGTCCAGGCCTGGAACGTAATGGTGCATTATTTGGTCAGCCTGTGGAATTCAGGGCACACCTGCATTGTAAGATTAAAAGTTTGGCAGGAAGAGCAGTATAGATGCTTTCCACATCACATTGACGGGATAGTTTTACTGCCTTATCATAGAGGTGTGTCCCTGGCAGGACTCATCACTACACCTGCCAAGAAGTGACAACTCCCATGATGACTCACTCCTGCACTCGCTCGTACAGAGAAAAGAAGACAAAACCTTCTGCAAATTAGCACACCATCAGCAGGTTTCTTTTTTCTCTTCATCGTTAGCTCATTTGAAAGAGGTAGTGGCAAGGGCATGTGCAGCAGGCAACATGACAAACTCACCTGTGTAGGATATGAACAGGCAATAGAACACACTTGGCCAGTGCAACATGTGAGCAGGCAATAGAACACACTTGGCCAGTGCAGTATGTGAGCAGGCAATAGAACACACTTGGCCAGTGCAGCATGTGAGCAGGCAATAGAACACACTTGGCCAGTGTAGTATGTTAGCAGGCAATAGAACACACTTGGCCAGTGCAGCATGTGAGCAGGCAATAGAACACACTTGGCCAGTGTAGTATATGAGCAGGCAATAGAACACACACTTGGCCAGTGTAGTATATGAGCAGGCAATAGAACACACACTTGGCCAGTGTAGTATGTGAGAAGGCAATAGAACACACACTTGGCCAGTGTAGTATATGAGTAGGCAATAGAACACACACTTGGCCAGTGTAGTATATGAGCAGGCAATAGAACACACACTTGGCCAGTGTAGTATATGAGCAGGCAATAGAACACACACTTGGCCAGTGTAGTATATGAGCAGGCAATAGAACTCACACTTGACCAGTGTGGTATATGAGCAGGCAATAGAACAAACACTTGGCCGGTGTAGTATATGAGCAGGCAATAGAACTCACACTTGACCAGTGTGGTATATGAGCAGGCAATAGAACACACACTTGGCCAGTGTAGTATGTGAGAAGGCAATAGAACACACACTTGGCCAGTGTAGTATATGAGTAGGCAATAGAACACACACTTGGCCAGTGTAGTATATGAGCAGGCAATAGAACACACACTTGGCCGGTGTAGGATATGAGCAGTCAATAGAACACACACTTGGCCAGTGTAGGATATGAGCCAGCATTAGGACAAACTCAATTTGGTGTGGGATGTGAGCAGGCAATAAGACACACTGTACTGGTGCGGGATTTGCCGTAAGAAATAGGACACACTAGGCCGGTGTGGGGTGTAAGCAGGAAATAGGATACACTCAGACAGGGCTAGATGTGTGCAGACAATAGGACAAGTTCACCTGGTGTGAATGTAGGATGTAGGATGTGAGCAGGCAATAGGACACACCAGAAATGAAGCCATTATCTTCCACAAATCACACCACCAGTAGGTTTCTCTTTTTCTCTTCATCATTGACTCCTTTGAAAGAGGTAGTGGCAAGGGAATGTGAACTAGAAAACAGGGCACACTTGGCCCGTGTGGGATGTAATCAGGCAATAGGAGACACTCATTGGTGTGGGATCTGAGCAGGCAATAGGACAAAACATAAAAGAATCCAAACATTCCACAAATCACACCACCAGCAGGTTTCTCTTATTCTCTTCATCATTGGTTCCTTTGAAAGAGGTAGCGGCAAGGGAATGTACAGCACAAAATAGGACACACATTTGGCCCATGTGGGATGTAATCAGGCAATAGGACACACTCGGGCCAGTGTGGGATGTAAGCAGGCAATAGGACACACTCGGCCAGTGTGGGAAGGAAGCAGGCAATAGGAGAAACTCACCTGGTGTGGGATGTGAGCAGGCAATAGGACACACTCGGGCCAGTGTGGGATGTAAGCAGGCAATAGTACACACTCGGCCAGTGTGGGAAGGAAGCAGGCAATAGGACAAACTCACCTGGTGTGGGATGTGAGCAGGCAATAGGACACACTGGGCCGGGCGCGGGCCAAGGGCGGGTCCGTCCTGCGCCCGTCATCGTCCGGAGGAGGCTGGGCTGGGCCTATTCTCTTTCATCTACTGTCTAAATAAACCAAGTAAGCTTAACCTATATATTTCATGGTATTCCACAACCTTACAGGCACCATGGGGAAAAGGAAAGCTGCTGACTCACTAGGCCCCTTGTCAGATAGCAAAAAGCAGAGGAAGCGCACTGCTAAATTGGTCACCAAGCCAAAAAAAACCTTTGAGGAGATAGATCAGTTGTTTGAAGAGGTTGAGGCAATTCTAAACTGTTCACCCAATCATAACGGCGCCTCCCTCGAAAAAAATGCCCTAGTCCCACCCGGGAAGATACAAGACTATTTTAAGAAAAGGTCAAAGGATCAAAATCTGGACTCAGGGTTGATCAAAAACAGTGCAATCTTATCAACAACGCACCTGCTGTCCGTCCCCCCCTCAAATGCTACAACAAACACGACAAATGTATTGGTGCACAGGAGTGGATCTCCTCCTGTGGGAACAGAGGGCAATATCCCAAATCCTGCCATATCACTGAGTCCTGTGATCAAGATGATCTTGGATATACCTTGCAGAAACCGGTTTGAGGCCCTAGCCGAGGATGATGAAACTCCTAGAGTTTTTGATACAATAACAGATGATATCAGCAAAGAAGCTACCAATTGCACCCTGGAATCTGTCCCTGCCTCCCCTCCAATGTACCCTGCCATCGAGCCTAGCAATGCCCTTATACTTCAGAGAATAGAAGAAGTTAGATCCCTGGTACTACAATTGTCCAAATGCTTCCGGGAGAGCTTAGAGTGTGGACCCAAGTGCAATCATAGGGACGAAGAGGCGAACATAGGCCATACAACGCCTGATCCAATACTATCAACCCAGCTTGCACAGGGGGGCCAGGTTACCGATCTACAAAAGGAGAAGACATATCGGGTCGGCTCAGATGGGAATGCAACACGCCCAGAATTCAACACCACACAGGCGAGCCAATATTGCAAAAGACCATTAGATGAGGGGGATACTATGGGAAACCATAGTGCCACTAATAAACTCCCCTCAGTGCCCTCAAACTACCTGCCAGCAAAGAGCCGTAAACAGATTGACAATCTCCCACCCAGGAAGTCCTATGCCATTCCTAATGACAGCAACCCATTTGCTCTCAAGTATGCTCCCGGTTGTTTTAATGTCCCTTCCCTTCAGAGGACTCCTCACGACCCAGTCTTATTGCCAAAACCCCAACGCCTCAAGCCTGGAACTAATACTCTCTTTTTGAAACAAGTCCCGAAACTGCTTCCTGGACTCAGCGAGGATCATGAGTCTAGGGTTAACAAAGTAATCCACTGGCTACGACACCAAAGAAACTGTCTATCAGTTATACGTTCAGATATTCGTAACACTAAGCGGTGGTGTCCCTTAGGATCAACATACAATGTAATTTCAATTGAGTTTCATAATAGATCCCTGGTAGAAAACCTTGTTCTGTTCAATGACCAAACACTCCATCTTATGGAACAAAGAAGGGGGTACATCACCTTAGAGACAGTACCAGAGATGGAAGGCCAACCACATATTTCTGATTACTCATGCAACAATTCAATCAGCAATCAGTCCAGGCATGTCGTTTCTATTCGGCCTAACCCTGTATGACTGGCAATAGCCCAGGGACCAATTCCCGAGACTAGTCTAACGGAACCCAGTCCGACGATCTCTGACGGACCTACTGATACAGAGTCGATTTCCGAGAGGCTCAACCCACAGCCACCAACCCCGGTCCTTGAGGGAAAAGGCATATCAATCATGACGTGGAATCTAGCAGGCCTTGGGAGGAAATTAGATGACAATGACTGGTGCTCGTATATTAACACCCAAGACATATGTCTTTTTCAAGAAACATGGACCAAAGAGCCGACCACCTTAGACGGTTTTCTTTCTTTTAATGTGGCTGCTCAACCCTCCACAAAATTGACGGGCAGAGCCAAAGGTGGACTTTTGATGCTAATAAATAAAACTGTGCAGTGCATATATAAGACCCTAAAGTTCGATAGCCCAGATCTGACGGGGCTACAAATTACGTTCCAACAGGATTTCACCATAACGTTTGTTAATATTTATGCCCGCTCGGTTTCGCGAGGGGCTGAGTCACCAGTCTTAAAACAGCTTCTTGATTTTCTAGACACCCTGCAATCAACCTCCTACCTAATAATAGCTGGGGATGTAAACTGCACCTTTGAACCCTCTGTGATACTAACTGGTCTCACAGAGGATGAAGATGAAACATGGGGGATTGCACAGTTGACTAGTGAAAATAAATGTTTTAATTCTCGTGTAGCTACCCAATTGGCATCCCTTTGTTTAAAACACGGTCTCAGGGCATGCAATGGCCGAATGCCCTCTGACCTGGATACTGCCCCCACTTTTAAACGTGGTTCAATCACAAGCGTAATCGATTACTTTTTAGTGGATGTGAGACTGTGGCCCCTTCTGAATGACATGAAGGTGGACGCTAGAACCGAAAGCGACCACTATCCTTTGCTACTCTCTGTCAGGTGTTGCTTTTGGTAGGACTTCGAACCAACAAACTACTTTGGTCCCTATTCCTACCATGAACATCACATCTACGAAGGTCAGGTGGCCAAAGGTCCAGTCAAACCCTTACCTGCTAAGCGAGATTTATCAGGCTTTTATAGATATCCTTGCTCCATACAGTGACCACGATTCTAATGATATACCCTTCCTATCTATACATGAAAATATGATCACAAGATTACAACGTACATTCTATAGGAAGGTTGGGGCAAGACATCAAGGAGCTACCTCTAACACAGGGTTTGACGAGTCCTGCCACATGGCCAAGAAAGGATTAAAAGGAGCCCTCTTGAACGGTTCCCATGGGGAAATACTATTAGCTAGACGTACTTACAAAGAATCCATCACCCGAGCAAAAAAAACCTGGGAAGACACAACTTGGCAGAGTTTGTTGGATGCTACTCAATCCAACAATAACAAATTGTTTTGGGAATTGTTAGGCAAACGACAGAAAGAGGGCAGGATTGGTGTGAGAAGCCACATACAGCCAGAAAAATGGGTTGACCATTTCTCTGGCCTATACAGGAAAATTGAGACCCCCATAATCTTAGCTACAGGGGAAACAGATCAAGATCTTCCTTCTATTCCTGATGAGCATTATGGCCCAGCTCCTCCTGTAGGGGGCAAACAGGTTTTTAAGAACCACATCTGCTTTACTACTAAAGAAACAGCCAATGCTATTAGTTCTTTAAAACTTGGGAAAGCTCCAGGCCCAGACAAAATACCGGGGGATCTCTACTCGTCTGAACCAATAGTCTGGACTTGGTATATCAATACACTCTCTAATAGAATTGCCGAAGGGGGGCAGATCCCCATGACATGGAAGGGTGCAGAAATTATCCCCATCCATAAAAAGGGTGACGTAAACCTTCCGACAAATTACAGACCAATCAGTTTAATCGATAACATCCAAAAAATATTTGCCAAACAAGTTCTAGGTAGATTAACCAATTGGGCCAAAGATCAGAATATCCTTTCCCCTCTCCAAGCCGGATTTCGAACAAGGACCAGTACAGTAGACCAGGTCATTAGACTGGCCATTCTGTACTGGAAGTATACAGCCCTGGCCAAACAACCATTATAAATCGCCTTTGTCGATCTGAGATCAGCATTTGATCTGGTCCCGAGGGAAAAGTTGTGGGAGGTGCTACAAAAAATAGGGACTCCGGCCAATCTAATCCAACTTTTAAAGCGGTTGCACAAGGACACATATGCACAGGTGAGATGGGGGAACCTAGGCGAACTAACGGACAAAATCCCCATAAATAGGGGTGTTCGCCAGGGTTGTGTGTTGGCACCTTTTTTATTCTCTATCTTTATTAACGAGGTTGTACAGGTTTTAATGACGTGCCAGAATGATGCCCCCACCCTATGCGCTCAAAAAATTCCAATCCTTCTTTTTGCTGATGATTCTCTTCTTATTTCTAAATCTCCCATGGGCCTTCAAACTCTTATCAATAGATTTAACTCCTTTTGTCGAGACTACGGCCTAGAGCTAAACCATAAAAAGACCAAACTAATGGCGTTCCGCTCAGGAGTGCGGAAGAAATGCACTATCCATTTAGAAGGGAACCTCTTGGATAAGGTTTCCTCCATTGACTACTTGGGCATAAGGATTGCTGACAATCTAAATTGGGGAGAACAGATCAACAAAAGTGTGGGCCGCCTGCAGCATGGTGCGGCATCAATCCTGCGCTTCTACAGGGGTACGACAGCAAAAACTGTCTCCCCGGCAATTAAGATCTACATCGCCAGAGCACAGGGTGCCGCCGCATATGGAGCAGAGGTCTGGGGTTCTTATGATTGTAACAGGCTCACTATTAGTGAGAACAGTTTTGCGAGGTCATTGTGTGCTTGTCCTCCTAGTACTCCACTGATACCACTGTTCTTAGATCTGGGCCTGAGACGCATAGCCGATCTAATTATCTTAAGACCATTATTATATTGGATACGACTATGGACCACCCCCGAATTAGACGTTTATAAGACCTCACTCCACGACCTGCTAATGTGTCCCAATTCAACCTCCATTCCCTGGGTCAAACATGTATCCAGTTGGTTCAATAAACTTGGCCTCAGCCACTTTTGGGAGGAACCCCACAAACTAGAAAAGGCTCACTCCATTGTGCTGAAACGCATATATTGGTCCTATGTATGTAATGACCATATTACCCACAGAACCTATGGCACCTTAACAAATCGCTTCACAGATTTTAAGTGGTATCCACAATTTGAACCATACTTAGACAATATTCCTGACATCCTCGGTAAAAGCTTATACGCCAGATTCCGTTTCGGGTCACTGCCGTTGAAGACATTGATGTGCAGATGGGGTACAAAAACAGAAACAAGTACATGCCCAGCTTGCGGTGTAAAATCAGAAACGGTTGAACATTTCATGTTTTTTTGCCCTGCATACTCCCTTCCCAGGTCTAAGTGGATCTGTCATATTTGCCGCGATATGGGGATAAGAGATTGTGCCTCTGCTTTGAGGATTTTAAAAAGTCACCATTCCACGGTTTTAATACTTGCTGTTAGTAAATATTTATTAGCAGCATGGCGAATACGCAATTCCATTGCAAAGACTGTGTTTTAACCTAGTGTCTTATTTTTTTATTCTTTTACCCTTACAAGAACTGTAGGAAGGGGGTTGGAACCGTATTATATGTACTATGTGTATTATGTGTACTGAGATTTTTAATTAGACTATGCTTTTAGGAACCTATGTTCCACAATAATTTTTATCTATGTTCTATAACATTAATATTATAGGTTTTATCCTTATTCTTATTATTATTGTATATTCGCTTTGATGATTGATTGATCAAATAAAGCATGTGTTAAACCAAACAATGGGCTGGCTTGGGATGTGAGCAGGCAATAAGACACTCGGCTTGTGTAGGATGCAAGCAGGCAACAGGACACACTCACATGGTGTGGGATGTGAACAAGTAATAAGACACACTGTGCAGGTGTGGGATGTGAGCAGGAAATAGGAGACACTTAGTGGTTTGAGATGTGAGCAGGCAATAGGACACAACAGAAAAGAATCCAAATCACAACACAAGAAGGTTTCTCTTTTTTTCTTTGTGAGAAAGTAGCCTCTTGCTAGCCTTGTTACCCCCACTTTTGGCCTGTTTGTGAGTGTATGTTAGGGTGTTTTCACTGTCTCACTGGGATCCTGCTAGCCAGGGCCCAGTGCTCATAGTGAAAACCCTATGTTTTCAGTATGTTTGTTATGTGTCACTGGGAACCTGCTAGACAGGACCCCAGTGCTCATAAGTTTGTGACCTATACGTATGTGTTCCCTGTGTGATGCCTAACTGTCTCACTGAGGCTCTGCTAACCAGAACCTCAATGGTTATGCTCTCTCTGTACAAATTGTCACTAACAGGCTAGTGACCAATTTCACCAATTCACATTGGCATACTGGAACACCCTTAGAATTCCCTAGTATATGGTACTGAGGTACCCAGGGTATTGGGGTTCCAGGAGATCCATATGGGCTGCAGCATTTCTTTTGCCACCCATAGGGAGCTCTGACAATTCTTACACAGGCCTGCCACTGCAGCCTGAGTGAAATAACGTCCACGTTATTTCACAGCCATTTTACACTGCACTTAAGTAACTTATAAGTCACCTATATGTCTAACCTTTACCTGGTAACGGTTAGGTGCAAAGTTACTTAGTGTGAGGGCACCCTGGCACTAGCCAAGGTGCCCCCATATTGTTCAGGGCCAATTCCCTGAACTTTGTGAGTGCGGGGACACCATTACACGCGTGCACTACATATAGGTCACTACCTATATGTAGCTTCACAATGGTAACTCCGAATATGGCCATGTAACATGTCTATGATCATGGAATTGCCCCCTCTATGCCATCCTGGCATAGTTGGCACAATCCCATGAGCCCAGTGGTCTGCAGCACAGACCCTGGTACTGCCAAACTGCCTTTTCTGGGGTTTCACTGCAGCTGCTGCTGCTGCCAACCCCTCAGACAGGTTTCTGCCCTCCTGGGGTCAAGCCAGGCTTATCCCAGGATGGCAGAACAAAGGACTTCCACTGAGAGAGGGTGTTACACCCTCTCCCTTTGGAAAATGGTGAGAAGGCAGGGGAGGAGTAGCCTCCCCCAGCCTCTGGAAATGCTTTCTTGGGCACAGATGTTCCCAATTCTGCATAAGCCAGTGTACACCGGTTTAGGGACCCCTTAGCCCCTGCTCTGGCGCGAAAATGGACAAAGGAAAGGGGAGTGACAACTCCCCTGACCTGCACCTCCCCTGGGAGGTGTCCAGAGCTCCTCCAGTGTGCTCCAGACCTCTGCCATCTTGGAAACAGAGGTGCTGCTGGCACACTGGACTGCTCTGAGTGGCCAGTGCCACCAGGTGACGTCAGAGACTCCTTCTGATAGGCTCCTTCAGGTGTTAGTAGCCTATCCTCTCTCCTAGGTAGCCAAACCCTCTTTTCTGGCTATTTAGGGTCTCTGTCTCTGGGGAAATTTTAGATAACGAATGCAAGAGCTCATCAGAGTTCCTCTGCATCTCTCTCTTCACCTTCTGCCAAGGAATCGACTGCTGACCGCGCTGGAAGCCTGCAAAACTGCAACATACTAGCAAAAACGGCTACTGCAACTCTGTAACGCTGATCCTACCGCCTTCTCGACTGTTTTCCTGGTGGTGCATGCTGTTTGGGTAGTCTGCCTCCTCTCTGCACTAGAAGCTGCGAAGAAATCTCCCGTGGGTCGACAGAATCTTCCCCCTGCAACCGCAGGCACTAAAAAGCTGCATAACCGGTTCCTTGGGTCTCCTCTCAGCACGACGAGCGAGGTCCCTTGAAACCAGCAACTCTGTCCAAGTGACTCCCACAGTCCAGTGACTCTTCAGTCCAAGTTTGGTGGAGGTAAGTCCTTGCCTCCCCACGCCAGACTGCATTGTTGGTAAGCGCAACTTTTGCAACTTCTCCGGCCCCTGTGCACTTCCGGCGGAAATCCTTTGTGCACAGCCAAGCCTGGGTCCACGGCACTCTAACCTGCATTGCACGACTTTCTAAGTTGGTCTCCGGCGACGTGGTTCTCCTTTGTGTAACTTCAGGTGAGCACAATTTCACGCATCCTCGTAGTGCCTGTTTCTGGCACTTTTCCGGGTGCTACCTGCTGCTAAGAAGACTCCTTGTCTTGCTCGATGTCCCCTCTCTCTCCTGACGCAAATTGCGACATCCTGGTCCTTGCTGGGCCATAGCAGCATCCAAAAACGCTAACCGCATGATTTGCAGCTAGCAAGGCTTGTTGGCGTTCTTTCGGCGGGAAAACACTTATGCACGACTCTCCAAGGTGAGTTAGATCCGTCCTCCGAAGGGGAAGTCTCTAGCCCTTTTTGTTCCTGCAGAAACCTCAGCTTCTTCTGTCCATTAGAAGCTTCTTTGCACCCGCAGCTGGCATTTCCTGGGCATCTGCCCATCTCCGACTTGCTTGTGACTTTTGGACTTGGTCCCCTTGTTCCACAGGTACCCTAGATTGGAAATCCACTGTTGTTGCATTGTTGGTTTGTGTCTTTCCTGCATTATTCCTCTATCACGACTTCTTTGTCTTTAGGGGAACTTCAGTGCACTTTGCACTCACTTTTCAGGGTCTTGGGGAGGGCTATTTTTCTAACCCTTACTATTTTCTAATAGTCCCAGCGACCCTCTACAAGGTCACATAGGTTTGGGGTCCATTCGTGGTTCGCATTCCACTTTTGGAGTATATGGTTTGTGTTGCCCCTATCCCTATGTGTCTCCATTGCATCCTATTGTAACTATACATTGTTTGCACTGTTTTCTAAGACTATACTGCATATTTTTAGTACTGTGTACATATAACTTGTGTATATTTGCTATCCTCACTCTGAGGGTACACTCTGAGATACTTTGGCATATTGTCATAAAAATAAAGTACCTTTATTTTTAGTATAACTGTGTATTCTGTTTTCTTATGATATTGTGCAAGTGACATTTGTGGTACTGTAGTAGCTTCACACGTCTCCTAGTTCAGCCTAAGCTGCTCTGCTAAGCTACCATTATCTATCAGCCTAAGCTGCTAGACACCCTATACACTAATAAGGGATACCTGGGCCTGGTGCAAGGTGTAAGTACCCCTTGGTACTCACTACAAGCCAGTCCAGCCTCCTACATTGGTTGTGCAGCGGTGGGATAAGTGCTTTGAGACTGCTTACCACTCTTGTCATTGTACTTTTCATAAGAGAAAAATATACAAAACAAGTTCAGTGTGTGTACACATAGCTAAAAAGTTTTGCATTTCCTCTTTTCACTGTTTTCTAAGTGCTGAAAAGTACTTCTAAACTTTCAAAAAGTTCTTAAAAGTTTAAAAGGTTTTTTTCTGTCTTTCCAAAAAGTTCTGAAAACTTTTTTCTCTTTTTCTATCACTTTAACTCTCTCTAAAAATGTCTGGCACAGGCCAAAATGTTGACCTGTCTAAGATTGCATATGATCACCTTAGCTGGAAAGGAGCAAGGAGTCTCTGCATAGAGAGAGGTTTGAGTGTAGGGAAGAATCCTTCCTTGGAATTGTTACTTAACATGCTTAGAGAACAAGATAAGGCTAAAAGTGCCCCATCTGTTGAAAAAGTAGCTAATGGTTCCCAATCTGATCCAGGGACTCCCCCAGGAAAAGTTTCAGGAAAGAAAGTTCCTAGCCTGCCCATTACTAGACAGTCTAGCATAGTTGGTACTGAGGTGGAGTCACATCATACAGATGATGTGCTCTCACATTACACTGTCAGCCAAGCTGTTAGGGTGGCCTCTGTAAGGGACAGGTCTCCTTCTGTGCTCTTCAGGGGGTGGAGATAAAACAAATTCTTCCTATTCTTCTCAACCTACACAATTTAAAAAGCCTTGGTGCTTTGTGTGTAAAAATAGAGGCCATAGGCCAGGGGATAAGTCCTGTCCAGGTAAACCCCCTGAGCCTACCACCACTAATACATCAAGCTCTAGTGCCCCTAGCAGTAGTGGTACTAGTGGTGGGACTGCTGGCAACAGTCAAGTTAAGGGTGTAGTTGGGTTCACTTATGGGTCCATAGTAGAAACTGGGGTAGTCAGTCCCAAGACAGTTTCTGTCACACCTAGTGGCATTGGCCTTGCCACACTGGCTGCTTATCCCCTTACAATGGATAAGTACAGGCAGACAGTTTCAATAAATGGTGTTGAGGCCTTGGCCTACAGGGACACAGGTGCCAGTATCACTTTGGTGACTGAGAACCTAGTGCACCCTGATCAACACATCATTGGACAACAGTATAAGATTATTGATGTCCATAACTCCACTAAGTTTCTTCCCTTAGCTATAATTCAGTTTAGTTGGGGTGGAGTTACTGGCCCTAAGCAGGTGGTGGTATCACCTAGCTTACCTGTAGAATGTCTCTTAGGTAATGACCTAGAGGCCTCAGGTTGGGCTGATGTAGAGTTTTATGCCCATGCAGCCATGCTGGGCATCCCTGAGGAATTGTTCCCTGTCATTTCTACTGAAATGAAAAAGCAAAGGAGAGAAGGCCTGAAAACTCAGGATCCCTCTCCATCAACAGGTAAAAAGGGTATCACAGTATCCCCTAACCACCCTACCATTCAGGATACCATTCCTGTGGTGGGAGAAACCTCTCCTGGGGTGGCACCTGTTCCAAGGGAATCATCAGTTGGCAAAACTGTACTCCCTGAGGTGGAAGTACCTCTCTGTGGGATAACTAACATTGGTGACAAAAAGAGCACCATTTTAGTTAACATGGAGCATCCCTCCAACCCTCCCAGAGAAACTTTAGTGCAGAAACCCTGCACTGCCTCACAACACTTAGGACAGCATCCCTGCCCTAGTGTGGAGCTCATAGGACAGCATCCCTGCCCTGCCCTGCTCCAACTCAAGAGAAGCAGCATCCCTGTTCTCTCTTCCAGCCATATGGACAAAGTTTTTGCCCAGCTATGGCTTTTCTGAGACAGCATCCCTGTCTGGCATTTCCATCACTACAAATAGGTTCAGTGGACAATTCCCACTGCTCTAAACTAAAACTTACTGATAGAAACTCTGAAAATACATCATCACATTGTTGCTTAGCTAAAAAACTTCAAACAGGGTGGTTTACATCCCCACAGGGAAGTAACCATATAGTGGATGATAAAGGGAGAAACCAGTCTATTGCAGAGCTACTCTCTACTTATCAGCACTTAGACAATAAAGTCTCAACTGGCCAAGTTTAGCCTTATTGTCCTTCGTTTGGGGGGGGGGAGGGTTGTGTGAGAAAGTAGCCTCTTTCTGGCCTTGTTACCCCCACTTTTGGCCTGTTTGTGAGTGTATGTCAGGGTGTTTTCACTGTCTCACTGGGATCCTGCTAGCCAGGGCCCAGTGCTCATAGTGAAAATCCTATGTTTTCAGTATGTTTGTTATGTGTCACTGGGACCCTGCCAGTCAGGACCCCAGTGCTCATAGGTTTGTGGCCTATATGTATGTTTTACCTGTGTGGTGCCTAACTGTCTCACTGAGGCTCTGCTAACCAGAACCTCAGTGGTTATGCTCTCTCATTTCTTTCAAATTGTCACTAACAGGCTAGTGACCAATTTTACCAATTTACATTGGCTTACTGGAACACCCTTATAATTCCCTAGTATATGGTACTGAGGTACCCAGGGTATTGGGGTTCCAGGAGATCCCTATGGTCTGCAGCATTTCTTTTGCCACCCATAGGGAGCTCTGACAATTCTTACACAGGCCTGCCACTGCAGCCTGAGTGAAATAACGTCCACGTTATTTCACAGCCATTTTACACTGCACTTAAGTAACTTATAAGTCACCTATATGTCTAACCTTTACCTTGTAAAGGTTAAGTGCAAAGTTACTTAGTGTGAGGGCACCCTGGCACTAGCCAAGGTGCCCCCACATTGTTCAGGGCCAATTCCCTGAACTTTGTGAGTGCAGGGACACCATTACACGCGTGCACTACATATAGGTCACTACCTATATGTAGCTTCACAATGGTAACTCCGAATATGGCCATGTAACAGGTCTATGATCATGGAATTGCCCCCTCTATGCCATCCTGGCATAGTTGGCACAATCCCATGATCCCAGTGGTCTGTAGCAAAGACCCTGGTACTGCCAAACTGCCTTTCCTGGGGTTTCACTGCAGCTGCTGCTGCTGCCAACCCCTCAGACAGGTTTCTGCCCTCCTGGGGTCAAGCCAGGCTTGTCCCAGGATGGCAGAACAAAGGACTTCCTCTGAGAGAGGGTGTTACACCCTCTCCCTTTGGAAAATGGTGTGAAGGCAGGGGAGGAGTAGCCTCCCCCAGCCTCTGGAAATGCTTTCTTGGGCACAGATGTGCCCAATTCTGCATAAGCCAGTGTACACCGGTTCAGGGACCCCTTAGCCCCTGCTCTGGTGAGAAACTGGACAAAGGAAAGGGGAGTGACCACTCCCCTGACCTGCACCTCCCCTGGGAGGTGTCCAGAGCTCCTCCAGTGTGCTCCAGACCTCTGCCATCTTGGAAACAGAGGTGCTGCTGGCACACTGGACTGCTCTGAGTGGCCAGTGCCACCAGGTGACGTCAGAGACTCCTTCTGATAGGCTCCTTCAGGTGTTAGTAGCCTATCCTCTCTCCTAGGTAGCCAAACCCTCTTTTCTGGCTATTTAGGGTCTCTGTCTCTGGGGAAATTTTAGATAACGAATGCAAGAGCTCATCAGAGTTCCTCTGCATCTCTCTCTTCACCTTCTGCCAAGGAATCGACTGCTGACCGCCCTGGAAGCCTGCAAAACTGCAACATAGTAGCAAAGACGACTACTGCAACTCTGTAACGCTGATCCTACCGCCTTCTCGACTGTTTTCCTGGTGGTGCATGCTGTGGGGGTAGTCTGCCTCCTCTCTGCACTAGAAGCTGCGAAGAAATATCCCGTGGGTCGACGGAATCTTCCCCCTGCAACCGCAGGCACCAAAAAGCTGCATTACCGGTCCCTTGGGTCTCCTCTCAGCATGACAAGCGAGGTCCCTTGAATCCAGCAACTCTGTCCAAGTGACTCCCACAGTCCAGTGACTCTTCAGTCCAAGTTTGGTGGAGGTAAGTCCTTGCCTCCCCACGCCAGACTGCATTGTTGGTAACCGCAACTTTTGCAACTTCTCCGGCCCCTGTGCACTTCCGGTGGAAATCCTTTGTGCACAGCCAAGCCTGGGTCCACGGCACTCTAACCTGCATTGCACGACTTTCTAAGTTGGTCTCCGGCGACGTGGTTCTCCTTTGTGTAACTTCAGGTGAGCACCATTTCACACATCCTCGTAGTGCCTGTTTCTGGCACTTTTCCGGGTGCTACCTGCTACTAAGCAGACTCCTTTTCTTGCTCGATGTCCCCTCTCTCTCCTGACGCAAATTGCGACATCCTGGTCCTTGCTGGGCCATAGCAGCATCCAAAAACGCTAACTGCATGATTTGCAGCTAGCAAGGCTTGTTGGCGTTCTTTCGGCGGGAAAACACTTATGCACAACTCTCCAAGGCGAGATAGATCCGTCCTCCGAAGGGGAAGTCTCTAGCCCTTTTTGTTCCTGCAGAAACCTCAGCTTCTTCTGTCCAGTAGAAGCTTCTTTGCACCCGCAGCTGGCATTTCCTGGGCATCTGCCCATCTCCGACTTGCTTGTGACTTTTGGACTTGGTCCCCTTGTTCCACAGGTACCCTAGATTGGAAATCCACTGTTGTTGCATTGTCGGTTTGTGTCTTTCCTGCATTATTCCTCTATCACGACTTCTTTGTCTTTAGGGGAACTTCAGTGCACTTTGCACTCACTTTTCAGGGTCTTGGGGAGGGCTATTTTTCTAACCCTTACTATTTTCTAATAGTCCCAGCGACCCTCTACAAGGTCACATAGGTTTGGGGTCCATTCGTGGTTCGCATTCCACTTTTGGAGTATATGGTTTGTGTTGCCCCTATCCCTATGTGTCTCCATTGCATCCTATTGTAACTATACATTGTTTGCACTGTTTTCTAAGACTATACTGCATATTTTTAGTACTGTGTACATATAACTTGTGTATATTTGCTATCCTCACTCTGAGGGTACACTCTGAGATACTTTGGCATATTGTCATAAAAATAAAGTACCTTTATTTTTAGTATAACTGTGTATTGTGTTTTCTTATGATATTGTGCAAGTGACATTTGTGGTACTGTAGTAGCTTCACACGTCTCCTAGTTCAGACTAAGCTGCTCTGCTAAGCTACCATTATCTATCAGCCTAAGCTGCTAGACACCCTATACACTAATAAGGGATAACTGGGCCTGGTGCAAGGTGCAAGTACCCCTTGGTACTCACTACAAGCCAGTCCAGCCTCCTACATTGGTTGTGCAGCGGTGGGATAAGTGCTTTGAGACTTCTTACCACTCTTGTCATTGTACTTTTCATAAGAGAAAAATATACAAAACAAGTTCAGTGTGTGTACACATAGCTAAAAAGTTTTGCATTTCCTCTTTTCACTGTTTTCTAAGTGCTGAAAAGTACTTCTAAACTTTCAAAAAGTTCTTAAAAGTTTAAAAAGTTGTTTTCTGTCTTTCCAAAAAGTTCTGAAAACTTTTTTCTCTTTTTCTATCACTTTAACTCTCTCTAAAAATGTCTGGCACAGGCCAAAATGTTGACCTGTCTAAGATTGCATATGATCACCTTAGCTGGAAAGGAGCAAGGAGTCTCTGCATAGAGAGAGGTTTGAGTGTAGGGAAGAATCCTTCCTTGGAATTGTTACTTAACATGCTTAGAGAACAAGATAAGGCTAAAAGTGCCCCATCTGTTGAAAAAGTAGCTAATGGTTCCCAATCTGATCCAGGGACTCCCCCAGGAAAAGATTCAGGAAAGAAAGTTCCTAGCCTGCCCATTACTAGACAGTCTAGCATAGTTGGTACTGAGGTGGAGTCACATCATACAGATGATGTGCTCTCACATTACACTGTCAGCCAAGCTGTTAGGGTGGCCTCTGTAAGGGACAGGTCTCCTTCTGTCCATTCTCACCATACTTCTGTGTCTAGGAATGTCCCTCCCGCCCACCCTGATGACAGATTGTTAGAAAGGGAGCTCAATAGATTGAGAGTGGAGCAATCCAGACTGAAGCTTAAACAGCAACAGCTGGATTTAGATAGACAATCCTTAGAAGTAGAGAAGGAAAGACAGAAATTGGGTTTAGAAACCCATGGTGGCAGCAGCAGTATTCCCCATAGTCATCCTGCAAAAGAGCATGATTCCAGGAATCTGCACAAGATAGTTCCCCCTTATAAGGAGGGGGATGACATTAACAAGTGGTTTGCTGCACTTGAGAGAGCCTGTGTTGTACAGGATGTCCCTCAAAGGCAGTGGGCTGCTATCCTATGGCTATCATTTAGTGGAAAAGGTAGGGATAGGCTCCTTACTGTGAAAGAAAGTGATGCCAATAATTTTACAGTTCTTAAGAATGCACTCCTGGGTGGTTATGGCTTAACCACTGAACAATACAGGATAAAGTTCAGAGAGACCAAAAAGGAGTCTTCACAAGACTGGGTTGATTTCATTGACCATTCAGTGAAGGCCTTGGAGGGGTGGTTACATGGCAGTAAAGTTACTGATTATGACAGCCTGTATAACTTGATCCTGAGAGAGCATATTCTTAATAATTGTGTGTCTGATTTGTTGCACCAGTACTTGGTGGACTCTGATCTGACCTCTCCCCAAGAATTGGGAAAGAAAGCAGACAAATGGGTCAGAACAAGGGTGAACAGAAAAGTTCATACAGGGGGTGACAAAGAGAACACTAAGAAGAAAGATGGTGAAAAATCTCAAGATAAGCATGGGGATAAGGGTAAAACCAAAGATTCCACTTCAAATCTTAAACACTCTTCAGGGGGTGGAGATAAAACAAATTCTTCCTATTCTTCTCAACCTACACAATTTAAAAAGCCTTGGTGCTTTGTGTGTAAAAATAGAGGCCATAGGCCAGGGGATAAGTCCTGTCCAGGTAAACCCCCTGAGCCTACCACCACTAATACATCAAGCTCTAGTGCCCCTAGCAGTAGTGGTACTAGTGGTGGGACTGCTGGCAACAGTCAAGTTAAGGGTGTAGTTGGGTTCACTTATGGGTCCATAGTAGAAACTGGGGTAGTCAGTCCCAAGACAGTTTCTGTCACACCTAGTGGCATTGGCCTTGCCACACTGGCTGCTTGTCCCCTTACAATGGATAAGTACAGGCAGACAGTTTCAATAAATGGTGTTGAGGCCTTGGCCTACAGGGACACAGGTGCCACTATCACTTTGGTGACTGAGAACCTAGTGCACCCTGATCAACACATCATTGGACAACAGTATAAGATTATTGATGTCCATAACTCCACTAAGTTTCTTCCCTTAGCTATAATTCAGTTTAGTTGGGGTGGAGTTACTGGCCCTAAGCAGGTGCTGGTATCACCTAGCTTACCTGTAGACTGTCTCTTAGGTAATGACCTAGAGGCCTCAGGTTGGGCTGATGTAGAGTTTTATGCACATGCAGCCATGCTGGGCATCCCTGAGGAATTGTTCCCTCTCATTTCTACTGAAATGAAAAAACAAAGGAGAGAAGGCCTGAAAACTCAGGATCCCTCTCCATCAACAGGTAAAAAGGGTATCACAGTATCCCCTAACCACCCTACCATTCAGAATACCATTCCTGTGGTGGGAGAAACCTCTCCTGGGGTGGCACCTGTTCCAAGGGAATCATCAGTTGGCAAAACTGTACTCCCTGAGGTGGAAGTACCTCTCTGTGGGATAACTAACATTGGTGACAAAAAGAACACCATTTTAGTTAACATGGAGCATCCCTCCAACCCTCCCAGAGAAACTTTAGTGCAGAAACCCTGCACTGCCTCACAACACTTAGGACAGCATCCCTGCCCTAGTGTGGAGCTCATAGGACAGCATCCCTGCCCTGCTCCAACTCAAGAGAAGCAGCATCCCTGTTCTCTCTTCCAGCCATATGGACAAAGTTTTTGCCCAGCTATGGCTTTTCTGAGACAGCATCCCTGTCTGGCATTTCCATCACTACAAATAGGTTCAGTGGACAATTCCCACTGCTCTAAACTAAAACTTACTGATAGAAACTCTGAAAATACATCGTCACATTGTTGCTTAGCTAAAAAACTTCAAACAGGGTGGTTTACATCCCCACAGGGAAGTAACCATATAGTGGATGATAAAGGGAGTAACCAGTCTATTGCAGAGCTACTCTCTACTTATCAGCACTTAGACAATAAAGTCTCAACTGGCCAAGGTTAGCCTTATTGTCCTTCGTTTGGGGGGGGGGGGGGTTGTGTGAGAAAGTAGCCTCTTTCTAGCCTTGTTACCCCCACTTTTGGCCTGTTTGCGAGTGTATGTCAGGGTGTTTTCACTGTCTCACTGGGATCCTGCTAGCCAGGGCCCAGTGCTCATAGTGAAAACCCTATGTTTTCAGTATGTTTGTTATGTGTCACTGGGACCCTGCTAGTCAGGACCCCAGTGCTCATAAGTTTGTGGCCTATATGTATGTGTTACCTGTGTGGTGCCTAACTGTCTCACTGAGGCTCTGCTAACCAGAACCTCAGTGGTTATGCTCTCTCATTTCTTTCAAATTGTCACTAACAGGCTAGTGACCAATTTTACCAATTTACATTGGCTTACTGGAACACCCTTATAATTCCCTAGTATATGGTACTGAGGTACCCAGGGTATTGGGGTTCCAGGAGATCCCTATGGTCTGCAGCATTTCTTTTGCCACCCATAGGGAGCTATGACAATTCTTACACAGGCCTGCCACTGCAGCCTGAGTGAAATAACGTCCACGTTATTTCACAGCCATTTTACACTGCACTTAAGTAACTTATAAGTCACCGATATGTCTAACCTTTACCTGGTAAAGGTTAAGTGCAAAGTTACTTAGTGTGAGGGCACCCTGGCACTAGCCAAGGTGCCCCCACATTGTTCAGGGCCAATTCCCTGAACTTTGTGAGTGCGGGGACACCATTTCACGCGTGCACTACATATAGGTCACTACCTATATGTAGCTTCACAATGGTAACTCCGAATATGGCCATGTAACATGTCTATGATCATGGAATTGCCCCCTCTATGCCATCCTGGCATAGTTGGCACAATCCCATGATCCCAGTGGTCTGTAGCACAGACCCTGGTACTGCCAAACTGCCTTTCCTGGGGGTTCACTGCAGCTGCTGCTGCTGCCAACCCCTCAGACAGGTTTCTGCCCTCCTGGGGTCAAGCCAGGCTTGTCCCAGGATGGCAGAACAAAGGACTTCCTCTGAGAGAGGGTGTTACACCCTCTCCCTTTGGAAAATGGTTTGAAGGCAGGGGAGGAGTAGCCTCCCCCAGCCTCTGGAAATGCTTTCTTGGGCACAGATGTGCCCAATTCTGCATAAGCCAGTCTACACCGGTTCAGGGACCCCTTAGCCCCTGCTCTGGTGCGAAACTGGACAAAGGAAAGGGGAGTGACCACTCCCCTGACCTGCACCTCCCCTGGGAGGTGGCCAGAGCTCCTCCAGTGTGCTCCAGACCTCTGCCATCTTGGAAACAGAGGTGCTGCTGGCACACTGGACTGCTCTGAGTGGCCAGTGCCACCAGGTGACGTCAGATACTCCTTCTGATAGGCTCCTTCAGGTGTTAGTAGCCTATCCTCTCTCCTAGGTAGCCAAACTCTCTTTTCTGGCTATTTAGGGTCTCTGTCTCTGGGGAAACTTCAGATAACGAATGCAAGAGCTCATCAGAGTTCCTCTGCATCTCTCTCTTCACCTTCTGCCAAGGAATCGACTGCTGACCGCGCTGGAAGCCTGCAAAACTGCAACATAGTAGCAAAAACGACTACTGCAACTCTGTAACGCTGATCCT
Source organism: Pleurodeles waltl (assembly GCF_031143425.1). Taxonomy (NCBI): domain Eukaryota; kingdom Metazoa; phylum Chordata; class Amphibia; order Caudata; family Salamandridae; genus Pleurodeles; species Pleurodeles waltl. The sequence continues at coordinate 1,192,133,430 of NC_090439.1, forward strand.
ACTGCCTTCTCGACTGTTTTCCTGGTGGTGCATGCTGTGGGGGTAGTCTGCCTCCTCTCTGCACTAGAAGCTGAGAAGAAATCTCCCGTGGGTCGACGGAATCTTCCCCCTGCAACCGCAGGCACCAAAAAGCTGCATTACCAGTCCCTTGGGTCTCCTCTCAGCACGACGAGCGAGGTCCCTTGAATCCAGCAACTCTGTCCAAGTGACTCCCACAGTCCAGTGACTCTTCAGTCCAAGTTTGGTGGAGGTAAGTCCTTGCCTCCCCACGCCAGACTGCATTGTTGGTAACCGCGACTTTTGAAACTTCTCCGGCCCCTGTGCACTTCCGGCGGAAATCCTTTGTGCACAGCCAAGCCTGGGTCCACGGCACTCTAACCTGCATTGCACGACTTTCAAAGTTGGTCTCCGGCGACGTGGGACTCCTTTGTGTAACTTCGGGTGAGCACCGTTTCACGCATCCTCGTAGTGCCTGTTTCTGGCACTTTTCCGGGTGCTTCCTGCTGCTAAGAGGACTCCTTGTCTTGCTCGACGTCCCCTCTCTCTCCTGACGCAATTTTCGACATCCTGGTCCTTGCTGGGCCATAGCAGCATCCAAAAACGCTAACTGCATGATTTGCAGGTAGCAAGGCTTGTTGGCGTTCTTTCGGCGGGAAAACACATCTGCACGACTCTCCAAGGAGAGAAATCCGTCCACCAAAGGAGAAGTCTTTATCCCTTTTCGTTCCTGCAGAAACCTCAGCTTCTTCTGTCCAGTAGAAGCTTCTTTGCACCCGCAGCTGGCATTTCCTGGGCATCTGCCCATCTCCGACTTGCTTGTGACTTTTGGAATTGGTCCCCTTGTTCCACAGGTACCCTAGATTGGAAATCCACCGTTGTTGTATTGTTGGTTTGTGTCTTTCCTGCATTATTCCTCTATCACAACTTCTTTGTCTTTGGGGGAACTTCAGTGCACTTTGCACTCACTTTTCAGGGTCTTGGGGAGGGCTATTTTTCTAACCCTTACTATTTTCTAATAGTCCCAGCGACCCTCTACAAAGTCACATAGGTTTGGGGTCCATTCGTGGTTCGCATTCCACTTTTGGAGTATATGGTTTGTGTTGCCCCTATCCCTATGTGTCTCCTTTGCATCCTATTGTAACTATACATTGTTTGCACTGTTTTCTAAGACTATACTGCATATTTTTAGTACTGTGTACGTATAACTTGTGTATATTTGCTATCCTCACTCTGAGGGTACACTCTGAGATACTTTGGCATATTGTCATAAAAATAAAGTACCTTTATTTTTAGTACAACTGTGTATTGTGTTTTCTTATGATATTGTGCAAGTGACATTTGTGGTACTGTAGTAGCTTCACACGTCTCCTAGTTCAGCATAAGCTGCTCTGCTAAGCTACCATTATCTATCAGCCTAAGCTGCTAGACACCCTATACACTAATAAGGGATACCTGGGCCTGGTGCAAGGTGTAAGTACCCCTTGGTACTCACTACAAGCCAGTCCAGCCTCCTACATTCTTCATTATTGGTTCCTTTGAGAGGTAGTGGCATGGGAATATGCAGCAGGAAAAAGGACACAATTGGCCTGTGTGGGATGTGATGTGGCAATAGGACACACTGGACTGGTGTAGGAAGTAAGCAGGCAATATGACAGACTCATCTGGTGTAGAATGTAAGCAGACAACAGGACAGAAGTGGCCGGTGTTGAGATGTAAGCATTCAATGGGACACACTGGGCCGGTGTGGGATGTTATAGGAAGGTGGCATCTTTCTAACCTTGTTACCCCCCCTTTTGGCCTGTTTTTTGAATATATGTCAGTGAGTTTTCACTGTCTCACTGGAAATCCTGCAAGCCAGGGCCCAGTGCTCATAGTGAAAACCCTATGTTGTAAGTGTGGTTGTTATGTGTCACTGGGATCCTGCAGGACAGGACCCCAGTGCTCATAAGTTTGTGGTCTGTATGTGTTCCCTGTGTGGTGCCTAACTGTATCACTGAGGCTTTGCTAACCAGAACCTCAGTGGTTATGCTCTCTCTGCTTTTAAAATTGTCACTGCAGGCTAGTGACTAATTTTACAAATTCTGATTGACACTAGAACACCCTTATAATTCCCTAGAATATGGTACCTAGCTACCCAGGGTATTGGGGTCCCAGGAGATCCCTATGGGCTGCAGCATTTCTTTTGCCACATATAGGGAGTTCACACAATTCTTACACAGGACTGCCACTGCAGCCTGAGTGAAATTACGTCCACGTTATTTCACAGCCATTTTACACTGCACTTAAGTAACTTATAAGTCACCTATATGTCTAACCTTCACTTAGTGAAGGTTAGGTGCAAAGTTACTTAGTGTGAGGGCACCCTGGCACTAGCCAAGGTGCCCCCACATTTTTCAGGGCTATTTCCCCAGACTTTGTGAGTGCGGGGACATCATTACACGCGTGCACTACATATAGGTCAATACCTATATGTAGCGTCACCATGGTAACTCCGAACATGGCCATGTAACATGTCTAGGACCATGGAATTTTCCCCCCAATACCAGAATGGTATTGGGGGGACAATTCCATGCATCCCCCAGCTCCACTATGGACCTCAGGTACTGCCAACCCAGCTCTCTGGGGTTTTCTATACAGCTACCGCTGCTGCCAACCCTTGGACAGGTTTCTGCCGCCCCTGGGTCCTGGCAGCCCAGTCCCAAGAAGGCAGAACAAAGGATTTCCTCTGAGAGAGGGTGTTACACCCTCTCCCTTTGGGAATAGGTGTTATGGGCCTGAGAGGAGTAGCCTCTCCTGGCCTCTAGAAATGCTTTGAAGAACACCAATGGTGCCCTCATTGCATAAGCCAGTCTACACCAGTTCAGGGATCCCCCCAGCCCTGCTCTGGCGCGAAACTGGACAAAGGAAAGGGGAGTGAACACTCCCCTGACCAGCACCTCCCAGGGGAGGTTCCCAGAGCTCCTCCAGTGTGTCCCAGACCCCTGCCATCTTGGATGCAAAGGTGTGAGGACACAATGGACACCTCTGAGTGGCCAGTGCCAGCAGGTGACGTCAGAGACCCCTCCTGATAGGTGCTTACCTTCCTCTGTAGCCAATCCTCCTCTGAGGGCTATTTAGGGTCTCTCCTGTGGGTATCTCACCAGATAACGAATGCAAGAGCTCACCAGAGTTCCTCTGCACTTCCCTCTTCGACTTCTGCCAAGGATCGACCGCTGACTGCTCCAGGACGCCTGCAAAACTGCAACAAAGTGGCAAGAAGACTCCCAGCAACATTGTAGCGCCTCATCCTGCCGGCTTTCTTGACTGTTTCCTGGTGGTGCATGCTCTGAGGGCTGTCTGCCTTCACCCTGCACTGGAAGCCAAGAAGAAATCTCCTGTGGGTTGATGGAATCTTCCCCCTGCCAACGCAGGCACCAAACTTCTGCATCACCGGTCCTCTGGGTCTCCTCTCATCCTGACAAGCGTGGTCCCTGGAACACAGCAGCTAGGTCCAAGTGTCCCTGACAGTCTACTGGCCCTACTGTCCAAATTTAGTGGCGGTAAGTCCTTGCCTCCCCACGCCAGACAGTAATCCTGTGTAGTGCGTGAACTGCAGCTGCTAGGGCTTCTGTGCACTTGTGCAAGACTTCCTTAATGCACAGCCTACCCCAGGTCCCCAGCACTCCGTCCTGCATTGCCCAATTCACTGAGTTGGACTCCGACTTCGTGGCACTCCCTTTTGTTGTGCTGAGTCGACCGCCATCCTCAGATCTTCTAAGCGCCTGTTCAGGTCCTTCTGCAGGTGCCGCCTGCTTCTGCATGGGCTCTCCCTGTTGCTGAGTGCCCCCTCTGTCTCTTCCTCCAAGGGGCGACCTCCTGGTCCTTCCTGGGCCCTGGCAGCACCCAAAATCATCAACTGCGAATCTTGCAGCTAGCAAGGCTTGTTTGTAGTCTTTCTGTGTGAAAACAACTCTGCAGCCTCCAGCACGCCATGGGACATCTTCTGACCAAAGGAGAAGTTCCTGGCACCTTCTGTTGTTGCAGAATCTTTGGCTTCTTCCACCCAGAGGCAGCCTTTTTGCACCTTCATCCAGGGTTTAGTGGGCTCCTGCCCCTCCTGGACACTTGTGTGACTCTTGGACTTGGTCCCCTTCCTTTGCAGGTCCTCAGGTTCAGGAATCTGTCTTCAGTGCTTTGCAGTCAGTTGTTGTCCTTGCAGAATCGCCTATCTCGACTTTACTGTCTTTCTGGGGTAGTAGGGTAACTTTACTCCTACTTTTTATGGTCTTGGGGTGAGGTATCTTGGACACCCTTAGTGTTTTCTTACACTCCCAGCGACCCTCTACACACTACACTAGGCCTGGGGTCCATTCGTGGTTCGCATTCCACTTTTTCAGTATATGGTTTGTGTTGCCCCAGGCCTATGTTTCCCTTTTGCATGGTATTGTGTTCTACAGTGTTTGCACTACTTTTCTAACTGTTTACTTACCTGATTTGGTTTCTGTGTGTATAATTTGTGTATATTACTTACCTCCTAAGGGAGCACATCCTCTGAGATACTTTTGGCATATTGTCACTAAAATAAACTACCTTTATTTTTAGTAACTCTGAGTATTGTGTTTTCTTATGACATAGTGCTAAGTGATATAAGTGGTATAGTAGGAGCTTCGCATGTCTCCTAGTTCAGCCTAAGCTGTTCTGCTATAGCTACCTCTATCAGCCTACGCTGCTAGAAACACCTCTTCTACACTAATAAGGGATAACTGGACCTGGCACAAGGTGTAAATACCACAAGGTACCCACCATAAGCTAGGCCAGCCTCCTATAGATGTGAGCAGCCAATAGGACACACTCAGCCAGTGTAGGATGTGAGCATGTAATACGACATACTATGCTGGTTTGTGATGTGAGCAGACAACAGGAAACATTCCGTGGTGTGGGATGTGAGCAAGCAATAGGACTCACCAGAAAAGAAGTCAAAATCTTCCACAAATCACACCACCAGCAGGCTTCTCTTTTTCTCTTTATCATTGATTCCTTTGAAAGAGGTAGTGGTAAGGAAATGTGCAGCAGGAAATAGGACACACTTGGCCAGTGTTGAATGTAAGCAGGCAATAGTACACACTCAGCCAGTATGGGATGTGAGCAGACAACAGGAGATACTCAGTGGTGTGTGATGAAGCAGGCATTAAAACACAACAGAAAAGAAGCCAAAATCTTCCACAAATCACACCACCAGCAGGTTTCTCTTTTTTTTTGTTCATTATTGGTTCCTTTGAAAGAGGTAGTGGCAAGGGAATGTGCAGCAGGAAATGGGACACAATTGGCCCGTGTGGGATCTGATCAGGCAATTGGACATACTGTGCTGGTTTGTGATGTGAGCAGACAATAGGAAACACTCAGTGGTGTGTGAAGTGAGTAGGCAATAGGACATGCCAGAAAATAAACCAAAATCTTCTACAAATCACACCTACAGACTTCTCTTTTTCTCTTTATCATTGATTCCTTTGAAGAGGTGGTGGTAAGGGAATGTGCAGCAGGAAATAGGACAAACTGTGGGATGTGAACAGGAACTAGGACACACTTGGCCGGTGTGGAATGTAATCAGGCAATAGTACACATTCAGCCAGTATGGGATGTGAGCAGGCAATATGACAAACTCACCTGGTGTGGGATATGAGCAGGCAATAGGACAAACTGACCTGGTGTGAGATGTGAGCAAGCAATAGGACACAACAGAACAGAAGCCAAAATGTTCCACAAATCACAGCACCAGCAGGTTTCTCTTTTTTCCTTCATCATTGGTTCCTTTGAAACAGGTACTCACCTGATGTGGGATATGAGGAGATAGTTGGACAAACTGTGCTGGTTTGGGATGTGCCATAGGAAATAGGGCACACTGGGCTGGTGTGGGATGTAGGCAGGCAATAGGACACTCTCAGCTGGTGTAGGATGTGAGCAGGCAATAGGACACACTGGGCGAGTGTGGGATGTAAGCAGGCAATAGAACACACTCAGCCAGTGTAGTATGCGAGCAGACAACAGGTCACACTCACATGATGTGGGATGTGAGCATGTAATAGGACACACTGTGCTGGTGTGGGGTGTGAGCATGGGATGTGATCAGGCAATAGGAGACACTCAGTGGTGTGGAATGTGAGCAGGCAATAGGACACAACAGGAAAGAAGACAAACTCTTCCACAAATTGCACCACTAGCAAGTTTCTCTCTTTCTCTTCATCATTGGTTACTTTGAAAGATGTAGTGGCAAGGAAAAGTGCAGCAGGCAAAAGGACAGACTCACATGGTGTGGGATATGAGCAAACAATAAGACACACTGTGCTGGTTTGGGATGTGCCACAGAAAATAGGACACACTGGGCTGGTGTGGGATGTAAGCAGGCAATAGGACACTCTCGGCCAGTGTAGGAAGGGAGCAGGCAATAGGACACACTGGGCTGGTGTGGGATGTAAGCAGGCAATAGACACTCTCGGCCAGTGTAGGAAGGGAGCAGGCAATAGGACACACTGGGCTGGTGTGGGATGTAAGCAGGCAATAGACACTCTCGGCCAGTGTAGGAAGGGAGCAGGCAATAGGACACACTGGGCTGGTGTGGGATGTAAGCAGGAAATAAGACACACTTGGCTGGTACAGATTGTGAGCAGGTAATAGGGCACCCTCAGCTGGTGTAAGATATGAGCCAGCAATAGGAAAAACTCACCTTGTGTGGAATGTGAGCAGGCAATAGGACATACTATGCTGGTGTAGGATGTATAATAGGAAAAAGGCCACACTGGGCTGGTGTGGGATGTAAGCAGGTAATAGGACACTCTCGGCCAGTGTAGGATGGGAGCAGGCAATAGGACACACTGGGCCGGTGTGGGATGTAAGCAGGCAATAGGACACTCTCGGCCAGTGTAGGATGGGAGCAGGCAATAGGACACACTGGGCTGGTGTGGGATGTAAGCAGGCAATAGCACAAGTTCATCTGGTGTAGGGTGTAAGTATGTAATAGAACACACTATGCTGGGGTGGGATGTCAGCATACAATTGGACACCCTCAGTGGTGTGGGATCTGGGCAAGCAATAGGACACGCCAGAAACAAAGACAACATCTTTCACAAATCATTCCACAAGCATAATTCTCTTTTTCTCTTCATCGCTGGCTCCTTTGAAAGAGGTAGTGACAAGGGAATGTGCAGCAGGAAATAGGACACACTTGGCCCGTGTGGGATGTGACCAGGCAATAGGTGTAGGAGGCTGGCCTGGCTTGCAGTGGGTACCAAGGGGTACTTACACTCTGCACCAGGTCCAGTTATCCCTTATTAGTGTAGAAGAGGTGTTTCTAGCAGCTTAGGCTGAACTAGGAGACATGCAAAGCTCCTACTGTACCACTGGTGTCATATGCACAATATCATAAGAAAACACAATACACAGATATTCTAAAAATAAAGGTAGTTTATTTTTATGACAATATGCCAAAAGTATCTCAGTGAGTACCTCAGTATGAGGATAGCAAATATACACAAGATATATGTACACAATACCAAACATATGCAGTAATAGCAAAAGGAAGTAATGTAAGCAATGTAAAGTTACTGTAGATTGCAATAGGAGCACATAGGTATAGGGGCAACACAAACCATACACTCCAAAAGTGGAATGCGAATAACGTATGGACCCCAAACCTATGTGACCTTGTAGAGGGTCGCTGGGACTGTAAGAAAACAGTGAGGGTTAGAAAAATAGCACACCCCAAGACCCTGAAAAGTAGGTGTAAAGAGCACCTATATTCCCCAGAGAGCACAGAAGTCGTGATAGGGGAATTCTGCAAGGAAGGCCAACACCAGCAATGCAACCAAAGTGGATTTCCGGACGAGAGTATCTGTGGAACAAGGGGACCAAGTCCAACAGTCGCGACAAAGTCGAGATTGGGCAGATGCCCAGGAAATGCCAGCTGAGGGTGCAAAGAAGCTGCCACCGGATGGTAGAAGCTGAGGATTCTGCAAGAACGAAGAGGACTAGGAACTTCCCCTTTGGAGGATGGATGTCCCACGTCGCGAAGAAGCTTGCAGAGGTATTCTCACGCAGAAAGACCACAAACAAGCCTTGCTATCTGCAAGGGTCACGGTTAGGGTTTTTGGATGCTGCTGTGGCCCAGGAGGGACCAGGATGTCGCCAATTGCGGGAGGAGACAGAGGGGGCGCCCAGCAAGACAAGGAGCCCTCACAGAAGCAGGCAGCACCCGCAGAAGTGGTGTAGCAGGCACTTCAAAGAGGAGTGAACCAGGGCTCACCTGAAGTCACAAAAGAAGATCTCACAACGCCGGAGGACAACTCAGGAGGTTGTGCACTGCAGGTTAGAGTGTCGGGGACCCAGGCTTGGCTGTGCACAAAGGAAATCCTGGAAGAGTGCATAGGAGACGGAGCAGCTTCAAATCCCTTGGTACCCAGCAATGCAGTCTAGCGTGGGGAGGCAAGGACTTACCTCCACCAAACTTGGACTGAAGAGTCACTGGACGGGGGGAGTCACTTGGACAGAGTTGCTGAGTTCCAGGGACCACGCTCGTCGTGCTGAGAGGGGACCCAGAGGACTGGTGATGCAGTCTTTTTTTGCCTGCGGTTGCAGTGGGAAGATTCCGTCGACCCACAGGAGATTTCTTCGGAGCTTCTAGTGCAGAGAGGAGGCAGACTACCCCCACAGCATGCACCACCAGGAAAGGAGTCGAGAAGGCAGCAGGATCAGCGATACAAGTTTGCAGTAGTCGTCTTTGCTACTTTGTTGCGGTTTTGCAGGTGTCCTGAGCAGTCAGCGGTCGATTCCTTGGCAGAAGGTGAAGAGCGAGATGCAGAGGAACTCTGATGAGCTATTGCATTCAATATCTAAAGAATTCCCCAAAGCAGAGACCCTAAATAGCCAGAAAAGGAGGTTTGGCTGCCTAGGAAGGAGGATAGGCTGGCAACACAGGTAAGAGCCTATCAGAAGGAGTCTCTGACGTCACCTGGTGGCACTGGCCACTCAGAGCAGTCCAGTGTGCCAGCAGCACCTCTGTTTCCAAGATGGCAGAGGTCTGGAGCACACTGGAGGAGCTCTGGACACCTCCCAGGGGAGGTGCAGGTCAGGGGAGTGGTCACTCCCCTTTCCTTTGTCCAGTTTCGCGCCAGAGCAGGGCTAAGGGGTCCCTGAACCGGTGTAGACTGGCTTATGCAGAATTGGGCACATCTGTGCCCAAGAAAGCATTTCCAGAGGCTGGGGGAGGTTACCCCTCCCCTGCCTTCACACCATTTTCCAAAGGAGAGGGTGTAATACCCTCTCTCAGAGGAAGTCCTTTGTTCTGCCATCCTGGGACAAGCCTGGCTTGACCCCAGGGAGGCAGAAACCTGTCTGAGGGGTTGGCAGCAGCAGCAGCTGCAGTGAAACCCCAGGAAACGGAGTTTGGCAGTACCAGGGTCTGTGCTACAGACCACTGGGATCATCAAATTGTGCCAACAATGCCAGGATGGCATAGAGGGGGCAATTCCATGATCTTAGACATGTTACATGGCCATATTCGGAGTTACCATTGTGAAGCTACATATAGGTATTGACCTATATGTAGTGCACGCGTGTAATGGTGTCCCCGCACTCACAAAGTTCAGGGAATTGTCTCTGAACAATGTGGGGGCACCTTGGCTAGTGCCAGGGTGCCCTCACACTAAGTAACTTTGCACCTAACCTTTACCAGGTAAAGGTTAGACATATAGGTGACTTATAAGTTACTTAAGTGCAGTGTAAAATGGCTGTGAAATAACGTGGACGTTATTTCACTCAGGCTGCAGCGGCAGGCCTGTGTAAGAATTGTCAGAGCTCCCTATGGGTGGCAAAAGAAATGCTGCAGCCCATAGGGATCTCCCGGAACCCCAATACCCTGGGTACCTCAGTACCATATACTAGGGAATTATAAGGGTGTTCCAGAAAGCCAATGTAAATTGGTAAAATTGGTCACTAGCCTGTTAGTGACAATTTGAAAGAAATGAGAGAGCATAACCACTGAGGTTCTGATTAGCAGAGCCTCAGTGAGACAGTTAGTCACTACACAGGTAACACATTCAGGCACACTTATGAGCACTGGGGCCCTGGTGAACAGGGTCCCAGTGACACATACAACTAAAACAACATATATACAGTGAAAAAATTGGGGTAACATGCCAGGCAAGATGGTACTTTCCTACACAACCCCCCCCCCCAAACGAAGGACAATAAGACTAGCCATGACCTGATGAGTCTTCATTGTCTAAGTGGAAATATCTGGAGAGTCCATCTGCATTGGAGTGCTACTCCCAGGTCTATGTTCCACTGTATAGTCCATTCCCTGTAGGGATATGGACCACCTCAACAATTTAGGATTTTCACCTTTCATTTGTTTTAGCCAAAGTAGAGGTTTGTGGTCTGTCTGAACAATGAAGTGAGTGCCAAACAGGTATGGCCTCATCTTCTTCAGAGCCCAGACCACAGCAAAGGCCTCCCTCTCTATGGCAGACCAACGCTTTTCTCTACGGGTCAACCTCCTACTAATAAAAGCAACAGGTAGATCCTGGCCCTCAGAATTAAGTTGTGATAGGACTGCACCTACTCCTAATTCAGATGCATCAGTTTGGACATAGAATTTTTTAGAGTAACAAGGGCTTTTCAGGACAGGTGCAGAGCACATGGCCTGCTTCAGCTCCTCAAAAGCTTTCTGACAGTTTGCTGTCCATAATACCTTTTTAGGCATCTTCTTGGAAGTGAGGTCATTAAGAGGGGCTGCAATGGAGCGATAGTTCTTAATGAACCTCCTGTAATACCCAGTGAGGCCTAGGAAGGCTCTCACCTGAGTCTGTGTAGTAGGGGGAACCCAATCAATAATTGTTTGGATTTTCCCCTGAAGTGGTGCAATCTGTTCCCCACCAACAAGGTGTCCCAGATAAACCACCTTACCCTGCCCTATCTGGCACTTTGAAGCCTTGATAGTGAGGCCTGCCTTTTGCAGGGCCTCCAAAACTTTCCATAGGTGGACCAGGTGATCATCCCAGCTGGAGCTAAAGACAGCTATATCGTCCAAATATGCTGCACTGAAAGCTTCCAGCCCTTGCAGGACTGTATTCACCAACCTCTGAAAAGTGGCAGGTGCATTTTTCAAACCAAAAGGCATTTCAGTAAACTGGTAATGTCCTCCAATGGTTGAAAATGCTGTTTTAGGTTTAGCATCTGCTGACAATTTGATCTGCCAATACCCTGCAGTCAAGTCAAAAGTGCTTAGATACTTGCCAGATGCCAGTGTATCTATGAGCTCATCTGCCCTGGGTATAGGGTGAGCATCAGTTTTGGTTACCAAGTTGAGACCTCTATAGTCTACACAAAACCGCATTTCCTTCTTTCCATCTTTGGAATGGGGTTTTGGTACAAGTACCACAGGAGAAGCCCATGGACTTTCAGAGTGCTCAACCACTCCTAGTTCTAAAATTTTCTGGACTTCTTGCTTTATGCAGTCCCTGACATGGTCAGGCTGCCTATAGATCTTACTTTTGACAGGCAAGCTGTTTCCAGTATCTATAGTGTGCTCACACCAAGAAGTGGTACCTGGCACACTAGAGAAGAGTTCAGAGAATTGATCTAGGAGATTTATGCAATTATCTTTCTGCTCAGCAGTAAGACAATCAGCCAAAACTACACCTTCCACAAGAGCATCTTGTTCTGTGGAAGAGAAGAGATCAGGTAGAGGATCACTGTCTTCTTCCTGTCCCTCATCAGTTGCCATGAGCAGGGTGAGATCAGCCCTGTCATAGTAGGGTTTTAGGCGGTTTACATGGAGTACCCTAAGGGGACTCCTTGCAGTGCCTAAGTCAACTAAATAGGTGACTTCCCCCTTTTTCTCAACAATTGTGTGGGGTCCACTCCATTTATCTTGGAGTGCTCTTGGGGCCACAGGCTCCAAGACCCACACTTTCTGCCCTGGTTGGTACTGAACCAAAACAGCCTTCTGATCATGCCATTGCTTCTGGAGCTCTTGGCTGGCCTGAAGGTTTTTACTGGCCTTTTTCATATACTCAGCCATCCTTGATCTGAGGCCAAGTACATAATCCACAATATCCTGCTTAGGAGCTTTTAAAGGTTGTTCCCAACCCTCCTTCACAAGTGTTAGTGGACCCCTAACAGGGTGTCCAAAAAGAAGTTCATAGGGGCTGAAGCCCACTCCTTTCTGGGGTACCTCCCTGTAGGCAAAAAGGAGGCATGGTAGAAGGATATCTTATCTCCTGCGGAGTTTTTCAGGGAGACCCATAATCATGCCTTTGAGAGTTTTGTTAAATCTCTCCACCAGTCCATTTGTTTGTGGATGATAGGGTGTTGTGAACTTATAAGTTACACCACACTCCTTCCACATGGCCTTTAAGTATGCAGACATGAAATTGCTTCCCCTGTCTGATACTACTTCCTTTGGGAAGCCCACCCTGGAAAATATTCCCAGGAGGGCCTTTGCCACTGCAGGAGCTGTAGAGGTCCTTAAAGGAATAGCTTCAGGATATCTTGTGGCATGGTCCACTACCACCAAGATGAATCTATTGCCTGAAGCTGTAGGAGGGTCAAGGGGGCCAACTATGTCAACCCCTACCCTTTCAAAGGGAACCCCAACCACAGGCAGTGGGATAAGGGGTGCCTTTGGGGTGCCACCTGTCTTGCCACTGGCTTGACAGGTTTCACAGGACTTACAAAAATCTTTTGTGTCCTCAGACATCCTAGGCCAATGAAACAAGGGAACAAGCCTGTCCCAAGTTTTCATTTGTCCCAGGTGCCCAGCTAGGGGAATGTCATGTGCCAGGGTTAGGAGGAACTTTCTGTACTCCTGAGGAATCACTAATCTCCTGGCAGCTCCAGGTTTAGGATCCCTATGCTCAGTGTACAAGAGGTTGTCCTCCCAGTAAACTCTGTGAGAGTCACTGACATCCCCATTAGCCTGTTTGACAGCTTGCTGTCTTAGACCCTCTAATGTGGGACAGGTTTGCTGTGCCACACTCAGCTCCTCTCTGGCAGGCCCCCCTTCACCCAAAAGCTCAGCAGTATCTGCTTCAAGCTCCTCTGGTGTAGGTTCTGCACAGGGAGGGAATTCTTCTTCCTCAGAAGTTGAATCCACTGTAGAGAGAGGGATAGTAGGAAGTGGTTTGCTTCTACTAGCCCTAGCTTTAGGGAGCACTTGGTCCACTGTTCCAGGATCCAAGCTTCCCTGTCCGTTTTGCTTTTTGGCCTGAGCCCTGGTTAAAGCAAAAATATGCCCTGGGATGCCCAGCATTGCTGCATTTGCCTCCAACTCCACATCTGACCAAGCTGATGTCTCCAAATCATTTCCTAGTAGACAGTCTACAGGTAAATCTGTGGCTACCACAACTTTCTTTGGACCAGTAACCCCCCCCAGTTGAGATTAACAACAGCCATGGGGTGGCTAAGTGTGTTGTTGTGAGCATCGGTTACTTGGTACTGGTGACCAAGTAGGTGTTGTTCAGGGTGGACCAGTTTCACTATGACCATAGTCACACTGGCACCAGTGTCCCTGTAGGCCTGAACCTCAACACCATTTATTAGGGGTAGCTGCTTGTACTTATCCATATTAAGGGGACAAGCAGCTAAGGTGGCTAAATCAATAGCCCCCTCAGAGACTAACACAGCCTCTGTGGCCTCCCTAACAAGGCCAATCCCAACTAAGTTACCAATAGTGAGACCAGCTACTCCCTTGGATTGGCTATTACTGTAGTAGGTTTGCTCCCACCACCACTGCTATTAGTAGGGGCACTAGGTGTAGCAGTAGGAGTTGTAGTGGTAGGAGGCTTGGTGCTTTTCTTTGGACAACTGGGATCTGTTGTCCAATGGCCTTTTACTTTACAAAAATAGCACCATTGTTTCTTTTCCTTGTTCTGATTAAAAGAGGATTTGGGCCCACCACCCCCACCAGAGTGTTTTTGTGGGCCTGATGAAGACTCATTTTTAGATTTGTCCCCACCCTTGTCAGAAGACTTACCATCCTTCTTTTTGTTGCCATCTTTGTCACCCCCTGTATGAACTTTTCTGTTCACCCTTGTTCTGACCCATTTGTCTGCCTTCTTTCCCAATTCTTGGGGAGAGGTCAGATCAGAGTCCACCAAGTACTGGTGCAACAAATCAGACACACAATTATTAAGAATATGCTCTCTCAGGATCAAGTTATACAGGCTTTCAAAGTCAGTAACCTTACTGCCATTTAACCACCCCTCCAAGGCCTTCACTGAATGGTCAATGAAATCAACCCAGTCTTGTGAAGACTCCTTTTTGGTCTCTCTGAACTTTATCCTGTATTGTTCAGTGGTTAAGCCATAACCATCCAGGAGTGCATTCTTAAGAACTTGGAAATTATTAGCATCATTTTCTTTCACAGTAAGGAGCCTATCCCTACCTTTTCCACTAAATGATAGCCATAGGATAGCAGCCCACTGCCTTTGAGGGACATCCTGTACAACACAGGCCCTCTCAAGTGCAGCAAACCACTTGTTAATGTCATCCCCCTCCTTATAAGGGGGAACTATCTTGTGCAGATTCCTGGAATCATGCTCTTTTACAGGATGACTATGGGGAATACTGCTGCTGCCACCATGGGTTTCTAAACCCAATTTCTGTCTTTCCCTCTCTATTTCTAAAGACTGTCTATCCAAATCCAGCTGTTGCTTTTTAAGCTTCAGTCTGGTTTGTTCCACCCTCAACTTATTGAGTTCCCTTTCTAACAGTCTGTCATCAGGGCTGGTGGGAGGGACATTTCTAGATACAGAGGTATGATGGGAATGAACAGAAGGAGACCTGTCCCTTACAGAGGCCACCCTAACAGCTTGGCTGACAGTGTAATGTGAGAGCACATCATCTGTATGATGTGACTCCACCTCAGTACCAACTATGCTAGACTGTCTTGTAATGGGCAGGCTAAGAAGTTTCTTCCCTGAACCTTTTCCTGGGGGAGTCCCTGGATCAGATTGAGAACCATTAGCTACTTTTTCAACAGATGGGGCACATATGGCCTTATCCTGTTCTCTAAGCATGTTAATTAACACTTCCAAGGAAGGATTCTTCCCTACACTCAAACCTCTCTCTATGCAGAGACTCCTTGCTCCTTTCCAGCTAAGGTGATCATATGCAAGTTTGGACAGATCAACATTTTGGCCTGTGCCAGACATTTTTAGAGAGAGTTAAAGTGATAGAAAAAGAGTAAAAAGTTTGTCAGAGCTTTTTAGAAAGACAGAAAAAAACTTTTTAAACTTTTAAGAACTTTTTGAAAGTTTAGAAGTACTTTTCAGCACTTTTGAAAACAGTGAAAAGAGGAAATGCAAAACTTTTTAGCTATGTGTACACACACTGAACTTGTTTTGTATATTTTTCTCTTATGAAAAGTACAATGGCAAGAGTGGTAAGTAGTCTCAAAGCACTTATCCCACCACTGCACAACCAATGTAGGAGGCTGGACTGGCTTGTAGTGAGTACCAAGGGGTACTTGCACCTTGCACCAGGCCCAGTTATCCCTTATTAGTGTATAGGGTGTCTAGCAGCTTAGGCTGATAGATAATGGTAGCTTAGCAGAGCAGCTTAGGCTGAACTAGGAGACGTGTGAAGCTACTACAGTACCACAAGTGTCACTTGCACAATACCATAAGAAAACACAATACACAGTTATACTAAAAATAAAGGTACTTTATTTTTATGACAATATGCCAAAGTATCTCAGAGTGTACCCTCAGAATGAGGATAGGAAATATACACAAGATATATGTACACAGTACTAAAAATATGCAGTATAGTCTTAGAAAACAGTGCAAACAATGTATAGTTACAATAGGATGCAATGGGGACACATAGGGATAGGGGCAACACAAACCATATACTCCAAAAGTGGAATGCGAACCACGAATGGACCCCAAACCTATGTGACCTTGTAGAGGGTCGCTGGGACTATTAGAAAATAGTGAGAGTTAGAAAAATAGCCCTCCCCAAGACCCTGAAAAGTGAGTGCAAAGTGCACTAAAGTTCCCCAGAAGACAAAGAAGTCGTGATAGAGGAATAATGCAGGAAAGACACAAACCAACAATGCAACAACTGTGGATTTCCAATCTAGGGTACCTGTGGAACAAGGGGACCAAGTCCAAAAGTCACAAGCAAGTCGGAGATGGGCATATGCCCAGGAAATGCCAGCTGTGGATGCAAAGAAGCTTCTACTGGACAGAAGAAGCTGAGGTTTCTGCAGGAACGAAAAGGGCTAGAGACTTCCCCTTTGGTGTACAGATCCATCTCGCCGTGGAGAGTCGTGCAGAAGTGTTTTCACGCCGAAAGAACGCCAACAAGCCTTGCTAGCTGCAAATCGTGCGGTTAGCGTTTTTGGACGCTGCTGTGGCCCAGGAGGGACCAGGAGGTCGCAAATTGGACCAGGAGAGAGAGGGGATGTCGAGCAAGACAAGAAGTCCTATTAGGAGCAGGTAGCTCCCGGAGAAGTGCCAGAAACAGGCACTACGAGGATGTGTGAAACGGTGCTCACCCGAAGTTACACAAAGGAGTCCCACGTCGCCGGAGACCAACTTAGAAAGTCGTGCAATGCAGGTTAGAGTGCCGTGGACCCAGGCTTGGCTGTGCACAAAGTATTTCTGCCGGAAATGCACAGGGGCCGGAGTAGCTGCAAAAGTCGCGGTTCCCAGCAATGTAGTCTAGCGAGGTGAGGCAAGGACTTACCTCCACCAAACGTGGACTGAAGAGTCACTGGACTGTGGGGGCCACTTGGACACAGTTGCTGGATTCGAGGGACCTCGCTCGTCGTGCTGAGAGGAGACCCAAGGGACCGGTAATGCAGCTTTCTGGTGCCTGCGGTTGCAGGGGGAAGATTCCGTCGACCCACTGGAGATTTCTTCGGAGCCTCTAGTGCAGAGAGGAGGCAGACTACCCCCACAGCATGCACCACCAGGAAAACAGTCGAGAAGGCGGCAGGATCAGCATTACAGAGTTGCAGTAGTCGTCTTTGCTACTTTGTTGCAGTGTCGCAGGCTTCCAGCGCGGTCAGCAGTCGATTCCTTGGCAGAAGGTGAAGAGAGAGATGCAGAGGAACTCTGATGAGCTCTTGCATTCGTTATCTAAAGTTTCCCCAGAGACAGAGACCCTAAATAGCCAGAAAAGAGGGTTTGGCTACCTAGGAGAGAGGATAGGCTAGCAACACCTGAAGGAGCCTATCAGAAGGAGTCTCTGACGTCACCTGGTGGCACTGGCCACTTAGAGCAGTCCAGTGTGCCAGCAGCACCTCTGTTTCCAAGATGGCAGAGGTCTGGAGCACACTGGAGGAGCTCTGGACACCTCCCAGGGGAAGTGCAGGTCAGGGGAGTGGTAACTCCCCTTTCCTTTGTCCAGTTTCGCGCCAGAGCAGGGCTAAGGGGTCCCTGAACCGGTGTAGACTGGCTTATGCAGAATTGGGCACATCTGTGCCCAAGAAAGCATTTCCAGAGGCTGGGGGAGGCTACCCCTCCCCTGCCTTCACACCATTTTCCAAAGGGAGAGGGTGTAACACCCTCTCTCAGAGGAAGTCCTTTGTTCTGCCATCCTGGGACAAGCCTGGCTTGACCCCAGGGGGGCAGAAACCTGTCTGAGGGGTTGGCAGCAGCAGCAGCTGCAGTGAAACCCCAGGAAAGGCAGTTTGGCAGTACCAGGGTCTGTGCTACAGACCACTGGGATCATCGAATTGTGCCAACAATGCCAGGATGGCATAGAGGGGGCAATTCCATGATCTTAGACATGTTACATGGCCATATTCAGAGTTACCATTGTGAAGCTACATATAGGTATTGACCTATATGTAGTGCACGCGTGTAATGGTGTCCCCGCACTCACAAAGTTCAGGGAATTGGCTCTGAACAATGTGGGGGCACCTTGGCTAGTGCCAGGGTGCCCTCACACTAAGTAACTTTGCACCTAACCTTTACCAGGTAAAGGTTAGACATATAGGTGACTTATAAGTTACTTAAGTGCAGTGTAAAATGGCTGTGAAATAACGTGGACGTTATTTCACTCAGGCTGCAGTGGCAGGCCTGTGTAAGAATTGTCAGAGCTGCCTATGGGTGGCAAAAGAAATGCTGCAGCCCATAGGGATCTCCTGGAACCCCAATACCCTGGGTACCTCAGTACCATATACTAGGGAATTATAAGGGTGTTCCAGAAAGCCAATGTAAATTGGTAAAATTGGTCACTAGCCTGTTAGTGACAATTTGAAAGAAATGAGAGAGCATAACCACTGAGGTTCTGATTAGCAGAGCCTCAGTGAGACAGTTAGTCACTACACAGGTAACACATTCAGGCACACTTATGAGCACTGGGGCCCTGGTGAACAGGGTCCCAGTGACACATACAACTAAAACAACATATATACAGTGAAAAAATGGGGGTAACATGCCAGGCAAGATGGTACTTTCCTACAGTCGGCCAGTGTGGTACTTGCAGTAGGCAATATGAAACAGTCAGGCAGTAGGCCAGTGTGGTACAAAACTTCTACATCACCGGTCCTCTGGGTCCCCTCTCATCTTGACCAGCGTGGTCCCTGTAACACAGGAGCTGGATTCAAGTGACCGTGACAGTCCAGTGGTCCTTCAGTCCAAATTTGGTGGAGGTAAGTCCTTGCCTCCCCACGCCAAACAGTAATCCTGTGTACTGCGTGATCTGCAGCTGCTAGGGCTTCTGTGCACTTTTGCAAGGATTCCTTTCTGCACAGCACAGCCCAGGTCCTCAGCACTCCGTCCTCCATTGCTCAACTTGCTGAGCTGACCACCGGCTCCGTGGGACTCTCTTTTGTTGTGTTGAGATGACCGCCGTGCTCAGATTTCTTGGATGCCTGCTCAAGTGCTTCTGCAGGTTGTAGGAGGCTGGACTGGCTTGTAGTGAGTACCAAGGGGTACTTGCACCATGCACCAGGCACAGTTATCCCTTATTAGTGTATAGGGTGTCTAGCAGCATAGGCTGATAGATAATGGTAGCTTAGCAGAGCAGCTTAGGCTGAACTAGGAGACGAGTGAAGCTCCTACAGTACCACTAGTGTCACTTGCACAATATCATAAGAAAACACAATACACAGTTATACTAAAAATAAAGGTACTTTATTTTTATGACAATATGCCAAAGTATCTTAGAGTATACCCTCAGTATGAGGATAGCAAATATACACAAGTTATATGTACACAATACCAAAAATATGCAGTATAGTCTTAGAAAACAGTGCAAACAATGTATAGTTACAATAGAATGCAATGGGGTCACATAGGGATAGGGGCAACACAAACAATATACTCCAAAAGTGGAATGCGAACCACGAATGGACCCCAAACCTATGTGACCTTGTAGAGGGTCACTGGGACTATTAGAAAATAGTGAGGGTTAGAAAAATAGCCCACCCCAAGACCCTGAAAAGTGAGTGCAAAGTGCACTGAAGTTCCCCAGAGGACAAAGAAGTCGTGATAGGGGAATAACGCAGGAAAGACACAAACCAGCAATGCAACAACAATGGATCTCCAGTCGAGGGTACCTGTGGAACAAGGGGACAAAGTCCAAAAGTCACAAGCAAGTTGGAGATGGGTAGATGCCCAGGAAATGCCAGCTGTGGGTGCAAAGAAGCTTCTACTGGACAGAAGAAGCTGAGGATTCTGCAGGAACGAAAAGGGCTAGAGACCTCCCCTTTGGAGGACGGATCCCACTCGCCGTGGAGAGTGGTGCAGAAGTATTTTCCCACCGAAAGACCGCCAACAAGCCTTGATAACTGCAAATCATGCGGTAAGTGTTTTTGGATGCTGCTGTGGCGCAGGAGAGACCAGGATGTCGCAAATTACGTCAGGAGAGAGAGGGGACGACGAGGAAGACAAGGAGCCCTCTCAGCAGCAGGTAGCATCAGGAGAAGTGCCAGAAACAGGCACTACGAGGATGCGTGAAACGGTGCTCACCCGAAGTTGCACAAAGGAGTCCCACGTCACCGGAGACCAACTTAGAAAGTCGTGCAATGCAGGTTAGAGTGCCGTGGACCCAGGCTTGGCTGTGCACAAAGGATTTCCGCCGGAAGTGCACGGAAGCCGGAGCAGCTGCAAAAGACACAGTTTCCAACAATGCAGTCTGGCGTGGGGAGGCAAGGACTTACCTCCACCAAACTTGGACTGAAGAGTCACTGGACTGTGGGAGTCACTTGGACAGAGTTGCTGGATTCAAGGGACCTCGCTCGTCGTGCTGAGAGGAGACCCAGGGGACCAGTAATGCAGTTCTTTGGTGCCTGCGGTTGCAGGGGGAAGATTCCGTTGACCCATGGGAGATTTATTCGGAGCTTCTAGTGCAGAGAGGAGGCAGACTACCCCCAAAGCATGCACCACCAGGAAAACAGTCGAGAAGGTGGCAGGATCAGCGTTACAGAGTTGCAGTAGTCGTCTTAGCTACTTTGTTGCAGTTTTGCAGGCTTCCAGCGCGGTCAGCAGTCGATTCCTTGGCAGAAGGTGAAGAGAGAGATGCAGAGGAACTCTGATGAGCTCTTGCATTCGTTGTCTAAAGTTTGCCCAGAGACAGAGACCCTAAATAGCCAAAAAAGAGGGTTTGGCTACCTAGGAGAGAGGATAGGCTAGCAACACCTGAAGGAGCCTATCAGAAGGAGTCTCTGACGTCACCTGGTGGCACTGGCCACTCAGAGCAGTCCAGTGTGCCAGCAGCACCTCTGTTTCCAAGATGGCAGAGGTCTGGAGCACACTGGAGGAGCTCTGGACACCTCCCAGGGGAGGTGCAGGTCAGGGGAGTGGTCACTCCCCTTTCCTTTGTCCAGTTTCGCGCCAGAGCAGGGCTAAGGGGTCCCCTGAACCGGTGTAGCCTGGCTTATGCAGAATTGGGCACATCTGTGCCCATGAAAGCATTTCCAGAGGCTGGGGGAGGCTACTCCTCCCCTGCCTTCACACCATTTTCCAAAGGGAGAGGGTGTAACACCCTCTCTCAGAGGAAGTCCTTTGTTCTGCCATCCTGGGACAAGCCTGGCCTGACCCCAGGGGGGCAGAAACCTGTCTGAGGGGTTGGCAGCAGCAGCAGCTGCAGTGAAACCCCAGGAAAGGCAGTTTGGCAGTACCAGGGTCTGTGCTACAGACCACTGGGATCATGGGATTGTGCCAATTATGCCAGGATGGCATAGAGGGGGCAATTCCATGATCTTAGACATGTTACATGGCCATATTCGGAGTTACCATTGTGAAGCTACATATAGGTATTGACCTATGTGTAGTGCACGCGTGTAATGGTGTCCCCGCACTCACAAAGTCCGAGGAATTTGCCCTGAACAATGTGGGGGCACCTTGGCTAGTGCCAGGGTGCCCACACACTAAGTAACTTTGCACCTAACCTTTACCAGGTAAAGGTTAGACATATAGGTGACTTATAAGTTACTTAAGTGCAGTGAAAATGGCTGTGAAATAATGTGTGCATTATTTCACTCAGGCTGCAGTGGCAGGCCTGTGTAAGAATTGTCAGAGCTCCCTATGGGTGGCAAAAGAAATGCTGCAGCCCATAGGGATCTCCTGGAACCCCAATACCCTGGGTACCTCAGTACCATATACTAGGGAATTATAAGGGTGTTCCAGTAAGCCAATGTAAATTGGTAAAATTGGTCACTAGCCTGTTAGTGACAATTTGAAAGAAATGAGAGAGCATAACCACTGAGGTTCTGGTTAGCAGAGCCTCAGTGAGACAGTTAGGCACCACACAGGGAACACATACATATAGACCACAAACTTATGAGCACTGGGGTCCTGACTAGCAGGGTCCCAGTGACACATAACAAACATACTGAAAACATAGGGTTTTCACTATGAGCACTGGGCCCTGGCTAGCAGGATCCCAGTGAAACAGTGAAAACACCCTGACATACACTCACAAACAGGCCAAAAGTGGGGGTAACAAGGCTAGAAAGAGGCTACTTTCTCACACAACCCCCCCCCCCCCAAACGAAGGACAATAAGGGTAACCTTGGCCAGTTGAGACTTTATTGTCTAAGTGGTGATAAGTAGAGAGTAGCTCTGCAATAGACTGGTTACTCCCTTTATCATCCACTATATGGTTACTTCCCTGTGGGGATGTAAACCACCCTGTTTGAAGTTTTTTAGCTAAGCAACAATGTGAAGATGTATTTTCAGAGTTTCTATCAGTAAGTTTTAGTTTAGAGCAGTGGGAATTGTCCACTGAACCTATTTGTAGTGATGGAAATGCCAGACAGGGATGCTGTCTCAGAAAAGCCATAGCTGGGCAAAAACTTTGTCCATGTGGCTGGAAAAGAGAACAGGGATGCTGTTTCTCTTGAGTTGGAGCAGGGCAGGGGTGCTGTCCTATGAGCTCCACACTAGGGCAGGGATGCTGTCCTAAGTGTTGTGAGGCAGTGCAGGGTTTCTGCACTAAAGTTTCTCTGGGAGGGTTGGAGGGATGCTCCATGTTAACTAAAATGGTGCTCTTTTTCTCACCAATGTTAGTTATCCCACAGAGAGGTACTTCCACCTCAGGGAGTACAGTTTTGCCAACTGATGATTCGCTTGAAACAGGTGCCACCCCAGGAGAGGTTTCTCCCACCACAGGAATGGTATCCTGAATGGTAGGGTGGTTAGGGGATACTGTGATACCCTTTTTACCTGTTGATGGAGAGGGATCCTGAGTTTTCAGGCCTTCTCTCCTTTGCTTTTTCATTTCAGTAGAAATGAGAGGGAACAATTCCTCTGGGATGCCCAGCATGGCTGCATGGGCATAAGACTCTACATCAGCCCAACCTGAGGCCTCTAGGTCATTACCTAAGAGACAGTCTACAGGTAAGCTAGGTGATACCACCACCTGCTTCTGGCCAGTAACTCCACCCCAACTGTAGTGCTTTCCTCTTATCTAGTTTCTAAGCACTTACATAAAACACCAGAAATGCACTTCTGAGTTCAAAGAAGACTTTTATTGTTGTTAATTCTTCCCCAACCACACTTTTTATGTTGACGAATTAGTAGCTTTCAAGCCCGCGTTAATCAAACAAAATATATCGGTTTGCAATATACACAGCAGGTTATATTTATAAGATATTGAATGCAAAGCAAAACAAATACTTCACTGTGTGGGAAACTATTTACAGCTTCATCTTTCTAAGGTCTGCAAGCTGATGACCCCTGTCAGCCGCGAGAAAGAGAGATTCATCTACCCACACGGGATTGCTGGCAGCCTGCGCCAAGCTCCAGCACGAGGTCCGGCAGATTCGAATCTGACTCTCTGCAGCCTGTTACATTCGTTACAAAGGTGTGCCCCCTCCTCTCAGACCTGGGAAACTGAGCAAGCCTTTTGGAGACTGGCCAGGTCTCCAAGACTACTCCTGTTCCCAAGCTCAAGCGGAGAGAACAACACCCATGTACTCTCTCTTATCATGTCTAGTCTACTGTGAGAAAAACATCTTGGTTCTCTGGTGCAAAAACACAGCTTGGAAAAATACAGCTTGGATTCTCAACTGCAATGTCTAACTCCACGTTAAAGGCAATGGGCAGCTAACCTAAATATCAAATGCAATGTCTAGTGTCATGTCAAAGCCAATAAGCATCTAAGCTGAATACAAAATGCAATGTCTTATATCATGTCAAAGCCCATAGGCAGCTGAGCTGAATACAAAATGCAATGTATAATATCATGTCAAAGCCAATAGGCAGCTGAGCTGAATACAAAATGCAATGTATAATATCATGTCAAAGCCAATAGGCAGCTGAGCTGAGCTGAATACAAAATGCAATGTATAGTATCATGTCAAAGCCAATAGGCAGAATATCTAATAGCATGTCAAAGCCAATAGGCAGCTAAACTGACTACATCATGTCAAAGCCAATAGGAATGCAATGTCAAAGCCAATAGGCGGCTAGACTGGATACAGCATGTCAAAGCCAATAGGCAGAATACAGAATGTAATGGCTAATGCAATGTCAAAGCCCATAGGCGGCTCAACTGAATACAGAAAGTAATGGCTAATGCCATGTCAAAGCCAATAGGCAGAATACAGAATGTAATGACTAATGCAATGTCAAAGCCCATAGGCGGCTAAACTGAACAAAACATACCATGTGCTACTGGTGAACATTGAGCAACTAATATGCGCAGTGGTGAAACACAAAGTGATTGGTCAAAACAAAATTTAACAAATGGCAGTACACCAACTAAACTGAATTATAGCTAAGGGAAGAAACTTAGTGGAGTTATGGACATCAATAATCTTATACTGTTGTCCAATGATGTGTTGTTCAGGATGCACTAGGTTTTCAGTCACCAAAGTGATACTGGCACCTGTGTCCCTGTAGGCCTGGGCCTCAACACCATTTATTGAAACTGTCTGCCTGTACTTATCCATTGTAAGGGGACAAGCAGCCAGTGTGGCAAGGACAATGCACTAGGTGTGACAGAAACTGTCTTGGGACTGACTACCCCAGTTTCTACTATGGACCCATAAGTGAACCCAACTACACCCTTAACTTGACTGTTGCCAGCAGTCCCACCACTAGTACCACTACTGCTAGGGGCACTAGAGCTTGATGTATTAGTGGTGGTAGGCTCAGGGGGTTTACCTGGACAGGACTTATCCCCTGGCCTATGGCCTCTATTTTTACACACAACGCACGAAGGCTTTTTAAATTGTGTAGGTTGAGAAGAAGAGGAATCATTTGTTTTATCTCCACCCCCTGAAGAGTGTTTAAGATTTGAAGTGGGATCTTTGGTTTTACCCTTATCCCCATGCTTATCTTGAGACTTTTCACCATCTTTCTTCTTATTGTTCTCTTTGTCACCACCTGTATGAACTTTTCTGTTCACCCTTGTTCTGACCCATTTGTCTGCCTTCTTTCCCAATTCTTGGGGAGAGGTCAGATCAGAGTCCACCAAGTACTGGTGCAACAAATCAGACACACAATTATTAAGAATATGCTCTCTCAGGATCAAGTTATACAGGCTGTCATAATCAGTAACTTTACTGCCATGTAACCACCCCTCCAAGGCCTTCACTGAATGGTCAATTAAATCAACCCAGTCTTGTGAAGACTCCTTTTTGGTCTCTCTGAACTTTATCCTGTATTGTTCAGTGGTTAAGCCATAACCATCCAGGAGTGCATTCTTAAGAACTGTAAAATTATTGGCATCACTTTCTTTCACAGTAAGGAGCCTATCCCTACCTTTTCCACTAAATGATAGCCATAGGATAGCAGCCCACTGCCTTTGAGGGACAAACTGTACAACACAGGCCCTCTCAAGTGCAGCAAACCACTTGTGAATGTCATCCCCCTCCTTATAAGGGGGAACTATCTTATGCAGATTCCTGGAATCATGCTCTTTTGCAGGATGACTATGGGGAATACTGCTGCTGCCACCATGGGTTTCTAAACCCAACTTCTGTCTTTCCTTCTCTAGTTCTAAAGACTGTCTATCCAAATCCAGCTGTTGCTTTTTAAGCTTCAGTCTGGTTTGTTCCACCCTCAACTTATTGAGTTCCCTTTCTAACAGTCTGTCATCAGGGTTTGTGGGAGGGACATTCCTAGATACAGAGGTATGATGGGAATGAACAGAAGGAGACCTGTCCCTTACAGAGGGCACCCTAACAGCTTGGCTGACAGTGTAATGTGAGAGCACATCATCTGTATGATGTGACTCACCTCAGTACCAACTATGCTAGACTGTCTTGTAATGGGCAGGCTAAGAAGTTTCTTTCCTGAACCTTTTCCTGGGGGAGTCCCTGGATCAGATTGGGAACCATTAGCTACTTTTTCAACAGATGGGGCACTTTTAGCCTTATCTTGTTCTCTAAGTATGTTAAGTAACAATTCAAAGGAAGGATTCTTCCCTACACTCAAACCTCTCTCTATGCAGAGACTCCTTGCTCCTTTCCAGCTAAGGTGATCATATGCAATCTTAGACAGGTCAACATTTTGGCCTGTGCCAGACATTTTTAGAGAGAGTTAAAATGATAGAAAAAGAGAAAACAGTTTTCAGAACTTTTTAGAAAGACAGAAAAAAACTTTTTAAACTTTTAAGAACTTTTTGAAAGTTTAGAAGTACTTTTCAGCACTTTAGAAAAGAGTGAAAAGAGGAAATGCAAAACTTTTTAGCTATGTGTACACACACACTGAACTTGTTTTGTATATTTTTCTCTTATGAAAAGTACAATGACAAGAGTGGTAAGTAGTCTCAAAGCACTTATCCCACCGCTGCACAACCAATGTAGGAGGCTGGACTGGCTTGTAGTGAGTACCAAGGGGTACTTGCACCTTGCACCAGGCCCAGTTATCCCTTATTAGTGTATAGGGTGTCTAGCAGCATAGGCTGATAGATAATGGTAGCTTAGCAGAGCAGCTTAGGCTGAATTAGGAGACGTGTGAAGCTCCTACAGTACCACTAGTGTCACTTGCACAATATCATAAGAAAACACAATACACAGTTATACTAAAAATAAAGGTACTTTATTTTTATGACAATATGCCAAAGTATCTTAGAGTATACCCTCAGTATGAGGATAGCAAATATACACAAGTTATATGTACACAATACCAAAAATATGCAGTATAGTCTTAGAAAACAGTGCAAACAATGTATAGTTACAATAGGATGCAATGGGGTCACATAGGGATAGGGGCAACACAAACCATATACTCCAAAAGTGGAATGCGAACAATGAATGGACCCCAAACCTATGTGACCTTGTAGAGGGTCGCTGGGACTATTAGAAAATAGTGAGGGTTAGAAAAATAGCCCACCCCAAGACCCTGAAAAGTGAGTGCAAAGTGCACTGAAGTTCCCCAGAGGACGAAGAAGTCGTGATAGGGGAATAATGCAGGAAAGACACAAACCAGCAATGCAACAACAATGGATTTCCATTCGAGGGTACCTGTGGAACAAGGGGACCAAGTCCAAAAGTCACAAGCAAGTCGGAGATGGGCCGATGCCCAGGAAATGCCAGCTGTGGGTGCAAAGAATCTTCTACTGGACAGAAGAAGCTGAGGATTCTGCAGGAACGAAAAGGGCTAGAGACCTCCCCTTTGGAGGACGGATCCTTCTCGCCGTGGACAGTCGTGCAGAATTGTTTTCCCGCCGAAAGACCACCAACAAGCCTTGCTAGCTGCAAATAGTGCAGTAAGAGTTTTTGGATGCTGCTGTGGCCCAGGAGAGACCAGGATATCGCAAATTGCGTCAGGAGAGAGAGGGAACGTCGAGCAAGACAAGGAGCTCTCTCAGCAGCAAGTATCTCCCAGAGAAGTGCCAGAAACAGGCACTACAAGGATGCGTGAAATGGAGCTCACCCTAAGTTGCACAAAGGAGTCCCACATCGCCGGAGACCAACTTAGAAAGTCGTGCAATGAAGGTTAGAGAGCCGTGGACCCAGGCTTGGCTGTGCACAAAGGATTTCCGCCGGAAGTGCACGGAAGCCGGAGCAGCTGCAAAAGACACGGTTTCCAACAATGCAGTCTGGCGTGGGGAGGCAAGGACTTACCTCCACCAAACTTGGACTGAAGAGTCACTGCACTATGGGAGTCACTTGGACAGAGTTGCTGGATTCAAGGGACCTAGCTCGTCGTGCTGAGAGGAGACCCAGGGGACCGGTAATGCAGTTCTTTGGTGCCTGCGGTTGCAGGGGGAAGATTCCGTCGACCCACGGGAGATTTCTTCGGAGCATCTAGTGCAGAGAGGAGGCAGACTACCCCCACAGCATGCACCACCAGGAAAACAGTCGAGAAGGCGGCAGGATCAGCGTTACAGAGTTGCAGTAGTCGTCTTAGCTACTTTGTTGCAGTTTTGCAGGCTTCCAGCGCGGTCAGCAGTCGATTCCTTGGCAGAAGGTGAAGAGAGAGATGCAGAGGAACTCTGATGAGCTCTTGCATTCGTTATCTAAAGTTTCCCCAGAGACAGAGACCCTAAATAGCCAAAAAAGTGGGTTTGGCTACCTAGGAGAGAGGATAGGCTAGCAACACCTGAAGGAGCCTATCAGAAGGAGTCTCTGACGTCACCTGGTGGCACTGGCCACTCAGAGCAGTCCAGTGTGCCAGCAGCACCTCTGTTTCCAAGATGGCAGAGGTCTGGAGCACACTGGAGGAGCTCTGGACACCTCCCAGGGGAGGTGCAGGTCAGGGGAGTGGTCACTCCCCTTTCCTTTGTCCAGTTTCGCGCCAGAGCAGGGCTAAGGGGTCCCCTGAACCGGTGTAGCCTGGCTTATGCAGAATTGGGCACATCTGTGCCCATGAAAGCATTTCCAGAGGCTGGGGGAGGCTACTCCTCCCCTGCCTTCACACCATTTTCCAAAGGGAGAGGGTGTAACACCCTCTCTCAGAGGAAGTCCTTTGTTCTGCCATCCTGGGACAAGCCTGGCTTGACCCCAGGGGGGCAGAAACCTGTCTGAGGGGTTGGCAGCAGCAGCAGCTGCAGTGAAACCCCAGGAAAGGCAGTTTGGCAGTACCAGGGTCTGTGCTACAGACCACTGGGATCATGGGATTGTGCCAATTATGCCAGGATGGCATAGAGGGGGCAATTCCATGATCTTAGACATGTTACATCGCCATATTCGGAGTTACCATTGTGAAGCTACATATAGGTATTGACATATGTGTAGTGCACGTGTGTAATGGTGTCCCCACACTCACAAAGTCTGGGGAATTTGCCCTGAACAATGTGGGGGCACCTTGGCTAGTGCCAGGGTGCCCACACACTAAGTAACTTTGCACCTAACCTTTACCAGGTAAAGGTTAGACATATAGGTGACTTATAAGTTACTTAAGTGCAGTGAAAATGGCTGTGAAATAATGTGTGCATTATTTCACTCAGGCTGCAGTGGCAGGCCTGTGTAAGAATTGTCAGAGCTCCCTATGGGTGGCAAAAGAAATGCTGCAGCCCATAGGGATCTCCTGGAACCCCAATACCCTGGGTACCTCAGTACCATATACTAGGGAATTATAAGGGTGTTCCAGTAAGCCAATGTAAATTGGTAAAATTGGTCACTAGCCTGTTAGTGACAATTTGAAAGAAATGAGAGAGCATAACCACTGAGGTTCTGGTTAGCAGAGCCTCAGTGAGACAGTTAGGCACCACACAGGGAACACATACATATAGACCACAAACGTATGAGCACTGGGGTCCTGACTAGCAGGGTCCCAGTGACACATAACAAACATACTGAAAACATAGGGTTTTCACAATGAGCACTGGGCCCTGGCTAGCAGGATCCCAGTGAGACAGTGAAAACACCCTGACATACACTCACAAACAGGCCAAAAGTGGGGGTAACAAGGCTAGAAAGAGGCTACTTTCTCACACAGGTGCTTCCTGCTTCTGCATGAGCTCTCTCTACTGCTGAGCACCCCCTCTGTCTCCTCCTCCAAGGGGCGACCTCCTGGTCCTTCCTGGGCCCTGGCAGCACCCATTATCTTTAATTGCAACTCTTGCAGCTAGCAAGGCTTGTTTGTGGTCTTTCTGCGTGGGAACAACCCTGCACCCTCCAGCACGCTGTGGGGCATCTTCTGACCAAAGGAGAAGTTCCTGGCACCTTCCGTTGTTGCAGAATCTTTAGCTTCGTCCACCCTGAAGCAGCCCTTTTGCGTCTTCATCTGGGGTTTAGTGGGCTTCTGCCCCCCCGGACACTTGCGTGACTGTTGGACTTGGTCCCCTTCCTTTGCAGGTCCTCAGGTCCAGGAATCTGTCTTCAGTGCTTTGCAGTCAGTTGTTGGCTTTGCAGAATCACCTATCTCGACTTTACTGTCTTTCTGGTGTAGTACGGTAACTTTACTCCTACTTTTTCAGGGTCTTGGAGTGGGGTATCTTGGACACCCTTGGTGTTTTCCTAAACTCTCAGTGACCCTCTACACACTGCACTAGGCCTGAGGTCCATTCGTGGTTTGCATTCCACTTTTGGAGTATATGGTTTGTGTTGCCCGTAGGCCTATTGCAATCTATTGTGTTCTATAGTGTTTGCACTACTTTTCTAAGTGTTTTACTTACCTGATTTTGTTTTGTGTGTATATTTTGTGTATTTTACTTAACTCCTAAGGAGTATATCATCTGAGATACTTTTGGCATATTGTCACTAAAATAAAGTACCTTTATTATTTGTAACTCTGAGTATTGGGATTCTTATGATATAGTGCTATATGATATAAGTGGTATAGTAGGAGCTTTGCATGCCTCCTAGTTCAGCCTAAGCTGCTCTGCTATAGCTACCGTCTATCAGTCTAAGCTGCTAGACACCTCTTCTACACTAATAAGGGATAACCGGACCTGGCACAAGGTGTAAGTACCATCAGGTACCCACTATAAGCCAAGCCAGCCTCCTTCGAGGTGTGAAAGTAATGTCACACGTAAGTCTGCACAGCTCAGGTTTTAAATAATTGGCTAGAAGAGCCCATCAGTGGTTATTTTGCGCTCTCTTGCTTACTATGTTGATGATTCATGTAGGATACTGACAATTTTTCAGTTTCTGCGTACGATCCTTCACTTGTATGTCAAAGTTCTGAACATCACTGTAGTTGCGCGTACATTGCAAGAATTGGCCAAATGGAAGGTTAGTTCTTAGGGCTCAAGGATGGTGACTATTACAAGGTAGTAGGCTCTTTCTGTCGGTTTCCTTACGGTAAGTGGTTGTGTGTAATCGTCCCTCCTGTATAGGAATCAACATATCCAAAAAGGGGATCTCTTTGTCAGCAACAGATGCAAAAATCTTAAAGTGTTCATCCAAGCTTCTTATCTAGGTTATGAAATGAGGGATATCCGTGGTGTCTCCTTCACAAATGTTGAGGATATTGTCTATATATTGAATCCACAGATTAATTCCTCAGAAAAATGGATTGCTTGCTTTAAGGATGCATTAGGCATGTAGGAACATGCAAGACTAGGGGCAAAGGTACAACCCATTCAATTCCAAGTATTTGGTGGAACAATAGATTTTCAAATTGAAAAACAAAATCTTTTAAAGCTATGTTGGCACATTCCATTACATAGTGCAATGGGGTTGGGGAATTTGAATCTTCCATCTCTAGGATCTTGTGGAAGACTCTCACGGTGGTAACAAGACTGCTAGATTTTGGGCCCCAGCACCATCAAGCATGGCAGACTGAGTGTGATCCCACACCGTGTGACAGATGTCGGACTAACCCTTTCTGGTTAGCTAGCAGCACATCACCAGTACCAAAGGTAGAAGTGATTTGTGGCAGCCTATCACATGACACTCAGGGGCATATTTATACTCTGCGCTGAATTTTGAAAAAGTTAACTCTATATTTACATTTTGACGCTAGACCTGTCTACCTTCAAAATATTGGAGTTAACGTCATTTTTTTACTATAGAAACCTACCTTGCGTCAATGAGATGCAAGGTAGGCGTTCCCAGGCAAATAATGACTCTAAGGCCTTTGCGACTTATTTATCCTCCCATGCAAAAATCATGCACGGGAGGAGGAGGGCCTTAAATAATGGTGCTGAGCCTGTTTAGCGCCATTATTTAACGCCTGGGTTAGGGCAGGTGTTAGGGGACCTGTGGGCTCATTGCCATGGTCAGAGACCATGGAAGCAGTCCACAGGTGCCCTTCCCTGCCTCCAGGGACACCCCGACCCACACCTGGAGGACACCCAAGGAAGGGGTAACCCATCCAAGGTAAGTCCAGGTACGTTTTTTTTTTTTTTTTTAAAGTGCCATAGGGGTGCCTAACTTGGTCTCCTCTACATGGCACTCTGCCCAATGGCCATGCCCAGGTGACATAAGTCCCCTGGGCATGGGAATTGGACAGGGGGGCATGACTCCTGTCTTTGCTAAGACAGGAGTCATGTCCATTGGGGTTGTGCATCAGAAAATGATGCTAGTCAGGTTAGAGTCAATATTTTTGATGCTAACCTGACTGTCGTCATTCTTTGACGCACAACCTCCAGTCTCCCCTACGCCTCCCCTACCCAGTTAGCCTTCATTTATTTTGATGCTCACCGGGCCTTAATGCCGGCTAGCGTCATTCCTTAAGTATGACACCCGGCTGGCATCTAGGAATGACGGTAGCCAGCGATAAACTAGCGCAGGTTTACATCTAAAAGTATAAATCAGGGCCTCAGCATCCTCAGGAAGGTTGTGGTGTAACAGATCGTACCCCTGAGGATAATTAAACAGAGCATTATTACAGCAGTGACCAGGAAAGTGAAACACAGGAAGAGTCCCACCATCTTGCCACAAATAGCATGTCTAACATCCCTACCTGTACTCCTACGTTTCTACGTGAAGCGAATAGCAGTGATAGCCTTAATGTGCCCATCTGGTCCCAAGAGGAAAGCCCAACCCCAATATCTGTGTTTAGAGGTAAAGAAGAGGTCTGTTAGTCTGCTGAGAGTCCTCCAACATAGATGAAGAAGAACCAAAAGGTTTTGGCAGAAACTGATGATGTGCAGCATAAGAGGACAAGCTGGCAGGAATATCCCATCTAAGATGTTGCGGGTAGTGTGATGTTTTATAATAACATATCTGTTGTTCTAAGAACTGCCCTGATGTGACGACACAAATCTTTCTGTGTAGGGTAGACAATGTACCCTTTGGACACGGCAATACCCAGTAAATAGCGTGCACAGCCTTAAGTTGAGCACAGGATGAAATGTTGTGCAAAGAAACGAATAACAGATTCTACCTGGAAAGACAACTGACAACAGATTAAAACATCTCTATTAAAATGAAGCCTTAAAAAAATAATTTAAGGAACAAAGGACTTGAGATGCCACACATAAACACACCACACCCATGGGAATGTCACACTCAAGGCCTTGAGATGACACATAGACACACTGCACAGATGGGAATGTCATACACAAGGCCTTGAGATGTCACAAATAAACACACTGCACACATAGGAATGTCACACACAAGGTTTTGAGATGTCACAAATAAACACACTGCACACATAGGAATGTCACACACAAGGTTTTGAGATGTCACAAATAAACACACTGCACACATAGGAATGTCACACACAAGGTTTTGAGATGTCACAAATAAACACACTGCACACATAGGAATGTCACACACAAGGTGATTGCACACACACTCCTACATTTGTCTTCCCTTTCCTTGCTATTAACAAACCTGCGTAACTGAATCCAGACAACAATGAGGTTTAATGTATTTATTGCAAGAGTTTGATAATACACAGAGCTGGCTCCAAGGAGCAGCAACAGTTCAGGTAAGCACTTCACAGACAACATGTTTGTCAATGGAGGAGCATCTCCCCCGCAAGGAGCTGGTTTGCCAGAAGACTGCTGCCAAGTGAGCCCAGCTGTGTCCAGGTGACAATCACAATACATGCATTATCAGTTCTAGGGACAGGAAATGATTGGCCCAGAATGGGTTCTCTTTGGTTAAGTTTAGAATTGTAGGCTTTCCCAGCAGGGCAGCTCTCCCGCTCTTTAGTGTGTAAAGGTGACTTGTCTGCAGGATGCTTTCTTCAATGATGTCAGCTATAACTGTTTAAGAGCCCAAAGGTGTCCTCCTGGGTACCCTAGGTGTGTCAGGATGATGGCTGATCAACTAACACATTCTGAACTTTGGGGCCCCCAAGATGTTTACACAGAAGACCAAGGGCCTAACTGAG
Source organism: Pleurodeles waltl (assembly GCF_031143425.1). Taxonomy (NCBI): domain Eukaryota; kingdom Metazoa; phylum Chordata; class Amphibia; order Caudata; family Salamandridae; genus Pleurodeles; species Pleurodeles waltl. The sequence continues at coordinate 1,192,167,050 of NC_090439.1, forward strand.
ATCTTGATGGACAAGTGACTCCGTCACAATGGTTACGAATAACCAGTCTGCCGAAAATTAAATCCCCTTATTTCCTACTTGATTTTTATTTCTGTGGACAGGATATCCGTCAACATTATGACAGAGCAACTTATCCGCCAATATCTCAATCAGGCCCCAAGTGTTCACTAGCATTGAGCATTACTTAAAAACATAAAGATAAGAGAAAATACTGCTCCTCGAAAGGCTATCATTCCATTGAGGATCACAAGCCATCCAGAAGGCGGTGGGGAGGAGAAGACTGGGGGTTAGAGGTGCCTAGCACAGCTGAGGTGGGCTTCTAGCAGGATCCCTGGATGTGCTGAGGGCAAACTCACTCCTTGTCTTCTTGTGTTCACCTTTCCTTCCTCTTACACAGCTGAGGCAAGGCCCACGCGGTTGTTCCCTCGGTCAAACACCACAAAGTACCCCCTGATGAAGATGTCCCCCAGGACCCAGTGTCCTCGAGAGGTGACCTGGAAACCACTGTTGCAGGAGCCGGGGTACTAGGGAGAAGGATAAACAGAGAAGGCATTAGGGGGGTGTGTTGAGAGCCACTGAGCAGGAGGTTTCAAGACAAAGGTTGACTGGAGTGGTACCCAGAAAAACAAAATCACTCTAGCTAAGTACAAACTTTCATACATAGGACAACTTGAGATGTGGCATAGATTACAAGGATTCTGTGAGTCACAGCGGAGTTCCTCAGCTACAGTGAACAATGACAGCAATGTCCAGGAACTTCCAAAATGTCTTAACTCCAATCTCATTTGCAATATGTTTTATTGTATTTTACATAATATTTCTTTATTTTAAAATTGCTTTTGTATAGCACTTCTTGTCACCTTTCATTGTTCCAGAGTGCTTCAGCTGTACCAGTCTCTGCATGCTGTGAAGAAGAACCTGGCGGGAAATCTGCTCAAAATTTGGTCACAGAAAAAGCAGTCCCAATTTGGGTACTAAGTGTTTGAAACCACAAATTTATTTTGAGAACCATCCTTGGTAGGAATAAGTGAGTTTACAAAATAAAGAATCAGAGTGGGTACTCATGATGTAGATCACAAATTGTTGCTTACTTCAATTCAGGGATGGTGGATGGTGGCCTCTTGGGTCAGCATCCCAGGCCCTGCCTAGGCCCCATCTCCCACTTACCTTGGACTGGTCCTCTGACCAGTCTAAGGCCCTTCTGGACCAGGCCGTCTTGCCTTGTCGCCCTGCCTCTCTGTGCCTGGCTTTCTGTGCTCATTGTCATGTGCGCCCTCTTTGTTGCAATGCTCAGTCCTTTTGTCTTTTGTGCCCTCATTTGTGTTTGGTCTCTTGTACTTGTTTTTCTTCTGTGCCAATTTTGCCTTTTGTGCTTTGGTGTTTCGTACTTGTTTTTCCTCTGCACCCATGTTCTCTTTTGTGCCTTGGTCTTTTTGTGATCATTTTACCTGTTTCGTGTGCCTTTGTGCTTTCATATCCATTATGCCCATTTCACTCTGCCCAGTTTTTGTGCCTGTAATTGTGCTTCCCCCTGATCTCCCTCCCATGATCTTCCCAACTTCTTCCTCCTCTCCTTAACTGCTTCTCCCATGCCTCTTCTCCCACGAACTTACTCCTGCTGCCTTCTCCCATTGCCTTTAACCCTCCCTAGCCTCATCCCTGCACTCTTCCCCTCCTGGGACCTATTTAATGACAGCTACCGTGTGACCATTCCACAGGTGTGTGAAAGGCAAGCCTGTCTACATCCATCTGTGACTGGACCTGCCCAGAGCCTTGGACCCTGGTCTGTCCAACTGACGTGGCTAAAGCTCAGCAGACCTGCTAGTGATCAACACCAAACCCCCTCCACCACTGCTGCCCCATACTGAACCGCATCACATTGTAGATACCTTCTTATGCGCTCACTGCCGCTGCTCCTGCAGCACCCACCCCCACACTATCGTCTGCACCCATCTCACTCCACACCACCTGCATGATCCGCTAAACCAGATCCCTCTGCAAGAACGCCACCAAGATAAGGAGCCTCATCAACACTCACTCCCTGCACATCCTCGTTCCCACCAAGACCTGACTCAGCCCATCTTCCACCCCAGCTATTGCCGCGGCCAACCCCCTAGACTCAAGATCATCGCCCACAACAGGCCCCACAAACTGGGAGGAGGCCTTGCAGTTATCCACAAGGATACCAATACCTGCACTACCTCTTCGAATGAACCACACTAGCTCATGAAACACCTACACTTCCTACTGCAGATCAGCCCCACCTCCATGACCATCTCTGCCAGCCTCGCTTATCGACTGCCAGGACCCTGCACCACCTTCAGCAACCTCCTCTCAAAACTCCCTCATGCCCCTCTCTATTACAACCAACAACTTTGTCCTACTCAGCAACCACAACATTTATCTCAATGATCCCAAAGACTGCAGTGACAAAACATCGGCCTCATGCAGCTTGTATGTGGCTCGGCTCACGCTACCAGACACACACTTGACCCAACTTTCACATCTAGCAACAAGGTCACCTTCAGCAATAGAGGTGTGGCTATGGGCTGCTTGATCCTGAAGCTCCAAGGCCCAGACCCTAATCCTGCTGAATGCGCCCACAACACACAGCGTCAGTGGTCAAGACAACCAGATTTGTGTTCCTGAAGGGATGCAGCACCCAGAAAGTTCTCTTGGGGTCTTTGAGATGATTTGTGTGCAGTCTGAGCAGTGTCAGCACTCTTGATCACAAGACGACCAACACATGCCAGAGACCCTGGCACCCTGGGCCGGAGAAGTGACAAAGCAGTGAAAGACGTAAACAGAGGTGCCGACGGACAGTGGCGGTAACTTCCACTCTTGAGCCACACAAGTCCTAGTCTGCAAAACAACAGCAGCGCACAGCAGTCACAATACTTCATTGCACTGCTGAAACACACTCAGCGACTTTCAGTAGCGGGGAGGGAGTACTCCTGACCCAGCACATTGACTAATTTGTACATGCAGTATCCCCTGTTTTTTCTTCCCCCTTCCTTCTCACTTGCTCAGTGGTGAATGAGTGAGCCTGATCAGGTGACTGACTGGTGCACCAGAACCGCAGTGCACTGACAGCTGAAGGTGCCACCGCAATGCAACTGCTTCCTCCCCACTTTGGCCCTACATCAAGCTTGGGCTCGCTGAAGGGTTTTAGAAAAGCCTAAGCAGGGCCCTACTGACTATTGTAACCACTGGCATACCAAGCATGCTGGTTGTTCCACCAGGCCTAATTTTTCCACCTTATGTGATTGGTCTCCCCTTATCACACAGATGCAATATTGAATGCTGCCTGCGCTGACTCAAATGGTGCACAAGATTACTGTCTGGGGAGGGAAGGCAAGGACTTATGGCCTCCAAATTCAGACAGTTGGACCGCTGGACAGTCTTGATCACTTTGGTCCACCACCTGTGTTCCAGGAGCCACGCTCGTCTTGATGAGAGGGGACCCAGAGTACCAGTGAAGCTAAATTTGGTGCCTGCTGGAGCAGGGGGAAATTTTGTCAACCCACAGGAGATTTCTTCTTGGCTTCCAGTGCAGGGTGAAGGCAGGCAGCCCCCAGAGCATGCACCACCAGAAAACAGTTGAGAAAGCCGGCAGGGTTAGGTGCTACAATGTCGCTGGTAGTCTTCTTGCTACTTTGTTGCAGTTTTGCAGGTGTCCTGGTGCAGTCAGCAGTCGATCCCTGACAGAAGTTGAAGAGAGAAGTGCAGAGGAGCCCTGATGGATTCTTGCAAATCTTAATCTGAAGAGAAGCCCACAGGAGAGACCCTAAATAGCCCTCAGAGGAGGATTGGCTACTTAGCTAGGTATGCACCTATCAGGAGGGGTCTCTGACGTCACCTGTTGGCACCGGCCACTCAGAGGCCTCCAAAGTGTCCTCACACCTCTGAAAAGAAGATGGCTGAGGTCTGAGACACACTGGAGGAGCTCTGGGCACCACCCCTGGGTGGTGATGGACAGGAAAGTGGTCACTCCCCTTTCCTTTGTCCAGTTTCGTGCCTGAGCAGCCACTGGGGTCCCCTAAACTGGTGTAGACTGGCATATGCAAGGAGGGCACCATCTGTGCCCTTCAAAGCATTTCCAGAGGCTGGGGGTGGCTACCCCTCCCCCCCAGCATTTAACACCTATTTCTAAAGGGAGAGGGTGTAACACCCTGCTCTCAGAGGAAATGCTTTGTTCTGCCTTCCTGAGACTGGACTGCCCAGACCCCAGGAGGGCAGAACCCTGTCTGTGAGGTGGCAGCAGCTGTAGCTGCAGTGCAAGCCTCAGAGAGCTGGTTCAGCAGTACTCGGGGTCCATAGTGGAGTCCCCAGGATGCATGGAATTGGCTCCCCAATACCAGATTTGGAATGGGGACAATTCCATGATCCTAGACATGTTACAAGGCCATATTCGGGGTTACCATTGTGAAGCTACATATAGGTATTGACCTATATGTAGTGTTCACGTGTAATGGTGTCCCCGCACTCACAAAGTCTGGGGAATTTGCCCTGAACGATGTAAGGGCACCTTGGCTAGTGCCAGGGTGCCCTCACACTAAGTAACTTTGCACCTAACCTTCAGCAAGTGAAGGTTAGACATATAGGTGACTTATAAGTTACTTAAGGACAGTGAAAATGGCTATGAAATAATGTGTGCATTATTTCACTCAGGCTGCAGTGGCAGGCCTGTGTAAGAATTGTCAGAGCTCCCTATGGGTGGCAAAAGAAATGCTGCAGCCCATATGGATCTCCTGGAACCCCAATGCCCTGGGTACCTAGGTGGGTCCAGTATGACAATTGAAATTGGTAAATTTAGTCACTAGCCTACAGTGACAAATTTAAAATCAGAGAGAGCATAAGCACTGAGGTTCTGGTTAGCAGAGCCTCAGTGACACAGTTAGTCACTACACATGTATACACATTAGGCCACAAACTATGAGCACTGGGGTCCCTGCTAGCAGGAGCCCAGTGAGACAGGCAAAAAGATACTGACATACATGTAAAATTGGGGGTAACATGCCAAGAAAGATGGTACTTTTCTACAACTATGGAGTACATTTGACCATTAGCCCTGTGGCTTGTGTGCCCAGCAGCCAGTACACCCTGAAGGACTGCCACTGGCCCACTACTGCTGACCCTGTGGCTGCTATACCCTACTCTAAACAGTGTAGGACCTGGCAACTGATGCAGAGGCTCCTGCATTAACTTCTGGGACATGGAGGTACCCTACTTGAGCCAAGCTCTAAAACTGTATCCCCTCTGGTCCCCAGTGCACACTGTGATTAGTGTCCGTAACCTGGTTGTGATTATAATTGCAGCGCATTACACCACTGGGAGGGTTTGCACCCGCAGCCAATGGCCTCGTGAATGTGGTGTCCATGACTAAGGCAGAAGGTTGCAACCAGTGGGGACACGAGGGGAGGAGCACCCCAATTGCCCAGTCCTATACTCTTAAGTCCTCTGAAAGTTGCAAGAGTGAGGTTCGGTCCACAGTGTTGGTGATGACTACCTGCTCCTCTGAACATTAATACTGACAGACATGGGTCAAACTAAACACAAGACTGGAACACCAGCCCCACATTCTCGCTCGAGATGAATGCCCTCAGAGAGCTCAGTTACGCAAATGCCCGAAGATATGATACCCCCCCACCATTATGCTCCTTCAGACTGCCAAACTAGATGTCATTCTTCAAGAAATAGGCAAATCGCAGGTGGCAATTGAGCAGCACTTGGGGACAATCACATCAGATATTAGTAGTCTACAAGATGATCAGAGTAAACTGTCCAATAGAGTCAAAACAAAAGGAACAACCCTTTCAGCCCTCACCACTTGTCAAGTGGATTATACCACACGTTTCACTCACCTGTGTCAACAGCTGGATAGGCTCCAAGACCGTGTGGATGATGCAGAAGGAAGGGCTCGTAGAAATGATGTTCGAATATTGGGAGCACCAGAATGTGTGGAAGGCTCCAATGCAACCTGATTTGTGGAGAGCTGGTTCTACACAATGGTGGGCCAATCCAGTCTGTCTGATTTCTATACGGTGGAGAGGGCACACCGGGTCCTCACTAAGCAGACCATCCTCAGAGGACTGCCATGACCAATGGTGGTCTGGATCCTTAAATTTAAAGACTGGGACACTTTGTTTTATGCAGCATGTGAAAAGGTATCCATTTTTTCTGGACAATGCCAGGGTTTCCTTATTTCCAGGTTACATGCTGTTTGTTCATCAGAGGCTATCCCCATTCCAGGAGGTTGAAAAAATATTGGGTGATGTGGATCTTCAATATGCTTTATTGTTCCCCACTAGACTAAAGATGAATTTTGAGTCACGCACTCACTTCTTTGACACTCCGGAGGGAGCCTGGGATTGGATGGAAATTCATTTACCAGACTCACGAGGCCAACAAGCATCCCAAAGTGCGCCTCCCAAACCACAGCACACTCAGCATGGAATGAGATCTTCTCCTTCCCCACAACAAGTCTGACATTGGTGACGGCAGTGATCACCTAGGCAACCTCCTTAAGACTCAATAATCACCAAGCTCGCTAGCTCCAGTTCATCGCAAGGCAGCATCTATGACTTGGAATCTGCAAGAAGCATGTTATTATGTCTGTCAATCTCCCGCAGTTGGCACATGACTTTGAGTGATGATGGGTATATATGGGGTGTATAATTTCCCTTGTAATCTTTTCCTATTAAGGGTGGACTCTGTGGCCAATAGGTAGCAGTTGTGCAGCCACCGACTTCATCCACACGTAATGCACTGTTACCAACCGTCAAGTGACCTACTTATGGCCTGGAGCTAGGCAATGTTTACCTGTTATATGCATAGTAATGGGTGTTGCAATATTGCTCTGTATCTTTTTTCTACGACTAGGGTGACCTCTCACGCTGGGTATGGTCCCACCCCATTTTTTTACTTTATCTGAAATACATAGCTCTCTGCACCCCCTTTGCATAGGCAAATGTGTTTCCACTGTGGTTATTTTGTTGTTGGATTCACTGTTGGGTCTGGTAGTTACAATAAGCTGGACCGAGTATTTGGGTTTAAATATATATTGTTTGCCTCTGTCACCTACTACACCACTTGAAGATGAAGTGAAATGATAATTGGAAGAGATAAAATTGTTGGGGGGAACTCTGGACATAACATCAATATTAGCTATGGCCACGATTGCAAATAAATATAACATTGTCACCTGGAAAATGCGTGGTCTGAGATCCGTTTACAAATGACACCGGGTTTCAGCATAAATTAATAAACTGCGCCCAAATCATATTTATGGAGGAAACCCACCTTTTCACACATGAGGCCCTAAAATTATGCAGAAAATGGAGGGCACAGTTATTTCACACTTCCTATTCAGCATTGTGCCCGGGGCGTGGTGATATGGTTCCATGCTGGGGTCCCATTTTCTATCCTTGACACAAAGGTAGACACACAGGGGCACCACATACACCTGAGGGGTACGCTAGATGGAGCCCCCATCATGCCAGGGTGCATATACGCACCCACCATGGAACATGATGTGTTCCTATCACACCCATCCTCAGTACTGGCAGAATGGACAGCATACCCCTGGGTGTTGGGTGGACATTTTAGCGCAGTGTGGATACCTCATTAGACAGATCACATCCTCCCGGCCTGGCACAGCATCTATTCGTCAGTCTAAGGCCCTGAAACAATGGATGGAGTCTTTTTAACATCTGGTGCAGACAAAATGTTACAATATGTCCTACTGCCACCCCCATACCCTGCATTCCCACCTCAACAGGTTATTCTGCCCAATGACATTCCTTCCCAACACGACACATGACACATACTTGGGTAAGACATCTGACTGTAACCCAGTAAAAATACTGCTGACTTGGCGACATGTGCCAACCCCGATGCCCACCTGGTGACTACAACCAGCCATACTGAAGGATATAGTTTTCAGGGAAACACTGGCCAGGGCCATTGAGACCTACTTTGCAGAGAATGAGGGTATGGCCTCTTCTCCATTAGTGGATTGGGAGGCTTTTGAAGTCATAGTTCGTGGTTCCCCTATTGGCACGTTAGTGAGAGCTGGACATGAGGTGATGCAGGAAATGATACATCTGGAGAGCAAGCTGTGCCCGCTCACTGACAAAGAGGCGGCGAGCACGCTGCAGGATGCTCGGGTGGCTTATTCTGAACTGCTGGGGCAGCTACGATTTATATATTATAAAACATATACCCAAAAAATAGATTCCAAAGCAGAGAAGTCCGGGCCCTTGCTGGCGTGCCCGATATGATCTGAGGTCACATCGACCCCCATCTTAATCATGCATGACTGCGGCATGCTTGAAACCCCATAGATTGTCAATGGGGCCTGAAGATCTTTATATGGCTCCGCCTGCCACAACTCCCGCAGCTGTTGCTGCATTCTTACAGCATGTAACACTACCTAGAGTATTGCCGGATGAGAGGGAAGCCTTATAGCTGCCCATATCACCAGGAGAGATATGTGGTGCAATCAAAGAACTCGCCAGAGCTAAAACATCAGGATCGCACAGGCTCCTGATAGAGTTTTATTCCATGTATGCCTCAAAATTAGTGCCTCACCAACAAAAACTGTATAATTCTTCTTTAGAGGAATGTATATTACCTCCTTCTACTAGAGAAGCAGTGGTTACATTGCTACTGAAGCCCGATAAGACACTGGCGGAACTCCCTTCGGGCCTGCCCCTCTCCCTATTAAATACTGAATACAAGATACTGAGAAAGGTCCAAGCCCGTTGACTCCTCCCATTAGTCCCATGGTTATTACACAGAGATCAATGTGCCTTCATACCTCGCCGCAATACCATGCTGAACATCCCCCGGCTTTCCCATGTTATGACTGCATCCCAACACCATTAGCAATTTGCAGGTTGTATTTCACTGGACTTACACCAAGCTTTTGGTACCTTGGGATGGGACTGTGTTCACTGGGATCCTGCTAACCAGCACTCCAGTGATTATCCTCTCGCTCCCAAAACTCTGTATTTCATCCCCCAGTTGGCAAACTGGTGCCCCACTGTAAGTCCCTAGTATATGGTACCTAGGTACCGAGGGCATTGGGGTTCCAGGGGATCCCTATGGGCTGCAGCATTTCCTTTACCACCCATAGGGAGCCCAAGCACCGGGTTATGCAGGACTGTCACTGCAGCCTGTATGAAAAGGTTCAAGCACCCTTTCACTGCCACTTTTCACTGAACCAGCTCACTCATAAGTCACCCTTATGGCAGGTCTTCCAGCACAGAGGGTAGGGTGCAAAGTACCTGTGTGTGAGAGCACCCCTGCACTAGCAGAGGTGCCCTCACAACCTTCAGGCCTATTTTCTCAGACTTTGTGAGTGCAGGGATGCCATTTTACGTGTGTACTGGACATAGGTCAGTACCTATGTCCAGCTACATAATGGTAACTCCAAACATAGGCAGGTTTGGTATCAAACATGTAGGAATCATACCCCTATGCTTTTGCAAGCATTGGTTGAATAAACCCAACCACTCTAGGATGACGGTTGAATCATGCAGGAAGTGAGGAGACCCAGGACTGAGCTAATTGCAGTATCTATCAACGTGTTGATGGTCAAGGGATGGAACCCTCCTTCTTCCTCTGAGCGCCATTGGTCTGTGGTAAGTTCTTGGCACTGCCATCATCTCAGACCTCAGCACATGTATAGTACTCAGTGACGTATTGCTATAGAAGATACTTTAAATAAAATACAAATGTCATAATCTTGCAACAATAAAACAAGCATAGAATATGGTCAATAATATCCCAAGATGGCTGACTGGGATGTGGGGCACAGTAAACAAAATGCTCAGCAGGATGTGTGATCGTACTGTCTCTAGAGCTGCAGGATGCTCTAAAAACAAAACAAACAGGAGGAAGAAACAAATTAATGGTGACAGATAAAAGGAGAAAATGGAAACCTAAAGGACTACCCAAGAGCCCATTAAAGATATACACTTGTGATCTGACAAACACTGTTTCAGACTATAGATGGAGTGTGTTGTGGGAGGTCTTTAACATGTCTGCGGATGTCTGACTGTAGATGGACTGTGGTGTGGGAGAATCTTCTACATGTCTGCGGGTGTCTGACTGTAGATGGAGTGTGCTGTGGGGGAATTTTCCACATGTCTGCTGGTGGCTGACTGTAGGTGGAGTGTGATATAGGGGGTCTTCATCATGTCTGCTGGTGTCTGACTTTAGGTAGTGTGTTATGTGGGGGAATGCTCCAGCTGTCTGCTGGTGTCTGACTGTAGCTGGAGTGTGATCTAGGGGGAATCCTCCAGGTCTGCTGGTGTCTGACTGTAGATGGAGTGTGATGTAGGGGGAATCCGCCATGTCTGCTGGTGTCTGACTGTGGATGGAGTGTTGTAGGAGGCTGGACTGGCTTGTAGTGAGTACCTAGGGGTACTTGCACCTTGCACCAGGCCCAGTTATCCCTTATTAGTGTATAGGGTGTCTAGCAGCATAGGCTGATAGATAATGGTAGCTTAGCAGAGCAGCTTAGGCTGAACTAGGAGACGAGTGAAGCTCCTACAGTACCACTAGTGTCATATGCACAATATCATAAGAAAACACAATACACAGATATACTAAAAATAAAGGTACTTTATTTTTATGACAATATGCCAAAAGTATCTCAGTGAGTACCCTCAGTATGAGAATAGCAAATATACACAAGATATATGTACACAATACCAAAATATGCAGTAATAGTCTTAGAAAACAGTGCAAACAATGTATAGTTACAATAGGATGCAATGGGGACACATAGGGATAGGGGCAACACAAACCATATACTCCAAAAGTGGAATGAGAACCACGAATGGACCCCAAACCTATGTGACCTTGTAGAGGGTCGCTGGGACTATTAGAAAATAGTAAGGGTTAGAAAAATAGCCCACCCCAAGACCCTGAAAAGTGAGTGCAAAGTGCACTAAAGTTCCCCAAAGGACATAGAAGTCGTGATAGGGGAATTCTGCAGAAAAGACACAAACCAGCAATGCAACAACGATGGATTTCCAGTCGAGGGTACCTGTGGAACAAGGGGACCAAGTCCAAAAGTCACAAGCAAGTCGGAGATGGGCAGATGCCCAGGAAATGCCAGCTGTGGGTGCAAAGAAGCTGCTACTGGACAGTAGAATCTGAGGTTTCTGCAGGAACGACAAGGGCTAGAGACTTCCCCTTTGGAGGATGGATCCCCCACGCAGTGGAGAGTCGTGCAGAAGTGTTTTCCCGCCGAAAGACCGCCAACAAGCCTTGCTAGCTGCAAATCGTGCGGTTAGGGTTTTTGGATGCTGCTGTGGCCCAGGAGGGACCAGGATTTCACCAATTGCGTCTGGGGACAGAGGGGGCATGGAGCAAGACAAGAAGCCCTCTCAGCATCAGGCAGCACCCGCAGAAGTGCCCGAAACAGTCACTACAAAGATGAGTGAAACAGTGCTCACCCGAAGTCGCACAAAGGAGTCCCACGTCGCCGGAGGACAACTTAGGAGGTCGTGCAATGCAGGTTAGAGTGCCGTGGACCCAGGCTGGACTGTGCACAAAGGATTTCCGCCGGAAGTGCACGGAGGCCGGAGTAGCAGCATGTAGGAAAGTACCATCTTGCCTGGCATGTTAGCCCCATTTTTCACTGTATATATGTTGTTTTAGTTGTATGTGTCACTGGGACCCTGTTCACCAGGGCCCCAGTGCTCATAAGTGTGCCTGAATGTGTTACCTGTGTAGTGACTAACTGTCTCACTGAGGCTCTGCTAATCAGAACCTCAGTGGTTATGCTCTCTCATTTCTTTCAAATTGTCACTGACAGGCTAGTGACCAATTTTACCAATTTACATTGGCTTACTGGAACACCCTTATAATTCCCTAGTATATGGTACTGAGGTACCCAGGGTATTAGGGTTCCAGGAGATCCCTATGGGCTGCAGCATTTCTTTTGCCACCCATAGGGAGCTCTGACAATTCTTACACAGGCCTGCCACTGCAGCCTGAGTGAAATAATGTCCACGTTATTTCACAGCCATTTTACACTGCACTTAAGTAACTTATAAGTCACCTATATGTCTAACCTTTACCTGGTAAAGGTTGGGTGCTAAGTTACTTAGTGTGAAGGTACCCTGGTACTAGCCAAGGTGCCCCCACATTGTTCAGGGCCAATTCCCCGGACTTTGTGAGTGCGGGGACACCATTACACGCGTGCACTACATATAGGTCACTACCTATATGTAGCTTCACAATGGTAACTCCGAATATGGCCATGTAATATGTCGATGATCATGGAATTGCCCCCTCTATACCATCCTGGCATAGTTGGCACAATCCCATGATCCCAGTGGTCTGTAGCACAGACCCTGGTACTGCCAAACTGCCTTTCCCGGGGTTTCACTGCAGCTGCTGCTGCTGCCAACCACTCAGACAGGCATCTGCCCTCCTGGGGTCCAGCCAGGCCTGGCCCAGGATGGCAGAACAAAGGACTTCCTCTGAGAGAGGGTGTTACACCCTCTCCCTTTGGAAAATGGTGTGAAGGCAGGGGAGGAGTAGCCTCCCCCAGCCTCTGGAAATGCTTTCTTCGGCACAGATGTGCCCAGTTCTGCATAAGCCAGTCTACACCGGTTCAGGGGACCCCTTAGCCCTGCTCTGGCGCGAAACTGGACAAAGGAAAGGGGAGTGACCACTCCCCTGACCTGTACCTCCCCTGGGAGGTGCCCAGAGCTCCTCCAGTGTGCTCCAGACCTCTGCCATCTTGGAAACAGAGGTGCTGCTGGCACACTGGACTGCTCTGAGTGGCCAGTGCCACCAGGTGACGTCAGAGACTCCTCCTTCAGGTGTTGCTAGCCTATCCTCACTCCTAGGTAGCCAAACCCTCTTTTCTGGCTATTTAGGGTCTCTGGGGGTTATTCCAACTTTGGAGGAGGTGGTAATCCGTCCCAAATGTGACGGATTTACCACCAGCCGTATTACGAGTTCCATAGGATATAATGGACTTGTAATACGGCTGGTGGTATATCCGTCACTATACCGTCACTTTTGGGACGGATTACCACTTCCTCCAAAGTTGGAATAACCCCCTCTGTCTCTTGGGATTCCTTAGATAACGAATGCAAGAGCTCAGCCGAGTTCCTCTGCATCTCTCTCTTCACCTTCTGCCAAGGAATCGACTGCTGACCGCGCTGGAAGCCTGCAAAACTGCAACATAGTAGCAAAGACGACTACTGCAACTCTGTAACACTGATCCTGCCGCCTTCTCGACTGTTTTCCTGGTGGTGCATGCTGTGGGGGTAGTCTGCCTCCTCTCTGCACTAGAAGCTCCGAAGAAATCTCCCGTGGGTCGACGGAATCTTCCCCCTGCAACCGCAGGCACCAAAAAGCTGCATTACCAGTCCATTGGGTCTCCTCTCAGCACGACGAGCGAGGTCCCTCGAATCCAGCAACTCTGTCCAAGTGACTCCCACAGTCCAGTGACTCTTCAGTCCAAGTTTGGTGGAGGTAAGTCCTTGCCTCACCTCGCTAGACTGCGTTGCTGGGAACCGCGACTTTTGCAGCTACTCCGGCCCCTGTGCACTTCCGGCGGAAATCCTTCGTGCACAGCTAAGCCTGGGTCCACGGCACTCTAACCTGCATTGCACGACTTTCTAAGTTGGTCTCCGGCGACGTGGGACTCCTTTGTGTAACTTCGGGTGAGCACCGTTTCACGAATCCTCGTAGTGCCTGTTTTTGGGGGGTCCATTCGTGGTTCGCATTCCACTTTTGGAGTATATGGTTTGTGTTGCCCCTATCCCTATGTGTCCCCATTGCATCCTATTGTAACTATACATTGTTTGCACTGTTTTCTAAGACTATACTGCATATTTCTGGTATTGTGTATATATATCTTGTGTATATTTCCTATCCTCTCACTGAGGGTACACTCTGAGATACGTTGGCATATTGTCATAAAAATAAAGTACCTTTATTTTTAGTATAACTGTGTATTGTGTTTTCTTATGATATTGTGCATATGACACTAAGTGGTACTGTAGTAGCTTCACACGTCTCCTAGTTCAGCCTAAGCTGCTCTGCTAAGCTACCATTATCTATCAGCCTAAGCTGCTAGACACCCTATACACTAATAAGGGATAACTGGTTCCTGGTGCAAGGTGCAAGTACCCCTAGGTACTCACTACAAGCCAGTCCAGCCTCCTACATTGGTTGTGCAGCGGTGGGATAAGTGCTTTGAGACTGCTTACCACTCTTGTCATTGTACTTTTCATAAGAGAAAAATATACAAAACAAGTTCAGTGTATATACACATTGCCAAAAAGTTTTGCATTTCCTCTTTTCACTCTTTTCTAAGTGCTGAAACGTACTTCTAACTTTCTAAAAAGTTCTAAAAAGTTTTAAAAGTTTTTTTCTCTGTCTTTCTAAAAGCTCTGACAAACTTTTTTCTCTTTTTCTATCACTTTAACTCTCTCTAAAAATGTCTGGCACAGGCCAAAATGTTTACCTGTCTAAGATTGCATATGACCACCTTAGCTGGAAAGGAGCAAGGAGTCTCTGTATAGAGAGAGGTTTGAGTGTAGGGAAGAATCCTTCCTTGGAATTGTTACTTAACATGCTTAGAGAACAAGATAAGGCTAAAAGTGCCCCATCTGTTGAAAAAGTAGCTAATGGTTCCCAATCTGATCCAGGGACTCCCCCAGGAAAAGATTCAGGAAAGAAACTTCTCAGCCTGCCCATTACTAGACAGTCTAGCATAGTTGGTACAGAGGTTGAATCACACCATACTGATGGTGTGCTCTCACATTATACTGTTAGCCAAGCTGTTAGGGTGCCCTCTGTAAGGGACAGGTCTCCTTCTGTCCATTCTCACCATACTTCTGTTTCAAGGAATGTCCCTCCCACCCACCCTGATGACAGATTGTTAGAAAGGGAGCTCAATAGATTGAGAGTGGAACAAACCAGACTGAAGCTCAAGAAGCAACAGCTGGATTTGGATAGACAGACTTTAGAAGTAGAGAAGGAGAGACAGAAACTGGGTTTAGAAACCCATGGTGGCAGCAGCAGTATTCCCCATAGTCATCCTGCAAAAGAGCATGATTCCAGGAATCTGCATAAGATAGTTCCCCCTTATAAGGAGGGGGATGACATTAACAAGTGGTTTGCTGCACTTGAGAGGGCCTGTGCTGTACAGGATGTCCCTCAAAGGCAGTGGGCTGCTATCCTATGGCTATCATTTAGTGGAAAAGGTAGGGATAGGCTCCTTACTGTAAAAGAAAATGAAGCTAATGATTACAAAGTTCTTAAGAATGCACTCCTGGATGGTTATGGCTTAACCACTGAACAATACAGGATAAAGTTCAGAGAAACCAAAAAGGAGTCTTCACAAGACTGGGTTGATTTCATTGACCATTCAGTGAAGGCGTTGGAGGGGTGGTTACATGGCAGTAAAGTTACTGATTATGACAGCCTGTATAACTTGATCCTGAGAGAGCATATTCTTAATAATTGTGTGTCTGATTTGTTGCACCAGTACTTGGTGGACTCTGATCTGACCTCTCCCCAAGAATTGGGAAAGAAGGCAGACAAATGGGTCAGAACAAGGGTGAACAGAAAAGTTCATACAGGGGGTGACAAAGATGGCAACAAGAAGAAGGATGGTAAGTCTTCTGACAAGGGTGGGGACAAATCTAAAAATGAGTCTTCATCAGGCCCACAAAAACACTCTGGTGGGGGTGGTGGGCCCAAACCCTCTTCTAATCAAAACAAGGAAAAGAAACCATGGTGCTATTTATGTAAAATAAAAGGCCATTGGACAACAGATCCCAGTTGTCCAAAGAAAGGCACCAAGCCTCCTACCACTACAACCCCTACTGCTACACCTAGTGTCCCTACTAATAGCAGTGGTGGTGGGAGCAAACCTACTAATAGCCAATCCAAGGGAGTAGCTGGGCTCACTATTGGTAATTTAGTTGGGGTTGGTCTTGTTAGGGAGACCACAGAGGCTATACTAGTCTCTGAGGGGGCTATTGATTTAGCCACATTAGTTGCTTGTCCCCTTAATATGGATAAGTACAAGCAGCTACCCCTAATAAATGGTGTTGAGGTTCAGGCCTACAGGGACACTGGAGCCAGTGTGACTATGGTCATAGAGAAACTGGTCCACCCTGAACAACACCTACTTGGTCACCAGTACCAAGTAACCGATGCTCACAACAACACACTTAGCCACCCCATGGCTGTTGTAAATCTCAACTGGGGGGGGGTTACTGGTCCAAAGAAAGTTGTGGTAGCTTCAGATTTACCTGTAGACTGTCTATTAGGGAATGATTTGGAGACATCAGCTTGGTCAGATGTGGAGTTGGAGGCCCATGCAGCAATACTGGGCATCCCAGGGCATATGTTTGCTTTGACAAGGGCTCAGGCCAAAAAGCAAAAAGGATAGGGAAGCTTGGATCCAGGAACAATGGACCAAGTGCTCCCTAAAGCTAGGGCTAGTAGAAGCAAACCACTTCCTACTATCTCTCCCTCTACAGTGGATTCAACTTCTGAGGAAGAAGAATTCCCTCCCTGTGCAGAACCTACACCAGAGGAGCTTCAAGCAGACACTGCTGAGCTATTGGTTGAAGGGGGGCCTGCCAGGGAGGAGCTGAGTGTGGCACAGCAAACCTGTCCCACATTAGAGGGTCTCAGACAGCAAGCTGTCAAACAGGCTAATGGGGATGTCAGTGACTCTCACAGAGTTTACTGGGAGGACAACCTCTTGTATACTGAGGCAAGGGATCCTAAACCTGGAACTGCCAGGAGATTAGTGATCCCTCAGGAGTACAGAAAGTTCCTCCTAACTCTTGCACACAACATTCCCCTAGCTGGGCACCTGGGACAAATGAAAACTTGGGACAGACTGGTTCCATTGTTTCATTGGCCTAGGATGTCTGAGGACACAAAAGATTTTTGTAAGTCCTGTGAAACCTGTCAAGCCAGTGGCAAGGCAGGTGGCACTCCAAAGGCACCCCTTATTCCACTGCCTGTGGTTGGGGTACCCTTTGAAAGGGTAGGGGTTGACATAGTTGGCCCCCTTGACACTCCTACTGCTTCAGGCAATAGGTTTATCTTGGTGGTAGTGGACCATGCCACAAGATATCCTGAAGCAATTCCTTTAAGGACCACTATAGCACCTGCAGTGGCAAAGGCCCTCCTAGGAATATTTTCTAGGGTGGGCTTCCCAAAGGAAGTAGTATCAGACAGGGGAAGCAATTTCATGTCTGCATACTTAAAGGAGTGTGGGTTGACTTACAAGTTCACTACACCCTATCATCCACAAACAAATGGACGCGTGGAGAGATTTAATAAAACTCTCAAAGGCATGATTATGGGTCTCCCTGAAAAACTCCGCAGGAGATGGGATATCCTGTTACCATGCCTCCTTTTTGCCTACAGGGAAGTACCCCAGAAAGGAGTGGGCTTCAGCCCCTTTGAACTTCTTTTTGGACACCCTGTTAGGGGTCCACTCACACTTGTAAAGGAGGGTTGGGAACAACCTTTAAAAGCTCCTAAGCAAGATATTGTGGATTATGTACTTGGCCTCAGATCAAGGATGGCTGAGTATATGAAAAAGGCCAGAAAAAACCTTCAGGCCAGCCAAGAGCTCCAGAAGCAATGGCATGATCAGAAGGCTGTTTTGGTTCAGTACCAACCAGGGCAGAAAGTGTGGGTCTTGGAGCCTGTGGCCCGAGAGCACTCCAAGATAAATGGAGTGGACCCCACATAATTGTTGAAAAGAAGGGTGAAGTCACCTACTTAGTTGACTTAGGCACTGCCAGGAGTCCCCTTAGGGTGCTCCATGTCAATCGCCTGAAACCCTACTATGACAGGGCTGATCTCACCCTGCTCATGGCAACTGATGAGGGACAGGAAGAAGACAGTGATCCTCTACCTGATCTCTTCTCTTCCACAGAACAAGATGCTCTTGTGGAAGGTGTAGTTTTGGCTGATTGTCTTACTGCTGAGCAGAAAGACCATTGCATAAACCTCCTAGATCAATTCTCTGAACTCTTCTCTACTGTGCCAGGTACCACTTCTTGGTGTGAGCACACTATAGATACTGGAGACAGTTTACCTGTCAAAAGTAAGATCTATAGGCAGCCTGACCATGTCAGGGACTGCATAAAGCAAGAGGTGCAGAAAATGTTAGAGCTGGGAGTGGTTGAGCACTCTGAAAGTCCATGGGCTTCTCCTGTGGTACTTGTACCAAAACCCCATTCCAAAGATGGAAAGAAGGAAATGCGGTTTTGTGTAGACTATAGAGGTCTCAACCTTGTAACCAAAACTGATGCTCACCCTATACCCAGGGTAGATGAGCTCATAGATACACTGGCATCTGCCAAGTATATAAGCACTTTTGATTTGACTGCAGGGTATTGGCAGATCAAATTATCAGAAGATGCTAAACCTAAAACTGCATTTTCAACCATTGGAGGACATTACCAATTCACAGTAATGCCTTTTGGATTGAAGAATGCACCTGCCACTTTTCAAAGGTTGGTGAACACAGTCCTGCAAGGGCTGGAAGCTTTCAGTGCAGCATATTTGGACGATATAGCTGTCTTTAGCTCCAGCTGGGATGATCACCTGGTCCACCTATGGAAAGTTTTAGAGGCCCTGCAAAAGGCAGGCCTCACTATCAAGGCTTCAAAGTGCCAGATAGGGCAGGGTAAGGTGGTTTATCTGGGACACCTTGTTGGTGGGGAACAGATTGCACCACTTCAGGGGAAAATCCAAACAATTATTGATTGGGTTCCCCCTACCACTCGGACTCAGGTGAGAGCCTTCCTAGGCCTCACTGGGTATTACAGGAGGTTCATTAAGAACTATGGCTCCATTGCAGCCCCTCTTAATGACCTCACATCCAAAAAGATGCCTAAAAAGGTATTGTGGACAGCTAGCGGTCAGAAAGCTTTTGAGGAGCTGAAGCAGGCCATGTGCTCTGCACCTGTCCTGAAAAGCCCTTGTTACTCTAAAAAATTCTATGTCCAGACTGATGCATCTGAATTAGGAGTAGGGGCAGTCCTATCACAACTTAATTCTGAGGGCCAGGATCAACCTGTTGCTTTAATTAGTAGGAGGTTGACCCCTAGAGAAAAGCGTTGGTCTGCCATTGAGAGGGAGGCCTTTGCTGTGGTCTGGGCTCTGAAGAAGTTGAGGCCATACCTGTTTGGCACTCACTTCATTGTTCAGACAGACCACAAACCTCTACTTTGGCTAAAATAAATGAAAGGTGAAAATCCTAAATTGTTGAGGTGGTCCATATCCCTACAGGGAATGGACTATACAGTGGAACATAGACCTGGGAGTAGCCACTCCAATGCAGATGGACTCTCCAGATATTTCCACTTAGACAATGAAGACTCATCAGGTCATGGCTAGTCTTATTGTCCTTCGTTTGGGGGGGGGTTGTGTAGGAAAGTACCATCTTGCCTGGCATGTTACCCCCATTTTTCACTGTATATATGTTGTTTTAGTTGTATGTGTCACTGGGACCCTGTTCACCAGGGCCCCAGTGCTCATAAGTGTGCCTGAATGTGTTACCTGTGTAGTGACTAACTGTCTCACTGAGGCTCTGCTAATCAGAACCTCAGTGGTTATGCTCTCTCATTTCTTTCAAATTGTCACTGACAGGCTAGTGACCAATTTTACCAATTTACATTGGCTTACTGGAACACCCTTATAATTCCCTAGTATATGGTACTGAGATACCCAGGGAATTGGGGTTCCAGGAGATCCCTATGGGCTGCAGCATTTCTTTTGCCACCCATAGGGAGCTCTGACAATTCTTACACAGGCCTGCCACTGCAGCCTGAGTGAAATAACGCACACGTTACTTCACAGCCATTTTACACTGCACTTAAGTAACTTATAAGTCACCTATATGTCTAACCTTTACCTGGTAAAGGTTGGGTGCTAAGTTACTTAGTGTGAGGGCACCCTGGCACTAGCCAAGGTGCCCCCACATTGTTCAGGGCCAATTCCCCGGACTTTGTGAGTGCGGGGACACCATTACACGCGTGCACTACATATAGGTCACTACCTATATGTAGCTTCACAATGGTAACTCCGAATATGGCCATGTAATATGTTGATGATCATGGAATTGCCCCCTCTATACCATCCTGGCATAGTTGGCACAATCCCATGATCCCAGTTGTCTGTAGCACAGACCCTGGTACTGCCAAACTGCCTTTCCCGGGGTTTCACTGCAGCTGCTACCAACCCCTCAGACAGGCATCTGCCCTCCTGGGGTCCAGCCAGGCCTGGCCCAGGATGGCAGAACAAAGGACTTCCTCTGAGAGAGGGTGTTACACCCTCTCCCTTTGGAAAATGGTGTGAAGGCAGGGGAGGAGTAGCCTCCCCCAGCCTCTGGAAATGCTTTCTTGGGCACAGATGTGCCCAATTCTGCATAAGCCAGTCTACACCGGTTCAGGGGACCCCTTAGCCCTGCTCTGGCGTGAAACTGGACAAAGGAAAGGGGAGTGACCACTCCCCTGACCTGTACCTCCCCTGGGAGGTGCCCAGAGCTCCTCCAGTGTGCTCCAGACCTCTGCCATCTTGGAAACAGAGGTGCTGCTGGCACACTGGACTGCTCTGAGTGGCCAGTGCCACCAGGTGACGTCAGAGACTCCTTGTGATAGGCTCCTTGAGGTGTTGCTAGCCTATCCTCTCTCCTAGGTAGCCAAACCCTCTTTTCTGGCTATTTAGGGTCTCTGTCTCTTGGGATTCCTTAGATAACGAATGCAAGAACTCAGCCGAGTTCCTCTGCATCTCTCTCTTCACCTTCTGCCAAGGAATCTACTGCTGACCGCGCTGGAAGCCTGCAAAACTGCAACATAGTAGCAAAAACGACTACTGCAACTCTGTAACGCTGATCCTGCCGCCTTCTCGACTGTTTTCCTGGTGGTGCATGCTGTGGGGGTAGTCTGCCTCCTCTCTGCACTAGAAGCTCCGAAGAATTCTCCCGTGGGTCGACGGAATCTTCCCCCTGCAACCGCAGGCACCAAAAAGCTGCATTACCAGTCCCTTGGGTCTCCTCTCAGCACGACGAGCGAGGTCCCTCGAATCTAGCAACTCTGTCCAAGTGACTCCCACAGTCCAGTGACTCTTCAGTCCAAGTTTGGTGGAGGTAAGTCCTTGCCTCACCTCGCTAGACTGCATTGCTGGGAACCGCGACTTTTGCAGCTACTCCGGCCCCTGTGCACTTCCGGCGGAAATCCTTCATGCACAGCCAAGCCTGGGTCCACGGCACTCTAACCTGCATTGCACGACTTTCTAAGTTGGTCTCCGGCGACGTGGGACTCCTTTGTGTAACTTCGGGTGAGCACTGTTTCACGCATCCTTGTAGTGCCTGTTTTTGGCACTTCTCTGGGAGCTACCTGCTGTTAACAGGGCTCCTTGTCTTGCTCAACGTCCCCTCTACCTCCTGGTCCAATTTGCGACCTCCTGGTCCCTCCTAGGTCACAGCAGCATCCAAAAACGCTAACCGCACGATTTGCAGCTAGCAAGGCTTGTTGGCATTCTTTCGGTGGGAAAACACTTCTGCACGACTCTACAAGGCGAGAGGAATCCGTCCTCCAAAGGGGAAGTCTCTAGCCCTTTGCGTTTCTGCAGAAACCGCAGCTTCTTCAGTCCAGTCAAAGCTTCTTTGCACCCGCAGCTGGCATTTCCTGGGCATCTGCCCATCTCCGACTTGCTTGTGACTTTTGGACTTGGTCCCCTTGTTCCACACATACCCCAGATTGGAAATCCAGCGTTGTTGCATTGTTGGTTTGTGTCTTTCCTGCCTTATTCCCCTATCACGACTTCTTTGTCCTTTGGGGAACTTTAGTGCACTTTGCACTCACTTTTCAGGGTCTTGGGGTGGGCTATTTTTCTAACCCTCACTATTTTCTAATAGTCCCATTCGTGGTTCGCATTCCACTTTTGGAGTATATGGTTTGTGTTGCCCCTATCCCTATGTGTCCCCATTGCATCCTATTGTAACTATACATTGTTTGCACTGTTTTCTAAGACTATACTGCATATTTCTGGTATTGTGTATATATATCTTGTGTATATTTCCTATCCTCTCACTGAGGGTACACTCTGAGATACTTTGGCATATTGTCATAAAAATAAAGTACCTTTATTTTTAGTATATCTGTGTATTGTGTTTTCTTATGATATTGTGCATATGACACTAAGTGGTACTGTAGTAGCTTCACACGTCTCCTAGTTCAGCCTAAGCTGCTCTGTTAAGCTACCATTATCTATCAGCCTAAGCTGCTAGACACCCTATACACTAATAAGGGATAACTGGGCCTGGTGCAAGGTGCAAGTACCCCTAGGTACTCACTACAAGCCAGTCCAGCCTCCTACACCCCCCCCCCCCAGTTGAGATTTACAACAGCCATGGGGTGGCTAAGTGTGTTGTTGTGAGCATCGGTTACTTGGTACTGGTGACCAAGTAGGTGTTGTTCAGGGTGGACCAGTTTCACTATGACCATAGTCACACTGGCACCAGTGTCCCTGTAGGCCTGAACCTCAACACCATTTATTAGGGGTAGCTGCTTGTACTTATCCATATTAAGGGGACAAGCAGCTAAGGTGGCTAAATCAATAGCCCCCTCAGAGACTAACACAGCCTCTGTGGCCTCCCTAACAAGGCCAATCCCAACTAAGTTACCAATAGTGAGACCAGCTACTCCCTTGGATTGGCTATTACTGTAGTAGGTTTGCTCCCACCACCACTGCTATTAGTAGGGGCACTAGGTGTAGCAGTAGGAGTTGTAGTGGTAGGAGGCTTGGTGCTTTTCTTTGGACAACTGGGATCTGTTGTCCAATGGCCTTTTACTTTACAAAAATAGCACCATTGTTTCTTTTCCTTGTTCTGATTAAAAGAGGA
This sequence comes from Pleurodeles waltl, assembly GCF_031143425.1. Classification (NCBI taxonomy): domain Eukaryota; kingdom Metazoa; phylum Chordata; class Amphibia; order Caudata; family Salamandridae; genus Pleurodeles; species Pleurodeles waltl. Next base: position 1,192,189,983 of record NC_090439.1, read on the forward strand.
TTTGGGCCCACCACCCCCACCAGAGTGTTTTTGTGGGCCTGATGAAGACTCATTTTTAGATTTGTCCCCACCCTTGTCAGAAGACTTACCATCCTTCTTTTTGTTGCCATCTTTGTCACCCCCTGTATGAACTTTTCTGTTCACCCTTGTTCTGACCCATTTGTCTGCCTTCTTTCCCAATTCTTGGGGAGAGGTCAGATCAGAGTCCACCAAGTACTGGTGCAACAAATCAGACACACAATTATTAAGAATATGCTCTCTCAGGATCAAGTTATACAGGCTTTCAAAGTCAGTAACCTTACTGCCATTTAACCACCCCTCCAAGGCCTTCACTGAATGGTCAATGAAATCAACCCAGTCTTGTGAAGACTCCTTTTTGGTCTCTCTGAACTTTATCCTGTATTGTTCAGTGGTTAAGCCATAACCATCCAGGAGTGCATTCTTAAGAACTTGGAAATTATTAGCATCATTTTCTTTCACAGTAAGGAGCCTATCCCTACCTTTTCCACTAAATGATAGCCATAGGATAGCAGCCCACTGCCTTTGAGGGACATCCTGTACAACACAGGCCCTCTCAAGTGCAGCAAACCACTTGTTAATGTCATCCCCCTCCTTATAAGGGGGAACTATCTTGTGCAGATTCCTGGAATCATGCTCTTTTACAGGATGACTATGGGGAATACTGCTGCTGCCACCATGGGTTTCTAAACCCAATTTCTGTCTTTCCCTCTCTATTTCTAAAGACTGTCTATCCAAATCCAGCTGTTGCTTTTTAAGCTTCAGTCTGGTTTGTTCCACCCTCAACTTATTGAGTTCCCTTTCTAACAGTCTGTCATCAGGGCTGGTGGGAGGGACATTTCTAGATACAGAGGTATGATGGGAATGAACAGAAGGAGACCTGTCCCTTACAGAGGCCACCCTAACAGCTTGGCTGACAGTGTAATGTGAGAGCACATCATCTGTATGATGTGACTCCACCTCAGTACCAACTATGCTAGACTGTCTTGTAATGGGCAGGCTAAGAAGTTTCTTCCCTGAACCTTTTCCTGGGGGAGTCCCTGGATCAGATTGAGAACCATTAGCTACTTTTTCAACAGATGGGGCACATATGGCCTTATCCTGTTCTCTAAGCATGTTAATTAACACTTCCAAGGAAGGATTCTTCCCTACACTCAAACCTCTCTCTATGCAGAGACTCCTTGCTCCTTTCCAGCTAAGGTGATCATATGCAAGTTTGGACAGATCAACATTTTGGCCTGTGCCAGACATTTTTAGAGAGAGTTAAAGTGATAGAAAAAGAGTAAAAAGTTTGTCAGAGCTTTTTAGAAAGACAGAAAAAAACTTTTTAAACTTTTAAGAACTTTTTGAAAGTTTAGAAGTACTTTTCAGCACTTTTGAAAACAGTGAAAAGAGGAAATGCAAAACTTTTTAGCTATGTGTACACACACTGAACTTGTTTTGTATATTTTTCTCTTATGAAAAGTACAATGGCAAGAGTGGTAAGTAGTCTCAAAGCACTTATCCCACCACTGCACAACCAATGTAGGAGGCTGGACTGGCTTGTAGTGAGTACCAAGGGGTACTTGCACCTTGCACCAGGCCCAGTTATCCCTTATTAGTGTATAGGGTGTCTAGCAGCTTAGGCTGATAGATAATGGTAGCTTAGCAGAGCAGCTTAGGCTGAACTAGGAGACGTGTGAAGCTACTACAGTACCACAAGTGTCACTTGCACAATACCATAAGAAAACACAATACACAGTTATACTAAAAATAAAGGTACTTTATTTTTATGACAATATGCCAAAGTATCTCAGAGTGTACCCTCAGAATGAGGATAGGAAATATACACAAGATATATGTACACAGTACTAAAAATATGCAGTATAGTCTTAGAAAACAGTGCAAACAATGTATAGTTACAATAGGATGCAATGGGGACACATAGGGATAGGGGCAACACAAACCATATACTCCAAAAGTGGAATGCGAACCACGAATGGACCCCAAACCTATGTGACCTTGTAGAGGGTCGCTGGGACTATTAGAAAATAGTGAGAGTTAGAAAAATAGCCCTCCCCAAGACCCTGAAAAGTGAGTGCAAAGTGCACTAAAGTTCCCCAGAAGACAAAGAAGTCGTGATAGAGGAATAATGCAGGAAAGACACAAACCAAGTACAGCAAACCACTTGTTAATGTCATCCCCCTCCTTATAAGGGGGAACTATCTTGTGCAGATTCCTAGAATCATGCTCTTTTGCAGGATGACTATTGGGAATACTGCTGCTGCCACCATGGGTTTCTAAACCCAGTTTCTGTCTCTCCTTCTCTACTTCTAAGGACTGTCTATCCAAATCCAGCTGTTGCTTCTTGAGCTTCAGTCTGGTTTGTTCCACTCTCAATCTATTGAGCTCCCTTTCTAACAATCTGTCATCAGGGTGGGTGGGAGGGACATTCCTAGACACAGAAGTATGGTGAGAATGGACAGAAGGAGACCTGTCCCTTACAGAGGGCACCCTAACAGCTTGGCTGTATGATGTGACTCCACCTCAGTACCAACTATGCTAGACTGTCTAGTAATGGGCAGGCTAAGAAGTTTCTTTCCTGAATCTTTTCCTGGGGGAGTCCTTGGATCAGATTGGGAACCATTAGCTACTTTTTCAACAGATGGGGCACTTTTAGCCTTATCTTGTTCTCTAAGCATGTTAAGTAACAATTCCAAGGAAGGATTCTTCCCTACACTCAAACCTCTCTCTATGCAGAGACTCCTTGCTCCTTTCCAGCTAAGGTGATCTTATGCAAGTTTGGACAGATCAACATTTTGGCCTGTGCCAGACATTTTTAGAGAGAGTTAAAGAGATTGAAAAAGAGAAAAAAGTTTGTCAGAGCTTTTAGAAAGACAGAGAAAAAAAACTTTTAAAACTTTTTAGAACTTTTTGAAAGTTTAGAAGTACTTTTTAGCACTTTAGAAAAGAGTGAAAAGAGGAAATACAAAACTTTTTAGTTATGTGTACACACACTGAACTTGTTTTGTATATTTTTCTCTTATGAAAAGTACAATGACAAGAGTGGTAAGTAGTCTCAAAGCACTTATCCCACCGCTGCACAACCAATGTAGGAGGCTGGACTGGCTTGTAGTGAGTACCTAGGGTACTTGCACCTTGCACCAGGCCCAGTTATCCCTTATTAGTGTATAGGGTGTCTAGCAGCATAGGCTGATAGATAATGGTAGCTTAGCAGAGCAGCTTAGGGTGAACTAGGAGACGAGTGAAGCTCCTACAGTACCACTTAGTGTCATATGCACAATATCATAAGAAAACACAATACACAGTTATACTAAAAATAAAGGTACTTTATTTTTATGACAATATGCCAAAAGTATCTCAGTGAGTACCCTCAGTATGAGGATAGCAAATATACACAATATATATGTACACAATACCAAAATATGCAGTAATAGTATTAGAAAACAGTGCAAACAATGTATAGTTACAATAGGATGCAATGGAGACACATAGGGATAGGGGCAACACAAACCATATACTCCAAAAGTGGAATGCGAACCACGAATGGACCCCAAACCTATGTGACTTTGTAGAGGGTCGCTGGGACTATTAGAAAATAGTAGGGGTTAGAAAAATAGCCCACCCCAAGACCCTGAAAAGTGAGTGCAAAGTGCACTAAAGTTCCCCAAAGGACATAGAAGTCGTGATAGGGGAATTCTGCAGGAAAGACACAAACCAGCAATGCAACAACAATGGATTTCCAGTCGAGGGTACCTGTGGAACAAGGGGACCAAGTCCAAAAGTCACAAGCAAGTCGGAGATGGGCAGATGCCCAGGAAATGCCAGCTGTGGGTGCAAAGATGCAGCTACTGGACAGTAGAAGCATAGGTTTCTGCAAAAACGACAAGGGCTAGAGACTTCCCCTTTGGAGGACGGATCCCTCATGCCGTGGAGAATCGTGCAGAAGTAGTTTCCCACCGAAAGACCGCCAACAAGCCTTGCTAGCTGCAAATTGTGCGGTAAAGGTTTTTGGTCGCTGCTGTGGCCCAGGAGGGACCAGGATGTCGCAAATTGCGTCAGGAGACAGAGGGGACGTCGAGCAAGACAAGGAGCCCTCTCAGCAGCAGGCAGCACCCAGAAAAGTGCCAGAAACAGGCACTACAAGGATGCGTGAAACGGTGCTCACCCGAAGTCGCACAAAGGAGTCCACGTCGCCGGAGAACAACTTAGGAGGTCGAGCAATGCAGGTTAGAGTGCCGTGGACCCAGGCTGGACTTTGCACAAAGGATTTCCGCCGGAAGTGCACGGAGGCCGGAGTAGCTGCAAAAGTCGCGGTTTCCAACAATGCAGTCTGGCGTGGGGAGGCCAGGACTTACCTCCACCAAACTTGGACTGAAGAGTCACTGGACTGTGGGAGTCACTTGGACAGAGTTGCTGGATTCAAGGGACCTCGCTCGTCGTGCTGAGAGGAGACCCAAGGTACCGGTGATGCAGTTCTTTGGTGCCTGCGGTTGCAGGGGGACGATTCCGTCGACCCACGGGAGATTTCTTCGGAGCTTCTAGTGCAGAGAGGAGGCAGACTACCCCCACAGCATGCACCACCAGGAAAACAGTCGAGAAGGCGGCAGGATCAGCGTTACAGAGTTGCAGTAGTCGTCTTTGCTACTATGTTGCAGTTTTGCAGGCTTCCAGTGCGGTCAGCAGTCGATTCCTTGGCAGAAGGTGAAGAGAGAGATGCAGAGGAACTCGGATGAGCTCTTGCATTCGTTATCTAAGGAATCCCAAGAGACAGAGGGGAGGCCGCCCACCAGCCCAGTGGGAAACACCCCTCCATGAGGATGCCGGCTCCGAATGGAGCCGGCGGAGTGGAGGATGTGCGACGGGTGCAGTAGCACCCGTCGTGAATTTCAGTGTCTGCTAAGCAGACACTGAAATTCAGGGTGGGACCCTCTTACGGGGGCCCCTGCAGTGCCCATGCCATTGGCATGGGCACTGCAGGGGCCCCCAGGGGCCCCACGACACCCCATACCGCCATCCTGTTCCTGCCAGCCAAAGCCGCCAGGAACAGGATGGCGGTATGGGGGTCAGAATCCCCATGGCGGCGCAGCTTGGATTCTACAGGGCAGCGGAAAACCGGCGGGAGACCGCCGGTTTTCCCTTTCTGGCCGTGGCTGAACCGCCGCGGTCAGAATACCCTGGGGAGCACTGCCAGCCTGTTGGTGGTGCTCCCGCCGACCCCGGCCCCGGCGGTCCTTGACCGCCGGGGTCGGAATCAGGCCCAGAGACCCTAAATAGCCAGAAAAGAGGGTTTGGCTACCTAGGAGAGAGGATAGGCTAGCAACACCTGAAGGAGCCTATCACAAGGAGTCTCTGACGTCACCTGGTGGCACTGGCCACTCAGAGCAGTCCAGTGTGCCAGCAGCACCTCTGTTTCCAAGATGGCAGAGGTCTAGAGCACCCTGGAGGAGCTCTGGGCACCTCCCAGGGGAGGTACAGGTCAGGGGAGTAGTCACTCCCCTCTCCTTTGTCCAGTTTCGCGCCAGAGCAGGGCTAAGGGGTCCCTGAACCGGTGTAGCCTGGCTTATGCAGAAATGGGCACCAAATGTGCCCATGAAAGCATTTCCAGAGGCTGGGGGAGGCTACTCCTCCCCTGCCTTCACACCATTTTCCAAAGGGAGAGGGTGTAACACCCTCTCTCAGAGGAAGTCCTTTGTTCTGCTATCCTGGGCCAGGCCTGGCTGGACCCCAGGAGGGCAGATGCTTGTCTGAGTGGTTGGCAGCAGCAGCAGCTGCAGTGAAACCCCGGGAAAGGCAGTTTGGCAGTACCAGGGTCTGTGCTACAGACCACTGGGATCATGGAATTGTGCCAACAATGCCAGGATGGCATAGAGGGGGCAATTCCATGATCATAGACATGTTACATGGCCATATTCGGAGTTACCATTGTGAAGCTACATATAGGTAGTGACCTATATGTAGTGCACGCGTGTAATGGTGTCCCCGCACTCACAAAGTTCAGGGAATTGTCTCTGAACAATGTGGGGGCACCTTGGCTAGTGCCAGGGTGCCCTCACACTAAGTAACTTTGCACCTAACCTTTACCAGGTAAAGGTTAGACATATAGGTGACTTATAAGTTACTTAAGTGCAGTGTAAAATGGCTCCTTCAGGTGTTGCTAGCCTATCCTCTCTCCTAGGTAGCCAAACCCTCTTTTCTGGCTATTTAGGGTCTCTGTCTCTGGGGAAACTTTAGATAACGAATGCAAGAGCTCAGCCGAGTTCCTCTGCATCTCACTCTTCACCTTCTGATAAGGAATCGACTGCTGAACGCGCTGGAAGCCTGCAAAACTGCAACAAAGTAGCTAAGACGACTACTGCAACTCTGTAACGCTGATCCTGCCGCCTTCTCGACTGTTTTCCTGTTTGTGCATGCTGTGGGGGTAGTCTGCCTCCTCTCTGCACCAGAAGCTCCGAAGAAATCTCCCGTGGGTCGACGGAATCTTCCCCCTGCAACCGCAGGCACCAAAAAGCTGCATTACCGGTCCCTTGGGTCTCCTCTCAGCACGACGAGCGAGGTCCCTCGAATCCAGCAACTCTGTCCAAGTGGCCCCCACAGTCCAGTGACTCTTCAGTCCAAGTTTGGTGGAGGTAAGTCCTTGCCTCACCTCGCTAGACTGCATTGCTGGGAACCGCGACTTTTGCAGCTACTCCGGCCTCCGTGCACTTCCGGCGGAAATCCTTTGTGCACTGTCCAGCCTGGGTCCACGGCACTCGAACCTGCATTGCACGACCTCCTAAGTTGTTCTCCGGCGACGTGGGACTTCTTTGTGCGACTTCGGGTGAGCACCGTTTCACGCATCCTCATAGTGCCTGTTTTTGGCACTGCTACGGGTGCTACCTGCTGCTGAGAAGGCTCCTTGTCTTGCACTACGTCCCCTCTCTTTCCTGGTCCAATTTGCGACCTCCTGGTCCCTCCAGGGCCACAGCAGCGTCCAAAAACGCTAACCGCACGATTTGCAACTACCAAGGCTTGTTGGCGTTCTTTCGGCGGGAAAACACTTTTGCACGACTCTCCACGGCGAGGGGGATCCGTCCACCAAAGGGAAAGTCTCTAGCCCTTTTCGTTCCTGCAGAAACCGCAGCTTCTTCTGTCCAGTAGAAGCTTCTTTGCACCCGCAGCTGGCATTTCCTGGGCATCTGCCCATCTCCAACTTGCTTGTGACTTTTGGACTTGGTCCCCTTGTTCCACAGGTACCCTAGATTGGAAATCCACAGTTGTTGCATTGTTGGTTTGTGTCTTTCCTGCATTATTCCTCTAACACGACTTCTTTGTCCTTAGGGGAACTTTAGTGCACTTTGCACTCACTTTTCAGGGTCTTGGGGAGGGTTATTTTTCTAACTCTCACTATTTTCTAATAGTCCCAGCGACCCTCTACAAGGTCACATAGGTTTGGGGTCCATTCGTGGTTCGCATTCCACTTTTGGAGTATATGGTTTGTGTTGCCCCTATCCCTATGTTTCCCCATTGCATCCTATTGTAACTATACATTGTTTGCACTGTTTTCTAAGACTATACTGCATATTTTTGCTATTGTGTATATATGTCTTGTGTATATTTCCTATCCTCTCACTGAGGGTACACTCTAAGATACTTTGGCATATTGTCATAAAAATAAAGTACCTTTATTTTTAGTATAACTGTGTATTGTGTTTTCTTATGATATTGTGCATATGACACTAGGTGGTACTGTAGTAGCTTCACACGTCTCCTAGTTCAGCCTAAGCTGCTCTGCTAAGCTACCATTATCTATCAGCCTAAGCTGCTAGACACCCTATACTCTAATAAGGGATAACTGGGCCTGGTGCAAGGTGCAAGTACCCCTTGGTACTCACTACAAGCCAGTCCAGCCTCCTACATTGGTTGTGCAGCGGTGGGATAAGTGCTTTGAGACTGCTTACCACTCTTGTCATTGTACTTTTCATAAGAGAAAAATATACAAAACAAGTTCAGTGTATATACACATTGCCAAAAAGTTTTGCATTTCCTCTTTTCACTCTTTTCTAAGTGCTGAAAAGTACTTATAACTTTCTAAAAAGTTCTAAAAAGTGTAAAAAGTTTTTTTTCTCTGTCTTTCTAAAAGCTCTGACAAACTTTTTTCTCTTTTTCTATCACTTTAACTCTCTCTAAAAATGTCTGGCACAGGCCAAAATGTTGATCTGTCCAAACTTGCATATGACCACCTCAGCTGGAAAGGAGCAAGGAGTCTCTGTGTAGAGAGAGGTTTGAGTGTAGGGAAGAATCCTTCCTTGGAACTGTTACTTAACATGCTTAGAGAACAGGATAAGGCTAGAAGTGCCCCATCTGTAGAAAAAGTAGCTAATGGTTCCCAATCTGATCCAGGGACTCCCCCAGGAAAAGATTCAGGAAAGAAACTTCCTAGCCTTCCCATTACTAGACAGTCTAGCATGGTTGGTACTGAGGTGGAGTCTCATCATCCAGATGATGTGCTCTCACATTACACTGTCAGCCAAGCTGTTAGGGTGCCCTCTGTAAGGGACAGGTCTCCTTCTGTTCATTCCCATCATACCTCTGTATCTAGAAATGTCCCTCCCACCCACCCTGATGACAGATTGTTAGAAAGGGAGCTCAATAGATTGAGAGTGGAACAAACCAGACTGAAGCTTAAAAAGCAACAGCTGGATTTGGATAGACAGTCTTTAGAATTAGAGAAGGAAAGACAGAAGTTGGGTTTAGAAACCCATGGTGGCAGCAGCAGTATTCCCCATAGTCATCCTGCAAAAGAGCATGATTCCAGGAATCTGCACAAGATAGTTCCCCCTTATAAGGAGGGGGATGACATTAACAAGTGGTTTGCTGCACTTGAGAGGGCCTGTGTTGTACAGGATGTCCCTCAAAGGCAGTGGGCTGCTATCCTATGGCTATCATTTAGTGGAAAAGGTAGGGATAGACTCCTTACTGTGAAAGAAAGTGATGCCAATAATTTTACAGTTCTTAAGAATGCACTCCTGGATGGTTATGGCTTAACCACTGAACAATACAGGATAAAGTTCAAAGAGACTAAAAAGGAGTCTTCACAAGACTGGGTTGATTTCATTGACCATTCAGTGAAGGCCTTGGAGGGGTGGTTACATGGCAGTAAAGTTACTGATTATGAAAGCCTGTATAACACAATCCTGAGAGAGCATATACTTAATAATTGTGTGTCTGATTTGTTGCACCAGTACCTGGTAGACTCTGATCTGACCTCTCCCCAAGAATTGGGAAAGAAGGCAGACAAATGGGTCAGAACAAGGGTGAACAGAAAAGTTCATACAGGGGGTGACAAAGATGGCAATAAGAAGAAAGATGGTGGAAAATCTCAAGATAAGCATGGGGATAAGGGTAGAACCAAAGATCCCACTTCAAATCTTAAACACTCTTCAGAGGGTGGGGATAAAACTAATTCTTCCTCTTCTTCTCAACCTGCACACATTAAAAAGCCTTCGTGCTTTGTGTGTAAAAACAGAGGCCATAGGCCAGGGGATAAGTCCTGTCCAGGTAAACCCCCTGAGCCTACCACCACTAATACATCAAGCTCTAGTGCCCCTAGCAGTAGTGGTAGTAGTGGTGGGACTGCTGGCAACAGTCAAGTTAAGGGTGTAGTTGGGTTCACTTTTGGGTCCATAGTAGAAACTGGGGTAGTCAGTCCCAAGACAGTTTCTGTCACACCTAGTGGCATTGGCCTTGCCACACTGGCTGCTTGTCCCCTTACAATGGATAAGTACAAGCAGACAGTTTCAATAAACAGTGTTGAGGCCTTGGCCTACAGGGACACAGGTGCCAGTATCACTTTGGTGACTGAAAACCTAGTGCACCCTGATCAACACATCATTGGACAACAGTATAAGATTATTGATGTCCATAACTCCACTAAGTTTCTTCCCTTAGCTATAATTCAGTTTAGTTGGGGTAGAGTTACTGGCCCTAAGCAGGTGGTGGTATCACCTAGCTTACCTGTAGACTGTCTCTTAGGTAATGACCTAGAGGCCTCAGGTTGGGCTGATGTAGAGTTTTATGCCCATGCAGCCATGCTGGGCATCCCTGAGGAATTGTTCCCTCTCATTTCTAGTGAAATGAAAAAGCAAAGGAGAGAAGGCCTGAAAACTCAGGATCCCTCTCCATCAACAGGTAGAAAGGGTATCACAATATCCCCTAACCACCCTACCATTCAGGATACCATTCCTGTGGTGGGAGAAACCTCTCCTGGGGTGGCACCTGTTCCAAGGGAATCATCAGCTGGCAAAGCTGGACTCCCTGAGGTAGAAGTACCTCTCTGTGGGATAACTAACATTGGTGACAAAAAGAGCACCATTTTAGTTAACATGGAGCATCCCTCCAACCCTCCCAGAGAAACTTTAGTGCAGAAACCCTGCACTGCCTCACAACACTTAGGACAGCATCCCTGCCCTAGTGTGGAGCTCATAGGACAGCATCCCTGCCCTGCTCCAACTCAAGAGAAACAGCATCCCTGTTCTCTCTTCCAGCCATATGGACAAAGTTTTTGCCCAGTTATGGCTTTTCTGAGACAGCATCCCTGTCTGGCATTTCCATCACTACAAATAGGTTCAGTGGACAATTCCCACTGCTCTAAACTAAAACTTACTGATAGAAACTCTGAAAATACATCTTCACATTGTTGCTTAGCTAAAAAACTTCAAACAGGGTGGTTTACATTCCCACAGGGAAGTAACCATAGAGTGGATGATAAAGGGAGTAACCAGTCTATTGCAGAGCTACTCTCTACTTATCACCACTTAGACAATAAAGTCTCAACTGGCCAAGGTTAGCCTTATTGTCCTTCGTTTGGGAGGGGGGGGGTTGTGTGAGAAAGTAGCCTCTTTCTAGCCTTGTTACCCCCACTTTTGGCCTGTTTGTGAGTGTATGTCAGGGTGTTTTCACTGTCTCACTGGGATCCTGCTAGCCAGGGCCCAGTGCTCATAGTGAAAACCCTATGTTTTCAGTATGTTTGTTATGTGTCACTGGGACCCTTCTAGTCAGGACCCCAGTGCTCATAAGTTTGTGGCCTATATGTATGTGTTCCCTGTGTGGTGCCTAACTGTCTCACTGAGGCTCTGCTAACCAGAACCTCAGTGGTTATGCTCTCTCATTTATTTCAAATTGTCACTAACAGGCTAGTGACCAATTTTACCAATTTAAATTGGCTTACTGGAACACCCTTATAATTCCCTAGTATATGGTACTGAGGTACCCAGGGTATTGGGGTTCCAGGAGATCCCTATGGGCTGCAGCATTTCTTTTGCCACCCATAGGGAGCTCTGACAATTCTTACACAGGCCTGCCACTGCAGCCTGAGTGAAATAACGTCCACGTTATTTCACAGCCATTTTACACTGCACTTAAGTAACTTATAAGTCACCTATATGTCTAACCTTTACCTGGTAAAGGTTAGGTGCAAAGTTACTTAGTGTGAGGGCACCCTGGCACTAGCCAAGGTGCCCCCACATTGTTCAGAGCCAATTCCCTGAACTTTGTGAGTGCGGGGACACCATTACACGCGTGCACTACATATAGGTCACTACCTATATGTAGCTTCACAATGGTAACTCCGAATATGGCCATGTAACATGTCTATGATCATGGAATTGCCCCCTCTATGCCATCCTGGCATTGTTGGCACAATTCCATGATCCCAGTGGTCTGTAGCACAGACCCTGGTACTGCCAAACTGCCCTTCCTGGGGTTTCACTGCAGCTGCTGCTGCTGCCAGCCCCTCAGACAGGCAGCTGCCCTCCTGGGGTCCAGCCAGGCCTGCCCAGGATGGCAGAACAAAGGACTTCCTCTGAGAGAGGGTGTGACACCCTCTCCCTTTGGAAAATGGTGTGAAGGCAGGGGAGGAGAAGCCTCCCAAAGCCTCTGGAAATGCTTTGTTGGGCACAGATGTGCCCAATTCTGCATAAGCCAGTCTACACCGGTTCAGGGACCCCTTAGCCCTGCTCTGGCGCGAAACTGGACAAAGGAAAGGGGAGTGACCACTCACCTGACCTGTACCTCCCCTGGGAGGTGCCCAGAGCTCCTCCAGTGTGCTCCAGACCTCTGCCATCTTGGAAACAGAGGTGCTGCTGGCACACTGGACTGCTCTGAGTGGCCAGTGCCACCAGGTGACGTCAGAGACTCCTTGTGATAGGCTCCTTCAGGTGTTGCTAGCCTATCCTCTCTCCTAGGTAGCCAAACCCTCTTTTCTGGCTATTTAGGGTCTCTGTCTCTGGGGAAACTTTAGATAACGAATGCAAGAGCTCAGCCGAGTTCCTCTGCATCTCGCTCTTCACCTTCTGATAAGGAATCGACTGCTGACCGCGCTGGAAGCCTGCAAAACTGCAACAAAGTAGCTAAGTCGACTACTGCAACTCTGTAACGCTGATCCTGCCGCCTTCTCGACTGTTTTCCTGTTTGTGCATGCTGTGGGGGTAGTCTGCCTCCTCTCTGCACCAGAAGCTCCGAAGAAATCTCCTGTGGGTCGACGGAATCTTCCCCCTGCAACCGCAGGCACCAAAAAGCTGCATTACCGGTCCCTTGGGTCTCCTCTCAGCACGACGAGCGAGGTCCCTCGAATCCAGCAACTCTGTCCAAGTGGCCCCCACAGTCCAGTGACTCTTCAGTCCAAGTTTGGTGGAGGTAAGTCCTTGCCTCACCTCGCTAGACTGCATTGCTGGGAACCGCGACTTTTGCAGCTACTCCGGCCTCCGTGCACTTCTGGCGGAAATCCTTTGTGCACAGTCCAGCCTGGGTCCACGGCACTCTAACCTGCATTGCACGACCTCCTAAGTTGTTCTCCGGCGACGTGGGACTTCTTTGTGCGACTTCGGGTGAGCACTGTTTCATGCATCCTCGTAGTGCCTGTTTCTGGCACTTCTCCGGGAGCTACCTGCTGCTGAGAGGGCTCCTTGTCTTGCTCGACGTCCCCTCTCTATCCTGGTCCATTTTGCGACCTCCTGGTCCCTCCAGGGCCACAGCAGCATCCAAAAACGCTAACCGCACGATTTGCAGCTAGCAAGGCTTGTTGGCGTTCTTTCGGCGGGAAAACACTTCTGCACAACTCTCCACGGCGAGATAGATCCGTCCACCAAAGGGGAAGTCTCTAGCCCTTTTCGTTCTTGCAGAAACCGCAGCTTCTTCTTTCCAGTAGAAGCTTCTTTGCACCCGCAGCTGGCATTTCCTGGGCATCTGCCCATCTCCGACTTGCTTGTGACTTTTGGACTTGGTCCCCTTGTTCCACAGGTACCCTAGATTGGAAATCCACAGTTGTTGCATTGTTGGTTTGTGTCTTTCCTGCATTATTCCTCTAACACGACTTCTTTGTCCTTAGGGGAACTTTAGTGCACTTTGCACTCACTTTTCAGGGTCTTGGGGAGGGTTATTTTTCTAACTCTCACTATTTTCTAATAGTCCCAGCGACCCTCTACAAGGTCACGTAGGTTTGGGGTCCATTTGTGGTTCGCATTCCACTTTGGAGTATATGGTTTGTGTTGCCCCTATCCCTATGTTTCCCCATTGCATCCTATTGTAACTATACATTGTTTGCACTGTTTTCTAAGACTATACTGCATATTTTTGCTATTGTGTATATATATCTTGTGTATATTTCCTATCCTCTCACTGAGGGTACACTCTAAGATACTTTGGCATATTGTCATAAAAATAAAGTACCTTTATTTTTAGTATAACTGTGTATTGTGTTTTCTTATGATATTGTGCATATGACACTAGGTGGTACTGTAGTAGCTTCACACGTCTCCTAGTTCAGCCTAAGCTGCTCTGCTAAGCTACCATTATCTATCAGCCTAAGCTGCTAGACACCCTATACACTAATAAGGGATAACTGGGCCTGGTGCAAGGTGCAAGTACCCCTTGGTACTCACTACAAGCCAGTCCAGCCTCCTACAATATGTACCTATGTGTGCTCATGTGTATCTAAGTGCACTTACCCCCTGTGCCTGGATCCATGCCAGTGTTGACATCTATGAACCAGTGTATCACAGTCCTGCACTGTCTACTGGAGTCTTCTTGTTCCAGCGTCCTAGCTGGAAACTCATCTCTGCCTATCTATATTTGTCTCCCCAGCCAGAATCCTTGTCAGTGTTCACATCACTGTGACATGGTGTCTCTCAGTCACTGTGTCCTGGTGTCTCTCAGTCTGTGTGTCTCCCTGTGCCAGAATCCTTGTCAATGCTCACATCACTGTGCGATGGTGTCTCTCAGTCACTGTGTCCAGGAGTCTCTCAGTCTGTGTGTCTCCCTGTGCCAGAATCCTTGTCAGTGTTCACATCACTGTGCCATGGTGTCTCTCAGTCACTGTGTCCAGGAGTCTCTCAGTCTGTGTGTCTCCCTGTGCCAGAATCCTTGTCAGTGTTCACATCACTGTGTCATGGTGTCTCTCAGTCACTGTGTCCTGGTGTCTCTCAGTCTGTGTGTCTCCCTGTGCCAGAATCCTTGTCAATGTTCACATCACTGTGCCATGGTGTCTCTCAGTCTGCGTGTCTCCCTGTGCCAGAATCCTTGTCAGTGTTCACATCACTGTGTCCAGGTGTCTCTCAGTCTGTGCGTCTCCCTGTGCCAGAATCCTTGTCAGTGTTCACATCACTGTGTCCAGGTGTCTCTCAGTCTGTGTGTCTCCCTGTGCCAGGATTCTTGTCAATGTTCACATCACTGTGCCATGGTGTCTCTCAGTCACTGTGTCCTGGTGTCTCTCAGTCTGTGTGTCTCCCTTTGCCAGAATCCTTGCCAATGTTCACATCACTGTGCCATGGTGTCTCTCAGTCACTGTGTCCTGGTATCTCTCAGTCTGTGTGTCTCCCTGTGCCAGAATCCTTGTCAGTGTTCTCATCACTGTGTCCAGGTGTCTCAGTTTGTGTGTCTCCCTATGCCAGAATCAATGTCAATGTTCACACCACTGTGCCCAGGTGTCTCTCAGTCTGCGTGTCTCCCTGTGCCAGAATCCTTATCAGTGCTCACATCACTATGTCCAGGTGTCTCTCAGTCTGTGTGTCTCCCTGTGCCACAATCCTTGCCAGTGTTCACACCACTGTGCCCAGGTGACTCTAAGTCTGTGTGTCTCCCTGTGCCAGAACCCTTGTCAATGTTCAGATCACTGTGCCCAGGTGTCTCTCAGTCTGTGTGTCTTCCTGTGCCAGAATCCTTGTCAATTTTCACATCACTGTGCCCAGGTGTCTCTCAGTCTGTCTGTCTCGCTGTGCCAGAATCCTTGCCAATGTTCACATCACTGTGTCCTGGTGTCTCTCAGTCCGTTTGCCTCCCAGTGTCAGTATACATGGCAGTGTTCTCATCACTGTGTTCAGGTGTCCCTCAGTCTGTGTATCCCCCTGTGTCAGTATTGCCTGTGTCAGTATTATTGTCAATGTTCACATCACTGTATTCTGGTGTCTCCTGGTCTGTGCGTCTCCCTGTGTCAGTATCCTTGTCAGCATTCACATCACTGTGTACTGGTGTCTCTCGGTCACTGTGTCCTGGTGTCTCTCATTCTGTGTATCTCCCTGTGTCAGTATCCGTGTCAGTGTTGACAATACTGTGTCCTGGTATCTCTCAGTCACTGTGTCCTGGTGTCTCTCAGTCACTGTGTCCTGGTGTCTCTTAGTCACTGTGTCCTGGTGTCTCTCAGTCACTGTGTCCTGGTGTCTCTCAGTCACTGTGTCCTGGTGTCGTCTCTCAGTCACTGTGTCCTGGTGTCTCTCAGTCACTGTGTTCTGGTGTCTCTCAGTCACTGTGTCCTGGTGTCTCTTAGTCACTGTGTCCTGGTGTCTCTTAGTCACTGTGTCCTGGTGTCTCTCAGTCACTGTGTCCTGGTGTCTCTCAGTCATAGGTCCTGGTGTCTCTCCATCTTTGTGTATCCCTGTGCCAGTATCTATGCCAGTTTTCACATCCCTCTATTCTGGTGTCTCTCAGTCACTGCGTTCTGGTGTCTCTCAGTCACTGTGTCCTGGTGTCTCTCAGTCACTGTGTCCTGGTGTCTCTCAGTCACTGCGTCCTGGTGTCTCTCAGTCACTGTGTCCTGGTGTCTCTCAGTCACTGTGTTCTGGTGTCTCTCAGTCACTGTGTTCTGGTGTCTCTCAGTCACTGTGTCCTGGTGTCTCTCAGTCACTGTGTTCTGGTGTCTCTCAGTCACTGTGTTCTGGTGTCACTCAGTCACTGTGTCCTGGTGTCGTCTCTTAGTCACTGTGTCCTGGTGTCTCTTAGTCACTGTGTCCTGGTGTCTCTTAGTCACTGTGTCCTGGTGTCTCTCAGTCATAGGTCCTGGTGTCTCTCCATCTTTGTGTATCCCTGTGCCAGTATCTATGCCAGTTTTCACATCCCTCTATTCTGGTGTCTCTCAGTCACTGCGTTCTGGTGTCTCTCAGTCACTGTGTTCTGGTGTCTCTCAGTCACTGTGTCCTGGTGTCTCTCAGTCACTGCGTTCTGGTGTCTCTCAGTCACTGTGTTCTGGTGTCTCTCAGTCACTGTGTCCTGGTGTCTCTCAGTCACTGTGTTCTGGTGTCTCTCAGTCACTGTGTCCTGGTGTCTCTCAGTCACTGTGTCCTGGTGTCTCTCAGTCACTGCGTTCTGGTGTCTCTCAGTCACTGTGTCCTGGTGTCGTCTCTTAGTCACTGTGTCCTGGTGTCGTCTCTCAGTCACTGTGTCCTGGTGTCTCTCAGTCACTGTGTTCTGGTGTCTCTCAGTCACTGTGTCCTGGTGTCTCTTAGTCACTGTGTCCTGGTGTCTCTTAGTCACTGTGTCCTGGTGTCTCTCAGTCACTGTGTCCTGGTGTCTCTCAGTCATAGGTCCTGGTGTCTCTCCATCTTTGTGTATCCCTGTGCCAGTATCTATGCCAGTTTTCACATCCCTCTATTCTGGTGTCTCTCAGTCACTGCGTTCTGGTGTCTCTCAGTCACTGTGTCCTGGTGTCTCTCAGTCACTGTGTCCTGGTGTCTCTCAGTCACTGCGTCCTGGTGTCTCTCAGTCACTGTGTCCTGGTGTCTCTCAGTCACTGTGTTCTGGTGTCTCTCAGTCACTGTGTTCTGGTGTCTCTCAGTCACTGTGTCCTGGTGTCTCTCAGTCACTGTGTTCTGGTGTCTCTCAGTCACTGTGTTCTGGTGTCTCTCAGTCACTGTGTCCTGGTGTCGTCTCTTAGTCACTGTGTCCTGGTGTCTCTTAGTCACTGAGTCCTGGTGTCTCTTAGTCACTGTGTCCTGGTGTCTCTCAGTCATAGGTCCTGGTGTCTCTCCATCTTTGTGTATCCCTGTGCCAGTATCTATGCCAGTTTTCACATCCCTCTATTCTGGTGTCGCTCAGTCACTGCGTTCTGGTGTCTCTCAGTCACTGTGTTCTGGTGTCTCTCAGTCACTGTGTCCTGGTGTCTCTCAGTCACTGCGTTCTGGTGTCTCTCAGTCACTGTGTTCTGGTGTCTCTCAGTCACTGTGTCCTGGTGTCTCTCAGTCACTGTGTTCTGGTGTCTCTCAGTCACTGTGTCCTGGTGTCTCTCAGTCACTGTGTCCTGGTGTCTCTCAGTCACTGCGTTCTGGTGTCTCTCAGTCACTGTGTCCTGGTGTCGTCTCTTAGTCACTGTGTCCTGGTGTCTCTTAGTCACTGTGTCCTGGTGTCTCTTAGTCACTGTGTCCTGGTGTCTCTCAGTCATAGGTCCTGGTGTCTCTCCATCTTTGTGTATCCCTGTGCCAGTATCTATGCCAGTTTTCACATCCCTCTATTCTGGTGTCTCTCAGTCACTGCGTTCTGGTGTCTCTCAGTCACTGTGTTCTGGTGTCTCTCAGTCACTGTGTCCTGGTGTCTCTCAGTCACTGCGTTCTGGTGTCTCTCAGTCACTGTGTTCTGGTGTCTCTCAGTCACTGTGTCCTGGTGTCTCTCAGTCACTGTGTTCTGGTGTCTCTCAGTCACTGTGTCCTGGTGTCTCTCAGTCACTGTGTCCTGGTGTCTCTCAGTCACTGCGTTCTGGTGTCTCTCAGTCACTGTGTCCTGGTGTTGTCTCTTAGTCACTGTGTCCTGGTGTCTCTTAGTCACTGTGTCCTGGTGTCTCTCAGTCATAGGTCCTGGTGTCTCTCCATCTTTGTGTATCCCTGTGCCAGTATCTATGCCAGTTTTCACATCCCTCTATTCTGGTGTCTCTCAGTCACTGCGTTCTGGTGTCTCTCAGTCACTGTGTTCTGGTGTCTCTCAGTCACTGTGTCCTGGTGTCTCTCAGTCACTGCGTTCTGGTGTCTCTCAGTCACTGTGTTCTGGTGTCTCTCAGTCACTGTGTCCTGGTGTCTCTCAGTCACTGTGTTCTGGTGTCTCTCAGTCACTGTGTCCTGGTGTCGTCTCTCAGTCACTGTGTCCTGGTGTCTCTCAGTCACTGTGTCCTGGTGTCGTCTCTCAGTCACTGTGTCCTGGTGTCTCTCAGTCACTGTGTTCTGGTGTCTCTCAGTCACTGTGTCCTGGTGTCTCTCAGTCACTGCGTCCTGGTGTCTCTCAGTCATAGGTCCTGGTGTCTCTCCATCTTTGTGTATCCCTGTGCCAGTATCTATGCCAGTTTTCACATCCCTCTATCCTGGTGTCTCTCAGTCACTGTGTCCTGGTGTCTCTCAGTCACTGTGTCCTGGTGTCTCTCAGTCACTGTGTTCTGGTGTCTCTCAGTCACTGTGTCCTGGTGTCTCTCAGTGACTGTGTCCTGGTGTCTCTCAGTCATAGGTCCTGGTGTCTCTCCATCTTTGTGTATCCCTGTGCCAGTATCTATGCCAGTTTTCACATCCCTCTATCCTGGTGTCTCTCAGTCACTGTGTCCTGGTGTCTCTCAGTCATAGGTCCTGGTGTCTCTCAGTCATAGGTCCTGGTGTCTCTCCATCTTTGTGTATCCCTGTGCCAGTATCTATGCCAGTTTTCACATCCCTCTATCCTGGTGTCTCTCAGTCACTGTGTCCTGGTGTCTCTCAGTCACTGTGTCCTGGTGTCTCTCAGTCACTGTGTCCTGGTGTCTCTTAGTCACTGTGTCCTGGTGTCTCTCAGTCACTGTGTCCTGGTGTCTCTCAGTCATAGGTCCTGGTGTCTCTCCATCTTTGTGTATCCCTGTGCCAGTATCTATGCCAGTTTTCACATCCCTCTATCCTGGTGTCTCTCAGTCACTGTGTCCTGGTGTCTCTCAGTCACTGTGTCCTGGTGTCTCTCAGTCACTGTGTCCTGGTGTCTCTTAGTCACTGTGTCCTGGTGTCTCTCAGTCACTGTGTCCTGGTGTCTCTCAGTCATAGGTCCTGGTGTCTCTCCATCTTTGTGTATCCCTGTGCCAGTATCTATGCCAGTTTTCACATCCCTCTATTCTGGTGTCTCTCAGTCACTGCGTTCTGGTGTCTCTCAGTCACTGTGTTCTGGTGTCTCTCAGTCACTGTGTCCTGGTGTCTCTCAGTCACTGCGTTCTGGTGTCTCTGAGTCACTGTGTTCTGGTGTCTCTTAGTCACTGTGTCCTGGTGTCTCTTAGTCACTGTGTCCTGGTGTCTCTCAGTCATAGGTCCTGGTGTCTCTCCATCTTTGTGTATCCCTGTGCCAGTATCTATGCCAGTTTTCACATCCCTATATTCTGCTGTCTCTCAGTCACTGCGTTCTGGTGTCTCTCAGTCACTGTGTTCTGGTGTCTCTCAGTCACTGTGTTCTGGTGTCTCTCAGTCACTGTTTCCTGGTGTCTCTCAGTCACTGCGTTCTGGTGTCTCTCAGTCACTGTGTTCTGGTGTCTCTCAGTCACTGTGTTCTGGTGTCTCTCAGTCACTGTGTCCTGGTGTCTCTCAGTCACTGTGTCCTGGTGTCTCTCAGTCACTGCGTTCTGGTGTCTCTCAGTCACTGTGTCCTGGTGTCGTCTCTCAGTCACTGTGTCCTGGTGTCGTCTCTCAGTCACTGTGTCCTGGTGTCTCTCAGTCACTGCGTTCTGGTGTCTCTTAGTCACTGTGTCCTGGTGTCTCTCAGTCACTGCGTCCTGGTGTCTCTCGGTCATAGGTCCTGGTGTCTCTCCATCTTTGTGTATCCCTGTGCCAGTATCTATGCCAGTTTTCACATCCCTCTATCCTGGTGTCTCTCAGTCACTGTGTCCTGGTGTCTCTCAGTCACTGTGTCCTGGTGTCGTCTCTCAGTCACTGTGTCCTGGTGTCTCTCAGTCACTGTGTCCTGGTGTCGTCTCTCAGTCACTGTGTCCTGGTATCTCTCAGTCACTGTGTTCTGGTGTCTCTCAGTCACTGTGTCCTGGTGTCTCTCAGTCATAGGTCCTGGTGTCTCTCCATCTTTGTGTATCCCTGTGCCAGTATCTATGCCAGTTTTCACATCCCTCTATCCTGGTGTCTCTCAGTCACTGTGTCCTGGTGTCTCTCAGTCACTGCGTTCTGGTGTCTCTCAGTCACTGTGTCCTGGTGTCGTCTCTCAGTCACTGTGTCCTGGTGTCTCTCAGTCACTGTGTCCTGGTGTCGTCTCTCAGTCACTGTGTCCTGGTGTCTCTCAGTCACTGTGTTCTGGTGTCTCTCAGTCACTGTGTCCTGGTGTCTCTCAGTGACTGTGTCCTGGTGTCTCTCAGTCATAGGTCCTGGTGTCTCTCCATCTTTGTGTATCCCTGTGCCAGTATCTATGCCAGTTTTCACATCCCTCTATCCTGGTGTCTCTCAGTCACTGTGTCCTGGTGTCTCTCAGTCACTGTGTCCTGGTGTCTCTCAGTCACTGTGTCCTGGTGTCTCTTTGTCACTGTGTCCTGGTGTCTCTCAGTCACTGTGTCCTGGTGTCTCTCAGTCATAGGTCCTGGTGTCTCTCCATCTTTGTGTATCCCTGTGCCAGTATCTATGCCAGTTTTCACATCCCTCTATCCTGGTGTCTCTCAGTCACTGTGTCCTGGTGTCTCTCAGTCACTGCGTTCTGGTGTCTCTCAGTCACTGTGTCCTGGTGTCGTCTCTCAGTAACTGTGTCCTGGTGTCTCTCAGTCACTGTGTCCTGGTGTCGTCTCTCAGTCACTGTGTCCTGGTGTCTCTCAGTCACTGTGTTCTGGTGTCTCTCAGTCACTGTGTCCTGGTGTCTCTCAGTGACTGTGTCCTGGTGTCTCTCAGTCATAGGTCCTGGTGTCTCTCCATCTTTGTGTATCCCTGTGCCAGTATCTATGCCAGTTTTCACATCCCTCTATCCTGGTGTCTCTCAGTCACTGTGTCCTGGTGTCTCTCAGTCACTGTGTCCTGGTGTCTCTCAGTCACTGTGTCCTGGTGTCTCTTAGTCACTGTGTCCTGGTGTCTCTCAGTCACTGTGTCCTGGTGTCTCTCAGTCATAGGTCCTGGTGTCTCTCCATCTTTGTGTATCCCTGTGCCAGTATCTATGCCAGTTTTCACATCCCTCTATCCTGGTGTCTCTCAGTCACTGTGTCCTGGTGTCTCTCAGTCACTGTGTCCTGGTGTCTCTCAGTCACTGTGTCCTGGTGTCTCTTAGTCACTGTGTCCTGGTGTCTCTCAGTGACTGTGTCCTGGTGTCTCTCAGTCATAGGTCCTGGTGTCTCTCCATCTTTGTGTATCCCTGTGCCAGTATCTATGCCAGTTTTCACATCCCTCTATTCTGGTGTCTCTCAGTCACTGTGTCCTGGTGTCTCTCAGTCACTGTGTCCTGGTGTCTCTCAGTCACTGCGTCCTGGTGTCTCTCAGCCCTGGTACCTCCCAGTGTCCGTACCCATGGCAGTGTTCGCATAAAGGAGATTCTCTTTTTGGGGGGGTTGGAACCCCTGCCAATAGCCTTCCAGCATTATCCAGTTTTCCAGGTGCTCAAGGTAGGTATTCTATGTAATCAATGAACATCAGCCTCTCCAAGAAGTGGAATCATTTCTCCCTTTCCTGAAGATCAAGGCAGCCTAATCATCCATTTTCTGATTCTTTTAAAACCTGTTCCTTACTCCTAATGTCAAGGAGTATTGTGGCCCTCATGGATATACGTTGTTCACAGATTATAGCTTTAAAGTTATCCCATTTGACAAGCACTGATGCTGTTGTATCTTGGCTCTCAGCAAAGCACTGCTGGATCTCTTTCCCAATTGTGTACTTGGAGGCATCTGGTCAGGATACTACCTCTATTCCAGACCCATCTTATCGTCATCCAAAGTTGGTTTGGTCAGAATGAGTCCTAGCTACATCTTCAGTACATTCGACATGTGTGTGTAAGTGCAGGCAGCAGACAAATGTATCCTGGTTGACATGAAAGCTGTGCATATTGGAATTAATATTTTCTTGCAGTGGGATGTGTCCTGCAACATCTTTCAGAGGCCAGTGGGCCCCTGTACCTGTGGGGCTCTGGTGGGTCCATGTCTGTATAAGGTGTGTGTGAAATATCTTGTATTACATCAGCTGCACTGATAGTCTCTCCCCCATCAGCTGAGGATAATGCAATACTTTGTCTCTTTCTTTTGAGTACTTGTTCACAAACATGTCTCCTCAGGAAATACACATTTACTAGGGCGTCTTTCCCTTAATGTTTTCCCCAACTACCAAATATCACTCCTCTGTACCTGTTATCTCTACTGTGGGTTGGAAAGAAACTCCTAGTGTAGCTACAATTAGTGTGTGTGGGAGAAGTGACCAAACCTTCATTTTTTGGAGTGTTACCCCTTCCACTTTGGTTAAATGTGTTTTCTAATGTTTCTTGTAGTTTGTGTCACTTTGCCCTACCTGCACTAGACAAAGACATACTGACCCCTCCTTCTCCAGTAAAGTCAGCTCTATCTCCATTGTTGTGTGTCTCTCATTATTTGTCACACTAATTACACAGAAAAAACAGAACAGAACCCCTACTGTACCCAGGCTCAACAGTAGGGAAAAAGCCCCCATCCAAACCATCATCTTTTACTACAGTTCCATTCTGCTGCCAAAGCCCACTTCTGGCACCTGGTCATGTGCTGTGAGTAAAGGGGGAGGTGGCTGAACCAAAGCATTTCACACCCTTGGTCACCTTCAGCAGTCATTGTAATATTGCCAGTCTCTTCCACCTAGGGCTCTCCTACTGACCTCAGCTCGGCCAGATGTGGCTGCTGTGATCAATGGTCCACCAGAGTGGTCTTTACTCTCCTTTATATGAGTTTATCTGCTGCTTTGGGAGTTACTTCTTCACAAGGTATGGGTGGGCGGAACACCCAGAATTGGACTCAGCGAAATTCCACTGAGTTACATAAAAACTCTGTGAAATTCTGCGGAGATCTGCCAACACGTGGAAATAGGCATGTTATGCTGCTCACACTGTGATTTCACGCCGGAAACAGATTTCACACCGAAAAGTCAGCGCAAATGGCACCACACAGTGCGCCAGAGGACGCAGCTAAGAAAGTTGATTTTGCTAAACTAAGAGTGGATTTTGCACTTAAGCAACAACTTACTGACTGCGAATGATCATGACGGCCTGAGAGTGCCTACATTAGAAAAATCTTGTCTGATGTCCTCCTTGCGACCATACATCCCACTATGGGATGCCAAATCTTGCTCACCAACATACTGTTCTGGAGCTCCGCACAATACAAAATCCCACCTTGCGGCAATTTGTGAAATTTGGCCGGAACTCTGTATTACAAGAGTATTGCGGATTGACAAAATGTTGCCAGTTCCACCGTTTAAATGAAATGTTTGTCCCACCTCTAGCTTTTAGTGTGTGCTGATTGTTCTGTACCCGTGCTATGGCTGCAGGGTCAGAATGGGAACCTAAAGCAGCCCTTGAAAATATTGTCAGACCAATCCCAGAGGGTGCATAGCGAGTGAGACTGACCATTACAATGAGTAGTAAATGATGACCTTGAGTGCACCAGGATGCAGCAATCTTCATTGGGGCACTTCAATGATTCCCTCACAATCACCCTCAAACAGTCCCTCTCATCTCTCCATAGCCCGTCTCACATGTATTTCATTTGTTTTATAGCACCTCATACCAGCATAGGGTGTTTGAGCACTTTACATGACACACACATACAGAGGCAATGAATCATACGTTATAAATCAGTGTATAGAAAATGTTATATACGGCAAAGGGGACTACAAGGTATAGGATTTACATGTCATCCACACTAGTAGGCATTTTTAAGAGCGCTTGGTCTTGGAAAGCATAAACTCAGGATTAAGAACGTAACAAAGGGGTTAGGGTTAACTATACTAATAACAATTTATTTCTACCCAAACCCTTTTTGGCAAAACAAGGATAATTAAAGACTGGGAAAGAACTTAACTTTTTAACATGTATCATGCATTTCCATGCAGCGCTTTGATGGCAATTCACAGTTCACTGCGCTAGATTATGATAGTAATTTATGAACTGTACAGTAACAAAAGGATCTCCACTGAGCTAAGCACATAAAATACGGTTCTGTAATCTGCATAGTACACATTCTGTGCAGCAGGCAAATTAACCATCTGTGCTTCCTTAGATGAGTGAAAACTGCCACTAGATAAAACTCCTACCTCTCTCCAGCAGGTGCATTAATCACCCAAGTTATCTTGGCACTTTTATTCTTGCCCTTTGAAAACTGTTGAATTTACAAGGAACTCTAAAAGTGCTGCAGATCTACAAAACCGTCCCACAGTAATAGAAGTGCCCCCCTACTCTTTCAGCCCCCTGGGGAAACACCTGATGCGCGGTTCGGCCAGTCCAGCCTGGTCTGGCTGCCTGCTGTGGAATAACTGCTGCCATCAGTCCTAGGATCTTCTCTTAGGTTTGCTGCCGCTGCCCTCTTTCTTTCCAGTTTAGCCTGTGAGAAAGTGGAGCCCCATGCTCTGAGTCTCTTCCCACATCTCTTTCTGGGCAGCTGACTGGTCAGCATGTTGCCCTCATGCGGGTTCAGGTTGTGTTTCTCTGTCCAGTACCACACATCTTGTGATCTGTGAAATAGAGGTTTTCATACAACCATGATTTTAAGCTTAGGAGGGAAGAGCAAAGCACATTTGACTCCCTTGTCTCAAAGGCTCTTCTTTATTTCTCAGTGTGGGAGGATGTCTGAGGCTGGTCTGCAGCAGTGAAGTCTGGAAAAGCCAGGTCTATGCT
Source organism: Pleurodeles waltl (assembly GCF_031143425.1). NCBI lineage: Eukaryota > Metazoa > Chordata > Amphibia > Caudata > Salamandridae > Pleurodeles > Pleurodeles waltl. Next base: position 1,192,215,054 of record NC_090439.1, read on the forward strand.
TTCTTCGATAATGATGCAACCTGTCACACGTGCATGAAGCTGTGATCTACATAGTGTAGCAATGTGTAGTGTAGTGTAGTGTCCACAGCAATTTGCAAGTAGGTGAATAACAGAGAAACATCCTTTCGGGGACTCACAATACCTCATGTAGGGTGGGCAGCAGTGAGTAAGGGGGGCACAGACCTTTACAGGCTCACCATGGCGAGCTGAAGAGCCATGTTTTCAACCCTTTTCTGAAAAGGGTGGGATTAGCTTGAGATCTTATGGACACTGGCAAAGAGTTCCAGAGTTTTCAGGCAAGGAAGAAAACCTTTTGCCTTCGCATTGTGTTTTATTGATCTGGGTACGGCTACCAGTTTCTTGCATGAAGTGGTGGTGTGTATCATTTAAAAATATTTTGTAAGTACTGAGGTCCTGTACCATCTGGCGCTCGATGCGTAATGCAAGGGGCCTTCACCTTTACTCTGTCAAAGATGGGCAGCCAATGTAAATCCCGGATTTTGTTAGTTATAGGGCTAGACTTGGGAACTTTGAGGAGCAGATGGACGACTGCATTTTGTAAGGATTTCAGCTTAGCTTGTGACCTCTTGTTCATGCCCAAGTACAAAGAATTACAATAACCAATCCTCAGTAGTATGAGGACAACCACCACAGATTTTTGCATCTCATAAGGGATAAATGGAAAAGTCTTTTTCAACATTCTAATCAGATGAAGACAAGATGAAGTGATGGAATTGATCTGATCTGAAAAGCCCAACTGATCATCAAATAGCACCCCCACAATTTCTAGCTTGCTAACAGGGGACGAAATAGGACCAAGATTTTCCAGCCACCAAGAAATACTTCAAAAATCAGGGTTGTTTCCAAGAAGTAATACCTCGGTTTTGTCAGAATTCAACTTCAGGCAGATTGGGACATGTCTTGGACAGATATTGAAGTTATTAGCCACCCTGCTAACCTTGTGAGAGCAGGAGTGCATCAGGGGTATATCATTAAGTAGGCTAAAGATACTAGCATTAACAGTAGATGAACAATCTCAATTGCTGTTTTACACAAGCGGGGTGTGGGTTCAGCTCCCACCTGCTGGATGTAGGCACTAGCCGGCTTTGAGTCCAGCACCGCGCTGATGGTGAAACCATCGCAGGTTTAGAGCTTATGGAGGTGCAGGTGGAGCTGACTCTTACTGGCTCGATGCAGGCACTTGCGGGCACCATCTACGGGACCTCAGTGATGGCAAAGGCCATCTCAGTCATGGATCTGATGGAGGTGTGGGATAGGGGGTTGAATGTTGTTGGATGTAGAGGCTGCCTTGTACCCCACACTGAACACCACCATTTGTGATGGCCATCTCAGGCATGGAGCGGATAGAGGCTCATGGAAGCAGATTGAGGCACTAGGAGGTCATCTCTTATCTAATTTATGTAGGCAGTGGCCCACACAGTGCCCTGGCCTATCTGGGCCTGATTCACAAAAGTAAACTTAGACCAAAAGTCAACACTTGAACCAAAAGTCTAACTTTACTACTATTAAAGTTAGATTTTAGGTTTAAACATATACTTTGCTATACGTTTACCTTTGTGAATCAGGCCCCATGTTTGGTGATGACCAACTCATGCATGGAACTGAGAGGCACTATGAAGGGTTAGCTCTTAGGTGCTGGATGTTAGCAATCGCCAGCACTGTGTCCTGGATCCCATTGATGGTGATCACCATCTCAAGCATGTGCAGGGGGGTCATCTTCTTGTATCGCCATTTTAGTGATGCCTCTGGGCGTGTTATTTTAGCAACTAGCCCTGCCACTTGTGTCCTTTAGTCCAGTTACAATTTATTCTGTTTCATCTTTTATTATTTCAGAATAGGGCACATTTGTGGTGTTGTTTTATTTTCTTCATCTAGTTGTTCTTTTGCTTAGGAAAACATTGTTTCACAGCAAGACATTCTTTTCACTTTGTGTTTTCTTCAAGGCTGCAGCGAGATAGGGTTGCCGGCACAAGTGGTACACTTCATCACCAATGTTCCCACAAACACATACATCCTTACATGGGGACCTTTCTCAGAACATCAGCTGTTTTATTGTAAAAACATTTCTCGGTCCCATGCACATTAGAGGAGGATTCCAGCCAGATGACCACAACTGCATGCGGATTGACTTTACTACAACTGCTTGCTGAGACTACTGGTTCCCCAGCCTACATGGGGATGGTGTCTCTATAGACAACAGGCTTCCTTGCTCAGGTATGGGGGATGATGTCTTCCCAGGGGGGAAATCCTGAAGGACAGATTAGGGCTTATCATGCTGTGCTCTAACATAGCTTAGGTAGGAACCTCATATATTACGCATATTGACAGTATGGTGTGACTTTTCCTGTGTTTCACTTTTCTTGTCACTGGTTTGCTTCTAATATGTTTCATCATTCTAAGCATTGCAATTTGTGCCATCCTATCTAAGATGCAGTTGTTTCAATAAATCGTATTGAACCACTTTCTCTCTCTGTTTGTCTTTGCATATGTGAGACTAATTTAACAGAGAGAAAAGGATGAGATCTGATACACTACGATTTCTCTGAGAAGTCATCTTGTCATGTGCTTGGTCGCACAAATCATCCTTGCTCTTGGGCAGAGATGAGGCGCTGTTAGCTGGCTGGAAATGGATGAGGCAGGCAGTTGTCACATGGTGTGGGATTGGACTCAGTTCCCCAATATTCAGGTGATGCTGCAGCCTGAATCCAGCAGCCTCATTATGATAAAGAGAGCCAACGTGACAATCTCTCACCTGATGGATGTAAGAACTGGCCAGCATTGGGTGCTGAACAAAACATATTGTGATAACCATCTAAGGCATGGAGCTGAAAGGAATAAGGGGGATCAGTTCTTACCTGTTAGAAGTAGGCATGGGCCTACACCACGTCGTGGACTCCATGTTTGGTGATGACTATCCAAGGAATGTGGCAGAGAGGCTTGGGGGGGTCAATTCTTACCTGTCAGATGTAGGCACTGCCCACACTGCATCCTGGACTCCGTGTTTGGCGATTACCATCTAAGACATGGAACTGAGAGGCATGGAGGGTCAGCCTTCACTTGTTGGATGTCGACACTGGCCCACACTGCGTCCTGAACTCCATGTTTGGTGGTGACCATTCAAGGCATGGAACTGAGAAGCATGGGGGTAAGCTCTCACCTGTTGGATGTAAGCGCTGGCCCACACCACATCCTGAACTTCATGTTTGGTGATGACCATCTAAGGCATGGTGCTGAGAGGCTCGCAGTAGTTCTTACCTGTTGAATGTAAGTGCTGGCCGGTACTGGGAACTGGACCCCACCAATGGTGATGATCATCTCAGGCATGGAACTGATTGAAGCACAGTTCACAGTGAACTAGAGAGAAGCAACACACAGTAGAGAGTCAGGCTCAAGGATTCCAAGAGTAGAAGCAGTGGGGCTTAACTCAAAATGCAAATAATTGATTAATGCAGATGGGGTACAGCATTAACTGCACCAATGTCAACAGTGCAATAAACCTGACATCACAGGGAGTACTTCAAACAAAGCCTCATTATCACTCAAAGACAAGCATTAGCAATTATAAGTTTGTTTTCATTATCTGGACCTCAACATAATAGGAGGATCAGCTAAGTTAACCGTATTATCATCAGGCAAAACCAGGGACACGCTGAATCTCTGAATCAGTGAGTGCAGTGAGAGAACTCAGCCATTAGACAATGCATTCTGGGGTGACTAAAAAGGTTTATATAGTTCTAAAGTGGGAGCATAAGAATTCCTTTTAATATTCCTAATGGCACCCCAGAATAATCATTCACGTGAGCCAATAAAGGATTTGTATGCCCATGGTAGAACAGTTTTCTAGCTCCTGGGGTACCAAAGTGTAACCAGGTAAAACCTGTGACCAGTATTGTTGTTGTCCTTGGAGCCACAGGGGCCAGATCTTACAGAGAGCTCACTAAACCACAGCAGCCAGATACTCCTCCAAGCTCAATGAACCACAGCAGCCAGACACTACTGTGAGCTCAGTGGACCACAGCGCCCAGATACTACTGCAAGCTCAGCAAATCACAGCAGCCAGATACTACTGCGAGCTCACTAAACCACAGCAGCCAGATACTACTGATAGTTCACTAAACCACAGCAGCCAGATACTACTGCAAGCTCAGCAAACCACGGCAGCCAGATACTACTGCAAGCTCACTAAACCACAGCAGCCAGATACTACTGACAGCTCACTAAACCACAGCAGACAGATACTACTGACAGCTCACTAAACCACAGCAGCCGGATACTACTGCAAGCTCAGCAAACCACAGCAGCCAGATACTACTGCAAGCTCAGCAAACCACAGCAGCCAGATACTACTGCGAGCTCACTAAACCACAGCAGCCAGATACTACTGACAGCTCGCTAAACCACAGCAGCCCGATATTACTGCAAGCTAACTGAACCAGAGCAGCCAGATACTACTGATAGCTGACTAAACCACCGCAGCCAGATACTACTGCAAGCTAACTGAACCAGAGCAGCCTGATACGACTGCAGGCTTGCTGATTCACAGCAGCCATATATCACTGCGAGCTCACTGAACCACAGTAGGCAGATACTACAATGAGCTCAGTGAACTACAGAATCCAGATGCTATTGTGAGCTACCTGAACCACAGTGGCATGATAATGCTGAGAGCTCACCAAACCACAGCAGCTAGATACTACGGAAAGCTCACTGAACCACAGCAGCCAGAAACTACTGTGAGCTATTTGAGGCACAGATGCTAGGCACTACTGCAAGCTCAATGAACCACGGCAGCCAGACACTACTGTGAGCTCACTGAACCACAGCAGCTGGATACTACTGTGAGTTCACTGAACCACAGCATCCACATACTACTCCAAGCCCACGGAACCACAGCAGCCAGATACTACTGCGAGGTCATGAACCACATCAGTCAGATAATACTGCAAGCTTGCCGAACCATAGTCACAGTAGCCAGATACTACTGCAAGCTTACTGAACCACAGCAACCAAATAAGAGTGTGAGCTTACAGAACCACAACAGCCAGTCACTACTGCAAGCTCACTGAACAACAGGAGCCAAGTACTACTGAAAGCTCAGGGAACTACAGAAGCCAGATACTACTGCAAGCTCAGTGAACCACAGCAGGCGGGTACTACTGCAAGCTCAGTGAGCCACAGCAGGCCAGACATTACTGCAAGCTCTCTCAACCACAGCAGTCAGATACTTCTGCAAGCTTGCTGAACCACAGCAGCCAGATACTACCGCAATCTCACTGAACCACAGCAACCATATACTACTGCGAGCTTACTGAACCACAACAGCCAGTCACTACTGCAAGCTCACTGAACCACAGGAGCCAAGTACTACTGCAAGCTCAGGGAACTACAGAAGCCAGATACTACTGCATGCTCAGTGAACCACAGCAGGCGGGTACTACTGTGAGCTTATAGAACCACAGCAGCCAGATTCTACTGCAAGCTCACTTAACCATTGCATGCAGATACTACTACAAGCTCAGTAAACGACTACAGCCAGATACTACTGTGACCTCACTGACCTACAGGAGCCAAATATTTGTGTGAGCTCACTGAACCACACCAGCCAGGTACTACTGCAAGCTCACTAAACTAAACCAGCCAAGCACTACTACAAGCTCACTGAACCATAGCAGCCATATACTACTGTGAGCTCACTGAACCACAACAGCTAGATAATGCTGTGAGCTCAATGAACCACAGCAACTAGATAATACTGTGAGCTCAATGAACCACAGCAGCCAGAAAGCAGCCAGATACTACTGTGAGCCCACAGAACCACAGAGCCCTTACCCCTCCATGGGAGATGGCCACACTTTTTCCCTCTGGTCAATTCCTGTCTTAAGGCACATAGGCAGAGCGTCTTGCAAGTGAAGGTGTGCACTGCAACAGCTTGTATTTGTTGTAGCAACTGCTGGGCTGCACCTCTAGGTGGATGTAGGGAGTACATTGGTGGATAGTGTGTAACTGAAACACCAGCACAGACCATCTGGTGGTTAAGGCAAAACGACACCATAGTAAAAGCAACATTAAGCCCACCAAGACCAAAATTAAGAATAATTCACTGACCAAAACATGCCATTGTCTGGCCTCTTTCATGCAACTCTGTGTCTCCTAGTTAATGGTTCTGGGCCTACAGTGACACTATGAGACCCCGACCTGGCCCAATCCTAAAGAACATACAACTCTCAATAGTTGTTGCAGCCCTCGCTATGATTGCGGTCACCTCCCCATTATCAGGTACCTTCTCCTTTGAGGCCATCCCCTTGTCCCACTATCTCAGAAAGAACCTCTCAAGATGGGAAATCAGGCTTCAGCAGAGAGAATGATCTGAAATGCCCTCTCTTTAGGAACACTGATTAAAAGAGCAGCGTTCTCTGTTACGTCCTGGAAAAAAACAACCTACTTTCAGAAGAAGAGACTGGGTGTTAACCTCAAATGGACACAGAATTAGTGCTGATTTACATCTAGTTTCTAAATTCTTTGCTAGCATTTAGGCACATGCTTGTACAGGAAGTTCTGCTCATGATCATGGACTCAAGGGGCGAAAGAGCAAATCAAACACAGGGAAGGACAGGGATGCAAAGGCGGGGGGACCAAGGGGGCAAGAATACACTGATTTCTCTGTAAATTTCCTTTACCACTACATTTCCAGCAATGGTTCTATTTGCTGTGTTTGACATCATCCTCCATCCTTCCATTCTGGAGACACTAGTAGAATTTAGCATCAAAGAAAGCATCCTTGACTGGTTCTCCCGCCACCTCTCCCACATATCCAGCATCATCCTGGGGCCTCTTTCACATCAGCACCCTCCAGTACCAGGGTTGGGGCACCATAAGGCTCATGCTGACAGCTCCCTATCAGGTCACCACAATATTTAACGTCCTTCCAGCCAAGCTACAACCATATGAGGAGGCTCAGTTTGATGAAAGCTGGGATGTCAAGGTACCACAACATCACAGGGGTGGATTGCAGCTATCAACCAGTGGATACATGGAAGTCTCCTTTAACTTCAGTCTTCTGGAACAGTTGTCTTCTAATGAAGAGAATGGAAAAGCCACCAGCCTAATGCTGTCTGAAGTGAGAAACCTAAGAGTGATCATGGGTTCTAGACTTGATCTGCTCTATCAACCTCCGGTGCAAACCTTTCCACAGTGAGGTTTCTGCAGAAGGTCCAAACGACCATCTACCTCTTTCTGTCTTGTGTCCACTATGCAAATGGACTCCACCTGGGGTCCTGCAATTTCTTACATGAACACTAAAAAGACAAAGGGTGTGATTTAGATCTTGGTGGAGGGGAATACTCTGTCACAAACGTGATGGATATCCTGCCCGCCGTATTATGGTCACTTTACGTCCTATGGGGATTGTAATGTGGTAACATGGTGTACGGGATATCCGTCATGTTTGTTTTTCCCCTCTTCCAAGATCTAAATCAGACCCCATATCTCTCCTTCCCTCTAAGACCTCCATTCACAGTGCCAGGCTCCCCGCCTCACTGAGTCGCCATCCATGCAGTGCTTAATTTCAGCCAGGGTTGCAGGTGGGGTCCACAGCACACCTTTTACGGGATCAGGATGTATTTTTCATGCATGAGACTTTGACCCAGAACAGGAGACAGAAAGGCAGATTAGGGGATAAGAAGGAGGAACAGAATGAAAAACAGTGAGAAAGGGAGAAAGCAGAAATGAAAAACAACCCACAGGAGTGAGATACAGAGACTGGGAGTGTTGGGTGGTGGATGAAAGCGGTATTAGATGGAATAAAAACTAATTGTCAACCCTGGCAATCACCAGCTCTGGCTGCAGGCTTCAGAGAAAATTGTGGGCACCTGCACTTATTATTATATAAATTAAGCTTTGCATCCATGGGAAAGGCCCAGCTTCTGTTAGAATCTATCTTCAAAGATATTCCCAGAAGAAACCTCTCCACTCTAGAAATGCATGGATAGAACCTCCTTCTCTGTACAAGCACATAACTTTGGAATTATCTCATGGCAAAGAGAGGAAACATGAAAGATTACATGGAATCCAGCAAGTCAGTGGAAATGTGGCTAGTCCTTAAATGATCCGAGAGCAAGTCACAGACTCAGGATCAAATCCACCTGGAAAGGTATCTCTCCACCGAAGTGTTGCAGGCACGGACACCCACAGGTGACCCTCCCCTACGCTGCTACACTCCACGAGTGAGCACAGCCACAATATTCACAGACCTCAGAAGTAAAGGTCCCACAGCAAAATATTTGTAAAATAATTTCCCCACAAACCTTTTCTTCGCTACAGATTTCTCATTACAAAAGTCCATATCACTCAAACAACTTAATGACATTCCTGTCACTTTCATGACACCTGGCTTTGGCATATTGCAGGCCCTTGTGTTTTGTGTCCTCCCATCCCCTTATAAAAATCCGTCAGAGGCAGACTGCATTCAATGCTAAGACAGAATTTAAAATACTTTTTTTATTTAAAAAAAATGATGTTATGAACTTTTCTTAAAATGTTAATATCCTACAGTGCATGACACATTCAACAGCTTTGGAGACCCTTTATGAAGTGGAATACTGTGGATAACAGAATTGGGGCCCGATTTAGGGCGGACGGTTAATCCATCACAAACATGAAGGATATCACGTCCACCAGGTGATGATTCCCATAGGATAAAATGGGATCATAATACGGCAGAAGGGATATCGGTCATGTTTGTGGTGGAGTAACCCCATTGGCCAAACTCTAAATCAGGCCCTGTGGGCTTGATATAGATATCAGTGAATAGGTTATTCTGTCACAATGGTGATGGATACCCCATCTGCCAAAATATACATTCCATAGGCTATAATGGGATTTCTATTTCAAAGGAGGCGATATCCATCACTGATGTGCCAGAGTAACCCATCCACCAATATCTAAATCAAGCCCTAAATCTTAGACCAACTCACTGATTTCTAAATTGGTTTCTCACTCACACACATGTACCACTGCTAAGAACTAGATATCTATGCATTCTTTGTGAGACCATATCTGAGGAAGACGTACCAGTCCATAAGGGTCTGAAGTGGCCCCGATCATGCTTTGGATGAGGCTGATTGATGCGGGGTCACCGGCGATCATTGATGTCCCAGTGTCCACGATAGCCTGACATCCACCACTGCAGGCGATGACCTTCCCATTCATGGAGATGCTGTGGAGAGAGACATACTTGACTGACACACCTTGTGGCATATACTCGTAGGGAAAGCCTGGTTAGATGTCTGTCCTTCTACAAGAGTCTAACAAATCTGTACTTACTCTCTGTACCTACAGAAGCCCACAGACCATAGCTGTCTAGGGTACCAAGCCCAAACGTGTGCAAGATATGAGCAGTACATTTAAAATAAATATCTGGGGTTCTCTGCTCCTAATCATTACCACACCAGAATGTCAGGAACTTGCTCTACAGATACCATTGCCATAGTGTAACTAAACAGTACAGCAACTAAAACCAGAGAAAAAGATGACAAAGGATCTGACTGACCAAGGTGACCCCTGGGAGGTGAAACAAAGAACACACTTAATGCTCCTGCCTGCTTGCACCTGTACCTACAGCTCTCTCCATCACTAAGCAGGGGCTCCACAGGAGCTGCAGACTAAGGTGATCCCTGGCAGGAGGAACAAAGAACACTCAATTCTCCTCACCTGCTCTTGCTAGATCTTGAGGCTCTGAGCTCTTCTCATCAATGGGTGGGAGCTTCCCAGGAGATTCAGACCCTTGGTGTCTGAAGCAGGACATGACTGTAGGAGGTTGGCCTGGTGTGTGGTGGGTACCTATGGTACTTACATCTTATACCAGGTATTAGTGTAGAGTAGTCATTGTCTAGAAGCCGGGCTCTCTAGAGGTAGCTGTGGATGAGCAGCCAAGGCTTATCTAGGAGACATGCAAAGCTCATACCATACCACTGTAGTCACACAGTACTCACACACATTAAAGAAAACAGTCAGTATTACAAAAATAAAGGTACTTTATTTTGGTAACACAAATACCAAAAATACAAAAGATGCTATACACACTTAGGAGGTAAGTAATACACAAGTTATATACACTACTATGCAGAAATAGGCATAAAACAGTAAGAAAACAGTGTCATTAGTGAAGATCACAATAGAGGGAAATAGCCATATAGGGAGCAAAACCATATACTAAAAAAATAAACTACAAAAGTCAGTCCCCCACCTAGGTAAGCGAGTGTGTAGAGAGGAGCTGGGAGTACTAGGAACCCCCGAAAGGTAAGTACCACAACCCACCCCAGCGACCAGGAAAACAGGAATAAATCACAGTAAGTTTCCAAGAACACTCACATAAAGAAGAAAAGAAAAATACTGCAAAACCCAGAAGAGACTGCAAGACACCAACAGTGGATTCCTGGACTACAGGAGCTGTGGAAGGAGGGGCCCAAGTCCAAGAAGTATAGAAGAGTCCAGGAAGGGCAGGAGCCTCTACCCACTAGGATAAAGGTGCAAGACGTGAACCACAGGTGAAGAAGAAGAGTCAGCACTGCACCCAAAAAGATGAAGATGGATTTCTGGAGGGTGCAGGTTATGTACTACACTGTAAGGAAGATTGCAGTCTGGTTTGCGTCGTCGAGTTCTGCCAACAAGCTTTGGCACATGCAAAACTCGTAGTTAGTAGAAAGTGGATCTGCAGGGGACCACGAAGGACCAGATGGACTGTACTCAGGAGTGGGAGTCAGAGGGAGCCCTAGGCAACACAGAGAGCCCACAGAAGCCAAGGCACACCCACAGAAGTCCCACATGATGGGGACAGAAGTGTTGCAGAATTAGCCCATGCAGCACTACGACAAAGGCTCCCATGCTGTCGGAGAACCACTCAGGAAGCTATGCATCACTGGAAGGAGTGCTGGGGGTTGGAGCTTCAAGATGTATGAAGGAGGAAGGATGCCAACAAGCCTTGGCAGCTGCAAAGGATGTGGTGTATGGGGGTACTGTCCTGTGTGGGCAGTCAAAGGCTTACCTCCACCCAAGTTGGACATTTTGAAGAGAGGACTGTCGGGACTACTTCATTCTACCACCCGTGATGCAGGATCCATGCAGGAGAGGGGATCCACGCAGCCGGTCATCGTTCCAGGTGGTGCCTGCAGAAGCAGGGAAGTGACTCCTTCACCCCAAGGGAGATTCCTTCTTCTTTTTGATTCAGGCTATAGAGAGGCTGTCCTCAGAGGATGCACAACTGGGGAAATGTTGCATTTGCTGGAAGGAGCCATGGATACAATATTGCAGAAGGCATCTTGCTTCTTTGGTGTAGCTTGCCAGGTCCTAGAGCATCCAGATACCATTGTTCTCGGTCAGAAGTCAAAGTGCAGTGTACAGAGGACTCCTGCTGGAGAGTGGCAATCCGAATCTGAGGAACCACCCAAGAGAGATGCCCTAAATAGCCCTGAAAGAGGGATTGGTCACCTAGCTGGGTGACCACCTATAAGTAGGGGGCGCTGACGTCACCTGATGGCACTGAACACTCAGATGCTCCCAGAGTTCCCTGCACACCTTGACTCCAAGATGGCAAAACTCAAGGACCCTCTGGAGGAGCTCTGAGTACCACCCCTGTGGTAGTGATGGACAGGGAAGTGGTCACTCCACTTTCCTTTGTCCAGGTTTGTGCCAGAGCAGGGAGTGGAGGTCCCTGAACCAGTGTAGACTGGTTTATGTAAGGAGGGCATCAAATGTGCCCTTTAAAGCATTGCCAGTGACTTGGAGAGGTTACCCCCCAGCCTGTAAAACCTATTTCCAAAGGGAGAGGGTGCAACACCCCTTCCCAAAATCCTTTGTTCTGCCTTGCTGGACTTGAACTTCCCAAGCAACAGGAGGGCAGAAACCTGTCTGGGAGGTGGCAGCAGCTTGAGATGCCTGGAAACCCTCAGAAGGCTGAAATAGCAATACTGGGGGTCCTTTAAGGAGCCCCCAGAGTGCATGGAATCATACAAACAATGCTTGCAAATGTTTTGGGGTATGATTCTAACACGTTTGATACCAAACACGCATGTGTTCGGATTTACCATTATGTAGCTGGACATAGGTAGTGACCTATATAGGTAGTGACCTATGTCCAGTGTACACATAAAATGGCGTCAACACACTCATAAAGTCTGGGAAAATGGTCCTGGAGTTTGTAGGGGCACCTCTGCTAGAGCAGGTGTGCCATCACACACAGTTACTTTGCACCCTGTCCTCTGGGCTGGAGGGCCTGCCATAGGGTTGACTTATAAGTGACCTGGTGCAGTGAAAAGTGGCAGTGAAAGGGTGTTTGCACATTTTCACGCAGGCTGCACTGGCAGTCCTGCAGAACCCTTTGCTTGGGCTCCTTATGGGTGGCAAAATATATGCTGAAGCCCATAGGGATCCCCTAGAATCCCAATGTCCTGGGTACCTAGGTACCATATAATAGGGACTTATAGTGGGGGACAAGTGTGCAAATTGTGGAATGAAATACAGAGTTTTGGGAGAGAGAGCATAATCACTGGGGTCCAGGTTAGCAGAATCTCAGTGAACACAGTCAAACACACTGACATCAGGAAGAAAAAGGGGGTAACAATTCCAAGAAAGAGGGTACATTCCAACACAAACCACTGAACTATCCACCTGAGGTGCCTTGCCGGTTAGGTTGACTTTGCAGCTTCTCTCACTATGTTCTTCTCCACAGCAGCAAATCTGTTTCAGCATTCCTTTGCCATAGGGATTTCCAACTTTGTGGTACTGTCTTCGGCTGCTGCCTTCTGCCTTGTCCTACTAGAGGTTTTTCAATTTCCATTTCGGTGACTAAATCCAAATGTAGAAATCTTCACCACAGCTTAAACCCAAGGCCATATGACAATGGTGCTCCCTCCTTTGACCTCCCCTACAGCCTTGCCCCACTGATCTTTACCTTCTCAGAAATTTTTCTTCAAAAACAATTCTAATTCCGAAGGTAAGTGCTGACTGGACCTAATTCCTGTATCTGAACAGCATTCTAACCATGGTCGGACATATTTTTCGACTTTGATCAGGTCTTGCACAACTAGATGTCCATTGTTGGTACTGATATTTTCAGTGATAGATTTCCCTAAAAAAAATTGAAATTCTTAATTGCGGTTCTACGGATTGAACTGTTGTTTTTTTGTCAAATAATTTATTAACATTTTCTCTATTTTTTGTATTGTTTTGGTGTAGGAGGCTGTTCTGGTTTGTAGTGGGTACCTGTTGGAAATTGCCTTTCTGCAGGGTCACCCCCAAACCTTTTGCCTTCCGCCTTCTCTTTTTCTGACCTCATTTTTGCTGCCTTTACGACTCTGCACACTTCACCACTGCTAATCAGTGCTAAAGTGCATATGCTCTCTCCTTAAAACATGGTGACATTGGCTCGTACCCAATTGCCTTATTTAATTTACTTGTAAGTCCCTAGTCAAGTGCACTACATGTGCCCAGAGTCTGTAAATTAAATGCTAATAGTGGGCTGCAGCACTGGTTGTGCCACCCACATAAGTAGCCCCCTAACAGTGTCTCAGGCCTATTTTCAAGGCCTGTGCGTGCAATTTCCCTGCCACTACGACTTGGCATTTAAAAGTATTTGCCAAGCCTTAAACTCCCTTTTTTTCTACATACAGGTCACCCCTAGGTAGGCCCTAGGTAGCCCATAGGGCAGGGTCCTATGTAGGTAAAAGGCAGGACATGAACATGTATGTTCTATATGTCCTGGTAGTGTAAAACTCCTAAAATTTGTTTTACACTGCTGTGAGGCCTGCTCCTTACATAGGATAGCATTAGGGCTACCCTTATATACTGTTTGAGTGGTAGATCCTGATCTGAAAGAAGTAGCCAGGACATATTTAGTATGGCCAGAATGGTGATACAAAATTCTGCTTAATGGTGAAGTTGGATTACTAGTTTAGAAATGCTACTTTTAGAAAGTGAGCCTTTCTCTACACTTGGGGCCAGATGTAGGAAGCCTTTTGCGCCTCGCAAACAGCAAAAAACGCAGTTTGCGAGCTGCAAAAGGCTTAACGCGATGCACAACCTCAAATTGCGAGGCGGTATCGACTCGCAATTTGAGGCTGCGACTCGCAAATAGGAAGGGGTGTTCCCTTCCTATTTGCGACCGCATCGCCATGCAGAGTTGCTTTGGGACCGCGAATGCGGTCGCAAACCAACTCGCAGTTACCATCCACTTGAAGTGGATGGTAACACATTCGCAAAAGGGAAGGGGTCTCCATGGGACCGCTTCCCCTTTGTGAATGCCCCCAAAAATATTTTTTCAGAGCAGGCTGTGGTCCTATGGACCACTGCCTCCTCAGAAAAAAACAAAACTAAATGGTTTCGGAGCTTTTCTTTTTGCAGCTCGTTTTCCTTTAAGGAAAACGGGCTGGAAAAAGAAAAAAAAAAGCTGCTTTATTTTAAAGCAGTCACAGACATGTTGGTCTGCTGTCTCCAGCAGGCCACCATCCCTGTGAGTGCTTTGACTCGCTATGGGGTTGCAAACTGCGACCCACCTCATTAATTTTCATGAGGTGGGTCTTTGCGACCCCATAGCGAGTCGCAGAAGGTGTCTGAGACACCTTTCTGCAGAACATTTTGCGAGCTGCAAATTGCGAGTCGCTATGACTCGCTATTTTCAAGTCGCAAAATGTTTCTTTGCTACATCTGGCCCTTGAATCCTTCTCTGCCCTCCAAACCACGTCTAGCTAGGTTTAGTTGACAGCTCCCTTGTTCATTCACTCAGACAACCCCAAACACAGGATGTCACACTTGCATACATCTGCATATTGAATGGGTCTTCCTGGGCTGGGAGGGTGGAGGGCCTGACACTTACATGTCAAAGGTCAGTAGCTTGACCTCACATAAAAGACTGACACACCCCCTACTGGGACACTGGCGGACAGGATGGACTCTTTGAAGTCTCCCCCACTTCAAAGGCACATTTGGGTATTTAAGCAGGGTCTCTGACCCCACCAACTCAGACACTTCTGAAGTAGACCCTTCTAATTCACAGACACTGCTTGGAGAAGAAACCCTCAACCAGAACCTGCAACCTGCCAAGAAGAACTGCCTGGCTGCCAAAAGGACTACCCTGGACTGCTTTTCTGAGAAGGGCTGCTGCCTTGCTGTTGCCCTGCTGCCTTGTTGCTCTCTGGCTGTGCTAAGAAGTGCTCTCCAAGGGCTTAGATAAAGCTTGCCTCCTGTTCCTTGAAATCTCAGGACCAAAAAGACTTCATCTCTGCAAAGAACTTCTTGTGCACTGGAAATCGATGCAAAGCCTTTCTCTGCGTGGAAAATAAACGATGCATTGTCTGTGTGCGGCCGGAGAAATCGACGTACACCTCCCCGTTTTCCACACATCTCCTCCTCTGCGGTCCAAAAAGGTAAGTAATAGAACCCACCCCAGAGCCAAGGAAAGCAGCAGTAAATCACAGTAACTCACCTAGAACACACAAGAACACGAGTCAGAAGATTATGCAAGAACCAGAAGAGACTGAAAGACACCAAAAGGGGATTCTTGGACCTGAAGACCTGTAGAAGAAGGGGAGCAAGTCCAAAAAGCACAGAAGAGTACAGGGAGAACTGGAGCCCCTGCTGACCTGGATGAAGGTGCAAAAGAGGGTCTCTCCTCTGGGGGGTTCCTCAGATTCAGGTTACTAGACTCCAAGAGGACTCCTCTGCATCATTTACTTCATCTTCTACCTTCTACTGAGGTGTCTAGGAACTGGAAATTGTGCCCCCAATCTGATTCTGATATTGTGGGGCCAATTCAATGCACCCTGGGGGCTCCACCATGGACCCCCAGTACTGCCAAACCAGCTCTCTGAAGTTTCCATTGCATCCCCAGCTGCTGCCACCTCACAGACAGGGTTCTGCCCTCCTGGGGTTTGAGCAGCCCAATCCCAGGAAGGAAGAAAAAAGCATTTCCTTTAGGAGAGGGGTGTTACACCCTCTCCCTTTGCAAATAGGTGTTACAGGCATGGGAAGGGCCACCCTCCCAGAGCCTCTCAAAGTGCTTTGAAGGGCATAGATGGTGCCCTCCTTACATAATTCAGTCTACCCGGTCCCTGCTCTGGCATGAAACAGGACAAAGGAAAGGGGAGTGACTACTCCCCTGTCCATCACCACCCCTGGGGTGGTGACCAGAGCTCCTCCAGAGTGTCCCTGGGTGCTGCCATCTTGTTTTCAGGATGGTCAGGGAACTCTGGGAGCATCTGAATGGCCAGTGCCAGCAGCTGACGTCAGAGACCCTCCTGTTAGGTACACAGCTACCTCTAGACAGCCTGGCTTGTAGACACTGACTACTTTTCACTAATAAGGGATAACTGGACCTTGTATATGGTGTGACAACCTATGGTACCCACTACAGACCAGGCCAGCCTCCTACACTGAGGTCCTAGACCTTAAGGCAATGGTGGAGTCCAAAGAAATTGTATGGTGTCTGCCTATGACAAGCCAGTATCCTGACAGTACAGCATAGAGCCGGGCCAGTGAAAGGAGAAAAGCAAATATTACACATCTAGAATATTGTTAAATACCCAAAGCATGTCTCCTCAGTCTGGATTGGCAGGGGGGTAACCAGTTTACAAGCAGCTGTAGGACATGCTCCTGGGGATCCATGCAAGGGAAGCAGGGGCACTCCATGGGCACAAACCATTGAGTCATCTGAAATAGAGCAGGAAATCCATCCAGGAGTGCTGCTATCCCAACCCACTGCTATTGGCGGCATGAGCAGGAATGTGAGGGGGACACCAGCAGTGACTCTGGCAAATAAATGCAGTCAGATTAATAAATAGGTGAGGGAAGAAAGTTTGTGGTTAGAAGGAAGTAAAGCAGGGGATTGTTAAAGGTAAGGGGCTCAAGGACTCAACCCTTATCTGCATCTGAAAGATGTATTTAATCTTTCTGTCCTTAGACTCTCTGGACCCCAACTGGACACCAGAGCTGAATAGACTGAAGGGAGAGCCTCAGTGCACTGAGATCTACTTAAACGATGACAGAGGTCAGTTGTAGGGAGGGTGGATTCTAGGGATGCGTGGAGACGGTGATCCAAGCACAACTGGTCATCCATGAACCGGCAGGAGAAAGCACCTGGGGAGGCAAATAGAAAACACCAACGGGTATATTGTGCAGGAAGTTTTAAAAAGATATCTCTCACTGCACCCAAAAATGCAAGTAGCATTAGCACCTAGTGTCCATTTCAAAACTCCCAGAGAGGTCCACCATGCTCAAGGCTGCGGGTGGAACCAGGGTAAGGGAGGAGTGGGGTCGATGTGTAGGTCTTTATTTATTACACTGATTGTATCATTTTTCCAATTCCTGATATATATTTACCCAAAACGGAGCAGCCCTGTGTCCCTATGACTGTTTCAGGACACCCTAGCACATGCAGAACCTGCCACATACACCTGCCTTTTGTGATATACCAGCACTTTTGCACTGCTAGCAGCACCCAGGTCAGGCTCCCCCTGCACCCTAGCACAGGTAGAACCAGTCCCACACACCTGCCTATTGTAATAAACCAGTACTTCTGTACTGTGAAGGACACCCAGTACAGGCTCCCCCTGCACCCTAGCACAGGTAGAACCAGTCCCGCACACCTGTCTTTTGAGATATACCAGTACTTATGAATGATTAGTGGCACCCAGGTCAGACTGTTGCTTTACCCTAGCATAGATACCAGTCCCACATGCCTGTCTATTGTAATATACCAGTACTTACACACTATTATTGGCACCCAGGTAAGGCTCCCGCTCCACCCTAGCACAGGTAGAACTATTTGTACACACCTGTCTATTGAGATATACCGGTACTTCTACTGTGTTAGCAGCACCCAGGTCAGGCTCCTGATACATCCTAACACAGGGAGAATCAGCTTCACACACCTCTGTCTGTTGTGATACACCAGTACATCTGCACTGTGACGGACACCCATGTCAGGCACCCGCTGCACCCTAGCACAGGTAAAGCCAGTCCCACAGACCTGTCGATGGTGATCTGCTAGTACTTCTGCACTGTGACGGACACCCATGTCAGGCACCCGCTGCACCCTAGCACAGGTAAAGCCAGTCCCACAGACCTGTCGATGGTGATCTGCTAGTACTTCTGCACTGTGACGGACACCCATGTCAGGCACCCGCTGCACCCTAGCACAGGTAAAGCCAGTCCCACAGACCTGTCGATGGTGATCTGCTAGTACTTCTGCACTGTGACGGACACCCATGTCAGGCCCCCGCTGCACCCTTGCACAGGTAGAACCAGTCCCACAGACCTGTCGATGGTGATCTGCTAGTACTTCTGCACTGTGACGGACATCCATGTCAGGCCCCCGCTGCACCCTAGCACAGGTAAAACCAGTCCCACAGACCTGTCGATGGTGATCTGCTAGTACTTCTGCACTGTGACGGACACCCATGTCAGGCACCCGCTGCACCATAGCACAGGTAAAGCCAGTCCCACAGACCTGTCGATGGTGATCTGCCAGTACTTCTGCACTGTGACGGACACCCATGTCAGGCACCCGCTGCACCCTAGCACAGGTAAAGCCAGTCCCACAGACCTGTCGATGGTGATCTGCTAGTACTTCTGCACTGTGACGGACACCCATGTCAGGCACCCGCTGCACCCTAGCACAGGTAAAGCCAGTCCCACAGACCTGTCGATGGTGATCTGCTAGTACTTCTGCACTGTGACGGACACCCATGTCAGGCACCCGCTGCACCCTAGCACAGGTAAAGCCAGTCCCACAGACCTGTCGATGGTGATCTGCTAGTACTTCTGCACTGTGACGGACACCCATGTCAGGCACCCGCTGCACCCTAGCACAGGTAAAGCCAGTCCCACAGACCTGTCGATGGTGATCTGCTAGTACTTCTGCACTGTGACGGACACCCATGTCAGGCACCCGCTGCACCCTAGCACAGGTAAAACCAGTCCCACAGACCTGTCGATGGTGATCTGCCAGTACTTCTGCACAGGTAAAGCCAGTCCCACAGACCTGTCGATGGTGATCTGCTAGTACTTCTGCACTGTGACGGACACCCATGTCAGGCACCCGCTGCACCCTAGCACAGGTAAAGCCAGTCCTACAGACCTGTCGATGGTGATCTGCCAGTACTTCTGCACAGTGACCGGCACCCAGGTCAGGCTCCCGCTGTAGTATGAAGAGTCGATCCCACCAAAGATGACCACGCTTCCAGTGTCCTTATGGCTGCAACACATAAAATCTGGTTTTAGTTTTATCCACTGACAGAGTTGTAACTTGTAAGCAAACACTTGGGCATGTAACATCAGCAAATCATGTATGCGAGTGCAGCTCTCTGCCAACAATCATGCAAAATCAAGTAGGGACACCAAAGCAACCATGTGCATTAGAGGGGATGGATACATTTTGAATCAAGAGTTGGACCCCATGATGGGACCGCTCTTCTTCTGCCCAGTTCCTCCTCGAACATGGATGCATTTGAGGCCATTGAAAGCCCTCCCCTAAATCTAATCCTTCCAATATGAAGATCCCATTAATGTAATCAGTCTCTGAATGGCGGCTCCCACGGACTTCACAGAATGCTGTAGTGCGCTTTCTTGTTTTCTCACCAGTGCTTCAATGTCTGCTGATCCTAGTTAAAGGTCTGGTCTTTTGTGGCAGTCTCAAAAACTAAAGTAGGTTTGTGATTGGTTCTTGATATCTGATTGAGGTGAGCAGCTGTAAAGCTTTAACCAGATCTTCAGTGGGCTTCACAGAATGAGATACTAGAAAAATGTCCCAAACTCTGTCCTAGTAGGGCTATACATGGGAATTTGTATTTTGTGACAGTCATGTCTTTATTATTCAGTCCACTCAATACTCCTTTCTTCTCAATATGGAGTCTTGGATTTTTCTAACCCATACATTTTTTTGCTGATCGAAAGGCAATTTCAGACACCTGTACTCACCTTCAGGTGATACTCTCAGGACATGGAACAGCTTTCCCACCGATATCAGAACTACCTTGACTCCCTTGGCCTTCTGAAAGGAGTTGGTGATTGAGCTCTTCCAGAAGCACAATTCTCTGGTCTTCACCCCTAGCACACCACCAAGAGCAATGTACCTGCTAGCCACCTCTCTGGACTCTACTGTGTATCCTACCCTCTGGCCATCATGCTGGGGTCATCACCTAGCTGGGTGTTCACTGCACTTCTACAGGCATACCTTCAACTAGCATTGGCTAAAACAAGGCATTGGTCAAATTCAGATTCAAACTTCTCTGGTTGTTAAAGGAGGGGCCTAACAGTACAGGATTCAAATATCAATGGAGGTAGAGAGAGAGTCTGAAACTATGTTTGCAACAAGGAGGAATCTAGGAGTGGATAGTTGACGGAGTAGTAAAGTGACCTGTGATGGCACATAATATGTATGAGTGACCTACAGTGATAGGAGAATTATTTATTAACTGTCTGGAGGGAAACCCAAAGAGACCATTGAAGCCTGCTTGGAGAAGTCATGTCTCAGTGACAGATCATGTGTAAGTGGAACACGAGTAAGGTCCATGTGAGTCACTGCACTGACACAAACATATGAAGAGTACAGCAAGGATTTTGCTCATCCATTTTAGGTATAAAAGGATTATTAATCTACAAGTTGCTTCTCATCATCATCTGTGAAGTTGACCACGTGTGACATGGATCGCCTGTGGAGTGAACCTTCTGTGACATGAACATCCTGTGATGCGTGCCTCCTGTAATGTGAACCTCCTGTGGTGTGAACCTTCTGTGGCATGGCCCTCCTATGGCATGAACCTACTATGACGTGGACCTCCTGTGATGGGGCTCCTTGTGACACGGACCTCCTGCAGCAGAAACCTCCTGTATCGTGGACCTTTTCTGACGTGAACCTTCTATGATGTGGATCGCCTTGGTGGTCCTGCGAGACCAACATCTTGGAGGAGGAAGCTTGTGTGCTTCAGTGACCTGATAAACAGACATTAATGATGATGGGAGTCTTGGGATCCTGAACCAGGTTCTAGTTCATGTGAGCTGAGGCTCTGCAGGCCGAGGCCACCAGTTCCAAAACTGAGCTAAGAGGTGGACAAGAGGATACAGTGTCACAAAAGTCCAAACTCTGTAGGCTGCAGTAGGTGACAGCCCTCACATGTGAAACTTTCCTAGCACATGAAAATAGATCAATACTTGAAAGACTCAAGGCTTGAAAGACTCTTGACACTGCCCCTGAGAATGGGACCTTGGTGTGACTTCAATCAGGGACCTCTAGGGGAGCTGCGGTATTGCCTGCTCACCCTGCTTTATAGAGTATATGATGGGATCGCTCTGGTGAAGACCTTCTCCCTGCAGCCTCAGAGCTGAGACTTTGGAGCAGTGCAGGGATCAAGGGCAGTGAGGGGAAGCATGTGTGAGACGCTCACTCTGGAGGAGACCTTCTCCCTCCAGCCTGCAGAGCTGAGACCCTGGAGCTGCGCAAGGTTGAGGGCAGTGAAGGGAAGCATGTGTGAGACGCTCACTCTGGAGAAGACCTTCTCTCTGCAGCTTCCAGAGCTTAGTCCTTGGAGTGTAGTGAGATATGTGTGAGATGTCACTCAGGAGGAGACCTTCTCCCTGCAGCATCCAGAGCCGAGACCTTAGAACGTTGGAGGGTTCAGGGTCAGGGAAGTGAAGCATGTGTGAGACGATCACTCTGGTGGAGAGCTTCTCCCTGCACCCTTCACAGTGGAGTTTGAGCGCTGCAACATTCAAGGGCAGTAAAGGGAAGCCTGTATGAAGTGCTCACTCTTGAGGAGACGTCCTTCCTGCAGCCTTCAGAGCTGAGACCTTGGAGTGGTGCAGGGCTCAAGGGGAGTAAAGTAAAGCATGAGTAAGATACTGATTCAGGAGGAGACCTTCTCCCTGCAGCCTCAGAACTGAGAACCTGGAGTGGTGAAGGGCTCAAGGGCAGAGAAGTGAAGCATGTGTGAGACACTCAGTCAGGAGGAGACCTTCTCCCTGCAGCCTCCAGATATGAGAACCTGAAGCAGTGCAGCGTCAATGGAAGAGAAGTGAAGCACGTGTGAGACGCTCAGTCTGGAGGACATCATCTCCCTGCAGCCCCCAGAGCTGAGAACTTAGAGAGGTGCTTGCTTCAAGAGAAATAAAGTGAACTATGTGTGAGACATTCACTCTGGAGGAGACTTTCTCCCTGCAGCCTCTAGAGCTCAGAAGTTAGAGGAGTGCAGGTTTCAAGGGCAGTGAAGTGAAGCATGTGTGAGACACTCAGTCTGGAGGAGACCTTCTCCCTGCTGTCTCCAGATCTGAGACCTTTGCGTGGTGCAGGTTTCAATGGCAGTGAAGTCCAGCATGTGTGAGACACTCAGTCTGGAGGAGACCTTCTCCCTGCTGTCTCCAGATCGGAGATCTTTGCGTGGTGCAAGTTTCAATGGCAGTGAAGTCAAGCGTGTGTAAGACCCTCACTCTGGAGGAGACGTTTCCCCTTCCACTTCCATAAATGAAACCTTGGAGTGGTGCAGGGCTCATGGGCAGTGAAGTCAAGCTTGTGTGAGATGCTCACTCTGGAGGAGACCTCCCTGCTACCTGTAGAGCAGAGACCATGGAGCAGTGCAGGTTTCAAGGGCAGCGAAGTCAAGCATGTGTGAGACGCTCACTCTTAAGGAGACCTTCTTCCTGCAGCCTTCAAAGCTGAGAACCTGAAGCAGTGCAGGTTTTAAGGGCAGTGAAGTCAAGTTTCTGTGAGACGCTCACTCTGGAGGAGACCTCGCTGCTACCTGTAGAGCAGAGACCATGGAGCAGGGCAGGTTTCAAGGGCAGTGAAGTGAAGCTTGTGTGAGACGCTCAGTCTGGAGGAGACCTTCTTCCTGCTGTCTCCAGATCTGAGACCTTTGCGTGGTGTAGGTTTCAAGGGCAGTAAAGTCAAGCTTGTGTGAGACGCTCACTCTGGCGGAGACGTTTCCTCTTCCACTTCCATAAATGAAACCTTGGAGTGGTGAAGGGCTCATGGGCAGTGAAGTCAAGCTTGTGTGAGACGCTCAGTCTGGAGGAGACCTTCTTCCTGCTGTCTCCAGATCTGAGACCTTTGCGTGGTGCAGGTTTCAAGGGCAGTGAAGTCAAGCATGTGTGAGACGCTCACTCTGGAGGAGACCTTCTTCCTGCTGTCTCCAGATCTGAGACCTTTGCGTGGTGCAGGTTTCAAGGGCAGTGAAGTCAAGCATGTGTGAGACGCTCACTCTGGAGGAGACCTCCATGCTATCTTTAGAGCTGAGACAATGAAGCAGTGCAGGTTTCAAGGGCAGTGCAGTCAAGCATGTGTGAGACGCTCACTCTGGAAGAGACCTTCTTCCTGCTGTCTCCAGATCTGAGACCTTTGCGTGGTGCAGGGTTCAAGGGCAGTGAAGTCAAGTTTCTGTGAGACGCTCACTCTGAAGGAGATCTCCCTGCTACCTGTAGAGCAGAGACCATGTGTGAGAAAGTAGCCTCTTTCTAGCCTTGTTACCCCCACTTTTGGCCTGTTTGTGAGTGTATGTCAGGGTGTTTTCACTGTCTCACTGGGATCCTGCCAGCCAGGGCCCAGTGCTCATAGTGAAAACCCTATGTTTTCAGTATGTTTGTTATGTGTCACTGGGACCCTGCTAGTCAGGACCCCAGTGCTCATAAGTTTGTGACCTATAAGTAGGTGTTCCCTGTGTGATGCCTAACTGTCTCACTGAGGCTCTGCTAACCAGAACCTCAGTGGTTATGCTCTCTCATTTCTTTCAAATTGTCACTAACAGGCTAGTGACCAATTTTACCAATTTACATTGGCTTACTGGAACACCCTTATAATTCCCTAGTATATGGTACTGAGGTACCCAGGGTATTGGGGTTCCAGGAGATCCCTATGGGCTGCAGCATTTCTTTTGCCACCCATAGGGAGCTCTGACAATTCTTACACAGGCATGCCACTGCAGCCTGAGTGAAATAACGTCCACGTTATTTCAGAGCCATTTTACACTGCACTTAAGTAACTTATAAGTCACCTATATGTCTAACCTTTACCTGGTAAAGGTTAGGTGCAAAGTTACTTAGTGTGAGGGCACCCTGGCACTAGCCAAGGTGCCCCCACAGTTTTCAGGGCCAATTCCCCGGACTTTGTGAGTGTGGGGACACCATTACACGCGTGCACTACATATAGGTCACTACCTATATGTAGCTTCACATTGGTAACTCCGAATATGGCCATGTAACATGTCTATGATCATGGAATTGCCCCCTCTATGCCATCCTGGCATAATTGGCACAATCCCATGATCCCAGTGGTCTGTAGCACAGACCCTGGTACTGCCAAACTGCCTTTCCTGGGGTTTCACTGCAGCTGCTGCTGCTGCCAACCCCTCAGACAGGTTTCTGCCCTCCTGGGGTCAAGCCAGGCTTGTCCCAGGATGGCAGAACAAAGGACTTCCTCTGAGAGAGGGTGTTACACCCTCTCCCTTTGGAAAATGGTGTGAAGGCAGAGGAGGAGTACCCTCCCCCAGCCTCTGGAAATGCTTTCTTGGGCACAGATGTGCCCAATTCTGCATAAGCCAGTCTACACCGGTTCAGGGGACCCCTTACCCCTGCTCTGGCGCGAAACTGGACAAAGGAAAGGGGAGTGACCACTCCCCTGACCTGCACCTCCCCTGGGAGGTGTCCAGAGCTCCTCCAGTGTGCTCCAGACCTCTGCCATCTTGGAAACAGAGGTGCTGCTGGCACACTGGACTGCTCTGAGTGGCCACTGCCACCAGGTGACGTCAGAGACTCCTTCTGATAGGCTCCTTCAGTTATTGCTAGCCTATCCTCTCTCCTAGGTAGCCAAACCCTCTTTTCTGGCTATTTAGGGTCTCTGTCTCTGGGGAAACTTTAGATAACGAATGCAAGAGCTCATCAGAGTTCCTCTGCATCTCTCTCTTCACCTTCTGCCAAGGAATCGACTGCTGACCGCGCTGGAAGCCTGCAAAACTGCAACATAGGAGCAAAGACGACTACTGCAACTCTGGAACGCTGATCCTGCCGCCTTCTCGACTGTTTTCCTGGTGGTACATGCTGTGGGGGTAGTCTGCCTCCTCTCTGCACTAGAAGCTCCGAAGAAATCTCCCGTGGGTCGACTGAATCTACCCCCTGCAACCGCAGGCACCAAAAAGCTGCATTACCGGTCCCTTGGGTCTCCTCTCAGCACGACGAGCGAGGTCCCTCGAATCCAGCAACTGTGTCTAAATGACCCCCACAGTACAGTGACTCTTCAGTCCAAGTTTGGTGGAGGTAAGTCCTTGCCTCCCCACGCCAGACTGCATTGCTGGGAACCACGACTTTTGCAGCTACTCCGGCCCCTGTGCACTTCCGGAAGAAATCCTTTGTGCACAGCCAAGCCTGGGTCCACGGCACTCTAACCTGCATTGCACGACTTTCTAAGTTGGTCTCCGGCGACGTGGGACTCCTTTGTTCAACTTCGGGTGAGCACTGTTTCATGCATCCTCGTAGTGCCTGTTTCTGGCACTTCTCCGGGTGCTACCTGCTGCTGAGAGGGCTCCATGTCTTGCTCGACGTCCCCTCTCTCTCCTGACGCAATTTGCGACATCCTGGTCCCTCCTGGGCCATAGCAGCATCCAAAAACGCTTACCGCACGATTTGCAGCTAGCAAGGCTTGTTGGCGGTCTTTCGGCGGGAAAACACTTCCACGCGACTCTCCACGGCAAGTGGGATCCGTCCACCAAAGGGGAAGTCTCTAGCCCTTTTCGTTCCTGCAGAAACCTCAGCTTCTTCTGTCCAGTAGAAGCTTCTTTGCACCCACAGCTGGCATTTCCTGGGCATCTGCCCATCTCCGACTTGCTTGTGACTTTTGGACTTGGTCCCCTTGTTCCACAGGTACCCTCGACTGGAAATCCATTGTTGTTGCATTGCTGGTTTGTGTCTTTCCTGCAGCATTCCTCTATCACGACTTCTATGTCCTTGGGGGAACTTTAGTGCACTTTGCACTCACTTTTCAGGGTCTTGGGGTGGGCTAATTTTCTAACCCTCACTATTTTCTAATAGTCTCAGCGACCCTCTACAAGGTCACATAGGTTTGGGTTCCATTCGTGGTTCGCATTCCACTTTTGGAGTATATGGTTTGTGTTGCCCCTATCCCTATGTGTCCCCATTGCACCCTATTGTAACTATACATTGTTTGCACTGTTTTCTAAGACTATACTGCATATTTTTGGTATTGTGTACATATATCTTGTGTATATTTCCTATCCTCTCACTGAGGGTACACTCTGAGATACTTTGGCATATTGTCATAAAAATAAAGTACCTTTATTTTTAGTATAACTGTGTATTGTGTTTTCTTATGATATTGTGCAAGTGACACTTGTGGTACTGTAGGAGCTTCACTCGTCTCCTAGTTCAGCCTAAGCTGCTCTGCTAAGCTACCATTATCTATCAGCCTATGCTGCTAGACACCCTATACACTAATAAGGGATAACTGGGCCTGGTGCAAGGTGCAAGTACCCCTTGGTACTCACTACAAGCCAGTCCAGCCTCCTACACCATGGAGCAGGGCAGGTTTCAAGGGCAGTGAAGTCAAGTATGTGTGAGACACTCAGGGGCATATTTATACTCTGTTTGCGCCAAATGTGCATCAAACTTTTTGACGCACAATCGGCGCAAACCCTGCCCCATATTTATACTTTGACGTCCGACCCCGCGGGCGTCAAAGTTCCACCATGTGCGTCATTTTTTGGAAGGGGGAACCAGCCTTGCATTAATTATATGCAAGGTAGGCGTTCCCTTCCAAAAAATGACTTTAAGGCCTGTGCCCCATATTTATACTCTGATGTCATTTTGACGCACATGAGGGGGCAGGCCTTAAAAAACGGCGCCCAGCCTGATGGGCGCCGTTTTTTAACGCCTGGGTCAGAGCAGGTGTTAAGGGACCTGTGGGCTCAGAAGGAGCCCAGAGGTGCCCTCCCATGCCCCCAGGGACACCCCCTGCCACCCTTGCCCACCTCAGGAGGACACCCAAGGCTGGAGGGACCCATCCCAGGGAAGTTGAGGTAAGTTGGGGTAAGTATTTTTTTTCTTATTTTTTTTGTGGCATAGGGGGGCCTGATTTGGTCCCCCCCTACATGCCACTATGCCCAATGACCATGCCCAGGGGACATAAGTCCCCTGGGCATGGCCATTGGGCAAGGGGGCATGATTGCTAAGACAGGAGTCATGTCAATGGAGGTTGGGCGTCAAAACAACTGGCACAAATGGGGTTGAGGCCTGAATTTTGCCTCAGACTTGACTTGCCCCATTTTTTGACGCCCAACCTCCATTTTCCCCTACGCCGGCGCTGCCTGGTCTGAGTCATTTTTTTTTACGCACACCAGTCCGCAGCGAGGGCTAACGTCATTAAATAAATAAGGCGCCCGCATGGCGCTTTGGAATGGCGTTAGCCGGCGGTAAAATTTTTGACGCACAACAGCGTTGGCGCAGTTGTGCGTCAAAAAGTATACATATGGGCCTCAGTCTGAAGGAGACCTTCTCCCTGCTGTCTCCAGATCTGAGACCTTTGCGTGGTGCAGGTTTCAAGGGCAGTGAAGTCAAGTTTCTGTGAGACGCACCACCACGACATTTAAGTGCCTCTTGGATATTTGAACATTGAGGGTAGTTCCGAGGACTTCCGGTTTTTCAAACTAGCCTTGATAAGACAAGTAATCAGCTAATATTAGACTGCGCATGTCAGTGCTTGTCTCAGTCTGGATAAGGTTATCACGGCTGTTCTCCAAGCGCTATAGTATACCCTGTAACCTACTGTGCCTATCAGTAATGCTTTCTTAAACAGCAGCAACAAAGCAATCTCTGGCTAAAGATTGTCTCCCTGAATACCGTCTAGACTCGAGGCGCTGTACCCGGTGGTGACTCCGACATGGAGCACTGGAGCCTGTCAGTAGGAGGTACTTCCTGTCTGTCCCGCCCAGGGCTGTGCCACCTATCCCTCTAATTAAAGGGGTTCCCCTCCCTAAACCCCTATTACTCCCGCCATAGTTAAAGGGCTACCACTTCCTGAACCCTTCGATGTCTCTAGTTAAAGGGATTCCAGTCCATGAACCCCTCTATAACTCTACATATAATGGTTCCTCTCCCTGAACCCCCATTACTTCTCTCTAGTTAAAGGGGTTCATCTCCCTGAACCCCCATTACTGCCTCTAGTTAAAAGGGTTCCTCTGCCTCAACCCCCATTACTGCCTCTCTAATTAAAGGGGTTCCCCTCCCCGAACCCCTATTACTCCCGCCATAGTTAAAGGACTACCACTTCCTGAACCCTTCTATGTCCCCAGTTAAAGGGATTCCAGCCCCTGAACCTCTGTATACCTCTACTTATAACGGTTCCTCTCCCTGAACCCCCATTACTGCCTCTCTAGTTAAAGGGGTTCCCCTCCCTGAACCCCTCCATCCCTCTACATATAATGGTTCCTTTCCCTGAACCCCCAATACTGCCTCTCTAGTTAAAGGGGTTCCCCTCCCTGAACCCCTCCATCCCTCTACATATAATGGTTCCTTTCCCTGAACCCCCAGTACTGCCTCTCTAGTTAAAGGGGTTCCCCTCCCTGAACCCCTCCATCCCTCTACATATAATGGTTCCTTTCCCTGAACCCCCAGTACTGCCTCTCTAGTTAAAGGGGTTCCCCTCCCTGAACCCCTCCGTCCCTCTACATATAATGGTTCCTTTCCCTGAACCCCCAGTACTGCCTCTCTAGTTAAAGGGGTTCCCCTCCCTGAACCCCTCGGTCCCTCTACATATAAAGGTTCCTCTCTCTGAACCCCCAGTACTGCCTCTCTAGTTATAGGGGTTCTTCTCCCCGTCTCCTTAGGGCTGTCCTCCCCTCCCCACTCCGTGCTGTTATGTTTCTTCTCCATGAGGTTGGCACCTGTGCCCCCGGCATGGAGTTTCTGCCGAGGATCACACGGGATGTCCAGTGCAGCCGCTGGTCATCTCTGCCTCCACCCATCCTGCCCTGTGACGTGTCCCAGAGGAAAGACCCTTAGCAGCCACGCTGAGACCCTTGTGCTCTCCAAGGCGCTATCAAGAGTACAACTTCTCCAACTTTCTGCAGTTCCTGCTCGAACGCTCCCTCCGTGGGTAACCTACCTCACTCGGGCCAGGACTCGCTTCTAGGCGCATCTTGACTCACCGGTGGGCACTTCAAGGAGCTTGTCTGTCACTGCCCAGCAGCCCCACCCCTTGCTTCAGCGTCCCTCGTGCGCCTCGAAGCCTTCAGTACCGCCTCCCTTATGCCCCTTGAAGTAGGATGCCCAGGCGTCCCGGGGTTGCCGGGACAGTCCCGGTTTCTCACAAACTGTCCCGGCAGATTTAGACACATTTAGCTCATGGCCCGGTTTCTGGAGAGGGTTTCCTGAAAACGCAGGGAGTTATTTTTTGTTTTCCACAGCAGAGATACTCAGCAAGAGTTAGCAGAAAGCAATTCAGGTAACAGGCATTATTACTCTGGCTTTGAAAATTGCATTTTATTAATGTTCTTAGCGCCACTTTTGTAATTCTACCCAGATAAGCGCTGTAATTCCGTGCGTTTGGTTGAAGCCAAACTATCCTTCTATTTTTGTGAAATGTCCCGGTTTTGGGCTTTAAAATTCTGGTCACCCTACTGTAGGAGGCTGGCCTGGCTTGTAGTGGGTACCAAAGGTACTTACACCAGGCCCAGTTATCCCTTATTAGTGTAGTGTAGGCAGTGTCTAGAAGCCAGGCTCTCCAGAGGAAGCTGTGGATGAGCGGCCAAGGCTTATCTACGAGGCATGCAAATCTCATGTGATAACACTGCAGTCACACACTACTCACACACATTAAAGACAATACTCAGTGTTACAAAAATAAAGGTACTTTTTTTTAGTCACACAATGCCAAAAATACTTTGAAGGCTATACTCCCTTAGAAGGTAAGTAAATTACACAATATATACACTAGTAACCAAAAACAAGTAAGTACACAGTAGAAAAACATCGCAAATAGTGAAAATCACAATACGTCACAAAAGGCCTAGGGAGAACAAAAACCATATGCTAAAATAGTGGAATGTGAATGTTGGTTTCCTACCTAGGCAAGTGTAGTGTGTAGAGGGGCGCTGGGAGTGTAACAAAACACCGTAGGTAAGTAATATATCCCACCCTAGAGCGCAGGAAAGCAGGAGTAAAACACAGCAAGTTTCCGAAAACACACTAGAAATCGTGATAGAAGATATTGCAAGAACCAGAACAGACTGCAAGACACCAATGATGGATTCCTGGACCTGAAGACCTGTGGAAGAAGGGGACCAAGTCCAAGAAGCACAGAAGAGTCCAGGGAGAACAGGAGCCCCTGCTGGATGGATAAATACAGTCTGGTTTGCGTCGCTGGATTACACCATCAAGCCTTGGCACCGCAAAGCTCGCCATTAGCAGAAAAGGGACATGGTGGCCTCTACCCAGGAGTGGGAGACAGAGGGGGCTCTAAGCAACTCAAAGAACCCTCAGAAGACCAGGCAGCTTTCACAGGAGTCCCACAGCACAGGGACAAAGAAGGTGCAAAAGGAGGCCCACGCAGCACAACACAAAAGGATCCCACGCCGCCGGAGAACCACTAAGGAAGCTGTGCATTGCAGGAAGGAGTGCTGGGGGCCGGAGCTGTGCTGTGCATGAAGAACTTTGTGGAAGGTCGCACACAACCCTTTGCAACCAGAAGTCACGCGGTGCAAGAGGGTACTGTCTTGCGTGGGGAGGTGTAGGAGGCTGGACTGGCTTGTAGTGAGTACCAAGGGGTACTTGCACCTTGCACCAGGCCCAGTTATCCCTTATTAGTGTATAGGGTGTCTAGCAGCTTAGGCTGATAGATAATGGTAGCTTAGCAGAGCAGCTTAGGCTGAACTAGGAGACGTGTGAAGCTACTACATTACCACCTAGTGTCATATGCACAATATCATAAGAAAACACAATACAGAGTTATACTAAAAATAAAGGTACTTTATTTTTATGACAATATGCCAAAGTATCTCAGAGTGTACCCTCAGTAAGAGGATAGGAAATATACACAAGATATATATACACAATACCAAAATATGCAGTAATAGTCTTAGAAAACAGTGCAAACAATGTATAGTTACAATAGAATGCAATGGAGGCACATAGGGATAGGGGCAACACAAACCATATACTCCAAAAGTGGAATGCGAACCACGAATGGACCCCAAACCTATGTGACCTTGTAGAGGGTCGCTGGGACTATTAGAAAATAGTGAGAGTTAGAAAAATAACCCTCCCCAAGACCCTGAAAAGTGAGTGCAAAGTGCACCAAAGTTCCCCTAAGGACAAAAGAGTCGTGTTAGAGGAATAATGCAGGAAAGACACAAACCAGCAATGCAACAACTGTGGATTTCCAATCTAGGGTACCTGTGGAACAAGGGGACCAAGTCCAAAAGTCACAAGCAAGTCGTAGATGGGCAGATGCCCAGGAAATGCCAGCTGCGGGTGCAAAGAAGCTTCGACTGGACAGAAGAAGCTGAGGTTTCTGCAGGAACGAAAAGGGCTAGAGACTTCCCCTTTGGTGGACGGATCCCTCTCGCCTTGGAGAGTCGTGCAGAAGTGTTTTCCCGCCGGAAGGACGCCAACAAGCCTTGCTACACGCAAATCGTGCGTTTGGCGTTTTTGGAAGCTGCTGGGGCCCAGGAGGGACCAGGAGGTCGCAAATTGGACCTGCAGAGAGAGGGGACGTCGAGCAAGACAAAGAGCTCTCACTGAAGCAGGTAGCACCCAGAGAAGTGCCAGAAACAGGCACTACAAGGATGCGTGAAACGGTGCTCGCCGAAGTTGCACAAAGGAGTCCCACGTCGCCGGAGACCAACTTAGAAAGTCGTGCAATGCAGGTTAGAGTGCCGTGGACCCAGGCTTGGCTGTGCACAAAGGATTTCCGCCGGAAGTGCACAGGGGCCGGAGTAGCTGCAAAGTCGCGGTTCCCAGCAATGCAGCCCAGCGAGGTGAGGCAAGGACTTACCTCCACCAAACTTGGGCTGAAGAGTCACTGGACTGTGGGGGTCACTTGGACAGCGTCGCTGGATTCGAGGGACCTCGCTCGTCGTGCTGAGAGGAGACCCAAGGGACCGGTAATGCAGCTTTTTGGTGCCTGCGGTTGCAGGGGGAAGATTCTGTCGACCCACGGGAGATTTCTTCGGAGCTTCTGGTGCAGAGAGGAGGCAGGCTACCCCCACAGCATGCACAAGCAGGAAAACAGTCGAAAAGGCGGCAGGATCAGCGTTACAGAGTTGCAGTAGTCGTCTTTGCTACTATGTTGCAGGTTTGCAGGCTTCCAGCGCGGTCAGCGGTCGTTTCCTTATCAGAAGGTGAAGAGAGAGATACAGAGGAACTCGGCTGAGCTCATGCATTCGTTATCTAAAGTTTCCCCAGAGACAGAGACCCTAAATAGCCAGAAAAGAGGGTTTGGCTACCTAGGAGAGAGGAAAGGCTACTAACACCTGAAGGAGCCTATCAGCAGGAGTATCTGACGTCACCTGGTGGCACTGGCCACTCAGAGCAGTCCAGTGTGCCAGCAGCACCTCTGTTTCCAAGATGGCAGAGGTCTGGAGCACACTGGAGGAGCTCTGGACACCTCCCAGGGGAGGTGCAGGTCAGGGGAGTGGTCACTCCCCTTTCCTTTGTCCAGTTTCGCGCCAGAGCAGGGGCTAAGGGGTCCCTGAACCGGTGTAGACTGGCTTATGCAGAATTGGGCACATCTGTGCCCAACAAAGCATTTCCAGAGGCTGGGGGAGGCTACTCCTCCCCTGCCTTCACACCATTTTCCAAAGGGAGAGGGTGTCACACCCTCTCTCAGAGGAAGTTCTTTGTTCTGCCATCCTGGGCCAGGCCTGGCTGGACCCCAGGAGGGCAGCTGCCTGTCTGAGGGGTTGGCAGCAGCAGCAGCTGCAGAGAAACCCCAGGAAGGGCAGTCTGGCAGTACCAGGGTCTGTGCTACAGACCACTGGGATCATGGAATTGTACCAACAATGCCAGGATGGCATAGAGGGGGCAATTCCATGATCATAGACATGTTACATGGCCATATTCGGAGTTACCATGGTGAAGCTATATATAGGTAGTGACCTATATGTAGTGCACGCGTGTAATGGTGTCCCCGCACTCACAAAGTTCAGTGAATTGGCTCTGAACAATGTGGGGGCACCTTGGCTAGTGCCAGGGTGCCCTCACACTAAGTAACTTTGCACCTAACCTTTACCAGGTAAAGGTTAGACATATAGGTGACTTATAAGTTACTTAAGTGCAGTGTAAAATGGCTGTGAAATAACGTGGACGTTATTTCACTCAGGCTGCAGTGGCAGGCCTGTGTAAGAATTGTCAGAGCTCCCTATGGGTGGCAAAAGAAATGCTGCAGCCCATAGGGATCTCCTGGAACCCCAATACCCTGGGTACCTCAGTACCATATACTAGGGAATTATAAGGGTGTTCCAGTAAGCCAATGTAAATTAGTAAAAATGGTCACTAGCCTGTCAGTGACAATTTGGAAAGAAATGAGAGAGCATAACCACTGAGGTTCTGATTAGCAGAGCCTCAGTGAGACAGTTAGTCACTACACAGGTAACACATTCAGGCACACTTATGAGCACTGGGGCCCTGGGTTACCAGGGTCCCAGTGACACATACAACTAAAACAACATATATACAGTGAAAAATGGGGGTAACATGCCAGGCAAGATGGTACTTTCCTACACAACCCCCCCCCCCCCCCCAAACGAAGGACAATAAGACTAGCCATTACCTGATGAGTCTTCATTGTCTAAGTGGAAATATCTGGAGAGTCCATCTGCATTGGAGTGGCTACTCCCAGGTCTATGTTCCACTGTATAGTCCATTCCCTGTAGGGATATGGACCACCTCAACAATTTAGGATTTTCACCTTTCATTTGTTTTAGCCAAAGTAGAGGTTTGTGGTCTGTCTGAACAATGAAGTGAGTGCCAAACAGGTATGGCCTCAACTTCTTCAGAGCCCAGACCACAGCAAAGGCCTCCCTCTCAATGGCAGACCAACGCTTTTATCTAGGGGTCAACCTCCTACTAATAAAA
The DNA here is from genome assembly GCF_031143425.1 of Pleurodeles waltl. Taxonomy (NCBI): domain Eukaryota; kingdom Metazoa; phylum Chordata; class Amphibia; order Caudata; family Salamandridae; genus Pleurodeles; species Pleurodeles waltl. The sequence goes on from NC_090439.1 coordinate 1,192,249,191, forward strand.
GCAACAGGTTGATCCTGGCCCTCAGAATTAAGTTGTGATAGGACTGCCCCTACTCCTAATTCAGATGCATCAGTTTGGACATAGAATTTTTTAGAGTAACAAGGGCTTTTCAGGACAGGTGCAGAGCACATGGCCTGCTTCAGCTCCTCAAAAGCTTTCTGACAGCTTGCTGTCCATAATACCTTTTTAGGCATTTTCTTGGATGTGAGGTCATTAAGAGGGGCTGCAATGGAGCCATAGTTCTTAATGAACCTCCTGTAATACCCAGTGAGGCCTAGGAAGGCTCTCACCTGAGTGTGAGTGGTAGGGGGAACCCAATCAATAATAGTTTGGATTTTCCCCTGAAGTGGTGCAATCTGTTCCCCACCAACAAGGTGTCCCAGATAAACCTCCTTACCCTGCCCTATCTGGCACTTTGAAGCCTTGATAGTGAGGCCTGCCTTTTGCAGGGCCTCCAAAACTTTCCATAGGTGGACCAGGTGATCATCCCAGCTGGAGCTAAAGACAGCTATATCGTCCAAATATGCTGCACTGAAAGCTTCCAGCCCTTGCAGGACTGTGTTCACCAACCTCTGAAAAGTGGCAGGTGCATTTTTCAAACCAAAAAGCATTACAGTAAACTGGTAATGTCCTCCAATGGTAGAAAATGCAGTCTTAGGTTTAGCATCTTCTGACAATTTGATCTGCCAATACCCTGCAGTCAAATCAAAAGTGCTTAGATACTTGGCAGATGCCAGTGTATCTATGAGCTCATCTGCCCTGGGTATAGGGTGAGCATCAGTTTTGGTTACCAAGTTGATACCTCTATAGTCTACACAAAACCTCATTTCCTTCTTTCCATCCTTAGAATTGGGTTTTGGTACCAGTACCACAGGGGAAGCCCATGGACTGTCAGAGTGCTCAACCACTCCTAGTTCCAACATTTTCTGAACTTCTTGCTTTATGCTGTCCCTGACATGGTCAGGCTGCCTATAGATCTTACTTTTGACAGGTAAACTGTCTCCAGTATCTATAGTGTGCTCACACCAAGAAGTGGTGCCTGGCACAGTAGAGAAGAGTTCTGAAAATTGTCCTAGGAGATTTATGCAATTGTCTTTCTGCTCAGCAGTAAGACAATCAGCCAAAACTACCCCTTCCACAAGAGCATCTTGATCTGTGGAGAGAAGAGATCAGGTAGAGGATCACTGTCTTCTTCCTGTCCCTCATCTGTTGCCATGAGCAGGGTGAGATCAGCCCTGTCATAGTAGGGTTTCAGGCGGTTGACATGGAGCACCCTAAGGGGACTCCTGGCAGTGCCTAAGTCAACCAAGTAGGTGACTTCACCCTTCTTTTCAACAATTGTGTGGGGTCCACTCCATTTATCTTGGAGTGCTCTTGGGGCCACAGGCTCCAAGACCCACACTTTCTGCCCTGGTTGGTACTGAACCAAAACAGCCTTCTGATCATGCCATTGCTTCTGGAGCTCTTGGCTGGCCTGAAGGTTTTTACTGGCCTTTTTCATGTACTCAGCCATCCTTGATCTGAGGCCAAGTACATAGTCCACAATATCCTGCTTAGGAGCTTTTAAAGGTTGTTCCCAACCCTCCTTTACAAGTGTGAGTGGACCCCTAACAGGGTGTCCAAAAAGAAGTTCAAAGGGGCTGAAGCCCACTCCTTTCTGGGGTACCTCCCTGTAGGCAAAAAGGAGGCATGGTAGAAGGATATCCCATCTCCTGCGGAGTTTTTCAGGGAGTCCCATAATCATGCCTTTGAGAGTTTTATTAAATCTCTCCACCAGTCCATTTGTTTGTGGATGATAGGGTGTTGTGAACTTGTAAGTTACACCACACTCCTTCCACATGGCCTTTAAGTATGCAGACATGAAATTGCTTCCTCTGTCTGATACTACTTCCTTTGGGAAGCCCACTCTGGAAAATATTCCCAGGAGGGCCTTTGCCACTGCAGGAGCTGTAGTGGTCCTTAAAGGAATAGCTTCAGGATATCTTGTGGCATGGTCCACTACCACCAAGATAAACCTATTGCCTGAAGCAGTAGGAGGGTCAAGGGGGCCAACTATGTCAACCCCTACCCTTTCAAAGGGAACCCCAACCACAGGCAGTGGGATAAGGGGTGCCTTTGGAGTGCCACCTGTCTTGCCACTGGCTTGACAGGTTTCACAGGACTTACAAAATTCCTTTGTGTCCTCAGACATCCTAGGCCAATGAAACAATGGAACCAATCTGTCCCAAGTTTTCATTTGACCCAGGTGCCCAGCTAGGGGAATGTCATGTGCCAGTGTTAGGAGGAACTTTCTGTACTCCTGAGGAATCACTAATCTCCTGGCAGCTCCAGGTTTAGGATCCCTATGCTCAGTGTACAAGAGGTTGTCCTCCCAGTAAACTCTGTGAGAGTCACTGACATCCCCATTAGCCTGTTTGACAGCTTGCTGTCTGAGACCCTCTAATGTGGGACAGGTTTGCTGTGCCACACTCAGCTCCTCCCTGGCAGGCCCCCCTTCACCCAAAAGCTCAGCAGTGTCTGCTTCCAGCTCCTCTGGTGTAGGTTCTGCACAGGGAGGGAATTCTTCTTCCTCAGAAGTTGAATCCACTGTAGAGGGAGGGATAGTAGGAAGTGGTTTGCTTCTACTAGCCCTAGCTTTAGGGAGCACTTGGTCCATTGTTCCAGGATCCAAGCTTCCCTGTCCTTTTTGCTTTTTGGCCTGAGCCCTTGTCAAAGCAAAAATATGCCCTGGGATGCCCAGCATTGCTGCATGGGCCTCCAACTCCACATCTGACCAAGCTGATGTCTCCAAATCATTCCCTAATAGACAGTCTACAGGTAAATCTGAAGCTACCACAACTTTCTTTGGACCAGTTACCCCCCCCCAGTTGAGATTTACAACAGCCATGGGGTGGCTTTGTGTTATGTTGTGAGCATCGGTTACTTGGTACTGGTGTCCAAGTATGTGTTGTTCAGGGTGCACCAGTTTCTCAATCACCATTGTGACACTGGCACCTGTGTCCCTGTAGGCCTGGACCTCAACACCATTTATTAGGGTTAGTTGCTTGTACTTCTCCAAGTTATGGGGGCAAGCAACCAAAGTGGCTAAATCAATAGCCCCTTCAGAGACTAAAGTAGCCTCTGTGGTCTCCCTAATCAGACCAACCCCAACTAAATTACCAAAAGTGAGCCCAGCTACTCCCTTGGATTGGCTATTAGTAGGTTTGCTCCCACCACCACTGCTATTAGTAGGGACACTAGGTGTAGCAGTAGGGGTTGTAGTGGTAGGAGCTGTGGTGCCTTTCTTTGGACAACTGGGATCTGTTGTCCAATGGCCTTTTATTTTACATAAATAGCACCATGGTTTATTTTCCTTGTTCTGATTAAAGGAGGATTTGGACCCACCACCCCCACCAGAGTGTTTTTGTGGGCCTGATGAAGACTCATTTTTAGATTTGTCCCCACCCTTGTCAGAAGACTTACCATCCTTCTTTTTGTTGCCATCTTTGTCACCCCCTGTATGAACTTTTCTGTTCACTCTTGTTCTGACCCATTTGTCTGCCTTCTTTCCCAATTCTTGGGGAGAGGTCAGATCAGAGTCCACCAAGTACTGGTGCAACAAATAAGACACACAATTATTAAGAAAATGCTCTCTCAGGATTAAGTTATACAGGCTGTCATAATCAGTAACTTTACTGCCATGTAACCACCCCTCCAAGGCCTTCACTGCCTGGTCAATGAAATCAACCCAGTCTTGTGAAGACTCCTTTTTGGTCTCTCTGAACTTTATCCTGTACTGTTCAGTGGTTAAGCCATAACCATCCAGGAGTGCATTCTTAAGAACTTGGAAATTATTAGCATCATTTTCTTTTACAGTAAGGAGCCTATCCCTACCTTTTCCAGTAAATGATAGCCATAGGATAGCAGCCCACTGCTTTTGAGGGACATCCTGTACAGCACAGGCCCTCTCAAGTGCAGCAAACCACTTGTTAATGTCATCCCCCTCCTTATAAGGGGGAACTATCTTGTGCAGATTCCTGGAATCATGCTCTTTTGCAGGATGACTATGGGGAATACTGCTGCTGCCACCATGGGTTTCTAAACCCAACTTCTGTCTTTCCCTCTCTACTTCTAAAGACTGTCTATCCAAATCCAGCTGTTGCTTCTTGAGCTTCAGTCTGGTTTGTTCCACTCTCAATCTATTGAGCTCCCTTTCTAACAATCTGTCATCAGGGTGGGTGGGAGGGACATTTCTAGATACAGAGGTATGATGGGAATGAACAGAAGGAGACCTGTCCCTTACAGAGGGCACCCTAACAGCTTGGCTACCAGTATAATGTGAGAGCACACCATTAGTATGGTGTGATTCAACCTCTGTACCAACTATGCTAGACTGTCTAGTAATGGGCAGGCTGAGAAGTTTCTTTCCTGAACCTTTTCCTGGGGGAGTCCCTGGATCAGATTGAGAACCATTAGCTACTTTTTCTACAGATTGGGCACTTATGGCCTTATCCTGTACTCTAAGCATATTAATTAACAGTTCTAAGGAAGGATTCTTCCCTACACTCAAACCTCTCTCTATGCAGAGACTCCTTGCTCCTTTCCAGCTAAGGTGATCATATGCAAGTTTGGACAGTTCAACATTTTTTCCTGTGCCAGACATTTTTTAGAGAGAGTTAAAGTGATAGAAAAAGAGAAAAAAGTTTTCAGAACTTTTTGGAAAGACAGAAAAAACTTTTTAAACTTTTAAGGACTTTTTGAAAGTTTAGAAGTACTTTTCAGCACTTAGAAAAGAGTGAAAAGAGGAAATGCAAAACTTTTTGGCTATGTGTATATACACTGACCTTGTTTTGTATATTTTTCTCTTATGAAAAGTACAATGACAAGAGTGGTAAGTAGTCTCAAGCACTTATCCCACCACTGCACAACCAATGTAGGAGGCTGGACTGGCTTGTAGTGAGTACCAAGGGGTACTTGCACCTTGCACCAGGCCCAGTTATCCCTTATTAGTGTATAGGGTGTCTAGCAGCTTAGGCTGATAGATAATGGTAGCTTAGCAGAGCAGCTTAGGCTGAACTAGGAGACGTGTGAAGCTACTACAGTACCACTTAGTGTCATATGCACAATATCATAAGAAAACACAATACACAGTTATACTAAAAATAAAGGTACTTTATTTTTATGACAATATGCCAAAGTATCTTAGAGTGTACCCTCAGTGAGAGGATAGGAAATATACACAAGATATATATACACAATAGCAAAAATATGCAGTATAGTCTTAGAAAACAGTGCAAACAATGTATAGTTACAATAGGATGCAATGGGGAAACATAGGGATAGGGGCAACACAAACCATATACTCCAAAAGTGGAATGCGAACCACGAATGGACCCCAAACCTATGTGACCTTGTAGAGGGTCGCTGGGACTATTAGAAAATAGTGAGAGTTAGAAAAATAACCCTCCCCAAGACCCTGAAAAGTGAGTGCAAAGTGCACCAAAGTTCCCCTAAGGACAAAAGAGTCGTGTTAGAGGAATAATGCAGGAAAGACACAAACCAGCAATGCAACAACTGTGGATTTCCAATCTAGGGTACCTGTGGAACAAGGGGACCAAGTCCAAAAGTCACAAGCAAGTCGTAGATGGGCAGATGCCCAGGAAATGCCAGCTGCGGGTGCAAAGAAGCTTCGACTGGACAGAAGAAGCTGAGGTTTCTGCAGGAACGAAAAGGGCTAGAGACTTCCCCTTTGGTGGACAGATCCCTCTCGCCTTGGAGAGTCGTGCAGTCCTACACGCAAATCGTGCATTTGGCGTTTTTGGATGCTGCTGGGGCCCAGGAGGGACCAGGAGGTCGCAAATTGGACCTGCAGAGAGAGGAGACGTCGAGCAAGACAAAGAGCCCTCACTGAAGCAGGTAGCACCCAGAGAAGTGCCAGAAACAGGCACTACAAGGATGCGTGAAACGGTGCTTGCCGAAGTTGCACAAAGGAGTCCCACGTCGCCGGAGACCAACTTAGAAAGTCGTGCAATGCAGGTTAGAGTGCCGTGGACCCAGGCTTGGCTGTGCACGAAGGATTTCCGCCGGAAGTGCACAGGGGCCGGAGTAGCTGCAAAGTCGCGGTTCCCAGCAATGCAGCCCAGCGAGGTGAGGCAAGGACTTACCTCCACCAAACTTGGGCTGAAGAGTCACTGGACTGTGGGGGTCACTTGGACAGCGTCGCTGGTTTCGAGGGACCTCGCTCGTCGTGCTGAGAGGAGAACCAAGGGACCGGTAATGCAGCTTTTTGGTGCCTGCAGTTGCAGGGGGAAGATTCCGTCGACCCACGGGAGATTTCTTCGGAGCTTCTGGTGCAGAGAGGAGGCAGGCTACCCCCACAGCATGCACAAGCAGGAAAACAGTCGAGAAGGCGGCAGGATCAGCGTTACAGAGTTGCAGTAGTCGTCTTTGCTACTATGTTGCAGGTTTGCAGGCTTCCAGCGCGGTCAGCGGTCGTTTCCTTATCAGAAGGTGAAGAGAGAGATGCAGAGGAACTCGGCTGAGCTCATGCATTCGTTATCTAAAGTTTCCCCAGAGACAGAGACCCTAAATAGCCAGAAAAGAGGGTTTGGCTACCTAGGAGAGAGGAAAGGCTACTAACACCTGAAGGAGCCTATCAGCAGGAGTCTCTGACGTCACCTGGTGGCACTGGCCACTCAGAGCAGTCCAGTGTGCCAGCAGCACCTCTGTTTCCAAGATGGCAGAGGTCTGGAGCACACTGGAGGAGCTCTGGACACCTCCCAGGGGAGGTGCAGGTCAGGGGAGTGGTCACTCCCCTTTCCTTTGTCCAGTTTCGTGCCAGAGCAGGGGCTAAGGGGTCCCTGAACCGGTGTAGACTGGCTTATGCAGAATTGGGCACATCTGTGCCCAACAAAGCATTTCCAGAGGCTGGGGGAGGCTACTCCTCCCCTGCCTTCACACCATTTTCCAAAGGGAGAGGGTGTCACACCCTCTCTCAGAGGAAGTTCTTTGTTCTGCCATCCTGGGCCAGGCCTGGCTGGACCCCAGGAGGGCATCTGCCTGTCTGAGGGGTTGGCAGCAGCAGCAGCTGCAGAGAAACCCCAGGAAGGGCAGTCTGGCAGTACCAGGGTCTGTGCTACAAACCACTGGGATCATGGAATTGTGCCAACAATGCCAGGATGGCATAGAGGGGGCAATTCCATGATCATAGACATGTTACATGGCCATATTCGGAGTTACCATGGTGAAGCTATATATAGGTAGTGACCTATATGTAGTGCACGCGTGTAATGGTGTCCCCGCACTCACAAAGTTCAGTGAATTAGCTCTGAACAATGTGGGGGCACCTTGGCTAGTGCCAGGGTGCCCTCACACTAAGTAACTTTGCACCTAACCTTTACCAGGTAAAGGTTAGACTTATAGGTGACTTATAAGTTACTTAAGTGCAGTGTAAAATGGCTGTGAAATAACGTGGACGTTATTTCACTCAGGCTGCAGTGGCAGGCCTGTGTAAGAATTGTCAGAGCTCCCTATGGGTGGCAAAAGAAATGCTGCAGCCCATAGGGATCTCCTGGAACCCCAACACCCTGGATACCTCAGTACCATATACTAGGGAATTATAAGGGTGTTCCAGTAAGCCAATGTAAATTGGTAAAAATGGTCACTAGCCTGTCAGTGACAATTTGGAAAGAAATGAGAGAGCATAACCACTGAGGTTCTGATTAGCAGAGCCTCAGTGAGACAGTTAGTCACTACACAGGTAACACATTCAGGCACACTTATGAGCACTGGGGCCCTGGGTTACCAGGGTCCCAGTGACACATACAACTAAAACAACATATATACAGTGAAAAATGGGGGTAACATGCCAGGCAAGATGGTACTTTCCTACAGGAGGCAAGCTCTTACCTCCACTAAAGTTGGATAGCTTTACAGTGGGACTGCCAGAGTCACTTTAGTCCAACACCTGTGTTGCTGGATCCACACCTGTCGTCTGGAGAGGAGGGTCCAAGCCACCGGTCATCGCTGCAGAGAGGTGCTTGCTGAATCAGGGAAGTGACTCTGTCACTCCACAAGAGATTCCTTCGGTTCTTCTGGTGCAGGATGAAGGCAGTAAGGGCCAGATGTAGCATTATTCCAAATTGCGACTTGCAATTTGCGAGTCCCAGCGACTCGCAAATTGCAGCTCGCAATTTGGAATGCAGAAAGGTGTCTCAGACACCTTCTGCGAGTCGCTAAGGGGTCGCAAAGACCCACCTCATTAAAATTAATGAGGTGAGTCGCAATTTGCGACCCCATAGCGAGTCAGGGCACTCACGGGGAGGGTGGCCTGCTGGGAACAGCAGACCACCATGTTCTTGACTGCTTTTAAATAATGCAGTTTTTTTTTTTCAAAATGAAACCCATTCTCCTTAAAGGAAAATGAGCTGCACTTTGAAAAATAAACCGAAACCTTTTGGTTCGGTATTTTTCAGGGCAGGTAGTGGTCCATTGGACCACTGCCTGCTCTGAAAAATGATTTTTAGTGCCAGACACAAAGGGGAAGGGGTCCCATGGGGACCCCTTCTCGTTTGCGCCTGGGTTACCATCCACTTCAAGTGGATGGTAACTGCGCTTATTGCGGTCGCAAATGAAAATGCATACCATAGCGACTCGCAAATAGGAAGGGAACACCCCTTCCTATTTGCGACTCGGAAATGCATTTTGCGAGTCGGTTCTGACTCGCAAAATGCATTACTACATGGCAAAGGGCCTTTAGCGACTCGCAAACGGCGATTTTCGAATTACCATTGTGAAGCTATAGATAGGTATTGACCTATAGGTAGTGCACGCGTTAAATGGCGTCCCGCACTCACAAAGTCAGGGAAAATGGGCCTGGATGATGTGAGGGCACCTCTGCTAGTGCAGGGGTGCCCCCAAACAAAGGTACTTCACACCCAGCCTTCAGGGTTTGAAGACCTGATATATAAGTGACCTGGTGCAGTGTCTATGGGTGTGAAATAGTGCTTGCACTATTTCACACAGGCTGCAATGCAAGTCCTGAAGAAGTGTTTGTATGAGCTCCTTATGGGTGGCAAAAGAAATGCTGCAGCCCGTAAGGATCCCCTGGAACCCCAATGCCCTGGTTACCTAGGTACCATATGCTAGGGACATATAAGGGGGGACCAGTGTGCCAATTTGGACTGAAATATGGAGTCACTAAACTGTAGTGAAAAATTTAGAAACAGAGAGAGCATGAGCTCTGGAGTTCTGGTTAGCAGGACTCCAGTGACAATTTAAAAAACAGTGAAACACACCGACAAGCAGGCCATAAACCATAAGCACTGGGGTCCTGACTAGCAGGATCCCAGTGACACAGTCAAAAACACACTGACATCAGGCAGAACTTTGCGGTAAAATGCCAAAAAGAGGGTCCTTTCCTACACCTACCTTGAAACCTTCAGTGCCGCATCCCTCGTGTGCCTCGAAGCTGTCAGTGCCACTTGTCTTCTTCCCCTCTGATCTGTTCTCTACGTTTTCGCTCCCCAGTTTTCTGTGACTCCATCTCATGTGTCCTTCACCTTCTGAGTGGCAAACACTGGCCCCTCTCCCTGAAGTCCAGCATCTTCTCTGCAGTGTCTCCAGAGAGGACACCGGTGGCAGGTTCAGGACCAGGGGCCTGGTGACCCTTCTTGATCGATAACAGCAAGGACCGGCCTCTGGGATCCACTATGGACCATCCTCTGGGATCCAATATGGACCAAACCCTGGAATCCACTATGGACCAACCTCTGGGATCCACTGTGGACTGGCTTCTGAGATCCACTATGGACCAGCCTCTGACATCCACTATGGACCAATCTCTTACATCGCGTATGGACTAGCTTATGGGATCCAGTATGGACCGACCTCTGGGATCCACTATGGACTGGCCTCTGGAATCCACTTCCAGCTTAGTCACTGGTTCATGAAAACCTCCCTTTTAGGATTAGGATCACCCATCCGGTTGGATAAGGCTTTTTCCACTCTCTGTTCCATCCTAAGTACTCACCCCTGCTTCTCCGCTCTCCTCATGGTGAGGCTTTAGTTTCCAGGCTCTGCGGGAGGGCCCTTCTGAATCAATAAATCAATCAAGTACTTGTAAAGCGCAGCTGTTCACCCGTTAGGGTCTCAAGGCGCTGGGGGGGGGGAGCAGAAGTGAAGGTCAGAAGGGATCATGTGAAGAGCCAAGTTTTGAGATCCTTTCTGAATTGAGAAAGTGTGGGAGATCTTCTAAGGTGGATCATGAGGGAGTTCCAGGTCTTGGCGTTGTGGTGGGAGGAGGACCTTCCTCCGGCTGTGGCCTTCCGGACATGTGGGACAGCGGCGAAGGCAAAGTCAGCAGAGCAGAAGTTCCTGGTGGACGTGTAGAAGTGGAGTCTTTGGTTGAGGTATTCTGGTCCGGCGTTTTGAAGGGCTTTGCATGTGTGCGTGAGAAGTTTGAATGTATTTATTTTGTCTATTGGGAGCCAGTACAGGTCTCTCAGCAGGGCGGAGATGTGGCTGTGCTCGGGAGCGTTCTTGATGAGACGGGTGGAGGCGTTCTGGATGCGTTGTAGTATTCTTTTTGCCTTGGTGGTGGTTCTGGCGTAGAGTGCGTTGCCGTAGTCCAAACGGCTGCTGATGATGCCTGGGTGACTGGTCTTTTGGTTTCAGTAGGGATCTATTTGAAGATCTTGCCACTTTCGATTATTTTAAACATTTATATTTTATTGTATTGAGGAGAATTATATAGTGTGAATAGTTTACCTTAGGGCAGAGCAGTCCTATGGATAAAAAGTCAGAGTCTTTTCTTTTGCACCTGCACCTTTCTTCATCGCCGAGGATGAGGAGGATGAGGGTGCTGTCTCCCTGGCCCCACCCTACCTGTTGTCTCTTCCATCCCTTATCCATGCTGCATCACTGTAGTGCCTTGTGGTGAGAGAGGGCTGGGGTGAGAGAGAGGTGGGTCTGTCCACAGGGATCCTTGGGGTGAGAGAGGGGCGTGTCTGTCCACAAGAGTTTGCGGTGAGAGGGGTGGGTCTGTCCACAGGAATCCTTGGGATTAGAGAGGGGTGGGTCTATCCACAGGGACTTGGGATGAGACAGGAGTAGGTATGTCCACAGAGGCTTGGGCAGCGGTGGTTCCTCTGCTATGGCGGAGGAGCATCGCCCGTCAGCAGCAGCAGCTGCAAAACATTTCCAATAAAATGATAATAAACTATGTTTATTATTGTTTTATTATAAAAGGGGTGGGCCCATGGGGCATGACAGGGACAGATGGAGAGTGCACAGCACTCCCCCTCAGTGCGCACTGAGCTCTTTCCAACCCGGCACAGTGTTGCTGGGTTGGAGACAGCAGGCACAGGCTCCCACTCTGCCTCGGAGCACCCTGGCTGGGCGCACATCAAATCCTGATGCTGCTTTCATGCTGCCAGCAGCATGAAAGCAGCATTTGGATTGGCCACATGGCAGGCCTGGAGCCTATGCCTGTAGCAGTGAGGACAGAAGAGCGGAGCTGTGTGGCGGAGGCAGTGAGAAAGGTAAGTATTATTATTATAAATTTTTATTTGTCGTTTCCCCCCTCCCCCTGCCACGTGCCATGCCACCCCGCCTCTTTCCTCCCCTGTGAGCCACGAGTGGGTTTGGGGTGACAGGGGTGGGTCTGTCTACAGGGTTTGGGGTGAGAGAGAGGGGACGGGTGAAAGAGGGGTGGGGTAGGAGAGGGGTGGGTCTGTCCACAGGTGTCTGTCTTTGCCTCCATGAATTGTCTCCGGTGCCTGGTGCACATGTGCAGCAGCATGTGTGCATGTGTGTTTGTGTGTCTGTGTTAGTGCGCCTGCGCTTGGATGAGTGGGTGTAGTCTTGGAATCAAAACAATAAATGTAATCTTTCCTCAGCTACATTTTCCTTCAGGGATGGATGGATGGATAGATATTTTATGTTGTGTTCAGTCTCTATAGTCTGATTTTTGACACTGCAATTCCATGTCCTAAGATGTCCTAAATGTGAACTGTGGCATTAGTCTGCACACAAGTGCTGGAATGTGGGTGAAGATACACACTGCAACAAAGAACCAACAGCTGGAATCCCATCCAAAAACAAACCTCATGGTTTACCTTAGAGGCAATTGTGTTCCGGCCTACATCATCAATAGACAATCATCTAAACACCTTCATGGTATCCTGTACAGTTGACATCAGACTCACGGGCTCAAGTAGACAGAGAAGAGGTCCTGGGACAGCAGGCCCTGGCTCCACATGTTGTCAAACACAGGACTGGTTTTGGCCACTGAGAGGCTGGGATAAGCTAGGCCCAGGATTCCATCGAAGTGAGAGAAGGCAAACAAGGCGGCCTCAGTGTCGCTCATGGCGAAGGACTGGTGAGTGTCCACCAGGCTCCCAACCTATTGAGAAGAAGTGACAGATGACACATGAGAACAGCACTTAAAAACACACCCAGGATCCAGGAGACAGCAACTGACCCAAGAAATACCCTGGAGTCAGGAAGTGGGAGCCATTCCATGGACGACACATTTGATCTAGGCCTGGGCAGAGTTTTAACTATGCTGCAATAGTCAGAATAATTTCAACAATATACATGAGCATAATTGTGAGAATAAACATACAAATAATAATATGAGTAAGTATAAATGTAAGAATAAGCTTACAAACAAGAATATGAGTGAGTATAAGTATAAGCATGGCAGTACAAACAATTATATGATTGAGTATGAGTGTAAGAATAAACATACAAACAAAAATATGAGTGAGTATAAGTGTAAGAATAAGAATACAAACGAATATGAGTGAGTATAAGTGTAACAATAAAAATACAAACATGAATATGAATGAGTATGTGTAAGAATAAACATACGAATAATAATATGAGTGAGTACAAATATAAGAATAAGGTTACAACCAAGAATATGAGTGAGTATAAGTGTAAGAATAAGATTACAAACAAGAATACGAATGAGTGTAAGTGCAAGTATTAGAATACAAACAGGAATGAGTGAGTATAAGTAGAAGCATAAGAATACAAACAAGAATATGAGTTAGTATAAGTGTAAGAATAAACATAAAAACACAAATATGAGTGAGTATGATTAAGAATAAGATTACAAACAAGAATATGAGTGAGTATAAGCACAAGCAAGCATAAGAATACAAATAGGAATGAGTGAGTATAAGTAGAAGCATAAGAATACAAACAAGAATGTGAGCTAGTATACTGTAAGTGTAACAATAAAAATACAACCAAGAATATGAGTGAGTATGTGTAAGAATAAAAATACAAATAATAATATGAGTGAGTATAAGAGTATGAATACGGTTACAAACAAGAATATGAGTGAGTATAAGTATAAGCATAATAATACAAACAAGAATATGAGCTAGTATAAGTGTAACAATAAAAATACAAACAAGAATATGAGTGAGTATGTGTAAGAATAAAAATACAAATAATAATATGAGTGAGTATAAGAGTAAGAGTACGGTTACAAACAAGAATATGAGTGAATATAAGTATAAGCATAAGAATACAAACAAGAATATGAGCTAGTATAAGTGTAACAATAAAAATACAAACAAGAGTATGAGTATGTGTAAGAATAAAAACACAAATAATAATATGGTGAGTATAAGAGTAAGAATACGGTTACAAACAAGAATATGAGTGAGTATAAGTATAAGCAGAAGAATACAAACAAGAATATGAGCTAGTATAAGTGTAACAATAAAAAATACAAACAAGAATATGAGTGAGTTTAAGTGTAACAATAAAAATACAAACAAGAATATGAGTGAGTGTGAATAAGAATAAGATTACAAACATGAATATGAGTGAGTATGTGTAAGAATAAAAATGCACACCAGGAATATGAGTGAGTATACGTGTAACAATGAAAATACAAACAAGAATATGACTGAGTATTAGAGTAAGAATAAGAATACTGTAGGAGGCCGGCTCAGTTTATGGGCTACACCTATGATGTTGCACCATATACTGAGTCAATGCAACACTTAGTCATACTGTGTTGATGCCTAGATACCCAAAGCTCTCTACGGGTAGCTGTGGAGAGCAGCTCAGACTTATCCGGGAAGAGTGTAAAGCACTTTCAATCCCAAAAAAGTCAGTCAGTGATGTCCCCGCAAAAAAGAACCATACCAAGCATCACAAACTACAGTCTCTACACATATTGACACCAGGCAAACAGTGGGGGCAACTATGTCAGAAATATACTACTTTCCTACAAATACAAACTAGAATATGAGTGAGTATAAATGTAGGAATAAGAATAGAACCAGAAATATGAATGAGAATAAGAGTAACAGTAAGAATGAGTATCAGGAGTGGTGGTTTAACTCGTGTTAGTCATTTTGTTGTCACTGTGGCATTAGGGATGTTTTATTAAGAGTAACATTTTCCTGTTCTTACAATACTTTGGACTTTGCACAATTATCACATCTAACACCTCTACTTGTGGGATATATTCTGGTTACAGGAGTGTGATTTTGGGGTACTAATATCTAACCCAACAGGACTGTGGGTAGAAGCTGTCTGTAATGATGATAAAAGTCTAGAGAAAGTTTGACATGCTTTTGGTTTGAAGGGTCCATATGGAACAGGCCTCCCACATTTGCTACAATAAATTGTCTATTCTTTACCCCCCCCCACGATGGTTCCCCCCTCACCTGCACAGTGTCGTAGCCCAAGGCTCCAGTCATGCTTCCTGCACCATAGGCGATGGAGATGCTGATGTCTGTCGGCTGGAAGGTGGAGGACAGCTGGGGGTTGAACCTGTGGTGGTTTGCTGACAAAGAATAGAATTGTGGGTCACTTGTGATGCTGGAAGTTTAACAACTGTGTCTAGTTAAGGAATGTCAAGCTAAAGCTGAGCACTCGAGAACTGTGGAGAACAGGTGCAGAAGGACACATCCTGGTCTACTTCTACATGCATGTAAACTCCAGGCATGTGCTTATCTCATCCTTCTCAAACATAGGCATAAACTCAAGGCATGATCCTATCCATCTCAGGATTCTTCAACGTTTGAACAAACCCCAGGCCTGTATCGCAGCTCTATCATCTTGCTCCTGCATGTGCACATACAACATAGGTATATTCTGTGCATCAGTACCTGCGCCTGAATATGTACAACTCCTTGGGCTGTAGTGTGTACATCTGTGCATGCTCCGGCACACACAATCACTCTAGGCTGGTATCTCAGTCTTCTCCTGCATGCAAGTATAATATGTACATCTCAGCCTGCTCCTGTGTGTGCACATACACCCAGGTATGTACTGAGTATATCTGAGTCTACCATTGCATGTGTACGTGCCCCAGGACAGCAATGTGCACATCTCAGCCTGCTCCTGTGTGCACCCACACCACAAGCATGCACTGAGCATATCGGAGCATACCCCTGCATGTGTACATGCCCCAGGACTGTAATGTGAACGTCTCAGCCTGCTCCTGTGTGTGCACATACACCCCCTATGTACTAACTATATCTGAACCTACCCCTGCATGTGCACATGCCCCGGGACTCTAATGTGCACGTCTCAGCCTACTCCTGTGTGTGCACATATTCACCAGGCATGTACTAAGTATATCTAAGCCTACCCCTACCCCTGCATGTGTATATGCCACAGGACAGCCATGTGCACATCTCAGCCTGCTCCTGTGTGTGCGCATACACCCAGGTATTTACTGAGTGTATCTGAGCCTCCCCCTGCATGTGTACATGCCCCAGGACAGCAATGTGAGCATCTCAGCCTGCTCCTGTGTGTGCGCACATACACCACAGGCAGGTACTTAGTATATCAGAGCCTACCCCTGCATGTGTAGATGCCCCAGGACGGTAATGTACGTATCTCAGCCTGCTCCTGTGTGTGCACAGACACCACAGGCATGTACTGAGCATATCTGAGCCTACCCCTGCATGTGTACATGCCCCAGGACTGTAATGTACACACCTCAGCCTGCACCTCTGTGTGCACAGACACCACAGGCATGTACTGAGTATATCTGAGCCTACCCCTGCATGTGTACATGCCCCAGGACAGCAATGTGCACATCACAGCCTGCTCCTGTGTGCGCACATACACCACAGGCATGTACTGAGTATATCTGAGCCTAGCCCTGCATGTGTACGTGCCCCAGGACTACAATGTGCACATCCCAGCCTGCTTCTGTGCATGCACAGACACCACCGGCATGCACTGACTATATCTGAGCCTACCACTGCACGCATATATGCCTCAGGACTGTAAGGTACACATCTCAGCCTGCTCCTGTGTGTGCACATACACCCAGGTATGTACTGAGTATATATGTTCCTACCCCTGCATGTAAATGTGCCGCAGGACTGTAAGGTACACATCTCAGCCTGCTCCTGTGTGTGCAGACACACCCAGGTATGTACTGAGTATATATGTTTCTACTCCTGCATGTGTACATGCCCCAGGACTGTAATGTTCACGTCTCAGTCTTCACCTGTGTGTGCACAGACACCACAGGCAAGTACTGAGTATCTCTGAGCCTGCCACTGCATGTGTACATGCCCCAGGACAGCAATGTGCACATCTCAGCCTGCTCCTGTGTGTGCACATACACCTAGGTATGTACTGAGTATATCTGAGGCTACCCCTGCACGTGTACATGACCTAGGACTGCAATGTGCACATAGCCTGCTCCTGTGTGTGCATATACACCCCGGCATGTACTGAGTATACCTGAGCCTACCCCTGCATATGTACATGCCCCAGGACAGCAACATGCACATCTCAGCCTTCTCCTGTGTGTGCACAGACACCACAGGCATGTACAGAGTATATATGAGCCTACCCCTGCATGTGGACACGCCCCAGGACTGTAATGTGCAACTCTCAGGCTGCTCCTCTGTGTGCACATACACCACAGGCATGTACTGAGTATATCTGAGCCTACCACTGCATGTGTACGTGCCCCAGGACTGTAATGAGAACATCTCAGCCTGCACCTGTGTGCACATACACCACAGGCAAGCAGTGAGTATATCAGAGCATACCCCTGCATGTGTACGTGCCCCAGGACGGCAATGAGCGCACCTCAGCCTGCTCCTGTGTGCACAGACACCTCAGGCATGTACTGAGTATATCTGAGCCTACCCCTGCATATGTACATGCCCCAGGACAGCAACATGCACATCTCAGCCTTCTCCTGTGTGTGCACAGACACCACAGGCATGTACTGAGTATGTATGAGCCTACCCCCGCATGTGGACATGCCCCAGGACTGTAATGTGCACATCTCAGCCTGCTCCTGTGTGTGTGCATTCAACGCAGGCATGTACTGAGTATATCTGAGCCTACCACTGAATGTGTACATGTCTCAGGACTGCAATGTGCACATCTCAGCCTGCTCCTGTGTGTGGCTAAAACAGTTTCAGGAGACCTTCAAGATCTTTCCTTAGTTTTTGTCTCATTCCTTTTCCATCCATGCGTGTAGGAAAGTACCATCTTGCCTGGCATGTTACCCCCATATTTCACTGTATATATGTTGTTTTAGTCTATGTGTCACTGGGACCCTGCCAGCCAGGGCCCCAGTGCTCATAAGTGTGCCCTGTATGTGTTCCCTGTGTGATGCCCAACTGTCTCACTGAGGCTCTGCTAACCAGAACCTCAGTGGTTATGCTCTCTCTGCTTTCTAAATTGTCACTAACAGACTAGTGACCAATTTCACCAATTCACATTGGTATACTGGAACACTCTTATAATTCCCTAGTATATGGCACTGAGGTACCCAGGGTATTGGGGTTCCAGGAGATCCCTACGGGCTGCAGCATTTCTTTTGCCACCCATAGGGAGCTCAGACAATTCTTACACAGGCCTGCCACTGCAGCCTGAGTGAAATAACGTCCACGTTATTTCACAGCCATTTAACACTGCACTTAGGTAACTTATAAGTCACCTATATGTCTAACCTTCACCTGGTGAAGGTTGGGTGCAAAGTTACTTAGTGTGAGGGCACCCTGGCACTAGCCAAGGTGCCCCCACATCGTTCAGGGCAAATTCCCCGGACTTTGTGAGTGCGGGGACACCATTACACGCGTGCACTATACATAGGTCACTACCTATGTATAGCCTCACAATGGTAACTCCGAACATGGCCATGTAACATGCCTAAGATCATGGAATTGTCCCCCCAATGCCATTCGGGCATTGGGGGGACAATTCCATGATCCCCCGGGTCTCTAGCACAGTACCCGGGTACTGCCAAACTGCCTTTCCGGAGTCTCCACTGCAGCTGCTGCTGCTGCCAACCCCTCAGACAGGTTTCTGCCCTCCTGGGGTCCAGGTAGCCCTGGCCCAGGAAGGCAGAACAAAGGATTTTCTCTGAGAGAGGGTGTAACACCATCTCCCTTTGGAAATAGGTGTGAAGGCTGGAGAGGAGTAGCCTCCCCCAACCTCTGGAAATGCTTTGATGGGCACAGATGGTGTCCACCTCTGCATAAGCCAGTCTACACCGGTTTAGGGATCCCCCAGCCCTGCTCTGGCGCAAAACTGGACAAATGAAAGGGGAGTGACCACTCCCCTGACCTGCACCTCCCAGGGGAGGTGCCCAGAGCTCCTCCAGTGTGTCCCAGACTTCTGCCATCTTGGAAACAGGGGTGTCTGTGGCACACTGGACTGCTCTGAGTGGCTAGTGCCAGCAGGTGACGTCAGAGGCTCCTTCTGATAGGCTCTTACCTCTCTTGGTAGCAAATCCTCCTTCCTTGGTAGCCAAACCTCCTTTTCTGGCTATTTAGGGTCTCTGCTTTGGGGAATTCTTCAGATAACGAATGCAAGAGCTCATCAGAGTTCCTCTGCATCTCCCTCTTCACCTTCTGCCAAAGGATCGACCGCTGACTGCTCAGGATGCCTGCAAAACCGCAATAAAGTAGGAAGACGACTACTAGCAACCTTTTATCGCTTCATCCTGCCGGCTTTCTAGACTGTTTCCAGGTGGTGCATGCTCTGGGGGTAGCCTGCCTCATTCTTGCACCAGGAGCTCTGAAGAAATCTCCAGTAGGTCGACGGAATCTTCTCCCTGCAACCGCAGGCAGCAAAAGACTGCATCACCGGTCCTCTGGGTCCCCTCTCAGCACAATGAGCGTGGTCCCTGGAACACTGCAACTCTGTCCAAGTGACTCCCACAGTCCAGTGACTCTTCAGTCCAAGTTTGGTGGAGGTAGGTCCTTGCCTCCCCATGCTAGACTGCATTGCTGGGTACCAAGTGATTTGCAGCTGCTCCGGCTGCTGTGCACTCTTCCAGGATTTCCTTTGTGCACAGCTGTAGGAAAGTACCATCTTGCCTGGCATGTTACCCCCATTTTTCACTGTATATATGTTGTTTTAGTTGTATGTGTCACTGGGACCCTGTTCACCAGGGCCCCAGTGCTCATAAGTGTGCCTGAATGTGTTACCTGTGTAGTGACTAACTATCTCACTGAGGCTCTGCTAACCAGAACCTCAGTGGTTATGCTCTCTCTGCTTTCTAAATTGTCACTAACAGGATAGTGACCAATTTCACCAATTCACATTGGTATACTGGAACACTCTTATAATTCCCTAGTATATGGCACTGAGGTACCCAGGGTATTGGGGTTCCAGGAGATCCCTACGGGCTGCAGCATTTCTTTTGCCACCCATAGGGAGCTCTGACTATTCTTACACAGGCCTGCCACTGCAGCCTGAGTGAAATAACGTCCACGTTATTTCACAGCCATTTAACACTGCACTTAGGTAACTTATAAGTCACCTATATGTCTAACCTTCACCTGGTGAAGGTTGGGTGCAAAGTTACTTAGTGTGAGGGCACCCTGGCACTAGCCAAGGTGCCCCCACATCGTTCAGGGCAAATTCCCCGGACTTTGTGAGTGCGGGGACACCATTACACGCGTGCACTATACATAGGTCACTACCTATGTATAGCCTCACAATGGTAACTCCGAACATGGCCATGTAACATGCCTAAGATCATGGAATTGTCCCCCCAATGCCATTCGGGCATTGGGGGGACAATTCCATGATCCCCCGGGTCTCTAGCACAGTACCCAGGTACTGCCAAACTGCCTTTCCGGAGTCTCCACTGCAGCTGCTGCTGCTGCCAACCCCTCAGACAGGTTTCTGCCCTCCTGGGGTCCAGGTAGCCCTGGCCCAGGAAGGCAGAACAAAGGATTTTCTCTGAGAGAGGGTGTAACACCATCTCCCTTTGGAAATAGGTGTGAAGGCTGGAGAGGAGTAGCCTCCCCCAACCTCTGGAAATGCTTTGATGGGCACAGATGGTGTCCACCTCTGCATAAGCCAGTCTACACCGGTTTAGGGATCCCCCAGCCCTGCTCTGGTGCAAAACTGGACAAATGAAAGGGGAGTGACCACTCCCCTGACCTGCACCTCCCAGGGGAGGTGCCCAGAGCTCCTCCAGTGTGTCCCAGACTTCTGCCATCTTGGAAACAGGGGTGTCTGTGGCACACTGGACTGCTCTGAGTGGCTAGTGCCAGCAGGTGACGTCAGAGGCTCCTTCTGATAGGCTCTTACCTCTCTTGGTAGCAAATCCTCCTTCCTTGGTAGCCAAACCTCCTTTTCTGGCTATTTAGGGTCTCTGCTTTGGGGAATTCTTCAGATAACGAATGCAAGAGCTCATCAGAGTTCCTCTGCATCTCCCTCTTCACCTTCTGCCAAAGGATCGACCGCTGACTGCTCAGGATGCCTGCAAAACCGCAATAAAGTAGGAAGACGACTACTAGCAACCTTTTATCGCTTCATCCTGCCGGCTTTCTAGACTGTTTCCAGGTGGTGCATGCTCTGGGGGTAGCCTGCCTCCTTCTTGCACCAGGAGCTCTGAAGAAATCTCCAGTAGGTCGACGGAATCTTCTCCCTGCAACCGCAGGCAGCAAAAGACTGCATCACCGGTCCTCTGGGTCCCCTCTCAGCACAATGAGCGTGGTCCCTGGAACACTGCAACTCTGTCCAAGTGACTCCCACAGTCCAGTGACTCTTTGTGAGAAGGTAGCCTCTTTCTAGCCTTGTTACCCCCACTTTTGGCCTGTTTGTGAGTGTATGTCAGGGTGTTTGTCACTGTTTTCACTGTCTCACTGGGATCCTGATAGCTAGGCCTCAGTGCTCATAGTGAAAACACCATGTTTTCAGTATGTTTGTTATGTGTCACTGGGATCCTGCTGGTCAGGACCCCAGTGCTCATAGGTTTGTGGCCTATATGTATGTGTCACTGGGACCCTGTCACACAGGGCCCCAGTGCTCATAGGTGTGCATGTATATGTTCCCTGTGTGGTGCCTAACTGTCTCACTGAGGCTCTGCTAACCAGAACCTCAGTGGTTATGCTCTCTCATTACTTCCAAATTGTCACTGACAGGCTAGTGACCATTTTTACCAATTTACATTGGCTTACTGGAACACCCTTATAATTCCCTAGTATATGGTACTGAGGTACCCAGGGTATTGGGGTTCCAGGAGATCCCTATGGGCTGCAGCATTTCTTTTGCCACCCATAGGGAGCTCTGACAATTCTTACACAGGCCTGCCACTGCAGCCTGAGTGAAATAACGTCCACGTTATTTCACAGCCATTTTACACTGCACTTAAGTAACTTATAAGTCACCTATATGTCTAACCTTTACCTGGTAAAGGTTAGGTGCAAAGTTACTTAGTGTGAGGGCACCCTGGCACTAGCCAAGGTGCCCCCACATTGTTCAGAGCCAATTCGCTGAACTTTGTGAGTGCGGGGACACCATTACACGCGTGCACTACATATAGGTCACTACCTATATGTAGCTTCACCATGGTAACTCCGAATATGGCCATGTAACATGTCTATGATCATGGAATTGCCCCCTCTATGCCATCCTGGCATTGTTGGTACAATTCCATGATCCCAGTGGTCTGTAGCACAGACCCTGGTACTGCCAGACTGCCCTTCCTGGGGTTTCTCTGCAGCTGCTGCTGCTGCCAACCCCTCAGACAGGCAGCTGCCCTCCTGGGGTCCAGCCAGGCCTGGCCCAGGATGGCAGAACAAAAGAACTTCCTCTGAGAGAGGGTGTGACACCCTCTCCCTTTGGAAAATGGTGTGAAGGCAGGGGAGGAGTAGCCTCCCCCAGCCTCTGGAAATGCTTTGTTGGGCACAGATGTGCCCAATTCTGCATAAGCCAGTCTACACCGGTTCAGGGACCCCTTAGCCCCTGCTCTGGCGCGAAACTGGACAAAGGAAAGGGGAGTGACCACTCCCCTGACCTGCACCTCCCCTGGGAGGTGTCCAGAGCTCCTCCAGTGTGCTCCAGACCTCTGCCATCTTGGAAACAGAGGTGCTGCTGGCACACTGGACTGCTCTGAGTGGCCAGTGCCACCAGGTGACGTCAGAGACTCCTTGTGATAGGCTCCTTCAGGTGTTAGTAGCCTTTCCTCTCTCCTAGGTAGCCAAACCCTCTTTTCTGGCTATTTAGGGTCTCTGTCTCTGGGGAAACTTTAGATAACGAATGCATGAGCTCAGCCGAGTTCCTCTGCATCTCCCTCTTCACCTTCTGATAAGGAATCGACCGCTGACCGCGCTGGAAGCCTGCAAACCTGCAACATAGTAGCAAAGACGACTACTGCAACTCTGTAACGCTGATCCTGCCGCCTTCTCGACTGTTTTCCTGCTTGTGCATGCTGTGGGGGTAGTCTGCCTCCTCTCTGCACCAGAAGCTCCGAAGAAATCTCCCGTGGGTCGACGGAATCTTCCCCCTGCAACCGCAGGCACCAAAAAGCTGCATCTCCGGTCCCTTGGGTCTCCTCTCAGCACGACGAGCGAGGTCCCTCGAATCCAGCGACACCGTCCAAGTGACCCCCACGGTCCAGTGACTCTTCAGCCCAAGTTTGGTGGAGGTAAGTCCTTGCCTCACCTCGCTGGGCTGCATTGCTGGGAACCGCGACTTTGCAAGCTTCTCCGGCCCCTGTGCACTTCCGGCGGAAATCCTGTGTGAACAGCCAAGCCTGGGTCCACGGCACTCTAACCTGCATTGCACGACTTTCTAAGTTGGTCTCCGGCGACGTGGGACTCCTTTGTGCAACTTCGGCGAGCACCGTTTCACGCATCCTCGTAGTGCCTGTTTCTGGCACTTCTCCGGGAGCTACCTGCTTCAGTGAGGGCTCTTTGTCTTGCTCGACGTCCCCTCTCTCTGCAGATCCAATTTGCGACCTCCTGGTCCCTCCTGGGCCCCAGCAGCGTCCAAAAACGCCAAACGCACGATTTGCGTGTAGCAAGGCTTGTTGGCGTCCATCCGGCGGGAAAACACTTCTGCACGACTCTCCAAGGCGTGTGGGATCCATCCTCCAAAGGGGAAGTCTCTAGCCCTTGTCGTTCCTGCAGTATTCACAGTTCTTCAGCCTAGTAAGAGCTTCTTTGCACCAACCGCTGGCATTTCTTGGGCATCTGCCCATCTCCGAGCTGCTTGTGACTTTTGGACTTGGTCCCCTTGTTCCACAGGTACCCTCAGACAGGAATCCATCGTTGTTGCATTGCTGATTTGTGTTTTCCTTGCATTCTCCCTCTAACACGACTATTTTGTCCTTAGGGGAACTTTGGTGCACTTTGCACTCACTTTTCAGGGTCTTGGGGAGGGTTATTTTTCTAACTCTCACTATTTTCTAATAGTCCCAGCGACCCTCTACAAGGTCACATAGGTTTGGGGTCCATTCGTGGTTCGCATTCCACTTTTGGAGTATATGGTTTGTGTTGCCCCTATCCCTATGTTTCCCCATTGCATCCTATTGTAACTATACATTGTTTGCACTGTTTTCTAAGACTATACTGCATATTTTTGCTATTGTGTATATATATCTTGTGTATATTTCCTATCCTCTCACTGAGGGTACACTCTAAGATACTTTGGCATATTGTCATAAAAATAAAGTACCTTTATTTTTAGTATAACTGTGTATTGTGTTTTCTTATGATATTGTGCATATGACACTAAGTGGTACTGTAGTAGCTTCACACGTCTCCTAGTTCAGCCTGAGCTGCTCTGCTAAGCTACCATTATCTATCAGCCTAAGCTGCTAGACACCCTATACACTAATAAGGGATAACTGGGCCTGGTGCAAGGTGCAAGTACCCCTTGGTACTCACTACAAGCCAGTCCAGCCTCCTACATTGGTTGTGCAGCGGTGGGATAAGTGCTTGAGACTACTTACCACTCTTGTCATTGTACTTTTCATAAGAGAAAAATATACAAAACAAGGTCAGTGTATATACACATAGCCAAAAAGTTTTGCATTTCCTCTTTTCACTCTTTTCTAAGTGCTGAAAAGTACTACTAAACTTTCAAAAAGTTCTTAAAAGTTTAAAAAGTTTTATCTGTCTTTCCAAAAAGTTCTGAAAACTTTTTTCTCTTTTTCTATCACTTTAACTCTCTCAAAAAAAATGTCTGGCACAGGAAAAAATGTTGAACTGTCCAAACTTGCATATGATCACCTTAGCTGGAAAGGAGCAAGGAGTCTCTGCATAGAGAGAGGTTTGAGTGTAGGGAAGAATCCTTCTTTAGAACTGTTAATTAATATGCTTAGAGTACAGGATAAGGCCATAAGTGCCCAATCTGTAGAAAAAGTAGCTAATGGTTCTCAATCTGACCCAGGGACTCCCCCAGGAAAAGGTTCAGGAAAGAAACTTCTCAGCCTGCCCATTACTAGACAGTCTAGCATAGTTGGTACAGAGGTTGAATCACACCATACTGATGGTGTGCTCTCACATTATACTGGTAGCCAAGCTGTTAGGGTGCCCTCTGTAAGGGACAGGTCTCCTTCTGTTCATTCCCATCATACCTCTGTATCTAGAAATGTCCCTCCCACCCACCCTGATGACAGATTGTTAGAAAGGGAGCTCAATAGATTGAGAGTGGAACAAACCAGACTGAAGCTCAAGAAGCAACAGCTGTATTTGGATAGACAGTCTTTAGAATTAGAGAAGGAAAGACAGAAGTTGGGTTTAGATACCCATGGTGGCAGCAGCAGTATTCCCCATAGTCATCCTGCAAAAGAGCATGATTCCAGGAATCTGCACAAGATAGTTCCCCCTTATAAGGAGGGGGATGACATTAACAAGTGGTTTGCTGCACTTGAGAGGGCCTGTGTTGTACAGGATGTCCCTCAAAGGCAGTGGGCTGCTATCCTATGGCTATCATTTAGTGGAAAAGGTAGGGATAGGCTCCTTACTGTGAAAGAAAATGATGCCAATAATTTTACAGTTCTTAAGAATGCACTCCTGGATGGTTATGGCTTAACCACTGAACAGTACAGGATAAAGTTCAGAGAGACCAAAAAGGAGTCTTCACAAGACTGGGTTGATTTCATTGACCATTCAGTGAAGGCCTTGGAGGGGTGGTTACATGGCAGTAAAGTTACTGATTATGAAAGCCTGTATAACACAATCCTGAGAGAGCATATACTTAATAATTGTGTGTCTGATTTGTTGCACCAGTACCTGGTAGACTCTGATCTGACCTCTCCCCAAGAATTGGGAAAGAAGGCAGACAAATGGGTCAGAACAAGGGTGAACAGAAAAGTTCATACAGGGGGTGACAAAGATGGCAATAAGAAGAAAGATGGTGAAAAATCTCAAGATAAGCATGGGGATAAGGGTAAAACCAAAGATCCCACTTCAAATCTTAAACACTCTTCAGAGGGTGGGGATAAAACAAATTCTTCCTCTTCTTCCCAACCTGCACACATTAAAAAGCCTTGGTGCTTTGTGTGTAAAAACAGAGGCCATAGGCCAGGGGATAAGTCCTGTCCAGGTAAACCCCCTGAGCCTACCACCACTAATACATCAAGCTCTAGTGCCCCTAGCAGTAGTGGTACTAGTGGTGGGACTGCTGGCAACAGTCAAGCAAAGGGTGTAGTTGGGTTCACTTATGGGTCCATAGTGGAAACTGATGTAATCAGTCCCAAGACAGTTTCTGTCACACCTAGTGGCATTGGCCTTGCCACACTGGCTGCTTGTCCCCTTACAATGGATAAGTACAGGCAGACAGTTTCAATAAATGGTGTTGAGGCCTTGGCCTACAGGGACACAGGTGCCAGTTTCACTTTGGTGACTGAAAACCTAGTGCCTCCTGAACAACACATCATTGGACAACAGTATAAGATTATTGATGTCCATAACTCCACCAAGTTTCTTCCCTTAGCTATAATTCAGTTTAGTTGGGGTGGAGTTACTGGCCCTAAGCAGGTGGTGGTATCACCTAGCTTGCCTGTAGACTGTCTCTTAGGTAATGACCTAGAGGCCTCAGGTTGGGCTGATGTAGAGTTTTATGCCCATGCAGCCATGCTGGGCATCCCTGAGGAATTGTTCCCTCTCATTTCAAGTGAAATGAAAAAGCAAAGGAGAGAAGGCCTGAAAACTCAGGATCCCTCTCCATCAACAGGTAAAAAGGGTATCACAGTATCCCCTAACCACCCTACCATTCAGGATACTATTCCTGTGGTGGGAGAAACCTCTCCTGGGGTGGCACCTGTTCCAAGGGAATCATCAGCTGGCAAAGCTGGACTCCCTGAGGTGGAAGTACCTCTCTGTGGGATAACTAACATTGGTGAGAAAAAGAGCACCATTTTAGTTAACATGGAGCATCCCTCCAACCCTCCCAGAGAAACTTTAGTGCAGAAACTCTGCACTGCCTCACAACACTTAGGACAGCATCCCTGCCCTAGTGTGGAGCTGATAGGACAGCATCCCTGCCCTGCTCCAACCCAAGAGAAACAGCATCCCTGTTCTCTCTTCCAGCCATATGGACAAAGTTTTTGCCCAGCTATGGCTTTTCTGAGACAGCATCCCTGTCTGGCATTTCCATCACTACAAATAGGTTCAGTGGACAATTCCCACTGCTCTAAACTAAAACTTACTGATAGAAACTCTGAAAATACATCTTCACATTGTTGCTTAGCTAAAAAACTTCAAACAGGGTGGTTTACATCCCCACAGGGAAATAACCATATAGTGGATGATAAAGGGAGTAACCAGTCTATTGCAGAGCTACTCTCTACTTATCACCACTTAGACAATAAAGTCTCAACTGGCCAAGGTTAGCCTTATTGTCCTTCGTTTGGGGGGGGGTTGTGTGAGAAGGTAGCCTCTTTCTAGCCTTGTTACCCCCACTTTTGGCCTGTTTGTGAGTGTATGTCAGGGTGTTTGTCACTGTTTTCACTGTCTCACTGGGATCCTGATAGCTAGGCCTCAGTGCTCATAGTGAAAACACCATGTTTTCAGTATGTTTGTTATGTGTCACTGGGATCCTGCTGGTCAGGACCCCAGTGCTCATAGGTTTGTGGCCTATATGTATGTGTCACTGGGACCCTGTCACACAGGGCCCCAGTGCTCATAGGTGTGCATGTATATGTTCCCTGTGTGGTGCCTAACTGTCTCACTGAGGCTCTGCTAACCAGAACCTCAGTGGTTATGCTCTCTCATTACTTCCAAATTGTCACTGACAGGCTAGTGACCATTTTTACCAATTTACATTGGCTTACTGGAACACCCTTATAATTCCCTAGTATATGGTACTGAGGTACCCAGGGTATTGGGGTTCCAGGAGATCCCTATGGGCTGCAGCATTTCTTTTGCCACCCATAGGGAGCTCTGACAATTCTTACACAGGCCTGCCACTGCAGCCTGAGTGAAATAACGTCCACGTTATTTCACAGCCATTTTACACTGCACTTAAGTAACTTATAAGTCACCTATATGTCTAACCTTTACCTGGTAAAGGTTAGGTGCAAAGTTACTTAGTGTGAGGGCACCCTGGCACTAGCCAAGGTGCCCCCACATTGTTCAGAGCCAATTCGCTGAACTTTGTGAGTGCGGGGACACCATTACACGCGTGCACTACATATAGGTCACTACCTATATGTAGCTTCACCATGGTAACTCCGAATATGGCCATGTAACATGTCTATGATCATGGAATTGCCCCCTCTATGCCATCCTGGCATTGTTGGTACAATTCCATGATCCCAGTGGTCTGTAGCACAGACCCTGGTACTGCCAGACTGCCCTTCTTGGGGTTTCTCTGCAGCTGCTGCTGCTGCCAACCCCTCAGACAGGCAGCTGCCCTCCTGGGGTCCAGCCAGGCCTGGCCCAGGATGGCAGAACAAAAGAACTTCCTCTGAGAGAGGGTGTGACACCCTCTCCCTTTGGAAAATGGTGTGAAGGCAGGGGAGGAGTAGCCTCCCCCAGCCTCTGGAAATGCTTTGTTGGGCACAGATGTGCCCAATTCTGCATAAGCCAGTCTACACCGGTTCAGGGACCCCTTAGCCCCTGCTCTGGCGCAAATCTGGACAAAGGAAAGGGGAGTGACCACTCCCCTGACCTGCACCTCCCCTGGGAGGTGTCCAGAGCTCCTCCAGTGTGCTCCAGACCTCTGCCATCTTGGAAACAGAGGTGCTGCTGGCACACTGGACTGCTCTGAGTGGCCAGTGCCACCAGGTGACGTCAGAGACTCCTTGTGATAGGCTCCTTCAGGTGTTAGTAGCCTTTCCTCTCTCCTAGGTAGCCAAACCCTCTTTTCTGGCTATTTAGGGTCTCTGTCTCTGGGGAAACTTTAGATAACGAATGCATGAGCTCAGCCGAGTTCCTCTGCATCTCCCTCTTCACCTTCTGATAAGGAATCGACCGCTGACCGCGCTGGAAGCCTGCAAACCTGCAACATAGTAGCAAAGACGACTACTGCAACTCTGTAACGCTGATCCTGCCGCCTTCTCGACTGTTTTCCTGCTTGTGCATGCTGTGGGGGTAGTCTGCCTCCTCTCTGCACCAGAAGCTCCGAAGAAATCTCCCGTGGGTCGACGGAATCTTCCCCCTGCAACCGCAGGCACCAAAAAGCTGCATCTCCGGTCCCTTGGGTCTCCTCTCAGCACGACGAGCGAGGTCCCTCGAATCCAGCGACACCGTCCAAGTGACCCCCACGGTCCAGTGACTCTTCAGCCCAAGTTTGGTGGAGGTAAGTCCTTGCCTCACCTCGCTGGGCTGCATTGCTGGGAACCGCGACTTTGCAAGCTTCTCCGGCCCCTGTGCACTTCCGGCGGAAATCCTGTGTGCACAGCCAAGCCTGGGTCCACGGCACTCTAACCTGCATTGCACGACTTTCTAAGTTGGTCTCCGGCGACGTGGGACTCCTTTGTGCAACTTCGGCGAGCACCGTTTCACGCATCCTCGTAGTGCCTGTTTCTGGCACTTCTCCGGGTGCTACCTGCTTCAGTGAGGGCTCTTTGTCTTGCTCGACGTCCCCTCTCTCTGCAGGTCCAATTTGCGACCTCCTGGTCCCTCCTGGGCCCCAGCAGCGTCCAAAAACGCCAAACGCACGATTTGCGTGTAGCAAGGCTTGTTGGCGTCCATCCGGCGGGAAAACACTTCTGCACGACTCTCCAAGGCGTGTGGGATCCATCCTCCAAAGGGGAAGTCTCTAGCCCTTGTCGTTCCTGCAGTATTTACAGTTCTTCAGCCTAGTAAGAGCTTCTTTGCACCAACCGCTGGCATTTCTTGGGCATCTGCCCATCTCCGAGCTGCTTGTGACTTTTGGACTTGGTCCCCTTGTTCCACAGGTACCCTCAGACAGGAATCCATCGTTGTTGCATTGCTGATTTGTGTTTTCCTTGCATTCTCCCTCTAACACGACTATTTTGTCCTTAGGGGAACTTTGGTGCACTTTGCACTCACTTTTCAGGGTCTTGGGGAGGGTTATTTTTCTAACTCTCACTATTTTCTAATAGTCCCAGCGACCCTCTACAAGGTCACATAGGTTTGGGGTCCATTCGTGGTTCGCATTCCACTTTTGGAGTATATGGTTTGTGTTGCCCCTATCCCTATGTTTCCCCATTGCATCCTATTGTAACTATACATTGTTTGCACTGTTTTCTAAGACTATACTGCATATTTTTGCTATTGTGTATATATATCTTGTGTATATTTCCTATCCTCTCACTGAGGGTACACTCTAAGATACTTTGGCATATTGTCATAAAAATAAAGTACCTTTATTTTTAGTATAACTGTGTATTGTGTTTTCTTATGATATTGTGCATATGACACTAAGTGGTACTGTAGTAGCTTCACACGTCTCCTAGTTCAGCCTGAGCTGCTCTGCTAAGCTACCATTATCTATCAGCCTAAGCTGCTAGACACCCTATACACTAATAAGGGATAACTGGGCCTGGTGCAAGGTGCAAGTACCCCTTGGTACTCACTACAAGCCAGTCCAGCCTCCTACACTCTTCAGTCCAAGTTTGGTGGAGGTAGGTCCTTGCCTCCCCATGCTAGACTGCATTGCTGGGTACCAAGTGATTTGCAGCTGCTCCGGCTGCTGTGCACTCTTCCAGGATTTCCTTTGTGCACAGCTGTAGGAAAGTACCATCTTGCCTGGCATGTTACCCCCATTTTTCACTGTATATATGTTGTTTTAGTTGTATGTGTCACTGGGACCCTGTTCACCAGGGCCCCAGTGCTCATAAGTGTGCCTGAATGTGTTACCTGTGTAGTGACTAACTGTCTCACTGAGGCTCTGCTAATCAGAACCTCAGTGGTTATGCTCTCTCATTTCTTTCCAAATTGTCACTAACAGGCTAGTGACCAATTTTACCAATTTACATTGGCTTACTGGAACACCCTTATAATTCCCTAGTATATGGTACTGAGGTACCCAGGGTATTGGGGTTCCAGGAGATCCCTATGGGCTGCAGCATTTCTTTTGCCACCCATAGGGAGCTCTGACAATTCTTACACAGGCCTGCCACTGCAGCCTGAGTGAAATAACGTCCACGTTATTTCACAGCCATTTTACACTGCACTTAAGTAACTTATAAGTCACCTATATGTCTAACCTTTACCTGGTAAAGGTTAGGTGCAAAGTTACTTAGTGTGAGGGCACCCTGGCACTAGCCAAGGTCCCCCCACATTGTTCAGGGCCAATTCCCTGAACTTTGTGAGTGCGGGGACACCATTACACGTGTGCACTACTTATAGGTCACTACCTATATGTAGCTTCACAATGGTAACTCCGAAAATGGCCATGTAACATGTCTAAGATCATGGAATTGCCCCCTCTATGCCATCCTGGCATTGTTGGCACAATCCCATGATCCCAGTGGTCTGTAGCACAGACCCTGGTACTGCCAAACTGCCTTTCCTGGGGTTTCACTGCAGCTGCTGCTGCTGCCAACCCCTCAGACAGGTTTCTGCCCCCCTGGGGTCAAGCCAGGCTTGTCCCAGGATGGCAGAACAAAGGACTTCCTCTGAGAGAGGGTGTTACACCCTCTCCCTTTGGAAAATGGTGTGAAGGCAGGGGAGGAGTAGCCTCCCCCAGCCTCTGGAAATGCTTTCTTGGGCACAGATGTGCCCAATTCTGCATAAGCCAGTCTACACCGGTTCAGGGGACCCCTTAGCCCTGCTCTGGTGCGAAACTGGACAAAGTAAAGGGGAGTGACCACTCCCCTGACCTGCACCTCCCCTGGGAGGTGTCCAGAGCTCCTCCAGTGTGCTCCAGACCTCTGCCATCTTGGAAACAGAGGTGCTGCTGGCACACTGGACTGCTCTGAGTGGCCAGTGCCACCAGGTGACGTCAGAGACTCCTTGTGATAGACTCCTTCAGGTGTTGCTAGCCTATCCTCTCTCCTAGGTAGCCAAATCCTCTTTTCTGGCTATTTAGGGTCTCTGTCTCTGGGGAAACTTTAGATAACGAATGCAAGAGCTCATCAGAGTTCCTCTGCATCTCTCTCTTCACCTTCTGCCAAGGAATCGACTGCTGACCGCGCTGGAAGCCTGCAAAACTGCAACAAAGTAGCTAAGACGACAGCTGCAACTCTGTAACGCTGATCCTGCCGCCTTCTCGACTGTTTTCCTGGTGGTGCATGCTGTGGGGGTAGTCTGCCTCCTCTCTGCACTAGAAGCTCCGAAGAAATCTCCCGTGGGTCGACGGAATCTTCCCCCTGCAACAGCAGGCACCAAAAAGCTGCATTACCGGTCCCTTGGGTCTCCTCTTAGCACGACGAGCAAGGTCCCTCGAATCCAGCAACTCTGTCCAAGTGACTCCCACAGTCCAGTGACTCTTCAGTCCAAGTTTGGTGGAGATAAGTCCTTGCCTCACCTCGCTAGACTGCATTGCTGGGAACCGCGACTTTTGCAGCTACTCCGGCCCCTGTGCACTTCCGGCGGAAATCCTTTGTGCACAGCCAAGCCTGGGTCCACGTCACTCTAACCTGCATTGCACGACTTTCTAAGTTGGTCTCCGGCGATGTGGGACTCCTTTGTGTAACTTTGGGTGAGCACTGTTTCACGCATCCTCGTAGTGCCTGTTTTTGGCACTTTTCTGGGTGCTACCTGCTGCTAAGAGGACTCTTTGTCTTGCTCGACGTCCCCTCTACCTCCTGGTCCAATATGCGACCTCCTGGTCTCTCCTGGGCCACAGCAGCGTCCAAAAATGCTTACTGCACGTTTTGCAACTAGCAAGGCTTGTTGGTGTTCTTTCGGCGGGAAAACACATCTGCACGACTCTCCACGGCGAGACGGATCCGTCCACCAAAGGGGAAGTCTCTAGCCCTTTTCGTTCTTGCAGAAACCTCAGCTTCTTCTGTCCAGTAGAAGCTTCTTTGCACCCACAGCTGGCATTTCCTGGGCATATGCCCATCTCCAACTTGCTTGTGACTTTTGGACTTGGTCCCCTTGTTCCACAGGTACCCTAGATTGGGAATCCATCGTTGTTGCATTGTTGGTTTGTGTCTTTCCTGCATTATTCCTCTATCACGACTTCTTTGTCCTTGGGGGAACTTTAGTGCACTTTGCACTCACTTTTCAGGGTCTTGTGGAGGGTTATTTTTCTAACTCTCACTATGTTCTAATAGTCCCAGCGACCCTCTACAAGGTCACATAGGTTTGGGGTCCATTTGTTGTTTGCATTCCACTTTTGGAGTATATGGTTTGTGTTGCCCCTATCCCTATGTGTCCCCATTGCATCCTATTGTAACTATACATTGTTTGCACTGTTTTCTAAGACTATACTGCATATTTTTGCTATTGTGTATATATATCTTGTGTATATTTCCTATCCTCTCACTGAGGGTACACTCTAAGATACTTTGGCATATTGTCATAAAAATAAAGTACCTTTATTTTTAGTATAACTGTGTATTGTGTTTTCTTATGGTATTGTGCAAATGACACTTGTGGTACTGTAGTAGCTTCACACGTCTCCTAGTTCAGCCTAAGCTGCTCTGCTAAGCTACCATTATCTATCAGCCTAAGCTGCTAGACACCCTATACACTAATAAGGGATAACTGGGCCTGGTGCAAGGTGCAAGTACCCCTTGGTACTCACTACAAGCCAATCCAGCCTCCTACATTGGTTGTGCAGCGGTGGGATAAGTGCTTTGAGACTACTTACCACTCTTGTCATTGTACTTTTCATAAGAGAAAAATATACAAAACAAGGTCAGTGTATATACACATAGTCAAAAAGTTTTGCATTTCCTCTTTTCACTCTATTCTAAGTGCTGAAAAGTACTTCTAAACTTTCTAAAAAGTTCTAAAAAGTTTTTAAAGTTTTTTTTCTCTGTCTTTCTAAAAGGTCTGACAAACTTTTTTCTCTTTTTCTATCACTTTAACTCTCTCTAAAATGTCTGGCACAGGCCAAAATGTTGACCTGTCTAAGATTGCATATGATCACCTTAGCTGGAAAGGAGCAAGGAGTCTCTGCATAGAGAGAGGTTTGAGTGTAGGGAAGAATCCTTCCTTGGAACTGTTACTTAACATGCTTAGAGAACAAGATAAGGCTAAAGGTGCCCCATCTGTTGAAACAGTAGCTAATGGTTCTCAATATGATCCAGGGACTCCCCCAGGAAAAGGTTCAGGAAAGAAACTTCTTAGCCTTCCCATTACAAGACAGTCTAGCATAGTTGGTACTGAGGTGGAGTCACATCATACAGATGATGTGCTCTCACATTACACTGTCAGCCAAGCTGTTAGGGTGCCCTCTGTAAGGGACAGGTCTCCTTCTGTTCATTCCCATCATACCTCTGTATCTAGAAATGTCCCTCCCACCAACCCTGATGACAGATTGTTAGAAAGGGAACTCAATAAGTTGAGGGTGGAACAAACCAGACTGAAGCTTAAAAAGCAACAGCTGGATTTGGATAGACAGTCTTTAGAACTAGAGAAGGAAAGACAGAAGTTGGGTTTAGAAACCCATGGTGGCAGCAGCAGTATTCCCCATAGTCATCCTGCAAAAGAGCATGATTCCAGGAATCTGCACAAGATAGTTCCCCCTTATAAGGAGGGGGGTGACATTAACAAGTGGTTTGCTGCACTTGAGAGGGCCTGTGTTGTACAGGATTTCCCTCAAAGGCAGTGGGCTGCTATCCTATGGCTATCATTTAGTGGAAAAGGTAGGGATAGGCTCCTTACTGTGAAAGAAAGTGATGCCAATAATTTTACAGTTCTTAAGAATGCACTCCTGGATGGTTATGGCTTAACCACTGAACAATACAGGATAAAGTTCAGAGAGACCAAAAAGGAGTCTTCACAAGACTGGGTTGATTTCATTGACCATTCAGTGAAGGCCTTGGAGGGGTGGTTACATGGCAGTAAAGTTACTGATTATGACAGCCTGTATAACTTGATCCTGAGAGAGCATATTCTTAATAATTGTGTGTCTGATTTGTTGCACCAGTACTTGGTGGACTCTGATCTGACCTCTCCCCAAGAATTGGGAAAGAAGGCAGACAAATGGGTCAGAACAAGAGTGAACAGAAAAGTTCATACAGGGGGTGACAAAGATGCCAACAAAAAGAAGGATGGTAAGTCTTCTGACAAGGGTCTGGGTCCCCTACACTCTAACCTGCAGTGCACAACCTTCTGAGTTGTCCTCCGGCGTCGTGGGACTCCCTTTTGTGACTTCGGGTGGACTATGGTTCACTTTTCTTCTAAGTGCCTGTTCAGGTACTTGTGCGGGTGCTGCCTGCTTCTGTGAGGGCTCCCTGACTTGCTGGGCGCCCCCTCTGTCTCCTCATCCAAGTGGCGACATCCTGGTCCCTTCTAGGCCACAGCAGCATCTAAAAAACCCTAACCATGACCCTTGCAGTTAGCAAGGCTTGTTTGCAGTCTTTCTGCGTGGGAACACCTCTGCAAGCTTCTTCACGACGTGGGACATCCATCCTCCAAAGGGGAAGTTCCTAGTCATCTTCGTTCTTGCAAAACACCTAGCTTCTTCCATCCAGTGGCAGCTTCCTTGCACCCTCAGCTCTTCTTTCCTGCGCTCCTGCCACTCTCGACACTGTCATGACTCTTGGACTTGGTCCCCTTGTCTTACAGGTACTCAGGTCCGGAAATCCCCTGTTGTTGCATTGCTGGTGTTGGTTTTCCTTGCAGAATCGCCCTATCACGACTTCTGTGCTCTGTGGGGAACTTAGGTGCACTTTACACCTACTTTTGAGGGTTTTGGGGTGGGCTATTTTTCTAACCCTCACTGTTTTCTTACAGTTCCAATGACCCTCTACAAGGTCATATAGGTTTGGGGTCCATTCGTGGTTCGCATTCCACTTTTGAAGTATATGGTTTGTGTTGCCTCTATACCTATGTGCTCTCATTGCAATCTATTGTGACTGTACATTGCTTGCACTGTTTTCTATTGCTATTACTGCATAATTTTGGTATTGTGTACATATATCTTGTGTATATTTGGCATCCTCATACTGAGGGTACACTCTGAGATACTTTTGGCATATTGTCATCATAAGTACCTTTATTTTTAGTACTTCTGTGTATTGTGTTTTCTTGTGATATTGTGCAAGTGACACTAGTGGTACTGTAGGAGCTTCACTCGTCTCCTAGTTTTAAGCTGCTCTGCTAAGCTACCATTATCTATCAGCCTAAGCTGCTAGAAACACCTCTTCTACACTAATAAGGGATACCTGGACCTGGCACAAGGTGTAAGTACCTCTGGTACCCACTAGATAGGCCATCCTCCTACAATGCGTCCCTCGGAGCCTTTCTATTAAAATTGGTAAATAACACACTTTTTTGCCATAACGGGTTTCATGACATTTCTCCGTCCCTTCACTGGGGTAAAATAACGAATCTCTCAAAATTATTCTCAGTATCTTGATTGCCACTGAAAACATATTAAAGAACGAAAAAATAAAATGAAATATTTATGGCATCAACTTTTAATATTTATGACAGGTCTACGAACCATCATGGGCCAGATGTAGGAACCATTTTGCGACTCGCAAATGGCAAAAATTGCCGTTTGCGAGTCGCAAGCCGGAGTTTCCAACGCAGAAATGCATTTTGCGAGTCGGGACTGACTCGCAAAATGCATTTCCGACTCGCAAATAGTAAGGGGTGTTCCCTTCCTATTTGCGACTCGCAGTGGTATGCAATTCCATTTGCGACCGCATACGCGGTCGCAAATGGTGTCGCAGTTACCATCCACTTCAAGTGGATGGTAACCCACTCGCAAATTGGAAGGGGTCCCCATGGGACCCCTTCCCCTTTGTGAATGGACCCAAAAATATTTTTTCAGGGCAGGTAGTGGTCCAAGGGACCACTACCTGCCCTGCAAAAATTCTGAAACAAAAGGTTTCGGATTTTTTTTTAAGTGCAGCTCGTTTTCCTTTAAGGAAAACGGGCTACACTTAAAAAAAAAACTGCTTTATTTAAAAGCAGTCACGGACATGGAGGTCTGCTGACTACAGCAGGCCTCCATACCCGTGAGTGCCCATAGTCTGTATGGGGCCGCAATTTGCGACACACCTCATTAATATTAATGAGGTGTGTCTTTGCGACCCCATAGCGACTCGCAGACGGTGTCTGAGACACCGTTCTGCATTGCAAATTGCGAGTCGCAAATTGCTTTGTACCTACATCTGGCCCCATGTTAACTAAAGAAGCCCACGTCAGACTATTAACATATTTATCTACAATTTAATTAATATATCCCCGTATGGAAGAAATTATGTCATTGAATCTACCTAATTGTTTTCAAACGATTCACATTATTTAAACAAATCATGAAATGGTCTTTCTTATCAATTACCAATTTTGCAATTTTTGCAAGTGCTTGAACCCCCATTATGTAATTACATTTAGCCACAAAATCAAACACGAATCATGCTTGCTCTCAATGTGAAACTGTCTAATTATAAATCCACATATTGGCACTCACTTAAAACTGTTTATCTTTAATACTATCCAAATTAAATTAATCTTCTCAAGTCTTCCACTATGTGAACATTTCACATCTAGTGTAGAAATATTTAATATTTAAACTAATCCAAAACATCTTATAAGAAATCCTGCAATTAAATTGCTCAGCAGTAATTCTGCAGGGATTTATTAGCTCTTTGAGGCTGGCAAAGGCGGTACATTTTTAGAAAAAGATGCATCATTGCAAGATCAAACACTTTTCTGCGCTCTTGACATGGTGATAAAGATTTTGGTTGATGCTAAGGTGAACATCAAGTGTGAAAAATCTTCCTTAAGTGGTAGGATGGAGGATACTTCCCAGAGCTCGTGACTCTCCAGGAAATGCCACAGTAGCCCTGCCTCAGTGAGCCATGGGTGGCACTAGTCATATTGCCCCCCCATGCATCTGTGCACAGCTGCCTGGTTGAGTAATGATCTGTCAGCAACTTATCTGCCAGGCAGGCGACCACCTTGCATTAGTGGAGACCTACAGAGTTAGATCTCGTGAGACTGACTTTCATATCACAAATCCATGCAGGCAGGCGAGTTTTCAATTTACCCTTTGTAGGAGGCTGGACTGGCTTGTAGTGAGTACCAAGGGGTACTTGCACCTTGCACCAGGCCCAGTTATCCCTTATTAGTGTATAGGGTGTCTAGCAGCTTAGGCTGATAGATAATGGTAGCTTAGCAGAGCAGCTTAGGCTGAACTAGGAGACGTGTGAAGCTACTACAGTACCACCTAGTGTCATATGCACAATATCATAAGAAAACACAATACACAGTTATACTAAAAATAAAGGTACTTTATTTTTATGACAATATGCCAAAGTATCTTAGAGTGTACCCTCAGTGAGAGGATAGGAAATATACACAAGATATATATACACAATAGCAAAAATATGCAGTATAGTCTTAGAAAACAGTGCAAACAATGTATAGTTACAATAGGATGCAATGGGGAAACATAGGGATAGGGGCAACACAAACCATATACTCCAGAAGTGGAATGCGAACCACGAATGGACCCCAAACCTATGTGACCTTGTAGAGGGTCGCTGGGACTATTAGAAAATAGTGAGAGTTAGAAAAATAACCCTCCCCAAGACCCTGAAAAGTGAGTGCAAAGTGCACCAAAGTTCCCCTAAGGACAAAATAGTCGTGTTAGAGGGAAAATGCAAGGAAAACACAAATCAGCAATGCAACAACGATGGATTCCTGACTGAGGGTACCTGTGGAACAAGGGGACCAAGTCCAAAAGTCACAAGAAGCTCGGAGATGGGCAGATGCCCAAGAAATGCCAGCGGTTGGTGCAAAGAAGCTCTTACTAGGCTGAAGAACTGTGAATACTGCAGGAACGACAAGGGCTAGAGACTGCCTCTTTGGAGGATGGATCCCACACGCCTTGGTGAGTCGTGCAGAAGTGTTTTCCCGCCAGATGGACGCCAACAAGCCTTGCTACACGCAAATCGTGCGTTTGGCGTTTTTGGACGCTGCTGGGGCCCAGGAGGGACCAGGAGGTCGCAAATTGGACCTGCAGAGAGAGGGGACGTCGAGCAAGACAAAGAGCCCTCACTGAAGCAGGTAGCACCCAGAGAAGTGCCAGAAACAGGCACTACAAGGATGCGTGAAACGGTGCTCGCCGAAGTTGCACAAAGGAGTCCCACGTCGCCGGAGACCAACTTAGAAAGTCGTGCAATGCAGGTTAGAGTGCCGTGGACCCAGGCTTGGCTGTGCACGAAGGATTTCCGCCGGATGTGCACAGGGGCCGGAGTAGCTTGCAAAGTTGCGGTTCCCAGCAATGCAGCCCAGCGAGGTGAGGCAAGGACTTACCTCCACCAAACTTGGGCTGAAGAGTCACTGGACTGTGGGGGTCACTTGGACGGTGTCGCTGGATTCGAGGGACCTCGCTCGTCGTGCTGAGAGGAGACCCAAGGGACTGGTAATGCAGCTTTTTGGTGCCTGCGGTTGCAGGGGGAAGATTCCGTCGACCCACAGGAGATTTCTTCGGAGCTTCTGGTGCAGAGAGGAGGCAGACTACCCCCACAGCATGCACAAGCAGGAAAACAGTCGAGAAGGCGGCAGGATCAGCGTTACAGAGTTGCAGTAGTCGTCTTTGCTACTATGTTGCAGGTTTGCAGGCTTCCAGCGCGGTCAGCGGTCGATTCCTTATCAGAAGGTGAAGAGGGAGATGCAGAGGAACTCGGCTGAGCTCATGCATTCGTTATCTAAAGTTTCCCCAGAGACAGAGACCCTAAATAGCCAGAAAAGAGGGTTTGGCTACCTAGGAGAGAGGAAAGGCTACTAACACCTGAAGGAGCCTATCACAAGGAGTCTCTGACGTCACCTGGTGGCACTGGCCACTCAGAGCAGTCCAGTGTGCCAGCAGCACCTCTGTTTCCAAGATGGCAGAGGTCTGGAGCACACTGGAGGAGCTCTGGACACCTCCCAGGGGAGGTGCAGGTCAGGGGAGTGGTCACTCCCCTTTCCTTTGTCCAGTTTCGCGCCAGAGCAGGGGCTAAGGGGTCCCTGAACCGGTGTAGACTGGCTTATGCAGAATTGGGCACATCTGTGCCAAACAAAGCATTTCCAGAGGCTGGGGGAGGCTACTCCTCCCCTGCCTTCACACCATTTTCCAAAGGGAGAGGGTGTCACACCCTCTCTCAGAGGAAGTTCTTTGTTCTGCCATCCTGGGCCAGGCCTGGCTGGACCCCAGGAGGGCAGCTGCCTGTCTGAGGGGTTGGCAGCAGCAGCAGCTGCAGAGAAACCCCAGGAAGGGCAGTCTGGCAGTACCAGGGTCTGTGCTACAGACCACTGGGATCATGGAATTGTACCAACAATGCCAGGATGGCATAGAGGGGGCAATTCCATGATCATAGACATGTTACATGGCCATATTCGGAGTTACCATGGTGAAGCTACATATAGGTAGTGACCTATATGTAGTGCACGCGTGTAATGGTGTCCCCGCACTCACAAAGTTCAGTGAATTGGCTCTGAACAATGTGGGGGCACCTTGGCTAGTGCCAGGGTGCCCTCACACTAAGTAACTTTGCACCTAACCTTTACCAGGTAAAGGTTAGACATATAGGTGACTTATAAGTTACTTAAGTGCAGTGTAAAATGGCTGTGAAATAACGTGGACGTTATTTCACTCAGGCTGCAGTGGCAGGCCTGTGTAAGAATTGTCAGAGCTCCCTATGGGTGGCAAAAGAAATGCTGCAGCCCATAGGGATCTCCTGGAACCCCAATACCCTGGGTACCTCAGTACCATATACTAGGGAATTATAAGGGTGTTCCAGTAAGCCAATGTAAATTGGTAAAAATGGTCACTAGCCTGTCAGTGACAATTTGGAAAGAAATGAGAGAGCATAACCACTGAGGTTCTGGTTAGCAGAGCCTCAGTGAGACAGTTAGTCACTACACAGGTAACACATTCAGGCACACTTATGAGCACTGGGGCCCTGGGTTACCAGGGTCCCAGTGACACATACAACTAAAACAACATATATACAGTGAAAGATGGGGGTAACATGCCAGGCAAGATGGTACTTTCCTACACAACCCCCCCCCCAAACGAAGGACAATAAGACTAGCCATTACCTGATGAGTCTTCATTGTCTAAGTGGAAATATCTGGAGAGTCCATCTGCATTGGAGTGGCTACTCCCAGGTCTATGTTCCACTGTATAGTCCATTCCCTGTAGGGATATGGACCACCTCAACAATTTAGGATTTTCACCTTTCATTTGTTTTAGCCAAAGTAGAGGTTTGTGGTCTGTCTGAACAATGAAGTGAGTGCCAAACAGGTATGGCCTCAACTTCTTCAGAGCCCAGACCACAGCAAAGGCCTCCCTCTCAATGGCAGACCAACGCTTTTCTCTAGGGGTCAACCTCCTACTAATAAAAGCAACAGGTTGATCCTGGCCCTCAGAATTAAGTTGTGATAGGACTGCCCCTACTCCTAATTCAGATGCATCAGTTTGGACATAGAATTTTTTAGAGTAACAAGGGCTTTTCAGGACAGGTGCAGAGCACATGGCCTGCTTCAGCTCCTCAAAAGCTTTCTGACAGTTTGCTGTCCATAATACCTTTTTAGGCATTTTCTTGGATGTGAGGTCATTAAGAGGGGCTGCAATGGAGCCATAGTTCTTAATGAACCTCCTGTAATACCCAGTGAGGCCTAGGAAGGCTCTCACCTGAGTCTGAGTGGTAGGGGGAACCCAATCAATTATAGTTTGGATTTTCCCCTGAAGTGGTGCAATCTGTTCCCCACCAACAAGGTGTCCCAGATAAACCACTTTACCCTGCCCTATCTGGCACTTTGAAGCCTTGATAGTGAGGCCTGCCTTTTGCAGAGCCTCCAGAACTTTCCATAGGTGGACCAGGTGATCATCCCAGCTGGAGCTAAAGACAGCTATATCATCCAAATATGCTGCACTGAAAGCTTCCAGCCCTTGCAGGACTGTGTTCACCAACCTCTGAAAAGTGGCAGGTGCATTTTTCAAACCAAAAGGCATTACAGTAAACTGGTAATGTCCTCCAATGGTAGAAAATGCAGTCTTAGGTTTAGCATCTTCTGACAATTTGATCTGCCAATACCCTGCAGTCAAATCAAAAGTGCTTAGATACTTGGCAGATGCCAGTGTATCTATAAGCTCATCTGCCCTGGGTATAGGGTGAGCATCAGTTTTGGTTACCAAGTTGAGACCTCTATAGTCTACACAAAACCTCATTTCCTTCTTTCCATCTTTAGAATTGGGTTTTGGTACCAGTACCACAGGAGAAGCCCATGGACTGTCAGAGTGCTCAACCACTCCTAGTTCCAACATTTTCTGAACTTCTTGCATTATGCAGTCCCTGACATGGTCAGGCTGCCTATAGATCTTACTTTTGACAGGTAAACTGTCTCCAGTATCTATAGTGTGCTCACACCAAGAAGTGGTGCCTGGCACAATGGAGAAGAGTTCTGAAAATTGTCCTAGGAGATTTATGCAATTATCTTTCTGCTCAGCAGTAAGACAATCAGCCAAAACTACACCTTCCACAAGAGCATCTTGTTCTGTGGAAGAGAAGAGATCAGGTAGAGGATCACTGTCTTCTTCCTGTCCCTCATCTGTTGCCATGAGCAGGGTGAGATCAGCCCTGTCATAGTAGGGTTTCAGGCGGTTGACATGGAGCACCCTAAGGGGACTCCTGGCAGTGCCTAAGTCAACCAAGTAGGTGACTTCACCCTTCTTTTCAACAATTGTGTGGGGTCCACTCCATTTATCTTGGAGTGCTCTTGGGGCCACAGGCTCCAAGACCCACACTTTCTGCCCTGGTTGGTACTGAACCAAAACAGCCTTCTGATCATGCCATTGCTTCTGGAGCTCTTGGCTGGCCTGAAGGTTTTTACTGGCCTTTTTCATGTACTCAGCCATCCTTGATCTGAGGCCAAGTACATAATCCACAATATCCTGTTTAGGAGCTTTTAAAGGTTGTTCCCAACCCTCCTTTACAAGTGTGAGTGGACCCCTAACAGGGTGTCCAAAAAGAAGTTCAAAGGGGCTGAAGCCCACTCCTTTCTGGGGTACCTCCCTGTAGGCAAAAAGGAGGCATGGTAGAAGGATATCCCATCTCCTGCGGAGTTTTTCAGGGAGTCCCATAATCATGCCTTTGAGA
Source organism: Pleurodeles waltl (assembly GCF_031143425.1). Lineage (NCBI taxonomy): Eukaryota > Metazoa > Chordata > Amphibia > Caudata > Salamandridae > Pleurodeles > Pleurodeles waltl. The sequence goes on from NC_090439.1 coordinate 1,192,292,068, forward strand.
GTTTTATTAAATCTCTCCACCAGTCCATTTGTTTGTGGATGATAGGGTGTTGTTAACTTGTAAGTTACACCACACTCCTTCCACATGGCCTTTAAGTATGCAGACATGAAATTGCTTCCCCTGTCTGATACTACTTCCTTTGGGAAGCCCACCCTGGAAAATATTCCCAGGAGGGCCTTTGCCACTGCAGGAGCTGTAGTGGTCCTTAAAGGAATTGCTTCAGGATATCTTGTGGCATGGTCCACTACCACCAAGATAAACCTATTGCCTGAAGCAGTAGGAGGGTCAAGGGGGCCAACTATGTCAACCCCTACCCTTTCAAAGGGAACCCCAACCACAGGCAGTGGGATAAGGGGTGCCTTTGGAGTGCCACCTGTCTTGCCACTGGCTTGACAGGTTTCACAGGACTTACAAAATTCTTTTGTGTCCTCAGACATCCTAGGCAAATGAAACAGTGGTACCAATCTGTCCCAAGTTTTCATTTGACCCAGGTGCCCAGCTAAGGGAATGTCATGTGCCAGTGTTAGGAGGAACTTTCTGTACTCCTGAGGAATCACTAATCTCCTGGCAGCTCCAGGTTTAGGATCCCTATGCTCAGTGTACAAGAGGTTGTCCTCCCAGTAAACTCTGTGAGAGTCACTGACATCCCCATTAGCCTGTTTGACAGCTTGCTGTCTGAGACCCTCTAATGTGGGACAGGTTTGCTGTGCCACACTCAGCTCCTCCCTGGCAGGCCCCCCTTCACCCAAAAGCTCAGCAGTGTCTGCTTCCAGCTCCTCTGGTGTAGGTTCTGCACAGGGAGGGAATTCTTCTTCCTCAGAAGTAGAATCCACTGTAGAGGGAGGGATAGTAGGAAGTGGTTTGCTTCTACTAGCCCTAGCTTTAGGGAGCACTTGGTCCATTGTTCCAGGATCCAAGCTTCCCTGTCCTTTTTGCTTTTTGGCCTGAGCCCTTGTCAAAGCAAAAATATGACCTGGGATGCCCAGCATTGCTGCATGGGCCTCCAACTCCACATCTGACCAAGCTGATGTCTCCAAATCATTCCCTAATAGACAGTCTACAGGTAAATCTGAAGCTACCACAACTTTCTTTGGACCAGATACCCCCCCCCAGTTGAGATTTACAACAGCCATGGGGTGGCTTTGTGTTATGTTGTGAGCATCGGTTACTTGGTACTGGTGTCCAAGTATGTGTTGTTCAGGGTGCACCAGTTTCTCAATCACCATTGTGACACTGGCACCTGTGTCCCTGTAGGCCTGGACCTCAACACCATTTATTAGGGTTAGTTGCTTGTACTTCTCCAAGTTATGGGGGCAAGCAACCAAAGTGGCTAAATCAATAGCCCCTTCAGAGAATAAAGTAGCCTCTGTGGTCTCCCTAATCAGACCAACCCCAACTAAATTACCAAAAGTGAGCCCAGCTACTCCCTTGGATTGGCTATTAGTAGGTTTGCTCCCACCACCACTGCTATTAGTAGGGACACTAGGTGTAGCAGTAGGGGTTGTAGTGGTAGGAGCTGTGGTGCCTTTCTTTGGACAACTGGGATCTGTTGTCCAATGGCCTTTTATTTTACATAAATAGCACCATGGTTTCTTTTCCTTGTTCTGATTAAAGGAGGATTTGGACCCACCACCCCCACCAGAGTGTTTTTGTGGGCCTGATGAAGACTCATTTTTAGATTTGTCCCCACCCTTGTCAGAAGACTTACCATCCTTCTTTTTGTTGCCATCTTTGTCACCCCCTGTATGAACTTTTCTGTTCACTCTTGTTCTGACCCATTTGTCTGCCTTCTTTCCCAATTCTTGGGGAGAGGTCAGATCAGAGTCCACCAAGTACTGGTGCAACAAATCAGACACACAATTATTAAGAATATGCTCTCTCAGGATCAAGTTATACAGGCTGTCATAATCAGTAACTTTACTGCCATGTAACCACCCCTCCAAGGCCTTCACTGCCTGGTCAATGAAATCAACCCAGTCTTGTGAAGACTCCTTTTTGGTATCTCTGAACTTTATCCTGTACTGTTCAGTGGTTAAGCCATAACCATCCAGGAGTGCATTCTTAAGAACTTGGAAATTGTTAGCATCATTTTCTTTTACAGTAAGGAGCCTATCCCTACCTTTTCCAGTAAATGATAGCCATAGGATAGCAGCCCACTGCTTTTGAGGGACATCCTGTACAGCACAGGCCCTCTCAAGTGCAGCAAACCACTTGTTAATGTCATCCCCCTCCTTATAAGGGGGAACTATCTTGTGCAGATTCCTGGAATCATGCTCTTTTGCAGGATGACTATGGGGAATACTGCTGCTGCCACCATGGGTATCTAAACCCATCTTCTGTGTTTCCCTCTCTATTTCTAAAGACTGTCTATCCAAATCCAGCTGTTGCTTCTTGAGCTTCAGTCTGGTTTGCTCCACTCTCAATCTATTGAGCTCCCTTTCTAACAATCTGTCATCAGGGTGGGTGGGAGGGACATTTCTAGATACAGAGGTATGATGGGAATGAACAGAAGGAGACCTGTCCCTTACAGAGGGCACCCTAACAGCTTGGCTACCAGTATAATGTGAGAGCACATCATCAGTATGATGTGATTCAACCTCTGTACCAACTATGCTAGACTGTCTAGTAATGGGCAGGCTGAGAAGTTTCTTTCCTGAAACTTTTCCTGGGGGAGTCCCTGGATCAGATTGAGAACCATTAGCTACTTTTTCTACAGATTGGGCACTTATGGCCTTATCCTGTACTCTAAGCATATTAATTAACAGTTCTAAAGAAGGATTCTTCCCTACACTCAAACCTCTCTCTATGCAGAGACTCCTTGCTCCTTTCCAGCTAAGGTGATCATATGCAAGTTTGGACAGTTCAACAATTTTTCCTGTGCCAGACATTTTCAGAGAGAGTTAAAGTGATAGAAAAAGAGATAAAAAGTTTTCAGAACTTTTTGGAAAGACAGAAAAAACTTTTTAAACTTTTAAGAACTTTTTGAAAGTTTAGAAGTACTATTCAGCACTTAGAAAAGAGTGAAAAGAGGAAATGCAAAACTTTTTGGCTATGTGTATATACACTGACCTTGTTTTGTATATTTTTCTCTTATGAAAAGTACAATGACAAGAGTGGTAAGTAGTCTCAAGCACTTATCCCACCACTGCACAACCAATGTAGGAGGCTGGACTGGCTTGTAGTGAGTACCAAGGGGTACTTGCACCTTGCACCAGGCCCAGTTATCCCTTATTAGTGTATAGGGTGTCTAGCAGCTTAGGCTGATAGATAATGGTAGCTTAGCAGAGCAGCTTAGGCTGAACTAGGAGACGTGTGAAGCTACTACAGTACCACCTAGTGTCATATGCACAATATCATAAGAAAACACAATACACAGTTATACAAAAAATAAAGGTACTTTATTTTTATGACAATATGCCAAAGTATCTTAGAGTGTACCCTCAGTGAGAGGATAGGAAATATACACAAGATATATATACACAATAGCAAAAATATGCAGTATAGTCTTAGAAAACAGTGCAAACAATGTATAGTTACAATAGGATGCAATGGGGAAACATAGGGATAGGGGCAACACAAACCATATACTCCAAAAGTGGAATGCGAACCACGAATGGACCCCAAACCTATGTGACCTTGTAGAGGGTCGCTGGGACTATTAGAAAATAGTGAGAGTTAGAAAAATAACCCTCCCCAAGACCCTGAAAAGTGAGTGCAAAGTGCACCAAAGTTCCCCTAAGGACAAAATAGTCGTGTTAGAGGGAAAATGCAAGGAAAACACAAATCAGCAATGCAACAACGATGGATTCCTGACTGAGGGTACCTGTGGAACAAGGGGACCAAGTCCAAAAGTCACAAGCAGCTCGGAGATGGGCAGATGCCCAAGAAATGCCAGCGGTTGGTGCAAAGAAGCTCTTACTAGGCTGAAGAACTGTGAATACTGCAGGAACGACAAGGGCTAGAGACTTCCCCTTTGGAGGATGGATCCGCCACGCCTTGGAGAGTCGTGCAGAAGTGTTTTCCCGCCGGATGGACGCCAACAAGCCTTGCTACACGCAAATCGTGCGTTTGGCGTTTTTGGACGCTGCTGGGGCTCAGGAGGGACCAGGAGGTCGCAAATTGGACCTGAAGAGAGAGGGGACGTCGAGCAAGACAATGAGCCCTAACTGAAGCAGGTAGCTCCCGGAGAAGTGCCAGAAACAGGCACTACGAGGATGCGTGAAACGGTGCTCGCCGAAGTTGCACAAAGGAGTCCCACGTCGCCGGAGACCAACTTAGAAAGTCGTGCAATGCAGGTTAGTGTGCCGTGGACCCAGGCTTGCCTGTGCACGAAGGATTTCCGCCGGAAGTGCACAGGGGCCGGAGTAGCTTGCAAAGTTGCGGTTCCCAGCAATGCAGCCCAGCGAGGTGAGGCAAGGACTTACCTCCACCAAACTTGGGCTGAAGAGTCACTGGACTGTGGGGGTCACTTGGACGGTGTCGCTGGATTCGAGGGACCTCGCTCGTCGTGCTGAGAGGAGACCCAAGGGACCGGTAATGCAGCTTTTTGGTGCCTGCGGTTGCAGGGGGAAGATTCCGTCGACCCACGGGAGATTTCTTCGGAGCTTCTGGTGCAGAGAGGAGGCAGACTACCCCCACAGCATGCACAAGCAGGAAAACAGTCAAGAAGGCGGCAGGATCAGCGTTACAGAGTTGCAGTAGTCGTCTTTGCTACTATGTTGCAGGTTTGCAGGCTTCCAGCGCGGTCAGCGGTCGATTCCTTATCAGAAGGTGAAGAGGGAGATGCAGAGGAACTCGGCTGAGCTCATGCATTCGTTATCTAAAGTTTCCCCAGAGACAGAGACCCTAAATAGCCAGAAAAGAGGGTTTGGCTACCTAGGAGAGAGGAAGGGCTACTAACACCTGAAGGAGCCTATCACAAGGAGTCTCTGACGTCACCTGGTGGCACTGGCCACTCAGAGCAGTCCAGTGTGCCAGCAGCACCTCTGTTTCCAAGATGGCAGAGGTCTGGAGCACACTGGAGGAGCTCTGGACACCTCCCAGGGGAGGTGCAGGTCAGGGGAGTGGTCACTCCCCTTTCCTTTGTCCAGTTTCGCGCCAGAGCAGGGGCTAAGGGGTCCCTGAACCGGTGTAGACTGGCTTATGCAGAATTGGGCACATCTGTGCCCAACAAAGCATTTCCAGAGGCTGGGGGAGGCTACTCCTCCCCTGCCTTCACACCATTTTCCAAAGGGAGAGGGTGTCACACCCTCTCTCAGAGGAAGTTCTTTGTTCTGCCATCCTGGGCCAGGCCTGGCTGGACCCCAGGAGGGCAGCTGCCTGTCTGAGGGGTTGGCAGCAGCAGCAGCTGCAGAGAAACCCCAGGAAGGGCAGTCTGGCAGTACCACGGTCTGTGCTACAGACCACTGGGATCATGGAATTGTACCAACAATGCCAGGATGGCATAGAGGGGGCAATTCCATGATCATAGACATGTTACATGGCCATATTCGGAGTTACCATGGTGAAGCTACATATAGGTAGTGACCTATATGTAGTGCACGCGTGTAATGGTGTCCCCGCACTCACAAAGTTCAGTGAATTGGCTCTGAACAATGTGGGGGCACCTTGGCTAGTGCCAGGGTGCCCTCACACTAAGTAACTTTGCACCTAACCTTTACCAGGTAAAGGTTAGACATATAGGTGACTTATAAGTTACTTAAGTGCAGTGTAAAATGGCTGTGAAATAACGTGGACGTTATTTCACTCAGGCTGCAGTGGCAGGCCTGTGTAAGAATTGTCAGAGCTCCCTATGGGTGGCAAAAGAAATGCTGCAGCCCATAGGGATCTCCTGGAACCCCAATACCCTGGGTACCTCAGTACCATATACTAGGGAATTATAAGGGTGTTCCAGTAAGCCAATGTAAATTGGTAAAAATGGTCACTAGCCTGTCAGTGACAATTTGGAAAGAAATGAGAGAGCATAACCACTGAGGTTCTGATTAGCAGAGCCTCAGTGAGACAGTTAGTCACTACACAGGTAACACATTCAGGCACACTTATGAGCACTGGGGCCCTGGCTGGCAGGGTCCCAGTGACACATACAACTAAAACAACATATATACAGTGAAAGATGGGGGTAACATGCCAGGCAAGATGGTACTTTCCTACACCCTTTAAATCAATTAGTGCAGATCATTCCAGCACTTTAATGACCGTAACAAAACTGATAGGTTCACCACTGAGAAGTAGAATCACGTTCAAAGGTAAAACAACATCTGTTCAGCCAAGGTCAGTCAGCTTCCAGGAAAGATTGAGTACACTTTTGTAAGTTTTATCTGAAAAGCAGTTTCGGGAAATTCCTGAAGTGAAATTCCAACCCTTGTTTGAAGTCCTAGGCTTAGCTCTCACATTCTCAGAAACAAAGTGTGGGGGTCCACGCACCCCCTGGTGCAGTGGGAAATGGACTATACCAGGTCATTCTTGTCAGTGACAGTGCTTCAATGCCTTTTTTGGTTTTATGTGCTTTATAATTTCAAAATTAAAATTCAGCGGGTCTTGACAAGAAGAATTTTACCGATGATAAAAGTTACATTGTGAGAAGGGCCTCCGCCCTTTGTGTGTGGCTTGAAAAGTGCAGGTGTGCAGTGAAGACCACCATCAGAGATGAGGTTTGAGTTTCCATGCTGGGACTCACGTGGGAGAGATGGATGTACCTGGGCTCGAGCGACAGTCCCTTCTGAGCGCTGTGAGGACAGAGAATCGCTGATGTCGCTTTGGTTCTTTCAGAAGTTACCCGTCACACCTCAGTCCTTCTGCAGATTCTAGTTTGTGTTGGAAATGTCTGCAGGTGGGTGTGTCCCGCTGAAGGGAAAGATGTCCCCTCTCTCTTTTAGGAAGGTGTTGAGTTGATGCCAAAGAGTTTTGGGGGCAGCTGAGCAAGCACTGTGAGAAGTCTGCAGTTACCTCTTCCTCTGACTCGTACATGGCCCACACTCCACCTGCTCATGGTCGGTCCACTCTCATCAGAGCTGGAGGGGGCGCAACACCTTCTGCGTGTGGCTCCTTGTGATTTAGTATATCACTGGTGTATGTTCAGTGCCAGTAATACAAAAAGCTGAACTTAAAACAACATTCTATCCCACCTGCTCAATTCTTCCCTCAGACTCTCAGCAGCCAAGCATGTATAGAATATAACCACAAATGTGGGTTCCCGTCCCCCAATTCCTCGATTTTCAGGCAGTCTGCCCTGGTTGGGTCTCATTAGAGCTCTATTGAGGAATCCTCTCTGTCAGACATAGAAGCCCCTCAACTTCTGTAATTTCCACAGTGGTAATGTGGAATGGCTCCGTCACAGCATCATCCCTCAGAGATACAATAGCGGTGCGCGACATTCCTACAATCTCTGGAAGAGTCAAGAAGTGGGTCTCTAGGCACTGCTTACCACGGATGAAGGGACATGAGCGAGCTATACTCAAAACACGCTTATGCTGAATTTCTCTCAGGGAAGGAAAGTCTGGCAGTCATCACAGAGCATCGGAGCCGATTGAACTGAGGTTGCAGCATGAAGGTAACTATGAGGCATCAATCTGACATCTACAACTTCCAGCTGGTCATCACCTCTTGCACATTCTAGAGAGATGGTAGCCTCATTGATTTCTGGGTATAGGTGGTGTGAGAAGCTGGCCTGGTTTGTAGTGGGTACCAGAGGTACTTACACATTATACCAGGTCCAGTTATCCCTTATTAGTGAAATGTAGTAGTGTTCCAGCAGCCTAGGCTGTGTAGAGGTAGCTGTAGCAGAGCAGCTTAGGCTGAACTAGAACACATGCAAAGCTCATGCAATACCACTATAGTTACACAGTACTTATACACAATAAAATGCAATATTCAGTGTTACCAAAAATACATTTGCTTTATTTTAGTGTCACAAGGCCAAAAATATCTTAGAGGATATACTCCCTCTGGAGGTAAGTATTATACACAATATATACACTAGAGACCAAAATCAGGTAAGTAAACAGTCATAAAATAGTGCAAACAGTAGAAAATACGATAGATTGCAATGGGCAACACAAACCATATACTAAACTAGTGGAATGCGAATGTGGGTTTCCCCCACTAGACAGGTGCAGTGTGTAGAGGGGCACTGGGAGTGTAAGAAAACACCAAGGTAAGTAAAATACCCCACCCCAGAGCCCAGGAAAACAGGAGTAAAGTACAGCAAGTTTCCTTAAACACACTAGAAGTCGTGCTAAAGTATAATGCAAAAACCAATCAAGACTGCCAGACACCAGAGATGGGTTCCTGGACCCGAAGACCTGCGGAGAGAGGACACCAAGTCGAAGAACAGATGAAGAGTCCAGGAAGAACAGGAGCCCCTGCTAACCCAGATGAAGGTGCAAGAGTGGATTCTCCGGTTGGAAGAAAGAGTCAGAAATGCACCAAAGAAGACAGCTGCGGGTTCCTACTTGGTGCAAGAGATGTCCCACATTCAGTTGTTGGATGCAGGCTGTTTTTTATTGTTGGATTCTGCCAACAAGCCTTGGCCCACACAAATGTTGCGGTTTGCGGTAAAAGGTGCCACATGGGCCCAGGAGGGACCTGGGGGTCTCAACTCAGACTGAGGAGACAGAGGGGGCTCTCATCACTTTAGAGAGCCCTCAGAAGAACAGGCAGCACCTACAGAAGTCCCAAAACATAGGGACAAAGGAGTTGCAAAAGACAGTCATCGTAGCACTGCACAAAAGGATCCCACTCCGCCGGAGAACAACTCAGGGAGCTGAGTATCACAGGATAGAGTGCTGGGGACCTGGGCTATGCTGTGCATGAAAGAGTTCTGGAAGAAGCGCACAGAAGTGCAAGGAGCTGCAGAACACATAGAGCACAGGGATACTGTCTGGCTCTGGGAGGCGAGCCCATTCCTCTTTGAAATTGGGACAGCTGGAACTTTGGACAGTCAGGATCACTTTGGTTCACCACCTGTGTTCCAGGGATCACGCTCGTCAACAGGAGAGGAGTCCCAGAGTACCGGTTGTCATCGCAGAAGGGTGCCTGCTGAAGCAGGGAAGTGACTCCGTCACTCCACGGGAGATTCCTTTGTTCCTTCTGGTGCAGAATGAATACAGGCAGTCCTCAGAGCATGCACAACCTTGAAACCATTGCAGTTGCTGGCAGGAGCTGAAGTTCAAGAGTTGCAGTAGACTTCTTGGATACTTTGTTGCAGTTACTTTGTTCCTGGAGCAGTCTGCTGTTGATGCGATGGTCAGAAGCTGAAGCAGAGGATGCAGAGGAGTCCTGGAATCTGATGAAACACCCACAGGAGAGACCCTACATAGCCCTGAGAGGTGGATTGGCTACCTAACCAGGTATGGACCTATCAGGAGGGGTCTCGGCTGGCACTGGCCACTCAGATGCTCCCAGAGGGTCCCCACACCTTGGACTCCAAAATGGACCTTCTGAAGGAGCTCTGGGCACCACCCCTGGGGTGGTGATGGACAGGGGAGTGCTCACTCCCCTTTCCTTTGTCCAGTTTCACGCCAGAGCAGGGACACACTGACAAACAGGTAGAAATTGGGGGTAAAATGCCAAGAAGGAAGGTACTTTCCTACAGCTGGCCTCTGCAGCCAGGACCTTGGTAGAAAGATCTCTGATTGACCCATTGCTTTCCTAAGAATTTAGATCAAAGGACATTTGTAATGCAGAGAATGATTCAGCAAATAGGATTATTGTTGCAAACCATGTTTGAGCTATTTTTGACCTATCTTTGAACATTAAACTAACTCTTCTAAAATTGAGGTTTTTCACATTTAGAAATGAGGGCACTGGCAGGATTCCCAAACTGAACTATGTTACTCATACTATGAATATCTGTGTCTCTGTTAATTATAAGGCATTACATTTCTGTATGCTCATATTAGGGAACATCAGAATATCAAAAATGATACAGCTCTGCAACAGTCAAGTAGGAGCTATAAGGTAATGATTGTCCACATGGCAACAACGCTGGAGATAGTTATTTCAGTTATAGGTAGAGGTGTTCCTAAAGATGTACTTGGGGCACTCATTCTTTTTGTATTTAGTTATAAGAAAATGCAAACTCTGCATCAAAGCACTGAGAGTTGGTCACTCATAGATACTGCTATCTTATATCCATTTAATATTGGGGTTAAGCAAAGACCCTTTTTATATGGCAGGATATTCAAGATATCTGCTGCATCCTGAGACATTCTTGATATTCACAGATCTGACGAGTCAGCATGATGGAGTCCTGTGTCACTGCTTCCTCTTGTCCAATCTGCCTTTCTCCGTTCCAACTACGGGCCCCCAAATTCCTGTGTATGTGGTCACTGGTGGAGGGCTAGAGATGAAAGAGTGCATCGATTCTGTTGCATTTCAGGCACGTGGTCAGTGCACGCGGTCAGTGCATCCTGACAAGAAGGCAAAGGCTGTGTGAGCTTCCCCCTCCTTCTGTGCGGTTCTTGTGAACAACTGCGACCAGTGTCTGCCCATCAATTCCACCACCTGCACATGTGTGCTCAGCTGGCCATGAACCAGGGGCTCTGGGGGCCTTACAGGAGAACATCCACCGTCCTCTCGCAGTCCACAGTCTGCATAGCATGGGTCCCCTGGTCCTAAAATATTACAGATGTACATCCGCCACCTTCCAGTGTTCAGCTCCACATGCCAGCAGGCTCCTGGGGTATTACAGGAGATGTTCAGCTGCCTTCTCACAGTCCACAGTCAGCGGTGCATGGACACCCTAGTCCTCAAGTATTACAGGTGTAGATCCCCCACCGTCTCACAGTCAGCTGTGCATGGCCAGTTTGTCCTAGAGTATTACAGGTGTAGATCCCCCACCTTCCTGTGTTCAGCTGCACATGCCAGCAGGCTCCTGGGGTATTACAGGTGTAGATCCCCCACCGTTTCACAGTCAGCGGTGCATGGACACCCTAGTCCTCGAGTATTACAGGTGTAGATCCACCACCGTCTCACAGTCAGCGGTGCATGGACACCCTAGTCCTCGAGTATTACAGGTGTAGATCCCCCACCGTCTCACAGTCAGCAGTGCCTGGCCAGTTAGCCCTAGAGTATTACAGGTGTAGATCCCCCACCTTCCTGTGTTCAGCTGCACATGCAAGCAGGCTCCTGGGGGATTACAAGGGGGGATCCATGTTCTTACAGTCCACAGTCAGAAGGCACCTGCTCCAGGAGTATTTAGGGGATATCAAAGTTGATTCAATTTCTTGTCTTGGTCTGTCAGATGTCTTCTGCTTACAGCCTCTTAAACTCTGCTGGGTGTCACAGAAAGCAGCTTCCTTTGTACAGCTCTCTCTGTGCAGGTCCCTCTGTACAGCTCCTTCTGTGCATCTGTATTTGTACAGCTCCCCTTGTGCAGCTCCCTCTATACAGCTCCTTCTGTGCATCTCTACCTGTACATCTCCCTTTGTACGGCTCCCTCTGTGCAGCTCCCTCCGTACAGCTCCTTCTGTGCATCTCTATCTGTACATCTCCCTTTGTACGGCTCTCTCTCTGCAGTTCCCTCTGTACATATCCTTCCGTGCATCTCTATCTGTACAGCTCCCTTTGTGCAACTCCCTCTGTGCATCTCTATTTCTACATCTTCCTACAGCTTGCAGCTCCTTCTGCACCTCTCTATCTCTACATCTCTATTTGTGCATCTCCTTCTGCACCTCTCTATCTGTATATCTCCCTCTGTACAGCTCCTTGTGTGCATCTCTATCAGTGCATCTCCCTTTGTACAGCTCTCTCTATGCAGATCCCTCTATACAGCTCCTTCTGTGCATCTCTATCTGTACATCTCCCTTTGTACAGCTCCCTCTGTGCAGCTCCCTCTTTACAGCTCCTTCTGTGCATCTCTATCTGTACATCTCCCTTTGTACAGCTCTCTGTCTGCAGCTCCCTCAGTACAGCTCCTCCTGCACCTCTCTATCTATACATCTACCTTTGTACAGCTCCCTCTGTGCAGCTCCCTCTGTACAGCTCCTTCTATGCATTTCCATCAGTACATCTCCCTTTGTACCGCTCCCTCTGTGCAGCTCCCTATGTACAGCTCCTTCTGTGCATCTCTATCTGTACATCTACCTTTGTACAGCTCTCTCTCTTCACCTCCCTCTGTACAGCTCCTTCTGAACCTCTCTATCTGTACATCTCCCTTTGTACAGCTCCCTCTGTGCTGCTCCCTCTGTACAGCTCCTTCTGTGCATCTTTATCTGTACATCTCCCTTTGTACAGCTCCCTCTGTGCAGCTCCCTCTGTGCACCTCCTTCTGCACCTCTCTAGCTGTACATCTCCCTTTGTGCAGCTCCTTCTGTGCATCTCTATCTGTGTCATCTCCCTTTGTACAGCTCCCTCTGTACAGCTCCTTCTGAGTATTTCTATTTGTACATCTCCCTCTCTGCAGCTCCCTCGGTGCAGCTCCCTCTGCACGCCTCCTTCTGCACCTCTCCATCTCCCTTTGTACAGCTCCTTCTGTTCAGCTCCTTCTGTGCATCTCTATCTGAACATCTCCCTTTGAACAGCTCCCTCTGTGCAGCACCCTCTGTACACCTGCTTCTGTGCCTCTCTGTTTGTAAGCTCCCCTTCTACAGCTCCCTCTGTGCAGCTTCCTCTATGCACCTCCTTCTGCACTTCTCTAGCTGTACATCTCCCTCTGTGTAGCTCCTTCTGTGCATCTCTATTTCTACATCTCCCTTTGTACAGCTCGCAGCTCCTTCTGCACCTCTCTATCTGTACATCTCCCTTTGTACAGCTCCCTCTGTGCATCTCCCTCTGTGCATCTCCATCTGTACATCTCCCTTTGTACAGCTCCCTCTGTACAGCTCCTCCTGTGCATCTCCATCTGTACATATCCCTTTGTACAGCTCCCTCTGTGCAGCTCCTTCTGTGCATCTCTATCGGCACATCTCCCTTTGTACAGCTCTCTGTGCAGCTCCCTCTGTACAGCTCCTTCTTTGCATCTCCATCTGTACAGCTCCCTTTGTGCAGCTCTGTCTGTGCAGCTCCCTCTATGCATCTCTATAAGTACATCTACGTTTGTATAGCTCCCTGTGCAGCTCCCTCTGTACGGCTCCTTCTGTGCATCTCTATCTGTACAGCTCCCTTTGTGCAACTCCCTCTGTGCATCTCTATTTCTACATCTTCCTTTGTACAGCTCGAAGCTCCTTCTGCACCTCTCTATCTCTACATCTCTATTTGTGCAGCTCCTTCTGAACCTCTCTATCTGTATATCTCCCTCTGTACAGCTCCTTCTGTGCATCTCTATCGGTGCATCTCCCTTTGTACAGCTCTCTCTGTGCAGCTCCCTCTGTACAGCTCCTTCTGTGCATCTCTATCTGTACATCTCCCTTTGTACAGCTCCCTCTGTGCAGCTCCCTCTTTACAGCTCCTTTTGTGCATCTCTATCTGTACATCTCCCTTTGTACAGCTCTCTCTCTGCAGCTCCCTCTGTACAGCTCCTCCTGCACCTCTCTCTGTACATACATCTCCCTTTGTACAGCTCTGTCTGTGCAGCTCCCTCTATGTATCTCTATATGTAAATCTCCCTTTGTATAGCTCCCTGTGCAGCTCCCTCTGTACGGCTCCTTCTGTGCATCTCTATCTGTACAGCTCCCTTTGTGCAACTCCCTCTGTGCATCTCTATTTGTACATCTTCCTTTGTACAGCTCGCAGCTCCTTCTGCACCTCTCTATCTCTACATCTCTATTTGTGCATCTCCTTCTGCACCTCTCTATCTGTATATCTCCCTCTGTACAGCTCCTTCTGTGCATCTCTATCAGTGCATCTCCCTTTGTACAGCTCTCTCTGTGCAGCTCCCTCTGTACAGCTCCTTCTGTGCATTTCTATCTGTACATCTCCCTTTGTACAGCTCCCTCTGTGCAGCTCCCTCTTTACAGCTCCTTCTGTGCATCTCTATCCGTACATCTCCCTTTGTACAGCTCTCTCTCTGCAGCTCCCTCTGTACAGCTCCTCCTGCACCTCTCTATCTGTACATCTACCTTTGTACAGCTCCCTCTGTGCAGCTCCCTCTGTACAGCTCCTTCTATGCATTTCCATCAGTACATCTCCCTTTGGACAGCTCCCTCTGTGCAGCTCCCTATGTACAGCTCCTTCTGTGCATCTCTATCTGTACATCTCCGTTTGTACAGCTCTCTCTCTCTTCAGCTCCCTCTGTACAGCTCCTTCTGCACCTCTCTATCTGTACATCTCCCTTTGTACAGCTCCCTCTGTGCTGCTCCCTCTGTACAGCTCCTTCTGTGCATCTCCATCAGTACATCTCCCTTTGTACAGCTCCCTCTGTGCAGCTCCCTCTGTGCACCTCCTTCTGCACCTCTCTAGCTGTACATCTCCCTTTGTGCAGCTCCTTCTGTGCATCTCTATCTGTGTCATCTCCCTTTGTACAGCTCCCTCTGTACAGCTCCTTCTGTGCATCTCTATTTGTACATCTCCCTCTCTGCAGCTCCCTCGGTGCAGCTCCCTCTGCACACCTCCTTCTGCACCTCTCCATCTCCCTTTGTACAGCTCTCTCTGTACAGCTCCTTCTGTACAGCTCCTTCTGTGCATCTCTAGCTGTACATCTCCCTTTGTACAGCTCCCTCTGTGCAGCACCCTCTGTACACCTCATTCTGTGCATCTCTATTTGTAAGCTCCCCTTCTACAGCTCCCTCTGTGCATCTTCCTCTGTGCACCTCCTTCTGCACTTCTCTAGCTGTACATCTCCCTCTGTGCAGCTCCTTCTGTGCATCTCTATTTGTACATCTCCCTTTGTACAGCTCGCAGCTCCTTCTGCACCTCTCTATCTGTACATCTCCCTTTGTACAGCTCCCTCTGTGCAGCTCCCTCTGTGCATCTCCATCTGTACATCTCCCTTTGTACAGCTCCCTCTTTACAGCTCCTCCTGTGCATCTCCATCTGTACATCTCCCTTTGTACAGCTCCCTCTGTGCAGCTCCTTCTGTTCATCTCTATCAGCACATCTCCCTTTGTACAGCTCTCTGTGCAGCTCCCTCTGTACAGCTCCTTCTTTGCATCTCCATCTGTACAGCTCCCTTTGTGCAGCTCTGTCTGTGCAGCTCCCTCTATGCATCTCTATAAGTACATCTCCCTTTGTATAGCTCCCTGTGCAGCTCCCTCTGTACGGCTCCTTCTGTGCATCTCTATCTGTACAGCTCCCTTTGTGCAACTCCCTCTGTGCATCTCTATTTGTACATCTTCCTTTGTACAGCTCGCAGCTCCTTCTGCATCTCTCTATCTCTACATCTCTATTTGTGCAGCTCCTTCTTCGCCTCTCTATCTGTATATCTCCCTCTGTACAGCTCCTTCTGTGCATCTCTATCAGGTCATCGCCCTTTGTACAGCTCTCTCTGTGCAGCTTCCTCTGTACAGCTCCTTCTGTGCATCTCTATCTGTACATCTCCCTTTGTACAGCTCCCTCTGTGCAGCTCCCTCTTTACAGCTCCTTCTGTGCATCTCTATCTGTACATCTCCCTTTGTACAGCTCTCTCTCTGCAGCTCCCTCTGTACAGCTCCTCCTGCACCTCTCTCTGTACATACATCTCCCTTTGTACAGCTCTCTCGATGCAGCTCCCTCTATACAGCTCCTTCTATGCATTTCCATCGGTACATCTCCATTTGTACAGCTCCCTCTGTGTAGCTCCCTATGTACAGCTCCTTCTGTGCATCTCTATCTGTACATCTCCCTTTGTACAGCTCCCTCTCTTCAGCTCCCTCTGTACAGCTCCTTCTGCACCTCTCTATCTGTACATCTCCCTCTGTACAGCTCCTTCAATGCATCTCCATTGGTACATCTCCCTTTGTACAGCTCCCTCTGTGCAGCTCCCTCTGTGCAGCTCCTACTGTGCATGTACATCTGTACATCTCCCTCTGTACAGCTCCCTCTCTGTAGCTCCCTCCGTACAGCTCCTTCTGTGCATCTCTATTGGTTCATCTCCCTTTGTACAGCTCTCTCTGTGCAGCTCCCTCTGGTACCTCCTTCTGTGCATCTCCATGTGTACAGCTCCCTTTGTGCATCTCTCTCTGCGCATTTACTTCTGTATATCTCTCTTTATACAACCCTCTCTCTGCAGCTCCCTCTGTACAGCTCCTTCTGTGCATCTCTATCTGTACATCACCCTTTCTACAGCTCCTTCTGTGCAGCTCCCTCTGTACTGCTCCTTCTGTGCATCTCCATCTGTACATCTCCCTTTGTACAGCTCACTCTGTTCACCTCTTTCCGTGCATCTCTATATGTACAGCTCCCTTTGTGCATCTCTCTCTGTGCATTTACTTCTGTACGACTCCTCCTGCATCTCTCTATCTGTACATCTCCCTTTGTGCAGCTCCTTCTGTGCATCTCTACCTGTACATCTCCCTTTGTACAGCTCCCTCTGTACAGCTCCTTCTGTGCATCTCTATTTGTACAGCTCCCTTTGTACAGCTCCCTCTGTGCAGCTCCCTCTGTGCACCTCCTCTGCACCTCACTAGCTGTGCATCTCCCTTTGTGCAGCTCCTTCTGTGCATCTCTATCTGTGTCATCTCCCCTTGTACAGCTCCCTCTGTACAGATCCTTCTGTGCATCTCTATTTGTACATCTCCCTCTGTGCAGCTCCCTCTGTGCAGCTCCCTCTGTACACCTCCTTCTGCACCTCTCCATCTGACTTTGTACAGCTCTCTCTGTACAGCTCCCTCTGTACAGCTCCTTCTGTGCATCTCTATCTGTACATCTCCCTTTTTACAGCCCCCTCTGTGCAGCTCCCTCTGTACACCTCCTTCTGTGCATCTCTATCGGTACATCTCCCTTTATACAGCTCCCTCTGTGCAGCGCCCTCTGTACACCTCTTTCTGTGCATCTCTATTTGTAAGCTCCCCTTCTACAGCTCCCTCTGTGCAGCTTCCTCTGTGCACCTCCTTCTGCACCTCTCTAGCTGTATATCTCCCTCTGTGCAGCTCCTTCTGTGCATCTCTATTTGTACATCTCCCTTTGTACAGCTCGCAGCTCCTTCTGCACCTCTCTATCTGTACATCTCCGTTTGTACAGCTCCCTCTGTGCAGCTCCCTCTGTGAATCTCCATCTGTACATCTCCCATTGTACAGCTCCCTCTGTACAGCTCCTTCTGTGCATCTCCATCTGTACATCTCCCTTTGTACAGCTCCCTCCGTGCAGCTCCTTCTG
The DNA here is from genome assembly GCF_031143425.1 of Pleurodeles waltl. Lineage (NCBI taxonomy): Eukaryota > Metazoa > Chordata > Amphibia > Caudata > Salamandridae > Pleurodeles > Pleurodeles waltl. The sequence continues at coordinate 1,192,309,237 of NC_090439.1, forward strand.
TGCAGCTCTATCGACACATCTCCCTTTGTACAGCTCTCTGTTCATCTCCCTGTGTACAGCTCCTTCTTTGCATCTCCATCTGTACAGCTCCCTTTGTGCAGCTCTGTCTGTGTAGCTCCCTCTGTGCATCTCTATCTGTACATCTCCCTTTGTCCAGCTCCCTGTGCAGCTCCCTGTGTACGGCTCCTTCTGTGCATCTCTATCTGTACAGCTCCCTTTGTGTGACTCCCTCTGTGCATCTCTATTTGTACATCTTCCTTTGTACAGCTCGCAGCTCCTTCTGCACCTCTCTATCTGTACATCTCTATTTGTGCAGCTCCTTCTGCACCTCTCTATCTGTATATCTCCTTCTGTACAGCTTCTTCTGTGCATATCTATCTGTACATCTCCCCTTGTGCAGCTCCTTCTGTGCATCTATATGTGTACAGCTCCTTCTGTGCATCTCTATCTGTACAGCTCCCTTTATGCAGCTCCCTCTGTGCAGCTCCCTCTGTGCATCTCTATCTGTACATCTCCCCTTATGCAGCTCCTTCTGTGCATCTATATGTGTACAGCTGTCTTTGTGCATCTCTCTCTTTGCATTTACTTCTGTACAGCTCCCTTTGTACAGCTCTCTGTCTACAGCTCCCTCTTTGCAGCTCCTTTTGCGCATCTCTATCTGTACAGTTCCCTTTGTACAGCTCTCTCTCTGCAGCTCACTCTGTACAGCTCCTTCTGCGCATCTCTATCTGTACAGTTCCCTTTTTTGCAGGTCGCTCAATACAGCTCCTTTCTTTGCAGCTCCATGTTCCTCTGACAATCCGCAGCACAAATTTAAACTGCACATTGAGCTGTTCACTTTACAGGCAGGGTTACTTCATGGATTGTAATGACACCTTTGTTTTGTGGCTCTTGCCTGGGGCAGGGGAGTTTGCACACTCCAGTTACCTGGATGTCTTGGTGTGGTTCTGTTGCTCCCAGCATACACTATAATATAGATAGTTTTTAAAGCTCAGATCACGGACATGAGCGATAGATTTACACTACGAAACAGGCTTGTGAGCTGATCAGAGCGGAGCCATAGTTGGTCTATTTCTATATATTGATCACAGATACCGGAAGAGACATGCTCCACACATTCCCAGAATGAAAAAAATAAATTACATTGACATTTAAAATATGTATCTATTTAGTGACAAAATTATACATGATTATTATTTGATCATTTTATTATTTTGCAATTTATTAATACACTGAATTTAAATAAAAGAAAATTCAAACTGTAAACATCTATTAAAATAAGCAAACACAACTTTTAACGAAAAATGCTAAATATCAAATAAAATTATAATTGTTAGTGGGGTCGGTATTTTCTAATTTTCTTTTACAAAATATGATTTCTAAATTAAATTAATGTATCTAAATTTAAATTATTCTCTTAATTAATAAATATGATATTTGAACAATTAGTATACTGTAACATTTTGTTTTATTACTTATAGCATTACCGAACATTTGAAAACTAATTTACATTATAATGTATAATAAAATATTTTATTTATTTAATATTTTTAAAGAATAATAAACTTTAAAATGTTCCCTATATTTTCCTATAAGGAGATCCCTACTTCAGAGCCGAAGGCCTCCCTGAACAATGCAGAGTTAGAGTACAAAGTTTACACTTATAAGTTCAGTCGTAGGATGGCCTAAGACACGTCCATCATCTCTGTGTGTAAATTGCCACTCGGAAATGGTGAATAGTAATATTCCTTGAACCATGAACGCTTAGACATATGTTTGAACCCGCTTGTGGGAGGAGGCGGTGAGAGCAGACAACGCGACAGAGAGCTGTGTAGGAGCCTGCCTTGGGCCGACTGAGAGACAATACATGAGTGACACCTCAATCCTGTGAGACAAACTACATCATCAACATCAAGGGCCTCATTTAGAGTTTAGCGGATGAGTTACTCCGTCCCACACATGACAGATGGCATGTCCATCATAATTCAATTTCCTTAGGATATAATATCGTAATACGGTGGACAGGATAGCCGTCACATTTGTGACAGAGTAACCAAATCTGCCAATTACTAACTCGGGTCCTAAGTAAAGATGGAATTTCACCAATTGTAGTCCTGGGTTCTTCATGCTGGTATTACTCCAAACCACAAGGATGCATGTTCCCTTCAAGATAGGCAGCATTCCCACCAAACAGCACCTGGTGGAGGGTTTGTTGATGACAGGTGTTGATGCCAAGATGAACTCAGTGTAATATTAGTGCTCAATCAAAGAGATCAGCAAAGCCGACAGTAAACAACTGAAGAGCCCGGAAGGGCCGATCATGGGAAAAGGCTGGAGGGTGAGGAGACACCTGAGAGGAGAGCACCGGCCGTGTTGAGAAGTTGGAGCACAGAGGACGACAGAAGTGTGGAATACTGGACATCATTTCACAATTACCCCCCATGGACATTGCCTTTTTGTGGCTACACACTGCATAAGGTCATCGCAATACGTACTCAGACTGTTGAGATTACATTTGGACTTCTCTTGGCTTCCTTTGTTAAATTGCTGTTCTTCCGCCTTGAGAAAGCCCCAGGCCTGTGTGCCAGAAAGGGGCAAAACACGTGTTGGCTGTTTCTACACATTTTGGTTCATTTGAACCCCTTTGAATTATTAAGAATAAAAATCATCCTACACAAACTCAAGATAACTGAATTCATGAACTCATTTGAACTACAAAAACAAAGTATGACACAGTTACTCAGTTTTGTCCTTTAACTCTGTGAACATTTCCCAAACTTACTGCAGGCTGAGCCGGAGCAGGACACAGAAGGGACCCAGAAGTCTGAGGACCCGGTGTCGAACACTACGCTGAACTCCTGTGGTGGGGTTCCGATGGAGACCGTCCCAAAATATTCATTCTGCGGGGAAAGAGAGTGTATCAGCAGGGCATGGGAACGGACATTCTGCACAGGAAGAGAGAGAGAGGGCAGAGAGAGAGAGAGAGAGGAGAGAGAGAGAAAGAGAGAGAGAGAGAGAGTAACAGAGAGAGAGGGAGAGAGAGAGGAAGAGGGAGAGAGAGTATCACCAGAATTGGAGCTATTCATTCTGGAGAAAGAGAGAGTGACAAAGAGAGAGAGGAAGAGAAAGAGACAGAGAGAGAGAGAGATAGAGAGAGATGGAGAGAGAGAGAGAGAGAGAGAGACACAGATAGGAGAGAGAGAGAGAGGACAGAGAGAGAGAGAGAGAGAGAGAGAGAGAGACAGAGACAGAGGGAGACACACAGATAGGAGGGAGACAGATAGAGAAAGAGAAAGAGAGAGAGCGAGAGAGAGAGAGAGAGAGCAAGAGATAGAGAGAGAGAGAGACAGAGAGAGAAACACCAGACCTGTGCATATTAGTTCTGTGGAGAAGGAAGGAGAGAGGCCCACATTAACTAGGAGGTGGTGTGGTGCGTGCCGGCGCCACTGTTGAAATACAGGGATGCACCGTATTTACAAAACTACAACGCACCCCTCTGCTTCCCCTAACACTGGTGCTAAATTCATCTGCCTAGCGCCACGCAGGCGCCCTGGCACAGTAGTGCAGGGATTGACTGTTTATGGCAGGTGGGTGTCCCTTTGTAAACACGGCGAATCCCTGCATTTCAGAAGTGATATAGCACTGCACTGCCAATTGTGGCGCCGCGCCGTGCCACATCACTCTCTAGTACACATGGGCCATGGAAAAAGCAACTGGAAGAAAGAAAGGAAGAAAGAAGGAAAGAAAGAAGGAAAGAAAGGAAGGAAGGAAGAAAGAAAAAAGGAAGAAAGAAAGAACAAAAGAAAGAAAGAAAGAAAGAAAGAAAGAAAGAAAGAAAGAAAGAAAGAAAAGAAAAGAAAAGAGAGAAGAGGAAGAAAGAAAGAAAGAGAAAGTAAGCAGGAAAGACAGAAAGAAAGAAAGAAAGAAAGAAAGAAAGAAAGAAAGAAAGAAAGAAAGAAAGAAAGAAAGAAAGAAAGAAAGAAAGATGGATGGTTTTCCTCATCACAAATATTACACATGCCATTGGATCTTGGCATGGCAAGTGGGATATATGTCGCTTTGGGATATAGTAATCCATCTGTCGAACTCTCAATCAGTCAATAGCGTATCACAAGAACTGGGGATGTTTATTCTGCAGAGAAACAAAGCGAGTGTGTCCCCAGAACTAGGAATATTCATCCTGCGAGTAAAGAGACAGAGTAACTCCAGAAGTGAGGAAACTAAAAAATATTCTTCCAGGAAAAGAGAACTGGAAACTTCAGAATCGAGAATGAAACAATACAGTGCAACCCCAGAACTGGGAATCATACTGCAGGAAACAATACAGTGCAACCCAGAACTGGGAATCATACTGCAGGAAACAATACAGTGCAACTGCAGAACTGGGAATCATACTGCGGGAGAATAAAGAGTAACCCCAGAACTGGGAATCATACTGCAGGAAACAATACAGTGCAACCCCAGAACTGGGAATCATACTGCAGGAAACAATACAGTGCAACCGCAGAACTGGGAATCATACTGCAGGAAACAATACAGTGCAACCCCAGAACTGGGAATCATACTGCAGGAAACAATACAGTGCAACTCCAGAACTGGGAATCATACTGCGGGAGAATAAAGAGTAACCCCAGAACTGGGAATCATACTGCAGGAAACAATAAAGTGCAACCCCAGAACTGGGAATCATACTGCAGGAAACAATACAGTGCAACCCCAGAACTGGGAATCATACTGCAGGAAACAATACAGTGCAACCCCAGAACTGGGAATCATACTGCAGGAAACAATACAGTGCAACCCAGAACTGGGAATCATACTGAAGGAAACAATACAGTGCAACCCCAGAACTGGGAATCATACTGAAGGAAACAATACAGTGCAACCCCAGAACTGGGAATCATACTGCAGGAAACAATACAGTGCAACTCCAGAACTGGGAATCATACTGAAGGAAACAATACAGTGCAACCCCAGAACTGGGAATCATACTGCAGGAAACAATACAGTGCAACCCAGAACTGGGAATCATACTGCAGGAAACAATACAGTGCAACCCAGAACAGGGAATCATACTGCAGGAAACAATAAAGTGCAACCCCAGAACTGGGAATCATACTGCAGGAAACAATACAGTGCAACCCAGAACTGGGAATCATAATGAAGGAAACAATACAGTGCAACCCCAGAACTGGGAATCATACTGAAGGAAACAATACAGTGCAACCCCAGAACTGGGAATCATACTGCAGGAAACAATACAGTGCAACTCCAGAACTGGGAATCATACTGCGGGAGAATAAAGAGTAACCCCAGAACTGGGAATCATACTGAAGGAAACAATACAGTGCAACCCCAGAACTGGGAATCATACTGAAGGAAACAATACAGTGCAACCCCAGAACTGGGACTCATACTGCGGGAGAAGAGAGAAAGGAGCATGATACTGGCTTGTGGGAGTGATCCCTGTTGGGCCAGCTCCTTGGTTAGTACTGGGATAAGAAGAGCCTTCCTGAAGGTAATGAAGATTACTGGTGCGTAAGGTTCCTTTGTGTAACACCATGTCCCCTGGCCGTAGGCAATAAAACACTTGACAGTGGTAAACACAAGGTCCCACGTTGGACCTGCTGTGACTTTATGCTGCAGTGTGTGACAGACACTCATACAATTTCATCTTTAACTGTGGAAGGGCAGAAATGTGGGGCCATGAATGGTGTTTTCTTAATATACATTGGGACATATTTACAAGGAACTGGTGCATTGGCTTCAATGCACCAGTTTCCTTGTATCACCCTGCGTGGCCCTGACAACACCATGGGAGCGCTGTATCTACAATGCAGCGCACCATTGTGCACTTTAGGACAAGAGCTTCAAAACTGTTGAGGCTATTGTGGCGCTTTGCTGGACTAGCGCCATAAATTGTGGTGCTATCCCAGCGCAACACAGAGAGGCCCATAGGCTAATGCACTAACGTCACGTTAACACCTGCCCCGGGCAGGCATAAAAAATGACGCTAGAATATAGATTTCACTGTGCCATTTTGGCCTCCCTGAATGAGAACACTTCCTTTGCATACATTATACCTGGCGCAAGTATAATGTGGCGCAAGGGGTTACAAAGTGGCGCAATGCATGCATTGTGCCACTTTGTAAATATGGCCCGGGAGGGGGAATGGTCATCACCAGCTTTGCTTCAATAAAATTACGCTAAGGTGGGCCAAGGGCTCGTAAATATGCCCCATTGTTTTAAGGCTTTTGCAGTATTTATTTGTAAGACATTTCCATCCGTATTTAATAACAAGTTATCTTTGGCTATCCTATTAATATTACATATTTGTTTCTACTTAGTTAATAACATTTTAACTCTTACATTTGTACATGAATTTAATCAATGAATGTGCACACACACTTTAACCCCTGTCGGTTTCTAGTACATCAAACACCCAAATATAACACCGCTATGCTTAGATGTACATTTATTTGAGGAAATGTCATCCTGTTTTTTTTATTCCCCTTGTCATCCCTGGGCTAAGCCTAAAACTCATGAATTCTAGCAAGAGGCGTCCCCCAGAAGAGCCCTGCATCTCTGTACAATTCCCCTTTTAGATAACTACAGTCGGGAAGCACTCTGTTCTTTCTTGTGAATTTACCTGTAAACACAATGTCAGCTCCCTCCGCTGCCCTCCTGCCCCAGGTGCAGCGAGGGCTGGGGCCGGGTCCGGGCAGCAGCTGCTGCCACAGGTCAGAAGGGAGAGGCAGCTGACCTCTGTAGGCTTGTGTCTGCTGCCCCCTAGCGGTGTCTCTACAAGCTGCGCCTAGACTCAAGTGATAAAGTGGTCACTTGTGGGTTGAAGGCAGACGTGTGCATGGGTCCGTACCTGCGTCACAGGGCTGACGTCAGGCAGCAGCCTTAGGACCGCCCACAATACTAAGCCTTGGCGGAACCCGCGTAATGTCACTCTGCGGAATTCTGCGGAGTTACAGGAAAAGTCCGCGAGATTCCACGGAGTTCAGCGAGCGGCGGAATTTAGGGATATTGCGCTTCTCGGTCTGATTTATAGGGCCAGGGTCTTGTTCCGAGCTGTAAAATCAACGCCAATGGCACAACATGGAGCACAAGAGGGTGCTGCTTCTTTCTACCGCTCGAGTAGATTTTATACCCAAGCCACAGCTTTCTCAATGCAAACACTCGCACTGACACGGAGACATCTCTCCGGGAGGAGTTCTAGCACCCAAAAATCACACAAGGGATGGAAATTCCCTCTCACGTTCGACAATTTAACATTAGCAAACCACGCACAAGAAAACTCTGCCCTCTGAGCAGAACACAGAGCGGGCAAAACACTGCAAACTCCGTCAGTGAAGCGTGATTTTTCACCCACCCTCCTTAATACAGTGGCACATTTACAGTGAGAAGCCCTGGAAATGAGCTGTTCATCATGTATAGGGAGTGTGTTGTGAGGTAAAATTCTATTGTGGCTAGAATGCTGAAAACCTGGCACTGTGCTGAGGCAGAGGGGTAGATTTACTGAAGACTAGAGCACTGCAGCTCAGGATCCTAAGTGGCCATGTGAGAGAGAGACTGATACTCAGCACTGACCTGCTCTTTACCCAGTGCTGGTGCACGCTCGGGCTGCCGAGCGCAGTACACACCCAAAAAAGTACAGCAACAAAATAATGCCTGGACAAACTTTAGACTGTCCTGTTTGCTGGATAGGTGGGCATGCATGCAAACTCTAAAACATTCTCCTTTTTAACGCAAGCCTCAAAGTGACGTTATTTTTGTCACAAAACACAGTCTACTATTGTTAGTAAATAGGGCTTTGCATCAAAACCCTGGGTAGCTGCACGGGAAACCCACGCACCACCCAGGCAGCGCTCCAAAGTAATGGAAATACTAACTTTGAGGATCAACACATTGTGCAGTGGATATAAAATTCCGAAGAGAATATAAGTCGATTTGCCCCAGAGCTTTTCCAACCATTCAGCAGCACATGGACTCCTTACCTTTGTCTCTTGCTTAAGAAACACATTGATGACATTTCATGAAAGACTGGAGACCTGGCAGTTCAGCCAAGAAACACCTTGGCGCCTGCTGGTATTAACGCAGTATCAGAAGAGTAACTTGCTAAGGTTTTCAACTGTGATGTCACTCATTGACTCCTACATACTTTGTGGACCCAGAGCACTGCACATAAATAGCACATAACACAGCTGTGGGGAGCCAGCTGTTGCTGCTGCTCACAGGTGATCCAGAGGTCAGGTGACCATCATGCCTCTTGTGTCAGAGACCTTGTGCTCATCAGCCCTCACAGGGCTGCCTCAACCCAGTACTCACATCCATGTAGCTCATCAGCGGCTCGTCGGACACTCCGGACACACTCAGCTCAGAGACGTATTTACTGCCCGGATCGAAGCGTAGATTTCTTGTGATGTGTTCCAGCAGCCCATGGTCCTTCAGGCTCTGCCTCAGAGATTTGTGTTTCAGCAGAGGCACCCTGAGGGGAGAGGAAAGGAGGAAGAGGTGTGAAGGCGCTACATAAAACAGCACAACCTAACACCAAGGGCCTGATTCACAAAGGTAAACTCAGACCAAATGTCTAGACCAAAAGTGTAAGTTTAGACCTAAAGTCCATCTTTACTGGTAGTAAAGTTAGACTTTTGGTCTAACTTTAGATGTTTGTTGTAAGTTTAGACCAAAAGTCTAAACTTGGATCAAAAATGTAAGCTTAGCCCAAAAGTCTAACTTTACTACGAGTAAAGATGGACCTTACGTCTACACTTACACTTTTGGTCTATACTAGACCTTTGGTCTAAGTTTACCTTTGTGAATCAGGCCACATGTGTTAGGAATTCAAAGGTACATGGGCCTAATTTCTCAAAGTGTTGAACCACTTCCGCACCACGCAACGGTGTGCAAAAATCAACACAACTCTTAAAGTGCGATTTATCAAGCAACGCAAGGCCACCTGGCTTGATAAATCCAGAGTAATGCAACGCAGAGCAAATCACTGTGCTGTGTTACTTTGCCCCAGGGAGATGTCCCATGGGTGTTATGTGGTGTTTCTACACAACACCCCTGGATCTTGACACATTCCCAGATTTACTGAAAATAGTTGACTTGGAAATGTGCCAAAATTGCTACAACTCCCTAGAATGAGGAAATGCCTCAGGAGATTCTTTTTATGAAGGAAGGTGCCCCTCCCTGCACAAAACCAACACACCTTACAACGTAGATGCCCTTGCACCATGGTGCAAGATTGTCCGCAATGGCGCTGGGCAGCACATTCTGTGCCAGCCCTTGGGAAAGGCAAGAACTCGCATTATAATTGTTATTAAGTTGTGAACAAAGTTTAATGGAAAGCTAATAACTAATTGTCTTTTTATAGTTATTGTTCAAGAGAAAACAGTAAAACAGTATTGCAGAATGCAAATAAGTTAAAGGGTATTACGCCACTTCCTGCTAATTGTTTATTCTGCATGAGTGAACACCAACTAAATAATATTATATACACTAAGCACAGGATGCAGTGTTAGAGGAGAGCTTCAAGTTGGGCGACACAAATGAGACAGGCTGTGGGGAATCACATCACACACTTTGGCTGAAGGCTAACGAGAAGGAGCTCAGCCTTCACTTATTAGCTGCTCATATTAGCCCAGCTGAGAGCATAGGGCAAGAATGGCAGGCTTTCCAATTATAGTGAATGTAAAACCTTATTCAAACAGGTATATCGGTGTGCGTCATCTCTGAAACTCGCCTTAGACTTACCTTTCAAGTCTAAGCTTAGCTTGGTGAACATACAAATGAGGGTGGGTTTGCAATTTTTTTTTATAGAATAGATATTGAATTATTTTCTAAAGTTAGAAAATGTTGAAGCTATCTTTCTGTTTACCTTTATTGTAGTAACAAACACCTTTTTTCCACCTCAAGATCCAGGACCAGGAAGTGTCGTTCACCTGGCACCGAAACCTGCGACCGACTCACCTTCTCCAGAACCCACCCAGAACATCCACGACTGGTCCAGGCTCACCACGGAGGAAACAGTCAACATCATGAACAGCACCCATTTCCGAGCCCCCTTGGACTCCGGCCCGCACCACATATAATCAGAGCCAGCGCATCCATCGCCCCCGAGCTTCGTAACACAATCAAGTGCTCCATCAGCACGGGCACCTTCCCTGAACACTGAAAACACGCCCAAATACTCCCTCTCTTGAAGAAACCTTTGGCTGGCCCATCAGAACTAAAGAATTTCCGGCCCATCTTGCTGCTACCCTACCCCGCCAAAGAACTAGAGAAACCAATCAATGCACAACTATGGAGTTTCATCGAGGCCAACAACTCCCTGGACAGCTCCCAGTTCAGCTTCCACAGCAATCACAGCATGGAGACAGCAGTCCTGGCAACCACCAATGACATCCGATTACTCCTAGACTGCGGTCACACTACAGCACTCATACTCCCGACCTCTCTGTAGTTTTTTCGTCACAGTCTCTCACAGCACTCTGTGCACCAGACTCCATGACATAGGAATCCGCAGAAGAGCCCTGAAATTGATCCATTCCTTCTTGTCCAGTAGGACGCAGAGGGTCAGACTCCCGTCCTACACCTCCAGACCCACAGGAGTCAACTGCGGAGTCCCCAAGGATCCTCACTGAGTCCCACGCTGTTCAACATTTACATGGACCCTCATGCTGCCATCGTCAGAAGCCATGGTATGAACATTGTGTCACATGCCAATGACACACAACTTATCATTTCCCTCAGTGAAGACATGGACATGGCAAAAAAGAACTTTCACGCAGGAATTGAAGCCGTCGCCACCTGGTTGAGAGAAAGCTGCCTCAAGTTCATCTTCGACAAGACGAAGCTCATCATCTTTGGAAATGCCACCTCAGCTTGTGGTGGCCCACATCCCTCAGCGCCCCCCCGCACTGACCGAGCACGCCCACAATGTAAGAATCATGCTTGACTCCTCCCTATCCATGACCCGCCAGGTACATTCTGTCATCTCCTCCAGCTGGCACACATTCCCCAAACTCCGGAGGATCTTCAGATGGATCCCAGCAGACGGTTGCAGGACAGTCACCCACGCCTTAGTCACAAGCAAGCTCGACTACGGCAACACCCTCTATGCCGGGACCTCAACTAGAAACATCAAAAAACTTCAACTCATCCAGAATGCCTTCGACAGACTCATTCTGGACCTCTCTCGCCAAGAACACATCTCTCATCACTTAAGGAACCTCCACTGGCTACCGGTCGAGAAGCAAATGACCTTCAAGCTTCTCACCCACACCTATAGGGCCATACACAACGCAGGACCAGCCTACATGAACCACCACGTCCCCTTCCACACCCACGCCAGATCCCTTCGCTCCGCCCTGATGGTCCTGGGCACTGTCTTTCACATCCGCTAAACCACCACTGGATGACGATCTTTTACCTACACTGCAGCGAAGGGCTGGAACAACCTCCCCCTGCACCTCAAACAAAGCCCGTCGCTCACCATCTTCAGGAAGAACCTCAAGACTTGGCTCTTCGGATGAGGCACCTCCCCTCCCCCCCAGCGCCTTGAGACCCTTCGGGGTGAGTAGCCGCACTTTACAAATACTGATTGGTTGATATCTTGTGCACTAAGATAGGATATTGATTTTAAAAATACATCTTTAAAATGTGTCCCTGATTTCCTAGTGTTCTTGAAGGTACTCTTCCATAAAGAAGATGTTTTGGAGTTTTACAAAGTTTCCCTGTGATTACTCGTAGGATTGATTGTTACCTGAAAAAACATCTCAATTAAATATTGCTCAGTGGGTTGTTGCAGTCCAAATGGTTTTCAGTCTCGGGTTGGCAAATTGACTAATCCAGAAAACAAAAAAAATTTGGAGTGTGTTCTTAGAGCGTTATGTAGAAAACATGTCATAGGTTTTTGGTTCTCAGGAATCAATGGGCCTGTTGAGGTGCATCTCGAAGAGACCAGTTCTCAACTCCTTCCTCGATTTCCAAAGAACTTGTGCAGAACTCACATGAACCCCACCTAAAGGATTCACACTAACCATCCATTCAGAATTCACACCAAATGCACCTACAGAATTCACTCCCTCTACATATTGAGATCTTACACCATGCACTCCAACCACACACACAAAACTAAAACTTGGCGCACCTACAGAATTAAAACCAACCATCTATGCAGAATTACAGCAGCTACATAACTCACACCAGTTGTACTTAAAAGGTTTTTTCCTCCAGAACTCATGCCAGACACAGCTACATAACTCAAACCAACAATGCTTAGAGAATTCACACCATCCTCACCTCTAAAGCTATCATAGCTACAGAACTCACATCAGCTGCATGTACAGTATTAGCTGCACCTACAGAACTCACAACACACGCATCTATAGAAACTCAGCAGTGCTACACCTATAGAACTCACACCAAGCAATCTCACAGACTCACATCAACTGCACCTAAAGAACTCACAGCAGCATCACCTAAAGAACTCACAACCAGTGCATCTACAGAACCCACAGCAAGCAATCTTTCAGAACTCACATCAACCGCACCTACAGATTTCAGTCCTTGTTCACCTACAGAACTCACACCACTTCACCCAGTGAAAGTATCGCTTCTGTAATGCCTAATGGCACACAATTAACTGACTCTGCAGGCTCCAGCATTATCAATCTTGGTGTTTCAGTTTCTCAGAAAGGCTCTCACTAAAATCCATGAAGTAAACATTTCCTGATTCCCCCCTTCCCTATAAATCTTCTCACATATAACTTCCTCAACTAAATGTAAAGATAACTCACTGCGTTCAGTCCTACTGAAGATTAAAATAAAAAATGAACTCCCAACGGGACAATTGTATGCAATGTTTATTTCATTGAGCTTTCTGTACACGATATTCTGGCATCTATCCTCCCTTGGACAATGGACCTTGGGGAGTACCTCCTTCATGACGGGAAACAATCATCATGAATGTCTTCAGGGATGTAGATGGACTAGCTCCTTCTTGGAAGATATCCAGATGCATGGCTAGAATTGGTCTCAACACAATGGTAAGTTCAACAGGACCTGAAGGATTTCTGAAGATAGTGGATTGTCCTTAAAGAAGGACAAGTGCAAATGTGTGTGAGCTGGTTGGGATTAATTAGAGCATCACATTCCTGAACAATAGGTAGAGCCTAAATTCAAAATCTTAAGAGAGAGTGAGGGTGATCTCTCCCTGGTAGACAAAGATCAACTGTGATGTTTTTTAGGTTTAGTGGAATATTATTCCAAACCTGCCTTGAATTTTACTAATAAACCTGCACCTCTGTACAAGCTACTTAGTTAAAACCAATGTTATGTCTGGGGTGTGGACTGCGAGTGAGCATTCAGGACAATATTTATACTTTTTTAGTGCTGAATTTGCGGCTTGTTTTGACGCAAAAGCGGCACAAACGTACAAAATACAAACTATATTTTGTAAGTTTCCGACGCTTTTCTGTCAAAAAATTACGCAAATGCGACGCTAAAAAGTATAAATATGGGCCGGCGATGGGAGTGATGTATTTTTGAAAGTTTGTGTGGGGCACAAATTTCATACTGAGGACAGATCATAAGCCTTTGATAAATGTATTGTCCCCCTGTAGAGAGGGCAAGGCTACTTCATGTGTTGCTAAGTTGTATTTGTAAGACTTTTTGTATAAACTGGAATGTGATACTGGCTCAACAAATTTCACAGTAGATCGTTTGCTCAAATTGCCCTTCCTAGATTTGAAAGATTCAATGATATGGAGATTCAGGCTGTTTGCATGGTTTGTCAGGTTGGGAGTGTGGGCAACAGAGCATTCTCATAAGATGAGGCTCAATGATGATTAGTTGTTGGGAGGGGCTATTGAGCACATTAATAAGGGTTGACTGAATATTAAAGGGTTATGGTCAGAAAGTTCAGCTTTTGCTTGAATTAACACTGAGTGATATGTTATCAGGGCCTGATTAGGAGGGGTGTTTTGCTAGTCATCCCTGAGAGGATGTGCAGCAAGGTTTCATCTTTTGCACTCAAAGGGTAATGAAATGCAGGTTCAGGTTGGCCTGGCGTGAATAAAGTGTTCAAAAGATTTCTGAAATATTGTGGTTCATGCATTGTGAGTGATAAGACCCAGATTACTGTGACTTTTGTAGGTGGAAAATGGTAAACCTTTGACTCCTCGGATCAAAGTACCCATGGATAAATCAGGTCCCTTTAGGATTTTGAGTGAGTTTCCTAAATACACATTAGCACAGTTGACTGTATAGTCTTAGCCCAAAAAAATTAAAAATATATGGAGTCATACATTTATCCATTGGATGTGTGAGGTGTTTGCACTGTACGGTTACCTGATAGTGGGGTGCAATTGACATCCATTCAGACAAAGAATTTCTTTCAGTCCCCTGGCATCAAACACATTAGAATGTCACTTTACTATCCAGGAAACAATGGGTTGGTTGAGAGAGTGAACCCTATTGTGAAAGATCAGTTAGCCGTAGCCAGGTATTGCTCAGAAATGCTATTTTCTGTAATTACATCCACTGATCTTTCACTGCCTCTTCTGTTGGTTTCACGTTCTATTCTTCTCATCTACGCCATTGATTTGCCTCTAAAATCATTTGTTTTTTTTGTCTCTTTCCTTTCTCTCCTTGTTAACGTCTTTCTTTCTCATTCTGCTTGTGTCCCTTTGACTTTCTGTAAGCTGGCTTTTTCTACACACCCTTAACTTTGTAGGATGCTCCCTTATCCAAACTGTTAATTGCTGAGCCACAGTGGCCAAGATCTCAGGTGGAATTACAAATTGCAGTCCTTCCTACAGGGACCTTCTATATAACCCAGGCTGCAAATCATGTATTCTAATACAATATCATGGGGGCATCTGACTCTGTAAGTGTAGTTTGCTCCATTATCTGTATTGAACCAGGCTCCAATTGCATACCAGCAGGCTCATAAACACCAGCAGCAAGGGTCCTGTGAGATGCTATTGGAAAACTTGAGGCTTATCACAATCAAAAGGTTTATTCTACAAGCCAATCTTGGTCAAGTCATTCACTATGTGAAATGAGGGTCTGTGGCCTTTGTCACCATATTTATTAATCAATAAAAACAAGTCTTCTGGCTTTAGCTTGAACATAAACATGACTATAAGACCCATCAAGCAATTTTGGCAGACCCAAAGTGTTAATCAACATGAACATTATCTCTCCGCCTGAAATCAGTGAACAGACCTTAAAAGTTATTAATGTACTAAACCACTTCCTATTGTATATGTCACAGAGATGACAACATACATACTGGGAATCTCTCTGGACTCTAACCTGACCTTGCAGGACCATATTAAGTCAAACGCTAATAATGCCTTCCGCAGCCTTAAACTTCTTCACAAAATCAAATCCTTCATACCCCACGATGACCTCAAACAGGCCACTCAAGCACTGGCACTCTCAAGACTAGACTATGGGATCTCTATCCTCACTGGCACGGCCAAATCCCGACTCGCCCCTATGAGGTCCACTCTTCATGCAGCAGCTAGACTAGTGACAGGAACTAACAAATTTGACCATATCTCCCCAGCCCTGAAGAACCTGAAATGGCTCTCGATTGAGGCCCGCTGCCTGTTCCGCACTGCCTGCCTGACACACAAAGCCCTTCACACTGGAAAACCTGAATACCTCGCTAACAAGCTAGTGAAAGCTGGTCAAACCAGATCTCTGAGAAGCACAAACTCTCTCCTCCTCCTCCTTCCGAAACCCAACAAGCAAAAAACTCGATCATGCTCATTCTCTAACAACGCTCCGAGAATATGGAACTCCTTACCCATCCACATCAGATCTAACACCTCCCACCTGTCCTTTAAGAAACTACTGAAAGAATTCCTCCTAAACCACCCCTCTCAGTAATAAGGATCCCTCCCTCTCCACCCCCCCTTCCCCGAACTGCCACCCTTCTATCCGTGAGAACCCACTTGTACCCCCATTGTACAAAATGACTCTTGTCTTGTTGTGTTTCTTATGTTTATTCTTATGTTTATCATGTTTATTCTTATGTTTACTTCCTGTCATGCTGTAAAGCGCTCTGTTACCCTCTCGGTCTTGCTAGCGCTATAGAAAACTCTTAAAATAAATAAATAAAAATAAAAAAATACAACACATTCCTACTGTGTTTGTCAAATAGTTGAAAATGTCAAACTCTTCCTATTACATCTAACACAGGGTTCACAGTGTAAACTCCTTGCCCGCGGTGCTCACCAACAGGCTCACAATGTGAACCTCTTGCCTGCGGTGCTCACTAACAGGCTCACAATGTAAACCCCTTGCCTGCGGTGCTCACCAATGGGTTCACAATGTGAACCTCTTGCCTGCGGTGCTCACTAACAGGCTCACAATGTAAACCCCTTGCCTGCGGTGCTCACCAATGGGTTCACAATGTAAACCCTTAGCCCGCAGTGCTCACCAATGTGGTCACAATGTAAACCCTTAGCCCGCGGTGCTCACCAATGTGGTCACAATGTAAACCCTTAGCCCGCGGTGCTCACCAACGGGCTCACAATGTAAACCCTTAGCCCGCGGTGCTCACCAACGGGCTCACAATGTAAACCCCTTGCCCGCGGTGCTCACCAACGGGCTCACAATGTAAACCCCTTGCCCGCGGTGCTCACCAATGGGTTCACAATGTAAACCCCTTGCCCGCGGTGCTCACCAACGGGCTCACAATGTAAACCCCTTGCCTGCGGTGCTCACCAATGGGTTCACAATGTAAACCCCTTGCCTGCGGTGCTCACCAACGGGCTCACAATGTAAACCCTTAGCCCGCGGTGCTCACCAACGGGCTCACAATGTAAACCCCTTGCCCGCGGTGCTCACCAACGGGCTCACAATGTAAACCCCTTGCCTGCGGTGCTCACCAATGGGTTCACAATGTAAACCCCTTGCCTGCGGTGCTCACCAATGGGCTCACAATGTAAACCCCTTGCCTGCGGTGCTCACCAATGGGTTCACAATGTAAACCCTTAGCCCGCGGTGCTCACCAATGGGTTCACAATGTAAACCCCTTGCCTGCGGTGCTCACCAACGGGCTCACAATGTAAACCCTTAGCCCGCGGTGCTCACCAATGTGGTCACAATGTAAACCCTTAGCCCGCGGTGCTCACCAACGGGCTCACAATGTGAACCTCTTGCCTGCGGTGCTCACTAACAGGCTCACAATGTAAACCCCTTGCCTGCGGTGCTCACCAATGGGTTCACAATGTAAACCCCTTGCCTGCGGTGCTCACCAACGGGCTCACAATGTAAACCCCTTGCCTGCGGTGCTCACCAATGGGTTCACAATGTAAACCCCTTGCCTGCGGTGCTCACCAACGGGCTCACAATGTAAACCCCTTGCCTGCGGTGCTCACCAATGGGTTCACAATGTAAACCCCTTGCCTGCGGTGCTCACCAACTGGCTCACAATGTAAACCCTTAGCCCGCGGTGCTCACCAACGGGCTCACAATGTAAACCCCTTGCCCGCGGTGCTCACCAACGGGCTCACAATGTAAACCCCTTGCCTGCGGTGCTCACCAATGGGTTCACAATGTAAATCCCTTGCCTGCGGTGCTCACCAACGGGCTCACAATGTAAACCCCTTGCCTGCGGTGCTCACCAATGGGTTCACAATGTAAACCCTTAGCCCGCGGTGCTCACCAATGGGTTCACAATGTAAACCCCTTGCCTGCGGTGCTCACCAACGGGCTCACAATGTAAACCCTTAGCCCGCGGTGCTCACCAATGTGGTCACAATGTAAACCCTTAGCCCGCGGTGCTCACCAACGGGCTCACAATGTGAACCTCTTGCCTGCGGTGCTCACTAACAGACTCACAATGTAAACCCCTTGCCTGCGGTGCTCACCAATGGGTTCACAATGTAAACCCCTTGCCTGCGGTGCTCACCAACGGGCTCACAATGTAAACCCCTTGCCTGCGGTGCTCACCAATGGGTTCACAATGTAAACCCCTTGCCTGCGGTGCTCACCAACGGGCTCACAATGTAAACCCTTAGCCCGCGGTGCTCACCAATGTGGTCACAATGTAAACCCTTAGCCCGCGGTGCTCACCAACGGGCTCACAATGTAAACCCTTAGCCCGCGGTGCTCACCAACGGGCTCACAATGTAAACCCCTTGCCCGCGGTGCTCACCAACGGGCTCACAATGTAAACCCCTTGCCTGCGGTGCTCACCAATGGGTTCACAATGTAAACCCCTTGCCCGAGGTGCTCACCAACGGGCTCACAATGTAAACCCCTTGCCTGCGGTGCTCACCAATGGGTTCACAATGTAAACCCCTTGCCTGCGGTGCTCACCAACGGGCTCACAATGTAAACCCTTAGCCCGCGGTGCTCACCAACGGGCTCACAATGTAAACCCCTTGCCCGCGGTGCTCACCAACGGGCTCACAATGTAAACCCCTTGCCTGCGGTGCTCACCAATGGGTTCACAATGTAAACCCTTGCCTGCGGTGCTCACCAATGGGCTCACAATGTAAACCCCTTGCCTGCGGTGCTCACCAATGGGTTCACAATGTAAACCCTTAGCCCGAGGTGCTCACCAATGGGTTCACAATGTAAACCCCTTGCCTGCGGTGCTCACCAACGGGCTCACAATGTAAACCCTTAGCCCGCGGTGCTCACCAATGTGGTCACAATGTAAACCCTTAGCCCGCGGTGCTCACCAACGGGCTCACAATGTGAACCTCTTGCCTGCGGTGCTCACTAACAGGCTCACAATGTAAACCCCTTGCCTGCGGTGCTCACCAATGGGTTCACAATGTAAACCCCTTGCCTGCGGTGCTCACCAACGGGCTCACAATGTAAACCCCTTGCCTGCGGTGCTCACCAATGGGTTCACAATGTAAACCCCTTGCCTGCGGTGCTCACCAACGGGCTCACAATGTAAACCCTTAGCCCGCGGTGCTCACCAATGTGGTCACAATGTAAACCCCTTGCCAGTGGTGCTCACCAATGGGCTCACAATGTAACCCCCCAGCCTCCGGTGCTCAGCAATGGGCTCACAATGTAACCCCCCTGCCCGCAGTTCTCACCGATGGGTTCACAATGTAAACCCCTTGCCCGTGGCGCTCACCAACGGTTTCACAATGTAAACCCCTTGCCCACGGTGCTCACCAACGGGCTCACAATGTAAACCCCTTGCCCGCGGTGCTCACCAACGGGCTCACAATCTAAAGTCTCATCCTTTTGTAGTTGAAAGAACATTTACAACATAGAGCCACTTTCTACTGCCTTTATCAGAAAGTTCACAATGTAAAACCACCGTATCATTGTCTTTACATTATCCTCAAGGTCACAAGCAGCTGAGAATGATTACAAACAGAGATCTCCTACATGCAAAGTGGCTTTACATTGTGAACGCTCTGACAAACACAGTACGGAGGGGCTTTTCATTGGGGAACTCACAGTTCACTGTCAGAAAGGTACCCGTTCCCCCTCTACCCACTATACCCATTCCCACTATAGCCACTATATCCACTCTACCCATTCCACCCACTATACACTATACACCCACTATACCCATCCCCACTATAACCACTATGCCCACTATACCCACTATACCCATTCCCACTATACCCATACCCAGTATACCCACTATACCCATTCCCACTATATCCACTACACCCACTATACTCACTACACCCAGTATACCCATCTCCACTATACCCACTATACTCATTCCCACTATACCCACTATATCCATACCCATTATACCCATTACACCCACTACACACATTCCCATTATACCAACAATACCCATTCCCCCTATACCCACTATGCCCCATAAAGCATCTATACCCACTATACCCATTCCCACTATACCCATTCCAACTATATTGGTCATGTGGTGACAGCATGTAAAGCCTCTGATTCGACCTGCGGTACTCCTTCACAGTGTCCCTATTGGCTCTGAGCAGTAAATCTACTTCTTAAGCACGCTGATGTAACTATTTCTCAGGCAAATTCTTGTAGAATGAACAAGTGGGCGGAGCCACGGCTCCCTCTCAGTATTCACTTTTAACTTTTTGTGGTAATTTCATGAGCCCTCCAAGACAGTTGCTCTGTCAAGTCTGTCTGAAAAACACATTTAAAACAATGAAAAAACATGGTTTGTCAGAGGGGTTAGCCAAACCCTTGCCTACTAAGGAAACAGATGTCTGCTGCCTTTAACAGTGTAATACAATCCCACCAAAAAGACATGTTGGCTTTAACAAAGGTAACAAAGGCTTTTTACAGTAAACTATTCAGGCATATGGTGGCATCTGACAATTTATCTCATGAACCATTCAGACCTACAACTATCATCAGTGACTTGTCACCATAACCAACTCAGGACTACTGCACCGGACTTAATCTCTGTGGAAGCACAGAACCTGTGCCCAATCAAGTCCAATATGAAGGAAGATCAACATCTGAGTGGAGGCAAAATCCCCTTCTGAGTAGGGCTTCTTAAAGTAGGGCTTCACATCAAATCTGGTAGCACCTGTGCTGTCAAGCCAGACTTAAAAAAAGGAGGATTGTAAGGATTTTGAGGTGAGGAAAATGTATAGAGATTGAAAGCAATGTTCTGAGAACTGTGCTTCCAGCTTGGTAAGGTATTCTATTGTGACCTCAGGTTGGCATCACATGGAAGAGGCCAGGGGTCACAAGGAGAATACCCAGGGTGGCAACCTGCACCTCCGGCGGATGCCAAATGACGATGGGGTGAATTACCCCTTTTCTGTATTTCTTCATTACCCTGATACAGCAATGTCACCTCTATTCTTCATCTGACTTTCTGCTATGTTGTACCCAAAATCTGAATTGCTCCTCCAATCTATCAATAACTTTGCCCAAAGTATACCCAGGTTTTGGGAAAACATTGATCTTAACTCGCTTTTCTCTTCGTCTTCCCTCCACTCAAACCATTTTCAAATGTCCTTCCACTCCCTGCATAGCTTTGGAGATTCTTTGTTACACGCACTGCGACCCTTCATTTCCCTCGAAGCCATCAGGACCCAGTGAGGTTTGCTTTACTACACACAAATGACTACAATAAAATTATCCTAGTATCACATCTACCCTTTCCAAGCACCTTTCTTGTTACTATATCTCTCGCGTTCACGTGTGTGCTTTTCATAAAGTGTACACTACAGCCGAACACCTGCAACTTTTAAAAGTCAATGGAGGGAAGATCAGCTGAGGGCCCTGTTGTGAAGAAACCAAAGATCCCTGGCGTAAGGAGAGGCTGAGGTCCCCAGATTGAACAGACTCTGACATCCCCTAAGTGAGAAGAATCAGAGCTTCACAGAGTGAAGATAACTTGACATCTCTAATAGCCTGATTAAGGAGATGCTGAGCTTCGAAGTGTGAGGGGATTATTTATCCATATGCAGAAGAGACTAGGAGATCCACAGAGTAAGAAGAAACAGAACTCTGATAGTGAGGCTGTGCATAGCTCCCTGGAGTGAGGAGAATATGAGATCCCAATAGTGTGGATAACCTGTGATGAGAAACTGAAATCCAGAGAGTAAGGATAAGCAGAGATCTGCAAAGTGAAAAGAAGCAGTGACTGCTGAAGTTAGGAGAAGCAAATATCCCCAGAGTTAGAAGCAGGGATCTCTAGAGTTAGAAGAAACACAGATCCCTGGAGACAGAAGAACCAGAGATTCCTAGAGTGAGGTGAAGCAGAGATCCCCAGAGTTTGAAGCAGAGATCACTAGAACTAGGAGGAGCAGAGATCCCCAGAGTGAGAAGAAGCAGAGATCCCCAGAATGAGAAGAAACATAGATTTCTAGAGTGAGAAGAAGCAGAGATCCCCAGAGTTACAAGAAGCAGAGATCCCTAGAGTGAGAAGAAGCAGAGATCCCCAGAGTTACAAGAATAAGAAATCCCTAGAGTGAGAAGAAGCAGAGATCCCCAGAGTTAAAAGAATAAGAAATCCCTAGAGTAAGGAGAAATAGTAATCCTTAGAGCTAGAAGAAGCAGAGATCCCTAGAGTTAGGAGAAGCAGGCATCCCCAGAGTTAGGAGAAGTAGAGATCCATAGAGTTAGGCGATACAGAGATTCCTAGAGTTAGAAAAAGCAGAGATCCCTAGAGTTAGGAGAAGTAGAGATCCATAGAGTTAGGCGATACAGAGATTACTAGAGTTAGAAGAAGCAGAGATCCCTAGAGTTAGGAGAAGTAGAGATCCATAGAGTTAGGCGATACAGAGATTCCTAGAGTTAGAAGAAGCAGAGATCTCCAGCGTGGGGCGAAGCAGAGATCCCTAGAGTTAGGAGAAACATAGATCCTTAGAGTTATTAGAAGCAGAGATCCTTGGAGTTATTAAAAGCAGAGATCCTTGGAGTTATTAGAAGCAGAGATCCTTAGAGTTATTAGAAGCAGAGATCCTTAGAGTTATTAGAAGCAGAGATCCTTAGAGTGAGGAGAAATAGCGCTCCCCAGAGTTGGGAGAAGCAGATATCCCCAGAGTTAGGAAAAGCAGAGATCTCCAGAGTGAGTTCAAAGTCAGCTATCCAAAGACAAGAGAAGCAGACCACCCCACAAGTGAGGAGAAACCAGAGTGAAGAGAAGCAGATGCACTCACAATGAGGAGTGGTAGAGCACCCCAATGGAGGAGAAACAGATCTCAGATGAGGCGAGACAGAAATCCCAGAATTAGTAGAAGCATAGATCCCTAGAGTTAGGAGAAGCTGAGATTCTCAGAGCGAAGCAATGCAGAGCTTCCAAGAATGAGGAGAAGCTGGGTTAAACAGTGTGCAGGAAACCAGACATCCTCAGAGTGAGGACAAGCTGAGGTCTTCAGAGTGAGCAGAAGCATACCTCTCCAGACTCAGCGGAAGCAGAGATCTCCAGAGTGAGTTTAAGATGAGCTATCCAAAGTGAGGAGAAGCACAGTACCCCCAAATGTAGAGAAACAGATGCAAGAGTGAGAAAAAGCAGATGCACTAGGAATGAGGAACAGCAGAGACACCACTCGGGGAGGAGACACAAGGAGAAACAGAAATCTCAGAATGAAGAGAAGCAGAGCTACCCAGAATGAAGAGACAATGACTTAACCTGAGTTAAAGAGAAGAGCTTTCTAAGTACTCACTTGACCAGTGCTTGGGAGAGCGTCCCCAGAAGGAGGAGTAGCAGGCACCTCATGGCTCTTCCAACAAGCGCACTAGAGGACAGATCCCTGCGATCAATAGAAGGAGGCTGGTTACCTAACGCCTCAAATGTGGATTTGTACTTGTGACTTTCTCTTATCTTATATCCCAGAGCAAACATGGAAAGGACCCGTCTCCTTCCCAAGGTGAATGAACAGCAGTGTTCTGCGAACTCTATTGGCTGGTGTCCCAGAGTGTGGGGACATAATGACGTGCAGTGTAGATTAGACGGGAACGTGACTCCTTGAAGGTCCTCACTCCGAGGCTGGCAAAGTAAAAGGTCACAGAGCTCCCAGCCAGTGGCCTTACCCTGAGCGGAGCACCAGAGCTGGTTGAGGCAATGGTACACAGAATACATCTGTGCACCAGAAACCAAGTAGACCGCTGATTTGCAACCTAACATATCCCCCTTGTGCAGTCTCATTAGCACAAACCCATAAACTAGAGCTGCCAGTGTGCTGTAAAGCGTAGTGGCAACCTCAGTGCTCTGAGGAATCGGAGTCTAAGAGCCAGATTTACGAGGCCCCAGCACCTCACCGCGCCACATTAGCATAATTTTTTATGCTAATGTGGAACAAGGAGGACATTTTTGCTGCACCATACTTTCGGAGTGGTGCAATGCATTTGGAACCCTTGCGCCACATTATACATCAGGCATAATCTGTGCAAGAGGGGTGATCCGGCGATAGGAGGCCCTCAAAAATGGTGCAGTGAAGTCTACAAGATTTCAGAGCGCCATTTTAGGCATCATTTTGCGCTTTGCTACACTAGCTTCAACATTTTTGATGCCAGTTTAACAAAGCGCACGATAGCATCAAAATTGTTGACGCTATTGGCCTAATGGGCACCATAATGTGCTGTGTTGTAAATATTGCGTACACAGGGTGTTGTTAGGTGGGGCAAGGGCGACGCAAGAAAAGTGGCACATCAGTACTGACATGCCACTTTCTTGTACATCTGGCCTAAGTGCCCTCGCTCCCACATCCTTTTAAACTCACGCTCTCTACATTTCTATTGACCTACTCCATTCACCCTGTATTTGTCCACCCCAGACTCAGTCCCTGTGGTGGGGCACCACAGACTCAGTACCTGTGGTGAGGCACAACAGACTCAGTCCCTGTGGTGGGGCACCCCAGACTCAGTCCCTGTGGTGGGGCACCCCAGACTCAGTCCCTGTGGTGGGGCACCCCAGACTCAGTCCTTGTGGTGGGGCACCCCAGACTCAATCCCTGTGGTGGGGCACCACAGACTCAGTCCCTGCAGCGGAGCACAACAGACTCAGTATCTGTGGTGGGGCATTTTTGTGTTATTACAATAAAAATATGTTCCCAATCATTCCCCTTATTGGTTCTGATTTAATTCACTTGACTAACTATTCTTAATTTTCGCCCAGTCTATCCTTGTGATGATATTTAACTATAATTGCAGTTACTGCCTTAGAAATATGTCCACCCTCCCCTCCTTGTAGGAGGCTGGCATGGATTGTACTGGATACCTAAGGTACTTACAACTTATACCAGGTCCAGTTATCCCTTATTAGTGAGATGTAGTCAGTGTCCAGAAGCCAGGCTCTCTAGGGGTAGCTGTAGCTGAGCAGCCAAGGCTTATCTTGGAGATATGCAACGCTCTTGCAATACCAATGTAGTCACACAGTACACACACACATGACAAACAAGAAAGGTACTTTATTTTGGTAACACAAATGTCAAAAATACCTCAGAGAATATACTCCCTAAGGAGGAAAGTAATATACACATATATACACTAGTATGCAGAACTGTGCACAGAAACAGTTAGAAAACAGTGAAATTAGTGAAAATCACAATAGTTAGAAATGGGCCTAGGGGGAGCACAAAGCATATACTAAGAAAGTGGAATGCGAATGTCAGTTTCCCACCTAGGCAAGTGTAATGTGCAGAGGGGCGCTGGGAGTATTAGAAAACACCAAAGGTAAGTAATAGAACCCACCCCAGAGCCCAGGAAAGCAGGGGTAAAACACAGTAACTTTCCTAGAACATACAAGAAATATGAGAAAGAAGATTAGGCAAGAACCAGAAAAGTCACCAACAGTGGATTCCTGGACTTGAAGACCTGTGGAAGTAGGGGAACAAGTCCAAGAAGCACAGAAGAGTCCCTACTCACCCAGATGAAGGTGCAAAAGAAGAACCACCGGTGAAGAATAACAGTCAGTACTGCACCCAAGAAGATGGATTTGGTTGGTGCAGATGATGTCCCACACCGAATGGAAGATTGCGGTCTAGTTTGCGTCTCTCAAGTCCTTCTACAAACCTTGGCACATGCAAAGTTCACGGTTACCAGAAAATGCGCTTCCCAGGACCAGAAGGGACCTGGTGGATTCTACCCAGGAGGGGTAGTCAGAGGGTCTCTCAGCAATTCAGAGACCCCACAGAAGACCAGGCAGTGCACACAGAAGTCCCACAGCATGGGGACAAAGAAGGTGCAAAAGGAGGCCCATGCAACATTACGACAAAGGCTCACACGCCGCCGGAGAACCACTCAGGAAGATGTGCATCGCAGGATAGAGTGCTGGGGCCGGATCAGCACGGTGCATGAAGAACTTCGTGGAAGGATGCCAACAAGCCTTGGCAACTGCAAAACGTGGTGCACGAGAGTACTGTCTTGTGTGGGGAGGCAAGCTCTTACCTCCACCAAAGTTGGACAGTAGGACGTCAGTACCATTAGGACTACTTCAGTCCACTGCCCATGATTCAGGATCCATGCAGCTCATCAGGAGAGGGGATCCATGTAGCCGGTTGTCGATGCAGAGAGGTGCCTGCTGAAGCAGGGGTGTGACTCCTTCACTCCAAGGAAGATTCCTTTCTTCTTCTGGTGCAGGCTGAAGACTGGCTGTCCTCTGAGGATGCACAACCAGGAAACTATAGCAGTTGCTGGCAGGAGCTGAAGATACAATGTTGCAGAAGTCATCTTTGCTTCTTTGTTGCAGTTTATAGGGTTCTTGGAGGGTCCAGTTGCAGTTTCTTTGGTGAGAAAGTGAAGTAAAGGATGCAGAGGATTCCTCCCGAGTCTTGCAATCCGAATCTGAAAAGCCACCCAAAGGAGAGACCCTAAATAGCCCTGAAAGGGGGATTGGTAACCTAACAGGGGAGGGCTCTGATGTCACCTGCTGGCACTGGCCACTCAGATGCTCCCACAGTTCCCTGCCAACTTAGAATCCAAGATGGCAAAACCCAGGGACCCACTGGAGGAGCTCTGAGCACCACCCTTAGGGTGGTGATGGACAGGGGAGTGGTCATTTCCCTTTCCTTTGTCCAGTTTCACACCAGAGCAGGGACTGGGGGTTCCTGAACCGGTGAAGACTGGATTTTGCAAGGGGGGCCCCATCTGTACCCTTCAAAGCATTTCCAGAGGCTCTGGGAGGCTACCCCTCCCATGCCTGTAACACCTATTTCCAAAGGGAGAGGGTATAACATCCCTCTCCGAAAGGAAATCCTTTGTTCTGCCTTCCTGGGCTTGAGCTGCTCAAGCATCAGGAGGGCAGAAACCTGTCTGTGAGGTGGAAACAGCTGGGGGTGCCTGTAAAACCTCAGAAAATTGTAATGGCAGTACTGGGGCTCCTCTAAGGAGCCTCCAGAGTGCATGGAACCATACAACCAATGCTTGAAAAAGCCTTAGGGTATGATTCCAACATGTTTGATACCAAACATGGCCATATTTGGAGTTACCATTGTGAAGCTGTACATAAGTAGTGACCTATGTATAGTGCACACGTAAAATGGCATCCTGGATGACGTGGGGTCAATTCTGCTAGTGCAGAGGTGCCCTCACACACAGGTACTCTGCACCCTGCCTTCAGGGCTGGAAGGCCTGCAATAGGGGTGACTTATAAGTGACCTGGTGCAGTGCAAATAGGAGTGAAAGGATGCATTCACAATTTCACGCAGGCTGCAATGGCAGTCCTGTAGAAGCCTTTGCATGGGCTCCCTATGGGTGGAAAAAGAAATGCTGCAGCCCATGGGGAACCCCTGGAACCAACTGGGTACCTAAGTACCATATACTAGGGACTTTAAGGTGGCACCAGTATACCAATTGTGGGTGGAACACTGGATTGCTAGTATCCTATAACCATAGTTTAAGGGAGAGAGCATAACTACTGGGGTCCTGATTAGCAGTCAAACACACTGAGAAACAGGCCAAAAGAGGGGGAGTAACCATGCTAGAAGGAGGCTACTTACCTACACCTCCCCCTTTGCAAACCTCCACTTTTAGAGGGAGCAAAGGCGGGACACCACACAAAGGGTAGGAGGAGTGGCCTCACTTAGCCTGCACCACCCCTAGGGGCTTCCAGGTGAAGTGGACCCTTCATTTAATTTTCCTCCATGTTGGATGGCAGGAAAATAGCCAATAAGGCTTAGGGAAGTGACCCTTCCCACATGAAGTAGTCACTGTAGTGGGTGTAATCAGATTCATCTAGAAGAAAAGAAGACAGCACCAAAAAAAAAACACGACAAAGGACATGCTGCACCAGAAGAGGTTCCAAACCCCTGCTTGTTGCACCAGTGACCCGACAATCGCTGATGTGGAGGACCTGACCACTGGACCGACCTCAAAAAACCCAGAGGACCTCCAGACTTTGCAAATAGCCTGAGATCTCCCTCCTGAGTGAATACACCACTCAAGAAACCACAGGAACCTATAAGGAACCTACAAACCTTCACCGACCGGATGATATCTCTGCAACTGGAAGTTGCAGCCAGACCTGACAACACACCAATGACAGCATGGATGAGACCTGCAAGTGTGCTCGATTTGGTGGCACAGCACCCTCCCATGGCCGGGATGTGGCAATAGCCTAGGTACTGACCAGTGCTCGTCGGACATCACCAACAACAGCTCCCCCAGAGCTGCATCTGGACAAGGAGGAAGTCCCAATCAAGGGACTTCAGTGACACCCTTGACCTCCCACCAGAGCACCCGCAACATCCTGCACGTCCTCCAGAAGAAGACTTACCTCCAGCTCCAAAGGGTCCCATTGCACACAGCATCCAAGACCTCCGAAACGCCCAGCACCTGGCCTCCCTGAGCCTTGCATCACGGGATCTGCTGTGTGCTCCAGGTCCCCAACTGCTTGCGACCACATCAGCCCAAGGGGACCCCCAGGCACCAACTTTAAATCTGCAAACCAGCTTATTTTATAGGTGGCCCCTCCAGGGGGCCCTGTGCCAAGAGGTTTTCCAACGCTGCTTCTGCCAGAACCGGGAGCCTGCCCAAGGCTCTACATATGGCACAGTGTGCCCACGGACCACTACGGCCCCTTGCAAGAGAAGAAACTGAAAATCTAAATGTATGATTTTTAATGCATTTTTAAAAGTGGCTGCCTATT
The DNA here is from genome assembly GCF_031143425.1 of Pleurodeles waltl. NCBI lineage: Eukaryota > Metazoa > Chordata > Amphibia > Caudata > Salamandridae > Pleurodeles > Pleurodeles waltl. The sequence continues at coordinate 1,192,337,795 of NC_090439.1, forward strand.
GATTTCTATGGTGCGTAAATATACACAGAAAGATTAAGGCCCCGATTTGTACTTTTTGGGGCAAACGCAGTTCTGCAGCAAAAAGTTTAGCACCGGCTTGCACCATTCCTCAGCACCAGACAGGCACCATATTTATGGAATGGTGCAAGCCCATGCAAAGTGTAGGCTAGAGTAAAAAAAAAATGACTTTAGCCAGGTGGGGCTGGAAGTATGGAAGATGGGGGTTTTGCAACAAAAAATGACGTTAGAGTAAAACAAAAATGACTCTGACCAGCCTAGTGTCATTTTCTGACACAAAACCATCCATACCACATGACTCCTATCATGGCCACAACCCCAATGACCAGGGTCCACTGGCATGGCCATTGCACCCAGTGCCATTTAGGGGGACCCATTTCAGGGCCCCCAATGGCACTTAAAAATAATACTTACTTGTACTTACCTATACTTACCTGAGATGGGGTCCCCACCCCAGGCCCCAGGGACACCCCCACCCACACCAGAGGAAAGCGGAGGATGGGGGACTTCATCCCAGGTAAGAATAGGTAAGTACAGGTTAGCGTTTTATTTTTTAAAATGCCATTGGGGACCCTGAAATGGACCCCCTACATGGCACTGGGTGCAGTGTCCATGCCCAGGGGACATTGGTCCCCTGTGCTGGCCATTGGGGTGGTGGGCATGACTCCTGTCCTTTCTAAGACAGGAGTCATGTGGTATGGATGGTTTTGCATGAGAAAAGGACGCTAGGCTGGTTAGAGCCATTTTTTTACTCTAACCTGCCTAGTGTCATTTTTTGGTGCAAAAAAACTTTCTCCGATACCGCCACCCCCACCCGGCTAATGTCATTTCTTTTAATGCTAGTGTAGGAGGCTGGACTGGCTTGTAGTGAGTACCAAGGGGTACTTGCACCTTGCACCAGGCCCAGTTATCCCTTATTAGTGTATAGGGTGTCTAGCAGCTTAGGCTGATAGATAATGGTAGCTTAGCAGAGCAGCTTAGGCTGAACTAGGAGACATGTGAAGCTACTACAGTACCACAAGTGTCACTTGCACAATATCATAAGAAAACACAATACACAGTTATACTAAAAATAAAGGTACTTTATTTTTATGACAATATGCCAAAGTATCTTAGAGTGTACCCTCAGTGAGAGGATAGCAAATATACACAAGTTATATGTACACAATACCAAAAATATGCAGTATAGTCTTAGAAAACAGTGCAAACAACGTATAGTTACAACAGGATGCAATGGGGACACATAGGGATAGGGGCAACACAAACCATATACTCCAAAAGTGGAATGCGAACCACGAATGGACCCCAAACCTATGTGACCTTGTAGAGGGTCGCTGGGACTATTAGAAAATAGTGAGAGTTAGAAAATTAGCCCTCCCCAAGACCCTGAAAAGTGAGTGCAAAGTGCACTGAAGTTCCCCAAAAGACAAAGAAGTCGTGATAGAGGAATAATGCAGGAAAGACACCAACCAACAATGCAACAACTGTGGATTTCCAATCTAGGGTATCTGTGGAACAAGGGGACCAAGTCCAAAAGTCACAAGCAAGTCGGAGATGGGCATATGCAAAGGAAATGCCAGCTGTGGATGCAAAGAAGCTTCTACTGGACAGAAGAAGCTGAGGTTTCTGCAGGAACGAAAAGGGCTAAAGACTTCCCCTTTGGTGGACGGAACCCACTCGCCGAGGACAGTCGTGCAGAAGTATTTTTCCGCCGAAAGAACGCCAACAAGCCTTGCTAGCTGCAAATCGTGCGGTTAGCGTTTTTGGGCGCTGCTGTGGCACAGGAGGGACCAGGAGGTCGCAAATTGTACCAGGAGAGAGAGGGGACGTAGAGCAAGACATGGAGCCCTCTCTGGAGCAAGTGGCTCCCAGAGAAGTGCCAGAAACAGGCACTACGAGGATGCATGAAATGGTGCTCACCCGAAGTTACACAAAGGAGTCCCACGTCGCCGGAGACCAACTTAGAAAGTCGTGCAATGCAGGTTAGAGTGCCGTGGACCCAGGCTTGGCTGTGCACAAAGGATTTCCGCCGGAAGTGCACAGGGGCCGGAGTAGTTGCAAAAGACGCGGTTTCCAATAATGCAGTCTGGCGTGGGGAGGCAAGGACTTACCTCCACCAAACTTGGACTGAAGAGTCACTGGACTGTGGGAGTCACTTGGACAGAGTTGCTGGATTCAAGGGACCTCGCTCGTCGTGCTGAGAGGAAACCCAAGGGACCGGTAATGCAGCTTTTTGGTGCCTGCGGTAGCAGGGGGAAGATTCTGTCGACCCACGGGAGATTTCTTCGGAGCTTCTGGTGCAGAGAGGAGGCAGACTACCCCCACAGCATGCACAGACAGGAAAACAGTCGAGAAGGCGGAACGATCAGCGTTACAGAGTTGCAGTAGTCGTCTTTGCTACTTTGTTGCAGTGTTGCAGGCTTCCAGCGCGGTCAGCAGTCGATTCCTTATCAGAAGGTGAAGAGAGAGATGCAGAGGAACTCGGATGAGCTCTTGCATTCGTTATCTAAAGTTTCCCCAGAGACAGAGACCCTAAATAGCCAGAAAAGAGGGTTTGGCTACCTAGGAGAGAGGATAGGCTACTAACACCTGAAGGAGCCTATCAGAAGGAGTCTCTGACGTCACCTGGTGGCACTGGCCACTCAGAGCAGTCCAGTGTGCCAGCAGCACCTCTGTTTCCAAGATGGCAGAGGTCTGGAGCACACTGGAGGAGCTCTGGACACCTCCCAGGGGAGGTGCAGGTCAGGGGAGTCGTCACTCCCCTTTCCTTTGTCCAGTTTCGCACCAGAGCAGGGGCTAAGGGGTCCCTGAACCGGTGTAGACTGGCTTATGCAGAATTGGGCACATCTGTGCCCAAGAAAGCATTTCCAGAGGCTGGGGGAGGCTACTCCTCCCCTGCGTTCACACCATTTTCCAAAGGGAGAGGGTGTAACACCCTCTCTCAGAGGAAGTCCTTTGTTCTGCCATCCTGGGACAAGCCTGGCTTGACCCCAGGGGGGCAGAAGCCTGTCTGAGGGGTTGGCAGCAGCAGCAGCTGCAGTGAAACCCCAGGAAAGGCAGTTTGGCAGTACCAGGGTGTAGGAAAGTACCATCTTGCCTGGCATGTTACCCCCATTTTTCACTGTATATATGTTGTTTTAGTTGTATGTGTAACTGGGACCCTGGTAACCCAGGGCCCCAGTGCTCATAAGTGTGCCTGAATGTGTTACCTGTGTAGTGACTAACTGTCTCACTGAGGCTCTGCTAATCAGAACCTCAGTGGTTATGCTCTCTCATTTCTTTCCAAATTGTCACTAACAGGTTAGTGACCATTTTTACCAATTTATATTGGCTTACTGGAACACCCTTATAATTCCCTAGTATATGGTACTGAGTTACCCAGGGTATTGTGGTTCCAGGAGATCCCTATGGGCTGCAGCATTTCTTTTGCCACCCATAGGGAGCTCTGACAATTCTTACACAGGCCTGCCACTGCAGCCTGAGTGAAATAACGTCCACGTTATTTCACAGCCATTTTACACTGCACTTAAGTAACTTATAAGTCACCTATATGTCTAACCTTTACCTGGTAAAGGTTAGGTGCAAAGTTACTTAGTGTGAGGGCACCCTGGCACTAGCCAAGGTGCCCCCACATTGTTCAGAGCCAATTCCCTGAACTTTGTGAGTGCGGGGACACCATTACACGCATGCACTACATATAGGTCACTACCTATATGTAGCTTCACAATGGTAACTCCGAATATGGCCATGTAATATGTCTATGATCATGGAATTGCCCCCTCTATGCCATCCTGGCATAGTTGGCACAATCCCATGATCCCAGTGGTCTGTAGCACAGACCCTGGTACTGCCAAACTGCCCTTCCTGGGGTTTCTCTGCAGCTGCTGCTGCTGCCAACCCCTCAGACAGGCATCTGCCCTCCTGGGGTCCAGCCAGGCCTGGCCCAGGATGGCAGAACAAAGAACTTCCTCTGAGAGAGGGTGTGACACCCTCTCCCTTTGGAAAATGGTGTGAAGGCAGGGGAGGAGTAGCCTCCACCAGCCTCTGGAAATGCTTTCTTGGGCACAGATGTGCCCAATTCTGCATAAGCCAGTCTACACCGGTTCAGGGACCCCTTAGCCCCTGCTCTGGCGCGAAACTGGACAAAGGAAAGGGGAGTGACCACTCCCCTGACCTGCACCTCCCCTGGGAGGTGTCCAGAGCTCCTCCAGTGTGCTCCAGACCTCTGCCATCTTGGAAACAGAGGTGCTGCTGGCACACTGGACTGCTCTGAGTGGCCAGTGCCACCAGGTGACGTCAGAGACTCCTGCTGATAGGCTCCTTCAGGTGTTAGCAGCCTATCCTCTCTCCTAGGTAGCCAAACCCTCTTTTCTGGCTATTTAGGGTCTCTGTCTCTGGGGAAACTTTAGATAACGAATGCAAGAGCTCATCCGAGTTCCTCTGCATCTCTCTCTTCACCTTCTGATAAGGAAACGACTGCTGACCGCGCGGGAAGCCTGCAAACCTGCAACATAGTAGCAAAGACGACTACTGCAACTCTGTATCGCTGATCCTGCCGCCTTCTCGACTGTTTTCCTGCTTGTGCATGCTGTGGGGGTAGCCTGCCTCCTCTCTGCACCAGAAGCTCCGAAGAAATCTCCCGTGGGTCGACGGAATCTTCCCCCTGCAACCGCAGGCACCAAAAAGCTGCATTACCGGTCCCTTGGGTCTCCTCTCAGCACGACGAGCGAGGTCCCTCGAATCCAGCGACTCTGTCCAAGTGACCTCCACAGTCCAGTGACTCTTCAGCCCAAGTTTGGTGGAGGTAAGTCCTTGCCTCACCTCGCTGGGCTGCATTTCTGGGAACCGCGACTTTGCAGCTACTCCGGCCCCTGTGCACTTCCGGCGGAAATCCTTTGTGCACAGCCAAGCCTGGGTCCACGGCACTCTAACCTGCATTGCACGACTTTCTAAGTTGGTCTCCGGCGACGTGGGACTCCTTTGTGCAACTTCGGCGAGCACCGTTTCACGCATCCTTGTATTGCCTGTTTCTGGCACTTCTCCGGATGCTACCTGCTTCAGTAAGGGCTCTTTGTCTTGCTCGACATCCCTTCTCTCTTCAGGTTCAATTTGCGACCTCCTGGTCCCTCCTGGGCCCCGGCAGTGTCCAAAAACGCCAAACGCATGATTTGCAACTAGCAAGGCTTGTTGGCGTCCCTTCGGCGGGAAAACCCTTCTGCACGACTCTCCAAGGCGCGAGGGATCCGTCCTCCAAAGGGGAAGTCTCTAGCTCTTTTCGTTCCTGCAGAAACCTCAGCTTCTTCTGTCCAGTAGAAGCTTCTTTGCACCCGCAGCTGGCATTTCCTGGGCATCTGCCCATCTCTGACTTGCTTGTGACTTTTGGACTTGGTCCCCTTGTTCCACAAGTACCCTAGATTGGAAATCCACAGTTGTTGCATTGCTGGTTTGTGTCTTTCCTGCATTATTCCTCTAACACAACTTCTTTGTCCTTAGGGGAACTTTAGTGCACTTTGCACTCACTTTTCAGGGTCTTGGGGAGGGTTATTTTTCTAACTCTCACTATTTTCTAATAGTCCCAGCGACCCTCTACAAGGTCACATAGGTTTGGGGTCCATTCGTGGTTCGTATTCCACTTTTGGAGTATATGGTTTGTGTTGCCCCTATCCCTATGTTTCCCCATTGCATCCTATTGTAACTATACATTGTTTGCACTGTTTTCTAAGACTATACTGCATATTTTTGCTATTGTGTATACATATCTTGTGTATATTTCCTATCCTCTCACTGAGGGTACACTCTAAGATACTTTGGCATATTGTCATAAAAATAAAGTACCTTTATTTTTAGTATAACTGTGTATTGTGTTTTCTTATGATATTGTGCATATGACACTAAGTGGTACTGTAGTAGCTTCACACGTCTCCTAGTTCAGCCTAAGCTGCTCTGCTAAGCTACCATTATCTATCAGCCTAAGCTGCTAGACACCCTATACACTAATAAGGGATAACTGGGCCTGGTGCAAGGTGCAAGTACCCCTTGGTACTCACTACAAGCCAGTCCAGCCTCCTACATTGGTTGTGCAGTGGTGGGATAAGTGCTTGAGACTACTTACCACTCTTGTCATTGTACTTTTCATAAGAGAAAAATATACAAAACAAGGTCAGTGTATATACACATAGCCAAAAAGTTTTGCATTTCCTCTTTTCACTCTTTTCTAAGTGCTGAAAAGTACTTCTAAACTTTCAAAAAGTTCTTAAAAGTTTAAAAAGTTTTTTCTGTCTTTCCAAAAAGTTCTGAAAACTTTTTTCTCTTTTTCTATCACTTTAACTCTCTCTAAAAAATGTCTGGCACAGGCCAAAGTGTTGATCTGTCCAAACTTGCATATGACAACCTTAGCTGGAAAAGAGCAAGGAGTCTCTGTATAGAGAGAGGTTTGAGTGTAGGGAAGAATCCTTCCTTGGAACTGTTACTTAACATGCTTAGAGAACAGGATAAGGCCATAGGTGCCCCATCTGTTGAAAAAGTACCTAATAGTTCTCAATCTGATTCAGGGACTCCCCCAGGAAAAGATTCAGGAAAGAAACTTCCTAGCCTGCCCATTACTAGACAATCTAGCATAGATGGTAATGATGATGAGCCACACCAAATAAATAGTGTTGTTTCACATCATAGCAAAAGCATTTATTCTCACCATACTGGTAGTAATGTTTCTGTAAACCAAGCTGTTAGGGTGCCTTCTGTAAGGGACAGGTCTCCTTCTGTTCATTCCCATCATAGCTCTGTTTCTAGAAATGTCCCTCCCACCAACCCTGATGACAGAATGTTAGAGAGGGAACTCAATAAGTTGAGGGTGGAACAAACCAGACTGAAGCTTAAAAAGCAACAGCTGGATTTGGATAGACAGTCTTTTGAATTAGAGAAGGAAAGACAGAAGTTGGGTTTAGATACCCATGGTGGCAGCAGCAGTATTCCCCATAGTCATCCTGCAAAAGAGCATGATTCCAGGAATCTGCACAAGATAGTTCCCCCTTATAAGGAGGGGGATGACATTAACAAGTGGTTTGCTGCACTTGAGAGGGCCTGTGTTGTACAGGATGTCCCTCAAAGGCAGTGGGCTGCTATCCTATGGCTATCATTTAGTGGAAAAGGTAGGGATAGGCTCCTTACTGTGAAAGAAAATGATGCTAATAATTTCCAAGTTCTTAAGAATGCACTCCTGGATGGTTATGGCTTAACCACTGAACAGTACAGGATAAAGTTCAGAGAGACCAAAAAGGAGTCTTCACAAGACTGGGTTGATTTCATTGACCAGGCAGTGAAGGCCTTGGAGGGGTGGTTACATGGCAGTAAAGTTACTGATTATGACAGCCTGTATAACTTAATCCTGACAGAGCATATTCTTAATAATTGTGTGTCTGATTTGTTGCACCAGTACTTGGTGGACTCTGATCTGACCTCTCCCCAAGAATTGGGAAAGAAGGCAGACAAATGGGTCAGAACAAGAGTGAACAGAAAAGTTCATACAGGGGGTGACAAAGATGGCAACAAAAAGAAGGATGGTAAGTCTTCTGACAAAGGTGGGGACAAATCTAAAAATTAGTCTTCATCAGGCCCACAAAAACACTCTGGTGGGGGTGGTGGGTCCAAATCCTCCTTTAATCAGAACAAGGAAAAGAAACCATGGTGCTATTTATGTAAAATAAAAGGCCATTGGACAACAGATCCCAGTTGTCCAAAGAAAGGCACCACAGCTCCTACCACTACAACCCCTACTGCTACACCTAGTGTCCCTACTAATAGCAGTGGTGGTGGGAGCAAACCTACTAATAGCCAATCCAAGGGAGTAGCTGGGCTCACTTTTGGTAATTTAGTTGGGGTTGGTCTGATTAGGGAGACCACGGAGGCTACTTTAGTCTCTGAAGGGGCTATTGATTTAGCCACTTTGGTTGCTTGCCCCCATAACTTGGAGAAGTACAAGCAACTAACCCTAATAAATGGTGTTGAGGTCCAGGCCTACAGGGACACAGGTGCCAGTGTCACAATGGTGATTGAGAAACTGGTGCACCCTGAACAACACATACTTGGACACCAGTACCAAGTAACCGATGCTCACAACATAACACAAAGCCACCCCATGGCTGTTGTAAATCTCAACTGGGGGGGGGTAACTGGTCCAAAGAAAGTTGTGGTAGCTTCAGATTTACCTGTAGACTGTCTATTAGGGAATGATTTGGAGACATCAGCTTGGTCAGATGTGGAGTTGGAGGCCCATGCAGCAATGCTGGGCATCCCAGGGCATATTTTTGCTTTGACAAGGGCTCAGGCCAAAAAGCAAAAAGGACAGGGAAGCTTGGATCCTGGAACAATGGACCAAGTGCTCCCTAAAGCTAGGGCTAGTAGAAGCAAACCACTTCCTACTATCCCTCCCTCTACAGTGGATTCTACTTCTGAGGAAGAAGAATTCCCTCCCTGTGCAGAACCTACACCAGAGGAGCTGGAAGCAGACACTGCTGAGCTTTTGGGTGAAGGGGGGCCTGCCAGAGAGGAGCTGAGTGTGGCACAGCAAACCTGTCCCACATTAGAGGGTCTCAGACAGCAAGCTGTCAAACAGGCTAATGGGGATGTCAGTGACTCTCACAGAGTTTACTGGGAGGACAACCTCTTGTACACTGAGCATAGGGATCCTAAACCTGGAGCTGCCAGGAGATTAGTGATTCCTCAGGAGTACAGAAAGTTCCTCCTAACACTGGCACATGACATTCCCTTATCTGGGCATCTAGGACAAATGAAAACTTGGGACAGGCTTGTTCCCCTGTTTCATTGGCCTAGGATGTCTGAGGACACAAAGGAATTTTGTAAGTCCTGTGAAACCTGTCAAGACAGGTGGCACCCCAAAGGCACCCCTTATCCCACTGCCTGTGGTTGGGGTTCCCTTTGAAAGGGTAGGGGTTGACATAGTTGGCCCCCTTGACCCTCCTACTGCTTCAGGCAATAGGTTTATCTTGGTGGTAGTGGACCATGCCACAAGATACCCTGAAGCAATTCCTTTAAGGACCACTACAGCTCCTGCAGTGGCAAAGGCCCTCCTGGGAATATTTTCCAGGGTGGGCTTCCCAAAGGAAGTAGTATCAGACAGAGGAAGCAATTTCATGTCTGCATACTTAAAGGCCATGTGGAAGGAGTGTGGTGTAACGTACAAGTTCACAACACCCTATCATCCACAAACAAATGCACTGGTGGAGAGATTTAATAAAACTCTCAAAGGCATGATTATGGGTCTCCCTGAAAAACTCTGCAGGAGATGGGATATCCTTCTACCATGCCTCCTTTTTGCCTACAGGGAGGTACCCCAGAAAGGAGTGGGCTTCAGCCCCTTTGAACTTCTTTTTGAACACCCTGTTAGGGGTCCACTCACACTTGTAAAGGAGGGTTGGGAACAACCTTCAAAAGCTCCTAAGCAGGATATTGTGGATTATGTACTTGGCCTCAGATCAAGGATGGCTGAGTACATGAAAAAGGCCAGTAAAAACCTTCAGGCCAGCCAAGAGCTCCAGAAGCAATGGCATGATCAGAAGGCTGTTTTGGTTCAGTACCAACCAGGGCAGAAAGTGTGGGTCTTGGAGCCTGTGGCCCCAAGAGCACTCCAAGATAAATGGAGTGGTCCCCACACAATTGTTGAAAAAAAGGGAGAAGTCACCTATTTAGTTGACTTAGGCACTGCCAGGAGTCCCCTTAGGGTGCTCCATGTCAACCGCCTGAAACCCTACTATGACAGGGCTGATCTCACCCTGCTCATGGCAACTGATGAGGGACAGGAAGAAGACAGTGATCCTCTACCTGATCTCTTCTCTTCCACAGAACAAGATGCTCTTGTGGAAGGTGTAGTTTTGGCTGATTGTCTTACTGCTGAGCAGAGAGATAATTGCATAAATCTCCTAGGACAATTTTCAGAACTCTTCTCTACTGTGCCAGGCACCACTTCTTGGTGTGAGCACACTATAGATACTGGAGACAGTTTACCTGTCAAAAGTAAGATCTATAGGCAGCCTGACCATGTCAGGGACTGCATAAAGCAAGAAGTTCAGAAAATGTTGGAACTGGGAGTGGTTGAGCACTCTGACAGTCCATGGGCTTCTCCTGTGGTACTGGTACCAAAACCCAATTCTAAAGATGGAAAGAAGGAAATGAGGTTTTGTGTTGACTATAGAGGTCTCAACTTGGTAACCAAAACTGATGCTCACCCTATACCCAGGGCAGATGAGCTTATAGATACACTGGCATCTGCCAAGTATCTAAGCACTTTTGATTTGACTGCAGGGTATTGGCAGATCAAATTATCAGAAGATGCTAAATCTAAGACTGCATTTTCTACCATTGGAGGACATTACCAGTTTACTGTAATGCCTTTTGGTTAGAAAAATGCACCTGCCACTTTTCAGAGGTTGGTGAACACAGTCCTGCAAGGGCTGGAAGCTTTCAGTGCAGCATATTTGGACGATATAGCTGTCTTTAGCTCCAGCTGGGATGATCACCTGGTCCACCTATGGAAAGTTTTGGAGGCCCTGCAAAAGGCAGGCCTCACTATCAAGGCTTCAAAGTGCCAGATAGGGCAGGGTAAGGTGGTTTATCTGGGACACCTTGTTGGTGGGGAACAGATTGCACCACTTCAGGCGAAAATCCAAACTATTATTGATTGGGTTCCCCCTACCACTCAGACTCAGGTGAGAGCCTTCCTAGGCCTCACTGGGTACTACAGGAGGTTCATTAAGAACTATGGCTCCATTGCAGCCCCTCTTAATGACCTCACATCCAAGAAAATGCCTAAAAAGGTATTATGGACAGCAAACTGTCAGAAAGCTTTTGAGGAGCTGAAGCAGGCCATGTGCTCTGCACCTGTCCTGAAAAGCCCTTGTTACTCTAAAAAATTCTATGTCCAAACTGATGCATCTGAATTAGGAGTAGGGGCAGTCCTATCACAACTTAATTCTGAGGGCCAGGATCAACCTGTTGCTTTTATTAGTAGAAGGTTGACCCCTAGGGAAAAGCGTTGGTCTGCCATTGAGAGGGAGGCCTTTGCTGTGGTCTGGGCTCTGAAGAAGTTGAGGCCATACCTGTTTGGCACTCACTTCATTGTTCAGACAGACCACAAACCTCTACTTTGGCTAAAACAAATGAAAGGTGAAAATCCTAAATTGTTGAGGTGGTCCATATCCCTACAGGGAATCGACTATACAGTGGAACATAGACCTGGGAGTAGCCACTCCAATGCAGATGGACTCTCCAGATATTTCCACTTAGACAATGAAGACTCATCAGGTCATGGCTAGTCTTATTGTCCTTCGTTTGGGGGGGGGTTGTGTAGGAAAGTACCATCTTGCCTGGCATGTTACCCCCATTTTTCACTGTATATATGTTGTTTTATTTGTATGTGTCACTGGGACCCTGGTAACCCAGGGCCCCAGTGCTCATAAGTGTGCCTTCCAACGACGCAGCTCTCAACCTCACAAACTGGATCTCCAACTGCGCTGACAACCTTGCTCCCCTCAAACGCACGCATCGACAGACCAACACCAAAAAACCTCTCTGGTTCTCTGACACCCTCAAAGAATCAAAGAAAACTTGTCGTGCCCTTGAGAAGGCCTGGCGCAAGGACCACACCGCTGACAACATGACCGCCCTCAAGAACGCTACACGCGAACACCACCACCTGATCTGCACTGCCAAAAGGAACTTTTTCACCGACAGACTAGACAAAAACAGCCACAACAGCAGAGAACTCTTCAGCATCGTCAAAGAGTTCTCCAACCCCAGCGCCAGCGCCAACGCCGTCACGCCCTCACAGGATTTGTGCGAATCCCTCGCCACTTTCTTCCATCGCAAGATCAGCGACCTCCACGACAGCTTCAGACACCAGACCCAACCATACACCACTGAACCCGCTTCCCCGGACATCACCCTCAACAACTGGACCCACATCAACACGGAAGAAACCAAATCCATCATGAACTCTATCCACTCCGGCGCCCCTTCGGACCCCTGCCCGCACTTCATCTTTAACAAAGCCGACGACATCATCGCCCCGCACCTCCAGACCGTCATCAACTCTTCTTTTTCTTCTGCTACCTTCCCCGAATGCTGGAAGCACGCTGAAGTCAACGCCCTACTAAAGAAACCTACGGCTGACCCAAGCGACCTGAAAAACTTCCGCCCCATCTCTCTTCTACCTTTCCCAGCCAAGGTAATAGAAAAGACCGTCAACAAACAGCTGACCACCTTCCTGGAAGACAACAACCTGCTCGACCCTTCACAAACCGGATTCCGAACCAACCACAGCACGGAAACCGCCCTCATCTCAGTCACAGACGACATCAGAACTCTGATGGACAACGGTGAAACAGTCGCCCTCATTCTCCTCGACCTCTCGGCTGCCTTTGACACCGTCTGTCACCGCACCCTAATCACCCGCCTACGCTCCACCGGGATCCAAGGCCAGGCCCTGGACTGGATCGCCTCCTTCCTCGCTAACCGCTCCCAAAGAGTTTACCTCCCTCCGTTTCGCTCAGAACCCACCAAGATCATCTGCGGCGTACCTCAAGGCTCATCGCTCAGCCCGACACTCTTCAATGTCTACATGAGCCCCCTCGCCGATATCGTACGCAAGCACGACATCATCATCACCTCCTACGCCGACGACACCCAACTTGTACTCTCCCTCACCAAGGACCCCGCCAGCGCCAAGACCAACCTACAAGAGGGTATGAAGGACGTCGCAGATTGGATGAGGCTCAGCCGCCTAAAGCTGAACTCTGAAAAAACGGAAGTCCTCATCCTCGGCAACACCCCGTCCGCCTGGGACGACTCCTGGTGGCCCACGGCCCTCGGCACCGCACCGACCCCCGCAGACCACGCCCGCAACCTCGGCTTCATCTTGGACCCTCTTCTCACCATGACCAAGCAAGTCAACGCCGTGTCCTCCGCCTGCTTCCTCACTCTCCGCATGCTCCGCAAGATCTTCCGCTGGATCCCCGCCGACACCAGAAAAACCGTGACCCACGCCCTTGTCACGAGTCGCCTGGACTACGGCAACACCCTCTACGCCGGGACCACCGCCAAACTCCAAAAAACCGCCTGCAACGCATCCAAAACGCCTCGGCCCGCCTCATCCTCGACGTACCCCGCAACAGCCACATCTCCGCACACCTGAGACACCTGCATTGGCTCCCAGTCAGCAAAAGGATCACCTTCCGTCTTCTCACCCACGCACACAAAGCCCTCCACAACAAGGGACCGGAATACCTCAACAGACGCCTCAGCTTCTACGTCCCCACCTGCCCCCTCCGCTCCGCTGGCCTCGCACTTGCTGCCGTCCCTCGCACCCGCCGCTCCACGGCGGGTGGGAGATCTTTCTCCTTCCTGGCGGCCAAGACCTGGAACTCCCTCCCCACCAGCCTCAGGACCACCCAGGACCACTCCGCTTTCCGGAGACTCCTAAAGACTTGGCTGTTCGAGCAGCGATAACCCCCCCTTTCCCCCCTAGCGCCTTGAGACCCGCACGGGTGAGTAGCGCGCTTTATAAATGTTAATGATTTGATTTGATTTGCCTGAATGTGTTACCTGTGTAGTGACTAACTGTCTCACTGAGGCTCTGCTAATCAGAACCTCAGTGGTTATGCTCTCTCATTTCTTTCCAAATTGTCACTAACAGGCTAGTGACCATTTTTACCAATTTACATTGGTTTACTGGAACACCCTTATAATTCCCTAGTATATGGTACTGAGGTACCCAGGGTATTGGGGTTCCAGGAGATCCCTATGGGCAGCAGCATTTCTTTTGCCACCCATAGGGAGCTCTGACAATTCTTACACAGGCCTGCCACTGCAGCCTGAGTGAAATAACGTCCAAGTTATTTCACAGCCATTTTACACTTCACTTAAGTAACTTATAAGTCACCTATATGTCTAACCTTTACGTGGTAAAGGTTAGGTGCAAAGTTACTTAGTGTGAGGGCACCCTGGCACTAGCCAAGGTGCCCCCACATTGTTCAAAGCCAATTCCCTGAACTTTGTGAGTGCGGGGACACCATTACACGCGTGCACTACATATAGGTCACTACCTATATGTAGCTTCACAATGGTAACTCCGAATATGGCCATGTAACATGTCTATGATCATGGAATTGCCCCCTCTATGCCATCCTGGCATAGTTGGCACAATCCCATGATCCCAGTGGTCTGTAGCACAGACCCTGGTACTGCCAAACTGCCCTTCCTGGGGTTTCTCTGCAGCTGCTGCTGCTGCCAACCCCTCAGACAGGCATCTGCCCTCCTGGGGTCCAGCCAGGCCTGGCCCAGGATGGCAGAACAAAGAACTTCCTCTGAGAGAGGGTGTGACACCCTCTCCCTTTGGAAAATGGTTTGAAGGCAGGGGAGGAGTAGCCTCCCCCAGCCTCTGGAAATGCTTTCTTGGGCACAGATGTGCCCAATTCTGCATAAGCCAGTCTACACCGGTTCAGGGACCCCTTATCCCCTGCTCTGGCGCGAAACTGGACAAAGGAAAGGGGAGTGACCACTCCCCTGACCTGCACCTCCCCTGGGAGGTGTCCAGAGCTCCTCTAGTATGCTCCAGACCTCTGCCATCTTGGAAACAGAGGTGCTGCTGGCACACTGGACTGCTCTGAGTGGCCAGTGCCACCAGGTGACGTCAGAGACTCCTGCTGATAGGCTCCTTCAGGTGTTAGTAGCCTATCCTCTCTCCTAGGTAGCCAAACCCTCTTTTCTGGCTATTTAGGGTCTCTGTCTCTGGGGAAACTTTAGATAACGAATGCAAGAGCTCATCCGAGGTCCTCTGCATCTCTCTCTTCACCTTCTGATAAGGAAACGACTGCTGACCGCGCGGGAAGCCTGCAAACCTGCAACATAGTAGCAAAGACGACTACTGCAACTCTGTAACGCTGATCCTGCCGCCTTCTCGACTGTTTTCCTGCTTGTGCATGCTGTTTCGGGTAGCCTGCCTCCTCTCTGCACCAGAAGCTCCGAAGAAATCTCCCGTGGGTCGACGGAATCTTCCCCCTGCAACCGCAGGCACCAAAAAGCTGCATTACCGGTCCCTTGGGTCTCCTCTCAGCACGACGAGCGAGGTCCCTCGAATCCAGCGACTCTGTCCAAGTGACCCACACAGTCCAGTGACTCTTCATTTGGTGGAGGTAAGTCCTTGCCTCACCTCGCTGGGCTGCATTGCTGGGAACCGCGACTTTGCAGCTACTCCGGGCCCTGTGCACTTCCGGCGGAAATCCTTTGTGCACAGCCAAGCCTGGGTCCAAGGGACTCTAACCTGCATTGCACGACTTTCTAAGTTGGTCTCCGGCGACGTGGGACTCCTTTGTGCAACTTCGGCGAGCACCGTTTCACACATCCTCGTAGTGCCTGTTTCTGGCACTTCTCCGGGTGCTACCTGCTTTAGTGAGGGCTCTTTGTCTTGCTCGACGTCCCTTCTCTCTTCAGGTCCAATTTGCAACCTCCTGGTCCCTCCTGGGCCCCGGCAGCGTCCAAAAACACTAAATGCATGATTTGCAACTAGCAAGGTTTGTTGGCGTCCCTTTGGCGGGAAAACACTTCTGCACGACTCTACAAGGCGAGAGGGATCCGTCCACCAAAGGGGAAGTCTCTAGCCCTTTTCGTTCCTGCAGAAACCTCAGCTTCTTCTGTCCAGTAGAAGCTTCTTTGCACCCGCAGCTGGCATTTCCTGGGCATCTGCCCATCTCCGACTTGCTTGTGACTTTTGGACTTGGTCCCCTTGTTCCACAGGTACTCTAGATTGGAAATCCACAGTTGTTGCATTGCTGGTTTGTGTCTTTCCTGCATTATTCCTCTAACACGACTTCTTTGTCCTTAGGGGAACTTTAGTGCACTTTGCACTCACTTTTCAGGGTCTTGGGGAGGGTTATTTTTCTAACTCTCACTATTTTCTAATAGTCCCAGCGACCCTCTACAAGGTCACATAGGTTTGGGGTCCATTCGTGGTTCGCATTCCACTTTTGGAGTATATGGTTTGTGTTGCCCCTATCCCTATGTTTCCCCATTGCATCCTATTGTAACTATACATTGTTTGCACTGTTTTCTAAGACTACACTGCATATTTTTGCTATTGTGTATATATATCTTGTGTATATTTCCTATCCTCTCACTGAGGGTACACTCTAAGATACTTTGGCATATTGTCATAAAAATAAAGTACCTTTATTTTTAGTATAACTGTGTATTGTGTTTTCTTATGATATTGTGCATATGACACTAAGTGGTACTGTAGTAGCTTCACACGTCTCCTAGTTCAGCCTAAGCTGCTCTGCTAATCTACCATTATCTATCAGCCTAAGCTGCTAGACACCCTATACACTAATAAGGGATAACTGGGCCTGGTGCAAGGTGCAAGTACCCCTTGGTACTCACTACAAGCCAGTCCAGCCTCCTACACAGGGTCTGTGCTACAGACCACTGGGATCATGGAATTGTCCCAATAATGCCAGGATGGCATAGAGGGGGCAATTCCATGATCTTAGACATGTTACATGGCCATATTCGGAGTTACCATTGTGAAGCTACATATAGGTAGTGACCTATATGTAGTGCACGCGTGTAATGGTGTCCCCGCACTCACAAAGTTCAGGGAATTGGCCCTGAACAATGTGGGGGCACCTTGGCTAGTGCCAGGGTGCCCACACACTAAGTAACTTTGCACCTAACCTTTACCAGGTAAAGGTTAGACATATAGGTGACTTATAAGTTACTTAAGTGCAGTGTAAAATGGCTGTGAAATAACGTGGACGTTATTTCACTCAGGCTGCAGTGGCAGGCCTGTGTAAGAATTGTCAGAGCTCCCTATGGGTGGCAAAAGAAATGCTTCAGCCCATAGGGATCTCCTGGATCCCCAATACCCTGGGTACCTCAGTACCATATACTAGGGAATTATAAGGGTGTTCCAGTAAGCCAATGTGAATTGGTAAAATTGGTCACTAGCCTGTTAGTGACAATTTGAAAGAAATGAGAGAGCATAACCACTGAGGTTCTGATTAGCAGAGCCTCAGTGAGACAGTTAGTCACTACACAGGTAACACATTCAGGCACACTTATGAGCACTTGGGCCCTGGAGAACAGGGTCCCAGTGACACATACAACTAAAACAACATATATACAGTGAAAAATGGGGGTAACATGCCAGGCAAGTTGGTACTTTCCTACAGTAGGTATGACTGAGGGGCCATGTGCATGTTAGTGGACCATCCTGGGCAGGATGTAGTGAGTCTAGAACCAGGGCCAGAAGGAAGGACCTCTTTGCATTCCCAATTCACAGGCACAACTGAGTATAGGACCTGGACTCATTGCACTTCTGGACCTATAAACACTCTGCCAGGAAGAAGGACTCCTGTGCTTCGAAAGGACTGCCATTCTGCTTGACTGCTGCTTTGCTGGACTCAAACCTTGCTGTGCTACCCTGCTTCCTGCTCTTCCCCTGCCTGGCTGAAAAGGACTGGACCTGTATCACTTCAACCTAGAGTGACTCCAAGTGTTAGCTGGCTGGCCTCCTGATCTGAAGTCTCAGGGACATAAAAGACTTCCAGCCACCTTGCTCCTGGACTCTGCCATCTGGGAGTCTTCCCTGCCAATTGGCGCCACCCCAAACCTGGACCCTTTGAAGTGGATCTAAAGTGTTTGCACCAGCAGAACTGACACATGCATGAACCAGAAATGGTGCATCAGCTTCAAAACCATTAATGCTTTTCCCTGCACAAGGTCATTGCAACCCCAGCAACTCATTAGAAATAATGGATCGCCTCAACTGCATAATGCATCCTCAACATCAATCTTCAAATTCCAAGCTCTGGTGCCAGAGTCCTTGATATTGGCACAGTAGGAAATCACACCTTAACTCTGCCACATTTTAGAACTGATGCATCGCTGCTCTACAACCAGGATTCAAGATATTTTAGGTTCAGCAGGCTCACCTGGGTTACTGTAGCCGGCCTGTGCTCCATTGCGGTCAGGCTGAACTTTTGACATTATCCAGGTTTGGTGCCACCAGATATCCCCGGTTGGAGCTTTTTGCTTCTAAATGTTATTTTACAGTCATTGTTTGAAACTTCATAACTCAAGTTCTACTTATCGGATTTTTGTTGTTTTGATGTTGTTTTATTTATTTAATTTAGATCTTTGTTTCTAACCTGGTGTGGAATCTTTTTGTCTGGTGTTTTCACTGTTTTACTGTTTGATGTGTTGCACAAATACTTTAAACACCGCCTCTGAGTTTAGCTGACTGCTCTGTTCCGAGCTACCAGAGGGTAAGCACAGGTTAATTTAGGGTTTTCCTGACATTTGCCCTGCCTAGGAATGTTGATGCTGTGTGACTAAGGTTCACATCCCAGTCAATAAACAACCCAATTTCTAACATTGGTGAACAGCAGTTAGGATAGGACTTGTGTTTGTGCAGCACCATACACCGAATTGGTGTACACTATTATTCCCCATCCAAGACAAATGAACTTTTTAAATCCTCCCTGACTTTTATGATTTTTCTCAAAAATTATGTCTCTGGCTGCTGGTTCTACAACAGAGAACATAAGGCCAGATTAATACAAAACTGGCACATCAGTACTGATGCACCAGTTTTCTTGCGTCACCTCTGCCCCACCTAATGGCACCATGTGTGCACCGTATTTATAATACGACACACCATGGCACATGTTAGGCCAATAGCATCAGAATTTTTATGCTATTGTGGTCCTTTGCTCACTAGCCTCAAAAACCTTGATTCTAGTGAAGCAAAGTGCAAGGAGGCCCATAGGTTAATATGGGTGCGTAATTTTAACACCTGCTCTGAGTATGCATTGAAAATTATGCCAAAAATATTGCAGATTTCACTGCAACATTTTTGCGGGCCTCCCAACGCTAGAATGCCCCCCTGCATACATTATGCCTGATGCAGGCATTATGTGGTGTAACGGCTTACAAAGTGGCGCAATTCATGTATTGCGCCAGTTTGTAAATATTGTAAGATTGCCTCCTTGAGCCACATTAGCATCAAACAAAATTATGCTAGTGTGGCAAAAGGACGCCATAGGGCCTTGTAACTCTGGCCCATGGAATTTTCGCTGGCCACCCTGGAAACTTCTGCAGTGGCCGAGCTCAGAGACTTCTGCAAGGAGTTGGGGGTTACCGTCAAGAGTGCCACTAAGAAGGTGGAGTTGCGAAAGGTGCTTAGGACCTGGGCAGAAGCTCTCTTTGGACAGGAGGAGGACCCAGAAGAGAATGATGGATTAGGGGAGCCTGAGAATGATTCTTTTGAGGAACCACCTACAGTGACTGGGGGTGATATCCTGATTTGGAGCTCCCTGTCAGGGCAGTGAGCAGTGTCTCTTCCTGTGGCCTATTCCCCGAACAAGTGGCAGTGAGGAGGAGCAGAGAGAATGCAGCAGGTCAAAATAAAGATGGAGGAATAGAAACTAGTCATGGAGGAGAAAAATACTGAAATGGTATTGGAAGAGTAAAAGATGCTGTTGGCTGATGAGGGAGTAGGCCCACACAGATTGATTCCAACAGTGATCATGGCAGCATACCTGCAGCACCTGAAGGAGAGAAAAGGATTACACACTCAAGGATTTGATGCCCAGTTATGTGGTGGGGAATCAACATTAATAAATGGTTTTATGGTTAGGAAGTTCCACTGAGGGTTCATAACATTCTTGAGGAGCACTGAAGGGCGTGGTCTGTGGAAACACATAACTACTGTGGGGAGGGACCTACTTCTGACACTAGTGGTTGGGGACCAAACCAAGTATACCCCTATGAAGACCATTCTCATTAACAAACGTGGATTGACACCTTAGAAGTATCGCCAAAGATTCAGGGACTAATCCTGGGTAGATTCAAAGTACTACTCCACTAAGGCTCCGAACGGATTGGGTGTGGGTCCACAAAGTAAATTATTATGTTGGGTTGTACAATTTAATCATGAGAGAGCACATGCTCAATATCTTTTTTATAGAGCTGTGAGCCCAAATTAGCTTGCTGAGAAGACAGACCTCTGGACTGGCACTAGAGTGTCCAACAAGGTATCTGGGGAGGACTCCCACAAGGTGACCAGGGATACAACCAAGGGAAAAAGGGGGGGAACTTAAAATTAAGGCGTTCTCAACAGGCCTCCAGAATAATTCCCCAGGGAGTAGTGGTAACCAGTCCCAGTCTGAGTCTGGGAAGAAGGTGTTCTTTGATAAACAGACAGGAAGGTTTGTACTCTAATGTATTGAGGGCTAAGTATGGGCACTCCAAGGGCAACTTTAAATGTCCCAAGAGTACACAGCCCCCAACTGGTGGGCAGACATGTTGGTTGGCGAGTGTAGCACTGAGGGAGGAGGCAATCCCATTTTGCTGTGGGGAGCAGACAAAGGTGACTCCAGTTTTCCTGCCTCTAAGTATAGGCAGTGGGTCACCTTTGGTGGACAATTGGTGGAGGCTCTGCATGACACAGGAGCCAGCATCACAACAGTCAGGTGTCAGCTAGTGTCTGCACAGCAGGTCCCATCAAACACATTCCACCCTGTCGTAGGCACTGAAAATTGAGTGTGCATCTGTAGGAAAGTACTATCTTGCCTGGCATGTTACCCCCATATTTCACTGTATATATGTTGTTTTAGTCTATGTGTCACTCTGACCCTGCCAGCCAGGGCCCCAGTGCTCATAAGTGTGCCCTGTATGTGTTCCCTGTGTGATGACTAACTGTCTCACTGAGGCTCTGCTAATCAGAACCTCAGTGGTTATGCTCTCTCTGCTTTCTAAATTGTCACTAACAGGCTAGTGACCAATTTCACCAATTCACATTGGCATACTGGGGCAACCCATATAATTCCCTAGTATATGGTACTGAGGTACCCATGGTATTGGGGTTCCAGGAGATCCCTATGGGCTGCAGCATTTCTTTTGCCACCCATAGGGAGATCTGACAATTCTTACACAGGCCTGCCACTGCAGCCTGAGTGAAATAAGGTCCTCGTTATTTCACAGCCATTTACCACTGCACATAAGTAACTTATAAGTCACCTATATGTCTAACCTTCACTTAGTGAAGGTTGGGTGCAAAGTTGCTTAGTGTGTGGGCACCCTGGCACTAGCCAAGGGGCCACCACATCGTTCAGGTCAAATTCCCCGGACTTTGTGAGTGCGGGGACACCATTACTCGTGTGCACTATACATGGGTCACTACCTATGTATAGCGTCACAATGGTAACTCCGAACATGGCCATGTAACAAGTTTAAGATCATGGAATTGTCACCCCAATGCCATACTGGCATTGGGGAGACAATTCCATGATCCCCCGAGTCTCTAGCACAGACCCGGGTACTGCCAAACTGCGTTTCCCGGGGTTTCACTGCAGCTGCTGCTGCTGCCAACCCCTCAGACAGGTTTCTGCCCTTCTGGGGTCCAGCCAGGCTTGGCTCAGGAAGGCAGAACAAAGGACTTCCTCAGAGAGATGGTGTTACGCCCTCTCCCTTTGGAAAAAGGTGTCAGGGCTGGGGAGGAGTAGCCTCCCCCAGCCTCTGGAAATGATTTGATGGGCACAGATGGTGCCCATCTCTGCATAAGCCAGTCTACACCGGTTCAGGGATCCCCCAGCCCTGCTCTGGCGTGAAACTGGACAAAGGAAAGGGGAGTGACCACTCCCCTGACCTGCACCTTCCAGGGGAGGTGCCCAGAGCTCCTCCAGTGTGCTCCAGACCTCTGCCATCTTGGAAACAGAGGTGCTGCTGGCACACTGGACTGCTCTGAGTGGCCAGTGCCAGCAAGTGACATCAGAGACTCCTCCTGATAGGCTCTTACCTGTGTTGCTTGCCTATTCTCCTTCCTAGGTAGCCATACCTCCTTTTCTGGCTATTTAGGGTCTCTGCTTTGGGGAATTCTTTAGATAACGAATGCAAGAGCTCATCAGAGCTCCTCTGCATCTCTCTCTTCACCTTCTGCCAAAGGATCAACCGCTGACTGCTCAGGACGTCTGCAAAACCGCAACAAAGTAGCAAAGACGACTACTGCAATCTTGTTCCTGGTGCCTTCTAGACTGTTTTCCTGGTGGTGCATGCTGTGGGGGTAGCCTGCCACCTCTCTGCACTAGGAGCGCTGAAGAAATCTCCCGTGGGTCGACTGAATCTTCCCCCTGCAACCACAGGCAACAAAAGACTGCATCACCGGTCCTCTGGGTACCCTCTCAGCACGCTGAGCGTGGTCCCTGGAACTCAGCAACTCTGTCCAAGTGACTCCCACAGTCCAGAGACTCTTCAGTCCAAAGTTTGGTGGAGGTAAGTCCTTGCCTCCCCACGCTAGACTGCATTGCTGGGTACCGCGTGATTTGCTGCTGGACTGCAGGACTTTCTTCGTGCACAGCCAAGCCTGGGTCCCCGACACTCTAACCTGCAGTGCACAACCTCCTGAGTTGTTCTCTGGTGTCGTGGGACTTCCTTTTGTGTCTTCAGGTGAGCTCCGGTTCACTCATCTTCGTGGTGCCTGTTCCGGCACTTCTGCGGGTGCTGCCTGCTTCTGTGAGGGCTCCCTGACTTTCTGGGCACCCCCTCTGTCTCCTCATCCAATTGTGAAATCCTGGTCCCTCCTGGGCCACAGCAGCATCCAAAATCCCTAACTGTGACCCTTGCAGCTAGCAAGGCTTGTTTGCGTTCTTTCTGCGTGGGAACACCTCTGCAAGCTTCTTCATGACATGGGACATCCATCCTCCAAAGGGGAAGTTTCTAGCCCTCTTCGTTCTTGCAGAATCCACAGCTTCTACCATCCAGTGGCAGCTTCTTTGCACCCTCAGCTGGCATTTCCTGGGCATCTGCCCAATCTAGACTTTGTCGCAACTCTTGGACTTGGTCCCCTTGTTCGAAAGGTACTCTTGTCCAGAAATCCACTTTGGTTGCATTGCCGGTGTCTTTAGAACTAGAGAAGGAAAGACAGAAGTTGGGTTTAGAAACCCATGGTGGCAGCAGCAGTATTCCCCATAGTCATCCTGCAAAAGAGCATGATTCCAGGAATCTGCATAAGATAGTTCCCCCTTATAAGGAGGGGGATGACATTAACAAGTGGTTTGCTGCACTTGAGAGGGCCTGTGTTGTACAGGATGTCCCTCAAAGGCAGTGGGCTGCTATCCTATGGCTATCATTTAGTGGAAAAGGTAGGGATAGGCTCCTTACTGTGAAAGAAAGTGATGCCAATAATTTTACAGTTCTTAAGAATGCACTCCTGGATGGTTATGGCTTAACCACTGAACTATACAGGATAAAGTTCAGAGAGACCAAAAAGGAGTCTTCACAAGACTGGGTTGATTTCATTGACCATTCAGTGAAGGCCTTGGAGGGGTGGTTACATGGCAGTAAAGTTACTGATTATGACAGCCTGTATAACTTGATCCTGAGAGAGCATATTCTTAATAATTGTGTGTCTGATTTATTGCACCAGTACTTGGTGGACTCTGATCTGACCACTCCCCAAGAATTGGGAAAGAAGGCAGACAAATGGGTCAGAACAAGGGTGAACAGAAAAGTTCATACAGGGGGTGACAAAGAGAACAATAAGAAGAAAGATGGTGAAAAATCTCAAGATAAGCATGGGGATAAGGGTAAAACCAAAGATCCCACTTCAAATCTTAAACACTCTTCAGGGGGTGGGGATAAAACAAATTCTTCTTCTTCTCAACCTACACAATTTAAAAAGCCTTGGTGCTTTGTGTGTAAAAACAGAGTCCATAGGCCAGGGGATAAGTCCTGTCCAGGTAAACCCCCTGAGCCTACCACCACTAATACATCAAGCTCTAGTGCCCCTAGCAGTAGTGGTACTAGTGGTGGGACTGCTGGCAACAGTCAAGTTAAGGGTGTAGTTGGGTTCACTTATGGGTCCATAGTGGAAACTGATGTAATCAGTCCCAAGACAGTTTCTGTCACACCTAGTGGCATTGGCCTTGCCACACTGGCTGCTTGTCCCCTTACAATGGATAAATACAGGCAGACAGTTTCAATAAATGGTGTTGAGGCCTTGGCCTACAGGGACACAGGTGCCAGTATCACTTTGGTGACTGAAAACCTAGTGCATCCTGAACAACACATCATTGGACAACAGTATAAGATTATTGATGTCCATAACTCCACTAAGTTTCTTCCCTTAGCTATAATTCAGTTTAGTTGGGGTGGAGTTACTGGCCCTAAGCAGGTGGTGGTATCACCTAGCTTACCCGTAGACTGTCTCTTAGGTAATGACCTAGAGGCCTCAGGTTGGGCTGATGTAGAGTTTTATGCCCATGCAGCCATGCTGGGCATCCCAGAGGAATTGTTCCCTCTCATTTCTACTGAAATGAAAAAGCAAAGGAGAGAAGGCCTGAAAATCAGGATCCCTCTCCATCAACAGGTAAAAAGGGTATCACAGTATCCCCTCACCACCCTACCATTCAGGATAACATTCCTGTGGTGGGAGAAACCTCTCCTGGGGTGGCACCTGTTCCAAGGGAATCATCAGCTGGCAAAGCTGGACTCCCTGAGGTAGAAGTACCTCTCTGTGGGATAACTAACTTTGGTGACAAAAAGAGCACCATTTTAGTTAACATGGAGCATCCCTCCAACCCTCCCAGAGAAACTTTAGTGCAGAAACCCTGCACTGCCTCACAACACTTAGGGCCATATTTATACTCCGTTTGCGCCGAAATTGCGTCGTTTTTTTTGACGCAATTTCGACGCAAAACTAACGCCAACTAACGCCATATTTATACTATGGCGTTAGAGGCGAATAGCGCCAAACTTCCCGGAATGTGCGTCATTTTTTAGCGTGAACCCCTTCCTTGCGTTAATGATATGCAAGGGAGGCGTTCCCGTCTAAAAAATGACTCCCAGGCCTTTACGTGGTATTTATACTCCCGGGCAAAAGAGACGCCCGGGAGTTGGCGTGGCAAAAAACGGCGCATTTGCGCCACTTTTTAACGCCTGCTCAGGGCAGGCGTTAAGGGGCCTGTGGGCTCAAAATGAGCCCACAGGTGCCCTCCCATGCCCCCAGGGACCCCCCCTGCCACCCTTGCCCACCCCAGGAGGACCCCCAAGGATGGAGGGACTCACCCCAGGGACATTCAGGTAAGTTCAGGTAAGTATAATTTTTTATTTTTTATATTTTTTTTTGGTGGCATAGGGGGGCCTTATTTGTGCCCCCCTACATGCCACTATGCCCAATGACCATGCCCAGGGGACAGAAGTCCCCTGGGCATGGCCATTGGGCAAGGGGGCATGACTCCTATCTTTACAATGATAGGAGTCATGTTGATGGGGGATGGGCGTCGTTAAAAAATGGCGCAAGTCGGGTTAAGACGATTTTTTCGTCGTAACCTGACTTGCCCCATTTTAAGACGCCCATGCGCCATTTTCCCCCTACGCCGGCGCTGTCTGGTCTACGTGGTTTTTTCCCACGCAAACCAGGCAGCGCCGGTCTGATTGCGCCGTCTAACGCCATTCCATAAATACGGCGCCCGCTTGGCGCTTCAGAATGGCGTTAGACGGCGCAAAACTTTTTGACGCTAAACTGCGTTAGCGCAGTTTAGCGTCAAAAAGTATAAATATGGGCCTTAGGACAGCATTCCTGCCCTAGTGTGGAGCTCATAGGACAGCACCCCTGCCCTGCTCCAACTCAAGAGAAACAGCATCCCTGTTCTCTCTTCCAGCCATATGGACACAGTTTTTGCCCAGCTATGGCTTTTCTGAGACAACATCCCTGTCTGGCATTTCCATCACTACAAATAGATTCAGTGGACAATTCCCACTGTTCTAAACTAAAACTTACTGATAGAAACTCTGAAAATACATCTTCACATTGCTGCTTAGCTAAAAAACTTCAAACAGGGTGGTTTACATCCCCACAGGGAAGTAACCATATAGTGGATGATAAAGGGAGTAACCAGTCTATTGCAGAGCTACTCTCTACTTATCACCACTTAGACAATAAAGTCTCAACTGGCCAAGGTTAGCCTTATTGTCCTTCGTTTGGGGGGGGGGGGGTTTGTGTGAGAAAGTAGCCTCTTTCTAGCCTTGTTACCCCCACTTTTAGCCTGTTTGTGAGTGTATGTCAGGGTGTTTTCACTGTCTCACTGGGATCCTGCTAGCCAGGGCCCAGTGCTCATAGTGAAAACCCTATGTTTTCAGTATGTTTGTTATGTGTCACTGGGACCCTGCTAGTCAGGACCCCAGTGCTCATAAGTTTGTGGCCTATATGTGTGTGTTCCCTGTGTGGTGCCTAACTGTCTCACTGAGGCTCTGCTAACCAGAACCTCAGTGGTTATGCTCTCTCTGTACAAATTGTCACTAACAGGCTAGTGACCAATTTTACCAATTTACATTGGCTTACTGGAACACCCTTATAATTCCCTAGTATATGGTACGGAGGAACCCAGGGTATTGGGGTTCCAGGAGATCCCTATGGGCTGCAGCATTTCTTTTGCCACCCATAGGGAGCTCTGACAATTCTTACACAGGCCTGCCACTGCAGCCTGAGTGAAATAACGTCCACGTTATTTCACAGCCATTTTCCACTGCACTTAAGTAACTTATAAGTCACCTATATGTCTAACCTTTACCTGGTAAAGGTTAGGTGCAAAGTTACTTAGTGTGAGGGCACCCTGGCACTAGCCAAGGTGCCCCCACATTGTTCAGGGCCAATTCCCCGGACTTTGTGAGTGCGGGGACACCATTACACGCGTGCACTACATATAGGTCACTACCTATATGTAGCTTCACAATGGTAACTCCGAATATGGCCATGTAACATGTCTATGATCATGGAATTGCCCCCTCTATGCCATCCTGGTATAGTTGGCACAAACCCATGATCCCAGTGGTCTGTAGCACAGACCCTGGTACTGCCAAACTGCCTTTCCTGGGGTTTCACTGCAGCTGCTGCTGCTGCCAACCCCTCAGACAGGATTCTGCCCTCCTGGGGTCAAGCCAGGCTTGTCCCAGGATGGCAGAACAAAGGACTTCCTCTGAGAGAGGGTGTTACACCCTCTCCCTTTGGAAAATGGTGTGAAGGCAGGGGAGGAGTAGCCTCCCCCAGCCTCTGGAAATGCTTTCATGGGCACATTTGGTGCCCATTTCTGCATAAGCCAGTCTACACCGGTTCAGGGACCCCTTAGCCCTGCTCTGGCGCGAAACTGGACAAAGGAAAGGGGAGTGACCACTCACCTGACCTGCACCTCCCCTGGGAGGTGTCCAGAGCTCCTCCAGTGTGCTCCAGACCTCTTCCATCTTGGAAACAGAGGTGCTGCTGGCACACTGGACTGCTCTGAGTGGCCAGTGCCACCAGGTGACGTCAGAGACTCCTTCTGATAGGCTCCTTCAGGTGTTGCTAGCCTATCCTCTCTCCTAGGTAGCCAAACCCTCTTTTCTGGCTATTTAGGGTCTCTGTCTCTGGGGAAACTTTAGATAATGAATGCAAGAGCTCATCCGAGTTCCTCTGCATCTCTCTCTTCACCTTCTGCCAAGGAATCGACTGCTGACCGCGCTGGAAGCCTGCAAAACTGCAACATAGTAGCAAAGACGACTACTGCAACTCTGTAACGCTGATCCTGCCGCCTTCTCGACTGTTTTCCTGGTGGTGCATGCTGTGGGGGTAGTCTGCCTCCTCTCTGCACTAGAAGCTCCGAAGAAATCTCCCGTGGGTCGACGGAATCGTCCCCCTGCAACCGCAGGCACCAAAGAACTGCATCACCTGTCCTTTGAGTCTCCTCTCAGCACGACGAGCGAGGTCCCTCGAATCCAGCAACTGTGTCCAAGTGACCCCCACAGTCCAGTGACTCTTCAGTCCAAGTTTGGTGGAGGTAAGTCCTTGCCTCCCCACGCCAGACTGCATTGCTGGGAACCGCGACTTTTGCAACTACTCCGGCCCCTGTGCACTTCCGGCAGAAATCCTTTGTGCACATCCCAGCCTGGGTCCACGGCACTCTAACCTGCATTGAACGACTTTCTAAGTTGGTGTCCGGCGACGTGGGACTCCTTTGTGTAACTTCGGATGAGCACCGTTTCACGCATCCTCGTAGTGCCTGTTTCTGGCACTTCTCCAGGTGCTACCTGCTGCTAAGAGGGCTCTTTGTCTTGCTCGCCGTCCCCTCTATCTCCTGGTCCAATTTGCAACCTCCTGGTCCCTCCTGGGCCACAGCAGCATCCAAAAACGCTAACCGCATGATTTGCAGCTAGCAAGGCGTGTTGGCGTTCTTTTGGCGGGAAAACACTTCTGCTCAACTCTCCACGGCGAGAGGGATTAGTCCTCCAAAGGGGAAGTCTCTAGCCCTTTTCGTTCCTGCAGAAACCTCAGCTTCTTCTGTCCAGTAGAAGCTTCTTTGCACCCACAGCTGGCTTTTCCTGGGCATCTGCCCATCTCCGACTTTCTTGTGACTTTTGGACTTGGTTCCCTTTTTCCACAGGTACCCTCGACTGGAAATCCATCATTGTTGCATTGCTGGTTTGTGTCTTTCCTGCAGTATTCCTCTATCACGACTTCTATGTCCTTGGGGGAACTTTAGTGCACTTTGTACTCACTTTTCAGGGTCTTGGGGTGGGCTATTTTTCTAACCCTCACTATTTTCTAATAGTCCCAGCGACCCTCTACAAGGTCACATATGTTTGGGGTCCATTCGTGGTTCGCATTCCACTTTTGTAGTATATGGTTTGTGTTGCCCCTATCCCTATGTGTCCCCATTGCATCCTATTGTAACTATACATTGTTTGCACTGTTTTCTAAGACTATACTGCATATTTTTGGTATGGTGTACATATATCTTGTGTATATTTCCTATCCTCTCACTGAGGGTACACTCTGAGATACTTTGGCATATTGTCATAAAAATAAAGTACCTTTATTGTTAGTATAACTGTGTATTGTGTTTTCTTATGATATTGTGCATATGACACTAGGTGGTACTGTAGGAGCTTCACTCGTCTCCTAGTTCAGCCTAAGCTGCTCTGCTAAGCTACCATTATCTATCAGCCTATGCTGCTAGACACCCTATACACTAATAAGGGATAACTGGGCCTGGTGCAAGGTGCAAGTACCCCTTGGTACTCACTACAAGACAGTCCAGCCTCCTACATTGGTCTTCCTTGCAGAATTCCCCCATCACGACTTCTGTGCTCTCTGGGGAATAAAGGTGCACTTTACACCTACTTTTCAGGGTCTTGGGGTGGGCTATTTTTCTAACCCTCACTGTTTTCTTACAGTCCCAGCGACCCTCTCCAAGCTCACATAGGTTTGGGGTCCATTCGTGGTTCGCATTCCACTTTTGGAGTTTATGGTTTGTGTTGCCCCTATACCTATGTGCTCCTATTGCAATCTACTGTAACTTTACATTGCTTGCATTACTTCCTTTTGCTATTACTGCATATTTTTGGTATTGTGTACATATATCTTGTGTATATTTGGCATCCTCATACTGAGGGTACTCACTGAGATACTTTTGGCATATTGTCATAAAAATAAAGTACCTTTATTTTTAGTATATCTGTGTATTGTGTTTTCTTATGATATTGTGCATATGACACCAGTAGTATAGTAGGAGCTTTGCATGTCTCCTAGTTCAGTCTAAGCTGCTCTGCTATAGCTACCTTCTATCAGCCTAAGCTGCTAGAAACACCTCTTCTACACTAATAAGGGATAACTGGACCTTATACAGAGTGTAAGTACCCCTTGGTACCCACTACAAGCCAGGCCAGCCTCCTACATGAGGCCAGTCAAGAAGTCAAGAAACTCTGGGATTACCAGAAGGCCACTTTGTTAGAGTGTCAGCATGGCCAGAAGATATGGGTTACAGAGCCAGTAAAGTCCAGAGGTCTCCAGGACGGTCGGACTGGCCCATATGAAGTATGAGTGGAAAAGGGAGTCCACCTAATTGGTGGATGTCCAGACCCCTAGGAACCTCCTAAGGGTGCTCCATGTAATAGATTGAAACCTTACTTTGAGAGGTCTGCAGTGCAGTGAGCATGCTCCTCCGGACGCATGAGGGTATGGAAGAGGAGAGTGAACCTCTCCCTGACCTCCTCTCCCCACAGGAAAATGATGGGTCAATAGAGGGTATCAAACGTTATGCCACCCTGACCCCAGAGCAGCAAGGTGAATGTAGGAGGCTGGACTGGCTTGTAGTGAGTACCAAGGGGTACTTGCACCTTGCACCAGGCCCAGTTATCCCTTATTAGTGTATAGGGTGTCTAGCAGCTTAGGCTGATAGATAATGGTAGCTTAGCTAAGCAGCTTAGGCTGAACTAGGAGACGTGTGAAGCTACTACAGTACCACTAGTGTCACTTGCACAATATCATAAGAAAACACAATACACAGATATACTAAAAATAAAGGTACTTTATTTTTATGACAATATGCCAAAGTATCTCAGTGAGTACCCTCAGTATGAGGATAGCAATTATACACAAGTTATATGTACACAATACCAAAACTATGCAGTATAGTCTTAGAAAACAGTGCAAACAATGTATAGTTACAATAGGATGCAATGGGAACACATAGGGATAGGGGCAACACAAACCATATACTCCAAAAGTGGAATGTGAACCACGAATGGACCCCCAAACCTATGTGACCTTGTAGAGGGTCGCTGGGACTATTAGAAAATAGTGAGAGTTAGAATATTAGCCCTCCCCAAGACCCTGAAAAGTGAGTGCAAAGTGCACTAAAGTTCCCCAAAAGAGAAAGAAGTTATGATATGGGAATAATGCAGGAAAGACACAAACCAACAATGCAACAACTGTGGATTTCCAATCTACGGTACCTGTGGAACAAGGGGACCAAGTCCAAAGTCACAAGCAAGTCGGAGATGGGCAAATGCCCAGGAAATGCCAGCTGTGGGTGCAAAGAAGCTTCTACTGGACAGAAGAAGCTGTGGTTTCTGCAGGAACGAAAAGGGCTAGAGACTTCCCCTTTGGTGGACGGATCCCACTCGCCGTTGAGAGTTGTGCAGAAGTGTTTACCCGCCGAAAAAACGCCAACAAGCCTTGCTAGCTGCAAATCGTACAGTTGGCGTTTTTGGACGCTGCTGCGGCCCAGGAGGGACCAGGAGGTCGCAAATTGGACCAGGAGAGAGAGGGGACGGCGAGCAAGACAAAGAGCCCTCTTAGCAGCAATTAGCTCCCAGAAAAGTGCCAGAAACAGGCACTACGAGGATGCGTGAAATGGTGCTCGCCGAAGTTGCACAAAGGAGTCCCACGAGTACCAACTTAGAAAGTTGTACAATGCAGGTTAGAGTGCCGTGGACCCAGGCTTGGCTGTGCACAAAGGATTTCCGCCGGAAGTGCACAAAAGCCGGAGTAGTTTGCAAAAGTTGCGGTTTCCAACAATGCAGTCTGGCGTGGGGAGGCAAGGACTTACCTCCACCAAACTTGGACTGAAGAGTCACTGGACTGTGGGAGTCACTTGGACAGAGTTGCTGGATTCAAGGGACCTCGCTCGTCATGCTGAGAGGAGACCCAAAGGGACCGGTAATGCAACTTTTTGGTGGCCTGCGGTAGCAGGGGGGAAGATTCCATCGACCCACGGGAGATTTCTTCGGAGCTTCTAGTGCAGAGAGGAGGCAGACTACCCCCACAAGCATGCACCACCAGGAAAACAGTCGAGAAGGCGGCAGGATCAGCGTTACAGAGTTTGCAGTAGTCGTCTTTGCTACTATGTTGCAGTTTTGCAGGCTTCCAGCGCGGTCAGCAGTCGATTCCTTGGCAGAAGGTGAAGAGAGAGATGCAGAGGAACTCTGATGAGCTCTTGCATTCGTTATCTAAAGTTTCCCCAGAGACAGAGACCCTAAATAGCCAGAAAAGAGGGTTTGGCTACTTAGGAGAGAGGATAGGCTACTAACACCTGAAGGAGCCTATCAGAAGGAGTCTCTGACGTCACCTGGTGGCACTGGCCACTCAGAGCAGTCCAGTGTGCTGGCAGCACCTCTGTTTCCAAGATGGCAGAGGTCTGGAGCACACTGGAGGAGCTCTGGACACCTCCCAGGGGAGGTGCAGGTCAGGTGAGTGGTCACTCCCCTTTCCTTTGTCCAGTTTCGCGCCAGAGCAGGGGCTAAGGGGTCCCTGAACCGGTGTAGACTGGCTTATGCAGAATTGGGCACATCTGTGCCCAAGAAAGCATTTCCAGAGGCTGGGGGAGGCTACTCCTCCCCTGCCTTCACACCATTTTCCAAAGGGAGAGGGTGTAACACCCTCTCTCAGAGGAAGTCCTTTGTTCTGCTATCCTGGGACAAGCCTGGCTTGACCCCAGGGGGGCAGAAACCTGTCTGAGGGGTTGGCAGCAGCAGCAGCTGCAGTGAAACCCCAAGAAAGGCAGTTTGGCAGTACCAGGGTCTGTGCTACAGACCACTGGGATCATGGAATTGTACCAATAATGCCAGGATGGCATAGAGGGGGCAATTCCATGATCTTAGACATGTTACATGGCCATATTCGGAGTTACCATTGTGAAGCTACATATAGGTAGTGACCTATATGTAGTGCACGCGTGTAATGGTGTCCCCGCACTCACAAAGTTCAGGGAATTGGCCCTGAACAATGTGGGGGCACCTTGGCTAGTGCCAGGGTGCCCTCACACTAAGTAACTTTGCACCTAACCTTTACCAGGTTAAGGTTAGACATATAGGTGACTTATAAGTTACTTAAGTGCAGTGTAAAATGGCTGTGAAATAACGTGGATGTTATTTCACTCAGGCTGCAGTGGCAGGCCTGTGTAAGAATTGTCAGAGCTCCCTATGGGTGGCAAAAGAAATGCTGCAGCCCATAGGGATCTCCTGGAACCCCAATACCCTGGGTACCTCAGTACCATATACTAGGGAATTATAAGGGTGTTCCAGTAAGCCAATGTAAATTGGTAAAATTGGTCACTAGCCTGTTAGTGACAATTTGTACAGAGAGAGCATAACCACTGAGGTTCTGGTTAGCAGAGCCTCAGTGAGACAGTTAGGCACCACACAGGGAACACACACATATAGGCCACAAACTTATGAGCACTGGGGTCCTGACTAGCAGGGTCCCAGTGACACATAACAAACATACTGAAAACATAGGGTTTTCACTATGAGCACTGGGCCCTGGCTAGCAGGATCCCAGTGAGACAGTGAAAACACCCTGACATACACTCACAAACAGGCCAAAAGTGGGGGTAACAAGGCTAGAAAGAGGCTACTTTCTCACAGTGACTGTTACCACTTACTGGGACAGTTCACTTCTCTGTTCTCTCTCACCTCTTGTAGGAGGCTGGACTGGCTTGTAGTGAGTACCAGGGGGTACTTGCACCTTGCACCAGGCCCAGTTATCCCTTATTAGTGTATAGGGTGTCTAGCAGCTTAGGCTGATAGATAATGGTAGCTTAGCAAAGCAGCTCAGGCTGAACTAGGAGACGTGTGAAGCTACTACAGTACCACTTAGTGTCATATGCACAATATCATAAGAAAACACAATACACAGTTATACTAAAAATAAAGGTACTTTATTTTTATGACAATATGCCAAAGTATCTTAGAGTGTACCCTCAGTAAGAGGATAGGAAATATACACAAGATATATATACACAATAGCAAAAATATGCAGTATAGTTTTAGAAAACAGTGCAAACAATGTATAGTTACAATAGGATGCAATGGGGAAACATAGGGATAGGGGCAACACAAACCATATACTCCAGAAGTGGAATGCGAACCACGAATGGACCCCAAACCTATGTGACCTGGTAGAGGGTCGCTGGGACTATTAGAAAATAGTGAGAGTTAGCAAAATAACCCACCCCAAGACCCTGAAAAGTGAGTGCAAAGTGCACCAAAGTTCCCCTAAGGACAAAATAGTCGTGTTAGAGGGAGAATGCAAGGAAAACACAAATCAGCAATGCAACAACGATGGATTCCTGTCTGAGGGTACCTGTGGAACAAGGGGACCAAGTCCAAAAGTCACAAGCAGCTCGGAGATGGGCAGATGCCCAAGAAATGCCAGCGGTTGGTGCAAAGAAGCTCTTACTAGGCTGAAGAACTGTGAATACTGCAGGAACGACAAGGGCTAGAGACTTCCCCTTTGGAGGATGGATCCCCCACGCCTTGGAGAGTCGTGCAGAAGTGTTTTCCCGCCGGATGGACGCCAACAAGCCTTGCTACACGCAAATCGTGCGTTTGGCGTTTTTGGACGCTGCTGGGGCCCAGGAGGGACCAGGAGGTCGCAAATTGGACCTGCAGAGAGAGGGGACGTCGAGCAAGACAAGGAGCCCTCACTGAAGCAGGTAGCACCCGGAGAAGTGCCAGAAACAGGCACTACGAGGATGCGTGAAACGGTGCTCGCCGAAGTTGCACAAAGGAGTCCCACGTCGCCGGAGACCAACTTAGAAAGTCGTGCAATGCAGGTTAGAGTGCCGTGGACCCAGGCTTGGCTGTGCACAAAGGATTTCCGCCGGAAGTGCACAGGGGCCGGAGTAGCTTGCAAAGTCGCGGTTCCCAGCAATGCAGCCCAGCGAGGTGAGGCAAGGACTTACCTCCACCAAACTTGGGCTGAAGAGTCACTGGACTGTGGGGGTCACTTGGACGGTGTCGCTGGATTCGAGGGACCTCGCTCGTCGTGCTGAGAGGAGACCCAAGGGACGGGAGATGCAGCTTTTTGGTGCCTGCGGTTGCAGGGGGACGATTCCGTCGACCCACGGGAGATTTCTTCGGAGCTTCTGGTGCAGAGAGGAGGCAGACTACCCCCACAGCATGCACAAGCAGGAAAACAGTCGAGAAGGCGGCAGGATCAGCGTTACAGAGTTGCAGTAGTCGTCTTTGCTACTATGTTGCAGGTTTGCAGGCTTCCAGCGCGGTCAGCGGTCGATTCCTTATCAGAAGGTGAAGAGGGAGATGCAGAGGAACTCGGCTGAGCTCATGCATTCGTTATCTAAAGTTTCCCCAGAGACAGAGACCCTAAATAGCCAGAAAAGAGGGTTTGGCTACCTAGGAGAGAGGAAAGGCTACTAACACCTGAAGGAGCCTATCAGCAGGAGTCTCTGACGTCACCTGGTGGCACTGGCCACTCAGAGCAGTCCAGTGTGCCAGCAGCACCTCTGTTTCCAAGATGGCAGAGGTCTGGGGCACACTGGAGGAGCTCTGGACACCTCCCAGGGGAGGTGCAGGTCAGGGGAGTGGTCACTCCCCTTTCCTTTGTCCAGTTTCGCGCCAGAGCAGGGGCTAAGGGGTCCCTGAACCGGTGTAGACTGGCTTATGCAGAATTGGGCACCTCTGTGCCCAACAAAGCATTTCCAGAGGCTGGGGGAGGCTACTCCTCCCCTGCCTTCACACCATTTTCCAAAGGGAGAGGGTGTCACACCCTCTCTCAGAGGAAGTTCTTTGTTCTGCCATCCTGGGCCAGGCCTGGCTGGACCCCAGGAGGGCAGATGCCTGTCTGAGGGGTTGGCAGCAGCAGCAGCTGCAGTGAAACCCCAGGAAGGGCAGTTTGGCAGTACCAGGGTCTGTGCTACAGACCACTGGGATCATGGAATTGTACCAACAATGCCAGGATGGCATAGAGGGGGCAATTCCATGATCATAGACATGTTACATGGCCATATTCGGAGTTACCATTGTGAAGCTACATATAGGTAGTGACCTATATGTAGTGCACGCGTGTAATGGTGTCCCCGCACTCACAAAGTTCAGGGAATTGGCTCTGAACAATGTGGGGGCACCTTGGCTAGTGCCAGGGTGCCCTCACACTAAGTAACTTTGCACCTAACCTTTACCAGGTAAAGGTTAGACATATAGGTGACTTATAAGTTACTTAAGTGCAGTGTAAAATGGCTGTGAAATAACGTGGACGTTATTTCACTCAGGCTGCAGTGGCAGGCCTGTGTAAGAATTGTCAGAGCTCCCTATGGGTGGCAAAAGAAATGCTGCAGCCCATAGGGATCTCCTGGAACCCCAATACCCTGGGTACCTCAGTACCATATACTAGGGAATTATAAGGGTGTTCCAGTAAGCCAATGTAAATTGGTAAAAAATGGTCACTAGCCTGTTAGTGACAATTTGAAAGTAATGAGAGAGCATAACCACTGAGGTTCTGGTTAGCAGAGCCTCAGTGAGACAGTTAGGCACCACACAGGGAACATATACATGCACACCTATGAGCACTGGGGCCCTGTGTGACAGGGTCCCAGTGACACATACATATAGGCCACAAACCTATGAGCACTGGGGTCCTGACCAGCAGGATCCCAGTGACACATAACAAACATACTGAAACCATAGTGTTTTCACTATGAGCACTGAGGCCTGGCTATCAGGATCCCAGTGAGACAGTGAAAACAGTGACAAACACCCTGACATACACTCACAAACAGGCCAAAAGTGGGGGTAACAAGGCTAGAAAGAGGCTACCTTCTCACACCTCTGCACTCAATCACTGTGTGTCCAGGTTGTCAGGTAAGTATTAAAGAGGAGGACACAAAGATGCTGGACTTAGGGGTGATTAAGTATTCCATTAGCCCCTGGTCCAGCCATGTGGTTTTGATAGCAAAGTCTGCCCCACTGAGTAACACTCCAGTACTCTGGTCCTGTGTGGACTACCAGTGATTCAATTCCTTCATCAAAACAAATGCACTCTCCATTCCCCGAGCTGATGAGCTCGTTGACATGCTTCCAAATGCCTCAGTGTGTTTCATTTGTCATCAGGGTACTGGCTGATTGCTCTGACTGAGGGGACTAAAGGAAGAGGTCAACATTCTCAAATCTGGAGGGCCACCCCTAGTTTTAGGTGATGCCCTTTGGTTTGAGGATTGTCCCTGCCTCCTTCCAGAGGTTGATGAACAGGGTCCTGGATGGAAAGCAGGCATTTGTGCCACCTACCTAGACAACATTGCTGACTACAGTTCCAGCTGGGAGGAACATCTATAAATCCTCAGTAATGTAATTTGGGCCCTGCAACAGGCAGGCCTGACAATCAAGGCCATTAAGAGCCAGATTGGGCAGGGGTCTCTGGTGTACTTGGGTCACCTGGTGAGTGGCAAGGTGCAGCCCTTCCAGGCCAAGATTGAAACTATCATAACCTGGAAACCCCCTAATGTCATAAAGAATTGAGGGCCTACCTGGCCTCTATAGGAAATGTGTTAGGGGGTAAGGCACCATTGTGGCCCCCTTAACAGAGCTGATTTTGAAAAATTAGCCCAGATTGGTGATCTGGACAGGGGCTTGCCAGAAAGCCTTTGATACCCTCAAGGAGGCCATGTGTATGGCATCTGTACTCAAGGCTGCTGTCTATTAAAAGGAATTCATAGTACGCAGATGCTTCAGAGCATGGAATAGGAGTGGTCTTAGCACATGAATAAAGAGGACCTAGATCAACCAGTATGAATCAATCAGGGAATTTGTAAAGCGCACTACTCACCAGGGAGGGTCTCTAGGCGCTGGGGGGGGGGAATTACTGCTCGAACAGCCAAGTCTTGAGAAGTTTCCTTGGTCTGACGAGAGAGAGGGCATGCAATTGAAAAATAAGCTTTTGCTGTGGTCTGGGCATTGAGGAAGCTGGGACCATAACTGTTTAGGACTCACTTCCGGGTTCAGACAGACCACAGGCCCCCCAGATGGCTCATGCAAATCCTAAACTCTGGAGGTGGTCCATCTCCCTACAGGGAATGGATTTTACGGTGGAGCATCGCCTGGGGACTGACCCCGCACATGCTAATGGTCTCTCCAGGTTCTTCCCCTTTGGAAAATAAAACTCCCAAGGGGTTGGATAGCTCTCCCCACTTTCAGCTGGGGGAAAATAAAATGTTAGGCCTGATAGCTTAAGATCCTCTTCCCCCCAACTTTTTACCTATTTTCCTACACTTTTCTGGCCATGTTTTTCCTAGCTTTAGGACTCTCTGCAATCTACCAGTGCTAAAGTTTTTGTGCGCTCTCCCCCAAACATAGTAACATTGACTTATCCCCAATTTGAATATTCAATTTACTTGTAAACCCCCAGTAAAGTGTACTACATGTGCACAGGGTCTGCAAATTAAATGCCTCTTGCGGGTTGGCGGCACTGATAGTGCCATGCGCTTAAGTAGCCCTTTCACCATGTCTCAGGCCTCCAATTGCAGAGCCTGTATTTGCAGTATTGCCCTGCCATGTCGATCTGGAAAAACAACCCTTTTTCCAGGCCCAAACCTTCCTTTTTTATACATATAATCCACCCCTAAAGTAGGCCCAGAGGGCAGGGTGCAATGTATTTAAAAGGCAAGATATGTACTTTGAAGTTTAACATGCTCGAGTAGGGAAAAACTCCCAAAGTCATTTTTTTCTACAGCAAGGCCTATCTCTCCCATTGGATAACATTGGGATTACCTTACTACATCTTATAAGTGTAATTCAGAATCTGGAAGAGATAAACTTTTCATGTTGGTTAATTATCCCTTTAAAACCTGTCCCAGTCCTGCCATTACTGCCAGAATGTTGTTTTAAACTACCATGTTGACTTGCCATTTAAATCCCCCTCGCAAACCTTACGTTCTCCTTTTATTACAAATAAATGACCCATAAGAAAAGCCCTAGGTATTCCAGCGGGCAGGGTGTTGTCTAATTAAAAGGCTGGAAATGCACTTTGAAGTTTTACATGTCCTGTTAGTGAGAAAACTAAATTTGTTTTTCACTACTGGCCTACCCGTCCCATAGGATAGCATTGAGTGTTCCTTGTTACATTTAAAAAACTGTAATTATTAATTAGGAGCAGGTAGCTATATAATGTTTAGTACCTATGCAATTGAAATGATAAACCCTCTTTAATGGTAAAGTTAGATATTTCATTACAATTTTGAAAATGCAACTTTTATGAAGTTGGCCCTTTGTGCTTACAGCCTTTCTTGGGTCACACGACTGAGTGTAACTCATAAACTTTGTGATTTCCTCACAGCCAGTCATACAATAAAGGAATTAGATATGTCTCTATGCACCATCTGCTGGCAGGATAGGGGGACAGAATTGAGCACAGCCTCACTTAAAATTGAATAGCCTGTGCTCTGCCATCACACAAAGGGCCTAAAGACCCTGTATAGGCATTGCAGCCAGTTCGGAGACAGGGTAGTGGGATCAGGAAATTGCATGCACTTCGAAGAACCTTTTCAGAAAAAAAGCACCAGGGTACAAATGTTGGACCTTAAGACTCATTCTTCAGTACTAGATCTGCAGAAGGGCTCTTAGAGGACTGTCTGATGCTGTGACCTGATGTCCACTCTGCCATACTGTAGCTATATCTGAAAGAACTTCTTGCTGCCTGGATC
The DNA here is from genome assembly GCF_031143425.1 of Pleurodeles waltl. Lineage (NCBI taxonomy): Eukaryota > Metazoa > Chordata > Amphibia > Caudata > Salamandridae > Pleurodeles > Pleurodeles waltl. The sequence goes on from NC_090439.1 coordinate 1,192,377,124, forward strand.
CTGCCTTGAACTCTCAGAGGCCAGTGTTGCTGTGGAACGTGACATCTTCATCTGCACCCAGCACTACCAGAAGTGATTTCAAAAGATAGTTTTCTGGTCTCCTGCTCAGAGCCATAGGGGCATAACAGGCTCCCACCATGTTATACCTGTATCTAGACCCAGCTTAGGTGTGTCTTGAACCCCCAAGAGGTGTTCCACCATATCTGGACCCTTGGTTGTGGTGATAGAGGTAACAACAACAGGATAATGGATGAAATCGCTTGAGCCACATCCCAAACCAGTTTTTTTAACCCACCATGCTGCCTCAGTTTAGACCCAGCCATATGTGAATCAGTCTTGACCCTGCTCCAATAGGAACAGTTCAACTTGAACTGCCGAGCCAGGTTCTCTTTGAACTGGAGTGCGAGCAAGATAGGAGCAGATTCACCCTAGTTATGGGCTCATCAGCAGGGTACAGCTTGAGTCTAGTGGCACAGTGAGCAAGGTACCCATGTCTGGGCATAACTGGCACACTGCCTCACATAGTGTAGGAGGCTGGACTGGCTTGTAGTGAGTACCAAGGGGTACTTGCACCTTGCACCAGGCCCAGTTATCCCTTATTAGTGTATAGGGTGTCTAGCAGCTTAGGCTGATAGATAATGGTAGCTTAGCAGAGCAGCTTAGGCTGAACTAGGAGACGTGTGAAGCTACTACAGTACCACTTAGTGTCATATGCACAATATCATAAGAAAACACAATACACAGTTATACTAAAAATAAAGGTACTTTATTTTTATGACAATATGCCAAAGTATCTTAGAGTGTACCCTCAGTGAGAGGATAGGAAATATACACAAGATATATATACACAATAGCAAAAATATGCAGTATAGTCTTAGAAAACAGTGCAAACAATGTATAGTTACAATAGGATGCAATGGGGAAACATAGGGATAGGGGCAACACAAACCATATACTCCAAAAGTGGAATGCGAACCACGAATGGACCCCAAACCTATGTGACCTTGTAGAGGGTCGCTGGGACTATTAGAAAATAGTGAGAGTTAGAAAAATAACCCTCCCTAAGACCCTGAAAAGTGACTGCAAAGTGCACTAAAGTTCCCCTAAGGACAAAGAAGTCGTGTTAGAGGAATAATGCAGGAAAGACACAAACCAGCAATGCAACAACTGTGGATTTCCAATCTAGGGTACCTGTGGAACAAGGGGACCAAGTCCAAAAGTCACAAGCAAGTCGGAGATGGGCAGATGCCCAGGAAATGCCAGCTGCGGGTGCAAAGAAGCTTCTACTGGACAGAAGAAGCTGAGGTTTCTGCAGGAACGATAAGGGCTAGAGACTTCCCCTTTGGTGGAAGGATCTCTCTTGCCTTGGAGAGTCGTTCAGAAGTGTTTTCCCGCCGGAAGGACGCAAACAAGCCTTGCTAGTCGCAAATCGTGCGTTTGGCGTTTTTGGAAGCTGCTGGGGCCCAGGAGGGACCAGGAGGTCGCAAATTGGACCTGAAGAGAGAAGGGACGTCGTGCAAGACAAAGAGCCCTCACTGAAGCAGGTAGCACCCGGAGAAGTGCCAGAAACAGGCACTACAAGGATGCGTGAAACGGTGCTCGCCGAAGTTGCACAAAGGAGTCCCACGTCGCCGGAGACCAACTTAGAAAGTCGTGCAATGCAGGTTAGAGTACCGTGGACCCAGGCTTGGCTGTGCAAAAAGGATTTCCGCCGGAAGTGCACAGGGGCCGGAGTAGCTGCAAAGTCGCGGTTCCCAGCAATGCAGCCCAGCGAGGTGAGGCAAGGACTTACCTCCACCAAACTTGGACTGAAGAGTCACTGGACTGTGCGGGTCACTTGAACAGAGTTGCTGGATTCGAGGGACCTCGCTCGTCGTGCTGAGAGGAGACCCAAGGGACCGGTAATGCAGCTTTTTGGTGCCTGCGGTTGCAGGGGGAAGATTCCGTAGACCCACGGGAGAGTTCTTCGGAGCTTCTGGTGCAGAGAGGAGGCAGGCTACCCCCACAGCATGCACAAGCAGGAAAACAGTCGAGAAGGCGGCAGGATCAGCGTTACAGAGTTGCAGTAGTCGTCTTTGCTACTATGTTGCAGGTTTGCAGGCTTCCAGCGCGGTCAGCAGTCGTTTCCTTATCAGAAGGTGAAGAGAGAGATGCAGAGGAACTCGGATGAGCTCTTGCATTCGTTATCTGAAGTTTCCCCAGAGACAGAGACCCTAAATAGCCAGAAAAGAGGGTTTGGCTACCTAGGAGAGAGGATAGGCTACTAACACCTGAAGGAGCCTATCAGCAGGAGTCTCTGACGTCACCTGGTGGCACTGGCCACTCAGAGCAGTCCAGTGTGCCAGCAGCACCTCTGTTTCCAAGATGGCAGAGGTCTGGAGCACACTGGAGGAGCTCTGGACACCACCCAGGGGAGGTGCAGGTCAGGGGAGTGGTCACTCCCCTTTCCTTTGTCCAGTTTCGCGCCAGAGCAGGGGCTAAGGGGTCCCTGAACCGGTGTAGACTGGCTTATGAAGAATTGGGCACATCTGTGCCCAAGAAAGCATTTCCAGAGGCTGGGGGAGGCTACTCCTCCCCTGCCTTCACACCATTTTCCAAAGGGAGAGGGTGTCACACCCTCTCTCAGAGGAAGTTCTTTGTTCTGCCATCCTGGGCCAGGCCTGGCTGGACCCCAGGAGGGCAGCTGCCTGTCTGAGGGGTTGGCAGCAGCAGCAGCTGCAGTGAAACCCCAGGAAGGGCAGTTTGGCAGTACCAGGGTCTGTGCTACAGACCACTGGGATCATGGGATTGTGCCAACTATGCCAGGATGGCATAGAGGGGGCAATTCCATGATCATAGACATGTTACATGGCCATATTCGGAGTTACCATGATGAAGCTACATATAGGTAGTGACCTATATGTAGTGCACGCGTGTAATGGTGTCCCCGCACTCACAAAGTTCAGGGAATTGGCTCTGAACAATGTGGGGGCACCTTGGCTAGTGCCAGGGTGCCCTCACACTAAGTAACTTTGCACCTATCCTTTACCAGGTAAAGGTTAGACATATAGGTGACTTATAAGTTACTAAAGTGCAGTGTAAAATGGCTGTGAAATAACGTGGACGTTATTTCACTCAGGCTGCAGTGGCAGGCCTGTGTAAGAATTGTCAGAGCTCCCTATGGGTGGCAAAAGAAATGCTGCAGCCCATAGGGATCTCCTGGAACCCCAATACCCTGGGTACCTCAGTACCATATACTAGGGAATTATAAGGGTGTTCCAGTAAGCCAATGTAAATTGGTAAAAATGGTCACTAGCCTGTTAGTGACAATTTGGAAAGAAATGAGAGAGCATAACCACTGAGGTTCTGATTAGTAGAGCCTCAGTGAGACAGTTAGTCACTACACAGGTAACACATTCAGGCACACTTATGAGCACTGGGGCCCTGGGTTACCAGGGTCCCAGTGACACATACAACTAAAACAACATATATACAGTGAAAAATGGGGGTAACATGCCAGGCAAGATGGTACTTTCCTACACAACCCCCCCTCCAAACGAAGGAAAATAAGACTAGCCATGACCTGATGAGTCTTCATTGTCTAAGTGGAAATATCTGGAGAGTCCATCTGCATTGGAGTGGCTACTCCCAGGTCTATGTTCCACTGTATAGTCCATTCCCTGTAGGGATATGGACCACCTCAACAATTTAGGATTTTCACCTTTCATTTGTTTTAGCCAAAGTAGAGGTTTGTGGTCTGTCTGAACAATGAAGTGAGTGCCAAACAGGTATGGCCTCAACTTCTTCAGAGCCCAGACCACAGCAAAGGCCTCCCTCTCAATGGCAGACCAACGCTTTTCTCTAGGGGTCAACCTCCTACTAATAAAAGCAACAGGTTGATCCTGGCCCTCAGAATTAAGTTGTGATAGGACTGCCCCTACTCCTAATTCAGATGCATCAGTTTGGACATAGAATTTTTTAGAGTAACAAGGGCTTTTCAGGACAGGTGCAGAACACATGGCCTGCTTCAGCTCCTCAAAAGCTTTCTGACAGTTTGCTGTCCATAATACCTTTTTAGGCATTTTCTTGGATGTGAGGTCATTAAGAGGGGCTGCAATGGAGCCATAGTTCTTAATGAACCTCCTGTAATACCCAGTGAGGCCTAGGAAGGCTCTCACCTGAGTCTGAGTGGTAGGGGGAACCCAATCAATAATTGTTTGGATTTTCCCCTGAAGTGGTGCAATCTGTTCCCCACCAACAAGGTGTCCCAGATAAACCACCTTACCCTGCCCTATCTGGCACTTTGAAGCCTTGATAGTGAGGCCTGCCTTTTGCAGGGCCTCCAAAACTTTCCATAGGTGGACCAGGTGATCATCCCAGCTGGAGCTAAAGACAGCTATATCGTCCAAATATACTGCACTGAAAGCTTCCAGCCCTTGCAGGACTGTGTTCACCAACCTCTGAAAAGTGTCAGGTGCATTTTTCAAACCAAAAGGCATTACAGTAAACTGGTAATGTCCTCCAATGGTTGAAAATGCAGTCTTAGGTTTAGCATCTTCTGACAATTTGATCTGCCAATACCCTGCAGTCAAATCAAAAGTGCTTAGATACTTGGCAGATGCCAGTGTATCTATAAGCTCATCTGCCCTGGGTATAGGGTGAGCATCAGTTTTGGTTACCAAGTTGAGACCTCTATATTCTACACAAAACCGCATTTCCTTCTTTCCATCTTTAGAATTGGGTTTTGGTACCAGTACCACAGGAGAAGCCCATGGACTGTCAGAGTGCTCAACCACTCCTAGTTCCAACATTTTCTGAACTTCTTGCTTTATGCAGTCCCTGACATGGTCAGGCTGCCTATAGATCTTACTTTTGACAGGTAAACTGTCTCCAGTATCTATAGTGTGCTCACACCAAGAAGTGGTGCCTGGCACAGTAGAGAAGAGTTCTGAAAATTGTCCTAGGAGATTTATGCAATGGTCTTTCTGCTCAGCAGTAAGACAATCTGCCAAAACTACACCTTCCACAAGAGCATCTTGTTCTGTGGAAGAGAAGAGATCAGGTAGAGGATCACTGTCTTCCTCCTGTCCCTCATCAGTTGCCATGAGCAGGGTGAGATCAGCCCTGTCATAGTAGGGTTTCAGGCGGTTGACATGGAGCACCCTAAGGGGACTCCTGGCAGTGCCTAAGTCAACCAAGTAGGTGACTTCACCCTTCTTTTCAACAATTGTGTGGGGTCCACTCCATTTATCTTGGAGTGCTCTTGGGGCCACAGGCTCCAAGACCCACACTTTCTGCCCTGGTTGGTACTGAACCAAAACAGCCTTCTGATCATGCCATTGCTTCTGGAGCTCTTGGCTGGCCTGAAGGTTTTTACTGGCCTTTTTCATGTACTCAGCCATCCTTGATCTGAGGCCAAGTACATAATCCACAATATCCTGCTTAGGAGCTTTTAAAGGTTGTTCCCAACCCTCCTTTACAAGTGTGAGTGGACCCCTAACAGGGTGTCCAAAAAGAAGTTCAAAGGGGATGAAGCCCACTCCTTTCTGGGGTACCACCCTGTAGGCAAAAAGGAGGCATGGTAGAAGGATATCCCATCTCCTGCGGAGTTTTTCAGGGAGACCCATAATCATGCCTTTGAGAGTTTTATTAAATCTCTCCACCAGTCCATTTGTTTGTGGATGATAGGGTGTTGTGAACTTGTACGTTACACCACACTCCTTCCACATGGCCTTTAAGTATGCAGACATGAAATTGCTTCCTCTGTCTGATACTACTTCCTTTGGGAAGCCCACCCTGGAAAATATTCCCAGGAGGGCCTTTGCCACTGCAGGAGCTGTAGTGGTCCTTAAAGGAATAGCTTCAGGATATCTTGTGGCATGGTCCACTACCACCAAGATAAACCTATTGCCTGAAGCAGTAGGAGGGTCAAGGGGGCCAACTATGTCAACCCCTACCCTTTCAAAGGGAACCCCAACCACAGGCAGTGGGATAAGGGGTGCCTTTGGGGTGCCACCTGTCTTGCCACTGGCTTGACAGGTTTCACAGGACTTACAAAATTCCTTTGTGTCCTCAGACATCCTAGGCCAATGAAACAGGGGAACCAGCCTGTCCCAAGTTTTCATTTGTCCTAGATGCCCAGCTAAGGGAATGTCATGTGCCAGTGTTAGGAGGAACTTTCTGTACTCCTGAGGAATCACTAATCTCCTGGCAGCTCCAGGTTTAGGATCCCTATGCTCAGTGTACAAGAGGTTGTCCTCCCAGTAAACTCTGTGAGAGTCACTGACATCCCCATTAGCCTGTTTGACAGCTTGCTGTCTGAGACCCTCTAATGTGGGACAGGTTTGCTGTGCCACACTCAGCTCCTCTCTGGCAGGCCCCCCTTCACCCAAAAGCTCAGCAGTGTCTGCTTCCAGCTCCTCTGGTGTAGGTTCTGCACAGGGAGGGAATTCTTCTTCCTCAGAAGTAGAATCCACTGTAGAGGGAGGGATAGTAGGAAGTGGTTTGCTTCTACTAGCCCTAGCTTTAGGGAGCACTTGGTCCATTGTTCCAGGATCCAAGCTTCCCTGTCCTTTTTGCTTTTTGGCCTGAGCCCTTGTCAAAGCAAAAATATGCCCTGGGATGCCCAGCATTGCTGCATGGGCCTCCAACTCCACATCTGACCAAGCTGATGTCTCCAAATCATTCCCTAATAGACAGTCTACAGGTAAATCTGAAGCTACCACAACTTTCTTTGGACCAGTTACCCCCCCCAGTTGAGATTTACAACAGCCATGGGGTGGGTTTGTGTTATGTTGTGAGCATCGGTTACTTGGTACTGGTGTCCAAGTATGTGTTGTTCAGGGTGCACCAGTTTCTCAATCACCATTGTGACACTGGCACCTGTGTCCCTGTAGGCCTGGACCTCAACACCATTTATTAGGGTTAGTTGCTTGTACTTCTCCAAGTTATGGGGGCAAGCAACCAAAGTGGCTAAATCAATAGCCCCTTCAGAGACTAAAGTAGCCTCTGTGGTCTCCCTAATCAGACCAACCCCAACTAAGTTACCAATAGTGAGCCCAGCTACTCCCTTGGATTGGCTATTAGTAGGTTTGCTCCCACCACCACTGCTATTAGTAGGGACACTAGGTGTAGCAGTAGGGGTTGTAGTGGTAGGAGCTGTGGTGCCTTTCTTTGGACAACTGGGATCTGTTGTCCAATGGCCTTTTATTTTACATAAATAGCACCATGGTTTCTTTTCCTTGTTCTGATTAAAGGAGGATTTGGACCCACCACCCCCACCAGAGTGTTTTTGTGGGCCTGATGAAGACTCATTTTTAGATTTGTCCCCACCCTTGTCAGAAGACTTACCATCCTTCTTTTTGTTGCCATCTTTGTCACCCCCTGTATGAACTTTTCTGTTCACTCTTGTTCTGACCCATTTGTCTGCCTTCTTTCCCAATTCTTGGGGAGAGGTCAGATCAGAGTCCACCAAGTACTGGTGCAACAAATCAGACACACAATTATTAAGAATATGCTCTCTCAGGATTAGGTTATACAGGCTGTCATAATCAGTAACTTTACTGCCATGTAACCACCCCTCCAAGGCCTTCACTGAATGGTCAATGAAATCAACCCAGTCTTGTGAAGACTCCTTTTTGGTCTCTCTGAACTTTATCCTGTACTGTTCAGTGGTTAAGCCATAACCATCCAGGAGTGCATTCTTAAGAACTTGGAAATTATTAGCATCATTTTCTTTCACAGTAAGGAGCCTATCCCTACCTTTTCCACTAAATGATAGCCATAGGATAGCAGCCCACTGCCTTTGAGGGACATCCTGTACAACACAGGCCCTCTCAAGTGCAGCAAACCACTTGTTAATGTCATCCCCCTCCTTATAAGGGGGAACTATCTTGTGCAGATTCCTGGAATCATGCTCTTTTGCAGGATGACTATGGGGAATACTGCTGCTGCCACCATGGGTATCTAAACCCAACTTCTGTCTTTCCTTCTCTAATTCAAAAGACTGTCTATCCAAATCCAGCTGTTGCTTTTTAAGCTTCAGTCTGGTTTGTTCCACCCTCAACTTATTGAGTTCCCTCTCTAACATTCTGTCATCAGGGTTGGTGGGAGGGACATTCCTAGAAACAGAGCTATGATGGGAATGAACAGAAGGAGACCTGTCCCTTACAGAAGCCACCCTAACAGCTTGGTTAACAGAAACATTACTACCAGTATGGTGAGAATAAATGCTTTTGCTATGATGTGAGACAACACTATTTATATGGTGTGGCTCATCATCATTACCATCTATGCTAGATTGTCTAGTAATGGGCAGGCTAGGAAGTTTCTTTCCTGAATCTTTTCCTGGGGGAGTCCCTGAATCAGATTGAGAACTATTAGGTACTTTTTCAACAGAAGGGGCACCTATGGCCTTATCCTGTTCTCTAAGCATGTTAAGTAACAGTTCCAAGGAAGGATTCTTCCCTTCACTCAAACCTCTCTCTATACAGAGACTCCTTGCTCTTTTCCAGCTAAGGTTGTCATATGCAAGTTTGGACAGATCAATATTTTGGCCTGTGCCAGACATTTTTAGAGAGAGTTAAAGTGATAGAAAAAGAGAAAAAAGTTTTCAGAACTTTTTGGAAAGACAGAAAAAAACTTTTTAAACTTTTAAGAACTTTTTGAAAGTTTAGAGGTACTTTTCAGCACTTAGAAAAGAGTGAAAATAGGAAATGCAAAACTTTTTGGCTATGTGTATATACACTGACCTTGTTTTGTATATTTTTCTCTTATGAAAAGTACAATGACAAGAGTGGTAAGTAGTCTCAAGCACTTATCCCACCACTGCACAACCAATGTAGGAGGCTGGACTGGCTTGTAGTGAGTACCAAGGGGTACTTGCACCTTGCACCAGGCCCAGTTATCCCTTATTAGTGTACAGGGTGCCTAGCAGCTTAGGCTGATAGATAATGGTAGCTTAGCAGAGCAGCTTAGGCTGAACTAGGAGACGTGTGAAGCTACTACAGTACCACTTAGTGTCATATGCACAATATCATAAGAAAACACAATACACAGTTATACTAAAAATAAAGGTACTTTATTTTTATGACAATATGCCAAAGTATCTTAGAGTGTACCCTCAGTGAGAGGATAGGAAATATACACAAGATATATATACACAATAGCAAAAATATGCAGTATAGTCTTAGAAAACAGTGCAAACAATGTATAGTTACAATAGGATGCAATGGGGAAACATAGGGATAGGGGCAACACAAACCATATACTCCAAAAGTGGAATGCGAACCACGAATGGACCCCAAACCTATGTGACCTTGTAGAGGGTCGCTGGGACTATTAGAAAATAGTGAGAGTTAGAAAAATAACCCTCCCCAAGACCCTGAAAAGTGAGTGCAAAGTGCACTAAAGTTCCCCTAAGGACAAAGAAGTCGTGTTAGAGGAATAATGCAGGAAAGACACAAACCAGCAATGCAACAACTGTGGATTTCCAATCTAGGGTACCTGTGGAACAAGGGGACCAAGTCCAAAAGTCACAAGCAAGTCGGAGATGGGCAGATGCACAGGAAATGCCAGCTGCGGGTGCAAAGAAGCTTCTCCTGGACAGAAGAAGCTGAGGTTTCTGCAGGAACGAAAAGGGCTAGAGACTTCCACTTTGGTGGACGGATCTCTCTTGCCTTGGAGAGTCGTGCAGAAGTGTTTTCCCGCCGGAAGGACGCCAACAAGCCTTGCTAGTCGCAAATCGTGCTTTTGGTGTTTTTGGACGCTGCTGGGGCCCAGGAGGGACCAGGAGGTCGCAAATTGGACCTGAAGAGAGAAGGGACGTCGAGCAAGACAAAGAGCCCTCACTGAAGCAGGTAGCACCCGGAGAAGTGCCAGAAACAGGCACTACAAGGATGCGTGAAACGGTGCTCGCCGAAGTTGCACAAAGGAGTCCCACGTCGCCGGAGACCAACTTAGAAAGTCGTGCAATGCAGGTTAGAGTACCGTGGACCCAGGCTTGGCTGTGCACAAAGGATTTCCGCCGGAAGTGCACAGGGGCCGGAGTAGCTGCAAAGTCGCGGTTCCCAGCAATGCAGCCCAGCGAGGTGAGGCAAGGACTTACCTCCACCAAACTTGGACTGAAGAGTCACTGGACTGTGTGGGTCACTTGGACAGAGTTGCTGGATTCGAGGGACCTCGCTCGTCGTGCTGAGAGGAGACCCAAGGGACCGGTAATGCAGCTTTTTGGTGCCTGCGGTTGCAGGGGGAAGATTCCGTAGACCCACGGGAGATTTCTTCGGAGCTTCTGGTGCAGAGAGGAGGCAGGCTACCCCCACAGCATGCACAAGCAGGAAAACAGTCGAGAAGGCGGCAGGATCAGCGTTACAGAGTTGCAGTAGTCGTCTTTGCTACTATGTTGCAGGTTTGCAGGCTTCCAGCGCGGTCAGCAGTCGTTTCCTTATCAGAAGGTGAAGAGAGAGATGCAGAGGAACTCGGATGAGCTCTTGCATTCGTTATCTGAAGTTTCCCCAGAGACAGAGACCCTAAATAGCCAGAAAAGAGGGTTTGGCTACCTAGGAGAGAGGATAGGCTACTAACACCTGAAGGAGCCTATCAGCAGGAGTCTCTGACGTCACCTGGTGGCACTGGCCACTCAGAGCAGTCCAGTGTGCCAGCAGCACCTCTGTTTCCAAGATGGCAGAGGTCTGGAGCACACTGGAGGAGCTCTGGACACCTCCCAGGGGAGGTGCAGGTCAGGGGAGTGGTCACTCCCCTTTCCTTTGTCCAGTTTCGCGCCAGAGCAGGGGCTAAGGGGTCCCTGAACCGGTGTAGACTGGCTTATGCAGAATTGGGCACATCTGTGCCCAACAAAGCATTTCCAGAGGCTGGGGGAGGCTACTCCTCCCCTGCCTTCACACCATTTTCCAAAGGGAGAGGGTGTCACACCCTCTCTCAGAGGAAGTTCTTTGTTCTGCCATCCTGGGCCAGGCCTGGCTGGACCCCAGGAGGGCAGCTGCCTGTCTGAGGGGTTGGCAGCAGCAGCAGCTGCAGTGAAACCCCAGGAAGGGCAGTTTGGCAGTACCAGGGTCTGTGCTACAGACCACTGGGATCATGGGATTGTGCCAACTATGCCAGGATGGCATAGAGGGGGCAATTCCATGATCATAGACATGTTACATGGCCATATTCGGAGTTACCATGGTGAAGCTACATATAGGTAGTGACCTATATGTAGAGCACGCGTGTAATGGTGTCCCCGCACTCACAAAGTTCAGGGAATTGGCTCTGAACAATGTGGGGGCACCTTGGCTAGTGTCAGGGTGCCCTCACACTAAGTAACTTTGCACCTATCCTTTACCAGGTAAAGGTTAGACATATAGGTGACTTATAAGTTACTTAAGTGCAGTGTAAAATGGCTGTGAAATAACGTGGACGTTATTTCACTCAGGCTGCAGTGGCAGGCCTGTGTAAGAATTGTCAGAGCTCCCTATGGGTGGCAAAAGAAATGCTGCAGCCCATAGGGATCTCCTGGAACCCCAATACCCTGGGTACCTCAGTACCATATACTAGGGAATTATAAGGGTGTTCCAGTAAGCCAATGTAAATTGGTAAAAATGGTCACTAGCCTGTTAGTGACAATTTGGAAAGAAATGAGAGAGCATAACCACTGAGGTTCTGATTAGCAGAGCCTCAGTGAGACAGTTAGTCACTACACAGGTAACACATTCAGGCACACTTATGAGCACTGGGGCCCTGGGTTACCAGGGTCCCAGTGACACATACAACTAAAACAACATATATACAGTGAAAAATGGGGGTAACATGCCAGGCAAGATGGTACTTTCCTACACAACCCCCCCCCCCAAACGAAGGACAATAAGACTAGCCATGACCTGATGAGTCTTCATTGTCTAAGTGGAAATATCTGGAGAGTCCATCTGCATTGGAGTGGCTACTCCCAGGTCTATGTTCCACTGTATAGTCCATTCCCTGTAGGGATATGGACCACCTCAACAATTTAGGATTTTCACCTTTCATTTGTTTTAGCCAAAGTAGAGGTTTGTGGTCTGTCTGAACAATGAAGTGAGTGCCAAACAGGTATGGCCTCAACTTCTTCAGAGCCCAGACCACAGCAAAGGCCTCCCTCTCAATGGCAGACCAACGCTTTTCACTAGGGGTCAACCTCCTACTAATAAAAGCAACAGGTTGATCCTGGCCCTCAGAATTAAGTTGTGATAGGACTGCCCCTACTCCTAATTCAGATGCATCAGTTTGGACATAGAATTTTTTAGAGTAACAAGGGCTTTTCAGGACAGGTGCAGAGCACATGGCCTGCTTCAGCTCCTCAAAAGCTTTCTGACAGTTTGCTGTCCATAATACCTTTTTAGGCATTTTCTTGGATGTGAGGTCATTAAGAGGGGCTGCAATGGAGCCATAGTTCTTAATGAACCTCCTGTAATACCCAGTGAGGCCTAGGAAGGCTCTCACCTGAGTCTGAGTGGTAGGGGGAACCCAATCAATAATTGTTTGGATTTTCCCCTGAAGTGGTGCAATCTGTTCCCCACCAACAAGGTGTCCCAGATAAACCACCTTACCCTGCCCTATCTGGCACTTTGAAGCCTTGATAGTGAGGCCTGCCTTTTGCAGGGCCTCCAAAACTTTCCATAGGTGGACCAGGTGATCATCCCAGCTGGAGCTAAAGACAGCTATATCGTCCAAATATACTGCACTGAAAGCTTCCAGCCCTTGCAGGACTGTGTTCACCAACCTCTGAAAAGTGTCAGGTGCATTTTTCAAACCAAAAGGCATTACAGTAAACTGGTAATGTCCTCCAATGGTTGAAAATGCAGTCTTAGGTTTAGCATCTTCTGACAATTTGATCTGCCAATACCCTGCAGTCAAATCAAAAGTGCTTAGATACTTGGCAGATGCCAGTGTATCTATAAGCTCATCTGCCCTGGGTATAGGGTGAGCATCAGTTTTGGTTACCAAGTTGAGACCTCTAGAGTCTACACAAAACCGCATTTCCTTCTTTCCATCTTTAGAATTGGGTTTTGGTACCAGTACCACAGGAGAAGCCCATGGACTGTCAGAGTGCTCAACCACTCCTAGTTCCAACATTTTCTGAACTTCTTGCTTTATGCAGTCCCTGACATGGTCAGGCTGCCTATAGATCTTACTTTTGACAGGTAAACTGTCTCCAGTATCTATAGTGTGCTCACACCAAGAAGTGGTGCCTGGCACAGTAGAGAAGAGTTCTGAAAATTGTCCTAGGAGATTTATGCAATGGTCTTTCTGCTCAGCAGTAAGACAATCTGCCAAAACTACACCTTCCACAAGAGCATCTTGTTCTGTGGAAGAGAAGAGATCAGGTAGAGGATCACTGTCTTCCTCCTGTCCCTCATCAGTTGCCATGAGCAGGGTGAGATCAGCCCTGTCATAGTAGGGTTTCAGGCGGTTGACATGGAGCACCCTAAGGGGACTCCTGGCAGTGCCTAAGTCAACCAAGTAGGTGACTTCACCCTTCTTTTCAACAATTGTGTGGGGTCCACTCCATTTATCTTGGAGTGCTCTTGGGGCCACAGGCTCCAAGACCCACACTTTCTGCCCTGGTTGGTACTGAACCAAAACAGCCTTCTGATCATGCCATTGCTTCTGGAGCTCTTGGCTGGCCTGAAGGTTTTTACTGGCCTTTTTCATGTACTCAGCCATCCTTGATCTGAGGCCAAGTACATAATCCACAATATCCTGCTTAGGAGCTTTTAAAGGTTGTTCCCAACCCTCCTTTACAAGTGTGAGTGGACCCCTAACAGGGTGTCCAAAAAGAAGTTCAAAGGGGATGAAGCCCACTCCTTTCTGGGGTACCACCCTGTAGGCAAAAAGGAGGCATGGTAGAAGGATATCCCATCTCCTGCGGAGTTTTTCAGGGAGACCCATAATCATGCCTTTGAGAGTTTTATTAAATCTCTCCACCAGTCCATTTGTTTGTGGATGATAGGGTGTTGTGAACTTGTACGTTACACCACACTCCTTCCACATGGCCTTTAAGTATGCAGACATGAAATTGCTTCCTCTGTCTGATACTACTTCCTTTGGGAAGCCCACCCTGGAAAATATTCCCAGGAGGGCCTTTGCCACTGCAGGAGCTGTAGTGGTCCTTAAAGGAATAGCTTCAGGATATCTTGTGGCATGGTCCACTACCACCAAGATAAACCTATTGCCTGAAGCAGTAGGAGGGTCAAGGGGGCCAACTATGTCAACCCCTACCCTTTCAAAGGGAACCCCAACCACAGGCAGTGGGATAAGGGGTGCCTTTGGGGTGCCACCTGTCTTGCCACTGGCTTGACAGGTTTCACAGGACTTACAAAATTCCTTTGTGTCCTCAGACATCCTAGGCCAATGAAACAGGGGAACCAGCCTGTCCCAAGTTTTCATTTGTCCTAGATGCCCAGCTAAGGGAATGTCATGTGCCAGTGTTAGGAGGAACTTTCTGTACTCCTGAGGAATCACTAATCTCCTGGCAGCTCCAGGTTTAGGATCCCTATGCTCAGTGTACAAGAGGTTGTCCTCCCAGTAAACTCTGTGAGAGTCACTGACATCCCCATTAGCCTGTTTGACAGCTTGCTGTCTGAGACCCTCTAATGTGGGACAGGTTTGCTGTGCCACACTCAGCTCCTCTCTGGCAGGCCCCCCTTCACCCAAAAGCTCAGCAGTGTCTGCTTCCAGCTCCTCTGGTGTAGGTTCTGCACAGGGAGGGAATTCTTCTTCCTCAGAAGTAGAATCCACTGTAGAGGGAGGGATAGTAGGAAGTGGTTTGCTTCTACTAGCCCTAGCTTTAGGGAGCACTTGGTCCATTGTTCCAGGATCCAAGCTTCCCTGTCCTTTTTGCTTTTTGGCCTGAGCCCTTGTCAAAGCAAAAATATGCCCTGGGATGCCCAGCATTGCTGCATGGGCCTCCAACTCCACATCTGACCAAGCTGATGTCTCCAAATCATTCCCTAATAGACAGTCTACAGGTAAATCTGAAGCTACCACAACTTTCTTTGGACCAGTTACCCCCCCCCAGTTGAGATTTACAACAGCCATGGGGTGGGTTTGTGTTATGTTGTGAGCATCGGTTACTTGGTACTGGTGTCCAAGTATGTGTTGTTCAGGGTGCACCAGTTTCTCAATCACCATTGTGACACTGGCACCTGTGTCCCTGTAGGCCTGGACCTCAACACCATTTATTAGGGTTAGTTGCTTGTACTTCTCCAAGTTATGGGGGCAAGCAACCAAAGTGGCTAAATCAATAGCCCCTTCAGAGACTAAAGTAGCCTCTGTGGTCTCCCTAATCAGACCAACCCCAACTAAGTTACCAATAGTGAGCCCAGCTACTCCCTTGGATTGGCTATTAGTAGGTTTGCTCCCACCACCACTGCTATTAGTAGGGACACTAGGTGTAGCAGTAGGGGTTGTAGTGGTAGGAGCTGTGGTGCCTTTCTTTGGACAACTGGGATCTGTTGTCCAATGGCCTTTTATTTTACATAAATAGCACCATGGTTTCTTTTCCTTGTTCTGATTAAAGGAGGATTTGGACCCACCACCCCCACCAGAGTGTTTTTGTGGGCCTGATGAAGACTCATTTTTAGATTTGTCCCCACCCTTGTCAGAAGACTTACCATCCTTCTTTTTGTTGCCATCTTTGTCACCCCCTGTATGAACTTTTCTGTTCACTCTTGTTCTGACCCATTTGTCTGCCTTCTTTCCCAATTCTTGGGGAGAGGTCAGATCAGAGTCCACCAAGTACTGGTGCAACAAATCAGACACACAATTATTAAGAATATGCTCTCTCAGGATTAGGTTATACAGGCTGTCATAATCAGTAACTTTACTGCCATGTAACCACCCCTCCAAGGCCTTCACTGAATGGTCAATGAAATCAACCCAGTCTTGTGAAGACTCCTTTTTGGTCTCTCTGAACTTTATCCTGTACTGTTCAGTGGTTAAGCCATAACCATCCAGGAGTGCATTCTTAAGAACTTGGAAATTATTAGCATCATTTTCTTTCACAGTAAGGAGCCTATCCCTACCTTTTCCACTAAATGATAGCCATAGGATAGCAGCCCACTGCCTTTGAGGGACATCCTGTACAACACAGGCCCTCTCAAGTGCAGCAAACCACTTGTTAATGTCATCCCCCTCCTTATAAGGGGGAACTATCTTGTGCAGATTCCTGGAATCATGCTCTTTTGCAGGATGACTATGGGGAATACTGCTGCTGCCACCATGGGTATCTAAACCCAACTTCTGTCTTTCCTTCTCTAATTCAAAAGACTGTCTATCCAAATCCAGCTGTTGCTTTTTAAGCTTCAGTCTGGTTTGTTCCACCCTCAACTTATTGAGTTCCCTCTCTAACATTCTGTCATCAGGGTTGGTGGGAGGGACATTCCTAGAAACAGAGCTATGATGGGAATGAACAGAAGGAGACCTGTCCCTTACAGAAGCCACCCTAACAGCTTGGTTAACAGAAACATTACTACCAGTATGGTGAGAATAAATGCTTTTGCTATGATGTGAGACAACACTATTTATATGGTGTGGCTCATCATCATTACCATCTATGCTAGATTGTCTAGTAATGGGCAGGCTAGGAAGTTTCTTTCCTGAATCTTTTCCTGGGGGAGTCCCTGAATCAGATTGAGAACTATTAGGTACTTTTTCAACAGAAGGGGCACCTATGGCCTTATCCTGTTCTCTAAGCATGTTAAGTAACAGTTCCAAGGAAGGATTCTTCCCTACACTCAAACCTCTCTCTATACAGAGACTCCTTGCTCTTTTCCAGCTAAGGTTGTCATATGCAAGTTTGGACAGATCAATATTTTGGCCTGTGCCAGACATTTTTAGAGAGAGTTAAAGTGATAGAAAAAGAGAAAAAAGTTTTCAGAACTTTTTGGAAAGACAGAAAAAAACTTTTTAAACTTTTAAGAACTTTTTGAAAGTTTAGAGGTACTTTTCAGCACTTAGAAAAGAGTGAAAAGAGGAAATGCAAAACTTTTTGGCTATGTGTATATACACTGACCTTGTTTTGTATATTTTTCTCTTATGAAAAGTACAATGACAAGAGTGGTAAGTAGTCTCAAGCACTTATCCCACCACTGCACAACCAATGTAGGAGGCTGGACTGGCTTGTAGTGAGTACCAAGGGGTACTTGCACCTTGCACCAGGCCCAGTTATCCCTTATTAGTGTATAGGGTGTCTAGCAGCTTAGGCTGATAGATAATGGTAGCTTAGCAGAGCAGCTTAGGCTGAACTAGGAGACGTGTGAAGCTACTACAGTACCACTTAGTGTCATATGCACAATATCATAAGAAAACACAATACACAGTTATACTAAAAATAAAGATACTTTATTTTTATGACAATATGCCAAAGTATCTTAGAGTGTACCCTCAGTGAGAGGATAGGAAATATACACAAGATATATATACACAATAGCAAAAATATGCAGTATAGTCTTAGAAAACAGTGCAAACAATGTATAGTTACAATAGGATGCAATGGGGAAACATAGGGATAGGGGCAACACAAACCATATACTCCAAAAGTGGAATGCGAACCACGAATGGACCCCAAACCTATGTGACCTTGTAGAGGGTCGCTGGGACTATAAGAAAATAGTGAGAGTTAGAAAAATAACCCTCCCCAAGACCCTGAAAAGTGAGTGCAAAGTGCACTAAAGTTCCCCTAAGGACAAAGAAGTCGTGTTAGAGGAATAATGCAGGAAAGACACAAACCAGCAATGCAACAACTGTGGATTTCCAATCTAGGGTACCTGTGGAACAAGGGGACCAAGTCCAAAAGTCACAAGCAAGTCGGAGATGGGCAGATGCACAGGAAATGCCAGCTGCGGGTGCAAAGAAGCTTCTACTGGACAGAAGAAGCTGAGGTTTCTGCAGGAACGAAAAGGGCTAGAGACTTCCCCTTTGGTGGACGGATCTCTCTTGCCTTGGAGAGTCGTGCAGAAGTATTTTCCCGCCGAAAGGACGCCAACAAGCCTTGCTAGTCGCAAATTGTGCGTTTGGCGTTTTTGGACGCTGCTGGGGCCCAGGAGGGACCAGGAGGTCGCAAATTGAACCTGAAGAGAGAAGGGACGTCGAGCAAGACAAAGAGCCCTCACTGAAGCAGGTAGCACCCGGAGAAGTGCAAGAAACTGGCACTACGAGGATGCGTGAAACGGTGCTCACCGAAGTTGCACAAAGGAGTCCCACGTCGCCAGAGACCAACTTAGAAAGTCGTGCAATGCAGGTTAGAGTACCATGGACCCAGGCTTGGTTGTGCACAAAGGATTTCCGCCGGAAGTGCACAGGGGCCGGAGTAGCTGCAAAGTCGCGGTTCCCAGCAATGCAGCCCAGCGAGGTGAGGCAAGGACTTACCTCCACCAAACTTGGACTGAAGAGTCACTGGACTGTGGGGGTCACTTGGACAGAGTTGCTGGATTCGAGGGACCTCGCTCGTCGTGCTGAGAGGAGACCCAAGGGACCGGTAATGCAGCTTTTTGGTGCCTGCGGTTGCAGGGGGAAGATTCCGTCGACCCACGGGAGATTTCTTCGGAGCTTCTGGTGCAGAGAGGAGGCAGGCTACCCCCACAGCATGCACAAGCAGGAAAACAGTCGAGAAGGCGGCAGGATCAGCGTTACAGAGTTGCAGTAGTCGTCTTTGCTACTATGTTGCAGATTTGCAGGCTTCCAGCGCGGTCAGCAGTCGTTTCCTTATCAGAAGGTGAAGAGAGAGATGCAGAGGAACTCGGATGAGCTCTTGCATTCGTTATCTGAAGTTTCCCCAGAGACAGAGACCCTAAATAGCCAGAAAAGAGGGTTTGGCTACTTAGGAGAGAGGATAGGCTACTAACACCTGAAGGAGCCTATCAGAAGGAGTCTCTGACGTCACCTGGTGGCACTGGCCACTCAGAGCAGTCCAGTGTGCCAGCAGCACCTCTGTTTCCAAGATGGCAGAGGTCTGGAGCACACTGGAGGAGCTCTGGACACCTCCCAGGGGAGGTGCAGGTCAGGGGAGTGGTCACTCCCCTTTCCTTTGTCCAGTTTCGCGCCAGAGCAGGGGCTAAGGGGTCCCTGAACCGGTGTAGACTGGCTTATGCAGAATTGGGCACATCTGTGCCCAAGAAAGCATTTCCAGAGGCTGGGGGAGGCTACTCCTCCCCTGCCTTCACACCATTTTCCAAAGGGAGAGGGTGTCACACCCTCTCTCAGAGGAAGTTCTTTGTTCTGCCATCCTGGGCCAGGCCTGGCTGGACCCCAGGAGGGCAGCTGCCTGTCTGAGGGGTTGGCAGCAGCAGCAGCTGCAGTGAAACCCCAGGAAGGGCAGTTTGGCAGTACCAGGGTCTGTGCTACAGACCACTGGGATCATGGGATTGTGCCAACTATGCCAGGATGGCATAGAGGGGGCAATTCCATGATCATAGACATGTTACATGGCCATATTCGGAGTTACCATGGTGAAGCTACATATAGGTAGTGACCTATATGTAGTGCACGCGTGTAATGGTGTCCCCGCACTCAC
This sequence comes from Pleurodeles waltl, assembly GCF_031143425.1. Taxonomy (NCBI): domain Eukaryota; kingdom Metazoa; phylum Chordata; class Amphibia; order Caudata; family Salamandridae; genus Pleurodeles; species Pleurodeles waltl. The sequence continues at coordinate 1,192,396,646 of NC_090439.1, forward strand.
AAAGTTCAGGGAATTGGCTCTGAACAATGTGGGGGCACCTTGGCTAGTGCCAGGGTGCCCTCACACTAAGTAACTTTGCACCTATCCTTTACCAGGTAAAGGTTAGACATATAGGTGACTTATAAGTTACTTAAGTGCAGTGTAAAATGGCTGTGAAATAACGTGGACGTTATTTCACTCAGGCTGCAGTGGCAGGCCTGTGTAAGAATTGTCAGAGCTCCCTATGGGTTGCAAAAGAAATGCTGCAGCCCATAGGGATCTCCTGGAACCCCAATACCCTGGGTACCTCAGTACCATATACTAGGGAATTATAAGGGTGTTCCAGTAAGCCAATGTAAATTGGTAAAAATGGTCACTAGCCTGTTAGTGACAATTTGGAAAGAAATGAGAGAGCATAACCACTGAGGTTCTGATTAGCAGAGCCTCAGTGAGACAGTTAGTCACTACACAGGTAACACATTGAGGCACACTTATGAGCACTGGGGCCCTGGGTTACCAGGGTCCCAGTGACACATACAACTAAAACAACATATATACAGTGAAAAATGGGGGTAACATGCCAGGCAAGATGGTACTTTCCTACACATAGGTCTTAGTTTGTTTAGGGGAATATGGCCACTGCTGTCTTTACTGTGGCACAGGTAACCTTGGCAGTCATGCCAGCATGAAAATATCTACACCGGTGTATCAGATGGGGAGACTTTCAGCTTGGCATGGAGGATGCTCCATTGCCGTTATGACTGAGTACCCGTTACAAGAAGCAGCCACAGAGGTCTGTCATTATTGTTGGTTTGTTAAACACTAGCCCTACATTGTATAATGTGTTTCGTAATAAGTTTACTTTACCCACATCTGACCTATTAATTATTGTAATACTGCTTTATACTTCATTAATCACCTTTAAACACTGTGTTAATGACCCATTCACCACCTGCCACAACACTAACGACTTCTAGCATGGCACCAAGACCCCATCCGGCACCGCAGAGGACACAAATGGTAGAAACTGTTAGAGTTAGGAGTCAAATGGCTACTCTTTTGTCTGTCTTAAGAGTTGAATATCTGCTCTTTTGGCTTTGGGTCTAACCTCTTTATTTGTTACTGATAAGGTAGATTTGTGTATATTTTCTTTCCTATTTTCTCCCCAATCAAGTATATATTGTCTGATAACGATGCCTTTAGACATTGGCATTGAAATGGTGATGATGGTGTTTAGATGTCCTGGAATGCTAAATGTAACTTCAGATTTGTACATGTGCCATACATTCAAGTCAACACAGTGGTAAGTATTTAAGGGTAGCTGTAGCAGAGCAGCCAAGGCTGAACTAGGAGACATGCAAAGCTCCTGCAATACCACTATAGTTACACAGTACTTAAACACAATAAAAGACAATACTCAGTGTTACCAAAAATAAAGGTACTTTATTTTAGTGGCACAAGGCCAAAAATATCTTAGAGGCAATACTCCCTTAGGAGGTAAGTATTATACAGAATATATACACTAATAACCAAAATCAGGTAAGTAAACAGTCATAGAATAGTGCAAACAGTAGAAATTCCAATAGATTACCATGGCCTAGGGGCAACACAAACCATAGACTAAAATAATGGAATGCGAATGTCGAATTCCCCCCTAGGCAAGTGTAGTGTGCTGCGAGGAGCTGGGAGTGTAAGAAAATACCAAAGGTAAGTAAAGTCCCCACCCCAGACCCTCGCAAAGCAGGAGTAAAGTACAGCAAGTTTCCTCAGGACACACTACAAGTCATAATGAAGAATTACGCAAGAACCAAGCAAGACTGCAAGCAACCACTAGTAGATTCCTGGACCTGAAGACCTGTGGAGATAGGAGACCAAGAAGCCGAAGAAGAGTCCAGGAAGAACAGGAGCCCCTACCTACCTAGAAGAAGGTGCAAAAGTTGATTCTCCGGTTGGAAGAAAAGTACATAAATGCACCAAAGAAGAAGAAGATAGCTGTGGGTTCCTGCTTGCTGCAAGGGAGGTCCACGTTGAGTTTGTTGGATGCAGGCTGTTTGCGTCGCTGGGATCTGCCAACAAGCCTTGGTTCACACAAGTACGCCGTTTGCATCAAACAGGAGCTGCCTGGACCCAGGAGGAACCTAGGGGACTCAACTCAGGGACAAAGGAGTTGCAAAGTGCAGTTGTCACAGCACTACACTGGAGGATCCCACGCCGCCAAACAACTCAGAGAGCTGTGCGTCACAGGATGGAGTGCTGTGGACCTGGGTACGCTGTGCACGAAGAACTTTTGGAAGAAGTGCACAGAAGCCCAAGGAGCTCCAGAAGACCGGTGCACTGTCGCTGTACCAGGACTCAAGCCTTTACCTCCACCAAATTTGGGCAGGTGGAACGTTGGACAGTCTGGGTCACTTTGGTCCACAACCTGTGTTCCAGGGATCACTCTCGTCGACAGGTGAGGAGTCCCAGAGTACCGGTTGTCATCGCAGAGAGTTGCCTGCTGAAGAAGAAAGTGACTCAGTCACTCCACCGGAGATTACTTTGGGTCTTCTGATGCAAGGTGAAGACAGGCAGTCCTCAGAGCGTACAAACTGTTGCAATTGCTGGCTGGAGCTGAATTTGCAGGTCACAGGAGTCTTCCTGGATTCTTTGTTACAGTTACAGCGGTTCCTGGAGAAGTCTGCAGTTGATTTGATGGTCAGAAGCTGAAGCAGAGGATGCAGAGGACTCCTGGAGGAATCTTGCAAACCGAATCTGAGGAAACACCCAGAAGAGAGACCCTAAATAGCCCTGAGAGGGGGATTGGCTACCTATCTAGGTTTGCACCTATCAGGAGAGGGCTCTGATATCACCTGCTGCCACTGGCCACTCAGATGGTGTAGGAGGCTGGACTGGCTTGTAGTGAGTACCAAGGGGTACTTGCACCTTGCACCAGGCCCAGTTATCCCTTATTAGTGTATAGGGTGTCTAGCAGCTTAGGCTGATAGATAATGGTAGCTTAGCAAAGCAGCTCAGGCTGAACTAGGAGACGTGTGAAGCTACTACAGTACCACTTAGTGTCATATGCACAATATCATAAGAAAACACAATACACAGTTATACTAAAAATAAAGGTACTTTATTTTTATGACAATATGCCAAAGTATCTTAGAGTGTACCCTCAGTGAGAGGATAGGAAATATACACAAGATATATATACACAATAGCAAAAATATGCAGTATAGTCTTAGAAAACAGTGCAAACAATGTATAGTTACAATAGGATGCAATGGGGAAACATAGGGATAGGGGCAACACAAACCATATACTCCAAAAGTGGAATGTGAACCACGAATGGACCCCAAACCTATGTGACCTTGTAGAGGGTCGCTGGAACTATCAGAAAATAGTGAGAGTTAGAAAAATAACCCTCCCCAAGACCCTGAAAAGTGAGTGCAAAGTGCACCAAAGTTCCCCTAAGGACAATATAGTCGTGTTAGAGGGAAAATGCAAGGAAAACACAAATCAGCAATGCAACAACGATGGATTCCTGTCTGAGGGTACCTGTGGAACAAGGGGACCAAGTCCAAATGTCACAAGCAGCTCGGAGATGGGCAGATGCCCAAGAAATGCCAGCGGTTGGTGCAAAGAAGCTCTTACTAGGCTGAAGAACTGTGAATACTGCAGGAACGACAAGGGCTAGAGACTTCCCCTTTGGAGGATGGATCCGCCACGCCTTGGAGAGTCGTGCAAAAGTGTTTTCCCGCCGGATGGACGCCAACAAGCCTTGCTACACGCAAATCGTGCGTTTGGCGTTTTTGGACGCTGCTGGGGCCCAGGAGGGACCAGAAGGTCGCAAATTGGACCTGCAGAGAGAGGGGACGTCGAGCAAGACAAAGAGCCCTCACTGAAGCAGGTAGCATCCGGAGAAGTGCCAGAAACAGGCACTACGAGGATGCGTGAAACGGTGCTCGCCGAAGTTGCACAAAGGAGTCCCACGTCGCCGGAGACCAACTTCGAAAGTCGTGCAATGCAGGTTAGTGTGCCGTGGACCCAGGCTTGGCTGTGCACACAGGATTTCCGCCGGAAGTGCACAGGGGCCGGAGAAGCTTGCAAAGTCGCGGTTCCCAGCAATGCAGCCCAGCGAGGTGAGGCAAGGACTTACCTCCACCAAACTTGGGCTGAAGAGTCACTGGACTGTGGGAGTCACTTAGACGGTGTCGCTGGATTCGAGGGACCTCGCTCGTCGTGCTGAGAGGAGACCCAAGGGACCGGAGATGCAGCTTTTTGGTGCCTGCGGTTGCAGGGGGAAGATTCCGTCGACCCACGGGAGATTTCTTCAGAGCTTCTGGTGCAGAGAGGAGGCAGACTACCCCCACAGCATGCACAAGCAGGAAAACAGTCGAGAAGGCGGCAGGATCAGCGTTACAGAGTTGCAGTAGTCGTCTTTGCTACTATGTTGCAGGTTTGCAGGCTTCCAGCGCGGTCAGCGGTCGATTACTTATCAGAAGGTGAAGAGGGAGATGCAGAGGAACTCGGCTGAGCTCATGCATTCGTTATCTAAAGTTTCCCCAGAGACAGAGACCCTAAATAGCCAGAAAAGAGGGTTTGGCTACCTAGGAGAGAGGAAAGGCTACTAACACCTGAAGGAGCCTATCACAAGGAGTCTCTGACTTCACCTGGTGGCACTGGCCACTCAGAGCAGTCCAGTGTGCCAGCAGCACCTCTGTTTCCAAGATGGCAGAGGTCTGGAGCACACTGGAGGAGCTCTGGACACCTCCCAGGGGAGGTGCAGGTCAGGGGAGTGGTCACTCCCCTTTCCTTTGTCCAGTTTCGCGCCAGAGCAGGGGCTAAGGGGTCCCTGAACCGATGTAGACTGGCTTATGCAGAATTGGGCACATCTGTGCCCAACAAAGCATTTCCAGAGGCTGGGGGAGGCTACTCCTCCCCTGCCTTCACACCATTTTCCAAAGGGAGAGGGTGTCACACCCTCTCTCAGAGGAAGTTCTTTGTTCTGCCATCCTGGGCCAGGCCTGGCTGGACCCCAGGAGGGCAGCTGCCTGTCTGAGGGGTTGGCAGCAGCAGCAGCTGCAGAGAAACCCCAGGAAGGGCAGTATGGCAGTACCAGGGTCTGTGCTACAGACCACTGGGATCATGGAATTGTACCAACAATGCCAGGATGGCATAGAGGGGCCAATTCCATGATCATAGACATGTTACATGGCCATATTCGGAGTTACCATGGTGAAGCTACATATAGGTAGTGACCTATATGTAGTGCACGCGTGTAATGGTGTCCCCGCACTCACAAAGTTCAGTGAATTGGCTCTGAACAATGTGGGGGCACCTTGGCTAGTGCCAGGGTGCCCTCACACTAAGTAACTTTGCACCTAACCTTTACCAGGTAAAGGTTAGACATATAGGTGACTTATAAGTTACTTAAGTGCAGTGTAAAATGGCTGTGAAATAACGTGGACGTTATTTCACTCAGGCTGCAGTGGCAGGCCTGTGTAAGAATTGTCAGAGCTCCCTATGGGTGGCAAAAGAAATGCTGCAGCCCATAGGGATCTCCTGGAACCCCAATACCCTGGGTACCTCAGTACCATATACTAGGGAATTATAAGGGTGTTCCAGTAAGCCAATGTAAATTGGTAAAAATGGTCACTAGCCTGTCAGTGACAATTTGGAAAGAAATGAGAGAGCATAACCACTGAGGTTCTGATTAGCAGAGCCTCAGTGAGACAGTTAGTCACTACACAGGTAACACATTCAGGCACACTTATGAGCACTGGGGCCCTGGGTTACCAGGGTCCCAGTGACACATACAACTAAAACAACATATATACAGTGAAAAATGGGGGTAACATGCTAGGCAAGATGGTACTTTCCTACACAACCCCCCCCCAAACGAAGGACAATAAGACTAGCCATTACCTGATGAGTCTTCATTGTCTAAGTGGAAATATCTGGAGAGTCCATCTGCATTGGAGTGGCTACTCCCAGGTCTATGTTCCACTGTATAGTCCATTCCCTGTAGGGATATGGACCACCTCAACAATTTAGGATTTTCACCTTTCATTTGTTTTAGCCAAAGTAGAGGTTTGTGGTCTGTCTGAACAATGAAGTGAGTGCCAAACAGGTATGGCCTCAACTTCTTCAGAGCCCAGACCACAGCAAAGGCCTCCCTCTCAATGGCAGACCAACGCTTTTCTCTAGGGGTCAACCTTCTACTAATAAAAGCAAGAGGTTGATCCTGGCCCTCAGAATTAAGTTGTGATAGGACTGCCCCTACTCCTAATTCAGATGCATCAGTTTGGACATAGAATTTTTTAGAGTAACAAGGGCTTTTCAGGACAGGTGCAGAGCACATGGCCTGCTTTAGCTCCTCAAAAGCTTTCTGACAGTTTGCTGTCCATAATACCTTTTTAGGCATTTTCTTGGATGTGAGGTCATTAAGAGGGGCTGCAATGGAGCCATAGTTCTTAATGAACCTCCTGTAATACCCAGTGAGGCCTAGGAAGGCTCTCACCTGAGTCTGAGTGGTAGGGTGAACCCAATCAATAATAGTTTGGATTTTCCCCTGAAGTGGTGCAATCTGTTCCCCACCAACAAGGTGTCCCAGATAAACCACCTTACCCTGCCCTATCTGGCACTTTGAAGCCTTGATAGTGAGGCCTGCCTTTTGCAGGGCCTCCAAAACTTTCCAAAGGTGGACCAGGTGATCATCCCAGCTGGAGCTAAAGACAGCTATATCATCCAAATATGCTGCACTGAAAGCTTCCAGCCCTTGCAGGACTGTGTTCACCAACCTCTGAAAAGTGGCAGGTGCATTTTTCAAACCAAAAGGCATTACAGTAAACTGGTAATGTCCTCCAATGGTAGAAAATGCAGTTTTAGGTTTAGCATCTTCTGACATTTTGATCTGCCAATACCCTGCAGTCAAATCAAAAGTGCTTAGATACTTGGCTGATGCCAGTGTATCTATTAGCTCATCTGCCCTGGGTATAGGGTGAGCATCTGTTTTGGTTACCAAGTTGAGACCTCTATAGTCTACACAAAACCTCATTTCCTTCTTTCCATCTTTAGAATTGGGTTTTGGTACCAGTACCACAGGAGAAGCCCATGGACTGTCAGAGTGCTCAACCACTCCTAGTTCCAACATTTTCTGAACCTCTTGCTTTATGCAGTCCCTGACATGGTCAGGCTGCCTATAGATCTTACTTTTGACAGGTAAACTGTCTCCAGTATCTATAGTGTGCTCACACCAAGAAGTGGTGCCTGGCACAATGGAGAAGAGTTCTGAAAATTGTCCTAGGAGATTTATGCAATTATCTTTCTGCTCAGCAGTAAGACAATCAGCCAAAACTACACCTTCCACAAGAGCATCTTGCTCTGTGGAAGAGAAGAGATCAGGTAGAGGATCACTGTCTTCTTCCTGTCCCTCATCTGTTGCCATGAACAGGGTGAGATCAGCCCTGTCATAGTAGGGTTTCAGGCGGTTGACATGGAGCACCCTAAGGGGACTCCTGGCAGTGCCTAAGTCAACCAAGTAGGTGACTTCACCCTTCTTTTCAACAATTGTGTGGGGTCCACTCCATTTATCTTGGAGTGCTCTTGGGGCCACAGGCTCCAAGACCCACACTTTCTGCCCTGGTTGGTACTGAACCAAAACAGCCTTCTGATCATGCCATTGCTTCTGGAGCTCTTGGCTGGCCTGAAGGTTTTTACTGGCCTTTTTCATGTACTCAGCCATCCTTGATCTGAGGCCAAGTACATAATCCACAATATCCTGCTTAGGAGCTTTTAAAGGTTGTTCCCAACCCTCCTTTACAAGTGTGAGTGGACCCCTAACAGGGTGTCCAAAAAGAAGTTCAAAGGGGCTGAAGCCCACTCCTTTCTGGGGTACCTCCCTGTAGGCAAAAAGGAGGCATGGTAGAAGGATATCCCATCTCCTGCGGAGTTTTTCAGGGAGTCCCATAATCATGCCTTTGAGAGTTTTATTAAATCTCTCCACCAGTCCATTTGTTTGTGGATGATAGGGTGTTGTGAACTTGTAAGTTACACCACACTCCTTCCACATGGCCTTTAAGTATGCAGACATGAAATTGCTTCCTCTGTCTGATACTACTTCCTTTGGGAAGCCCACCCTGGAAAATATTCCCAGGAGGGCCTTTGCCACTGCAGGAGCTGTAGTGGTCCTTAAAGGAATTGCTTCAGGATATCTTGTGGCATGGTCCACTACCACCAAGATAAACCTATTGCCTGAAGCAGTAGGAGGGTCAAGGGGGCCAACTATGTCAACCCCTACCCTTTCAAAGGGAACCCCAACCACAGGCAGTGGGATAAGGGGTGCCTTTGGAGTGCCACCTGTCTTGCCACTGGCTTGACAGGTTTCACAGGACTTACACAATTCTTTTGTGTCCTCAGACATCCTAGGCCAATGAAACAGTGGTACCAATCTGTCCCAAGTTTTCATTTGACCCAGGTGCCCAGCTAAGGGAATGTCATGTGCCAGTGTTAGGAGGAACTTTCTGTACTCCTGAGGAATCACTAATCTCCTGGCAGCTCCAGGTTTAGGATCCCTATGCTCAGTGTACAAGAGGTTGTCCTCCCAGTAAACTCTGTGTGAGTCACTGACATCCCCATTAGCCTGTTTGACAGCTTGCTGTTTGAGACCCTCTAATGTGGGACAGGTTTGCTGTGCCACACTCAGCTCCTCTCTGGCAGGCCCCCCTTCACCCAAAAGCTCAGCAGTGTCTGCTTCCAGCTCCTCTGGTGTAGGTTCTGCACAGGGAGGGAATTCTTCTTCCTCAGAAGTAGAATCCACTGTAGAGGGAGGGATAGTAGGAAGTGGTTTGCTTCTACTAGCCCTGGCTTTAGGGAGCACTTGGTCCATTGTTCCAGGATCCAAGCTTCCCTGTCCTTTTTGCTTTTTGGCCTGAGCCCTTGTTAAAGCAAAAATATGCCCTGGGATGCCCAGCATTGCTGCATGGGCCTCCAACTCCACATCTGACCAAGCTGATGTCTCCAAATCGTTCCCTAATAGACAGTCTACAGGTAAATCTGAAGCTACCACAACTTTCTTTGGACCAGTTACCCCCCCCCAGTTGAGATTTACAACAGCCATGGGGTGGGTTTGTGTTATGTTGTGAGCATCGGTTACTTGGTACTGGTGTCCAAGTATGTGTTGTTCAGGGTGCACCAGTTTCTCAATCACCATTGTGACACTGGCACCTGTGTCCCTGTAGGCCTGGACCTCAACACCATTTATTAGGGTTAGTTGCTTGTACTTATCCAAGTTATGGGGGCAAGCAACCAAAGTGGCTAAGTCAATAGCCCCTTCAGAGACTAAAGTAGCCTCTGTGGTCTCCCTAATCAGACCAACCCCAACTAAATTACCAAAAGTGAGCCCAGCTACTCCCTTGGATTGGCTATTAGTAGGTTTGCTCCCACCACCACTGCTATTAGTAGGGACACTAGGTGTAGCAGTAGGGGTTGTAGTGGTAGGAGCTGTGGTGCCTTTCTTTGGACAACTGGGATCTGTTGTCCAATGGCCTTTTATCTTACATAAATAGCACCATGGTTTCTTTTCCTTGTTCTGATTAAAGGAGGATTTGGGCCCACCACCCCCACCAGAGTGTTTTTGTGGGCCTGATGAAGACTCATTTTTAGATTTGTCCCCACCCTTGTCAGAAGACTTACCATCCTTCTTTTTGTTGCCATCTTTGTCACCCCCTGTATGAACTTTTCTGTTCACTCTTGTTCTGACCCATTTGTCTGCCTTCTTTCCCAATTCTTGGGGAGAGGTCAGATCAGAGTCCACCAAGTACTGGTGCAACAAATCAGACACACAATTATTAAGAATATGCTCTCTCAGGATCAAGTTATACAGGCTGTCATAATCAGTAACTTTACTGCCATGTAACCACCCCTCCAAGGCCTTCACTGCCTGGTCAATGAAATCAACCCAGTCTTGTGAAGACTCCTTTTTGGTATCTCTGAACTTTATCCTGTACTGTTCAGTGGTTAAGCCATAACCATCCAGGAGTGCATTCTTAAGAACTTGGAAATTGTTAGCATCATTTTCTTTTACAGTAAGGAGCCTATCCCTACCTTTTCCAGTAAATGATAGCCATAGGATAGCAGCCCACTGCTTTTGAGGGACATCCTGTACAGCACAGGCCCTCTCAAGTGCAGCAAACCACTTGTTAATGTCATCCCCCTCCTTGTAAGGGGGAACTATCTTATGCAGATTCCTGGAATCATGCTCTTTTGCAGGATGACTATGGGGAATACTGCTGCTGCCACCATGGGTATCTAAACCCATCTTCTGTCTTTCCCTCTCTATTTCTAAAGACTGTCTATCCAAATCCAGCTGTTGCTTCTTGAGCTTCAGTCTGGTTTGTTCCACTCTCAATCTATTGAGCTCCCTTTCTAACAATCTGTCATCAGGGTGGGTGGGAGGGACATTTCTAGATACAGAGGTATGATGGGAATGAACAGAAGGAGACCTGTCCCTTACAGAGGGCACCCTAACAGCTTGGCTACCAGCATAATGTGAGAGCACATCATCAGTATGATGTGATTCAACCTCTGTACCAACTATGCTAGACTGTCTAGTAATGGGCAGGCTGAGAAGTTTCTTTCCTGAACCTTTTCCTGGGGGAGTCCCTGGATCAGATTGAGAACCATTAGCTACTTTTTCTACAGATTGGGCACTTATGGCCTTATCCTGTACTCTAAGCATATTAATTAACAGTTCTAAGGAAGGATTCTTCCCTACACTCAAACCTCTCTCTATGCAGAGACTCCTTGCTCCTTTCCAGCTAAGGTGATCATATGCAAGTTTGGACAGTTCAACTTTTTGGCCTGTGCCAGACATTTTTAGAGAGAGTTAAAGTGATAGACAAAGAGAAAAAAGTTTTCAGAACTTTTTAGAAAGACAGAAAAAACTTTTTAAACTTTTAAGAACTTTTTGAAAGTTTAGAAGTACTTTTCAGCACTTAGAAAAGAGTGAAAAGAGGAAATGCAAAACTTTTTGGCTATGTGTATATACACTGACCTTGTTTTGTATATTTTTCTCTTATGAAAAGTACAATGACAAGAGTGGTAAGTAGTCTCAAAGCACTTATCCCACCGCTGCACAACCAATGTAGGAGGCTGGACTGGCTTGTAGTGAGTACCAAGGGGTACTTGCACCTTGCACCAGGCCCAGTTATCCCTTATTAGTGTATAGGGTGTCTAGCAGCTTAGGCTGATAGATAATGGTAGCTTAGCAAAGCAGCTCAGGCTGAACTAGGAGACGTGTGAAGCTACTACAGTACCACTTAGTGTCATATGCACAATATCATAAGAAAACACAATACACAGTTATACTAAAAATAAAGGTACTTTATTTTTATGACAATATGCCAAAGTATCTTAGAGTGTACCCTCAGTGAGAGGATAGGAAATATACACAAGATATATATACACAATAGCAAAAATATGCAGTATAGTCTTAGAAAACAGTGCAAACAATGTATAGTTACAATAGGATGCAATGGGGAAACATAGGGATAGGGGCAACACAAACCATATACTCCAAAAGTGGAATGTGAACCACGAATGGACCCCAAACCTATGTGACCTTGTAGAGGGTCGCTGGAACTATCAGAAAATAGTGAGAGTTAGAAAAATAACCCTCCCCAAGACCCTGAAAAGTGAGTGCAAAGTGCACCAAAGTTCCCCTAAGGACAAAATAGTCGTGTTAGAGGGAAAATGCAAGGAAAACACAAATCAGCAATGCAACAACGATGGATTCCTGTCTGAGGGTACCTGTGGAACAAGGGGACCAAGTCCAAAAGTCACAAGCAGCTCGGAGATGGGCAGATGCCCAAGAAATGCCAGCGGTTGGTGCAAAGAAGCTCTTACTAGGCTGAAGAACTGTGAATACTGCAGGAACGACAAGGGCTAGAGACTTCCCCTTTGGAGGATGGATCCCCCACGCCTTGGAGAGTCGTGCAGAAGTGTTTTCCCGCCGGATGGACGCCAACAAGCCTTGCTACACGCAAATCGTGCGTTTAGCGTTTTTGGACGCTGCTGGGGCCCAGGAGGGACCAGAAGGTCGCAAATTGTACCTGCAGAGAGAGGGGACGTCGAGCAAGACAAAGAGCCCTCACTGAAGCAGGTAGCTCCCGGAGAAGTGCCAGAAACAGGCACTACGAGGATGCGTGAAACGGTGCTCGCCGAAGTTGCACAAAGGAGTCCCACGTCGCCGGAGACCAACTTAGAAAGTCGTGCAATGCAGGTTAGAGTGCCGTGGACCCAGGCTTGGCTGTGCACACAGGATTTCCGCCGGAAGTGCACAGGGGCCGGAGAAGCTTGCAAAGTCGCGGTTCCCAGCAATGCAGCCCAGCGAGGTGAGGCAAGGACTTACCTCCACCAAACTTGGGCTGAAGAGTCACTGGACTGTGGGAGTCACTTGGACGGTCTCGCTGGATTCGAGGGACCTCGCTCGTCGTGCTGAGAGGAGACCCAAGGGACCGGAGATGCAACTTTTTGGTGCCTGCGGTTGCAGGGGGAAGATTCCGTCGACCCACGGGAGATTTCTTCGGAGCTTCTGGTGCAGAGAGGAGGCAGACTACCCCCACAGCATGCACAAGCAGGAAAACAGTCGAGAAGGCGGCAGGATCAGCGTTACAGAGTTGCAGTAGTCGTCTTTGCTACTATGTTGCAGGTTTGCAGGCTTCCAGCGCGGTCAGCGGTCGATTCCTTATCAGAAGGTGAAGAGGGAGATGCAGAGGAACTCGGCTGAGCTCATGCATTCGTTATCTAAAGTTTCCCCAGAGACTGAGACCCTAAATAGCCAGAAAAGAGGGTTTGGCTACCTAGGAGAGAGGAAAGGCTACTAACACCTGAAGGAGCCTATCACAAGGAGTCTCTGACGTCACCTGGTGGCACTGGCCACTCAGAGCAGTCCAGTGTGCCAGCAGCACCTCTGTTTCCAAGATGGCAGAGGTCTGGAGCACACTGGAGGAGCTCTGGACACCTCCCAGGGGAGGTGCAGGTCAGGGGAGTGGTCACTCCCCTTTCCTTTGTCCAGTTTCGCGCCAGAGCAGGGGCTAAGGGGTCCCTGAACCGGTGTAGATTGGCTTATGCAGAATTGGGCACATCTGTGCCCAACAAAGCATTTCCAGAGGCTGGGGGAGGCTACTCCTCCCCTGCCTTCACACCATTTTCCAAAGGGAGAGGGTGTCACACCCTCTCTCAGAGGAAGTTCTTTGTTCTGCCATCCTGGGCCAGGCCTGGCTGGACCCCAGGAGGGCAGCTGCCTGTCTGAGGGGTTGGCAGCAGCAGCAGCTGCAGAGAAACCCCAGGAAGGGCAGTATGACAGTACCAGGGTCTGTGCTACAGACCACTGGGATCATGGAATTGTACCAACAATGCCAGGATGGCATAGAGGGGCCAATTCCATGATCATAGACATGTTACATGGCCATATTCGGAGTTACCATGGTGAAGCTACATATAGGTAGTGACCTATATGTAGTGCACGCGTGTAATGGTGTCCCCGCACTCACAAAGTTCAGTGAATTGGCTCTGAACAATGTGGGGGCACCTTGGCTAGTGCCAGGGTGCCCTCACACTAAGTAACTTTGCACCTAACCTTTACCAGGTAAAGGTTAGACATATAGGTGACTTATAAGTTACTTAAGTGCAGTGTAAAATGGCTGTGAAATAACGTGGACGTTATTTCACTCAGGCTGCAGTGGCAGGCCTGTGTAAGAATTGTCAGAGCTCCCTATGGGTGGCAAAAGAAATGCTGCAGCCCATAGGGATCTCCTGGAACCCCAATACCCTGGGTACCTCAGTACCATATACTAGGGAATGATAAGGGTGTTCCAGTAAGCCAATGTAAATTGGTAAAAATGGTCACTAGCCTGTCAGTGACAATTTGGAAAGAAATGAGAGAGCATAACCACTGAGGTTCTGATTAGCAGAGCCTCAGTGAGACAGTTAGTCACTACACAGGTAACACATTCAGGCACACTTATGAGCACTGGGGCCCTGGGTTGCCAGGGTCCCAGTGACACATACAACTAAAACAACATATATACAGTGAAAAATGGGGGTAACATGCTAGGCAAGATGGTACTTTCCTACAGATGGTCCCAGAGGGTCTCCACACCTTGGAATCCAAGATGGCTAATGCCAGGGACACTCTGGAGGAGCTCTGGGCATGATCCCTGGGGAGGTGATGGGCAGGGGGGTGGTCACTCCCCTTTCCTTTGTCAAGTTTCATGCCAGAGCAGGGACTGGGAGTCCCTGAACCAGTGTAGACTGGATTATGCAAGGAGGGCACCGTTTGTGCCTTTCAAAGCATTTCCAGAGGCTCTGGGAGGATACCCCTCTCATGCCTGTAACATCTATTTCCAATGGGAGAGGGTGTAACACCCCTCTTCCAAAGGAAATGCATTGCTCTACCTTCCTGGGTTTGAGCTGCTCAAGCAGCAGGAGGGAAGACACCTGTCTGTGAGGTGGCAGCAGCTGGAGCAGTTGGAAAACCTCAGAATGCAGGTATGGCAGTACTGGGGGGGTCAATTGTGGAGCCCCAAGAGTGCATGGAATTGTACACTGTAGGAGGCTGGACTGGCTTGTAGTGAGTACCAAGGGGTACTTGCACCTTGCACCAGGCCCAGTTATCCCTTATTAGTGTATAGGGTGTCTAGCAGCTTAGGCTGATAGATAATGGTAGCTTAGCTTGCGGTTAGCGTTTTTGGACGCTGCTGTGGCCCAGGAGGGACCAGGAGGTCGCAAATTGGACCAGGAGATAGAGGGGACGTCGAGCAAGACAAGGAGCCCTCTTAGCAGCAGGTAGCACCCGGAGAAGTGCCAGAAACAGGCACTACGAGGATGCGTGAAACGGTGCTCACCCGAAGTTACACAAAGGAGTCCCACGTCGCCGGAGTTAGAAAGTCGTGCAATGCAGGTTAGAGTGCTGTGGACCCAGGCTTGGCTGTGCACAAAGGATTTCCGCCGGAAGTGCACAGGGGCCGGAGTAGATGCAAAAGACGCGGTTTCCAACAATGCAGTCTGGTGTGGGGAGGCAAGGACTTACTTCCACCAAACTTGGACTGAAGAGTCACTGGACTGTGGGAGTCACTTGGACAGAGTTGCTGGATTCAAGGGACCTCGCTCGTCGTGCTGAGAGGAGACCCAAGGGACCGGTAATGCAGCTTTTTGGTGCCTGCGGTTGCAGGGGGAAGATTCCGTCAACCCACGGGAGATTTCTTCGGAGCTTCTAGTGCAGAGAGGAGGAAGACTACCCCCACAGCATGCACCACTAGGAAAACAGTCGAGAAGGCGGCAGGATCAGCGTTACAGAGTTGCAGTAGTCGTCTTTGCTACTATGTTGCAGTTTTGCAGGCTTCCAGCGCGGTCAGCAGTCGATTCCTTGGCAGAAGGTGAAGAGAGAGATGCAGAGGAACTCGGATGAGCTCTTGCATTCATTATCTAAAGTTTCCCCAGAGACAGAGACCCTAAATAGCCAGAAAAGAGGGTTTGGCTACTTAGGAGAGAGGATAGGCTACTAACACCTGAAGGAGCCTATCAGAAGGAGTCTCTGACGTCACCTGGTGGCACTGGCCACTCAGAGCAGTCCAGTGTGCCAGCAGCACCTCTGTTTCCAAGATGGCAGAGGTCTGGAGCACACTGGAGGAGCTCTGGACACCTCCCAGGGGAGGTGCAGGTCAGGGGAGTGGTCACTCCCCTTTCCTTTGTCCAGTTTCATGCCAGAGCAGGGCTAAGGGGTCCCTGAACTGGTGTAGACTGGCTTATGCAGAATTGGGCACATCTGTGCTCAAGAAAGCATTTCCAGAGGCTGGGGGAGGCTACTCCTCCCCTGTCTTCACACCATTTTCCAAGGGGAGAGGGTGTAACACCCTCTCTCAGAGGAAGTCCTTTGTTCTGCCATCCTGGGACAAGCCGGGCTTGACCCCAGGGGGCAGAAACCTGTCTGAGGGGTTGGCAGCAGCAGCAGCTGCAGTGAAACCCCAGGAAAGGCAGTTTGGCAGTTTGGCAGTACCAGGGTCTGTGCTACAGCCCACTGGGATCATGGAATTGTGCCAACAATGCCAGGATGGCATAGAGGGGGCAATTCCATGATCTTAGACATGTTACATGGCCATATTCGGAGTTACCATTGTGAAGCTACATACAGGTATTGACCTATATGTAGTGCACGCGTGTAATGGTGTCCCCGCACTCACAAAGTTCAGGGAATTGGCCCTGAACAGTGTGGGGGCACCTTGGCTAGTGCCAGGGTGCCCTCACACTAAGTAACTTTGCACCTAACCTTTACCAGGTAAAGGTTAGACATATAGGTGACTTATAAGTTACTTAAGTGCAGTGTAAAATGGCTGTGAAATAACGTGGACGTTATTTCACTCAGGCTGCAGTGGCAGGCCTGTGTAAGAATTGTCAGAGCTCCCTATGGGTGGCAAAAGAATTGCTGCAGCCCATAGGGATCTCCTGGAACCCCAATACCCTGGGTACCTCAGTACCATATACTAGGGAATTATAAGGGTGTTCCAGTAAGCCAATGTAAATTGGTAAAATTGGTCACTAGCCTGTTAGTGACAATTTGAAAGAAATGAGAGAGCATAACCACTGAGGTTCTGATTAGCAGAGCCTCAGTGAGACAGTTAGGCACCACACAGGGAACACATACATATAGGCCACAATCTTATGAGCACTGGGGTCCTGACTAGCAGGGTCCCAGTGACACATAACAAACATACTGAAAACATAGGGTTTTCACTATGAGAACTGGGCCCTGGCTAGCAGGATCCCAGTGAGACAGTGAAAACACCCTGACATACACTCACAAACAGGCCAAAAGTGGGGGTAACAAGGCTAGAAAGAGGCTACTTTCTCACACAACCCCCCCCCAAACGAAGGACAATAAGGCTAACCTTGGCCAGTTGAGACTTTATTGTCTAAGTGGTGATAAGTAGAGAGTAGCTCTGCAATAGACTGGCTACTCCCTTTATCATCCACTATATGGTTACTTCCCTGTGGGGATGTAAACCACCCTGTTTGAAGTTTTTTAGCTAAGCAACAATGTGAAGATGTATTTTCAGAGTTTCTATCAGTAAGTTTTAGTTTAGAGCAGTGGGAATTGTCCACTGAACCTATTTGTAGTGATGGAAATGCCAGACAGGGATGCTGTCTCAGAAAAGCCATAGCTGGGCAAAAACTTTGTCCATATGGCTGGAAGAGAGAACAGGGATGCTGTTTCTCTTGAGTTGGAGCAGGGCAGGGATGCTGTCCTGTGAGCTCCACACTAGGGCAGGGATTCTGTCCTAAGTGTTGTGAGGCAGTGCAGGGTTTCTGCACTAAAGTTTCTCTGGGAGGGTTGGAGGGATGTTCCATGTTAACTAAAATGGTGCTCTTTTTCTCACCAATGTTAGTTATCCCACAGAGAGCTACTTCTACCTCAGGGAGTACAGTTTTGCCAACTGATGATTCCCTTGGAACAGGTGCCACCCCAGGAGAGGTTTCTCCCACCACAGGAATGGTATCCTGAATGGTAGGGTGGTTAGGGGATACTGTGATACCCTTTTTACCTGTTGATGGAGAGGGATCCTGAGTTTTCAGGCCTTCTCTCCTTTGCTTTTTCATTTCAGTAGAAATGAGAGGGAACAATTCCTCAGGGATGCCCAGCATGGCTGCATGGGCATAAAACTCTACATCAGCCCAACCTGATGCCTCTAGGTCATTACCTAAGAGACAGTCTACAGGTAAGCTAGGTGATACCACCACCTGCTTAGGGCCAGTAACTCCACCCCAACTAAACTGAATTATAGCTAAGGGAAGAAACTTAGTGGAGTTATGGACATCATTAATCTTATACTGTTGTCCAATGATGTGTTGATCAGGGTGCACTAGGTTTTCAGTCACCAAAGTGATACTGGCACCTGTGTCCCTGTAGGCCAAGGCCTCAACACCATTTATTGAAACTGTCTGCCTGTACTTATCCATTGTAAGGGGACAAGCAGCCAGTGTGGCAAGGCCAATGCCACTAGGTGTGACAGAAACTGTCTTGGGACTGACTACCCCAGTTTCTACTATGGACCCATAAGTGAACCCAACTACACCCTTAACTTGACTGTTGCCAGCAGTCCCACCACTAGTGCCACTACTGCTAGGGGCACTAGAGCTTGATGTATTAGTGGTGGTAGGCTCAGGGGGTTTACCTGGACAGGACTTATCCCCTGGCCTATGGCCTCTGTTTTTACACACAAAGCACCAAGGCTTTTTAAATTGTGTAAGTTGAGAAGAAGAGGAAGAATTTGTTTTATCCCCACCCCCTGAAGAGTGTTTAAGATTTGAAGTGGAATCTTTGGTTTTACCCTTGTCCCCATGCTTATCTTGAGATTTTTCACCATCTTTCTTCTTGTTGTTCTCTTTGTCACCACCTGTATGAACTTTTCTGTTCACCCTTGTTCTGACCCATTTGTCTGCCTTCTTTCCCAATTCTTGGGGAGAGGTCAGATCAGAGTCCACCAAGTACTGGTGCAACAAATCAGACACAAAATTATTAAGAATATGCTCTCTCAGGATCAAGTTATACAGGCTGTCATAATCAGTAACTTTACTGCCATGTAACCACCCCTCCAAGGCCTTCACTGAATGGTCAATGAAATCAACCCAGTCTTGTGAAGACTCCTTTTTGGTCTCTCTGAACTTTATCCTGTATTGTTCAGTGGTTAAGCCATAACCATCCAGGAGTGCATTCTTAAGTACTGTAAAATTATTGGCATCACTTTCTTTCACAGTAAGGAGCCTATCCCTACCTTTTCCACTAAATGATAGCCATAGGATAGCAGCCCACTGCCTTTGAGGGACATCCTGTACAACACAGGCACTCTCAAGTGCAGCAAACCACTTGTTAATGTCATCCCCCTCCTTATAAGGGGGAACTATCTTGTGCAGATTCCTGGAATCATGCTCTTTTGCAGGATGACTATGGGGAATACTGCTGCTGCCACCATGGGTTTCTAAACCCAACTTCTGTCTTTCCTTCTCTAATTCTAAAGACTGTCTATCCAAATCCAGCTGTTGCTTTTTAAGCTTCAGTCTGGTTTGTTCCACCCTCAACTTATTGAGTTCCCTTTCTAACAATCTGTCATCAGGGTTGGTGGGAGGGACATTCCTAGATACAGAGGTATGATGGGAATGAACAGAAGGAGACCTGTCCCTTACAGAGGGCACCCTAACAGCTTGGCTGACAGTGTAATGTGAGAGCACATCATCTGTATGATGTGACTCCACCTCAGTAACAACTATGCTAGACTGTCTTGTAATGGGCAGGCTAAGAAGTTTCTTTCCTGAACCTTTTCCTGGGGGAGTCCCTGGATCAGATTGAGAACCATTAGCTACTTTTTCAACAGATGGGACACTTTTAGCCTTATCTTGTTCTCTAAGCATATTAAGTAACAGTTCCAAAGAAGGATTCTTCCCTACACTCAAAACTCTCTCTATGCAGAGACTCCTTGCTCCTTTCCAGCTAAGGTGATCATATGCAATCTTAGACAGGTCAACATTTTGGCCTGTGCCAGACATTTTAAGAGAGAGTTAAAGTGATAGAAAAAGAGAAAAAAGTTTTCAGAACTTTTTGGAAAGACAGAAAAAAACTTTTTAAACTTTTAAGAACTTTTTTAAAGTTTAGAAGTACTTTTCAGCACTTTAGAAAAGAGTGAAAAGAGGAAATGCTAAACTTTTTAGCTATGTGTACACACACTGAACTTGTTTTGTATTTTTTTCTCTTATGAAAAGTACAATGACAAGAGTGGTAAGTAGTCTCAAAGTACTTATCCCACCACTGCACAACCAATGTAGGAGGCTGGACTGGCTTGTAGTGAGTACCAAGGGGTACTTGCACCTTGCACCAGGCCCAGTTATCCCTTATTAGTGTATAGGGTGTCTAGCAGCTTAGGCTGATAGATAATGGTAGCTTACCAGAGCAGCTTAGGCTGAACTAGGAGACGTGTGAAGCAACTACAGTACCACAAGTGTCACTTGCACAATATCATAAGAAAACACAATACACAGTTATACTAAAAATAAAGGTACTTTATTTTTATGACAATATGCCAAAGTATCTTAGAGTGTACCCTCAGTGAGAGGATAGGAAATATACACAAGATATATGTACACAATACGAAAAATATGCAGTATAGTCTTAGAAAACAGTGCAAACAATGAATAGCTACAATAGGATGCAATGGGGACACATAGGGATAGGGGCAACACAAACCATATACTCCAAAAGTGGAATGCGAACCACGAATGGACCCCAAACCTATGTGACGTGGTAGAGGGTCGCTGGGACTATTAGAAAATAGTGAGAGTTAGAAAATTAGCCCTCCCCAAGACCCTGAAAAGTGAGTGCAAAGTGCACTAAAGTTCCCCCAAAGACAAAGAAGTCGTGATAGAGGAATAATGCAGGAAAGACACAAACCAACAATGCAACAACTGTGGATTTCCAATCTAGGGTACTTGTGGAACAAGGGGACCAAGTCCAAAAGTCACAAGCAAGTCGGAGATGGGCATATGCCCAGGAAATGCCAGCTGTGGATGCAAAGAAGCTTCTAATGGACAGAAGAAGCTGAGATTTCTGCAGCAACGAAAAGGGCTAGAGACTTCCCCTTTGGTGGAAGGATCCCTCTCGCCGTGCAGAGTTGTGCAGAGGTATTTTCCCGCCGAAAGAACGCCAACAAGCCTTGCTAGCTGCAAATCATGCAGTTACTGTTTTTGGACGCTGCTGTAGCCCAGGAGGGACCAGGAGGTCGCAAATTGGACCAGAAGAGAAAGGGGACGTCGAGCAAGACAAGGAGCCCTCTTACCAGTAGGTAGCTCCCGGAAAAGTGCCAGAAACAGGCACTACAAGGATGCGTGAAACGGTGCTCACCCGAAGTTACACAAAGGAGTCCCACGTCGCCGGAGACCAACTTAGAAAGTCGTGCAATGCAGGTTACAGTGCTGTGGACCCAGGCTTGGCTGTGCACAAAGGATTTCCGCCGGAAGTGCACAGGGGCCGGAGTAGTTGCAAAAGACGCGGTTTCCAACAATGCAGTCTGGCATGGGGAGGCAAGGACTTACCTCCACCAAACTTGGACTGAAGAGTCACTGGACTGTGGGAGTCACTTGGACAGAGTTGCTGGATTCAAGGGACCTCGCTCGTCGTGCTGAGAGGAGACCCAAGGGACCGGTAATGCAGCTTTTTGGTGCCTGCGGTTGCAGGGGGAAGATTCCATCGACCCACGGGAGATTTCTTCGGAGCTTCTAGTGCAGAGAGGAGGCAGACTACCCCCACAGCATGCACCACCAGGAAAACAGTTGAGAAGGCGGCAGGATTAGCGTTACAGAGTTGCAGTAGTCGTCTTTGCTACTATGTTGCAGTTTTGCAGGCTTCCAGCGCGGTCAGCAGTCGATTCCTTGGCAGAAGGTGAAGAGAGAGATGCAGAGGAACTCGGATGAGCTCTTGCATTCGTTATCTAAAGTTTCCCCAGAGACAGAGACCCTAAATAGCCAGAAAAGAGGGTTTGGCTACTTAGGAGAGAGGATAGGCTACTAACACCTGAAGGAGCCTATCAGAAGGAGTCTCTGATGTCACCTGGTGGCACTGGCCACTCAGAGCAGTCCAGTGTGCCAGCAGCACCTCTGTTTCCAAGATGGCAGAGGTCTGGAGCACACTGGAGGAGCTCTGGACACCTCCCAGGGGAGGTGCAGGTCAGGGGATTGGTCACTCCCCTCTCCTTTGTCCAGTTTCGCGCCAGAGCAGGGCTAAGGGGTCCCTGAACCGGTGTAGACTGGCTTATGCAGAATTGGGCACATCTGTGCCCAAGAAAGCATTTCCAGAGGCTGGGGGAGGCTACTCCTCCCCTGTCTTCACACCATTTTCCAAAGGGAGAGGGTGTAACAACCTCTCTCAGAGGAAGTCCTTTGTTCTGCCATCCTGGGACAAGCCTGGCTTGACCCCAGGGGGGCAGAAACCTGCCTGAGGGGTTGGCAGCAGCAGCAGCTGCAGTGAAACCCCAGGAAAGGCAGTTTGGCAGTACCAGGGTCTGTGCTACAGACCACTGGGATCATGGAATTGTGCCAACAATAATGCCAGGATGGCATAGAGGGGGCAATTCCATGATCTTAGACATGTTACATGGCCATATTCGGAGTTACCATTGTGAGGCTACATATAGGTATTGACCTATATGTAGTGCACGCGTGTAATGGTGTCCCCGCACTCACAAAGTTCAGGGAATTGGCCCTGAACAATGTGGGGGCACCTTGGCTAGTGCCAGGGTGCCCTCGCACTAAGTAACTTTGCACCTAACCTTTACCAGGTAAAGGTTAGACATATAGGTGACTTATAAGTTACTTAAGTGCAGTGTAAAATGGCTGTGAAATAACGTGGACGTTATTTCACTCAGGCTGCAGTGGCAGGCCTGTGTAAGAATTGTCAGAGCTCCCTATGGGTGGCAAAAGAAATGCTGCAGCCCATAGGGATCTCCTGGAACCCCAATACCCTGGGTACCTCAGTACCATATACTAGGGAATTATAAGGGTGTTCCAGTAAGCCAATGTAAATTGGTAAAATTGGTCACTAGCCTGTTAGTGACAATTTGAAAGAAATGAGAGAGCATAACCACTGAGGTTCTGATTAGCAGAGCCTCAGTGAGACAGTTAGGCACCACACAGGGAACACATACATATAGGCCACAAACTTATGAGCACTGGGGTCCTGACTAGCAGGGTCCCAGTGACACATAACAAACATACTGAAAACATAGGGTTTTCACTATGAGCACTGGGCCCTGGCTAGCAGGATCCCAGTGAGACAGTGAAAACACCCTGACATACACTCACAAACAGGCCAAAAGTGGGGGTAACAAGGCTAGAAAGAGGCTACTTTCTCACATACACCCAATACTAGAATCAGTGTTAGGGTACAATTCCCAGTTGGTAGACACCTTACATGGCCATATTCGGGGTTACCATTGTGGAGCTGGACAGAAGTATTGATCTATGTCCTGTGCACGCATAAAAATGGCATCCCTGCACTCAAAAACCCCAGAAAAATTGTCTTGGACTATGTGGAGACACCTCTGCTAGTGCAGGGGTTCCCTCACACACAGGTACTTTGCACTCGGCCTTCGGGGTTGGAAGGCCTGACATATAGGTGACTTATAAGTGGCCTGGTGAAGTGAAAATGGCAGTGAAAGGGTGCATGCACCATTTCACACAGGCTGCAATGGCAGTCCTAGAGAAGACTTTTCATGGGCTCCCTATGGGTGGCAAAAGTAATGCTGCAACCCATAGGGATCCCCTGGAACTCCGATGCCCTGGGTACCTAGGTACTATATACTAGGGACTTATAAGGGGTGACCAGTGTGACAATTTGTGAAGAAATACTGGGTTACCAGTATGTAGTGACAAATTTGGAAACAGAGAGAGCATAAGCACTGGGGTCCTGGTTAGCAGGACTCCAGTGACAGAGTCAAAACACACTGACATCAGGCAGAAATTTGGGGTAAAATGCCAAAAAGAGGGTACTTTCCTACTATACGTATATCTCGCATTACAACTGTAGACGCTATGATATTAAACACACTGCCCTCTCTCCCATTAGTAGAGTGTAAAATTGAGCACCCTCTCTGCTGACAAATATGTCTTGCACAACTGGTATGCACATTTGAATGTCAGAATGTACTCATCTCTCTTTGTTCCACCTCAAATAAATTGTGACAAAGTTGTGCTGCCCACCGGGGGACGGATGGGATAATTACCCCCATTCTTCAATAGCTGCCAGGGAATTAAAAAAAAATAGAGGGGTGGGGGATGCTAACCACTATCGGCATGGTTATTCTCCCCACCCAAACAAAAGGGTTTAACAGTCTTTCTGCAACTCCCTCTGCAAACTAAAACATCTCCTCCCAATGGCAAACACGAAGGCATTTGACTCTTTTACATATGGGCCAAGAGAGTTTGACTAACTCCCGGTATCGTCCCACTTGGAACGGTGAGTGGCTGCACTTTTTGGACTTTGGTATGCTCCCACCCAGACCGAAACACATCTGAAAACTAAACATCTGAGTGAGTCCAGGGTGGTGTGCATCACATGCACCCCACACCATTTTCTTATCCACAATGCCCTGTAAACCTCCAATGTTGCTTGAAATAACACATTTTCCCTACATTTTTGTGATGGAACATTCTGGATTCTGCAGGAAACCACACAATTCCTTCCACCCAGCATTGTTGCTTCTATATAGATGACAATTCTACCCCACTTGGCAGCCTAAAAACGTTTGGAAAAAACTGCCCTTTTGGACCCGCTTTGGTTCCCCCTCAATTTCTGCATGTTTTGGCCCTTCCCTGTCACAGGCACTTGGCCCACCATCTCAAGTGATGTATCATTTTTATCAGGGAGACCCAGGGGAACGTAGGGTGGTAAGAGATTCATGCCAGTGTGGTGATCCCACACAGAAATTTAAGGAGAATGCCATTTTGTAGCCACATTTGAGGTTTGCAGGGTATTCTGGGTAAAATAAACACTGGGGGATCCATGCCAGTCACACCGAAATGTGAGGACACATTTTGAGGTTTGCAAAGGATTCTGGGGGGCAGAACTAATTGAGAGCCATATAAGTCACCCCATCCTGGATTCCCCTATGTGTCTAGTCTCTAAAAATGTATAGGATTGGTAGGTTTCCCTAAGTGCTGGCCGAGCTACAACTCAACATCCGCAGCTAGGCACTTTGCTAAAAACACGTCAGTTTTCAGTGGAAAAATGTGATGTGTCAACATTGCATTTTAGGGTGTTTCCTGTCGCAGCCACTAGGTCGACCCACACAAGTGCAGTACCATTTTTATCGGGAGACTTGTGGGGAACACAGAACAAAAGAACACGTGTTATTGCCAAATATCTTTCTCTACATTTGTGCCTTCCAAATGTAAGACCGTGTGTATGAAAGAAGTCATTTTGCTTATAAACTCCATATATTGTGCCTATATCAGAAATGCAGAGGTTTCCTTGATGCCTATTTTTCACTCTTTATATTTTGCCAAATGAATTGCTGTATACCCGGTATACAATGAAAGCCCTTGCAAGGTCCAACTCATTTATTGGCTGTGGGTACCTTAGTTTGTTGATGAACCTGCAAGCCCTATATATCTCCACAACCAGCAGAGTACAGAAGATGTAACAGTATATTGCTTTAAAAAATCTGCCATAGTTGGAAAAAGTTACAGAAGAAAAACGTGGAGGAAATGGTTATTTTTTTAATGGAATATTTTTATTTCAACTGTTACTTTCTATAGTAAAACCTTGAAGAACCTACACAAATGATGCCTCGCTGAATTTAGAAGTATATCTACTTTTTAGAAATGTTTAACTGTCTGGGATCCACCATTGTTTTCACACCCATTTCTGTCACTGACTGGAAGGAGGCTGAAAGCACAAAAAATCGCAAAAACGGGCTGTGTCCCGGTAAAATGCCAAAACTATGTTAAAAAATGTGGTTTTCTGATTCAAGACTGCCTGTTCCTGAAAGATGGGAAGATGGTGATTTTAGCACCACAAACCCTTTGTTGATGCCATTTGCAGGGAAAAAACAGATGCTTTCTTCTGCAGCACTTTTTTCCTATTTTTCCTAAAATGTGGCGACATTTGAAGGCTGCACCCTCAACACCTTTCTCGGGCTGACTTACCCTGTGCTGCCTAGCTTGATAACTCCTCAGATGTGTTCACGTCTTTCAAACCTGGTAAGACTGTGCCTTCACCTTATATAAATAAAGCAAATTATTTTTGCTTTTTATTTATTAATCTCTGCACAATGATGCTCCAGAGTCTCCTGAGGTGAGTTGTTGTTGTGTCCTTGGACCTTGCCCCATACTCACCTCAAGTCCAGATGCGTCCTCTAAGTCATTGGCAAGTAGCCATATGCAGTGTCTGTTTCTTCACTATACGATAACACTAGGGCACCCGAGGCTGAAAAGCACCTCTGCACGAGGACACCTCAGTGCCCCCAGAGGACCTGTGGGTGCTGTTTTGAAATTTGCTTCATACTTACCTTAACTACAGAAGAACAGTGCTGTAAGTCACTGTTAAGGGCCTGAATATTTCCCAATAGAATTACGTTAGCACTCCAGAAATTCCAGTGCCAACTTTTGAAATGTATAAAAATCCATAACTTGAAAAGTACTTACCTGATTCTGATGATCCTGGTATCTAAATTCATCTAAACATAAGTGCTAGTTTTATAAAATGGTGCCAGATTTCTTTACTGAATGTGTGTCTCGCTTACTGGCTGTGTGTGTGCAATACATGCTTAACAATGTCCTCTACTAAACCTAACTGCTCACCCACACTATCACAAAAGAGAGCTTTAAAGTTAATATTTGAACCCCGGTCAGTCAACAAGGGTGGCCCTGGATTATTTGCATAGCATCCCCTTACATTGGTACACTACATAGATAACCAGCTTCCTACACTAAAGAATTTCAGATGGTGATGACCTTATATATGACATGCAAACGTTTTTTCCAATTACGATATGTCCCTGGTGGAAAGTACACTACAGATTACATTCCAACTGAAAGTACTAATTTGCACATTTCCATCTGTGCTGAGAAGTTACTGGATACAATAACCCACTTGGTGGCAGCTGTGCACCAATGAAGCTAATTTCTTTCATGACTGTTTCTGACAGAGGCAAGGTATCACCATGATGTATTATTACGTGCATAGACCCTTGGCAGTTTACTTTAGTCATTTTAATGATTTAAACTTGTAAGTTGTAAATGTTGTAGAATGTATGATGCAAAATGAAGAAACCAAATTGACATGGAATTTCTTTAGTTAACGTAGAACCCACCTGTCAGCGCTAAGCGAGCTCACACTGCTGTTTCACTTCGTATTCAGAAAGAGGCCGGTGGTACTTGTTTGTTCTTTACTGAAGTACACGTTTGGTCTGAACCAGCAGCTTAAATAAATAAATCGTCCGAGCCCTGCCGTGATGCATGGAAGCAATCCGCTTATGGGCTCAGCTGATCGCGTGACAATCCCATACTAGCGGTGATGTGGGGGTTAGGCCCAACATGTGTTATTCTAACATCTGATGCATGGCACTTGGCAAAGCTTGGACACATTCATTATGGTTTTAGGCATAGGAAGATTAATGGGGTCATTACGACCCCAGCTGTCGGTGGTATAGTGGAGGTAGTACTGACAACAGGCATGTGGTGCCTACCTCCACTATTATGACATTGGCAATTTGGCCAAAGCCAAATGCACAATGCAACACATAAATACAACTACAACCTTGGTTCAGTAACATCTCACTCTGTCTCCAGTGGCAAATAAATGATATTCCATGTCAACACCCAAAACAATCAAATGTTGATTTTACATTATCTCATTGCAGAGGATGATGGTTTACCTCATGTCGACCTGCACGTCCTGGATTTTGCATTTGACATGAATGACCAGCTACCGACCATCAATGAACAGACTCTCCGGGATGTCCTTGGATCACTCCAGATACCACCTCCAGTCGCAGGGAAAACACAGCATTGCGGGGTCTCCACATGAACCACCCAGCTACCAACACACGCCACCAGCCAGTACACACAGCCCTGGAGTTTGAGAACCCAGAGATCAGCTTTCAGAGGACAGTGGTAGGAGTCAAGCAAGAACTGGCAAAGCAGGTGTAGTTGGGGATGGAGACCATGGCAGGCAGCCCAGAGGTAGTGCACACGTGCCTCAGTCCAAATAAGGACAACACAGCTGCCATCAGAGGCTCCCACTCCCCGCTATGTGGTCTTCAGCAGTCTCTGGCTGACAGAGCTACATTGAAGCAAAGGCTACAGCAAATGCCCTTCCAAACTGGCAGAAGCATAACAGACAACAGGCTGGTGGCAATGCAGAACACCCTGCAGTCCATACAGTGGGAATTGGCCTCCCTCAGGGAAAACATGGAGGCCTGCCTCTGTGGAGTTACTTCAGCAGTTCCTCCTTGCCGCAGAGATGCCTTATGTGTTCCTACAAATGGCAGCAGCCGAGACCTTTGACTCCACATCTCTATCCCCTGAAGTGCGAGAGGCCCCCTCTACCTCTACAACAGCATCAGCCATGGCACAGGATTCACCACACACATCAACGGATGAAAATGTGGAAAGAATAACATTCACAAGTAAGAGCAACCCATAGCACCAGTCTGTGCCACATGGACAGTTTCTCCTTAGTTCTGGGCTTAAGATCATGCCAGTAGGAAATGTGCCTTCTTCACTCAACCACTATTGAATTGTCTGATACGTAATGTAATGGCCTCTGTCATACCAAGTGGCAATGTTTTAACTCCTCACTAATGCACACTACTCCTAACCATGTTTCATGACATGTCCCTCAACCTTGGACTCCGATTGTGCTACATATGACTAACGTTCACTCATGGGGTCTGTGAACTTGCCATTCTATAGAATTCACAAATACAATTGCACCTGTCAATGAAACACTTTGTACACATGTAGCAATTCTACATTTAATGTGATCCATGTGCTCAGCGACAATGTAGCATTGTGTCAATCCATGTCAATGTGTACAGAATACCAGTACATGAGTGCATGACTGTCAGACACAAAGCCACGCACTAGGATCCTAACATGAGAAAGGTGAATGATGGTGTTGTCGGCTACAACTGAGTATTCTATGCAAATATTGAACAGATATCCTTTGAAGTAGACATACGGCCTGTGTGGCTCTGAACCAATTCAATGTTAATTTACCCAGATGGGAGTGCCAGTACAACGTATTTGTGAGGTAAAGGAGAAGCTAACCTTATCGGTGATGGCCACCTGTCAGTGTTGCAGGAAATAGTTCCAAATTTCCCTGTTGTCATATGTGCCACACTTGCCAATAATGAAATTCCAGGACCCCACCAACGACAGGTGACAACGCACCATACTTAACGGTACAAGATAAAGTATACATACACATTGTAAATAGCCGGAACACTAAAAGGCATATGTATGAAATAGTTGACGTATGTAGCAGCCATTGTGACAGCTCCTTGGTCATAGGGGATGCACACGTAATCCTTGGAAATCAAGACAGCACGCATACCCTCGGTCATTCTTCCAACTTGGCCAGTGCACACATGAGAACCCCCAGACACTGAAATAACTTACAAAATTATTAGGCTAAACAAAACAGGACTTATTGTAAAAACATATACCTACAACTATCCTAAAAACTACCCTCTGCTAAACTAACCTTTACTAACTTAAATAACAACTACACCTATCTCACCTATTCTAAACTTATCTTACATATGTAACACCACACTATAAACAATGACCCCCATCTCCCTTAAGAGACAAGATACAAGTAGGACAACATAAACTATGACTACACTTGTACCAACCTAACCTATGGCCTTAACAATTATTTATTTTTTTGTATTTTTTTTATCACATTTTTCATTTTTTTCTACATACAAATACTCTGACATGTCCCCAACCCAACCCCTCCAAAAAATGAATTAAACGCCCCCTCCACTTTACTTAACCTAACCTATGCCTACCCTATGCTAACCTAAAACTACCCATCTAAATCCCAATCTGAAACTATGCACAACAATAAAATGGAGGGAAAAGAACTGGGAGGTTGTAGAACAAAAAAGTATATTTTTCCATTTTCGCCAGTTTTTTCTTAATGTACCGCAACATCCTCCTGTTCTCTGACCTCTCCTCCTCCAGTTTGTCAAATCTTGCTAAAATCTTAGCCATGTTCCGCCTCATGTCTAGTTCAAATTGGCTTGGAACAACTGCAGCAGGTGGCTGAACTGGTGCCTGGCTCCTGATTGGCGTAGCTGACGTGGAGGGCCTTGGACCGGTTGAGGCCCCCTGTACCCCTCATGTAGCTGCTGTGGAGGTCCACCATGTGCAAATGCACGCCATTCCCTAGTTGCCTTTTCCTTTCTGAACCTCCTTCTCATTCTCTGGCATCCAGTATCCACCTCTATAATGTGCCAGTAGCATCCTGCCCTTTTGTGGTACGCGTGCCTCTGGTCTGGTGTCATATTGGCAGCTGAAATATGAAGAGAAACAAGCATCAGTTTTAGCATTGGGTGGAGGTTGAGCAGACATATAGGGGGTTATTCTAACTTTGGAGGAGTGTTAATCCGTCCCAAAAGTGACGGTAAAGTGACGGATATACCACCAGCCGTATTACGAGTTCCATAGGATATAATGGACTCGTAATACGGCTGGTGGTAAATCCGTCACTTTTCCGTCACTTTTGGGACGGATTAACACCTCCTCCAAAGTTAGAATAACCCCCATAATGTACACTGCAACTGCAGATAACGTATAAAGTCCACCACACATTCCTCAACAATGACTTACCACTCATCAATGACTAGTTCCTACCAGCCATCTACAGTGTCATGTATATATCACTGGGGTGATGGCTATCCATTGTTAACTAACAGGGCACCGAGCTGAGTGGACAAAATTGTCCATGATCAACATTTGGGATCAAACTTGTGAGGATCACGTGCCCAGCAAATCTGGATTTCCTGTGTCCCTGTGCATAAGGATTATTGTGCATGCAATCCATCACCTCGACACCCCTAGTAAAACATCAAGGCTTGCCCAGTCATCATGGTTGCAAGGTGGGGGCCATATAATGGGGGTCTGGAAACTTCCCACCGGCTATTCAAAGGTTTGGTAAATCATCATTTATGTGTCCTGGTGTAAGCCCTGGCCTGAGCATATGTTATAAGGGGGCACACCATTGCCCATGGTGTGCCCACATGTACAACAGATGCAATGTCCCCAGAAATTTTGGCCAAAGCCTGACCTGCACATCAAAGTTGTCTACACATTACAGAACTAAAGTCCCCTACCCTGTGTTATGTTGTGCTACATGTGTTACATGGCACACACATGGTGGCTGTATGGATGCCCTTAGGCCCACAATGAGTTTGGCACTGCACTGGGCGCTACAACAGTATCCTGATACATTGTACATCATTTGCACATGCATGTCATACACCATCAAAAAAACAGGTACGCACACAGCATTCACATCATATGCATATGTGATGTGACCTGCATCACTCACAAATATCCTGGTGGCAAGACCATGTTATGAAATCTGCAGAAATCTGGCATGGGAAGAATCATAGACTTTTTCCACAACCATCTGGAGCTGAGTTGTCTCCTAGTTGTGTACACTACTGACTGCTGTGCAGCACAATATGTGCTGTTGCTGTACTACACACCTCAATATATGTCTGAAGGGTACTGAGGCACTTGTGGTGCATGTGCCTCCTATGCAAGCCCCCTAGAGACCTCTGATGATGTAACTCACATCTGTACCATCTTATCAGTAAGTGAAAGCTTTGTGTGGCACACAGTGCTGACAATAGTACTGTGACAAAGTAGTTGTTGGAGGAGGCTGGCCCTCTTGGGAGTGTTCAGGGGGTCCAAGCAACCACACGTTGGTTTCCAGTGGTAAAATAACTAGATCACCCAATGCTCACATTTTTTAGGTAGCTTGGTCGAGCAGTTGGGCTAATCTTGGAGAAGTGGAAAGCATTGGCTGTACTCACAGTATCAATCATGCGACTCCACACTTAAAGGTATAACTCGAGACCAATTTATAAAAATAAGTCGATTTGTATATCATTTTCAAGATCAAGATTATTAAAATTGGTTACGACATGAATTTTTGAAGTTTTGTTAAAGGCAGTCTTTCTGTGCATAATTACACACATTAGGAATCAATGGGCAGTCACTTTTAAAAATACATATAAAATCACACATTTATGCTACCAGGTTCTGCTTTTTCAGGTTGGTGGAGGCCACCGGTGGGCACACTGTGCCAGCTTGAGAGGCTCCGGTTGCTCACGGTTATGGTGGGAGCAGCGCTAGAAGCTCTCTTGGAACAGGTGCCATTCTGGGGGACCATTTGGAAAAGGGCGGTTCTTGCAGATTTAAAGGTTGTGCCTTGCGGTCCCCTTGGGGTGGTGAGCTCGCAAGGAGTTTGGGACCCTGTGGGCACAGCTCGTTCATTGCAGGGCACTGGACGGCAAGGTGGAGGGCGAGCTGTGTGCAACGGAGACCCTTGGAGCTGGAGGTGAGTCTCTTGGATGGTGGCCTACAGGACAAAGGAGGGACTTTAGTGGCAGGTCCAGGGTGTTCCTGAAGTCCTCAACTGGGGCTTCCTCCTGATCCTTTTTTAGCTCTGTGGGATCTGTTTTTTTGGGTGTCCCATGTCCACTGACCAGTACTTAGGGTATTAGTACGGTCTGGCCATCAGGGGGCGCAGTGCCACCAAATTTGGCAAACCTTCAGGGTTGGTAGTGATGATCATTGGTGTGATGTTGAGTCTGGCTAACACTTCCAGTTCCAGAGATATCAGCCAGTCAGTGAAGTGACCCTCACTGGCTTGTTGTTTCTAGCTTGCTTGTAGAGTGATACCTTCCCTCTGAAGGGAGATCTTGGGCTATTGGCAAAGCCTGGAGGTCCTCAGTGTATTTCAAGGTCAGTCCAGTGGTCCACTTCTCTGTAGCAGAGATTGTCAGGTCCTGGTACAGCAGGGAGGGTTTGGAGCCTTTACTTGTGCAGCAGGTCGACATTTCCCGGGCTTTGGATCTTCTTAATGCTGTCTTGGCCCTAGAGGGTGGCACAATCAGTGCTGCTGCCCTCAGGGGCCTACCCATAGTACTCCCATGGCCAGTCCTGTGTAAGAATTGTCTGAGCTCCCTATGGGTGGCAAAAGAAATGCTGCAGCCCATAGGGATCTCCGGGAACCTCGATACCCTCGGTACCTAAGTACCACATACAAGTAATTATAAGGGTGTACCAGTGTGCCAATGAGAATTGGTAAATGTAGTCACTACCCTGCAGTGACAAATTTAGAAAGCAGAGAGAGAGCATAAACACTGAGGTTCTGGTTAGCAGAGCCTCCGTGAGACAGTTAGTCATCACACATGGAACACATACAGGGCATACTTTATGAGCCCTGGTGTCCTGACTGGCAGGGTCCCAGTGACACATACACTAAAACAACATACATACAGTGAAATATGGGGGTAACATGCCAGGCAAGATGGTACTTTCCTACACTCACTTGCACTGGTAATTACTCATAAAGTATGGCACCTTTGACATCTTTTATTACATTATGATAATATCAGTGTACTATTTGCAGTAACATTTTTGATGAAAAAACTGTGCATGACTGGGGCGCATGTTATAGTTACCTTAGGGCACGAGCTATAGTTAGTTGAGATAAAGCTAACTATAACTGGCAAATTTCTAAGGTTTTGTACATTTAAAATGTGAGCCTAACTATAACATCCATGTAAAGAGAAGTTCACTGAAAAGAAAACAAAGGTTAGAGGGACTTTATAGTTAGGAAATAGATTGAAAAAAACATAAAAATGAAATGAAAAAAACAAAAGTCATAGGGACATTATAGTTAGGATGACACTTCAAAGTACCAAAACCACTGAAAATCAGCAGTTATGGTTAACTAAGCCAACCATAACTTGCACCCCTATAATGCACTGCTTATGGCCTTATATATTACATCACTCATGGCATGGTCAGTGGCATCACAGATGGCATCTAAAATGACATCAGTGATGACATCACTGATGAGATTATCAACACAAAAATTCATACACCTACTCATGCACACACACAAACTCTTGTAAATCCACACATACACATCTACTCACATACTTATTGACAGATACATAAAACTAGTGACATAATACACTCATTCTCTCAAACAGCCACTGAAACAAGTCATTCACCCTACTAACTGACATATTCACACTCATACATGTAGTTATACACCAACTGATACAGCCATATACCCACTCCCATGCCCACTAAATTACTGTTACAATTGCTCCAAACATCAATTAATAGATTACTCATCTACTGACACATTCAGTTAATCAGCTGTACAACCACTCACACACCCACACACTCAACCATTCAATAAAGGGCACAGCTACTAATTCATCAATGCACTCACATACACATTCAATCACTCAACTATACATGTATTCACACATCCAGTCAATCACATGTGCAGGCACTGACACACCCAGTAAGTCAGCTATGTAGCCACACATCCACTCTCAGTATGTAAAAACTGACACATCCACTCACTTTAGGAAAGAGACACTCGTACACCAACTCACTCTCATATAAAGTGACTAACACAGCTACTCCCTTATGTTTACAGCCATTCAAACACCCTCTCATTCACCTATTCAGGAACTGCATCACCAACTCACTCACCAATACAATGACACCCATTCACTTGCCTGGGATACCACTCTGAAACCCACTTACTCACCAATACAGCCACTCACACACCCACTCAGTGAAGGGAATACACCTACTCACACAGTGACTTGCTAACCAATAGACGTACTTAGAGATCCACTCAATGTCCCATACAGCAAATGACTCAATCACTCACTCACCCACACAACCACTCACATAGCCATTCATATATTGATACAGGCATTTACACTTATTAGATGATCTGATCAGTAATGTCATCACTTATGTAATTTTAGATGCCATTGGTGATGTCATCAGTGATGTCCCTGACCATGTCATGAATGTGAATGTCATGAATGATGTAATATATGAGATCATAAGCAGTGCATTATGAGGGTGCAATTTATAGTTGGCTCAGTTTGAAGTATATATATGTATTTGTGTGTACACACACACACACACATATATATATATATGTGTGTGTATATATATATATATATATATATATACATATATATATATATATATATATATATATATATATATATATATATATATATATATATATATATTGGTGATTGCCACTAGGTAGTTATAGTTAGGACCATGTTTTCATAGAAAAAATGTTTTTTTGACTTTTTGACTTGTCTATATCGTTGGCACAGTGTGACCCATCTCCACAAAACTTTCCCAAAAAAGTGTCACATGATTGTTGTTGTGCACGGAAAGTTTTGGGGTGATCCAATAAGTGGGGGTCTGAGAAATAGGGGGATCCAAAAAGTACCGTTTCTGATGTCAATTCCCTTAGGACCTTTGAACATAACTACAGCCCAAACCGCTAGACAGAATTACACCAAATTTGGCAGAAAGCTAGAGTTTGGTACACAAATTGTGCTTTGGTTATTTTGAGTTTATCTGTTCAGTAGTTTTTGAGATATTAAAGGGCAAATAATTGTGTACCTCTAGGGCCGCAGATCTTTCGCAACGATTTTGCGGTGGTTACTGTGAATTCACAAAGGCATGCAAGTAGGAGGCTGGATCTCTGTATAGTGTACCAAAATGATGTGCACTGTGCAGAGAATCCAAGCAACCCCACCTTTGGAGCCAGAGGTGTAAGATAGATCAACCAACGCTCTATTTTAGTGGTAGCTTGGTCAGCCAGTTAGGATAATCCAAGAGATGTGCTAAGCATTTGTTGTACTCATAGTATCAGTAACTGTGGAAGAATAACTCAAGAACAATTTACAAAAACACTTCAGATTTTAATATTATTTTTAGGACCATGAACATCAAAATCAGGTAAGTATTCTTTAAGTTACGATTTTTCAAAGTTTCTAAAACGTTCTGTTTCTCTGCGTGATAACGCACAGTAGGAATCAATGGAGAAACCTTTAAAATCAGGCAATGCTCTCACAAGTTTCACTTTTTATTTTTAGGTCGAGGTCAGCAAGATGTTTGGTAAGCCAGCTGAAGAAGTTCAGATGGCTTCCAGTTCTGGGGGGAGCGAAAAAGCGAACCACTTGGAAACACATAGCACAGAGGAACTTAAACGTAAGTTTGGTGGGTCCCCTTGAAGGGCGGAGGTCACTAGGGGTTAGGGACCCCTGGAGCACAGCTGATTTGTGGATGCAGGGGGCCGGGAGGCTGGGTGCAGCATGGCTG
The DNA here is from genome assembly GCF_031143425.1 of Pleurodeles waltl. NCBI lineage: Eukaryota > Metazoa > Chordata > Amphibia > Caudata > Salamandridae > Pleurodeles > Pleurodeles waltl. The sequence continues at coordinate 1,192,432,622 of NC_090439.1, forward strand.
AATCAGCGAGGCATTGTGCATCTTAGAGTCTTTGGAGCCAGGGGCAGGTCACTTGGAGGATTGCTTGCAGGTCAGCAGGGCCACTCTCGGGGTGGTACCTGGGTATTTGGGTGTCCAGAGTAGATATTTTTTTGGGGGTCTGCACTCAAGGTATTAGGACTTCTCGGGCCCTGAAGGCTGCAGTGCCACAAATCTTGGCACATGGGTAGGCTTTGTCCATTTGGTTTATCATGTGGATTCCTGTCTGGCTGCTGTATCCTGTTCCTCGGTCAGCCGCCAGACTTCACATTGGTCTTGCCTGTGGTGTGCAGGGAGTGATACCTTCACTCAGAGGGCGATTCTGAGTGATTTTCAGAAGACTGGAGGGCCTTTGGGGTTTTGTGAAGTCCTTGCAGTGTCCAGTCGGCCCCTCAATGGTGATTGTCGAGTCCTGGGTGAAGCAGACAGGATTTGGCACCTTTTCTTTTCTGCAGTAGGGCTTCTGTTCTCTTGCCTTGGGTCTTCTCTGTTGTTGGTCTTCTTGTGTCCATCGAATCTGATATGCAGATCTTTGGATGTCCACTGAATACTGCATTTAGTGGGTGTTAAGTAGGGGTATATGGTAGTGGCCAATGGGCCACCTACCTTAGGGTAGCTACACTCACTAAGTGACCAGTTACTGTGGGAAGGGGGTTACATGCCTAACCCTGATAGGCTATGTTCCTGCCATCCAAAATGAGGGAAATGAAATGGAGTGGGTGACCACTCCCCCTACCTTTGTTTTCCCGCTGGTCTTCTCAGAGAGGGGTAAAAACCATTGAGCGGCCATGTGCTGCTAGGAGCAGAGTCAGAGGTCAGATTTCAAAGGCAGAAAAGCCTTTGAACCTTAACGTTAAGCCTGTGTGCCTGCCTAGTGTAACACCTCCACCCAGGAAAGGCTTTGTGTTCTGGCTCCTGAGAGCAGAGGCTCTAACCCCAGGAGTTTAAATGTGTGCCTGGTGGTGGGAGACCCATCAGCAACCATGCCAGGGCTGCTAGTTTTTGCAAAGGTCACCTTTAAGATGCCCTCTCCATACATGTTATAATAAATCCAACACTGGTAACAGAGTGAGTCTATTATTCTGAGCTGTTTGATACCAAACAACCCAGTATTCAGAGAGGCCATCATGTAGCTGGGGAACTCGTAACGACCAGTGTCCAGCACATGTATTTGCGATGACTTCCCTGTACACTGATTATTAGACCAGGCATTTTTGGTGTGGTTTCCCCTGTCTTTTTGCCTTTGTTCTCTGTATATTTGACTGTGTGCATGTAGGAGGCTGGACTGCCTTGTAGTGGGTACCAAGGGGTACTTACACTTTGCACCAGGCACAGATATCCCTTATTAGTGTAGAGGGGTGTCTAGCAGCTTAGGCTGATAGAAAAGGTAGCTTAGCAGAGCAGCTTAGGCTGAACTAGGAGACGAGCGAAGCTCCTACAGTACCACTAGTGTCATATGCACAATATCATAAGAAAACACAATACACAGATATACTAAAAATAAAGGTACTTTATTTTTATGACAATATGCCAAAGTAGCTCAGTGAGTACCCTCAGTATGAGGATAGCAAATATACACAAGATATATGTACACAATACCAAAATATGCAGTAATAGCAATAGAAGACAGTGCAAACAATGTATAGTCACAATAGAATGCAATGGGAGCACATAGGGATAGGGGCAACACAAACCATATACTCTAGAAGTGGAATGCGAACCACGAATGGACCCCACACCTATGTGAGCTCGTAGAGGGTCGCTGGGACTGTAAGAAAACAGTGAGGGTTAGAAAAATAGCCCACCCCAAAACCCTGAAAAGTGGGTGCAAAGTGCACCTAAGTTCCCCAGAGAGCACAGAAGTCGTGATAGGGGAGTTCTGCAAGGAAGACCAACACCAGCAATGCAACAACGATGGATTTCCAGACGAGAGTACCTGTGGAACAAGGGGACCAAGTCCAAGAGTCACAATCAAGTCGGGAGTGGGCAGATGCCCAGGAAATGCCAGCTGTGGGTGCAAAGAAGCTGCCACTGGATGGTAGAAGCTGTGGATTCTGCAAGAACGACAAGGGCTAGAAACTTTCCCTTTGGAGGGTGGATGTCCCACATCGTGAAGAATCTTGCAGATGTGTTTCCGTGCAGAAAGAACGCAAACAAGCCTTGCTAGCTGCAAGGGTCATGGTTAGGGTTTTTGGATGCTGCTGTGGCCCAGGAGGAACCAGGATATCGCCAATTGTGTGAGGAGACAGAGGGGGCGTCCAGCAAGACAAAGAGCCCACTCAGAAGCAAGCAGCACCCGCAGAAGTGCCGGAACAGGCACTACAAAGTGCAGTGAACCAGAGCTCACCCGAAGTCACAAAGGAAGGTCTCACGACGCCGGAGGACAACTCAGGAGGCCGTGAACTGCAGGTTAGAGTGCTGGGGACCCAGGCTTGGCTGTGCACAAAGGAAATCCTGGAAGAGTGCACAGGAGCCGGAGCAGCTGCAAATCACGCGGTACCCAGCAATTCAGTCTAGCGTGAGGAGGCAAGGACTTACCTCCACCAAACTTGGACTGATAGAGTCACTGGACTGTGGGAGTCACTTGGACAGCGTTGCTGAGTTCAAGGGACCTCGCTTGTTGTGCTGAGAGGAGACCCAGAGGACCGGTGATGCAGTTCTTTGGTGCCTGCGGTTGCAGGGGGAAGATTCCGTCGACCCACTGGAGATTTCTTCGGAGCTACTAGTGCAGAGAGGAGGCAGACTACCCCCACAGCATGCACCACCAGGAAAACAGTCGAGAAGACGGCCGGATCAGCGTTACAAGGTTGCAGTAGTCGCCTTTGCTACTTTGTTGCAGTTTTGCAGGCTTCCAGAGCAGTCAGCGGTCGATTCCTTGGCAGAAGGTGAAGAGAGAGATGCAGAGGAACTCTGATGAGCTCTTGCATTCGTTATCTAAAGAATTCCCCAAAGCAGAGACCCTAAATAGCCAGAAAAGGAGGTTTGGCTACTTAGGAGAGAGGATAGGCTAGCAACACCTGAAGGAGCCTATCAGAAGGAGTCTCTGACGTCACCTGCTGGCACTGGCCACTCAGAGCAGTCCAGTGTGCCAGCAGCACCTCTGTTTCCAAGATGGCAGAGGTCTGGAGCACACTGGAGGAGCTCTGGGCACCTCCCAGGGGAGGTGCAGGTCAGGGGAGTGGTCTCTCCCCTTTCCTTTGTCCAGTTTCGCGCCAGAGCAGGGCTGGGGGACCCCTGAACTGGTGTAGACTGGCTTATGCAGAAATGGGCACCATCTGTGCCCATGAAAGTATTTCCAGAGGCTGGGGGAGGCTACTCCTCCCCAGCCCTAACACCTTTTTCCAAAGGGAGAGGGTGTAACACCCTCTCTCTGAGGAAGTCCTTTGTTCTGCTTTCCTGGGCCAAGCCTGGCTGGACCCCAGGAGGGCAGAAACCTGTCTGAGGGGTTGGCAGCAGCAGCAGCTGCAGTGAAACCCCGGGAAAGGTAGTTTGGCAGTACCCGGGTCTGAGCTAGAGACTCGGGGGATCATGGAATTGTCTCCCCAATGCCAGAATGGCATTGGGGTGACAATTCCATGATCTTAGACATGTTACATGGCCATGTTCGGAGTTACCATTGTGACGCTATACATATGTCGTGACATATGTATAGTGCATGCGTGTAATGGTGTTCCCGCACTCACAAAGTCTGGGGAATTTGCCCTGAACAATGTGGGGACCCACCCCACAGTAAGTACCAGCCCCTCGTTCTGCCCCGCGCTACTCACCCTCTCTCCTGCTCCTGCTTCTTTTCCTCTTTCCTTCTTCTCTGTTCTTCCTCCTCGCTCCTCGTCTGTATTCTTCTTCTGTACTCCTCTTCTCCCCGTCTTCTCTCCTCTTCTCTTCTTCCTCATCTTCTGCTGTGGTATTCTGCACCCTGTTTCTTCGTTTTTTGTATCTCCCTCCGTGTTCTTCTGTGTTCTTCTGTGTTCCTCTGTGTTCTTCTGTGTTCCTCTGTCTTCTTCTGTCTTCCTCTGTGTTTTTCTGTCTTCCTCTGTTTTTTTCTGTCTTCCTCGGTGTTCTTCTGTCTCCCTCTGTGTTCTTCTGTATTCTTCTCTGTTCTTCTGTCTTCCTCTGTCTTCTTCTGTCTTCCTCTGTGTTCTTCTGTATTCTTCTCTGTTCTTCTGTACTCCTCTCTGTTCTTCTGTGTGTCTTCTGCTCTTCCGGTCTTCTGCTCTTCCGGTCTTCAGTCCTTCCGGTCTTCTGCTCTTCTGTTCTTCTTTTCTTCTGTTCTTCTTTTCTTCTGTTCTTCTTTTCTTCTTGTCTTCTGCCTTCGGCTCTTCTGCCTCCTCCGTCCTCTTCTCCCCACGATTCCCCGCGCCTGCCCTCCTGCTCCTGCCTCATCCCCCTCCCCCACTCGCATCCCCCCTCTATCTCCCCTATCTAACCCGTTCACTTTCTACCTCCCTCACTCCTCCTATCTACCTATCTCTCCATCTCTCTATCCCACTATCCAACTCCCTCACTCTCCACCTCCTCCTATCTTCCTATCTTCCTATCTCTCTATCTTTTTCCCTATCTATCGATTTCTCTATCTACCTTTTCTCTCTACCTATTTCTCTATCTCTCCCCCCCTCCCGCCACCCCCTCTATTACCTATCTTCCTATCCCCTCACTCTACCTCTCACCCTCCTCTACAACCCCCCCTCCCCTATCTCCACAACCCTACACCTATCTTTCTCCCTAATCTCCTAAACCTCCTAACACTCTCCCCCCTCCACCCTTAAACCCCCCTCCCCCAGCTCTTCTCACTCTACCTGTCCCCCCCCTCCCTCGCGCTTTCCCGCCGCGACCTCCTGCACGCCCCCGCCCCCCAGCTCCCATTCGCCCCCAGCTGACCCCTCCCCCCCCTCCTACCTCATATGGCGGCCGCTGCGCGAGTGTGCAGCTGGCGCGCCGGAGGCGCACCAGAGGCAAGGCCGTCTGCGCCCGTCCGCGCCTGGCCCGCGCCCAGCGCCATGACCCCTGGTCCCCAGCGCTCCCAAGCCCCGATGATCCGCTATGACCCCACCACCCTCCATGCCCTCAACCCAGGACGCTCCAACACCTGCTTCCAAGCTCACCCCAAACGCACCCATGGACCCTTCGCCTGCAACTCCTGCAAACGCATCTTCCACCACGCAACAACTACGACCACAAGCCCACGCGCCATCAACCACCTCAAGTGCATCCTAGTCAACGCTCGCTCCGTTCACAAACACGCCGCTGAACTCTGGGACCTCCTAGACTCCACAGCACCGGACGTCGCCTTCATCACGGAGACCTGGATGAACGCCTCCTCTGCTCCAGACATCGCCACCCCCATCCCCGAAGGCTACAAGATCTCCAGGAGAGACCGCACCAACCAAGTAGGAGGAGGCATCGCCATCGTCTTCAAAGACTCCATCAGCGTCACCACCTCCACTGAAGACTCCCCTCTTGCCGCTGAACACCTGCATTTTCAGATTCGCACCGACCCGAGGACCACCCTCAGATGATCCCTCGTCTACCGTCCTCCCGGACCTCGCGCCCCTTTCAGCGACACCATCGCCGACTTCATCTCCCCGCACGCCCTCGCCTCACCGGACTACATCCTCCTAGGCGACCTCAACTTCCATCTGGAACAAAACAACGACCCCAACACCACCACCCTGCTCGACAACCTCGCCAACCTCGGCCTCAAACAACTGGTGAACACTGCCACCCACATCGCCGGACACACACTCGACCCTATCTTCTCCGCCAGCAAACACGTCTTCTTCAGCCACGCCTCCGCCCTTCATTGGACTGACCACAGCTGCGTCCACTTCACATTCCGACGCGAGACCCGCCACCTCCGCACTCAACCCATCCCTCGCCGACAGTGGAACAAGATCCCTGAAGAGCAACTCTTCGCCGCACTCGCCGCCAACCAACCCACCCTCACCACCGACCCCAACGTCGCAGCCCTCAACCTCACAAACTGGATCTCCAACTGCGCAGACAACCTTGCTCCCCTCAAACGCTCGCAGCGACAGAACAACACCAAGAAACCCCTCTGGTTCTCTGACACCCTCAAAGAATCAAAGAAAACTTGTCGCGCACTTGAGAAAGCCTGGCGCAAGGACCGCACCACTGACAACATGACCGCCCTCAAGAACGCTACCCGCAAACACCACCACCTGATCCGCACTGCCAAAAGGAATTTTTTCACCGACAGACTGGACAAAAACAGCCACAACAGCAGAGAACTCTTCAGCATCGTCAAGGAGTTCTCAAACCCCAGCGCCAACGCCGTCACGCCCTCACAGGATCTATGCGAATCCCTCGCCACTTTCTTCCATCGCAAGATCAGCGACCTCCACGACAGCTTCGGACACCAGACCCAACCTAACACCACCGAACCCACATCCCCGACCATCACCCTCAACAACTGGACCCACATCAGCACGGAAGAAACCAAATCCATCATGAACTCTATCCACTCCGGCGCCCCTTCGGACCCCTGCCCGCACTTCATCTTTAACAAAGCCGACAACATCATCGCCCCGCACCTCCAGACCGTCATCAACTCTTCTTTTTCTTCTGCTACCTTCCCCGAATGCTGTAAACACGCCGAATTCAACGCCCTACTAAAGAAACCTACGGCTGACCCGAGCGACCTGAAAAACTTCCGCCCCATCTCCCTTCTGCCTTTCCCAGCCAAAGTAATAGAGAAGACCGTCAACAAACAGCTGACCACCTTCCTGGAAGACAACAACCTGCTCGACCCCTCACAGACCGGATTCCGAACCAACCACAGCACTGAAACCGCCCTCATCTCAGTCACAGACGACATCAGAACCCTGATGGACAACGGTGAAACAGTCGCCCTCATTCTTCTCGACCTCTCGGCTGCCTTTGACACCGTCTGTCACCGCACCCTAATCACCCGCCTCCGCTCCACCGGGATCCAAGACCAGGCCCTGGACTGGATCGCCTCCTTCCTCGTAAACCGCTCCCAAAGAGTCTACCTCCCTCCGTTTCGCTCAGAACCCACTGAGATCATCTGCGGCGTACCTCAAGGCTCATCACTCAGCCCGACACTCTTCAATGTCTACATGAGCCCCCTCGCTAACATCGTACGCAAGCACGACATCATCATCACCTTCTACGCCGACGACACCCAACTTATACTCTCCCTCACCAAGGACCCCGCCAGCGCCAAGACCAACCTACAAGAGGGTATGAAGGACGTCGCAGATTGGATGAGGCTCAGCCGCCTAAAGCTGAACTCTGAAAAAACTGAAGTCCTCATCCTCGGCAACACCCCATCCGCCTGGGACGACTCCTGGTGGCACACGGCCCTCGGCACCGCACCGACCCCCGCAGACCACGCCCGCAACCTCGGCTTCATCTTGGACCCCCTTCTCACCATGACCAAGCAAGTCAACGCCGTGTCCTCCGCCTGCTTCCTCACCCTCCGCATGCTCCGCAAGATCTTCCGCTGGATCCCCGCCGACACCAGAAAAACCGTGACCCACGCCCTCGTCACGAGCCTCCTGGACTACGGCAACACCCTCTACGCTGGGACCACCGCCAAACTCCAAAATCGCCTGCAACGCATTCAAAACGCCTCAGCCCGCCTCATCCTCGACGTACCCTGCAACAGCCACATCTCCGCACACCTGAGACACCTGCATTGGCTCCCAGTCAGCAAAAGGATAACCTTCCGACTTCTCACCCACGCACACAAAGCCCTCCACGACAAGGGACCGGAATACCTCAACAGACGGCTCAACTTCTACGTCCCCACCCGCCCCCTCCGCTCCTCTGGCCTCGCACTCGCCGCCGTCCCTCGCATCCGACGCTCCACGGCGGGTGGGAGATCTTTCTCCTTCCTGGCGGCCAAGACCTGGAACTCCCTCCCCACCAGCCTCAGGACCAACCAGGACCACTCCGCTTTCCGGAGACTCCTAAAGACCTGGCTGTTCGAGCAGCGATAACCACCCCCTTTGTCCCTAGCGCCTTGAGACCCGCACGGGTGAGTAGCGCGCTTTATAAATGCTAATAATTTGATTTGATTTGATTTGGCTAGTGCCAGGGTGCCCACACACTAAGTAACTGAGCACCCAACCTTTACCAGGTAAAGGTTAGACATATAGGTGACTTATAAGTTACTTAAGTGCAGTGGTAAATGGCTGTGAAATAACGTGGACGTTATTTCACCCAGGCTGCAAGGGCAGGCCTGTGTAAGAATTGTCAGAGCTCCCTATGGGTGGCAAAAGAAATGCTGCAGCCCATAGGGATCTCCTGGAACCCCAATACCCTGGGTACCTCAGTACTGTAGGAGGCTGGACTGGCTTGTAGTGAGTACCAAGGGGTACTTGCACCTTGCACCAGGCCCAGTTATCCCTTATTAGTGTATAGGGTGTCTAGCAGCTTAGGCTGATAGATAATGGTAGCTTAGCAAAGCAGCTCAGGCTGAACTAGGAGACGTGTGAAGCTACTACAGTACCACTTAGTGTCATATGCACAATATCATAAGAAAACACAATACACAGTTATACTAAAAATAAAGGTACTTTATTTTTATGACAATATGCCAAAGTATCTTAGAGTGTACCCTCAGTGAGAGGATAGGAAATATACACAAGATATATATACACAATAGCAAAAATATGCAGTATAGTCTTAGAAAACAGTGCAAACAATGTATAGTTACAATAGGATGCAATGGGGAAACATAGGGATAGGGGCAACACAAACCACATACTCCAGAAGTGGAATGCGAACCACGAATGGACCCCAAACCTATGTGACCTTGTAGAGGGTCGCTGGGACTATTAGAAAATAGTGAGAGTTAGAAAAATAACCCTCCCCAAGACCCTGAAAAGTGAGTGCAAAGTGCACCAAAGTTTCCCTAAGGACAAAATAGTCGTGTTAGAGGGAGAATGCAAGGAAAACACAAATCAGCAATGCAACAACGATGGATTCCTGTCTGAAGGTACCTGTGGAACAAGGGGACCAAGTCCAAAAGTCACAAGCAGCTCGGAGATGGGCAGATGCCCAAGAAATGCCAGCGGTTGGTGCAAAGAAGCTCTTACTAGGCTGAAGAACTGTGAATACTGCAGGAACGACAAGGGCTAGAGACTTCCCCTTTGGAGGATGGATCCCCCACGCCTTGGAGAGTCGTGCAGAAGTGTTTTCCCGCCGGATGGACGCCAACAAGCCTTGCTACACGCAAATCGTGCGTTTGGCGTTTTTGGACGCTGCTGGGGCCCAGGAGGGACCAGGAGGTCGCAAATTGGACCTGCAGAGAGAGGGGACGTCGAGCAAGACAAAGAGCCCTTACTGAAGCAGGTAGCACCCGGAGAAGTGCCAGGAACAGGCACTACGAGGATGCGTGAAACGGTGCTCGCCGAAGTTGCACAAAGGAGTCCCACGTCGCCGGAGACCAACTTAGAAAGTCGTGCAATGCAGGTTAGAGTGCCGTGGACCCAGGCTTGGCTGTGCACACAGGATTTCCGCCGGAAGTGCACAGGGGCCGGAGAAGCTTGCAAAGTCGCGGTTCCCATCAATGCAGCCCAGCGAGGTGAGGCAAGGACTTACCTCCACCAAACTTGGGCTGAAGAGTCACTGGACTGTGGGGGTCACTTGGACGGTGTCGCTGGATTCGAGGGACCTCGCTCGTCGTGCTGAGAGGAGACCCAAGGGACCGGAGATGCAGCTTTTTGGTGCCTGCGGTTGCAGGGGGAAGATTCCGTCGACCCACGGGAGATTTCTTCGGAGCTTCTGGTGCAGAGAGGAGGCAGACTACCCCCACAGCATGCACAAGCAGGAAAACAGTCGAGAAGGCGACAGGATCAGCGTTACAGAGTTGCAGTAGTCGTCTTTGCTACTATGTTGCAGGTTTGCAGGCTTCCAGCGCGGTCAGCGGTCGATTCCTTATCAGAAGGTGAAGAGGGAGATGCAGAGGAACTCGGCTGAGCTCATGCATTCGTTATCTAAAGTTTCCCCAGAGACAGAGACCCTAAATAGCCAGAAAAGAGGGTTTGGCTACCTAGGAGAGAGGAAAGGCTACTAACACCTGAAGGAGCCTATCACAAGGAGTCTCTGACGTCACCTGGTGGCACTGGCCACTCAGAGCAGTCCAGTGTGCCAGCAGCACCTCTGTTTCCAAGATGGCAGAGGTCTGGAGCACACTGGAGGAGCTCTGGACACCTCCCAGGGGAGGTGCAGGTCAGGGGAGGGGTCACTCCCCTTTCCTTTGTCCAGTTTCGCGCCAGAGCAGGGGCTAAGGGGTCCCTGAACCGGTGTAGACTGGCTTATGCAGAATTGGGCACCTCTGTGCCCAACAAAGCATTTCCAGAGGCTGGGGGAGGCTACTCCTCCCCTGCCTTCACACCATTTTCCAAAGGGAGAGGGTGTCACACCCTCTCTCAGAGGAAGTTCTTTGTTCTGCCATCCTGGGCCAGGCCTGGCTGGACCCCAGGAGGGCAGATGCCTGTCTGAGGGGTTGGCAGCAGCAGCAGCTGCAGAGAAACCCCAGGAAGGGCAGTCTGGCAGTACCAGGGTCTGTGCTACAGACCACTGGGATCATGGAATTGTACCAACAATGCCAGGATGGCATAGAGGGGGCAATTCCATGATCATAGACATGTTACATGGCCATATTCGGAGTTACCATGGTGAAGCTACATATAGGTAGTGACCTATATGTAGTGCACGCGTGTAATGGTGTCCCCGCACTCACAAAGTTCAGTGAATTGGCTCTGAACAATGTGGGGGCACCTTGGCTAGTGCCAGGGTGCCCTCACACTAAGTAACTTTGCACCTAACCTTTACCAGGTAGAGGTTAGACATATAGGTGACTTATAAGTTACTTAAGTGCAGTGTAAAATGGCTGTGAAATAACGTGGACGTTATTTCACTCAGGCTGCAGTGGCAGGCCTGTGTAAGAATTGTCAGAGCTCCCTATGGGTGGCAAAAGAAATGCTGCAGCCCATAGGGATCTCCTGGAACCCCAATACCCTGGGTACCTCAGTACCATATACTAGGGGATTATAAGGGTGTTCCAGTAAGCCAATGTAAATTGGTAAAAATGGTCACTAGCCTGTCAGTGACAATTTGGAAAGAAATGAGAGAGCATAACCACTGAGGTTCTGATTAGCAGAGCCTCAGTGAGACAGTTAGTCACTACACAGGTAACACATACAGGCACACTTATGAGCACTGGGGCCCTGGGTTACCAGGGTCCCAGTGACACATACAACCAAAACAACATATATACAGTGAAAAATGGGGGTAACATGCCAGGCAAGATGGTACTTTCCTACACAACCCCCCCCCAAACGAAGGACAATAAGACTAGCCATTAACTGATGAGTCTTCATTGTCTAAGTGGAAATATCTGGAGAGTCCATCTGCATTGGAGTGGCTACTCCCAGGTCTATGTTCCACTGTATAGTCCATTCCCTGTAGGGATATGGACCACCTCAACAATTTAGGATTTTCACCTTTCATTTGTTTTAGCCAAAGTAGAGGTTTGTGGTCTGTCTGAACAATGAAGTGAGTGCCAAACAGGTATGGCCTCAACTTCTTCAGAGCCCAGACCACAGCAAAGGCCTCCCTCTCAATGGCAGACCAACGCTTTTCTCTAGGGGTCAACCTTCTACTAATAAAAGCAACAGGTTGATCCTGGCCCTCAGAATTAAGTTGTGATAGGACTGCCCCTACTCCTAATTCAGATGCATCAGTTTGGACATAGAATTTTTTAGAGTAACAAGGGCTTTTCAGGACAGGTGCAGAGCACATGGCCTGCTTCAGCTCCTCAAAAGCTTTCTGACAGTTTGCTGTCCATAATACCTTTTTAGGCATTTTCTTGGATGTGAGGTCATTAAGAGGGGCTGCAATGGAGCCATAGTTCTTAATGAACCTCCTGTAATACCCAGTGAGGCCTAGGAAGGCTCTCACCTGAGTCTGAGTGGTAGGGGGAATCCAATCAATAATAGTTTGGATTTTCCCCTGAAGTGGTGCAATCTGTTCCCCACCAACAAGGTGTCCCAGATAAACCACCTTACCCTGCCCTATCTGGCACTTTGAAGCCTTGATAGTGAGGCCTGCCTTTTGCAGGGCCTCCAAAACTTTCCAAAGGTGGACCAGGTGATCATCCCAGCTGGAGCTAAAGACAGCTATATCATCCAAATATGCTGCACTGAAAGCTTCCAGCCCTTGCAGGACTGTGTTCACCAACCTCTGAAAAGTGGCAGGTGCATTTTTCAAACCAAAAGGCATTACAGTAAACTGGTAATGTCCTCCAATGGTAGAAAATGCAGTCTTAGGTTTAGCATCTTCTGACATTTTGATCTGCCAATACCCTGCAGTCAAATCAAAAGTGCTTAGATACTTGGCAGATGCCAGTGTATCTATTAGCTCATCTGCCCTGGGTATAGGGTGAGCATCTGTTTTGGTTACCAAGTTGAGACCTCTATAGTCTACACAAAACCTCATTTCCTTCTTTCCATCTTTAGAATTGGGTTTTGGTACCAGTACCACAGGAGAAGCCCATGGACTGTCAGAGTGCTCAACCACTCCTAGTTCCAACATCTTCTGAACTTCTTGCTTTATGCAGTCCCTGACATGGTCAGGCTGCCTATAGATCTTACTTTTGACAGGTAAACTGTCTCCAGTATCTATAGTGTGCTCACACCAAGAAGTGGTGCCTGGCACAATGGAGAAGAGTTCTGAAAATTGTCCTAGGAGATTTATGCAATTATCTTTCTGCTCAGCAGTAAGACAATCAGCCAAAACTACACCTTCCACAAGAGCATCTTGTTCTGTGGAAGAGAAGAGATCAGGTAGAGGATCACTGTCTTCTTCCTGTCCCTCATCTGTTGCCATGAGCAGGGTGAGATCAGCCCTGTCATAGTAGGGTTTCAGGCGGTTGACATGGAGCACCCTAAGGGGACTCCTGGCAGTGCCTAAGTCAACCAAGTAGGTGACTTCACCCTTCTTTTCAACAATTGTGTGTGGACCACTCCATTTATCTTGGAGTGCTCTTGGGGCCACAGGCTCCAAGACCCACACTTTCTGCCCTGGTTGGTACTGAACCAAAACAGCCTTCTGATCATGCCATTGCTTCTGGAGCTCTTGGCTGGCCTGAAGGTTTTTACTGGCCTTTTTCATGTACTCAGCCATCCTTGATCTGAGGCCAAGTACATAGTCCACAATATCCTGCTTAGGAGCCTTTAAAGGTTGTTCCCAACCCTCCTTTACAAGTGTGAGTGGACCCCTAACAGGGTGTCCAAAAAGAAGTTCAAAGGGGCTGAAGCCCACTCCTTTCTGGGGTACCTCCCTGTAGGCAAAAAGGAGGCATGGTAGAAGGATATCCCATCTCCTGCGGAGTTTTTCAGGGAGTCCCATAATCATGCCTTTGAGAGTTTTATTAAATCTCTCCACCAGTCCATTTGTTTGTGGATGATAGGGTGTTGTGAACTTGTAAGTTACACCACACTCCTTCCACATGGCCTTTAAGTATGCAGACATGAAATTGCTTCCTCTGTCTGATACTACTTCCTTTGGGAAGCCCACCCTGGAAAATATTCCCAGGAGGGCCTTTGCCACTGCAGGAGCTGTAGTGGTCCTTAAAGGAATTGCTTCAGGATATCTTGTGGCATGGTCCACTACCACTAAGATAAACCTATTGCCTGAAGCAGTAGGAGGGTCAAGGGGGCCAACTATGTCAACCCCTACCCTTTCAAAGGGAACCCCAACCACAGGCAGTGGGATAAGGGGTGCCTTTGGAGTGCCACCTGTCTTGCCACTGGCTTGACAGGTTTCACAGGACTTACAAAATTCTTTTGTGTCCTCAGACATCCTAGGCCAATGAAACAGTGGTACCAATCTGTCCCAAGTTTTCATTTGACCCAGGTGCCCAGCTAAGGGAATGTCATGTGCCAGTGTTAGGAGGAACTTTCTGTACTCCTGAGGAATCACTAATCTCCTGGCAGCTCCAGGTTTAGGATCCCTATGCTCAGTGTACAAGAGGTTGTCCTCCCAGTAAACTCTGTGTGAGTCACTGACATCCCCATTAGCCTGTTTGACAGCTTGCTGTCTGAGACCCTCTAATGTGGGACAGGTTTGCTGTGCCACACTCAGCTCCTCTCTGGCAGGCCCCCCTTCACCCAAAAGCTCAGCAGTGTCTGCTTCCAGCTCCTCTGGTGTAGGTTCTGCACAGGGAGGGAATTCTTCTTCCTCAGAAGTAGAATCCACTGTAGAGGGAGGGATAGTAGGAAGTGGTTTGCTTCTACTAGCCCTAGCTTTAGGGAGCACTTGGTCCATTGTTCCAGGATCCAAGCTTCCCTGTCCTTTTTGCTTTTTGGCCTGAGCCCTTGTCAAAGCAAAAATATGCCCTGGGATGCCCAGCATTGCTGCATGGGCCTCCAACTCCACATCTGACCAAGCTGATGTCTCCAAATCGTTCCCTAATAGACAGTCTACAGGTAAATCTGAAGCTACCACAACTTTCTTTGGACCAGATACCCCCCCCCAGTTGAGATTTACAACAGCCATGGGGTGGCTTTGTGTTATGTTGTGAGCATCGGTTACTTGGTACTGGTGTCCAAGTATGTGTTGTTCAGGGTGCACCAGTTTCTCAATCACCATTGTGACACTGGCACCTGTGTCCCTGTAGGCCTGGACCTCAACACCATTTATTAGGGTTAGTTGCTTGTACTTCTCCAAGTTATGGGGGCAAGCAACCAAAGTGGCTAAGTCAATAGCCCCTTCAGAGACTAAAGTAGCCTCTGTGGTCTCCCTAATCAGACCAACCCCAACTAAATTACCAACAGTGAGCCCAGCTACTCCCTTGGATTGGCTATTAGTAGGTTTGCTCCCACCACCACTGCTATTAATAGGGACACTAGGTGTAGCAGTAGGGGTTGTAGTGGTAGGAGCTGTGGTGCCTTTCTTTGGACAACTGGGATCTGTTGTCCAATGGCCTTTTATCTTACATAAATAGCACCATGGTTTCTTTTCCTTGTTCTGATTAAAGGAGGATTTGGGCCCACCACCCCCACCAGAGTGTTTTTGTGGGCCTGATGAAGACTCATTTTTAGATTTGTCCCCACCCTTGTCAGAAGACTTACCATCCTTCTTTTTGTTGCCATCTTTGTCACCCCCTGTATGAACTTTTCTGTTCACTCTTGTTCTGACCCATTTGTCTGCCTTCTTTCCCAATTCTTGGGGAGAGGTCAGATCAGAGTCCACCAAGTACTGGTGCAACAAATCAGACACACAATTATTAAGAATATGCTCTCTCAGGATTAAGTTATACAGGCTGTCATAATCAGTAACTTTACTGCCATGTAACCACCCCTCCAAGGCCTTCACTGCCTGGTCAATGAAATCAACCCAGTCTTGTGAAGACTCCTTTTTGGTATCTCTGAACTTGATCCTGTACTGTTCAGTGGTTAAGCCATAACCATCCAGGAGTGCATTCTTAAGAACTTGGAAATTGTTAGCATCATTTTCTTTTACAGTAAGGAGCCTATCCCTACCTTTTCCAGTAAATGATAGCCATAGGATAGCAGCCCACTGCTTTTGAGGGACATCCTGTACAGCACAGGCCCTCTCAAGTGCAGCAAACCACTTGTTAATGTCATCCCCCTCCTTGTAAGGGGGAACTATCTTATGCAGATTCCTGGAATCATGCTCTTTTGCAGGATGACTATGGGGAATACTGCTGCTGCCACCATGGGTATCTAAACCCATTTTCTGTCTTTCCCTCTCTATTTCTAAAGACTGTCTATCCAAATCCAGCTGTTGCTTCTTGAGCTTCAGTCTGGTTTGCTCCACTCTCAATCTATTGAGCTCCCTTTCCAACAATCTGTCATCAGGGTGGGTGGGAGGGACATTTCTAGATACAGAGGTATGATGGGAATGAACAGAAGGAGACCTGTCCCTTACAGAGGGCACCCTAACAGCTTGGCTACCAGTATAATGTGAGAGCACATCATCAGTATGATGTGATTCAACCTCTGTACCAACTATGCTAGACTGTCTAGTAATGGGCAGGCTAAGAAGTTTCTTTCCTGAACCTTTTCCTGGGGGAGTCCCTGGATCAGATTGAGAACCATTAGCTACTTTTTCTACAGATTGGGCACTTATGGCCTTATCCTGTACTCTAAGCATATTAATTAACAGTTCTAAGGAAGGATTCTTCCCTACACTCAAACCTCTCTCTATGCAGAGACTCCTTGCTCCTTTCCAGCTAAGGTGATCATATGCAAGTTTGGACAGTTCAACTTTTTGGCCTGTGCCAGACATTTTTTAGAGAGAGTTAAAGTGATAGCAAAAGAGAAAAAAGTTTTCAGAACTTTTTGGAAAGACAGAAAAAAAAACTTTTTAAACTTTTAAGAACTTTTTGAAAGTTTAGAAGTACTTTTCAGCACTTAGAAAAGAGTGAAAAGAGGAAATGCAAAACTTTTTGGCTATGTGTATATACACTGACCTTGTTTTGTATATTTTTCTCTTATGAAAAGTACAATGACAAGAGTGGTAAGTAGTCTCAAAGCACTTATCCCACCACTGCACAACCAATGTAGGAGGCTGGACTGGCTTGTAGTGAGTACCAAGGGGTACTTGCACCTTGCACCAGGCCCAGTTATCCCTTATTAGTGTATAGGGTGTCTAGCAGCTTAGGCTGATAGATAATGGTAGCTTAGCAAAGCAGCTCAGGCTGAACTAGGAGACGTGTGAAGCTACTACAGTACCACTTAGTGTCATATGCACAATATCATAAGAAAACACAATACACAGTTATACTAAAAATAAAGGTACTTTATTTTTATGACAATATGCCAAAGTATCTTAGAGTGTACCCTCAGTGAGAGGATAGGAAATATACACAAGATATATATACACAATAGCAAAAATATGCAGTATAGTCTTAGAAAACAGTGCAAACAATGTATAGTTACAATAGGATGCAATGGGGAAACATAGGGATAGGGGCAACACAAACCATATACTCCAGAAGTGGAATGCGAACCACGAATGGACCCCAAACCTATGTGACCTTGTAGAGGGTCGCTGGGACTATTAGAAAATAGTGAGAGTTAGAAAAATAACCCTCCCCAAGACCCTGAAAAGTGAGTGCAAAGTGCACCAAAGTTCCCCTAAGGACAAAATAGTCGTGTTAGAGGGAGAATGCAAGGAAAACACAAATCAGCAATGCAACAACGATGGATTCCTGTCTGAAGGTACCTGTGGAACAAGGGGACCAAGTCCAAAAGTCACAAGCAGCTCGGAGATGGGCAGATGCCCAAGAAATGCCAGCGGTTGGTGCAAAGAAGCTCTTACTAGGCTGAAGAACTGTGAATACTGCAGGAACGACAAGGGCTAGAGACTTCCCCTTTGGAGGATGGATCCCCCACGCCTTGGAGAGTCGTGCAGAAGTGTTTTCCCGCCGGATGGACGCCAACAAGCCTTGCTACACGCAAATCGTGCGTTTGGCGTTTTTGGACGCTGCTGGGGCCCAGGAGGGACCAGGAGGTCGCAAATTGGACCTGCAGAGAGAGGGGACGTCGAGCAAGACAAAGAGCCCTTACTGAAGCAGGTAGCACCCGGAGAAGTGCCAGGAACAGGCACTACGAGGATGCGTGAAACGGTGCTCGCCGAAGTTGCACAAAGGAGTCCCACGTCGCCGGAGACCAACTTAGAAAGTCGTGCAATGCAGGTTAGAGTGCCGTGGACCCAGGCTTGGCTGTGCACACAGGATTTCCGCCGGAAGTGCACAGGGGCCGGAGAAGCTTGCAAAGTCGCGGTTCCCAGCAATGCAGCCCAGCGAGGTGAGGCAAGGACTTACCTCCACCAAACTTGGGCTGAAGAGTCACTGGACTGTGGGGGTCACTTGGACGGTGTCGCTGGATTCGAGGGACCTCGCTCGTCGTGCTGAGAGGAGACCCAAGGGACCGGAGATGCAGCTTTTTGGTGCCTGCGGTTGCAGGGGGAAGATTCCGTCGACCCACGGGAGATTTCTTCGGAGCTTCTGGTGCAGAGAGGAGGCAGACTACCCCCACAGCATGCACAAGCAGGAAAACAGTCGAGAAGGCGACAGGATCAGCGTTACAGAGTTGCAGTAGTCGTCTTTGCTACTATGTTGCAGGTTTGCAGGCTTCCAGCGCGGTCAGCGGTCGATTCCTTATCAGAAGGTGAAGAGGGAGATGCAGAGGAACTCGGCTGAGCTCATGCATTCGTTATCTAAAGTTTCCCCAGAGACAGAGACCCTAAATAGCCAGAAAAGAGGGTTTGGCTACCTAGGAGAGAGGAAAGGCTACTAACACCTGAAGGAGCCTATCACAAGGAGTCTCTGACGTCACCTGGTGGCACTGGCCACTCAGAGCAGTCCAGTGTGCCAGCAGCACCTCTGTTTCCAAGATGGCAGAGGTCTGGAGCACACTGGAGGAGCTCTGGACACCTCCCAGGGGAGGTGCAGGTCAGGGGAGTGGTCACTCCCCTTTCCTTTGTCCAGTTTCGCGCCAGAGCAGGGGCTAAGGGGTCCCTGAACCGGTGTAGACTGGCTTATGCAGAATTGGGCACCTCTGTGCCCAACAAAGCATTTCCAGAGGCTGGGGGAGGCTACTCCTCCCCTGCCTTCACACCATTTTCCAAAGGGAGAGGGTGTCACACCCTCTCTCAGAGGAAGTTCTTTGTTCTGCCATCCTGGGCCAGGCCTGGCTGGACCCCAGGAGGGCAGCTGCCTGTCTGAGGGGTTGGCAGCAGCAGCAGCTGCAGAGAAACCCCAGGAAGGGCAGTCTGGCAGTACCAGGGTCTGTGCTACAGACCACTGGGATCATGGAATTGTACCAACAATGCCAGGATGGCATAGAGGGGGCAATTCCATGATCATAGACATGTTACATGGCCATATTCGGAGTTACCATGGTGAAGCTACATATAGGTAGTGACCTATATGTAGTGCACGCGTGTAATGGTGTCCCCGCACTCACAAAGTTCAGTGAATTGGCTCTGAACAATGTGGGGGCACCTTGGCTAGTGCCAGGGTGCCCTCACACTAAGTAACTTTGCACCTAACCTTTACCAGGTAAAGGTTAGACATATAGGTGACTTATAAGTTACTTAAGTGCAGTGTAAAATGGCTGTGAAATAACGTGGACGTTATTTCACTCAGGCTGCAGTGGCAGGCCTGTGTAAGAATTGTCAGAGCTCCCTATGGGTGGCAAAAGAAATGCTGCAGCCCATAGGGATCTCCTGGAACCCCAATACCCTGGGTACCTCAGTACCATATACTAGGGGATTATAAGGGTGTTCCAGTAAGCCAATGTAAATTGGTAAAAATGGTCACTAGCCTGTCAGTGACAATTTGGAAAGAAATGAGAGAGCATAACCACTGAGGTTCTGATTAGCAGAGCCTCAGTGAGACAGTTAGTCACTACACAGGTAACACATACAGGCACACTTATGAGCACTGGGGCCCTGGGTTACCAGGGTCCCAGTGACACATACAACCAAAACAACATATATACAGTGAAAAATGGGGGTAACATGCCAGGCAAGATGGTACTTTCCTATAGTGCAGGGCTAGGTTTTTTCTGATTTTTGGTAGTTTGGGCACTCTACCACTGGTGACCAGTTCTAAAGTGCAAGTGCTCCCTTTGTTAATTGTGATGATGATTGGTTATCCCTGATTTGCATATTTGATTTAGCAGGAAATCTCTAGTACAGTGCACTAGAGGTGCCAGGGCCTGTAAATCAAATGCTACTAGTGGGCCTGCAGCATTGACTGTGCCATCCACCCGAGTAGCCCTGTGAACATGTCTCAGACCTGCCACTGCAGTGTCAGTGTGTGCAGTTTTACACTGCCAATGACAAAAATGGAGCTGATGTGTGTCCTGCATCCTGATGGGTCTGCCTGGGCTAGAAGGGGATGGAGGAGCTGACAGCTGCACCTGAAAGAATTTGGCTGTCCTCACAAATTGCACCCTGGAGTGCGTCTGAAGCCAGGCCTGGGCAAGTCAGAGTCTTGTGAACAACAGAGACCTTCCTTTATAGTTTGCTTACTTCAAAGGCAGAAATGAGAATAAGTAGTGGACCCAAAACCCCATAATTTTAGAACACTTCTGTTATCCTGCTTGTAAAGTTTCTTTAATGACTTGGACTGAGCTTGCCTCCTGTTAAGAAGTCTCAGGGACATCAAAGACTTAACCTACCAGCCTCTGGGTTTGTTTGCTGTGGACTCTAACTCGCCAGGAGGAGTCTATTCCAGTTTCTGGGACTTTGAGAGTGAAAGCTGGCCTAAAAACAAGAAAAAACAGGTGTAGTGGCTCTGGACAACTCCAAGACCAATGCCACTGTCTGAGACGCCACCTGCACCCAAAGCCGTGGTCCTCACTGCAGTGTGTTGACTGAGACTGACACCGCAGTTGCAAAGCTGCCGCAGCCCTGCTGATGGCCCGCAACTTCATGAGTCCTGAGTGTTATGTCACCCACGTCTGTGATACTGGACTCCGCCGCGTCACCAGTAGCCCCCTGGCATGACCGTGGCTCTGAGAGGTCACTCATCGCCTTTTGATCCGCTGGATTCATCGACCCCCGCTGGATCATCAGGAACCGATGCCTCACACCAAAGCGGCATCACCTCTCCTGCTCTGCAGTGAGGAACTGATACTGCACCAGACCCAGCAACACCTCACCTCCCCGACTCTGTACATCGGCTTGTTTCCTTGTTAGCAAAGGTCCTGTACCTGGAGGTCCGTGTGACTCAGTGACCAGTGCCGTCGTCCTCACGAGTGGCGTTGGATTGTTGAGAACTACTTCGTCAACATTGCAGTGATAGCCAAAGTTGGAACTATTATGTTTGTAAGTTCTGAATTAAAGTTTAATCTTTGAAAATTTGTATCTTTGCTAGTGTATGCTGGATTTTTGTTGATCTGATCTTGTTTTACTTAGATGAATATTGGCTTTCTCTCTAAACTGGTGATGAATGCTTTTGATGTGTTTTCCCTCTGTTACTCTGGGTGTTTGTACAAATACTTTTCATATTGCTCCTGAGATAAGCCTGACTGCTTGTGCCAAGCTACCAAGGTGGTGAGCAGGGTTTATCCTAGGTGTGTATCTCCCATACCCTGACTAGAGTGAGGGTCCCTGCTTGGACAGAGTACAAACTGACTGCCAACCAGGGACCCCATTTCTAACATTCTATGGCCCTCATTATGACATTGGTGGTAAATCCCACTTAACGCCATGCTGACGGCCACAGCGGCGGCGGATATCCATTCATTATATTATGACACACACATACCAATCCGACAGAATTCTGCCACATACACAAATCTGCCAGCCCAAAGGTCCGTGATAAACTATGCCAACAGAACAACGACCATCACATTATGACAAAAGAATCACCACAGCGGACATTCAATGGTGCTAAACCATTGGCAGTACATACCGCTGTGCTCACAATGGACACCCACAAACAAAACAACTCCACATTGGACAATTCAAACAACACACACCACACCCACACCACTATAAAACACACACCCGCATTACCCACAACTCTTTACGACCACAAAGACACCCCTGTTTCACAGAGGAAGAGCTAAGGGCCATGGTGGAGGAAATCATCAGGGTAGAGCCACAGCTATTTGGAACACAGGTGCAGCAGATATCAATAGCCAGGAAGATGGAGCTATGGCCGAAAATTGTGGACAGGGTGAATACTGTGGGACAGCACCCCAGACCTAGGGATGACATCAGGGAGGGTAGGTACGACCTACAGGGGAAGGTACATTCCATAGCAGCAAGACACCAGCTCGCTATCCAAAGGACTGGCGGTGGACCCCAACCTCCTCCCCCACAACTCACAACTCACAGCATGGGAGGAGCAAGTCTCTAGTAAGTCAACTCTCTACTATCATCACCCCCCTACCTGCATGCCATCACATACCCTCAACCTCACCCTCACTCCCATCACTCCACTACATCCCACACACCCCACCATCACATCTCACTCATCCCAATGCCAAGCCCTGCATGCTGTACCAATGCATGGACACCCCTCACAGCCCTGCATGGACACTCATCACTAAAGCATGCACAGCATAGAGAACTAACAATCCCACCATACACTAACATATACAAGTAAAAGCTGGCAGGGCAAATCCACCCATAGAGTGGAAGACCCGGCTATACAATATGTCATACACATAAACCATAACACATCATTTACATCCCCACAGGTTCCCCAGCCAATGTCAGCAGAGAGGAGGTGCCATCACTATCCAGTCCCCCAACTGAAGAGGCCCACAATGATGACAGCAACTCTGGTCTTCAGGATCTGGACAACCCACCTGGCACATCAGGGACCACTGAACAGCCGGTTACCCAGGTGCAATCACACACTACCACAGAGCATCCCCCATCTGGAAACACCACCACTTCACCCACCCAGCGTAACCACACCTCTGTCCCCAGGACACATCAATCACCAGTGTGTCCACCGCTACAGGGACCTTGGGCCACACTTCACACACAAGACAATCAGGGACCTGAGGTCAATGGCAGTGGGCACACAGTTCAGGAGCCCGAGGCACAGGTCACCAGGGACACTGGGAGGACTGCTGTGTGCCAGGGGGAGGACAGGTCCAGGGAACCGACTCTCCAGGAGGCAGTCGCCAAGATCCTGGGAGCCTATCAACATTCCCAGTACACAATGGGCCAAATCCTGGACAACATACAGGAGAACAGGCGGCTGCAGGAGGGACAGTACCAGGGGATCAGGGACGACTTGGAGGCCATCCACAACACTGTGATCTCCATAGCAGTGGTGCTGGCAGACATGGCCAACATTATGATGGAGGCAGTCACACACCAGCGGGCCCCTGCCACTAGCCAGGCATCTGAACAGCTGTCCACCTCTGCTGCCACTAGTGGCCAGGAGGCCCCGCCACAGGACTCACAGGCCACCAGCACCCCTCCCCCTGCATAAGGTAAACCACCCCGAAAACATTCCCTGCGATCCAGACAGAAGACGGAGACACTAGCCAAGACCCCCGCCAGGAAGTGGAGCTCTCCTGATTGTCACCCTTATGACCCACTCAGTCACCCTGTCCACCTTGAACTGCCATTGCTCCCCTTCTTATGTCCCCTTGGAAAATGCACCTGTGAAAATGAAACAATACCATGGACTTTGCTCCATTATCACCCCATCCCATTGCACTTGCCCCTCTTCTTCTTAGCACTAAAATAGAAGTATGGAGTATGTGAAATGATTGAATGATGTATTCGTTTAAAAAGGTTCACAAATTGCAAATCAAATGCTGCCACACAGACATCTCCAGTATCCTCCTCATGCAGAAAAGGAACATTTCGTCTGAGGGCCAGGTTGTGCAACATGCAGCATGCCACTACTATCTGGTTGACCTTCTTGGGTGAGTAGCACAGGGATCAACCTGTTAGATGGAGGCACTGGAACCTGGCCTTCAGGAGGCCAAAGGTCCTATCAATTATCCTTCTTATTCACCCATGTGCCTCATTGTAATGTTCTTCTGCCCTTGTCCTGGCATTCCTCACAGGAGTCAGTATCCATGATGGGTTTGGGTAACCAGAGTCGCCTAAAAATATTGAGGGACAACATTTAGCTACACACTATCCTATATGGCCCACACCATACCCATACACCAACATCTACTGGGTGGGAACCAGGGCTCACCTATTAGCCACACCCTGTGCCTCTGTCGTTGGCCCATCACATTTGGGATGCTGCTATGCCTCAGGACAAAGGCATCATGCACCGAACCAGGATACTTAGCATTGATGTGGGAAATGTACTGGTCAGCCAAGCACACCATCTGAACATCCATGGAGTGGAAACTCTTACAATTCCTGAACACCTGATCATTCTGCCTGGGGAGGGGACAAATGCAATATGTGTTCCATCAATCGCCCCAATTATGTTGGGGATATGTCCCATTGCACAAAACTCGGCCTTCACTGTGGCAAAATCCTCAACCTGGGGGAAAACAATGTAGCTGAACATGTGTTTTATCAGGGCAGACAACACCCTTGTCAGCACGTTTGAGAACATTGGCTCTGACATTCCTGCTGCCAAGCCCACTATCACTTGGAAAGAACCAGTTGCCTGGAAATGGAGAAATTATAGCACTTGCACAAGGTGGGATCCCAGTGGGGTGACGGATAGCAGATATCAGGTCACGCTCCAATTGGCCACACAGCTCTGTGATTGCGGACCTGTCAAGTCTATAGGTGAGGATAATGTGCCTGTCCTCCAGTGTAGCCAAGTCCACCCGGGGTCTGTGCACAGGGGTATGTCTCCATCTCCTGTTCATCTGCAGCGGAAGGAATCTAAGGGACAAAAGAGTGAGCAGCCTGTCACAAACTGAACAATGGAGCCACAACAGTAGTTTGCATTCTGTAAACATGTAATGGGTCAGTGTGATTTTTCCAATATATGCTTATTTCTCTCGTGATGCAGCATTATTCCAGAGGCCTGCACCACCCCCCTGAAATGGCGTCCGCCTCTCCTGTGTGGAGGGACAGGTGGAAGTGAGGTAATTCCGCTGATGTTGTGTGCCATGGCAGGAGGCGGTCGGGAACCGCCTTGCAACTCCTCATTGGTTAACATTGGGCCCTATGGGTTACAGTGGCCAATGGCGATCTACGCCAGCGGTGACGATATGCACTGCCGTGGACATGACCGCCATTTTCTATCATATTCCTCACTTGCTACCTGACCTTCCATAGGAGAGGACCTATACTGCATGTTCTGCTGTGACCTGTGTCTGGAACCTACCATGACCTGTGTGACCGGGGAAAGGACCCCAGCCTTCACTTCGGAGGAGCTAGAGAGACTGGTGGATTTGGTCCTACCCCAGTATGGACTGCTGTATGGGCCTCCTGACCAACAGGTGAGTACACTGTCGACATGATGCATATGGCATGAATGCATGGAGTGGTGTGTGAAGGTCTTGTGTAAGGGGGTGGGTAGACGTCCTCTTCACAGCGTACAGCTTGTGTGTGGAATGTGTGCGCCAATGGTGATGGGAACGGGTATGGTGGGCCATAGGTGTATCAGGCTGGACTGTTTGTCTTATGGTATTTTCCTGTGTGTATTGTCTCTGAAGGTCAGCGCCCATCAAAAAAAGGGTATATGGCGTGCCATCGCCCAGGAGGTGTTGACCCTCAGGGTCTATGGCAGGCAGAGCACCCGCTTTCACAAACGGTGTGTGGACCTGAGACACTGGGCACGGAAGACTGCAGAGGGCCAGCTGGGGATGGCCTCCCAACAAGGAAGGGGTGCCCATAGAACCCTGACCCCGTTAATGGCCTGCATACTGGCGGTGGCCTATATAGAACTGGATGGGCCCTTGAGGGCATCACAGTAGCCACAAGGGGGTGAGTACAGTGCCCATCAATATAACTTACGCATGGTAGGGTGGCATCCAGGTGGTGGATGTGTGTCGGTGGGTGCCCCTATGCCAGGCCTAACATAGCAGTGTAGGTCCTCTGGTGCCTAAGGTTTTGAAGGGACAATCCTGCCTACCCAGCTTCTAAGCATCCACTACTGGTAAGGGCTGCATGGGTCCCAGGTGTGCTGCAATTGGCGGTGTGTGCCTGTAGGAAAGTACCATCTTGCCTGGCATGTTACCCCCATTTTTCACTGTATATATGTTGTTTTAGTTGTATGTGTCACTGGGACCCTGGTAACCCAGGGCCCCAGTGCTCATAAGTGTGCCTGAATGTGTTACCTGTGTAGTGACTAACTGTCTCACTGAGGCTCTGCTAATCAGAACCTCAGTGGTTATGCTCTCTCATTTCTTTCCAAATTGTCACTGACAGGCTAGTGACCATTTTTTACCAATTTACATTGGCTTACTTGAACACCCTTATAATTCCCTAGTATATGGTACTGAGGTACCCAGGGTATTGGGGTTCCAGGAGATCCCTATGGGCTGCAACATTTCTTTTGCCACCCATAGGGAGCTCTGACAATTCTTACACAGGCCTGCCACTGCAGCCTGAGTGAAATAACGTCCACGTTATTTCACAGCCATTTTACACTGCACTTAAGTAACTTATAAGTCACCTATATGTCTAACCTTTACCTGGTAAAGGTTAGGTGCAAAGTTACTTAGTGTGAGGGCACCCTGGCACTAGCCAAGGTGCCCCCCCATTGTTCAGAGCCAATTCACTGAACTTTGTGAGTGCGGGGACACCATTACACGCGTGCACTACATATAGGTCACTACCTATATGTGGCTTCACCATGGTAACTCCGAATATGGCCATGTAACATGTCTATGATCATGGAATTGCCCCCTCTATGCCATCCTGGCATTGTTGGTACAATTCCATGATCCCAGTGGTCTGTAGCACAGACCCTGGTACTGCCAGACTGCCCTTCCTGGGGTTTCACTGCAGCTGCTGCTGCTGCCAACCCCTCAGACAGGCAGCTGCCCTCCTGGGGTCCAGCCAGGCCTGGCCCAGGATGGCAGAACAAAGAACTTCCTCTGAGAGAGGGTGTGACACCCTCTCCCTTTGGAAAATGGTGTGAAGGCAGGGGAGGAGTAGCCTCCCCCAGCCTCTGGAAATGCTTTGTTGGGCACAGATGTGCCCAATTCTGCATAAGCCAGTCTACACCGGTTCAGGGACCCCTTAGCCCCTGCTCTGGCGCGAAACTGGACAAAGGAAAGGGGAGTGACCACTCCCCTGACCTGCACCTCCCCTGGGAGGTGTCCAGAGCTCCTCCAGTGTGCTCCAGACCTCTGCCATCTTGGAAACAGAGGTGCTGCTGGCACACTGGACTGCTCTGAGTGGCCAGTGCCACCAGGTGACGTCAGAGACTCCTTGTGATAGGCTCCTTCAGGTGTTAGTAGCCTTTCCTCTCTCCTAGGTAGCCAAACCCTCTTTTCTGGCTATTTAGGGTCTCTGTCTCTGGGGAAACTTTAGATAACGAATGCATGAGTTCAGCCGAGTTCCTCTGCATCTCCCTCTTCACCTTTTGATAAGGAATCGACCGCTGACCGCGCTGGAAGCCTGCAAACCTGCAACATAGTAGCAAAGACGACTACTGCAACTCTGTAACGCTGATCCTGCCGCCTTCTCGACTGTTTTCCTGCTTGTGCATGCTGTGGGGGTAGTCTGCCTCCTCTCTGCACCAGAAGCTCCGAAGAAATCTCCTGTGGGTCGACGGAATCTTCCCCCTGCAACCGCAGGCACCAAAAAGCTGCATCACCGGTCCCTTGGGTCTCCTCTCAGCACGACGAGCGAGGTCCCTCGAATCCAGCGACGCTGTCCAAGTGACCCCCACAGTCCAGTGACTCTTCAGCCCAAGTTTGGTGGAGGTAAGTCCTTGCCTCACCTCGCTGGGCTGCATTGCTGGGAACCGCGACTTTGCAGCTACTCCGGCCCCTGTGCACTTCCGGCGGAAATCCTTTGTGCACAGCCAAGCCTGGGTCCACGGCACTCTAACTTGCATTGCACGACTTTCTAAGTTGGTCTCCGGCGACGTGGGACTCCTTTGTGCAACTTCGGCGAGCACCGTTTCACGCATCCTCCTAGTGCGTGTTTCTGGCACTTCACCGGGTGCTACCTGCTTCAGTGAGGGCTCTTTGTCTGGCTCAACGTCCCCTCTCTCTGCAGGTCCAATTTGCGACCTCCTGGTCCCTCTTGGGCCCCAGCAGCGTCCAAAAACGCCAAACGCACGATTTGCGTGTAGCAAGGCTTGTTGGCGTCCTTCCGGCAGGGAAAACACTTCTGCACGACTCTCCAAGGTGAGAGGGATCCGTCCACCAAAGGGGAAGTCTCTAGCCCTTTTCGTTCCTGCAGAAACCTCAGCTTCTTCTGTCCAGTCGAAGCTTCTTTGCACCCGCAGCTGGCATTTCCTGGGCATCTGCCATCTCCGACTTGCTTGTGACTTTTGGACTTGGTCCCCTTGTTCCACAGGTACCCTAGATTGGAAATCCACAGTTGTTGCATTGGTGGTCTGTGTCTTTCCTGCATTATTCCTCTAACACGACTCTTTTGTCCTTAGGGGAACTTTAGTGCACTTTGCACTCACTTTTCAGGGTCTTGGGGAGGGTTATTTTCCTCACTCTCACTATTTTCTAATAGTCCCAGCGACCCTCTACAAGGTCACATAGGTTTGGGGTCCATTCGTGGTTCGCATTCCACTTCTGGAGTATATGGTTTGTGTTGCCCCTATCTCTATGTTTCCCCATTGCATCCTATTGTAACTATACATTGTTTGCACTGTTTTCTAAGACTATACTGCATATTTTTGCTATTGTGTATATATATCTTGTGTATATTTCCTATCCTCTCACTGAGGGTACACTCTAAGATACTTTGGCATATTGTCATAAAAATAAAGTACCTTTATTTTTAGTATAACTGTGTATTGTGTTTTCTTATGATATTGTGCATATGACACTAAGTGGTACTGTAGTAGCTTCACACGTCTCCTAGTTCAGCCTAAGCTGCTCTGCTAAGCTACCATTATCTATCAGCCTAAGCTGCTAGACACCCTATACACTAATAAGGGATAACTGGGCCTGGTGCAAGGTGCAAGTACCCCTTGGTACTCACTACAAGCCAGTCCAGCCTCCTACATTGGTTGTGCAGTGGTGGGATAAGTGCTTGAGACTACTTACCACTCTTGTCATTGTACTTTTCATAAGAGAAAAATATACAAAACAAGGTCAGTGTACCAATGTAGGAGGCTGGACTGGCTTGTAGTGAGTACCAAGGGGTACTTTAGTCTCTGAAGGGGCTATTGATTTAGCCACTTTGGTTGCTTGCCCCCATAACTTGGAGAAGTACAAGCAACTAACCCTAATAAATGGTGTTGAGGTCCAGGCCTACAGGGACACAGGTGCCAGTGTCACAATGGTGATTGAGAAACTGGTGCACCCTGAACAACACATACTTGGACACCAGTACCAAGTAACCGATGCTCACAACATAACACAAAGCCACCCCATGGCTGTTGTAAATCTCAACTGGGGGGGGGTAACTGGTCCAAAGAAAGTTGTGGTAGCTTCAGATTTACCTGTAGACTGTCTATTAGGGAATGATTTGGAGACATCAGCTTGGTCAGATGTGGAGTTGGAGGCCCATGCAGCAATGCTGGGCATCCCAGGGCATATTTTTGCTTTGACAAGGGCTCAGGCCAAAAAGCAAAAAGGACAGGGAAGCTTGGATCCTGGAACAATGGACCAAGTGCTCCCTAAAACTAGGGCTAGTAGAAGCAAAATACTTCCTACTATCCCTCCCTCTACAGTGGATTCAACTTCTGAGGAAGAAGAATTCCCTCCCTGTGCAGAACCTACACCAGAGGAGCTGGAAGCAGACACTGCTGAGCTTTTGGGTGAAGGGGGGCCTGCCAGGGAGGAGCTGAGTGTGGCACAGCAAACCTGTCCCACATTAGAGGGTCTCAGACAGCAAGCTGTCAAACAGGCTAATGGGGATGTCAGTGACTCTCACAGAGTTTACTGGGAGGACAACCTCTTGTACACTGAGCATAGGGATCCTAAACCTGGAGCTGCCAGGAGATTAGTGATTTCTCAGGAGTACAGAAAGTTCCTCCTAACACTGGCACATGACATTCCCTTAGCTGGGCACCTGGGTCAAATGAAAACTTGGGACAGATTGGTACCATTGTTTCATTGGCCTAGGATGTCTGAGGACACAAAGGAATTTTGTAAGTCCTGTGAAACCTGTCAAGCCAGTGGCAAGACAGGTGGCACTCCAAAGGCACCCCTTATCCCACTGCCTGTGGTTGGGGTTCCCTTTGAAAGGGTAGGGGTTGACATAGTTGGCCCCCTTGACCCTCCTACTGCTTAAGGCAATAGGTTTATCTTAGTGGTAGTGGACCATGCCACAAGATATCCTGAAGCTATTCCTTTAAGGACCACTACAGCTCCTGCAGTGGCAAAGGCCCTCCTGGGAATATTTTCCAGGGTGGGCTTCCCAAAGGAAGTAGTATCAGACAGAGGAAGCAATTTCATGTCTGCATACTTAAAGGCCATGTGGAAGGAGTGTGGTGTAACGTACAAATTCACAACACCCTATCATCCACAAACAAATGGACTGGTGGAGAGATTTAATAAAACTCTCAAAGGCATGATTATGGGTCTCCCTGAAAAACTCCGCAGGAGATGGGATATCCTTCTACCATGCCTCCTTTTTGCCTACAGGGAGGTACCCCAGAAAGGAGTGGGCTTCAGCCCCTTTGAACTTCTTTTTGGACACCCTGTTAGGGGTCCACTCACACTTGTAAAGGAGGGTTGGGAACAACCTTTAAAAGCTCCTAAGCAGGATATTGTGGATTATGTACTTGGCCTCTGATCAAGGATGGCTGAGTACATGAAAAAGGCCAGTAAAAACCTTCAGGCCAGCCAAGAGCTCCAGAAGCAATGGCATGATCAGAAGGCTGTTTTGGTTCAGTACCAACCAGGGCAGAAAGTGTGGGTCTTGGAGCCTGTGGCCCCAAGAGCACTCCAAGATAAAGGGAGTGGACCCCACACAATTGTTGAAAAGAAGGGTGAAGTCACCTACTTGGTTGACTTAGGCACTGCAAGGAGTCCCCTTAGGGTGCTCCATGTCAACCGCCTGAAACCCTACTATGACAGGGCTGATCTCACCCTGCTCATGGCAACAGATGAGGGACAGGAAGAAGACAGTGATCCTCTACCTGATCTCTTCTCTTCCACAGAACAAGATGCTCTTGTGGAAGGTGTAGTTTTGGCTGATTGTCTTACTGCTGAGCAGAAAGATAATTGCATAAATCTCCTAGGACAATTTTCAGAACTCTTCTCTATTGTGCCAGGCACCACTTCTTGGTGTGAGCACACTATAGATACTGGAGACAGTTTACCTGTCAAAAGTAAGATCTATAGGCAGCCTGACCATGTCAGGGACTGCATAAAGCAAGAAGTTCAGAAAATGTTGGAACTAGGAGTGGTTGAGCACTCTGACAGTCCATGGGCTTCTCCTGTGGTACTGGTACCAAAACCCAATTCTAAAGATGGAAAGAAGGAAATGAGGTTTTGTGTAGACTATAGAGGTCTCAACTTGGTAACCAAAACTGATGCTCACCCTATACCCAGGGCAGATGAGCTTATAGATACACTGGCATCTGCCAAGTATCTAAGCACTTTTGATTTGACTGCAGGGTATTGGCAGATCAAATTATCAGAAGATGCTAAACCTAAGACTGCATTTTCTACCATTGGAGGACATTACCAGTTTACTGTAATGCCTTTTGGTTTGAAAAATGCACCTGCCACTTTTCAGAGGTTGGTGAACACAGTCCTGCAAGGGCTGGAGGCTTTCAGTGCAGCATATTTGGACGATATAGCTGTCTTTAGCTCCAGCTGGGATGATCACCTGGTCCACCTATGGAAAGTTTTGGAGGCCCTGCAAAAGGCAGGCCTCACTATCAAGGCTTCAAAGTGCCAGATAGGGCAGGGTAAGGTGGTTTATCTGGGACACCTTGTTGGTGGGGAACAGATTGCACCACTTCAGGGGAAAATCCAAACAATTATTGATTGGGTTCCCCCTACCACTCAGACTCAGGTGAGAGCCTTCCTAGGCCTCACTGGGTATTACAGGAGGTTCATTAAGAACTATGGCTCCATTGCAGCCCCTCTTAATGACCTCACTTCCAAGAAAATGCCTAAAAAGGTATTATGGACAGCAAGCTGTCAGAAAGCTTTTGAGGAGCTGAAGCAGGCCATGTGCTCTGCACCTGTCCTGAAAAGCCCTTGTTACTCTAAAAAATTCTATGTCCAAACTGATGCATCTGAATTAGGAGTAGGGGCAGTCCTATCACAACTTAATTCTGAGGGCCAGGATCAACCTGTTGCTTTTATTAGTAGAAGGTTGACCCCTAGAGAAAAGCGTTGGTCTGCCATTGAGAGGGAGGCCTTTGCTGTGGTCTGGGCTCTGAAGAAGTTGAGGCCATACCTGTTTGGCACTCACTTCATTGTTCAGACAGACCACAAACCTCTACTTTGGCTAAAACAAATGAAAGGTGAAAATCCTAAATTGTTGAGGTGGTCCATATCCCTACAGGGAATGGACTATACAGTGGAACATAGACCTGGGAGTAGCCACTCCAATGCAGATGGACTCTCCAGATATTTCCACTTAGACAATGAAGACTCATCAGGTAATGGCTAGTCTTATTGTCCTTCGTTTGGGGGGGGGTTGTGTAGGAAAGTACCATCTTGCCTGGCATGTTACCCCCATTTTTCACTGTATATATGTTGTTTTAGTTGTATGTGTCACTGGGACCCTGGTAACCCAGGGCCCCAGTGCTCATAAGTGTGCCTGAATGTGTTACCTGTGTAGTGACTAACTGTCTCACTGAGGCTCTGCTAATCAGAACCTCAGTGGTTATGCTCTCTCATTTCTTTCCAAATTGTCACTGACAGGCTAGTGACCATTTTTTACCAATTTACATTGGCTTACTGGAACACCCTTATAATTCCCTAGTATATGGTACTGAGGTACCCAGGGTATTGGGGTTCCAGGAGATCCCTATGGGCTGCAGCATTTCTTTTGCCACCCATAGGGAGCTCTGACAATTCTTACACAGGCCTGCCACTGCAGCCTGAGTGAAATAACGTCCACGTTATTTCACAGCCATTTTACACGGCACTTAAGTAACTTATAAGTCACCTATATGTCTAACCTTTACCTGGTAAAGGTTAGGTGCAAAGTTACTTAGTGTGAGGGCACCCTGGCACTAGCCAAGGTGCCCCCACATTGTTCAGAGCCAATTCACTGAACTTTGTGAGTGCGGGGACACCATTACA
Source organism: Pleurodeles waltl (assembly GCF_031143425.1). Classification (NCBI taxonomy): domain Eukaryota; kingdom Metazoa; phylum Chordata; class Amphibia; order Caudata; family Salamandridae; genus Pleurodeles; species Pleurodeles waltl. The sequence goes on from NC_090439.1 coordinate 1,192,465,483, forward strand.
CGCGTGCACTACATATAGGTCACTACCTATATGTGGCTTCACCATGGTAACTCCGAATATGGCCATGTAACATGTCTATGATCATGGAATTGCCCCCTCTATGCCATCCTGGCATTGTTGGTACAATTCCATGATCCCAGTGGTCTGTAGCACAGACCCTGGTACTGCCAGACTGCCCTTCCTGGGGTTTCACTGCAGCTGCTGCTGCTGCCAACCCCTCAGACAGGCAGCTGCCCTCCTGGGGTCCAGCCAGGCCTGGCCCAGGATGGCAGAACAAAGAACTTCCTCTGAGAGAGGGTGTGACACCCTCTCCCTTTGGAAAATGGTGTGAAGGCAGGGGAGGAGTAGCCTCCCCCAGCCTCTGGAAATGCTTTGTTGGGCACATATGTGCCCAATTCTGCATAAGCCAGTCTACACCGGTTCAGGGACCCCTTAGCCCCTGCTCTGGCGCGAAACTGGACAAAGGAAAGGGGAGTGACCACTCCCCTGACCTGCACCTCCCCTGGGAGGTGTCCAGAGCTCCTCCAGTGTGCTCCAGACCTCTGCCATCTTGGAAACAGAGGTGCTGCTGGCACACTGGACTGCTCTGAGTGGCCAGTGCCACCAGGTGACGTCAGAGACTCCTGCTGATAGGCTCCTTCAGGTGTTAGTAGCCTTTCCTCTCTCCTAGGTAGCCAAACCCTCTTTTCTGGCTATTTAGGGTCTCTGTCTCTGGGGAAACTTTAGATAACGAATGCATGAGTTCAGCCGAGTTCCTCTGCATCTCCCTCTTCACCTTCTGATAAGGAATCGACCGCTGACCGCGCTGGAAGCCTGCAAACCTGCAACATAGTAGCAAAGACGACTACTGCAACTCAGTAACGCTGATCCTGCCGCCTTCTCGACTGTTTTCCTGCTTGTGCATGCTGTGGGGGTAGTCTGCCTCCTCTCTGCACCAGAAGCTCCGAAGAAATCTCCCGTGGGTCGACGGAATCTTCCCCCTGCAACCGCAGGCACCAAAAAGCTGCATCACCGGTCCCTTGGGTCTCCTCTCAGCACGACGAGCGAGGTCCCTCGAATCCAGCGACGCTGTCCAAGTGACCCCCACAGTCCAGTGACTCTTCAGCCCAAGTTTGGTGGAGGTAAGTCCTTGCCTCACCTCGCTGGGCTGCATTGCTGGGAACCGCGACTTTGCAGCTACTCCGGCCCCTGTGCACTTCCGGCGGAAATCCTTCGTGCACAGCCAAGCCTGGGTCCACGGCACTCTAACCTGCATTGCACGACTTTCTAAGTTGGTCTCCGGCGACGTGGGACTCCTTTGTGCAACTTCGGCGAGCACCGTTTCACGCATCCTCGTAGTGCCTGTTTCTGGCACTTCTCCGGGTGCTACCTGCTTCAGTGAGGGCTCTTTGTCTGGCTCGACGTCCCCTCTCTCTGCAGGTCCAATTTGCGACCTCCTGGGCCCCAGCAGCGTCCAAAAACGCCAAACGCACGATTTGCGTGTAGCAAGGCTTGTTGGCGTCCTTCCGGCAGGGAAAACACTTCTGCACGACTCTCCAAGGCGAGAGGGATCCGTCCACCAAAGGGAAAGTCTCTAGCCCTTTTCGTTCCTGCAGAAACCTCAGCTTCTTCTGTCCAGTCGAAGCTTCTTTGCACCCGCAGCTGGCATTTCCTGGGCATCTGCCCATCTCCGACTTGCTTGTGACTTTTGGCCTTGGTCCCCTTGTTCCACAGGTACCCTAGATTGGAAATCCACAGTTGTTGCATTGCTGGTCTGTGTCTTTCCTGCATTATTCCTCTAACACGACTCTTTTGTCCTTAGGGGAACTTTAGTGCACTTTGCACTCACTTTTCAGGGTCTTGGGGAGGGTTATTTTCCTAACTCTCACTATTTTCTAATAGTCCCAGCGACCCTCTACAAGGTCACATAGGTTTGGGGTCCATTCGTGTTTCGCATTCCACTTCTGGAGTATATGGTTTGTGTTGCCCCTATCTCTATGTTTCCCCATTGCATCCTATTGTAACTATACATTGTTTGCACTGTTTTCTAAGACTATACTGCATATTTTTGCTATTGTGTATATATATCTTGTGTATATTTCCTATCCTCTCACTGAGGGTACACTCTAAGATACTTTGGCATATTGTCATAAAAATAAAGTACCTTTATTTTTAGTATAACTGTGTATTGTGTTTTCTTATGATATTGTGCATATGACACTAAGTGGTACTGTAGTAGCTTCACACGTCTCCTAGTTCAGCCTAAGCTGCTCTGCAAAGCTACCATTATCTATCAGCCTAAGCTGCTAGACACCCTATACACTAATAAGGGATAACTGGGCCTGGTGCAAGGTGCAAGTACCCCTTGGTACTCACTACAAGCCAGTCCAGCCTCCTACAGTGCCCCTCCTTATGCCTTGGTGTCCAGCGAGATCAGTGGTGGTGCAATGCATAGTGCACAGGCCTGTTCCCTATGTGTGAGGGTGCTGTGTACGCCAACGGTGGTGTTGGTGCAGCCATTGACCCAATGTATCCTTTGCCTCTCCCCCTTTTTTGTTTTGTCACCCTGTCCTTACGTGCATTAGCATCATCTGGCGGAGGAGCAGAGGCATCGGCGATGGGGAGAGCTGCATCGCAGAGGGCCCAGGAGGCCGAATCCACTGACGTTGAGGGCTCCAGTGGGATAGAGGGTGAGGGGATTACCATGGCGGAGACAGGACGGGACAGTTCTGACAGTGATACCTCCTCTGATGGAAGATGCCTGGTGGTGGCGGACACCTCTGTGCCTACCCCAACTATAGGTACAGCCTCCACCCCCATACCAGCACAGCCCTCCCAGCAGCCCCTCAGCTTGTTTCCTGTGCCCGCTCACCCAGGAGAGTGGGCTACTCCTTCGCCCCAGGCACTTCAGGCCCTGCCCCAGTTAGCCCTGCTGCCCTAAGTGAGGAGGCTATTGACCTCCTGCGATCCATCTCTGTTGGGCAGTCAACCATTATGAATGACATCCAGGGACTGGCAGCCCAGGTGCAACAATATAATGCATTCCTGGAGGGCATTCACAATGGTGAATTGGTGGCCCAACAGAGATTGATCCAGGCTCTGGCCTCCTCTCTGATGGCAGCCATTGTCCCTGTTTCTACTGTCCCCCACCCCAACATCCACTTCCCAGTCCCATTCTCCTCAACCCCAACCCATCCCAGGCAGACATACAGACGAGCATGCACACAAGACAACAACCAAAAGTGTCACAGACAAAGCACCACACTTCATCCCACAGGCACACACAAACACCATGCAGTTGCAGACACTACAACATCCACTATTTCCACTGTCTCCCCCTCCTTCCCCTCCACCACCTCTCTCCCAACCACATCCACACTCACATCTGCTTGCACTACATCATCATCTACTACCAGCATCATCACCACACCAAGCAGAACACACACCTCACTGGCAGACATCGCCACAACATCCATGCACACGTCCCCTGTGTCCTCTCCCACTGTGTCTGTTCCCCACTCCTAAAGTACACAAACGCAAGCACTCAGACACCCAACAGCCATCCACCTCATAGCAGCATACACCACATGCGCTTGCACCCAAAACCAGCAGTCAAACACCTCCAACAACCACTCCCTCATCCTCCACTCCCATTCCTTCTCCCTCTTCCCGCCATAATGTCCCTAAGAAACTTTTCCTATCCACCATTGACTTCTTCCCTACTCCTCCCCCCTGTCCTGTACGTATGGCCAGGGTATCACAAACCCAGCCAAGCACCTCAGCCCCAGTCCACGGGCCCAGTTCCATCCGCACCTACTAGTGGTGGAATGGAATCCAGGCCACATTTACTAAAGGGGAAGGAGCCTGCACCAGCCAGCCTAAAGGGGAAGGAGCCTGCACCAGCAGGCAAGAAGAGCAACAAGCCTGCACCTGCCACCCGCAAGGGTAAGGAGCCTGCACCAGCAGGTAGGAAGGGCAAGGAGCCTGCACCAGCAGGCAACAAGGGCAAGGAGCCTGCACCTGGCACCCGAAAGGGCAAGGAACCTGCACCAGCAGGCAGGAAGGGCAAGGAGCCTGCACCAGCAGGCAGAAAGGGCAAGTAGCCTGCACTAACAGGCAAGAATGACAAGAAGCCTGCACCAGCAGGCAAGAAGTGCCAGAAGCCTACACCAGCTGCTGTCACGGAGCCTCCACCACTGTTGCCCCTTCCAGAACCAGTGGGTAAGACACTCACTTTAGAGACTGTGGCCTTGCACTCCCCAGGACAGAACACAGGGCATGTTGCCCCCTCCAGAACCAGTGGGGAAGACACCCACTCGAGAGACTGTGGCTTGCACTCCCCAGGACCAAGCACAGGGCAGAATCAATGTTCTTGTTTTGGTTCCCGGCTGAGGTGCCCCACCTGAGGTGCCTGCCTATTTGCCAACTGATGGCCCTGCAGTGTTCTCTCTGTGTTGATGCAGGTGACAAGTGGGGCCTTGGACTTTGGCCTGTGGCCATGCGAACCACGCGAACTGAGGACTGGGCAGTGTCCCTTGTTCTGTACATTGGTAAATATCTCTTAAATTATTATGTATACTGTGTTGATATTATTTATTTTGTCCTTCCATTATTCAGCTGATTTAGGGGGATTAACTTGTTTTCTTGTCCATCTGGTTGGGTGTATGTTGTGTGTGTATGGGGTGTGTGTTGTGCGTGTGTATGTCACTCTCTTTTTCCTCCCCCCTCCCTTGTGTGTCAGGCATCATTTTCACCGGCGTTGGTGTTCGTAGTGGAGCAGAACGTAGAATATCATCAGAAATAAATGCAGTTCAGGTTCCATGGTGGCGTGGCTCTTCCCTGTGTCTCCAAAGGTGAGTCCTTTCACTTCTGTGCAGTGTTTCTGTCAGGCTTTTGATGTCATTTGTACTGACCCAGAAAAGGTGGTGGATTGTGTAGTTGAAATATGGTGGGCGGAACTTTGACTTCCGCCTAGCTGTAGGAGGCTACCGCCATGGTGCCTGTTTTTTCTGCCCTGGTCATAATTTGGGGGTACTTACTGCCAGCCTCTTGGTGGTATTACTGCCACTTTATCACCCACTTCCAGGGTTGTAATGAGGGCCTATGTCTTAAAGTTTCGTAAAGACACAGTAGGGGCATATTTCTTCATCCAAACATATGCATTAATATGCATTATAGTGTAGCCTGTCTTAGGGCTGTAAGGTGTATCAGAGAGATGACTTACCTATAGTGCATGCAGTGTGAGTGTGCAGGGCACTCATGGTGAGTGCCATGTCAAATTTGAAACTGTCCCTCCAATATTTACAACAGCAACAAAGGACCAAGAGAGGGGGCTCGGCACTGTGTGACCACCAAGCACCTTATGAGCATGTGTACCTCCTCCTGCAAAGGTAACTCTGGGAGACATAGTCCCACTCCAGAATGCAGCAAAATTTCACTTGAAGATAGGGAGATGTTTCCCAAAACAACCAACACTGTGGGACCACCAAGCACCTTATGAGCTCTTGTACCTCCTCCTAAAATGGGAACTCTGGGGCACATAGCCCCACCCCAGAATGCAACAAAATTCCACCTGCGGGCAGGGAGATAGTTACCAAAATGCTGCAAGACCACCAAGCACCTTATGAGCGTGTGTACCTCTTCCTGAAATGGGAACTCTGGGGGAAATAGTCCCACTCCAGAATGCAGCAAAGCGTCACTTGCGGGTAGGGCGATAGTTCCCAAAACAACCCACGCTGCAGGACCACAAAGCGCCTTATGAGCATGTGTACCGCCTCCTCCAATGGGAACTCTGGGGGATGTAGTCCCACTCCAGGATGCAGCAAAATGTCACTAAAGGGCAGTTCGCAAAAGAACACCAGCTGTACTCTGCATCTTGTTTAAATATAATACTGCTTGTAGTTCAGATCTTACCAGTAGTTAAACTGTGCACATGCATATCTTTCCGTACCTGTCTTGACTTTTCTGAATCAGTACACAATTTGGATTTAGTTTTTTCACAGATGTACATATGGTGATTCTACCTATTTTTTTCTTTTTTTAAATGATCTACTGGTGTATGGAGTAACTTGAGAAGAAGTAGCTTGAATAATGTTGTCAGTGAGACCATTTGAGATGTCATGAATGATGTAATGATCAGTGATGTAATTTAACATGTCATGAGTGATGTAATATGTGAGGTCATAAGCAGTGCATGAGGGTTCACAAGTTAAAAACGTTAGAACTGGTGAATTCGTTTTTAACCCAGTTCAGCACCAAACTATAACATCACGTTATCCTTTTTTTTTTTTTTTAGTAAACATCGATAAATGTGGATATATACCTCTCTTCACTTAAAAATGCATAGAGATAAAGGTCAGTTATAGTTCACTGGAATTTACTACCATGATGTTGAATACTCACTCCACATCACAACTCATGCCCCCACCATGATGTGTTCTTTATAGGCTGGATGTGCTTTTTCTTTTTTAACTTACATGGCATTAAAGAAATGTAATACGAACATGGTGGGTGGGTTCCAGCTGTGCATTAAGTGTTGTCCGCCATAACTGGTGAATTTAAGGTCGTTTGACCTGACAGCTTTAGGGTGATCATTCCCCAACTTTCTGCCTGCCTCCCTTCATTTTTCTGAACCTGTTTTTGCTGGTTTTGGGACTCTGCACTCTTTACCACTGCTAACCAGTGCTAAAGTGCATATGCTCTCTCCCCTAAACATGGCAACATTGTTCCTACCCAATTGACATATTTAATTTACCTGTAAGTTCTTAGTACAGTGCACTACCTATGCCCAAGGCCTGTAAATTAAACTAAACTAAACTACTAGTGGGCCTCCAGCACTGATTTTACCACCCACATAAGTATCCCCTTAACCAAGTCTCAGGCCTGCCATTACAATGCTTGAGTGTGCAGTTTCACTGCCACTTCGACTTTGCATTTAAATTTACTTGCCAAGCCTTAAGCTCCCCTTTCTCTACATATGTCCCTAGGTAACCCATAGGGCAGGGTGCTATGTAAGTAAAAGGCAGGGCATGGGCTTATGTGTTTTACACGTCCTGGCAGTGAGAAACTCACAAATCAGTTTTCCACTACTGTGAGGCCTGCTCCGCTCACAGACTAGCATTAGAACTGCCCTCACATACTTTTAGGTGGTAGAATATGACCTGAAAGGAGTCGCCATGTCTTGTTTAGCATGGCCAGAACTGTAATAGAAAATCCTGCTTACTGGTGAAGTTAGGCTTAATATTACAGTTTTATAAATGCCATTTTTAGAAAGTGAGCATTTCTCTGCACTTAGCAGCCATTTTTGCCTTACTGCCTGTCTCCAATCCACGTCTGGCATGTGCTGGTTGATAGCTCTTCTTGTGTATTCCATCAAGGCAGCCATAAACACAGGACACTCAGTCACATCTTCATTCATCTTCACACTGAATGTGTCTCCCTGGGCAGCAAGGGTTGGGGGATTCTCTCTTGTACTTCAAAGTCCTTCCCTCACACAAAGGATCCTGGCAGATAGGACTGGGCTGAAAGGGGAACTTGTGAACTTCAAAACCACTCTTTGAAGTTTCCCCCACTTCAAAGGCACTCTTGGCTAATACACTGGGTCTCTGACCCCACCAAATGAGACACTTCTGGACCTGCACTCTGTCAGAGGGACTGTCTGGCAGCCAAAAGGACTCCTCTGGACTGTTTTGCTGTACAGGACTGCTGCCCTGCTTGTTACCTTGCTGCCTGATGGCCTCTGCCCTTGCTGGAAGGACTCTGCCTTAGCCAGAGGTGCTCCTCGAGGGCTTGGATTGAGCTTGCCTCCTGTTCTGAAGTCTCAGGGCCAACACATAATTTACCTACTAGCTTCTAGCTAGTTCACCGACCTCAATGACTCCAGCACCTCTGCCGCTGTCCAATGCCACACCGCTGCCTGCTAGGGCACCAGGGTCCTCATTCACACAATGACTGCGGCCTGCAATGCAAGTCTGACATCACTGTGATGCTGCTGATGTCCCGCAGTGTGATTGTGACACTGTGAAGTCAACTCAGCATGTCTGGATTGACTGGAATGATCGAACCCACCGAGAGAGAAAGGACCGATGCCTCGACACCAACGCCACACCAGCTCCTCCTGCAACCAGATGGAACTGATGCCTCACCTGTCCTGCCTCGCAGTGTGGAACCGACACCTCACCTCCCCGAACACCACAAGGGACTGTCGGCGCACCAGCTCCAGAGATGTATCACCTCCAAGACTCCATGTGACGTCTTAGTTTCTTTGTTTTCAAAGGTACTGTGCCTGAGAGTCTGTGCTACTCCGTGACCAGTGTCTGTGATGTCTGATTATTGAAAATTACTCTGTCAATGATGCCATGATAGCACCAGTTGGAGTTATTGTGTTTCTAAGCACTTTAGTAGGATTTCATCTTTAAAACAAAATCATAACTTTGGTTGTGTACATTGGGTTTTCATTGTTTTTACCTTATTTTATTTAGATAAATATTATCTATTTTTCTAAACCTGTGTGGTGTATTTTTGTGGTGTTTTCACTGTGTTGCTGCATGCGTTATTGCACAAATATTTTACACATTGCCTTCTAAGTTGAGCCTGACTGCTCAGTGGCCAGCTGCCAGAGAGTGGGCACAGGATAATTTGGATTTTGTTGTGACTTACCCTGACTGGGATTGTGGTCCCTACTTGGACAAGGGTGCATACCTCTGCCAACTAGATACCCCATTTCTAACACAATAGTTTTTCAGTTTTGTGTTGGCTGACCATAGCAGACCTCCAACTGTGGTTATTTCAGTGTATTTCGTGGGTGAGTTTATGATGTGCCACATTCACTAGTCGTGTCCTTCTGCACAATGCTTGCTTTTGGTCTGTTTTCAGCCTGGTTAAGCTTTGCATAGGGTGATTGCTCACAGGGCCTTCCTGACCTTGCACTTCTTACTCACTAGCATATTTCACACAAATTCATCAAGGAGCACTACATCTGTCACTGGATGAAATAACACTTTTACTACCCCTAGTGGATCTGCTGAAAAGTTGACATAATAAATATATAGCTAAACCAGCTGCCAAATGAGGGTCTTCATCAGCCAGTGCTAGATTTAGTATCAGATGAATACTCCTGTGACCACCAGCTTGAAATGTGTACACACACCTCCCTCATTAATCTGTACTATTTAAAAAGAACAAGATTAGAATAAACTAAGAGCCTTATTCACAAAGGTAAACTTAGACCAAATGCCTACGTTTAGACAAAAAGTGCAAGTTTAGACCTAAAGTCTGACTTTACTTGTAATAAAGTTAGACTTTTGTGTTAACTTTACACTTTCGGTCTAAGTTTACCTTTGTGAATCGGATATTAAGTTTATTACAAACCTCCTCCTTCGGCAGTAGATGCAGCTCTAGCGAACAGCACTAAAGTTACAAGGAAATAAAAATGTGACTGTCTAGTCTTCAGCTGCCCATCCCCCTTAAAAAGGCGGCATAACAAAGTAATATTGCAAACAAAACCTAACCAATCAGAGCTTATTCCAAAAACTGTGAACACGTCTATGCTCCCTGCTTTTAACTGAGCCCCACTGTGATAGATGTGGTGGGACTTATAATATCAAACAGTCCTAAAGTTAATTAGAAGAAAATGAAAAGGTAATTGATCCCCCCTTGAACTATGCACCCTTGATGGTTGGCATACAACTTGATGCACCAATAGAAAAGTATTCCTTTCAGTTTCTGCTAAGTCGTATGCAGATTCAAAATAAAGTGCCAGACGCGTGACCAAATGAGCACTTTTTTGACCCTCCCTTCCTGTAAAATCTGCCCCCACTTAACGTCACTGAACAAATTTGAAATCACATTATGTAGTCCTATGGCATCACTCACACACACACTAACAAATAGGGCAGGGTACGTTTTGAACAAACATTTGGGGGCAGATTTAAGAGCCGCGAGCACCACCATAGCGCCGTCACAGCGTAATTCTTTTACACTAAGGTGGCACTACAGTGGCATTTTGCCCAGTACCAACATTTTGGTGCTACTCCTGCAGAGTACATCAATAGCATAAAGAATTATTCTATTGCCCCCTAGCCTGCGCCAATGTGTGCCGTATTTGGAATACGGGGCACAAGTGGTGGCGGTAGGGGGGGCGCTAAGGGGCACGAGGTAAGTGGCGATGCAGGAGGTGCAGCCCCTCTGTTCTTAAATCTGTCCCTTGGAGCCTTTGTGCAAACTCCATTCCCTGAATTCAATATTTTAAATGTAATTGTCAATCACTGACCCAATGAGTCTTTTATTTAAACAGAACAGAGTATATTTAATTACTTTGTAAAGTCAGTACATGATCAATTGAATGACATGTCAATTCTTTTCAAATGCAAGTTGCACTATGGCACTCTCTCCAGTGCAGATCAACATTGCATGCCTCAGGGGAACCTCGGCCAAGGGCTGTACCTAAAACATGTGTTACCATTAAAGTCAGGCTCTTGATGATACTATTTCTGTCAAAGCCTGTACTTAGTGAGACGGTGTGGTCCTTGTGGATTCAATGACAAGTCAACAAGGGCACAGTGTAGAGAATAAACTTGGAAGGATCCTGCAGGGCACAGGATCTGGAGAAATGGCCTCCAAGGGCCCTTCACCAGAAGGTTGAGCACAGCTGATGTCTAAAGAAGACATGGGAGGGGGAGCGAGCTCAGGCGAATAGACAGATTTCGGTCTTGCCAAGTTTATAGAAATGTTCAGTCCTTCATGTAATTTAAAAGATCTTTTATTTTCTTACAACTAACTCTGTATCCCAGTGGTTCCAACCTTTGGTCTGGGACCCCTGGGGGTCCGCAGAGCCTCCTCAGTGGTCTGTGAATGCTAAGAAAATTAACTAATATTGAGAGATAAATAAAGTGTATATAAATAGTAAATAATATGGCTAAATTGACTGTCAATGTCAAAATGTTTGAAATTGGAGGCGAAAAAATTTAATTAGTATCCACAGATTGATTTGTGTGAGCAGTGGAGGTGCATCGAAAAGTATGGACAACGTGTGGCTTCAAATGAATTTAGAAAAGCTCCAAACCTCCTATCAATATATATATATATATATATATATATATATTGTTTTGCAGTTCATATCATTGCCAATGTTTAGGCATGGGTCCCTAGATCCCAGTAAGGGCTCAGTGGGGGGGTCCCCAGATTAAAATACTAATTCATTGCAGGTCCCTGGGTTCCAGTAACGATTAAGTGGGGGTCCACAGAAGCCAAATGGTTGGGAACCACTGCTACATCCATTGGAGGTGTAAAGTATTCATGCCCTCTGTAACCATGTGATCTTTGCTCCTCCTCTGGGCTCCCCATGGAGACAGGGCTAACATTTGGTGCAATTGCAAGTGGTTGGAGCCCAAAGATTTCCAAATAATCTTGAGCATTTCTGACACAAAACCACTGTCACCGAGGCCCTCATTAAGAGTGGTGGTATTTCACCCAGAGCCATAAATTCAAGATAGATTCCAACCTTCACCATTGTTAATGCCCTGATGTCAGTTGGTTTGGTAATTTGTTGTCTAATCTCTAGAGCCATTGGACATAGGCAGGGGGTGGGCTTGAGATCAGAAACCCAGCCTTGCAACCCACATGACCACTGTAGCACAATGGTGGAGTGGACACCCCGCAAGCAGGTGCCATACTGTGTCATCCCCATGTACCCATACCCAAGGGAAAAGTATGCTGAGCAATAAATAGAGACCCTAGGGATGAACACCGCCTCCCACCCGAAGGAGTACACTTGAAGGAGACAGCACATAACATTCCCTCTGTACCTCCTTCTTCTACCTTGACCCCGTAAACTCCACCACCAAACCCTGCCAGCTCTCCAGCTGATGCTTCCCCTCTGCAGCTGATATTTTTCTACATTTACTAATTAATAAAGGGCACTGGTGGCAGGATAGAAATGGGTGTAACTTTTTAGGATGCTTGAGAGGTTCACAAGAGAGTTATACACAATTCTACAATTCAATTTACAGCCCGATTGGTCTCCCATTAAATACCAGAAGGTGATAAAAAAAGTTCAAAAGTTAAGAGCCAAACTAATGTAAATGAATCTCACAAACATGCTGTGTAAGTATAAAATCACCAAAGGCAAAGCAATAGAAAAGATGAGAAACACAATCCGATGATCTGTATCTGTTTCCATCCTCTTGTCTAATCATTGGATAAGTTTGCGTTGGTCTAAATACCCTAAACTAAACTAAAGGAATTTTTCGATAATTCTCAAGAAGTAGAAATGTGTCAGCATATCAGAGACTTCTGTGGAGGATGATGGAGAGGTGTTATAGAGCATAAAGCCACACAAAAGAATAAGTGTAGAGAAGTCTGCACCACTCCAGGTCTCTACGGAATACGCTTTCAACTAACTATGTGAATCCCAATCAAACCTACAGAACCTTTGAGAAATCCACGTCATTAACACTAGTAGTTTTACATCTTCCTTATAGCAACTCCTCTCAGGTCTCTCATCCCACGAATTGGATGTCACTCATCCCACAGGATGACCTCGGAGGTTTCCAAGCACCTGGTACTCAAACAGGAGTCTTTCCTTCTTAGTTTGTTAGCGGTTCCTTGTCCTTGGCAAAATATCCTCCCCGACCTTACTATCTCTAATTCACAATGTGCCTTTCACTAACTGTAGAATCACAAAAATGCACCTTTCAAAAGAAAGAACATTGCAACGCAAGCAAAACTCCATGTTGAGGGGGGGGACATTGCATGGCCTTGAATGGCCTCATAGTTATGGAGTAAGGCAACGCAACGTAATTCACTGCATTGCCTTACTCCACCCCAGGGAGGTGCTCCAAGTGTGTTGCTGTGGGTTTTCCCATGCAACTCCCAGGATTTACAGGAGCCTGTAAACCCGATGATGCACGAAAACCTTACACCTCCCCAGAGCAGGCGTAGCGAGTAGAAATATTTTTATTTCTCCCTGTTTTTTTCCTCTTTCACTGTGTGCTGCATCCACTTTGTGGATATAGGGTGGGGAAAATGCCACTTTAGCACTGCCTTAGCATCAAAAATAATGACACTATGGCGATGCTAAGGTGGAGCTAGGGGTTCTTAAATCTGCTCCAAAACTTCCCGTCCTGCAGTCAAACTTATGTCCCCCTGTCATGCACATGAGGATGTTGCAATGCAAATGGGGTACTTAACAACTGGTCCACCAATCTGAATCCCAGGTGATCCAGTCGATCTTGCTCTTGTGCAATCAGGTCTGCCCAAGGTGTTTGATCTGGTAGTCGATGCACACTACTCCATATATCCATCTTAAGTGGTGGAGCACCTTGCCCCACCACAGCTTCCGTCCCTCAGTTGGGTAGCCCTGTATGACCAGGCCACCCAAAGTTAACATCATGCAGAGGTAATGTCTCACCAGCCAGATGAGCCCTCCCAGTTCATCAGCACTCATCCTCTATGCTCTCCCTTTCCTAGACATTTTACAGTTTCCCCTCACTGCAAATCAAATAGCCCCCAAATAAAATAATAAACTACCCCACCAAACGCCAAATACCCCAACAGACCACGCTACCCCAAGACAAACACCCCACAATACCATAACAATAACAGGACAAATGCACTGTACAAGACTCAGTAAAATGACAAAATGCAGAGGACAGCAATGGGACACAGCACAAAACTCAAAACCCACCAATCCTCGACCAGCACCAGCTCCACATACCCTCTCACAATCACAGACAAAAGGACTGGAAAGCAAAAGCTTAAGTGAAATCACTGTACCATGTATGCAGCAAGGAAGTCATGTTTCATCAATTCCTGGGTGTGTGCATCATGCTTTCTGATATGCGTTGTTTTTTTTTTGATGCATGACGGTCATCAGTGGTTTTCCCTCATTGAGGCTGACAAAGCCTGTCAACTTGTAATTGATGGGCAGGGGCCAGGCGTCTCTTTTTTGGTATAGCGTTGTATGGAGCATTAACGTTGCTGTAAAAAATGTTGACACTTAACGGGAATGCATTGTATTCCCTCCCATGAAGGCTGACAAGGCCTGTAGACTTACATTTGACGCGCAGGGGCCAGGCGTCATTGTTTGGAATAGCATAGTATGGATATTGCTGTTTGCGTTAAAGTTTGATGCATAATGGGAATGTGTGTATTTTGTTGGATTGGCTGACAGTGCACCCAAACTCACATACCATGTCACAGGGGCTATGCATGTATGTAGTCAGTATGGTATGGCTACATGGGTGTGCATGTGCATTCATATTGTAATGGTAACTGCGGAATATTTTACCATATATTTGTTTTTGTGTGTGATACATGAGATGACTCATTCCGTTAGCATATGTCCATGTGCTGATAGACGTTTTCCACATAGATGTTACCACATGTGTACTGGAAGTGTACATATGTGATGTAACACATATTTGTAGGTCTACCAAATTGGCATGTCTGATTTCCAGATGTTCTTTTCACAACAACACATTACATATGAAGGACTATGTCTATTACATGTTCATGCATGTGATACCCTTGACAATTTGTACTCAAAGGATGCAATGGACTACGGCTGGATTTATTTCACATAATTCATGGCTATGTGAGTGCATGTGTGTACACACTGTGGTGTGTTGTATGGTTCAGGGATCATGATACTGTGCTACACGTGTAACATATGGTTCCCCATGCATCTATGATGCAGGAGATGGTGTACTCACATATGTTAATGAAGGTTGGTATGTGACGTGTGTGTGGACATGTATAGTGTAAAATGTGCAAAGAATGCCAAAGTGGTGTGTTAAAGGGATATGAAGCTTCACAAATCTATCTTCCTGCATGTACATATGTTGGACATTGTATGATGGCTGTGTAGTCACATTAGTGCCACTCAATGTTTGCGTATGTGAGAACACATCTGAAAGTCATTTAAGTCTATGTATGATCACATGATACAAATACATTTTCATGAATGGAAAGTAGACTTTTGTGCATACTCTAATACACAATTCCAGGCCTGTACCATTAATGTGGCACATGTGTGCAGAGAAATCAGACACGTGTGTGCAAGGCACAAACTAGGTACATGCAATCAACCACAACATGTTTGATATGACTGTTACATACAATGGCATACAACTGTGTAGCAGGGTTGCTGGAAGGCAGTGATGGCACTCTAGACATCATTGCTCCTGTGGGACTTTTTGTGACCACACAGAACTGTGGTTGCATGGTTTGACCCAGGTTGACGGTGCTCCACTCAGCTCAGTCCACTATGCACATGCTTCAGGCCCCTGACTGTGTCAAGAATCAATGTAGCCTCATCATGGGAGTTAGGGGGTGTTGGGCAGTGATGTACCCTCATCATGATTGATGATAGCTCTTCATCAGTGCAATGTGCAGTCCTCTGCAGACAGACACCTGCACAAATGTGATCCCATGGTCTGGGATTTTCAATTTCCTTTGGGTACTTGATGTCAGGCTTGCCCTATCATGTATAGGGGACGGGCTGCTTGTACGTGTAGGCCGTGTTTCATCATTTGGCATGGTCTGATACAAATGGTATTACATTGTTAGTATTTTCCATATGCAGCTTGGTTAGGGCATGTATCTCTAGTGTAACTTGTTTATGTTTTCCTGATCCAGGGGACAGATGATGTCACCTGTCACTGCCTTCTGTCACAATAATATGCGATGGGCAATCACATCATTGTGGTTGCAAACAAGAATGGATTACGTACTGACCTTGACATCCTCTGTAACATATGTTGGGTGCTCAGATGGTAACATTGTTGTGTTGCACATCGAGTATTCGTCTATGTGTGCACCTTCTCCTACATTAGTGACATGTCTTGTTTGGGATAGATTAGGTCCTACATTGGTAGCGTTCCTTAGCCTGCTTACACTGTGTACACATCTACAGCAACATTGTCCGGTCATACATGGACAGGATGCTATGTGTGACTTGTGTAATTTAAGGATTTACACATCTACTACTGGCTACGTGATAGTTTTTCTCCTATTTCCAGGTTTTGCAAGATTACCTGACTTCCATACACACATGACAGTGCACCAGCCACAGCACTTGTGTGGTGTCCAAGGGACCTCCCCGTGTTATATCTCCATGTGTCTGAGGGAGTCTCTCAGCTGTTCTTCCACATCCTTCGGTGTACATGAGTATGCACTCACATCTGCATTCCACAACCTATTTCACTGTCACCATGAGTGTGTCTTAGTAGTGTGTGAAATCATCTCAGCTATGAATTTTTGACTTGCAACATATCTGTCTCCTTCTTCACCCATACAATTTAGGGAGGGTGAGTGACATGTTTAGACATTGCTAGACTTACATGCACATCCCACACAGGATTGGCATGTGGAGCCATAGACAATTTAGGGTATTGGTCCCAGTATGTCAGTTTCTCTTAGTCAGGCATGTGAGTGCCAATGAGAGGTACGTTTTCATATGTGGTGCGTGATGGTCTCATACAGATTATAATGGGTTACCTTGCTGGCACATATCAACCATTGTAGGTAATTGCAAACCCGTTCTTACCTAGGCCATACACCGGTACGTCAGTCTTCATATGTATTACTGGATTAGCTGCAGGCATATGTCAAGACAGCACAATTGTGTGATATGTGTGTTAGAATGTCCAAGGAAGTGCTACAGACTCTGCCTACATTCCACCCACACAGCCATGTGGTGGTGCATTCTCCCATTTTATTCATCATTCCTGGCTATGGCGCATTTGTGTGGAAAATGGATCAGCACCTGTTGCTGCTTCACTTGTCTAGCAACCCTTAGCGCACTCCGCAAGCCAACATGTGTGTGCTACATTTGGGGTAAAGCACAACATGTGGCAGGGTTTGGACCAATAGCTCTCACGGTACATAACGCCATTGATATACGATGCAGGGTTAAGCTCAAACGTTTGTCCCTAACCCTGAACATGAAGGTCCATTGATACCAATGGTGTTCCCCCTTGTTGCATGTGCTCAGTTCTGACGTTAAAGCTACCAGCCTGAGATCTGACATTGTTTATTTCCTTATTTTCAAATACACCATTTGGAAACAGCCCCTACCGTATGTACCTCTCCCTTGCATACATCTTGCCTGGCGTGCCATGATGTGGTAAAAGGGGTAGGAATGTGCACTATGCCTACTTTATGCCACTTACTTTTTCTGCTGTGTGGATCTAGGCCTTCGAGAGCCACATGAGGGTGTGTTATGTGAAGCTGATATGTGGCATGGAGGCTATAGACCCTATTACATCACAACCTATGTACCAACATTCTTTGTAGCTGTTGTGGTGTTTTCCTGCTCTCTGAGGTATGAGCAACCTTCCAATGGTATATGTAGTAGTGAACGAGTATACCATGGACAATCTGGTGCAAAGTGATTTAATGGTGATATGTACAAAGTGAATTTTCTGTACAGTGTCTAGGTGTAGATGTTCCCTACAATTTGTTGTCTCCTGCGAACTCCAGTGTAGGAAAGTACTAGCTTTTTGGCATGTTACCCCCAATTTCTGCTTGAATGTCAGTGTGTTTGACTGTGCCACTGGGATCCTGCTAACCGGGACCCCAGTGCTTATTATCTCTCTCCTCTAAATTGTATTACTGATAGAAACTCTGAAAATACATCTTCACATTGTTGCTTAGCTAAAAAACTTCAAACAGGGCGGTTTACATCCCCACAGGGAAGTAACCATATAGTGGATGATAAAGGGAGTAACCAGTCTATTGCAGAGCTACTCTCTACTTATCACCACTTAGACAATAAAGTCTCAACTGGCCAAGGTTAGCCTTATTGTCCTTCGTTTGGGGGGGGGGGTTGTGTGAGAAAGTAGCTTCTTTCTAGCCTTGTTACCCCCACATTTGGCCTGTTTGTGAGTGTATGTCAGGGTGTTTTCACTATCTCACTGGGATCCTGCTAGCCAGGGCCCAGTGCTCATAGTGAAAACCCTATGTTTTCAGTATGTTTGTTATGTGTCACTGGGACCCTGCTAGTCAGGACCCCAGTGCTCATAAGTTTGTGGCCTATATGTATGTGTTCCCTGTGTGGTGCCTAACTGTCTCACTGAGGCTCTGCTAACCAGAACCTCAGTGGTTATGCTCTCTCATTTCTTTCAAAATTGTCACTAACAGGCTAGTGACCAATTTTACCAATTTACATTGGCTTACTGGAACACCCTTATAATTCCCTAGTATATGGTACTGAGGTACCCAGGGTATTGGGGTTCCAGGAGATCCCTATGGGCTGCAGCATTTCTTTTGCCACCCATAGGGAGCTCTGACAATTCTTACACAGGCCTGCCACTGCAGCCTGAGTGAAATAATGTCCACGTTATTTCACAGCCATTTTACACTGCACTTAAGTAACTTATAAGTCACCTATATGTCTAACCTTTACCTGGTAAAGGTTAGGTGCAAAGTTACTTAGTGTGAGGGCACCCTGGCACTAGCCAAGGTGCCCCCACATTGTTCAGGGCCAATTCCCCGGACTTTGTGAGTGCGGGGACACCATTACACGCGTGCACTACATATAGGTCACTACCTATATGTAGCTTCACAATGGTAACTCCGAATATGGCCATGTAACATGTCGAAGATCATGGAATTGCCCCCTCTATGCCATCCTGGCATTGTTGGCACAATTCCATGATCCCAGTGGTCTGTAGCACAGACCCTGGTTCTGCCAAACTGCCTTTCCTGGGGTTTCACTGCAGCTGCTGCTGCTGCCAACCCCTCAGACAGGTTTCTGCCCCCCTGGGGTCAAGCCAGGCTTGTCCCAGGATGGCAGAACAAAGGACTTCCTCTGAGAGAGGGTGTTACACCCTCTCCCTTTGGAAAATGGTGTGAAGGCAGGGGAGGAGTAGCCTCCCCCAGCCTCTGGAAATGCTTTCTTGGGCACAGATGTGCCCAATTCTGCATAAGCCAGTCTACACTGGTTCAGGGACCCCTTAGCCCTGCTCTGGCGCGAAACTGGACAAAGGAAAGGGGAGTGACCACTCCCCTGACCTGCACCTCCCCTGGGAGGTGTCCAGAGCTCCTCCAGTGTGCTCCAGACCTCTGCCATCTTGGAAACAGAGGTGCTGCTGGCACACTGGACTGCTCTGAGTGGCCAGTGCCACCAGGTGACGTCAGAGACTCCTTGTGATAGGCTCCTTCAGGGGTTGCTAGCCTATCCTCTCTCCTAGGTAGCCAAACCCTCTTTTCTGGCTATTTAGGGTCTCTGTCTCTGGGGAAATTTTAGATAACGAATGCAAGAGCTCAGCCGAGTTCCTCTGCATCTCTCTCTTCACCTTCTGATAAGGAATCGACTGCTGACCGCGCTGGAAGCCTGCAAAACTGCAACAAAGTAGCTAAGACGACTACTGCAACTCTGTAACGCTGATCCTGCCGCCTTCTCGACTGTTTTCCTGTTTGTGCATGCTGTGGGGGTAGTCTGCCTCCTCTCTGCACCAGAAGCTCCGAAGAAATCTCCCGTGGGTCGACGGAATCTTCCCCCTGCAACCGCAGGCACCAAAAAGCTGCATTACTGGTCCCTTGGGTCTCCTCTCAGCACGACGAGCGAGGTCCCTCGAATCCAGCAACTCTGTCCAAGTGGCCACCACAGTCCAGTGACTCTTCAGTCCAAGTTTGGTGGAGGTAAGTCCTTGCCTCACCTCGCTAGACTGCATTGCTGGGAACCGCGACTTTTGCAGCTACTCCGGCCTCCATGCACTTCCGGCGGAAATCCTTTGTGCACAGTCCAGCCTGGGTCCACGGCACTCTAACCTGCATTGCACGACCTCCTAAGTTGTTCTCCGGCGACGTGGGACTTCTTTGTGCGACTTCGGGTGAGCACCGTTTCACGCATCCTCGTAGTGCCTGTTTCTGGCACTTCTCCGGGTGCTACCTGCTGCTAAGAGGGCTCTTTGTCTTGCTCGACGTCCCCTCTACCTCCTGGTCCAATTTGCGACCTCCTGGTCCCTCCTGGGCCACAGCAGCGTCCAAAAAAACGCTAACTGCACAATTTGCAGCTAGCAAGGCTTGTTGGCGTTCTTTCGGCGGTAAAGCACTTCTGCTCGACTCTCCACGGCGAGAGGGATCCGGCCACCAAAGGGGAAGTCTCTAGCCCTTTTCGTTCCTGCAGAAACCTCAGCTTCTTCTGTCCAGTAGAAGCTTCTTTGCATCCACAGCTGGTATTTCCTGGGCATATGCCCATCTCCGACTTGCTTGTGACTTTTGGACTTGGTCCCCTTGTTCCACAGGTACCCTAGATTAGAAATCCATCGTTGTTGCATTGTTGGTTTGTGTCTTTCCTGCATTATTCCTCTATCACGACTTCTATGTCTTTTGGGGAACTTTAGTGCACTTTGCACTCACTTTTCAGGGTCTTGGGGAGGGTTATTTTTCTAACTCTCACTATTCTCTAATAGTCCCAGCGACCCTCTACAAGGTCACATAGGTTTGGGGTCCATTCGTGGTTCACATTCCACTTTTGGAGTATATGGTTTGTGTTGCCCCTATCCCTATGTTTCCCCATTGCATCCTATTGTAACTATACATTGTTTGCACTGTTTTCTAAGACTATACTGCATATTTTTGCTATTGTGTATATATATCTTGTGTATATTTCCTATCCTCTCACTGAGGGTACACTCTAAGATACTTTGGCATATTGTCATAAAAATAAAGTACCTTTATTTTTAGTATAACTGTGTATTGTGTTTTCTTATGATATTGTGCATATGACACTAAGTGGTACTGTAGTAGCTTCACACGTCTCCTAGTTCAGCCTAAGCTGCTCTGCTAAGCTACCATTATCTGTCAGCCTAAGCTGCTAGACACCCTATACACTAATAAGGGATAACTGGGCCTGGTGCAAGGTGCAAGTACCCCTTGGTACTCACTACAAGCCAGTCCAGCCTCCTACACTCAGGCTGCAGTGGCAGGCCTGTGTAAGAATTGTCAGAGCTCCCTATGGGTGGCAAAAGAAATGCTGCAGCCCATAGGGATCTCCTGGAACCCCAATACCCTGGGTACCTCAGTACCATATACTAGGGAATTATATGGGTGTTCCAGTAAGCCAATGTAAATTGGTAAAATTGGTCACTAGCCTGTTAGTGACAATTTGAAAGAAATGAGAGAGCATAACCACTGAGGTTCTGGTTAGCAGAGCCTCAGTGAGACAGTTAGGCACCACACAGGGAACACATACATATAGGCCACAAACTTATGAGCACTGGGGTCCTGACTAGCAGGGTCCCAGTGACACATAACAAACATACTGAAAACATAGGGTTTTCACTATGAGCACTGGGCCCTGGCTAGCAGGATCCCAGTGAGACAGTGAAAACACCCTGACATACACTCACAAACAGGCCAAAAGTGGGGGTAACAGGGCTACTTTCTCACACAACCCCCCCCCAAACGAAGGACAATAAGGCTAACCTTGGCCAGTTGAGACTTTATTGTCTAAGTGGTGATAAGTAGAGAGTAGCTCTGCAATAGACTGGTTACTCCCTTTATCATCCACTATATGGTTACTTCCCTGTGGGGATGTAAACCACCCTGTTGAAGTGCAACAACTGTGGATTTCCAATCTAGGGTACCTGTGGAACAAGGGGACCAAGTCCAAAAGTCACAAGCAAGTCGGAGATGGGCAGATGCCCAGGAAATGCCAGCTGCGGGTGCAAAGAAGCTTCTACTGGACAGAAGAAGCTGAGGTTTCTGCAGGAACGAAAAGGGCTAGAGACTTCCCCTTTGGTGGACGGATGCCTCTTGCCGTGGAGAGTCGTGCAGAAGTGTTTTCCCGCCGAAAGAACACCAACAAGCCTTGCTAGCTGCAAATCGTGCAGTTAGCGTTTTTGGACGGTGCTGAGGCCCAGGAGGGACCAGGAGGTCGCAAATTGGAACAGCAGAGAGAGGGGACGTCGAGCAAGACAAGGAGCCCTCTCTGAAGCCGGTAGCACCCGGAGAAGTGCCAGAAACAGGCACTACGAGGATGCGTGAAACGGTGCTCGCCGAAGTTTCACAAAGGAATCCCACGTCGCCGGAGACCAACTTAGAAAGTCGTGCAATGCAGGTTAGAGTGCCGTGGACCCAGGCTTGGCTGTGCACAAAGGATTTCCACCGGAAGTGCACAGGGGCCGGAGTAGCTGCAAAAGTCACGGTTCCCAGCAATGCAGCCCAGCGAGGTGAGGCAAGGACTTACCTCCACCAAACTTGGACTGAAGAGTCACTGGACTGTGGGGGTCACTTGGACAGAGTCGCTGGATTCGAGGGACCTTGCTCGTCGTGCTGAGAGGAGACCCAAGGGACCGGTAATGCAGCTTTTTGGTGCCTGCGGTTGCAGGGGGAAGATTCCGTCGACTCACGGGAGATTTCTTCGGAGCTTCTGGTGCAGAGAGGAGGCAGACTACCCCCACAGCATGCACAAGCAGGAAAACAGTCGAGAAGGCGGCAGGATCAGCGTTACAGAGTTGCAGTAGTCGTCTTTGCTACTATGTTGCAGGTTTGCAGGCTTCCAGCGCGGTCAGCAGTCGATTCCTTATCAGAAGGTGAAGAGAGAGATGCAGAGGAACTCGGATGAGCTCTTGCATTCGTTATCTAAAGTTTCCCCAGAGACAGAGACACTAAATATCCAGAAAAGAGGGTTTGGCTACCTAGGAGAGAGGATAGGCTACTAACACCTGAAGGAGCCTATCAGAAGGAGTCTCTGACGTCACCTGGTGGCACTGGCCACTCAGAGCAGTCCAGTGTGCCAGCAGCACCTCTGTTTCCAAGATGGCAGAGGTCTGGAGCACACTGGAGGAGCTCTGGACACCTCCCAGGGGAGGTGCAGGTCAGGGGAGTGGTCACTCCCCTTTCCTTTGTCCAGTTTCGCGCCAGAGCAGGGCTAAGGGGTCCCTGAACCGGTGTAGACTGGCTTATGCAGAATTGGGCACATCTGTGCCCAACAAAGCATTTCCAGAGGCTGGGGGAGGCTACTCCTCCCCTGCCTTCACACCATTTTCCAAAGGGAGATGGTGTCACACCCTCTCTCAGAGGAAGTTCTTTGTTCTGCCATCCTGGGCCAGGCCTGGCTGGACCCCAGGAGGGCAGATGCCTGTCTGAGGGGTTGGCAGCAGCAGCAGCTGCAGTGAAACCCCAGGAAGGGCAGTTTGGCAGTACCAGGGTCTGTGCTACAGACCACTGGGATCATGGAATTGTGCCAACAATGCCAGGATGGCATAGAGGGGGCAATTCCATGATCTTAGACATGTTACATGGCCATATTCGGAGTTACCATTGTGAAGCTACATATAGGTAGTGACCTATATGTAGTGCACGCGTGTAATGGTGTCCCCGCACTCACAAAGTGCAGCGAATTGGCTCTGAACAATGTGGGGGCACCTTGGCTAGTGCCAGGGTGCCCTCACACTAAGTAACTTTGCACCTAACCTTTACCAGGTAAAGGTTAGACATATAGGTGATTTATAAGTTACTTAAGTGCAGTGTAAAATAGCTGTGAAATAACGTGGACGTTATTTCACTCAGGCTGCAGTGGCAGGCCTGTGTAAGAATTGTCAGAGCTCCCTATGGGTGGCAAAAGAAATGCTGCAGCCCATAGGGATCTCCTGGAACCCCAATACCCTGGGTACCTCAGTACCATATACTAGGGAATTATAAGGGTGTTCCAGTAAGCCAATGTAAATTGGTAAAAATGGTCACTAACCTGTTAGTGACAATTTGGAAAGAAATGAGAGAGCATAACCACTGAGGTTCTGGTTAGCAGAGCCTCAGTGAGACAGTTAGTCACTACACAGGTAACACATACCTATAGGTCACAAACTTATGAGCACTGGGGTCCTGACTAGCAGGGTCCCAGTGACACATAACAAACATACTGAAAACATAGGGTTTTCACTATGAGCACTGGGCCCTGGCAAGCAGGATACCAGTGAGACAGTGAAAACACCCTGACATACACTCACAAACAGGCCCAAAGTGGGGGTAACAAGGCTAGAAAGAGGCTACTTTCTCACACTGAGTGAAATATCGTCCACGTTATTTCACAGCCATTTTACACTGCACTTAAGTAACTTATAAGTCACCTATATGTCTAACCTTTACCTGGTAAAGGTTAGGTGCAAAGTTACTTAGTGTGAGGGCACCCTGGCACTAGCCAAGGTGCCCCCACATTGTTCAGGCCAATTCCCCGGACTTTGTGAGTGCGGGGACACCATTACACGCGTGCACTACATATAGGTCACTACCTATATGTAGCTTCACCATGGTAACTCCGAATATGGCCATGTAACATGTCTAAGATCATGGAATTGCCCCCTCTATGCCATCCTGGCATTGTTGGCACAATTCCATGATCCCAGTGGTCTGTAGCACAGACCCTGGTTCTGCCAAACTGCCTTTCCTGGGGTTTCACTGCAGCTGCTGCTGCTGCCAACCCCTCAGACAGGTTTCTGCCCCCCTGGGGTCAAGCCAGGCTTGTCCCAGGATGGCAGAACAAAGGACTTCCTCTGAGAGAGGGTGTTACACCCTCTCCCTTTGGAAAATGGTGTGAAGGCAGGGGAGGAGTAGCCTCCCCCAGCCTCTGGAAATGCTTTCTTGGGCACAGATGTGCCCAATTCTGCATAAGCCAGTCTACACTGGTTCAGGGACCCCTTAGCCCTGCTCTGGCGCGAAACTGGACAAAGGAAAGGGGAGTGACCACTCCCCTGACCTGCACCTCCCCTGGGAGGTGTCCAGAGCTCCTCCAGTGTGCTCCAGACCTCTGCCATCTTGGAAACAGAGGTGCTGCTGGCACACTGGACTGCTCTGAGTGGCCAGTGCCACCAGGTGACGTCAGAGACTCCTTGTGATAGGCTCCTTCAGGGGTTGCTAGCCTATCCTCTCTCCTAGGTAGCCAAACCCTCTTTTCTGGCTATTTAGGGTCTCTGTCTCTGGGGAAATTTTAGATAACGAATGCAAGAGCTCAGCCGAGTTCCTCTGCATCTCTCTCTTCACCTTCTGATAAGGAATCGACTGCTGACCGCGCTGGAAGCCTGCAAAACTGCAACAAAGTAGCTAAGACGACTACTGCAACTCTGTAACGCTGATCCTGCCGCCTTCTCGACTGTTTTCCTGTTTGTGCATGCTGTGGGGGTAGTCTGCCTCCTCTCTGCACCAGAAGCTCCGAAGAAATCTCCCGTGGGTCGACGGAATCTTCCCCCTGCAACCGCAGGCACCAAAAAGCTGCATTACTGGTCCCTTGGGTCTCCTCTCAGCACGACGAGCGAGGTCCCTCGAATCCAGCAACTCTGTCCAAGTGGCCACCACAGTCTAGTGACTCTTCAGTCCAAGTTTGGTGGAGGTAAGTCCTTGCCTCACCTCGCTAGACTGCATTGCTAGGAACCGCGACTTTTGCAGCTACTCCGGCCTCCATGCACTTCCGGCGGAAATCCTTTGTGCACAGTCCAGCCTGGGTCCACGGCACTCTAACCTGCATTGCACGACCTCCTAAGTTGTTCTCCGGCGACGTGGGACTTCTTTGTGCGACTTCGGGTGAGCACCGTTTCACGCATCCTTGTAGTGCCTGTTTCTGCCACTTCTCCGGGTGCTACCTGCTGCTAAGAGGGCTCTTTGTCTTGCTCGACGTCCCCTCTACCTCCTGGTCCAATTTGCGACCTCCTGGTCCCTCCTGGGCCACAGCAGCGTCCAAAAAAACGCTAACTGCACAATTTGCAGCTAGCAAGGCTTGTTGGCGTTCTTTCGGCGGTAAAACACTTCTGCACGACTCTCCACGGCGAGAGGGATCCGGCCACCAAAGGGGAAGTCTCTAGCCCTTTTCGTTCATGCAGAAACCTCAGCTTCTTCTGTCCAGTAGAAGCTTCTTTGCACCCACAGCTGGTATTTCCTGGGCATGTGCCCATCTCCGACTTGCTTGTGACTTTTGGACTTGGTCCCCTTGTTCCACAGGTACCCTAGATTGGAAATCCATTGTTGTTGCATTGTTGGTTTGTGTCTTTCCTGCATTATTCCTCTATCACAACTTCTATGTCTTTTGGGGAACTTTAGTGCACTTTGCACTCACTTTTCAGGGTCTTGGGGAGGGTTATTTTTCTAACTCTCACTATTCTCTAATAGTCCCAGCGACCCTCTACAAGGTCACATAGGTTTGGGGTCCATTCGTGGTTCACATTCCACTTTTGGAGTATATGGTTTGTGTTGCCCCTATCCCTATGTTTCCCCATTGCATCCTATTGTAACTATACATTGTTTGCACTGTTTTCTAAGACTATACTGCATATTTTTGCTATTGTGTATATATATGTTGTGTATATTTCCTATCCTCTCACTGAGGGTACACTCTAAGATACTTTGGCATATTGTCATAAAAATAAAGTACCTTTATTTTTAGTATAACTGTGTATTGTGTTTTCTTATGATATTGTGCATATGACACTAAGTGGTACTGTAGTAGCTTCACACGTCTCCTAGTTCAGCCTAAGCTGCTCTGCTAAGCTACCATTATCTATCAGCCTAAGCTGCTAGACACCCTATACACTAATAAGGGATAACTGGGCCTGGTGCAAGGTGCAAGTACCCCTTGGTACTCACTACAAGCCAGTCCAGCCTCCTACACCTAGGTTCAGGGGATCCTTATGGGCTGCATTATTTCTTTTGCCACCCATTGGGAGCCAATAGAAAGGTTTCTGCAGGACAGCCATTGCAGTCTGTGTGAAATGGTGCATGCACCTTTCACTGCCATTTACACTGCACCAGGTCACTCATGCGTCACCTATATGTTAGGCCTTCCAGCCCTGAAGGCTAGGTGCAGAGTACCTGTGTGTGTGGTCACCCCTGCACTAGCAGAGGTGCATCCACAACGTCCAGGATCATTTTCCTGGACTTCGTGAGTGCAAGATGCCATTTTATATGTGTACTAGACATAGACGTTTGGTATCAAACATGTTGGAATCATACCCCAAGGCTTTTCCAATCGTTGGTTGTATGATTCCATGCACTCTGGGGGCTCCTTAGAGGACCCCCAGTATTGCCATACCAGCCTTCTGACATTTTCCAGGCAGCCCCAGCTGCTGCCATCCCTCAGACAGGTTTCTGCCCTCCTGCTGCTTGTACAGCTCAAGCTCAGGAAGGCAGAAACAAAGTATTTCCTTTGGGAGAGAGGTGTTACACCCTCTCCTTTTGGAAATTGGTGTTACAGGCATGGGAGGGGTAGCCTCCCAGAGCCTATGGAAATGCTTTGAAGGGCACAAATGGTGCCCTCCTTGCATAATACAGTCTATGTCAGTTCAAGGTCCCCTTAGTCCCTGCTGTGGTGTGAAACTGGACAAAAGAAAAGGAGAGTGACCACTCCCCTGTCCATCACCACCCCAGGGGAGGTGCCCAGAGCTCCTCCAGAGGGTCCCTTCATTCTGCCATCTTGTTTTCAGGATTAGCAGGGAATTCTGGTAGCATCTGAGTGGCCAGTGCCACAGATGACATCAGAGACATCCCCTGATAGGTGCTTACCTGTTTAGGTGACCAATCCCCCTTTCAGGGCTATTTAGGGTTTCTCCATTGGATGGTTCTTTACATTATGTTTGCAAGACTCCAGCAGAAATCCACTGCATCCTTTACGTCATCTTCTTACTGAAGAAACTGCATCTGGACCTTCAAGAACTCTACAAAACTTCAGCAAAGAAGCTAGGATGACTTCTTCAGCTCCTGCCAGCAACTGTAATTGTTTCCCCGTCATGCATCCTCAGAGGACATTCAGTCTTCAGCCTGCACTAGAGGAGCGAAGGAATCTCCCTTGAAGTGAAGGTATCACTTCCCTGCTCCAGCAGGTACCCTCTGCAGCGAAAACTGGTGTCTTGGGTCCCCTCTCCAGATGAAGTGCATGGATCCAGCAACATGGGTGGTAGACTGAAGTGGTCCTGATGGTCTTGACATCCATCTGTCCAACCTTGGTGGAGGTAAGAGCTTGCCTCCCCACGCAATACAGTACTCCCATGCACCACATGATTTGCAGTGGCCAAGGCTTGTTTGCAACCTTCCGTGAAGTTCTTTGCGCACAGCACAGCTCTGGCCCCCTGCACTCCCTCCTGTGATGCAAAGCTTTCTGCGACATTCTCAGGCAGTGTGGGACCCTTTGTTATAGTGCTGCATGGGCCTCCATTTGCAACTTCTTTGTTCTCGTCTTGTGGGACTCCTAGTTGAACTGCTTGGGCTTCTGAGGGCTCTCTGGACTGCTGAGGGCCCCCTCTCTTTCCCCCCTGGGGTAGAGTCGACCTGGTCCTTCCTGGTCCCAGGCAGTGCCATTTTCCTCTATACATGAACTCTGCATTTACCAAGGCTTGTTGGTGGAATACATTGATGCAAACTAGACTGCAGTCATCGAACCAGCGTGGAACATCATCTGCACCAACCAGGAATCCGCATCAATCTTCTTGGGTTCAGTACTGACTATTGTTCTTCACTGGTGGTTACACGTTTGCACCTTCATCCAGGTTAGCATGGGCTCTTGTTCTTCCTGGACTCATCTGTGCTCCTTGAACTTGGTCCCCTTCTTTCACAGGTCTTCAGGTCCAGGAATCTGTTGTTGGTGTCTTGTAGTCTCTTCTGGTTCTTGCAATATCTTCATTTTCAATTCATTCCATGTAGTAGGAATGTTCCTCTGATTTACTCCCTGGGCTCTGGGGTGGGTTCTATAACTTACCTTTGGTGTTTTCTAATACTCCTAGTGCCCCTCTACACACTACACTTACTTAGGTGGGAAACCGACATTCACATTCCACTTTCTTTGTATATGGTTTGTGTTCCCCCAGATCTTTTTCTAACTATTGTGATCGTTACTATTTGCACTGTTTTCTAACTGTTTACTTACCTGTTTTTGGATACTAGTGTATTTATTGTGTATATTATTTACCTCCTCAGGGAGTATAGTCTCTAAGATATATTTGGCAAGTGTGTCACCAAACTAAAGTAACTTTATGTTTGTACCACTGAGTGTTTTCTTTCATGTGTGTAAGTACTGTGTGACTGTAATGCTATTGCATTAGCTTTGCATGTCTCCTAGTTAGGTCTTGGCTGCTCATTCACACTACCACCAGAGAGCCCTGGCTTCTAGACACTTACTACATACTCTAATAGGGGATAACTGGACCTGGTATAAGGTGTAGGTTCCTCTGGTACCCAGAAGAAACCAGGGCAGCCTCCTACATCCAGCAGCAGTGTTTTGTTGTTTCCCCCCAACCTGTGCTTCACCATTGTCATCCTCCTCCTCACTGTGGACATCTAACAGTTCATCCCAGGGTACATTAGTCTGAATATATCTGTTATACAAGATTGCACATACAAGTATCATCTTGCATATCGGGTTTGGTGCATACAGCAGGCTTTCTCCTGTCAGGGCCAGGCACCTGAACCTTGACTTCAGGAGGCCAAATGTCCTCTTCACCACATTTCATGTCCTTCTGTGCCATCCATTGTATGCCCGCTCTTCCTCCATTGCCAGGTTGCCAAAAGGAATCATTACCCATGGCTGGATGCTGTAACCTTGGTCAGCTGCAAAGGAATGAGAGCACATGTGTCAGTCATCCATTTTAATGGTTTTGTATGTGCAATGGCAGATGTTATTTTTAGGTGTAGTGGTGACTCAGACTTGCTTCTGGTATTGTATGTGTTTGTGTTTTGTTTATTAGTTAAATTGGTCTGTGGTGGTGGGTAATACTATCATGGGTTCTGGCTCAGATACCTGGTGATTGTCAAATTAAATCAGTTCAACCATACAAAATATGTGTTGTCCATATTTGAGGGTGTGTCCTAATGGTAGTGGAACCTACCACCTCCTTGCACCACAATAGTGTCATTTCCATTGACACTATGGTAGCCCTTTCAAGGCCAAACTCAGGCCTCCATGGCGCGACGTGGCACTACTTATGCAGACCTACCCTTATTGACCCTTTGTGGCAGATTATGCCTCTGCCAGCCATCATGTGTACAAGAGTGAGGTTCACACGATAGGAGGAGTAGCACAATAGGTGCAGAGGGATCTCCTAGGTTCCTACACATGAATTATCACAGACACTTTCAACACATGCACAGAGCAGGTGTTAGGAGGGGGGCACATAGCTGTGAATGGGTCCCTATGTACTGTGCATGACATGGCCAGGTATGTTCTCAATATTCCTGCAGATTCCTACTATGGCATTCATTATCTTGACATTATTGCACCTACTCTGCACCATGGTGAGCTGTTTATTGTATATGGCACACACATGGTGGTGTTATGGGGGACGGTAAGGGGCCCAAGAAAAGTGGCAACTTGGTCTTTCATGGCTGGTGATGTTTGTGTGCAGCACAATGCACCAGACAGTTGAAGGTGTATACATTGGGTACGTCTGGTATGTTTAGGTGATATGTAGTTGGAGATGGCACCCCTGGATGGGATTTGATATTGGTGCCACTGGAGGCTTCGACACCATGACAAATATGGGGCTATTCCTGTATGTGACTTTCTTTACTTTGAAATGGCTAATGCCATTCATATAGCTGAGCTATTCATTGTTAGGTGTTATGTGTGTGGGATCTGTATTTAGTTGTCAACCAGTGGACATTTGTAGTGGTTTGGGCCCAGCTTCTGTATGCAAAGAGGACATAGCTCCACCTGTCCTTCATGTGGTGTGCCAGTCAGGTTGTTTCTGTAATATGTAGACATTGGTGTATGTGTGTGTGATGTGCAAAGAATGTGGTGTAGTGTGGCATGTGGCATATGTGTTGTTCTCCGTACATCTGTTTTCCCCTGTCAAGTGTGCTTAGTGTGGTGTATGTATTGCTTGTCCTACAAGATTGGTGTGTTGTCTGTGTAATGATTGGTTGGTATGGTGGCTTACCTATGAGTAGCCTATTGCCATATTGCCCATCCTGGAATTGTTCATTGATGGTGGAGTGCTGGATATGTAGGTATCATGGACGTTGTCATGATATTTGGCTAGGATGTTTGTGATGAGCCCACAGTGGTCCACAATGGCCTGCACATTTATAGAATGGGTGTGTTTGTGGTTCCTGCAGAGGTGTTTCGTTGTAGCAGGTGGCATAAGTTGGACATGGGTGCAGTCCATTGCACCCAGCACATGCGGGAACCCAGCAATTTGGTAGAAACCTTGCTTGGTCTCCTGCTGCAGTTGCTGGGTGTTGGAAAAGCAGATGTGGTAGAGTGTGAGGTGAATGATTACATCCAGAACCTTTGGTAGGAAGGCCGAGAAGGATGGCTGGGAGATGCCAGCCACTTGTGCTCCCATTATCTGGAATGATCCTGGCGCCAGCATATGGAGGAGAGCCAGAAGTTTGGTGATGAATGGAATAGTTGTTGGAGTTTCCACCCTTTCTGTGATGTCTGGTGCAATGTGGTGCAGCAGGCATACAATGGTCTCCCGCTTCAGACAGTAGGTTCCGATGACATCTTGTTCTCTGAGCACAAGGATGGTTGTGCGGTATCGAAATATCCTCTCCTGCCTTCTGTGCTGCCTTTGTGGTTGCTGTGGTAGTATTTGGGGTTGCTGCGGTGGTGCTGGTGGGACCTGTTGTCACCACTGTCGTCTGTGGTGTGAGACAAGCTGGAGCATTAACAGTCCCATGTTGTCCAGGGGGTTGAGAATGCTCCTTCTGTGTGTTTTCTTTAAGAATAAGTATGTTGGCCTCATTTTAACGTCTGGTCTGGCCAGGTGTTAAAATCTGATGCTAATTGGACTTTGCTTCATTTTTTGGGACTTGTTTCTTCATCTGTGTCATTTTCAGCGTTGGGCAGTAAATACGGGGCTGGACTGCTACCATCATTTTGGGGAGGGAATGCCTACCTTGCATATAATTGTCGCAAAACAACGCAAGGTTGGCTGGCGCTACCAAGAATGACGCTAACTCAGAAATGTTGTTGCTAGATGGGTCTAGCAACAAAATATAAATATGGAGCTAGGTTAACGCTGCTTTTTAACAATTCTTAAATATGAGCTTATGATAATTAGAAAGAAATCTGATATTACACTTAATTACTCTGTATAGGTGAAAGTCTGAGATTTTCAGGTAGGAGCAAAATGGCACGACAATATAATGCCAAGGCTTGATTTCCTAAAATGTAATTACAAACATCCAAATAATCATGTAATAGATATAATCCACTTTCAGAAATCTTACTAGATCTCCTTCAATGATTCCAGAGACAACTTCTCTCCTGCAAACAGTTAAAGGGATATATTCTCAATCTCTGTGTGGGCCCCATCTAAACAGTATCTGAAAAATATTACCTGACCATAATATTCTGGTCACAATATCATGACTATTGGAGCATGGCCTATACATTTTCCTACACTGCCCGGATGGGTGGAATCAGCTTCCAGGCCACCTTCGCTGTTGCTAAAACTTTCCCCAAATCCAAAAGATTGTTAAAAACCTGTCTGTTCTAATTATTAGATGCAACTCATTTGGAGGTCAGAGCCGAGGTACACTTTCATGTGTGATTTGCTGCGCTTTATTAAATGGACATAACATAACGTGGCCTGGTGGGGCATAAGATGGCCTCCTAGGAGCAGTGCTGCATACCTGGCAGCTAGATACAGGTCCAAAAGATCCTGTACCCCAAGACCTAACTTCACCAACAAACAGCAATGAGCTCTGGGACTAATGCCTGTGACCACTAGGAGGGCTACAGCTCATAGAATGGTGATGGTGCTCAGCACGGCCAATGTACTGGTTACTAGGATGCAAGAAAATAACAGGGACCATAGGTGAGCCTGATGACCCACCTGCACTCACTCTGCGATGTTGGGTGAGTTGCCGATGTAGTCCATAGATTCACCTTGGGAGAGGTGGCGTAGCTTCGCAGTGAGATAATTGATGCACGTGAACTATGAGCCCAAGTGCTAATGCTGCTACCCGGCATATTGGGGTGGATCAGATCTCTCGTAGCTACCACTCATTGTGAGCTGTGTTGAGATTGCCAATGTGAGAGCCAAGACTACTGCTACATATTGCCCCAAACCAGTGGCTGAGTATTTGTAGGAAAGTACCATCTTCCCTGGCATGTTACCCCCATTTTTCACTGTATATATGTTGTTTTAGTTGTATGTGTCACTGGGACCCTGGTAACCCAGGGCCCCAGTGCTCATAAGTGTGCCTGAATGTGTTACCTGTGTAGTGACTAACTGTCTCACTGAGGCTCTGCTAACCAGAACCTCAGTGGTTATGCTCTCTCATTTCTTTCAAATTGTCACTAACAGGCTAGTGACCAATTTCACCAATTCACATTGGCTTACTGGAACACCCTTATAATTCCCTAGTATATGGTACTGAGGTACCCAGGGTATTGGGGTTCCAGGAGATCCCTATGGGCTGCAGCATTTCTTTTGCCACCCATAGGGAGCTCTGACAATTCTTACACAGGCCTGCCACTGCAGCCTGTGTGATATAACGTCCACGTTATTTCACAGCCATTTACCACTGCACTTAAGTAACTTATAAGTCACCTATATGTCTAACCTCTACTTAGTAAAGGTTGGGTGCTAAGTTACTTAGTGTGTGGGCACCCTGGCACTAGCCAGAGTGCTCCCACATCATTCAGGGCAAATTCCCCAGACTTTGTGAGTGCAGGGACACCATTACACGCGTGCACTACACATAGGTCACTACCTATGTGTAGCTTCACAATGGTAACTCCGAATATGGCCATGTAACATGTCTACGATCATGGAATTGCCCCCTCTATGCCATACTGGCATTGTTGGCACAATCCCATGATCCCACGGGTCTGTAGCTCAGACCCGGGTACTGCCAAACTGCCTTTTCAGGGGTTTCACTGCAGCTGCTGCTGCTGCTGCCAACCCCTCAGACAGGTTTCTGCCCTCCTGGGGTCCAGCCAGGCTTGGCCCAGGAAGGCAGAACAAAGGACTTCCTCAGAGAGAGGGTGTTACACCCTCTCCCTTTGGAAAAAGGTGTGAAGGCAGGGGAGGAGTAGCCTCCCCCAGCCTCTGGAAATGCTTTCATGGGCACAGATGTTGCCCATTTCTGCATAAAGCCAGTCTACACCGGTTCAGGGACCTCTCAGCCCTGCTCTGGCGCGAAACTGGACAAAGAAAAGGGGAGTGACCACTCCCCTGACCTGCACCTCCCCTGGGAGGTGCCCAGAGCTCCTCCAGTGTGCTCCAGACCTCTGCCATCTTGGAAACAGAGGTGTTGCTGGCACACTGGACTGCTCTGAGTGGCCAGGGCCAGCAGGTGACGTCAGAGACTCCTTCTGATAGGCTCCTTCAGGTGTTGCTAGCCTATCCTCTCTCCTAAGTAGCAAACCCTCTTTTCTGGCTATTTAGGGTCTCTACTTTGGGGAATTCCTTAGATAACAAATGCAAGAGCTCATCAGAGTTCCTCTGCATTTCTCTCTTCACCTTCTGCCAAGGAATCGACTGCTGACCGCTCTGGAAGCCGGCAAAACTGCAACAAAGTAGCGAAGACGACTACTGCAACTCTGTAACGCTGATCCTGCCGCCCTCTCAACTGTTTTCCTGGTGGTGCATGCTGTGGGGGTAGTCTGCCTCCTCTCTGCACTAGAAGCTCCGAAGAAATCTCCCGTGGGTCGAAGGAATCTTCCCCCTGCAACCGCAGGCACCAAAAGACTGCATCACCGGTCCTCTGGGTCTCCTCTCAGCACGACGGAAATCCTTTGTGCACAGCCAAGCCTGGGTCCACGGCACTCTAACCTGCATTGCACGACCTCCTGAGTTGTCCTCCGGCGGCGTGGGACTCTCTTGTGCAACTTCGGGTGAGCACCGTTTCACTCCTCTTCGTAGTGCCTGTTCCGGCACTTCTTAGGGTGCTGCCTGCTTCTGAGAAGGCTCCTTGTCTTGCTCGGCGCCTCCTCTGTCCCCAGACGCAATTGGCGACATCCTGGTCCCTCCTGGGCCACAGCAGCATCCAAAAACCCTTACTGCACGATTTGCAGCTAGCAAGGATTGTTTGCGGTCTTTCTTTAGGAAAATACTTCTGCACGACTCTTCATGAAGTGGGACATCCATCCTCCAAAGGGGAAGTTTCTAGCCCATGTCGTTCTTGCAGAATCCTCAGCTTCTACTGCCTAGTAGCAGCTTCTTTGCACCCACAGCTGGCATTTCCTGGGCATCTGCCCATCTCCGACTTGCTTGTGACTTTTGGACTTTGTCCCCTTGTTCCACAGGTCCTCTCGTCTGGAAATCCCTCGTTGTTGCATTGCTGGTGTTGGTCTTTCCTGCAGATTTCCCCTATCACGACTTCTGTGCTCTTTGGGGAACTTTAGTGCACTTTGCACTCACTTTTCAGTGTCTTGGGGTGGGCTATTTTTCTAACCCTCACTATTTTCTTACAGTCCCAGCGACCCTCTACAAGGTCACATAGGTTTGGGGTCCATTCGTGGTTCGCATTCCACTTTTGGAGTATATGGTTTGTGTTGCCCCTATCCCTATGTGTCCCCATTGCATCCTATTGTAACTATACATTGTTTGCACTGATTTCTAAGACTATATTGCATATTTTTGGTATTGTGTACATATATCTTGTGTATATTTGCTATCCTCATACTGAGGGTACTCACTGAGATACTTTGGCATATTGTCATAAAAATAAAGTACCTTTATTTTTAGTATATCTGTGTATTGTGTTTTCTTATGATATTGTGCAAGTGACACTAGTGGTACTGTAGGAGCTTCACTCGTCTCCTAGTTCAGCCTAAACTGCTCTGCTAAGCTACCATTATCTATCAGCCTAAGCTGCTAGACACCCTATACACTAATAAGGGATACCTGGGCCTGGTGCAAGGTGTAAGTACCCCTTGGTACTCACTACAAGCCAGTCCAGCCTCCTATACCCTATACCTATGTGTTCCTATTGCAATCTACTGTAATTCTACACTGCTTGCATTACTTTTCTTGCTATTACTTACCTAATTTTGGTTTGTGTACATATATCTTGTGTACATAACTTAACCTCATACTGATGGTACTCACTGAGATACTTTTGGCATATTGACATAAAAATAAAGTACCTTTATTTATAGTAACTCTGTGTATTGTGTTTTCTTATGAGATTATGCATATGACACCGGTGGTATAGTAGAAGCTTTACATGTCTCCTAGTTCAGCCTAAGCTGCTTTGCCATAGCTACCTTCTATCAGCCTAAGCTGCTAGAAACACCTCTTCTACACTAATAAGGGATAACTGGACCTGGCACAAGGTGCAAGTACCTCTGGTACCCACTACAAGCCAGGCCAGCCTCCTACACTGCCCAAAGGACTCACCTGACTCCTTTTCTACAAGGCCCTGCTGCCTTGCTGCCCTCTGGCTCTGCTGAGTAGTGCTTTCCAGGGACTTGGATAGAGCTTGCCTCCTGTTCCATGAAGCCTCAGGGTCAAAAACACTTCCTCCTGCAAAGGAACTCCTTGTGCGGCTAAAATTTGATGTACAGCCTGCCAGAGACGATGCACAGCCTGCATCGCGGTGAGAAAATCACTGCACGCCGAACCGGAATGACGCAGCCCGGCTCCCCGAGGGGAGATCGAGGCAGCACTAGCATTGTGACCAGAACTTTAACGCACGGCCCACTGGACTGACACATAGCTGAGCCAGAAGGACGCAGCCTGACTTCCTACGAGAAGAATCAACGCAGCACCTGCCGTGCAACAGAAATTTCCCCCCATCGCCCACCGGATCGATGCAGCTCCTGTGACTTCGTCATGCACGCCCAGGATTTCTCTGCATCGTCCCTGGGGGGGTCCAAATACCCCGCAACCCAAAGAGGATCCACATCCTCACACCAGAAATCGATGCAAGGCCCTGGCTGTGTGAAAAATATCAACGCATCGTCTGTGTGCACCTGGAGAAACTGACGCACACCTCCCTGTTTTCCATGCATCTTCTCCTCTGCGGCCCTTGTGGATAATTTAGACGCAAACCAGGTACTTTAGGCTTGCAAGAGGCACTTGTTGCTTTTAAGAACTTAAGACTATTTTTTATCATTTCCTAAAGTGATATTTCTACGTGTACTTATCAAATCTTGAGCAGTTTGACCTGCATTTAGCCAGATAAATATTATATATTTTTCTAAACATGTGTGGTGTATATTTGTGGTGTTATACTGTGTTATTGCATGATTTATTGCACAAATACTTGACACATTGCATTCTAAGTTAAGCCTGACTGCTCAGTGCCACGCTACCAGAAGGTGGGCACAGGACAATTTGGATTTTGTGTGACTTACCCTGACTAGAGTGAGGGTCCTTGCTTGGACAGAGGGTAACGTGACTGCCAACCAAAGAACCCATTTCTAACAGTGGCCCGGATTGACTAATTCATAAATGAGCATGACAACAGTTATTAATAGTTCAAGATTTATTAAAAATCACTAACACTTGCCATCCAAGCCATTCTTATAACTTTTGGAGGTCTGAAATATTCTGAATGGTCACACTTGTAAAGGTGTGCTCCCTGTATACGTTGTCATTATGATTGGTTATCACTGATTGTCATATTTGTTTTACTTGTAGGTCCCTAGTAAAGTGCATTAGAGGTGCCCAGAGCATCTAAAACAAATGCTACTAGTGGGCATGCAGCACTGATTGTACCATTTACATGAGTAGCCCTGTAAACATGGCTCAGACCTGCCACTGCAGTGCCTGTGTGTGCAGTTGTAACCTGCCAATTTGACCTTGCAGGTGCACCCACTTACCACGCCCAAACCTTCCTTTTATACATGTACGTCACCCATAAGGTAAGGTCTAGTTGGCCCTATGGGCAGGGTGCAGTGTATTTACAAGTTAGGACATGTACTGGTGTGTTTTACATGTCATGATACTGAAATACTGCCAAATTCGTTTTTCACTATTTCAAGGCCTATCTCTCCCTTAGGTTAACATGGGGACTGCCTTTAAATACCTTTCAAATGCAGTTTTCAATTGGAAGCAGATAGAGATATGGAATTTGGTTCTTCTGAACTCACAATTTAAATAGACATCTTTTGGTAGAATTGGTTTTTAGATTGTCTGTTTGAAAGTAGCCATTTTCTTGCCTCACCGTTCTGTGTCTCTGCCTGCCTGTGGAATCCATGTCAGGGTCACACTGATAGTTGGGCTGTTTGTGAATTCCCTCTAGACAGTGACACAAAGGGAGCTGGGGTGTAGCATGCATATCCTGATGGGCCATCTGAGCTGGAGTTGAGGGGGGAGTGGTCACTTGCACCTGAACGGGCTGTGTCTGCCCTCACATAATGCAGTCTCCAACCCCCTGGTGTGCGTCTGGGGCCTGGCCCGGGCAAGGCAGGATCTTGTGAACAACAGAGACTTTTCTTTGACGTTTGCCTACTTCAAAGGCAGAAATTAGTATAAGTAGTGGACCCGCTTTGTGTGTGCTGTGCTGGGTTGGCCTGCAGTTGCTGCTTCTGCATTAAGAGGGCAAAGACTGAACTTTTCTGAGTATCCTGCTTGTGAAGATTCTCCAAGGGCTTGGACTGAGCTTGCCTCCTGTTAAGAAGTCTCAGGGACATCAAAGACTTCATCTGCCAGCACCTGGGCTCTCTTGCTGAGACCCCTCTGTCTTGCTAAGTGGTGCCACATCCACTCCCTAAGCCCCTGGAAGGAGAAGCTGGGAGAACCAGAGAGAAAATACACGCACTGGAGGTGAGTGGCAGAAACATCGATAGAGCTCCTGCACCGTGACTGAAAAATCGACGCAACACCGGTAAAATAGATGCATCACCCACTCAGCATGGATTCATTGCTGCTGTGCATCCATATTTTTCATGCATCGTCCCGGGGTATCAAAATCTTCAACACACAGCACGGACCTGAGGCTGCTGGTCTGGAAACTGATGCATCGCTTGCCCGGCGGCGAAAGAATCGGTGTATGTCCTCACTTGTGAGTAAGGGATAGATGCATCACTTGCTTTTCCAATGCACGCTCGCCCCTTTATTTTTCACGCATACCAGGTACCTTGTGCTAAAACAATGCATCCATTGATTTCTATGGATTAAGACTCTTTTTACTTTTAAAATTAATATCTTTGGTTGTGTATGTTGGATCTTTGTTGTTCTGGTCTTGTTTGATTTATATAAGTATTGGCTATGTTTCTAAACTGGTGTGGAGCCCTTTTCGGTGTTTTCACTGTGTGTGTTGGTACAAATACTTTATACATTGCCTCTGAGATACGCCTGACTGCTTGTGCCAAGCTACCATGGGGATGAGTAGGGGTTATCTGAGCTGTGTATATCCCTTACCCTGACTAGAGTGAGGGTCCCCACTTGGACAGTGTGTAAATTGACTGCCAACTAGAGACCCCATTTCTAACATTGGTGGCAGTGGTGGGATAGGACTAGTATTTGTACTTCACATACAGTGATTGGTGTTTAATACTGTTTTATTGCAGACCATTACACAACCACATACTTGTCACCTTAAAGGTGCCCCCTGCAAAAGCTAGCTACCCTGGAATAGTTGCTGACTGGTCCTGACCAGCCTGCCACTGCCAGACACAAATCTGCACCCCTGGGGTGAGAGACCCTTCTCTCTGGAATGCAGAAGAAAGCCCTTTCAGGGTGGAGGTGCTAACACCCCTCCCTCAGGAATGTGCACTGCCCTGGTGGTGAGGTTCAAAGGGCCTACTGCCTTTGAAACTCAACCTCCAGGCCTGCTGCTAGCAGCAGATGGTCGCCCCCATTGCAACCCCCAGTTTCGGTGGGAGCAACGCTGGGAAACTCAAACAAAGGACAGGAGGGGTGGCCTTACCTAGCGTGCAAGATGGACTCTCCATTTCATTTTCATCCATCTTGGATAGAAGGAAACTAGCCAATCAGGTGTAGGGAAGTGACCTATGCCCAGAGGAACTGGTCAGTTATTGGGTGTAACCACTCTAAGGTAGATGACCCATTGGTCACTACCAGGGTCCCCCTAAAACACCCACTAAACACAGTATTTATGCATTTTTAAAGCTTATCCTTCATTGATTCCTACGGTGCGTAGTTACGCACAAAAAGCCTATTTTTATTAAGCTTCAAAAAGTCATATCTCGAAAAGTACTTAACCAATTTTGATGATCTTGGTCTTAAAAATTACATAGAAATGTGAAGTCTTGAGTTATTTCTTCGAGTGTATGATTTCCATGATTGATGCTGTGAGAACAACAAATGCTTTTTCTTCTCCAAGATTGGCCTAACCCCTCACCCAAGCTACCATAACAATTAGAGCATTAGGTGGTGTAGTTTTTACCCCTGTAAGCCAACGTGTGGTTGCCTGGAACCCCTACACAGTGTGCCTAGCTGTAGGAGGCTGGACTGGCTTGTAGTGAGTACCAAGGGGGAAAAGTACAATGACAAGAGTGGTAAGTAGTCTCAAAGCACTTATCCCACCGCTGCACAACCAATGTAGGAGGCTGGACTGGCTTGTAGTGAGTACCAAGGGGTACTTGCACCTTGCACCAGGCCCAGTTATCCCTTATTAGTGTATAGGGTGTCTAGCAGCTTAGGCTGATAGATAATGGTAGCTTAGCAGAGCAGCTTAGGCTGAACTAGGAGACGTGTGAAGCTACTACAGTACCACTTAGTGTCATATGCACAATATCATAAGAAAACACAATACACAGTTATACTAAAAATAAAGGTACTTTATTTTTATGACAATATGCCAAAGTATCTTAGAGTGTACCCTCAGTGAGAGGATAGGAAATATACACAAGATATACATACACAATAGCAAAAATATGCAGTATAGTCTTAGAAAACAGTGCAAACAATGTATAGTTACAATAGGATGCAATGGGGAAACATAGGGATAGGGGCAACACAAACCATATACTCCAAAAGTGGAATGTGAACCACGAATGGACCCCAAACCTATGTGACCTCGTAGAGGGTCGCTGGGACTATTAGAAAATAGTGAGAGTTAGGAAAATAACCCTCCCCAAGACCCTGAAAAATGAGTGCAAAGTGCACCAAAGTTCCCCTAAGGACAAAGAAGTCGTGTTAGAGGAATAATGCAGGAAAGACACAAACCAACAATGCAACAACTGTGGATTTCCAATCTGGAGTACCTGTGGAACAAGGGGACCAAGTCCAAAAGTCACAAGCAAGTCGGAGATGGGCAGATGCCCAGGAAATGCCAGCTGCGGGTGCAAAGAAGCTTCTACTGGACAGAAGAAGCAGAGGTTTCTGCAAGAACGAAAAGGGCTAGAGACTTCCCCTTTGGTGGACGGATTCCTTTTGCCGTGGAAAGTCGTACAGAAGTAATTTCCCGCCGAAAGAACGCCAACAAGCCTTGCTAGCTGCAAATCGTGCAGCTAGCGTTTTTGGAAGCTGCTGTGGCCCTGGAGGGACCAGGAGGTCGCAAATTGGACCAGGAGAGAGAGGGGACGTCGAGCAAGACAAGGAGCCCTCTCAGCAGCAGGTAGCACCCGGAGAAGTGCCAGAAACAGGCACTACAAGGATGTGTGAAACAGTGCTCACCCGAAGTTACACAAAGGAGTCCCACGTCGCCGGAGACCAACTTAGAAAGTTGTGCAATGCAGGTTAGAGTGCCGTGGACCCAGGCTTGGCTGTGCACAAAGGATTTCCGCCGGAAGTGCACAGGGGCCGGAGTAGCTGCAAAAGTCGCGGTTCCCAGCAATGCAGTCTAGCGAGGTGAGGCAAGGACTTACCTCCACCAAACTTGGACTGAAGAGTCACTGGACTGTGGGGGTCACTTGGATAGAGTTGCTGGATTCGAGGGACCTCGCTCGTCGTGCTGAGAGGAGACCCAAGGGACCGGTAATGCAGCTTTTTGGTGCCTGCGGTTGCAGGGGGAAGATTCCGTCGACCCACAGGAGATTTCTTCGGAGCTTCTAGTGCAGAGAGGAGGCAGACTACCCCCACAGCATGCACCACCAGGAAAACAGTCGAGAAGGTGGCAGGATCAGCGTTACAGAGTTGCAGTAGTCGTCTTTGCT
Source organism: Pleurodeles waltl (assembly GCF_031143425.1). Classification (NCBI taxonomy): domain Eukaryota; kingdom Metazoa; phylum Chordata; class Amphibia; order Caudata; family Salamandridae; genus Pleurodeles; species Pleurodeles waltl. The sequence goes on from NC_090439.1 coordinate 1,192,507,412, forward strand.
ACTATGTTGCAGGTTTGCAGGCTTCCAGCGCGGTCAGCAGTCGATTCCTTGGCAGAAGGTGAAGAGAGAGATGCAGAGGAACTCGGATGAGCTCTTGCATTCGTTATCTAAAGTTTCCCCAGAGACAGAGACCCTAAATAGCCAGAAAAGAGGGTTTGGCTACTTAGGAGAGAGGATAGGCTAGCAACACCTGAAGGAGCCTATCACAAGGAGTCTCTGACGTCACCTGGTGGCACTGGCCATTCAGAGCAGTCCAGTGTGCCAGCAGCACCTCTGTTTCCAAGATGGCAGAGGTCTGGAGCACACTGGAGGAGCTCTGGACACCTCCCAGGGGAGGTGCAGGTCAGGGGAGTGGTCACTCCCCTTTCCTTTGTCCAGTTTCGCGCCAGAGCAGGGCTAAGGGGTCCCTGAACCGGTGTAGACTGGCTTATGCAGAATTGGGCACATCTGTGCCCAAGAAAGCATTTCCAGAGGCTGGGGGAGGCTACCCCTCCCCTGCCTTCACACCATTTTCCAAAGGGAGAGGGTGTAACACCCTCTCTCAGAGGAAGTCCTTTGTTCTGCCATCCTGGGACAAGCCTGGCTTGACCCCAGGGGGGCAGAAACCTGTCTGAGGGGTTGGCAGCAGCAGCAGCAGCTGCAGTGAAACCCCAGGAAAGGCAGTTTGGCAGTACCAGGGTCTGTGCTACAGACCACTGGGACCATGGAATTGTGCCAACAATGCCAGGATGGCATAGAGGGGGCAATTCCATGATCTTAGACATGTTACATGGCCATATTCGGAGTTACCATTGTGAAGCTACATATAGGTAGTGACCTATATGTAGTGCACGCGTGTAATGGTGTCCCCGCACTCACAAAGTTCAGGGAATTGGCCCTGAACAATGTGGGGGCACCTTGGCTAGTGCCAGGGTGCCCTCACACTAAGTAACTTTGCACCTAACCTTTACCAGGTAAAGGTTAGACATATAGGTGACTTATAAGTTACTTAAGTGCAGTGTAAAATGGCTGTGAAATAACGTGGACGTTATTTCACTCAGGCTGCAGTGGCAGGCCTGTGTAAGAATTGTCAGAGCTCCCTATGGGTGGCAAAAGAAATGCTGCAGCCCATATGGATCTCCTGGAACCCCAATACCCTGGGTACCTTAGTACCATATACTAGGGATTTATAAGGGTGTTCCAGTAAGCCAATGTAAATTGGTAAAATTGCTCACTAGCCTGTTAGTGACAATTTGAAATAAATGAGAGAGCATAACCACTGAGGTTCTGGTTAGCAGAGCCTGAGAGACAGTTAGGCACCACACAGGGAACACATACATATAGGCCACAAACTTATGAGCACTGGGGTCCTGACTAGCAGGGTCCCAGTGACACATAACAAACATACTGAAAACATAGGGTTTTCACTATGAGCACTGGGCCCTGGCTGGCTGGATCCCAGTGAGACAGTGAAAACACCCTGACATACACTCACAAACAGGCTAAAAGTGGGGGTAACAAGGCTAGAAAGAGGCTACTTTCTCACACAACCCCCCCCCCAAACGAAGGACAATAAGGCTAACCTTGGCCAGTTGAGACTTTATTGTCTAAGTGGTGATAAGTAGAGAGTAGCTCTGCAATAGACTGGTTACTCCCTTTATCATCCACTATATGGTTACTTCCCTGTGGGGATGTAAACAACCCTGTTTGAAGATTTTTAGCTAGGCAACAATGTGAAGATGTATTTTCAGAGTTTCTATCAGTAAGTTTTAGTTTAGAGCAGTGGGAATTGTCCACTGAACCTATTTGTAGTGATGGAAATGCCAGACAGGGATGCTGTCTCAGAAAAGCCATAGCTGGGCAAAAACTTTGTCCATATGGCTGGAAGAGAGAACAGGGATGCTGTTTCTCTTGAGTTGGAGCAGGGCAGGGATGCTGTCCTATGAGCTCCACACTAGGGCAGGGATGCTGTCCTAAGTGTTGTGAGGCAGTGCAGGGTTTCTGCACTAAAGTTTCTCTGGGAGGGTTGGAGGGATGCTCCATGTTAACTAAAATGGTGCTCTTTTTCTCACCAATGTTAGTTATCCCACAGAGAGGTACTTCTACCTCAGGGAGTACAGCTTTGCCAGCTGATGTTTCCCTTGGAACAGGTGCCACCCCAGGAGAAGTTTCTCCCACCACAGGAATGGTATCCTGAATGGTAGGGTGGTTAGGGGATACTATGATACCCTTTTTACCTGTTGATGGAGAGGGATCCTGAGTTTTCAGGCCTTCTTTCCTTTGCTTTTTCATTTCAGTAGAAATGAGAGGGAACAATTCCTCTGGGATGCCCAGCATGGCTGCATGGGCATAAAACTCTACATCAGCCCAACCTGAGGCCTCTAGGTCATTACCTAAGAGACAATCTACAGGTAAGCTAGGTGATACCACCATCTGCTTAGGGCCAGTAACTCCACCCCAACTAAACTGAATTATAGCTAAGGGAAGAAACTTAGTGGAGTTATGGACATCAATAATCTTATACTGTTGTCCAATGATGTGTTGTTCAGGATGCACTAGGTTTTCAGTCACCAAAGTGATACTGGCACCTGTGTCCCTGTAGGCCAAGGCCTCAACACCATTTATTGAAACTGTCTGCCTGTACTTATCCATTGTAAGGGGACAAGCAGCCAGTGTGGCAAGGCCAATGCCACTAGGTGTGACAGAAACTGTCTTGGGACTGACTACCCCAGTTTCTACTATGGACCCATAAGTGAACCCAACTACACCCTTAACTTGACTGTTGCCAGCAGTCCCACCACTAGTACCACTACTGCTAGGGGCACTAGAGCTTGATGTATTAGTGGTGGTAGGCTCAGGGGGTTTACCTGGACAGGACTTATCCCCTGGCCTATGGCCTCTATTTTTACACACAAAGCACCAAGGCTTTTTAAATTGTGTAGGTTGAGAAGAAGAGGAAGAATTTGTTTTATCCCCACCCCCTGAATAGTGTTTAAGATTTGAAGTGGGATCTTTGGTTTTACCCTTATCCCCATGCTTATCTTGAGATTTTTCACCATCTTTCTTCTTAGTGTTCTCTTTGTCACCCCCTGCATGAACTTTTCTGTTCACCCTTGTTCTGACCCATTTGTCTGCCTTCTTTCCCAATTCTTGGGGAGAGGTCAGATCAGAGTCCACCAAGTACTGGTGCAACAAATCAGACACACAATTATTAAGAATATGCTCTCTCAGGATCAAGTTATACAGGCTGTCATAATCAGTAACTTTACTGCCATGTAACCACCCCTCCAAGGCCTTCACTGAATGGTCAATGAAATCAACCCAGTCTTGTGAAGACTCCTTTTTGGTCTCTCTGAACTTTATCCTGTACTGTTCAGTGGTTAAGCCATAACCATCCAGGAGTGCATTCTTAAGTACTGTAAAATTATTGGCATCACTTTCTTTCACAGTAAGGAGCCTATCCCTACCTTTTCCACTAAATGATAGCCATAGGATAGCAGCCCACTGCCTTTGAGGGACATCCTGTACAACACAGGCCCTCTCAAGTGCAGCAAACCACTTGTTAATGTCATCCCCCTCCTTATAAGGGGGAACTATCTTGTGCAGATTCCTGGAATCATGCTCTTTTACAGGATGACTATGGGGAATACTGCTGCTGCCACCATGGGTATCTAAACCCAACTTCTGTCTTTCCTTCTCTAGTTCAAAAGACTGTCTATCCAAATCCAGCTGTTGCTTTTTAAGCTTCAGTCTGGTTTGTTCCACCCTCAACTTATTGAGTTCCCTCTCTAACATTCTGTCATCAGGGTTGGTGGGAGGGACATTCCTAGATACAGAGGTATGATGGGAATGAACAGAAGGAGACCTGTCCCTTACAGAAGCCACCCTAACAGCTTGGCTGACAGTGTAATGTGAGATCACATAATCTGGATGATGTGACTCCACCTCAGTACCAACTATGCTAGACTGTCTAGTAATGGGCAGGCTAGGAAGTTTATTTCCTGAATCTTTTCCTGGGGGAGTCCCTGGATCAGATTGGGAACCATTAGCTACTTTTTCAACAGATGGGGCACTTTTTGCCTTATCTTGTTCTCTAAGCATGTTAATTAACAATTCCAAGGAAGGATTCTTCCCTACACTCAAACCTCTCTCTATGCAGAGACTCCTTGCTCCTTTCCAGCTAAGGTGATCATATGCAAGTTTGGACAGATCAACATTTTGGCCTGTGCCAGACATTTTTAGAGAGAGTTAAAGTGATAGAAAAAGAGAAAAAAGTTTTCAGAACTTTTTGGAAAGACAGAAAAAAACTTTTTAAACTTTTAAGAACTTTTTGAAAGTTTAGAAGTACTTTTCAGCACTTTAGAAAACAGTGAAAAGAGGAAATGCAAAACTTTTTAGCTATGTGTACACACACTGAACTTGTTTTGTATATTTTTCTCTTATGAAAAGTGTAGGAGGCTGGACTGGCTTGTAGTGAGTACCAAGGGGTACTTGCACCTTGCACCAGGACCAGTTATCCCTTATTAGTGTATAGGGTGTCTAGCAGCTTAGGCTGATAGATAATGGTAGCTTAGCAGAGCAGCTTAGGCTGAACTAGGAGACGTGTGAAGCTACTACAGTACCACTTAGTGTCATATGCACAATATCATAAGAAAACACAATACACAGTTATACTAAAAATAAAGGTACTTTATTTTTATGACAATATGCCAAAGTATCTTAGAGTGTACCCTCAGTGAGAGGATAGGAAATATACACAAGATATATATACACAATAGCAAAAATATGCAGTATAGTCTTAGAAAACAGTGCAAACAATGTATAGTTACAATAGGATGTAATGGGGAAACATAGGGATAGGGGCAACACAAACCATATACTCCAAAAGTGGAATGCGAACCACGAATGGACCCCAAACCTATGTGACCTTGTAGAGGGTCGCTGGGACTATTAGAAAATAGTGAGAGTTAGAAAAATAACCCTCCCCAAGACCCTGAAAAGTGAGTGCAAAGTGCACTAAAGTTCCCCTAAGGACAAAGAAGTCGTGTTAGAGGAATAATGCAGGAAAGACACAAACCAGCAATGCAACAACTGTGGATTTCCAATCTAGGGTACCTGTGGAACAAGGGGACCAAGTCCAAAAGTCACAAGCAAGTCGGAGATGGGCAAATGCCCAGGAAATGCCAGCTGCGGGTGCAAAGAAGCTTCTACTGGACAGAAGAAGCTGAGGTTTCTGCAGGAACGAAAAGGGTTAGAGACTTCCCCTTCGGTGGACTGATCTTTATCGCCGTGGAGAGTTGTGCAGAAGTGTTTTCCCGCCGAAAGAACGCCAACAAGCCTTGCTAGCTGCAAATATTGCGGTTAATGTTTTTGGACGCTGCTGAGGCCTAGGAGGGACCAGGAGATCGCAAATTGGACCAGCGGAGAGAGTGGACGTCTAACAAGAAAAGGAGCCCTCTCTGAAGCAGGTAGCACCCGGAGAAGTGCCAGAAACACGCACTACAAGGATGCGTGAAACGGTGCTCGCCGAAGTTGCACAAAGGAGTCCCACGTCTCCGGAGACCAACTTAGAAAGTCGTGCAATGCAGGTTAGAGTGCCGTGGACCCAGGCTTGGCTGTGCACAAAGGATTTCCGCCGGAAGTGCACAGGGGCCGGAGTAGCTGCAAAGTCGCGGTTCCCAGCAATGCAGCCCAGCGAGGTGAGGCAAGGACTTACCTCCACCAAACTTGGACTGAAGAGTCACTGGACTGTGGGGGTCACTTGGACAGAGTTGCTGGATTCGAGGGACCTCGCTCGTCGTGCTGAGAGGAGACCCAAGGGACCGGTAATGCAGCTTTTTGGTGCCTGCGGTTGCAGGGGGAAGATTCCGTCGACCCACAGGAGATTTCTTCGGAGCTTCTGGTGCAGAGAGGAGGCAGACTACCCCCACAGCATGCACAAGCAGGAAAACAGTCGAGAAGGCGGCAGGATCAGCGTTACAGAGTTGCAGTAGTCGTCTTTGCTACTATGTTGCAGGTTTGCAGGCTTCCAGCGCGGTCAGCAGTCGATTCCTTATCAGAAGGTGAAGAGAGAGATGCAGAGGAACTCGGCTGAGCTCATGCATTCGTTATCTGAAGTTTCCCCAGAGACAGAGACTCTAAATAGCCAGAAAAGAGGGTTTGGCTACCTAGGAGAGAGGATAGGCTACTAACACCTGAAGGAGCCTATCAGAAGGAGTCTCTGACGTCACCTGGTGGCACTGGCCACTCAGAGCAGTCTAGTGTGCCAGCAGCACCTCTGTTTCCAAGATGGCAGAGGTCTGGAGCACACTGGAGGAGCTCTGGACACCTCCCAGGGGAGGTGCAGGTCAGGGGAGTGGTCACTGCCCTTTCCTTTGTCCAGTTTCGCGCCAGAGCAGGGGCTAAGGGGTCCCTGAACCGGTGTAGACTGGCTTATGCAGAATTGGGCACATCTGTGCCCAACAAAGCATTTCCAGAGGCTGGGGGAGGCTACTCCTCCCCTGCCTTCACACCATTTTCCAAAGGGAGAGGGTGTCACACCCTCTCTCAGAGGAAGTTCTTTGTTCTGCCATCCTGGGCCAGGCCTGGCTGGACCCCAGGAGGGCAGATGCCTGTCTGGGGGGTTGGCAGCAGCAGCAGCTGCAGTGAAACCCCAGGAAGGGCAGTTTGGCAGTACCAGGGTCTGTGCTACAGACCACTGGGATCATGGGATTGTGCCAACTATGCCAGGATGGCATAGAGGGGGCAATTCCATGATCATAGACATGTAACATGGCCATATTCGGAGTTACCATTGTGAAGCTACATATAGGTAGTGACCTATATGTAGTGCACGCGTGTAATGGTGTCCCCGCACTCACAAAGTTCAGGGAATTGTCTCTGAACAATGTGGGGGCATCTTGGCTAGTGCCAGGGTGCCCTCACACTAAGTAACTTTGCACCTAACCTTTACCATGTAAAGGTTAGACATATAGGTGACTTATAAGTTACTTAAGTGCAGTGTAAAATGGCTGTGAAATAACGTGGACGTTATTTCACTCAGGCTGCAGTGGCAGGCCTGTGTAAGAATTGTCAGAGCTCCCTATGGGTGGCAAAAGAAATGCTGCAGCCCATAGGGATCTCCTGGAACCCCAATACCCTGGGTACCTCAGTACCATATACTAGGGAATTATAAGGGTGTTCCAGTAAGCCAATGTAAATTGGTAAAAATGGTCACTAGCCTGTTAGTGACAATTTGGAAAGAAATGAGAGAGCATAACCACTGAGGTTCTGATTAGCAGAGCCTCAGTGAGACAGTTAGTCACTACACAGGTAACACATTCAGGCACACTTATGAGCACTGGGGCCCTGGGTTACCAGGGTCCCAGTGACACATACAACTAAAACAACATATATACAGTGAAAAATGGGGGTAACATGCCAGGCAAGATGGTACTTTCCTACACAATCCCCCCCCCCCCAAACGAAGGACAATAAGACTAGCCATGACCTGATGAGTCTTCATTGTCTAAGTGGAAATATCTGGAGAGTCCATCTGCATTGGAGTGGCTACTCCCAGGTCTATGTTCCACTGTATAGTCCATTCCCGGTAGGGATATGGACCACCTCAACAATTTAGGATTTTCACCTTTCATTTGTTTTAGCCAAAGTAGAGGTTTGTGGTCTGTCTGAACAATGAAGTGAGTGCCAAACAGGTATGGCCTCAACTTCTTCAGTGCCCAGACCACAGCAAAGGCCTCCCTCTCAATGGCAGACCAACGCTTTTCTCTAGGGGTCAACCTTCTACTAATAAAAGCAACAGGTTGATCCTGGCCCTCAGAATTAAGTTATGATAAGACTCCACCTACTCCTAATTCAGATGCATCAGTTTGGACATAGAATTTTTTAGAGTAACAAGGGCTTTTCAGGACAGGTGCAGAGCACATGGCCTGCTTCAGCTCCTCAATAGCTTTCTGACAGTTTGCTGTCCATAATACCTTTTTAGGCATTTTCTTGGATGTGAGGTCATTAAGAGGGGCTGCAATGGAACCATAGTTCTTAATGAACCTCCTGTAATACCCAGTGAGGCCTAGGAAGGCTCTCACCTGAGTCTGAGTGGTAGGGGGAACCCAATCAATAATTGTTTGGATTTTCCCCTGAAGTGGTGCAATCTGTTCCCCACCAAAAAGGTGTCCCAGATAAACCACCTTACCCTGCCCTATCTGGCACTTTGAAGCCTTGATAGTGAGGCCTGCCTTTTGCAGGGCCTCCAAAACTTTCCATAGGTGGACCAGGTGATCATCCCAGCTGGAGCTAAAGACAGCTATATCGTCCAAATATGCTGCACTGAAAGCTTCCAGCCCTTGTAGGACTGTGTTCACCAACCTCTGAAAAGTGGCAGGTGCATTTTTCAAACCAAAAGGCATTACAGTAAACTGGTAATGTCCTCCAATGGTAGAAAATGCAGTCTTAGGTTTAGCATCTTCTGATAATTTGATCTGCCAATACCCTGCAGTCAAATCAAAAGTGCTTAGATACTTGGCAGATGCCAGTGTATCTATGAGCTCAGCTGCCCTGGGTATAGGGTGAGCATCAGTTTTGGTTACCAAGTTGAGACCTCTATAGTCTACACAAAACCGCATTTCCTTCTTTCCATCTTTGAAATGGGGTTTTGGTACCAGTACCACAGGAGAAGCCCATTGACTGTCAGAGTGCTCAACCACTCCTAGTTCTAACATTTTCTGGACCTCTTGCTTTATGCAGTCCCTGACATGGTCAGGCTGCCTATAGATCTTACTTTTGACAGGTAAACTGTCTCCAGTATCTATAGTGTGCTCACACCAAGAAGTGGTACCTGGCACAGTAGAGAAGAGTTCAGAGAATTGATCTAGGAGATTTATGCAATTATCTTTCTGCTCAGCAGTAAGACAATCAGCCAAAACTACACCTTCCACAAGAGCATCTTGTTCTGTGGAAGAGAAGAGATCAGGTAGAGGATCACTGTCTTCTTCCTGTCCCTCATCAGTTGCCATGAGCAGGGTGAGATCAGCCCTGTCATAGTAGGGTTTCAGGCGGTTGACATGGAGCACCCTAAGGGGACTCCTGGCAGTGCCTAAGTCAACTAAATAGGTGACTTCTCCCTTCTTTTCAACAATTGTGTGGGGACCACTCCATTTATATTGGAGTGCTCTTGGGGCCACAGGCTCCAAGACCCACACTTTCTGCCCTGGTTGGTACTGAACCAAAACAGCCTTCTGATCATGCCATTGCTTCTGGAGCTCTTGGCTGGCCTGAAGGTTTTTACTGGCCTTTTTCATGTACTCAGCCATCCTTGATCTGAGGCCAAATACATAATCCACAATATCCTGCTTAGGAGCTTTTAAAGGTTGTTCCCAACCCTCCTTTACAAGTGTGAGTGGACCCCTAACAGGGTGTCCAAAAAGAAGTTCAAAGGGGCTGAAGCCCACTCCTTTCTGGGGTACCTCCCTGTAGGCAAAAAGGAGGCATGGTAGAAGGATATCTCATCTCCTGCGGAGTTTTTCAGGGAGACCCATAATCATGCCTTTGAGAGTTTTATTAAATCTCTCCACCAGTCCATTTGTTTGTGGATGATAGGGTGTTGTGAACTTGTACGTTACACCACACTCCTTCCACATGGCCTTTAAGTATGCAGACATGAAATTGCTTCCCCTGTCTGATACTACTTCCTTTGGGAAGCCCACCCTGGAAAATATTCCCAGGAGGGCCTTTGCCACTGCAGGTGCTGTAGTGGTCCTTAAAGGAATAGCTTCAGGATATCTTGTGGCATGGTCCACTACCACCAAGATAAATCTATTGCCTGAAGCAGTAGGAGGGTCAAGGGGGCCAACTATGTCAACCCCTACCCTTTCAAAGGGAACCCCAACCACAGGCAGTGGAATAAGGGGTGCCTTTGGGGTGCCACCTGTCTTGCCACTGGCTTGACAGGTTTCACAGGACTTACAAAATTCCTTTGTGTCCTCAGACATCCTAGGCCAACGAAACAATGGAACCAATCTGTCCCAAGTTTTCATTTGTCCTAGATGCCCAGCTAGGGGAATGTCATGTGCCAGGGTTAGGAGGAACTTTCTGTACTCCTGAGGAATCACTAATCTCCTGGCAGCTCCAGGTTTAGGATCCCTATGCTCAGTGTACAAGAGGTTGTCCTCCCAGTAAACTCTGTGTGAGTCACTGACATCCCCATTAGCCTGTTTGACAGCTTGCTGTCTGAGACCCTCTAATGTGGGACAGGTTTGCTGTGCCACACTCAGCTCCTCTCTGGCAGGCCCCCCTTCACCCAAAAGCTCAGCAGTGTCTGCTTCCAGCTCCTCTGGTGTAGGTTCTGCACAGGGAGGGAATTCTTCTTCCTCAGAAGTTGAATCCACTGTAGAGGGAGGGAAAGTAGGAAGTGGTTTGCTTCTACTAGCCATAGCTTTAGGGAGCACTTGGTCCATTGTTCCAGGATCCAAGCTTCCCTGTCCTTTTTGCTTTTTGGCCTGAGCCCTTGTCAAAGCAAAAATATGCCCTGGGATGCCCAGCATTGCTGCATGGGCCTCCAACTCCACATCTGACCAAGCTGATGTCTCCAAATCATTCCCTAATAGACAGTCTACAGGTAAATCTGAAGCTACCACAACTTTCTTTGGACCAGTAACCCCCCCCCAGTTGAGATTAACAACAGCCATGGGGTGGCTAAGTGTGTTGTTGTGAGCATCGGTTACTTGGTACTGGTGACCAAGTAGGTGTTGTTCAGTGTGGACCAGTTTTTCTATAACCATAGTCACACTGGCACCAGTGTCCCTGTAGGCCTGAACCTCAACACCATTTATTTGGGGTAGCTGCTTGTACTTATCCATATTAAGGGGACAAGCAACTAAGGTGGCTAAATCAATAGCCCCCTCAGACACTAACACAGCCTCTGTGGCCTCCCTAACAAGGCCAACCCCAACTAAGTTACCAATAGTGAGCCCAGCTACTCCCTTGGATTGGCTATTAGTAGGTTTGCTCCCACCACCACTGCTATTAGTAGGGACACTAGGTGTAGCAGTAGGGGTTGTAGTGGTAGGAGGCTTGGTGCCTTTCTTTGGACAACTGGGATCTGTTGTCCAATGGCCTTTTATTTTACATAAATAGCACCATGGTTTCTTTTCCTTGTTCTGATTAAAAGAGGATTTGGGCCCACCACCCCCACCAGAGTGCTTTTGTGGGCCTGATGAAGACTCATTTTTAGATTTGTCCCCACCCTTGTCAGAAGACTTACCATCCTTCTTTTTGTTGCCATCTTTGTCACCCCCTGTATGAACTTTTCTGTTCACCCTTGTTCTGACCCATTTGTCTGCCTTCTTTCCCAATTCTTGGGGAGAGGTCAGATCAGAGTCCACCAAGTACTGGTGCAACAAATCAGACACACAATCATTAAGAATATGCTCTCTCAGGATCAAGTTATACAGGCTTTCAAAGTCAGTAACCTTACTGCCATGTAACCACCCCTCCAAGGCCTTCACTGAATGGTCAATGAAATCAACCCAGTCTTGTGAAGACTCCTTTTTGGTCTCTCTGAACTTTATCCTGTACTCTTCAGTGGTTAAGCCATAACCATCCAGGAGTGCATTCTTAAGAACTTGGAAATTATTAGCATCATTTTCTTTCACAGTAAGGAGCCTATCCCTACCTTTTCCACTAAATGATAGCCATAGGATAGCAGCCCACTGCCTTTGAGGGACATCCTGTACAACACAGGCCCTCTCAAGTGCAACAAACCACTTGTTAATGTCATCCCCCTCCGTATAAGGGGGAACTATCTTGTGCAGATTCCTGGAATCATGCTCTTTTGCAGGATGACTATGGGGAATACTGCTGCTGCCACCATGGGTTTCTAAACCCAGTTTCTGTCTCTCCTTCTCTACTTCTAAAGTCTGTCTATCCAAATCCAGCTATTGCTTCTTGAGCTTCAGTCTGGTTTGTTCCACTCTCAATCTATTGAGCTCCCTTTCTAACAATCTGTCATCAGGGTGGGTGGGAGGGACATGCCTTGAAACAGAAGTATGGTGAGAATGGACAGAAGGAGACCTGTCCCTTACAGAAGCCACCCTAACAGCTTGGCTAACAGAAACATCACTACCAGTATGGTGAGAATAAATGCTTTTGCTATGATGTGAGACAACACTATTTATATGGTGTGGCTCATCATCATTACCAACTATGCTAGACTGTCTAGTAATGGGCAGGCTAGGAAGTTTCTTTCCTGAATCTTTTCCTGGGGGAGTCCCTGGATCAGATTGACAACCATTAGCTACTTTTTCTACAGATTGGGCACTTATGGCCTTATCCTGTACTCTAAGCATGTTAATTAACAGTTCTAAGGAAGGATTCTTCCCTACACTCAAACCTCTCTCTATGCAGAGATTCCTTGCTCCTTTCCAGCTAAGGTGATCATATGCAAGTTTGGACAGATCAACATTTTGGCCTGTGCCAGACATTTTTAGAGAGAGTTAAAGTGATAGTAAAAGAAAAAAAAGTTTGTCAGAGCTTTTAGAAAGACAGAGAAAAAAAACTTTTAAAACTTTTTAGAACTTTTTTGAAAGTTAGAAGTACTTTTCAGCACTTAGAAAAGAGTGAAAAGAGGAAATGCAAAACTTTTTGGCTATGTGTATATACACTGACCTTGTTTTGTATATTTTTCTCTTATGAAAAGTACAATGACAAGAGTGGTAAGTAGTCTCAAAGCACTTATCCCACCGCTGCACAACCAATGTAGGAGGCTGGACTGGTTTGTAGTGAGTACCAAGGGGTACTTGCACCTTGCACCAGGCCCAGTTATCCCTTATTAGTGTATAGGGTGTCTAGCAGCTTAGGCTGATAGATAATGGTAGCTTAGCAGAGCAGCTTAGGCTGAACTAGGAGACGTGTGAAGCTACTACAGTACCACTTAGTGTCATATGCACAATATCATAAGAAAACACAATACACAGTTATACTAAAAATAAAGGTACTTTATTTTTATGACAATATGCCAAAGTATCTTAGAGTGTACCCTCAGTGAGAGGATAGGAAATATACACAAGATATATATACACAATAGCAAAAATATGCAGTATAGTCTTAGAAAACAGTGCAAACAATGTATAGTTACAATAGGATGCAATGGGGAAACATAGGGATAGGGGCAACACAAACCATATACTCCAAAAGTGGAATGCGAACCACGAATGGACCCCAAACCTATGTGACCTTGTAGAGGGTCGCTGGGACTATTAGAAAATAGTGAGAGTTAGAAAAATAACCCTCCCCAAGACCCTGAAAAGTGAGTGCAAAGTGCACTAAAGTTCCCCTAAGGACAAAGAAGTCGTGTTAGAGGAATAATGCAGGAAAGACACAAACCAGCAATGCAACAACTGTGGATTTCCAATCTAGGGTACCTGTGGAACAAGGGGACCAAGTCCAAAAGTCACAAGCAAGTCGGAGATGGGCAAATGCCCAGGAAATGCCAGCTGCGGGTGCAAAGAAGCTTCTACTGGACAGAAGAAGCTGAGTTTACTGCAGGAACGAAAAGGGCTAGAGACTTCCCCTTTGGTGGACGGATTTCACTCGCTGTGGAGAGTCGTGCAGAAGTGTTTTCCCGCCGAAAGAACGCCAACAAGCCTTGCTAGCTGCAAATAGTGCGGTTAGTGTTTTTGGACGCTGCTGAGGCCCAGGAGGGACCAGGAGGTCGCAAATTGGACCAGCAGAGAGAGGGGACGTCGTGCAAGAAAAGAAGCCCTCTCTGAAGCAGGTAGCACCCGGAGAAGTGCCAGAAACAGGCACTACAAGGATGCGTGAAACGGTGCTCGCCGAAGTTGCACAAAGGAGTCCCACTTCGCCGGAGACCAACTTAGAAAGTCGTGCAATGCAGGGTAGAGTGCCGTGCACCCCGGCTTGGCTGTGCACAAAGGATTTCTGCCGGAAGTGCACAGGGGCCGGAGTAGCTGCAAAGTCGCGGTTCCCAGCAATGCAGCCCAGCGAGGTGAGGCAAGGACTTACCTCCACCAAACTTGGACTGAAGAGTCACTGGACTGTGGGGGTCACTTGGACAGAGTTGCTGGATTCGAGGGACCTCGCTCGTCGTGCTGAGAGGAGACCCAAGGGACCGGTAATGCAGCTTTTTGGTGCCTGCGGTTGCAGGGGGAAGATTCCGTCGACCCACGGGAGATTTCTTCGGAGCTTCTGGTGCAGAGAGGAGGCAGACTACCCCCACAGCATGCACAAGCAGGAAAACAGTCGAGAAGGCGGCAGGATCAGCGTTACAGAGTTGCAGTAGTCGTCTTTGCTACTATGTTGCAGGTTTGCAGGCTTCCAGCGCGGTCAGCAGTCGATTCCTTATCAGAAGGTGAAGAGAGAGATGCAGAGGAACTCGGCTTAGCTCATGCATTCGTTATCTGAAGTTTCCCCAGAGACAGAGACCCTAAATAGCCAGAAAAGAGGGTTTGGCTACCTAGGAGAGAGGATAGGCTACAAACACCTGAAGGAGCCTATCAGAAGGAGTCTCTGACGTCACCTGGTGGCACTGGCCACTCAGAGCAGTCCAGTGTGCCAGCAGCACCTCTGTTTCCAAGATGGCAGAGGTCTGGAGCACACTGGAGGAGCTCTGGACACCTCCCAGGGGAGGTGCAGGTCAGGGGAGTGGTCACTCCCCTTTCCTTTGTCCAGTTTCACGCCAGAGCAGGGGCTAAGGGGTCCCTGAACCGGTGTAGACTGGCTTATGCAGAATTGGGCACATCTGTGCCCAACAAAGCATTTCCAGAGGCTGGGGGAGGCTACTCCTCCCCTGCCTTCACACCATTTTCAAAAGGGAGAGGGTGTCACACCCTCTCTCAGAGGAAGTTCTTTGTTCTGCCATCCTGGGCCAGGCCTGGCTGGACCCCAGGAGGGCAGATGCCTGTCTGGGGGGTTGGCAGCAGCAGCAGCTGCAGTGAAACCCCAGGAAGGGCAGTTTGGCAGTACCAGAGTCTGTGCTACAGACCACTGGGATCATGGGATTGTGCCAACTATGCCAGGAGGGCATAGAGGGGGCAATTCCATGATCATAGACATGTTACATGGCCATATTCGGAGTTACCATTGTGAAGCTACATATAGGTAGTGACCTATATGTAGTGCACACGTGTAATGGTGTCCCCGCACTCACAAAGTTCAGGGAATTGTCTCTGAACAATGTGGGGGCACCTTGGCTAGTGCCAGGGTGCCCTCACACTAAGTAACTTTGCACCTAACCTTTACCAGGTAAAGGTTAGACATATAGGTGACTTATAAGTTACTTAAGTGCAGTGTAAAATGGCTGTGAAATAACGTGGACGTTATTTCACTCAGGCTGCAGTGGCAGGCCTGTGTAAGAATTGTCAGAGCTCCCTATGGGTGGCAAAAGAAATGCTGCAGCCCA
This sequence comes from Pleurodeles waltl, assembly GCF_031143425.1. NCBI lineage: Eukaryota > Metazoa > Chordata > Amphibia > Caudata > Salamandridae > Pleurodeles > Pleurodeles waltl. The sequence continues at coordinate 1,192,522,803 of NC_090439.1, forward strand.
TAGGGATCTCCTGGAACCCCAATACCCTGGGTACCTCAGTACCATATACTAGGGAATTATAAGGGTGTTCCAGTAAGCCAATGTAAATTGGTAAAAATGGTCACTAGCCTGTTAGTGACAATTTGGAAAGAAATGAGAGAGCATAACCACTGAGGTTCTGATTAGCAGAGCCTCAGTGAGACAGTTAGTCACTACACAGGTAACACATTCAGGCACACTTATGAGCACTGGGGCCCTGGGTTACCAGGGTCCCAGTGACACATACAACTAAAACAACATATATACAGTGAAAAATGGGGGTAACATGCCAGGCAAGATGGTACTTTCCTACAAAAAGTACAATGGCAAGAGTGGTAAGTAGTCTCAAAGCACTTATCCCACCACTGCACAACCAATGTAGGAGGCTGGACTGGCTTGTAGTGAGTACCAAGGGGTACTTAAACCTTGCACCAGGCCCAGTTATCCCTTATTAGTGTATAGGGTGTCTAGCAGCATAGGCTGATAGATAATGGTAGCTTAGCAGAGCAGCTTAGGCTGAACTAGGAGACGGGTGAAGCTACTACAGTACCACTTAGTGTCATATGCACAATATCATAAGAAAACACAATACACAGTTATACTAAAAATAAAGGTACTTTATTTTTATGACAATATGCCAAAGTATCTTAGAGTGTACCCTCAGTGAGAGGATAGGAAATATACACAAGATATACATACACAATAGCAAAAATATGCAGTATAGCCTTAGAAAACAGTGCAAACAATGTATAGTTACAATAGGATGCAATGGGGAAACATAGGGATAGGGGCAACACAAACCATATACTCCAAAAGTGGAATGTGAACCACGAATTGACCCCAAACCTATGTGACCTCGTAGAGGGTCGCTGGGACTATTAGAAAATAGTGAGAGTTAGGAAAATAACCCTCCCCAAGACCCTGAAAAATGAGTGCAAAGTGCACCAAAGTTCCCCTAAGGACAAAGAAGTCGTGTTAGAGGAATAATGCAGGAAAGACACAAACCAACAATGCAACAACTGTGGATTTCCAATCTGGAGTACCTGTGGAACAAGGGGACCAAGTCCAAAAGTCACAAGCAAGTCGGAGATGGGCAGATGCCCAGGAAATGCCAGCTGCGGGTGCAAAGAAGCTTCTACTGGACAGAAGAAGCAGAGGTTTCTGCAGGAACGAAAAGGGCTAGAGACTTTCCCTTTGGTTGACGTATTCCTCTCACTGTGGAAAGTCGTACAGAAGTGTTTTCCCGCCGAAAGAACGCCAACAAGCCTTGCTAGCTGCAAATCGTGCAGTTACGTTTTTGGACGCTGCTGTAGCCCTGGAGGGACCAGGATGTCGCAAATTGGACCAGGAGAGAGAGGGGACGTCGAGCAAGACAATGAGCCCTCTCACCAGCAGGTAGCTCCCGGAGAAGTGCCAGAAACAGGCACTACGAGGATGTGTGAAACGGTGCTCACCCGAAGTTACACAAAGGAGTCCCACGTCGCCGGAGACCAACTTAGAAAATTGTGCAATGCAGGTTAGAGTGCCGTGGACCCAGGCTTGGCTGTGCACAAAGGATTTCCGCCGGAAGTGCACAGGGGCCGGATTAGCTGCAAAAGTCGCGGTTCCCAGCAATGCAGTCTAGCGAGGTGAGGCAAGGACTTACCTCCACCAAACTTGGACTGAAGAGTCACTGGACTGTGGGGGTCACTTGGACAGAGGTGCTGGATTCGAGGGACCTCGCTCTTCGTGCTGAGAGGAGACCCAAGGGACTGGTAATGCAGCTTTTTGGTGCCTGCGGTTGCAGGGGGAAGATTCCGTCGACCCACGGGAGATTTCTTCGGAGCTTCTGGTGCAGAGAGGAGGCAGGCTACCCCCACAGCATGCACAAGCAGGAAAACAGTCGAGAAGGCGGCAGGATCAGCGTTACAGAGTTGCAGTAGACGTCTTTGCTACTATGTTGCAGGTTTGCAGGCTTCCAGCGCGGTCAGCAGTCGATTCCTTGGCAGAAGGTGAAGAGAGAGATGCAGAGGAACTCTGATGAGCTCTTGCATTCGTTATCTAAAGTTTCCCCAGAGACAGAGACCCTAAATAGCCAGAAAAGAGGGTTTGGCTACTTAGGAGAGAGGAGAGGCTACTAACACCTGAAGGAGCCTATCAGCAGGAGTCTCTGACGTCACCTGGTGGCACTGGCCACTCAGAGCAGTCCAGTGTGCCAGCAGCACCTCTGTTTCCAAGATGGCAGAGGTCTGGAGCACACTGGAGGAGCTCTGGACACCTCCCAGGGGAGGTGCAGGTCAGGGGAGTAGTCACTCCCCTTTCCTTTGTCCAGTTTCGCGCCAGAGCAGGGGCTAAGGGGTCCCTGAACCGGTGTAGACTGGCTTATGCAGAATTGGGCACATCTGTGCCCAAGAAAGCATTTCCAGAGGCTGGGGGAGGCTACCCCTCCCCTGCCTTCACACCATTTTCCAAAGGGAGAGGGTGTAACACCCTCTCTCAGAGGAAGTCCTTTGTTCTGCCATCCTGGGACAAGCCTGGCTTGACCCCAGGGGGGCAGAAACCTGTCTGAGGGGTTGGCAGCAGCAGCAGCTGCAGTGAAACCCCAGGAAAGGCAGTTTGGCAGTACCAGGGTCTGTGCTACAGACCACTGGGATCATGGGATTGTGCCAACTATGCCAGGATGGCATAGAGGGGGCAATTCCATGATCATAGATATGTTACATGGCCATATTCGGAGTTACCATGGTGAAGCTACATATAGGTAGTGACCTATATGTAGTGCACGCGTGTAATGGTGTCCCCGCACTCACAAAGTTCAGGGAATTGGCTCTGAACAATGTGGGGGCACCTTGGCTAGTGCCAGGGTGCCCTCACACTAAGTAACTTTGCACCTAACCTTTACCAGGTAAAGGTTAGACTTATAGGTGACTTATAAGTTACTTAAGTGCAGTGTAAAATGGCTGTGAAATAACGTGGACGTTATTTCACTCAGGCTGCAGTGGCAGGCCTGTGTAAGAATTGTCAGAGCTCCCTATGGGTGGCAAAAGAAATGCTGCAGCCCATAGGGATCTCCTGGAACCCCAATACCCTGGGTACCTCAGTACCATATACTAGGGAATTATAAGGGTGTTCCAGTAAGCCAATGTAAATTGGTAAAATTGGTCACTAGCCTGTTAGTGACAATTTGAAAGAAATGAGAGAGCATAACCACTGAGGTTCTGGTTAGCAGAGCCTCAGTGAGACAGTTAGGCATCACACAGGGAACACCTACTTATAGGCCACAAACCTATGAGCACTGGGGTCCTGACCAGCAGGGTCCCAGTGACACATAACAAACATACTGAAAACATAGGGTTTTCACTATGAGCACTGGGCCCTGGCTAGCAGGATCCCAGTGAGACAGTGAAAACACCCTGACATACACTCACAAACAGGTCAAAAGTGGGGGTAACAAGGCTAGAAAGAGGCTACTTTCTCACACTAGCTTTGCGCACTACATAGAGGGCCAGCGTCTCATCAACAGGATAAACACACACAAAACTAAACAAGCATTTGCAATCCAATCGGTCTCGCATTTTTGGAAGTTAGAGCTCTCGGTGTTGAAAATGGCATTTTTTTTACTTTATGACCTTGTGGCGCTGGAGAATCAGAAAATAGTAAATAGGTTATGAGGGAAGGGAGGCAACAGTAATGTGCTGTCTGAGAAAAAAAAATCTGCAAAAAACAAACACTCAGAGAATGCAAGATTAAGTAAAGCATGTGAAATGAACGCTTTTACACTTCTAAAATACTGGCTGAAAAAACCCTGCAACATTTACTGTTCTAATCTGCACGAAGCAGGGAAAGAGTGCAGTACCACAGGCTGCCCCTAGATGTCACTTGGGACCGCTTTTGGCCGCCACATACGGTACTATGTTACTGTGACACCAACACAGAAAAAAAGCATGTTTATTTTCCACTGGAATTTACCAACCAAGTAATTTACTTTGTAAAAAGGCCTTTTCCTGAAACTGATAAAGATAACCAGTAGAGTTTATTTGCAAAATGTGGAAAAAAAAAAAAAACAGCGACAGTGTTAAAAAAGCAATATGGACTAAAACACACATACAACACAAGCAGGGTGTTCTAAGAAACGCAACATGAGTTTTGAAACAATAGATAGCCTAGTGAGCTGAAAACTCAATGTGAAAATGTATGACATGAAGCTGTGCGAGAGTCTGATAAATTTCCATCAGGGAATAGGCTGTAAACAGTGCAGGCTCTAGGGCGGTGCGACCAGAACCACCGCACCGGTGTTGACTTCGGGTGGGAGCGCAGTTTTTGCAAGTGTGCTATAATTTTAAAAGCACCTGCTGTTGGCGTTTCTTGTCACCAGCTATTTCCAGGCAACAATAGAAATGTCAACATAACATAATGTGATTAATGTTCTTTCTGGAGAGAGATCGGAAATCAGTCTAGTGGAAGTTTTGACTCTATCGTAAGGTAGCTCATGGGGTTAATACATAAATTATGAAATAAAACAAATCTGAGAAAACACGCGCAGAAGATGATTACTGTGTCGGAATTATAGCGCTGTGTGCACTGCCCGACTGGGAATTACATCAATATAAGCAAAAACGAAACATTACGAAACCAATTATTAAACAGTTTCCAAATGTGTAACTTGCGTATTTAAATAAAATAAGCAATACAAGTAAAATATGAACCAGCATTTGTAATGCTATGCAAAAGCAAACAGTCATGAAAACAAATGGCTGAAAAAACCTGGCACATTTACCGTTGTAATGTGCACGACGCAGGGAAAGTGTGCAGTACCACAGGCTGTAAGTAGGTGTCCCTTGGGTCCTATTTTGGCCACATAAGGTACTGCACCCTGCAATCGTGAATTGAACACATCCCCAATGACTTTCAGGCACCATGCTGAAAAACAAGCATTTGCAATTCAATAGGTCTCACATTTGCTTGAGTTAGAGCTATTGGCATAGTAAATTAATAACTGGACTTTTTTTGCCACATAAATTAGCAAACCCTGCCTCAGACTTTTGTCTTTTCCTGCCTTATAATTCCAGTAGCCCTGCAAATAATTAAAGCATTTTCATTTACCTTCTTCCTCTATCTGCAGCAAAAAATAAAAATGTTGCCATTTAGCATCCTAATTTAAAACTGCCATGCTAATTCCATTAGAATACCAGTTTCACCACCCACCATCAGGGCTCCTGGCTGGATAACACAATTTCCCCCAAAAAAGACACAAGACAGCCACGGAGGAGAAATAGACTAAAAAGGTCACCCAAACATATGAAGATTGTTCAAACAGTCATAGTCATAGTGAAATAAGAATGTTAAATTGGCCTGAATTATGGTAATAAATTTAATGAAGAGAGATTATTGGAACATATACAAGTATTCTATAAACCAGCAGTGCCCAGTCTGTGCACCATCAACACTAGCCATGGGTACTGCAACTTGTGACTGTAAACAAGGCAACTGCAAACATGCATAGCTCTTAAGATGTTTGAAAAGAAAACACTAAAATAATTTTAATGCAAATAGAAAAATATCAATATATTGGGCAAGGGAGGGTCACAGAGCTTAGAGGCAGGTTTTGCTAAAATATCCTTTTATGCTCCCTCTGCCATTTCCTGTGTGGAGGGGTGAAATTGAAAGGCTTGCTGCGCCTTGGTGAGAGGCGTGGCTTCATTCGCACTTAAGCAAGCCCCTGAGCAGCCCCACAATCTGTGGCACGTTTGAGGGGGGGCTTTGTCACCGACTTATGTAAGGGGGCTGGAAACTTTACACGGCCAAGAGGAACTTGCAGCTGAGACGCGTCTCTAGTGATAGGTGCAGGCGGGGTGCCCAGGGACAGCTCAGCTCAAGGGGGACCCAGAGTAAAGCACACCACACCACAGCTAGGTATCCTTCAAGTGGGAGCTGCCCCCTCTCTCAATCCTAACATTCCCCTCTTCTGCACAAAAGGCTCATTTTCAAATAAATATAAAAAGCAGTGTTATCAACATTCCCCTTCCTTCGGATTCTCCCTACTAAAGGGGAGCTGGCTCTTGTTACCCTCATAATATACAGAATATTTCACAGTGTGAAATCCCACTTCTGCCATTGATAAACACAGGTGCTATTAGTAGCCATTATAACTGTACTCAGGGAAGGATGAAAGGCTGAGGCAGCCTTGCTGGGGTTGAAACGTGTTACTTGCAGATCATCGCTTTTTACCTTACTGGGCTATCTGGATGGCGCGCTCTGTGCCAATGCAAGTCACCAAGGGGCATATTCAAGTGCCACTAGCGCGCCCGGAGCGCCATTTCCATGACGCTCCAGTAGCGCGAACCAGTGCTCCATATTTACAATGAGGTGTAACGCCACCTTTTTGTGGCGTTAAGCCTCTGGCTAAATATGGGCCCCTTCGATGCAGTTTTCTGCATCAGAGGGGCATGCAATGAGAGTTGCAGTCAGCGTTCCACTGCAACCCCCATTGCTTTTGACGCTGCCTCAGATTTACGAGTTGTCGTAAATCTGAGGCAACGCTAAAAATGAGGAGGAATGATTTTATTCCTCCTCGTTTATTGCTTTTTCTTTGCGTGCTGCATTCTGCAGCAGCACACAGCAGCACTCATAGAAAAAGCAAAATGCCATGGACGATTGTTTACATGCAGGAAGGTGCCCCTTCGTGCACATAAACAATCATTCCAAATTATGCTTTCGTTCTTCTATGTGTACTGCATTCTGCAGCACACGTAGAAGTGCCAAATCGCCATTATAGATTGTTTATGTGCAGGAAGGGACACCTTCCTGCACATAAACAATCTATCCACTCACTGTCGTGCAAGAATGCCTGCATTGGTACTAGGCAGCTTGATTCAGCGTAAATGCAGGGGGAAATGCAGGGGTGCACCGTAATCCTCTAAATCCGGTGCACTCCTGCGTGTCAATAGTGGCACAGTGTGGCACTGCTATTTGCACTGCTATTTTTTGCGCAGCACTGTGCTGCAACACTTTTGCATAAATCCGAGCCAAAGTACATACAATTATTACTCATTATTCCGCAAAACAACGTCCTCCTGGGACTCTCAGATTATACACGTTACATACTATTGAAGGACGATGCTGTGCACATAACGCAAACTGAGAGATGGTGCCCTGTTGTTAATATTTATGTTTATATTGTCAGTGAAGTGTTCCAAAGCACAGATACTTTTTCCTTGTTGCCTGAAATGTTTGATTTCACAGTAATCAATATGCAACACTATTTGAAGCAAAACACTTGAGCTATCAGGCTAATAGTTAGGAACACCCAAGAGAGGAAACCACTTTCTGAGCTGTTTTACAGACATTATCCATAACATGGAACAATCAAACAGTAAAATGTATGTTTGGTGAAAACAGTACTATAAAGTATGAGTATGAGTACTATAAACAAACCTGTGTGCTAAGTTGTTATGGCCCTTTGCATCTCTGTTGCTGGTCTTTCTCTTAGCGTGGACTTTGCCAATAGAAGGTTTAGGGGCAGATTTAAGAGCCCCTACCACCTCCTTGCGTCACATTAGCTTCATTGTTTTACGCTAATGTGGCCAAACAAGATGAAAATTAATGCACCAGATTTGCACGCACTGCACCGCTTTGTAACCCTTTGTGCTACATTATGCCTGCACCAGGCATAATGTATCCAAAGGGGCCGATCCCCTGTTAGGGGGTCCGCAAAAATGGTGCAAAGAAATCTAAGAGATTTCTTTGCGTAATTGTTTTCGGCACTTTTATCGCCTGCTCAGAGCAGGCATTTAAAAGGGGCCACACCATGAATACAATGGGCCCCTTTTAGTGCCAAAAGAGTCTAATCCTGCAAAGCTCCGAACCTGCATCAAACATTACGATGTCAGTTCCCTAACTACCGCCATGGTGCGCCATATCTTAGATACGGCGCACACATGGTGGCATTAGGGGGTCACAAAGAGGCGCCAGAAAAATGAGGCTGCACTGGGTGCAGCACCACTTATTTTAATTGATGTGGACTGCCGTATTACGAGCCTGCTTACTGCCAGGGTTTTCGTGGTAGTCACCCCGCCATGAAAACCCTGGCAGTAATGCTCCATGCGACAGGGGGTGTCTGGGGGGGCAACTGTCACCCCTACACACACACCCACACCTCCACAGACCCTACAAGCACACACACACCCGACAATCATCCCACCTACCTGAGAGGCCCACACTGTAGCGCATGTCGAGGGGGTTGTCTGGGTGAGGGCAGATGTCAGCGGTGAAGGCCGCCGTGTACCTGACTATCACCGCCAGAAAAGATCTTCATGGGCCCCAGTCCCCCATTGCCACAACGCATTCTGATTCAATGGTGCACAGCATTGCAAACTGCCAAGGGTTCACTGTCGTGCAGGGACCACAGTGCACAAAAGTGGCATATAATATGGCGGTCGGTGTCCTGACATCGTGGTGGTGCTAGGGGTGGGACCACCTCTCTCACTCCCTCGTTCGGCCTGGCGGTGTCGAATTTCGGGCTATTTTAAGGTGGACTCCTCTTTGTGTAATACAGCGGTCACTGTACTGCCACCACTGGTGGTCTGGTGGTAGTTGTTCGCACGGTGGTTCAGCCCAAAAACTGCTGATCTCGTAATGAGGGCACCAGTGTAACAATGTGGTGTACTTCTTTGGATTTGGCACAATGTGCTGATGCGTTCCTAGGATAACTAATCATAATCCTGTGCAATATTAGGAATTGTCAGATTGGTCCCTATTGGTGGGTGTAAGGAAATGCCTCCTTGGCATGTTTACCCCCTGACTTTTTGCCTTTGCTAATGCCAAGTTATGATTTGAAAGTGTGCTGAGGCCTGCTAACCAGGCCCCAGCACCAGTGTTCTTTCCCTAACCTGTACTTTTGTTTCCACAATTGGCACACCCTGGCATCCAGGAAAGTCCCTTGTAACTGGTACCCCTGGTACCAAGGGCCCTGATGCCATGGAAGGTCTCTAAGGGCTGCAGCATGTCTTATGCCACCCTGGGGACCCCTCACTCAGCACAGACACACTGCTTGTCAGCTTGTGTGTGCTAGTGGGGATATAAAGACTAAGTCGACATGGCACTCCCCTCAGGGTGCCAAGCCAACCTCACACTGCCTATAGGTATAGATAAGTCACCCCTCTAGCAGGCCTTACAGCCCTAAGGCAGGGTGCACTATACCATAGGTGAGGGCATAAGTGCATGAGCACTATGCCCCTACAGTGTCTAAGCAAAACCTTAGACATTGTAAGTGCAGGGTAGCCATAAGAGTATATGGTCTGGGAGTCTGTCATGCACAAACTCCACAGCACCATAATGGCTACACTGAAAACTGTGAAGTTTGGTATCAACCTTCTCAGCACAATAAATGCACACTGATGCCAGTGTACATTTTATTGTAACATACACCCCAGAGGGCACCTTAGAGGTGCCCCCTGAAACCTTGACCGACTACCAGTGTAGGCTGACTAGTTTTAGCAGCCTGCCACACACCAGACATGTTGCTGGCCACATGGGGAGAGTGCCTTTGTCACTCTGTGGCTAGTAACAAAGCCTATACAGGGTGGAGGTGCTTCTCACCTCCCCCTGCAGGAACTGTAACACCTGGCGGTGAGCCTCAAAGGCTCACCCCTTTGTTACAGCACCCCAGGGCACTCCAGCTAGTGGAGTTGCCCGCCCCCTCCGGCCACGACCCCACTTTTGGCGGCAAGGCCGGAGGAAATAATGAGAAAAACAAGGAGGAGTCACTGGCCAGTCAGGACAGCCCCTAAGGTGTCCTGAGCTGAGGTGACTCTGACTTTTAGAATTCCCCCAATAGGGATAGGGATGTTCCCCCCTCCCCTCAGGGAGGAGGCACAAAGAGGGTGTAGCCATCCTCAGGGCTAGTAGCCATTGGCTACTAACCCCCCAGACCTAAACACACCCCTAAATTGAGTATTTAGGGGCTCCCAGAACACAGCAAGATACATTCCTGCAACCTAAGATGAAGAAGGACTGCTGAGATGAAAAACCTGCAGAGAAGACAGAGACACCAACTGCTTTGGCCCCAGCTCTACCGGCCTGTCTCCCCACTTCTAAAGAACTGCTCCAGTGACGCGTTCCACAGGGTCCAGCGACCTCTGAAGCCTCAGAGGACTACCCTGCATCTAAAAGGACCAAGAACTCCAGAGGACAGCGGCTTTGCTCCACAAAGACTGCAACTATGCAACAAAGAAGCAAATTTGAAAGAACACACGTTTACCGATGGAAGCCTGTGGTGGTCCTAGGACAATGGGACCAGCACCAAAACGCTCTTTCTGTCTACATCATCTCTGGGTCCCCACACTAGGTTTGTGGGGACCCCAAAATAATTACCCCTCCCATCATTAACTGTCTTTTAAGCTTTCTCATGGCTACAATGTTTGTTTTGTATCTGAGAGAAGTTTTGTTTTGAAGTCCTTGAAGGGCAGCATGAAGGGGAGAAACAAAAGAAATAGTTTGCCCATGCTGAAGTATATCGGCAATTGTGTAATAATCCATGTAAGAGGGGCAATCTGCAAAGCGTGACAAAAACTGCTTCAAAAACAGCCTCAAGGCGGGACAAACGTAAAGCAATTACCAACAACATCAAGTGATTTTTGAAAGGGAAGCCCAGGAACGAGTGAAAGTGATGGGCATGAGGTGGGTGTTTTGTTAAAAGCCCACAATACTTATAACAGGTCAAAGCGCTTGTGCGCTACACGTAATGAAGTGTTGCGCCCGTTTTGTGAAAAGGTTTACACTGTGCCTTCAGGTAATGAGGGAGGGGAGACAAGAGTAATATGCTGGCTGAAAAAAGCAAACACTCATACAGAATGCTAGATTGAGTAAAGCATGTCAAATGTAAACAGGAACAAAATGGTCTCATTGACTGAAGACCAGCCTCATCTCATTAGAAGTACCACCCAGGTACATGTCAGTGATTCAAGACCAGCATTATCTCATGAGGTGTAACACCCAGGTAACACTCTCACTGAATCAATACCTGCATCATCTCATGAGGAGGACCACCCAGGTCACATGGTCACTAATTCAAGACCAGCATCATCCCATGAGGAGTGACATCCAGTCATGTGCTCAAGGATTGAATGACAGCATCATCTCATGAGGAGTAACAGCCAGGTCACATGCCTGCTGATTAAATAACAGCATCATCTCATGAGGAGTGCCACCATGCACACTCTCAATCACTGAAGACCAGCCTCAACTCATGAGAAGTACCACCCAGGTACATGGTCACTGATTCACGACCAGCATCATCTCATGAATAATAACACCAGGTCACACTCTCACTGAATCAATATCTGCATCATCTCATGAGGAGTAACACCCATGTCACATGGTCACTGATTCAAGACCAGCATCATCTAATGCTATTCCCCGCTCATGAGCCCTTACTAGGGTGAAACCGGTCCCAGGATGCTTGTTTCCAGTCCAGGGAGGACCTGGCCTGGCAGTTCGGGCTGGACTGTTCCCATGGAGAGCAGGGTCAAGACTGATTTGCATATGGCTGGGTCCAAACTTGAGTGACATGGTGGGTGAAACGATGGATTGTTTGTGTACTTCAATGAGTCAAGACCAGCATCATCTCATCAGCAGTCACAAGCCATATCACACTCGCACTGAATCTGCTCAGCTGTGAGTAGCGGTGAGTAGCTTACTGACAGAGGCTGAGGAGGTTATTAGTTGGGAAGAAGAGGGCTGCTGGAGAGCTACTCCATAGCAGACCACCATGATATCAACACCTGACTGTAGGAGGCTGGTCTGGCTTATAGTGGGTACCTGATGGTACTTACACCTTGTGCCAGGTCCAGTTATCCCTTATTAGTAGAATAGTAGTGTCCTAGCAGCTTAGGCTGATGGAAGATACCTATGGCTAAGCAGCTTAGGCTGAACTAGGAGACATGCACAGCTCCTACTATACCACTTACATCACATAGGTACTATATCACAAGAATCATAATACTCAGGGTTACTAAAAATAAAGGTACTTTATTTTAGTGGCAATGTGCCAAAAATATCTCAGAGGATATACTCCCTTAGGAGGTAAGTAAAATACACAAAATATACACACAAACCAAAATCAGGTAAGTAAAACAGTCAGAAAGTAGTGCAAACACTGTAGAATACAATAGGATAGGGGTAACACAAACCATATACTAAGAAAGTGGAATGCGAACCACGAATGGACCCCTAGGCTAGTGTAGTGTGTAGAGGGTCGCTGGAAGTGTAAGAAAACACTAAGGGTGTCCAAGATACCTGTAGGAAAGTACCATCTTGACTGGCATGTTACCCCCATTTTTCACTGTATATATGTTGTTTTAGTTGTATGTGTCACTGGGACCCTGCCAGCCAGGGCCCCAGTGCTCATAAGTGTGCCTGAATGTGTTACCTGTGTTATGACTAACTGTCTCACTGAGGCTCTGCTAATCAGAACCTCAGTGGTTATGCTCTCTCATTTCTTTCAAATTGTCACTAACAGGCTAGTGACCAATTTTACCAATTTACATTGGCTTACTGGAACACCCTTATAATTCCCTAGTATATGGTACTGAGTTACCCAGGGTATTGGGGTTCCAGGAGATCCCTATGGGCTGCAGCATTTCTTTTGCCACCCATAGGGAGCTCTGACAATTCTTACACAGGCCTGCCACTGCAGCCTGAGTGAAATAATGTCCACGTTATTTCACAGCCATTTTACACTGCACTTAAGTAACTTATAAGTCACCTATATGTCTAACCTTTACCTGGTAAAGGTTAGGTGCAAAGTTACTTAGTGTGAGGGCACCCTGGCACTAGCCAAGGTGCCCCCACATTGTTCAGGGCCAATTCCCCGGACTTTGTGAGTGCGGGGACACCATTACACACGTGCACTACATATAGGTCACTACCTATATGTAGCTTCACAATGGTAACTCCGAATATGGCCATGTAACATGTCTATGATCATGGAATTGCCCCCTCTATGCCATCCTGGCATAGTTGGCACAATCCCATGATCCCAGTGGTCTGTAGCACAGACCCTGGTACTGCCAAACTGCCTTTCCCGGGGTTCCACTGCAGCTGCTGCTGCTGCCAACCCCTCAGACAGGCTTCTGCCCTCCTGGGGTCCAGCCAGGCCTGGCCCAGGATGGCAGAACAAAGGACTTCCTCTGAGAGAGGGTGTTACACCCTCTCCCTTTGGAAAATGGTGTGAAGGCAGGGGAGGAGTAGCCTCTCCCAGCCTCAGGAAATGCTTTCATGGGCACATTTGGTGCCCATTTCTGCATAAGCCAGTCTACACCGGTTCAGGGACCCCTTAGCCCTGCTCTGGCGCGAAACTGGACAAAGGAAAGGGGAGTGACCACTCCCCTGACCTGTACCTCCCCTGGGAGGTGCCCAGAGCTCCTCCAGTGTGCTCCAGACCTCTGCCATCTTGGAAACAGAGGTGCTGCTGGCACACTGGACTGCTCTGAGTGGCCAGTGCTATCAGGTGATGTCAGAGACTCCTTCTGATAGGCTCCTTCAGGTGTTGCTAGCCTATCCTCTCTCCTAGGTAGCCAAACCCTCTTTTCTGGCTATTTAGGGTATCTGTCTCTTGGGATTCCTTAGATAACGAATGCAAGAGCTCATCCAAGTTCCTCTGCATCTCTCTCTTCACCTTCTGCCAAGGAATCGACTGCTGACCGCGCTGGAAGCCTGCAAAACTGCAACATAGTAGCAAAGACGACTACTGCAACTCTGTAATGCTGATCCAGCCGCCTTCTCGACTGCTTTCCTGGTGGTGCATGCTGTGGGGGTAGTCTGCCTCCTCTCTGCACTAGAAGCTCCGAAGAAATCTCCTGTGGGTCGACGGAATCGTCCCCCTGCAACCGCAGGCACCAAAGAACTGCATCACCGGTACCTTGGGTCTCCTCTCAGCACGACGAGCGAGGTCCCTTGAATCCAGCAACTCTGTCCAAGTGACTCCCACAATCCAGTGACTCTTCAGTCCAAGTTTGGTGGAGGTAAGTCCTTGCCTCCCCACGCCAGACTGCATTGCTGGGAACCGCGACTTTTGCAGCTACTCCGGCCTCCGTGCACTTCCGGCGGAAATCCTTTGTGCACAGCCCAGCCTGGGTCCACGGCACTCTAACCTGCATTGCACGACCTCCTAAGTTGTTCTCCGGCGACGTGGGACTCCTTTGTGCGACTTCGGGTGAGCACCGTTTCACGCATCCTCGTAGTGCCTGTTTCTGGCACTCCTGCGGGTGCTGCCTGCTGCTGAGAGGGCTGCTCATCTTGCCCGACGCCCCCTCTGTCCCCTAACACAATTGGCGACATCCTGGTCCCTCCTGGGCCACAGCAGCATCCAAAAACCCTTACCGCACAATTTGCAGCTAGCAAGGCTTGTTGGCGGTCTTTCGGCGGGAAAACACTTCTGCACGACTCTCCAAGGCGTGCGGGATCTGTCCTCCAAAGGGGACGTCTCTAGCCCTTGTCGTTCTTGCAGAAACCTACGCTTCTACTGTCCAGTAGCAGCATCTTTGCACCCACAGCTGGCATTTCCTGGGCATCTGCCCATCTCCGACTTGCTTGTGACTTTTGGACTTGGTCCCCTTGTTCCACAGGTACCCTCGACTGGAAATCCATCGTTGTTGCATTGCTGGTTTGTGTCTTTCCTGCAGAATTCCCCTATCACGACTTCTGTGCTCTTTGGGGAACATTAGTGCACTTTGCACTCACTTTTCAGGGTCTTGGGGTGGGCTATTTTTCTAACCCTTACTATTTTCTGATAGTCCCAGCGACCCTCTACAAGATCACATAGGTTTGGGGTCCATTCATGGTTCGCATTCCACTTTTGGAGTATATGGTTTGTGTTGACCCTATCCCTATGTGTCTCCATTGCATCCTATTGTAACTATACATTGTTTGCACTGTTTTCTAATACTATTACTGCATATTTTGGTATTGTGTACATATATCTTGTGTATATTTGCTATCCTCATACTGAGAGTACTCACTGAGATACTTTTGGCATATTGTCATAAAAATAAAGTACCTTTATTTTTAGTATATCTGTGTATTGTGTTTTCTTATGATTTTGTGCATATGACACTTGTGGTACTGTAGGAGCTTCACTCGTCTCCTAGTTCAGCCTAAGCTGCTCTGCTAAGCTACCATTATCTATAAGCCTATGCTGCTAGACACCCTATACACTAATAAGGGATAACTGGGCCTAGTGCAAGGTGTAAGTACCCCTTGGTACTCACTACAAGCCAGTCCAGCCTCCTACATTGGTTGTGCAGCGGTGGGATAAGTGCTTTGAGACTACTTACCACTCTTGTCATTGTACTTTTCATAAGAGAAAAATATACAAAACAAGTTCAGTGTATGTACACATAACCAAAAAGTTTTGCTTTTCCTCTTTTCACTCTTTTCTAAAGTGCTGAAAAGTACTTCTAAACTTTCTAAAAGTTCTTAAAAGTTTAAAAAGTTTTTTTTTCCTGTCTTTCTAAAAGCTCTAAAAACTTTTTCTCACTTTTTCTGTCACTTAAACTCTTTCTAAAATGTCTGGCAAAGGCCAAAATGTTGATCTGTCCAAACTTGCATATGACCACCTTAACTGGAAAGGAGCAAGGAGTCTCTGTATAGAAAGAGGTTTGAGTGTAGGGAAGAATCCTTCCTTGGAATTATTGCTTAACATGCTTAGAGAACAAGATAAGGCCAGAAGGGCCCCATCTGTTGAAAAAGCAGCTAATGGTTCCCAATCTGATCCAGGGACCCCCCTAGGAAAAGATTCAGGAAATAAACTTCAGAGCCTGCTCATTACTAGACAGTCTAGCATAGTTGGTACTGATGTACAGTCACACCATACAGATAGTGTTGTCTCACATCATAGCAAGAGCATTCATTCTCACCACAGTAGAAGTGATGTTTCTGTTAACCAAGCTGTTAGGGTGCCTTCTGTAAGGGACAGGTCTCCTTCTGTCCATTCTCATCATACTTCTGTTTCAAGACATGTCCCTCCCACCCACCCTGATGACAGATTGTTAGAAAGGGAGCTCAATAGATTGAGAGTGGAACAAACCAGACTGAAGCTCAAGAAGCAACAGCTGGATTTGGATAGACAGACCTTAGAAGTAGAGAAGGAGAGACAGAAACTGGGTTTAGAAACCCATGGTGGCAGCAGCAGTATTCCCCATAGTCATTCTGCAAAAGAGCATGATTCCAGGAATCTGCACAAGATAGTTCCCCCTTATAAGAAGGGGGATGACATTAACAAGTGGTTTGCTGCACTTGAGAGGGCCTGTGCTGTACAGGATGTCCCTCAAAGGCAGTGGGCTGCTATCCTATGTCTATCATTTAGTGGAAAAGGTAGGGATAGGCTCCTTACTGTGAAAGAAAGTGAAGCCAATGATTACAAAGTTCTTAAGAATCCACTCCTGGATGGTTATGGCTTAACTACTGAACAATACAGGATAAAGTTCAGAGAGACCAAAAAGGAGTCTTCACAAGACTGGGTTGATTTCATTGACCATTCAGTGAAGGCCTTGGAGGGGTGGTTACATGGCAGTAAAGGTACTGATTATGACAGCCTGTATAACTTGATCCTGAGAGAGCATATTCTTAATAATTGTGTGTCTGATTTGTTGCACCAGTACTTGGTGGACTCTGATCTGACCTCTCCCCAAGAATTGGGAAAGAAGGCAGACAAATGGGTCAGAACAAGGGTGAACAGAAAAGTTCATACAGGGGGTGACAAAGATGGCAACAAGAAGAAGGATGGTAAGTCTTCTGACAAGGGTGGGGACAAATCTAAAAATGAGTCTTCATCAGGCCCACAAAAACACTCTGGTGGGGGTGGTGGGCCCAAATCCTCTTCTAATCAAAACAAAGAAAAGAAACCATGGTGCTATTTATGTAAAATAAAAGGCCATTGGACAACAGATCCCAGTTGTCCAAAGAAAAGCACCAAGCCTCCTACCACTACAACCCCTACTGCTACACCTAGTGTCCCTACTAATAGCAGTGGTGGTGGGAGCAAACCTACTAATAGCCAATCCAAGGGAGTAGCTGGGCTCACTTTTGGTAACTTAGTTGGGGTTGGTCTTGTTAGGGAGACCACAGAGACTGTGTTAGTCTCTGAGGGGGCTATTGATTTAGCCACCTTAGTTGCTTGTCCCCTTAATATGGATAAGTACACGCAGCTACCCCTAATAAATGGTGTTGAGGTTCAGGCCTACAGGGACACTGGAGCCAGTGTGACTATGGTCATAGAGAAACTGGTCCACCCTGAACAACACCTACTTGGTCACCAGTACCAAGTAACCGATGCTCACAACAACACACTTAGCCACCCCATGGCTGTTGTAAATCTCAACTGGGGGGGGGTTACTGGTCCAAAGAAAGTTGTGGTAGCCACAGATTTACCTGTAGACTGTCTACTAGGAAATGATTTGGAGACATCAGCTTGGTCAGATGTGGAGTTGGAGGCCCATGCAGCACTGCTGGGCATCCCAGGGCATATTTTTGCTTTAACCAGGGCTCAGGCCAAAAAGCAAAAAGGACAGGGTGACTTGGATCCTGGAACAATGGACCAAGTGCTCCCTAAAGCTAGGGCTAGTAGAAGTAAAGCACTTCCTACTATCCCTCCCTCTACAGTGGATTCTACTTCTGAGGAAGAAGAATTTCCACCCTGTGCAGAACCTACACCAGAGGAGCTGGAAGCAGACACTGCTGAGCTTTTGGGTGAAGGGGGGCCTGCCAGGGAGGAGCTGAGTGTGGCACAGCAAACCTGTCCCACACTAGAGGGTCTAAGACAGCAAGCTGTCAAACAACCTAATGGGGATGTCAGTGACTCTCACAGAGTTTACTTGGAGGACAACCTCTTGTACACTGTAGCAAGGGATCCTAAACCTGGAACTGCCAGGAGGTTAGTGATCCCTCAGGAGTACAGAAAGTTCCTCCTAACTCTAGCCCACGACATTCCCCTAGCTGGACATCTGGGACAAATGAAAACTTGGGACAGGCTTGTTCCCTTGTTTCATTGGCCTAGAATGTCTGAGGACACAAAAGAGTTTTGTAAGTCCTGTGAAACCTGTCAAGCCAGTGGCAAGACAGGTGGCACCCCAAAGGCACCCCTTATTCCACTGCCTGTGGTTGGGGTTCCCTTTGAAAGGGTAGGGGTTGACATAGTTTGCCCCCTTGACCCTCCTACTGCTTCAGGCAATAGGTTTATCTTAGTGGTAGTGGACCATGCCACAAGATATCCTGAAGCAATTCCTTTAAGGACCACTACAGCACCTGCAGTGGCAAAGGCCCTCCTGGGAATATTTTCTAGGGTGGGCTTCCCAAAGGAAGTAGTATCAGACAGAGGAAGCAATTTCATGTCTGCGTACTTAAAGGCCATGTGGAAAGAGTGTGGTGTAACTTACAAGTTCACTACAGCCTATCATCCACAAACAAATGGACTGGTGGAGAGATTTAACAAAACTCTCAAAGGCATGATTATGGGTCTCCCTGAAAAACTCCACAGGAGATGGGATATCCTGTTACCATGCCTCCTTTTTGCCTACAGGGAGGTACCCCAGAAAGCAGTGGGCTTCAGCCCCTTTGAACTCCTCTTTGGACACCCTGTTAGGGGTCCACTAACACTTGTCAAGGAGGGTTGGGAACAACCTTTAAAAGCTCCAAAGCAAGATATTGTGGATTATGTACTTGGCCTCAGATCAAGGATGGCTGAGTATATGAAAAAGGCCAGTAAAAACCTTCAGGCCAGCCAAGAGCTCCAGAAGCAATGGCATGACCAGAAGGCTGTTTTGGTTCAGTACCAACCAGGGCAGAAAGTGTGGGTCTTGGAGCCTGTGGCCCCAAGAGCACTCCAAGATAAATGGAGTGGACCCCACACAATTGTTGAGAAAAAGGGTGAAGTCACCTACTTAGTTGACTTAGGCACTGCCAGGAGTCCCCTTAGGGTGCTACATGTCAATCGCCTTAAACCCTACTATGACAGGGCTGATCTCACCCTGCTCATGGCAACTGATGAGGGACAGGAAGAAGACAGTGATCCTCTACCTGATCTCTTCTCTTCCACAGAACAAGATGCTCTTGTGGAAGGTGTAGTTTTGGCTGATTGTCATACTGCTGAGCAGAAAGACCATTGCATAAATCTCCTGGGTCAGTTTTCTGAACTCTTCTCTACTGTGCCAGGTACCACTTCTTGGTGTGAGCACACTATAGATACTGGAGACAGCTTGCCTGTCAAAAGTAAAATCTATAGGCAGCCTGACCATGTCAGAGACTGCATAAAGCAAGAGGTGCAGAAAATGTTAGAACTGGGAGTGTTTGAGCACTCTGAAAGTCCATGGGCTTCTCCTGTGGTACTTGTACCAAAACCTCATTCCAAGGATGGAAAGAAAGAAATGCGGTTTTGTGTTGATTACAGAGGTCTCAACCAGGGAACCAAAACTGATGCTCACCCTATACCCAGGGCAGATGAGCTCATAGATACACTGGCATCTGCCTAGTATCTAAGCACTTTTGATTTGACTGCAGGGTATTGGCAGATCAAATTATCAGAAGATGCTGAACCTAAAACTGCATTTTCAACCATTGGAGGCCATTACCAATTCACAGTAATGCCTTTTGGATTGAAAAATGCACCTGCCACTTTTCAGAGGTTGGTGAACACAGTCCTGCAAGGGCTGGAAGCTTTTAGTGCAGCATATCTGGACGATATAGCTGTCTTTAGCTCCAGTTGGGATGATCACCTGGTCCACCTATGGAAAGTTTTAGAGGCCCTGCAAAAGGCAGGCCTCACTATCAAGGCTTCAAAGTGCCAGATAGGGCAGGGGAAGGTGGTTTATCTGGGACACCTTGTTGGTGGGGAACAGATTGCACCACTTCAGGGGAAAATCCAAACTATTATAGATTGGGTTCCCCCTACTACTCAGACTCAGGTGAGGGCCTTCCTAGGCCTCACTGGGTATTACAGGAGGTTCATTAAGAACTATGGCTCCATTGCAGCCCCTCTTAATGACCTCACATCCAAAAAGATGCCTAAAAGGGTATTATGGACAGCAAACTGTCAGAAAGCTTTTGAGGAGCTGAAGCAGGCCATGTGCTCTGCACCTGTCCTGAAAAGCCCTTGTCACTCTAAAAAATTCTATGTCCAAACTGATGCATCTGAATTAGGAGTAGGGGCAGTCCTATCACAACTTAATTCTGAGGGCCAGGATCAACCTGTTGCTTTTATTAGTAGAAGGTTGACCCCTAGAGAAAAGCGTTGGTCTGCCATTGAGAGGGAGGCCTTTGCTGTGGTCTGGGCACTGAAGAAGTTGAGGCCATACCTGTTTGGCACTCACTTCATTGTTCAGACAGACCACAAACCTCTACTTTGGCTAAAACAAATGAAAGGTGAAAATCCTAAATTGTTGAGGTGGTCCATATCCCTACAGGGAATGGACTATACAGTGGAACATAGACCTGGGAGTAGCCACTCCAATGCAGATGGACTCTCCAGATATTTCCACTTAGACAATGAAGACTCATCAGGTCATGGCTAGTCTTATTGTCCTTCGTTTGGGGGGGGGGGTTTGTGTAGGAAAGTACCATCTTGACTGGCATGTTACCCCCATTTTTCACTGTATATATGTTGTTTTAGTTGTATGTGTCACTGGGACCCTGCCAGCCAGGGCCCCAGTGCTCATAAGTGTGCCTGAATGTGTTACCTGTGTTATGACTAACTGTCTCACTGAGGCTCTGCTAATCAGAACCTCAGTGGTTATGCTCTCTCATTTCTTTCAAATTGTCACTAACAGGCTAGTGACCAATTTTACCAATTTACATTGGCTTACTGGAACACCCTTATAATTCCCTAGTATATGGTACTGAGGTACCCAGGGTATTGGGGTTCCAGAAGATCCCTAGGGGCTGCAGCATTTCTTTTGCCACCCATAGGGAGCTCTGACAATTCTTACACAGGCCTGCCACTGCAGCCTGAGTGAAATAACGTCCACGTTATTTCCCAGCTATTTTACACTGCACTTAAGTAACTTATAAGTCACCTATATGTCTAACCTTTACCTGGTAAAGGTTAGGTGCAAAGTTACTTAGTGTGAGGGCACCCTGGCACTAGCCAAGGTGCCCCCACATTGTTCAGGGCCAATTCCCCGGACTTTGTGAGTGCGGGGACACCATTACACGCGTGCACTACATATAGGTCACTACCTATATGTAGCTTCACAATGGTAACTCCGAATATGGCCATGTAACATGTCTATGATCATGGAATTGCCCCCTCTATGCCATCCTGGCATAGTTGGCACAATCCCATGATCCCAGTGGTCTGTAGCACAGACCCTGGTACTGCCAAACTGCCTTTCCCGGGGTTCCACTGCAGCTGCTGCTGCTGCCAACCCCTCAGACAGGCTTCTGCCCTCCTGGGGTCCAGCCAGGCCTGGCCCAGGATGGCAGAACAAAGGACTTCCTCTGAGAGAGGGTGTTACACCCTCTCCCTTTGGAAAAAGGTGTGAAGGCAGGGGAAGAGTAGCCTCCCCCAGCCTCTGGAAATGCTTTCATGGGCACATTTGGTGCCCATTTCTGCATAAGCCAGTCTACACCGGTTCAGGGACCCCTTAGCCCTGCTCTGGCGCGAAACTGGACAAAGGAAAGGGGAGTGATCACTCCCCTGACCTGTACCTCCCCTGGGAGGTGCCCAGAGCTCCTCCAGTGTGCTCCAGACCTCTGCCATCTTGGAAACAGAGGTGCTGCTGGCACACTGGACTGCTCTGAGTGGCCAGTGCCATCAGGTGACGTCAGAGACTCCTTCTGATAGGCTCCTTCAGGTGTTGCTAGCCTATCCTCTCTCCTAGGTAGCCAAACCCTCTTTTCTGGCTATTTAGGGTCTCTGTCTCTTGTGATTCCTTAGATAACGAATGCAAGAGCTCATCCGAGTTCCTCTGCATCTCTCTCTTCACCTTCTGCCAAGGAATCGACTGCTGACCGCGCTGGAAGCCTGCAAAACTGCAACATAGTAGCAAAGACGACTACTGCAACTCTGTAACGCTGATCCAGCCGCCTTCTCGACTGCTTTCCTGGTGGTGCATGCTGTGGGGGTAGTCTGCCTCCTCTCTGCACTAGAAGCTCCGAAGAAATCTCCCGTGGGTCGACGGAATTGTCCCCCTGCAACCGCAGGCACCAAAGAACTGCATCACCGGTATCTTGGGTCTCCTCTCAGCATGACGAGCGAGGTCCCTTGAATCCAGCAACTCTGTCCAAGTGACTCCCACAGTCCAGTGACTCTTCAGTCCAAGTTTGGTGGAGGTAAGTCCTTGCCTCCCCACGCCAGACTGCATTGCTGGGAACCGCGACTTTTGCAGCTACTCCGGCCTCCGTGCACTTACGGTGGAAATCCTTTGTGCACAGTCCAGCCTGGGTCCACGGCACTCTAACCTGCATTGCACGACCTCCTAAGTTGTTCTCCGGCGACGTGGGACTCCTTTGTGCGACTTCAGGTGAGCACCGTTTCACGCATCCTCGTAGTGCCTGTTTCTGGCACTCCTGCGGGTGATGCCTGCTGCTGAGGGGGCTCCTCGTCTTGCTCGACGCCCCCTCTGTCCCCTGACGCAATTGGCGACATCCTGGTCCCTCCTTGGCCACAGCAGCATCCAAAAACCCTTACCGCACGATTTGCAGCTAGCAAGGCTTGTTGGCGGTCTTTTGGGCGGGAAAACACTTCTGCACGACTCTCCACGGCGTGAGGGATCCGGCCTCCAAAGGGGAAGTCTCTAGCCTTTGTCGTTCTTGCAGAAACCTACGCTTCTACTGTCCAGTAGCAGCATCTTTGCACCCACAGCTGGCATTTCCTGGGCATCTGCCCATCTCCGACTTGCTTGTGACTTTTGGACTTGGTCCCTTTGTTCCACAGGTACCCTCGACTGGAAATCCATCGTTGTTGCATTGCTGGTTTGTGTCTTTCCTGCAGAATTCCCCTATCACGACTTCTATGTCCTTTGGGGAACTTTAGTGCACTTTGCACTCACTTTTCAGGGTCTTGGGGTGGGCTATTTTTCTAACCCTTACTATTTTCTAATAGTCCCAGTGACCCTCTACAAGATCACATAGGTTTGGGGTCCATTCGTGGTTCGCATTCCACTTTTTGAGTATATGGTTTGTGTTGCCCCTATGTGTCTCCATTGCATCCTATTGTAACTATACATTGTTTGCACTGTTTTCTAATACTATTACTGCATATTTTGGTATTGTGTACATATATCTTGTGTATATTTGCTATCCTCATACTGAGGGTACTCACTGAGATACTTTTGGCATATTGTCATAAAAATAAAGTACCTTTATTTTTAGTATATCTGTGTATTGTGTTTTCTTATGATATTGTGCATATGACACTTGTTGTACTGTAGGAGCTTCATTCGTCTCCTAGTTCAGCCTAAGCTGCTCTGCTAAGCTACCATTATCTATCAGCCTATGCTGCTAGACACCCTATACACTAATAAGGGATAACTGGGCCTGGTGCAAGGTGTAAGTACCCCTTGGTACTCACTACAAGCCAGTCCAGCCTCCTACAATACCCCACCCCAAGACCCTGAAAAGTAGGAGTAAAGTACTACTATTTCCCCAGAAACACACTAGAGTCGTGATAGAGGATTTTTCAAAGACCACAACAGACTGCAATGCACTGAAGATGGATTACTGGACCTGAGGACCTGCAAAGGAAGGAGACCAAGTCCAAGAGTCGTGAAAGTGTCCAGGGGGGCAGGAGCCCACTAAACCCGGGATGAAGGTGCAAAATGGCTGCCTCTGATGGAAGAAGCTGAAGATTCTGCAACAACAAAAGGAGCTAGGAACTTCTTCTTCATGCAGAAGATGTCCCACATGTGCTGGAGGATGCAGAGTTGTTTCTTTGGCAAAAGACTGCAAACAAGCCTTGCTAGCTGCAAGAGTTGCAGTTGAAGAAAAAGGGTGCTGCCCAGGCCCAGGAAGGACCAGGATATTGCCACTTGGGAGAGGAGACAGAGGGGGCCCTCTGCAAAGTAGAGAGCCCACACACAAGAAGGTAGCACCCGCAGAAGTCCTTAAGCACGGGTTAAGGAAGACTGAGCACGGCAGTCGTCTCAACACTACAAAAGAGGGTCCCATGAGCCGGAGGTCAACTCAGGGAGTTGAGCAATGCAGGACAGAGTGCTGGGGACGTGGGCTTGGATGTGCAAGAAGGATTCCTTGAAAAGGTGCACAGAAGTCCTAGCAGCTGCAGTTCACATGGTGCACAGGATTACTGTCTGGAGAGGGGAGGAAATGATTTACCTCCTCCAAATTTGGACAGTGGGCCACTGGACATTCCGGGTCACATGGGTCCACCACCTGCATTCCAGGGGCCACACTCGTCAGGATGAGAGGGGTCCCAGAGTACCGGTGACTCTGAAGTTTGGTGCCTACTGAAGCAGGGGGAAGATTCCGTTGTCCCACAGGAGATTTCTTTGTGGCTTCCAGTTCAGGATGAAGGCATGTAGCCCCCAAAGCATGCACCACCTGGAAACAGTTGAGAAAGCTGGCAGCATTAGGCGCTACAATGTCACTAGTAGTCTTCTTGCTACTTTGTTGCAGTTTTGCAGGCGTCCTGGAGCAGTCAGTGGTCGATCCTTGGCAGAAGTCAAAGAGGGAGATGCA
Organism: Pleurodeles waltl; assembly: GCF_031143425.1. NCBI lineage: Eukaryota > Metazoa > Chordata > Amphibia > Caudata > Salamandridae > Pleurodeles > Pleurodeles waltl. Next base: position 1,192,547,484 of record NC_090439.1, read on the forward strand.
GAGGAACTCTGGTGAATTCTTTTACGTCGTTATCTGAGGAAAAGCCCACTGGAGAGACCCTAAATAGCCCTCAGAGGAGGATTGACCACCCACTCAGATAAGCACCTATCAGGAGGGGTCTCTGAGGTCACTTTCTAGCACTGGACACTCAGAGGCCTCCAGAGTGCCCTCACACCTCCGGATCCAAGATGGCAGAAGTCTGGGACACACTGGAGGAGCTCTGAGTGGCCAGTGCCAGCAGGTGATGTCAGAGGCAAAGAGGCTCTCACTGAGGGGGGGGGGTGTGGGGGAGCCCAGGAAACCCAGGATGAAGGTGCAAGGAAGCTGCCTCCGAATGGAAGAAGCTTGGAATTCTGCAAGAAAGAAGAGGACTAGGAACTTCTCCTTTGGACGACAGATGTCCCACGTCGCGATGAAGCTTGCAGAGGTGTTCCCACTCAGAAATACCGCAAACAAGCCTCGCTAGCCGCAAGGGTTGCGATAGAGGTTTTTGGGTGCTGCTGAGGACCAGAAAGGACCAGATGTCGCCTTTTGGAGGATGAGACAGAGGGGGCACTCAGCAACTCAGAGAGCCCTCACAGAAGCAGGCAGCACCCGCAGAAGTACCCCAACAGGCACTTAGAAGAATAGTGAACCGGAGTCAACGCGAAGTTATAAAAGAGGGTCCCACAATGTCGGAGGACAACTCAGAGGATTGTGCACTGCATGTAGGAAAGTACCATCTTGCCTGGCATGTTACCTCCATATTTCACTGTATGTATGTTGTTTTAGTCTATGTGTCACTGGGACCCTGCCAGCCAGGGCCCCAGTGCTCATAAGTATGTGCCCTGTATGTGTTCCCTGTGTGATGCCTAACCGTCTCACTGAGGCTCTGCTAACCAGAACCTCAGTGGTTATGCTCTCTAGCTTTCCACATTTTTCACTAACAGGCTAGTGACTAAATTTACCAATTCACATTGGCAAACTGGTACACCCATATAATTCCCTTGTATATGGTACTGAGGTACCCAGGGTATTGGGGTTCCAGGAGATTCCTATGGGCTGCAGCCTTTCTTTTGCCACCCATAGGGAGCTCTGACAATTCTTACACAGGCCTGCCACTGCAGCCTGAGTGAAATAACGTCCACGTTATTTCACAGCCATTTACCACTGCACTTAAGTAACTTATAAGTCACCTATATGTCTAACCTTCACCTGGTGAAGGTTGGGTGCAATGTTACTTAGTGTGTGGGCACCCTGGCACTAGCCAAGGTACCCCCACATCGTTCAGGGCAAATTCCCTGGACTTTGTGAGTGCGGGGACACCATCAGAGGCGTGCCCTGCACATAGGGTACCACCTATGTGTAGCATCACAATGGTAACTCCGAACATGGCCATGTAACATGTCTAAGATCATAGAATTGTCACCCCAATGCCATTCTGGCATTGGGGGGACAATTCCATGATCCCCCGGGTCTCTAGCACAGAACCTGGGTACTGCCTAACTGCCTTTCCCGGGGTTTCTCTGCAGCTGCTGCTGCTGCCAACCCCTCAGACAGGTTTCTGCCCCCCTGGGGTCCAGGCAGCCCTGGCCCAGGAAGGCAGAACAAAGAACTTCCTCTGAGAGAGGGTGTTACACCCTCTCCCTTTGGAAAAGGTGAGAAGGGCTGGGGAGGAGTAGCCTCCCGCAGCCTCTGGAAATGCTTTGATGGGCACAGATGGTGACCATCTCTGCATAAGCCAGTCTACACCGGTTCAGGGATCCCCCAGGCCTGCTCTGGCGTGAAACTGGACAAAGGGAAGGGGAGTGACCACTCACCTGACCTGCACCTCCCAGGGGAGGTGCCCAGAGCTCCTCCAGTGTGCCCCAGACCTCTGCCATCTTGGATTCAGAGGTGTTGCTGGCACACTGGACTGCTCTGAGTGGCCAGTGCCAGCAGGTGATGTCAGAGGCAAAGAGGCTCCTTCTGATAGGCTCTTACCTCTCTTGGTAGCCCATCCTCCTAACCTGGTAGCCAAACCTCCTTTTCTGGCTATTTAGGGTCTCTGCTTTGGGGAATTCTTTAGATAACGAATGCAAGAGCTCATCAGAGTTCCACTGCATCTCCCTCTTCACCTTCTGCCAAAGGATCGACCGCTGACTGCTCAGGACGCCTGCAAAACTGCAACAAAGTAGCCAGACGACTACTAGCAACCTTCTATCGCTTCATCCTGCCGGCTTTCTCGACTGTTTCCAGGTGGTGCATGCTCTGGGGGTAGCCTGCCTCCTCTCTGCACCAGGAGCTCTGAAGAAATCTCCTGTTGGTCAACGGAATCTTCCCCCTGCAACCGCAGGCACCAAAAGACTGCTTCACTGGTCCTCTGGGTCCCCTCTCATCCTGACGAGCGTGGTCCCTGGCACACAGCAACTCTGTCCAAGTGACTCCCACAGTTCAGTGACTCTTCAGTCCAAGTTTGGTGGAGGTAAGTCCTTGCCTCTCCACGCTAGACTGCAAAGCTGTGTTCACCGTGATTTGGAGCTGCCCCGGCTTCTGTGCACTCTTCCAGTATTTCCTTTGTACACAGCCTATCCTGGGTCCCCAGCACTCCGTCCTGCAGTGCTGAGCTCGCTGAGTTGGCATCAGAAGTCGTGGTACTCCCTTTTGCAACTTCAGGTGGACTCCGGTTCACTCCTCTTCTAAGTGCCTGTTCAAGTACTTCTGCGGGTTCTGCCTGTTTCTGTGAGGGCTCCCTGATGTGCAGGGCACCCCCTCTGTCTCCTCTGCCAAGTGGCGACATCCTGGTCCATCCTGGGCCACAGCAGCACCCAAAAACCCTAACCGCGACCCTTGCAGCTAGCAAGGCCTGTTTGTGGTCTTTCTGTGTGGGAACACCTCTGTAAGCTTCTACACGACGTGGGACATCCATCCTCCAAAGGGGAAGCTCCTAGTCCTTTTCGTTCTTGCAGAATCACAAGCTTCTTCCAACAGGTGGCAGCTTCCTTGCACCCTCAGCTGGCATTTTCTGGGCTCCTGCCCACTCTCGACACTGTCACAACTCTTGGACTTGGTCCCCTTGTCTTACAGGTACTCAGGTCCGGAAATCCACTGTTGTTGCATTGCTGGTGTTGTTTCTCTACCAGAATCCCCCTATCACGACTTCTGTGCTCTCTGGGGATTGTAGGTGCACTTTACACCTACCTTTCAGGATCTTGGGTGGGCTATTTTTCTAACCCTCACTGCTTGCTTACAGTCCCAGCCACCCTCTACAAGCTCACACAGGATTGGGGTCCATTCGTGGTTCGCATTCCACTTTTGGAGTATATGGTTTGTGTTGCCCCTATACCTATGTGCTCCTATTGCAATCTACTGTTACTTTACATTGCTTGCATTACTTCCTTTTGCTATTTACTGCATAATTTTGGTTTGTGTACATATATCTTGCGTATATAACTTATCCTCATAATGAGGGTACTCACTGAGATACTTTTGGCATATTGTCATAAAAATAAAGTACCTTTATTTTTAGTATATCTGTGTATTGTGTTTTCTTATGATAATGTGCGTATGACACCAGTGGTTTAGTAGGAGCTTTACATGTCTCCTAGTTCAGCCTTAGCTGCTCTTCCATAGCTACCTGCTATCAGCGTAAGCTGCTAGAAACACCTCTTCTACACTAATAAGGGATAACTGACCCTGGCACAGAGTGTAAGTACCCTTGGTACCCACTAAAAGCCAGGCCAGCCTCCTACATTGGTTGTGCAGCGGTGGGATAAGTACTTGTAACTACTTACCACTTTGTCATTGTGTACTTTTCATAAGAAAAGAAAATACAAAACAAGTTCAGTGTATGTACACCTAACCAAAAAGTTTTGCTTTTCTCCTCTTACACTTTCTACTAAGTGCTGAAAAGCACCCTAAAACTTTTAAAAGTTTCCAAAAAGTTTGAAAAAGTTTTTTTCCTGTTCTTTAAAAAGTCCTGAAACTTTTTCTCTCTTCTCACTGTCTCTAAACCTTCTGTTATCATGTCTGCTGTAGATTCTGCTCTTAAAATGGTCAATACTACTTATGACAATTTAAACTTCAAGAGCCTAAGGACTCTCTGCATTGATAGAGGTTTAGTGATAGGAAAGAACACTTCAAGAGAATTTATATTTAACTTGCTCATTGAGAATGAGAAGTTCTTAACAGGCACTTCAACTGAGAAGTTGGTAGATAGCTCCCATTCTGACTCAGAGGGGGGTAGGGAGGGCTCTGCTCCAAATCTGCCCCTCAGCAGACCTCAGAGCAATACTGGTAGTAATAGAAGCTCCCATCATAGTAGGGATGTTTTTGTTCCAGGAGGCCAGGTTGTTAGAGTCCAATCTGTTAGAGACAGGTCTCCCTCTGTTAATTCCAATTTATCTTCTGTGTCCAAGCATTCCCAACCCACCCACCCTGAAGACAACATGTTAGAAAGGGAGCTCAAAAAGTTGAGAGTGGAAGAGACCAGACTGAAGCATAAACAGCAACAGCTGGCTCTAGACAGGGAATCCCTAGACCTGGAGAAGGAGAGACAGAGGTTGGGGTTTGGACCCCATGGTGGCAGCAGCAGTATTCCTGATAGTAATCCTGTTAAAGAGCATGATTCCAGGAATCTGCACAAGATAGTCCCCCCTTACAAGGAGGGGGATGACATCAAAAAGTGGTTTGATGCACTTGGAAGGGCCTGTATGGTACAGGGGGTCCCTCAAAGGCAGTGGGCTGCTATTTTGTGGCTATCCTTCACTGGAAAGGGTAGGGATAGGCTCCTTACTGTCAAAGAAAGTGAATCTGACAATTTCACAGTATTGAAGGATGCACTCTTAGATGGATTTGGCTTAACCACTAGACAATACAGGATAAAGTTCAGAGTTACCAGAAAAGAGACTCTCAAGACTGGACAGATTGTGTGAACTGTTCAGTGAAGGCCTTGGAAGGGTGGTTACATGGCAGTAAAGTATCTGATTATGTCAGCCTGTATAATCTTATTCTCAGAGAGCATATTCTGAATAACTGTGTGTCTGACTTGTTACACCAATATCTAGTGGACTCAGATCTGACCTCTCCCCAAGAATTGGGAAAGAAGGCAGACAAATGGGTCAGAACAAGAGTGAACAGAAAAGTTCATACAGGGGGTGGCAAAGATGGCAAGAAGAAGGATGGTAAGTCTTCTGACAAGGGCGGGGACAAAAGTAAACATACAGAGTCTTCATCAGGCCCACAAAAATCCTCTGGTGGGGGTGGTGGGTCCAAATCCTCTTCAAATCAAGTTAAAAAGCCTTGGTGTTATTTGTGTAAAGTCAAAGGCCATTGGACAACTGATGCCAGTTGTCCAAAGAAAAACACCAAACCTCCCACTACCACAACCCCTACTGCATCTCCTAGTGTCCCTAGTAATAGCAGTGGTGGTGGGAGCAAACCTACTAATAGCCAATCCAAAGGAGTAGCTGGGCTCACTTTTGGTAATTTAGTTGGGGTTGGTCTTGTTAGGGAGACCACAGAGGCTGTGTTAGTCTCTGAAGGTGCCATTGATTTGGCTACCTTGGTTGCTTGTCCCCTTAATATGGATAAGTATAAGCAACTTCCCCTAATAAATGGTGTTGAGGTCCAGGCCTACAGGGATACTGGAGCCAGTGTTACCATGGTGCTAGAGAAACTGGTCCACCCTGAACAACACCTACTTGGTCACCAGTACCAAGTGACAGACGCTCATAACAACACTCTTAGCCACCCCATGGCTGTTGTGAATCTCAACTAGGGGGGGCTTACTGGTCCAAAGAAAGTTGTGGTTGCCTCAGATTTACCTGTAGACTGTCTACTAGGGAATGATTTAGAGACATCAGCTTTGGCAGAAGTGGAGTTGGAGGGTCATGCAGCAATTCTGGGCATTCCAGGACATATTTTTGCTTTAACCAGGGCTCAGGCCAAAAAGCAAAAAGGACAGGGTAACTTGGATCCTGAAACAATGGACCAAGTGCTCCCTGAAGCTAGGGGTAAAAAGGATAAATCCCTACCCATTATCCCTCCCTCAACAGATGATTCCCCTTCTGAGGAACAGGAATTTCCCCCCTGTGTAGAACCTTCACCAGATGAGCTGGAAGCAGACACTGCTGAGCTTTTAGGTAGAAGGGGGCCTGCCAGGGAGGAGCTGAGTGTGGCACACTATACCTGTCCCACATTAGAGGGTCTCAGACAGCAAGCTGTCAAGCAGCAAAATGGGGATGTCAGTGACTCACATAGAGTTTACTGGGAGGACAACCTCTTGTACACCGAGGCAAGGGACCCAAAACCTGGAGCAGCCAGGAGATTGGTCATTCCCCTGCAGTACAGAGAGTTCCTCCTAACTCTTGCACATGACATTCCTTTGGCTGGGCATTTGGGCCAGATCAAAACATGGGAAAGGCTTGTCCCCCTGTTTCACTGGCCTAAGATGTCAGAGGACACTAAAGATTTTTGCAAGTCTTGTGTGACCTGCCAAGCCAGTGGCATGACTGGTGGCACACCAAAGGCTCCCCTCATTCCACTACCTGTGGTTGGGGTCTCCTTTGAAAGGGTAGGGGTTGACATAGTTGGCCCCCTTGACCCTCCTACTGCTTTAGGCAATAGGTTTATCTTGGTGGTTGTGGACCATGCCACAAGATATCCTGAAGCAATTCCTCTAAGGACCACTACAGCACCTGCAGTGGCAAAAGCCCTCCTGGGAATCTTTTCCAGGGTGGGTTTTCCAAAAGAGGTTGTATCAGACAGGGGTAGCAACTTTATGTCTGCATACTTGAAACCTATGTGCAAGGAATGTGGTGTAACATACAAATTCACCACACCTTATCACCCACAAACTAATGGACTGGTAGAGAGGTTTAATAAAACTCTCAAAGGTATGATAATGGGACTCCCTGCAAAACTCAGAAGGAGATAGGATGTCCTGTTACCTTGCCTCTTTTTTGCTTACAGGGAGGTACCCCAGAAAGGAGTGGGCTTCAGCCCCTTTGAACTCCTCTTTGGACACCCTGTAAGAGGTCCACTAACACTTGTGAAGGAGGGTTGGGAACAACCTTTAAAAGCTCCCAAACAGGACATAGTGGACTATGTACTTGGCCTAAGATCTAGAATGGCTGAGTACATGAAAAAGGCCAGTAAAAACCTTCAGGCCAGCAAAGAGCTCCAAAAGCAATGGCATGACCAGAAGGCTTTTCTGATCCAGTACCAACCAGGACAAAAGGTGTGGGTATTGGAGCCTGTGGCCCAAAGAGCACTCCAAGACAAATGGAATGGACCCCATCTCATTGTTGAGAAAAAGGGTGAGGTTACCTATTTGGTAGACCTGGGCACTGCCAGGAGTCCCCTTAGGGTGATTCATGTCAACCGCCTAAAACCCTACTATGACAGGGCTGATCTCACCCTGCTCATGGCAACAGATGAAGGACAGGAAGAAGAGAGTGACTGTAGGAAAGTACCATCTTGCCTGGCATGTTACCCCCATTTTTCACTGTATATATGTTGTTTTAGTTGTACGTGTCACTGGGACCCTGTTCACCAGGGCCCCAGTGCTCATAAGTGTGCCTGAATGTGTTACCTGTGTAGTGACTAACTGTCTCACTGAGGCTCTGCTAATCAGAACCTCAGTGGTTATGCTCTCTCATTTCTTTCAAATTGTCACTAACAGGCTAGTGACCAATTTTACCAATTTACATTGGCTTACTGGAACACCCTTTTAATTCCCTAGTATATGGTACTGCGGTACCCAGGGTATTGGGGTTCCAGGAGATCCCTATGGGCTGCAGCATTTCTTTTGCCACCCATAGGGAGCTCTGACAAATCTTACACAGGCCTGCCACTGCAGCCTGAGTGAAATAACGTCCACGTTATTTCACAGCCATTTTTCACTGCACTTAAGTAACTTATAAGTCACCTATATGTCTAACCTTTACCTAGTAAAGGTTGGGTGCTAAGTTACTTAGTGTGTGGGCACCCTGGCACTAGCCAAGGTGCCCCCACATTGTTCAGGGCCAATTCCCCGGACTTTGTGAGTGTGGGGACACCATTACACGCGTGCACTACATATAGGTCACTACCTATATGTAGCTTCACAATGGTAACTCCGAATATGGCCATGTAATATGTCTATGTGTAGGAAAGTACCATCTTGCCTGGCATGTTACCCCCATTTTTCACTGTATATATGTTGTTTTAGTTGTATGTGTCACTGGGACCCTGGTAACCCAGGGCCCCAGTGCTCATAACCCAGGGCCCCAGTGCTCATAAACCTGCAACATAGTAGCAAAGACGACTACTGCAACTCTGTAACGCTGATCCTGCCGCCTTCTCGACTGTTTTCCTGCTTGTGCATGCTGTGGGGGTAGTCTGCCTCCTCTCTGCACCAGAAGCTCCGAAGAAATCTCCCGTGGGTCGACGGAATCTTCCCCCTGCAACCGCAGGCACCAAAAAGCTGCATTACCGGTCCCTTGGGTCTCCTCTCAGCACGACGAGCGAGGTCCCTCGAATCCAGCGACGAAGTCCAAGTGACCCCCACAGTCCAGTGACTCTTCAGCCCAAGTTTGGTGGAGGTAAGTCCTTGCCTCACCTCGCTGGGCTGCATTGCTGGGAACCGCGACTTTGCAGCTACTCCGGCCCCTGTGCACTTCCGGCGGAAATCCTTCGTGCACAGCCAAGCCTGGGTCCACGGCACTCTAACCTGCATTGCACGACTTTCTAAGTTGGTCTCCGGCAACGTGGGACTCCTTTGTGCAACTTCGGCGAGCACCGTTTCACGCATCCTCGTAGTGCCTGTTTCTGGCACTTCTCCGGGAGCTACCTGCTTCAGTGAGGGCTCTTTGTCTTGCTCGATGTCCCCTCTCTCTGCAGGTCCAAATTGCGACCTCCTGGTCCCTCCTGGGCCCCAGCAGCGTCCAAAAACGCCAAACGCACGATTTGCGTGTAGCAAGGCTTGTTGGCGTCCTTCCGGCGGGAAAACACTTCTGCACAACTCTCCAAGGCGAGACGGATCCGTCCACCAAAGGGGAAGTCTCTAGCCTTTTTTGTTCCTGCAGAAACCTCAGCTTCTTCTGTCCAGTCGAAGCTTCTTTGCACCCGCAGCTGGCATTTCCTGGGCATCTGCCCATCTCCGACTTGCTTGTGACTTTTGGACTTGGTCCCCTTGTTCCACAGGTACCCTAGATTGGAAATCCACAGTTGTTGCATTGCTGGTTTGTGTCTTTCCTGCATTATTCCTCTAACACGACTCTTTTGTCCTTAGGGGAACTTTGGTGCACTTTGCACTCACTTTTCAGGGTCTTGGGGAGGGTTATTTTGCTAACTCTCACTATTTTCTAATAGTCCCAGCGACCCTCTACAAGGTCACATAGGTTTGGGGTCCATTCGTGGTTCGCATTCCACTTCTGGAGTATATGGTTTGTGTTGCCCCTATCCCTATGTTTCCCCATTGCATCCTATTGTAACTATACATTGTTTGCACTGTTTTCTAAGACTATACTGCATATTTTTGCTATTGTGTATATATATCTTGTGTATATTTCCTATCCTCTCACTGAGGGTACACTCTAAGATACTTTGGCATATTGTCATAAAAATAAAGTACCTTTATTTTTAGTATAACTGTGTATTGTGTTTCCTTATGATATTGTGCATATGACACTAAGTGGTACTGTAGTAGCTTCACACGTCTCCTAGTTCAGCCTAAGCTGCTCTGCTAAGCTACCATTATCTATCAGCCTAAGCTGCTAGACACCCTATACACTAATAAGGGATAACTGGGCCTGGTGCAAGGTGCAAGTACCCCTTGGTACTCACTACAAGCCAGTCCAGCCTCCTACACTATGATCATGGAATTGCCCCCTCTATACCATCCTGGCATAGTTGGCACAATCCCATGATCCCAGTGGTCTGTAGCACAGACCCTGTTACTGCCAAACTGCCTTTCCCGGGGTTTCACTGCAGCTGCTGCTGCTGCCAACCCCTCAGACAGGCATCTGCCCTCCTGGGGTCCAGCCAGGCCTGACCCAGGATGGCAGAACAAAGGACTTCCTCTGAGAGAGGGTGTTACACCCTCTCCCTTTGGAAAATGGTGTGAAGGCAGGGGAGGAGTAGCCTCCCCCAGCCTCTGGAAATGCTTTCTTGGGCACAGATGTGCCCAATTCTGCATAAGACAGTCTACACCGGTTCAGGGGACCCCTTAGCCCTGCTCTGGCGCGAAACTGGACAAAGGAAAGGGGAGTGACCACTCCCCTGACCTGTACCTCCCCTGGGAGGTGCCCAGAGCTCCTCCAGTGTGCTCCAGACCTCTGCCATCTTGGAAACAGAGGTGCTGCTGGCACACTGGACTGCTCTGAGTGGCCAGTGCCACCAGGTGACATCAGAGACTCCTTGTGATAGGCTCCTTCAGGTGTTGCTAGCCTATCCTCTCTCCTAGGTAGCCAAACCCTCTTTTCTGGCTATTTAGGGTCTCTGTCTCTTGGGATTCCTTAGATAACGAATGTAAGAGCTCATCCGAGTTCCTCTGCATCTCTCTCTTCACCTTCTGCCAAGGACTCGACTGCTGACCGCGCTGGAAGCCTGCAAACCTGCAACATAGTAGCAAAGACGACTACTGCAACTCTGTAACGCTGATCCTGCCGCCTTCTCGACTGTTTTCCTGGTGGTGCATGCTGTGGGGGTAGTCTGCCTCCTCTCTGCACTAGAAGCTCCGAAGAAATCTCCCGTGGGTCGACGGAATCGTCCCCCTGCAACCGCAGGCACCAAAAAGCTGAATTACCGGTCCCTTGGGTCTCCTCTCAGCACGACGAGCGAGGTCCCTCGAATCCAGCAACTCTGTCCAAGTGACTCCCACAGTCCAGTGACTCTTCAGTCCAAGTTTGGTGGAGGTAAGTCCTTGCCTCACCTCGCTAGACTGCATTGCTGGGAACCGCGACTTTTGCAGCTACTCCGGCCCCTGTGCACTTCCGGCGGAAATCCTTTGTGCACAGCCAAGCCTGTGTCCACAGCACTCTAACCTGCATTGCACGACTTTCTAAGTTGGTCTCCGGCGACGTGGGACTCCTTTGTGTAACTTCGGGTGAGCACCGTTTCACGCATCCTAGTAGTGCCTGTTTCTGGCACTTCTCCGGGTGCTACCTGCTGCTAAGAGGGCTCCTTGTCTTGCTCGACGTCCCCTCTACCTCCTGGTCCAATTTGCGACCTCCTGGTCCCTCCTGGGCCACAGCAGCGTCCAAAAACGCTAACCGCACGATTTGCAGCTAGCAAGGCTTGTTGGCGTTCTTTCGGCGGGAAAACACTTCTGCACGGCTCTACATGGCGAGTGGGATCCGTCCTCCAAAGGGGAAGTCTCTAGCCCTTTGCGTTCCTGCAGAAATCGCAGCTTCTTCTGTCCAGTAGAAGCTTCTTTGCACCCGCAGCTGGCATTTCCTGGGCATCTGCCCATCTCCGACTTGCTTGTGACTTTTGGACTTGGTCCCCTTGTTCCACAGGTACCCCAGATTGGAAATCCAGCATTGTTGCATTGTTGGTTTGTGTCTTTCCTGCCTTATTCCCCTATCACGACTTCTTTGTCCTTTGGGGAACTTTAGTGCACTTTGCACTCACTTTTCAGGGTCTTGGGGTGGGCTATTTTTCTAACCCTCACTAGTTACTAATAGTCCCAGCGACCCTCTACAAGGTCACATAGGTTTGGGGTCCATTTGTGGTTCGCATTCCACTTCTGGAGTATATGGTTTGTGTTGCCCCTATCCCTATGTGTCTCCATTGCATCCTATTGTAACTATACATTGTTTGCACTGTTTTCTAAGAATATACTGCATATTTCTGTTATTGTGTATATATATCTTGTGTATATTTCCTATCCTCTCACTGAGGGTACACTCTGAGATACTTTGGCATATTGTCATAAAAATAAAGTACCTTTATTTTTAGTATAACTGTGTATTGTGTTTTCTTATGATATTTTGAATATGACACTAAGTGGTACTGTAGTAGCTCCACACGTCTCCTAGTTCAGCCTAAGCTGCTCTGCTAAGCTACCATTATCTATCAGCCTATGCTGCTAGACACCCTATACACTAATAAGGGATAACTGGGCCTGGTGCAAGGTGCAAGTACCCCTAGGTACTCACTACAAGCCAGTCCAGCCTCCTACAGTGACCCTCTCCCTGATCTCTTCTCCACCACTGAAGAGGATGTTTTAGTGGAGGGAGTAGTTTTAGCAGATTGTCTGACTGCAGAACAGAAAGACAACTGCATAAATCTCCTTGGACAGTTTTCTGAACTCTTTTCAACTGTGCCTGACACCACATCTTGGTGTGAACACATAATTGATACTGGACACAGCATGCCTGTCAAAGGTAAAATCTATAGGCAGCCTGACCATGTCAGAGACTGCATAAAACAAGAGGTTCAGAAAATGCTTGATCTGGGAGTGGTTGAACCTTCCGAAAGCCCATGGGCGAGTCCTGTGGTGCTTGTACCAAAGCCTCACTCAAAAGATGGAAAAAGGGAGATGAGGTTTTGTGTAGACTACAGAGGTCTCAATCAGGTAACAAAAACTGATGCTCACCCTATACCCAGAGAAGATGAGCTCCTAGATACACTGGCATCTGCCAAGTATCTAAGCACCTTTGATTTGACTGCAGGGTATTGGCAGATCAAATTGGCTGAGGATGCTAAACAGAAAACTGCATTTTCAACTATAGGAGGGCACTACCAATTTACAGTGATGCCCTTTGGGTTGAAAAATGCACCTGCCACTTTTCAGAGGTTGGTGAACACAGTCCTGCAAGGGTTGGAGGCTTTTAGAGATGATATTGCTGTCTTTAGCTCCACCTGGGATGAGCACCTGGTCCACCTTTGGAAAGTTTTGGCGGCCCTGCAAAAGGCAGGCCTCACTATCAAGGCCTCAAAGTGCCAGATAGGGCAGGGAAAGGTGGTTTATTTGGGACACCTGGTAGGTGGAGAACAGATTGCACCACTACAGGGGAAAATCCAGACAATCATGGATTTTGTTCCCCCTACAACACAGACCCAGGTGAGAGCCTTCTTAGGCCTCACTGGGTATTACAGAAGATTCATTAAAAACTATGGCTCCGTTGCAGCCCCTCTTAATGATCTCACTAGTAAGAAGATCCCTAAAAAGGTATTGTGGACAGCTAGCTGTCAGAAATCTTTTGAGGAGCTCAAACAGGCCATGTGCTCTGCACCTGTCCTAAAAAGCCCATGTTACTCCAAGAAATTGATTGTTCAAACTGATGCATCTGAATTAGGGGTAGGGGCAGTCTTATCACAACTGAATTCTGAGGGCCAGGATTAACCAGTTGCTTTTATCAGCAGAAGGTTGACCCCTAGAGAAAAACGTTGGTCTGCCATTAAGAGGGAGGCCTTTACTGTGGTCTGGGCACTGAAAAAGTTGAGGCCATACCTGTTTGGCACTCACTTTATTGTTCAGACAGACCACAAACCTCTACTTTGGCTAAAACAAATGAAAGGTGAAAATCCTAAATTGTTGAGGTGGTCCATATCTCTACATGGAATAGACTATACAGTGGAACATAGACCTGGGAGTACCCACTCCAATGCAGATGGACTCTCCAGATATTTCCACTTAGTCAATGAAGACTGATCAGGTCATGGCTAGTCTTATTGTTCGGGGTTGTGTAGGAAAGTACCATCTTGCCTGGCATGTTACCCCCATATTTCACTGTATGTATGTTGTTTTAATCTATGTGTCACTGGGACTCTGTCAGGCAGGGCCCCAAAGCTCATAAGTATGCGCCCTGTATGTGTTCCCTGTGTGATGCCTAACTGTCTCACTGAGGCTCTGCTAACCAGAACCTCAGTGGTTATGCTCTCTCTGCTTTCCATATTTGTCACTAACAGGCTAGTGATTAAATTTACCAATTCACATTGGCACACTGGTACACCCATATAATTCCCTTGTATATGGTACTGAGGTACCCAGGGTATTGGGGTTCCAGGAGATCCCTATGGGCTGCAGTATTTATTTTGCCACCCATAGGGAGCTCTGACAATTCTTACACAGGCCTGCCACTGCAGCCTGAATGAAATAACGTCCACGTTATTTCACAGCCATTTACCACTGCACTTAAGTAACTTATAAGTCACCTATATGTCTAACCTTCACCTGGTGAAGGTTGGGTGCAAAGTTACTTAGTGTGTGGGCACCCTGGCACTAGCGAAGGGGCCCCCACATTGTTTAGGGAAAATTCCCCAGAGTTTGTGAGTGCGGGGACACCATTACACGCGTGCCCTGCAGATAGGGCACCACCTATGTGTAGCGTCACAAGGGTAACTCCGAACATGGCCATGTAACATGTCTAAGATCAAGAAATTGTCACCCCAATGCCTTTCTGGCATTGGGGGGACAATTCCATGATCTCCCGGGTCTCTAGCACAGAATAGGGGGAATGCCAAACTGCCTTTCCCGGGGTTTCTCTGCAACTTCTGCTGCTGCCAAGCCCTCAGACAAGTTTCTGCCCCCCTGGGGTCCAGGCAGCCCTGGACCCGGAAGGCAGAACAAAGAACTTCCTCTGAGAGAGGGTGTTACACCCTCTCCCTTTGGAAAAGGTGAGAAGGGCTGGGGAGGAGTAGCCTTCCCCAGCCTCTGCAAATGCTTTGATGGGCACAGATGCTGCCCATCTCTGCATAAGCCAGTCTACACCGGTTCAGGGATCCCCCAGCCCTTCTCTGGCACGAAACTGGACAAAGGGAAGGGGAGTGACCACTCCCCTGACCTGCACCTCCCAGAGCTCCTCCAGTGTGCCCCAGACCTCTGCCATCTTGGATTCAGAGGTGTTGCTGGCACACTGGACTGCTCTGAGTGGCCAGTGCCAGCAGGTGACCTCAGAGGCTCCTTCTGATTGGCTCTTACCTCTCTTGGTAGCCCATCCATCTAACCTGGTAGCCTAAACTCATTTTCTGGCTACTTAGGGTCTCTGCCTTGGGGAATTCTTTAGATAATGAATGCAAGAGCTCATCAAAGTTCCTCTGCATCTCCCTCTTCACCTTCTGCCAAAGGATCGACCACTGACTGCTCAGGACGCCTGCAAAACTGAAACAAAGTAGCCAGACGACTACTAGCAACCTTCTATCGCTTCATCCTGCCGGCTTTCTCGACTGTTTCCAGGTGGTGCATGCTCTGGGGGTAGCCTGCCTCCTCTCTGCACCAGGAGCTCTGAAGAAATCTCCTGTTGGTCAATGGAATCTTCCCCCTGCAACCGCAGGCACCAAAAGACTGCTTCACTGGTCCTCTGGGTCCCCTCTCATCCTGATGAGCGTGGTCCCTGGCACACAGCAACTCTGTCCAAGTGACTCCCACAGTCCAGTGACTCTTCAGTCCAAGTTTGGTGGAGGTAAGTCCTTGCCTCTCCACGCTAGACTGCAAAGCTGTGTTCACCATGATTTGGAGCTGCCCCGGCTTCTGTGCACTCTTCCAGGATTTCCTTCGTGCACAGCCTAGCCTGGGTCTCCAGCACTCCGTCCTGCAGTGCCCAGCTCGCTGAGTTGGCATCAGAAGTCGTGGTACTCCAATTTGCAACTTCGGGTGGACTCCGGTTCACTCCTCTTCTAAGTGCCTGTTCAGGTACTTCTGCGGGTTCTGCCTGCTTCTGTGAGGGCTCTCTAACATGCTGGGCGCTCCCTCTGTCTCCTCTGCCAAGTGGCGACATCCTGGTCTATCCTGGGCCACAGCACCCTAACGGCGACCCTTGCAGCTAGCAAGGCCTGTTTGTGGTCTTTCTGCGTGGGAATACCTCTGCAAGCTTCTACACGACGTGGGACATCCATCCTCCAAAGGGGAAGTTCCTAGTCCTTTTCGTTCTTGCAGAATCACAAGCTTCTTCCAACAGGTGGCAGCTTCCTTTCACCCTCAGCTGGCATTTCCTGGGCACCTGCCCACTCTCGACACTGTCGCGACTCTTGGACTTGGTCCCCTTGTCTTACAGGTACTCAGGTCCGGAAATCCACTGTTGTTGCATTGCTGGTGTTGTTTCTCTTACAGAATCCCCCTATCACGAATTCTGTGCTCTCTGGGGGTTGTAGGTGCACTTTACACCTACCTTTCAGGGTCTTGGGGTGGGCTATTTTTCTAACCCTCACTACTTTCTTACAGTCCCAGCGACCCTCTACAAGCTCACACAGGTTTGGGGTCCATTCGTGGTTTGCATTCCACTTTTGGAGTATATGGTTTGTGTTGCCCCTATACCTATGTGCTCCTATTGCAATCTACTGTAACTTTACATTGCTTGCATTACTTCCTTTTGCTATTTACTGCATAATTTTGGTTTGTGTACATATATCTTGCGTATATAACTTATCCTCATACTGAGGGTACTCACTGAGATACTTTTGGCATACTGTCATAAAAATAGAGTACCTTTATTTTTAGTATATCTGTGTATTGTGTTTTCTTATGATATTGTGCATATGACACCAGTGGTTTAGAAGGAGCTTTACATGTCTCCTAGTTCAGCCTTAGCTGCTCTTCCATAGCTACCTTCTATCAGCCTAAGCTGCTAGAAACACCTCTTCTACACTTATAAGGGATAGCTGGCCCTGGCACAGAGTGTAAGTACCCTTGGTACCCACTATAAGCCAGGCCAGCCTCCTACATTGGTTGTGCAGCGGTGGGATAAGTACTTGTAACTGCTTACCACTTTGTCATTGTGTACTTTTCATAAGAAAATAATATACAAAACAAGTTCAGTGTATGTACACCTAACCAAAAAGTTTTGCTTTTCTCCTCTTACACTTTCTACTAAGTGCTGAAAAGCACCCTAAAACTTTTAAAAGTTTCCAAAAAGTTTGAAAAAGTTTTTTTCCTGTTCTTTAAAAAGTCCTGAAACTTTTTCTCTCTTCTAACTGTCTCTAAACCTTCTGTTATCATGTCTGCTGTAGAGTCTGCTCTTAAAATGGTCAATACTACTTATGACAATTTAAACTGCAAGAGCCTAAGGAGTCTCTGCATTGATAGATGTTTAGTGATAGGAAAGAACCCTTCAAGAGAATTTCTATTTAACTTGCTCATTGAGAATGAGAAGTCCCTAGCAGGCACTTCAACTGAGAAGTTGGTAGATAGCTCCCATTCTGACTCAGGGGAACCCCTTGAGGGGGGTAGGGAGGGCTCTGTTCCAAATCTGCCCCTCAGCAGACCGCAGAGCAATACTGGTAGTAATAGAAGCCCCCATCATAGTAGGGATGTTTTTGTTCCTGGAGGCCAGGTTGTTAGAGTCCAATCTGTTAGGGACAGGTCTCCCTCTGTTAATTCCAATGTATCTTCTGTGTCCAAGCATTCCCAACCCACCCACCCTGAAGACAACATGTTAGAAAGGGAGCTCAAAAAGTTGAGAGTGGAAGAGACCAGACTGAAGCATAAAGAGCAACAGCTGGCTCTAGACAGGGAATCCCTAGACCTGGAGAAGGAGAGACAGAGGTTGGGGTTTCGACCCCATGGTGGCAGTAGCAGTATTCCTGATAGTAGTCCTGTTAAAGAGCATGATTCCAGGAATCTGCACAAGATAGTCCCCCCTTACAAGGAGGGGGATGACATCAACAAGTGGTTTGCTGCACTTGAGAGGGGCTGTATGGTACAGGGGGTCCCTCAAATGCAGTTGGCTGCTATTTTGTGGCTATCTTTCACTGGATAGGGTAGGGATAGGCTCCTTACTGTCAGAGAAAGTGAAGCTAACAATTTCACAGTATTGAAGGATGCACTCTTAGATGGATTTGGCTTAACCACTAGACAATACAGGATAAAGTTCAGAGATACCAGAAAAGAGTCCTCTCAAGACTGGACAGATTTTGTGGACTGTTCAGTGAACGCCTTGGAAGGGTGGTTACATGGCAGTAAAGTATCTGATTATGTCAGCCTGTATAATCTTATTCTGAGAGAGCATATTCTGAATAACTGTGTGTCTGACTTGTTACACTAATATCTAGTGGACTCAGATCTGACCTCTCCCCAAGAATTGGGAAAGAAGGCAGACAAATGGGTCAGAACAAGAGTGAACAGAAAGGTTCATACAGGGGGTGGCAAAGATGGCAAGAAAAAGGATGGTAAGTCTTCTGACAAGGGTGGGGACAAAAGTAAACATACTCAGTCTTCATCAGGCCCACAAAAATCCTCTGGTGGGGGTGGTGGGTCCAAATCCTCTTCAAATCAAGTTAAAAAGCCTTGGTGTTATTTGTATAAAGTCAAAGGCCATTGGACAACTGATGCCAGTTGTCCAAAGAAAAACACCAAACCTCCCACTACCACAACCCCTACTGCAATTCCTAGTGTCCCTAGTAATAGCAGTGGTGGTGGGAGCAAACCTACTAATAGGCAATCCAAGGGAGTAGCTGGGCTCACTTTTGGTAATTTAGTTGGGGTTGGTCTTGTTAGGGAGACCACAGAGGCTGTATTAGTCTCTGAAGGTGCCATTGATTTGGCTACCTTGGTTGCTTGTCCCCTTAATATGGATAGGTACAAGCAACTTCCCCTAATAAATGGTGTTGAGGTCCAGGGCTACAGGGATACTGGAGCCAGTGTTACCATGGTGATAGAGAAACTGGTCCACCCTGAACAACACCTACTTGGTCACCAGTACCAAGTGACAGACGCTCATAACAACACTCTTAGTCACCCCATGGCTGTTGTGAATCTCAACTGGGGGGGGCTTACTGGTCCAAAGAAAGTTGTGGTTGCCTCAGATTTACCTGTAGACTGTCTACTAGGGAATGATTTAGAGACATCAGCTTTGGCAGAAGTGGAATTGGAGGCTCATGCAGCAATGCTGGGCATTCCTGGACATATTTTTGCTTTAACCAGGGCTCAGGCCAAAAAGCAAAAAGGACAGGGTAACTTGGATCCTGAAACAATGGAACAAGTGCTCCCTAAAGCTAGGGGTAAAAAGGGTAAATCCCTACCCAGTATCCCTCCCTCAACAGATGATTCCCCTTCTGAGGAAGAGGAATTTCCCCCCTGTGCAGAACCTTCACCAGATGAGCTGGAAGCAGATACTGCTGAGCTTTTGGGTGGAGGGGGGCCTGCCAGGGAGGAGCTGAATGTGGCACAGCATACCTGTCCCACATTAGAGGGTCTCAGACAGCAAGCTGTCAAGCAGCAAAATGGGGATGTCAGTGACTCACATAGAGTTTACTGGGAGGACAACCTCTTGTACACCGAGGCGAGGGACCCAAAACCTGGAGCAGCCAGGAGATTGGTCATTCCCCTGCAGAACAGAGAGTTCCTCCTAACTCTTGCACATGACATTCCTTTGGCTGGGCATTTGGGCCAGATCAAAACATGGGAAAGGCTTGTCCCCCTGTTTCACTGGCCTAAGATGTCAGAGGACACTAAAGATTTTTGCAAGTCTTGTGTGACCTGCCAAGCCAGTGGCAAGACTGGTGGCACACCAAAGGCTCCCCTCATTCCACTACCTGTGGTTGGGGTCCCCTTTGAAAGGGTAGGGGTTGACATAGTTGGCCCCCTTGACCCTCCTACTGCTTCAGGCAATAGGTTTATCTTGGTGGTTGTGGACCATGCCACAAGATATCCTGAAGCAATTCCTCTAAGGACCACTACAGCACCTGCAGTGGCAAAAGCCCTCCTGGGAATCTTTTCCAGGGTGGGTTTTCCAAAAGAGGTTGTATCAGACAGGGGTAGCAACTTTATGTCTGCATACTTGAAACCTATGTGGAAGGAATGTGGTGTAACATACAAATTCACCACACCTTATCACCTACAAACTAATGGACTGGTAGAGAGGTTTAATAAAACTCCCAAAGGTATGATAATGGGACTCCCTGCAAAACTCAGAAGGAGATGGGATGTCATGTTACCTTGCCTCCTTTTTGCTTACAGGGAGGTACCCCAGAAAGGAGTGGGCTTCAGCCCCTTTGAACTCCTCTTTGGACACCCTGTAAGAGGTCCACTCACACTTGTGAAGGAGGGTTGGGAACAACCTTTAAAAGCTCCCAAACAGGACATAGTGGACTATGTACTTGGCCTAAGATCTAGAATGGCAGAGTACTTAAGAAAGGTCAGTAAAAACCATCAGGCCAGCCAAGAGCTCCAAAAGCAATGGCATAACCAGAAGGCTGTTCTGATCCAGTACCAACCAGGACAAAAGGTGTGGGTATTGGAGCCTGTGGCCCCAAGAGCACTCCAAGACAAATGGAATGGACCCCATCTCATTGTTGAGAAAAAGGGTGAGGTTACCTATTTGGTAGACCTGGGCACTGCCAGGAGTCCCCTTAGGGTGATTCATGTCAAGTACCTAAAACCCTACTATGACAGGGCTGATCTACCCTGCTCATGGCAACAGATGAAGGACAGGAAGAATAGAGTGACCCTCTCCCTGATCTCTTCTCCACCACTGAAGAGGATGTTTTAGTGGAGGGAGTAGTTTTAGAAGATTGACTGCAGAACAGAAAGACAACTGCATAAATCTCTGTGGACAGTTTTCTGAACTCTTTTCAACTGTGCCTGGCACCACATCTTGGTGTGAACACATAATTGATACTGGAGACAGCATGCCTGTCAAAGGTAAAATCTATAGGCAGCTTGACCATGTCAGAGACTGCATAAAACAAGAGGTTCAGAAAATGCTTGATCTAGGAGTGGTTGAACCTTCTGAAAGCCCATGGGCGAGTCCTGTGGTGCTTGTACCAAAGCCTCACTCAAAAGATGGAAAAAGGGCGATGAGGTTTTGTGTAGACTACAGAGGTCTCAATCAGGTAACAAAAACTGATGTTCACCCTATACCCAGGGAAGATGAGCTCCTAGATACACTGGCATCTGCCAAGTATCTAAGCACCTTTGATTTGACTGCAGGGTATTGGCAGATCAAATTGGCTGAGGATGCTAAACAGAAAACTGCATTTTCAACTATAGGAGGGCACTACCAATTTACAGTGATGCCATTTGGGTTGAAAAATGCACCTGCCACTTTTCAGAGGTTGGTGAACACAGTCCTGCAAGGGTTGGAGGCTTTTAGTGTAGCATATCGAGATGATATTGGCTGTCTTTAGCTCAACCTGGAATGAGCACCTGGTCCACCTTTGGAAAGTTTTGGAGGCCCTGTAAAAGGCAGGCCTCACCATCAAGGCCTCAAAGTGCCAGATAGGGCAGGGAAAGGTGGTTTATCTGGGACACCTGGTAGGTGGAGAACAGATTGCACCACTACAGGGGAAAATCCAGACAATCTTGGATTGGGTTCCCCCTACAACACAGACCCAGGTGAGAGCCTTCTTAGGCCTCACTGGGTATTACAGGAGATTCATTAAAAACTATGGCTCCGTTGCAGCCCCTCTTAATGATCTCACTAGTAAGAAGATGTAGGAGGCTGGACTGGCTTGTAGTGAGTACCAAGGGGTACTTACACCTTGCACCAGGCCCAGGTATCCTTTATTAGTGTATAGGGGTGTCTAGCAGCTTAGGCTGATAGAAAAGGTAGCTTAGCAGAGCAGCTTAGGCTGAACGAGGAGACGAGTGAAGCTCCTACAGTACCACTAGTGTCACTTGCACAATATCATAAGAAAACACAATACACAGATATACTAAAAATAAAGGTACTTTATTTTTATGACAATATGCCAAAGTATCTCAGAGTGTACCCTCAGTATGAGGATAGCAAATATACACAAGATATATGTACACAACACAAAAGTATGCACTATTAGCAATAGAAAACAGTGCAAACAATGTATAGTCACAATAGGATGCAATAGGGGCACATAGGAATAGGGGCAACACAAACCATATACTCTAGAAGTGGAATGCGAACCACGAATGGACCCCAAACCTATGTGACCTTGTAGAGGGTCGCTGGGACTGTAAGAAAACAGTGAGGGTTAGAAAAATATCCCACCCCAAGACCCTGAAAAGTGAGTGCAAAGTGCACTGAAGTTCCCCAAAGAGCACAGAAGTCGTGATAGGGGAATTCTGCAGTAAAGACTGACAGCAGCAATGCAACAACGATGGATTTCCAGACGAGAGTACCGGTGGAACAAGGGGACCAAGTCCAAAAGTCACGATCAAGTCGGGAGTGGGCAGATGCCCAAGAAATGCCAGCTGTGGGTGCAAAGAAGCTGCCACTGGACGGTAGAAGCTGAGGATTCTGCAAGAACAACAAGGACTAGAAACTTCCTCTTTGGAGGATGGATGTCCCACGTCGTGAAGATTTGTGCAGAAGTGTTTTTCTGAAGAAAGACCACAAACAAGCCTTGCTAGCTGCAAAGCTTGCGGTTAGGGTTTTTGGATGCTGCTGTGGCCCAGGAGGGACCAGGATGTCGCCAATTGTGTGAGGAGACAGAAGGAGCGTCCAGCAAGACAAGAAGCCCTCTCAGAAGCAAGCAGCACCCGGAGAAGTGCCAGAAAAGGCACTGCAAAGTGGAGTGAAACGGTGCTCACCCGAAGTTGCACAAGAGAGTCCCACGCCGCCGGAGGACAACTCAGGAGGTCGTGCAATGCAGGTTAGATTGCCGTGGACCCATGCTTGGCTGTGCACAAAGGAAATCCTTGAAAAGTGCACAGGAGACGGAGTAGCTGCAAAAGATGCGGTTCTCAGCAATGCAGTCTGGCGTGGGGAGGCAAGGACTTACCTCCACCAAACTTGGACTGAAGAGTCAATGGACTGTGGGAGTCACATGGACAGAGTTGCTGAGTTCAAGGGACCTCGCTCGTCGTGCTGAGAGGAGACCCAGAGGACCGGTGATGCAGTTCTTTGGTGCCTGCGGTTGCAGGGGGAAGATTCCGTCGACACACAGGAGATTTCTTCTGAGCTTCTAGTGCAGAGAGGAGGCAGACTACCCCCACAGCATGCACCACCAGGAAAACAGTCGAGAAGGCGGCAGGATCAGCGTTACAAGGTCGCAGTAGTCGTCTTTGCTACTTTGTTGCAGTTTTGCAGGCTTCCAGCGCGGTCAGCAGTCGATTCCTTGGCAGAAGGTGAAGAGAGAGATGCAGAGGAACTCTGATGAGCTCTTGCATTCGTTATCTAAGGAATTCCTAGAGACAGAGACCCTAAATAGCCAGAAAAGAGGGTTTGGCTACTTAGGAGAGAGGATAGGCTAGCAACACCTGAAGGAGCCTATCATAAGGAGTCTCTGACACCACCTGCTGGCACTGGCCACTCAGAGCAGTCCAGTGTGCCAGCAGCACCTCTGTTTCCAAGATGGCAGAGGTCTGGAGCACACTGGAGGAGCTCTGGGCACCTCCCAGGGGAGGTGCAGGTCAGGGGAGTGGTCACTCCCCTTTCCTTTGTCCAGTTTCACGCCAGAGCAGGGCTGAGGGGTCCCTGAACTGGTGTAGACTGGCTTATGTAGAAATGGGCACCATCTGTGCCCATGAAAGCATTTCCAGAGGCTGGGGGAGGCTACTCCTCCCCAGCCCTTCACACCTATTTCCAAAGGTAGAGGGTGGAACACCCTCTCTCTGAGGAAGTCCTTTGTTCTGCCTTCCTGGGCCAGGCCTGGCTGGACCCCAGGAGGGCAGAAACCTGTCTGAGGAGTTGGCAGCAGCAGCAGCTGCAGTGAAACCACGGGAAAGGCAGTTTGGCAGTTCCCGGGTTCTGTGCTAGGGGCCCGGGGGATCATGGAATTGTCCCCCCAATGCCAGGATGGTATTGGGGTGACAATTCCATGAACATAGACATGTTACATGGCCATGTTCGGAGTTACCATCGTGACACTATACATACGGAGTGACCTATGTATAGTGCACAAGTGTGATGGTGTCCCCGCACTCACAAAGTCCAGGGAATTTGCCCTGAACAATGTGGGGGCACCTTGGCTAGTGCCAGGGTGCCCACACACTAAGTAACTTTGCACCTAACCTTCACCAGGTGAAGGTTAGACGTATAGGTGACTTATAAGTTATTTATGCGCAGTGGTAAATGGCTGTGAAATAAGGTGGACGTTATTATACGCAGGCTGCAGTGGGAGGCCTGTGTAAGAATTGTCAGAGCTCCCTATGGGTGGCAAAAGAAATGCTGCCGCCCATAGGGATCTCCTGGAACCCCAATACCCTGGGTACCTCAGTACCATATACAAGGGAATTATATGGGTGTACCAGTATGCCAATGTGAATTGGTAAAATTAGTCACTAGTCTGTAGTGACACATTTGGAAAGCAGAGAGAGCATAACCACTGAGGTTCTGGTTAGCAGAGCCTCAGTGAGACAGTTAGGCATCACACAGGGATTACATACGGGGCAGATACTATGAGCACTGGGCCCTGCCTGGCAGGGTCCCAGTGAAACAAGGACTAAAACAACATGCATACAGTGAAATATGGGGCTAACATGCCAGGCAAGATGGTACTTTCCTACACAACCCCCCCAAAAGAAGGACAATAAGACTAGCCATGACCTGATGAGTCTTCATTGCCGAAGTGGAAATATCTGGAGAGTCCATCTGTATTGGAGTGGGTACTCCCAGGTCTATGTTCCACTGAATAGTCCATTCCCTGTAGAGATATGGACCACCTCAACAATTTAGGATTTTCACCTTTCATTTGTTTTAGCCAAAGTAGAGGTTTGTGGTCTGTCTGAACAATAAAGTGAGTGCCAAACAGGTATTGCCTCAACTTTTTCAGTGCCCAGACCACAGCAAAGGCCTCCCTCTCTATGGGAGACCAACACTTTTCTCTAGGGGCAACCTTCTGCTGATAAAAGCAACTGGTTGATCCTGGCCCTCAGAATTAAGTTGTCATAAGACTGCCCCTACCCCTAATTCAGATGCATCAGTTTGAACAATGAATTTCTTTGAGTAACAATGGCTTTTTAGGACAGGTGCAGAGCACATGGCCTGTTTGAGCTCCTCAAAAGCTTTCTGACAGCTAGCTGTCCATAACACCTTTTTAGGCATTTTCTTACTAGTGAGATCATTAAGAGGGGCTGCTATGGAGCCATCATTTTTAATGAATCTCCTGTAATACCCAGTGAGGCCTAAGAAGGCTCTCACCTGGGTCTGAGTTGTAGGGGGAACCCAATCCATGATTGTCTGGATTTTCCCCGGTAGTGGTGCAATCTGTTCTCCACCAACCAGGTGGCCAAGATAAACCACTTTCCCCTGCCCTATCTGGCAGTTTGAGGCCTTTATAGTGAGGCCTGCCTTTTGCAGGGCCTCCAAAACTTCCCAAAGGTGGACCAGGTGCTCATCTCAGGTTGACCTAAAGACAGCAATATCATCAAGATATGTTACACTGAAAGCCTCCAACCCTTGCAGGACTGTGTTCACCAACCTCTGAAAAGTGGCAGGTGCATTGTTCAAACCAAAGGGCATCACTGTAAATTGGTAGTGCCCTCCTATAGTTGAAAATGCAGTCTTTGGTTTAGCATCTTCTGCCAATTTGATCTACCAATACCCTGCAGCCAAATCAAAATGTGCTAAGATACTTGGCAGATGCCAGTGTATCAATGAGCTCATCTGCCCTGGGTATAGGGTGAGCATCAGTTTTTGTTACCTGATTGAGACCTCTGTAGTCTACACAAAACCTCATCTCCCTCTTTCCATCTTTGGTGTGAGGTTTTGGTACAAGCACCATTGGGCTAGCCCATGGGCTTTCAGAAGGTTCAATCACTCCCAGATCCAGCATTTTCTGCACCTCTTATTTAATGCAGTCTCTGACATGGTCAGGCTGCCTATACATTTTACTTTTGACAGGCAGGCTGTCTCCAGTATCAATTTTGTGTTCACACCAGGATGTTGTTGTGAGAAGGTAGCCTCTTTCTAGCCTTGTTACCCCCACTTTTGGCCTGTTTGTGAGTGTATGTCAGGGTGTTTGTCACTGTTTTCACTGTCTCACTGGGATCCTGATAGCCAGGCCTCAGTGCTCATAGTGAAAACACCATGTTTTCAGTATGGTTGTTATGTGTCACTGGGATCCTGCTGGTCAGGACCCCAGTGCTCATAGGTTTGTGGCCTATATGTATGTGTCACTGGGACCCTGTCACACAGGGCCCCAGTGCTCATAGGTGTGCATGTGTATGTTCCCTGTGTGGTGCCTAACTGTCTCACTGAGGCTCTGCTAACCAGAACCTCAGTGGTTATGCTCTCTCATTACTTTCAAATTGTCACTGACAGGCTAGTGACCATTTTTACCAATTTACATTGGCTTACTGGAACACCCTTATAATTCCCTAGTATATGGTACTGAGGTACCCAGGGTATTGGGGTTCCAGGAGATCCCTATGGGCTGCAGCATTTCTTTTGCCACCCATAGGGAGCTCTGACAATTCTTACACAGGCCTGCCACTGCAGCCTGAGTGAAATAACGTCCACGTTATTTCACAGCCATTTTACACTGCACTTAAGTAACTTATAAGTCACCTATATGTCTAACCTTTACCTGGTAAAGGTTAGGTGCAAAGTTACTTAGTGTGAGGGCACCCTGGCACTAGCCAAGGTGCCCCCACATTGTTCAGAGCCAATTCACTGAACTTTGTGAGTGCGGGGACACCATTACACGCGTGCACTACATATAGGTCACTACCTATATGTAGCTTCACCATGGTAACTCCGAATATGGCCATGTAACATGTCTATGATCATGGAATTGCCCCCTCTATGCCATCCTGGCATTGTTGGTACAATTCCATGATCCCAGTGGTCTGTAGCACAGACCCTGGTACTGCCAGACTGCCCTTCCTGGGGTTTCACTGCAGCTGCTGCTGCTGCCAACCCCTCAGACAGGCAGCTGCCCTCCTGGGGTCCAGCCAGGCCTGGCCCAGGATGGCAGAACAAAGAACTTCCTCTGAGAGAGGGTGTGACACCCTCTCCCTTTGGAAAATGGTGTCAAGGCAGGGGAGGAGTAGCCTCCCCCAGCCTCTGGAAATGCTTTGTTGGGCACAGATGTGCCCAATTCTGCATAAGCCAGTCTACACCGGTTCAGGGACCCCTTAGCCCCTGCTCTGGCGCGAAACTGGACAAAGGAAAGGGGAGTGACCACTCCCCTGACCTGCACCTCCCCTGGGAGGTGTCCAGAGCTCCTCCAGTGTGATCCAGACCTCTGCCATCTTGGAAACAGAGGTGCTGCTGGCACACTGGACTGCTCTGAGTGGCCAGTGCCACCAGGTGACGTCAGAGACTCCTGCTGATAGGCTCCTTCAGGTGTTAGTAGCCTTTCCTCTCTCCTAGGTAGCCAAACCCTCTTTTCTGGCTATTTAGGCTCTCTGTCTCTGGGGAAACTTTAGATAACGAATGCATGAGCTCAGCCGAGTTCCTCTGCATCTCCCTCTTCACCTTCTGATAAGGAATCAACCGCTGACCGCGCTGGGAGCCTGCAAACCTGCAACATAGTAGCAAAGACGACTACTGCAACTCTGTAACGCTGATCCTGCCGCCTTCTCGACTGTTTTCCTGCTTGTGCATGCTGTGGGGGTAGTCTGCCTCCTCTATGCACCAGAAGCTCCGAAGAAATCTCCCGTGGGTCGACGGAATCTTCCCCCTGCAACCGCAGGCACCAAAAAGCTGCATTACCGGTCCCTTGGGTCTCCTCTCAGCACAAAGAGCGAGGTCCCTCGAATCCAGCAACGCTGTCCAAGTGACCCCCACAGTCCAGTGACTCTTCAGCCCAAGTTTGGTGGAGGTAAGTCCTTGCCTAACCTCGCTGGGCTGCATTGCTGGGAACCGCGACTTTGCAGCTACTCCGGCCCCTGTGCACTTCCGGCGGAAATCCTTTGTGCACAGCCAAGCCTGGGTCCACGGCCCTCTAACCTGCATTGCACGACTTTCTAAGTTGGTCTCCGGCGACGTGGGACTCCTTTGTGCAACTTCGGCGAGCACCGTTTCACGCATCCTCGTAGTGCCTGTTTCTGGCACTTCTCTGGGTGCTACCTGCTTCAGTGAGGGCTCTTTGTCTTGCTCGACGTCCCCTCTCTCTGCAGGTCCAATTTGCGACCTCCTGGTCCCTCCTGGGCCCCAGCAGCGTCCAAAAACGCCAAACGCACGATTTGCGTGTAGCAAGGCTTGTTGGCGTCTTCCCGGCGGGAAAACACTTCTGCACGACTCTCCAAGGCGAGAGGGATCCGTCCACCAAAGGGGAAGTCTCTAGCCCTTTTCGTTCCTGCAGAAACCTCAGCTTCTTCTGTCCAGTCAAAGCTTCTTTGCACCCGCAGCTGGCATTTCCTGGGCATCTGCCCATCTCCGACTTGTTTGTGACTTTTGGACTTGGTCCCCTTGTTCCACAGGTACCCTAGATTGGAAATCCACAGTTGTTGCATTGCTGGTTTGTGTCTTTCCTGCATTATTCCTCTAACACTACTCTTTTGTTCTTAGGGGAACTTTAGTGCACTTTGCACTAACTTTTCAGGGTCTTGGGGAGGGTTATTTTTCTAACTCTCACTATTTTCTAATAGTCCCAGCGACCCTCTACAAGGTCACATAGGTTTGGGGTCCATTCGTGGTTCGCATTCCACTTCTGGAGTATATGGTTTGTGTTGCCCCTATCCCTATGTTTCCCCATTGCATCCTATTGTAACTATACATTGTTTGCACTGTTTTCTAAGACTATACTGCATATTTTTGCTATTGTGTATATATATCTTGTGTATATTTCCTATCCTCTCACTGAGGGTACACTCTAAGATACTTTGGCATATTGTCATAAAAATAAAGTACCTTTATTTTTAGTATAACTGTGTATTGTGTTTTCTTATGATATTGTGCATATGACACTAAGTGGTACTGTAGTAGCTTCACACGTCTCCTAGTTCAGCCTAAGCTGCTCTGCTAAGCTACCATTATCTATCAGCCTAAGCTGCTAGACACCCTATACACTAATAAGGGATAACTGGGCCTGGTGCAAGGTGCAAGTACCCCTTGGTACTCACTACAAGCCAGTCCAGCCTCCTACAGTTGTGCCTGGCACAATTAAAAAGAGGTCAGAAAATTGTCCTAGGAGATTGATGCAGTTGTCTTTCTGTTCTCCAGTCAGACAATCTGCTAAAACGACTCCCTCCACTAAGGCATGTGCTTTAGTGGTGGAAAAGAGATCAGGGAGAGGGTCACTCTCTTCTTCCTGTCCCTCATCTGTTGCCATGAGTAGGGTGAGATCAGCCCTGTCATAGTAGGGTTTCAGGCGGTTGACATGAATCACCCTAAGGGGACTCCTGGTAGTGCCCAGGTCTACCAAATAGGTAACATCACCCTATTTCTCAACAATTAGATGGGGTCCACTCCATTTGTCCTGGAGTGCTCTTGGGGCCATAGGCTTCAATACCCACACCTTCTGTCCTGGTTGGTACTGGATCAGAACAGCCTTCTGATCATGCCATTGCTTTTGCAGCTCCCGGCTGGCTTGAAGGATTTTACTGCCCTTTTTCATGTACTCAGCCATTCTGCATCTTAGGCCAAGTACATAATCCACTATGTCCTGTTTAGGAGCTTTTAAAAGTTGTTCCCACCCTCCTTCACAAGAGTGAGTGTACCTCTTACAGGGTGTCCAAAGAGGAGTTCAAAGGGGCTGAAGCCCACTCCTTTCTGGGGTACCTCCCTGTAAGCAAAAAGGAGGCAAGGTAACAGGACATCCCATCTCCTCCTGAGTTTTTCAGGGAGTCCCATTATGACACCTTTGAGAGTTTTATTAAACCTCTCTACCAGTCCATTAGTCTGTGGTGGTAAGGAGTGGTGAACTTGTAGGTAACACCACACTCCTTCCACATTGCTTTCAAGTATGCAGACATGAAGTTACTACCCCTGTCTGATACTACCTCTTTAGGAAACCCCACCCTGGAAAAGATTCCCAGGAGGGCCTTTGCCACTGAGGGAGCTGTAGTGATCCTGAGAGGAATTGCTTCAGGACATCTTGTGGCATGGTCCACAACCACCAAGATAAACCTATTGCCTGAAGCAGTAGGAGGGTCAGGGGAGCCAACTATGTCAACCCCTACCCTTTCAAAGGGCACCCCAACCACTGGAAGTGGGATTAGAGGGGCCTTTGGGGTGCCACCAGTCTTGCCACTGGCTTGGCAGGTCACACAAGACTTGCAAAAATCTTTGGTGTCCTCTGACATCCTAGGCCAGTGAAACAAGGGGACACGTCTTTCCCAAGTTCCCAAATGCCCAGCCAAAGTAATGTCATGTGCAAGAGTTAGGAGAAACTCTCTGTACTGCAGGGGAATGACCAATATCCTGGCTGCTCCAGGTTTTGTCTCCCTTGCCACTGTGTACAAGAGGTTATCCTCTCAGTAAACTCTATGGCTGTCACTGATATCCCCATTTTGCTGTTTGACAGCTTGCTGTCTGAGACCCTCTAATGTGGGACAGGGTTGCTGTGCCACACTCAGCTCTTCCCTGGCAGGCCCCCCTCCACCCACAAGCTCAGCAGTGTCTGCTGCCACCTCATCTGGTGAAGGTTCTGCACAGGGAGGAAATTCCTCTTCCTCAGAAGGGGAATCATCTGTAGAGGGAGGGATAGTGGGTAGGGATTTGCCCTTGCTACCCCTAGCTTTTGGGAGCACTTGGTCCATTCTTCCAGGATCCAGGTTACGCTGTCCTTTTTGCTTTTTGGCCTGAGCCCTTGTTAAAGCAAAAATATGCCCAGGAATGCCCAGCATTGCTGCATGAGCCTCCAACTCCACTTCTGCCCAAGCTGATGTCTCTAAATCATTCCCTAGTAGACAGTCTACAGGTAAATCTGAGGCAACCACAACTTTCTTTGGACCAGTAAGCACCCCCCTCCCCACCCCCCACAGTTGAGATTCATAACAGACATGGGGTGGCTAAGAGTGTTATTTTGAGCGTCTGTCACTTGGTACTGCTGACCAAGTAGGTGTTGTTCAGGGTGGACCAGTTTCTCTATCACCATAGTTACACTGGCACCAGTGTCCCTGTAGGCCTGAACCTCAACACCATTTATTAGGGGAAGTTGCTTATACTTATCCATATTAAGGGGACAAGAATCCAAGGTGGCCAAATCAATGGCACCTTCAGAGACTAAAACAGCCTCTGTGGTCTCCCTAACAAGACCAACCCCAACTACATTGCCAATAGTGAGCTCAGCTACACCCTTGGATTGGCTATTAGTATGTTTCCAACCACCACTGCTATTACTAGGAGCACTAGAATTTGCAGCAGGGGATGTGGTGGTGGGAGGTTTGGTGTTTTTCTTTGGACAACTGGAATCAGTTGCCCAATGGCCTTTGACTTTACACAAATAACACTAAGGCTTTTTAAGTTGATTATTGGAAGAGGATTTGGATTCACCACCCCCAGAGGGTTTTTGTGGGCCTGATGAAGACTCAGAATGTTTACCTTTGTCCCCACCGTTGTCAGAAGACTTACCATCCTTCTTCTTGCCATCCTTGTCACCCCCTGTATGAACTTTTCTGTTCACTCTTGTTCTGACCCACTTGTCTGCCTTTTTTCCCAATTCTTGGGGAGAGGTCAGATCCGAGTCCACTAGGTATTGGTGCAACAAGTTAGACACACAGTTATTCAGAATATGCTCTCCCAGAATAAGATTATACAGGCTTTCATAGTCATATACCTTACTGCCATGTAACCACCCTTCCAAGGCCTTCACTGAACAGTCCACAAAATCTGTCCAGTCTTGAGAGGAGTCTTTTCTGGTGTCTCTGAACTTAATCCTGTATTGTTCAGTGGTTACGCCAAATCCATCCAAGAGTGCATCCTTCAATACTGTGTAGTTGTTAGCCTCCCTTTCTCTAACAGTAAGGAGCCTATCCCTACCCTTTCCAGTGAAAGATAGCCACAATATAGCAGCCCACTGCCTTTGAGGGACCCCCTGTACCATACAGCCCCTCTCAAGTGCAGCAAACCACTTGTTGATGTTATCCCCCTCATTGTAAGGGGGGACTATCTTGTGCAGATTCCTGGAATCATGCTCTCTAACAGGATTACTATCAGGAATAGTGCTGCTGCCACCATGGGGTCCTAACCCCAACCTCTGTCTTTCCTTCTCAATGTCTAGGCTTTCCCTATCTAAGGACAGCTGTTGCTGTTTAAGCTTCAGTCTGGTCTCTTCAACCCTCAACTTTTTGAGTTGCCTTTCTAAAAAGATATCCTCACGGTGGGTGGGTTGGGAATGCTTTGACACAGATGACAAATCGGAAACAACAGAGGGGGATCTGTCCCTAACTGTCTGGACCCTGGTAACCTGGCCTCTAGGAATAAAGGATGCCCTACTGTGATGGGAGCCTCCATTACTACCAGCATTACTAGGTGCCCTGCTAGGAGGCAGACCCTTATCAGAACCCTCCCCAGCTTCCTCACGGGGTTCCTCTGAATCAGACTGGGAATCTTCTACTAACCTCTCATTGGATGGGCCAGACTGGTTCTGGTCATCCACCATAAGCATGTTAAATAGAAACTCTTTTGTAGGGTTCTTTCCTATAACTAAACCTCTATCTAAGCAGAGACTCCTTAAGTTCTTGTAGTTCAAAATGTCATAAGTAGCATTGACTGTTTTGAGAGTGGAATCTACCACAGACATGATAGTAAAAGGTTTAGAGATATGGAGAAAAAATAAAAAGTTTTGGAACTTTTGAAAGCACAGAGAAAAAACTTTTTTCTAACTTTTAGAAAACTTTTAGAAGTTTTAAGAAACTTTTCAGAAATTTGTAAAAGGTTTTAGAGAAGAAAAGCAAACTTTTTGGTTTAAGTGTACATACACTGTCTGTTTGGTATGTGATTCTCTTATGAAAAGTACAAAATGAAAAAGTGGTAAAGCAGTTACAAGTACTTATCCCACGCTGCACCACCAATGTAGGAGGCAGGCCTGGCTTGTAGTGGGTACCAAAGGTACTTACACCGTGTGCCAGGTCCAGTTATCCCTTATTAGTAGAATAGAGGTGTTTCTAGCAGCTTAGGCTGATAGAAGGTAGCTATGGCAAAGCAGCTTAGGCTGAACTGGGAGACATGCAAAGCTCCTACTATACCACTTATATCATATGCACAATATCATAAGAAAACACAATACACAGAGTTACTAAAAATAAAGGTACTTTATTTTTATGACAATATGCCACAAGTATCTCAGTGAGTACCCTCAGTAAGAAGGTAAGTAATATAAACAAGTTATATGTAAACAAACCAAAAATAGGTAAGTAAGAGTCAGAAAAGTAATGCAAACAGTGTAAAATGACAATAGGTTGCAATAGGCAAGCATCGGTATAGGGGCAACACAAACCATATACTCCAAAAGTGGAATGCGAAACACGATTGGACCCCAGACCTATGGGAGCTTGTAGAGGGTCACTGGGACTGTAAGAAAAGAGCCAGGGTGTCCAAGATACCCCACCCCAAGACCCTGAAAAGTAGGAGTACAGTGCACCTACTACCCAAAAAGAGCATAATAGTCATGATAGGGGGATTCTGCAAGAAGAACAAACACCAGCAGTGCACTGACAACGTATTTCCGGACCTGAGGACCTGCAAGGCAAGCGGACCAAGTCCAATAGTCGCAGCAGTGTCCAGGGGGGCAGGAGCCCTGGAAACCCAGGATGAAGGTGCAAGGAAGCTGCCTCCGGATGGAAGAAGCTTGGAATTCTGCAAGAAAGAAGAGGACTAGGAACTTCTCCTTTGGAAGACTGATGTTGCACGTTGCGATGAAGCTTGCAGAGGTGTTCCCATGCAGAAATACCGAAAACAAGCCTTGCTAGCTGCAAGGGTTGCAGTAAAGGTTTTTGGGTGCTTCTGAGGACCAGGAAGGACCAGGATGTCTCCTTTTGGAGGAGAAAACAGAGGGGGTGCTCAGCAACTGAGAGAGCCCTCACAGAAGCAGGCAGCACCCGCAGAAGTACCCCAACAGGCACTTAGAAGAATAGTGAACCGGAGTCCATGCAAAGTTACAAAAGAGGGTCCCACGACGTTGGAGGCCAACTCAGAGGGTTGTGGACTGCAGGACAGAGTGCTGGGGACCCAGGCTAGGTTGTACATGAAGGAAATCCTGGAAGAGTGCACAGGAGCCGGAGCAGCTGCAAATCACGCAGTACACAGCTTTGTAGTCTAGCATGGGGAGGCAAGGACTTACCTCCACCAAACTTGGACTGAAGGGTCACTGGACTGTGGGAGTTACTTGGACAGAGTTGCTGAGTTCCAGGGACCACACTCGTTGTGCTGAGAGGGGACCCAGAGGACTGGTGATGCAGTCTTTTGGTGCCTGCGGTTGCGGGGGAAGATTCCGTCGACCCACAGGAGATTTCTTCGGAGCTTCTAGTGCAGAGAGGAGGCAGAATACCCCCACAGCATGCACCACAAGGAAAACAGTCGGGAAGGCGGCCGGATCAGCGATACAAGGTTGCAGTAGTCGTCTTTGCTACTTTGTTGCAGTTTTGGAGGCTTCCAGAGCAGTCAGCGGTCGATTCCTTGGCAGAAGGTGAAGAGAGAGATGCAGAGGAACTCTGATGAGCTCTTGCATTCGTTATCTAAAGAATTCCCCAAAGCAGAGACCCTAAATAGCCAGAAAAGGAGGTTTGGCTACTTAGGAAGGAGGACAGGCTAGCAACACAGGTAAGAGCCTATCAGAAGGAGTCTCTGACGTCACCTGCTGGCCCTGGCCGTGCCAGCAGAACCTCTGTTTCCAAGATGGCAGAGGTCTGGAGCACACTGGAGGAGCTCTGGGCACCTCCCAGGGGAGGTGCAGGTCAGGGGAGTGGTCACTCCCCTTTCCTTTGTCCAGTTTCGCGCCAGAGCAGGGCTGGGGGATCCCTGAACCGGTGTAGACTGGCTTATGCACAGATGGGCACCATCTGTGCCCATCAAAGCATTTCCAGAGGCTGGGGGAGGCTACTCCTCCCCAGCCCTGACACCTTTTTCCAAAGGGAGAGGGTGTAACACCCTCTCTCTGAGGAAGTCCTTTGTTCTGCCTTCCTGAGGGGTTGGCAGCAGCAGCAGCTGCAGTGAAACCCCGGGAAAGGTAGTTTGGCAGTACCCGGATCTGTGCTAGAGACTCGGGGGATCATGGAATTGTCTCCCCAATGCCAGAATGGCATTGGGGTGACAATTCCATGATCTTAGACATGTTACATGGCCATGTTCGGAGTTACCATTGTGACGCTATACATAGGTAGTGTACCAGTATGCCAATGTGAAATGGTAAATTTAGTCACTAGCCTGTTAGTGACAATTTGGAAAGCAGAGAGAGCATAACCACTGAGGTTCTGGTTAGCAGAGCCTCAGTGAGACAGTTAGGCATCACACAGGGAACACATACATATAGGACACAAACTTATGAGCACTGGGGTCCTGGCTACCAGGGTCCCAGTGACACATAACAAACATACTGACAACATAGGGTTTTCACTATGAGCACTGGGCCCTGGCTAGCAGGATCCCAGTGAGACAGTGAAAACACCCTGACATATACTCACAAACAGGCCAAAAGTGGGGGTAACAAGGCTAAAAAGAGGCTACTTTCTCACAGGGAGGTGAAGGGAAGAGTTCAAGGTTTGACAGTAAACTTTTTTTCGACACACTGGGACGGGTAGATGCAGGGGGTTTGGAAGTGGAGGAAGAGGGAGTGGTTGTAGGAGGTGTCAGTTTGCTGACTTTGGGTGAAGGTGCATGGGCTGGAGGCTGTCGTGAGGTGGATGGCTGTTGGGTGGGTGTGTGACTGCGTTTGTGTACTTTGGGAGGAGCGCTCACAGACACACTGGTAGAGGACACAGGGGACGTGTGAATGGTAGTGGGGGTGGTGACTGCACATGAGTGGTGTGTGGTGATGGGCGTGCTGGTGATGGAGGTAGTGGCTGAAGATGTAGTGCATGCAGGTGTGAGTGGAGATGTGACAGGGAGGGAGGAGGGAGACACAGTGGAGGCAGTGGATGTTGGTATGTGTGCATGGGTATGATGTTTGTGTGAGTGCCTGTGGGATGTGTGGTGCTTATGTTTGCCAGAGCTACCCTTGTGTGTTGAGGTGTGTGCATGCTGGTCTGATGGTGTGCTTGGGATATGCTGAGGTACTGGGGATTGGGTCTGGGTGGAGGAAGTGTGAGGGGGGAGGCTGGACACAGGGGACAATGGCTGCCATCAGTGCTGAGGCCAGAGTCTGAAATGCTCGCTGTTGGGCTGCCTGTCCAGAATGAATGCCCTCCAGGTATGCATTTGTCTGTTGCAACTGCCTCTCTACACCCTGGATGGCATTCAGAATGGTAGACTGCCCAACAGTGAGGGATCTGAGGAGGTCAATGGCCTCCTCATAGAGGGCAGCAGGGCTGAATGGGGCAGGGCCTGAGGTGCCTGGGGCGAAAGAGATGCCCACCCTCCTGGGTGAGCGGCCACGGGGCACACGCTGAGGGGCTGCTGGGAGGGTGGATCTGGTAGGGGGGGTGGCGGCTGTACCTGTAGATGCGGGGGGCACAGAGTGGCCCGCCACCGCAAGGGAGCTCCCATCAGAGGAGGAGTCAGTGTCACTGGTCTCTGCTCCAGTCCCCGCTGTGGAGCTCCCCTCGCCCTCCGTCCCACTGGTGAATTCGGACTCCGTAGTGTCGCCCTCCAGGGCCATGTGGGATGCAGCTCCCTCCTGCTCCGGTGGCACAGCTCCTCCGCCTGATGATGCTAATGTACACAAGAACAGGGAGAGCACAAAAAGGGTGGGGGAAAGAAAGTAGAAAGACATGTTCAGTGCATGCAACACCGCTACCATTGGCGGACATTACAGACACAGCAGCGCTCTGCACTACGCCATACACGTAGAGTTCCCTAATTTATCACAGGGTCATGGGGTACATGGCCTATGCCCGATTGCTGCACACATGGAAGTCACAGGAGCCTGACTAGGTGTAGACGGCTCTTACTGCTGGTGGGGTTGGGGTGCCACTTAGCCTGCCTCACAAAGGGTCCTTGCCTACAAGGCTCGCCCTAGCCTAGGGGAACCCACAGCCCACCTCCCCCACCCAGACACCTCCTAAGGCGCGCAGAGTCAGATGGATGTGAGTATACTCACCCCCTTGTGGCTGCTGTGATGCCCTCAAGGGCCCATCCAACTCCGGATATGCCACCGCCAGGATCCGGAACATCAGGGGGGTCATGGTGCGACGGGCACCCCTCCCACGTTGGGAGGCCATCCCCAGCTGGGCCTCCGCCGTCTTCTTGCTCCAGCGGCGAAGGTCCTCCCATCTTTTACGTCAGTGGGTGCTCCGTCTGTGGTGGGCCCCCAGGGCCCAGACGTCCTTGGCGATGGCATGCCAAATATCCTTCTTCTGGTGGGCGCTGACCTACAGGAATAGTACATGGGAAAAGGTAAAACATTAACCATCCGGACCGTCACAGTCATTGGCCCACGTTCCCACCCTTGCCCTGACGCCCATACACTCACTGTCGTATCATGGATGCCTCATCCCCCTCCAGTTCCCATCCACACCACTCCAAACAGGCATTGCCCATATAGCATGCTCACAGTGTACTCACCTGTTTGTCTGGAGGACCGTAGAATAGCGTGTACTGGGGGAGGAGCCCATCCACCAGTTTCTCCAACTCCTCCTATGTGAAGGCAGGGGCCCTTTCCCCAGACACTGTAGCCATAATCGCTTCCAGACTGAGATCACAGCAGCACTTGCAGTGTAGGTCCTCTCCTGTTGAAGATCAGGTATCAAGTGAGTGAACAGAGAGAAAATGGCGGTCACGTCCGCAGCGGTGCACACCGTCACCGCCGGCGTACATTGTCATTGGCTCCTGGGACCCATAGGGTCCAATGTTAACCAAATGCAGTATTGTGCCGCGGTCTTCGACTGCCTACCGCGACGATGTACAACGCCAGCGCAGTTACCTCATATCCCCTTGTCCCACATTACAGGTCAGGCAGCCCCGATTTGAGGGGGCCACATGGCATTAATTTTAAATGCGTCACACATATCTAGGCCTTGCATACACAATAAGACAGGCACATAGTGGATTGACAATTGTGTGCAATAACGTTTTTTTTTTGTACCTCAGTGTTGGCTGACCCTCTGATCGCTGTTCTCATCCATAGAGCACGTCCACTGGGGCAGGTAAGGAGATGGCGGCATCCTCCGGTGTACAGAGCGCTGGTGGACCTGTCTAAAATGGAAAAGCGACATGTAATAGTCACCTACAGACTTAATTGTGCCACAATCCAGGAACTGTGTGCCCAGTTAGAGCCAGACCTGATGTCAGCTATCTGCCATCCCACAGGAATCCCCCCTCTAGTGCAGGTCCTGTCAGTACTCCATTTCCTGGCAAGTGGGTCTTTTCAAACTACAGTGGCCATAGCATCAGGGATGTCCCAGCCTATGTTCTCAAACATGTTGTCCAGAGTGTTGTCTGCCCTGCTGAAACACATGCGCAGCTACATCGTTTTCCCTCAGGTGGAGGATTTTCCTACAGTGAATGGTGACTTCTATGCCCCAGGACATATCCCCAACATCATAGGTGCCATTGATGGGACACATGTGGCCTTGGTACTCCCCCGCAGGAGTGAACAGGTGTACAGAAACCGGAAGAGCTACCATTCTATGAATGTGCAGATGGTGTGTTTGGCTGACCAGTACATCTCCCATGTGAACGCCAAGTTTCCTGGCTCAGTGCATGACGCTTACATTCTGAGGAATAGCAGCATCCCTTATGTGATGGGGCAACTCCAGAGGCACCGTGTGTGGCTATTAGGTGAGGTCAAGGACCCTATCCAGTGTGAATAGTTGTCTGGGTCAGGGGTTGTCTCTAAGGGTTAGTGTGTGCCTAACAGTTCTCCCGCGGCATTTGCAGGTGACTCTGGCTACCCCAACCTGTCATGGCTATGCTGACTCCAGTGAGGAATCCCAGGACAAGGGCAGAGGAACGCTACAATGAGGCACATGGGTCAACTAGGAGGGTTATAGAGAGGACCTTTGGCCTCCTGAAGGCCAGGTTCCGGTGCCTCCATATGACAGGTGGTTCCCTTTACTACTCACCAAAGAAGGTGTGCCAGATCATCGTGTCCTGCTGTATGCTGCACAACTTGGCTTTGCGACGACAGGTGCCTTTTCTGCAGGAGGATGGTCCCTAAGGGGGTGTTGTGGCAGCTGTGGAGCCTGTGGACAGTAAAGAAGAGGAGGCAGAAGAAGAGGACATTGACAACAGAAACACCGTGATCCAACAATACTTCTAGTGAGACACAGGTAAGAAGACATCACTGTCTCCTACATTTGATAAAATTGTTCGACCTCTCATCTGCCTGTCACTTTCACCCAGTGTATGGACCCTAATTTGTCACTTTCCCTTTTGATTTCACAGATGACCTGTGTGACCTCTGTTATGTTACCTCATGGACTAGAGCTGTGTGACATAGGTATGTTGACAATAGAATGGACATTGCTGTTTCCCGTAGTTATTGCAATTACACATTTGTGAAAGCACAGACTGATTACAGATTGTTTTGTGGTTCAAAGGTGTTTATTTAAGTGCTAAATAGTGGAGGGGGGTTGTAAAATGGTCAGGGGTGATGGTGGAGAAATGTCCATGGCAGAGTCCAGTCTATTTGTCTCACAGGTGCATTGTCCAAAGGGGCATAGGAAGTGGAGCTAGGGCAGTTTAAGGATGGACAGGGTGACAAAGTGGGACAGAAGGATGACATTCAGGGTGGTCTCATTTATTGGTGGGTGTCTTGGCATTGTTCTATGTCTTTGTCCTGGATCTCAGGGACCGCTTGCGGGGTGGTTCTCCATCTGCAGGGGGTGGGGTGCTGGTATCGTGGTCCTGTGGCGGTGCCTCCTGTCCACTAGCGCCGGCGGAGGTGGTGGGCAGTTCATCATCCAGGCTAGTGTCAGGGGGCCCTTGTTGTGCCACAGTGTCCCTCCTGGTGTTCACGAGGTCCTTCAGCACCCCTACAATGGTGCCCAGGGTAGTATTGATGGATTTGAGTTCCTCCCTGAACCCCAAATAATGTTCCTCCTGCAGCCGCTGGGTCTCCTGAAACTTGGCCAGTACCGTTGCCATCATCTCCTGGGAATGATGATACGCTCCCATGAGAGGGCCTCGTGGAGAGTGGGTTCCCTGGGCCTGTCCTCCCTCTGTCGCACAGCAGACCTCCCAGTTCCCCAGTTTTCCTGGGCCTCTGTCCCCTGAACCGTGTGTCCACTGCCACTACCCCCAGGTTCCTGTTGATCTTGGAGTGGTGGGTTAGCCTGGGTTCCCTGTAGTGGTGGACACACTTCTGCTTGACGTGTCCTGGGGACAGAGGTATGGGCCCGCTGGGTGGGTGCTGTGCTGGTGTTTCCTGAGGGGGGAGGCTCTGTGGTGGCCTGTGACTGTGTAAGGGGAACCGACTGTCCTGAGGTCCCAGATGTGCCGGGCTGGTCATCTAGATCCAGTTGGACAGAGCTGCTGTCATCACTGTGGGCCTCTTATGTGGGTGGAGTGGACATGTCTGGAACCTCCTGTCCGGTGACGTTGGGTAGGGGTCGTGCAGGGGTGTAAAGACATGATTATTGCATCTGTGTGTTCCATGGTGTGCAATGGGTGGGTGACCCTGTACCCCAGTGCTTACATTCTTGTGTAGGACCTTGTGTGTTAATTGTTTAGGGGTCTGTGTGGGTATGTACAGTGGCCATGCATTGGTGATGGGTGTCTATGCTTTGTTGTTGCATGCAGGGCTTGGTGTTGGGATGTGTGGTTTGTGATAGATGGACATATGTGAGGAGTTGGAGTGATGGGGTGAGAGCGAGGGTGGGGGTATGTGATGGCTTGCAGGTAGGGTGGGGGATGAAGTACTTAAGATTTGACTTACCAGAGTCCATTCCTCCAGCTACTCCTGTGAGGCTCTCAGGATGCAGTGTAGCCAAGACCTGCTTCTCCCATGTTGTTAGTTGTGGGGGAGGAGGTGGGGGTCCGCCGCCAGTCCTCTGGACCGCAATGTGATGTCTTGAGACCTACGGAATGCACCTTCCCCCCTAGGTCATTCCAACTCTTCCTGATGTCATCCCGTGTTCTTGGGTGCTGTCCCACTGCGTTGACCCTGTCCACGATTCTGCGCCATAGCTCCATCATCATAGCTATGGTGGTGTGCTGCACCTGTGATCCGAATAGCTGTGGCTCTACCGGGATGATTTCCTCCACCATGACCCTGAGCTCCTCCTCAGAAAACCTGGGGTGTCTTTGCTGTGCCATGGGGTGGTGTGGGTGATGTGTGAGGTGGTGTGTGTTGTGATGTGTGGGGTGATGTTTAGGGGCGTGTGGTGTTTTGTGCGTGGATGTGGATGTGTGAGGGTGTTGTGTGCCTCTGTATGATGGTGTGGTCTTTGCTTTGATGTCTCTCTGCTCTGCCAAATTGTTCGTTGTAAGGGTTTGTGGGTAATGTGGATGTGTGTTTTATATTGTATTGGGTGTGTGGGAGTGGTGTGTGTATGTGTATCAGGTGTGTGTATTTGGAATTGTCCAATGTGGTAGTGTTTTGTAAGAGTGTGTGTATTTTGAGCGCGACGGTGTGTACCGCCAATAGAATACTGTGGTTGAAAGACCGCTGCGTGGATTCGTGGGTCGTGATAGTGTGGGCATGTTCCTGTTGGCGTGACAGTGGAGGTTTTGTTATCGCCAGTTTATCACTGACCTTTGGTGTGGCGGACTTGTGTGGGTTTCTAGATTTTGGCAGATTCTGAGCTGTGGGTCGTAATAGTTGTAGCGGAATTCTGCGGCTGCGGCGGTGTGTTGGCCGTCTTCTGCACGGCGGTATTCTGGATTTACTGCAAATGCTTAAATGAGGGCCATAGTACAATACCAATTTTCAAGGGTAGCAGGCCTATAACGATAATATTGCAAAAAAGGCCCTTAAAACACAAGCTATTCCTGGCTTTAAAACAAAAGATCCAGACAAAAGAAAACTTAAACAGATACTTAATGGGGGGAGGGGTTATTATTTTTGGGTCCCCACTAACCTATTGTGGGGACCCAGAAATGATGGACAGAAAAAGCACACTGTTGTGATGTTTTAGTGGTGGTGTCCCATTGTCCTGGGAGCACAACAGGCTGAGTTATGAACACAAATGTTTTGTAAAGGGAATGCTCAACGGGATTAAACATATGGCATGCAGGTTACACCCACCGTCTGTAGCAGACAACACACTTAGCCACCCCATGGCTGTTGTTAATCTCAACTGGGGGGGGGGTTAGTGGTCCAAAGAAAGTTGTGGTAGCTTCAGATTTACCTGTAGACTGTCTATTAGGGAATGATTTGGAGACATCAGCTTGGTCAGATGTGGAGTTGGAGGCCCATGCAGCAATGCTGGGCATCCCAGGGCATATTTTTGCTTTGACAAGGGCTCAGGCCAAAAAGCAAAAAGGACAGGGAAGCTTGGATCCTGGAACAATGGACCAAGTGCTCCCTAAAGCTAGGGCTAGTAGAAGCAAACCACTTCCTACTATCCCTCCCTCTACAGTGGATTCAACTTCTGAGGAAGAAGAATTCCCTCCCTGTGCAGAACCTACACCAGAGGAGCTTCAAGCAGACACTGCTGAGCTTTTGGATGAAGGGGGGCCTGCCAGGAAGGAGCTGAGTGTGGCACAGCAAACCTGTCCCACATTAGAGGGTCTCAG
The DNA here is from genome assembly GCF_031143425.1 of Pleurodeles waltl. Classification (NCBI taxonomy): domain Eukaryota; kingdom Metazoa; phylum Chordata; class Amphibia; order Caudata; family Salamandridae; genus Pleurodeles; species Pleurodeles waltl. Next base: position 1,192,589,948 of record NC_090439.1, read on the forward strand.
ACAGCAAGCTGTCAAACAGGCTAATGGGGATGTCAGTGACTCTCACAGAGTTTACTGGGAGGACAACCTCTTGTACACTGAGCATAGGGATCCTAAACCTGGAGCTGCCAGGAGATTAGTGATTCCTCAGGAGTACAGAAAGTTCCTCCTAACACTGGCACATGACATTCCCCTAGCTGGGCATCTAGGACAAATGAAAACTTGGGACAGGCTTGTTCCCCTGTTTCATTGGCCTAGAATGTCTGAGGACACAAAGGAATTTTGTAAGTCCTGTGAAACCTGTCAAGCCAGTGGCAAGACAGGTGGCACCCCAAAGGCACCCCTTATTCCACTGCCTGTGGTTGGGGTTCCCTTTGAAAGAGTAGGGGTTGACATAGTTGGCCCCCTTGACCCTCCTACTGCTTCAGGCAATAGGTTTATCTTGGTGGTAGTGGACCATGCCACAAGATATCCTGAAGCTATTCCTTTAAGGACCACTACAGCACCTGCAGTGGCAAAGGCCCTCCTGGGAATATTTTCCAGGGTGGGCTTCCCAAAGGAAGTGGTATCAGACAGGGGAAGCAATTTCATGTCTGCATACTTAAAGGCCATGTGGAAGGAGTGTGGTGTAACGTACAAGTTCACAACACCCTATCATCCACAAACAAATGGACTGGTGGAGAGATTTAATAAAACTCTCAAAGGCATGATTATGGGTCTCCCTGAAAAACTCAGCAGGAGATGGGATATCCTTCTACCATGCCTCCTTTTTGCCTACAGGGAGGTACCCCAGAAAGGAGTGGGCTTCAGCCCCTTTGAACTTCTTTTTGGACACCCTGTTAGGGGTCCACTCACACTTGTAAAGGAGGGTTGGGAACAACCTTTAAAAGCTCCTAAGCAGGATATTGTGGATTATGTACTTGGCCTCAGATCAAGAATGGCTGAGTACATGAAAAAGGCCAGTAAAAACCTTCAGGCCAGCCAAGAGCTCCAGAAGCAATGGCATGATCAGAAGGCTGTTTTGGTTCAGTACCAACCAGGGCAGAAAGTGTGGGTCTTGGAGCCTGTGGCCCCAAGAGCACTCCAAAATAAATGGAGTGGTCCCCACACAATTGTTGAGAAAAAGGTTGAAGTCACCTATTTAGTTGACTTAGGCACTGCAAGGAGTCCCCTTAGGGTACTCCATGTAAACCGCCTGAAACCCTACTATGACAGGGCTGATCTCACCCTGCTCATGGCAACTGATGAGGGACAGGAAGAAGACAGTGATCCTCTACCTGATCTCTTCTCTTCCACAGAACAAGATGCTCTTGTGGAAGGTGTAGTTTTGGCTGATTGTCTTACTGCAGAGCAGAAAGACCATTGCATAAATCTCCTAGATCAATTCTCTGAACTCTTCTCTACTGTGCCAGGTAACACTTCTTGGTGTGAGCACACTATAGGTACTGGAGACAGTTTACCTGTCAAAAGTAAGATCTATAGGCAGCCTGACCATGTCAGGGACTGCATAAAGCAAGAGGTGCAGAAAATGTTAGAACTAGGAGTGGTTGAGCACTCTGAAAGTCCATGGGCTTCTCCTGTGGTACTTGTACCAAAACCCCATTCCAAAGATGGAAAGAAGGAAATGCGGTTTTGTGTAGACTATAGAGGTCTCAACTTGGTAACCAAAACTGATGCTCACCCTATACCCAGGGCAGAAGAGCTCATAGATACACTGGCATCTGCCAAGTATCTAAGCACTTTTGACTTGACTGCAGGGTATTGGCAGATCAAATTGTCAGAAGATGCTAAACCTAAGACTGCATTTTCAACCATTGGAGGACATTACCAGTTTACTGTAATGCCTTTTGGTTTGAAAAATGCACCTGACACTTTTCAGAGGTTGGTGAACACAGTCCTGCAAGGGCTGGAAGCTTTCAGTGCAGCATATTTGGACGATATAGCTGTCTTTAGCTCCAGCTGGGATGATCACCTGGTCCACCTATGGAAAGTTTTGGAGGCCCTGCAAAAGGCAGGCCTCACTATCAAGGCTTCAAAGTGCCAGATAGGGCAGGGTAAGGTGGTTTATCTGGGACACCTTGTTGGTGGGGAACAGATTGCACCACTACAGGGGAAAATCCAAACAATTATTGATTGGGTTCCCCCTACTACACAGACTCAGGTGAGAGCCTTCCTAGGCCTCACTGGGTATTACAGGAGGTTCATTAAGAACTATGGCTCCATTGCAGCCCCTCTTAATGACCTCACTTCCAAAAAGATGCCTAAAAAGGTATTATGGACAGAAAACTGTCAGAAAGCTTTTGAGGAGCTGAAGCAGGCCATGTGCTCTGCACCTGTCCTGAAAAGCCCTTGTTACTCTAAAAAATTCTATGTCCAAACTGATGCATCTGAATTAGGAGTAGGGGCAGTCCTATCACAACTTAATTCTGAGGGCCAGGATCAACCTGTTGCTTTTATTAGTAGGAGGTTGACCCCTAGAGAAAAGCGTTGGTCTGCCATTGAGAGGGAGGCCTTTGCTGTGGTCTGGGCACTGAAGAAGTTGAGGCCATACCTGTTTGGCACTCACTTCATTGTTCAGACAGACCACAAACCTCTACTTTGGCTAAAACAAATGAAAGGTGAAAATCCTAAATTGTTGAGGTGGTCCATATCCCTACAGGGAATGGACTATACAGTGGAACATAGACCTGGGAGTAGCCACTCCAATGCAGATGGACTCTCCAGATATTTCCACTTAGACAATGAAGACTCATCAGGTCATGGCTAGTCTTATTGTCCTTCGTTTGGGGGGGGGAGTTGTGTAGGAAAGTACCATCTTGCCTGGCATGTTACCCCCATCTTTCACTGTATATATGTTGTTTTAGTTGTATGTGTCACTGGGACCCTGGTAACCCAGGGCCCCAGTGCTCATAAGTGTGCCTGAATGTGTTACCTGTGTAGTGACTAACTGTCTCACTGAGGCTCTGCTAATCAGAACCTCAGTGGTTATGCTCTCTCATTTCTTTCCAAATTGTCACTAACAGGCTAGTGACCATTTTTTACCAATTTACATTGGCTTACTGGAACACCCTTATAATTCCCTAGTATATGGTACTGAGGTACCCAGGGTATAGGGGTTCCAGGAGATCCCTATGGGCTGCAGCATTTCTATTGCCACCCATAGGGGCCTCTGACAATTCTTACACAGGCCTGCCACTGCAGCCTGAGTGAAATAACGTCCACGTTATTTCACAGCCATTTTACACTGCACTTAAGTAACTTATAAGTCACCTATATGTCTAACCTTTACCTGGTAAAGGTTAGGTGCAAAGTTACTTAGTGTGAGGGCACCCTGGCACTAGCCAAGTTGCCCCCACATTGTTCAGAGCCAATTCCCTGAACTTTGTGAGTGCAGGGACACCATTACACGCGTGCACTACATATAGGTCACTACCTATATGTAGCTTCACAATGGTAACTCCGAATATGGCCATGTAACATGTCTATGATCATGGAATTGCCCCCTCTATGCCATCCTGGCATAGTTGGCACAATCCCATGATCCCAGTGGTCTGTAGCACAGACCCTGGTACTGCCAAACTGCCCTTCTTGGGGTTTCACTGCAGCTGCTGCTGCTGCCAACCCCTCAGACAGGCATCTGCCCTCCTGGGGTCCAGCCAGGCCTGGCCCAGGATGGCAGAACAAAGAACTTCCTCTGAGAGAGGGTGTGACACCCTCTCCCTTTGGAAAATGGTGTGAAGGCAGGGGAGGAGTAGCCTCCCCCAGCCTCTGGAAATGCTTTGTTGGGCACAGAGGTGCCCAATTCTGCATAAGCCAGTCTACACCGGTTCAGGGGACCCCTTAGCCCTGCTCTGGTGCAAAACTGGACAAAGGAAAGGGGAGTGACCACTCCCCTGACCTGCACCTCCCCTGGGAGGTGTCCAGAGCTCCTCCAGTGTGCTCCAGACCTCTGCCATCTTGGAAACAGAGGTGCTGCTGGCACACTGGACTGCTCTGAGAGGCCAGTGCCACCAGGTGACGTCAGAGACTCCTTCTAATAGGCTCCTTCAGGTGTTAGTAGCCTATGCTCTCTCCTAGGTAGCCAAACCCTCTTTTCTGGCTATTTAGGGTCTCTGTCTCTGGGTAAACTTTAGATAACGAATGCAAGAGCTCATCCGAGTTCCTCTGCATCTCTCTCTTCACCTTCTGCCAAGGAATCGACTGCTGACCGCGCTGGAAGCCTGCAACACTGCAACAAAGTAGCAAAGACGACTACTGCAACTCTGTAACGCTGATCCTGCCGCCTTCTCGACTGTTTTCCTGTTTGTGCATGCTGTGGGGGTAGTCTGCCTCCTCTCTGCACCAGAAGCTCCGAAGAAATCTCCCGTGGGTCGACGGAATCTCCCCCCTGCAACGGCAGGCACCAAAAAGCTGCATTACCGGTCCCTTGGGTCTCCTCTCAGCACGACGAGCGAGGTCCCTCGAATCCAGCGACTCTGTCCAAGTGACCCCCACAGTCCAGTGACTCTTCAGTCCAAGTTTGGTGGAGGTAAGTCCTTGCCTCACCTCGCTGGGCTGCATTGCTGGGAACTGCAACTTTTGCAGCTACTCCGGCCCCTGTGAACTTCCGGCGGAAATCCTTTGTGCACAGCCAAGCCTGGGTCCATGGCACTCTAACCTGCATTGCACGACGTTCTAAGTTGGTCTCCAGCGACGTGGGACTCCTTTGTGCGACTTCGGGTGAGCACCGTCTCATGCATCCTCGTAGTGCCTGTTTCTGGCACTTCTCCGGGTGCTACCTGCTGCTGAGTGGGCTCCTTGTCTTGCTCGACGTCCCCTCTCTCTCCTGATTCAATTTGCGACCTCCCGGTGCCTCCAGGGCCACAGCAGCGTCCAAAAACGCTAACCGCACGATTTGCAGCTAGCAAGGCTTGTTGGCGTTCTTTCGGCAGGAAAACACTTCTGCACGACTCTCCACGGCGAGAGGGATCCGTCCACCAAAGGAGAAGTCTCTAGCCCTTTTCGTTCCTGCAGAAACCGCAGCTTCTTCTGTCCAGTAGAAGCTTCTTTGCACCCGCAGCTGGCATTTCCTGGGCATCTACCCATCTCCGACTTGCTTGTGACTTTTGGACTTGGTCCCCTTGTTCCACAGGTACCCTAGATTGGAAATCCACAGTTGTTGCAGTGTTGGTTTGTGTCTTTCCTGCATTATTCCTCTAACACGACTTCTTTGTCCTTAGGGGAACTTTAGTGCACTTTGCACTCACTTTTCAGGGTCTTGGGGAGGGTTATTTTTCTAACTCTCACTATTTTCTAATAGTCCCAGCGACCCTCTACAAGGTCACATAGGTTTGGGGTCCATTCGTGGTTCGCATTCCACTTTTGGAGTATATGGTTTGTGTTGCCCCTATCCCTATGTGTCCCCATTGCATCCTATTGTAACTATACATTGTTTGCACTGTTTTCTAAGACTATACTGCATATTTTTGCTATTGTGTATATATATCTTGTGTATATTTCCTATCCTCTCACTGAGGGTACACTCTGAGATACTTTGGCATATTGTCATAAAAATAAAGTACCTTTATTTTTAGTATAACTGTGTATTGTGTTTTCTTATGATATTGTGCATATGACACTAAGTGGTACTGTAGTAGCTTCACACGTCTCCTAGTTCAGCCTAAGCTGCTCTGCTAAGCTACCATTATCTATCAGTCTAAGCTGCTAGACACCCTATACACTAATAAGGGATAACTGGGCTTGGTGCAAGGTGCAAGTACCCCTTGGTACTCACTACAAGCCAGTCCAGCCTCCTACACAGAGCTGCTCATTGGCACTGCAGGGACTCCCAGGAGCCTACGCGCACATGCCTGAGACCAGTTAGTAGTACCCTACCACTGTCTGCGTAACGTTACTTACCAGCATCAGGGCCTAGGGCACCGTACTACAGAATCTTACGACACCCAGAGCTGGTCATCGGCACTGCAGGGACTCCCAGGAGCCTACGCGCACGCGCCTGAGACCAGATAGTAGTACCCTACCACTGTCTGCGTCACGTTACTTACCAGCATCAGGGCCTAGGGCCCCATACTACAGAATCTTACGACACCCAGAGCTGGTCATCAGCACTGCAGGGACTCCCAGGAGCCTACGTGCACGCGCCTGAGACCAGTTAGTAGTACCCTACCATTGTCTGCGTCACGTTACTTACCAGCATCAGGGCCTAGGGCCCCATACTACAGAATCTTACGACACCCAGAGCTGGTCATCGGCACTGCAGGGACTCCCAGGAGCCTACGCGCACGAGCCTGAGACCAGTTAGTAGAACCCTACCTACCACTGTCTGCGTCATGTTAGTTACCAGCATCAGGGCCTAGGGCCCCATACTACAGAATCTTATGACACCCAGAGCTGCACATCGGCACTGCAGGGACTCCCAGGAGCCTACGCGCATGAGCCTGAGACCAGTTAGTAGTACCCTACCACTGTCTGTGTCACAATACTTACCAGCATCAGGGCCTAGGGCCCCATACTACAGAATCTTACGACACCCAGAGCTGCTCATCGGCACTGCAGGGACTCCCAGGAGCCTACGTGCACAAGCCTGAGACCAGTTAGTAGTACCCTACCTACCACTGTCTGCGTCACGTTACTTACCAGCATCAGGGCCTAGGGCCCCATACTACAGAATCTTACAACACCCAGAGCTGGTCATCAGCACTGCAGGGACTCCCACGAGCCTACGTGCACGCGCCTGAAACCAGATAGTAGTACCCTACCACTGTCTGCGTCACGTTACTTACCAGCATCAGGGCCTAGGGCCCCATACTACAGAACCTTACGACACCCAGAGCTGGTCATCAGCACTGCAGGGACTCCCAGGAGCCTACGCCACGCGCCTGAGACCAGTTAGTAGTACCCTACCACTGTCTGCGTCACGTTACTTACCAGCATCAGGGCCTAGGGCCCCATACTACAGAATCTTCCGACACCCAGAGCTGCTCATCGCCACTGCAGGGACTCCCAGGAGCCTATGCCACGAGCCTGAGACCAGTTAGTAGTACCCTACCACTGTCTGCGTCACGGTACTTACCAGTATCAGGGCCTAGGGCCCCATACTACAGAATCTTACGACACCCAGAGCTGCTCTCGGCACTGCAGGGACTCCCAGGAGCCTTCCCCGCACGAGCCTGAGACCAGTTATTAGTACCCTACCACTGTCTGCGTCACGTTACTTACCAGCATCAGGGCCTAGGGCCCCATACTACAGAATCTTACGACACCCAGAGCTGGTCATCGGCACTGCAGGGACTCCCAGGAGCCTACGCGCACAAGCCTGAGACCAGTTAGTAGTACCTTACCTACCACTGTCTGCGTCACGTTACTTACCAGCATCAAGGCCTAGGGCCCCATACTACAGAATCTTACGACACCCAGAGCTGCTCATCGGCACTGCAGGGACTCCCAGGAGCCTACGCGCACGCGCCTGAGACCAGTTAGTAGTACCGTACCTACCACTGTCTGCGTCACGTTACTTACCAGCATCAGGGCCTAGGGCCCCATACTACAGAATCTTAGGGCACCCAGAGCTGGTCATCGGCACTGCAGGGACTCCCAGGAGCCTACGCGCACACGCCTGAGACCAGTTAGTAGTACCCTACCACTGTCTGCGTCATGTTACTTACCAGCATCAGTGCCTAGGACCCCATACTACAGACTCTTACGACACCCAGAGCTGCTCATCGGCACTGCAGGGACTCCAAGGAGCCCACGCGCACAAGCCTGAGACCAGTTAGTAGTACCCTACCACTGTCTGCGTCACGTTACTTACCAGCATCAAGGCCTAGGGCCCCATACTACAGAATCTTACGACACCCAGAGCTGCTCATCGGCACTGCAGGGACTCACAGGAGCATACGCACACACGCCTGAGACCAGTTAGTAGTACCCTACCACTGTCTGCGTCACGTTACTTACCAGCATGAGGGCCTAGGGTCCCATACTACAGAATCTTACGGCACCCAGAGATGGTCATCGGCACTGCAGGGACTCCCAGGAGCCTACGCGCACACGCCTGAGACCAGTTAGTAGTACCCTACCACTGTCTGCATCACGTTACTTACCAGCATCAGGGCCTAGGGCCCCATACTACAGAATCTTACGACACCCAGAGCTGCTCTCGGCACTGCAGGGACTCCCAGGAGCCTACACGCACGAGCCTGAGACCAGTTAGTAGTACCCTACCTACCACTGTCTGCGTCACGTTACTTACCAGCATCAAGGCCTAGGGCCCCATACTACAGAATCTTACGACACCCAGAGCTGCTCATCGGCACTGCAGGGACTCCCAGGAGCCTACGCGCACGCACCTGAGACCAGTTAGTAGTACCCTACCACTGTCTGCGTCACGGTACTTACCAGCATCAGGGCCTAGGGCCCCATACTACAGAATCTTACGACACTCAGAGCTGGTCATCGGCACTGCAGGGACTCCCAGGAGCCTACGTGCACACGCCTGAGACCAGTTAGTAGTACCCTACCACTGTCTGCGTCACGTTACTTTCCAGCATCAGGGCCTAGGGCCCCATACTACAGAATCTTACGACACCCAAAGCTGCTCATCGGCACTGCAGGGACTCCCAGGAGTCTACGCGCACACGCCTGAGATCAGTTAGTAGTACCCTACCACTGTCTGCGTCACGTTACTTACCAGCATGAGGGCCTAGGGCCCCATACTACAGAATCGTACGCCACCCAGAGCTGGTCATCGGCACTGCAGGGACTCCCAGGAGCCTACGCGCACATGCCTGAGACCAGTTAGTAGTACCCTACCACTGTCTGCGTCACGTTACTTACCAGCATCAGGGCCTAGGGCCCCATACTACAGAATCTTACGGCACCCAGAGATGGTCATCGGCACTGCAGGGACTCCCAGGAGCCTACGCGCACACGCCTGACACCAGTTAGTAGTACCCCACCACTGTCTGCGTCACGTTACTTACCAGCATCAGGGCCTAGGGCCCCATACTACAGAATCTTACGACACCCAGAGCTGCTCTCGGCACTGCAGGGACTCCCAGGAGCCTACACGCACGAGCCTGAGACCAGTTAGTAGTACCCTACCTACCACTGTCTGCGTCACGTTACTTACCAGCATCAAGGCCTAGGGCCCCATAATACAGAATCTTACGACACCCAGAGCTGCTCATCGGCACTGCAGGGACTCCCAGGAGCCTACGCGCACGCACCTGAGACCAGTTAGTAGTACCCTACCACTGTCTGCGTCACGGTACTTACCAGCATCAGGGCCTAGGGCCCCATACTACAGAATCTTACGACACTCAGAGCTGGTCATCGGCACTGCAGGGACTCCCAGGAGCCTACGTGCACACGCCTGAGACCAGTTAGTAGTACCCTACCACTGTCTGCGTCACGTTACTTTCCAGCATCAGGGCCTAGGGCCCCATACTACAGAATCTTACGACACCCAGAGCTGCTCATCGGCACTGCAGGGACTCCCAGGAGCCTACGCGCACACGTCTGAGATCAGTTAGTAGTACCCTACCACTGTCTGCGTCACGTTACTTACCAGCATGAGGGCCTAGGGCCCTATACTACAGAATCGTACGCCACCCAGAGCTGGTCATCGGCACTGCAGGGACTCCCAGGAGCCTACGCGCACACGCCTGAGACCAGTTAGTAGTACCCTACCACTGTCTGCGTCACGTTACTTACCAGCATCAGGGCCTAGGGCCCCATACTACAGAATCTTACGACACCCAGAGCTGCTCTCAGCACTGCAGGGACTCCCAGGAGCCTACGCGCACGAGCCTGAGACCAGTTAGTAGTACCCTACCTACCACTGTCTGCGTCACGTTACTTACCAGCATCAGGGCCTAGGGCCCCATACTACAGAATCTTACGACACCCAGAGCTGCTCATCGGCACTGCAGGGACTCCCAGGGGCGTACGCGCACGAGCCTGAGACCAGTTACTAGTACCCTACCTACCACTGTCTGCGTCACGTTACTTATCAGCATCAGGGCCTGGGGCCCCATACTACAGAATCTTACGACACCCAGAGCTGCTCATCGGCACTGCAGGGACTCCCAGGAGCCTATGCGCACGCGCCTGAGACTAGTTAGTAGTACCCTACCTACCACTGTCTGCATCACGTTACTTACCAGCATCAGGGCCTAGGGCCCCATACTACAGAATCTTACAACACCCAGAGCTGCTCATCGGCACTGCAGGGACTCCCAGGAGCCTATGCGCACGAGCCTGAGACCAGTTAGTAGTACCGTACCTACCACTGTCTGCGTCACGTTACTTACCAGCATCAGGGCCTAGGGCCCCATACTACAGAATCTTACGACACCCAGAGCTGCTCATCGGCACTGCAGGGACTCCCAGGGGCGTACGCGCACGAGCCTGAGACCAGTTAGTAATACCGTACCTACCACTGTCTGCGTCACGTTTCTTACCAGCATCAGGGCCTAGGGCCCCATACTACAGAATCTTACGACACCCAGAGCTGGTCATCGGCACTGCAGGGACTCCCAGGAGCCTACGCGCACAAGCCTGAGACCAGTTAGTAGTACCTTACCTACCACTGTCTGCGTCACGTTACTTACCAGCATCAAGGCCTAGGGCCCCATACTACAGAATCTTACGACACCCAGAGCTGCTCATCGGCACTGCAGGGACTCCCAGGAGCCTACGCGCACGCGCCTGAGACCAGTTAGTAGTACCGTACCTACCACTGTCTGCGTCACGTTACTTACCAGCATCAGGGCCTAGGGCCCCATACTACAGAATCTTACGGCACCCAGAGCTGGTCATCGGCACTGCAGGGACTCCCAGGAGCCTACGCGCACACGCCTGAGACCAGTTAGTAGTACCCTACCACTGTCTGCGTCATGTTACTTACCAGCATCAGGGCCTAGGACCCCATACTACAGACTCTTACGACACCCAGAGCTGCTCATCGGCACTGCAGGGACTCCCAGGAGCCCACGCGCACAAGCCTGAGACCAGTTAGTAGTACCCTACCACTGTCTGCGTCATGTTACTTACCAGCATCAGGGCCTAGGACCCCATACTATAGACTCTTACGACACCCAGAGCTGCTCATCGGCACTGCAGGGACTCCCAGGAGCCCACGCGCACAAGCCTGAGACCAGTTAGTAGTACCCTACCACTGTCTGCGTCACGTTACTTACCAGCATCAAGGCCTAGGGCCCCATACTACAGAATCTTACGACACCCAGAGCTGCTCATCGGCACTGCAGGGACTCACAGGAGCATACGCACACACGCCTGAGACCAGTTAGTAGTACCCTACCACTGTCTGCGTCACGTTACTTACCAGCATGAGGGCCTAGGGTCCCATACTACAGAATCTTACGGCACCCAGAGATGGTCATCGGCACTGCAGGGACTCCCAGGAGCCTACGCGCACACGCCTGAGACCAGTTAGTAGTACCCTACCACTGTCTGCATCACGTTACTTACCAGCATCAGGGCCTAGGGCCCCATACTACAGAATCTTACGACACCCAGAGCTGCTCTCGGCACTGCAGGGACTCCCAGGAGCCTACACGCACGAGCCTGAGACCAGTTAGTAGTACCCTACCTACCACTGTCTGCGTCACGTTACTTACCAGCATCAAGGCCTAGGGCCCCATACTACAGAATCTTACGACACCCAGAGCTGCTCATCGGCACTGCAGGGACTCCCAGGAGCCTACGCGCACGCACCTGAGACCAGTTAGTAGTACCCTACCACTGTCTGCGTCACGGTACTTACCAGCATCAGGGCCTAGGGCCCCATACTACAGAATCTTACGACACTCAGAGCTGGTCATCGGCACTGCAGGGACTCCCAGGAGCCTACGTGCACACGCCTGAGACCAGTTAGTAGTACCCTACCACTGTCTGCGTCACGTTACTTTCCAGCATCAGGGCCTAGGGCCCCATACTACAGAATCTTACGACACCCAAAGCTGCTCATCGGCACTGCAGGGACTCCCAGGAGCCTACGCGCACACGCCTGAGATCAGTTAGTAGTACCCTACCACTGTCTGCGTCACGTTACTTACCAGCATCAGGGCCTAGGGCCCCATACTACAGAATCGTACGCCACCCAGAGCTGGTCATCGGCACTGCAGGGACTCCCAGGAGCCTACGCGCACATGCCTGAGACCAGTTAGTAGTACCCTACCACTGTCTGCGTCACGTTACTTACCAGCATCAGGGCCTAGGGCCCCATACTACAGAATCTTACGGCACCCAGAGATGGTCATCGGCACTGCAGGGACTCCCAGGAGCCTACGCGCACACGCCTGACACCAGTTAGTAGTACCCCACCACTGTCTGCGTCACGTTACTTACCAGCATCAGGGCCTAGGGCCCCATACTACAGAATCTTACGACACCCAGAGCTGCTCTCGGCACTGCAGGGACTCCCAGGAGCCTACACGCACGAGCCTGAGACCAGTTAGTAGTACCCTACCTACCACTGTCTGCGTCACGTTACTTACCAGCATCAAGGCCTAGGGCCCCATAATACAGAATCTTACGACACCCAGAGCTGCTCATCGGCACTGCAGGGACTCCCAGGAGCCTACGCGCACGCACCTGAGACCAGTTAGTAGTACCCTACCACTGTCTGCATCACGGTACTTACCAGCATCAGGGCCTAGGGCCCCATACTACAGAATCTTACGACACTCAGAGCTGGTCATCGGCACTGCAGGGACTCCCAGGAGCCTACGTGCACACGCCTGAGACCAGTTAGTAGTACCCTACCACTGTCTGCGTCACGTTACTTTCCAGCATCAGGGCCTAGGGCCCCATACTACAGAATCTTACGACACCCAGAGCTGCTCATCGGCACTGCAGGGACTCCCAGGAGCCTACGCGCACACGTCTGAGATCAGTTAGTAGTACCCTACCACTGTCTGCGTCACGTTACTTACCAGCATGAGGGCCTAGGGCCCTATACTACAGAATCGTACGCCACCCAGAGCTGGTCATCGGCACTGCAGGGACTCCCAGGAGCCTACGCGCACACGCCTGAGACCAGTTAGTAGTACCCTACCACTGTCTGCGTCACGTTACTTACCAGCATCAGGGCCTAGGGCCCCATACTACAGAATCTTACGACACCCAGAGCTGCTCTCAGCACTGCAGGGACTCCCAGGAGCCTACGCGCACGAGCCTGAGACCAGTTAGTAGTACCCTACCTACCACTGTCTGCGTCACGTTACTTACCAGCATCAGGGCCTAGGGCCCCATACTACAGAATCTTACGACACCCAGAGCTGCTCATCGGCACTGCAGGGACTCCCAGGGGCGTACGCGCACGAGCCTGAGACCAGTTACTAGTACCCTACCTACCACTGTCTGCGTCACGTTACTTATCAGCATCAGGGCCTGGGGCCCCATACTACAGAATCTTACGACACCCAGAGCTGCTCATCGGCACTGCAGGGACTCCCAGGAGCCTATGCGCACGCGCCTGAGACTAGTTAGTAGTACCCTACCTACCACTGTCTGCATCACGTTACTTACCAGCATCAGGGCCTAGGGCCCCATACTACAGAATCTTACAACACCCAGAGCTGCTCATCGGCACTGCAGGGACTCCCAGGAGCCTATGCGCACGAGCCTGAGACCAGTTAGTAGTACCGTACCTACCACTGTCTGCGTCACGTTACTTACCAGCATCAGGGCCTAGGGCCCCATACTACAGAATCTTACGACACCCAGAGCTGCTCATCGGCACTGCAGGGACTCCCAGGGGCGTACGCGCACGAGCCTGAGACCAGTTAGTAATACCGTACCTACCACTGTCTGCGTCACGTTTCTTACCAGCATCAGGGCCTAGGGCCCCATACTACAGAATCTTACGACACCCAGAGCTGGTCATCGGCACTGCAGGGACTCCCAGGAGCCTACGTGCACGCGTCTGAGACCAGTTAGTAGTACCCTACCACTGTTTGCGTCACGTTACTTACCAGCATCAGGGCCTAGGGCCCCATACTACAGAATCTTACGACACTCAGAGCTGGTCTTCGGCACTGCAGGGACTCCCAGGAGCCTACGCGCACACGCCTGAGACCAGTTAGAAGTAACCTACCACTGTCTGCGTCACGTTACTTACCAGCATCAGGGCCTAGGACCCCATACTACAGAATCTTACGGCACCCAGAGCTGCTCATCGGCACTGCAGGGACTCCCAGGAGCCTACGCGCACGAGCCTGAGACCAGTTAGTAGTACCCTACCACTGTCTGCGTCACAATACTTACCAGCATCAGGGCCTAGGGCCCCATACTACAGAATCTTACGACACCCAGGGCTGCTCATCGGCACTGCAGGGACTCCCAGGAGCTTACGTGCACACGCCTGAGACCAGTTAGTAGTACCCTACCACTGTCTGCGTCACGTTACTTACCAGTATCAGGGCCTAGGGCCCCATACTACAGAATCATACGACACCCAGAGCTGGTCATCGCCACTGCAGGGACTCCCAGGAGCCTACGCGCACACGCCTGAGACCAGTTAGTAGTACCCTACCACTGTCTGCGTCACGTTACTTACCAGCATCAGGGCCTAGGACCCCATACTACAGAATCTTACGACACCCAGAGCTGCTCATCGGCACTGCAGGGACTCCCAGGAGCCTACGCGCACAAGCCTGAGACCAGTTAGTAGTACCCTACCACTGTCTGCGTCACGTTACTTACCAGCTTCAGGGCCTAGGGCCCCATACTACAGAATCTTACGACACCCAGAGCTGGTCATCAGCACTGCAGGGACTCCCAGGGGCGTACGCGCACGAGCCTGAGACCAGTTAGTAGTACCGTACCTACCACTGTCTGCGTCACGTTACTTACCAGCATCAGGGCCTAGGGCCCCATATTACAGAATCTTACGACACCCAGAGCTGCTCATCGGCACTGCAGGGACTCCCAGGGGCGTACGCGCACGAGCCTGAGACCAGTTAGTAATACCGTACCTACCACTGTCTGCGTCACGTTTCTTACCAGCATCAGGGCCTAGGGCCCCATACTACAGAATCTTACGACACCCAGAGCTGGTCATCGGCACTGCAGGCACTCCCAGGAGCCTACGTGCACGCGCCTGAGACCAGTTAGTAGTACCCTACCACTGTTTGCGTCACGTTACTTACCAGCATCAGGGCCTAGGGCCCCATACTACAGAATCTTACGACACTCAGAGCTGGTCTTCGGCACTGCAGGGACTCCCAGGAGCCTACGCGCACACGCCTGAGACCAGTTAGAAGTACCCTACCACTGTCTGCGTCACGTTACTTACCAGCATCAGGGCCTAGGACCCCATACTACAGAATCTTACGGCACCCAGAGCTGCTCATCGTCACTGCAGGGACTTCCAGGAGCCTACGCGCACGAGCCTGAGACCAGTTAGTAGTACCCTACCACTGTCTGCGTCACAATACTTACCAGCATCAGGGCCTAGGGCCCCATACTACAGAATCTTACGACACCCAGGGCTGCTCATCGGCACTGCAGGGACTCCCAGGAGCCTACGTGCACGTGCCTGAGACCAGATAGTAGTACACTACCACTGTCTGCGTCACGTTACTTACCAGCATCAGGGCCTAGGGCCCCATACTACAGAATCTTACGACACCCAGAGCTGGTCATCAGCACTGCAGGGACTCCCAGGAGCTTACATGCACACGCCTGAGACCAGTTAGTAGTACCCTACCACTGTCTCCGTCACGTTACTTACCAGCATCAGGGCCTAGGACCCCATACTACAGAATCTTACGACACCCAGAGCTGCTCATCGGCACTGCAGGGACTTCCAGGAGCCTACGCGCACAAGCCTGAGACCAGTTAGTAGTACCCTACCACTGTCTGCGTCACGTTACTTACCAGCATCAGGGCCTAGGGCCCCATACTACAGAATCTTACGACACCCAGAGCTGGTCATCAGCACTGCAGGGACTCCCACGAGCCTACGTGTACACGCCTGAGACCAGTTAGTAGTACCCTACCACTGTCTGCGTCACGTTACTTACCAGCATCAGGGCCTAGGGCCCCATACTACAGAATCTTACGACACCCAGAGCTGGTCATCGGCACTGCAGGGACTCCCAGGAGCCTAGGCGCACGAGCCTGAGACCACTTAGTAGTACCCTACCACTGTCTGCGTCACGGTACTTACCAGCATCAGGGCCTAGGGCCCCATACTACAGAATCTTACGACACTCAGAGCTGGTCTTCGGCACTGCAGGGACTCCCAGGAGCCTACGCGCACACGCCTGAGACCAGTTAGAAGTACCCTACCACTGTCTGCGTCACGTTACTTACAAGCATCAGGGCCTAGGACCCCATACTACAGAATCTTACGGCACCCAGAGCTGCTCATCGGCACTGCAGGGTCTCCCAGGAGCCTACGCGCACGAGCCTGAGACCAGTTAGTAGTACCCTACCACTGTCTGCGTCACAATACTTACCAGCATCAGGGCCTAGGGCCCCATACTACAGAATCTTACGACACCCAGGGCTGCTCATCGGCACTGCAGGGACTCCCAGGAGCCTACGTGCACGCGCTTGAGACCAGATAGTAGTACCCTACCACTGTCTGCGTCACGTTACTTACCAGCATCAGGGGCTAGGGCCCCATACTACAGAATCTTACGACACCCAGAGCTGGTCATCAGCACTGCAGGGACTCCCAGGAGCTTACGTGCACACGCCTGAGTCCAGTTAGCAGTACCCTACCACTGTCTGCGTCACGTTACTTACCAGTATCAGGGCCTAGGGCCCCATACTACAGAATCTTCCGACACCCAGAGCTGCTCATCGCCACTGCAGGGACTCCCAGGAGCCTATGCCACGAGCCTGAGACCAGTTAGTAGTACCCTACCACTGTCTGCGTCACGGTACTTACCAGTATCAGGGCCTAGGGCCCCATACTACAGAATCTTACGACACCCAGAGCTGCTCTCGGCACTGCAGGGACTCCCAGGAGCCTTCCCCGCACGAGCCTGAGACCAGTTATTAGTACCCTACCACTGTCTGCGTCACGTTACTTACCAGCATCAGGGCCTAGGGCCCCATACTACAGAATCTTACGACACCCAGAGCTGGTCATCGGCACTGCAGGGACTCCCAGGAGCCTACGCGCACAAGCCTGAGACCAGTTAGTAGTACCTTACCTACCACTGTCTGCGTCACGTTACTTACCAGCATCAAGGCCTAGGGCCCCATACTACAGAATCTTACGACACCCAGAGCTGCTCATCGGCACTGCAGGGACTCCCAGGAGCCTACGCGCACGCGCCTGAGACCAGTTAGTAGTACCGTACCTACCACTGTCTGCGTCACGTTACTTACCAGCATCAGGGCCTAGGGCCCCATACTACAGAATCTTAGGGCACCCAGAGCTGGTCATCGGCACTGCAGGGACTCCCAGGAGCCTACGCGCACACGCCTGAGACCAGTTAGTAGTACCCTACCACTGTCTGCGTCATGTTACTTACCAGCATCAGTGCCTAGGACCCCATACTACAGACTCTTACGACACCCAGAGCTGCTCATCGGCACTGCAGGGACTCCAAGGAGCCCACGCGCACAAGCCTGAGACCAGTTAGTAGTACCCTACCACTGTCTGCGTCACGTTACTTACCAGCATCAAGGCCTAGGGCCCCATACTACAGAATCTTACGACACCCAGAGCTGCTCATCGGCACTGCAGGGACTCACAGGAGCATACGCACACACGCCTGAGACCAGTTAGTAGTACCCTACCACTGTCTGCGTCACGTTACTTACCAGCATGAGGGCCTAGGGTCCCATACTACAGAATCTTACGGCACCCAGAGATGGTCATCGGCACTGCAGGGACTCCCAGGAGCCTACGCGCACACGCCTGAGACCAGTTAGTAGTACCCTACCACTGTCTGCATCACGTTACTTACCAGCATCAGGGCCTAGGGCCCCATACTACAGAATCTTACGACACCCAGAGCTGCTCTCGGCACTGCAGGGACTCCCAGGAGCCTACACGCACGAGCCTGAGACCAGTTAGTAGTACCCTACCTACCACTGTCTGCGTCACGTTACTTACCAGCATCAAGGCCTAGGGCCCCATACTACAGAATCTTACGACACCCAGAGCTGCTCATCGGCACTGCAGGGACTCCCAGGAGCCTACGCGCACGCACCTGAGACCAGTTAGTAGTACCCTACCACTGTCTGCGTCACGGTACTTACCAGCATCAGGGCCTAGGGCCCCATACTACAGAATCTTACGACACTCAGAGCTGGTCATCGGCACTGCAGGGACTCCCAGGAGCCTACGTGCACACGCCTGAGACCAGTTAGTAGTACCCTACCACTGTCTGCGTCACGTTACTTTCCAGCATCAGGGCCTAGGGCCCCATACTACAGAATCTTACGACACCCAAAGCTGCTCATCGGCACTGCAGGGACTCCCAGGAGCCTACGCGCACACGCCTGAGATCAGTTAGTAGTACCCTACCACTGTCTGCGTCACGTTACTTACCAGCATGAGGGCCTAGGGCCCCATACTACAGAATCGTACGCCACCCAGAGCTGGTCATCGGCACTGCAGGGACTCCCAGGAGCCTACGCGCACATGCCTGAGACCAGTTAGTAGTACCCTACCACTGTCTGCGTCACGTTACTTACCAGCATCAGGGCCTAGGGCCCCATACTACAGAATCTTACGGCACCCAGAGATGGTCATCGGCACTGCAGGGACTCCCAGGAGCCTACGCGCACACGCCTGACACCAGTTAGTAGTACCCCACCACTGTCTGCGTCACGTTACTTACCAGCATCAGGGCCTAGGGCCCCATACTACAGAATCTTACGACACCCAGAGCTGCTCTCGGCACTGCAGGGACTCCCAGGAGCCTACACGCACGAGCCTGAGACCAGTTAGTAGTACCCTACCTACCACTGTCTGCGTCACGTTACTTACCAGCATCAAGGCCTAGGGCCCCATAATACAGAATCTTACGACACCCAGAGCTGCTCATCGGCACTGCAGGGACTCCCAGGAGCCTACGCGCACGCACCTGAGACCAGTTAGTAGTACCCTACCACTGTCTGCGTCACGGTACTTACCAGCATCAGGGCCTAGGGCCCCATACTACAGAATCTTACGACACTCAGAGCTGGTCATCGGCACTGCAGGGACTCCCAGGAGCCTACGTGCACACGCCTGAGACCAGTTAGTAGTACCCTACCACTGTCTGCGTCACGTTACTTTCCAGCATCAGGGCCTAGGGCCCCATACTACAGAATCTTACGACACCCAGAGCTGCTCATCGGCACTGCAGGGACTCCCAGGAGCCTACGCGCACACGTCTGAGATCAGTTAGTAGTACCCTACCACTGTCTGCGTCACGTTACTTACCAGCATGAGGGCCTAGGGCCCTATACTACAGAATCGTACGCCACCCAGAGCTGGTCATCGGCACTGCAGGGACTCCCAGGAGCCTACGCGCACACGCCTGAGACCAGTTAGTAGTACCCTACCACTGTCTGCGTCACGTTACTTACCAGCATCAGGGCCTAGGGCCCCATACTACAGAATCTTACGACACCCAGAGCTGCTCTCAGCACTGCAGGGACTCCCAGGAGCCTACGCGCACGAGCCTGAGACCAGTTAGTAGTACCCTACCTACCACTGTCTGCGTCACGTTACTTACCAGCATCAGGGCCTAGGGCCCCATACTACAGAATCTTACGACACCCAGAGCTGCTCATCGGCACTGCAGGGACTCCCAGGGGCGTACGCGCACGAGCCTGAGACCAGTTACTAGTACCCTACCTACCACTGTCTGCGTCACGTTACTTATCAGCATCAGGGCCTGGGGCCCCATACTACAGAATCTTACGACACCCAGAGCTGCTCATCGGCACTGCAGGGACTCCCAGGAGCCTATGCGCACGCGCCTGAGACTAGTTAGTAGTACCCTACCTACCACTGTCTGCATCACGTTACTTACCAGCATCAGGGCCTAGGGCCCCATACTACAGAATCTTACAACACCCAGAGCTGCTCATCGGCACTGCAGGGACTCCCAGGAGCCTATGCGCACGAGCCTGAGACCAGTTAGTAGTACCGTACCTACCACTGTCTGCGTCACGTTACTTACCAGCATCAGGGCCTAGGGCCCCATACTACAGAATCTTACGACACCCAGAGCTGCTCATCGGCACTGCAGGGACTCCCAGGGGCGTACGCGCACGAGCCTGAGACCAGTTAGTAATACCGTACCTACCACTGTCTGCGTCACGTTTCTTACCAGCATCAGGGCCTAGGGCCCCATACTACAGAATCTTACGACACCCAGAGCTGGTCATCGGCACTGCAGGGACTCCCAGGAGCCTACGCGCACAAGCCTGAGACCAGTTAGTAGTACCTTACCTACCACTGTCTGCGTCACGTTACTTACCAGCATCAAGGCCTAGGGCCCCATACTACAGAATCTTACGACACCCAGAGCTGCTCATCGGCACTGCAGGGACTCCCAGGAGCCTACGCGCACGCGCCTGAGACCAGTTAGTAGTACCGTACCTACCACTGTCTGCGTCACGTTACTTACCAGCATCAGGGCCTAGGGCCCCATACTACAGAATCTTACGGCACCCAGAGCTGGTCATCGGCACTGCAGGGACTCCCAGGAGCCTACGCGCACACGCCTGAGACCAGTTAGTAGTACCCTACCACTGTCTGCGTCATGTTACTTACCAGCATCAGGGCCTAGGACCCCATACTACAGACTCTTACGACACCCAGAGCTGCTCATCGGCACTGCAGGGACTCCCAGGAGCCCACGCGCACAAGCCTGAGACCAGTTAGTAGTACCCTACCACTGTCTGCGTCATGTTACTTACCAGCATCAGGGCCTAGGACCCCATACTATAGACTCTTACGACACCCAGAGCTGCTCATCGGCACTGCAGGGACTCCCAGGAGCCCACGCGCACAAGCCTGAGACCAGTTAGTAGTACCCTACCACTGTCTGCGTCACGTTACTTACCAGCATCAAGGCCTAGGGCCCCATACTACAGAATCTTACGACACCCAGAGCTGCTCATCGGCACTGCAGGGACTCACAGGAGCATACGCACACACGCCTGAGACCAGTTAGTAGTACCCTACCACTGTCTGCGTCACGTTACTTACCAGCATGAGGGCCTAGGGTCCCATACTACAGAATCTTACGGCACCCAGAGATGGTCATCGGCACTGCAGGGACTCCCAGGAGCCTACGCGCACACGCCTGAGACCAGTTAGTAGTACCCTACCACTGTCTGCATCACGTTACTTACCAGCATCAGGGCCTAGGGCCCCATACTACAGAATCTTACGACACCCAGAGCTGCTCTCGGCACTGCAGGGACTCCCAGGAGCCTACACGCACGAGCCTGAGACCAGTTAGTAGTACCCTACCTACCACTGTCTGCGTCACGTTACTTACCAGCATCAAGGCCTAGGGCCCCATACTACAGAATCTTACGACACCCAGAGCTGCTCATCGGCACTGCAGGGACTCCCAGGAGCCTACGCGCACGCACCTGAGACCAGTTAGTAGTACCCTACCACTGTCTGCGTCACGGTACTTACCAGCATCAGGGCCTAGGGCCCCATACTACAGAATCTTACGACACTCAGAGCTGGTCATCGGCACTGCAGGGACTCCCAGGAGCCTACGTGCACACGCCTGAGACCAGTTAGTAGTACCCTACCACTGTCTGCGTCACGTTACTTTCCAGCATCAGGGCCTAGGGCCCCATACTACAGAATCTTACGACACCCAAAGCTGCTCATCGGCACTGCAGGGACTCCCAGGAGCCTACGCGCACACGCCTGAGATCAGTTAGTAGTACCCTACCACTGTCTGCGTCACGTTACTTACCAGCATCAGGGCCTAGGGCCCCATACTACAGAATCGTACGCCACCCAGAGCTGGTCATCGGCACTGCAGGGACTCCCAGGAGCCTACGCGCACATGCCTGAGACCAGTTAGTAGTACCCTACCACTGTCTGCGTCACGTTACTTACCAGCATCAGGGCCTAGGGCCCCATACTACAGAATCTTACGGCACCCAGAGATGGTCATCGGCACTGCAGGGACTCCCAGGAGCCTACGCGCACACGCCTGACACCAGTTAGTAGTACC
Organism: Pleurodeles waltl; assembly: GCF_031143425.1. Lineage (NCBI taxonomy): Eukaryota > Metazoa > Chordata > Amphibia > Caudata > Salamandridae > Pleurodeles > Pleurodeles waltl. The sequence continues at coordinate 1,192,612,126 of NC_090439.1, forward strand.
CCACCACTGTCTGCGTCACGTTACTTACCAGCATCAGGGCCTAGGGCCCCATACTACAGAATCTTACGACACCCAGAGCTGCTCTCGGCACTGCAGGGACTCCCAGGAGCCTACACGCACGAGCCTGAGACCAGTTAGTAGTACCCTACCTACCACTGTCTGCGTCACGTTACTTACCAGCATCAAGGCCTAGGGCCCCATAATACAGAATCTTACGACACCCAGAGCTGCTCATCGGCACTGCAGGGACTCCCAGGAGCCTACGCGCACGCACCTGAGACCAGTTAGTAGTACCCTACCACTGTCTGCATCACGGTACTTACCAGCATCAGGGCCTAGGGCCCCATACTACAGAATCTTACGACACTCAGAGCTGGTCATCGGCACTGCAGGGACTCCCAGGAGCCTACGTGCACACGCCTGAGACCAGTTAGTAGTACCCTACCACTGTCTGCGTCACGTTACTTTCCAGCATCAGGGCCTAGGGCCCCATACTACAGAATCTTACGACACCCAGAGCTGCTCATCGGCACTGCAGGGACTCCCAGGAGCCTACGCGCACACGTCTGAGATCAGTTAGTAGTACCCTACCACTGTCTGCGTCACGTTACTTACCAGCATGAGGGCCTAGGGCCCTATACTACAGAATCGTACGCCACCCAGAGCTGGTCATCGGCACTGCAGGGACTCCCAGGAGCCTACGCGCACACGCCTGAGACCAGTTAGTAGTACCCTACCACTGTCTGCGTCACGTTACTTACCAGCATCAGGGCCTAGGGCCCCATACTACAGAATCTTACGACACCCAGAGCTGCTCTCAGCACTGCAGGGACTCCCAGGAGCCTACGCGCACGAGCCTGAGACCAGTTAGTAGTACCCTACCTACCACTGTCTGCGTCACGTTACTTACCAGCATCAGGGCCTAGGGCCCCATACTACAGAATCTTACGACACCCAGAGCTGCTCATCGGCACTGCAGGGACTCCCAGGGGCGTACGCGCACGAGCCTGAGACCAGTTACTAGTACCCTACCTACCACTGTCTGCGTCACGTTACTTATCAGCATCAGGGCCTGGGGCCCCATACTACAGAATCTTACGACACCCAGAGCTGCTCATCGGCACTGCAGGGACTCCCAGGAGCCTATGCGCACGCGCCTGAGACTAGTTAGTAGTACCCTACCTACCACTGTCTGCATCACGTTACTTACCAGCATCAGGGCCTAGGGCCCCATACTACAGAATCTTACAACACCCAGAGCTGCTCATCGGCACTGCAGGGACTCCCAGGAGCCTATGCGCACGAGCCTGAGACCAGTTAGTAGTACCGTACCTACCACTGTCTGCGTCACGTTACTTACCAGCATCAGGGCCTAGGGCCCCATACTACAGAATCTTACGACACCCAGAGCTGCTCATCGGCACTGCAGGGACTCCCAGGGGCGTACGCGCACGAGCCTGAGACCAGTTAGTAATACCGTACCTACCACTGTCTGCGTCACGTTTCTTACCAGCATCAGGGCCTAGGGCCCCATACTACAGAATCTTACGACACCCAGAGCTGGTCATCGGCACTGCAGGGACTCCCAGGAGCCTACGTGCACGCGTCTGAGACCAGTTAGTAGTACCCTACCACTGTTTGCGTCACGTTACTTACCAGCATCAGGGCCTAGGGCCCCATACTACAGAATCTTACGACACTCAGAGCTGGTCTTCGGCACTGCAGGGACTCCCAGGAGCCTACGCGCACACGCCTGAGACCAGTTAGAAGTAACCTACCACTGTCTGCGTCACGTTACTTACCAGCATCAGGGCCTAGGACCCCATACTACAGAATCTTACGGCACCCAGAGCTGCTCATCGGCACTGCAGGGACTCCCAGGAGCCTACGCGCACGAGCCTGAGACCAGTTAGTAGTACCCTACCACTGTCTGCGTCACAATACTTACCAGCATCAGGGCCTAGGGCCCCATACTACAGAATCTTACGACACCCAGGGCTGCTCATCGGCACTGCAGGGACTCCCAGGAGCTTACGTGCACACGCCTGAGACCAGTTAGTAGTACCCTACCACTGTCTGCGTCACGTTACTTACCAGTATCAGGGCCTAGGGCCCCATACTACAGAATCATACGACACCCAGAGCTGGTCATCGCCACTGCAGGGACTCCCAGGAGCCTACGCGCACACGCCTGAGACCAGTTAGTAGTACCCTACCACTGTCTGCGTCACGTTACTTACCAGCATCAGGGCCTAGGACCCCATACTACAGAATCTTACGACACCCAGAGCTGCTCATCGGCACTGCAGGGACTCCCAGGAGCCTACGCGCACAAGCCTGAGACCAGTTAGTAGTACCCTACCACTGTCTGCGTCACGTTACTTACCAGCTTCAGGGCCTAGGGCCCCATACTACAGAATCTTACGACACCCAGAGCTGGTCATCAGCACTGCAGGGACTCCCAGGGGCGTACGCGCACGAGCCTGAGACCAGTTAGTAGTACCGTACCTACCACTGTCTGCGTCACGTTACTTACCAGCATCAGGGCCTAGGGCCCCATATTACAGAATCTTACGACACCCAGAGCTGCTCATCGGCACTGCAGGGACTCCCAGGGGCGTACGCGCACGAGCCTGAGACCAGTTAGTAATACCGTACCTACCACTGTCTGCGTCACGTTTCTTACCAGCATCAGGGCCTAGGGCCCCATACTACAGAATCTTACGACACCCAGAGCTGGTCATCGGCACTGCAGGCACTCCCAGGAGCCTACGTGCACGCGCCTGAGACCAGTTAGTAGTACCCTACCACTGTTTGCGTCACGTTACTTACCAGCATCAGGGCCTAGGGCCCCATACTACAGAATCTTACGACACTCAGAGCTGGTCTTCGGCACTGCAGGGACTCCCAGGAGCCTACGCGCACACGCCTGAGACCAGTTAGAAGTACCCTACCACTGTCTGCGTCACGTTACTTACCAGCATCAGGGCCTAGGACCCCATACTACAGAATCTTACGGCACCCAGAGCTGCTCATCGTCACTGCAGGGACTTCCAGGAGCCTACGCGCACGAGCCTGAGACCAGTTAGTAGTACCCTACCACTGTCTGCGTCACAATACTTACCAGCATCAGGGCCTAGGGCCCCATACTACAGAATCTTACGACACCCAGGGCTGCTCATCGGCACTGCAGGGACTCCCAGGAGCCTACGTGCACGTGCCTGAGACCAGATAGTAGTACACTACCACTGTCTGCGTCACGTTACTTACCAGCATCAGGGCCTAGGGCCCCATACTACAGAATCTTACGACACCCAGAGCTGGTCATCAGCACTGCAGGGACTCCCAGGAGCTTACATGCACACGCCTGAGACCAGTTAGTAGTACCCTACCACTGTCTCCGTCACGTTACTTACCAGCATCAGGGCCTAGGACCCCATACTACAGAATCTTACGACACCCAGAGCTGCTCATCGGCACTGCAGGGACTTCCAGGAGCCTACGCGCACAAGCCTGAGACCAGTTAGTAGTACCCTACCACTGTCTGCGTCACGTTACTTACCAGCATCAGGGCCTAGGGCCCCATACTACAGAATCTTACGACACCCAGAGCTGGTCATCAGCACTGCAGGGACTCCCACGAGCCTACGTGTACACGCCTGAGACCAGTTAGTAGTACCCTACCACTGTCTGCGTCACGTTACTTACCAGCATCAGGGCCTAGGGCCCCATACTACAGAATCTTACGACACCCAGAGCTGGTCATCGGCACTGCAGGGACTCCCAGGAGCCTAGGCGCACGAGCCTGAGACCACTTAGTAGTACCCTACCACTGTCTGCGTCACGGTACTTACCAGCATCAGGGCCTAGGGCCCCATACTACAGAATCTTACGACACTCAGAGCTGGTCTTCGGCACTGCAGGGACTCCCAGGAGCCTACGCGCACACGCCTGAGACCAGTTAGAAGTACCCTACCACTGTCTGCGTCACGTTACTTACAAGCATCAGGGCCTAGGACCCCATACTACAGAATCTTACGGCACCCAGAGCTGCTCATCGGCACTGCAGGGACTCCCAGGAGCCTACGCGCACGAGCCTGAGACCAGTTAGTAGTACCCTACCACTGTCTGCGTCACAATACTTACCAGCATCAGGGCCTAGGGCCCCATACTAGAGAATCTTACGACACCCAGGGCTGCTCATCGGCACTGCAGGGACTCCCAGGAGCCTACGTGCACGCGCTTGAGACCAGATAGTAGTACCCTACCACTGTCTGCGTCACGTTACTTACCAGCATCAGGGGCTAGGGCCCCATACTACAGAATCTTACGACACCCAGAGCTGGTCATCAGCACTGCAGGGACTCCCAGGAGCTTACGTGCACACGCCTGAGTCCAGTTAGCAGTACCCTACCACTGTCTGCGTCACGTTACTTACCAGTATCAGGGCCTAGGGCCCCATACTACAGAATCATACGACACCCAGAGCTGGTCATCGCCACTGCAGGGACTCCCAGGAGCCTACGCGCACACGCCTGAGACCAGTTAGTAGTACCCTACCACTGTCTGCGTCACGTTACTTACCAGCATCAGGGCCTAGGACCTCATACTACAGAATCTTACGACACCCAGAGCTGCTCATCGGCACTGCAGGGACTCCCAGGAGCCTACGCGCACAAGCCTGAGACCAGTTAGTAGTACCCTACCACTGTCTGCGTCACGTTACTTACCAGCATCAGGGCCTAGGGCCCCATACTACAGAATCTTACGACACCCAGAGCTGGTCATCAGCACTGCAGGGACTCCCAGGAGCCTACGTGCACACGCCTGAGACCAGTTAGTAGTACCCTACCACTGTCTGCGTCACGTTACTTACCAGCATCAGGGCCTAGGACCCCATACTACAGACTCTTACGACACCCAGAGCTGCTCATCGGCACTGCAGGGACTCCCAGGAGCCCACGCGCACAAGCCTGAGACCAGTTAGTAGTACCCTACCACTGTCTGCGTCACGTTACTTACCAGCATCAAGGCCTAGGGCCCCATACTACAGAATCTTACGACACCCAGAGCTGCTCATCGGCACTGCAGGGACTCCCAGGAGCCTACGCGCACGCGCCTGAGACCAGTTAGTAGTACCTTACCTACCACTGTCTGCATCACGTTACTTACCAGCATCAGGGCCTACGGCCCAATACTACAGAATCTTACGACACCCAGAGCTGGTCATCGGCACTGCAGGGACTCCCAGGAGCCTAGGCGCACGAGCCTGAGACCAGTTAGTAGTACCCTACCACTGTCTGCGTCACGTTACTTACCAGCATCAGGGCCTAGGGCCCCATACTACAGAATCTTACGACACCCAGAGCTGCTCATCGGCACTGCAGGGACTCCCAGGGGCGTACGCGCACGAGCCTGAGACCAGTTAGTAGTACCGTACCTACCACTGTCTGCGTCACGTTACTTACCAGCCTCAGGGCCTAGGGCCCCATACTACAGAATCTTACGACACCCAGAGCTGGTCATCGGCACTGCAGGGACTCCCAGGAGCCTACGTGCACGCGCCTCTCCTGAGACCAGTTAGTAGTACCCTACCACTGTTTGCGTCACGTTACTTACCAGCATCAGGGCCTAGGGCCCCATACTACAGAATCTTACGACACTCAGAGCTGGTCATCGGCACTGCAGGGACTCCCATGAGCCTACGCGCATGAGCCTGAGCCCAGTTAGTAGTACCCTACCACTGTCTGCATCACAATACTTACCAGCATCAGGGCCTAGGGCCCCATACTACAGAATCTTACGACACCCTGAGCTGCTCATCGGCACTGCAGGGACTCCCAGGAGCCTACACGCACACGCCTGAGACCAGTTAGTAGTACCCTACCACTGTCTGCGTCACGTTACTTACCAGCATCAGGGCCTAGGACCCCATACTACAGAATCTTACGGCACCCAGAGCTGCTCATCGGCACTGCAGGGACTCCCAGGAGCCTACGCTCATGAGCCTGAGACCAGTTAGTAGTACCCTACCACTGTCTGCATCACAATACTTACCAGCATCAGGGCCTAGGGCCCCATACTACAGAATCTTACGACACCCAGAGCTGCTCATCGGCACTGCAGGGACTCCCAGGAGCCTACGTGCACGCGCCTGAGACCAGATAGTAGTACCCTACCACTGTCTGTGTAACGTTACTTACCAGCATCAGGGCCTAGGGCCCCATACTACAGAACCTTACGACACCCAGAGCTGGTCATCAGCACTGCAGGGACTCCCAGGAGCCTACGCCACGCGCCTGAGACCAGTTAGTAGTACCCTACCACTGTCTGCATCACGTTACTTACCAGCATCAGGGCCTAGGGCCCCATACTTCAGAATCTTACGACACCCAGAGCTGCTCATCGGCACTGCAGGGACTCCCAGGAGCCTACGCCACGAGCCTGAGACCAGTTAGTAGTCCCCTACCACTGTTTGCGTCACGTTACTTACCAGCATCAGGGCCTAGGGCCCCATACTACAGAATCTTACGGCACCCAGAGCTGCTCATCGGCACTGCAGGGACTCCCAGGAGCCTACGCGCACGCACCTGAGACCAGTTAGTAGTACCCTACCTACCACTGTCTGCGTCACGTTACTTACCAGCACCAGGGCCTAGGGCCCCATACTACAGAATCTTACGACACCCAGAGCTGCTCATCGGCACTGCAGGGACTCTCAGGGGCGTACGCGCACAAGCCTGAGACCAGTTAGTAGTACCGTACCTACCACTGTCTGCGTCACGTTACTTACAAGCATCAGGGCCTAGGGCCCCATACTACAGAATCTTACGACACCCAGAGCTGGTCATCGGCACTGCAGGGACTCCCAGGAGCCTACGTGCATGCGCCTGAGACCAGTTAGTAGTACCCTACCGCTGTCTGCGTCACGTTACTTACCAGCATCAGGGCCTAGGGCCCCATACTACAGAATCTTACGACACTCAGAGCTGGTCATCGGCACTGCAGGGACTCCCAGGAGCCTACGCGCACACGCCTGAGACCAGTTAGTAGTACCCCACCACTGTCTGCGTCACGTTACTTACCAGCATCAGGTCCTAGGACCCCATACTACAGAATCTTACGACACTCAGAGCTGGTCATCGGCACTGCAGGGACTCCCAGGAGCCTACGCGCACACGCCTGAGACCAGTTAGTAGTACCCTACCACTGTCTCTGTCACAATACTTACCAGCATCAGGGCCTAGGGCCCCATACTACAGAATCTTACGACACCCAGAGCTGCTCATCGGCACTGCAGGGACTCCCAGGAGCCTACGTGCAGGCGCCTGAGACCAGATAGTAGTACCCTACCGCTGTCTGCGTCACGTTACTTACCAGCATCAGGGCCTAGGGCCCCATACTACAGAATCTTACGACACTCAGAGCTGGTCATCGGCACTGCAGGGACTCCCAGGAGCCTACGCGCACACGCCTGAGACCAGTTAGTAGTACCCCACCACTGTCTGCGTCACGTTACTTACCAGCATCAGGGCCTAGGACCCCATACTACAGAATCTTACGACACTCAGAGCTGGTCATCGGCACTGCAGGGACTCCCAGGAGCCTACGCGCACACGCCTGAGACCAGTTAGTAGTACCCTACCACTGTCTCTATCACAATACTTACCAGCATCAGGGCCTAGGGCCCCATACTACAGAATCTTACGACACCCAGAGCTGCTCATCGGCACTGCAGGGACTCCCAGGAGCCTACGTGCAGGCGCCTGAGACCAGATAGTAGTACCCTACCACTGTCTGCGTCACGTTACTTACCAGCATCAGGGCCTACGGCCCCATACTACAGAACCTTACGACACCCAGAGCTGGTCATCAGCACTGCAGGGTCTCCCAGGAGCCTACGCACGCGCCTGAGACCAGTTAGTAGTATCCTACCACTGTCTGCGTCACGTTACTTACCAGCATCAGGGCCTAGGGCCCCATACTACAGAATTTTACTACACTCAGAGCTGCTCATCGGCACTGCAGGGACTCCCAGGAGCCTACGCCACGAGCCTGAGACCAGTTAGTAGTACCCTACCACTGTTTGCATCACGTTACTTACCAGCATCAGGGCCCCATACTACAGAATCTTACGACACCCAGAGCTGCTCATCGGCACTGCAGGGACTCCCAGGAGCCTACGCGCACGCGCCTGAGACCAGTTAGTAGTACCCTACCACTGTCTGCGTCACGTTACTTACCAGCATCAGGGCCTAGGGCCCCATACTACAGAATCTTACGGCACCCAGAGCTGGTCATCAGCACTGCAGGGACTCCCAGGACCCTACGTGCACGAGCCTGAGACCAGTTAGTAGTACCCTACCTCTGTCTGCGTCACGTTACTTACCAGCATCAGGGCCTAGGGCCCCATACTACAGAATCTTACAACACCCAGAGCTGGTCATTGGCACTGCAGGGACTCCCAGGAGCCTACGCGCACGAGCCCGAGACCAGTTACTAGTACCCTACCACTGTCTGCGTCACGTTACTTACCAGCATCAGGGCCTAGGGCCCCATACTGCAGAATCATAAGAACACCCAGAGCTGCTCATCGGCACTGCAGGGACTCCCAGGAGCCTACGCGCACGCGCCTGAGACCAGTTAGTAGTACCCTACCACTGTCTGCGTCACGTTACTTACCAGCATCAGGGCCTAGGGCCCCATACTACAGAATCTTACGACACTCAGAGCTGGTCATCGGCACTGCAGGGACTCCCAGGAGCCTACGCGCACACGCCTGAGACCAGTTAGTAGTACCCTACCACTGTCTGCGTCACGTTACTTACCAGCATCAGGGCCTAGGTCCCCATACTACAGAATCTTATGACACCCAGAGCTGCTCATCGGCACTGCAGGGACTCCCAGGAGCCTACGCGCACGTGCCTGAGACCAGTTAGTAGTACCCTACCACTGTCTGCGTCACATTACTTACCAGCATCAGGGCCTAGGGCCCCATACTACAGAACCTTACGACACCCAGAGCTGCTCATCAGCACTGCAGGGACTCCCAGGAGCCTACGCGCACGAGCCTGAGACCAGTTAGTTGTACCCTACCACTGTCTGCGTCACGTTACTTACCAGCATCAGGGCCTAGGGCCCCATACTACAGAATCTTACGACACTCAGAGCTGGTCAGCGGCACTGCAGGGACTCCCAGGAGCCTACGCGCACGCGCCTGAGACCAGTTAGTAGTACCCTACCACTGTTTGCGTCACATTACTTACCAGCATCAGGGTCTAGGGCCCCATACTACAGAATCTTACGACACCCAGAGCTGCTCATCAGCACTGCAGGTACTCCCAGGAGCCTACGCGCACGCGCCTGAGACCAGTTAGTAGTACCCTACCACTGTCTGCGTCACGTTACTTTCCAGCATCAGGGCCTAGGGCCCCATACTACAGAATCTTACGACACCCAGAGCTGCTCATCGGCACTGCAGGGACTCCCAGGAGCCTACGCGCACACGCCTGAGATCAGTTAGTAGTACCCTACCACTGTCTGCGTCACATTACTTACCAGCATGAGGGCCTAGGGCCCTATACTACAGAATCGTACGCCACCCAGAGCTGGTCATCGGCACTGCAGGGACTCCCAGGAGCCTACGCGCACACGCCTGAGACCAGTTAGTAGTACCCTACCACTGTCTGCGTCACGTTACTTACCAGCATCAGGGCCTAGGGCCCCATACTACAGAATCTTACGACACCCAGAGCTGCTCTCAGCACTGCAGGGACTCCCAGGAGCCTACGCGCACGAGCCTGAGACCAGTTAGTAGTACCCTACCTACCACTGTCTGCGTCACGTTACTTACCAGCATCAGGGCCTAGGGCCCCATACTACAGAATCTTACGACACCCAGAGCTGCTCATCGGCACTGCAGGGACTCCCAGGGGCGTACGCGCACGAGCCTGAGACCAGTTACTAGTACCCTACCTACCACTGTCTGCGTCACGTTACTTATCAGCATCAGGGCCTGGGGCCCCATACTACAGAATCTTACGACACCCAGAGCTGCTCATCGGCACTGCAGGGACTCCCAGGAGCCTATGCGCACGCGCCTGAGACTAGTTAGTAGTACCCTACCTACCACTGTCTGCATCACGTTACTTACCAGCATCAGGGCCTAGGGCCCCATACTACAGAATCTTACAACACCCAGAGCTGCTCATCGGCACTGCAGGGACTCCCAGGAGCCTATGCGCACGAGCCTGAGACCAGTTAGTAGTACCGTACCTACCACTGTCTGCGTCACGTTACTTACCAGCATCAAGGCCTAGGGCCCCATACTACAGAATCTTACGACACCCAGAGCTGCTCATCGGCACTGCAGGGACTCCCAGGAGCCTACGCGCACGCGCCTGAGACCAGTTAGTAGTACCGTACCTACCACTGTCTGCGTCACGTTACTTACCAGCATCAGGGCCTAGGGCCCCATACTACAGAATCTTACGGCACCCAGAGCTGGTCATCGGCACTGCAGGGACTCCCAGGAGCCTACGCGCACACGCCTGAGACCAGTTAGTAGTACCCTACCACTGTCTGCGTCACGTTACTTACCAGCATCAGGGCCTAGGACCCCATACTACAGACTCTTCCGACACCCAGAGCTGCTCATCGGCACTGCAGGGACTCCCAGGAGCCCACGCGCACAAGCCTGAGACCAGTTAGTAGTACCCTACCACTGTCTGCGTCACGTTACTTACCAGCATCAAGGCCTAGGGCCCCATACTACAGAATCTTACGACACCCAGAGCTGCTCATCGGCACTGCAGGGACTCACAGGAGCATACGCACACACGCCTGAGACCAGTTAGTAGTACTCTACCACTGTCTGCGTCACGTTACTTACCAGCATGAGGGCCTAGGGTCCCATACTACAGAATCTTACGGCACCCAGAGATGGTCATCGGCACTGCAGGGACTCCCAGGAGCCTACGCGCACACGCCTGAGACCAGTTAGTAGTACCCTACCACTGTCTGCATCACGTTACTTACCAGCATCAGGGCCTAGGGCCCCATACTACAGAATCTTACGACACCCAGAGCTGCTCTCGGCACTGCAGGGACTCCCAGGAGCCTACACGCACGAGCCTGAGACCAGTTAGTAGTACCCTACCTACCACTGTCTGCGTCACGTTACTTACCAGCATCAAGGCCTAGGGCCCCATACTACAGAATCTTACGACACCCAGAGCTGCTCATCGGCACTGCAGGGACTCCCAGGAGCCTACGCGCACGCACCTGAGACCAGTTAGTAGTACCCTACCACTGTCTGCGTCACGGTACTTACCAGCATCAGGGCCTAGGGCCCCATACTACAGAATCTTACGACACTCAGAGCTGGTCATCGGCACTGCAGGGACTCCCAGGAGCCTACGTGCACACGCCTGAGACCAGTTAGTAGTACCCTACCACTGTCTGCGTCACGTTACTTTCCAGCATCAGGGCCTAGGGCCCCATACTACAGAATCTTACGACACCCAAAGCTGCTCATCGGCACTGCAGGGACTCCCAGGAGCCTACGCGCACACGCCTGAGATCAGTTAGTAGTACCCTACCACTGTCTGCGTCACGTTACTTACCAGCATGAGGGCCTAGGGCCCCATACTACAGAATCGTACGCCACCCAGAGCTGGTCATCGGCACTGCAGGGACTCCCAGGAGCCTACGCGCACACGCCTGAGACCAGTTAGTAGTACCCTACCACTGTCTGCGTCACGTTACTTACCAGCATCAGGGCCTAGGGCCCCATACTACAGAATCTTACGGCACCCAGAGATGGTCATCGGCACTGCAGGGACTCCCAGGAGCCTACGCGCACACGCCTGACACCAGTTAGTAGTACCCCACCACTGTCTGCGTCACGTTACTTACCAGCATCAGGGCCTAGGGCCCCATACTACAGAATCTTACGACACCCAGAGCTGCTCTCGGCACTGCAGGGACTCCCAGGAGCCTACACGCACGAGCCTGAGACCAGTTAGTAGTACCCTACCTACCACTGTCTGCGTCACGTTACTTACCAGCATCAAGGCCTAGGGCCCCATAATACAGAATCTTACGACACCCAGAGCTGCTCATCGGCACTGCAGGGACTCCCAGGAGCCTACGCGCACGCACCTGAGACCAGTTAGTAGTACCCTACCACTGTCTGCGTCACGGTACTTACCAGCATCAGGGCCTAGGGCCCCATACTACAGAATCTTACGACACTCAGAGCTGGTCATCGGCACTGCAGGGACTCCCAGGAGCCTACGTGCACACGCCTGAGACCAGTTAGTAGTACCCTACCACTGTCTGCGTCACGTTACTTTCCAGCATCAGGGCCTAGGGCCCCATACTACAGAATCTTACGACACCCAGAGCTGCTCATCGGCACTGCAGGGACTCCCAGGAGCCTACGCGCACACGTCTGAGATCAGTTAGTAGTACCCTACCACTGTCTGCGTCACGTTACTTACCAGCATGAGGGCCTAGGGCCCTATACTACAGAATCGTACGCCACCCAGAGCTGGTCATCGGCACTGCAGGGACTCCCAGGAGCCTACGCGCACACGCCTGAGACCAGTTAGTAGTACCCTACCACTGTCTGCGTCACGTTACTTACCAGCATCAGGGCCTAGGGCCCCATACTACAGAATCTTACGACACCCAGAGCTGCTCTCAGCACTGCAGGGACTCCCAGGAGCCTACGCGCACGAGCCTGAGACCAGTTAGTAGTACCCTACCTACCACTGTCTGCGTCACGTTACTTACCAGCATCAGGGCCTAGGGCCCCATACTACAGAATCTTACGACACCCAGAGCTGCTCATCGGCACTGCAGGGACTCCCAGGGGCGTACGCGCACGAGCCTGAGACCAGTTACTAGTACCCTACCTACCACTGTCTGCGTCACGTTACTTATCAGCATCAGGGCCTGGGGCCCCATACTACAGAATCTTACGACACCCAGAGCTGCTCATCGGCACTGCAGGGACTCCCAGGAGCCTATGCGCACGCGCCTGAGACTAGTTAGTAGTACCCTACCTACCACTGTCTGCATCACGTTACTTACCAGCATCAGGGCCTAGGGCCCCATACTACAGAATCTTACAACACCCAGAGCTGCTCATCGGCACTGCAGGGACTCCCAGGAGCCTATGCGCACGAGCCTGAGACCAGTTAGTAGTACCGTACCTACCACTGTCTGCGTCACGTTACTTACCAGCATCAGGGCCTAGGGCCCCATACTACAGAATCTTACGACACCCAGAGCTGCTCATCGGCACTGCAGGGACTCCCAGGGGCGTACGCGCACGAGCCTGAGACCAGTTAGTAATACCGTACCTACCACTGTCTGCGTCACGTTTCTTACCAGCATCAGGGCCTAGGGCCCCATACTACAGAATCTTACGACACCCAGAGCTGGTCATCGGCACTGCAGGGACTCCCAGGAGCCTACGTGCACGCGTCTGAGACCAGTTAGTAGTACCCTACCACTGTTTGCGTCACGTTACTTACCAGCATCAGGGCCTAGGGCCCCATACTACAGAATCTTACGACACTCAGAGCTGGTCTTCGGCACTGCAGGGACTCCCAGGAGCCTACGCGCACACGCCTGAGACCAGTTAGAAGTAACCTACCACTGTCTGCGTCACGTTACTTACCAGCATCAGGGCCTAGGACCCCATACTACAGAATCTTACGGCACCCAGAGCTGCTCATCGGCACTGCAGGGACTCCCAGGAGCCTACGCGCACGAGCCTGAGACCAGTTAGTAGTACCCTACCACTGTCTGCGTCACAATACTTACCAGCATCAGGGCCTAGGGCCCCATACTACAGAATCTTACGACACCCAGGGCTGCTCATCGGCACTGCAGGGACTCCCAGGAGCTTACGTGCACACGCCTGAGACCAGTTAGTAGTACCCTACCACTGTCTGCGTCACGTTACTTACCAGTATCAGGGCCTAGGGCCCCATACTACAGAATCATACGACACCCAGAGCTGGTCATCGCCACTGCAGGGACTCCCAGGAGCCTACGCGCACACGCCTGAGACCAGTTAGTAGTACCCTACCACTGTCTGCGTCACGTTACTTACCAGCATCAGGGCCTAGGACCCCATACTACAGAATCTTACGACACCCAGAGCTGCTCATCGGCACTGCAGGGACTCCCAGGAGCCTACGCGCACAAGCCTGAGACCAGTTAGTAGTACCCTACCACTGTCTGCGTCACGTTACTTACCAGCTTCAGGGCCTAGGGCCCCATACTACAGAATCTTACGACACCCAGAGCTGGTCATCAGCACTGCAGGGACTCCCAGGGGCGTACGCGCACGAGCCTGAGACCAGTTAGTAGTACCGTACCTACCACTGTCTGCGTCACGTTACTTACCAGCATCAGGGCCTAGGGCCCCATATTACAGAATCTTACGACACCCAGAGCTGCTCATCGGCACTGCAGGGACTCCCAGGGGCGTACGCGCACGAGCCTGAGACCAGTTAGTAATACCGTACCTACCACTGTCTGCGTCACGTTTCTTACCAGCATCAGGGCCTAGGGCCCCATACTACAGAATCTTACGACACCCAGAGCTGGTCATCGGCACTGCAGGCACTCCCAGGAGCCTACGTGCACGCGCCTGAGACCAGTTAGTAGTACCCTACCACTGTTTGCGTCACGTTACTTACCAGCATCAGGGCCTAGGGCCCCATACTACAGAATCTTACGACACTCAGAGCTGGTCTTCGGCACTGCAGGGACTCCCAGGAGCCTACGCGCACACGCCTGAGACCAGTTAGAAGTACCCTACCACTGTCTGCGTCACGTTACTTACCAGCATCAGGGCCTAGGACCCCATACTACAGAATCTTACGGCACCCAGAGCTGCTCATCGGCACTGCAGGGACTTCCAGGAGCCTACGCGCACGAGCCTGAGACCAGTTAGTAGTACCCTACCACTGTCTGCGTCACAATACTTACCAGCATCAGGGCCTAGGGCCCCATACTACAGAATCTTACGACACCCAGGGCTGCTCATCGGCACTGCAGGGACTCCCAGGAGCCTACGTGCACGTGCCTGAGACCAGATAGTAGTACACTACCACTGTCTGCGTCACGTTACTTACCAGCATCAGGGCCTAGGGCCCCATACTACAGAATCTTACGACACCCAGAGCTGGTCATCAGCACTGCAGGGACTCCCAGGAGCTTACATGCACACGCCTGAGACCAGTTAGTAGTACCCTACCACTGTCTCCGTCACGTTACTTACCAGCATCAGGGCCTAGGACCCCATACTACAGAATCTTACGACACCCAGAGCTGCTCATCGGCACTGCAGGGACTTCCAGGAGCCTACGCGCACAAGCCTGAGACCAGTTAGTAGTACCCTACCACTGTCTGCGTCACGTTACTTACCAGCATCAGGGCCTAGGGCCCCATACTACAGAATCTTACGACACCCAGAGCTGGTCATCAGCACTGCAGGGACTCCCAGGAGCCTACGTGTACACGCCTGAGACCAGTTAGTAGTACCCTACCACTGTCTGCGTCACGTTACTTACCAGCATCAGGGCCTAGGGCCCCATACTACAGAATCTTACGACACCCAGAGCTGGTCATCGGCACTGCAGGGACTCCCAGGAGCCTAGGCGCACGAGCCTGAGACCACTTAGTAGTACCCTACCACTGTCTGCGTCACGGTACTTACCAGCATCAGGGCCTAGGGCCCCATACTACAGAATCTTACGACACTCAGAGCTGGTCTTCGGCACTGCAGGGACTCCCAGGAGCCTACGCGCACACGCCTGAGACCAGTTAGAAGTACCCTACCACTGTCTGCGTCACGTTACTTACAAGCATCAGGGCCTAGGACCCCATACTACAGAATCTTACGGCACCCAGAGCTGCTCATCGGCACTGCAGGGACTCCCAGGAGCCTACGCGCACGAGCCTGAGACCAGTTAGTAGTACCCTACCACTGTCTGCGTCACAATACTTACCAGCATCAGGGCCTAGGGCCCCATACTACAGAATCTTACGACACCCAGGGCTGCTCATCGGCACTGCAGGGACTCCCAGGAGCCTACGTGCACGCGCTTGAGACCAGATAGTAGTACCCTACCACTGTCTGCGTCACGTTACTTACCAGCATCAGGGGCTAGGGCCCCATACTACAGAATCTTACGACACCCAGAGCTGGTCATCAGCACTGCAGGGACTCCCAGGAGCTTACGTGCACACGCCTGAGTCCAGTTAGTAGTACCCTACCACTGTCTGCGTCACGTTACTTACCAGTATCAGGGCCTAGGGCCCCATACTACAGAATCATACGACACCCAGAGCTGGTCATCGCCACTGCAGGGACTCCCAGGAGCCTACGCGCACACGCCTGAGACCAGTTAGTAGTACCCTACCACTGTCTGCGTCACGTTACTTACCAGCATCAGGGCCTAGGACCTCATACTACAGAATCTTACGACACCCAGAGCTGCTCATCGGCACTGCAGGGACTCCCAGGAGCCTACGCGCACAAGCCTGAGACCAGTTAGTAGTACCCTACCACTGTCTGCGTCACGTTACTTACCAGCATCAGGGCCTAGGGCCCCATACTACAGAATCTTACGACACCCAGAGCTGGTCATCAGCACTGCAGGGACTCCCAGGAGCCTACGTGCACACGCCTGAGACCAGTTAGTAGTACCCTACCACTGTCTGCGTCACGTTACTTACCAGCATCAGGGCCTAGGACCCCATACTACAGACTCTTACGACACCCAGAGCTGCTCATCGGCACTGCAGGGACTCCCAGGAGCCTACGCGCACGCGCCTGAGACCAGTTAGTAGTACCTTACCTACCACTGTCTGCATCACGTTACTTACCAGCATCAGGGCCTACGGCCCAATACTACAGAATCTTACGACACCCATAGCTGGTCATCGGCACTGCAGGGACTCCCAGGAGCCTAGGCGCACGAGCCTGAGACCAGTTAGTAGTACCCTACCACTGTCTGCGTCACGTTACTTACCAGCATCAGGGCCTAGGGCCCCATACTACAGAATCTTACGACACCCAGAGCTGCTCATCGGCACTGCAGGGACTCCCAGGGGCGTACGCGCACGAGCCTGAGACCAGTTAGTAGTACCGTACCTACCACTGTCTGCGTCACGTTACTTACCAGCCTCAGGGCCTAGGGCCCCATACTACAGAATCTTACGACACCCAGAGCTGGTCATCGGCACTGCAGGGACTCCCAGGAGCCTACGTGCACGCGCCTCGCCTGAGACCAGTTAGTAGTACCCTACCACTGTTTGCGTCACGTTACTTACCAGCATCAGGGCCTAGGGCCCCATACTACAGAATCTTACGACACTCAGAGCTGGTCATCGGCACTGCAGGGACTCCCATGAGCCTACGCGCATGAGCCTGAGCCCAGTTAGTAGTACCCTACCACTGTCTGTATCACAATACTTACCAGCATCAGGGCCTAGGGCCCCATACTACAGAATCTTACGACACTCTGAGCTGGTCATCGGCACTGCAGGGACTCCCAGGAGCCTACACGCACACGCCTGAGACCAGTTAGTAGTACCCTACCACTGTCTGCGTCACGTTACTTACCAGCATCAGGGCCTAGGACCCCATACTACAGAATCTTACGGCACCCAGAGCTGCTCATCGGCACTGCAGGGACTCCCAGGAGCCTACGCTCATGAGCCTGAGACCAGTTAGTAGTACCCTACCACTGTCTGCATCACAATACTTACCAGCATCAGGGCCTAGGGCCCCATACTACAGAATCTTACGACACCCAGAGCTGCTCATCGGCACTGCAGGGACTCCCAGGAGCCTACGTGCACGCGCCTGAGACCAGATAGTAGTACCCTACCACTGTCTGTGTAACGTTACTTACCAGCATCAGGGCCTAGGGCCCCATACTACAGAACCTTACGACACCCAGAGCTGGTCATCAGCACTGCAGGGACTCCCAGGAGCCTACGCCACGCGCCTGAGACCAGTTAGTAGTACCCTACCACTGTCTGCATCACGTTACTTACCAGCATCAGGGCCTAGGGCCCCATACTTCAGAATCTTACGACACCCAGAGCTGCTCATCGGCACTGCAGGGACTCCCAGGAGCCTACGCCACGAGCCTGAGACCAGTTAGTAGTCCCCTACCACTGTTTGCGTCACGTTACTTAGCAGCATCAGGGCCTAGGGCCCCATACTACAGAATCTTACGGCACCCAGAGCTGCTCATCGGCACTGCAGGGACTCCCAGGAGCCTACGCGCACGCACCTGAGACCAGTTAGTAGTACCCTACCTACCACTGTCTGCGTCACGTTACTTACCAGCACCAGGGCCTAGGGCCCCATACTACAGAATCTTACGACACCCAGAGCTGCTCATCGGCACTGCAGGGACTCTCAGGGGCGTACGCGCACAAGCCTGAGACCAGTTAGTAGTACCGTACCTACCACTGTCTGCGTCACGTTACTTACAAGCATCAGGGCCTAGGGCCCATACTACAGAATCTTACGACACCCAGAGCTGGTCATCGGCACTGCAGGGACTCCCAGGAGCCTACGTGCATGCGCCTGAGACCAGTTAGTAGTACCCTACCGCTGTCTGCGTCACGTTACTTACCAGCATCAGGGCCTAGGGCCCCATACTACAGAATCTTACGACACTCAGAGCTGGTCATCGGCACTGCAGGGACTCCCAGGAGCCTACGCGCACACGCCTGAGACCAGTTAGTAGTACCCCACCACTGTCTGCGTCACGTTACTTACCAGCATCAGGTCCTAGGACCCCATACTACAGAATCTTACGACACTCAGAGCTGGTCATCGGCACTGCAGGGACTCCCAGGAGCCTACGCGCACACGCCTGAGACCAGTTAGTAGTACCCTACCACTGTCTCTGTCACAATACTTACCAGCATCAGGGCCTAGGGCCCCATACTACAGAATCTTACGACACCCAGAGCTGCTCATCGGCACTGCAGGGACTCCCAGGAGCCTACGTGCAGGCGCCTGAGACCAGATAGTAGTACCCTACCGCTGTCTGCGTCACGTTACTTACCAGCATCAGGGCCTAGGGCCCCATACTACAGAATCTTACGACACTCAGAGTTGGTCATCGGCACTGCAGGGACTCCCAGGAGCCTACGCGCACACGCCTGAGACCAGTTAGTAGTACCTGTGAGAAGGTAGCCTCTTTCTAGCCTTGTTACCCCCACTTTTGGCCTGTTTGTGAGTGTATGTCAGGGTGTTTGTCACTGTTTTCACTGTCTCACTGGGATCCTGATAGCCAGGCCTCAGTGCTCATAGTGAAAACACCATGTTTTCAGTATGGTTGTTATGTGTCACTGGGATCCTGCTGGTCAGGACCCCAGTGCTCATAGGTTTGTGGCCTATATGTATGTGTCACTGGGACCCTGTCACACAGGGCCCCAGTGCTCATAGGTGTGCATGTGTATGTTCCCTGTGTGGTGCCTAACTGTCTCACTGAGGCTCTGCTAACCAGAACCTCAGTGGTTATGCTCTCTCATTTCTTGCCAAATTGTCACTGACAGGCTAGTGACCATTTTTACCAATTTACATTGGCTTACTGGAACACCCTTATAATTCCCTAGTATATGGTACTGAGGTACCCAGGGTATTGGGGTTCCAGGAGATCCCTATGGGCTGCAGCATTTCTTTTGCCACCCATAGGGAGCTCTGACAATTCTTACACAGGCCTGCCACTGCAGCCTGAGTGAAATAACGTCCACGTTATTTCACAGCCATTTTACACTGCACTTAAGTAACTTATAAGTCACCTATATGTCTAACCTTTACCTGGTAAAGGTTAGGTGCAAAGTTACTTAGTGTGAGGGCACCCTGGCACTAGCCAAGGTGCCCCCACATTGTTCAGAGCCAATTCACTGAACTTTGTGAGTGCGGGGACACCATTACACGCGTGCACTACATATAGGTCACTACCTATATGTAGCTTCACCATGGTAACTCCGAATATGGCCATGTAACATGTCTATGATCATGGAATTGCCCCCTCTATGCCATCCTGGCATTGTTGGTACAATTCCATGATCCCAGTGGTCTGTAGCACAGACCCTGGTACTGCCAGACTGCCCTTCCTGGGGTTTCTCTGCAGCTGCTGCTGCTGCCAACCCCTCAGACAGGCAGCTGCCCTCCTGGGGTCCAGCCAGGCCTGGCCCAGGATGGCAGAACAAAGAACTTCCTCTGAGAGAGGGTGTGACACCCGCTCCCTTTGGAAAATGGTGTGAAGGCAGGGGAGGAGTAGCCTCCCCCAGCCTCTGGAAATGCTTTGTTGGGCACAGATGTGCCCAATTCTGCATAAGCCAGTCTACACCGGTTCAGGGACCCCTTAGCCCCTGCTCTGGCGCGAAACTGGACAAAGGAAAGGGGAGTGACCACTCCCCTGACCTGCACCTCCCCTGGGAGGTGTCCAGAGCTCCTCCAGTGTGCTCCAGACCTCTGCCATCTTGGAAACAGAGGTGCTGCTGGCACACTGGACTGCTCTGAGTGGCCAGTGCCACCAGGTGACGTCAGAGACTCCTTGTGATAGGCTCCTTCAGGTGTTAGTAGCCTTTCCTCTCTCCTAGGTAGCCAAACCCTCTTTTCTGGCTATTTAGGGTCTCTGTCTCTGGGGAAACTTTAGATAACGAATGCATGAGCTCAGCCGAGTTCCTCTGCATCTCCCTCTTCACCTTCTGATAAGGAATCGACCGCTGACCGCGCTGGAAGCCTGCAAACCTGCAACATAGTAGCAAAGACGACTACTGCAACTCTGTAACGCTGATCCTGCCGCCTTCTCGACTGTTTTCCTGCTTGTGCATGTTGTGGGGGTAGTCTGCCTCCTCTCTGCACCAGAAGCTCCGAAGAAATCTCCCGTGGGTCGACGGAATCTTCCCCCTGCAACCGCAGGCACCAAAAAGCTGCATCTCCGGTCCCTTGGGTCTCCTCTCAGCACGACGAGCGAGGTCCCTCGAATCCAGCGACACCGTCCAAGTGACCCCCACAGTCCAGTGACTCTTCAGCCCAAGTTTGGTGGAGGTAAGTCCTTGCCTCACCTCGCTGGGCTGCATTGCTGGGAACCGCGACTTTGCAAGCTTCTCCGGCCCCTGTGCACTTCCGGCGGAAATCCTGTGTGCACAGCCAAGCCTGGGTCCACGGCACTCTAACCTGCATTGCACGACTTTCTAAGTTGGTCTCCGGCGACGTGGGACTCCTTTGTGCAACTTCGGCGAGCACCGTTTCACGCATCCTCGTAGTGCTTGTTTCTGGCATTTCTCCGGGTGCTACCTGCTTCAGTGAGGGCTCTTTGTCTTGCTCGACGTCCCCTCTCTCTGCAGGTCCAATTTGCGACCTCCTGGTCCCTCCTGGGCCCCAGCAGCGTCCAAAAACGCCAAACGCATGATTTGCGTGTAGCAAGGCTTGTTGGCGTCCATCCGGCGGGAAAACACTTCTGCACAACTCTCCAAGGCGTGGGGGATCCATCCTCCAAAGGGGAAGTCTCTAGCCCTTGTCGTTCCTGCAGTATTCACAGTTCTTCAGCCTAGTAAGAGCTTCTTTGCACCAACCGCTGGCATTTCTTGGGCATCTGCCCATCTCCGAGCTGCTTGTGACTTTTGGACTTGGTCCCCTTGTTCCACAGGTACCTTCAGACAGGAATCCATCGTTGTTGCATTGCTGATTTGTGTTTTCCTTGCATTCTCCCTCTAACACGACTATTTTGTCCTTAGGGGAACTTTGGTGCACTTTGCACTCACTTTTCAGGGTCTTGGGGAGGGTTATTTTTCTAACTCTCACTATTTTCTAATAGTCCCAGCGACCCTCTACAAGGTCACATAGGTTTGGGGTCCATTCGTGGTTCGCATTCCACTTCTGGAGTATATGGTTTGTGTTGCCCCTATCCCTATGTTTCCCCATTGCATCCTATTGTAACTATACATTGTTTGCACTGTTTTCTAAGACTATACTGCATATTTTTGCTATTGTGTATATATATCTTGTGTATATTTCCTATCCTCTCACTGAGGGTACACTCTAAGATACTTTGGCATATTGTCATAAAAATAAAGTACCTTTATTTTTAGTATAACTGTGTATTGTGTTTTCTTATGATATTGTGCATATGACACTAAGTGGTACTGTAGTAGCTTCACACGTCTCCTAGTTCAGCCTGAGCTGCTTTGCTAAGCTACCATTATCTATCAGCCTAAGCTGCTAGACACCCTATACACTAATAAGGGATAACTGGGCCTGGTGCAAGGTGCAAGTACCCCTTGGTACTCACTACAAGCCAGTCCAGCCTCCTACATTGGTTGTGCAGTGGTGGGATAAGTGCTTTGAGACTACTTACCACTCTTGTCATTGTACTTTTCATAAGAGAAAAATATACAAAACAAGGTCAGTGTATATACACATAGCCAAAAAGTTTTGCATTTCCTCTTTTCACTCTTTTCTAAGTGCTGAAAAGTACTTCTAAACTTTCAAAAAGTTCTTAAAAGTTTAAAAAGTTTTTTCTGTCTTTCCAAAAAATTCTGAAAACTTTTTTCTCTTTGTCTATCACTTTAACTCTCTCTAAAAAATGTCTGGCACAGGCCAAAAAGTTGAACTGTCCAAACTTGCATATGATCACCTTAGCTGGAAAGGAGCAAGGAGTCTCTGCATAGAGAGAGGTTTGAGTGTAGGGAAGAATCCTTCCTTAGAACTGTTAATTAATATGCTTAGAGTACAGGATAAGGCCATAAGTGCCCAATCTGTAGAAAAAGTAGCTAATGGTTCTCAATCTGATCCAGGGACTCCCCCAGGAAAAGGTTCAGGAAAGAAACTTCTCAGCCTGCCCATTACTAGACAGTCTAGTATAGTTGGTACAGAGGTTGAATCACACCATACTGATGATGTGATCTCACATTATGCTGGTAGCCAAGCTGTTAGGGTGCCCTCTGTAAGGGACAGGTCTCCTTCTGTTCATTCCCATCATACCTCTGTATCTAGAAATGTCCCTCCCACCCACCCTGATGACAGATTGTTAGAAAGGGAGCTCAATAGATTGAGAGTGGAACAAACCAGACTGAAGCTCAAGAAGCAACAGCTGGATTTGGATAGACAGTCTTTAGAAATAGAGAGGGAAAGACAGAAGTTGGGTTTAGATACCCATGGTGGCAGCAGCAGTATTCCCCATAGTCATCCTGCAAAAGAGCATGATTCCAGGAATCTGCACAAGATAGTTCCCCCTTATAAGGAGGGGGATGACATTAACAAGTGGTTTGCTGCACTTGAGAGGGCCTGTGCTGTACAGGATGTCCCTCAAAGGCAGTGGGCTGCTATCCTATGGCTATCATTTAGTGGAAAAGGTAGGGATAGGCTCCTTACTGTGAAAGAAAATGATGCCAATAATTTTACAGTTCTTAAGAATGCACTCCTGGATGGTTATGGCTTAACCACTGAACAGTACAGGATAAAGTTCAGAGAGACCAAAAAGGAGTCTTCACAAGACTGGGTTGATTTCATTGACCATTCAGTGAAGGCCTTGGAGGGGTGGTTACATGGCAGTAAAGTTACTGATTATGAAAGCCTGTATAACACAATCCTGAGAGAGCATATACTTAATAATTGTGTGTCTGATTTGTTGCACCAGTACCTGGTAGACTCTGATCTGACCTCTCCCCAAGAATTGGGAAAGAAGGCAGACAAATGGGTCAGAACAAGGGTGAACAGAAAAGTTCATACAGGGGGTGACAAAGATGGCAATAAGAAGAAAGATGGTGAAAAATCTCAAGATAAGCATGGGGATAAGGGTAAAACCAAAGATCCCACTTCAAATCTTAAACACTCTTCAGAGGGTGGGGATAAAACAAATTCTTCCTCTTCTTCCCAACCTGCACACATTAAAAAGCCTTGGTGCTTTGTGTGTAAAAACAGAGGCCATAGGCCAGGGGATAAGTCCTGTCCAGGTAAACCCCCTGAGCCTACCACCACTAATACATCAAGCTCTAGTGCCCCTAGTAGTAGTGGTACTAGTGGTGGGACTGCTGGCAACAGTCAAGCAAAGGGTGTAGTTGGGTTCACTTATGGGTCCATAGTGGAAACTGATGTAATCAGTCCCAAGACAGTTTCTGTCACACCTAGTGGCATTGGCCTTGCCACACTGGCTGCTTGTCCCCTTACAATGGATAAGTACAGGCAGACAGTTGGTGTTGAGGCCTTGGCCTACAGGGACACAGGTGCCAGTTTCACTTTGGTGACTGAAAACCTAGTGCCTCCTGAACAACACATCATTGGACAACAGTATAAGATTATTGATGTCCATAACTCCACTAAGTTTCTTCCCTTAGCTATAATTCAGTTTAGTTGGGGTGGAGTTACTGGCCCTAAGCAGGTGGTGGTATCACCTAGCTTACCTGTAGACTGTCTCTTAGGTAATGACCTAGAGGCCTCAGGTTGGGCTGATGTAGAGTTTTATGCCCATGCAGCCATGCTGGGCATCCCTGAGGAATTGTTCCCTCTCATTTCAAGTGAAATGAAAAAGCAAAGGAGAGAAGTCCTGAAAACTCAGGATCCCTCTCCATCAACAGGTAAAAAGGGTATCACAGTATCCCCTAACCACCCTACCATTCAGGATACTATTCCTGTGGTGGGAGAAACCTCTCCTGGGGTGGCACCTGTTCTAAGGGAATCATCAGCTGGCAAAGCTGGACTCCCTGAGGTGGAAGTACCTCTCTGTGGGATAACTAACATTGGTGAGAAAAACAGCACCATTTTAGTTAACATGGAGCATCCCTCCAACCCTTCCAGAGAAACTTTAGTGCAGAAACCCTGCACTACCTCACAACACTTAGGACAGCATCCCTGCCCTAGTGTGGAGCTCATAGGACAGCATCCCTGCCCTGCTCCAACTCAAGAGAAACAGCATCCCTGTTCTCTCTTCCAGCCAGATGGACAAAGTTTTTGCCCAGCTATGGCTTTTCTGAGACAGCATCCCTGTCTGGCATTTCCATCACTACAAATAGGTTCAGTGGACAATTCCCACTGCTCTAAACTAAAACTTACTGATAGAAACTCTGAAAATACATCTTCACATTGTTGCTTAGCTAAAAAACTTCAAACAGGGTGGTTTACATCCCCACAGGGAAGTAACCATATAGTGGATGATAAAGGGAGTAACCAGTCTATTGCAGAGCTACTCTCTACTTATCACCACTTAGACAATAAAGTCTCAACTGGCCAAGGTTAGCCTTATTGTCCTTCGTTTGGGGGGGGGGTTGTGTGAGAAGGTAGCCTCTTTCTAGCCTTGTTACCCCCACTTTTGGCCTGTTTGTGAGTGTATGTCAGGGTGTTTGTCACTGTTTTCACTGTCTCACTGGGATCCTGATAGCCAGGCCTCAGTGCTCATAGTGAAAACACCATGTTTTCAGTATGGTTGTTATGTGTCACTGGGATCCTGCTGGTCAGGACCCCAGTGCTCATAGGTTTGTGGCCTATATGTATGTGTCACTGGGACCCTGTCACACAGGGCCCCAGTGCTCATAGGTGTGCATGTGTATGTTCCCTGTGTGGTGCCTAACTGTCTCACTGAGGCTCTGCTAACCAGAACCTCAGTGGTTATGCTCTCTCATTTCTTGCCAAATTGTCACTGACAGGCTAGTGACCATTTTTACCAATTTACATTGGCTTACTGGAACACCCTTATAATTCCCTAGTATATGGTACTGAGGTACCCAGGGTATTGGGGTTCCAGGAGATCCCTATGGGCTGCAGCATTTCTTTTGCCACCCATAGGGAGCTCTGACAATTCTTACACAGGCCTGCCACTGCAGCCTGAGTGAAATAACGTCCACGTTATTTCACAGCCATTTTACACTGCACTTAAGTAACTTATAAGTCACCTATATGTCTAACCTTTACCTGGTAAAGGTTAGGTGCAAAGTTACTTAGTGTGAGGGCACCCTGGCACTAGCCAAGGTGCCCCCACATTGTTCAGAGCCAATTCACTGAACTTTGTGAGTGCGGGGACACCATTACACGCGTGCACTACATATAGGTCACTACCTATATGTAGCTTCACCATGGTAACTCCGAATATGGCCATGTAACATGTCTATGATCATGGAATTGCCCCCTCTATGCCATCCTGGCATTGTTGGTACAATTCCATGATCCCAGTGGTCTGTAGCACAGACCCTGGTACTGCCAGACTGCCCTTCCTGGGGTTTCTCTGCAGCTGCTGCTGCTGCCAACCCCTCAGACAGGCAGCTGCCCTCCTGGGGTCCAGCCAGGCCTGGCCCAGGATGGCAGAACAAAGAACTTCCTCTGAGAGAGGGTGTGACACCCGCTCCCTTTGGAAAATGGTGTGAAGGGAGGGGAGGAGTAGCCTCCCCCAGCCTCTGGAAATGCTTTGTTGGGCACAGATGTGCCCAATTCTGCATAAGCCAGTCTACACCGGTTCAGGGACCCCTTAGCCCCTGCTCTGGCGCGAAACTGGACAAAGGAAAGGGGAGTGACCACTCCCCTGACCTGCACCTCCCCTGGGAGGTGTCCAGAGCTCCGCCAGTGTGCTCCAGACCTCTGCCATCTTGGAAACAGAGGTGCTGCTGGCACACTGGACTGCTCTGAGTGGCCAGTGCCACCAGGTGACGTCAGAGACTCCTTGTGATAGGCTCCTTCAGGTGTTAGTAGCCTTTCCTCTCTCCTAGGTAGCCAAACCCTCTTTTCTGGCTATTTAGGGTCTCTGTCTCTGGGGAAACTTTAGATAACGAATGCATGAGCTCAGCCGAGTTCCTCTGCATCTCCCTCTTCACCTTCTGATAAGGAATCGACCGCTGACCGCGCTGGAAGCCTGCAAACCTGCAACATAGTAGCAAAGACGACTACTGCAACTCTGTAACGCTGATCCTGCCGCCTTCTCGACTGTTTTCCTGCTTGTGCATGTTGTGGGGGTAGTCTGCCTCCTCTCTGCACCAGAAGCTCCGAAGAAATCTCCCGTGGGTCGACGGAATCTTCCCCCTGCAACCGCAGGCACCAAAAAGCTGCATCTCCGGTCCCTTGGGTCTCCTCTCAGCACGACGAGCGAGGTCCCTCGAATCCAGCGACACCGTCCAAGTGACCCCCACAGTCCAGTGACTCTTCAGCCCAAGTTTGGTGGAGGTAAGTCCTTGCCTCACCTCGCTGGGCTGCATTGCTGGGAACCGCGACTTTGCAAGCTTCTCCGGCCCCTGTGCACTTCCGGCGGAAATCCTGTGTGCACAGCCAAGCCTGGGTCCACGGCACTCTAACCTGCATTGCACGACTTTCTAAGTTGGTCTCCGGCGACGTGGGACTCCTTTGTGCAACTTCGGCGTGCACCGTTTCACGCATCCTCGTAGTGCCTGTTTCTGGCATTTCTCCGGGTGCTACCTGCTTCAGTGAGGGCTCTTTGTCTTGCTCGACGT
This sequence comes from Pleurodeles waltl, assembly GCF_031143425.1. NCBI lineage: Eukaryota > Metazoa > Chordata > Amphibia > Caudata > Salamandridae > Pleurodeles > Pleurodeles waltl. Next base: position 1,192,639,621 of record NC_090439.1, read on the forward strand.
CCCCTCTCTCTGCAGGTCCAATTTGCGACCTCCTGGTCCCTCCTGGGCCCCAGCAGCGTCCAAAAACGCCAAACGCATGATTTGCGTGTAGCAAGGCTTGTTGGCGTCCATCCGGCGGGAAAACACTTCTGCACAACTCTCCAAGGCGTGGGGGATCCATCCTCCAAAGGGGAAGTCTCTAGCCCTTGTCGTTCCTGCAGTATTCACAGTTCTTCAGCCTAGTAAGAGCTTCTTTGCACCAACCGCTGGCATTTCTTGGGCATCTGCCCATCTCCGAGCTGCTTGTGACTTTTGGACTTGGTCCCCTTGTTCCACAGGTACCTTCAGACAGGAATCCATCGTTGTTGCATTGCTGATTTGTGTTTTCCTTGCATTCTCCCTCTAACACGACTATTTTGTCCTTAGGGGAACTTTGGTGCACTTTGCACTCACTTTTCAGGGTCTTGGGGAGGGTTATTTTTCTAACTCTCACTATTTTCTAATAGTCCCAGCGACCCTCTACAAGGTCACATAGGTTTGGGGTCCATTCGTGGTTCGCATTCCACTTCTGGAGTATATGGTTTGTGTTGCCCCTATCCCTATGTTTCCACATTGCATCCTATTGTAACTATACATTGTTTGCACTGTTTTCTAAGACTATACTGCATTTTTTTGCTATTGTGTATATATATCTTGTGTATATTTCCTATCCTCTCACTGAGGGTACACTCTAAGATACTTTGGCATATTGTCATAAAAATAAAGTACCTTTATTTTTAGTATAACTGTGTATTGTGTTTTCTTATGATATTGTGCATATGACACTAAGTGGTACTGTAGTAGCTTCACACGTCTCCTAGTTCAGCCTGAGCTGCTTTGCTAAGCTACCATTATCTATCAGCCTAAGCTGCTAGACACCCTATACACTAATAAGGGATAACTGGGCCTGGTGCAAGGTGCAAGTACCCCTTGGTACTCACTACAAGCCAGTCCAGCCTCCTACAGTACCCCACCACTGTCTGCGTCACGTTACTTACCAGCATCAGGGCCTAGGACCCCATACTACAGAATCTTACGACACTCAGAGCTGGTCATCGGCACTGCAGGGACTCCCAGGAGCCTACGCGCACACGCCTGAGACCAGTTAGTAGTACCCTACCACTGTCTCTGTCACAATACTTACCAGCATCAGGGCCTAGGGCCCCATACTACAGAATCTTACGACACCCAGAGCTGCTCATCGGCACTGCAGGGACTCCCAGGAGCCTACGTGCAGGCGCCTGAGACCAGATAGTAGTACCCTACCACTGTCTGCGTCACGTTACTTACCAGCATCAGGGCCTACGGCCCCATACTACAGAACCTTACGACACCCAGAGCTGGTCATCAGCACTGCAGGGTCTCCCAGGAGCCTACGCACGCGCCTGAGACCAGTTAGTAGTATCCTACCACTGTCTGCGTCACGTTACTTACCAGCATCAGGGCCTAGGGCCCCATACTACAGAATTTTACTACACTCAGAGCTGCTCATCGGCACTGCAGGGACTCCCAGGAGCCTACGCCACGAGCCTGAGACCAGTTAGTAGTACCCTACCACTGTTTGCATCACGTTACTTACCAGCATCAGGGCCCCATACTACAGAATCTTACGACACCCAGAGCTGCTCATCGGCACTGCAGGGACTCCCAGGAGCCTACGCGCACGCGCCTGAGACCAGTTAGTAGTACCCTACCACTGTCTGCGTCACGTTACTTACCAGCATCAGGGCCTAGGGCCCCATACTACAGAATCTTACGGCACCCAGAGCTGGTCATCAGCACTGCAGGGACTCCCAGGACCCTACGTGCACGAGCCTGAGACCAGTTAGTAGTACCCTACCACTGTCTGCGTCACGTTACTTACCAGCATCAGGGCCTAGGGCCCCATACTACAGAATCTTACAACACCCAGAGCTGGTCATTGGCACTGCAGGGACTCCCAGGAGCCTACGCGCACGAGCCCGAGACCAGTTACTAGTACCCTACCACTGTCTGCGTCACGTTACTTACCACCATCAGGGCCTAGGGCCCCATACTGCAGAATCATAAGAACACCCAGAGCTGCTCATCGGCACTGAAGGGACTCCCAGGAGCCTACGCGCACGCGCCTGAGACCAGTTAGTAGTACCCTACCACTGTCTGCGTCACGTTACTTACCAGCATCAGGGCCTAGGGCCCCATACTACAGAATCTTACGACACTCAGAGCTGGTCATCGGCACTGCAGGGACTCCCAGGAGCCTACGCGCACACGCCTGAGACCAGTTAGTAGTACCCTACCACTGTCTGCGTCACGTTACTTACCAGCATCAGGGCCTAGGTCCCCATACTACAGAATCTTATGACACCCAGAGCTGCTCATCGGCACTGCAGGGACTCCCAGGAGCCTACGCCACACGCCTGAGACCAGTTAGTAGTACCCTACCACTGTCTGCATCACGTTACTTACCAGCATCAGGGCCTAGGGCCCCATACTACAGAACCTTACGACACCCAGAGCTGCTCATCAGCACTGCAGGGACTCCCAGGAGCCTACGCGCACGAGCCTGAGACCAGTTAGTAGTACCCTACCACTGTCTGCGTCACGTTACTTACCAGCATCAGGGCCTAGGGCCCCATACTACAGAATCTTACGACACTCAGAGCTGGTCAGCGGCACTGCAGGGACTCCCAGGAGCCTACGCGCACGCGCCTGAGACCAGTTAGTAGTACCCTACCACTGTCTGCGTCACGTTACTTTCCAGCATCAGGGCCTAGGGCCCCATACTACAGAATCTTACGACACCCAGAGCTGCTCATCGGCACTGCAGGGACTCCCAGGAGCCTACGCGCACACGCCTGAGATCAGTTAGTAGTACCCTACCACTGTCTGCGTCACGTTACTTACCAGCATGAGGGCCTAGGGCCCTATACTACAGAATCGTACGCCACCCAGAGCTGGTCATCGGCACTGCAGGGACTCCCAGGAGCCTACGCGCACACGCCTGAGACCAGTTAGTAGTACCCTACCACTGTCTGCGTCACGTTACTTACCAGCATCAGGGCCTAGGGCCCCATACTACAGAATCTTACGACACCCAGAGCTGCTCTCAGCACTGCAGGGACTCCCAGGAGCCTACGCGCACGAGCCTGAGACCAGTTAGTAGTACCCTACCTACCACTGTCTGCGTCACGTTACTTACCAGCATCAGGGCCTAGGGCCCCATACTACAGAATCTTACGACACCCAGAGCTGCTCATCGGCACTGCAGGGACTCCCAGGGGCGTACGCGCACGAGCCTGAGACCAGTTACTAGTACCCTACCTACCACTGTCTGCTTCACGTTACTTATCAGCATCAGGGCCTGGGGCCCCATACTACAGAATCTTACGACACCCAGAGCTGCTCATCGGCACTGCAGGGACTCCCAGGAGCCTATGCGCACGCGCCTGAGACTAGTTAGTAGTACCCTACCTACCACTGTCTGCATCACGTTACTTACCAGCATCAGGGCCTAGGGCCCCATACTACAGAATCTTACAACACCCAGAGCTGCTCATCGGCACTGCAGGGACTCCCAGGAGCCTATGCGCACGAGCCTGAGACCAGTTAGTAGTACCGTACCTACCACTGTCTGCGTCACGTTACTTACCAGCATCAGGGCCTAGGGCCCCATACTACAGAATCTTACGACACCCAGAGCTGCTCATCGGCACTGCAGGGACTCCCAGGGGCGTACGCGCACGAGCCTGAGACCAGTTAGTAATACCGTACCTACCACTGTCTGCGTCACGTTTCTTACCAGCATCAGGGCCTAGGGCCCCATACTACAGAATCTTACGACACCCAGAGCTGGTCATCGGCACTGCAGGGACTCCCAGGAGCCTACGTGCACGCGTCTGAGACCAGTTAGTAGTACCCTACCACTGTTTGCGTCACGTTACTTACCAGCATCAGGGCCTAGGGCCCCATACTACAGAATCTTACGACACTCAGAGCTGGTCTTCGGCACTGCAGGGACTCCCAGGAGCCTACGCGCACACGCCTGAGACCAGTTAGAAGTAACCTACCACTGTCTGCGTCACGTTACTTACCAGCATCAGGGCCTAGGACCCCATACTACAGAATCTTACGGCACCCAGAGCTGCTCATCGGCACTGCAGGGACTCCCAGGAGCCTACGCGCACGAGCCTGAGACCAGTTAGTAGTACCCTACCACTGTCTGCGTCACAATACTTACCAGCATCAGGGCCTAGGGCCCCATACTACAGAATCTTACGACACCCAGGGCTGCTCATCGGCACTGCAGGGACTCCCAGGAGCTTACGTGCACACGCCTGAGACCAGTTAGTAGTACCCTACCACTGTCTGCGTCACGTTACTTACCAGTATCAGGGCCTAGGGCCCCATACTACAGAATCATACGACACCCAGAGCTGGTCATCGCCACTGCAGGGACTCCCAGGAGCCTACGCGCACACGCCTGAGACCAGTTAGTAGTACCCTACCACTGTCTGCGTCACGTTACTTACCAGCATCAGGGCCTAGGACCCCATACTACAGAATCTTACGACACCCAGAGCTGCTCATCGGCACTGCAGGGACTCCCAGGAGCCTACGCGCACAAGCCTGAGACCAGTTAGTAGTACCCTACCACTGTCTGCGTCACATTACTTACCAGCATCAGGGCCTAGGGCCCCATACTACAGAATCTTACGACACCCAGAGCTGGTCATCAGCACTGCAGGGACTCCCAGGGGCGTACGCGCACGAGCCTGAGACCAGTTAGTAGTACCGTACCTACCACTGTCTGCGTCACGTTACTTACCAGCATCAGGGCCCCATACTACAGAATCTTACGACACCCAGAGCTGCTCATCGGCACTGCAGGGACTCCCAGGGGCGTACGCGCACGAGCCTGAGACCAGTTAGTAATACCGTACCTACCACTGTCTGCGTCACGTTTCTTACCAGCATCAGGGCCTAGGGCCCCATACTACAGAATCTTACGACACACAGAGCTGGTCATCGGCACTGCAGGCACTCCCAGGAGCCTACGTGAACGCGCCTGAGACCAGTTAGTAGTACCCTACCACTGTTTGCGTCACGTTACTTACCAGCATCAGGGCCTAGGGCCCCATACTACAGAATCTTACGACACTCAGAGCTGGTCTTCGGCACTGCAGGGACTCCCAGGAGCCTACGCGCACACGCCTGAGACCAGTTAGAAGTACCCTACCACTGTCTGCGTCACGTTACTTACCAGCATCAGGGCCTAGGACCCCATACTACAGAATCTTACGGCACCCAGAGCTGCTCATCGGCACTGCAGGGACTTCCAGGAGCCTACGCGCACGAGCCTGAGACCAGTTAGTAGTACCCTACCACTGTCTGCGTCACAATACTTACCAGCATCAGGGCCTAGGGCCCCATACTACAGAATCTTACGACACCCAGGGCTGCTCATCGGCACTGCAGGGACTCCCAGGAGCCTACGTGCACGTGCCTGAGACCAGATAGTAGTACACTACCACTGTCTGCGTCACGTTACTTACCAGCATCAGGGCCTAGGGCCCCATACTACAGAATCTTACGACACCCAGAGCTGGTCATCAGCACTGCAGGGACTCCCAGGAGCTTACGTGCACACGCCTGAGACCAGTTAGTAGTACCCTACCACTGTCTCCGTAACGTTACTTACCAGCATCAGGGCCTAGGACCCCATACTACAGAATCTTACGACACCCAGAGCTGCTCATCGGCACTGCAGGGACTCCCAGGAGCCTACGCGCACACGCCTGAGATCAGTTAGTAGTACCCTACCACTGTCTGCGTCACGTTACTTACCAGCATGAGGGCCTAGGGCCCTATACTACAGAATCGTACGCCACCCAGAGCTGGTCATCGGCACTGCAGGGACTCCCAGGAGCCTACGCGCACACGCCTGAGACCAGTTAGTAGTACCCTACCACTGTCTGCGTCACGTTACTTACCAGCATCAGGGCCTAGGGCCCCATACTACAGAATCTTACGACACCCAGAGCTGCTCTCAGCACTGCAGGGACTCCCAGGAGCCTACGCGCACGAGCCTGAGACCAGTTAGTAGTACCCTACCTACCACTGTCTGCGTCACGTTACTTACCAGCATCAGGGCCTAGGGCCCCATACTACAGAATCTTACGACACCCAGAGCTGCTCATCGGCACTGCAGGGACTCCCAGGGGCGTACGCGCACGAGCCTGAGACCAGTTACTAGTACCCTACCTACCACTGTCTGCGTCACGTTACTTATCAGCATCAGGGCCTGGGGCCCCATACTACAGAATCTTACGACACCCAGAGCTGCTCATCGGCACTGCAGGGACTCCCAGGAGCCTATGCGCACGCGCCTGAGACTAGTTAGTAGTACCCTACCTACCACTGTCTGCATCACGTTACTTACCAGCATCAGGGCCTAGGGCCCCATACTACAGAATCTTACAACACCCAGAGCTGCTCATCGGCACTGCAGGGACTCCCAGGAGCCTATGCGCACAAGCCTGAGACCAGTTAGTAGTACCGTACCTACCACTGTCTGCGTCACGTTACTTACCAGCATCAGGGCCTAGGGCCCCATACTACAGAATCTTACGACACCCAGAGCTGCTCATCGGCACTGCAGGGACTCCCAGGGGCGTACGCGCACGAGCCTGAGACCAGTTAGTAATACCGTACCTACCACTGTCTGCGTCACGTTTCTTACCAGCATCAGGGCCTAGGGCCCCATACTACAGAATCTTACGACACCCAGAGCTGGTCATCGGCACTGCAGGGACTCCCAGGAGCCTACGTGCACGCGTCTGAGACCAGTTAGTAGTACCCTACCACTGTTTGCGTCACGTTACTTACCAGCATCAGGGCCTAGGGCCCCATACTACAGAATCTTACGACACTCAGAGCTGGTCTTCGGCACTGCAGGGACTCCCAGGAGCCTACGCGCACACGCCTGAGACCAGTTAGAAGTAACCTACCACTGTCTGCGTCACGTTACTTACCAGCATCAGGGCATAGGACCCCATACTACAGAATCTTACGGCACCCAGAGCTGCTCATCGGCACTGCAGGGACTCCCAGGAGCCTACGCGCACGAGCCTGAGACCAGTTAGTAGTACCCTACCACTGTCTGCGTCACAATACTTACCAGCATCAGGGCCTAGGGCCCCATACTACAGAATCTTACGACACCCAGGGCTGCTCATCGGCACTGCAGGGACTCCCAGGAGCTTACGTGCACACGCCTGAGACCAGTTAGTAGTACCCTACCACTGTCTGCGTCACGTTACTTACCAGTATCAGGGCCTAGGGCCCCATACTACAGAATCATACGACACCCAGAGCTGGTCATCGCCACTGCAGGGACTCCCAGGAGCCTACGCGCACACGCCTGAGACCAGTTAGTAGTACCCTACCACTGTCTGCGTCACGTTACTTACCAGCATCAGGGCCTAGGACCCCATACTACAGAATCTTACGACACCCAGAGCTGCTCATCGGCACTGCAGGGACTCCCAGGAGCCTACGCTCACAAGCCTGAGACCAGTTAGTAGTACCCTACCACTGTCTGCGTCACGTTACTTACCAGCATCAGGGCCTAGGGCCCCATACTACAGAATCTTACGACACCCAGAGCTGGTCATCAGCACTGCAGGGACTCCCAGGGGCGTACGCGCACGAGCCTGAGACCAGTTAGTAGTACCGTACCTACAACTGTCTGCGTCACGTTACTTACCAGCATCAGGGCCTAGGGCCCCATACTACAGAATCTTACGACACCCAGAGCTGCTCATCGGCACTGCAGGGACTCCCAGGGGCGTACGCGCACGAGCCTGAGACCAGTTAGTAATACCGTACCTACCACTGTCTGCGTCACGTTTCTTACCAGCATCAGGGCCTAGGGCCCCATACTACAGAATCTTACGACACCCAGTGCTGGTCATCGGCACTGCAGGCACTCCCAGGAGCCTACGTGCACGCGCCTGAGACCAGTTAGTAGTACCCTACCACTGTTTGCGTCACGTTACTTACCAGCATCAGGGCCTAGGGCCCCATACTACAGAATCTTACGACACTCAGAGCTGGTCTTCGGCACTGCAGGGACTCCCAGGAGCCTACGCGCACACGCCTGAGACCAGTTAGAAGTACCCTACCACTGTCTGCGTCACGTTACTTACCAGCATCAGGGCCTAGGACCCCATTCTACAGAATCTTACGGCACCCAGAGCTGCTCATCGGCACTGCAGGGACTTCCAGGAGCCTACGCGCACGAGCCTGAGACCAGTTAGTAGTACCCTACCACTGTCTGCGTCACAATACTTACCAGCATCAGGGCCTAGGGCCCCATACTACAGAATCTTACGACATCCAGGGCTGCTCATCGGCACTGCAGGGACTCCCAGGAGCCTACGTGCACGTGCCTGAGACCAGATAGTAGTACACTACCACTGTCTGCGTCACGTTACTTACCAGCATCAGGGCCTAGGGCCCCATACTACAGAATCTTACGACACCCAGAGCTGGTCATCAGCACTGCAGGGACTCCCAGGAGCTTACATGCACACGCCTGAGACCAGTTAGTAGTACCCTACCACTGTCTCCGTCACGTTACTTACCAGCATCAGGGCCTAGGACCCCATACTACAGAATCTTACGACACCCAGAGCTGCTCATCGGCACTGCAGGGACTCCCAGGAGCCTACGCGCACAAGCCTGAGACCAGTTAGTAGTACCCTACCACTGTCTGCGTCACGTTACTTACCAGCATCAGGGCCTAGGGCCCCATACTACAGAATCTTACGACACCCAGAGCTGGTCATCAGCACTGCAGGGACTCCCAGGAGCCTACGTGTACACGCCTGAGACCAGTTAGTAGTACCCTACCACTGTCTGCGTCACGTTACTTACCAGCATCAGGGCCTAGGACCCCATACTACAGAATCTTACGGCACCCAGAGCTGCTCATCGGCACTGCAGGGACTCCCAGGAGCCTACGCGCATGAGCCTGAGACCAGTTAGTAGTACCCTACCACTGTCTGCATCACAATACTTACCAGCATCAGGGCCTAGGGCCCCATACTACAGAATCTTACGACACCCAGAGCTGCTCATCGGCACTGCAGGGACTCCCAGGAGCCTACGTGCACGCGCCTGAGACCAGATAGTAGTACCCTACCACTGTCTGTGTAACGTTACTTACCAGCATCAGGGCCTAGGGCCCCATACTACAGAACCTTACGACACCCAGAGCTGGTCATCAGCACTGCAGGGACTCCCAGGAGCCTACGCCACACGCCTGAGACCAGTTAGTAGTACCCTACCACTGTCTGCATCACGTTACTTACCAGCATCAGGGCCTAGGGCCCCATACTTCAGAATCTTACGACACCCAGAGCTGCTCATCGGCACTGCAGGGACTCCCAGGAGCCTACGCGCACGCACCTGAGACCAGTTAGTAGTACCCTACCTACCACTGTCTGCGTCACGTTACTCGCCAGCACCAGGGCCTAGGGCCCCATACTACAGAATCTTACGACACCCAGAGCTGCTCATCGGCACTGCAGGGACTCCCAGGAGCCTACGCGCACAAGCCTGAGACCAGTTAGTAGTACCCTACCACTGTCTGCGTCACGTTACTTACCAGCATCAGGGCCTAGGGCCCCATACTACAGAATCTTACGACACCCAGAGCAGGTCATCAGCACTGCAGGGACTCCCAGGAGCCTACGTGTACACGCCTGAGACCAGTTAGTAGTACCCTACCACTGTCTGCGTCACGTTACTTACCAGCATCAGGGCCTAGGGCCCCATACTACAGAATCTTACGACACCCAGAGCTGGTCATCGGCACTGCAGGGACTCCCAGGAGCCTAGGCGCACGAGCCTGAGACCACTTAGTAGTACCCTACCACTGTCTGCGTCACGGTACTTACCAGCATCAGGGCCTAGGGCCCCATACTACAGAATCTTACGACACTCAGAGCTGGTCTTCGGCACTGCAGGGACTCCCAGGAGCCTACGCGCACACGCCTGAGACCAGTTAGAAGTACCCTACCACTGTCTGCGTCACGTTACTTACAAGCATCAGGGCCTAGGACCCCATACTACAGAATCTTACGGCACCAAGAGCTGCTCATCGGCACTGCAGGGACTCCCAGGAGCCTACGCGCACGAGCCTGAGACCAGTTAGTAGTACCCTACCACTGTCTGCGTCACAATACTTACCAGCATCAGGGCCTAGGGCCCCATACTACAGAATCTTACGACACCCAGGGCTGCTCATCGGCACTGCAGGGACTCCCAGGAGCCTACGTGCACGCGCTTGAGACCAGATAGTAGTACCCTACCACTGTCTGCGTCACGTTACTTACCAGCATCAGGGGCTAGGGCCCCATACTACAGAATCTTACGACACCCAGAGCTGGTCATCAGCACTGCAGGGACTCCCAGGAGCTTACGTGCACACGCCTGAGACCAGTTAGTAGTACCCTACCACTGTCTGCGTCACGTTACTTACCAGTATCAGGGCCAAGGGCCCCATACTACAGAATCATACGACACCCAGAGCTGGTCATCGCCACTGCAGGGACTCCCAGGAGCCTACGCGCACACGCCTGAGACCAGTTAGTAGTACCCTACCACTGTCTGCGTCACGTTACTTACCAGCATCAGGGCCTAGGACCCCATACTACAGAATCTTACGACACCCAGAGCTGCTCATCGGCACTGCAGGGACTCCCAGGAGCCTACGCGCACAAGCCTAAGACCAGTTAGTAGTACCCTACCACTGTCTGCGTCACGTTACTTACCAGCATCAGGGCCTAGGGCCCCATACTACAGAATCTTACGACACCCAGAGCTGGTCATCAGCACTGCAGGGACTCCCAGGAGCCTACGTGCACACGCCTGAGACCAGTTAGTAGTACCCTACCACTGTCTGCGTCACGTTACTTACCAGCATCAGGGCCTAGGACCCCATACTACAGACTCTTACGACACCCAGAGCTGCTCATCGGCACTGCAGGGACTCCCAGGAGCCCACGCGCACAAGCCTGAGACCAGTTAGTAGTACCCTACCACTGTCTGCGTCACGTTACTTACCAGCATCAGGGCCTAGGGCCCCATACTACAGAATCTTACGACACCCAGAGCTGCTCATCGGCACTGCAGGGACTCCCAGGAGCCTACGCGCACGCGCCTGAGACCAGTTAGTAGTACCTTACCTACCACTGTCTGCATCACGTTACTTACCAGCATCAGGGCCTACGGCCCAATACTACAGAATCTTACGACACCCAGAGCTGGTCATCGGCACTGCAGGGACTCCCAGGAGCCTAGGCGCACGAGCCTGAGACCAGTTAGTAGTACCCTACCACTGTCTGCGTCACGTTACTTACCAGCATCAGGGCCTAGGGCCCCATACTACAGAATCTTACGACACCCAGAGCTGCTCATCGGCACTGCAGGGACTCCCAGGGGCGTACGCGCACGAGCCTGAGACCAGTTAGTAGTACCGTACCTACCACTGTCTGCGTCACGTTACTTACCAGCATCAGGGCCTAGGGCCCCATACTACAGAATCTTACGACACCCAGAGCTGGTCATCGGCACTGCAGGGACTCCCAGGAGCCTACGTGCACGCGCCTCGCCTGAGACCAGTTAGTAGTACCCTACCACTGTTTGCGTCACGTTACTTACCAGCATCAGGGCCTAGGGCCCCATACTACAGAATCTTACGACACTCAGAGCTGGTCATCGGCACTGCAGGGACTCCCATGAGCCTACGCGCATGAGCCTGAGCCCAGTTAGTAGTACCCTACCACTGTCTGCATCACAATACTTACCAGCATCAGGGCCTAGGGCCCCATACTACAGAATCTTACGACACCCTGAGCTGCTCATCGGCACTGCAGGGACTCCCAGGAGCCTACACGCACGCACCTGAGACCAGTTAGTAGTACCCTACCACTGTCTGCGTCACGTTACTTACCAGCATCAGGGCCTAGGACCCCATACTACAGAATCTTACGGCACCCAGAGCTGCTCATCGGCACTGCAGGGACTCCCAGGAGCCTACGCGCATGAGCCTGAGACCAGTTAGTAGTACCCTACCACTGTCTGCATCACAATACTTACCAGCATCAGGGCCTAGGGCCCCATACTACAGAATCTTACGACACCCAGAGCTGCTCATCGGCACTGCAGGGACTCCCAGGAGCCTACGTGCACGCGCCTGAGACCAGATAGGAGTACCCTACCACTGTCTGTGTAACGTTACTTACCAGCATCAGGGCCTAGGGCCCCATACTACAGAACCTTACGACACCCAGAGCTGGTCATCAGCACTGCAGGGACTCCCAGGAGCCTACGCCACGCGCCTGAGACCAGTTAGTAGTACCCTACCACTGTCTGCATCACGTTACTTACCAGCATCAGGGCCTAGGGCCCCATACTTCAGAATCTTACGACACCCAGAGCTGCTCATCGGCACTGCAGGGACTCCCAGGAGCCTACGCCACGAGCCTGAGACCAGTTAGTAGTCCCCTACCACTGTTTGCGTCACGTTACTTACCAGCATCAGGGCCTAGGGCCCCATACTACAGAATCTTACGGCACCCAGAGCTGCTCATCGGCACTGCAGGGACTCCCAGGAGCCTACGCGCACGCACCTGAGACCAGTTAGTAGTACCCTACCTACCACTGTCTGCGTCACATTACTTACCAGCACCAGGGCCTAGGGCCCCATACTACAGAATCTTACGACACCCAGAGCTGCTCATCGGCACTGCAGGGACTCTCAGGGGCGTACGCGCACAAGCCTGAGACCAGTTAGTAGTACCGTACCTACCACTGTCTGCGTCACGTTACTTACAAGCATCAGGGCCTAGGGCCCCATACTACAGAATCTTACGACACCCAGAGCTGGTCATCGGCACTGCAGGGACTCCCAGGAGCCTACGCGCACACGCCTGAGACCAGTTAGTAGTACCCTACCACTGTCTGCGTCACGTTACTTACCAGCATCAGGGCCTAGGGCCCCATACTACAGAATCTTACGACATTCAGAGCTGGTCATCGGCACTGCAGGGACTCCCAGGAGCCTACGCGCACACGCCTGAGACCAGTTAGTAGTACCCTACCTACCACTGTCTGCGTCACGTTACTTACCAGCATCAGGGCCTAGGACCCCATACTACAGAATCTTACGACACCCAGAGCTGCTCATCGGCACTGCAGGGACTCCCAGGGGCGTACGCGCACGAGCCTGAGACCAGTTACTAGTACCCTACCTACCACTGTCTCTGTCACAATACTTACCAGCATCAGGGCCTAGGGCCCCATACTACAGAATCTTACGACACCCAGAGCTGCTCATCGGCACTGCAGGGACTCCCAGGAGCCTACGCGCACGAGCCTGAGACCAGTTAGTAGTACCCTACCTACCACTGTCTGCATCACGTTACTTACCAGCATCAGGGCCTAGGGCCCCATACTACAGAATCTTACAACACCCAGAGCTGCTCATCGGCACTGCAGGGACTCCCAGGAGCCTATGCGCACGAGCCTGAGACCAGTTAGCAGTACCGTACCTACCACTGTCTGCGTCACGTTACTTACCAGCATCAGGGCCTAGGGCCCCATACTACAGAATCTTACGACACCCAGAGCTGCTCATCGGCACTGCAGGGACTCCCAGGGGCGTACGCGCACGAGCCTGAGACCAGTTAGTAATACCGTACCTACCACTGTCTGCGTCACGTTTCTTACCAGCATCAGGGCCTAGGGCCCCATACTACAGAATCTTACGACACCCAGAGCTGGTCATCGGCACTGCAGGGACTCCCAGGAGCCTACGTGCACGCATCTGAGACCAGTTAGTAGTACCCTACCACTGTTTGCGTCACGTTACTTACCAGCATCAGGGCCTAGGGCCCCATACTACAGAATCTTACGACACTCAGAGCTGGTCTTCGGCACTGCAGGGACTCCCAGGAGCCTACGCGCACACGCCTGAGACCAGTTAGAAGTAACCTACCACTGTCTGCGTCACGTTACTTACCAGCATCAGGGCCTAGGACCCCATACTACAGAATCTTACGGCACCCAGAGCTGCTCATCGGCACTGCAGGGACTCCCAGGAGCCTACGCGCACGAGCCTGAGACCAGTTAGTAGTACCCTACCACTGTCTGCGTCACAATACTTACCAGCATCAGGGCCTAGGGCCCCATACTACAGAATCTTACGACACCCAGGGCTGCTCATCGGCACTGCAGGGACTCCCAGGAGCTTACGTGCACACGCCTGAGACCAGTTAGTAGTACCCTACCACTGTCTGTGTCACGTTACTTACCAGTATCAGGGCCTAGGGCCCCATACTACAGAATCATACGACACCCAGAGCTGGTCATCGCCACTGCAGGGACTCCCAGGAGCCTACGCGCACACGCCTGAGACCAGTTAGTAGTACCCTACCACTGTCTGCGTCACGTTACTTACCAGCATCAGGGCCTAGGACCCCATACTACAGAATCTTACGACACCCAGAGCTGCTCATCGGCACTGCAGGGACTCCCAGGAGCCTACGCGCACAAGCCTGAGACCAGTTAGTAGTACCCTACCACTGTCTGCGTCACATTACTTACCAGCATCAGGGCCTAGGGCCCCATACTACAGAATCTTACGACACCCAGAGCTGGTCATCAGCACTGCAGGGACTCCCAGGGGCGTACGCGCACGAGCCTGAGACCAGTTAGTAGTACCGTACCTACCACTGTCTGCGTCACGTTACTTACCAGCATCAGGGCCTAGGGCCCCATACTACAGAATCTTACGACACCCAGAGCTGCTCATCGGCACTGCAGGGACTCCCAGGGGAGTACGCGCACGAGCCTGAGACCAGTTAGTAATACCGTACCTACCATTGTCTGCGTCACGTTTCTTACCAGCATCAGGGCCTAGGGCCCCATACTACAGAATCTTACGACACCCAGAGCTGGTCATCGGCACTGCAGGCACTCCCAGGAGCCTACGTGCACACGCCTGAGACCAGTTAGTAGTACCCTACCACTGTTTGCGTCACGTTACTTACCAGCATCAAGGCCTAGGGCCCCATACTACAGAATCTTACGACACTCAGAGCTGGTCTTCGGCACTGCAGGTACTCCCAGGAGCCTACGCGCACACGCCTGAGACCAGTTAGAAGTACCCTACCACTGTCTGCGTCACGTTACTTACCAGCATCAGGGCCTAGGACCCCATACTACAGAATCTTACGGCACCCAGAGCTGCTCATCGGCACTGCAGGGACTTCCAGGAGCCTACGCGCACGAGCCTGAGACCAGTTAGTAGTACCCTACCACTGTCTGCGTCACAATACTTACCAGCATCAGGGCCTAGGGCCCCATACTACAGAATCTTACGACACCCAGGGCTGCTCATCGGCACTGCAGGGACTCCCAGGAGCCTACGTGCACGTGCCTGAGACCAGATAGTAGTACACTACCACTGTCTGCGTCACGTTACTTACCAGCATCAGGGCCTAGGGCCCCATACTACAGAATCTTACGACACCCAGAGCTGGTCATCAGCACTGCAGGGACTCCCAGGAGCTTACGTGCACACGCCTGAGACCAGTTAGTAGTACCCTACCACTGTCTCCGTCACGTTACTTACCAGCATCAGGGCTAGGACCCCATACTACAGAATCTTACGACACCCAGAGCTGCTCATCGGCACTGCAGGGACTCCCAGGAGCCTACGCGCACAAGCCTGAGACCAGTTAGTAGTACCCTACCACTGTCTGCGTCACGTTACTTACCAGCATCAGGGCCTAGGGCCCCATACTACAGAATCTTACGACACCCAGAGCTGGTCATCAGCACTGCAGGGACTCCCAGGAGCCTACGTGTACACGCCTGAGACCAGTTAGTAGTACCCTACCACTGTCTGCGTCACGTTACTTACCAGCATCAGGGCCTAGGGCCCCATACTACAGAATCTTACGACACCCAGAGCTGGTCATCGGGACTGCAGGGACTCCCAGGAGCCTAGGCGCACGAGCCTGAGACCACTTAGTAGTACCCTACCACTGTCTGCGTCACGGTACTTACCAGCATCAGGGCCTAGGGCCCCATACTACAGAATCTTACGACACTCAGAGCTGGTCTTCGGCACTGCAGGGACTCCCAGGAGCCTACGCGCACACGCCTGAGACCAGTTAGAAGTACCCTACCACTGTCTGCGTCACGTTACTTACAAGCATCAGGGCCTAGGACCCCATACTACAGAATCTTACGACACTCAGAGCTGGTCTTCGGCACTGCAGGGACTCCCAGGAGCCTACGCGCACACGCCTGAGACCAGTTAGAAGTACCCTACCACTGTCTGCGTCACGTTACTTACAAGCATCAGGGCCTAGGACCCCATACTACAGAATCTTACGACACCCAGAGCTGCTCATCGGCACTGCAGGGACTCCCAGGAGCCTACGCGCACAAGCCTGAGACCAGTTAGTAGTACCCTACCACTGTCTGCGTCAC
The DNA here is from genome assembly GCF_031143425.1 of Pleurodeles waltl. Lineage (NCBI taxonomy): Eukaryota > Metazoa > Chordata > Amphibia > Caudata > Salamandridae > Pleurodeles > Pleurodeles waltl. Next base: position 1,192,656,190 of record NC_090439.1, read on the forward strand.
GTTACTTACCAGCATCAGGGCCTAGGGCCCCATACTACAGAATCTTACGACACCCAGAGCTGGTCATCAGCACTGCAGGGACTCCCAGGAGCCTACGTGCACACGCCTGAGACCAGTTAGTAGTACCCTACCACTGTCTGCGTCACGTGACTTACCAGCATCAGGGCCTAGGACCCCATACTACGGACTCTTACGACACCCAGAGCTGCTCATCGGCACTGCAGGGACTCCCAGGAGCCCACGCGCACAAGCCTGAGACCAGTTAGTAGTACCCTACCACTGTCTGCGTCACGTTACTTACCAGCATCAGGGCCTAGGGCCCCATACTACAGAATCTTACGACACCCAGAGCTGCTCATCGGCACTGCAGGGACTCCCAGGAGCCTACGCGCACGCGCCTGAGACCAGTTAGTAGTACCTTACCTACCACTGTCTGCATCACGTTACTTACCAGCATCAGGGCCTACGGCCCAATACTACAGAATCTTACGACACCCAGAGCTGGTCATCGGCACTGCAGGGACTCCCAGGAGCCTAGGCGCACGAGCCTGAGACCAGTTAGTAGTACCCTACCACTGTCTGCGTCACGTTACTTACCAGCATCAGGGCCTAGGGCCCCATACTACAGAATCTTACGACACCCAGAGCTGCTCATCGGCACTGCAGGGACTCCCAGGGGCGTACGCGCATGAGCCTGAGACCAGTTAGTAGTATCGTACCTACCACTGTCTGCGTCACGTTACTTACCAGCATCAGGGCCTAGGGCCCCATACTACAGAATCTTACGACACCCAGAGCTGGTCATCGGCACTGCAGGGACTCCCAGGAGCCTACGTGCACGCGCCTCGCCTGAGACCAGTTAGTAGTACCCTACCACTGTTTGCGTCACGTTACTTACCAGCATCAGGGCCTAGGGCCCCATACTACAGAATCTTACGACACTCAGAGCTGGTCATCGGCACTGCAGGGACTCCCATGAGCCTACGCGCATGAGCCTGAGCCCAGTTAGTAGTACCCTACCACTGTCTGCATCACAATACTTACCAGCATCAGGGCCTAGGGCCCCATACTACAGAATCTTACGACACCCTGAGCTGCTCATCGGCACTGCAGGGACTCCCAGGAGCCTACACGCACACGCCTGAGACCAGTTAGTAGTACCCTACCACTGTCTGCGTCACGTTACTTACCAGCATCAGGGCCTAGGACCCCATACTACAGAATCTTACGGCACCCAGAGCTGCTCATCGGCACTGCAGGGACTCCCAGGAGCCTACGCGCATGAGCCTGAGACCAGTTAGTAGTACCCTACCACTGTCTGCATCACAATACTTACCAGCATCAGGGCCTAGGGCCCCATACTACAGAATCTTACGACACCCAGAGCTGCTCATCGGCACTGCAGGGACTCCCAGGAGCCTACGTGCACGCGCCTGAGACCAGATAGTAGTACCCTACCACTGTCTGTGTAACGTTACTTACCAGCATCAGGGCCTAGGGCCCCATACTACAGAACCTTACGACACCCAGAGCTGGTCATCAGCACTGCAGGGACTCCCAGGAGCCTACGCCACGCGCCTGAGACCAGTTAGTAGTACCCTACCACTGTCTGCATCACGTTACTTACCAGCATCAGGGCCTAGGGCCCCATACTTCAGAATCTTACGACACCCAGAGCTGCTCATCGGCACTGCAGGGACTCCCAGGAGCCTACGCCACGAGCCTGAGACCAGTTAGTAGTCCCCTACCACTGTTTGCGTCACGTTACTTACCAGCATCAGGGCCTAGGGCCCCATACTACAGAATCTTACGGCACCCAGAGCTGCTCATCGGCACTGCAGGGACTCCCAGGAGCCTACGCGCACGCACCTGAGACCAGTTAGTAGTACCCTACCTACCACTGTCTGCGTCACGTTACTTACCAGCACCAGGGCCTAGGGCCCCATACTACAGAATCTTACGACACCCAGAGCTGCTCATCGGCACTGCAGGGACTCTCAGGGGCGTACGCGCACAAGCCTGAGACCAGTTAGTAGTACCGTACCTACCACTGTCTGCGTCACGTTACTTACAAGCATCAGGGCCTAGGGCCCCATACTACAGAATCTTACGACACCCAGAGCTGGTCATCGGCACTGCAGGGACTCCCAGGAGCCTACGTGCACGCGCCTGAGACCAGTTAGTAGTACCCTACCGCTGTCTGCGTCACGTTACTTACCAGCATCAGGGCCTAGGGCCCCATACTACAGAATCTTAGGACACTCAGAGCTGGTCATCGGCACTGCAGGGACTCCCAGGAGCCTACGCGCACACGCCTGAGACCAGTTAGTAGTACCCCACCACTGTCTGCGTCACGTTACTTACCAGCATCAGGGCCTAGGACCCCATACTACAGAATCTTACGACACTCAGAGCTGGTCATCGGCACTGCAGGGACTCCCAGGAGCCTACGCGCACACGCCTGAGACCAGTTAGTAGTACCCTACCACTGTCTCTGTCACAATACTTACCAGCATCAGGGCCTAGGGCCCCATACTACAGAATCTTACGACACCCAGAGCTGCTCATCGGCACTGCAGGGACTCCCAGGAGCCTACGTGCAGGTGCCTGAGACCAGATAGTAGTACCCTACCACTGTCTGCGTCACGTTACTTACCAGCATCAGGGCCTACGGCCCCATACTACAGAACCTTACGACACCCAGAGCTGGTCATCAGCACTGCAGGGTCTCCCAGGAGCCTACGCACGCGCCTGAGACCAGTTAGTAGTATCCTACCACTGTCTGCGTCACATTACTTACCAGCATCAGGGCCCCATACTACAGAATTTTACTACACTCAGAGCTGCTCATCGGCACTGCAGGGACTCCCAGGAGCCTACGCCACGAGCCTGAGACCAGTTAGTAGTACCCTACCACTGTTTGCATCACGTTACTTACCAGCATCAGGGCCTAGGGCCCCATACTACAGAATCTTATGACACCCAGAGCTGCTCATCGGCACTGCAGGGACTCCCAGGAGCCTACGCGCACGCGCCTGAGACCAGTTAGTAGTACCCTACCACTGTCTGCGTCACGTTACTTACCAGCATCAGGGCCTAGGGCCCCATACTACAGAATCTTACGGCACCCAGAGCTGGTCATCAGCACTGCAGGGACTCCCAGGACCCTACGTGCACGAGCCTGAGACCAGTTAGTAGTACCCTACCACTGTCTGCGTCACGTTACTTACCAGCATCAGGGCCTAGGGCCCCATACTACAGAATCTTACACCACCCAGAGCTGGTCATTGGCACTGCAGGGACTCCCAGGAGCCTACGCGCACGAGCCCGAGACCAGTTACTAGTACCCTACCACTGTCTGCGTCACGTTACTTACCAGCATCAGGGCCTAGGGCCCCATACTGCAGAATCATAAGAACACCCAGAGCTGCTCATCGGCACTGCAGGGACTCCCAGGAGCCTACGCGCACGCGCCTGAGACCAGTTAGTAGTACCCTACCACTGTCTGCGTCACGTTACTTACCAGCATCAGGGCCTAGGGCCCCATACTACAGAATCTTACGACACTCAGAGCTGGTCATCGGCACTGCAGGGACTCCCAGGAGCCTACGCGCACACGCCTGAGACCAGTTAGTAGTACCCTACCACTGTCTGCGTCACGTTACTTACCAGCATCAGGGCCTAGGTCCCCATACTACAGAATCTTATGACACCCAGAGCTGCTCATCGGCACTGCAGGGACTCCCAGGAGCCTACGCGCACGCGCCTGAGACCAGTTAGTAGTACCCTACCACTGTCTGCGTCACATTACTTACCAGCATCAGGGCCTAGGGCCCCATACTACAGAACCTTACGACTCCCAGAGCTGCTCATCAGCACTGCAGGGACTCCCAGGAGCCTACGCGCACGAGCCTGAAACCAGTTAGTAGTACCCTACCACTGTCTGCGTCACGTTACTTACCAGCATCAGGGCCTAGGGCCCCATACTACAGAATCTTACGACACTCAGAGCTGGTCAGCGGCACTGCAGGGACTCCCTGGAGCCTACGCGCACGCGCCTGAGACCAGTTAGTAGTACCCTACCACTGTTTGCGTCACGTTACTTACCAGCATCAGGGTCTAGGGCCCCATACTACAGAATCTTACGACACCCAGAGCTGCTCATCGGCACTGCAGGTACTCCCAGGAGCCTACGCGCACGCGCCTGAGACCAGTTAGTAGTACTCTACCTACCACTGTCTGCGTCACGTTACTTACCAGCATCAGGGCCCCATACTACAGAATCTTACGACACACAGAGCTGGTCACTGGCACTGCAGGGACTCCCAGGAGCGTACGTGCACGCGCCTGAGACCAGTTAGTAGTACCCTACCACTGTCTGCGTCACGTTACTTACCAGCATCAGGGTCTAGGGCCCCATACTGCAGAATCTTACGACACCCAGAGCTGCTCATCGGCACTGCAGGGACTCCCAGGAGCCTACGCGCACGAGGCTGAGACCAGTTAGTAGTACCCTACCACTGTTTGCGCCACGTTACTTACCAGCATCAGGGCCTAGGGCCCCATACTACAGAATCTTGCGACACTCAGAGCTGGTCATCGGCACTGCAGGGACTCCGAGGAGCCTACGCGCACACGCCTGAGACCAGTTAGTAGTACCCTACCACTGTCTGCGTCACGTTACTTACCAGCATCAGGGCCTAGGGCCCCATACTACAGAATCTTACGACACTCAGAGCTGGTCATCGGCACTGCAGGGACTCCCAGGAGCCTACGCGCACACGCCTGAGACCAGTTAGTAGTACCCTACCACTGTCTGCGTCACGTTACTTACCAGCATCAGGGCCTAGGACCCCATACTACAGAATCTTACGACACCCAGAGCTGCTCATCGGAACTGCAGGGACTCCCAGGACCGTACGCCACGAGCCTGAGACCAGTTAGTAGTACCGTACCTACCACTGTCTGCGTCACGTTACTTACCAGCATCAGGGCCTAGGGCCCCATACTAGAGAATCTTACGACACCCAGAGCTGCTCATCGGCACTGCAGGGACTCCCAGGAGCCTACGCGCACAAGCCTGAGACCAGTTAGTAGTACCCTACCACTGTCTGCGTCACGTTAGTTACCAGCATCAGGGCCTAGGGCCCCATACTACAGAATCTTACAGCACCCAGAGCTGGTCATCGGCACTGCAGGGACTCCCAGGAGCCTACGCGCACGAACCTGAGACCAGTTAGTAGTACCCTACCACTGTCTCCGTCACGTTACTTACCAGCATCAGGGCCTAGGGCCCCATACTACAGAATCTTACGACACCCAGAGCTGGTCATCAGCACTGCAGGGACTCCCAGGAGCCTACGCGCACGCGCCTGAGACCAGTTAGTAGTACCGTACCTACCACTGTCTGCGTCACGTTACTTACCAGCATCAGGGCCTAGGACCCCATACTACAGAATCTTACGGCACCCAGAGCTGCTCATCGGCACTGCAGGGACTCCCAGGAGCCTACACGCACAAGCCTGAGACCAGTTAGTAGTACCCTACTGTAGGAAAGTGCCATCTTGCCTGGCATGTTACCCCCATTTTTCACTGTATATATGTTGTTTTAGTTGTATGTGTCACTGGGACCCTGTTCACCAGGGCCCCAGTGCTCATAAGTGTGCCTGAATGTGTTACCTGTGTAGTGACCAACTGTCTCACTGAGGCTCTGCTAATCAGAACCTCAGTGGTTATGCTCTCTCATTTCTTTCAAAATTGTCACTAACAGGCTAGTGACCAATTTTACCAATTTACATTGGCTTACTGGAACACCCTTATAATTCCCTAGTATATGGTACTGAGGTACCCAGGGTATTGGGGTTCCAGGAGATCCATATGGGCTGCAGCATTTCTTTTGCCACCCATAGGGAGCTCTGACAATTCTTACACAGGCCTGCCACTGCAGCCTGAGTGAAATAATGTCCACGTTATTTCACAGCCATTTTACACTGCACTTAAGTAACTTATAAGTCACCTATATGTCAAACCTTTACCTGGTAAAGGTTAGGTGCAAAGTTTCTTACTGTGAGGGCACCCTGGCACTAGCCAAGGTACCCCCACATTGTTCAGGGCCAATTCCCCGGACTTTGTGAGTGCGGGGACACCATTACACGCATGCACTACATATAGGTCACTACCTATATGTAGCTTCACAATGGTAACTCCAAATATGACCATGTAACATGTCTATGATCATGGAATTGCCCCCTCTATGCCATCCTGGCATAGTTGGCACAATCCCATGATCCCAGTGGTCTGTAGCACAGACCCTGGTACTGCCAAACTGCCTTTCCTGGGGTTTCACTGCAGCTGCTGCTGCTGCCAACCCCTCAGACAGGTTTCTGCCCTCCTGGGGTCAAGCCACTCTTGTCCCAGGATGGCAGAACAAAGGACTTCCTCTGAGAGAGGGTGTTACACCCTCTCCCTTTGGAAAATGGTGTGAAGGCAGGGGAGGAGTAGCCTCCCCCAGCCTCTGGAAATGCTTTCTTGGGCACAGATGTGCCCAATTCTGCATAAGCCAGTCTACACCAGTTCAGGGGACCCCTTAGCCCTGCTCTGGCACGAAACTGGACAAAGAAAAGGGGAGTGACCACTCCCCTGACCTGCACCTCCCCTGGGAGGTGTCCAGAGCCTCTCCAGTGTGCTCCAGACCTCTGCCATCTTGGAAACAGAGGTGCTGCTGGCACACTGGACTGCTCTGAGTGGCCAGTGCCACCAGGTGACGTCAGAGACTCCTTGTGATAGGCTCCTTCAGGTGTTGCTAGCCTATCCTCTCTCCTAGGTAGCCAAACCCTCTTTTCTGGTTATTTAGGGTCTCTGTCTCTGGGGAAACTTTAGATAACGAATGCAAGAGCTCATCCGAGTTCCTCTGCATCTCTCTCTTCACCTTCTGACAAGGAATCAACTGCTGACCGCGCTGGAAGCCTGCAAACCTGCAACATAGTAGCAAAGACGACTACTGCAACTCTGTACCGCTGATCCTGCCGCCTTCTCGACTGTTTTCCTGGTGGTGCATGCTGTGGGGGTAGTCTGCCTCCTCTCTGCACTAGAAGCTCCGAAGAAATCTCCCGTGGGTCGACGGAATCTTCCCCCTGCCACCGCAGGCACCAAAAAGCTGCATTACCGGTCCCTTGGGTCTCCTCTCAGCACGATGAGCGAGGTCCCTCGAATCCAGCAACTCTGTCCAAGTGACTCCCACAGTCCAGTGACTCTTCAGTCCAAGTTTGGTGGAGGTAAGTCCTTGCCTCACCTCGCTAGACTGCATTGCTGGGAACCGCGACTTTTGCAGCTACTCCGGCCCCTGTGCACTTCCGGCGGAAATCCTTTGTGCACAGCCAAGCCTGGGTCCACGGCACTCTAACCTGCATTGCACGACTTTCTAAGTTGGTCTCCGGCGACGTGGGACTCCTTTGTGTAACTTCGGGTGAGCACCGTTTCACGCATCCTCGTAGTGCCTGTTTCTGGCACTTCGTCGGGTGCTACCTGCTGCTAAGAGGGCTCCTTGTCTTGCTCGACGTGCCCTCTACCTCCTGGTCCAATTTGCGACCTCCTGGTCCCTCCTGGGCCACAGCAGCATCCAAAAACGCTAACAGCACGATTTGCAGCTAGCAAGGCTTGTTGGCGTTCTTTCGGCGGGAAAACACTTCTGCACGACTCTCCACGGCAAAATGGATCCGTCCACCAAAGGGGAAGTCTCTAGCCCTTTTCGTTCCTGCAGAAACCTCAGCTTCTTCTGTCCAGTAGAAGCTTCTTTGCACCCACAGCTGGCATTTCCTGGGCATATGCCCATCTCCGACTTGCTTGTGACTTTTGGACTTGGTCCCCTTGTTCCACAGGTACCCTAGATCGGAAATCCATTGTTGTTGTATTGTTGGTTTGTGTCTTTCCTGCATTATTCCTCTAACACGACTTCTTTGTCCTTAGGAGAACTTTAGTGCACTTTGCACTCACTTTTCAGGGTCTTGGGAGGGTTATTTTTCTAACTCTCACTATTTTCTAATAGTCCCAGCGACCCTCTACAAGGTCACATAGGTTTGGGGTCCATTCGTGGTTCGCATTCCACTTTTGGAGCATATGGTTTGTGTTGCCCCTATCCCTATGTGTCCCCATTGCATCCTATTGTAACTATACATTGTTTGCACTGTTTTCTAAGACTATACTGCATATTTTTGCTATTGTGTATATATATCTTGTGCATATTTCCTATCCTCTCACTGAGGGTACACTCTGAGATACTTTGGCATATTGTCATAAAAATAAAGTACCTTTATTTTTAGTATAACTGTGTATTGTGTTTTCTTATGATATTGTGCAAGTGACACTTGTGGTACTGTAGTAGCTTCACACGTCTCCTAGTTCAGCCTAAGCTGCTCTGCTAAGCTACCATTATCTATCAGCCTAAGCTGCTAGACACCCTATACACTAATAAGGGATAACTGGGCCTGGTGCAAGGTGCAAGTACCCCTTGGTACTCACTACAAGCCAGTCCAGCCTCCTACACCTACCACTGTCTGCGTCACAATACTTACCAGCATCAGGGCCTAGGTCCCCATACTACAGAACCTTACGACACCCAGAGCTGGTCATCCGCACTGCAGGGACTCCCAGGAGCCTACGTGCACACGCCTGAGACCAGTTAGTAGTACCCTACCACTGTCTGCGTCACGGTACTTACCAGCATCAGGGCCTAGGACCCCATACTACAGAATCTTACGACACCCAGAGCTGCTCATCGGCACTGCAGCGACTCCCAGGAGCGTACGCCACAAGCCTGAGACCAGTTAGTAGTACCCTACTGTGAGAAAGTAGCCTCTTTCTAGCCTTGTTACCCCCACTTTTGGCCTGTTTGTGAGTGTATGTCAGGGTGTTTTCACTGTCTCACTGGGACCCTGCTAGCCAGGGCCCAGTGCTCATAGTGAAAACCCTATGTTTTCAGTATGTTTGTTATGTGTCACTGGGACCCTGCTAGTCAGGACCCCAGTGCTCATAAGTTTGTGGCCTATATGTAGGTGTTCCCTGTGTGGTGCCTAACTGTCTCACTGAGGCTCTGCTAATCAGAACCTCAGTGGTTATGTTCTCTCATTTCTTTCAAATTGTCACTAACAGGCTAGTGACCAATTTTACCAATTTACATTGGCTTACTGGAACACCCTTATAATTCCCTAGTATATGGTACTGAGGTACCCAGGGTATTGGGGTTCCAGGAGACCCCTATGGGCTGCATCATTTCTTTTGCCACCCATAGGGAGCTCTGACAATTCTTACACAGGCCTGCCACTGCAGCCTGAGTGAAATAACGTCCACGTTATTTCACAGCCATTTTACACTGCACTTAAGTAACTTATAAGTCACCTATATGTCTAACCTTTACCTGGTAAAGGTTAGGTGCAAAGTTACTTAGTGTGAGGGCACCCTGGCACTAGCCAAGGTGCCCCCACATTGTTCAGGGCCAATTCCCCGGACTTTGTGAGTGCGGGGACACCATTACGCGCGTGCACTACATATAGGTCACTACCTATATGTAGCTTCACAATGGCAACTCCGAATATGGCCATGTAACATGTCTATGATCATGGAATTGCCCCCTCAATGCCATCCTGGCATAGTTGGCACAATCCCATGATCCCAGTGGTCTGTAGCACAGACCCTGGTACTGCCAAACTGCCTTTCCTGGGGTTTCACTGCAGCTGCTGCTGCTGCCAACCCCTCAGACAGGTTTCTCCCCTCCTGGGGTCAAGCCAGGCTTGTCCCAGGATGGCAGAACAAAGGACTTCCTCTGAGAGAGGGTGTTACACCCTCTCCCTTTGGAAAATGGTGTGAAGGCAGGGGAGGAGTAGCCTCCCCCAGCCTCTGGAAATGCTTTCTTGGGCACAGATGTGCCCAATTCTGCATAAGCCAGTCTACACCGGTTCAGGGACCCCTTAGCCCTGCTCTGGCGCGAAAGTGGACAAAGGAAAGGGGAGTGACCACTCCCCTGACCTGCACCTCCCCTGGGAGGTGTCCAGAGCTCCTCCCGTGTGCTCCAGACCTCTGCCATCTTGGAAACAGAGGTGCTGCTGGCACACTGGACTGCTCTGAGTGGCCAGTGCCACCAGGTGACGTCAGAGACTCCTTCTGATAGGCTCCTTCAGGTGTTGCTAGCCTATCCTCTCTCCTAGGTAGCCAAACCCTCTTTTCTGGCTATTTAGGGTCTCTGTCTCTGGGGAAACTTTAGATAACGAATGCAAGAGCTCATCCGAGTTCCTCTGCATCTCTCTCTTCACCTTCTGCCAAGGAATCGACTGCTGACCGCGCTGGAAGACTGCAAAACTGCAACAAAGTAGCTAAGACGACTACTGCAACTCTGTAACGCTGATCCTGCCGCCTTCTCGACTGTTTTCCTGGTGGTGCATGCTGTGGGGGTAGTCTGCCTCCTCTCTGCACTAGAAGCTCCGAAGAAATCTCCCGTGGGTCGACGGAATCTTCCCCCTGCAACCGCAGGCACCAAAAAGCTGCATTACCGGTCCCTTGGGTCTCCTCTCAGCACGACGAGCGAGGTCCCTCGAATCCAGCAACTCTGTCCAAGTGACCCCCACAGTCCAGTGACTCTTCAGTCCAAGTTTGGTGGAGGTAAGTCCTTGCCTCACCTCGCTAGACTGCATTGCTGGGAACCGCGACTTTTGCAGCTACTCCGGCCCCTGTGCACTTCCGGCGGAAATCCTTCGTGCACAGCCAAGCCTCGGTCCACGGCACTCTAACCTGCATTGCACGACTTTCTAAGTTGGTCTCCGGCGACGTGGGACTCCTTTGTGTAACTTCGGGTGAGCACCGTTTCACGCATCCTCGTAGTGCCTGTTTCTGGCACTTCTCCGGGTGCTACCTGCTGCTAAGAGGGCTCCTTGTCTTGCTCGACGTCCCCTCTACCTCCTGGTCCAAATTGCGACCTCCTGGTCCCTCCAGGGCCACAGCAGCGTCCAAAAACGCTAACCGCACGATTTGCAGCTAGCAAGGCTTGTTGGCATTCTTTCGGCGGGAACACACTTCTGCACGACTCTCCACTGCGAGAGGGATCCGTCCACCAAAGGGGAAGTCTCTAGCCCTTTTCGTTCCTGCAGAAACCTCAGCTTTTTCTGTCCAGTAGAAGCTTCTTTGCACCCACAGCTGGCATTTCCTGGGCATATGCCCATCTCCGACTTGCTTCTGACTTTTGGACTTGGTCCCCTTGTTCCACAGGTACCCTAGATCGGAAATCCATTGTTGTTGTATTGTTGGTTTGTGTCTTTCCTGCATTATTCCTCTAACACGACTTCTTTGTCCTTAGGGGAACTTTAGTGCACTTTGCACTCACTTTTCAGGGTCTTGGGAGGGTTATTTTTCTAACTCTCACTATTTTCTAATAGTCCCAGCGACCCTCTACAAGGTCACATAGGTTTGGGGTCCATTCGTGGTTCGCATTCCACTTTTGGAGCATATGGTTTGTGTTGCCCCTATCCCTATGTGTCCCCATTGCATCCTATTGTAACTATACATTGTTTGAACTGTTTTCTAAGACTATACTGCATATTTTTGCTATTGTGTATATATATCTTGTGCATATTTCCTATCCTCTCACTGAGGGTACACTCTGAGATACTTTGGCATATTGTCATAAAAATAAAGTACCTTAATTTTTAGTATAACTGTGTATTGTGTTTTCTTATGATATTGTGCAAGTGACACTTGTGGTACTGTAGTAGCTTCACACGTCTCCTAGTTCAGCCTAAGCTGCTCTGCTAAGCTACCATTATCTATCAGCCTAAGCTGCTAGACACCCTATACACTAATAAGGGATAACTGGGCCTGGTGCAAGGTGCACGTACCCCTTGGTACTCACTACAAGCCAGTCCAGCCTCCTACACCTACCACTGTCTGCGTCACAATACTTACCAGCATCAGGGCCTAGGTCCCCATACTACAGAACCTTACGACACCCAGAGCTGGTCATCCGCACTGCAGGGACTCCCAGGAGCCTACGTGCACACGCCTGAGACCAGTTAGTAGTACCCTACCACTGTCTGCGTCACGGTACTTACCAGCATCAGGGCCTAGGACCCCATATTACAGAATCTTACGACACCCAGAGCTGCTCATCTGCACTGCAGCGACTCCCAGGAGCGTACGCCACAAGCCTGAGACCAGTTAGTAGTACCCTACTGTGAGAAAGTAGCCTCTTTCTAGCCTTGTTACCCCCACTTTTGGCCTGTTTGTGAGTGTATGTCAGGGTGTTTTCACTGTCTCACTGGGAACCTGCTAGCCAGGGCCCAGTGCTCATAGTGAAAACCCTATGTTTTCAGTATGTTTGTTATGTGTCACTGGGACCCTGCTAGTCAGGACCCCAGTGCTCATAAGTTTGTGGCCTATATGTAGGTGTTCCCTGTGTGGTGCCTAACTGTCTCACTGAGGCTCTGCTAATCAGAACCTCAGTGGTTATGTTCTCTCATTTCTTTCAAATTGTCACTAACAGGCTAGTGACCAATTTTACCAATTTACATTGGCTTACTGGAACACCCTTATAATTCCCTAGTATATGGTACTGAGGTACCCAGGGTATTGGGGTTCCAGGAGACCCCTATGGGCTGCATCATTTCTTTTGCCACCCATAGGGAGCTCTGACAATTCTTACACAGGCCTGCCACTGCAGCCTGAGTGAAATAACGTCCACGTTATTTCACAGCCATTTTACACTGCACTTAAGTAACTTATAAGTCACCTATATGTCTAACCTTTACCTGGTAAAGGTTAGGTGCAAAGTTACTTAGTGTGAGGGCACCCTGGCACTAGCCAAGGTGCCCCCACATTGTTCAGGGCCAATTCCCCGGACTTTGTGAGTGCGGGGACACCATTACGCGCGTGCACTACATATAGGTCACTACCTATATGTAGCTTCACAATGGCAACTCCGAATATGGCCATGTAACATGTCTATGATCATGGAATTGCCCCCTCAATGCCATCCTGGCATAGTTGGCACAATCCCATGATCCCAGTGGTCTGTAGCACAGACCCTGGTACTGCCAAACTGCCTTTCCTGGGGTTTCACTGCAGCTGCTGCTGCTGCCAACCCCTCAGACAGGTTTCTCCCCTCCTGGGGTCAAGCCAGGCTTGTCCCAGGATGGCAGAACAAAGGACTTCCTCTGAGAGAGGGTGTTACACCCTCTCCCTTTGGAAAATGGTGTGAAGGCAGGGGAGGAGTAGCCTCCCCCAGCCTCTGGAAATGCTTTCTTGGGCACAGATGTGCCCAATTCTGCATAAGCCAGTCTACACCGGTTCAGGGACCCCTTAGCCCTGCTCTGGCGCGAAAGTGGACAAAGGAAAGGGGAGTGACCACTCCCCTGACCTGCACCTCCCCTGGGAGGTGTCCAGAGCTCCTCCCGTGTGCTCCAGACCTCTGCCATCTTGGAAACAGAGGTGCTGCTGGCACACTGGACTGCTCTGAGTGGCCAGTGCCACCAGGTGACGTCAGAGACTCCTTCTGATAGGCTCCTTCAGGTGTTGCTAGCCTATCCTCTCTCCTAGGTAGCCAAACCCTCTTTTCTGGCTATTTAGGGTCTCTGTCTCTGGGGAAACTTTAGATAACGAATGCAAGAGCTCACCCGAGTTCCTCTGCATCTCTCTCTTCACCTTCTGGCAAGGAATCGACTGCTGACTGCGCTGGAAGCCTGCAAAACTGCAACAAAGTAGCTAAGACGACTACTGCAACACTGTAACGCTGATCCTGCCGCCTTCTCGACTGTTTTCCTGGTGGTGCATGCTGTGGGGGTAGTCTGCCTCCTCTCTGCACTAGAAGCTCCGAAGAAATCTCCCGTGGGTCGACGGAATCTTCCCCCTGAAACCGCAGGCACCAAAAAGCTGCATTACCGGTCCCTTGGGTCTCCTCTCAGCACGACGAGCGAGGTCCCTCGAATCCAGCAACTCTGTCCAAGTGACCCCCACAGTCCAGTGACTCTTCAGTCCAAGTTTGGTGGAGGTAAGTCCTTGCCTCACCTCGCTAGACTGCATTGCTGGGAACCGTGACTTTTGCAGCTACTCCGGCCCCTGTGCACTTCCGGCGGAAATCCTTCATGCACAGCCAAGCCTCGGTCCACGGCACTCTAACCTGCATTGCACGACTTTCTAAGTTGGTCTCCGGCGACGTGGGACTCCTTTGTGTAACTTCGGGTGAGCACCGTTTCACGCATCCTCGTAGTGCCTGTTTCTGGCACTTCTCCGGGTGCTACCTGCTGCTAAGAGGGCTCCTTGTCTTGCTCGACGTCCCCTCTACCTCCTGGTCCAAATTGCGACCTCCTGGTCCCTCCAGGGCCACAGCAGCGTCCAAAAACGCTAACCGCACGATTTGCAGCTAGCAAGGCTTGTTGGCATTCTTTCGGCGGGAACACACTTCTGCACGACTCTCCACTGCGAGAGGGATCCGTCCACCAAAGGGGAAGTCTCTAGCCCTTTTCGTTCCTGCAGAAACCTCTGCTTCTTCTGTCCAGTAGAAGCTTCTTTGCATCCACAGCTGGCATTTCCTGGGCATATGCCCATCTCCGACTTGCTTGTGACTTTTGGACTTGGTCCCCTTGTTCCACAGGTACCCCAGATTGGAAATCCAGCGTTGTTGCATTGTTGGTTTGTGTCTTTCCTGCATTATTCCTCTAACACGACTTCTTTGTCCTTAGGGGAACTTTAGTGCACTTTGCACTCACTTTTCAGGGTCTTGGGGAGGGTTATTTTTCTAACTCTCACTATTTTCTAATAGTCCCAGCGACCCTCTACAAGGTCACATAGGTTTGGGGTCCATTCGTGGTTCGCATTCCACTTTTGGAGTATATGGTTTGTGTTGACCCTATCCCTATGTTTCCCCATTGCATCCTATTGTAACTATACATTGTTTGCACTGTTTTCTAAGACTATACTGCATATTTTTGGTATTGTGTACATATATCTTGTGTATATTTCCTATCCTCTCACTGAGGGTACACTCTAAGATACTTTGGCATATTGTCATAAAAATAAAGTACCTTTATTTTTAGTATAACTGTGTATTGTGTTTTCTTATGATATTGTGCATATGACACTAAGTGGTACTGTAGTAGCTTCACCCGTCTCCTAGTTCAGCCTAAGCTGCTCTGCTAAGCTACCATTATCTATCAGACTAAGCTGCTAGACACCCTATACACTAATAAGGGATAACTGGGCCTGGTGAAAGGTGCAAGTACCCCTTGGTACTCACTACAAGCCAGTCCAGCCTCCTACATTGGTTGTGCAGCGGTGGGATAAGTGCTTTGAGACTGCTTACCACTCTTGTCATTGTACTTTTCATAAGAGAAAAATATACAAAACAAGTTCAGTGTGTGTACACATAGCTAAAAAGCTTTGCATTTCCTCTTTTCACTCTTTTCTAAAGTGCTGAAAAGTACTTCTAAACTTAAAAAAAGTTCTTAAAAGTTTAAAAAGTTTTTTTTTCTGTCTTTCTAAAAAGTTCTGAAAACTTTTTTCTCTTTTTCTATCACTTAACTCTCTCTAAAAATGTCTGGCACAGGCCAAAATGTTGACCTGTCTAAGATTGCATAGGATCACCTTAGCTGGAAAGGAGCAAGGAGTCTCTGCATAGAGAGAGGTTTGAGTGTAGGGAAGAATCCTTCCTTGGAATTGTTACTTAACATGCTTAGAGAACAGGATAATGCTAGAAGTGCCCCATCTGTTGAAAAAGTAGCTAATGGTTCCCAATCTGATCCAGGGACTCCCCCAGGAAAAGGTTCAGGAAAGAAACTTCTTAGCCTGCCCATTACTAGACAGTCTAGCATAGTTGGTACTGAGGTGGAGTCACATCATCCAGATGATGTGCTCTCACATTACACTGGCAGCCAAGCTGTTAGGGTGGCCTCTGTAAGGGACAGGTCTCCTTCTGTTCATTCCCATCACACCTCTGTATCTAGAAATGTCCCTCCCACCAATCCTGATGACGGATTGTTAGAGAGGGAACTCAATAAGTTGAGGGTGGAACAAACCAGACTGAAGCTTAAAAAGCAACAGCTGGATTTGGATAGACAGTCATTAGAAATAGAGAAGGAAAGACAGAAGTTGGGTTTAGAAACCCATGGTGGCAGCAGCAGTATTCCCCATAGTCATCCTGCAAAAGAGCATGATTCCAGGAATCTGCATAAGATAGTTCCCCCTTATGAGGAGGGGGATGACATTAACAAGTGGTTTGCTGCACTTGAGAGGGCCTGTGCTGTACAGGATGTCCCTCAAAGGCAGTGGGCTGCTATCTTATGGCTATCATTTAGTGGAAAAGGTAGGGATAGGCTCCTTACTGTAAAAGAAAATGAAGCTAATGATTACAAAGTTCTTAAGAATGCACTCCTGAATGGTTATGGCTTAACCACTGAACAATACAGGATAAAGTTCAGAGAGACCAAAAAGGAGTCTTCACAAGACTGGGTTGATTTCATTGACCATTCAGTGAAGGCCTTGGATGGGTGGTTACATGGCAGTAAAGTTACTGATTATGAAAGCCTGTATAACACAATCCTGAGACAGCATATACTTAATAATTGTGTGTCTGATTTGTTGCACCAGTACCTGGTAGACTCTGATCTGACCTCTCCCCAAGAATTGGGAAAGAAGGCAGACAAATGGGTCAGAACAAGGGTGAACAGAAAAGTTCATACAGGGGGTGACAAAGATGGCAATAAGAAGAAAGATGGTGAAAAATCTCAAGATAAGCATGGGGATAAGGGTAAAACCAAAGATCCCACTTCAAATCTTAAACACTCTTCAGAGGGTGGGGATAAAACTAATTCTTCCTCTTCTTCTCAACCTGCACACATTAAAAAGCCTTGGTGCTTTGAGTGTAAAAACAGAGGCCATAGGCCAGGGGATAAGTCCTGTCCAGGTAAACCCCCTGAGCCTACCACCACTAATATATCAAGCTCTAGTGCCCCTAGCAGTAGTGGTCCTAGTGGTGGGACTGCTGGCAACAGTCAAGTTAAGGGTGTAGTTGGGTTCACTTATGGGTCCATAGTAGAAACTGGGGTAGTCAGTCCCAAGACAGTTTCTGTCACACCTAGTGGCATTGGCCTTGCCACACTGGCTGCTTGTCCCCTTACAATGGATAAGTACAGGCAGACAGTTTCAATAAATGGTGTTGAGGCCTTGGCCTACAGGGACACAGGTGCCAGTATCACTTTGGTGACTGAAAACCTAGTGCATCCTGAACAACACATCATTGGACAACAATATAAGATTATTGATGTCCATAAATCCACTAAGTTTCTTCCCTTAGCTATAATTCAGTTTAGTTGGGGTGGAGTTACTGGCCCTAAGCAGGTGGTGGTATCACCTAGCTTACCTGTAGATTGTCTCTTAGGTAATGACCTAGAGGCCTCAGGTTGGGCTGAGGTAGAGTTTTATGTCCATGCAGCCATGCTGGGCATCCCAGAGGAATTGTTCCCTCTCATTTCTACTGAAATGAAAAAGCAAAGGAGAGAAGGCCTGAAAACTCAGGATCCCTCTCCATCAACAGGTAAAAAGGGTATCACAGTATCCCCTAACCACCCTACCATTCAAGATACCATTCCTGTGGTGGGAGAAACCTCTCCTGGGGTGGCACCTGTTCCAAGGGAATCATCAGCTGGCAAAGCTGGACTCCCTGAGGTAAAAGTACCTCTCTGTGGGATAACTAACATTGGTGACAAAAAGAGCAACATTTTAGTTAACATGGAGCATCCCTCCAACCCTCCCAGAGAAACTTTAGTGCAGAAACCCTGCACTGCCTCACAACACTTAGGACAGCATCCCTGCCCTAGTGTGGAGCTCATAGGACAGCACCCCTGCCCTGCTCCAACTCAAGAGAAACAGCATCCCTGTTCTCTCTTCCAGCCATATGGACAAAGTTTTTGCCCAGCTATGGCTTTTCTGAGACAGCATCCCTGTCTGGCATTTCCATCACTACAAATAGGTTCAGTGGACAATTCCCACTGCTCTAAACTAAAACTTACAGATAGAAACTCTGAAAATACATCTTCACATTGTTGCTTAGCTAAAAAACTTCAAACAGGGTGGTTTACATCCCCACAGGGAAGTAACCATATAGTGGATGATAAAGGGAGTAACCAGTCTATTGCAGAGCTACTCTCTACTTATCACCACTTAGACAATAAAGTCTCAACTGGCCAAGGTTAGCCTTATTGTCCTTCGTTTGGGGGGGTTGTGTGAGAAAGTAGCCTCTTTCTAGCCTTGTTACCCCCACTTTTGGCCTGTTTGTGAGTGTATGTCAGGGTGTTTTCACTGTCTCACTGGGACCCTGCTAGCCAGGGCCCAGTGCTCATAGTGAAAACCCTATGTTTTCAGTATGTTTGTTATGTGTCACTGGGACCCTGCTAGTCAGGACCCCAGTGTTCATAAGTTTGTGGCCTATATGTATGTGTTCCCTGTGTGGTGCCTGTAGGAAAGTACCATCTTGCCTAGCATGTTACCCCCATTTTTCACTGTATATATGTTGTTTTAGTTGTATGTGTCACTGGGACCCTGGTAACCCAGGGCCCCAGTGCTCATAAGTGTGCCTGTATGTGTTACCTGTGTAGTGACTAACTGTCTCACTGAGGCTCTGCTAATCAGAACCTCAGTGGTTATGCTCTCTCATTTCTTTCCAAATTCTCACTGACAGGCTAGTGACCATTTTTACCAATTTACATTGGCTTACTGGAACACCCTTATAATCCCCTAGTATATGGTACTGAGGTACCCAGGGTATTGGGGTTCCAGGAGATCCCTATGGGCTGCAGCATTTCTTTTGCCACCCATAGGGAGCTCTGACAATTCTTACACAGGCCTGCCACTGCAGCCTGAGTGAAATAACGTCCACGTTATTTCACAGCCATTTTACACTGCACTTAAGTAACTTATAAGTCACCTATATGTCTAACCTTTACCTGGTAAAGGTTAGGTGCAAAGTTACTTAGTGTGAGAGCACCCTGGCACTAGCCAAGGTGCCCCCACATTGTTCAGAGCCAATTCACTGAACTTTGTGAGTACGGGGACACCATTACACGCGTGCACTACATATAGGTCACTACCTATATGTAGCTTCACCATGGTAACTCCGAATATGGCCATGTAACATGTCTATGATCATGGAATTGCCCCCTCTATGCCATCCTGGCATTGTTGGTACAATTCCATAATCCCAGTGGTCTGTAGCACAGACCCTGGTACTGCCAGACTGCCCTTCCTGGGGTTTCTCTGCAGCTGCTGCTGCTGCCAACCCCTCAGACAGGCATCTGCCCTCCTGGGGTCCAGCCAGGCCTGGCCCAGGATGGCAGAACAAAGAACTTCCTCTGAGAGAGGGTGTGACACCCTCTCCCTTTGGAAAATGGTGTGAAGGCAGGGGAGGAGTAGCCTCCCCCAGCCTCTGGAAATGCTTTGTTGGGCACAGAGGTGCCCAATTCTGCATAAGCCAGTCTACACCGGTTCAGGGACCCCTTAGCCCCTGCTCTGGCGCGAAACTGGACAAAGGAAAGGGGAGTGACCACTCCCCTGACCTGCACCTCCCCTGGGAGGTGTCCAGAGCTCCTCCAGTGTGCTCCAGACCTCTGCCATCTTGGAAACAGAGGTGCTGCTGGCACACTGGACTGCTCTGAGTGGCCAGTGCCACCAGGTGACGTCAGAGACTCCTTGTGATAGGCTCCTTCAGGTGTTAGTAGCCTTTCCTCTCTCCTAGGTAGCCAAACCCTCTTTTCTGGCTATTTAGGGTCTCTGTCTCTGGGGAAACTGTAGATAACGAATGCATGAGCTCAGCCGAGTTCCTCTGCATCTCCCTCTTCACCTTCTGATAAGGAATCGACCGCTGACCGCGCTGGAAGCCTGCAAACCTGCAACATAGTAGCAAAGACGACTACTGCAACTCTGTAACGCTGATCCTGCCGCCTTCTCGACTGTTTTCCTGCTTGTGCATGCTGTGGGGGTAGTCTGCCTCCTCTCTGCACCAGAAGCTCCGAAGAAATCTCCCGTGGGTCGACGGAATCTTCCCCCTGCAACCGCAGGCACCAAAAAGCTGCATTACCGGTCCCTTGGGTCTCCTCTCAGCACAACGAGCGAGGTCCCTCGAATCCAGCGACACCGTCCAAGTGACTCCCACAGTCCAGTGACTCTTCAGCCCGAGTTTGGTGGAGGTAAGTCCTTGCCTCACCTCGCTGGGCTGCATTGCTGGGAACCGCGACTTTGCAAGCTACTCCGGCCCCTGTGCACTTCCGGCGGAAATCCTTCGTGCACAGCCAAGCCTGGGTCCACGGCACTCTAACCTGCATTGCACGACTTTCTAAGTTGGTCTCCGGCGACGTGGGACTCCTTTGTGCAACTTCGGCGAGCACCGTTTCACGCATCCTCGTAGTGCCTGTTTCTGGCACTTCTCCGGGTGCTACCTGCTTCAGTGAGGGCTCTTTGTCTTGCTCGACGTCCCCTCTCTCTGCAGGTCCAATTTGCGATCTCCTGGTCCCTCCTGGGCCCCAGCAGCGTCCAAAAACGCCAAACGCACGATTTGCGTGTAGCAAGGCTTGTTGGCGTCCATCCGGCGGGAAAACACTTCTGCACGACTCTCCAAGGCGTGGGGGATCCATCCTCCAAAGGGGAAGTCTCTAGCCCTTGTCGTTCCTGCAGTATTCACAGTTCTTCAGCCTAGTAAGAGCTTCTTTGCACCAACCACTGGCATTTCTTGGGCATCTGCCCATCTCCGAGCTGCTTGTGACTTTTGGACTTGGTCCCCTTGTTCCACAGGTACCTTCAGACAGGAATCCATCGTTGTTGCATGGCTGATTTGTGTTTTCCTTGCATTCTCCCTCTAACACGACTATTTTGTCCTTAGGGGAACTTTGGTGCACTTTGCACTCACTTTTCAGGGTCTTGGGGAGGGTTATTTTTCTAACTCTCACTATTTTCTGATAGTCCCAGCGACCCTCTACAAGGTCACATAGGTTTGGGGTCCATTCGTGGTTCACATTCCACTTTTGGAGTATATGGTTTGTGTTGCCCCTATCCCTATGTTTCCCCATTGCATCCTATTGTAACTATACATTGTTTGCACTGTTTTCTAAGACTATACTGCATATTTTTGCTATTGTGTATATATATCTTGTGTATATTTCCTATCCTCTCACTGAGGGTACACTCTAAGATACTTTGGCATATGGTCATAAAAATAAAGTACCTTTATTTTTAGTATAACTGTGTATTGTGTTTTCTTATGATATTGTGCATATGACACTAAGTGGTACTGTAGTAGCTTCACACGTCTCCTAGTTCAGCCTGAGCTGCTTTGCTAAGCTACCATTATCTATCAGCCTAAGCTGCTAGACACCCTATACACTAATAAGGGATAACTGGGCCTGGTGCAAGGTGCAAGTACCCCCTGGTACTCACTACAAGCCAGTCCAGCCTCCTACATTGGTTGTGCAGTGGTGGGATAAGTGCTTTGAGACTACTTACCACTCTTGTCATTGTACTTTTCATAAGAGAAAAATATACAAAACAAGGTCAGTGTATATACACATAGCCAAAAAGTTTTGCATTTCCTCTTTTCACTCTTTTCTAAGTGCTGAAAAGTACTTCTAAACTTTCAAAAAGTTCTTAAAAGTTTAAAAAGTTTTTTTCTGTCTTTCCAAAAAGTTCTGAAAACTTTTTTCTCTTTGTCTATCACTTTAACTCTCTCTAAAAAATGTCTGGCACAGGCCAAAAAGTTGAACTGTCCAAACTTGCATATGATCACCTTAGCTGGAAAGGAGCAAGGAGTCTCTGCATAGAGAGAGGTTTGAGTGTAGGGAAGAATCCTTCTTTAGAACTGTTAATTAATATGCTTAGAGTACAGGATAAGGCCATAAGTGCCCAATCTGTAGAAAAAGTAGCTAATGGTTCTCAATCTGATCCAGGGACTCCCCCAGGAAAAGGTTCAGGAAAGAAACTTCTCAGCCTGCCCATTACTAGACAGTCTAGCATAGTTGGTACAGAGGTTGAATCACATCATACTGATGATGTGCTCTCACATTATACTGGTAGCCAAGCTGTTAGGGTGCCCTCTGTAAGGGACAGGTCTCCTTCTGTTCATTCCCATCATACCTCTGTATCTAGAAATGTCCCTCCCACCCACCCTGATGACAGATTGTTGGAAAGGGAGCTCAATAGATTGAGAGTGGAGCAAACCAGACTGAAGCTCAAGAAGCAACAGCTGGATTTGGATAGACAGTCTTTAGAAATAGAGAGGGAAAGACAGAAAATGGGTTTAGATACCCATGGTGGCAGCAGCAGTATTCCCCATAGTCATCCTGCAAAAGAGCATGATTCCAGGAATCTGCATAAGATAGTTCCCCCTTACAAGGAGGGGGATGACATTAACAAGTGGTTTGCTGCACTTGAGAGGGCCTGTGCTGTACAGGATGTCCCTCAAAGGCAGTGGGCTGCTATCCTATGGCTATCATTTACTGGAAAAGGTAGGGATAGGCTCCTTACTGTAAAAGAAAATGATGCTAACAATTTCCAAGTTCTTAAGAATGCACTCCTGGATGGTTATGGCTTAACCACTGAACAGTACAGGATCAAGTTCAGAGATACCAAAAAGGAGTCTTCACAAGACTGGGTTGATTTCATTGACCAGGCAGTGAAGGCCTTGGAGGGGTGGTTACATGGCAGTAAAGTTACTGATTATGACAGCCTGTATAACTTAATCCTGAGAGAGCATATTCTTAATAATTGTGTGTCTGATTTGTTGCACCAGTACTTGGTGGACTCTGATCTGACCTCTCCCCAAGAATTGGGAAAGAAGGCAGACAAATGGGTCAGAACAAGAGTGAACAGAAAAGTTCATACAGGGGGTGACAAAGATGGCAACAAAAAGAAGGATGGTAAGTCTTCTGACAAGGGTGGGGACAAATCTAAAAATGAGTCTTCATCAGGCCCACAAAAACACTCTGGTGGGGGTGGTGGGCCCAAACCCTCCTCTAATCAGAACAAGGAAAAGAAACCATGGTGCTATTTATGTAAGATAAAAGGCCATTGGACAACAGATCCCAGTTGTCCAAAGAAAGGCACCACAGCTCCTACCACTACAACCCCTACTGCTACACCTAGTGTCCCTACTAATAGCAGTGGTGGTGGGAGCAAACCTACTAATAGCCAATCCAAGGGAGTAGCTGGGCTCACTTTTGGTAATTTAGTTGGGGTTGGTCTGATTAGGGAGACCACAGAGGCTACTTTAGTCTCTGAAGGGGCTATTGACTTAGCCACTTTGGTTGCTTGCCCCCATAACTTGGAGAAGTACAAGCAACTAACCCTAATAAATGGTGTTGAGGTCCAGGCCTACAGGGACACAGGTGCCAGTGTCACAATGGTGATTGAGAAACTGGTGCACCCTGAACAACACATACTTGGACACCAGTACCAAGTAACCGATGCTCACAACATAACACAAAGCCACCCCATGGCTGTTGTAAATCTCAACTGGGGGGGGGTATCTGGTCCAAAGAAAGTTGTGGTAGCTTCAGATTTACCTGTAGACTGTCTATTAGGGAACGATTTGGAGACATCAGCTTGGTCAGATGTGGAGTTGGAGGCCCATGCAGCAATGCTGGGCATCCCAGGGCATATTTTTGCTTTGACAAGGGCTCAGGCCAAAAAGCAAAAAGGACAGGGAAGCTTGGATCCTGGAACAATGGACCAAGTGCTCCCTAAAGCTAGGGCTAGTAGAAGCAAACCACTTCCTACTATCCCTCCCTCTACAGTGGATTCTAATTCTGAGGAAGAAGAATTCCCTCCCTGTGCAGAACCTACACCAGAGGAGCTGGAAGCAGACACTGCTGAGCTTTTGGGTGAAGGGGGGCCTGCCAGAGAGGAGCTGAGTGTGGCACAGCAAACCTGTCCCACATTAGAGGGTCTCAGACAGCAAGCTGTCAAACAGGCTAATGGGGATGTCAGTGACTCACACAGAGTTTACTGGGAGGACAACCTCTTGTACACTGAGCATAGGGATCCTAAACCTGGAGCTGCCAGGAGATTAGTGATTCCTCAGGAGTACAGAAAGTTCCTCCTAACACTGGCACATGACATTCCCTTAGCTGGGCACCTGGGTCAAATGAAAACTTGGGACAGATTGGTACCACTGTTTCATTGGCCTAGGATGTCTGAGGACACAAAAGAATTTTGTAAGTCCTGTGAAACCTGTCAAGCCAGTGGCAAGACAGGTGGCACTCCAAAGGCACCCCTTATCCCACTGCCTGTGGTTGGGGTTCCCTTTGAAAGGGTAGGGGTTGACATAGTTGGCCCCCATGACCCTCCTACTGCTTCAGGCAATAGGTTTATCTTAGTGGTAGTGGACCATGCCACAAGGTATCCTGAAGCAATTCCTTTAAGGACCACTACAGCTCCTGCAGTGGCAAAGGCCCTCCTGGGAATATTTTCCAGGGTGGGCTTCCCAAAGGAAGTAGTATCAGACAGAGGAAGCAATTTCATGTCTGCATACTTAAAGGCCATGTGGAAGGAGTGTGGTGTAACTTACAAGTTCACAACACCCTATCATCCACAAACAAATGGACTGGTGGAGAGATTTAATAAAACTCTCAAAGGCATGATTATGGGACTCCCTGAAAAACTCCGCAGGAGATGGGATATCCTTCTACCATGCCTCCTTTTTGCCTACAGGGAGGTACCCCAGAAAGGAGTGGGCTTCAGCCCCTTTGAACTTCTTTTTGGACACCCTGTTAGGGGTCCACTCACACTTGTAAAGGAGGGTTGGGAACAACCTTTAAAAGCTCCTAAGCAGGATATTGTGGACTATGTACTTGGCCTCAGATCAAGCATGAAAAAGGCCAGTAAAAACCTTCAGGCCAGCCAAGAGCTCCAGAAGCAATGGCATGATCAGAAGGCTGTTTTGGTTCAGTACCAACCAGGGCAGAAAGTGTGGGTCTTGGAGCCTGTGGCCCCAAGAGCACTCCAAGATAAATGGAGTGGTCCACACACAATTGTTGAAAAGAAGGGTGAAGTCACCTACTTGGTTGACTTAGGCACTGCCAGGAGTCCCCTTAGGGTGCTCCATGTCAACCGCCTGAAACCCTACTATGACAGGGCTGATCTCACCCTGCTCATGGCAACAGATGAGGGACAGGAAGAAGACAGTGATCCTCTACCTGATCTCTTCTCTTCCACAGAACAAGATGCTCTTGTGGAAGGGGTAGTTTTGGCTGATTGTCTTACTGCTGAGCAGAAAGATAATTGCATAAATCTCCTAGGACAATTTTCAGAACTCTTCTCCATTGTGCCAGGCACCACTTCTTGGTGTGAGCACACTATAGATACTGGAGACAGTTTACCTGTCAAAAGTAAGATCTATAGGCAGCCTGACCATGTCAGGGACTGCATAAAGCAAGAAGTTCAGAAGATGTTGGAACTAGGAGTGGTTGAGCACTCTGACAGTCCATGGGCTTCTCCTGTGGTACTGGTACCAAAACCCAATTCTAAAGATGGAAAGAAGGAAATGAGGTTTTGTGTAGACTATAGAGGTCTCAACTTGGTAACCAAAACAGATGCTCACCCTATACCCAGGGCAGATGAGCTAATAGATACACTGGCATCTGCCAAGTATCTAAGCACTTTTGATTTGACTGCAGGGTATTGGCAGATCAAAATGTCAGAAGATGCTAAACCTAAGACTGCATTTTCTACCATTGGAGGACATTACCAGTTTACTGTAATGCCTTTTGGTTTGAAAAATGCACCTGCCACTTTTCAGAGGTTGGTGAACACAGTCCTGCAAGGGCTGGAAGCTTTCAGTGCAGCATATTTGGATGATATAGCTGTCTTTAGCTCCAGCTG
The DNA here is from genome assembly GCF_031143425.1 of Pleurodeles waltl. Classification (NCBI taxonomy): domain Eukaryota; kingdom Metazoa; phylum Chordata; class Amphibia; order Caudata; family Salamandridae; genus Pleurodeles; species Pleurodeles waltl. Next base: position 1,192,682,083 of record NC_090439.1, read on the forward strand.
GGATGATCACCTGGTCCACCTTTGGAAAGTTTTGGAGGCCCTGCAAAAGGCAGGCCTCACTATCAAGGCTTCAAAGTGCCAGATAGGGCAGGGTAAGGTGGTTTATCTGGGACACCTTGTTGGTGGGGAACAGATTGCACCACTTCAGGGGAAAATCCAAACTATTATTGATTGGATTCCCCCTACCACTCAGACTCAGGTGAGAGCCTTCCTAGGCCTCACTGGGTATTACAGGAGGTTCATTAAGAACTATGGCTCCATTGCAGCCCCTCTTAATGACCTCACATCCAAGAAAATGCCTAAAAAGGTATTATGGACAGCAAACTGTCAGAAAGCTTTTGAGGAGCTGAAGCAGGCCATGTGCTCTGCACCTGTCCTGAAAAGCCCTTGTTACTCTAAAAAATTCTATGTCCAAACTGATGCATCTGAATTAGGAGTAGGGGCAGTCCTATCACAACTTAATTCTGAGGGCCAGGATCAACCTGTTGCTTTTATTAGTAGAAGGTTGACCCCTAGAGAAAAGCGTTGGTCTGCCATTGAGAGGGAGGCCTTTGCTGTGGTCTGGGCTCTGAAGAAGTTGAGGCCATACCTGTTTGGCACTCACTTCATTGTTCAGACAGACCACAAACCTCTACTTTGGCTAAAACAAATGAAAGGTGAAAATCCTAAATTGTTGAGGTGGTCCATATCCCTACAGGGAATGGACTATACAGTGGAACATAGACCTGGGAGTAGCCACTCCAATGCAGATGGACTCTCCAGATATTTCCACTTAGACAATGAAGACTCATCAGGTAATGGCTAGTCTTATTGTCCTTCGTTTGGGGGGGGGTTGTGTAGGAAAGTACCATCTTGCCTAGCATGTTACCCCCATTTTTCACTGTATATATGTTGTTTTAGTTGTATGTGTCACTGGGACCCTGGTAACCCAGGGCCCCAGTGCTCATAAGTGTGCCTGTATGTGTTACCTGTGTAGTGACTAACTGTCTCACTGAGGCTCTGCTAATCAGAACCTCAGTGGTTATGCTCTCTCATTTCTTTCCAAATTCTCACTGACAGGCTAGTGACCATTTTTACCAATTTACATTGGCTTACTGGAACACCCTTATAATCCCCTAGTATATGGTACTGAGGTACCCAGGGTATTGGGGTTCCAGGAGATCCCTATGGGCTGCAGCATTTCTTTTGCCACCCATAGGGAGCTCTGACAATTCTTACACAGGCCTGCCACTGCAGCCTGAGTGAAATAACGTCCACGTTATTTCACAGCCATTTTACACTGCACTTAAGTAACTTATAAGTCACCAATATGTCTAACCTTTACCTGGTAAAGGTTAGGTGCAAAGTTACTTAGTGTGAGAGCACCCTGGCACTAGCCAAGGTGCCCCCACATTGTTCAGAGCCAATTCACTGAACTTTGTGAGTACGGGGACACCATTACACGCGTGCACTACATATAGGTCACTACCTATATGTAGCTTCACCATGGTAACTCCGAATATGGCCATGTAACATGTCTATGATCATGGAATTGCCCCCTCTATGCCATCCTGGCATTGTTGGTACAATTCCATAATCCCAGTGGTCTGTAGCACAGACCCTGGTACTGCCAGACTGCCCTTCCTGGGGTTTCTCTGCAGCTGCTGCTGCTGCCAACCCCTCAGACAGGCATCTGCCCTCCTGGGGTCCAGCCAGGCCTGGCCCAGGATGGCAGAACAAAGAACTTCCTCTGAGAGAGGGTGTGACACCCTCTCCCTTTGGAAAATGGTGTGAAGGCAGGGGAGGAGTAGCCTCCCCCAGCCTCTGGAAATGCTTTGTTGGGCACAGAGGTGCCCAATTCTGCATAAGCCAGTCTACACCGGTTCAGGGACCCCTTAGCCCCTGCTCTGGCGCGAAACTGGACAAAGGAAAGGGGAGTGACCACTCCCCTGACCTGCACCTCCCCTGGGAGGTGTCCAGAGCTCCTCCAGTGTGCTCCAGACCTCTGCCATCTTGGAAACAGAGGTGCTGCTGGCACACTGGACTGCTCTGAGTGGCCAGTGCCACCAGGTGACGTCAGAGACTCCTTCTGATAGGCTCCTTCAGGTGTTGCTAGCCTATCCTCTCTCCTAGGTAGCCAAACCCTCTTTTCTGGCTATTTAGGGTCTCTGTCTCTGGGGAAACTTTAGATAACGAATGCAAGAGCTCATCCGAGTTCCTCTGCATCTCTCTCTTCACCTTCTGCCAAGGAATCGACTGCTGACCGCGCTGGAAGCCTGCAAAACTGCAACAAAGTAGCTAAAACGACTACTGCAACACTGTAACGCTGATCCTGCCACCTTCTTGACTGTTTTCCTGGTGGTGCATGCTGTGGGGGTAGTCTGCCTCCTCTCTGCACTAGAAGCTCCGAAGAAATCTCCCGTGGGTCGACGGAATCTTCCCCCTGCAACCGCAGGCACCAAAAAGCTGCATTACCGGTCCCTTGGGTCTCCTCTCAGCACAACGAGCGAGGTCCCTCGAATCCAGCGACACCGTCCAAGTGACTCCCACAGTCCAGTGACTCTTCAGCCCGAGTTTGGTGGAGGTAAGTCCTTGCCTCACCTCGCTGGGCTGCATTGCTGGGAACCACGACTTTGCAAGCTACTCCGGCCCCTGTGCACTTCCGGCGGAAATCCTTCGTGCACAGCCAAGCCTGGGTCCACGGCACTCTAACCTGCATTGCACGACTTTCTAAGTTGGTCTCCGGCGACGTGGGACTCCTTTGTGCAACTTCGGCGAGCACCGTTTCACGCATCCTCGTAGTGCCTGTTTCTGGCACTTCTCCGGGTGCTACCTGCTTCAGTGAGGGCTCTTTGTCTTGCTCGACGTCCCCTCTCTCTGCAGGTCCAATTTGCGATCTCCTGGTCCCTCCTGGGCCCCAGCAGCGTCCAAAAACGCCAAACGCACGATTTGCGTGTAGCAAGGCTTGTTGGCGTCCATCCGGCGGGAAAACACTTCTGCACGACTCTCCAAGGCGTGGGGGATCCATCCTCCAAAGGGGAAGTCTCTAGCCCTTGTCGTTCCTGCAGTATTCACAGTTCTTCAGCCTAGTAAGAGCTTCTTTGCACCAACCACTGGCATTTCTTGGGCATCTGCCCATCTCCGAGCTGCTTGTGACTTTTGGACTTGGTCCCCTTGTTCCACAGGTACCTTCAGACAGGAATCCATCGTTGTTGCATGGCTGATTTGTGTTTTCCTTGCATTCTCCCTCTAACACGACTATTTTGTCCTTAGGGGAACTTTGGTGCACTTTGCACTCACTTTTCAGGGTCTTGGGGAGGGTTATTTTTCTAACTCTCACTATTTTCTGATAGTCCCAGCGACCCTCTACAAGGTCACATAGGTTTGGGGTCCATTCGTGGTTCGCATTCCACTTTTGGAGTATATGGTTTGTGTTGCCCCTATCCCTATGTTTCCCCATTGCATCCTATTGTAACTATACATTGTTTGCACTGTTTTCTAAGACTATACTGCATATTTTTGGTATTGTGTACATATATCTTGTGTATATTTCCTATCCTCTCACTGAGGGTACACTCTAAGATACTTTGGCATATTGTCATAAAAATAAAGTACCTTTATTTTTTAGTATAACTGTGTATTGTGTTTTCTTATGATATTGTGCATATGACACTAAGTGGTACTGTAGTAGCTTCACCCGTCTCCTAGTTCAGCCTAAGCTGCTCTGCTAAGCTACCATTATCTATCAGCCTAAGCTGCTAGACACCCTATACACTAATAAGGGATAACTGGGCCTGGTGCAAGGTGCAAGTACCCCTTGGTACTCACTACAAGCCAGTCCAGCCTCCTACACCTACCACTGTCTGCGTCACATTACTTACCAGCATCAGGGCCTAGGACCCCATACTACAGAATCTTACGACACCCAGAGCTGGTCATCGGCACTGCAGGGACTCCCAGGAGCCTACGCGCACGAGCCTTAGACCAGTTAGTAGTACCCTACCACTGTCTGCGTCACGTTACTTACCAGCATCAGGGCCTAGGGCCCCATACTACAGAATCTTACGACACCCAGAGCTGGTCAACGGCACTGCAGGGACTCCCAGGAACCTACGCGCACGAGCCTGAGGCCAGTTAGTAGTACCCTACCACTGTCTGCGCCACGTTACTTCCCAGCATCAGGGCCTAGGGCCCCATACTACAGAATCTTACGACACCCAGAGCTGGTCATCGGCACTGCAGGGACTCCCAGGACCCTACGCGCACGAGCCTGAGACCAGTTAGTAGTACCCTACCACTGTCTGCGTCTCGTTACTTACCAGCATCAGGGCCTAGGGCCCCATACTACAGAATCTTACGACACCCAGAGCTGGTCATCGGCACTGCAGGGACTCCCAGGAGCCTACGCGCACGAGCCTGAGACCAGTTAGTAGTACCCTACCTACCACTGTCTGCGTCACGTTACTTACCAGCATCAGGGCCTAGGGCCCCATACTACAGAATCTTACGGCACCCAGAGCTGGTCAACGGCACTGCAGGGACTCCCAGGAACCTACGCGCACGCGTCTGAGACCAGTTAGTAGTACCCTACCACTGTCTGCGTCACGTTACTTACCAGCATCAGGGCCTAGGGCCCCATACTACAGAATCTTACGACACCCAGAGCTGGTCATCGGCACTGCAGGGACTCCCAGGAGCGTACGCCACGAGCCTGAGGCCAGTTAGTAGTACCCTACCACTGTCTGCGTCACGTTACTTACCAGCATCAGGGCCTAGGGCCCCATACTACAGAATCTTACGACACCCAGAGCTGCTCTCGGCACTGCAGGGACTCCCAGGAGCCTACGCCATGAGCCTCTGCTGTACATTCAGAATGATTTAATGCTGTTTTTCTTGTGCTCAGGAAGTGCCAGGACTTGTGCTTCAATGTTTGTTTTCGAACAGGAATTTTTCTTATTTCTGGCCTCTGAGGTACAAAACCCTTTCCATGTTGCTTTGCACTGTTTAATCCGATTTCAACCGAAAATCTAAAATTTGATTTGCAGAACTAATTTGCTGTTATAACAGTCACAAAAGCTGATTTATGGATTGAAAAACTTCTGCACAGATCCACCGTGTTTCCCTTAGAAATGCAACCCCGCTACTTCAATTGCAGAGCTATTAACTGCCGCACACAAGCGGCCGCTCTTTCAGTTAATTTTCTCATGCACAACCTAACAATATCATGCTGAAAATTAGAACATTTATTTTGCAGCATTTTATAACTTAACTTGTTGTTTAAGAACACCTTTTAATGCCGTTCACCCTTTCTTTGTGCTATAAGTAAGAGGCGCTACCATGACGCTAGACCTTGGATTGGAACGCACGACATACAGACAAAAGCAGAATGTCTCTTCCACGCGTTTAACCAGCTCCATTGACGTCTGCCACGAGGGCACCAGTAAATATTTTGAACTTTGCCTAGACTGAGTAACATTGAGTTTTCTCTATGTAAAATACGTGTCCGCAGCCAAATGATTTGGTCTCACACTTAGTTCATTATTTTACATTTACAAATTACCCTTTTCCCGACATCGTAGTATACAAACAACAAAAGAAGTGTAAAATAGTTAATTAGGAAGTTGCACTGGTGTCAGTGTTTATTGAATATGTTCCTGAAAAGTTAAAAGGTTAATTTTTATTATGCAAAACGTACACAGTGAATTTGTTCCATTTAAAAAATACAAAAATGCAATTTTTTTGTGTGACTAATTCAGCACATCTTGGAATAAAAGGGGTCGCCCCTTTTCTTTTTTTCTGCTGGTCCAGAGATGCGAGGTAAGTGCCTCGCTGTCTTCCAGCAATGTCTAGCAAGGACATGGTCCCCATCTAAACTAAGACACCATTTAATACCTTATCATAATTATTAATTCACATCCTCATTAAAAGTCTCCCAATATGAAATCTGGGTGCTACTTTTAACTTGGAAAAGGGAGGGGACATGATTTAATATACCTAAGCGTGCCTTGGGCTTAAAAATGTATTTGTTTTAACTTTTAAAGGACTAGAATATTACATAAAAAGTTTGCCACCTTCCCACCCCTCCAGGATCTGCACAAACATAACAATACATGGGCACACACATACAAATAAAGACACAAAAGTACAAACACACACAACTTCGCTTCATATCCCAATTAAATCTAGTTGTTAAAAGTGACCATCCGGCCAGACATCAGACGTTCTTCTAGAATGCCTATTGCTGGTGATCATGAGAGGCGCAGGGCTGGTAAAGAGAACACTTTTTTCTCTACAGAGGGGGCTCCTTGAAACACATTCTGCACATTAAAAGGTGGTTCTCAGCCAATGGCGACTTTTGAAAAGACTTTTTCTCTAAGTGGTGCGGGTAGATGTGCTTCTATTCACACACAACATTCTTTTGGTAAATGCATGAGAAAAAAAACAAAAACTTTTATTTTCTGAGACTTTCCGTACTTCAGAATATGCCATCGCCTCAGAGATTATTAATGGAGCAAACAATCTGTAAAAACAAAACTAACACCTCAAATTGACGCGGTAATTCCGTAGCAAAGCAGCTTTTTTTAAAGCAGTTCATCCCGATCATTTGTAAATTCGGAACCTGTGGAACTGTTGTTTACAGATTCCGGCATACAATAAAAAAAAACAGCCTAGATAACATACCCACTCTCTGGCGGCCAGCTATTGTTAGCGATCTGGGGCCATATGTACGAACACATTTTCCCTTTTGACACAGAATGGGAAAAACCCTTTGATACATCTGGCTCCTAGTATGTTAGTTTGCTCTAGTTTGTGTGAGGCTGGAAGTGGTGGGGTAAATCTTTTCACTTGCCATGTAAAAAGCAATCTGCACCTACTATCCACAGAGCTACTGTGGAATAGAGAAAACAAAAATAGAATCTCTCCCAAAAGCGAGATCTATTGGCTATGCCAATGCTTGTTACAGCCTCAAATTAAGTACTGCCTGTTATACACTATTTGAAAGTCTCTACAAGTGAGAACATATATCGGCTCAATAATTGCCTCATCCTTATCCAAGTCTGGATGTCAAGTGTCTACATCAAACTCAACCCAGAAAACTCCACCTTCATCTACTGATAACAACACTGTTTCTCAAACACAAAGCTGGATGCAGTCACATCAGATACACTCTACGGATTCGTAAGCCACAGTGGCCATTTCCTCAGAACCCAGATGGTCAAAAAACGCCAACATCCAGACATCAGCTATCACGCGTACACAGACAAAAATACCTGCATGCATTGTATTTCAGAACCACAGTTTGATCCCTGGTCATTTTGCTCCTGGATGGTTGCAAGACTGTACCCACAGTTAACTTGACTCTTCCTTTGTTCCCTTGAAAAGCACCAGCCCACTGCTACTCGACGCATCAAAGGGATAACATAGTACAAACACACTGACAGTCCCTATAGAGACTGCCCCTGGAGGCCTACACCATCCTCGTGACCTGCTGCATCACCTACAAGGCAGTTAGAACCAATGTAAAGCCCTAAGTGGCAGAAAAACTCACCACCTCCGAAGACTAAACGCACACCCCTGTGGTATCACCAGACTTGGAATCAAGAAGGTAATACAGATTAAGAGCAGTCTTCTTAGGTAACACAAACAGAACCTGGACAACAAGCCGCCACATATAGGCGTGCATCCTCAGCCCTTTCCTTCTAAAAAGAGCTCACAACTCCATAGAATATACCACTGATACAGACACTTCCCTGTTCCCTCCTATGAATAGAACTCTCCCGTCCCTGCCTTCAACCTCCTACTCATTTTATGTCCACAGTCCTAATTCATTCTTTACCCCTTTTTACTATGTACAATACTCAATTTTTTCCTAGATCAGTTTCTGCCATGGAAGTTCCAATACGTAAATAAAGTACCAGTCGGATTTGAGCTTGCATCAGTGACATGCGTATTAAAACCGGTACAAAGGTCTGCAAACTTGTAGACATCACCAAGGAAAAAGTTACAGGATCTTGGCCTTATGACTAAAGGGCTTTCAGGAACAATTTCTTAGGTCGAGTATAAGCATTCGACCTTGTGTATATTTTTGGTATACTTCTTATGGCTGAAAGCGATTTCATTTGTTTGTTACAGTGTCCTTTAAAAATTCTTACTTGGTAGTGGTCAGTTTTGCATTTTTCTCCCTCCTTTTCCTGTGTCAGAGCAGTGACTAACTAGTGTATTATTCCACTTTGGTTTCTTTATCTGTTGCTGTTATGGACTATTTTTGTTATTTCTTTGGTGCTCCCCTTTCACTGTGGGTGTTTTATGCTGGTAGCTGCCTGCGTTTTATTGCAGCATTCCATTCCTCCCACCTCCTCCCATGTTGCTGATGTTTGTTTTGGCTTTATTCCACTGCTGTCCTCATTTACCTCATTTTACAAAAGAAACACCCAGTCATTTAGCTCACTGCTAACGAAAGCCACAATATTCCCTTTCTGGTAGTATGTAGCTAAACCTAGAAGCAATGATGTGAAACTCGCTTAGCCTCGCATTGCATCTCAAGTCTCTCTCTCCTTGGCCCCTCCCTGCCAGCCCTTACCACAGGGCATGCTTCTCTCCCTTATTGGGGCCATAAATCTTCTCAGGCTGCTCTGTTTGAAATGGGAGGCAAGAATGCTTGCAAGACTTTTTATTCTGTTAAAATAAAAATAAAATACTTTTACATCCTTATTTTCCAGTTTCTGTTCAGATGTTTGCACACCGTGAGGTAGTGCAGTCATCTTATCTCTCCTCAAGGGCTTGTGATTTCTGATGTCAGTAGCCACCAGTGACCACCAAAACATGCCAGGAAAAGAAGAAATTATGAGCCGACCAATATATGTGAAAAGAAAAGTCCAGTTCTGAATTTACAGTGCCAATAGTTTTAACTCAAGAAAATGCGAGACCTATTGCATTGCAATTGCTTGTTTATAGTGCTAGTCATAGTTCATTGGCACTCAGTTCTGTAATCCACATGGTACAACATGTTCTTTGCAGCACATAAATCCTCTGCACTATGTTAGGATGAGTCAAAACTGCCACAGGACAAAACTCCATCCTTCTCCTGCAGGAACATTAATGACCACAGTTATCTTTACATTTTTATTGTTGCCTAAAAACTGTTGGGCACACAAAGAAGGCTGCAGCACTTGCATTAATACCCAAAACTTATTTCTAAAAACTACACCTGCCCGCCCCCAAAGTCAGTGCCAGGTGCACCTGTCCCGATTGCGCTGTTCTAAAGCTGGCACTGAAGGCTTACATCTGTTCCTTCACAGATCACAACTCATCACATTGACATGATCACTTTGCATTTAAAATCATAACCTCGGTCATTCTTTGGGTACTTCTTAAAAGTACCAGTTTATAGAACGTTGTTTCTATCCTTTGAAATGCTAATAAAATATAATAAACATACAGTTGTTAAGCTTTAATTTTAATGTCATTTAAAAGGTAACTTTCCTGTACGCTTCAGTAAATACTGAGACAATATAGCGTAAAACCCTCCTCTCAGGTCTCTGCCTTCTCCAGTTGCAATGGAAATGTGCTTTGGAAGGCTGTGGAGGGGGTGGCGTCCCTTCCCCCCATAGTGCTTGGGTGCTGTGGAAGGCTGGGAGAAGGGGTGGCATCCCTCCCCCCATAGTGTTTGTGTGCTTTGGAAGGCTGGGGAAGGGGTTGCATCCCTTCCCCCCATAGTGTGTGTGCGCTTTGGAAGGCTGGGGAAGGGGTGGCATCCTTCCCCCCATAGTGTGTGTGCGCTTTGGAAGGCTGGGGGAGGGATGGCGTCCCTTCCCCTGCATAGTGTGTGTGCGCTTTGGCAGGCTGGGGAAGGGGTTGCATCCCTTCCCCCGATAGTGTGTGTGCGCTTTGAAAGGCTGGGGGAGGGATGGCGTCTCTTCCCCCCCATAGTGTGTGTGTGCTTTGGAAGGCTGGGAGAAAGGGTGGTGTCCCTCCCCCCTATAGTGTGTGTGTCCTTTGGGAGACTAGGAGAAGCAATTGTGCAAATAGTGCAAATAGTGTGTGCTTTGGAAGGGTGGGTGAGGGGTGGCGTCCCTTCCCCCCACAGTGTGTGGCTCAGCGCTTCAAATCTGACCTCTGTCTCAGGCAGAGAACTTGCAACACAGAGGATGCATTTTGCAAACATTCACATCTTAGACGACACCTTAGATGAGCCGCCGTAAGTGTTTCCCTAGGAACCTTCCCAATGCTAAGGGCGCTGTCCCTGATGAAAGTTTCCAAGTCTTTACTCTTAAAAATGCTGCTAGCTGGAGATGTGTATACTCTGGTTTAATATTAACTTGTTTCAAATGAGTTTTACAGTTGGTCGGCATTACTATTACCCAATTTAATAAAAAGATAGGGAAGCAGAGAAAATGGCAATCACTCCCCAAATTTTTTATTTTTTGGGGAGACAATATAGTGGGAAATTGTCAGCTTTCCTTCAGATGTGAGAGCTCACGTTTTGAAAACAGTGAGAGAAATCCCAAGTCAAAAGAAGCTGAAAAGGACCCTGTTTTGGGTCAGGAAGCATCACCTTCAACTGCAGCGAGTATAGAGAGGTTCATTGGTGTAGGAGGCTGGACTGGCTTGTAGTGAGTACCTAGGGGTACTTGCACCTTGCACCAGGCCCAGTTATCCCTTATTAGTGTATAGGGTGTCTAGCAGCTTAGGCTGATAGATAATGGTAGCTTAGCAGAGCAGTTTAGGCTGAACTAGGAGACGTGTGAAGCTACTACAGTACCACAAATGCATATGCACAATATCATAAGAAAACACAATACACAGTTATACTAAAAATAAAGGTACTTTATTTTTATGACAATATGCCAAAAGTATCTCAGCGAGTACCCTCAGTATGAGGATAAGAAATATACACAAGATATATGTACACAATACCAAAAATATGCAGTATAGTCTTAGAAAACAGTGCAAACAATGTATAGTTACAATAGGATGCAATGGGAACACATAGGGATAGGGGCAACACAAACCATATACTCCAAAAGTGGAATGTGAACCACGAATGGACCCCAAACCTATGTGACCTTGTAGAGGGTCGCTGGGACTATTAGAAAATAGTGAGAGTTAGAAAAATAACCCTCCCCAAGACCCTGTAAAGTGGGTGCAAAGTGCACCTAAGTTCCCCAGAGAGCACAAAAGTTGTGATAGGGGAATTCTGCAAGGAAGACCAACACCAGCAATGCAACAACGATGGATTTCCAGACGAGAGTACCTGTGGAACAAGGGGACCAAGTCCAAAAGTCACGATCAAGCCGTCCATCAATGCGTCTTTCACTTCCCAACTTCCATTCTCTACAGTGTCAAAAGAAATGCCTGCGTGAGCAGGGTCAGGCGTGGAACCCTATGGAGACAGAGCAACTCTGTTAATAATGTGGGCCTAACAATGTCCCGGACAACTAATCCTGTAAGTTGGTCTCAACTAATCAGGAGTATGAAGTCTAGAGTTTGCTGCCACTCGCTGTTACGGTTACCATGCTCACCGCATTCGTGCCACATACAGTAAGGCAGGGATACAGTGTGCTCTATGCATTTGAATCAAAGTAGATGTTGCTGCGATCCGCGAGCTGCCATGTTGACTTTGCAGTCTATGCACCTTGAGTCCTGATGTAGCTGTAAATCCTACATGTATGGGACCTAATGTTAGGAAGAGAGGAAAACTGAGATTCTGGTCATACCATGTGTCGCAATTTGGGATGCTGAGGCCGAATTAGGACATATTTGGTTATACTGGTTATATGGTTCAAGTATACATGGAGCTGGCAAAAGTTAAAACTTCTGGAGCGAGTTTACATCTTTTGGTCTGCTGGTGTATGTTGCATATTGTGCATATCTCTCCTCTTAGCACACATACCATGATGCGTACCATTTGCATACATTCATGCACTGTATGATTTCACACAGGTGAACTGCCTGTTAGGTTACCTTCAGGCAGTTTCCCAGTTAAGGCCACCCACCGTGTCTTTCCTATAGCATTAAGATGTCCTGAGGTATCCTGTGCCTCCCACTTACGGCCGCACATAAATGCATCACCAAGTTGGTGCCTCACTCTTTCATAGTCCCTACCTCCAGGCACGTTCACTACTCAGGCCCGGCTCCAGCCCAGTCTGCACATAGGATGCTGCTTGGGCTCGATGCTGAGAGAGCTGGTGCTTCTAGCAAGGCTTTCAGAGGGAAGAAGTAGAGGCCGCAGCTGGCCTGGATATTACCATCTTTGGTCGTTGTTCGCTCCTAGGCTGCTGCCCACACTGAGCTCCGTCCCCATTTCAAGATGGTGCATGGTGCCTTCTCTGCTCCGTCTGTCCCAATCTGATATGGCGGACTGGAATTAGTTCACATTAGCGATCAAGCCATCAGAAAAGGCAGCTTTTACCGGGGGATTCAGGTAAGACAGTTTTATTTTCATGCATCAAATGTCTTCTTTTCATGTGTTTTTTTACGAGCACTTTGTCCTTCCTTTTCCTTTGCTCCTAGTGTGTTTCGTTTCTCTTTTTGCCTTTAACCCTGGATTCCTTCAGTAGTTTCAGTCCTTGGGCTGTTGGTAGTGGAGATCTGTAAACTCCCAGTTGCTGTAGCCTGTTTACACCTTCTCAGCCAGGACTGTCTGGTTTCATGAGCTTCTTCGTTGCTGTTGGAAGGTTCTTCTATAAACTTACATGAAGGACCACCTGTACCTCAGAGCTTCAAAACACGAAGATCAAGTGTGACTCATGAGGCAAGCCCTTGTCACCAAGTACACCCCATGGTGATAAAACAGGCAACGTTCATGGATTGTCTTTACAAATGCTCAGTGGATATTTGCATTTAAACAAGCGATAGCTGGTACATCTTTTCTTTGAAACGTATACATTCAGTGGCATATGATAAATTCTTTATGCCGCATAATCAGTGCAATACATCTATAGAACATGCTCATGATATAATACATCACCAGCATCAAAGGGAGGCTTACCTTTGTCATTGATGGAATATAGCATGCATGCCCCATCAGGACACTTTGTTATGGCATATCCTGGCCTCCACATTATTTACTTCGCTTGTATAAGACTACCTCGATGGTCAATACCAGATCAACCATTACATTATAATCAATATAATTAAATTATGTAAATAACACCACACTTAAATAATTTTAGGTGCTAGGCTTAACCCTACCATATTTCTAACAAAAATCCTAAATCAAAACTAATCAAAGTGCATTAATTTAGGTGTATACCATTATTTTGATTAGTACGTTTTACATAACTTTGAGCCTAACCGTAAACAAGCCCCAAAAGAAATAAAATGTATGAAGTGTAATCTAAGTACATTAAGTCATTTTAATGTAAACCTATTGCTAATCAAATACGCTAAATTACATTAAATAAACTTAAATGTAAAATTCCACACTGATGTAATGATAACTGTAACTTTAATTTGATTTAATTTAATTTAAACTAAAATAAATAACTTTAATGTAACACTAAAGTCGACCCTGTCCTTAAATGAATTACTTTATGTTTAAATAAATTAAATGCATATTGTTAAGCCTTCATGAAATAACATGAAAATAATTTCACCTACATTAATTAAGTAAACACAGCCATGATAATGCTTACCCTTGAAATGACCGTGTTTGATTGTGGCATGCTCACCAGTGGCAATGTCCATTTCATCCGAGGCTGAGCCCTTTCCACATATGAAGTTATAATGAGGGCTAAACACATAACATGCAGAAAATTTACTCTGCCCTCAATGGGCTGATTTGCATGCAAACCATTATGTCTGGTATTCACGAAAGGTGAATTCAAACTTGCAAGTGGATTTAGTCACAGGTAAACTAGTCTAGTATACCAGAGGTGGCTTCTCTGCTAAGGCGGACGAGCGCCCCCCCCCAGAATATTATCATTTTATTTTTCCTGGGAGAAGGGGCGTGGGTGGGCTGGAGGGAGGGGGCCGGAGTGCTGCACAAGGTGCACATTACTGTTTGGCTGTCCGTGTTCGGCCAGCCAAACAGACATGTGCACTTTGCATGTTCTCTACCCAGCTGTATTGCGCAGCTGAGTGGCTCCCACTCCCAGTCTGAGCGGCGAAGCAGGCCGATCAGACTAATCACAACTCTGCTGTCATACTGGTGACAGCAGCGTCATGATTGGCTGGGAGCCTGTGTGCAGTCGGCAGACGACAAGGACAGAGGGGAGACGAACGCGTCTCCCCCACAAATAAGCGGTTCTTTTCACATACCAACCCCTCCTCCCACCCTGCCCCCCCAGTCCCGCCACCCCTGTTGAGTGGCAGCCACTACTGCAGTATACCTCCCAAAATTACATAGTAAATTCCATAGGGTGGGTAGTAGGCCTACCCTGGTGGGGAAGCCTTAAATGGTCAGGCGTACTCCCACAAATTTTGCATGCTTTTCGACAATCTTTTATAGGGGATTGTTCAACTCTGGATAGGATTAGCGAGGTAGTCCTGTTAAGAGCAGGAGTAAATCATATATGGGGCAGGGGAGAAAAAACTAAAATTGGATAAGGTGTTGTGGAAGGGATATTCTTCATGAGGTAAACTTTTTATGAGGGAAAATCCTTGGGTAGAACACAAAAGAAAGCACATTTTTAAGTTAAAATAGCTGTGAGTAAACGCACATTATTACATTTATTCATCTGCAAATGTTTTGCTGTTTCGTAAGTAAACTCCAAGACCTCTATCTTTTTCTCAGGTCTTGAAGTTCAGTCATAGGTGAGACTCCAAAGGCCTGATCAGAAGTAGGCATGTCTCTACTCAAGAATATCTGTGGGAGGGGCAAGCTCATTCACGGTTTCTGTGAGTCAGCAGGCCTTACTCCTAGAAGCTGTCCATGGAAGATGCTTTGTGAATAAGGCACTATTTCTTCTCTCCTGACCTGCAATAGCAAAGTTATGTGCCACTGCTCTGTGTCGTAGGCCTGTTAGTAAGGTTCTCATGCTGCACACTGGAAGGAGGGGCAGACACTGGACACTCCTTTCTCACCAGACCCTAAAGCTGTCGTTCAATGGAAAACTCCCTTTGATGGACTCTGACCTGAACTTGAACTGGGAAGTAAAAGAGATTGTGGGCCATGGGTGATGGGTGGCGGGTCGTTTAGTGCTTGAATGGACAGACTGAGTGGAAGAGAGGGCAGAGACATGCCACAACCTTGAGAATGATGTATGACACAACCATAACCAACTTGAATTGAGTCAAGATTAAATTGAGGTTTGTGGCCTCTTTGTCTGTCTGATGATAGTCAGCTGTAGTGATCTAATACTCCATTCTACAGGCTGTTCTGTGTTTTTGTTTTAACTTTCGAGCAGAGCCTCCAGCAGATGCACAGCCTCAACTCATTCTCTTATTCTGTGTGTTCATTCACTCTGTTCTCCATTCATTTTGGTTCTGTAGCATTCCCATATGTGTATGTCTATTTCTTAGCAGCAGCTGGGATAAATGCCTTGGCATGTAAGAAAAAAAAGACATACAGTTTATATGTAAGGCACCACAGAAAAAATGCTAACTGATCTCATATTCTCTGGTTTATTCTCTAATGGCCAACATTATCCTAGTCAACCTTCACCACAAAAGCATTTGTAACACTGGTACAGCCTTGTTTTTTGTTTTGAATCATGCGCCGACGTTCTTCTAGATCCATCTTTCTTTAAGATCAACGAATAAATAAATGATATAAAATATCAGTTCCCTCAATCCAGTGGGCTGATTCACTCTGGAGTACCTGTGGTTTATGCTCTAGGGCCAGAGCAGTGCTTATAACTGGACCTATTTCCTCAGCCTCGAAGGCGCTGACTATAATATATATATATATATAATATATTGGCATTTAACTCAGAACCAGCTCATGTGGGCCCTGTTGAACCGTCCATGTGAGGGAATAGCTTCACGAAACAGCATTTATCTCGGCTCCTGGTGGCAGCTCTGGACGACCCCAAAACCAGTCATGTTGCTTCACCCCGCTAAATGAGCCCCCCATGTTTTATATTTTCTTTGCCCATTTTCTAATGACTCTTTCTATGGTTACACAACAGAAGAAAAGGAACCAGACTTTCTTACTTGTATATATTGTAGTTTCCCCCATCCATCCATTAGGGGCTTGTTGTTCCTTGTCCTTGCCAGTCTCTTTCCTCCAAAGGACCCAACCAGCCTTCCCAGCGGTCTTTAAGGTGAACCACGTCACCAGGAGCATTGTTGATTAACATTTCTACATAATTGGGATACACCCCCCTTTCCCTAGAGCCCCCAAAAGCAACTTGGCCTCCAGCGGGCTATGTTCCGGCAGCGTGTCAGCGTGTAGCAGGTGTGTGTGAAGGGCGTCACCAAGCTGAAGGTATTTATAAAACTGTGTGTGGGCAAGTTGATGGGTGGTTTGCAGGTCCTGAAAGGTTCTCATGGACCCCCCCCCCCCTCCACACATCTCCCAGAAGTGAGATACCCATCAAATCCCACCTTCAGAATCCATGCAGGGCTGGCGATTCTTTCAGCCAAATACCATGCCATGGGGGAGGTCTGCTGGGCCATTTTCAGGGTCCATGGCAGCTCTGGGAGGCGAGCCACCCAGATACCCAGGTATTTAAAACTCAAACGACGGATAGGCACCTTATCTTGCCAAGCATAGCAGTCCCGCGAAGGCGCCAATGGCACCAGCACAGATTTAGCTGGGTTCATTCGTAGGCCTGACGCCTCCTCGAAGCAGTGCAGAAGGTGAAGTCTACGCGGACCAGTCTCACTACGGTTTGCCATGTATAGGATGATGTCGTCTGCACACAGTGCTACACGATAACCATAAGTGTGGTCCCAGTTCCAACCGCGGTATACTGGGCCTATCCTCACCAAGCAAGCTAGAGGCTCAATGGCCAGAGCAAATAGAAGAGGGGATAAGGGGCAGCTCTGATGTGTTCCTCGACGAATGGGAAGACAAAGAACAGAGTGCCATTAACCCAAACTTGGGCCACTGGGTTTATGTAGAAGGCATAGAACATCCTGCAAAATCGTGGTCCCATGCCCGCACGGGTTAGCACCTGTCGTAAGTATTCCCAGTCCACCATATCGAAAGCCTTTTCGAAATCAACAAATAGAAGCGCCAGATCGGAGGGAATGCAGTGACGCCATGCCAGCACGACATAGAGACGACACATGCAATGACGTGTACTCCGGTTAGTCATAAAGCCGCATTGGTCAGGGTGAATTAGCAATGGCAGGACCCTCTTAAGACGGGTTGCAAGAATTTTGGCATAGATTTTGATCTCACTATTGATTAGTGAGATTGGCCTGTAATCCGCGCAGGATCATGTTGACAGCTGTGTCTTGGGAAGCACTACAATGGTGGCTATATCCATTAATTCTGGAGAGGAACCTAACTGGACCACTTCCAGATGTCTTTCCCAGTCTATCAGGTGCCACCCCCCCCCAGTGCGGATTCTCAAGTGGGCAGGTGGACCCCCTCCGCGGCTCCAGCCAGATCACGCAGGAAGGGGAGACTCCGTACTCTCTCAAGCAGCGGGTCAAGTCCCCCTCCCAGCACCCTCCTTCTTCCTACCTCCTCCACAGGTTCACGGAGTGCCACCTCAGGGTCCGATCGCGAGCGCGCCCCTCTTCTAAGTCTGCTCCGCTTTAGGGCTCACCAACGCCCCATCCCCCGGCCTACCAGGCTGTTGACGCTGCCTCGGCAGGCGCCAGATCACTTGCTGCTCTCCAGCTGGGCCATGTGGTGACCGCATAGGGCCTCCTCCGTGCACTGGGGCCGCTGCGGAACTTCAAATTGAGCGGACCGTAGTGCGCTCAGCGGCAGCCGCGACAGGGGCCACTGGTCTTATCAGATCCAGGCCTCCTGGGCCCCGTCAGACTCTTAATGCTGCTCCAACATGCAGAATTGAGGTCACTGTCTTTCACTGCAATGACCTGGGGGAAGGCACCATCCTCCCCCCCCCGACTAGTCCCACAACGGGCCCCACCACCAGCACCCAGGCCTCTGAGCCGGACCGGCCCTCGAAGCTGCCTCGACAGGCAGCTTCCGCTCACTGCTCCCTTGGCTGGTTCGCGCAATAGATGGCCTGACCCCAGCCGCACTCGGTGGCAGCTGCCATTTTGGGGGAACGGCCCAATCCTCGGTATTCGACCTTTTGAGCACTCTGCCTTGGTGGTTGCACCAGTCGATCGGTGCTTTGGATCACCTCTGAGTGCTCAAGGTGCTATAAATGCTTAAAAAAAAAACAGGGTTATCAGGGCTTTAGCGAGGACGATTGACGGAGGGGTCTGGAGCACTTTTAAAGTGCAACCGCCATCTTGACGCCTCAGCCACTAACCCCTGGCCCCCACCTGTACGGTTTTATTGTTGTGCAGTCTACAGTGGACATTCACATAGCCTGCTCTTATAGTTGTTACAAATGATCATGAAAGAGCTAAAAAAAAAAAATTATTACCAAACAAAGTTATTGCTTTCTTCATGATCGATACCAAATTTTGTATTTTTCTTGATATAAACCATCCCAACCTCTACAGTCTTTCAAACAAATATCCCAGGATGAATTTATGGATTTGGTCAAAGCAAGCAGACCTTCTGGTTGCCCTTCTGACCCTTGCCCACCACAAATCTTCAAGAACATCCTGCTATCTACTTCTGCTGCCACACCTGTAAGAAGAATCATCAACAACTCTTTAACTTCAGGAACTTTTCCTACAGACCTGAAAAAGGCATACATACGACCATTATTAAAGAAAACAAACCTAGACCCGCAAGACCCCAACAACTACAGACCTATCACAAATGGACCTTTCCTGGGCAAATTGATAGAAAGAGCAGCATTCGCCCAGATGACACAATTCATTGAAGACAATTCTATACTTTCAGACTTCCAAACTGGATTCCGCCCAGGAAGAAGCACTGAATCGGCACTCATGGCAATCTGGGCCGATCTTAAAAACACAGTCGACCGAAATGGAGTTGCTGCACTACTTCTCTTGGACCTCTCAGCTGCCTTTGATACGGTTGACCATGACACCCTAACTCAAAGACTCCACGAAGCCGGCATACAAGGGATTGCTCTCGACTGGATTACTTCCTATCTCCAAAAAAGAGCGAATATCATTCACTCGCCCCCCTTCTCGTCCGAACCCTACCTCACAAAAACAGGGGTCCCCCAAGGGTCAATCATCTCACCTTTGCTTTTTAACATCTACATGATATCTTTACCAGAACTGATCAATGATTTCCATCTCACATGCTACAACTATGCAGATGACACACAAATACTACTTCATTTAGAAGACCCCAAAACATTGAAAACTCACAAATCTTCAGTTGCCTCAGAGCCGTTGATCAGTGGATGACCTGGAGCCATCTCAAACTAAATACCTCCAAAACAGAAATACTCATATGTGGTGACTGGAAAAAGTATGACCCTCTGTGCGTCTGGCCTGAAGATCTCGGACCACCTCCTCAATTATCCAAGGAAGTGAAAAACCTAGGAATCACCATGGATTCCAAGCTAACTATGAATGCCCAAGTAGACAAATTAGCACGCACAAGCTTCATCACCTTAAAGACTTTACGACGCATCTTCCCCCACCTCGGATTTCCACACAAGGTGCAAGCTACTATCTCGCTTGTATTATCCAAACTGGATTATGCCAATAGCCTCTACCATGGATCATCTCTATCTGTTATGAAAAAACTACAACGTATCCAGAATTCCGCAGCCAGGCTACTACTTCATATAAAGCCGCAAGCCCACATCTCCCCTGCCTTGAGAGCACTACACTGGTTACCCGTTGCCAGAAGATGCACTTTCAAACTGCTTTGTATCACCCACAAAGCTATACATGGAACAGGACCGCTTTTTATCAGAAAGAAAATTACCAAATACATCCAACAAAGAACCCTCCGCTCAAGACTGGCACCCCGCCTTAGAACACCACCATACTAGAAAAAGACTGTAGGTGGTACATCCTTCTCCGTCCAAGCAGCCAAACTATGGAATTCATTACCCCCAACTATAAGAGCCACAGATAACTTTCTTGTTTTCAGAAAACTATTCAAGAGTTGGCTCTTTCCTTCATAACCACCTTTTTCAAACAACTATGAACTGCATATGCCTATGTGGATAAATATTTATTCAGATTATATGTATATTTCTATTTATTTATAGTTTTCTTTGGAAAATATGTATTGCTACTGTCATAACAATAAAATACACACACACTCTTTTAAACCTGTCTGACTAAGTATTTTTTACCCATGATTCTAATTATGTATTGTATGTGCATATGTGTGTGTATTCATGTGTGTGTGTTTAAATATATATATATATATGTGTTTGTATGTGTATATGTTGTTTCTGTGCTTGGCATGTTTGTGGATCATTGCATGGCTCCTGGTTTTTGGGTTGTTAAACTAGATATCTATGAATTTCTGCTCTCATTTTTCATCACTCTTATGTCATGTCTCTATCAAACTATCCTCCGTTCTCACTCTGACTCATCCCAAATCCCTTCGACCACTTTCATCTCCTAAATATCTCTGCCTAAGCTCTTCCCTCCACCTCCACATCTAACTCACCAAACCTCACTCTACCTCTGTGACCTCCCACACAACCCTACTAAATTCTCCTGCATTCATCTCACCCTGCTACTATGCTCTCCCTAACCCTTCCACATACTCTTCCCCCCTCCGCCCCCCTTCATTCATCCCAAGCCTTTGGATTGAGTAAATGAAGGATATACTCCTAATTAACACTTCTGGATTTCTTTCCTCCTCCACCCCTCCATTACTCCAGTCAATCTAACTAACAAACTCTCATATCCGCGGCTCAAATTAACTCATAATAATACTAAAACTGTACTCATTATTAAATGATACTAATCCATCACTAATTCTTGTTGGGTTCCGGAGTAGCGTGCTACTCATCGAAAAGCGCTTCCACGCCTCGTCAGGGGTAGTAAGCGCTATATAAATACGATTAAAATACAATACAATACTATATATATATATATATATGTATATATATATATATATATATATATATATATATATATATTTATATATATATATATATATATATATATCATATATATATATATTTATATATACATATAGTATTTACTTACCTCCTATTGGAGGGTTGCCTCTCTTGTATTTTCTGATACTGTGTACCAATTGTTTTCCTTCTTGTGTGTAAGTACTGTGTGACTACAGTGGTATTGCATGAGCTTTGCATGTCTCCTAGTTAGGCCTTGGCTGCTCATCCACGGCTACCTCTAGACAGCCTGGCTTCTAGGCACTGACTACATTTCACTAAGAAGGGATACCTGAACCTGGTATACTGTAGTACCCACTACAAACCAGGCCAGCCTCCTACACTGCGCATAAACAATCATTAAATAATGACAATGATCGCCCTTGTAGATTGTTTACGTCCAGGAAGGGACACCTTCTTGCGCATAAACAATCATTAACCCCTTCGCTGCCAGGCCTTTTCCCCCTCAGGTGCCAACCCTTTTTTGGGCTATTTGGGGCAGTTCGTGCTTCGGCCCTCATAACTTTTTGTCCAGGTAAGCTACCTACGTCAAATTTGCATCCTTTTCGTCGCTACCCACGCCGCACTACTCCTCCTGGGTGCCCGTGTCTCACTCCCGCTGCTGCCGAGGGTTCTCCGCCCCTGGTGACTGTTGGTAGTACTGCTAATCTTTTTTTCTCCCAAATTGTCTTGTAACTTGTTGTCTATATTTTGGCATTCTGCTTTTGCTTTTGTCTCTCATTTTGTCTCTCTGCTAGGCACTCCCTTTTGCGCCACTGCCCTCTGTGCCCCCCCACCCCCGCTGCTCCCCTGCGGCCCACCCCCTTTTACCTTCTGTCTCCCATGCCCTCGCCCATTGGCCGCCCCGCTCCCACCTCCCAGCTGCTCCTCCCTCCCACTTCGCCTCTTGTGGAGGTAGCCACGCAGCAGTGAGTGTGACCTGACCTCGGGTCACTCCCCACGCCGCACGGCTCCTCCTGGGTGCCCGTGTCTCACTCCCGCCGAGGGTTTGCCGCCCCTGGTGACTGTTGGTTGTACTGCTAATCTTTTTTTCTCCCAAATTGTCTTGTAACTTGTTGTTTATATTTTGGCATTCTGTTTTTGCCTCTCATTTTGTCTCTCTGCTAGGTGCTCCCTTTTGCGCCACTGCTCTCTGTGCCCCCCCACCCCCGCTTCCCGCCACTGCTCCCCTGCGGCCCGCCCCCTTTTACCTTCTGTCTCCCGTGCCCTCGCCCATTGGCCGCCCCGCTCCCGCCTCCTAGCTGCTCCTCCCTCCCACTTCGCCTCTTATGGAGGTTGCCGCGCAGCAGTGAGTGCGGCCTGACCTCGGGTCGCTCCCCACGCCGCACGGCTCCTCCTGGGTGCCCGTGTCTCACCCCCGCTGCTGCCGAGGGTTCGCCGCCCCTGGTGACTGTTGGTTGTACTGCTAATCTTTTTTTCTCCCAAATTGTCTTGTAACTTGTGGTTTATATTTTGGCATTCTGCTTTTGCTTTTTGTCTCTCATTTTTGATTCTCTGCTAGGCGCTCCCTTTTGCGCCACTGCCCTCTGTGCCCCCCCGACCCCGCTTCCTGCCACTGCTCCCCTGCGGCCCGCCCCCTTTTACCTTCTGTCTCCCGTGCCCTCGCCCATTGGCCGCCCCGCTCCCGCCTCCCAGCTGCTCCTCCCTCCCACTTCACCTCTTATGGAGGTCGCCGCGCGGCAGTGAGTGCGACCTGACCTCCGTCGCTCCCCACGCCGCACAGCTCCTCCTGGCTGCCCGTGTCTTACTCACACTGCTGCTGAGGGTTCGCCACCCCTGGTGACTGTTGGTTGTACTGCTAATCATTTTTTCTCCCAAATTGTCTTGTAACTTGTTGTTTATATTTTGGCATTCTGCTTTTGCTTTTTGTCTCTCATTTTGTCTCTCTGCTTGGCGCTCCCTTTAACCCCACTGCCCTCTGTGCCCCCCCGCTTCCCGCCGCTCTCCCCTGTGGCCCGCTCCCTTTTACCTTCTGTCTCCCGTGCCCTCGCCCATTGGCTGCCCTGCTCCCGCCTCCCAGCTGCTCCTCCCTCCCACTTCGCGTCTTATGGAGGTCGCCGCGCGGCAGTGAGTGCGACCTGACCTCGGGTCGCTCCCCACGCTGCACAGCTCCTCCTGGGTGCCCGTGTCTCACTCCCGCTGCTGCTGAGGGTTCGCCACCCCTGGTGACTGTTGGTTGTACTGCTAATCTTTTTTCTCCCAAATTGTCTTGTAACTTGTTGTTTATATTTTGGCATTCTGCTTTTGCTTTTTGTCTCTCATTTTGTCTCTCTGCTTGGCGCTCCCTTTAACCCCACTGCCCTCTGTGCCCCCCGCTTCCCGCCACTGCTCCCCTGCGGCCCGCCCCCTTTTACCTTCTGTCTCCCTTGCCCTCGCCCATTGGCCGCCCCGCTCCCGCCTCCCAGCTGCTCCTCCCTCCCACTTCGCCTCTTATGGAGGTCGCCGCGTGGCAGTGAGTGCGACCTGACCTCGGGTAGCTCCCCACGCTGCACGGCTCCTCCTGGGTGCCCGTGTCTCACTCCCGCTGCTGCCGCGGGTTCACCGCCCCGGTGACTGTTGGTTGTACTGCTAATCTTTTTTTCTCCCAAATTGTCCTGGAACTTGTTGTTTATATTTTGGCATTCTGCTTTTGCTTTTTGTCTCTCATTTTATCTCTCTGCTAGGAGCTCCCTTTTGCGGCACTGCCCTCTGTGCCCCCCACCCCCACTTCCCGCCGCTGCTCCCCTGCGGCCCTGCCCCCTATTACCTTCTGTCTCCCGTGCCCTCGCCCATTGGCTGCCCCGCTCCCGCCTCCCAGCTGCTCCTCCCTCCCACTTCGCCTGTTATGGAGCTCGCCGCGTGGAAGCGCTCAACGGGCGCGCCTCCGGCATGCCACAGGCACGCCAAAGGCAAGCCCGTCTGCGCCTGTCCGCGTCTGGACCGCACCCAGCGCCAGGACCCCCGGACCCCACGCCCCCCGCAACGCCAGACTGCACTACGACTCCAGCACCCTCCACGCACTCAACACTGGACGAGACCACCCTTGCTACCAGGCCACTCCGAAGCGCACCCAAGGGCCCTTCGCCTGCCAGAACTGCAGATTCACCATCATCCAGCCCACCAAACCACCAACCAGAGAACCCATCCACCTCCACTGCATCCTCCTCAACACCCGCTCCGCTCGTAAGCACGCCATCGAACTCTGGGACCTCCTAGACACAACCTCCCCTGACGTAGCCTTCCTGACGGAGACCTGGCTGAATGCCACCTCAGCACCAGACATCGCCATAGCTGTCCCACAGGGCTACAAGATCTCCTGCAGAGACCGCACCAACAGAGTGGGAGGGGGAATCGCCATCATCCACAAGGACACCCTCCGAGTCTCGACCAACACGGACGACACCCTCACCACCGCCGAGCACATGCACTTCCAGATCCACACCAACCACAACACCACCCTCAGAGGAACACTCGTCTACAGACTACCCGGACCACGACCACAGTTCAGCGACACCATCGCCGACCTCTTCAGCACCCACGCCCTCCCCTCCACAGACTACATCCTCCTCGGGGACCTGAACTTCCACCTCGAGAACAACAACAACGCCAACTCCACCTCCCTGATCGACAACCTCGCCAACCTTGGACTCAAACAGCTCGTGACAACACCCACCCACGCCGCTGGACACACGCTGGACCCCATCTTCTCCACAAGCCCCCAAGTGTCCTTCAGCCACACCACCGAACCCCACTGGACCGACCACAGATGCATCCACTTCACCTTCAAGAAACCCACCACACACCACTGCACCCAACAGCTACCACGCCGCTGCTGGGGCAAGGTCACCAAAGACCACCTGACTACCACCCTCGCCCTGAGACCACCCGCCGACCCCACCAACCCAGACACCGCTGTAGAAGGCTGGACTGGCTTGTAGTGAGTACCAAGGGGTACTTACACCTTGCACCAGGCCCAGGTATCCCTTATTAGTGTAGAGGGGTGTCTATCAGCTTAGGCTGATAGAAAAGGTAGCTTAGCAGAGCAGCTTAGGCTGAACTAGGAGACGAGTGAAGCTCCTACAGTACCACTAGTGTCACTTGCACAATATCACAAGAAAACACAATACACAGATATACTAAAAATAAAGGTACTTTATTTTTATGACAATATGCCAAAGTATCTCAGTGAGTACCCTCAGTATGAGGATAGCAAATATACACAAGATATATGTACACAACACAAAAATATGCAGTAATAGCAATAGAAAACAGTGCAAACAATGTATAGTCACAATAGGTTGCAATAGGGGCACATAGGAATAGGGGCAACACAAACCATATACTCTAGAAGTGGAATGCGAACCACGAATGGACCCCAAACCTATGTGACCTTGTAGAGGGTCGCTGGGACTGTAAGAAAACAGTGAGGGTTAGAAAAATAGCCCACCCCAAGACCCTGAAAAGTGAGTGCAAAGTGCACTGAAGTTCCCCAAAGAGCACAGAAGTTGTGATAGGGGAATTCTGCAGGAAAGACTGACACCAGCAATGCAACAACGATGGATTTCCAGATGAGAGTACCTGTGGAGTAAGGGGACCAAGTCCAAAAGTCACGATCAAGTCGGGAGTTGTCAGATGCCCAGGAAATGCCAGCTGTGGGTGCAAAGAAGCTGCCACTGGACGGTAGAAGCTTAGGATTCTGCAAGAACGACAAGGGCTAGAAACTTCCCCTTTGGAGGATGGATGTCCCACGTCGTGAAGAGTTGTGCAGAAGTGTTTTCCTGCAGAAAGACCGCAAACAAGCCTTGCTAGCTGCAAGGGTCGCAGTTAGGGTTTTTGGATGCTGCTGTGGCCCAGGAGGGACCAGGATGTCGCCAATTGCGTGAGGAGACAGAAGGGGCATCCAGCAAAACAAGGAGCCCACTCAGAAGCAAGCAGCACCCGGAGAAGTGCCGGAACAGGCACTATGAAGTGGAGTGAAACAGTGCTCACCTGAATTTGCACAAGAGAGTCCCACGCCGCCGGAGGACAACTCAGGAGGTCGTGCAATGCAGGTTAGAGTGCCATGGACCCAGACTTGGCTGTGCACAAAGGAAATCCTGGAAAAGTGCACAGGAGCCGGTGTAGCTTCATAACACGCAGTTCTCAGCAATGCAGTCTGGCGTGGGGAGGAAGGACTTACCTCCACCAAACTTGGACTGAAGAGTCACTGGACTGTGGGAGTCACTTGGACAGAGTTGCTGAGTTCAAGGGACCTCGCTCGTCGTGCTGAGAGGAGACCCCGAGGACAGGTGATGCAGTTCTTTGGTGCCTGCGGTTTCAGGGGGAAGATTCCGTCGACCCACGGGAGATTTCTTCGGAGCTTCTAGTGCAGAGAGGAGGCAGACTACCCCCACAGCATGCACCACCAGGAAAACAGTCGAGAAGGCGGCAGGATCAGCGTTACAGAGTTGCAGTAGTCGTCTTTGCTACTTTGTTGCAGTTTTGCAGGCTTCCAGCGCGGTCAGCAGTCGATTCCTTGGCAGAAGGTGAAGAGAGAGATGCAGAGGAACTCTGATGAGCTCTTGCATTCGTTATCTAAGGAATTCCCCAAAGCAGAGACCCTAAATAGCCAGAAAAGAGGGTTTGGCTATTTAGGAGAGAGGATAGGCTAGCAACACCTGAAGGAGCCTATCAGAAGGAGTCTCTGACGTCACCTGCTGGCACTGGCCACTCAGAGCAGTCCAGTGTGCCAGCAGCACCTCTGTTTCCAAGATGGCAGAGGTCTGGAGCACACTGGTGGAGCTCTGGGCACCTCCCAGGGGAGGTGCAGGTCAGGGGAGTGGTCACTCCCCTTTCCTTTGTCCAGTTTCGCGCCAGAGCAGGACTGAGGGATCCCTGAACCGGTGCAGACTGGCTTATGCAGAGATGAGCACCATCTTTGCCCGTCAAAGCATTTCCAGAGGCTGGGGGGGCTGCTCCTCCCCAGCCCTGACACCTTTTTCCAAAGGGAGAGGGTGTAACACCCTCTCTCTGAGGAAGTCCTTTGTTCTGCCTTCCTGGGCCAAGCCTGGCTGGACCCCAGGAGGGCAGAAACCTGTCTGAGGGGTTGGCAGCAGCAGCAGCTGTAGTGAAACCCCGGGAAAGGTAGTTTGGCAGTACCCGGGTCTGAGCTAGAGACTCAGGGGATCATGGAATTGTCTCCCCAATGCCAGAATGGCATTGGGGTGACAATTCCATGATCCTAGACATGTTACATGGCCATGTTCGGAGTTACCATTGTGACGCTACACATGTCGTGACATATGTATAGTGCACGCGTGTAATGGTGTCCCCGCACTCACAAAGTCCGGGGAATTTGCCCTGAACAATTTGGGAGCACCTTGGCTAGTGCCAGGGTGTCCACACACTAAGTAACTTAGCACCCAACCTTTACCAGGTAAAGGTTAGACATATAGGTGACTTATAAGTTACTTAAGTGCAGTGGTAAATGTCTGTGAAATAACGTGGACGTTATTTCACTCAGGCTTCACTAGCAGGCCAGTGTAAGAATTTTTAAGCTCTCCCTATGGGTGGCACAAGAAATGCTGCAGCCCATAGGGATCTCCTGGAACCCCAATACCCTGTGTACCTTAGTACCATATACTAGGGAATTATAAGGGTGTTCCAGTATGCCAATGTAAATTGGTGAAATTGGTCACTAGCCTGTTAGTGACAATTTGGAAAGAGAGAGCATAACCACTGAGGTTCTGGTTAGCAGAGCCTCAGTGAGACAGTTAGGCATCACACAGGGAACACATACATATAGGTCACAAACTTATGAGCACTGGGGTTCTGACTAGCAGGGTCCCAGTGACACATAACAAACATACTGAAAACATAGGGTTTTCACTATGAGCACTGGGCCCTGGCTAGCAGGATCCCAGTGAGACAGTGAAAACACCCTGACATACACTCACAAACAGACCAAAAGTGGGGGTAACAAGGTTAGAAAGAGGCTACTTTCTCACAACCGCCGCAACTAACCTCAAACAGTGGATCAACGATTGCGCCGACACCCTCGCCCCTCTCAAGGCCTCCACAACCAACCACCCCAACAAGAAAGCCGCCTGGTTCACCGAAGACCTCCGGATCTCCAAGCAGACCTGTCGGAAACTGGAGAAGAAATGGCTCCACGACCGAACACCAGACAGCCACAGACCACCACCCGCAGACACCACCAACTTATCAGGACCACCAAGAGGACCGCCTTCAAGGACCGCTTAGACAACAACGCACACAACACCAAAGAGCTCTTCAGCATTGTGAAAGAACTCTCCAACCCCAGCTCCAACACCAACGACATCCCACCATCACAAGACCTGTGCGACTCCCTGGCCACCTTCTTTCACCGCAAGATCACCGACATCCACGACAGCTTCAACTCCGACACCCCCGCACCCACCACCAAGACCACCACCCCTGCGACCACCACCTGCACCAGCCGCCTGACTGCCTGGTCCTACGTCAGCGACGAAGACACCATCAAAACCATGAACTCCATCCACTCCGGATCCCCATCCGACCCCTGCCCTCACCACGTCTTCAACAAAGCCAGTACAACCATCGCGCCCCACCTCCGGAAAACAATCAACAATTCCTTGGAGACAGCAACCTTCCTGGAAAGCTGGAAGCACGCCGAGATCAACGCCCTTCTGAAGAAGCCCAAGGAGGACCCCAAAGACCTCAAGTACTTCCGGCCCATCTCCCTGTTCCCGTTCCCGGCAAAAGTGACAGAGAAGATTGTCAACAAACAGCTAACCCGCTACCTCGAAGACAACAACATCCTGGACCATTCCCAATCCGGCTTCCGCAGCAACCACAGCACCGAGACCGCCCTCATCGCCGCCACTGACGATATCAGGATTTTGATGGACAAAGGAGAAACAGCCGCCCTCATCCTCCTGGACCTATCAGCAGCCTTTGACACAGTCTGCCACCGCACCCTATCAGCATGCCTCCATGACGCCGGAATCCAAGAGAAGGCCCTGGCCTGGACCACATCCTTCCTCTCCAGCAGAACACAGAGCGTCCGCCTCCCACCCTTCCGCTCAAAAACCACCGAGATCATCTGCGGTGTCCCACAGGGATCCTCCCTCAGCCCGACGTTGTTCAATATCTACATGGCACCGCTCGCCCACGTCGCACGACAACATAACCTCAACACCATTTCCTACGCCGACAACACCCAACTGATCATATCCCTCACCGAAGACCCCCACACCGCCAAAGCCAACCTCCACAGAGGAATGAAGGCCGTAGCCGACTGGATGAAGGACAGCAGACTGAAACTGAACTCAGACAAAACGGAGGTCCTCATTCCCGGACCCACCCCATCAGCCTGGGATGACTCTTGGTGGCCCACATCGCTAGGCACAGCCCCAGAACCCACAGACCACGCTCGCAACCTGTTGGTCATCCTCGACTCCAACCTCTCCATGACCAGGCAAGTCAACGCTGTCTCCGCGTCCTGCTTCAACACCCTGCGGATGCTCAGCAGGATCTTCAAATGGATTCCCCTGACACGAGGAAAACCGTCACCCAGGCCCTCATCACCAGCAGACTCGACTACGGGAACGCCCTCCACTCAGGAACAACAACCAAGCTCCTAAGACGACTACAACGAATCCAGAACGCCTCAACATGACTAATGCTCGACGTTCCCTGACGCAGCCTGCACTTGCTCCCCGTCGACAAGAGAATCACCTTCAAACTCCTCACCCACGCACACAAAGCACTACACAACACCGGACCTACATACTTCAACAACCGACTCAGGTTCCACACCCCCACCCGAAGCCTCCGCTCAGCCAACCTCGCCCTCGCCAAAATTCCCCGTATCTGGAAAACCACCACCGGCGGCAGATCCTTCTCCTACCTCGCCACCAAGACCTGGAACACTCTCCCTATCAACCTACAACAGACTCAGGACCTGCTGGCCTTCTCTAGACCTGGCTCTTAGATCCTAGAAGGTTCTCCTACAGAAAATAAGAGGTGAATTAAAAAAAATATTGAAATTGAGGTAAAAAAAAACAGGCATTTTTCTCTACGTTTTACTCTCAAACTTTTTCCTGCGATGTCAGTCTTTTAAAAACAATATTTTGTTCTGTTTGCTGGACTCTTCCAGTTGTGGGGATATATAGGTCTTGTAGGTTCATCAAGAACCATAGACACCCAGAGCCGTTAAATGAGCTGCATCTTGCAATGGGTTTTCATTCAATACCGGGTATACAGGAATTCATTTGTTGAAATATAGGTATCAAGGAAACGTTTGTATTTCCAAAATGGGCACAAGATAAGGTGTTGAAAAGCAGTGGTTATTTGCACATCTCTGAATTCCGGGATCCCCATACTAGCATGTGAATTACAGGGCATTTCTCAAATAGTTGTCTTTTTTACACACTGTCTTACATTTGGAAGGATAAACTGTAGAGAAAGACAAGGGGCAATAACACTTGTTCTGCTGTTCTGTGTTACCCAAGTCTCCCGATAAAAATGGTACCTCACTTGAGTGGGTAGGCCTAATGCCCGCAACAGGGAACGCAACACGGACACATCACATTTTTACATTGAAATCTGATGTGTTTTTTAGAAAGTGCCTAGCTGTGGATTTTGGCCTTTAACTCAGCCAGCACCTAGGGAAACCTGTTAAATCTGTGCATTTTTTAAAACTAGATGTAGGAAAGTACCATCTTGCCTGGCATGTTACCCCCATTTTTCACTGTATATATGTTGTTTTAGTTTTATGTGTCACTGGGACCCTGGTAACCCAGGGCCCCAGTGCTCATAAGTGTGCCTGAATGTGTTACCTGTGTAGTGACTAACTGTCTCACTGAGGCTCTGCTAATCAGAACCTCAGTGGTTATGCTCTCTCATTTCTTTCCAAATTGTCACTGACAGGCTAGTGACCATTTTTACCAATTTACATTGGCTTACTGGAACACCCTTATAATTCCCTAGTATATGGTACTGAGGTACCCAGGGCATTGGGGTTCCAGGAGATCCCTATGGGCTGCAGCATTTCTTTTGCCACCCATAGGGAGCTCTGACAATTCTTACACAGACCTGCCACTGCAGCCTGAGTGAAATAACGTCCACGTTATTTCACAGCCATTTTACACTGCACTTAAGTAACTTATAAGTCAGCTATATGTCTAACCTTTACCTGGTAAAGGTTAGGTGCAAAGTTACTTAGTGTGAGGGCACCCTGGCACTAGCCAAGGTGCCCCCACATTTTTCAGAGCCAATTCCCTGAACTTTGTGAGTGCGGGGACACCATTACACGCGTGCACTACATATAGGTCACTACCTATATGTAGCTTCACCATGGTAACTCCGAATATGGCCATGTAACATGTCTATGATCATGGAATTGCCCCCTCTATACCATCCTGGCATAGTTGGCACAATCCCATGATCCCAGTGGTCTGTAGCACAGACCCTGGTACTGCCAAACTGCCCTTCCTGGGGTTTCACTGCAGCTGCTGCTGCTGCCAACCCCTCAGACAGGCAGCTGCCCTCCTGGGGTCCAGCCAGGCCTGGCCCAGGATGGCAGAACAAAGAACTTCCTCTGAGAGAAGGTGTGACACCCTCTCCCTTTGGAAAATGGTGTGAAGGCAGGGGAGGAGTAGCCTCCCCCAGCCTCTGGAAATGCTTTGTTGGGCACAGATGTGCCCAATTCTGCATAAGCCAGTCTACACCGGTTCAGGGACCCCTTAGCCCCTGCTCTGGCGCGAAACTGGACAAAGGAAAGGGGAGTGACCACTCCCCTGACCTGCACCTCCCCTGGGAGGTGTCCAGAGCTCCTCCAGTGTGCTCCAGACCTCTGCCATCTTGGAAACAGAGGTGCTGCTGGCACACTGGAATGCTCTGAGTGGCCAGTGCCACCAGGTGACGTCAGAGACTCCTTGTGATAGGCTCCTTCAGGTGTTGCTAGCCTATCCTCTCTCCTAGGGAGCCAAACCCTCTTTTCTGGCTATTTAGGGTCTCTGTCGCTGGGGAAACTTTAGATAACGAATGCATGAGCTCAGCCGAGTTCCTCTGCATCTCTCTCTTCACCTTCTGATAAGGAATCGACCGCTGACCGCGCTGGAAGCCTGCAAACCTGCAACATAGTAGCAAAGACGACTACTGCAACTCTGTAACGCTGATCCTGCCGCCTTCTCGACTGTTTTCCTGCTTGTGCATGCTGTGGGGGTAGCCTGCCTCCTCTCTGCACCAGAAGCTCCGAAGAAATCTCCCGTGGGTCGACGGAATCTTCCCCCTGCAACCGCAGGCACCAAAAAGCTGCATTACCGGTCCCTTGGGTCTCCTCTCAGCACGACGAGCGAGGTCCCTCGAATCCAGCGACTCTGTCCAAGTGACCCCCACAGTCCAGTGACTCTTCAGCCCAAGTTTGGTGGAGGTAAGTCCTTGCCTCACCTCGCTGGGCTGCATTGCTGGGAAACGCGACTTTGCCGCTACTCCGGCCCCTGTGCACTTCCGGCGGAAATCCTTTCTGCACAGCCAAGCCTGGGTCCACGGCACTCTAACCTGCATTGCACGACTTTCTAAGTTGGTCTCCGGCGACGTGGGACTCCTTTGTGCAACTTCGGCGAGCACCGTTTCACGCATCCTCGTAGTGCCTGTTTCTGGCACTTCTCCGGGTGCTACCTGCTTCAGTGAGGACTCTTTGTCTTGCTCGACGTCCCCTCTCTCTTCAGGTCCAATTTGCGACCTCCTGGTCCCTCCTGGGCCCCAGCAGCGTCCAAAAACGCCAAACGCACGATTTGCGTCTAGAAAGGCTTGTTGGCGTCCTTCCGGCGGGAAAACACTTCTGCACGACTCTCCAAGGTGAGTGGGATCAGTCCACCAAAGGGGAAGTCTCTAGCCCTTTTCGTTCCTGCAGAAACCTCAGCTTCTTCTGTCCAGTCGAAGCTTCTTTGCACCCGCAGCTGTTTGACAATGTTCAGCATTCCGTCCATCACTTGTTGTTTTTGCATTTGTCGCCCTAAGTGGGAAGGGTATGCCCAGACGTGGGTCCCGTGCTTCCCATGCCACTGGATTCAAGCTAGCCTGGCTGATGAGGGGTGAAACCCCGAAACGGGTCCCAGGATGCTTGTTTCCAGTCCAGGGAAGACCTGGCCTAGCAGTTCGGGCTGGACTGTTCCCACGGGGAACAGGGTCAAGACTGATTTGCATATGGCTGGGTCCAAACTGGAATGGCATGGGCAGCAAAAAAACGATGGATTAAACCCAGATCTGTGACTGGGGGTGAATGTTTGACAATGTTCAGCATTCCGTCCATCACTTGTTGTTTTTGCATTTGTCGCCCTAAGTGGGAAGGGTATGCCCAGACGTGGGTCCCGTGCTTCCCATGCCACTGGATTCAAGCTAGCCTGGCTGATGAGGGGTGAAACCCCGAAACCGGTCCTAGGATGCTTGTTTCCAGTCCAGTGAAGACCTGGCCTAGCAGTTCGGGCTGGACTGTTCCCACGGGGAACAGGGTCAAGACTGATTTGCATATGGCTGGGTCCAAACTGGAATGGCATGGGCAGCAAAAAAACGATGGATTAAACCCAGATCTGTGACTGGGGGTGAATGTTTGACAATGTTCAGCATTCCGTCCATCACTTGTTGTTTTTGCATTTGTCGCCCTAAGTGGGAAGGGTATGCCCAGAGGTCCCAGGATGCTTGTTTCCAGTCCAGGGAAGACCTGGCCTAGCAGTTCGGGCTGGACTGTTCCCACGGGGAACAGGGTCAAGACTGATTTGCATATGGCTGGGTCCAAACTGG
The DNA here is from genome assembly GCF_031143425.1 of Pleurodeles waltl. NCBI lineage: Eukaryota > Metazoa > Chordata > Amphibia > Caudata > Salamandridae > Pleurodeles > Pleurodeles waltl. The sequence continues at coordinate 1,192,715,907 of NC_090439.1, forward strand.
AATGGCATGGGCAGCAAAAAAACGATGGATTAAACCCAGATCTGTGACTGGGGGTGAATGTTTGACAATGTTCAGCATTCCGTCCATCACTTGTTGTTTTTGCATTTGTCGCCCTAAGTGGGAAGGGTATGCCCAGACGTGGGTCCCGTGCTTCCCATGCCACTGGATTCAAGCTAGCCTGGCTGATGAGGGGTGAAACCCCGAAACCGGTCCCAGGATGCTTGTTTCCAGTCCAGGGAAGACCTGGCCTAGCAGTTCGGGCTGGACTGTTCCCACGGGGAACAGGGTCAAGACTGATTTGCATATGGCTGGGTCCAAACTGGAATGGCATGGGCAGCAAAAAAACGATGGATTAAACCCAGACCTGTGACTGGGGGTGAATGTTTGACAATGTTCAGCATTCCGTCCATCACTTGTTGTCGCCCTAAGTGGGAAGGGTATGCCCAGACGTGGGTCCCGTGCTTCCCATGCCACTGGATTCAAGCTAGCCTGGCTGATGAGGGGTGAAACCCCGAAACCGGTCCCAGGATGCTTGTTTCCAGTCCAGGGAAGACCTGGCCTAGCAGTTCGGGCTGGACTGTTCCCACGGGGAACAGGGTCAAGACTGATTTGCATATGGCTGGGTCCAAACTGGAATGGCATGGGCAGCAAAAAAACGATGGATTAAACCCAGATCTGTGACTGGGGGTGAATGTTTGACAATGTTCAGCATTCCGTCCATCACTTGTTGTTTTTGCATTTGTCGCCCTAAGTGGGAAGGGTATGCCCAGACGTGGGTCCCGTGCTTCCCATGCCACTGGATTCAAGCTAGCCATTCCGTCCATCACTTGTTGTTTTTGCATTTGTCGCCCTAAGTGGGAAGGGTATGCCCAGACGTGGGTCCCGTGCTTCCCATGCCACTGGATTCAAGCTAGCCTGGCTGATGAGGGGTGAAACCCCGAAACCGGTCCCAGGATGCTTGTTTCCAGTCCAGGGAAGACCTGGCCTAGCAGTTCGGGCTGGACTGTTACCACGGGGAACAGGGTCAAGACTGATTTGCATATGGCTGGGTCCAAACTGGAATGGCATGGGCAGCAAAAAAACGATGGATTAAACCCAGATCTGTGACTGGGGGTGAATGTTTGACAATGTTCAGCATTCCGTCCATCACTTGTTGTTTTTGCATTTGTCGCCCTAAGTGGGAAGGGTATGCCCAGACGTGGGTCCCGTGCTTCCCATGCCACTGGATTCAAGCTAGCAACCCCGAAACCGGTCCCAGGATGCTTGTTTCCAGTCCAGGGAAGACCTGGCCTAGCAGTTCGGGCTGGACTGTTCCCACGGGGAACAGGGTCAAGACTGATTTGCATATGGCTGGGTCCAAACTGGAATGGCATGGGCAGCAAAAAAACGATGGATTAAACCCAGATCTGTGACTGGGGGTGAATGTTTGACAATGTTCAGCATTCCGTCCATCACTTGTTGTTTTTGCATTTGTGCATTTGTCGCCCTAAGTGGGAAGGGTATGCCCAGACGTGGGTCCCGTGCTTCCCATGCCACTGGATTCAAGCTAGCCTGGCTGATGAGGGGTGAAACCCCGAAACCGGTCCCAGGATGCTTGTTTCCAGTCCAGGGAAGACCTGGCCTAGCAGTTCGGGCTGGACTGTTCCCACAGGGAACAGGGTCAAGACTGATTTGCATATGGCTGGGTCCAAACTGGAATGGCATGGGCAGCAAAAAAACGATGGATTAAACCCAGATCTGTGACTGGGGGTGAATGTTTGACAATGTTCAGCATTCCGTCCATCACTTGTTGTTTTTGCATTTCCTGGGCTTCTGCCCATCTCCGACTTGCTTGTGACTTTTGGACTTGGTCCCCTTGTTCCACAGGTACCCTAGATTGGAAATCCACAGTTGTTGCATTGCTGGTTTGTGTCTTTCCTGCATTATTCCTCTAACACGACTACTTTGTCCTTAGGGGAACTTTAGTGCACTTTGCACTCACTTTTCAGGGTCTTGGGGAGGGTTATTTTTCTAACTCTCACTATTTTCTAATAGTCCCAGCGACCCTCTTCAAGGTCACATAGGTTTGGGGTCCATTCGTGGTTCGCATTCCACTTTTGGAGTATATGGTTTGTGTTGCCCCTATCCCTATGTTTCCCCATTGCATCCTATTGTAACTATACATTGTTTGCACTGTTTTCTAAGACTATACTGCATATTTTTGCTATTGTGTATATATATCTTGTGTATATTTCCTATCCTCTCACTGAGGGTACACTCTAAGATACTTTGGCATATTGTCATAAAAATAAAGTACCTTTATTTTTAGTATAACTGTGTATTGTGTTTTCTTATGATATTGTGCATATGACACTAAGTGGTACTGTAGTAGCTTCACACGTCTCCTAGTTCAGCCTAAGCTGCTCTGCTAAGCTACCATTATCTATCAGCCTAAGCTGCTAGACACCCTATACACTAATAAGGGATAACTGGGCCTGGTGCAAGGTGCAAGTACCCCTTGGTACTCACTACAAGCCAGTCCAGCCTCCTACATTGGTTGTGCAGTGGTGGGATAAGTGCTTGAGACTACTTACCACTCTTGTCATTGTAGTTTTCATAAGAGAAAAATATACAAAACAAGGTCAGTGTATATACACATAGCCAAAAAGTTTTGCATTTCCTCTTTTCACTCTTTTCTAAGTGCTGAAAAGTACTTCTAAACTTTCAAAAAGTTCTTAAAAGTTTAAAAAGTTTTTTTCTGTCTTTCCAAAAAGTTCTGAAAACTTTTTTCTCTTTTTCTATCACTTTAACTCTCTCTAAAAATGTCTGGCACAGGCCAAAGTGTTGATCTGTCCAAACTTGCATATGACAACCTTAGCTGGAAAAGAGCAAGGAGTCTCTGTATAGAGAGAGGTTTGAGTGTAGGGAAGAATCCTGCCTTGGAACTGTTAATTAACATGCTTAGAGAACAAGATAAGGCCATAGGTGCCCCATCTGTTGAAAAAGTACCTAATAGTTCCCAATCTGATTCAGGGACTCCCCCAGGAAAAGATTCAGGGAAGAAACTTCCTAGCCTGCCCATTACTAGACAATCTAGCATAGATGGTAATGATGATGAGCCACACCAAATAAATAGTGTTGTCTCACATCATAGCAAAAGCATTTATTCTCACCATACTGGTAGTAATGTTTCTGTAAACCAAGCTGTTAAGTTGGCTTCTGTAAGGGACAGGTCTCCTTCTGTTCATTCACATCATAGCTCTGTTTCAAGAAATGTCCCTCCCACCAACCCTGATGACAGAATGTTAGAGAGGGAACTCAATAAGTTGAGGGTGGAACAAACCAGACTGAAGCTTAAAAAGCAACAGCTGGATTTGGATAGACAGTCTTTTGAATTAGAGAAGGAAAGACAGAAGTTGGGTTTAGATACCCATGGTGGCAGCAGCAGTATTCCCCATAGACATCCTGCAAAAGAGCATGATTCCAGGAATCTGCACAAGATAGTTCCCCCTTATAAGGAGGGGGATGACATTAACAAGTGGTTTGCTGCACTTGAGAGGGCCTGTGTTGTACAGGATGTCCCTCAAAGGCAGTGGGCTGCTATCCTATGGCTATCATTTAGTGGAAAAGGTAGGGATAGGCTCCTTACTGTGAAAGAAAATGATGCTAATAATTTCCAAGTTCTTAAGAATGCACTCCTGGATGGTTATGGCTTAACCACTGAACAGTACAGGATAAAGTTCAGAGAGACCAAAAAGGAGTCTTCACAAGACTGGGTTGATTTCATTGACCAGGCAGTGAAGGCCTTGGAGGGGTGGTTACATGGCAGTAAAGTTACTGATTATGACAGCCTGTATAACTTGATCCTGAGAGAGCATATTCTTAATAATTGTGTGTCTGATTTGTTGCACCAGTACTTGGTGGACTCTGATCTGACCTCTCCCCAAGAATTGGGAAAGAAGGCAGACAAATGGGTCAGAACAAGAGTGAACAGAAAAGTTCATACAGGGGGTGACAAAAAGAAGGATGGTAAGTCTTCTGACAAGGGTGGGGACAAATCTAAAAATGAGTCTTCATCAGGCCCACAAAAACACTCTGGTGGGGGTGGTGGGTCCAAATCCTCCTTTAATCAGAACAAGGAAAAGAAACCATGGTGCTATTTATGTAAAATAAAAGGCCATTGGACAACAGATCACAGTTGTCCAAAGAAAGGCACCACAGCTCCTACCACTACAACCCCTACTGCTACACCTAGTGTCCCTACTAATAGCAGTGGTGGTGGGAGCAAACCTACTAATCGCCAATCCAAGGGAGTAGCTGGGCTCACTTTTGGTAATTTAGTTGGGGTTGGTCTGATTAGGGAGACCACAGAGGCTACTTTAGTCTCTGAAGGGGCTATTGATTTAGCCACTTTGGTTGCTTGCCCCCATAACTTGGAGAAGTACAAGCAACTAACCCTAATAAATGGTGTTGAGGTCCAGGCCTACAGGGACACAGGTGCCAGTGTCACAATGGTGATTGAGAAACTGGTGCACCCTGAACAACACATACTTGGACACCAGTACCAAGTAACCGATGCTCACAACATAACACAAAGCCACCCCATGGCTGTTGTAAATCTCAACTGGGGGGGGGTAACTGGTCCAAAGAAAGTTGTGGTAGCCTCAGATTTACCTGTAGACTGTCTATTAGGGAATGATTTGGAGACATCAGCTTGGTCAGATGTGGAGTTGGAGGCCCATGCAGCAATGCTGGGCATTCCAGGGCATATTTTTGCTTTGACAAGGGCTCAGGCCAAAAAGCAAAAAGGACAGGGAAGCTTGGATCCTGGAACAATGGACCAAGTGCTCCCTAAAGCTAGGGCTAGTAGAAGCAAACCACTTCCTACTATCCCTCCCTCTACAGTGGATTCTAATTCTGAGGAAGAAGAATTCCCTCCCTGTGCAGAACCTACACCAGAGGAGCTGGAAGCAGACACTGCTGAGCTTTTGGGTGAAGGGGGGCCTGCCAGAGAGGAGCTGAGTGTGGCACAGCAAACCTGTCCCACATTAGAGGGTCTCAGACAGCAAGCTGTCAAACAGGCTAATGGGGATGTCAGTGACTCTCACAGAGTTTACTGGGAGGACAACCTCTTGTACACTGAGCATAGGGATCCTAAACCTGGAGCTGCCAGGAGATTAGTGATTCCTCAGGAGTACAGAAAGTTCCTCCTAACACTGGCACATGACATTCCCTTAGCTGGGCATCTAGGACAAATGAAAACTTGGGACAGGCTTGTTCCCCTGTTTCATTGGCCTAGGATGTCTGAGGACACAAAATAATTTTGTAAGTCCTGTGAAACCTGTCAAGCCAGTGGCAAGACAGGTGGCACTCCAAAGGCACCCCTTATCCCACTGCCTGTGGTTGGGGTTCCCTTTGAAAGGGTAGGGGTTGACATAGTTGGCCCCCTTGACCCTCCTACTGCTTCAGGCAATAGGTTTATCTTGGTGGTAGTGGACCATGCCACAAGATATCCTGAAGCAATTCCTTTAAGGACCACTACAGCTCCTGCAGTGGCAAAGGCCCTCCTGGGAATATTTTCCAGGGTGGGCTTCCCAAAGGAAGTAGTATCAGACAGAGGAAGCAATTTCATGTCTGCATACTTAAAGGCCATGTGGAAGGAGTGTGGTGTAACGTACAAGTTCACAACACCCTATCATCCACAAACAAATGGACTGGTGGAGAGATTTAATAAAACTCTCAAAGGCATGATTATGGGTCTCCCTGAAAAACTCCGCAGGAGATGGGATATCCTTCTACCATGCCTCCTTTTTGCCTACAGGGAGGTACCCCAGAAAGGAGTGGGCTTTAGCCCCTTTGAACTTCTTTTTGGACACCCTGTTAGGGGTCCACTCACACTTGTAAAGGAGGGTTGGGAACAACCTTTAAAAGCTCCTAAGCAGGATATTGTGGATTATGTACTTGGCCTCAGATCAAGGATGGCTGAGTACATGAAAAAGGCCAGTAAAAACCTTCAGGCCAGCCAAGAGCTCCAGAAGCAATGGCATGATCAGAAGGCTGTTTTGGTTCAGTACCAACCAGGGCAGAAAGTGTGGGTCTTGGAGCCTGTGGCCCCAAGAGCACTCCAAGATAAATGGAGTGGACCCCACACAAGTGTTGAAAAGAAGGGTGAAGTCACCTACTTGGTTGACTTAGGCACTGCCAGGAGTCCCCTTAGGGTGCTCCATGTCAACCGCCTGAAACCCTACTATGACAGGGCTGATCTCACCCTGCTCAGGGCAACTGATGAGGGACAGGAAGAAGACAGTGATCCTCTACCTGATCTCTTCTCTTCCACAGATCAAGATGCTCTTATGGAAGGTGTAGTTTTGGCTGATTGTCTTACTGCTGAGCAGAAAGACAATTGCATAAATCTCCTAGGACAATTTTCAGAACTCTTCTCTACTGTGCCAGGTACCACTTCTTGGTGTGAGCACACTATAGATACTGGAGACAGTTTACCTGTCAAAAGTAAGATCTATAGGCAGCCTGACCATGTCAGGGACTGCATAAAGCAAGAAGTTCAGAAAATGTTGGAACTAGGAGTGGTTGAGCACTCTGACAGTCCATGGGCTTCTCCTGTGGTACTGGTACCAAAACCCAATTCTAAAGATGGAAAGAAGGAAATGCGGTTTTGTGTAGACTATAGAGGTCTCAACTTGGTAACCAAAACTGATGCTCACCCTATACCCAGGGCAGATGAGCTTATAGATACACTGGCATCTGCCAAGTATCTAAGCACTTTTGATTTGACTGCAGGGTATTGGCAGATCAAATTATCAGAAGATGCTAAATCTAAGACTGCATTTTCTACCATTGGAGGACATTACCAGTTTACTGTAATGCCTTTTGGTTTGAAAAATACACCTGCCACTTTTCAGAGGTTGGTGAACACAGTCCTGCAAGGGCTGGAAGCTTTCAGTGCAGCATATTTGGACGATATAGCTGTCTTTAGCTCCAGCTGGGATGATCACCTGGTCCACCTATGGAAAGTTTTGGAGGCCCTGCAAAAGGCAGGCCTCACTATCAAGGCTTCAAAGTGCCAGATAGGGCAGGGTAAGGTGGTTTATCTGGGACACCTTGTTGGTGGGGAACAGATTGCACCACTTCAGGGGAAAATCCAAACTATTATTGATTGGGTTCCCCCTACCACTCAGACTCAGGTGAGAGCCTTCCTAGGCCTCACTGGGTATTACAGGAGGTTCATTAAGAACTATGGCTCCATTGCAGCCCCTCTTAATGACCTCACATCCAAGAAAATGCCTAAAAAGGTATCATGGACAGCAAACTGTCAGAAAGCTTTTGAGGAGCTGAAGCAGGCCATGTGCTCTGCACCTGTCCTGAAAAGCCCTTGTTACTCTAAAAAATTCTATGTCCAAACTGATGCATCTGAATTAAGAGTAGGGGCAGTCCTATCACAACTTAATTCTGAGGGCCAGGATCAACCTGTTGCTTTTATTAGTAGGAGGTTGACCCCTAGAGAAAAGCGTTGGTCTGCCATTGAGAGGGAGGCCTTTGCTGTGGTCTGGGCTCTGAAGAAGTTGAGGCCATACCTGTTTGGCACTCACTTCATTGTTCAGACAGACCACAAACCTCTACTTTGGCTAAAACAAATGAAAGGTGAAAATCCTAAATTGTTGAGGTGGTCCATATCCCTACAGGGAATGGACTATACAGTGGAACATAGACCTGGGAGTAGCCACTCCAATGCAGATGGACTCTCCAGATATTTCCACTTAGACAATGAAGACTCATCAGGTCATGGCTAGTCTTATTGTCCTTCATTTGGGGGGGGGTTGTGTAGGAAAGTACCATCTTGCCTGGCATGTTACCCCCATTTTTCACTGTATATATGTTGTTTTAGTTTTATGTGTCACTGGGACCCTGGTAACCCAGGGCCCCAGTGCTCATAAGTGTGCCTGAATGTGTTACCTGTGTAGTGACTAACTGTCTCACTGAGGCTCTGCTAATCAGAACCTCAGTGGTTATGCTCTCTCATTTCTTTCCAAATTGTCACTGACAGGCTAGTGACCATTTTTACCAATTTACATTGGCTTACTGGAACACCCTTATAATTCCCTAGTATATGGTACTGAGGTACCCAGGGTATTGGGGTTCCAGGAGATCCCTATGGGCTGCAGCATTTCTTTTGCCACCCATAGGGAGCTCTGACAATTCTTACACAGGCCTGCCACTGCAGCCTGAGTGAAATAACGTCCACGTTATTTCACAGCCATTTTACACTGCACTTAAGTAACTTATAAGTCACCTATATGTCTAACCTTTACCTGGTAAAGGTTAGGTGCAAAGTTACTTAGTGTGAGGGCACCCTGGCACTAGCCAAGGTGCCCCCACATTGTTCAGAGCCAATTCCCTGAACTTTGTGAGTGCGGGGACACCATTACACGCGTGCACTACATATAGGTCACTACCTATATGTAGCTTCACCATGGTAACTCCGAATATGGCCATGTAACATGTCTATGATCATGGAATTTTGCCCCCTCTATTCCATCCTGGCATAGTTGGCACAATCCCATGATCCCAGTGGTCTGTAGCACAGACCCTGGTACTGCCAAACTACCCTTCCTGGGGTTTCACTGCAGCTGCTGCTGCTGCCAACCCCTCAGACAGGCAGTTGCCCTCCTGGGGTCCAGCCAGGCCTGGCCCAGGATGGCAGAACAAAGAACTTCCTCTGAGAGAGGGTGTGACACCCTCTCCCTTTGGAAAATGGTGTGAAGGCAGGGGAGGAGTAGCCTCCCCCAGCCTCTGGAAATGCTTTGTTGGGCACAGATGTGCCCAATTCTGCATAAGCCAGTCTACACCGGTTCAGGGACCCCTTAGCCCCTGCTCTGGCGCGAAACTGGACAAAGGAAAGGGGAGTGACCACTCCCCTGACCTGCACCTCCCCTGGGAGGTGTCCAGAGCTCCTCCAGTGTGCTCCAGACCTCTGCCATCTTGGAAACAGAGGTGCTGCTGGCACACTGGACTGCTCTGAGTGGCCAGTGCCACCAGGTGACGTCAGAGACTCCTTGTGATAGGCTCCTTCAGGTGTTGCTAGCCTATCCTCTCTCCTAGGTAGCCAAACCCTCTTTTCTGGCTATTTAGGGTCTCTGTCTCTGGGGAAACTTTAGATAACGAATGCATGAGCTCAGCCGAGTTCCTCTGCATCTCTCTCTTCACCTTCTGATAAGGAATCGACCGCTGACCGCGCTGGAAGCCTGCAAACCTGCAACATAGTAGCAAAGACGACTACTGCAACTCTGTAACGCTGATCCTGCCGCCTTCTCGACTGTTTTCCTGCTTGTGCATGCTGTGGGGGTAGCCTGCCTCCTCTCTGCACCAGAAGCTCCGAAGAAATCTCCCGTGGGTCGACGGAATCTTCCCCCTGCAACCGCAGGCACCAAAAAGCTGCATTACCGGTCCCTTGGGTCTCCTCTCAGCACGACGAGCGAGGTCCCTCGAATCCAGCGACTCTGTCCAAGTGACCCCCACAGTCCAGTGACTCTTCAGCCCAAGTTTGGTGGAGGTAAGTCCTTGCCTCACCTCGCTGGGCTGCATTGCTGGGAACCGCGACTTTGCAGCTACTCCGGCCCCTGTGCACTTCCGGCGGAAATCCTTTGTGCACAGCCAAGCATGGGTCCACGGCACTCTAACCTGCATTGCACGACTTTCTAAGTTGGTCTCCGGCGACGTGGGACTCCTTTGTGCAACTTCGGCGAGCACCGTTTCACGCATCCCCGTAGTGCCTGTTTCTGGCACTTCTCCGGGTGCTACCTGCTTCAGTGAGGGCTCTTTGTCTTGCTCGACGTCCCTTCTCTCTTCAGGTCCAATTTGCGACCTCCTGGTCTCTCCTGGGCCCCAGCAGCGTCCAAAAACGCCAAACGCACGATTTGCGTCTAGAAAGGCTTGTTGGCGTTCTTCCGGCGGGAAAACACTTCTGCACGACTCTCCAAGGTGAGAGGGATCCGTCCACCAAAGGGGAAGTCTCTAGCCCTTTTTGTTCCTGCAGAAACCTCAGCTTCTTCTGTCCAGTCGAAGCTTCTTTGCACCCGCAGCTGGCATTTCCTGGGCTTCTGCCCATCTCCGACTTGCTTGTGACTTTTGGACTTGGTCCCCTTGTTCCACAGGTACCCTAGATTAGAAATCCACAGTTGTTGCATTGCTGGTTTGTGTCTTTCCTGCATTATTCCTCTAACACGACTACTTTGTCCTTAGGGGAACTTTAGTGCACTTTGCACTCACTTTTCAGGGTCTTGGGGAGGGTTATTTTTCTAACTCTCACTATTTTCTAATAGTCCCAGCGACCCTCTACAAGGTCACATAGGTTTGGGGTCCATTCGTGGTTCGCATACCACTTTTGGAGTATATGGTTTGTGTTGCCCCTATCCCTATGTTTCCCCATTGCATCCTATTGTAACTATACATTGTTTGCACTGTTTTCTAAGACTATACTGCATATTTTTGCTATTGTGTATATATATCTTGTGTATATTTCCTATCCTCTCACTGAGGGTACACTCTAAGATACTTTGGCATATTGTCATAAAAATAAAGTACCTTTATTTTTAGTATAACTGTGTATTGTGTTTTCTTATGATATTGTGCATATGACACTAAGTGGTACTGTAGTAGCTTCACACGTCTCCTAGTTCAGCCTAAGCTGCTCTGCTAAGCTACCATTATCTATCAGCCTAAGCTGCTAGACACCCTATACACTAATAAGGGATAACTGGGCCTGGTGCAAGGTGCAAGTACCCCTTGGTACTCACTACAAGCCAGTCCAGCCTCCTACACTAGACACCTAGGCAAATCCAAGATAGGGTGACTTGTGGGGCTCTGTAGGAGGCTGGCCTGGCTTCTAGTGGGAACCAAGGGGTACTTACACTCTGTACCAGGTCCAGTTATCCCTTATTAGTGTAGAAGAGGTGTTTCTAGCAGCTTAGGCTGATAGAAGGTAGCTATAGCAGAGCAGCTTAGGCTGAACTAGGAGACATGCAAAGCTCCTACTATACCACTGGTGTCATATGCACAATATCATAAGAAAACACAATACACAGATATACTAAAAATAAAGGTACTTTATTTTTATGACAATATGCCAAAAGTATCTCAGTGAGTACCCTCGGTATGAGGATAATATATATACACAAGATATATGTACACAATACCAAAAATATGCAGTAATAGCAAAAGGAAGTAATGCAAGCAGTGTAAAGTTACAGTAGATTGCAATAGGAGCACATAGGTATAGGGGCAACACAAACCATATGTTCCAAAAGTGGAATGCGAACCATGAATGGACCCCAAACCTATGTGAGCTTGTAGAGGGTCGCTGGGGCTGTAAGAAAACAGTGAGGGTTAGAAAAGCAGCCCACCCCAAGACCCTGAAAAGTAGGTGTAAAGTGCACCTATAACCCCCAGAGAGCACAGAAGTCGTGATAGGGGGTTTCTGCAAGGAAGACCAACACCAGCAAAGCAAAAACAGTGGATTTCCGGACCTGAGTACCTGTGAAACAAGGGGACCAAGTCCAAGAGTCGCGACAATCTCGAGAGTGTGCAGATGCCCAGGAAATGCCAGCTGAGGGTGCAAAGAAGCTGCCACTGGATGGTAGAAGCTGTGGATTCTGCAAGAACGAAGAGGGCTAGAAACTTCCCCTTTGGAGGATGGATGTCCCACGTCGAGAAGAAGCTTGCAGAGGTGTTCCCACGCAGAAAGACTGCAAACAAGCCTTGCTAGCTGCAAGGGTTGCGGTTAGGGTTTTTGGGTGCTGCTGTAGCTCAGGAGGGACCAGGATGTCGCCACTTGGCAGAGGAGACAGAGGAGGCGGCCAGCAAGTCAGGGAGCCCTCACAGAAGCAGCCAGTATCCGCAGAAGTACCTGAAAAGGCACTTAGAAGAGGAGTGAACCAGAGTCCACCCGAAGTTGCAAAAGGGAGTCCCACGATGTCTGATGCCAACTCAGCGAGCTGGGCACTGCAGGACGGAGTGCCGGGGACCCAGGCTAGGCTGTGCATGCAGGAATTCTGGGAAGAGTGCACAGGAGCCGGAGCAGCTGCAAATCACAGGACACACAGCTTTGCAGTCTAGCGTGGGGAGGCAAGGACTTACCTCCACCAAACTTGGACTGAAGAGTCACTCGACTGTGGGAGTCACTTAGACAGAGTTGCTGTGTGCCAGGGACCACGCTCGTCAGGATGAGAGGGGACCCAGAGGACCAGTGAAGCAGTCTTTTGGTGCCTGCGGTTGCAGGGGGAAGAGTCCGTCGACCCACGGGAGATTTCTTCAGAACACCTGGTGCAAGAAGGAGGCAGGCTACCCCCAGAGCATGCACCACCAGGAAACAGGTGAGAAAGCCGGCAGGATGAAGCGATACAAGGTTGCAGTAGTCGTCTGGCTACTTTGTTGCGGTTTTGCAGGCGTCCTGAGCAGTCAGCGGTCGATCCTTTGGCAGAAGGTGAAGAGGGAGATGCAGAGGAACTCTGGTGAGCTCTTGCATTCGGTATCTGAAGAATTCCGCAAAGCAGAGACCCTAAATAGCCAGAAAAGGAGGTTTGGCTACCTAGGAAGGAGGATAGGCTAGTAACACAGGTAAGAGCCTATCAGAAGGAGCCTCTGACGTCACCTGCTGGCCCTGGCTACTCAGAGCAGTCCAGTGTGCCTGCTCAACTCTGAATCCAAGATAGCAGAGGTCTGGTGCACGCTGGAGGAGCTCTGGGCACCTCCCCTGGGAGGTGCAGGGGAGTGGTTACTCCCCTTTCCTTTGTCCAGTTTCGCACCAGAACAGGGCTGGGGGATCCCTGAACCAGTGTAGACTGGCTTATGCAGAGATGGGCACCATCTATGCCCATCAAAGCATTTCCAGAGGCTGGGGGAGGCTACTCCTCCCCAGCCCTGACACCTATTTCCAAAGGGAGAGGGTGTAACACACTTTCTCTGAGGAAGTCCTTTGTTCTGCCTTCCTGGGCCAGGCCTGGCTGGACCCCAGGATGGCAGAAACCTGTCTGAGGGGTTGGCAGCAGCAGCAGCTGCCGTGAAACCCCGGGAAAGGCAGTTTGGCAGTACGCGGGTCTGTGCTAGAGACCCGGGGGATCATGGAACTGTCCCCCCAATGCCAGGGTGGCATTGGGGTGACAATTCCATGATCTTAGACATATTACATGGCCATGTTCAAAGTTACCATTGTGACTCTGTACATAGGTAGTGACCTATGTACAGTGCACGCGTGTAATGGTGTCCCCGCACTCACAAAGTCCGGGGAATTTGCCCTGAACGATGTGGGGGCACCTTGGCTAGTGCCAGGGTGCCATCATACTAAGTAACTTTGCACCCAACCTTCACCAGATGAAGGTTAGACATATAGGTGACTTTTAAGTTACTTAAGTGCAGTGGTAAATGGCTGTGAAATAATGTCCAATGGCCTTTTATTTTACATAAATAGCACCATGTTTTTTTTATTTGATTAGAAGAGGATTTCGACCCACCACCCCCACCAGAGTGTTTTTGTGGGCCTGATGAAGACTCATTTTTAGATTTGTCCCCACCCTTGTCAGAAGACTTACCATCCTTCTTCTTGCCATCCTTGTCACCCCCTGTATGAACTTTTCTGTTCACTCTTGTTCTGACCCATTTGTCTGCCTTCTTTCCCAATTCTTGGGGAGAGGTCAGATCTGAGTCCACTAGATATTGGTGTAACAAATCAGACACACAGTTATTCAGAATATGCTCTCTCAGGATTAAGTTATACAGGCTTTTATAGTCAGAAACTTTACTGCCATGTAACCACCCCTCCAAGGCCTTCACTGAATGGTCAACAAATTCTACCCAGTCTTGTGAAGACTCCTTTTTGGTTTCTCTGAACTTGATCCTGTACTGTTCAGTGGTTAAGCCATAACCATCTAGGAGTGCATTCTTTAAAACTGTAAAATTATTTGCATCTGTTTCCTTCACAGTAAGGAGCCTAACCGTACCCTTTCCACTGAAAGATAGCCATAGGATAGCAGCCCACTGCCTTTGAGGGACCCCCTGTACATTACAGGCCCTCTCAAGTGCAGGCCCTCTCAAGTGCAGCAAACCACTTGTTAATGTCATCCCCCTCCTTGTAAGGAGGATCTGCTATCTTGTGCAGATTCCTAGAATCATGCTCTTTTACAGGATTACTATCTGTAATACTGCTGCTGCCACCATGGGGTCCAAACCCCAACCTCTGTCTTTCCTTTTCTAAGTCTAAAGATTCCCTGTCTAGAGCCAGGTGTTGCTTCTTGAGCTTCAGTCTGGATTGTTCCACTCTCAATCTATTGAGCTCTGTCAACAGGGTGGGTGGGTTGGGCATGCTTAGACACAGAAGAATGGTGTGAATGAACAGAGGGAGACCTATACCTAATAGTTGGCACTCTAACAACCTGTCCTGTAGGAGTAAAACTTCTACTGTGATGAGAGCTCACATTAGTACCAGGGTTGCAAGGTGGCCTGCTAAGGGGCAGGTTGGGAAGGTTACAATCTAACACTTTTGCTGGGGCTACCCAGAATCAGAGTGTGAACCATTGCTAATCCCTCACCTGATGTACCACCTAAGGCCTTATCATTTTCAATGAGCATATTAACCAACAATTCTCTAGAGGGATTCTTCCCTACCCCTAAACCTCTATCAATGCAGAGACTCCTTGCACCTTTCCAACTAAGGTTGTCACAAGCAGTGCTGGCCAGATCAAGAGTAGGACCTGTACCAGACATGATAGAAAAAGGTTTAAGGGACAGAAAAAGAAAGAAAAAGTTTCAGAACTTTTTAAGGAACAGAAAAAAACCTTTTTCAACTTTTAAGAAACTTTTTGAAAGTTTAGAGGTACTTTTCAGCACTTAGCAATAGAGTAAGAGGAGAAAAGCAAAACTTTTTGGTTAGGTGTACATACACTGAATTTGTTTTGTATATGTTTCTCTTATGAAAAGTACAAAATGACAAAGTGGTAAGTAGTTGCAAGTACTTATCCCACCGCTGCACAATCAATGTAGGAGGCTGGCCTGGTTTGTAGTGAGTACTAAGGGGTACTTACACTCTGCACCAGGTCCAGGTATCCCTTATTGGTGTAGAAGAGGTGTCTAGCAGCTTTGGCTGATAGAAAAGGGTAGCTTAGCAGAGCAGCTTAGGCTGAACTAGGAGACATGCAAAGCTCCCACTATACCACTAGCGTCATATGCACAATATCATAAGAAAACACAATACACAGATATACTAAAAATAAAGGTACTTTATTTTTATGACAATATACCAAAAGTATCTCAGTGAGTACCCTCAGTATGAGGATAGCAAATATACACAAGATATATGTACACAATACCAAAAATATGCAGTAATAGCAATAGAAAGCAATGCAAGCAATGTACAGTCACAATAGATTGCAATGAGAGCACATAGGTAAAGGGGCAACACAAACCATATACTCTAGAAGTGGAATGCGAACCACGAATGGACCCCAAACCTATGTGAGCTTGTAGAGGGTCGCTGGGACTGTAATAAAACAGTGAGGGTTAGAAAAATAGCCCACCCCAAGAGCCTGAAAAGTAGGTGTAAAGTGCACCTAAGTTCCCCAGAGAGCACAAAAGTCGTGATAGGGGAATTCTGCAAGGAAGACCAACACCAGCAATGCAACGATGATGGATTTCCGGACGAGGGTACCTGTGGAACAAGGGGACCAAGTCCAAGAGTCACGACAAAGTCGGGAGTGGGCAGATGCCCAGGAAATGCCAGCTGAGGTTGAAAAGAAGCTGCCACTGAATGGTAGAAGCTGTGGATTCGGCAAGAACGAAAAGGACTAGGAACTTCCCTTTTGGAAGATGGATGTCCTACGTTGTGAGGAAGCTTGCAGAGGTGTTCCCACGCAGAAAGACCGCAGACAAGCCTTGCTAGCTGCAAGGGTTGCGGTTAGGGTATTTGGATGCTGCTGTGGCCCATGAGGGACCAGGATGTCGCCAATTGCGTGAGGAGTCAGAGGGGGCGTCCAGCAAGACAAGGAGCCCACTCAGAAGCAAGCAGCTCCCGCAGAAGTGCCGGAACAGGCACTACGAAGAAGAGTGAACCGGAGCTCACCTGAAGTCACAAAAGAAGGTGCCACGATGCCGGAGGACAACTCAGGAGGTCGTGCACTGCAGGTTGGAGTGTTGGGGTACCCAGGCTTGGCTGTGCACAAAGGAAATCCTGGAAGAGTGCACAGGAGCCGGAGCAGCTGCAAATCACGCTGTACCCAGCAATGCAGTCTAGCGTGGGGAGGCAAGGACTTACCTCCACCAAACTTGGACTGAAGAGTCACTGGACTGTGGGAGTCACTTGGACAGAGTTGCTGAGTTCCAGGGACCACGCTCGTCGTGCTGAGAGGGGACCCAGAGGACCAGTGATGCAGTCTTTTGTTGCCTGCAGTTGCAGGGTGAAGATTCCGTCGACCCACGGGAGATTTCTTCGGAGCTTCTAGTGCAGAGAGGAGGCAGACTACCCCCACAGCATGCACCACCAGGAAAACAGTCGAGAAGGCGGCCGGATCAGCAATACAAGGTTGCAGTAGTCGTCTTTGCTACTTTGTTGCAGTTTTGCAGGTGTCCAGAGCAGTCAGCAGTCGATTCCTTGGCAGAAGGTGAAGAGAGAGATGCAGAGGAACTCTGAGGAGCTCTTGCATTCGTTATCTAAGGAATTCCCCAAAGCAGAGACCCTAAATAGCCAGAAAAGGAGGTTTGGCTACTTAGGAAGGAGGATAGGTTACCAACACAGGTAAGAGCCTATCAGGAGGAGTCTCTGACGTCACCTGGTGGCACTGGCCACTCAGAGCAGTCCAGTGTGCCAGCAGCACCTCTGTTTCCAAGATAGCAGTGGTCTGGAGCACACTGGAGGAGCTCTGGGCGCACTCCCAGGGGAGGTGCAGGTCAGGGGAGTGGTCACTCCCCTTTCCTTTGTCCAGTTTCGTGCCAGAGCAGGGCTGGGGGATCCCTGAACCGGTGTAGACTGGCTTATGCAGAGATGGGCACCATCTGTGCCCATCAAAGCATTTCCAGAGGCTGGGGGAGGCTACTCCTCGCCAGCCCTGACACCTTTTTCCAAAGGGAGAGGGTGTAACACCCTCTCTCTGAGGAAGTCCTTTGTTCTGCCTTGCTGTGCCAAGCCTGGCTGGACCCCAGGAGGGCAGAAACCTGTCTGAGGGGTTGGCAGCAGCAGCAGCTGCAGTGAAACCCCGGGAAAGGTAGTTTGGCAGTACCCGGGTCTGTGCTAGAGACTCGGGGGATCACGGAATTGTCTCCCCAATGCCACAATGGCATTGGGGTGACAATTCCATGATCTTAGACATGTTACATGTGTAGGAGGCTGGACTGGCTTGTAGTGAGTCCCAAGGGGTACTTACACCTTGCACCAGGCCCAGGTATCCCTTATTAGTGTAGAGGGGTGTCTAGCAGCTTAGGCTGATAGAAAAGGTAGCTTAGCAGAGCAGCTTAAGCTGAACTAGGAGACGAGTGAAGCTCCTACAGTACCACTAGTGTCACTTGCACAATATCATAAGAAAACACAATACACAGATATACTAAAAATAAAGGTACTTTATTTTTATGACAATATGCCAAAGTTTTTCAGTGAGTACCCTCAGTGTGAGGATAGCAAATATACACAAGATATATGTACACAACACAAAAGTATGAAGTAATAGCAATAGAAAACAGTGCAAACAATGTATAGTTACAATACAATGCAATGGGGGCACATAGGGATAGGGGCAACACAAACCATATACTCTAGAAGTGGAATACGAACCACAAATGGACCCCAAACCTATGTGACCTTGTAGAGGGTCGCTGGGACTGTAAGAAAACAGTGAGGGTTAGAAAAATAGCCCACCCAAAGACCCAGAAAAGTGAGTGCAAAGTGCACTGAAGTTCCCCCAAGAGCACAGAAGTCGTGATAGGGGAATTCTGCAGGAAAGGCTGACACCAGCAATGCAACAACAATGGATTTCAAGACGAGAGTACGTGTGGAACAAGGGCACCAAGTCCAAAAGTCACGATCAAGTCGGGAGTGGGCAGGTGCCCAGGAAATGCCATCTGTGGGTGCAAAGAAGCTGCCACTGGACGGTAGAAGCTGAGAATTCTGCAAGAACGACAAGGGCTAGAAACTTCCTCTTTGGAGGATAGAGGTCCAACATCGTGAAAAGTCATACAGAAGTGCTTTCCTGAAGAAAGACCGCAAACAAGCCTTGCTAGCTGCAAAGCTTACGGTTAGAGTTTTTGGATGCTGCTGTGGCCCAGGAGGGACCAGGATATCGCCAATTGCGTGAGGAGACAGAGGGGGCGTCCAGCAAGACAAAGAGCCCACTCAGAAGCAAGCAGCACCCAGAGAAGTGCCGGAACAGGCACTACAAAGTGGAGTGAAACGGTGCTCACCCGAAGTTGCACAAGAGAGTCCCACGCCGCCGCAGGACAACTCAGGAGGTCGTGCAATGCAGGTTAGAGTGCCGTGGACCCAGGCTTGGCTGTGCACAAAGAAAATCCTGGAAATGTGCACAGGAGCCGGAGTAGCTGCAAAACATCCAGTTCTCAGCAATGCAGTCTGGCGTGGGGAGGCAAGGACTTACCTCCACCAAACTTGGACTGAAGAGTCACTGGACTGTGTGAGTCACTTGGACAGAGTTTCTGAGTTCAAGGGACCTCGCTCGTTGTGCTGAGAGGAGACGCAGAGGACCGGTGATGCTGTTCTTTGGCGCCTGCGGTTGCAGGGGGAAGATTCCGTCGACCCACTGGAGATTTCTTCGGAGCTTCTAGTGCAGAGAGGAGGCAGACTACCCCCACAGCATGCACCACCAGGAAAACAGTCAAGAAGGCGGCAGGATCAGCGTTACAAGGTCGCAGTAGTCGTCTGTAGGAGGCTGGACTGGCTAGGTGTGAGTACCAAGGGGTACTTACACCTTGCACCAGGCCCAGGTATCCCTTATTAGTGTATAGGGTGTCTATCAGCTTAGGCTGATAGATAATGGTAGCTTAGCAGAGCAGCTTAGGCTGAACTAGGAGACGAGTGAAGCTCCTACAGTTCCATTAGTGTCACTTGCACAATATCATAAGAAAACACAATACACAGATATACTAAAAATAAAGGTACTTTATTTTTATGACAATATGCCAAAGTATCTCAGTGAGTACCCTCAGTATGAGGATAGCAAATATACACAAGATATATGTACACAATACCAAAAATATGCAGTATAGTCTTAGAAAACAGTGCAAACAATGTATAGTTACAATAGGATGCAATGGGGACACATAGGGATAAGGGCAACACAAACCATATACTCCAAAAGTGGAATGCGAACCACGAATGGACCCTAAACCTATGTGACCTTGTAGAGGGTCGCTGGGACTGTAAGAAAACAGTTAGGGTTAGAAAAACAGCCCACCCCAAGACCCTGAAAAGTGAGTGCAAAGTGCACTAAAGTTCCCCAAAGGACATAGAAGTCGTGATAGGGGAATTCTCCAGGAAAGACACAAACCAGCAATGCAACAACAATGGATTTCCAAACGAGGGTACCTGTGGAACAAGGGGACCAAGTCCAAAAGTCACAAGCAAGTCGGAGATGGGCAGATGCCCAGGAAATGCCAACGGTGAGTGCAAAGAAGCTGCTACTGGACAGTAGAAGCTGAGGATTCTGCAGGAACGACAAGGGCTAGAGGCTTCCCCTTTGGAGGATGGATCCCACACGCTGTGGAGAGTCGTGCAGAAGTGTTTTCTTGTGGAAAGACAGCCAACAAGCCTTGCTAGCTGCAAATCTGGCATCAAGGGTTTTTGCGTGCTGCTGTGGCCCAGGAGGGACCAGGATGTCGCCAATTGCGTCTGGGGGCAGAGGGGGCGTCGACCAAGACAAGGAGCCCTCTCAAAAGCAGGCAGCACATGAAGAAGTGCCAGAACAGGCACTACGAAGAGGAGTGAAATGGTGCTCACCCGACATTGCACAAATGAGTCCCACGCCGCCGGAGGACAACTTAGAAAGTCGTGCAATGCAGGTTAGAGTGCCGTGGACGCAGGCTTGGCTGTGCACAAAGGATTTCCGCCTGAATTGCACAGAGGCCGGAGTAGCTGCAAAAGACGCGGTTCCCAGCAGTGCAGTCTGGCGTGGGGAGGCAAGGACTTACCTCCACCAAACTTGGACTGAAGAGTCACTGGACTGTGGGAGTCACTTGGACAGAGTTGCTGGAATCAAGGGAACTCGCTCATCATGCTGAGAGGAGACCCAGAATACCGGTAATGCAGTTCTTTGGTGCCTGCGGATGCAGGGGGAAGATTCCGTCGACCCACGGGAGATTTCTTTGGAGCTTCTAGTGCAGAGAGGAGGCAGACTACCCCCACAGCATGCACCACCAGGAAAACAGTTGAGAAGGCGGCAGGATCAGCGTTACAGAGTTGCAGTAGTCGTCTTTGCTACTTTGTTGCAGTTTTGCAGGCTTCCAGCGCGGTCAGCAGTCGATTCCTTGGCAGAAGGTGAAGAGAGAGATGCAGAGGAACTCTGATGAGCTCTTGCATTTGTTATCTAAGGAATTCCCCAAAGCAGAGACCCTAAATAGCCAGAAAAGAGGGTTTGGCTACTTAGGAGAGAGGATAGGCTAGCAACACCTGAAGGAGCCTATCAGAAGGAGTCTCTGACGTCACCTGCTGGCACTGGCCACTCAGAGCAGTCCAGTGTGCCAGCAGCACCTCTGTTTCCAAGATAGCAGAGGTCTGGAGCACACTGGAGGAGCTCTGGGCACCTCCCAGGGGAGGTGCAGGTCAGGGGAGTGGTCACTCCCCTTTCCTTTGTCCAGTTTCGCGCCAGAGCAGGGCTGAGGGGTCCCTGAACCGGTGTAGACTGGCTTATGCAGAAATGGGCACCATCTGTGCTCATGAAAGCATTTCCAGAGGCTGGGGGAGGCTACTCCTCCCCTGCCTTCACACCTTTTTCCAAAGGGAGAGGGTGTAACACTGTAGGAAAGTACCATCTTGCCTGGCATGTTACCCCCATTTTTCACTGTATATATGTTGTTTTAGTTGTATGTGTCACTGGGACCCTGTCATCCAGGGCCCCAGTGCTCATAAGTGTGCCTGAATGTGTTACCTGTGTAGTGACTAACTGTCTCACTGAGGCTCTGCTAATCAGAACCTCAGTGGTTATGCTCTCTCATTTCTTTCAAATTGTCACTAACAGGCTTATGACCAATTTTACCAATTTACATTGGCTTACTGGAACACCCTTATAATTCCCTAGTATATGGTACTAAGGTGCCCAGGGTATTGGGGTTCCAGGAGATCCCTATGGGCTGCAGCATTTATTTTGCCACCCATAGGGAGCTCTGACAATTCTTACACAGGCCTGCCACTGCAGTCTGAGTGAAATAACGTCCACGTTATTTCACAGCCATTTTACACTGCACTTAAGTAACTTATAAGTCACCTATATGTCTAACCTTTACCTGGTAAAGGTTAGGTGCAAAGTTACTTAGTGTGAGGGCACCCTGGCACTAGCCAAGGTGCCCCCACATTGTTCAGGGCCAATTCCCCGGACTTTGTGAGTGCGGGGACACAATTACACGCGTGCACTACATATAGGTCACTACCTATATGTAGCTTCACAATGGTAACTCCGAATATGGCCATGTAACATGTCTATGATCATGGAATTGCCCCCTCTATACCATCCTGGCATAGTTGGCACAATCCCATGATCCCAGTGGTCTGTAGCACAGACCCTGGTACTGCCAAACTGCATTTCCTGGGGTTTCACTGCAGCTGCTGCTGCTGCCAACCCCTCAGACAGGTTTCTACCCTCCTGGGGTCAAGCCAGGCTTGTCCCAGGATGGCAGAACAAAGGACTTCCTCTGAGAGAGGGTGTTACACCCTCTCCCTTTGGAAAATAGTGTGAAGGCAGGGGAGGAGCAGCCTCCCCCAGCCTCTGGAAATGCTTTCATGGGCACATTTGGTGCCCATTTCTGCATAAGCCAGTCTACACCGGTTCAGGGACCCCTTAGCCCTGCTCTGGCGTGAAACTGGACAAAGGAAAGGGGAGTGACCACTCCCCTGACCTGCACCTCCCCTGGGAGGTGTCCAGAGCTCCTCCAGTGTGCTCCAGACCTCTGCCATCTTGGAAACAGAGGTGCTGCTGGCACACTGGACTGCTCTGAGTGGCCAGTGCCACCAGGTGATGTCAGAGACTCCTTCTGATAGGCTCCTTCAGGTGTTGCTAGCCTATCCTCTCTCCTAGGTAGCCAAACCCTCTTTTCTGGCTATTTAGGGTCTCTGTCTCTGGGGAAACTTTAGATAACGAATGCAAGAGCTCATCCGAGTTCCTCTGCATCTCTCTCTTCACCTTCTGCCAAGGAATCGACTGCTGACCGCGCTGGAAGCCTGCAAAACTGAAACATAGTAGCAAAGACGACTACTGCAACTCTGTAATGCTGATCCTGCCGCCTTCTCGACTGTTTTCCTGGTGGTGCATGCTGTGGTGGTAGTCTGCCGTCTCTCTGCACTAGAAGCTCCGAAGAAATCTCCTGTGGGTCGACGGAATCTTCCCCCTGCTACTGCAGGCACCAAAGAACTGCATCACCGGTCCCCTGGGTCTCCTCTCAGCACGACGAGCGAGGTCCCTTGAATCCAGCAACTGTGTCCAAGTGACTCCCACAGTCCAGTGACTCTTCAGCCCAAGTTTGGTGGAGGTAAGTCCTTGCCTCCCCACGCCAGACTGCATTGCTGGGAACCGTGACTTTTGCAGCTACTCCGGCCTCTGTGCACTTCCGGCGGAAATCCTTTGTGCACAGCCAAGCCTGGGTCTACGGCACTCTAACCTGCATTGCACGACTGTCTAAGTTGGTCTCCGGCGACGTGGGACTCCTTTGTGCAACTTCGGGTGAGCACCGTTTCACGCATCCTCGTAGTGCCTGTTTTTTGCACTTCTCCAGGTGCTACCTGCTGCTGAGAGGGTTCCTTGTCTTGCACGACGTCCCATCTGTCTCCTGACGCAAATTGCGACATCCTGGTCCCTCCTGGGCCACAGCAGCATCCAAAAACACTAACAGCACGATTTGCAGCTAGCAAGGCTTGTTGGCGGTCTCTCAGCGGGAAAACACTTCTGCACGACTTTCCACGGCGTGAGGGATCCGTCCTCCAAAGGGGAAGTCTCTAGCCCTTGTCGTTCCTGCAGAAACCTAAGCTTCTACTGTCCAGTAGCAGCTTCTTTGCACCCACAGCTGGCATTTCCTGGGCATCTGCCCATCTCCGACTTGCTTGTGACTTTTGGACTCGGTCCCCTTGTTCCACACGTACCCTCGACTTTAAATGCATTGTTGTTGCATTGCTGGTTTGTGTCTTTCCTGCAGAATTCCCCTATCACGATTTCTATGTCCTTTGGTGAACTTTAGTGCACTTTGCACTCACTTTTCAGGGTCTTGGGGTGGGCTATTTTTCTAACCCTTACTATTTTCTAATAGTCCTAGCGACCCTCTACAAGGTCACATAGGTTTGGGGTCCATTCGTGGTTCGCATTCCACTTTTGGAGTATATGGTTTGTGTTGCCCCTATCCCTATGTGTCCCCATTGCATCCTATTGTAACTATACATTGTTTGCACTGTTTTCTAAGACTATACTGCATATTTTTGCTATTGTGTATATATATCTTGTGTATATTTCCTATCCTCTCACTGAGGGTACACTCTAGGATACTTTGGCATATTGTCATAAAAATAAAGTACCTTTATTTTTAGTATAACTGTGTATTGTGTTTTCTTATGATATTGGGCATATGACACTAGGTGGTACTGTAGTAGCTTCACACGTCTCCTAGTTCAGCCTAAGCTGCTCTGCTAAGCTACCATTATCTATCAGCCTAAGCTGCTAGACACCCTATACACTAATAAGGGATAACTGGGCCTGGTGCAAGGTGCAAGTACCCCTTGGTACTCACTACAAGCCAGTCCAGCCTCCTACACACATACAACTAAAACAACATATATACAGTGAAAAATGGGGGTAACATGCCAGGCAAGATGGTACTTTCCTACACAACCCCCCCTAAACGAAGGACAATAAGACTAGCCATGACCTGATGAGTCTTCATTGTCTAAGTGGAAATATCTGGAGAGTCCATCTGCATTGGAGTGGCTACTCCCAGCTCTATGTTCCACTGTATAGTCCATTCCCTGTAGGGATATGGACCACCTCAACAATTTAGGATTTTCACCTTTCATTTGTTTTAGCCAAAGTAGAGGTTTGTGGTCTGTCTGAACAATGAAGTGAGTGCCAAACAGGTATGGCCTCAACTTCTTCAGTGCCCAGACCACAGCAAAGGCCTCCCTCTCAATGGCAGACCAACGCTTTTCTCTAGGGGTCAACCTCCTACTAATAAAAGCAACAGGTTGATCCTGGCCCTCAGAATTAAGTTGTGATAGGACTGCCCCTACTCCTAATTCAGATGCATCAGTTTGGACATAGAATTTTTTAGAGTAACAAGGGCTTTTCAGGACAGGTGCAGAGCACATGGCCTGCTTCAGCTCCTCAAAAGCTTTCTGACAGTTTGCTGTCCATAATACCTTTTTAGGCATTTTCTTGGATGTGAGGTCATTAAGAGGGGCTGCAATGGAGCCATAGTTCTTAATGAACCTCCTGTAATACCCAGTGAGGCCTAGGAAGGCTCTCACCTGAGTCTGAGTGGTAGGGGGAATCCAATCAATAATTGTTTGGATTTTCCCCTGTAGTGGTGCAATCTGTTCCCCACCAACAAGGTGTCCCAGATAAACCACCTTACCCTGCCCTATCTGGCACTTTGAAGCCTTGATAGTGAGGCCTGCCTTTTGCAGGGCCTCTAAAACTTTCCATAGGTGGACCAGGTGATCATCCCAGCTGGAGCTAAAGACAGCTATATCGTCCAAATATGCTGCACTGAAAGCTTCCAGCCCTTGCAGGACTGTGTTCACCAACCTCTGAAAAGTGGCAGGTGCATTTTTCAAACCAAAAGGCATTACAGTAAACTGGTAATGGCCTCCAATGGTAGAAAATGCAGTCTTAGGTTTAGCATCTTCTGACAATTTGATCTGCCAATACCCTGCAGTCAAGGCAAAAGTGCTTAGATACTTGGCAGATGCCAGTGTATCTATGAGCTCATCTGCCCTGGGTATAGGGTGAGCATCAGTTTTGGTTACCAAGTTGAGACCTCTATAGTCTACACAAAACCGCATTTCCTTCTTTCCATCTTTGGAATGGGGTTTTGGTACCAGTACCACAGGAGAAGGCCATGGACTTTCAGAGTGCTCAACCACTTCTAGTTCTAACATTTTCTGGACCTCTTGCTTTATGCAGTCCCTGACATGGTCAGGCTGCCTATAGATCTTACTTTTGACAGGCAAGCTGTCTCCAGTATCTATAGTGTGCTCACACCAAGTAGTGGTACCTGGCACAGTAGAGAAGAGTTCAGAGAATTGATCTAGGAGATTTATGCAATTATCTTTCTGCTCAGCAGTAAGACAATCAGCCAAAACTACACCTTCCACAAGAGCATCTTGTTCTGTGGAAGAGAAGAGATCAGGTAGAGGATCACTGTCTTCTTCCTGTCCCTCATCAGTTGCCATGAGCAGGGTGAGATCAGCCCTGTCATAGTAGGGTTTCAGGCGGTTGACATGGAGCACCCTAAGGGGACTCCTGGCAGTGCCTAAGTCAACTAAATAGGTGACTTCTCCCTTCTTTTCAACAATTGTGTGGGGTCCACTCCATTTATCTTGGAGTGCTCTTGGGGCCACAGGCTCCAAGACCCACACTTTCTGCCCTGGTTGGTACTGAACCAAAACAGCCTTCTGATCATGCCATTGCTTCTGGAGCTCTTGGCTGGCCTGAAGGTTTTTACTGGCCTTTTTCATGTACTCAGCCATCCTTGATCTGAGGCCAGGTACATAATCCACAATATCCTGCTTAGGAGCTTTTAAAGGTTGTTCCCAACCATCCTTTACAAGTGTGAGTGGACCCCTAACAGGGTGTCCAAAAAGAAGTTCAAAGGGGCTGAAGCCCACTCCTTTCTGGGGTACCTCCCTGTAGGCAAAAAGGAGGCATGGTAGAAGGATATCCCATCTCCTACGGAGTTTTTCAGGGAGACCCATAATCATGCCTTTGAGAGTTTTGTTAAATCTCTCCACCAGTCCATTTGTTTGTGGATGATAGGGTGTTGTGAACTTATAAGTTACACCACACTCCTTCCACATGGCCTTTAAGTATGCAGACATGAAATTGCTTCCCCTGTCTGATACTACTTCCTTTGGGAAGCCCACCCTGGAAAATATTCCCAGGAGGGCCTTTGCCACTGCAGGTGCTGTAGTGGTCCTTAAAGGAATAGCTTCAGGATATCTTGTGGCATGGTCCACTACCACTAAGATGAATCTATTGCCTGAAGCAGTAGGAGGGTCAAGGGGGCTAACTATGTCAACCCCTACCCTTTCAAAGGGAACCCCAACCACAGGCAGTGGAATGAGGGGTGCCTTTGGGGTGCCACCTGTCTTGCCACTGGCTTGACAGGTTTCACAGGACTTACAAAATTATTTTGTGTCCTCAGACATTCTAGGCCAATCAAACAGGGGAACAAGCCTGTCCCAAGTTTTCATTTGTCCTAGATGCCCAGCTAGGGGAATGTCATGTGCCAGGGTTAGGAGGAACTTTCTGTACTCATGAGGAATCACTAATCTCCTGGCAGCTCCAGGTTTAGGATCCCTATGCTCAGTGTACAAGAGGTTGTCCTCCCAGTAAACTCTGTGAGAGTCACTGACATCCCCATTAGCCTGTTTGACAGCTTGCTGTCTGAGACCCTCTAATGTGGGACAGGTTTGCTGTGCCACACTCAGCTCCTCTCTGGCAGGCCCCCCTTCACCCAAAAGCTCAGCAGTGTCTGCTTCCAGCTCCTCTGGTGTAGGTTCTGCACAGGGAGGGAATTCTTCTTCCTCAGAAGTAGAATCCACTGTAGAGGGAGGGATAGTAGGAAGTGGTTTGCTTCTACTAGCCCTAGCTTTAGGGAGCACTTGGTCCATTGTT
The DNA here is from genome assembly GCF_031143425.1 of Pleurodeles waltl. Lineage (NCBI taxonomy): Eukaryota > Metazoa > Chordata > Amphibia > Caudata > Salamandridae > Pleurodeles > Pleurodeles waltl. The sequence continues at coordinate 1,192,742,975 of NC_090439.1, forward strand.
CCAGGATCCAAGTCACCCTGTCCTTTTTGCTTTTTGGCCTGAGCCCTTGTCAAAGCAAAAATATGCCCTGGGATGCCCAGCATTGCTGCATGGGCCTCCAACTCCACATCTGACCAAGCTGATGTCTCCAAATCATTCCCTAATAGACAGTCTACAGGTAAATCTGAAGCTACCACAACTTTCTTTGGACCAGTAACCCCCCCCCAGTTGAGATTTACAACAGCCATGGGGTGGCTAAGTGTGTTGTTGTGAGCATCGGTTACTTGGTACTGGTGACCAAGTAGGTGTTGTTCAGGGTGGACCAGTTTCTCTATGACCATAGTCACACTGGCACCAGTGTCCCTGTAGGCCTGAACCTCAACACCATTTATTAGGGGTAGCTGCTTGTACTTATCCATATTAAGGGGATAAGCAACTAAGGTGGCTAAATCAATAGCCCCCTCAGAGACTAACACAGCCTCTGTGGCCTCCCTAACAAGGCCAACCCCAACTAAGTTACCAATAGTGAGCCCAGCTACTCCCTTGGATTGGCTATTAGTAGGTTTGCTCCCACCACCACTGCTATTAGTAGGGACACTAGGTGTAGCAGTAGGGGTGGTAGTGGTAGGAGGCTTGGTGCCTTTCTTTGGACAACTGGGATCTGTTGTCCAATGGCCTTTTATTTTACATAAATAGCACCATGGTTTCTTTTCCTTGTTTTGATTAGAAGAGGATTTGGGCCTACCACCCCCACCAGAGTGTTTTTGTGGGCCTGATGAAGTCTCATTTTTAGATTTGTCCCCACCCTTGTCAAAAGACTTACCATCCTTCTTCTTGTTGCCATCTTTGTCACCCCCTGTATGAACTTTTCTGTTCACCCTTGTTCTGACCCATTTGTCTGCCTTCTTTCCCAATTCTTGGGGAGAGGTCAGATCAGAGTCCACCAAGGACTGGTGCAACAAATCAGACACACAATTATTAAGAATATGCTCTCTCAGGATCAAGTTATACAGGCTGTCATAATCAGTAACTTTACTGCCATGTAACCACCCCTCCAAGGCCTTCACTGAATGGTCAATGAAATCAACCCAGTCTTGTGAAGACTCCTTTTTGGTCTCTCTGAACTTTATCCTGTATTGTTCAGTGGTTAAGCCATAACCATCCAGGAGTGCATTCTTAAGAACTTTGTAATCATTAGCTTCATTTTCTTTTACAGTAAGGAGCCTATCCCTACCTTTTCCACTAAATGATAGCCATAGGATAGCAGCCCACTGCCTTTGAGGGACATCCTGTACAGCACAGGCCCTCTCAAGTGCAGCAAACCACTTGTTAATGTCATCCCCCTCCTTATAAGGGGGAACTATCTTGTGCAGATTCCTGGAATCATGCTCTTTTGCAGGATGACTATGGGGAATACTGCTGCTGCCACCATGGGTTTCTAAACCCAGTTTCTGTCTCTCCTTCTCTACTTCTAAAGTCTATCTATCCAAATCCAGCTGTTGCTTTTTGAGCTTCAGTCTGGTTTGTTCCCTCTCAATCTATTGAGCTCCCTTTCTAACAATCTGTCATCAGGGTGGGTGGGAGGGACATGCCTTGAAACAGAAGTATAGTGAGAATGGACAGAAGGAGACCTGTCCCTTAAAGAAGCCACCCTAACAGCTTGGCTAACAGAAACATCACTACCAGTATGGTGAGAATAAATGCTTTTGCTATGATGTGAGACAACACTATTTGTATGGTGACGCTCTCCATCATTACCAACTATGCTAGACTGTCTAGTAATGGGCAGGCTAGGAAGTTTCTTTCCTGAATATTTTCCTGGGGGAGTCCCTGGATCAGATTGGGAACCATTAGCTACTTTTTCAACAGATGGGGCACTTCTTGCCTTATCTTGTTCTCTAAGCATGTTAAGTAACAATTCCAAGGAAGGATTCTTCCCTACACTCAAACCTCTCTCTATGCAGAGACTCCTTGCTCCTTTCCAGCTAAGGTGATCATATGCAAGTTTGGACAGATCAACATTTTGGCCTGTGCCAGGCATTTTTAGAGAGAGTTAAAGTGATAGAAAAAGATAAAAAGTTTGTCAGAGCTTTTAGAAAGACAGAAAAAAAAAAACTTTTACAACTTTTTAGAACTTTTTAGAAAGTTAGAAGTACTTTTCAGCACTTAGAAAAGAGTGAAAAGAGGAAATGCAAAACTTTTTGGCTATGTGTATATACACTGACCTTGTTTTGTATATTTTTTTCTTATGAAAAGTACAATGACAAGAGTGGTAAGTAGTCTCAAAGCACTTATCCCACCGCTGCACAACCAATGTAGGAGGCTGGACTGGCTTGTAGTGAGTACCAAGGGGTACTTGCACCTTGCACCAGGCCCAGTTATCCCTTATTAGTGTATAGGGTGTCTAGCAGGTTAGGCTGATAGATAATGGTAGCTTAGCAGAGCAGCTTAGGCTGAACTAGGAGACGTGTGAAGCTACTACAGTACCACCTAGTGTCATATGCACAATATCATAAGAAAACACAATACACAGTTATACAAAAAATAAAGGTACTTTATTTTTATGACAATATGCCAAAGTATCTTAGAGTGTACCCTCAGTGAGAGGATAGGAAATATACACAAGATATATATACACAATAGCAAAAATATGCAGTATAGTCTTAGAAAACAGTGCAAACAATGTATAGTTACAATAGGATGCAATGGGGAAACATAGGGATAGGGGCAACACAAACCATATACTCCAAAAGTGGAATGCGAACCACGAATGGACCCCAAACCTATGTGACCTTGTAGAGGGTCGCTGGGACTATTAGAAAATAGTGAGAGTTAGAAAAATAACCCTCCCCAAGACCCTGAAAAGTGAGTGCAAAGTGCACTAAAGTTCCCCTAAGGACAAAGAAGTCGTGTTAGAGGAATAATGCAGGAAAGACACAAACCAACAATGCAACAACTGTGGATTTCCAATCTAGGGTACCTGTGGAACAAGGGGACCAAGTCCAAAAGTCACAAGCAAGTCGGAGATGGGCATATGCCCAGGAAATGCCAGCTGTGGGTGCAAAGAAGCTTCTACTGGACAGAAGAAGCTGAGGTTTCTGCAGGAACGAAAAGGGCTAGAGACGTCCCCTTTGGTGGACAGATCCCTCTCGCCGTGGAGAGTCGTGCAGAAGTGTTTTCCCGCCGGAAGAATGCCAACAAGCCTTGCTAGCTGCAAATCATGTGGTTAACGTTTTTGGACGCTGCTGTGGCCCTGGAGGGGCCAGGAGGTCGCAAATTGGACCAGAAGAGAGAGGGGACGTCGAGCAAGACAAGGAGCCCTCTCAGCAGCAGGTAGCACCCGGAGATGTGCCAGAAACAGGCACTACGAGGATGCGTGAAACGGTGCTCACCCGAAGTTACACAAAGGAGTCCCACGTCGCCGGAGACCAACTTAGAAAGTCGTGCAATGCAGGTTAGAGTGCCGTGGACCCAGGCTTGGCTGTGCACGAAGGATTTCCGCCGGAAGTGCACAGGGGCCGGAGTAGCTGCAAAAGTCACGGTTCCCAGCAATGCAGCCCAGCGAGGTGAGGCAAGGACTTACCTCCACCAAACTTGGACTGAAGAGTCACTGGACTGTGGGGGCCACTTGGACAGAGTTGCTGGATTCAAGGGACCTCGCTCGTCGTGCTGAGAGGAGACCCAAGGGACCGGTAATGCAGCTTTTTGGTGCCTGCGGTTGCAGGGGGAAGTTTCCGTCGACCCACAGGAGATTTCTTCGGAGCTTCTGGTGCAGAGAGGAGGCAGACTACCCCCACAGCATGCACAAACAGGAAAACAGTCAAGAAGGCGGCAGGATCAGCGTTACAGAGTTGCAGTAGTCGTCTTTGCTACTATGTTGCAGGTTTGCAGGCTTCCAGCGCGGTCAGCAGTCGATTCCTTATCAGAAGGTGAAGAGAGAGATGCAGAGGAACTCGGATGAGCTCTTGCATTCGTTATCTAAAGGTTCCCCAGAGACAGAGACCCTAAATAGCCAGAAAAGAGGGTTTGGCTACCTAGGAGAGAGGATAGGCTACTAACACCTGAAGGAGCCTATCAGAAGGAGTCTCTGACGTCACCTGGTGGCACTGGCCCCTCAGAGCAGTCCAGAGTGCCAGCAGCACCTCTGTTTCCAAGATGGCAGAGGTCTGGAGCACACTGGAGGAGCTCTGGACACATCCCAGGTGAGGTGCAGGTCAGGGGAGTGGTCACTCCCCTTTCCTTTGTCCAGTTTCGCGCCAGAGCAGGGCTAAGGGGTCCCCTGAACCGGTGTAGACTGGCTTATGCAGAATTGGGCACTTCTGTGCCCAACAAAGCATTTCCAGAGGCTGGGGGAGGCTACTCCTCCCCTGCCTTCACACCATTTTCCAAAGGGAGAGGGTGTAACACCCTCTCTCAGAGGAAGTCCTTTGTTCTGCCATCCTGGGCCAGGCCTGGCTGGACCCCAGGAGGGCAGATGCCTGTCTGAGGGGTTGGCAGCAGCAGCAGCTGCAGAGAAACCCCAGGAAGGGCAGTTTGGCAGTACCAGGGTCTGTGCTACAGACCACTGGGATCATGGGATTGTGCCAACTATGCCAGGATGGCATAGAGGGGGCAATTCCATGATCATAGACATGTTACATGGCCATATTCGGAGTTACCATTGTGAAGCTACATATAGGTAGTGACCTATATGTATTGCACGCGTGTAATGGTGTCCCCGCACTCACAAAGTTCAGGGAATTGGCTCTGAACAAAGTGGGGGCACCTTGGCTAGTGCCAGGGTGCCCTCACACTAAGTAACTTTGCACCTAACCTTTACCAGGTAAAGGTTAGACACATAGGTGACTTATAAGTTACTTAAGTGCAGTGTAAAATGGCTGTGAAATAACGTGGACGTTATTTCACTCAGGCTGCAGTGGCAGGCCTGTGTAAGAATTGTCAGAGCTCCCTATGGGTGGCAAAAGAAATGCTGCAGCCCATAGGGATCTCCTGGAACCCCAATACCCTGGGTACCTCAGTACCATATACTAGGGAATTATAAGGGTGTTCTAGTAAGCCAATGTAAATTGGTAAAAATGGTCACTAGCCTGTTAGTGACAATTTGGAAAGAAATGAGAGAGCATAACCACTGAGGTTCTGATTAGCAGAGCCTCAGTGAGACAGTTAGTCACTACACAGGTAACACATTCAGGCACACTTATGAGCACTGGGGCCCTGGGTTACCAGGGTCCCAGTGACACATACAACTAAAACAACATATATACAGTGAAAAATGGGGGTAACATGCCAGGCAAGATGGTACTTTCCTACACATGTTCGGAGTTACCATTGTGACGCTATACATATGTAGTGACATATGTATAGTGCACACGTGTAATGGTGTCCCCGCACTCACAAAGTCCGGGAAATTTGCCCTGAACAATGTGGGGGCACCTTGGCTAGTGCCAGGGTGCCCACACACTAAGTAACTTAGCACCCAACCTTTACCAGGTAAAGGTTAGACATATAGGTGACTTATAAGTTACTTAAGTGCAGTGGTAAATGGCTGTGAAATAACGTGGACGTTATTTCACTCAGGCTGCAATGGCAGGCCTGTGTAAGAATTGTCAGAGCTCCCTATGGGTGGCAAAAGAAATGCTGCAGCCCATAGGGATCTCCTGGAACCCCAATACCCTGGGTACCTCAGTACCATATACTAGGGAATTATAAGGGTGTTCCAGTATGGCAATGTAAATTGGTGAAATTGGTCACTAGCCTGTTAGTGACAATTTGGAAAGAAATGAGAGAGCATAACCACTGAGGTTCTGGTTAGCAGAACCTCAGTGAGACAGTTAGGCATCACACAGGGAACACATACAGGGCACACTTATGAGCACTGGGGCCCTGGCTGGCAGGGTCCCAGTGACACATACAACTAAAACAACATATATACAGTGAATTATGGGGGTAACATGCCAGGCAAGATGGTACTTTCCTACAATATGTATGAGGGTGAAGTTGCTTTGATGATGTAGATAAGGGGTGAAAGAGTCTTCTGATGGGTTATGGAGAGAGCTGTGGTTTATGAAGACACTGGCAGGGTTGAGTTGCTGTGGGGAGCAGTAGAATGTCTGCTATGAAGTTGCAGGTTGTGCTGTGAAGGACTGCTGCTGATATATTCGTGGGTGAAGTTCTTTGTTCATCTAGATATGGGAACAAAAGGTCTTAGCATGGGCTATAGAGAGAGCTGCTGTTTATGTAAACACTGGGGAGGGTTGGGTCGCTGTGGGATGCCGTAGAATGTCTGCTATAGAGTTGCAGTTTGGGTTGTGAAGTGCTGCTGATGAAGTTGCTTTGATCATGTAGATAAGGGGTGAAAGGCTTTTAGGATGGGTTATTGAGAGAGCCGTGGTTTATGAAGACACTGGGGAGGGTTGGGTCGCTGTGGGATGCTGTAGAATGTCTGCTATGGAGTTGTAGGTTGGGTTGTGAAGGGCTGCTGATGAATTACTTTGATGATGTAGAAAAGGGATGAAAGGGTCTTACGAAGGGTTATGGAGAGAGCTGTGGTGTATGAAGACACTGGGTGGGTTGAGTCGCTGTGGGATGCTGTAGAATGTCTGCTATGGAGTTGTAGGTTGTGCTGTGAATGACTGCTGATGATATAAGCGTAGGTTAAGTTCATGATGTAGATAAGGGATGAAAGGGTCTTAGGATGGGTTATGGAGAGTGCTGTGGTTTATGAAGACATTGGGGAAGGTTAGGTCGCTGTGGGATGCTGTAGAATGTCTGCTCTGGAGTTGCAGGCTGTGCTGTGAAGGGCTGCTGATGAAATATAGGTGGTTGACGTTGCTTTGATGATGTAGATAAGCGGTAAAAGGGACTTAGGATGGGTTATGGAGAGAGCTATTATTTATGAAAACACTGGGGAGGGTTGGGTCGCTGTGGGATGCAGTAGAATGTCTGCTAAGGAGTTGCAGGTTGTGCAATGAAGGGCTGCTGATGATATATACGTGGGTGAAGTTGCTTTGATGATGTAGATAAGCAGTCAAAGGCTCTTAGGGCATGTTATCGAGAGAGCTGTTGTTTATGAAGGCATTGGGGAGGGTATGGTTGCTCTGGGATGCTGTAGAATGTCTGCTATGGAGTTGCAGGCTGTGCTGTGAAGGGCTGCTGATGAAATACAGGGAGTGCAGAATTATTAGGCAAATGAGTATTTTGACCACATCATCCTCTTTATGCATGTTGTCTTACTCCAAGCTGTATAGGCTCGAAAGCCTACTACCAATTAAGCATATTAGGTGATGTGCATCTCTGTAATGAGAAGGGGTGTGGTCTAATGACATCAACACCCTATATCAGGTGTGCATAATTATTAGGCAACTTCCTTTCCTTTGGCAAAATGGGTCAAAAGAAGGACTTGACAGGCTCAGAAAAGTCAAAAATAGTGAGATATCTTGCAGAGGGATGCAGCACTCTTAAAATTGCAAAGCTTCTGAAGCGTGATCATCGAACAATCAAGCGTTTCATTCAAAATAGTCAACAGGGTCGCAAGAAGCGTGTGGAAAAACCAAGGCGCAAAATAACTGCCCATGAACTGAGAAAAGTCAAGCGTGCAGCTGCCACGATGCCACTTGCCACCAGTTTGGCCATATTTCAGAGCTGCAACATCACTGGAGTGCCCAAAAGCACAAGGTGTGCAATACTCAGAGACATGGCCAAGGTAAGAAAGGCTGAAAGATGACCACCACTGAACAAGACACACAAGCTGAAATGTCAAGACTGGGCCAAGAAATATCTCAAGACTGATTTTTCTAAGGTTTTATGGACTGATGAAATGAGAGTGAGTCTTGATGGGCCAGATGGATGGGCCCGTGGCTGGATTGGTAAAGGGCAGAGAGCTCCAGTCCGACTCAGACGCCAGCAAGGTGGAGGTGGAGTACTGGTTTGGGCTGGTATCATCAAAGATGAGCTTGTGGGGCCTTTTCGGGTTGAGGATGGAGTCAAGCTCAACTCCCAGTCCTACTGCCAGTTCCTGGAAGACACCTTCTTCAAGCAGTGGTACAGGAAGAAGTCTGCATCCTTCAAGAAAAACATGATTTTCATGCAGGACAATGCTCCATCACACGCGTCCAAGTACTCCACAGCGTGGCTGGCAAGAAAGGGTATAAAAGAAGGAAATCTAATGACATGGCCTCCTTGTTCACCTGATCTGAACCCCATTGAGAACCTGTGGTCCATCATCAAATGTGAGATTTACAAGGAGGGAAAACAGTACACCTCTCTGAACAGTGTCTGGGAGGCTGTGGTTGCTGCTGCACGCAATGTTGATGGTGAACAGATCAAAACACTGACAGAATCCATGGATGGCAGGCTTTTGAGTGTCCTTGCAAAGAAAGGTGGCTATATTGGTCACTGATTTGTTTTTGTTTTGTTTTTGAATGTCAGAAATGTATATTTGTGAATGTTGAGATGTTATATTGGTTTCACTGGTAATGATAAATAATTGAAATGGGTATATATTTTTTTTTGTTAAGTTGCCTAATAATTATGCACAGTGATAGTCACCTGCACACACAGATATCCCCTAACATAGCTAAAACTAAAAACAAACTAAAAACTACTTCCAAAAATATTCAGTTTTGATATTAATGAGTTTTTTGGGTTCATTGAGAACATGGTTGTTGTTCAATAATAAAATTAATCCTCAAAAATACAACTTGCCTAATAATTCTGCACTCCCTGTATAGGTGGTTGACGTTGCTTTGATGATGTAGATAAGCGGTAAAAGGGACTTAGGATGGGTTATGGAGAGAGCTATTATTTATGAAAACACTGGGGAGGGTTGGGTCGCTGTGGGATGCAGTAGAATGTCTGCTAAGGAGTTGCAGGTTGTGCAATGAAGGGCTGCTGATGATATATACGTGGGTGAAGTTGCTTTGATGATGTAGATAAGCAGTCAAAGGCTCTTAGGGCATGTTATAGAGAGAGCTGTTGTTTATGAAGGCATTGGGGAGGGTATGGTTGCTCTGGGATGCTGTAGAATGTCTGCTATGGAGTTGCAGATTGGGTTGTGAAGGGCAGCGGATGAAGTTGCTTTGATCATGTAGATAAGGGGTGAAAGGGTATTAGGATGGTTATTCACAGAGCTCTGGTTTATGAACACACTGGGGACGGTAGCGTCACTGTGGGATGTGGTAGAATGTCTGCTATGGAGTTGCATGTTGTGCTGTGAAGGGCTGCTGCTGATATATACGTGGGTTAAGTTGCTTTGATGATGTAGATAAGGGTTGAAAAGGTCTTCCTATTGGTTACGGACAGCACTGTGGTTTATGAAGACACTGGGGAGGGTTTGGTTGCTGTGGGATGCTGTAGAATGTCTGCTTTGCAGTTGCAGGATGTCCTGGGAAGGGCTGCTGCTGATATATATGTGGGTGAAGTTGTTTTGATGATGTAGATGAGGGGTGAAAGGGTCATAGATTGGTTTATGGAGAGAGCTGTGGTTTCTGAAGACACTGGTGAGGGTTGGGTTGCTCTGGGATGCTGTAGAATGTCTGCTATGGAGTTGCAGCTTGTGCTGTGAAGGGCTACTGCTGATATATAGGTGGGTTAAGATGCTTTGCTGATGTAGATAAGGGGTGAAAGGGTCATAGGATGGGTTATGGAGAGAGCTGTGGCTTATGAAGACACTGGGGAGGGTTGGGTCACTGTGGGATGCTGTAGAATGTCTGCTATGGAGTTGCAGGGTGTGATGTGAAGAGCTGCTGATGATATACGTGGGTGAAGTTGCTTAGATGATGTAGATAAGGGGTGAACGGGTATTATCATGGGTTATGGAGAGTGCTGTGGTTCATGAAGACGCTGTGGGATGCAGTAGAATATCTGCTATAGAGTTGCGAAGCGCTGCTGATGATATATACGTGGGTGAAGTTGCTTTGATGAGGTAGATAAGGAGTGAAAGGGTCTTAGAATGGGTTATGGAGAGAGCTGTTGTTTATGAAGACGCTGGGGAGGTTTGGGACACTGTGGGATGCTGTAGAATGTCTACTTGGAGTTGGAGGTTGTGCTGTGAAGGGCCGCTTCTGATATAGACGTGGGTGAAGTTGTTTTGATGATGTAGATAAGGGGTGAAAGGGTCTTACGATGGGTTACGGTGAGAACTGTGGTTTATGAAGACACTGTTACGGCGAGAGCTGTGGTCTATGAAGCCACTGTCAGGGTCGAGTCGCTGTGGGAAGCAGTAGAATGTCTGCTATGAAGTTGCAGCTTGTGCTGTGAAGGACTGCTGCTGATATATTCATGGGTGAAGTTGCTTTGATCATCTAGATAAGGGGTGAAAGGGTCTTAGCATGGGTCATGGAGAGAGCTGTGGTTGATGAAGACACTGGGGAAGGTTAGTTCGCTGTGTGATGCTGTAATATGCTATGGAGTTGCAGGTTGTGCTGTGAAGGGCTGCTGATGAAATATAAATGGGTTAAGTTGCTTTGATAATGTAAATAAGGGGTGAAAGGGACTTAACATGGGTTATTGTGAGAAGGTAGCCTCTTTCTAGCCTTGTTACCCCCACTTTTGGCCTGTTTGTGAGTGTATGTCAGGATGTTTGTCACTGTTTTCACTGTCTCACTGGGATCCTGATAGCCAGGCCTCAGTGCTCATAGTGAAGACACTATGCCCCTCATTCTGATTCTGGCGGGCGGCGGAGGCCGCCCGCCAGAATTCAGCCCTCCATAATACCGCTCCGCGGTCAAAAGACCGCGGAGGGTATTATGAGTTTTTCCCTGGGCTGGCGGGCGGTCTCCAAAAGACCGCCCGCCAGCCCAGGGAAAAACTCCCTTCCCACGAGGATGCCGGCTCGTAATCTGCTAACCAGAACCTCAGTGGTTATGCTCTCTCATTACTTTCAAATTGTCACTAACAGGCTAGTGACCATTTTTACCAATTTACATTGGCTTACTGGAACACCCTTATAATTCCCTAGTATATGGTACTGAGGTACCCAGGGTATTGGGGTTCCAGGAGATCCCTATGGGCTGCAGCATTTCTTTTGCCACCCATAGGGAGCTCTGACAATTCTTACACAGGCCTGCCACTGCAGCCTGAGTGAAATAACGTCCACGTTATTTCACAGCCATTTTACACTGCACTTAAGTAACTTCTAAGTCACCTATATGTCTAACCTTTACCTGGTAAAGATTAGGTGCAAAGTTACTTAGTGTGAGGGCACCCTGGCACTAGCCAAGGTGCCCCCACATTGTTCAGAGCCAATTCACTGAACTTTGTGAGTGCGGGGACACCATTACACGCGTGCACTACATATAGGTCACTACCTATATGTAGCTTCACCATGGTAACTCCGAATATGGCCATGTAACATGTCTATGATCATGGAATTGCCCCCTCTATGCCATCCTGGCATTGTTGGTACAATTCCATGATCCCAGTGGGCTGTAGCACAGACCCTGGTACTGCCAGACTGCCCTTCCTGGGGTTTCACTGCAGCTGCTGCTGCTGCCAACCCCTCAGACAGGCAGCTGCCCTCCTGGGGTCCAGCCAGGCCTGGCCCAGGATGGCAGAACAAAGAACTTCCTCTGAGAGAGGGTGTGACACCCTCTCCCTTTGGAAAATGGTGTGAAGGCAGGGGAGGAGTAGCCTCCCCCAGCCTCTGGAAATGCTTTGTTGGGCACAGATGTGCCCAATTCTGCATAAGCCAGTCTACACCGGTTCAGGGACCCCTTAGCCCCTGCTCTGGCGCGAAACTGGACAAAGGAAAGGGGAGTGACCACTCCCCTGACCTGCACCTCCCCTGGGAGGTGTCCAGAGCTCCTCCAGTGTGCTCCAGACCTCTGCCATCTTGGAAACAGAGGTGCTGCTGGCACACTGGACTGCTCTGAGTGGCCAGTGCCACCAGGTGACGTCAGAGACTCCTGCTGATAGGCTCCTTCAGGTGTTAGTAGCCTTTCCTCTCTCCTAGGTAGCCAAACCCTCTTTTCTGGCTATTTAGGGTCTCTGTCTCTGGGGAAACTTTAGATAACGAATGCATGAGCTCAGCCGAGTTCCTCTGCATCTCTCTCTTCACCTTCTGATAAGGAAACGACCGCTGACCGCGCTGGAAGCCTGCAAACCTGCAACATAGTAGCAAAGACGACTACTGCAACTCTGTAACGCTGATCCTGCCGCCTTCTCGACTGTTTTCCTGCTTGTGCATGCTGTGGGGGTAGCCTGCCTCCTCTCTGCACCAGAAGCTCCGAAGAAATCTCCCGTGGGTCGACGGAATCTTCCCCCTGCAACCGCAGGCACCAAAAAGCTGCATTACCGGTCCCTTGGGTCTCCTCTCAGCACGACGAGCGAGGTCCCTCGAATCCAGCGACGCTGTCCAAGTGACCCGCACAGTCCAGTGACTCTTCAGCCCAAGTTTGGTGGAGGTAAGTCCTTGCCTCACCTCGCTGGGCTGCATTGCTGGGAACCGCGACTTTGCAGCTACCCCGGCCCCAGTGCACTTCCGGCGGAAATTCTTCGTGCACATCCAAGCCTGGGTCCACGGCACTCTAACCTGCATTGCACGACTTTCTAAGTTGGTCTCCGGCGACGTGGGACTCCTTTGTGCAACTTCGGCGAGCACCGTTTCACGCATCCTCGTAGTGCCTGTTTCTGGCACTTCTCCGGGTGCTACCTGCTTCAGTGAGGGCTCTTTGTCTTGCTCGACGTCCCCTCTCTCTGCAGGTCCAATTTGCGACCTCCTGGTCCCTCCTGGGCCCCAGCAGCGTCCAAAAACGCCAAACGCACAATTTGCGTGTAGCAAGGCTTGTTGGCGTCCTTCCGGCGGGAAAACACTTTTGCACGACTCTCCAAAGCAAGTGGGATCCGTCCACCAAAGGGGAAGTCTCTAGCCCTTTTCGTTCCTGCAGAAACCTCAGCTTCTTCTGTCCAGTCGAAGCTTCTTTGCACCCGCAGCTGGCATTTCCTGGGCATCTGCCCATCTCCGACTTGCTTGTGACTTTTGGACTTGGTCCCCTTGTTCCACAGGTACCCTAGATTGGAAATCCACAGTTGTTGCATTGCTGGTTTGTGTCTTTCCTGCATTATTCCTCTAACACGACTATTTTGTCCTTAGGGGAAATTTGGTGCACTTTGCACTAACTTTTCAGGGTCTTGGGGAGGGTTATTTTTCTAACTCTCACTATTTTCTAATAGTCCCAGCGACCCTCTACAAGGTCACATAGGTTTGGGGTCCATTCGTGGTTCGCATTCCACTTTTGGAGTATATGGTTTGTGTTGCCCCTATCCCTATGTTTCCCCATTGCATCCTATTGTAACTATTCATTGTTTGCACTGTTTTCTAAGACTATACTGCATATTTTTGCTATTGTGTATATATATCTTGTGTATATTTCCTATCCTCTCACTGAGGGTACACTCTAAGATACTTTGGCATATTGTCATAAAAATAAAGTACCTTTATTTTTAGTATAACTGTGTATTGTGTTTTCTTATGATATTGTGCATATGACACTAAGTGGTACTGTAGTAGCTTCACACGTCTCCTAGTTCAGCCTAAGCTGCTCTGCTAAGCTACCATTATCTATCAGCCTAAGCTGCTAGACACCCTATACACTAATAAGGGATACCTGGGCCTGGTGCAAGGTGCAAGTACCCCTTGGTACTCACTACAAGCCAGTCCAGCCTCCTTCAGTTATGGAGAGAGCTATTGTTTATGAAGACACCGGGAAGAGTTGGGTCGCTGTGTTATAATGTAAATTGTCTGCTCTGGAGTTGCATATTGGGTTGTGAAGAGCTGCTGATGAAGTTGCTTTGATGATGTAAATAATGGGTAAAAGGGCCTTAGGATGGGTTATGTAGAAAGCTGTAGTTTATGAAGATACTGGGGAGGGTTGGGTATCTGTGGGATGCTGTAGAATATCTTCTATGGAGTTGCAGGTTGTGCTGTGACGGGCTGATGATATATACATGGGTTAAGTTGCTTTGATGATGTAGATAAGGCGTGAAAGGGTCTGTGGAGGGATGCAGGGTTGGGGCAATGTTCTGTGCAGGAGTTAAGGATGGGTTTGAGGGTGGAGAATCGCCAGAAGGGCCGAGAAATATGGAGCTGCACACAAGTGGTGCAGGAGAGCTGTGCCAATTGCTGCAGTAGTATGTTACTGGGGCTGGTGTGTGACACAGCTAAGATAAAGGTTTCTGAGCTGGAAAACTGTGGTTGTTTGTAAATACGCAGGTCATTTTGAATGACTCTCCTCAGGTAGATGTGCTAAAAAGCTGTAGTTTCAGTGCAGTGTGCCTCAGTGAAGGCTACCCGGGTGCGGATCCCATTTACAGCTTAAAACGCAAACAATCTAAGCTTGAGAGGTGTGCTTGAGAGGTCGCTGGCAATCCTTGTGATGATTGAGACAGCATAGGAAGGTTCTCCTGTTTCGCGCTCTCTCTCCAGGTCACCGCACCTAAGGCCAGATTTAAAGAAAAGTGGCGCAGCGCAGTGCTGCACCGAAATTGGCAGTGTTGCGGTGCTTCACTTTAGAAATGCAGGGATGCTCCATATTTAAGGGAATACGGCGCACCCTTGCGATTCCTCCTGCACTGATGCTAAATTTAGCTGCAAGCGCCAAAGCAGGCATCCTTGCACCATCGTGCAAGGATGTCTGCATTGACAGGGTTAATTGTTTATGTGTGGGGAGGTGTCCCTTCCCGCACATAAACAATCACTAATGGCGTTTTGGCACTTCAGTGCGTGCTGCACAATGCAGTACACACAGAAGTGCCAAAGCTCTATTTTAAAATGATTGTTTATGTGCAGAAAGGGACACCTTCCCGCACATAAACAATAATCTCTGGTGTTTGCTTTTTCTATGCGTACGGCAGAATGTAGCACACATAGAAAATCAAACATCTAGGAGGAATAAAAGTATTCCTCCTCGTTGCTCCCTGATAACACTACCGCTGGGGGTGGCGTTAGATTTTGGCGCTGCCTCAGGTTTACGTGATTTCATAAACCTGAGGCAGCATCAAAATGCAATGGGTGTTGCTGTAGCATGCCCACAGCAACACCCATTGCACTCCCTTTCCACGCACAGGGCTGCGTGGGAAGGGGCCGTATGTACTGGGTGGCATTAAGCCACAAAAGTGGCTTAACGACCCCTTGTAAATACGGGACTGTGCTTAATGCCACAGGAGCGTCACAAAAAGTACAGCCCCTTATTTTCAAATTGAAAATACTGTGCAGCCGTAGCAGTGCAAATAACATTTTGCAGCCCAAGTCTCCCAAAAATCACCCAACGCAACTCTTCTCGACAAAACGAGCCCAATGCCCACCACCAGAAGAGAAAAACAAGCATGTGCAATCCAATAGGTCTTGCATTTCCTTGAGTTAGAGATATTGGCATTGTAAATTCATAACTGGACTTTTCTTGCCACATAAATTGGTCAACCGTGCTGCATAATTTTGCCTTTTCCTGCCATATAATTCCAGTGGCCCTGCATAGAACTAAAGCACTTCCATTTACCTACTTCCTGTGTCTGCAGCAAAAAAGGGTTTATGCTTTGTTGACCTTGCGTGGCCTGAGAAAGCAGGGACAGGAGTTCTTGCAAGCAGTGTAGTGTGTTATGTTTGTGTGTGTTTGTCTCACTGGTAAGTACTTTAGGATTTAAGGCACAAGGGACAGCATGTTTAGGGTTCTCGTTACTGAAACATGATGCAGCCTTCCCATGTTATGAAATAATGCAGCAGGAGGTCAGTTCGGCAATCATTAGTATTAAGGGAAAACATGTATTCATTTTAGAAATCAGTATTGCAAATTATACCTCAGGAGCCCTGTTAAAATCAGCAGTGATGTACTTTTAAGGGCAGATGTTGTAAGGATCATGGCTGGACCACAGCAGACTCAAACGTCCTGCACCAGTTCCACACATTCTCAGCATCCCTCGGGGGTAATCCTTGGCTCAGGTGTTTGCTTACTCAGTGGCGCACATCAACCCACACATAAGGAGACATCGAAAAAGTGCGTCTGCATGCATATCGTTGCAGCACAGATAAGAAAATAATTGGAGAGAACATTTATTGTAAGCACCAATAAGGCGCACCCTTTAATTACATAAATTATTATGTATTTAAGTGATATTTCAGAAGCTGCAGAGGGTGAAGGGCTGGCTCCAGTCAGAGGTGAAACCACCCAGGGTGGCGCGGACAGGGCTGGTTCCTCCCTGGAACGAGGCTGCAGACGGTGGAGGGCGGGCTCCAGTCAGAGGTGAAACCACCCAGGGTGGCGCTGACAGGGCTGGTTCCTCCCTGGGATGAGGCCGCAGAGGGTGGAGGGCGGGCTCGAGTCAGAGGTGAAACCGCCCAAGGTGGCGCGGACAGGGCTGGTTCCTCCCTCGGATGATGGTGCAGAGGGTGGAGGGTGGTATCCAGTCAGAGGTGAAACCACCGAGGCTGGCGCATACAGGGCTGGTTCCTCCCTCGGATGAGGCTGCAGAGGGTGGAGGGCACAAGTCCTTGCATCATTACTTACAGCATCAGTTCACTGGACCAGAAGACACAGGCTTTTTATTCTGATAATTGTCCATTCAGTAACACCCCCCTCTCCCTAACACACCCGCAGGGAGTCAAACCTACATCGTATACTTCAGGATTGTACTTTGATGGGGTTGAAATGGCATTTTACCACTGGGTTTCTTTTTCTTGTGCATTCATGTCACTGGCTGTCTTGCACACGTCTGAGCTGCTCTGAAACGTTCTCTTTTCTAGTTTGATATTTCATATAGCGCCGACGTAGCTTCAAGGAGCATTTAGAAATAGCACTGTTACTGCAAGGGTAACATCTGAAACACGAGGTGCCCCATTGAACATGACGTGTGTCTCACTACAAGGCAGTCCAGCCTCCTACATTTCTGTGTTACTGGGGGAGTACCGTAGACCCCGATGTACGGAGGGTCCCAGATATTTACAAAATGGATATTCACCCCTTGATGCAGAGTGAGATGGGATTAGAAATTCTCAGAATGACAAGTCTCTTGGGCTGAAGCCACCATCAGGGCCCAAGCTTTGAAGGTCAGTACCTGAGGCCCTAAAGCGCTCACCTCCCTGTGGCTTGGTGTGGGCGACACTCACGTGAACCATGTAGTTAGCATGTGCATGTACTGTTCGTGTGCTGGGAGCTGCGGGGCATGCACTATGGGGTATGTAGGCAATGGACAAGAGTCGGGAGGAGGCGAACACAGAGCATGTTTTATTCATATTATTGAGCACCAAGGATGGACTTCCTGTGTATCAATGCACCCACGATTATCGTGCACCCCCAGAAACCCATTCCCCAAACATGCACATGGACACGGAAACAATCAGTGATCAGTAAACAGTTTGTTAAGAGCACGTGGCCTTGTCTTCTGATGGTGCACTGGGACCCCCCGTTGTCCACCAGCATCCTCTGGACCATGGCGATCAGCGCCTCTTATCCCTGATTCCCCCGACCGTCCTATGAAGCATCTCAGGGGTGTAGTGGGAGCCCGCGTTGTCCACCAGCATCCTCTGGACCATGGCGATCAGCGCCTCTTATCCCTGATCCCCTCCTCTGCAGTCTCACACATCTCCGTGGCCTAGCGGGAGCCCCCTTTGTGCTGCAGCGTTATCTGCTTTATGATCTCCTGCTCCCGTCTCCGGAGCTCCTTCTCTGCGCTCTCAAACATCGTATTGGTGTGGTGGGAGCCCCCGTTGTCGTTCACCATCCCCTGGACCATGGAGATCAGAGACCCCACCTGCTGCTCCCGCTCGGGTTCCGGAGCCCGGTTATCGAAGCCCAGGTAGCGGCCCCCGCAGACCCGGATCAGCTCTCCAAGCCTGGGGTCTGAGGCTCGGATGAACTCTTCCAAGGCCATTCCCTCACATTCCAGCTCTTTCATCCGTGTGAAAAGCACCAGCGAGTACCTCAGGGCCTCTTTCCCGAACAGAGCCTGGATGCTTCGGATGCCTTGCGCCTCTTCTGGGCTGAAGCGGCCGACCTCAATCACCAGCACGAAGGCATGGGGGCCGGGGGCCGACATCACCGCACACTGAGCGACCTCCTGAGCAACCACTGACTCTGGAACCCCGGGGTCCAGCAGTCGGAAGGTGTCCAGGACCATGATCTTCTGGCTGTTCCTTGCACAGGAGCTTTTCTTGCATTCACCCGTCACTGAATTACTAGACGGTTTGGAGACAAACTCTCTGCGCCCCAGGATGGTGTTTCCAGTGGCACTTTTCCCCGCTCCCGTCCTCCCGACCAGGACCAGCCTCAGCTCCGGATTCACTGTGAAGAGAAGAGAGCACAGGTCACACACAGATCAGAGGGCACAGCTCACACGCAGGTTAGAGTTTTCAGTTCAGACACAGGTTAGAGTGTGCAGGTCACACAGGTTAGAGTGCGCAGGTCAGAGTGCACAGGTCACACACAGGTCAGAGTGCACAGCTCAGAGTGCACAAGTCACACACAGGTCAGAGTGTGCAGGTCACACAGGTTAGAGTGCGCAGGTCAGAGTGCACAGGTCACATACAGGTCAGAGTGCACAGGTCACACACAGGTCAGAGTGCACAGCTCAGAGAGCACAACTCACACACAGGTCAGAGTGCGCAGCTTACACACAGGTCAGAGTGCGCAGGTCACACGCAGGTTAGAGTGCGCAGGTCACACACAGGTCAGAGTGAGCAGTATAGGAGGCTGGCCTGGCTTATAGTGGGTAAATTGTGGTACTTACACCTTTTTCCAGTTATCCCTTATTAGTAGAATAGAGGTGTTTCTAGCAGCTTAGGCTGAAATAGGAGACATGCAAAACTCCTACTATACCACTTATATCATGTGCACAATATCATAAGAAAACACAATACTCTGAGTTACTAAAAATAAAGGTACTTTATTTTAGTGACAATATGTCAAAAGTATCTCAGAGGATACCCTCACTTAGGAGGTAAATAATATACACAAATTATATGTACACAAACCCAAAACAGGTAAGTAACAGTAAGAAAAGTAGTGCAAACAATGTAGAATCACAATACGATGCATTAGGTAGACATAGGTCTAGGGTCAACACAAACCATATACCCCAAAAGTGGAATGCGAATCACGAATGGACCCCAGACCTATGGGAGGTTGTAGAGGGTCGCTGGAACTGTAAGAAAACAGTAAGGGTGTCCAAGATACCCAACCGCAAGACCCTAGAAAGTAGGAGTAAAGTTACCCTACTACCCCAGAAAGACACAATAGTTGTGATAGGGGATTCTGCAAGAACCACAAGCACCAGCAAAACACTGAAGATGGATTCCTGAACCTGAGGACCTGTAAAGCAAGGGGACCAAGTCCAAGAGTCACGAAAGTGTCCAGGGGGGGCAGGAGCCCAGAAAACCCCGGATGAAGGTGCAAAAGTGCTGCCTTTGGGTGTAAGAAGCTGAAGATTCTGCAACAACAAAAAGATGGGGGTTGAAGATGTCCCACCGTGTGCTGGATGTTGCAGAAGTGTTTCAAGGCAGAAATACCACAAACAAGCCTTGCTAGCTGCAAGAGTCGCGGTTAAGGATTTTGGGTGTTGCTGGGGACCAGGAAGGACCAGGATGTCGCCTCTTGGAGGAGGAGACAGAGGGGGCGCTCAGCAACTCAGAGAGCCCCCGCAGAAGCAGGTAGCATCCACAGAAGTACCAGATCAGGCACTTAGGAGATTTGTGAACTGGAGATGACCTCAGAGTCACAAAGAAGGGTCCCACAACGTCAGAGTCCAACTCAGAGGGTTGAGCACTGCAGGACGGAGTGCTGGAGACCCAGGCTAGGCTGTGCGTAAAGGAATACTTGGAGAAGTGCACAGAAGCCGGAGCAGCTGCAAATCATGCAGTACAAAGGTTTGCAGTCTAGCGTGGGGAGGCAAGGACTTACCTCCACCAAACCTGGACTGAAGGATCACTGGACTGTGGGGGTCACTTGGATATAGCTCCTGTGTTCCAGGGACCAGGCTCGTCAGGATGAGAGGGGACCCAGAGGACCGGTGATGCAGTCTTTTGGTGCCTGCGTTACCAGTGGGAAGATTCCATCGACCCATGGGAGATTTCTTCTTGGCTTCCAGTGCAGGGTGAAGGCAGACAGCGCCCAGAGCATGCACCACCAGAAAACAGTCGAGAAAGCCATCAGGATGAGGCACTACAATGTTGCTGGTAGTCGTTGTAGGAGGCTGGACTGGCTTGTAGTGAGTACCAAGGGGTACTTGCACCTTGCACCAGGCCCAGTTATCCCTTATTAGTGTATAGGGAGTCTAGCAGCTTAGGCTGATAGATAATGGTAGCTTAGCAGAGCAGCTTAGGCTGAACTAGGAGACGTGTGAAGCTACTACAGTACCACTTAGTGTCATATGCACAATATCATAAGAAAACACAATACACAGTTATACTAAAAATAAAGGTACTTTATTTTTATGACAATATGCCAAAGTATCTTAGAGTGTACCCTCAGTGAGAGGATAGGAAATATACACAAGATATATATACACAATAGCAAAAATATGCAGTATAGTCTTAGAAAACAGTGCAAACAATGTATAGTTACAATAGGATGCAATGGGGAAACATAGGGATAGGGGCAACACAAACCATATACTCCAAAAGTGGAATGCGAACCACGAATGGACCCCAAACCTATGTGACCTTGTAGAGGGTCGCTGGGACTATTAGAAAATAGTGAGAGTTAGAAAAATAACCCTCCCCAAGACCCTGAAAAGTGAGTGCAAAGTGCACTAAAGTTCCCCTAAGGACAAAGAAGTCGTGTTAGAGGAATAATGCAGGAAAGACACAAACCAACAATGCAACAACTGTGGATTTCCAATCTAGGGTACCTGTGGGACAAGGAGACCAAGTCCAAAAGTCACAAGCAAGTCGGAGATGGGCAAATGCCCAGGAAATGCCAGCTGCGGGTGCAAAGAAGCTTCTACTGGACAGAAGAAGCTGAGGTTTCTGCAGGAACGAAAAGGGCTAGAGACTTCCCCTTTGGTGGACGGATCCCCCTCGCCGTGGAGAGTCGCCGAAAGAACGCCAACAAGCCTTGCTAGCTGCAAATCGTGCGGTTAGCGTTTTTGGACGCTGCTGTGGCCCTGGAGGGACCAGGAGGTCGCAAGTTGGACCAGGAGAGAGAGGGGACGTCGAGCAAGACAAAGAGCCCTCTCAGCAGCAGGTAGCACCCGGAGAAGTGCCAGAAACAGGCACTACAAGGATGCGTGAAACGGTGCTCACCCGAAGTCGCACAAAGGAGTCCCACGTCGCCGGAGACCAACTTGGAAAGTCGTGCAATGCAGGTTAGAGAGCCGTGGACCCAGGCTTGGCTGTGCAAAAAGGATTTCCGCCGGAAGTGCACAGGGGCCGGAGTAGCTGCAAAAGTCGCAGTTCCCAGCAATGCAGCCCAGCGAGGTGAGGCAAGGACTTACCTCCACCAAACTTGGACTGAAGAGTCACTGGACTGTGGGGGTCACTTGGACAGAGTCGCTGGATTCGAGGGACCTCGCTCGTCGTGCTGAGAGGAGACCCAAGGGACCGGTAATGCAGCTTTTTGGTGCCTGCGGTTGCAGGGGGAAGATTCCGTCGACCCACAGGAGATTTCTTCGGAGCTTCTGGTGCAGAGAGGAGGCAGACTACCCCCACAGCATGCACAAGCAGGAAAACAGTCGAGAAGGCGGCAGGATCAGCGTTACAGAGTTGCAGTAGTCGTCTTTGCTACTATGTTGCAGGTTTGCAGGCTTCCAGCGCGGTCAGCAGTCGATTCCTTGGCAGAAGGTGAAGAGAGAGATGCAGAGGAACTCGGATGAGCTCTTGCATTCGTTATCTAAAGTTTCCCCAGAGACAGAGACCCTAAATAGCCAGAAAAGAGGGTTTGGCTACCTAGGAGAGAGGATAGGCTAGCAACACCTGAAGGAGCCTATCACAAGGAGTCTCTGACGTCACCTGGTGGCACTGGCCACTCAGAGCAGTCCAGTGTGCCAGCAGCACCTCTGTTTCCAAGAAGGCAGAGGTCTGGAGCACACTGGAGGAGCTCTGGACACCTCCCAGGGGAGGTGCAGGTCAGGGGAGTGGTCACTCCCCTTTCCTTTGTCCAGTTTCGCGCCAGAGCAGGGCTAAGGGGTCCCCTGAACCGGTGTAGACTGGCTTATGCAGAATTGGGCACATCTGTGCCCAACAAAGCATTTCCAGAGGCTGGGGGAGGCTACTCCTCCCCTGCCTTCACACCATTTTCCAAAGGGAGAGGGTGTAACACCCTCTCTCAGAGGAAGTCCTTTGTTCTGCCATCCTGGGCCAGGCCTGGCTGGACCCCAGGAGGGCAGATGCCTGTCTGAGGGGTTGGCAGCAGCAGCAGCTGCAGTGAAACCCCAGGAAGGGCAGTTTGGCAGTACCAGGGTCTGTGCTACAGACCACTGGGATCATGGGATTATGCCAACTATGCCAGGATGGCATAGAGGGGGCAATTCCATGATCATAGACATGTTACATGGCCATATTCGGAGTTACCATTGTGAAGCTACATATAGGTAGTGACCTATATGTAGTGCACGCGTGTAATGGTGTCCCCGCACTCACAAAGTTCAGGGAATTGGCTCTGAACAATGTGGGGGTACCTTGGCTAGTGCCAGGGTGCCCTCACACTAAGTAACTTTGCACCTAACCTTTACCAGGTAAAGGTTAGACATATAGGTGACTTATAAGTTACTTAAGTGCAGTGTAAAATGGCTGTGAAATAACGTGGACGTTATTTCACTCAGGCTGCAGTGGCAGGCCTGTGTAAGAATTGTCAGAGCTCCCTATGGGTGGCAAAAGAAATGCTGCAGCCCATAGGGATCTCCTGGAACCCCAATACCCTGGGTACCTTAGTACCATATACTAGGGAATTATAAGGGTGTTCCAGTAAGCCAATGTAAATTGGTAAAAATGGTCACTAGCCTGTTAGTGACAATTTGGAAAGAAATGAGAGAGCATAACCACTGAGGTTCTGATTAGCAGAGCCTCAGTGAGACAGTTAGTCACTACACAGGTAACACATTCAGGCACACTTATGAGCACTGGGGCCCTGGGTTACCAGGGTCCCAGTGACACATACAACTAAAACAACATATATACAGTGAAAAATGGGGGTAACATGCCAGGCAAGATGGTACTTTCCTACACAACCCCCCCCCCCAAACGAAGGACAATAAGACTAGCCATGACCTGATGAGTCTTCATTGTCTAAGTGGAAATATCTGGAGAGTCCATCTGCATTGGAGTGGCTACTCCCAGGTCTATGTTCCACTGTATAGTTCATTCCCTGTAGGTATATGGACCACCTCAACAATTTAGGATTTTCACCTTTCATTTTATTAGCCAAAGTAGAGGTTTGTGGTCTGTCTGAACAATGAAGTGAGTGTCAAACAGGTATGGCCTCAACTTCTTCAGTGCCCAGACCACAGCAAAGGCCTCCCTCTCAATGGCAGACCAACGCTTTTCTCTAGGGGTCAACCTCCTACTAATAAAAGCAACAGGTTGATCCTGGCCCTCAGAATTAAGTTGTGATAGGACTGCCACTACTCCTAATTCAGATGCATCAGTTTGGACATAGAATTTTTTAGAGTAACAAGGGCTTTTCAGGACAGGTGCAGAGCACATGGCCTGCTTCAGCTCCTCAATAGCTTTCTGACAGTTTGCTGTCCATAATACCTTTTTAGGCATTTTCTTGGATGTGAGGTCATTAAGAGGGGCTGCAATGGAGCCATAGTTCTTAATGAACCTCCTGTAATACCCAGTGAGGCCTAGGAAGGCTCTCACCTGAGTCTGAGTGGTAGGGGGAACCCAATCAATAATTGTTTGGATTTTCCCCTGAAGTGGTGCAATCTGTTCCCCACCAACAAGGTGTCCCAGATAAACCACCTTACCCTGCCCTATCTGGCACTTTGAAGCCTTGATAGTGAGGCCTGCCTTTTGCAGGGCCTCCAAAACTTTCCATAGGTGGACCAGGTGATCATCCCAGCTGGAGCTAAAGACAGCTATATCGTCCAAATATGCTGCACTGAAATCTTCCAGCCCTTGCAGGACTGTGTTCACCAACCTCTGAAAAGTGGCAGGTGCATTTTTCAAACCAAAAGGCATTACAGTAAACTGGTAATGTCCTCCAATGGTTGAAAATGCAGTCTTAGGTTTAGCATCTTCTGACAATTTGATCTGCCAATACCCTGCAGTCAAGTCAAAAGTGCTTAGATACTTGGCAGATGCCAGTGTATCTATGAGCTCATCTGCCCTGGGTATAGGGTGAGCATCAGTTTTGGTTACTAAGTTGAGACCTCTATAGTCTACACAAAACCGCATTTCCTTCTTTCCATCTTTGGAATGGGGTTTTGGTACCAGTACCACAGGAGAAGCCCATGGACTGTCAGAGTGCTCAACCACTCCTAGTTCTAACATTTTCCGGACCTCTTGCTTTATGCAGTCCCTGACATGGTCAGGCTGCCTACAGATCTTACTTTTGACAGGCAAGCTGTCTCCAGTATCTATAGTGTGCTCACACCAAGAAGTGGTACCTGGCACAGTAGAGAATAGTTCAGAGAATTGATCTAGGAGATTTATGCAATTGTCTTTCTGCTCAGCAGTAAGACAATCAGCCAAAACTACACCTATGTAGCTATGATGTGAGACAAAACTTCCAGCTCCACTGGTGTAGGTTCTGCACAGGGAGGGAATTCTTCTTCCTCAGAAGTAGAATCCACTGTAGAGGGAGGGATAGTAGGAAGTGGTTTGCTTCTACCAGCCCTAGCTTTAGGGAGCACTTGGTCCATTGTTCCAGGATCCAAGCTTCCCTGTCCTTTTTGCTTTTTGGCCTGAGCCCTTGTCAAAGCAAAAATATGCCCTGGGATGCCCAGCATTGCTGCATGGGCCTCCAACTCCACATCTGACCAAGCTGATGTCTCCAAATAATTCCCTAATAGACAGTCTACAGGTAAATCTGAAGCTTCCACAACTTTCTTTGGACCAGTAACCCCCCCCCAGTTGAGATTTACAACAGCCATGGGGTGGCTAAGTGTGTTGTTGTGAGCATCGGTTACTTGGTACTGGTGACCAAGTAGGTGTTGTTCAGGGTGGACCAGTTTCTCTATGACCATAGTCACACTGGCACCAGTGTCCCTGTAGGCCTGAACCTCAACACCATTTATTAGGGGTAGCTGCTTGTACTTATCCATATTAAGGGGATAAGCAACTAAGGTGGCTAAATCAATAGCCCCCTCAGAGACTAACACAGCCTCTGTGGCCTCCCTAACAAGGCCAACCCCAACTAAGTTACCAATAGTGAGCCCAGCTACTCCCTTGGATTGGCTATTAGTAGGTTTGCTCCCACCACCACTGCTATTAGTAGGGACACTACGTGTAGCAGTAGGGGTTGTAGTGGTAGGAGGCTTGGTGCCTTTCTTTGGACAACTGGGATCTGTTGTCCAATGGCCTTTTATTTTACATAAATAGCACCATGGTTTCTTTTCCTTGTTCTGATTAAAAGAGGATTTGGGCCCACCACCCCCACCAGAGTGTTTTTGTGGGCCTGATGAAGACTCATTTTTAGATTTGTCCCCACCCTTGTCAGAAGACTTACCATCCTTCTTTTTGTTGCCATCGTTGTCACCCCCTGTATGAACTTTTCTGTTCACCCTTGTTCTGACCCATTTGTCTGCCTTCTTTCCCAATTCTTGGGGAGAGGTCAGATCAGAGTCCACCAAGTACTGGTGCAACAAATCAGACACACAATTATTAAGAATATGCTCTCTCAGGATCAAGTTATACAGGCTGTCATAATCAGTAACTTTACTGCCATGTAACCACCCCTTCAAGGCCTTCACTGAATGGTCAATGAAATCAACCCAGTCTTGTGAAGACTCCTTCTTGGTCTCTCTGAACTTTATCCTGTATTGTTCAGTGGTTAAGCCATAACCATCCAGGAGTGCATTCTTAAGAACTTGAAAATTATTAGCATCATTTTCTTTCACAGTAAGGAGCCTATCCATACATTTTCCACTAAATGATAGCCATAGGATAGCAGCCCACTGCCTTTGAGGGACATCCTGTACAACACAGGCCCTCTCAAGTGCAGCAAACCACTTGTTAATGTCATCCCCCTCCTTATAAGGGGGAACTATCTTGTGCAGATTCCTGGAATCATGCTCTTTTGCAGGATGACTATGGGGAATACTGCTGCTGCCACCATGGGTTTCTAAACCCAGTTTCTGTCTCTCCTTCTCTACTTCTAAAGTCTGTCTATCCAAATCCAGCTGTTGCTTCTTGAGCTTCAGTCTGGTTTGTTCTACTCTCAATCTATTGAGCTCCCTTTCTAACAATCTGTCATCAGGGTGGGTGGGAGGGACATGCCTTGAAACAGAAGTATGGTGAGAATGGACAGAAGGAGACCTGTCCCTTACAGAGGCCACCCTAACAGCTTGGCTAACAGAAACATCACTACCTGTATGGTGAGAATAAATGCTTTTGCTATGATGTGAGACAACACTATTTGTATGGTGTGGCTCATCATCATTACCAACTATGCTAGACTGTCTAGTAATGGGCAGGCTAGGAAGTTTCTTTCCAGAATCTTTTCCTGGGGGAGTCCCTGGATCAGATTGAGAACCATTAGCTACTATTTCAACAGATGGGGCACTTCTAGCCTTATCCTGTTCTCTAAGCATGTTAATTAACAGTTCTAAGGAAGGATTCTTCCCTACACTCAAACCTCTCTCTATGCAGACTCCTTGCTCCTTTCCAGCTAAGGTGATCATATGCAAGTTTGGACAGATCAACATTTTGGCCTGTGCCAGACATTTTTTGAGAGAGTTAAAGTGATATTAAAAGATAAAAAGTTTGTCAGAGCTTTTAGAAAGACAGAGAAAAAAAAACTTTTAAAACTTTTTAGAACTTTTTAGAAAGTTAGAAGTACTTTTCAGCACTTAGAAAAGAGTGAAAAGAGGAAATGCTACAAGGTCACATAGGTTTGGGGTCCATTCGTGGTTCGCATTCCACTTTTGGAGTATATGGTTTGTGTTGCCCCTATCCCTATGTGTCCCCATTGCATCCTATTGTAACTATACATTGTTTGCACTGTTTTCTAAGACTATACTGCATATTTTTGGTATTGTGTACATATATCTTGTGTATATTTCCTATCCTCTCACTGAGGGTACACTCTAAGATACTTTGGCATATTGTCATAAAAATAAAGTACCTTTATTTTTAGTATAACTGTGTATTGTGTTTTCTTATGATATTGTGCAAGTGACACTTGTGGTACTGTAGTAGCTTCACACGTCTCCTAGTTCAGCCTAAGCTGCTCTGCTAAGCTACCATTATCTATCAGCCTAAGCTGCTAGACACCCTATACACTAATAAGGGATAACTGGGCCTGGTGCAAGGTGCAAGTACCCCCTGGTACTCACTACAAGCCAGTCCAGCCTCCTACATTGGTTGTGCAGCGGTGGGATAAGTGCTTTGAGACTACTTACCACTCTTGTCATTGTACTTTTCATAAGAGAAAAATATACAAAACAAGTTCAGTGTGTGTACACATAGCTAAAAAGTTTTGCATTTCCTCTTTTCACTCTTTTCTAAAGTGCTGAAAAGTACTTCTAAACTTTCAAAAAGTTCTTAAAGTTTTTTCTGTCTTTCTAAAAAGTTCTGAAAACTTTTTTCTCTTTTTCTATCACTTTAACTCTCTCTAAAAATGTCTGGCACAGGCCAAAATGTTGATCTGTCCAAACGTGCATATGATCACCTTAGCTGGAAAGGAGCAAGGAGTCTCTGCATAGAGAGAGGTTTGAGTGTAGGGAAGAATCTTTTCTTGGAATTGTTAATTAACATGCTTAGAGAACAAGATAAGGCTATAAGTGCCCCATCTGTTGAAAAAGTACCTAATAGTTCCCAATCTGATTCAGGGTCTCCCCCAGGAAAAGATTCAGGAAAGAAACTTCCTAGCCTTCCCATTACAAGGCAGTCTAGCATAGTTGGTACTGAGGTGGAGTCACATCATACAGATGATGTGCTCTCACATTACACAGTCAGCCAAGCTGTTAGGGTGGCTTCTGTAAGGGACAGGTCTCCTTCTGTTCATTCCCATCATACCTCTGTATCTAGGAATGTCCCTCCCACCAACCCTGATGACAGAATGTTAGAGAGGGAACTCAATAAGTTGAGGGTGGAACAAACCAGACTGAAGCTTAAAAAGCATCAGCTGGATTTGGATAGACAGTCTTTTGAACTAGAGAAGGAAAGACAGAAGTTGGGTTTAGAAACCCATGGTGGCAGCAGCAGTATTCCCCATAGTCATCCTGTAAAAGAGCATGATTCCAGGAATCTGCACAAGATAGTTCCCCCTTACAAGGAGGGGGATGACATTATCAAGTGGTTTGCTGCACTTGAGAGGGCCTGTGTTGTACAGGATGTCCCTCAAAGGCAGTGGGCTGCTATCCTATGGCTATCATTTAGTGGAAAAGGTAGGGATAGGCTCCTTACTGTGAAAGAAAATTATGACAATAATTTCCAAGTTCTTCAGAATGCACTCCTGGATAGTTATGGCTTAACCACTGAACAATACAGGATAAAGTTCAGAGAGACCAAAAAGGAGTCTTCACAAGACTGGGTTGATTTCATTGACCATTCAGTGAAGGCCTTGGAGGTGTGGTTACATGGCAGTAAAGTTACTGATTATGACAGCCTCTATAACTTAATCATGAGAGAGCATATTCTTAATAATTGTGTGTCTGATTTGTTGCACCAGTACTTGGTGGACTCTGATCTGACCTCTCCCCAAGAATTGGGAAAGAAGGCAGACAAATGGGTCAGAACAAGGGTGAACAGAAAAGTTCATACAGGGGGTGACAAAGATGGCAACAAAAAGAAGGATGGTAAGTCTTCTGACAAGGGTGGGGACAAATCTAAAAATGAGTCTTCATCAGGCCCACAAAAACAATCTGGTGGGGGTGGTGGGCCCAAATCCTCTTTTAATCAGAACAAGGAAAAGAAACCATGGTGCTATTTATGTAAGATAAAAGGCCATTGGACAACAGATCCCAGTTGTCCAAAGAAAAGCACCAACGCTCCTACCACTACAACCCCTACTGCTACCCCTAGTGTCCCTACTAATAGCAGTGGTGGTGGGAGCAAACCTACTAATAGCCAATCCAAGGGAGTAGCTGGGCTCACTATTGGTAACTTAGTTGGGGTTGGCCTTGTTAGGGAGGCCACAGAGGCTGTGTTAGTCTCTGAGGGGGCTATTGATTTAGCCACCTTAGTTGCTTGTCCCCTTAATATGGATAAGTACAAGCAGCTACCCCTAATAAATGGTGTTGAGGTTCAGGCCTACAGGGACACTGGTGCCAGTGTGACTATGGTCATAGAGAAACTGGTCCACCCTGAACAACACCTACTTGGTCACCAGTACCAAGTAACCGATGCTCACAACAACACACTTAGCCACCCCATGGCTGTTGTTAATCTCAACTGGGGGGGGTTACTGGTCCAAAGAAAGTTGTGGTAGCCACAGATTTACCTGTAGACTGTCTACTAGGAAATGATTTGGAGACATCAGCTTGGTCAGATGTGGAGTTGGAGGCCCATGCAGCAATGCTCGGCATCCCAGGGCATATTTTTGCTTTAACCAGGGCTCAGGCCAAAAAGCAAAAAGGACAGGGAAGCTTGGATCCTGGAACAATGGACCAAGTGCTCCCTAAAGCTAGGGCTAGTAGAAGCAAACCACTTCCTACTATCCCTCCCTCTACAGTGGATTAAACTTTTGAGGAAGAAGAATTCCCTCCCTGTGCAGAACCTACACCAGAGGAGCTTGAAGCAGATACTGCTGAGCTTTTGGGTGAAGGGGTGCCTGCCAGAGAGGAGCTGAGTGTGGCACAGCAAACCTGTCCCACATTAGAGGGTCTAAGACAGCAAGCTGTCAAACAGGCTAATGGGGATGTCAGTGACTCTCACAGAGTTTACTGGGAGGACAACCTCTTGTACACTGAGCATAGGGATCCTAAACCTGGAGCTGCCAGAAGATTAGTGATTCCTCAGGAGTACAGAAAGTTCCTCCTAACCCTGGCACACAACATTCCCCTAGCTGGGCATCTAGGACAAATGAAAACTTGGGACAGACTTGTTCCCCTGTTTCATTGGCCTAGAATGTCTGAGGACACAAAGGAATTTTGTAAGTCCTGTGAAACCTGTCAAGCCAGTGGCAAGACAGGTGGCACCCCAAAGGCACCCCTTATTCCACTGCCTGTGGTTGGGGTTCCCTTTGAAAGGGTAGGGGTTGACATAGTTGGCCCCCTTGACCCTCCTACTGCTTCAGGCAATAGATTCATCTTGGTGGTAGTGGACCATGCCACAAGATACCCTGAAGCTATTCCTTTAAGGACCACTACAGCTCCTGCAGTGGCAAAGGCCCTCCTGGGAATATTTTCAAGGGTGGGCTTCCCAAAGGAAGTAGTATCAGACAGGGGAAGCAATTTCATGTCTGCATACTTAAAGGCCATGTGGAAAGAGTGTGGTGTGACTTATAAGTTCACTACACCCTATCATCCACAAACAAATGGACTGGTGGAGAGATTTAACTAAACTCTCAAAGGCATGATTATGGGTCTCCCTGAAAAACTCCGCAGGAGATGGGATATCCTTCTACCATGCCTCCTTTTTGCCTACAGGGAGGTACCCCAGAAAGGAGTGGGCTTCAGCCCCTTTGAACTTCTTTTTGGACACCCTGTTAGGGGTCCACTCACACTTGTAAAGGAGGGTTGGGAACAACCTTTAAAAGCTCCTAAGCAGGATATTGTGGATTATGTACTTGGCCTCAGATCAAGGATGGCTGAGTACATGAAAAAGGCCAGTAAAAACCTTCAGGCCAGCCAAGAGCTCCAGAAGCAATGGCATGATCAGAAGGCTGTTTTGGTTCAGTACCAACCAGGGCAGAAAGTGTGGGTCTTGGAGCCTGTGGCCCCAAGAGCACTCCAAGATAAATGGAGTGGTCCCCACACAATTGTTGAGAAAAAGGGTGAAGTCACCTATTTAGTTGACTTAGGCACTGCAAGGAGTCCCCTTAGGGTACTCCATGTAAACCGGCTGAAACCCTACTATGACAGGGCTGATCTCACCCTGCTCATGGCAACTGATGAGGGACAGGAAGAAGACAGTGATCCTCTACCTGATCTCTTCTCTTCCACAGAACAAGATGCTCTTGTGGAAGGTGTAGTTTTGGCTGATTGTCTTACTGCTGAGCAGAAAGACCATTGTATAAATCTCCTAGATCAGTTCTCTGAACTCTTCTCTACTGTGCCAGGTACCACTTCTTGGTGTGAGCACACCATAGATACTGGAGACAGCTTGCCTATCAAAAGTAAGATCTATAGGCAGCCTGACCATGTCAGGGACTGCATAAAGCAAGAGGTGCAGAAAATGTTAGAACTAGGAGTGGTTGAGCACTCTGAAAGTCCATGGGCTTCTCCTGTGGTACTTGTACCAAAACCCCATTCCAAAGATGGAAAGAAGGAAATGCGGTTTTGTGTAGACTATAGAGGTCTCAACTTGGTAACCAAAACTGATGCTCACCCAATACCCAGGGCAGATGAGCTCATAGATACACTGGCATCTGCCAAGTATCTAAGCACTTTTGACTTGACAGCAGGGTATTGGCAGATCAAATTGTCAGAAGATGCAAAACCTAAAACTGCATTTTCAACCATTGGAGGACATTACCAGTTCACTGTGATGCCTTTTGGTTTGAAAAATGCACCTGCCACTTTTCAGAGGTTGGTGAACACAGTCCTGCAAGGGCTGGAGGCTTTCAGTGCAGCATATTTGGACGATATAGCTGTCTTTAGCTCCAGCTGGGATGATCACCTGGTCCACCTATGGAAAGTTTTGGAGGCCCTGCAAAAGGCAGGCCTCACTATCAAGGCTTCAAAGTGCCAGATAGGGCAGGGTAAGGTGGTTTATCTGGGACACCTTGTTGGTGGGGAACAGATTGCACCACTTCAGGGGAAAATCCAAACAATCATTGATTGGGTTCCTCCTACAACTCAGACTCAGGTGAGAGCCTTCCTAGGCCTCACTGGGTATTACAGGAGGTTCATTAAGAACTTTGGCTCCATTGCAGCCCCTCTTAATGACCTCACTTCCAAAAAGATGTCTAAAAAGGTTATTTACACTGCACTTAAGTAACTTATAAGTCACCTATATGTCTAACCTTTACCTGGTAAAGGTTAGGTGCAAAGTTACTTAGTGTGAGGGCACCCTGGCACTAGCCAAGGTGCCCCCCGGTCCCTTGGGTCTCCTCTCAGCACGACGAGCGAGGTCCCTCGAATCCAGCAATTGTGTCCAAGTGACCCCCACAGTCCAGTGACTCTTCAGTCCAAGTTTGGTGGAGGTAAGTCCTTTCCTCCCCACGCCAGACTGCATTGCTGGGAACCGCGACTTTTGCAGCTACTCCGGCCTCTGTGCACTTCCGGCGGAAATCCTTTGTGCACAGCTGTAGGAGGCTGGACTGGCTTGTAGTGAGTACCAGGGGGTACTTGCACCTTGCACCAGGCCCAGTTATCCCTTATTAGTGTATAGGGTGTCTAGCAGCTTAGGCTGATAGATAATGGTAGCTTAGCAGAGCAGCTTAGGCTCAACTAGGAGACGTGTGAAGCTACTACAGTACCACCTAGTGTCATATGCACAATATCATAAGAAAACACAATACACAGTTATACTAAAAATAAAGGTACTTTATTTTTATGACAATATGCCAAAGTATCTTAGAGTGTACCCTCAGTGAGAGGATAGGAAATATAAACAAGATATATATACACAATAGCAAAAATATGCAGTATAGTCTTAGAAAACAGTGCAAACAATGTATAGTTACAATAGGATGCAATGGGGATACATAGGGATAGGGGCAACACAAACCATATACTCCAAAAGTGGAATGCGAACCACGAATGGACCCCAAACCTATGTGACCTTGTAGAGGGTCGCTGGGACTATTAGAAAATAGTGAGAGTTAGAAAATTAGCCCTCCCCAAGACCCTGAAAAGTGAGTGCAAAGTGCACTAAAGTTCCCCAAAAGACAAAGAAGTCGTGTTAGAGGAATAATGCAGGAAAGACACAAACCAACAATGCAACAACGCTGGATTTCCAATCTGGGGTACCTGTGGAACAAGGGGACCAAGTCCAAAAGTCACAAGCAAGTCGGAGATGGGCAGATGCCCAGGAAATGCCAGCTGCGGGTGCAAAGAAGCTTCCACTGGACAGAAGAAGCTGCGGTTTCTGCAGGAACGCAAAGAGCTAGAGACTTCCCCTTTGGAGGACGGATCCCACTCGCCGTCACGAGTTGTGCAGAAGTGTTTTCCCCACACAAAGAACGCCAACAAGCCTTGCTAGCTGCAAATCGTGCGATTAGCGTTTTTGGACGCTGCTGTGGCCGAGGAGGGACCAGGAGGTCGCAAATTGGACCAGGGGAGAGAGGGGACGTCGAGCAAGACAAGGAGCTCTCTCAGCAGCAGATAGCACCCGGAGAAGTGCCAGAAACAGGCACTACGAGGATGCGTGAAACGGTGCTCACCCGAAGTTACACAAAGGAGTCCCACGTCGCCGGAGACCAACTTAGAAAGTCGTGCAATGCAGGTTAGAGTGCCGTGGACCCAGGCTTGGCTGTGCACAAAGGATTTCCGCCGGAAGTGCACAGGAGCCGGAGTAGCTGTAAAAGTCGCGGTTCCCAGCAATGCAGCCCAGCGAGGTGAGGCAAGGACTTACCTCCACCAAACTTGGACTGAAGAGTCACTGGACTGTGGGGGTCACTTGGACAGAGTTGCTGGATTCGAGGGACCTCGCTCGTTGTGCTGAGAGGAGACCCAAGGGACCGGTAATGCAGCTTTTTGGTGCCTGCGGTTGCAGGGGGAAGATTCCGTCGACCCACAGGAGATTTCTTCGGAGCTTCTGGTGCAGAGAGGAGGCAGACTACCCCCACAGCATGTACAAGCAGGAAAACAGTCGAGAAGGCGGCAGGATCAGCGTTACAGAGTTGCAGTAGCCGTCTTTGCTACTATGTTGCAGGTTTACAGGCTTCCAGCGCGGTCAGCAGTCGATTCCTTGGCAGAAGGTGAAGAGAGAGATGCAGAGGAACTCGGCTGAGCTCTTGCATTCGTTATCTAAAGTTTCCCCAGAGACAGAGACCCTAAATAGCCAGAAAAGAGGGTTTGGCTACCTAGGAGAGAGGATAGGCTAGCAACACCTGAAGGAGCCTATCACAAGGAGTCTCTGACGTCACCTGGTGGCACTGGCTACTCAGAGCAGTCCAGTGTGCCAGCAGCACCTCTGTTTTCAAGATGGCAGAGGTCTGGAGCACACTGGAGGAGCTCTGGACACCTCCCAGGGGAGGTGCAGGTCAGGGGAGTGGTCACTCCCCTTTCCTTTGTCCAGTTTCGCGCCAGAGCAGGGCTAAGGGGTCCCCTGAACCGGTGTAGACTGGCTAATGCAGAATTGGGCACATCTGTGCCCAACAAAGCATTTCCAGAGGCTGGGGGAGGCTACTCCTCCCCTGCCTTCACACCATTTTCCAAAGGGAGAGGGTGTAACACCCTCTCTCAGAGGAAGTCCTTTGTTCTGCCATCCTGGGCCAGGCCTGGCTGGACCCCAGGAGGGCAGATGCCTGTCTGAGGGGTTGGCAGCAGCTGCAGTGAAACCCCAGCAAGGGCAGTTTGGCAGTACCAGGGTCTGTGCTACAGACCACTGGGATCATGGGATTGTGCCAACTATGCCAGGATGGCATAGAGGGGGCAATTCCATGATCATAGACATGTTACATGGCCATATTCGGAGTTACCATTGTGAAGCTACATATAGGTAGTGACCTATATGTAGTGCACACGTGTAATGGTGTCCCCGCACTCACAAAGTTCAGGGAATTGGCTCTGAACAATGTGGGGGCACCTTGGCTAGTGCCAGGGTGCCCTCACACTAAGTAACTTTGCACCTAACCTTTACCAGGTAAAGGTT
Source organism: Pleurodeles waltl (assembly GCF_031143425.1). Classification (NCBI taxonomy): domain Eukaryota; kingdom Metazoa; phylum Chordata; class Amphibia; order Caudata; family Salamandridae; genus Pleurodeles; species Pleurodeles waltl. Next base: position 1,192,777,962 of record NC_090439.1, read on the forward strand.
AGACATATAGGTGACTTATAAGTTACTTAAGTGCAGTGTAAAATGGCTGTGAGATAACGTGGACGTTATTTCACTCAGGCTGCAGTGGCAGGCCTGTGTAAGAATTGTCAGAGCTCCCTATGGGTGGCAAAAGAAATGCTGCAGCCCATAGGGATCTCCTGGAACCCCAATACCCTGGGTTCCTCAGTACCATATACTAGGGAATTATAAGGGTGTTCCAGTAAGCCAATGTAAATTGGTAAAAATGGTCACTAGCCTGTTAGTGACAATTTGGAAAGAAATGAGAGAGCATAACCACTGAGGTTCTGATTAGCAGAGCCTCAGTGAGACAGTTAGTCACTACACAGGTAACACAGTCAGGCACACTTATGAGCACTGGGGCCCTGGGTTACCAGGGTCCCAGTGACACATACAACTAAAACAACATATATACAGTGAAAAATGGGGGTAACATGCCAGGCAAGATGGTACTTTCCTACACAACCCCCCCCCCCCCAAACGAAGGACAATAAGACTAGCCATGACCTGATGAGTCTTCATTGTATAAGTGGAAATATCTGGAGAGTCCATCTGCATTGGAGTGGCTACTCCCAGGTCTATGTTCCACTGTATAGTCCATTCCCTGTAGGGATATGGACCACCTCAACAATTTAGGATTTTCACCTTTCATTTGTTTTAGCCAAAGTAGAGGTTTGTGGTCTGTCGGAACAATGAAGTGAGTGCCAAACAGGTATGGCCTCAACTTCTTCAGAGCCCAGACCACAGCAACGGCCTCCCTCTCTATGGCAGACCAACGCTTTTCTCTAGGGGTCAACCTCCTACTAATAAAAGCAACAGGTTGATCCTGGCCCTCAGAATTAAGTTGTGATAGGACTGCCCCTACTCCTAATTCAGATGCATCAGTCTGGACATAGAATTTGTTAGAGTAACAAGGGCTTTTCAGGACAGGTGCAGAGCACATGGCCTGCTTCAGCTCCTCAAAAGCTTTCTGACAGTTTGCTGTCCATAATACCTTTTTAGGCATTTTCTTGGATGTGAGGTAATTAAGAGGGGCTGCAATGGAGCCATAGTTCTTAATGAACCTCCTGTAATACCCAGTGAGGCCTAGGAAGGCTCTCACCTGAGTCTGAGTGGTAGGGGGAACCCAATCAATAATTGTTTGGATTTTCCCCTGAAGTGGTGCAATCTGTTCCCCACCAACAAGGTGTCCCAGATAAACCACCTTACCCTGCCCTATCTGGCACTTTGAAGCCTTGATAGTGAGGCCTGCCTTTTGCAGGGCCTCCAAAACTTTCCATAGGTGGACCAGGTGATCATCCCAGCTGGAGCTAAAGACAGCTATATCGTCCAAATATGCTGCACTGAAAGCTTCCAGCCCTTGCAGGACTGTGTTCACCAACCTCTGAAAAGTGGCAGGTGCATTTTTCAAACCAAAAGGCATTACAGTAAACTGGTAATGTCCTCCAATGGTTGAAAATGCAGTCTTAGGTTTAGCATCTTCTGACAATTTGATCTGCCAATACCCTGCAGTCAAGTCAAAAGTGCTTAGATACTTGGCAGATGCCAGTGTATCTATGAGCTCATCTGCCCTGGGTATAGGGTGAGCATCAGTTTTGGTTACCAAGTTGAGACCTCTATAGTCTACACAAAACCGCATTTCCTTCTTTCCATCTTTGGAATGGGGTTTTGGTACCAGTACCACAGGAGAAGCCCATGGACAGTCAGAGTGCTCAACCACTCCTAGTTCTAACATTTTCTGCACCTCTTGCTTTATGCAGTCCCTGACATGGTCAGGCTGCCTATAGATCTTACTTTTGACAGGTAAGCTGTCTCCAGTATCTATAGTGTGCTCACACCAAGAAGTGGTACCTGGCACAGTAGAGAAGAGTTCAGAGAATTGATCTAGGAGATTTATGCAATTGTCTTTCTGCTCAGCAGTAAGACAATCAGCCAAAACTACACCTTCCACCAGAGCATCTTGTTCTGTGGAAGAGAAGAGATCAGGTAGAGGATCACTGTCTTCTTCCTGTCCCTCATCAGTTGCCATGAGCAGGGTGAGATCAGCCCTGTCATAGTAGGGTTTCAGGCAAGTTACATGGAGTACCCTAAGGGGACTCCTTGCAGTGCCTAAGTCAACTAAATAGGTGACTTCTCCCTTTTTTTCAACAATTGTGTGGGGTCCACTCCATTTATCTTGGAGTGCTCTTGGGGCCATAGGCTCCAAGACCCACACTTTCTGCCCTGGTTGGTACTGAACCAAAACAGCCTTCTGATCATGCCATTGCTTCTGGAGCTCTTGGCTGGCCTGAAGGTTTTTACTGGCCTTTTTCATGTACTGAGCCATTCTTGATCTGAGGCCAAGCACATAATCCACAATATCCTGCTTAGGAGCTTTTAAAGGTTGTTCCCAACCCTCCTTTACAAGTGTGAGTGGACCCCTAACAGGGTGTCCAAAAAGAAGTTCAAAGGGGCTGAAGCCCACTCCTTTCTGGGGTACCTCCCTGTAGGCAAAAAGGAGGCATGGTAGAAGTATATCCCATCTCCTGCAGAGTTTTTCAGGGAGACCCATAATCATGCCTTTGAGAGTTTTATTAAATCTCTCCACCAGTCCATTTGTTTGTGGATGATAGGGTGTTGTGAACTTGTACGTTACACCACACTCCTTCCACATGGCCTTTAAGTATGCAGACATGAAATTGCTTCCCCTGTCTGATACCACTTCCTTTGGGAAGCCCACCCTGGAAAATATTCCCAGGAGGGCCTTTGCCACAGCAGGAGCTGTAGTGGTCCTTAAAGGAATAGTGTAGGAGGCTGGACTGGCTTGTAGTGAGTACCAAGGGGTACTTGCACCTTGCACCAGGCCCAGTTATCCCTTATTAGTGTATAGGGTGTCTAGCAGCTTAGGCTGATAGATAATGGTAGCTTAGCAGAGCAGCTTAGGCTGAACTAGGAGACGTGTGAAGCTACTACAGTACCACCTAGTGTCATATGCACAATATCATAAGAAAACACAATACACAGTTATACTAAAAATAAAGGTACTTTATTTTTATGACAATATGCCAAAGTATCTTAGAGTGTACCCTCAGTGAGAGGATAGGAAATATACACAAGATATATATACACAATAGCAAAAATATGCAGTATAGTCTTAGAAAACAGTGCAAACAATGTATAGTTACAATAGGATGCAATGGGGAAACATAGGGATAGGGGCAACACAAACCATATACTCCAAAAGTGGAATGCGAACCACGAATGGACCCCAAACCTATGTGACCTTGTAGAGGGTCGCTGGGACTATTAGAAAATAGTGAGAGTTAGAAAAATAACCCTCCCCAAGACCCTGAAAAGTGAGTGCAAAGTGCACTAAAGTTCCCCTAAGGACAAAATAGTCGTGTTAGAGGGAAAATGCAAGGAAAACACAAATCAGCAATGCAACAACGATGGATTCCTGACTGAGGGTACCTGTGGAGCAAGGGGACCAAGTCCAAAAGTCACCAGCAACTCGGAGATGGGCAGATGCCCAAGAAATGCCAGCGGTTGGTGCAAAGAAGCTCTTACTAGGCTGAAGAACTGTGAATACTGCAGGAACAACAAGGGCTAGAGACTTCCCCTTTGGAGGATGGATCCCCCACGCCTTGGAGAGTCGTGCAGAAGTGTTTTCTCGCCGGATGGATGCCAACAAGCCTTGTTACACGCAAATCGTGCGTTTGGCGTTTTTGGACGCTACTGGGGCCCAGGAGGGACCAGGAGGTCGCAAATTGGACTTGCAGAGAGAGGGGACGTCGAGCAAGACAAAGAGCCCTCACTGAAGCAGGTAGCACCCGGAGAAGTGCCAGAAACAGGCACTACGAGGATGCGTGAAACGGTGCTCACCGAAGTTGCACAAAGGAGTCCCACGTCGCCGGAGACCAACTTAGAAAGTTGTGCAATGCAGGTTAGAGTGCCGTGGACCCAGGCTTGGCTGTGCACGAAGGATTTCCGCCGGAAGTGCACAGGGGCCGGAGTAGCTTGCAAAGTCGCGGTTCCCAGCAATGCAGCCCAGCGAGGTGAGGCAAGGACTTACCTCCACCAAACTTGGGCTGAAGAGTCACTGGACTGTGGGGGTCACTTGGACAGTGTCGCTGGATTCGAGGGACCTCGCTCGTCGTGCTGAGAGGAGACCCAAGGGACCGGTAAAGCAGCTTTTTGGTGCCTGCGGTTGCAGGGGGAAGATTCCGTCGACCCACGGGAGATTTCTTCGGAGCTTCTGGTGCAGAGAGGAGGCAGGCTACCCCCACAGCATGCACAAGCAGGAAAACAGTCGAGAAGGCGGCAGGATCAGCGTTACAGAGTTGCAGTAGTCGTCTTTGCTACTATGTTGCAGGTTTGCAGGCTTCCAGCGCGGTCAGCGGTCGATTCCTTATCAGAAGGTGAAGAGGGAGATGCAGAGGAACTCGGCTGAGCTCATGCATTCGTTATCTAAAGTTTCCCCAGAGACAGAGACCCTAAATAGCCAGAAAAGAGGGTTTGGCTACCTAGGAGAGAGGAAAGGCTACTAACACCTGAAGGAGCCTATCAGCAGGAGTCTCTGACGTCACCTGGTGGCACTGGCCACTCAGAGCAGTCCAGTGTGACAGTAGCACCTCTGTTTCCAAGATGGCAGAGGTCTGGAGCACACTGGAGGAGCTCTGGACACCTCCCAGGGGAGGTGCAGGTCAGGGGAGTGGTCACTCCCCTTTCCTTTGTCCAGTTTCGCGCCAGAGCAGGGGCTAAGGGGTCCCTGAACCGGTGTAGACTGGCTTATGCAGAATTGGGCACATCTGTGCCCAACAAAGCATTTCCAGAGGCTGGGGGAGGCTACTCCTCCCCTGCCTTCACACCATTTTCCAAAGGGAGAGGGTGTCACACCCTCTCTCAGAGGAAGTTCTTTGTTCTGCCATCCTGGGCCAGGCCTGGCTGGACCCCAGGAGGGCAGCTGCCTGTCTGAGGGGTTGGCAGCAGCAGCAGCTGCAGTGAAACCCCAGGAAGGGCAGTCTGGCAGTACCAGGGTCTGTGCTACAGACCACTGGGATCATGGAATTGTACCAACAATGCCAGGATGGCATAGAGGGGGCAATTCCATGATCATAGACATGTTACATGGCCATATTCGGAGTTACCATGGTGAAGCTACATATAGGTAGTGACCTATATGTAGTGCACGCGTGTAATGGTGTCCCCGCACTCACAAAGTTCAGGGAATTGGCTCTGAACAATGTGGGGGCACCTTGGCTAGTGCCAGGGTGCCCTCACACTAAGTAACTTTGCACCTAACCTTTACCAGGTAAAGGTTAGACATATAGGTGACTTATAAGTTACTTAAGTGCAGTGTAAAATGGCTGTGAAATAACGTGGACGTTATTTCACTCAGGCTGCAGTGGCAGGCCTGTGTAAGAATTGTCAGAGCTCCCTATGGGTGGCAAAAGAAATGCTGCAGCCCATAGGGATCTCCTGGAACCCCAATACCCTGGGTACCTCAATACCATATACTAGGGAATTATAAGGGTGTTCCAGTAAGCCAATGTAAATTGGTAAAATTGGTCACTAGCCTGTTAGTGACAATTTGAAAGTAATGAGAGAGCATAACCACTGAGGTTCTGGTTAGCAGAGCCTCAGTGAGACAGTTAGGCACCACACAGGGAACATATACATGCACACCTATGAGCACTGGGGCCCTGTGTGACAGGGTCCCAGTGACACATACATATAGGCCACAAACCTATGAGCACTGGGGTCCTGACCAGCAGGATCCCAGTGACACATAACAAACATACTGAAAACATAGGTGGTCATTCTGACCTCGGCGGTAAAAGGCGCCTACCACCGGTCAGAAATCCTCCATAATCCCGCCGCGGTCGCGGAAACCCGCCACGGTCATTCTGACCCGCAGAAGGCAAACCTCCGAAAATTCAACCGCCACAACAGACCGCCAGACCAGCGGTCGGCGGAAAGGTGGAGGTGACCAAACCTCCACCGCCACGCCAACAGAAATACGCCCATGCCATTACGACCCACGAATCCACGCGGCGGTCATTCAAACGCGGTATTCCATTGGCGGGACACACCGGCGCGGTCAGAATACACACAAACGAACAAAACTAACCCACATTGGACGATTTGAATCCCACACACCTGATACACATACACACACCACTCCCACACACACAATACAATATAAAACACCCACCCACATCACCCACAAACCCCTACGCTTAAAAATTCGTAAAGAAGGCAAGAGCGAGACACCAGCATCCAAAACATAACAGCCACAGCCACTCAACACCATCACCCACACACTATCCACACACAAAACAACACACACCATCACACTCAACTCACTTAAATACACATACTCCACCCCACACATCATACACACCACCCCATGGCACCCCAAAGACAACCCCGCTTCACAGACGAAGAACTCAGGGTTATGGTGGAGGAAATCGTTCGTGTAGAGCCCCAGCTGTTCGGCACACAGATACAATACACCAGCATTGCCCGGAGGACGGAGCTATGGCAGAGGATTGTCGACAGGGTGAACGCAGTGGGACAGCACCCCAGAAATCGGGAAGACATCAGGAAGCGATGGAACGACCTACGGGGGAAGGTGCGTTCCATGGTATCCAGGCACAACATCGCCGTGCAGAAGACTGGCGGAGGACCCCCACCTCAACCCCCACAATTCACATCATGGGAGGAGGAAGTCTTGAACATCCTGCATCCTGACGGCCTCGCAGGAGTCGGCGGAGGAATGGATACTGGTAAGTTGAAGCTTCAATACTGCTTCCCCCCCACCTGCATGCCAAATCAGACCCCAACCCTCACCCCCATCCTCGAACCCCACCCTCACCCCCACCCCCACCCTCACCCCCACCCTCACCCCCACCACCATCCTCACCCCCACCACCATCCTCACCCCCACCCCCAGCACACCTATTCCCCGCCAATGTCTCACCATCACAACCCACACATCCCAAAACCTAGGCCTGCATGCGTCCACTAAGCATGGACACCCATCACCAAAGCATGCCCAATGCATATACACATCCCCCCCACAAGCCACCCTCACCAAAGCCCCCACACACGAATGCCAGCACTTGGGGACACGGGAACCCACAGATACACCCATATGCCACACATTGAAACTATAACCATACCTCTATACCCCTGCAGGACCCGACCGTCAACACACCGCGGCGGAGGGGCCAGAATTATCCACACCCCCCACCCAAGAGGCCGTCAGCGATGACAGCAGCTCTGTCGATCTGGACACCGATGACCAGCCCGGACCATCGTGGACCTCTGGACAGTCGGTTCCCCTCACACAGGCACAGGCCACTATAGACCCTAACCCCTCTGGGAACACCAGCACAGCTCCCACCCAGCGGGCCCATGCCTCTGTCTCCAGGGCGCGTCAATCTGCGGTGTGTCTACCACTACAGGGCACCCAGGATAACCCACCACCCCAACAACAACAGGGACCTGGGGGCAGTGGTAGTGGGCACACCGGCCAGGGGGCAGAGGCCCAGGGAAACAGGGCAACTCGGCGGGCAGCTGTGCGACAGGGGGGGGAGGAGAGGCCCAGGGAACCCACTCTCCACGAGGTCCTCACCACCATTATGGGAGCATACAACCGCTCCCAGGAGACGATGGCGACGTTACTGGCCCGGTTCCAGGAGATCCAGGTGCTGCAGGAGGAACACTATCGGGGGTACAGGGAGGACATCCGAGCCATCAACACCACCCTGGTTACCATGGTAGGGCTGCTGCAGGACCTCGTAAACAGCAGGGCGGACACTGAACAACACCCAAGGGCCCCTGCCACTAGCCTGGACCAAGAACAGCCATCCACCTCCGCCGGCGCTAGTGGACAGGAGGCCCCCGCACAGCAGCAGCCCACCAGACCCCCACCTCCTGCAGGAGAAGAACCACCCCGCAAGAGGGCCCTGAGATCTCGCAAGACAGAGTAGGATGTCAAGACCCCCGCCAGCAATGGATACCACCTGATGTCATCCCACTGTCCCACATTGTCACCCTGTCCATCCTCGAACTGCCCATGCTCCATCTCTCCACAGGCCTCTGGACAATGCACCTGTGTGACTGTTACTCTGGACTCTGCCATGGACATTCCTTCACCATAGCCCCCACCCACTTGAAACCACCCATCCCATTTTGAGCACTTCAATAAACACCTATTTTGCACCAAAATATCAGGAGTCTGGCTGTGATTTCAATAGATTGTAATTGACATGACAGTGCAAATATGTCCTTGTACATGGTGAAGTCAACAAACAGCTGCCACAAAGCTGTAGTCCATGGGGAAACGAAGCACAGGACTCGTAGTGGGGACCCCAGATCTGAAATAGGGAGGGAAAAGCCAAAACTCAGTCATCATACACTGGGGCAAATAGACAGGCAGCAGAGATGCTGCAGAGTAGTTAACATTTACTAAATTATCTTTGAAATGTTACCTGTGTCCTATTGGAAGTACTGTTCAATGATTCTGTCCCTGTTGTCTGTTTCAGCCCCGTCGTCTTCCTCCTCGTCACTCTCCTCAGGTTCCACCGCTGCCACAACACCACCGTCTCGACCATCCTCCTGCAGGAAAGGCACCTGGCGGCGCAAAGCCAGGTTGTGAAGCATGCAGCAGGCCACGATGATGTGACACACCTTCTTAGGTGAGTACATTAGGGATCCACCGGTCATATGCAGGCAGCGAAACCTGGCCTTTAGGAGGCCAAAGGTGCGTTCGATCACCCTCCTAGTACGCCCATGGGCCTCATTGTACCGTTCCTCTGCCCTGGTCCGGGGATTCCTTACTGGGGTCAGTAGCCACGACAGGTTGGGGTACCCAGAGTCCCCCACTAGCCATACACGGTGTCTCTGTAGCTGTTCCATCACGTAAGGGATGCTGCTATTCCTCAGGATGTAGGCGTCATGCACTGACCCTGGGAATTTGGCATTTACATGCGAGATGTACTGGTCAGCCAAACACACCACCTGGATGTTCATTGAATGGTAACTTTTTCTGTTCCTGTACACCTGCTCCCTGTCTCTTGGGGGAACCAAAGCCACATGGGTCCCATCAATGGCACCAATTACGTTGGGAATATGTCCAAGGGCGTAGAAATCACCCTTCACTGTAGCCAATTCGCCCACCTCAGGGAAAATGATGTAGTTCCTCACGGATTTCATCAGGGCAGACAACACTCTGGATAACACCTTTGAAAACATGGGCTGAGACATCCCGGAAGCAATTCCCACGGTTGTCTGAAATGACCCACTTGCCAAGAAATGGAGTACTGACATGACCTGCACCAGAGGGGGAATCCCTGTGGGTTGGCGGATGGGGGACATCAGGTCGGGCTCCAGCCGGGCACACAGTTCATGGATAGTGGCACGGTTAAGACGGTAGGTCAGGATAATGTGGCGTTCTTCCATTGTCGACAGGTCCACCAGCGGTCGGTACACGGGAGGATTCATCCGTCTCCTCGCCCAACCCAGCGGACGGTGCCTAGGAAGGACAACATGGAGCACACAGTCAGGCAACCCACAGGTACGTACTCACAGCTAGCACAGTATACGATTCTCTATGCAGTGAATGGCGTGTCTGAGTGGCTATGCAAGGCCTAGGCCTGTGTGACGCAGTTGAAATTGAGCCATGTGGGCCCTGGAAATGGCGGCTGCCTGACCTGTGAAGTGTGACAATGGGATGTGAGGTCAATGCGCTGGCGTGGCACACCGCGGCGGGCGGCGGGCGAAGACCGCGGCGCGAAGCCGCATTGGTTAACATTGAAGCCTATGGGTTTCAGGAGCCAATGGCGAAGGGCGCCGGCGGTGGCGGGACGCACCGCCGCGGTACGCACCGCCGCGGACGTGACCGCCATTTTCTATCTACTTATCCACTTGCGACTTGAACTTTCACAGGAGAGGACCTATACTGCAAGTGTTGCTGTGACCTCGGTCTGGAAGGGACAATGGCTGCTGCGACTGGGGAAAGGGCCCCTGCCTTCACTGGAGAGGAGTTGGAGAAACTTGTGGATGGGGTCCTCCCCCAGTATGCGCTACTCTACGGTCCTCCAGACCAACAAGTGAGTTTAATTCTATCTGGATTTGGGGCCACTGGCTGGCTTGGGGGCCTGGCGGGGATGGGGGGCATGTTGGGGCTGGCGGGGGGCCTGGCGGGGGGCCTGGCGGGGATGGGGGGCATGTTGGGCCTGGCGGGGGGCCTGGCGGGGATGGGGGGCATGTTGGGGCTGGCGGGGGGCCTGGCGGGGGGCCTGGCGGGGATGGGGGGCATGTTGGGCATGGCGGGGGGCCTGGCGGGGGGCCTGGCGGGGATGGGGGGCATGTTGGGCCTGGCGGGGGGCCTGGCGGGGATGGGGGGCATGTTGGGCATGGCGGGGGGCCTGGCGGGGGGGCCTGGCGGGGATGGGGGGCATGTTGGGCCTGGCGGGGGGCCTGGCGGGGATGGGGGGCATGTTGGGCATGGCGGGGGGCCTGGCGGGGGGCCTGGCGGGGGGCCTGGCGGGGATGGGGGGCATGTTGGGGCTGGCGGGGGGCCTGGCGGGGGGCCTGGCGGGGATGGGGGCATGTTGGGCCTGGCGGGGGGCCTGGCAGGGATGGGGGGCATGTTGGGCCTGGCGGGGGGCCTGGCGGGGATGGGGGGCGTTGGGCTACTGGAAAGGAAAATGCTGAGTAACTTGAACGTGGTATTTCTCCCTCCCTGTACGTGTCACATAGGTCCGCGCCCATGAGAAGATCGGGATTTGGCTTGCCATCGCCAAGGAAGTCCGGGCCCTGGGGGTCCACCATCGACGGGGCACCCACTGCCGCAAGAGGTGGGAGGACATCCGCCGCGGGACCAAGAAGACCGCCGATTCTCTGCTGGGGATGGCCTCCCAACGTAGGCGGGGTGCCTGCCGTCAACTGAGCCCCCTGATGTTCCGGATCCTGCCGGTGGCCTACTCTGATTTGGATGGGCGCGTGAGGGCAGCACAGCAGACACAAGGGGGTGAGTCCAAGCATTATCTACTCTGTTGTTGCGCAGTGGAGGTGTCTGGGTGGGGGAGGAGGGCTGTGGGTCCCCCTAGGCCAGGGCGATATCTGTAGGCTGGGCACCCCCGTAAGCCCCTGTGTCCCCAGCCACCACCCTCAGTAGTGTGTCAGTACAGCCATCCCTGGGCCGTGTCATCCATGGGTGCAGTTGTCAACTCTAGGCATGTAGGGCATGTTCCACGGAATGCGTAGCGGACCCCAAGTGCGCAACTTAGTGCAGGAGGCATCTGTGTCTGTCATGTCCGCTAACTGTACCGGAGATCCATGTAATCAATATCCCTTTATTTCTCTCTCCCCCCCCCTTTTTGTTTGTCTTTCTGTGCTTGTGTGCATCAGCATCATCAGGCGGAGGAGAAGTGGCATCGGGGCAGGAGGGAGCTGCATCTCACATGGCCCAGGAGGGCCATGCCACAGAGTTAGACTGGACCAGTGAGACGGAGGGCGAGGGGAGCTCCACGACGGGGACGACTGGACCCTGCAGCGACACGGACACGTCCTCGGAAGGGGGCTCCCTTGCGGGGGTGGCACCATCCGTGCCCCCCGCCATTACAGGTACAGCCGCCACCCAGCGCACCATCTCCGCCCTCCCAGCAGCCCCTCAGCGTTCGCCCCGTGCCCGCTCTGCCAGGATGCCGGGCATCTCCTTCGCCCCAGGCACCTCAGGCCCTGCCCCTGTTACCCCCGCTGCCTTCAGTGAGGAGGTCATTGACCTCCTCCGAACGCTCATTGTTGGGCAGACTACCCTTTTGAATGCCATCCAGGGGGTGGAGAGGGAGGTTCATCGCAGCAATGCGTACCTGGAGGGCATTCATTCGGGTCAGGCTGCCCATCAGCGATCGTTCCAGGCTCTGGCCTCAGCACTGACGGCAGCCATTGTCCCTGTCTCCTGCCTGCCTCTACTAACTCCCTCCTCCCAGTCTCCTGTTCCTCTGCCTGTCCCACCCACACCATCAGACCAGCCTGCACACACCTCAACACCCAAGAGAAGCTCATCCAAACATAAGCACCACAGATCACGCAGACATTCACACATGCAACATTCCGATGCAGACATGCCAACAGTCACTACCACCTCTCTGACCCCCACCTCCTCGTCTCCCTCCTCCCTCCCTGTGACGTCTACACTCACACCTCCATTCACCTCACCATCAGCCAGTGTTTCCATCACCAGCACACCCTCCACTCCAGTCCGCACACGTGCAGTCACCACCCCCACTGCCATTTACACGTCCCCTGTGTCCTCTCCCACTGTGTCTGTCACCCCCTCTTCCACACCACACAAACGCAGCCACCCACCCACCCAACAGCCATCCACCTCACGACAGCCTATCCCTCCTGCACCTGCACCCAAAGACAGCAAACGTGACTCACCTACAACCACATCCTCTCCCTCCACTCCCATTCCCACTGTACCTACCACTCTCCATTGTCCCAAGAAGCTCTTCCTCGCCACTACTAACTTCTTTCCTGACCCTGAGCCCCCCCCTCCTTCTCGTCGGGGTAAGAAGAGCACCTCAGCCACCACCAGCCCTGCAGCCCCCTTGACAAGGGTGCAGGGGTATTGGAGCCCGCCAGCCCGCATGTCTGGATCTTCGCCCAGCAGCAAGGGGACAGCCAGCCCACCCCCTGGGAAGAGGAGCAGAAGGCGGAAGGGGCGCCGCAGGAGCCCGCCTTCTACATCCCCCCCGGACACCACCCAGAGACAGTCACCAGCCACAGCTCCAAAGGGAGGAAAGGGCCACAGGCCGACGACTAAGGAGGGCAAGGGCAGCAAGTTGGAGAGGTCAGGCAGCAGGCCTGCTGCCCAGGAGGAGCCCACAACCCCCATAGCCGCTGCCCCGGGAGGAACCGGCACAGCTGCCCCGGGAGAGCCCACCAGCCCCATAGCCGCTGCCCAGGGAGGACCCAGCCCAGCTGGCCAGGAGGGCCCCACCACCCACAGCCCAGGTGGGCAGTGAAGGAGCACCATCCCCGCTGCCCAGGAGGGCACCACCAGGCATTTAGCAGTTGGCCATAGACCGTCCGCCGTCTGAAGAACCGCTGAACTGGGCCCTTCAAGGCAAGAACCGCTGAACTGGGCCCCGCCGTCTCAAGAACCGCTGAACTGGGCCCTTCAAGGCAAGAACAGCTGAACTGGGCCCCGCCGTCTCAAGAACCGCTGAACTGGGCCCTTCAAGGCAAGAACCGCTGAACTGGGCCCCGCCGTCTCAAGAACCGCTGAACTGGGCCCCGCCGTCTCAAGAACCGCTGAACTGGGCCCTTCAAGGCAAGAACCGCTGAACTGGGCCCTTCAAGGCAAGAACCGCTGAACTGGGCCCCGCCGTCTCAAGAACCGCTGAACTGGGCCCTTCAAGGCAAGAACCGCTGAACTGGGCCCTTCAAGGCAAGAACCGCTGAACTGGGCCCCGCCGTCTCAAGAACCGCTGAACTGGGCCCTTCAAGGCAAGAACCGCTGAACTGGGCCCTTCAAGGCAAGAACCGCTGAACTGGGCCCCGCCGTCTCAAGAACCGCTGAACTGGGCCCCGCCGTCTCAAGAACCGCTGAACTGGGCCCTTCAGGGCAAGAACCGCTGGCCCTTTGGCAGACGTGGCAGGGCAGGATCTATCTCGGGCAGGGCTGCAGGATGTCCTCTGGCCAACTTGCCTCCTCCAGTGGCAGTGGGGTCTGTTATGGACTGTATGGACTGTGGCTTTGCTCTCCCCAGGATGGCCCAGTGGGCAGGCCACCCACTGTATGGACTGTATGGACTGTGGCTTTGCTCTCCCCAGGATGGCCCAGTGGGCAGGCCACCCACTGTATGGACTGTTTGGACTGTGGCTTTGCTCTCCCCAGGATGGCCCAGTGGGCAGGCCACCCACTGTATGGACTGTATGGACTGTGGCTTTGCTCTCCCCAGGATGGCCCAGTGGGCAGGCCACCCACTGTATGGACTGTTTGGACTGTGGCTTTGCTCTCCCCAGGATGGCCCAGTGGGCAGGCCACCCACTGTATAGACTGTATGGACTGTGGCTTTGCTCTCCCCAGGATGGCCCAGTGGGCAGGCCACCCACTGTATGGACTGTATGGACTGTGGCTTTGCTCTCCCCAGGATGGCCCAGTGGGCAGGCCACCCACTGTATGGACTGTATGGACTGTGGCTTTGCTCTCCCCAGGATGGCCCAGTGGGCAGGCCACCCACTGTATGGACTGTTTGGACTGTGGCTTTGCTCTCCCCAGGATGGCCCAGTGGGCAGGCCACCCACTGTATGGACTGTATGGACTGTGGCTTTGCTCTCCCCAGGATGGCCCAGTGGGCAGGCCACCCACTGTATGGACTGTATGGACTGTGGCTTTGCTCTCCCCAGGATGGCCCAGTGGGCAGGCCACCCACTGTATGGACTGTATGGACTGTGGCTTTGCTCTCCCCAGGATGGCCCAGTGGGCAGGCCACCCACTGTATGGACTGTTTGGACTGTGGCTTTGCTCTCCCCAGGATGGCCCAGTGGGCAGGCCACCCACTGTATGGACTGTATGGACTGTGGCTTTGCTCTCCCCAGGATGGCCCAGTGGTCATGGAGTCCCCTCGTGGATCTGGCGTCGTGTACTCAAGTGGCTGAGGTGCCCCCCCTTCCCTTCCCCCTGAGGTGCCTGTCCTATTTTCTTTCTGATGCCCCTGCAGTGTTCTCTCCGTGGAGTTCTTGTCGTGGGACTGGGCCTTGCCCCTTTGCACAGGACCCCTGTGATCCACGGACAGTGGTTGGACTACATTTAGTAGCTGTATATATTTTGTACATAGTTTATTTATTTTTTGGGATTAATGGCGTACATATTTCAATATATCTGCCCGTTTATGATCTCTTCTTTTGGTCTTTGCATTATTTCGGAGGGGGGTGGTTTGTGGGTTGTGACAGTGATCTGTGGGAATGCATTGATGTGTGTGTTGTAGTGGGTGTGGGTGGGTGGGTGTGTGCCGGTAATCTTTTCCCTCCCCTGTGTCGTAGGTGCAGTACTCACCGATGTCTTCCGCGCCGCCGGGCGTGCTCCTGGTATATGAGGAGGAATAGGAGTGCGGGGATGACCTGTAACTCTGGCTCCATACTGCCGGAATCTCGCGTGGAGTGCGTAGAGGTGAGCGTTTTCCCGTTCGTAGTCTGTTTCCGCCGTGTTCTTATCGGCGGTGCTCCCGCCCCGGAAAAGGTGGCAGATTGGTGGGTCGTAATAGGGTGGGCGGTACTTTGTCTGCCGCCGGGCTGTTGGCGGGAACCGCCGCGCTGTTTGTTTGTACCGCTGTGGCGGTCGGAGTGTTAAGTTGGCGGGCTGTGTTGGCGGTTCCCGCCAGGGTCAGAATTGCATATTTTAGACCGCCGGCCTGTTGGCGGCTTGGCCGCCGCTTTATCACCGACCGCCAGGGTCAGAATGAGGGCCACAGTGTTTTCACTATGAGCACTGAGGCCTGGCTATCAGGATCCCAGTGAGACAGTGAAAACAGTGACAAACACCCTGATATACACTCACTAACAGGCCAAAAGTGGGGGTAACAAGGCTAGAAAGAGGCTACCTTCTCACAAATAGCTTCAGGATATCTTGTGGCATGGTCCACTACCACCAAGATAAATCTATTGCCTGAAGCAGTAGGAGGGTCAAGGGGGCCAACTATGTCAACCCCTACCCTTTCAAAGGGAACCCCAACCACAGGCAGTGGAATAAGGGGTGCCTTTGGAGTGCCACCTGTCTTGCCACTGGCTTGACAGGTTTCACAGGACTTACAAAATTCCTTTGTGTCCTCAGACATTCTAGGCCAATGAAACAGGGGAACAAGCCTGTCCCAAGTTTTCATTTGTCCTAGATGCCCAGCTAGGGGAATGTCATGTGCCAGGGTTAGGAGGAACTTTCTGTACTCCTGAGGAATCACTAATCTCCTGGCAGCTCCAGGTTTAGGATCCCTATGCTCAGTGTACAAGAGGTTGTCCTCCCAGTAAACTCTGTGAGAGTCACTGACATCCCCATTAGCCTGTTTGACAGCTTGCTGTCTGAGACCCTCTAATGTGGGACAGGTTTGCTGTGCCACACTCAGCTCCTCTCTGGCAGGCCCCCCTTCACCCAAAAGCTCACCAGTGTCTGCTTCCAGCTCCTCTGGTGTAGGTTCTGCACAGGGAGGGAATTCTTCTTCCTCAGAAGAAGAATCCACTGTAGAGGGAGGGATAGTAGGAAGTGGTTTGCTTCTACTAGCCCTAGCTTTAGGAAGCACTTGGTCCATTGTTCCAGGATCCAAGCTTCCCTGTCCTTTTTGCTTTTTGGCCTGAGCCCTTGTCAAAGCAAAAATATGCCCTGGGATGCCCAGCATTGCTGCATGGGCCTCCAACTCCACATCTGACCAAGCTGATGTCTCCAAATCATTCCCTAATAGACAGTCTACAGGTAAATCTGAAGCTACCACAACTTTCTTTGGACCAGTAACCCCCCCCCAGTTGAGATTTACAACAGCCATGGGGTGGCTAAGTGTGTTGTTGTGAGCATCGGTTACTTGGTACTGGTGACCAAGTAGGTGTTGTTCAGGGTGGACCAGTTTCTCTATGACCATAGTCACACTGGCTCCAGTGTCCCTGTAGGCCTGAACCTCAACACCATTTATTAGGGGTAGCTGCTTGTACTTATCCATATTAAGGGGACAAGCAACTAAGGTGGCTAAATCAATAGCCCCCTCAGAGACTAACACAGCCTCTGTGGCCTCCCTAACAAGGCCAACCCCAACTAAGTTACCAATAGTGAGCCCAGCTACTCCCTTGGATTGGCTATTAGTAGGTTTGCTCCCACCACCACTGCTATTAGTTGGGACACTAGGTGTAGCAGTAGGGGTTGTAGTGGTAGGAGGCTTGGTGCCTTTCTTTGGACAACTGGGATCTGTTGTCCAATGGCCTTTTATTTTACATAAATAGCACCATGGTTTTTTTTCCTTGTTTTCATTAGAAGAGGATTTGGGCCCACCACCCCCACCAGAGTGTTTTTGTGGGCCTGATGAAGACTCATTTCTTAGATTTGTCCCCACCCTTGTCAGAAGACTTACCATCCTTCTTCTTGTTGCCATCTTTGTCACCCCTTGTATGAACTTTTCTGTTCACCCTTGTTCTGACCCATTTGTCTGCCTTTTTTCCCAATTCTTGGGGAGAGGTCAGATCAGAGTCCACCAAGTACTGGAGCAACAAATCAGACACACAATTATTAAGAATATGCTCTCTCAGGATCAAGTTATACAGGCTGTCATAATCAGTAACTTTACTGCCATGTAACCACCCCTCCAAGGCCTTCACTGAATGGTCAATGAAATCAACCCAGTCTTGTGAAGACTCCTTTTTGGTCTCTCTGAACTTTATCCTGTATTGTTCAGTGGTTAAGCCATAACCGTCCAGGAGTGCATTCTTAAGAACTTTGTGATCATTAGCTTCATTTTCTTTTACAGTAAGGAGCCTATCCCTACCTTTTCCACTAAATGATAGCCATAGGATAGCAGCCCACTGCCTTTGAGGGACATCCTGTACAGCACAGGCCCTCTCAAGTGCAGCAAACCACTTGTTAATGTCATCCCCCTCCTTATAAGGGGGAACTATCTTGTGCAGATTCCTGGAATCATGCTCTTTTGCAGGACGACTATGGGGAATACTGCTGCTGCCACCATGGGTTTCTAAACCCAGTTTCTCTCTCTCCTTCTCTACTTCTAAAGTCTGTCTATCCAAATCCAGCTGTTGCTTCTTGAGCTTCAGTCTGGTTTGTTCCACTCTCAATCTATTGAGCTCCCTTTCTAACAATCTGTCATCAGGGTGGGTGGGAGGGACATGCCTTGAAACAGAAGTATGGTGAGAATGGACAGAAGGAGACCTGTCCCTTACAGAGGCCACCCTAACAGCTTGGCTAACAGAAACATCACTACCAGTATGGTGAGAATAAATGCTTTTGCTATGATGTGACACAACACTATTTGTATGGTGTGGCTCATCATCATTACCAACTATGCTAGACTGTCTAGTAATGGGCAGGCTAGGAAGTTTCTTTCCTGAATCTTTTCCTGGGGGAGTCCCTGGATCAGATTGGGAACCATTAGCTACTTTTTCAACAGATGGGGCACTTCTTGCCTTATCTTGTTCTCTAAGCATGTTAATTAAAAGTTCTAAGGGAGGATTCTTCCCTACACTCAAACCTCTCTCTATGCAGAGACTCCTTGCTCCTTTCCAGCTAAGGTGATCATATGCAAGTTTGGACAGATCAACATTTTGGCCTGTGCCAGACATTTTTAGAGAGAGTTAAAGTGATAGAAAAAGATAAAAAGTTTGTCAGAGCTTTTAGAAAGACAGAGAAAAAAACTTTTAAAACTTTTTAGAACTTTTTAGAAAGTTAGAAGTACTTTTCAGCACTTAGAAAAGAGTGAAAAGAGGAAATGCAAAACTTTTTGGCTATGTGTATATACACTGACCTTGTTTTGTATATTTTTCTCTTATGAAAAGTACAATGACAAGAGTGGTAAGTAGTCTCAAAGCACTTATCCCACCACTTCACAACCAATGTAGGAGGCTGGACTGGCTTGTAGTGAGTACCAAGGGGTACTTGCACCTTGCACCAGGCCCAGTTATCCCTTATTAGTGTATAGGGTGTCTAGCAGCTTAGGCTGATAGATAATGGTAGCTTAGCAGAGCAGCTTAGGCTGAACTAGGAGACGTGTGAAGCTACTACAGTACCACCTAGTGTCATATGCACAATATCATAAGAAAACACAATACACAGTTATACTAAAAATAAAGGTACTTTATTTTTATGACAATATGCCAAAGTATCTTAGAGTGTACCCTCAGTGAGAGGATAGGAAATATACACAAGATATATATACACAATAGCAAAAATATGCAGTATAGTCTTAGAAAACAGTGCAAACAATGTATAGTTACAATAGGATGCAATAGGGACACATAGGGATAGGGGCAACACAAACCATATACTCCAAAAGTGGAATGCGAACCACGAATGGACCCCAAACCTATGTGACCTTGTAGAGGGTCGCTGGGACTATTAGAAAATAGTGAGAGTTAGAAAATTAGCCCTCCCCAAGACCCTGAAAAGTGAGTGCAAAGTGCACTAAAGTTCCCCAAAAGACAAAGAAGTCGTGTTAGAGGAATAATGCAGGAAAGACACAAACCAACAATGCAACAACGCTGGATTTCCAATCTGGGGTACCTGTGGAACAAGGGGACCAAGTCCAAAAGTCACAAGCAAGTGGGAGATGGGCAGATGCCCAGGAAATGCCAGCTGCGGGTGCAAAGAAGCTTCCACTGGACAGAAGAAGCTGCGGTTTCTGCAGGAACGCAAAGGTCTAGAGACATCCCCTTTGGAGGACTGATCCCTCTCGCCGTGGAGAGTCGTGCAGAAGTGTTTTCCTGCCGAAAGAACGCCAACAAGCATTGCTAGCTGCAAATCGTGTGGTTAGCGTTTTTGGACGCTGCTGTGGCTCAGGAGGGACCAGGAGGTCGCAAATTGGACCAGGAGAGAGAGGGGACGTCGAGCAAGACAAAGAGCCCTCTCAGCAGCAGGTAGCACCCGGAGAAGTGCCAGAAACAGGCACTACAAGGATGCGTGAAACGGTGCTCACCCGAAGTTACACAAAGGAGTCCCACGTCGCCGGAGACCAACTTAGAAAGTTGTGCAATGCAGGTTAGAGTGCCGTGGACCCAGGCTTGGCTGTGCACAAAGGATTTCCGCCGGAAGTGCACAGGTGCCGGAGTAGCTGCAAAAGTTGCGGTTCCCAGCAATGCAGCCCAGCGAGGTGAGGCAAGGACTTACCTCCACCAAACTTGGACTGAAGAGTCACTGGACTGTGGGGGTCACTTTTACAGAGTTGCTGGATTCGAGGGACCTCGCTCGTCGTGCTGAGAGGAGACCCAAGGGACCGGTAATGCAGCTTTTTGGTGCCTGCGGTTGCAGGGGGAAGATTTCGTCGACCCACGGGAGATTTCTTCGGAGCTTCTGGTGCAGAGAGGAGGCAGACTACCCCCACAGCATGCACAAGCAGGAAAACAGTCAAGAAGGCGGCAGGATCAGCGTTACAGAGTTGCAGTAGTCGTCTTTGCTACTATGTTGCAGGTTTGCAGGCTTCCAGCGCGGTCAGCAGTCGATTCCTTGGCAGAAGGTGAAGAGAGAGATACAGAGGAACTCGGCTGAGCTCTTGCATTCGTTATCTAAAGTTTCCCCAGAGACAGAGACCCTAAATAGCCAGAAAAGAGGGTTTGGCTACCTAGGAGAGAGGATAGGCTAGCAACACCTGAAGGAGCCTATCACAAGGAGTCTCTGACGTCACCTGGTGGCACTGGCCACTCAGAGCAGTCCAGTGTGCCAGCAGCACCTCTGTTTCCAAGATGGCAGAGGTCTGGAGCACACTGGAGGAGCTCTGGACACCTCCCAGGGGAGGTGCAGGTCAGGGGAGTGGTCACTCCCCTTTCCTTTGTCCAGTTTCGCGCCAGAGCAGGGCTAAGGGGTCCCCTGAACCGGTGTAGACTGGCTTATGCAGAATTGGGCACATCTGTGCCCAACAAAGCATTTCCAGAGGCAGGGGGAGGCTACTCCTCCCCTGCCTTCACACCATTTTCCAAAGGGAGAGGGTGTAACACCCTCTCTCAGAGGAAGTCCTTTGTTCTGCCATCCTGGGCCAGGCCTGGCTGGACCCCAGGAGGGCAGATGCCTGTCTGAGGGGTTGGCAGCAGCAGCAGCTGCAGTGAAACCCCAGGAAGGGCAGTTTGGCAGTACCAGGGTCTGTGCTACAGACCACTGGGATCATGGGATTGTGCCAACTATGCCAGGATGGCATAGAGGGGGCAATTCCATGATCATAGACATGTTACATGGCCATATTCGGAGTTACCATTGTGAAGCTACATATAGGTAGTGACCTATATGTAGTGCACGCGTGTAATGGTGTCCCCGCACTCACAAAGTTCAGGGAATTGGCTCTGAACAATGTGGGGGCACCTTGGCTAGTGCCAGGGTGCCCTCACACTAAGTAACTTTGCACCTAACCTTTACCAGGTAAAGGTTAGTGTAGGAGGCTGGACTGGCTTGTAGTGAGTACCAAGGGGTACTTGCACCTTGCACCAGGCCCAGTTATCCCTTATTAGTGTATAGGGTGTCTAGCAGCTTAGGCTGATAGATAATGGTAGCTTAGCAGAGCAGCTTAGGCTGAACTAGGAGACGTGTGAAGCTACTACAGTACCACTTAGTGTCATATGCACAATATCATAAGAAAACACAATACACAGTTATACTAAAAATAAAGGTACTTTATTTTTATGACAATATGCCAAAGTATCTTAGAGTGTACCCTCAGTGAGAGGATAGGAAATATACACAAGATATATATACACAATAGCAAAAATATGCAGTATAGTCTTAGAAAACAGTGCAAACAATGTATAGTTACAATAGGATGCAATGGGGAAACATAGGGATAGGGGCAACACAAACCATATACTCCAAAAGTGGAATGCGAACCACGAATGGACTCCAGACCTATGTGACCTTGTAGAGGGTCACTGGGACTATTAGAAAATAGTAAGGGTTAGAAAAATAGCCCTCCCCAAGACCCTGAAAAGTGAGTGCAAAGTGCACTAAAGTTCCCCTAAGGACAAAGTAGTCGTGTTAGAGGAATAATGCAGGAAAGACACAAACCAGCAATGCAACAACTGTGGATTTCCAATCTAGGGTACCTGTGGAACAAGGGGACCAAGTCCAAAAGTCACAAGCAAGTCGGAGATGGGCAGATGCCCAGGAAATGCCAGCTGCGGGTGCAAAGAAGCTTCTACTGGACAGAAGAAGCTGAGGTTTCTGCAGGAACGAAAAGTGCTAGAGACTTCCCCTTTGGTGGAAGGATCCCACTTGCCGTGTAGAGTCGTGCAGAAGTGTTTTCCCGCCGAAAGAACGCCAACAAGCCTTGCTAGCTGCAAATCGTGAGGTTAGCGTTTTTGGACGCTGCTGAGGCCCAGGAGAGACCAGGAGGTCGCAAATTGGACCTGAAGAGAGAGGGGACGTCGTGCAAGACAAAGAGCCCTCACTAATGCAGGTAGCACCCGGAGAAGTGCCAGAAACAGGCACTACGAGGATGCGTGAAATGGTGCTCGCCGAAGTTGCACAAAGGAGTCCCACGTCGCCAGAGACCAACTTAGAAAGTCGTGCAATGCAGATTAGGGTGCCGTGGACCCAGGCTTGGCTGTGCACAAAGGATTTCCGCCGGAAGTGCACAGGGGCCGGAGTAGCTGCAAAGTCGCGGTTCCCAGCAATGCAGCCCAGCGAGGTGAGGCAAGGACTTACCTCCACCAAACTTGGACTGAAGAGTCACTGGACTGTGGGGGTCACTTGGACAGAGTCGCTGGATTCGAGGGACCTCGCTCGTCGTGCTGAGAGGAGACCCAAGGGACCGGTAATGCAGCTTTTTGGTGCCTGCGGTTGCAGGGGGAAGATTCCGTCGACCCACGGGAGATTTCTTCAGAGCTTCTGGTGTAGAGAGGAGGCAGGCTAACCCCACAGCATGCACAAGCAGGAAAACAGTCGAGAAGGCGGCAGGATCAGCGTTACAGAGTTGCAGTAGTCGTCTTTGCTACTATGTTGCAGGTTTGCAGGCTTCCAGCGCGGTCAGCAGTCGATTCCTTATCAGAAGGTGAAGAGGGAGATGCAGAGGAACTCGGCTGAGCTCATGCATTCGTTATCTGAAGTTTCCCCAGAGACAGAGACCCTAAATAGCCAGAAAAGAGGGTTTGGCTACCTAGGAGATAGGATAGGCTACTAACTCCTGAAGAAGCCTATCAGCAGGAGTCTCTGACGTCACCTGGTGGCACTGGCCACTCAGAGCAGTCCAGTGTGCCAGCAGCACCTCTGTTTCCAAGATGGCAGAGGTCTGGAGCACACTGGAGGAGCTCTGGACACCTCCCAGGGAAGGTGCAGGCCAGGGGAGTGGTCACTCCCCTTTCCTTTGTCCAGTTTCGCGCCAGAGCAGGGGCTAAGGGGTCCCTGAACCGGTGTAGACTGGCTTATGCAGAATTGGGCACCTCTGTGCCCAACATAGCATTTCCAGAGGCTGGGGGAGGCTACTCCTCCCCTGCCTTCACACCATTTTCCAAAGGGAGAGGGTGTCACACCCTCTCTCAGAGGAAGTTCTTTGTTCTGCCATCCTGGGCCAGGCCTGGCTGGACCCCAGGAGGGCAGATGCCTGTCTGAGGGGTTGGCAGCAGCAGCAGCTGCAGTGAAACCCCAGGAAGGGCAGTTTGGCAGTACCAGGGTCTGTGCTACAGACCACTGGGATCATGGGATTGTGCCAACTATGCCAAGATGGCATAGAGGGGGCAATTCCATGATCATAGACATGTTACATGGCCATTTTCGGAGTTACCATTGTGAAGCTACATATAGGTAGTGACCTATATGTAGTGCACGCGTGTAATGGTGTCCACGCACTCACAAAGTTCAGTGAATTGGCTCTGAACAATGTGGGGGCACCTTGGCTAGTGCCAGGGTGCCCACACACTAAGTAACTTTGCACCTAATCTTTACCAGGTAAAGGTTAGACATATAGGTGACTTATAAGTTACTTAAGTGCAGTGTAAAATGGCTCTGAAATAACGTGGACGTTATTTCACTCAGGCTGCAGTGGCAGGCCTGTGTAAGAATTGTCAGAGCTCCCTATGGGTGGCAAAAGAAATGCTGCAGCCCATAGGGATCACCTGGAACCCCAATACCCTGGGTACCTCAGTACCATATACTAGGGAATTATAAGGGTGTTCCAGTAAGCCAATGTAAATTGGTAAAAATGGTCACTAGCCTGTTAGTGACAATTTGGAAAGAAATGAGAGAGCATAACCACTGAGGTTCTGATTAGCAGAGCCTCAGTGAGACAGTTAGTCACTACACAGGTAACACATTCAGGCACACTTATGAGCACTGGGGCCCTGGGTTACCAGGGTCCCAGTGACACATACAACTAAAACAACATATATACAGTGAAAAATGGGGGTAACATGCCAGGCAAGATGGTACTTTCCTACACAACCCCCCCCCAAACGAAGGACAATAAGACTAGCCATGACCTGATGAGTCTTCATTGTCTAAGTGGAAATATCTGGAGAGTCCATCTGCATTGGAGTGGCTACTCCCAGGTCTATGTTCCACTGTATAGTCCATTCCCTGTAGGGATATGGACCACCTCAACAATTTAGGATTTTCACCTTTCATTTGTTTTAGCCAAAGTAGAGGTTTGTGGTCTGTCTGAACAATGAAGTGAGTGCCAAACAGGTATGGCCTCAACTTTTTCAGAGCCCAGACCACAGCAAAGGCCTCCCTCTCAATTGGAGACCAACGCTTTTCTCTAGGGGTCAACCTCCTACTAATAAAAGCAACAGGTTGATCCTGGCCCTCAGAATTAAGTTGTGATAGGACTGCCCCTACTCCTAATTCAGATGCATCAGTTTGGACATAGAATTTTTTAGAGTAACAAGGGCTTTTCAGGACAGGTGCAGAGCACATGGCCTGCTTCAGCTCCTCAAAAGCTTTCTGACAGTTTGCTGTCCATAATACCTTTTTAGGCATTTTCTTGGATGTGAGGTCATTAAGAGGGGCTGCAATGGAGCCATAGTTCTTAATGAACCTCCTGTAATACCCAGTGAGGCCTAGGAAGGCTCTCACCTGAGTCTGAGTGGTAGGGGGAACCCAATCAATAATTGTTTGGATTTTCCCCTGAAGTGGTGCAATCTGTTCCCCACCAACAAGGTGTCCCAGATAAACCACCTTACCCTGCCCTATCTGGCACTTTGAAGCCTTGATAGTGAGGCCTGCCTTTTGCAGGGCCTCCAAAACTTTCCATAGGTGGACCAGGTGATCATCCCAGCTGGAGCTAAAGACAGCTATATCGTCCAAATATGCTGCACTGAAAGCTTCCAGCCCTTGCAGGACTGTGTTCACCAACCTCTGAAAAGTGGCAGGTGCATTTTTCAAACCAAAAGGCATTACAGTAAACTGGTAATGTCCTCCAATGGTAGAAAATGCAGTCTTAGGTTTAGCATCTTCTGATAATTTGATCTGCCAATACCCTGCAGTCAAATCAAAAGTGCTTAGATACTTGGCAGATGCCAGTGTATCTATAAGCTCATCTGCGCTGGGTATAGGGTGAGCATCTGTTTTGGTTACCAAGTTGAGACCTCTATAGTCTACACAAAACCGCATTTCCTTCTTTCCATCTTTAGAATTGGGTTTTGGTACCAGTACCACAGGAGAAGCCCATGGACTGTCAGAGTGCTCAACCACTCCTAGTTCCAACATTTTCTGAACTTCTTGCTTTATGCAGTCCCTGACATGGTCAGGCTGCCTATAGATCTTACTTTTGACAGGTAAACTGTCTCCAGTATCTATAGTGTGCTCACACCAAGAAGTGGTGCCTGGCACAGTAGAGAAGAGTTCTGAAAATTGTCCTAGGAGATTTATGCAATGGTCTTTCTGCTCAGCAGTAAGACAATCTGCCAAAACTACACCTTCCACAAGAGCATCTTGTTCTGTGGAAGAGAAGAGATCAGGTAGAGGATCACTGTCTTCTTCCTGTCCCTCATCAGTTGCCATGAGCAGGGTGAGATCAGCCCTGTCATAGTAGGGTTTCAGGCGGTTGACATGGAGCCCCCTAAGGGGACTCCTGGCAGTGCCTAAGTCAACCAAGTAGGTGACTTCACTCTTCTTTTCAACAATTGTGTGGGGTCCACTCCATTTATCTTGGAGTGTTCTTGGGGCCACAGGCTCCAAGACCCACACTTTCTGCCCTGGTTGGTACTGAACCAAAACAGCCTTCTGATCATGCCATTGCTTCTGGAGCTCTTGGCTGGCCTGAAGGTTTTTACTGGCCTTTTTCATGTACTCAGCCATCCTTGATCTGAGGCCAAGTACATAATCCACAATATCCTGCTTAGGAGCTTTTAAAGGTTGTTCCCAACCCTCCTTTACAAGTGTGAGTGGACCCCTAACAGGGTGTCCAAAAAGAAGTTCAAAGGGGCTGAAGCCCACTCCTTTCTGGGGTACCTCCCTGTAGGCAAAAAGGAGGCATGGTAGAAGGATATCCCATCTCCTGCGGAGTTTTTCAGGGAGACCCATAATCATGCCTTTGAGAGTTTTATTAAATCTCTCCACCAGTCCATTTGTTTATGGATGATAGGGTGTTGTGAACTTGTACGTTACACAACACTCCTTCCACATGGCCTTTAAGTATGCAGACATAAAATTGCTTCCCCTGTCTGATACCACTTCCTTTGGGAAGCCCACCCTGGAAAATATTCCCAGGAGGGCCTTTGCCACTGCAGGTGCTGTAGTGGTCCTTAAAGGAATAGCTTCAGGATATCTTGTGGCATGGTCCACTACCACCAAGATAAACCTATTGCCTGAAGCAGTAGGAGGGTCAAGGGGGCCAACTATGTCAACCCCTACCCTTTCAAAGGGAACCCCAACCACAGGCAGTGGAATAAGGGGTGCCTTTGGGGTGCCACCTGTCTTGCCACTGGCTTGACAGGTTTCACAGGACTTAGAAAATTCCTTTGTGTCCTCAGACATCCTAGGCCAATGAAACAGGGGAACAAGCCTGTCCCAAGTTTTCATTTGTCCTAGGTGCCCAGCTAAGGGAATGTCATGTGCCAGTGTTAGGAGGAACTTTCTGTACACCTGAGGAATCACTAATCTCCTGGCAGCTCCAGGTTTAGGATCCCTATGCTCAGTGTACAAGAGGTTGTCCTCCCAGTAAACTCTGTGAGAGTCACTGACATCCCCATTAGCCTGTTTGACAGCTTGCTGTCTGAGACCCTCTAATGTGGGACAGGTTTGCTGTGCCACACTCAGCTCCTCTCTGGCAGGCCCCCCTTCACCCAAAAGCTCAGCAGTGTCTGCTTCCAGCTCCTCTGGTGTAGGTTCTGCACAGGGAGGGAATTCTTCTTCCTCAGAAGTTGAATCCACTGTAGAGGGAGGGATAGTAGGAAGTGGTTTGCTTCTACTAGCCCTAGCTTTAGGGAGCACTTGGTCCATTGTTCCAGGTTCCAAGCTTCCCTGTCCTTTTTGCTTTTTGTCCTGAGCCCTTGTCAAAGCAAAAATATGCCCTGGGATGCCCAGCATTGCTGCATGGGCCTCCAACTCCACATCTGACCAAGCTGATGTCTCCAAATCATTCCCTAATAGACAGTCTACAGGTAAATCTGAAGCTACCACAACTTTCTTTGGACCAGTTACCCCCCCCCAGTTGAGATTTACAACAGCCATGGGGTGGCTTTGTGTTATGTTGTGAGCATCGGTTACTTGGTACTGGTGTCCAAGTATGTGTTGTTCAGGGTGCACCAGTTTCTCAATCACCATTGTGACACTGGCACCTGTGTCCCTGTAGGCCTGGACCTCAACACCATTTATTAGGGTTAGTTGCTTGTACTTCTCCAAGTTATGGGGGCAAGCAACCAAAGTGGCTAAATCAATAGCCCCTTCAGAGACTAAAGTAGCCTCTGTGGTCTCCCTAATCAGACCAACCCCAACTAAGTTACCAAAAGTGAGCCCAGCTACTCCCTTGGATTGGCTATTAGTAGGTTTGCTCCCACCACCACTGCTATTAGTAGGGACACTAGGTGTAGCAGTAGGGGTTGTAGTGGTAGGAGCAGTGGTGCCTTTCTTTGGACAACTGGGATCTGTTGTCCAATGGCCTTTTATTTTACATAAATAGCACCATAGTTTCTTTTCCTTGTTCTGATTAAAAGAGGATTTGGGCCCACCACCCCCACCAGAGTGTTTTTGTGGGCCTGATGAAGACTCATTTTTAGATTTGTCCCCACCCTTGTCAGAAGACTTACCATCCTTCTTTTTGTTGCCATCTTTGTCACCCCCTGTATGAACTTTTCTGTTCACTCTTGTTCTGACCCATTTGTCTGCCTTCTTTCCCAATTCTTGGGGAGAGGTCAGATCAGAGTCCACAAAGTACTGGTGCAACAAATCAGACACACAATTATTAAGAATATGCTCTCTCAGGATTAGGTTATACAGGCTGTCATAATCAGTAACTTTACTGCCATGTAACCACCCCTCCAAGGCCTTCACTGAATGGTCAATGAAATCAACCCAGTCTGAGGAAATTCGATTTTTAATACGATCGTATCGACCCGTCATTTTGTGGCCCGCCGCCATTTTATGTTGCCTTCACTCAGGCAGCACAGCGAACGAAGTCCATTCTGCCTTTTCTGCTTATTCTGCAACATGGTGTTCAAAACAGCCTTCTGCCTCTATCTTTACAAGGCTGGTATTAAGGTCTGACCGAGTACACTAATCCCTGTCTGGTTTTCTAATCCTTGTTTCAACTATCTGTAGGCTCACACTATTCTCCGCCGATCTTATCTTATCGTCTGGCCTTCGCTGTCCTTTGCTAGTATTCTCTCATTTCACAACTGTTTTCCAAACGCACACAAACTTATCGCACCACATGCAACTTCGTTGTGGATCGGTTAATGAATTAGTTCAAGGGAGGGGTGACAAACACAGCTGGAGGGGAGGCAACCTTAAGTCACTTGATACTTTGTTCTGTCTTGTTTTCCGACATTTCTATTGACTCTGTTCTATCTTTACATCATTCTTACTGGCTCCTTTCTATGTGTTCTGGGAGTGTATGTAGTTAATAAATGTTTTTATACGGTATATAAGATTGTGCGCCACAAAGTAAAGTGGCAGTCTCCTGAGAACATACCTTGTGTACTTCTTGGACAACTGTACTAGCTGCAGCTAATAAAATCTGATCTTTTACGCCTGACAGAGTGTCCCGTGTCTCTGTTAGTTGAGGCAGGTGAATCCAAGGAGATTTTAGGCGTACCCTGCGCCGCCAGGCCCAAAAGGTTCTGGTTCTTCATACTGGTGCCCAACGTGGGGCGGCTTCAGCGGTACCGGTTCTGCCTGAAGGTCGTGAGGAACCCCGCAAGAAAATTCTGGAGGAATCGCGAGCCACGTCAAGCGACCCCTGTATGTCGAAGTGGTCCGAAGGTCTTTTTCAGCGCGGTTACTCCTTCCTGACGGCTACTGACGACTGCTGCCCTGACTGCCGCCCTGCCTTGGCCCTTTCTTTGATGATGTATGGTAAAGCGAGACGATAGACGGGCCTCTGTTGGTGTAAGAAGACATCCTTAGTTAAGTATTTGGTGGGTCGCGCCCACAAATTTTGGTCTTTGTTTTGTCCTTAGGTCCTTAGATTTGGCCATTGCAGTGGCCAAAGCCGAGGGGTAAGTGCATTTGTGCTGTGTAAACTGAAAGTTTTACCCCCTTGATGTTTGTGAACAGCCAGTAAAAATCGTGAGATGTCTGGTCTGACTAAGTTTGGAAAACTTTGTTGCTTTGGTTGTAATAGGGACTCCCAGCTTGAGGACTCCTGTCCGATTCCTTCGGTTGGAACTCCCACATATGAGCTCTATTCTAAACATGGTGTTGGTCCTATTGCCTTTAATAAGACATGGACCCGATATACAAAGAAAGATGGTGTTTTAAAATGGCCAGAAAATGGTAGTTTCGAAACTGATGTGCTAGATAATTTGGAAGCAACGTTATTTAAAAGAAAAGCCCGGCCGGCAATGTTTGACTCTTTTCGCCTTTGGCGTAAGGAAGCCAAACAGAGAGAAATTAAACAAGCGAAACGAGATAGGAAAACACAGGGAATGACGATTATACAGGCTGCTCAGCAATTCAAAGATGATGAAATAGATAATGCAATGGAAATTTCAGACAGACAGCATCGAATGGCAATAGATAAATGCTATCCGACGTTGCCTATCTCTTCCCTTGATAAAAGAAAAGATTTTGAGGAAGATTCCTTAATGTCCCACTTATTGAAATTGCCTCCGCCCTATGTACAAGGTGCTAATGCACCCCCGATGTTACAGCCTGTTCAGCCGCCAGTTGTGCTTCCGCCTGCTCCAGCTTTTCCACATTTGCCTCCTCAAGTATTGCCTATGCCAGCTTTGCCTTTAACTCCTTTGCCTTCTGCTCCTTTGGCAATTCCTAATGCTCCTTTAGTTAATTCACCTAATACCTTGTCCCCTATCCTTATGTCAAATTCTCCATCTACGCGTAAGCGATTTACCGATACTGTCTCTGGTCTCTTATCACCTTTCTTTGAAGCTTTAAACGTGTCTCCAGCTTTTTCTCGAAGACAGTCTCGTAGTCAATTCCCAGACTCCGAAGAGCGAGAAAAATTGGACTCACTTGCTTGTAGATGGATCAAGAAGGGTCCCCAATATAGTACGTCTGATATTATGTCCACCTTTCTGCAATGGAATGCACCTACGCAGAGATATGTTTTTAAAGTTATGTGCGATACTCTCGCTAAAGAATGGGAGGATATGAATTTGGGTTCGGTCCCACAGGATCTGTTAGATGTTCAGGCTGACTTTGACAAAGGACTTATTGTAGGTCCTAAGGTTGAAAACGCTGTCAGAACACTTATTTCTTTCAGATCCCTATTGTTCTCACAGACTTTTCCTGATTCTGATCCTTCAGTTAGGACAGTACTGAAAAACTATCCCATGAGAGAGGTTTCTCCAATATGGAAGGAAGAAGTTGCAGCAGCAGGTGCTAATCCAGCTATTCCTGCGCATTTTCAGCGCATATGGATACATGTCCCCTGGAAAAGGTCTGAAGTTTTAGCACTTAAACAGTCACTACCAGATTCACGCAAAAATCCTGCTGGTTACTATAAAGAGTTGTCGCAAACAGTTGATGCATGTACTATGAATTTAGCAGATATTGACATGTTGATGGGAAATGTAGTTCCACAGACAATATGGGCTAAAATTCGTAGAGAGGATCACGCTCAAGAATTAGGCGGCGATTGGAACACTATTATTGCCACAGATAGAGGTCAAGTAGGTGGTGCAAAACCCGACGCTTTGATCTCAGAACTCCCTGGTAGGATTATTACATTAATGAAAACAATGATGCCTGCTTTGAGAGTTAATTGGGATAAGCTAGCAGCATGTAAACAAAAGAAAGATGAAAGTGTTTCCGATTTCTTTACCCGATTTGAGGAGACATTCATTGATCACAGTGGTCAAGATATGGCTACAGAAGGGGGACAGCGATTATTTGTGGATAAGTTCGTATATAACTTGCTTCCTGAACTATCACACAAGCTAAAAGACTCCGAGAGTTCATGGGCAGTTTCTTCTTCCGCCCAGATATTGGCTACTGCACAATATTATGAAAATAGAGACAAAGAAGAAAGGGAAAAACAAGAGAAAAAGACGAAAGAATTAAAAACTAAAGTTCTCTTGCAACAGGCTTATCCTCCTCGTTATGTTCAGCCTCAGTTTCAACAGCCTCCGCAGTTTCAGAGGTTGTATCAAAAGCCTGAACCATTCATTCCAAGACCTTTGCTAGGTCCCAATCAATGTGCTTATTGTAGGGAGGAAGGTCATTTTAAGAACAGTTGTCCGGCATTGTTGCAGCGTAATGGAGCAACATCTGCTTCACGAGGTCGTGGTGGTCTTCAGTCAGCAAATAGAGGTAGAGGTCGAGGTGTGTTAACCCAAGGGCAGCGTTCTTTTGTTCCTCCAAATTCCGGAAATTACTTTGACCAGCAAAATGTTAGGTCTACACAGTATTACAGTGAGGATCAGTATATTGAAGGAGGGAATGAAAGTCTTCATTTTGAATAGGACAGCCATGGACAAAGTAAGGGGGTTACGTCAATTCCAGTGGATCAGAATGGACCTTATGTTAATGTCACTACAATGGGTGTTTCAGAGCCATTTCTTTTAGATACTGGTGCCATGAGAAGCTCTATCATTCATTCTAAACTCCCTGGCGCACCTTTGTCTGGCTTAACGAATGTATCTGTAGGATTTTCTGGCGCCCCTGTTCGCAATCCAGTTTCTTGCCCTTTGCCTGTTTCAATAGGCCCTTATGATTTAGAAGCTCCGCTTCTTCTGACGAATGGTTGTGGTGAAAATCTGTTGGGTTTAGATCTATTGAAAAGAATGCATGCTACGATATATTGTTCACCTTCTGGTGTATACCTCACTCTAGGACAGAAAATGACTAGTCCAATGTACTTATCAAAAGATCAATTTCCACCTGAATTGCTTTCTCTTCCCGAAACGCTTTGGGCTACGGGTCCGAATGACGTTGGTTGTCTTGAGATCCCACCCTATGTTGTTACTCTCAAGCCCAATGCTGAAATGCCACGTATTCCGCAATACAGAATTTCTACTGAAGGTGAGAAAGCACTTCTGGAAATTGTCCATGATTTGATTCAGAAGGGTGTGGTTGAGGAAACGAGAGGAAATATATGTAACAGTCCTGTTCTTCCGGTTCTTAAACGCACTGATTCTTCTCAGCCTCCTGTTTATCGTTTTGTAATTGATCTTCGGGAGGTAAACAAGATTGTCGTACCACAGTTTCCTGTAGTCCCAGATATCACTGCTCTGTTGACGATGATACCTTCTACAGCGACTTGGTTTTCAGTTATCGATTTAAAGAACGCTTTCTTTAGTATTCCCATCGCCGAAGAGAGTAGAGATATTTTGGGTTTTTCCCTCGGAGGCCGAAGCTTCCGGTTTAAACGCGCACCTCAAGGTTATTGTGAAAGTCCCTCTGTTTACAGTCAAGCTCTAAAATGTCATCTTGATGCCTTTTCCTTACCGTCCGGTGCCGCTCTCATTCAGTACATGGATGACTTGTTAGTTGCCGCTGATTCAGAGGAGATTTGCAAAAACGTGACCGTTGCACTGTTGCGTCATTTGTTTGATCTAAATCACAAGGTTTCTCCTTCTAAATTACAATATGTCTGTCGCGAGGTGACTTATTTGGGTCATCTCTTGTCAAAGGAGGGACGACGATTGACCCCCGAACGAATTCAGGCAATTGCACAAATGTCAGTGCCATCCACACAAAGAGAGGTACGTGCCTTTTTGGGCATTACTTCTTATTGTAGACAGTGGATTCCGAGTTTCTCTTTATTGGCTAAACCGCTGTTGGCACTAACTTTAAAAGATACGCCTCAGCCTCTTCCGTGGACTGACGAGTGTCAGAAGAGTTTTACTGATTTGCGTATTGCTTTGTGTTCTGCTCCTGTATTGGGTACTCCTGATTACAGTAAGCCCTTTACGCTCTATGTCCACGAAAGAGAGGGTTGTGCATTGTCAGTCTTAACGCAGCGTTTTGGAGATCAACAGCGACCATGCGCATATTTCTCAGCTACGTTAGATCCAGTAGCTAAAGCATTGCCTAGTTGTCTTAAGGCGACAGCGGCAGCAGCAATTTCTATCCGACAGTCTGCTGGAGTAGTGCTAGATAATACTCTCATTGTTATGGTGCCACATGCAGTGGATATTTTACTAAATAGGACAAAAACGCAGCATCTTATGAGTGCTCGGTTGTCCGGATATGAGCTGACGCTTTTGGCTAGTCACATACACATCAAACGATGTAATACCCTGAATCCAGCTACTTTGTTGCCTCTTCCAGAAGAGAGAGATGTCTCTGAACAGCATGATTGTTTTCTCCGTACTGAAGAAGAGACTAAGGGTAGAATTGACCTAAAAGACACGCCATTGGTGAATCCAGATGGAACACTATGGGTAGATGGTTCTTGTTTCAAGCTCCCGAATGGAGATACAGTTTCAGCCTACGCTATTACTACTTTGCATACGATTGTGGAGACAGCACGCATTAGACATAATTCAGCTCAGGCAGCTGAATTGATAGCCTTAACTAGAGCGTGTGTGTTATCCGAAGGAAAAAGAGTAAACGTGTACACTGATAGCCAATACGCTTTTGGTGTAGCATTTAACTTTGGGCGCTTATGGAAGGAAAGAGGATTCTTTACTTCCCATGGTACTAAGATACAACATGGTCAATTAGTGACTGAACTTCTTGAGTCACTTACAATGCCTACTCAGATAGCGATCGTGAAGTGTAGTGCACACAAAAAGATTGTGGACGATGTTGGTCGAGGAAATGCATTTGCAGATGAGGTAGCGAAAAAGACAGCCAGAGACAACACAAGTCGAATGTATGTTGCAGGTCCCGCAACCTGCGTAAGAGAAAAGGGAATGTGTGAAGATACAGTAGAGAGTGTGAAATCAATTCAAGGAGAGGCTACGGAGAATGAGTTGAGAAAGTGGAAGGAAAGTACAGGAATGTTAGATGAGATGGGATGTTGGGTTGAATTATCAGAACATCAACGTTGGCTGTTACCAGATGCTTATGTACTACCTGTAGTTACTATGGCACATGGTCCAGCTCACCTAAGTGCAAAAGGAATATGTAAGCTTCTGGCTCCAGTGTGGCAAAATGAGGGGATCCCAAAGTGTGCAAATGATGTAGTAAAACATTGTATTGTTTGCTTGATGTACAATCCGGGAAAGGGAACCCCAACTCCAGCAGGTCATTTTGCTCCTCCAACATATCCATTTGAGGTGTTGCAGATCGATTATATTCACATGGAACGATGCAACAACCTCAAATATGTTCTGGTGGTAGTATGTGCTTTTTCTAGATGGGTAGAAGCCTACCCTCTGAAGGACAATACTGCTTTATCAACTGCCAAAATACTTTTGAAAGAATTCTTCCTTAGGTTTGGTTTGCCGCGCATTGTCTGGAGTGACAATGGGAGCGAATTTGTGGGTCAAGTCATGCAAAAAGTTTGTGCAGGTCTTGGCATAAAACAGAAGTTCCACGCGGCGAATCACCCACAGTCGGCTGGTTTAGTAGAATGCTACAATGGAACCTTGAAGCTCAAAATTGCTAAGGTGCAAGCTAGCACAGGACTTAATTGGCCTAATGCTTTACCATTGGCTCTTCTGTCCATCAGAACAGCAGTACACTCTCGTTTGGGGCTTAGCCCTTACGAAGTGATATTTGGTCGCCCAGCTAATGTATGGGGAGTTCCTCGCCCTAAGAAATACTCAGACTTGCCATACCCGATGTTGATTGACTACTTGCATGACCTTACAACTAAATTGCGTGTTCTTCATCAACAGGTTCAGAGTGCTCTACCAGAGGCTTCCACAGACCCAGGTCATTCCATCCGACCAGGTGACTGGGTCTGCACGAAAAATTTCCAACGACAGAGAAATTTGGAGCCCAGATGGAGAGAGCCACGCCTGGTTCTTTTGACCACAAGAACAGCAGTTAAAGTCGAAGGAAAGAAAAACTGGGTGCATGCCGTGCACTGCAAGAAAGTGCCTTTGCCTTTGCCTTTCAATCAATGGGTCCGTAGAGGCATCAGTGACTCTGAAAGTGAGAAAGTTCCGCAATTTGTACCATTCAGTGATGCGCGTCTAATTGGAACACTTTCTGAGAAAGAGGACGACGACATCCTTCAAGAAGCAATACCATCGCATCGACGCTTGAACACGACAAATCCAGGAACATTGTTTCAAAACCAGACTGCCTCTGGACAGGAACGCTATAATTTGAGACCAAGACCAAAGAACTTGTAACTTTCTCTCCTATGTAGTACTCTATCCCGGTTGCAGGGTCACGGTAGGAGTCTTAGTCACGACCTGAGTAAGTGGCAATAGGCCTGCAGGACCTCACAGTGTCATAGGACGGTAGATAATCGTGACTACAGTGATTGAGGAAGATTGCCGTGAGCATCCACTTAGAAAGATGGAGGCTACATTAAATAAAAGAGAAAGTAAAAATGTAAAGAATAATTGTAAAGAAATATGTAGTCATTGTAGTATTGCTCTATGCGTCATTATATTGTCGTGTATTCTTTTGGCATCTGTAAACTGGATCATTATTACTCTGCAGCAAAAAGTTGTCTCTTCTCCTACCTCTACATCTCCTTCTACTATCTCTCCGCACCTATTCCACACTCTTCCCCAGCATGAACTCATTAGAAGAACTGAATACTGTAGGAGGCTGGACTGGCTTGTAGTGAGTACCAAGGGGTACTTGCACCTTGCACCAGGCCCAGTTATCCCTTATTAGTGTATAGGGTGTCTAGCAGCTTAGGCTGATAGATAATGGTAGCTTAGCAAAGCAGCTCAGGCTGAACTAGGAGACGTGTGAAGCTACTACAGTACCACTTAGTGTCATATGCACAATATCATAAGAAAACACAATACACAGTTATACTAAAAATAAAGGTACTTTATTTTTATGACAATATGCCAAAGTATCTTAGAGTGTACCCTCAGTAAGAGGATAGGAAATATACACAAGATATATATACACAATAGCAAAAATATGCAGTATAGTCTTAGAAAACAGTGCAAACAATGTATAATTACAATAGGATGCAATGGGGAAACATAGGGATAGGGGCAACACAAACCATATACTCCAAAAGTGGAATGTGAACCACGAATGGACCCCAAACCTATGTGACCTTGTAGAGGGTCGCTGGGACTATTAGAAAATAGTGAGAGTTAGAAAAATAACCCTCCCCAAGACCCTGAAAAGTGAGTGCAAAGTGCACCAAAGTTCCCCTAAGGACAAAATAGTCGTGTTAGAGGGAGAATGCAAGGAAAACACAAATCAGCAATGCAACAACGATGGATTCCTGTCTGAAGGTACCTGTGGAACAAGGGGACCAAGTCCAAAAGTCACAAGCAGCTCGGAGATGGGCAGATGCCCAAGAAATGCCAGCGGTTGGTGCAAAGAAGCTCTTACTAGGCTGAAGAACTGTGAATACTGCAGGAACGACAAGGGCTAGAGACTTCCCCTTTGGAGGATGGATCCCCCACGCCTTGGAGAGTCGTGCAGAAGTGTTTTCCCGCCGGATGGACGCCAACAAGCCTTGCTACACGCAAATCGTGCGTTTGGCGTTTTTGGACGCTGCTGGGGCCCAGGAGGGACCAGGAGGTCGCAAATTGGACCTGCAGAGAGAGGGGACGTCGAGCAAGACAAGGAGCCCTCACTGAAGCAGGTAGCACCCGGAGAAGTGCCAGAAACAGGCACTACGAGGATGCGTGAAACGGTGCTCGCCGAAGTTGCACAAAGGAGTCCCACGTCGCCGGAGACCAACTTAGAAAGTCGTGCAATGCAGGTTAGAGTGCCGTGGAACAAGGCTTGGCTGTGCACGAAGGATTTCCACCGGAAGTGCACAGGGGCCGGAGAAGCTTGCAAAGTCGCGGTTCCCAGCAATGCAGCCCAGCGAGGTGAGGCAAGGACTTACCTCCACCAAACTTGGGCTGAAGAGTCACTGGACTGTGGGGGTCACTTGGACGGTGTCGCTGGATTCGAGGGACCTCGCTCGTCGTGCTGAGAGGAGACCCAAGGGACCGGAGATGCAGCTTTTTGGTGCCTGCGGTTGCAGGGGGAAGATTCCGTCGACCCACGGGAGATTTCTTCGGAGCTTCTGGTGCAGAGAGGAGGCAGACTACCCCCACAGCATGCACAAGCAGGAAAACAGTCGAGAAGGCGGCAGGATCAGCGTTACAGAGTTGCAGTAGTCGTCTTTGCTACTATGTTGCAGGTTTGCAGGCTTCCAGCGCGGTCAGCGGTCGATTCCTTATCAGAAGGTGAAGAGGGAGATGCAGAGGAACTCGGCTGAGCTCATGCATTCGTTATCTAGAGTTTCCCCAGAGACAGAGACCCTAAATAGCCAGAAAAGAGGGTTTGGCTACCTAGGAGAGAGGATAGGCTACTAACACCTGAAGGAGCCTATCAGCAGGAGTCTCTGACGTCACCTGGTGGCACTGGCCACTCAGAGCAGTCCAGTGTGCCAGCAGCACCTCTGTTTCCAAGATGGCAGAGGTCTGGAGCACACTGGAGGAGCTCTGGACACCTCCCAGGGGAGGTGCAGGTCAGGGGAGTGGTCACTCCCCTTTCCTTTGTCCAGTTTCGCGCCAGAGCAGGGGCTAAGGGGTCCCTGAACCGGTGTAGACTGGCTTATGCAGAATTGGGCACCTCTGTGCCCAACAAAGCATTTCCAGAGGCTGGGGGAGGCTACTCCTCCCCTGCCTTCACACCATTTTCCAAAGGGAGAGGGTGTCACACCCTCTCTCAGAGGAAGTTCTTTGTTCTGCCATCCTGGGCCAGGCCTGGCTGGACCCCAGGAGGGCAGATGCCTGTCTGAGGGGTTGGCAGCAGCAGCAGCTGCAGTGAAACCCCAGGAAGGGCAGTTTGGCAGTACCAGGGTCTGTGCTACAGACCACTGGGATCATGGGATTGTGCCAACTATGCCAGGATGGCATAGAGGGGGCAATTCCATGATCATAGACATGTTACATGGCCATATTCGGAGTTACCATTGTGAAGCTACATATAGGTAGTGACCTATATGTAGTGCACGCGTGTAATGGTGTCCCCACACTCACAAAGTTCAGGGAATTGGCTCTGAACAATGTGGGGGCACCTTGGCTAGTGCCAGGGTGCCCTCACACTAAGTAACTTTGCACCTAACATTTACCAGGTAAAGGTTAGACATATAGGTGACTTATAAGTTACTTAAGTGCAGTGTAAAATGGCTGTGAAATAACGTGGACGTTATTTCACTCAGGCTGCAGTGGCAGGCCTGTGTAAGAATTGTCAGAGCTCCCTATGGGTGGCAAAAGAAATGCTGCAGCCCATAGGGATCTCCTGGAACCCCAATACCCTGGGTACCTCAGTACCATATACTAGGGAATTATAAGGGTGTTCCAGTAAGCCAATGTAAATTGGTAAAAATGGTCACTAGCCTGTTAGTGACAATTTGAAAGTAATGAGAGAGCATAACCACTGAGGTTCTGGTTAGCAGAGCCTCAGTGAGACAGTTAGGCACCACACAGGGAACATATACATGCACACCTATGAGCACTGGGGCCCTGTGTGACAGGGTCCCAGTGACACATACATATAGGCCACAAACCTATGAGCACTGGGGTCCTGACCAGCAGGACCCCAGTGACACATAACAAACATACTGAAAACCTAGTGTTTTCACTATGAGCACTGAGGCCTGGCTATCAGGATCCCAGTGAGACAGTGAAAACAGTGACAAACACCCTGACATACACTCACAAACAGGCCAAAAGTGGGGGTAACAAGGCTAGAAAGAGGCTACCTTCTCACAAATACTTTAACAATTCCTTCGTCCAGTTGTTACATCAACATCAGTTAGTGATCAATACAACTGACTGTTGGGTGTGTGGACTCATACCACATACGGTAGAAAAAGGAATGCCATATTTAGTTCTTCCATTCTCCTATGAAGGTTCCGCTTGGGCTTATTTTGTCATTTTCAATAATGCATATCAAAGCAAAATTAAACAACCTGTCAGTTCACATAGTGTTGGTTCAGATTTCAGTCATAGTTTATTGATAAAGGGAATGGTAGCTATGGCTAAAATCATGGAAAAAAGTGAAGCTTCCATAGATGAAAGAAAAGCATATACCAATTGGAACATAACTAATTACATTTCCAGCCTCAATGATAAGGTTGAGCAAGGAAAATCTCCTCCGATACGGGTCATACCCCAACAAGGAAATTTCTGTCTGCAAATAAATGGAAGAACTCCAAACACCGGACAAAGAGAAAGTTTATGATCCCATACATATGTTTATTCAGCCCTGAATTCACCGCCGTTAGTACCATCTCAAGGTACATACTTCGTTTGCCACGATAGGGCTTATACATGGTTGCCAGCTGATTTTTCTGGTACTTGTTATATAGCCTTTCTTCTTCCCCCTACATACACCGCTCCTGCGAACCATCATAAAAATAGATATGGCAGAGGGATTGTGGATTCGAAAGACACAGCAGGACAAGAGGGAGGAGATTTCCTCAAAGGATTTCTTCCCTTCTGGGGTCCAATGGCCAACAGCAGAAATATAAGGCAATTGGTTCGTGTCGTAGAAACCACCATAGACATCACTGTAGGAGCTTTAAGTAACATTACAGCTGAACTACAGGCTGATCGTCTTATGACCTTGCAGAACCGTGTTGCCTTAGACTTTGTTCTTGCGGACCGTGGTGGAGTATGCAAATTGATCGGATCAAGTTGCTGTATTTTCATACCTAATGACGCTCCGACAGTATACCAAGCTATCTCTAAGTTACACATAATCTCCGAGTCGATTCATCAGGACGAAGGAGATTGGACCTTTTCAGAGTGGTTTTGGGGATTACTGTCCAAATGGGGTTGGAAGGTATTGACATTCTTTGGAGTAATTTTAGCTTTTATATTCTCTTGTTGCCTTTGTATGCACTGCGGTCCTGCCGTCTGCAACCTATGTACTACTGCATGTATTCCCAAACCCAAGTCACAAAGAACAGAGAATATCAAAATGATGGTACAGCAACAGCTTGATGACCTCATGGCCATAGACATCAACTCAGATTAACATGAGTTTGTGTATCTTGCCTGAGTTCTGGCAAAAGGAGGGTCTGAGGAAATTCGATTTTTAATACGATCGTATCGACCCGTCATTTTGTGGCCCGCCGCCATTTTATGTTGCCTTCACTCAGGCAGCACAGCGAACGAAGTCCATTCTGCCTTTTCTGCTTATTCTGCAACATGGTGTTCAAAACAGCCTTCTGCCTCTATCTTTACAAGGCTGGTATTAAGGTCTGACCGAGTACACTAATCCCTGTCTGGTTTTCTAATCCTTGTTTCAACTATCTGTAGGCTCACACTATTCTCCGCCGATCTTATCTTATCGTCTGGCCTTCGCTGTCCTTTGCTAGTATTCTCTCATTTCACAACTGTTTTCCAAACGCACACAAACTTATCGCACCACATGCAACTTCGTTGTGGATCGGTTAATGAATTAGTTCAAGGGAGGGGTGACAAACACAGCTGGAGGGGAGGCAACCTTAAGTCACTTGATACTTTGTTCTGTCTTGTTTTCCGACATTTCTATTGACTCTGTTCTATCTTTACATCATTCTTACTGGCTCCTTTCTATGTGTTCTGGGAGTGTATGTAGTTAATAAATGTTTTTATACGGTATATAAGATTGTGCGCCACAAAGTAAAGTGGCAGTCTCCTGAGAACATACCTTGTGTACTTCTTGGACAACTGTACTAGCTGCAGCTAATAAAATCTGATCTTTTACGCCTGACAGAGTGTCCCGTGTCTCTGTTAGTTGAGGCAGGTGAATCCAAGGAGATTTTAGGCGTACCCTGCGCCGCCAGGCCCAAAAGGTTCTGGTTCTTCAAGTCTTGTGAAGACTCCTTTTTGGTCTCTCTGAACTTTATCCTGTACTGTTCAGTGGTAAAGCCATAACCATCCAGGAGTGCATTCTTAAGAACTTGGAAATTATTAGCATCATTTTCTTTCACAGTAAGGAGCCTATCCCTACCTTTTCCACTAAATGATAGCCATAGGATAGCAGCCCACTGCCTTTGAGGGACATCCTGTACAACACAGGCCCTCTCAAGTGCAGCAAACCACTTGTTAATGTCATCCCCCTCCTTATAAGGGGGAACTATCTTGTGCAGATTCCTGGAATCATGCTCTTTTGCAGGATGACTATGGGGAATACTGCTGCTGCCACCATGGGTTTCTAAACCCAATTTCTGTCTTTCCTTCTCTAGTTCAAAAGACTGTCTATCCAAATCCAGCTGTTGCTTTTTAAGCTTCAGTCTGGTTTGTTCCACCCTCAACTTATTGAGTTCCCTCTCTAACATTCTGTCATCAGGGTTGGTGGGAGGGACATTCCTAGAAACAGAGCTATGATGGGAATGAACAGAAGGAGACCTGTCCCTTACAGAAGCCACCCTAACAGCTTGGTTAACAGAAACATTACTACCAGTATGGTGAGAATAAATGCTTTTGCTATGATGTGAGACAACACTATTTATATGGTGTGGCTCATCATCATTACCAACTATGCTAGACTGTCTAGTAATGGGCAGGCTAGGAAGTTTCTTTCCTGAATCTTTTCCTGGGGGAGTCCCTGAATCAGATTGGGAACTATTAGGTACTTTTTCAACAGATGAGGCATCTATGGCCTTATCCTGTTCTCTAAGCATGTTAAGTAACAGTTCCAAGGAAGGATTTTTCCCTACACTCAAACCTCTCTCTATACAGAGACTCCTTGCTCTTTTCCAGCTAAGGTTGTCATATGCAAGTTTGGACAGATCAACATTTTGGCTTGTGCCAGACATTTTTTAGAGAGAGTTAAAGTGATAGAAAAAGAGAAAAAAGTTTTCAGAACTTTTTGGAAAGTCTGAAAAAACTTTTTAAACTTTTAAGAAATTTTTGAAAGTTTAGAAGTACTTTTCAGCACTTAGAAAAGAGTGAAAAGAGAAAATGCAAAACTTTTTGGCTATGTGTTTATACACTGACCTTGTTTTGTATATTT
The DNA here is from genome assembly GCF_031143425.1 of Pleurodeles waltl. Classification (NCBI taxonomy): domain Eukaryota; kingdom Metazoa; phylum Chordata; class Amphibia; order Caudata; family Salamandridae; genus Pleurodeles; species Pleurodeles waltl. Next base: position 1,192,820,326 of record NC_090439.1, read on the forward strand.
TTCTCTTATGAAAAGTACAATGACAAGAGTGGTAAGTAGTCTCAAGCACTTATCCCACCACTGCACAACCAATGTAGGAGGCTGGACTGGCTTGTAGTGAGTACCAAGGGGTACTTGCACCTTGCACCAGGCCCAGTTATCCCTTATTAGTGTATAGGGTGTCTAGCAGCTTAGGCTGATAGATAATGGTAGCTTAGCAGAGCAGCTTAGGCTGAACTAGGAGACGTGTGAAGCTACTACAGTACCACTTAGTGTCATATGCACAATATCATAAGAAAACACAATACACAGTTATACTAAAAATAAAGGTACTTTATTTTTATGACAATATGCCAAAGTATCTTAGAGTGTACCCTCAGTGAGAGGATAGGAAATATACACAAGATATATATACACAATAGCAAAAATATGCAGTATAGTCTTAGAAAACAGTGCAAACAATGTATAGTTACAATAGGATGCAATGGGGAAACATAGGGATAGGGGCAACACAAACCATATACTCCAAAAGTGGAATGCGAACCACGAATGGACCCCAGACCTATGTGACCTTGTAGAGGGTCGCAGGGACTATTAGAAAATAGTTAGAGTTAGAAAAATAACCCTCCCCATGACCCTGAAAAGTGAGTGCAAAGTGCACTAAAGTTCCCCTAAGGACAAAGTAGTCGTGTTAGAGGAATAATGCAGGAAAGACACAAACCAGCAATGCAACAACTGTGGATTTCCAATCTAGGGTACCTGTGGAACAAGGGGACCAAGTCCAAAAGTCACAAGCAAGTCGGAGATGGGCAGATGCCCAGGAAATGCCAGCTGCGGGTGCAAAGAAGCTTCTACTGGACAAAAGAAGCTGAGGTTTCTGCAGGAAAGAAAAAGGCTAGAGACTTCCCCTTTGGTGGAATGATCCCACTCGCCGTGGAAAGTCGTGCAGAAGTGTTTTCCCGCCGAAAGAACGCCAACAAGCCTTGCTAGCTGCAAATCATGCGTTTAGCGTTTTTGGACGCTGCTGAGGCCCAGGAGGGACCAGAAGGTCGCAAATTGAACCTGAAGAGAGAGGGGACGTCGGGCAAGACAAAGAGCCCTCACTGAAGCAGGTAGCACCCGGAGAAGTGCCAGAAACAGGCACTACGAGGATACGTGAAATGGTGCTCGCCGAAGTTGCACAAAGGAGTCCCACGTCGCCGGAGACCAACTTAGAAAGTCGTGCAATGCAGGTTAGAGTGCCGTGGACCCAGGCTTGGCTGTGCACAAAGGATTTCCGCCGGAAGTGCACAGGGGCCGGAGTAGCTGCAAAGTCGCGGTTCCCAGCAATGCAGCCCAGCGAGGTGAGGCAAGGACTTACCTCCACCAAACTTGGACTGAAGAGTCACTGGACTGTGGGGGTCACTTGGACAGAGTCGCTGGATTCGAGGGACCTCGCTCGTCGTGCTGAGAGGAGACCCAAGGGACCGGTAATGCAGCTTTTTGGTGCCTGCGGTTGCAGGGGGAAGATTCCGTCGACCCACGGGAGATTTCTTCGGAGCTTCTGGTGCAGAGAGGAGGCAGGCTACCCCCACAGCATGCACAAACAGGAAAACAGTCGAGAAGGCGGCAGGATCAGCGTTACAGAGTTGCAGTAGTCGTCTTTGCTACTATGTTGCAGGTTTGCAGGCTTCCAGCGCGGTCAGCAGTCGATTTCTTATCAGAAGGTGAAGAGGGAGATGCAGAGGAACTCGGCTGAGCTCATGCATTCGTTATCTGAAGTTTCCCCAGAGACAGAGACCCTAAATAGCCAGAAAAGAGGGTTTGGCTACCTAGGAGAGAGGATAGGCTACTAACACCTGAAGGAGCCTATCAGCAGGAGTCTCTGACGTCACCTGGTGGCACTGGCCACTCAGAGCAGTCCAGTGTGCCAGCAGCACCTCTGTTTCCAAGATGGCAGAGGTCTGGAGCACACTGGAGGAGCTCTGGACACCTCCCAGGGGAGGTGCAGGTCAGGGGAGTGGTCACTCCCCTTTCCTTTGTCCAGTTTCACGCCAGAGCAGGGGCTAAGGGGTCCCTGAACCGGTGTAGACTGGCTTATGCAGAATTGGGCACCTCTGTGCCTAACAAAGCATTTCCAGAGGCTGGGGGAGGCTACTCCTCCCCTGCCTTCACACCATTTTCCAAAGGGAGAGGGTGTCACACCCTCTCTCAGAGGAAGTTCTTTGTTCTGCCATCCTGGGCCAGGCCTGGCTGGACCCCAGGAGGGCAGATGCCTGTCTGAGGGGTTGGCAGCAGCTGCAGTGAAACCCCAGGAAGGGCAGTTTGGCAGTACCAGGGTCTGTGCTACAGACCACTGGGATCATGGGATTGTGCCAACTATGCCAGGATGGCATAGAGGGGGCAATTCCATGATAATAGACATGTTACTTGGCCATTTTCGGAGTTACCATTGTGAAGCTACATATAGGTAGTGACCTATATGTAGTGCATGCGTGTAATGGTGTCCCCGCACTCACAAAGTTCAGTGAATTGTCTCTGAACAATGTGGGGGCACCTTGGCTAGTGCCAGGGTGCCCACACACTAAGTAACTTTGCACCTAACCTTTACCAGGTAAAGGTTAGACATATAGGTGACTTATAAGTTACTTAAGTGCAGTGTAAAATGGCTGTGAAATAACGTGGACGTTATTTCACTCAGGCTGCAGTGGCAGGCCTGTGTAAGAATTGTCAGAGCTCCCTATGGGTGGCAAAAGAAATGCTGCAGCCCATAGGGATCTCCTGGAACCCCAATACCCTGGGTACCTCAGTACCATATACTAGGGAATTATAAGGGTGTTCCAGTAAGCCAATGTAAATTGGTAAAAATGGTCACTAGCCTGTTAGTGACAATTTGGAAAGAAATGAGAGAGCATAACCACTGAGGTTCTGATTAGCAGAGCCTCAGTGAGACAGTTAGTCACTACACAGGTAACACATTCAGGCACACTTATGAGCACTGGGGCCCTGGGTTACCAGGGTCCCAGTGACACATACAACTAAAACAACATATATACAGTGAAAAATGGGGGTAACATGCCAGGCAAGATGGTACTTTCCTACAGTAGGGAAGAATCCTTCCTTGGAACTGTTACTTAACATGCTTAGAGAACAGGATAAGGCTAGAAGTGCCCCATCTGTAGAAAAAGTAGCTAATGGTTCCCAATCTGATGCAGGGACTCCCCCAGGAAAAGATTCTGGAAAGAAACTTCCTAGCCTGCCCATTACTAGACAGTCTAGCATAGTTGGTAATGATGATGAGCCACACCATACAAATAGTGTTGTCTCACATCATAGCAAAAGCATTTATTCTCACCATACTGGTAGTGATGTTTCTGTTAGCCAAGCTGTTAGGGTGGCCTCTGTAAGGGACAGGTCTCCTTCTGTCCATTCTCACCATACTTCTGTTTCAAGGCATGTCCCTCCCACCCACCCTGATGACAGATTGTTAGAAAGGGAGCTCAATAGATTGAGAGTGGAACAAACCAGACTGAAGCTCAAGAAGCAACAGCTGGATTTGGAGAGACAGACTTTAGAAGTAGAGAAGGAGAGACAGAAACTGGGTTTAGAAACCCATGGTGGCAGCAGCAGTATACCCCATAGTCATCCTGCAAAAGAGCATGATTCCAGGAATCTGCACAAGATAGTTCCCCCTTATAAGGAGGGGGATGACATTAACAAGTGGTTTGCTGCACTTGAGAGGGCCTGTGTTGTACAGGATGTCCCTCAAAGGCAGTGGGATGCTATCCTATGGCTATCATTTAGTGGAAAAGGTAGGGATAAGCTCCTTACTGTGAAAGAAAATGATGCAAATAATTTCCAAGTTCTTAAGAATGCACTCCTGGATGGTTATGGCTTAACCACTGAACAATACAGGATAAAGTTCAGAGAGACCAAAAAGGAGTCTTCACAAGACTGGGTTGATTTCATTGACCATTCAGTGAAGGCCTTGGAGGGGCAGTAAAGTTACTGATTATGACAGCCTGTATAACTTGATCCTGAGAGAGCATATTCTTAATAATTGTGTGTCTGATTTGTTGCACCAGTACTTGGTGGACTCTGATCTGACCTCTCCCCAAGAATTGGGAAAGAAGGCAGACAAATGGGTCAGAACAAGAGTGAACAGGAAAGTTCATACAGGGGGTGACAAAGATGGCAACAAAAAGAAGGATGGTAAGTCTTCTGACAAGGGTGGGGACAAATCTAAAAATGAGTCTTCATCAGGCCCACAAAAACACTCTGGTGGGGGTGGTGGGCCCAAATCCTCTTTTAATCAGAACAAGGAAAAGAAACCATGGTGCTATTTATGTAAAATAAAAGGCCATTGGACAACAGATCCCAGTTGTCCAAAGAAAGGCACCAAGCCTCCTACCACTACAACCCCTACTGCTACACCTAGTGTCCCTACTAATAGCAGTGGTGGTGGGAGCAAACCTACTAATAGCCAATCCAAGGGAGTAGCTGGGCTCACTATTGGTAACTTAGTTGGGGTTGGCCTTGTTAGGGAGGCCACAGAGGCTGTGTTAATCTCTGAGGGGGCTATTGATTTAGCCACCTTAGTTGCTTGTCCCCTTAATATGGATAAGTACAAGCAGCTACCCCTAATAAATGGTGTTGAGGTTCAGGCCTACAGGGACACTGGTGCCAGTGTGACTATGGTCATGGAGAAACTGGTCCACCCTGAACAACACCTACTTGGTCACCAGTACCAAGTAACCGATGCTCACAACAACACACTTAGCCACCCCATGGCTGTTGTTAGTCTCAACTGGGGGGAGGCTACTGGTCCAAAGAAAGTTGTGGTAGCTTCAGATTTACCTGTAGACTGTCTATTAGGGAATGATTTGGAGACATCAGCTTGGTCAGATGTGGAGTTGGAGGCCCATGCAGCAATGCTGGGCATCCCAGGGCATATTTTTGCTTTGACAAGGGCTCAGGCCAAAAAGCAAAAAGGACAGGGAAGCTTGGATCCTGGAACAATGGACCAAGTGCTCCCTAAAGCTAGGGCTAGTAGAAGCAAACCACTTCCTACTATCCCTCCCTCTACAGTGGATTCTACTTCTGAGGAAGAAGAATTCCCTCCCTGTGCAGAACCTACACCAGAGGAGCTGGAAGCAGACACTGCTGAGCTTTTGGGTGAAGGGGGGCCTGCCAGGGAGGAGCTGAGTGTGGCACAGCAAACCTGTACCACATTAGAGGGTCTCAGACAGCAAGCTGTCAAACAGGCTAATGGGGATGTCAGTGACTCTCACAGAGTTTACTGGGAGGACAACCTCTTGTACACTGAGCATAGGGATCCTAAACCTGGAGCTGCCAGGAGATTAGTGATTCCTCAGGAGTACAGAAAGTTCCTCCTAACCCTGGCACATGACATTCCCCTAGCTGGGCATCTAGGACAAATGAAAACTTGGGACAGGCTTGTTCCCCTGTTTCATTGGCCTAGAATGTCTGAGGACACAAAGGAATTTTTTAAGTCCTGTGAAACCTGTCAAGCCAGTGGCAAGACAGGTGGCACCCCAAAGGCACCCCTTATTCCACTGCCTGTGGTTGGGGTTCCCTTTGAAAGGGTAGGGGTTGACATAGTTGGCCCCCTTGACCCTCCTACTGCTTCAGGCAATAGGTTTATCTTGGTGGTAGTGGACCATGCCACAAGATATCCTGAAGCTATTCCTTTAAGGACCACTACAGCACCTGCAGTGGCTAAGGCCCTCCTGGGAATATTTTCCAGGGTGGGCTTCCCAAAGGAAGTAGTATCAGACAGAGGAAGCAATTTCATGTCTGCATACTTAAAGGCCATGTGGAAGGAGTGTGGTGTAACGTACAAGTTCACAACACCCTATCATCCACAAACAAATGGACTGGTGGAGAGATTTAATAAAACTCTCAAAGGCATGATTATGGGTCTCCCTGATAAACTCCGCAGAAGATGGGATATCCTTCTACCATGCCTCCTTTTTGCCTACAGGGAGGTACCCCAGAAAGGAGTGGGCTTCAGCCCCTTTGAACTTCTTTTTGGACACCCTGTTAGGGGTCCACTCACACTTGTAAAGGAGGGTTGGGAACAACCTTTAAAAGCTCCTAAGCAGGATATTGTGGACTATGTACTTGGCCTCAGATCAAGGATGGCTGAGTACATGAAAAAGGCCAGTAAAAACCTTCAGGCCAGCCAAGAGCTCCAGAAGCAATGGCATGATCAGAAGGCTGTTTTGGTTCAGTACCAACCAGGGCAGAAAGTGTGGGTCTTGGAGCCTGTGGCCCCAAGAGCACTCCAAGATAAATGGAGTGGACCTCACACAATTGTTGAAAAGAAGGGAGAAGTCACCTATTTAGTTGACTTAGGCACTGCCAGGAGTCCCCTTAGGGTGCTCCATGTCAACCGCCTGAAACCCTACTATGACAGGGCTGATCTCACCCTGCTCATGGCAACTGATGAGGGACAGGAAGAAGACAGTGATCCTCTACCTGATCTCTTCTCTTCCACAGAACAAGATGCTCTTGTGGAAGGTGTAGTTTTGGCTGACTGTCTTACTGCTGAGCAGAAAGACAATTGCATAAATCTCCTAGATCAATTCTCTGAACTCTTCTCTACTATGCCAGGTACCACTTCTTGGTGTGAGCACACTATAGATACTGGAGACAGCTTGCCTGTCAAAAGTAAGATCTATAGGCAGCCTGACCATGTCAGGGACTGCATAAAGCAAGAGGTCCAGAAAATGTTAGAACTAGGAGTGGTTGAGCACTCTGACAGTCCATGGGCTTCTCCTGTGGTACTGGTACCAAAACCCCATTCCAAAGATGGAAAGAAGGAAATGCGGTTTTGTGTAGACTATAGAGGTCTCAACTTGGTAACCAAAACTGATGCTCACCCTATACCCAGGGCAGATGAGCTCATAGATACACTGGCATCTGCCAAGTATCTAAGCACTTTTGATTTGACTGCAGGGTATTGGCAGATCAAATTGTCAGAAGATGCTAAACCTAAGACTGCATTTTCAACCATTGGAGGACAATACCAGTTTACTGTAATGCCTTTTGGTTTGAAAAATGCACCTGCCACTTTTCAGAGTTTGGTGAACACAGTCCTTCAAGGGCTGGAAGCTTTCAGTGCAGCATATTTGGACGATATAGCTGTCTTTAGCTCCAGCTGGGATGATCACCTGGTCCACCTATGGAAAGTTTTGGAGGCCCTGCAAAAGGCAGGCCTCACTATCAAGGCTTCAAAGTGCCAGATAGGGCAGGGTAAGGTGGTTTATCTGGGACACCTTGTTGGTGGGGAACAGATTGCACCACTTCAGGGGAAAATCCAAACAATTATTGATTGGGTTCCCCCTACCACTCAGACTCAGGTGAGAGCCTTCCTAGGCCTCACTGGGTATTACAGGAGGTTCATTAAGAACTATGGCTCCATTGCAGCCCCTCTTAATGACCTCACTTCCAAAAAGATGCCTAAAAAGGTATTATGGACAGCAAACTGTCAGAAAGCTTTTGAGGAGCTGAAGCAGGCCATGTGCTCTGCACCTGTCCTGAAAAGCCCTTGTTACTCTAAAAAATTCTATGTCCAAACTGATGCATCTGAATTAGGAGTAGGGGCAGTCCTATCACAACTTAATTCTGAGGGCCAGGATCAACCTGTTGCTTTTATTAGTAGGAGGTTGACCCCTAGAGAAAAGCGTTGGTCTGCCATTGAGAGGGAGGCCTTTGCTGTGGTCTGGGCACTGAAGAAGTTGAGGCCATACCTGTTTGGCACTCACTTCATTGTTCAGACAGACCACAAACCTCTACTTTGGCTAAAACAAATGAAAGGTGAAAATCCTAAATTGTTGAGGTGGTCCATATCCCTACAGGGAATGGACTATACAGTGGAACATAGACCTGGGAGTAGCCACTCCAATACAGATGGACTCTCCAGATATTTCCACTTAGACAATGAAGACTCATCAGGTCATGGCTAGTCTTATTGTCCTTCGTTTGGGGGGGGGGGGTTCTGTAGGAAAGTACCATCTTGCCTGGCATGTTACCCCCATTTTTCACTATATATATGTTGTTTTAGTTGTATGTGTCACTGGGACCCTGGTAACCCAGGGCCCCAGTGCTCATAAGTGTGCCTGAATGTGTTACCTGTGTAGTGACTAACTGTCTCACTGAGGCTCTGCTAATCAGAACCTCAGTGGTTATGCTCTCTCATTTCTTTCCAAATTGTCACTAACAGGCTAGTGACCATTTTTACCAATTTACATTGGCTTACTGGAACACCCTTATAATTCCCTAGTATATGGTACTGAGGTACCCAGGGTATTGGGGTTCCAGGAGATCCCTATGGGCTGCAGCATTTCTTTTGCCACCCATAGGGAGCTCTGACAATTCTTACACAGGCCTGCCACTGCAGCCTGAGTGAAATGACGTCCACGTTATTTCACAGCCATTTTACACTGCACTTAAGTAACTTATAAGTCACCTATATGTCTAACCTTTACCTGGTAAAGGTTAGGTGCAAAGTTACTTAGTGTGAGGGCACCCTGGCACTAGCCAAGGTGCCCCCACATTGTTCAGAGCCAATTCCCTGAACTTTGTGAGTGCGGGGACACCATTACACGCGTGCACTACATATAGGTCACTACCTATATGTAGCTTCACAATGGTAACTCCGAATATGGCCATGTAACATGTCTATGATCATGGAATTGCCCCCTCTATGCCATCCTGGCATAGTTGGCACAATCCCATGATCCCAGTGGTCTGTAGCACAGACCCTGGTACTGCCAAGCTGCCCTTCCTGGGGTTTCACTGCAGCTGCTGCTGCTGCTGCCAACCCCTCAGACAGGCATCTGCCCTCCTGGGGTCCAGCCAGGCCTGGCCCAGGATGGCAGAACAAAGGACTTCCTCTGAGAGAGGGTGTTACACCCTCTCCCTTTGGAAAATGGTGTGAAGGCAGGGGAGGAGTAGCCTCCCCCAGCCTCTGGAAATGCTTTCTTGGGCACAGAGGTGCCCAATTCTGCATAAGCCAGTCTACACCGGTTCAGGGGACCCCTTAGCCCTGCTCTGGCGCGAAACTGGACAAAGGAAAGGGGAGTGACCACTCCCCTGACCTGCACCTCCCCTGGGAGGTGTCCAGAGCTCCTCCAGTGTGCTCCAGACCTCTGCCATCTTGGAAACAGAGGTGCTGCTGGCACACTGGACTGCTCTGAGTGGCCAGTGCCACCAGGTGACGTCAGAGACTCCTTCTGATAGGCTCCTTCAGGTGTTAGTAGCCTATCCTCTCTCCTAGGTAGCCAAACCCTCTTTTCTGGCTATTTAGGGTCTCTGTCTCTGGGGAAACTTGAGATAACGAATGCAAGAGCTCATCCGAGTTCCTCTGCATCTCTCTCTTCACCTTCTGCCAAGGAATCGACTGCTGACCGCGCTGGAAGCCTGCAAACCTGCAACATAGTAGCAAAGACGACTACTGCAACTCTGTAACGCTGATCCTGCCGCCTTCTCGACTGTTTTCCTGCGTGTGCATGCTGTGGGGGTAGTCTGCCTCCTCTCTGCACCAGAAGCTCCGAAGAAATCTCCCGTGGGTCGACGGAATCTTCCCCCTGCAACCGCAGGCACCAAAAAGCTGCATTACCGGTCCCTTGGTTCTCCTCTCAGCACGACGAGCGAGGTCCCTCGAATCCAGCGACTCTGTCCAAGTGACCCCCACAGTCCAGTGACTCTTCAGTCCAAGTTTGGTGGAGGTAAGTCCTTGCCTGACCTCGCTGGGCTGCTTTGCTTGGAACCGTGACTTTTGCAGCTACTCCGGCCCCTGTGCACTTCCGGCGGAAATCCTTTGTGCACAGCCAAGCCTGGGTCAACGTCACTCTAACCTGCATTGCACGACTTTCTAAGTTGGTCTCCGGCGACGTGGGACTCCTTTGTGCGACTTTGGGTGAGCACCGTTTCACTCATCCTTGTAGTGCCTGTTTCTGGCACTTCTCCGGGTGCTACCTGCTGCTAAGAGGATCCTTGTCTTGCTCGACGTCTCCTCTCTCTCCTGGTCCAATTTGCGACCTCCTGGTCCCTCCAGGGCCACAGCAGCGTCCAAAAATGCTAACTGCACGATTTGAAGCTAGCAAGGCTTGTTGGCGTTCTTTCGGCGAGAAAACACTTCTGCACGACTCTCCACGGCGAGAGGGATCCGTCCACCAAAGGGGAAGTCTCTAGCCCTTTTCGTTCCTGCAGATACCTCAGCTTCTTCTGTCCAGTAGATGCTTCTTTGCACCCGCAGCTGGCATTTCCTGGGCATTTGCCCATCTCCGACTTGCTTGTGACTTTTGGACTTGGTCCCCTTGTTCCACAGGTACCCTAGATTGGAAATCCACAGTTGTTGCATTGTTGGTTTGTGTCTTTCCTGCATTATTCCTCTAACACGACTTCTTTGTCCTTAGGGGAACTTTAGTGCACTTTGCACTCACTTTTCAGGGTCTTGGGGAGGGTTATTTTTCTAACTCTCACTATTTTCTAATAGTCCCAGCGACTCTCTACAAGGTCACCTAGGTTTGGGGTCCATTCGTGGTTCGCATTCCACTTTTGGAGTATATGGTTTGTGTTGCCCCTATCCCTATGTTTCCCCATTGCATCCTATTGTAACTATACATTGTTTGCACTGTTTTCTAAGACTATACTGCATATTTTTGCTATTGTGTATATATATCTTGTGTATATTTCCTATCCTCTCACTGAGGGTACACTCTAAGATACTTTGGCATATTGTCATAAAAATAAAGTACCTTTATTTTTAGTATAACTGTGTATTGTGTTTTCTTATGATATTGTGCATATGACACTAAGTGGTACTGTAGTAGCTTCACACGTCTCCTAGTTCAGCCTAAGCTGCTCTGCTAAGCTACCATTATCTATCAGCCTAAGCTGCTAGACACCCTATACACTAATAAGGGATAACTGGGCCTGGTGCAAGGTGCAAGTACCCCTTGGTACTCACTACAAGCCAGTCCAGCCTCCTACAGGAAGATTCTAGCTCTTGTCATTCTTGCAGAATCCTCAGCTTCTACTGCCTAGTAGCAGCTTCTTTGCACCCACAGCTGGCATTTCCTGGGCATCTGCCCATCTCTGACTTGCTTGTGACTTTTGGACTTGGTCCCCTTGTTCCACAGGTCCTCTCGTCTGGAAATCCATTGTTGTTGCATTGCTGGTGTTGGTCTTTCCTGCAGAATTCCCCTATCACGACTTCTGTGCTCTTTGGGGAACATTAGTGCACTTTGCACTCACTTTTCAGGGTCTTGGGGTGGGCTTTTTTTCTAACCCTCACTGTTTTCTTACAGTCCCAGCGACCCTCTACAAGGTCACATAGGTTTGGGGTCCATTCGTGGTTCGCATTCCACTTTTGGAGTATATGGTTTGGGTTTGCGCTTATCCCTATGTGTCCCCATTGCATCCTATTGTAATTATACATTGTTTGCACTGTTTTCTAATACTATTACTGCATATTTTGGTATTGTGTACATATATCTTGTGTATATTTGCTATCCTCATACTGAGGGTACACTCTGAGATACTTTGGCATATTGTCATAAAAATAAAGTACCTTTATTTTTAGTATATCTGTGTATTGTGTTTTCTTATGATATTGTGCAAGTGACACTAGTGGTACTGTAAGAGCTTCACTCGTCTCCTAGTTCAGCCTAAGCTGCTCTGCTAAGCTACCATTATCTATCAGCCTAAGCTACTAGACACCCTATACACTAATAAGGGATACCTGGGCCTGGTGCAAGGTGTAAGTACCCCTTGGTACTCACTACAAGCCAGTCCAGCCTTCTACATTGGTTGTGCAGCGGTGGGATAAGTACTTTGCAACTGCATACCACTCTTGTCACTGTACTTTTCATAAGAGAAAAATATACAAAACAAGTTCAGTGTATGTACACCTAACCAAAAAGTTTTGCTTCTTTTCTCTCACTTCTTTGCTAAGTGCTGAAAAGTACCTCTAAACTTTCTAAAAAGTTCTTAAAAAGTTTAAAAAGTTTTTTTCTCTTTCCAAAATTTCGGAAAAAATTTTTTCTCACTTTTTCTATCACTTAAACACTTTCTAAAATGTCTCGCACAGGCCAAACTGTTGATCTGTCCATACCTGCTTATGATCACCTTAGCTGGAAAGGAGCAAGGAGTCTCTGCATAGAAAGAGGTTTAAGTGTAAGGAAGAATCCCTCTAGAGAACTGTTGGTGAATATGCTTGTTGAACAGGATAAGGCCAATGGTGGCACTTCTGTTGAAAAGTTAGCTGATGGTTCCCAATCTGACCCTGGGGCACCCCTAGGAAAAGATTTAGAAGGGAAACTTCCTAGCCTGCCCATTAGCAGACCACCTAGCATAGCTGGCACTGATGTAGAGTCACATCATACTGATAGTGTTGTCTCACATCACAGTAAGAGTATTCATTCTCATCATAGTAGAAGTGCTGTTTCTGTTAGCCAGATTGTTAAGGTGCCATCTGTTAGCAACAGGTCTCCTTCTGTTCATTCTCACCATACTTCTGTTTCTAGACATGTCCCTCCCAACCACGATGATAGAGTGTTAGAAAGGGAGCTCAATAGATTGAGAGTGGAGGAATCCAGGCTGAAGCTCAAGAAGCAACAGCTGGATTTAGATAGGCAGTCCTTAGAAATAGAAAGAGAAAGACAGAAAATTGGGTTGGAAACCCATGGTGGCAGCAGCAGTATTCCCCATAGTCATCCTGCAAGAGAGCATGATTCCAGGAATCTGCATAAGATAGTTCCCCCTTATAAGGAGTGGGATGACATTAAAAAGTGGTTTGCTGCACTTGAGAGGGCCTGTGTTGTACAAGATGTCCCTCAAAGGCAGTGGGCTGCTATCCTATGGCTATCATTTAGTGGAAAGGGTAGGAATAGGCTCCTTACTGTGAAAGAAAGTGATGCCAATAATTTTACAGTTCTTAAGAATGCACTCCTTGATGGTTATAGCTTAACCACTGAACAGTACAGGAGGAAGTTCAGAGAGACCAAAAAGGAGTCTTCACAAGACTGGGTAGACTTTGTTGACCATTCAGTGAAGGCCTTGGAGAGGTGGTTACATGGCAGTAAAGTTACTGATTATGAAAGCCTGTATAACTTAATCCTGAGAGTGCATATTCTTAATAATTGTGTGTCTGATTTGTTACACCAGTACCTGGTAGACTCTGATCTGACCTCTCCCCAAGAATTGGGAAAGAAGACAGACAAATGGGTCAGAACAAGGGTGAACAGAAAAGTTCACACAGGGGGTGACAAAGATGGCCAGAAGAAGGATGGTAAGTCTTCTGACAAGGGTTGGGACAAATCTAAAAATGAGTCTTCATCAGGTCCCCAAAAACACTCTAGTGGGGGTGGTGGGCCCAAATCCTCTTCAAATCAAAACAAAGAAAAGAAACCATGGTGCTATTTATGTAAAATAAAAGGCCATTGGACAACAGATCCCAGTTGTCCAAAGAAAGGCACCACAGCTCCTACCACTACAACCCCTACTGCTACACCTAGTGTCCCTACTAATAGCAGTAGTGGTGGGAGCAAACCTACTAATAGCCAATCCAAGGGAGTAGCTGGGCTCACTATTGGTAACTTAGTTAGGGTTGGTCTGATTAGGGAGACTACAGAGGCTGTGTTAGTCTCTGAGGGGGCTATTGATTTAGCCACCTTGGTTGCTTGTCCCCTTAACATGGATAAGTACAATCAACTACCCCTAATAAATGGTGTTGAGGTTCAGACCTACAGGGACACAGGTGCCAGTGTTACAATGGTAATAGAGTAACTGGTCCACCCTGAACAACACCTACTTGGTCACCAGTACCAAGTAACCGATGCTCATAACAACACCCTTAGCCACCCCATGGCTGTTGTGAATCTCAACTGGGGGGGGGGGGTTACTGGCCCAAAGAAAGTTGTGGTTGCCTCAGATTTACCTGTAGACTGTCTATTAGGGAATGATTTAGAGACATCAGCTTGGGCAGAAGTGGAGTTGGAGGCTCATGCAGCAATGCTGGGCATTTCAGGGCATATTTCTGCTTTGACCAGGGCTCAGGCCAAAAAGCAAAAAGGACAGGGTGACTTGGATCCTGGAAGAATGGACCAAGTGCTCCCTAAAGCTAGGGGTAGCAAAGGTAAATCAGGACCTTCTATCCCTCCCTCTACAGTGGATTCAACTTCTGAGGAAGAAGAATTCCCACCCTGTGCAGAACCTACACCAGAGGAGCTGGAAGCAGACACTGCTGAGCTTTTGGGTGAAGGGGGGCCTGCCAGGGAGGAGCTGAGTGTGGCACAGCAGACCTGTCCCACACTAGAGGGTCTAAGACAGCAAGCTGTCAAACAAGCAAATAGGGATGTCAGTGACTCTCAAAGAGTTTACTGAGAGGACAACCTCTTGTACACTGAAGCAAGGGATCCAAAACCTGGAGCTGCCAGGAGATTGGTGATTCCTCAGGAGTACAGAAAGTTCCTCCTAACTCTAGCCCACGACATTCCCTTAGCTGGACATTTGGGGCAAATGAAAACTTGGGACAGGCTTGTTCACTTGTTTCATTGGCCTAGAATGTCAGAGGACACAAAGGAATTTTGTAAGTCCTGTGAAACCTGTCAAGCCAGTGGCAAGACAGGTGGCACCTGTAGGAGGCTGGACTGGCTTGTAGTGAGTACCAAGGGGCACTTGCACCTTGCACCAGGCCCAGTTATCCCTTATTAGTGTATAGGGTGTCTAGCAGCATAGGCTGATAGATAATGGTAGCTTAGCAGAGCAGCTTAGGCTGAACTAGGAGACGAGTGAAGCTCCTACCGTACCACAAGTGTCATATGCACAATATCATAAGAAAACACAATACACAGATATACTAAAAATAAAGGTACTTTATTTTTCTGACAATATGCCAAAGTATCTCAGAGTGTACCCTCAGTATGAGGATTGCAAATATACACAAGATATATGTACACAATACCAAAATATGCAGTAATAGTATTAGAAAACAGTGCAAACAATGTATAGTTACAATAGGATGCAATGGGGACACATAGGGATAGGGGCAACACAAACCATATACTCCAAAAGTGGAATGCGAACCACAAATGGACCCCAAACCTATGTGACCTTGTAGAGGGTCGCTGGGACTATTAGAAAATAGTAAGGGTTAGAAAAATAGCCCACCCCAAGACCCTGAAAAGTGAGTGCAAAGTGCACTAAAGTTCCCCAAAGGACATAGAAGTCGTGATAGGGGAATTCTGCAGGAAAGACACAAACCAGCAATGCAACAACAATGGATTTCCAGTTGAGGGTACCTGTGGAACAAGGAGACCAAGTCCAAAAGTCACAAGCAAGTCGGAGATGAGCAGATGCCCAGGAAATGCCAGCTGTGGGTGCAAAGAAGCTGCTACTGTACAGTAGAAGCTGAGGATTCTGTAGGAACGACAAAGGCTAGAGACTTCCCCTTTGGAGGATGGATCCCACACGCCGTGGAGAGTCGTACAGAAGTGTTTTCCTGAAGAAAGAACGCCAACAAGCCTTGCTAGTTGCAAATCGTGCAGTTAGGGTTTTTGGATGCTGCTGTGGCCCAGGAGGGACCAGGATGTCGCCAGTTGTGTCAGGGGACAGAGGGGGCGTCGTGCAAGACAAGGAGCCCTCTCAGCAGCAGGCAGCCCCCGAAGAAAAGCCAGAAACAGGCACTACAAGGATGCGTGAAACGGTGCTCACCCAAAGTCGCACAAAGGAGTCCCACGTCGCCGGAGAACAACTTAGGAGGTCGTGCAATGCAGGTTAGAGTGCCGTGGACCCAGGCTGGAATGTGCACAAAGGATTTCCGCAGGAAGTGCACGGAGGCCGGAGTAGCTGCAAAAGTCGCGGTTCCCAGCAATGCAGTCTGGCTTGGGGAGGCAAGGACTTACCTCCACCAAACTTGGACTGAAGAGTCACTGGACTGTAGGAGTCACTTGGACAGAGTTGCTGGATTCAAGGGACCTCGCTCGTTGTGCTGAGAGGAGACCCAGGGGACCGGTGATGCAGTTCTTTGGTGCCTGCGGTTGCAGGGGGACGATTCCGTCGACCCACATGAGATTTCTTCGGAGCTTCTAGTGCAGAGAGGAGGCAGACTACCCCCACAGCATGCACCACCAGGAAAACAGTCGAGAAGGCGGCAGGATCAGCGTTACAAGGTCGCAGTAGTCGTCTTTGCTACTTTGTTGCAGTTTTGAAGGCTTCCAGCGCGGTCAGCAGTCGATTCCTTGGCAGAAGGTGAAGAGAGAGATGCAGAGGAACTCGGATGAGCTCTTGCATTCGTTATCTAAGGAATCCCAAGAGACAGAGACCCTAAATAGCCAGAAAAGAGGGTTTGGCTACCTAGGAGAGAGGATAGGCTAGCAACACCTGAAGGAGCCTATCAGAAGGAGTCTCTGACGTCACCTGATGGCACTGGCCACTCAGAGCAGTCCAGTGTGCCAGCAGCACCTCTGTTTCCAAGATGGCAGAGGTCTGGAGCACACTGGAGGAGCTCTGGGCACCTCCCAGGGGAGGTACAGGTCAGGGGAGTGGTCACTCCCCTTTCCTTTGTCCAGTTTCGCACCAGAGCAGGGCTAAGGGGTCCCTGAACCGGTGTAGACTGGCTTATGCAGAAATGGGCACCATGTGTGCCCATGAAAGCATTTCCAGAGGCTGGGGGAGGCTACTCCTCCCCTGCCTTCACACCATTTTCCAAAGGGAGAGGGTGTAACACCCTCTCTCAGAGGAAGTCCTTTGTTCTGCCATCCTGGGCCAGGCCTGGCTAGACCCCAGGAGGGCAGAAGCCTGTCTGAGGGGTTGGCAGCAGCAGTAGCTGCAGTGAAACCCCGGGAAAGGCAGTTTGGCAGTACCAGGGTCTGTGCTACAGACCACTGGGATCATGGGATTGTGCCAACTATGCCAGGATGGTATAGAGGGGGCAATTCCATGATCATAGACATATTACATGGCCATATTCGGAGTTACCATTGTAAAGCTACATATAGGTAGTGACCTATATGTAGTGCACGCGTGTAATGGTGTCCCGCACTCACAAAGTACGTGGAATTGGCCCTGAACAATGTGGGGGCACCTTGGCTAGTGCCAGGGTGCCCACCCACTAAGTAACTTAGCACCCAACCTTTACTAGGTAAAGGTTAGACATATAGGTGACTTATAAGTTACTTAAGTGCAGTGTAAAATGGCTGTGAAATAACGTGGACGTTATTTCACTCAGGCTGCAGTGGCAGGCCTATGTAAGAATTGTCTGAGCTCCCTATGGGTGGCAAAAGAAATGCTGCAGCCCATAGGGATCTCCTGTAACCCCAATACCCTGGATACCTCAGTACCATATACTAGGGAATTATAAGGGTGTTCCAGTAAGCCAATGTAAATTGGTAAAAATGGTCACTAGCCTGTTAGTGACAATTTGAAAGAAATGAGAGAGCATAACCACTGAGGTTCTGGATAGCAGAGCCTCAGTGAGACAGTTAGTCACTACACAGGTAACACAGTCAGGCACACTTATGAGCACTGGGGCCCTGGCTGGCAGGGTCCCAGTGACACATACAACTAAAACAACATATATACAGTGAAAAATGGGGGTAACATGCCAGGCAAGATGGTACTTTCCTACTCAACCCCCCACAAACGAAGGGCAATAAGACTAGCCATGACCTGATGAGTCTTCATTGTCTAAGTGGAAATATCTGGAGAGTCCATCTGCATGGGAGTGGCTACTCCCAGGTCTATGTTCCACTGTATAGTCCATTCCCTGTAGGGATATGGACCACCTCAACAATTTAGGATTTTCACCTTTCATTTGTTTTAGCCAAAGTAGAGGTTTGTGGTCTGTCTGAACAATGAAGTGAGTGCCAAACAGGTATGGCCTCAACTTCTTCAGTGCCCAGACCACAGCAAAGGCCTCCCTCTCAATGGCAGACCAACGCTTTTCTCTAGGGGTCAACCTTCTGCTAATAAAAGCAACAGGTTGATCCTGGCCCTCAGAATTAAGTTGTGATAGGACTGACCCTACTCCTAATTCAGATGCATCAGTTTGGACATAGAATTTTTTAGAGTATCAAGGGCTTTTTATGACAGGTGCAGAGCACATGGCCTGCTTCAGCTCCTCAAAAGCTTTCTGACAGTTTGCTGTCCATAATTCCTTTTTAGGCATTTTCTTGGATGTGAGGTCATTAAGAGGGGCTGCAATGGAGCCATAGTTCTTAATGAACCTCCTGTAATACCCAGTGAGGCCTAGGAAGGCTCTCATCTGAGTCTGAGTAGTAGGGGGAACCCAATCTATAATAGTTTGGATTTTCCCCTGAAGTGGTGCAATCTGTTCCCCACCAACAAGGTGTCCCAGATAAACCACCTTCCCCTGCCCTATCTGGCACTTTGAAGCTTTGATAGTGAGGGCTGCCTTTTGCAGGGCCTCTAAAACTTTCCATAGGTGGACCAGGTGATCATCCCAACTGGAGCTAAAGACAGCTATATCGTCCAGATATGCTGCACTAAAAGCTTCCAGCCCTTGCAGGACTGTGTTCACCAACCTCTGAAAAGTGGCAGGTGTATTTTTCAATCCAAAAGGCATTACTGTGAATTGGTAATGGCCTCCAATGGTTGAAAATGTAGTTTTAGGTTTAGCATCTTCTGATAATTTGATCTGCCAATACCCTGCAGTCAAAACAAAAGTGCTTAGATACTTGGCAGATGCCAGTGTATCTATGAGCTCATCTGCCCTGGGTATAGGGTGAGCATCAGTTTTGTTTACCTGGTTGAGACCTCTGTAGTCAACACAAAACCGCATTTCTTTCTTTCCATCCTTGGAATGAGGTTTTGGTACCAGTACCACAGGAGAAGCCCATGGACTTTCAGAGTGCTCAACCACTCCCATTTCTAAGATTTTCTGCACCTCTTGCTTTATGCAGTCTCTGACATGGTCAGGCTGCCTATAGATCTTACTTTTGACAGGCAAGCTGTCTCCAGTATCTATAGTGTGCTCACACCAAGAAGTGGTACCTGGCACAGTAGAGAAGAGTTCAGAAAACTGACCCAGGAGATTTATGCAATGGTCTTTCTGCTCAGCAGTAAGACAATCAGCCAAAACTACACCTTCCACTAGAGCATCTTGTTCTGTGGAAGAGAAGAGATCAGGTAGAGGATCACTGTCTTCTTCCTGTCCCTCATCAGTTGCCATGAGCAGGGTGAGATCAGCCCTGTCATAGTAGGGTTTCAGGCGGTTGACATGGAGCACCCTAAGGGGACTCCTGGCAGTGCATAAGTCAACTAAATAGGTGACTTCACCCTTTTTCTCAACAATTGTGTGGGGTCCACTCCATTTATCTTGGAGTGCTCTTGGGGCCACAGGCTCCAAGACCCACACTATCTGCCCTGGTTGGTACTGAACCAAAACAGCCTTCTGGTCATGCCATTGCTTTTGGAGCTCTTGGCTGGCCTGAAGGTATTTACTGGCCTTTTTCATGTACTCAGCCATCCTTGATCTGAGGCCAAGTACATAATCCACAATATCTTGTTTTGGAGCTTTTAAAGGTTGTTCCCAACCCTCCTTGACAAGTGTTAGTAGACCCCTAACAGGGTGTCCAAAGAGGAGTTCAAAGGGGCTGAAGCCCACTCCTTTGTGGGGTACCTCCCTGTAGGCAAAAAGGAGGCATGGTAAAAGGATATCCCATCTCCTGCGGAGTTTTTCAGGGAGACCCATAATCATGCCTTTGAGAGTTTTGTTAAATCTCTCCACCAGTCCATTTGTTTGTGGATGATAGGGTGTAGTGAGCTTGTAAGTCACAGCACACTCCTTCCACATGGCCTTTAAGTAAGCAGACATGAAATTGCTTCCCCTGTCTGATACTACTTCCTTTGGGAAGCCCACCCTGGAAAATATTCCCAGGAGGGCCTTTGCTACTGCAGGTGCTGTAGTGGTCCTTAAAGGAATTGCTTCAGGATATCTTGTGGCATGGTCCACTACCACCAAGATAAACCTATTGCCTGAAGCAGTAGGAGGGTCAAGGGGGCCAACTATGTCAACCCCTACCCTTTCAAAGGGAACCCCAACCACTGGCAGTGGAATAAGGGGTGCCTTTGGGGTGCCACCTGTCTTGCCACTGGCTTGACAGGTTTCAAAGGACTTACAAAACTCTTTTGTGTCCTCAGACATTCTAGGCCAATGAAACAGGGGAACAAGCCTGTCCCAAGTTTTCATTTGTCCCAGATGTCCAGCTAGGGGAATGTCGTGGGCTAGAGTTAAGAGGAACTTTCTGTACTCCTGAGGAATCACTAACCTCCTGGCAGTTCCAGGTTTAGGATCCCTTGCTTCAGTGTACAAGAGGTTGTCCTCCCAGTAAACTCTTTGAGAGTCACTGACATCCCCATTAGCTTGTTTGACAGCTTGCTGTCTTACACCCTCTAGTGTGGGACAGGTTTGCTGTGCCACACTCAGCTCCTCCCTGTCAGGCCCCCCTTCACCCAAAAGCTCAGCAGTGTCTGCTTCCAGCTCCTCTGGTGTAGGTTCTGCACAGGGTGGAAATTCTTCTTCCTCAGAAGTAGAATCCACTGTAGAGGGAGGGGTAGTAGGAAGTGCTTTACTTCTACTAGCCCTAGCTTTAGGGAGCACTTGGTCCATTGTTCCAGGATCCAAGTCACCCTGTCCTTTTTGCTTTTTGGCCTGAGCCCTTGTCAAAGAAAAAATATTCCCTGGGATGCCCAGCATTGCTGCATGGGCCTCCAACTCCACATCTGACCAAGCTGATGTCTCCAAATCATTTCCTAGTAGACAATCTGTAGGAGGCTGGACTGGCTTGTAGTGAGTACCAAGGGGTACTTGCACCTTGCACCAGGCCCAGTTATCCCTTATTAGTGTATAGGGTGTCTAGCAGCTTAGGCTGATAGATAATGGTAGCTTAGCAGAGCAGCTCAGGCTGAACTAGGAGACGTGTGAAGCTACTACAGTACCACTTAGTGTCAAATGCACAATATCATAAGAAAACACAATACACAGTTATACTAAAAATAAAGGTACTTTATTTTTATGACAATATGCCAAAGTATCTTAGAGTGTACCCTCAGTGAGAGGATAGGAAATATACACAAGATATATATACACAATAGCAAAAATATGCAGTATAGTCTTAGAAAACAGTGCAAACAATGTATAGTTACAATAGGATGCAATGGGGAAACATAGGGATAGGGGCAACACAAACCATATACTTCAAAAGTGGAATGCGAACCACGAATGGACCCCAAACCTATGTGACCTTGTAGAGGGTCGCTGGGACTATTAGAAAATAGTGAGAGTTAGAAAAATAACCCTCCCCAAGACCCTGAAAAGTGAGTGCAAAGTGCACTAAAGTTCCCCTAAGGACAAAGAAGTCGTGTTAGAGGAATAATGCAGGAAAGACACAAACCCGCAATGCAACAACTGTGGATTTCCAATCTAGGGTACCTGTGGAACAAGGGGACCAAGTCCAAAAGTCACAAGCAAGTCGGAGATGGGCAAATGCCCAGGAAATGCCAGCTGCGGGTGCAAAGAAGCTTCTACTGGACAGAAGAAGCTGAGGTTTCTGCAAAAACAAAAAGGGCTAGAGACTTCCCCTTCGGAGGACGGATCCGACTCGCCTTGGAGAGTTGTGCAGAAGTGTTTTCCTGCCGAAAGGACGCCAACAAGCCTTGCTAGTCGCAAATCGTGCGTTTGGCGTTTTTGGACGCTGCTGGGGCTCAGGAGGGCCCAGGAGGTCGCAAATTGGACCTGAAGAGAGAGGGGACGTCGAGCAAGAAAAAGAGCCCTCACTGAAGCAGGTAGCACCCGGAGAAGTGCCAGAAACAGGCACTACAAGGATGTGTGAAACGGTGCTCGCCGAAGTTGCACAAAGGAGTCCCACGTCGCCGGAGACCAACTTAGAAAGTCGTGCAATGCAGGTTAGAGTGCCGTGGACCCAGGCTTGGCTGTGCACAAAGGATTTCCGCCGGAAGTGCACAGGGGCCGGAGTAGCTGCAAAGTCGCGGTTCCCAGCAATGCAGCCCAGCGAGGTGAGGCAAGGACTTACCTCCACCAAACTTGGACTGAAGAGTCACTGGACTGTGGGGGTCACTAGGACAGAGTCGCTGGATTCGAGGGACCTCGCTCGTCGTGCTGAGAGGAGACCCAAGGGACCGGTAATGCAGCTTTTTGGTGCCTGCGGTTGCAGGGGGAAGATTCCGTCGACCCACGGGAGATTTCTTCGGAGCTTCTGGTGCAGAGAGGAGGCAGACAACCCCCACAGCATGCACAAGCAGGAAAACAGTCGAGAAGGCGGCAGGATCAGCGTTACAGAGTTGCAGTAGTCGTCTTTGCTACTATGTTGCAGGTTTGCAGGCTTCCAGCGCGGTCAGCAGCCGTTTCCTTATCAGAAGGTGAAGAGAGAGATGCAGAGGAACTCGGATGAGCTCTTGCATTCGTTATCTAAAGTTTCCCCAGAGACAGAGACCCTAAATAGCCAGAAAAGAGGGTTTGGCTACCTAGGAGAGAGGATAGGCTAGCAACACCTGAAGGAGCCTATCACAAGGAGTCTCTGACGTCACCTGGTGGCACTGGCCACTCAGAGCAGTCCAGTGTGCCAGCAGCACCTCTGTTTCCAAGATGGCAGGGGTCTGGAGCACACTGGAGGAGCTCTGGACACCTCCCAGGGGAGGTGCAGGTCAGGGGAGTGGTCACTCCCCTTTCCTTTGTCCAGTTTCGCACCAGAGCAGGGGCTAAGGGGTCCCTGAACCGGTGTAGACTGGCTTATGCAGAATTGGGCACATCTGTGCCCAACAAAGCATTTCCAGAGGCTGGGGGAGGCTACTCCTCCCCTGCCTTCACACCATTTTCCAAAGGGAGAGGGTGTCACACCCTCTCTCAGAGGAAGTTCTTTGTTCTGCCATCCTGGGCCAGGCCTGGCTGGACCCCAGGAGGGCAGCTGCCTGTCTGAGGGGTTGGCAGCAGCAGCAGCTGCAGTGAAACCCCAGGAAGGGCAGTTTGGCAGTACCAGGGTCTGTGCTACAGACCACTGGGATCATGGGATTGTGCCAACTATGCCAGGATGGCATAGAGGGGGCAATTCCATGATCATAGACATGTTACATGGCCATATTCGGAGTTACCATGGTGAAGCTACATATAGGTAGTGACCTATATGTAGTGCACGCGTGTAATGGTGTCCCCGCACTCACAAAGTTCAGTGAATTGGCTCTGAACAATGTGGGGGCACCTTGGCTAGTGCCAGGGTGCCCACACACTAAGTAACTTTGCACCTAACCTTTACCAGGTAAAGGTTAGACATATAGGTGACTTATAAGTTACTTAAGTGCAGTGTAAAATGGCTGTGAAATAACGTGGACGTTATTTCACTCAGGCTGCAGTGGCAGGCCTGTGTAAGAATTGTCAGAGC
This sequence comes from Pleurodeles waltl, assembly GCF_031143425.1. NCBI lineage: Eukaryota > Metazoa > Chordata > Amphibia > Caudata > Salamandridae > Pleurodeles > Pleurodeles waltl. Next base: position 1,192,843,731 of record NC_090439.1, read on the forward strand.
TCCCTATGGGTGGCAAAAGAAATGCTGCAGCCCATAGGGATCTCCTGGAACCCCAATACCCTGGGTACCTCAGTACCATATACTAGGGAATTATAAGGGTGTTTCAGTAAGCCAATGTAAATTGGTAAAAATGGTCACTAGCCTGTTAGTGACAATTTGAAAGTAATGAGAGAGCATAACCACTGAGGTTCTGATTAGCAGAGCCTCAGTGAGACAGTTAGTCATAACACAGGTAACACATTCAGGCACACTTATGAGCACTGGGGCCCTGGGTTACCAGGGTCCCAGTGACACATACAACTAAAACAACATATATACTGTGAAAAATGGGGGTAACATGCCAGGCAAGATGGTACTTTCCTACACAATCTACAAGTAAATCTGAGGCTACCACAACTTTCTTTGGACCAGTAACCCCCCCCCCACCAGTTGAGATTTACAACAGCCATGGGGTGGCTAAGTGTGTTGTTGTGAGCATCGGTTACTTGGTACTGGTGACCAAGTAGGTGTTGTTCAGGGTGTACCAGTTTCTCTATCACCATTGTGACACTGGCACCTGTGTCCCTGTAGGCCTGAACCTCAACACCATTTATTAGGGGTAGTTGCTTGTACTTATCCATGTTAAGGGGACAAGCAACCAAGGTGTCTAAATCAATAGCCCCCTCAGAGACTAACACAGCCTCTGTGGTCTCCCTAATCAGACCAACCCCAACTAAGTTACCAAACGTGAGCCCAGCTACTCCCTTGGATTGGCTATTAGTATGTTTGCTCCCACCACCACTGCTATTAGTAGGGACACTAGGTGTAGCAGTAGGGGTTGTAGTGGTAGGAGGCTTGGTGCTTTTCTTTGGACAACTGGGATCTGTTGTCCAATGGCCTTTTATTTTACATAAATAGCACCATGGTTTCTTTTCTTTGTTTTGATTAGAAGAGGATTTGGGCCCACCACCCCCCCAGAGTGTTTTTGTGGGCCTGATGAAGACTCATTTTTAGATTTGTCCCCACCCTTGTCAGAAGACTTACCATCCTTCTTCTTGTTGCCATCTTTGTCACCCCCTGTATGAACTTTTCTGTTCACCCTTGTTCTGACCCATTTGTCTGCCTTCTTTCCCAATTCTTGGGGAGAGGTCAGATCAGAGTCCACCAAGTACTGGTGCAACAAATCAGACACACAATTATTAAGAATATGCTCTCTCAGGATCAAGTTATACAGGCTGTCATAATCAGTAACTTTACTGCCATGTAACCACCCCTCCAAGGCCTTCACTGAATGGTCAATGAAATCAACCCAGTCTTGTGAAGACTCCTTTTTGGTCTCTCTGAACTTTATCCTGTATTGTTCAGTGGTTAAACCATAACCATCCAGGAGTGCATTCTTAAGAACTTTGTAATCATTGGCTTCACTTTATTTCACAGTAAGGAGCCTATCCCTACCTTTTCCACTAAATGATAGCCATAGGATAGCAGCCCACTGCCTTTGAGGGACATCCTGTACAGCACAGGCCCTCTCAAGTGCAGCAAACCACTTGTTAATGTTATCCCCCTCCTTATAAGGGGGAACTATCTTGTGCAGATTCCTGGAATTATGCTCTTTTGCAGGATGACTATGGGGAATACTGCTGCTGCCACCATGGGTTTCTAAACCCAGTTTCTGTCTCTCCTTCTCTACTTCTAAGGTCTGTCTATCCAAATCCAGCTGTTGCTTCTTGAGCTTCAGTCTGGTTTGTTCCACTCTCAATCTATTGAGCTCCCTTTCTAACAATCTGTCATCAGGGTGGGTGGGAGGGACATGCCTTGAAACAGAAGTATGATGAGAATGGACAGAAGGAGACCTGTCCCTTACAGAAGGCACCCTAACAGCTTGGTTAACAGAAACATCACTTCTACTGTGGTGAGAATGAATGCTCTTGCTATGATGTGAGACAACACTATCTGTATGGTGTGACTCAACCTCAGTACTAACTATGCTAGACTGTCTAGTAATGGGCAGGCTATGAAGTTTCTTTCCTGAATCTTTTTCAGGGGGGTCCCTGGATCAGATTGGGAACCATTAGCTACTTTTTCAACAGATGGGGCCCTTTTGGCCTTATCTTGTTCTCTAAGCATGTTAAGCAATAATTCCAAGGAAGGATTCTTCCCTACACTCAAACCTCTTTCTACACAGAGACTCCTTGCTCCTTTCCAGCTAAGGTGGTCATATGCAAGTTTGGACAGATCAACATTTTGGCCTGTGCCAGACATTTTAGAAAGAGTTAAAGTGATAGAAAAAGTATAAAAAGTTTGTCAGAACTTTTAGAAAGAGAGAAAAAAAAAACTTTTAAAACTTTTAAGAACTTTTTAGAAAGTTAGAAGTACTTTTCAGCACTTAGAAAAGAGTGAAAAGAGGAAATGCGAAACTTTTTAGTTATGTGTACACACACTGAACTTGTTTTGTATATTTTTCTCTTATGAAAAGTACAATGACAAGAGTGGTAAGTAGTCTCAAAGCACTTATCCCACCGCTGCACAACCAATGTAGGAGGCTGGACTGGCTTGTAGTGAGTACCAAGGGGTACTTGCACCTTGCACCAGGCCCAGTTATCCCTTATTAGTGTATAGGGTGTCTAGCAGCATAGGCTGATAGATAATGGTAGCTTAGCAGAGCAGCTTAGGCTGAACTAGGAGACGAGTGAAGCTCCTACAGTACCACTAGTGTCATATGCACAATATCATAAGAAAACACAATACACAGTTATACTAAAAATAAAGGTACTTTATTTTTATGACAATATGCCAAAAGTATCTCAGTGAGTACCCTCAGTATGAGGATAGCAAATATACACAAGATATATGTACACAATACCAAAATATGCAGTAATAGTATTAGAAAACAGTGCAAACAATGTATAGTTACAATAGGATGCAATGGGAACACATAGGGATAGGGGCAACACAAACCATATACTCCAAAAGTGGAATGCGAACTACGAATGGACCCCAAACCTATGTGACCTTGTAGAGGGTCACTGGGACTATTAGAAAATAGTAAGGGTTAGAAAAATAGCCCACCCCAAGACCCTGAAAAGTGAGTGCAAAGTGCACTAAAGTTCCCCAAAGGACATAGAAGTCATGATAGGGGAATTCTGCAGGAAAGACACAAACCAGCAATGCAACAACGATGGATTTCCAGTCGAGGGTACCTGTGGAACAAGGGGACAAAGTCCAAAAGTCACAAGCAAGTCGGAGATGGGCAGATGCCCAGGAAATGCCAGCTGTGGGTGCAAAGAAGCTGCTACTGGACAGTAGACGCTTAGATTTCTGCAGGAACGACAAGGGCTAGAGACTTCCCCTTTGGAGGACGGATCCCTCACGCCGTGGAGAGTCGTGCAGAAGTGTTTTCCCGCCGAAAGACCGCCAACAATCCTTGCTAGCTGCAAATCGTGCGGTTAGTGTTTTTGGATGCTGCTGTGGCCCAGGAGAGACCAGGATGTCGCCAATTGCGTCAGGGGACAGAGGGGGCGTCTAGCAAGAAAAGGAGCCCTCTCCAGCAGGCAGCACCCGCAGAAGTGCCAGAAACAGGCACTACAAGGATGCGTGAAATGGTGCTCACCCGAAGTCGCACAAAGGAGTCCCACGTCGCCGGAGAACAACTTAGGAGGTTGTGCAATGCAGGTTAGAGTGCCGTGGACCCAGTCTGGACTGTGCACAAAGGATTTCCGCCTCAGGATTTGAGCTTCAGTCTGGATTGTTCCACTCTCAATCTATTGAGCTCCCTTTCTAACATTCTGTCATCAGGGTGGGTGGGAGAGGCATGTCTAGAAACAGAATTATGCTGAGATTGAACAGAAGGAGACCTGGCCCTAACAGATGGCACCCTAACAACCTGGCTAACAGAAACAGCACTTCTACTATGGTGAGAATGAATACTCTTACTGTGATGTGAGACCACACTATCAGTATGATGTGACTCTACATCAGTGCCAGCTATGCTAGGTTGTCTGCTAAGGGGCAGGCTAGGAAGTTTCCCTTCTAAATCTTTTGCTAGGGGTGCCCCAGGATCAGATTGGGAACCATCAGCTAACTTTTCAACAGAAGTGCCAACTCTGGCCTTATCCTGTTCAACAAGCATATTCACTAACAGTTCTCTAGAGGGATTCTTCCTTACACTTAAACCTCTATCTATGCAGAGTCCTTGCTTCTTTCCAGCTAAGGTGATCATAAGCAAATTTGGACAGATCAACAGTTTGGCCTGTGCCAGACATTTTAGACAGTGTTTAAGTGATAGAAAAGTGAGAAAAAGTTTTTCAGAACTTTTGGAAAGACAGAAAAAACTTTTTAAACTTTTTAAGAACTTTTAGAAAGTTTTGAGGTACTTTTCAGCACTTTAGAAAAGAAGTGAAAAGAGGAAATGCAAAAGTTTTGGTTAGGTGTACATACACTGAACTTGTTTTGTATATTTTTCTCTTATGAAAAGTACAGTGACAAAAATGGTAAGTAGTTGCAAAATACTTATCCCAGAGGATGGTTCGCCGAGATGGAGACTGTAGCACAGCAGTTTATGTGGCACGGCTCTCGCCCAAGCTTAGCGCTTCGGGTCTGTCAAATAGACATCTACGAGGGTGGTCTGGGGATGTCCAACCTTTACCTGTATCATCTAGCGATGCATTTGTTAGTACTCAATGACTGGCTGAGGGGGGTTGGTCAGACCCTGCTTACCAGCTAGAGCTCCAGACTATAGGCCTCACCGACTTATTCGGAATGCTATATGGCAACCCGATACCATGAAAGCTTCCCGAAGTGACGAGAGTGGTGCTCGCGGGGTGGAGGGCGGCGCAACGAACGTCGGGATGGGGGCGTTGACTAACCCAACAAACCCCCCTGTGGCAGGGCTCATGGTTGAAGAAAGTCTCTGCACTCCAGGGGTTTCATAAATGGAACCTGGTGGGGATATCATTACTTAGAGACGAATGGGCGGGGTCACACATGCGGTCCTTCCAAGAGCTGCAGCAGTGCTTCTCCCTCAGTCAAACACAGTTCCATAAATATCTACAACTCCGCCATGTTCTACAGGTACACCTCCAGACAGGTACGGTCCTCCCAGAATTCAGTCCCATGGAGGCCAAAACACTTATGGGTCACTTGGGCAGGGGGGGTGTCACGTATATACCAGATGTTGGTCACGAACATGTCACGACCCCTTAATGCACTCCGTTCACGGTGGGAGCAGTAGGTAGGCCCAATAGAGGATGAAGACTGGAGAGACGCCTTGATGGCCCCAAGACTGCTGAATATAACCTCCCGTTTGTAGGCATGGCACCCTAAGAGGAGTGCCATGTTGACTTTGTCTTTTTCTCCCGACCAGCACACACAGGCTGCATAATACATGCTGCAGCCTATGGGAGCCTTCCCTGGCCAGAGGGCCCTTAGTACCATGGGTACCTTTTACAAGGGTTTTAACTGTGTGCCAGGATTATGCCAATTGTGGAAACAATGGTCCACTTTTTGGGAAAGAACACTGGTGCTGGGGCCTGGTTAGCAAGATCCAAGCACACTTTCAATCAAAGTTGGCATCAACACTAGGCAAAAAGTGTGTAGGGGGTAACCATGCCAACAGTGGCACTTTCCTCCACAGTCCAACTGTCAGTCTGACCCAGTTGTGGATTCGACAGGCAGGCAGAGGCACAGAATGGTTAAGCAAAGAAAATGCCCACTTTATAAAAGTGCCATTTTCAAACAGACAATCTAAAAACAAATAAATATGTATTTATAAAATGTGAGTTCGGAGACCCCAAACTGCATATTTCTATCTGCTCGCAATGGGAAATTACACTCAAGAGAAATTTAAATGCAATCCTTATATTAACTGTAGGAAAGTACCATCTTGCCTGGCATGTTACCCCCATTTTTCACTGTATATATGTTGTTTTAGTTGTATGTGTCACTGGGGCCCTGTTCTCCAGGGCCCCAGTGCTCATAAGTGTGCCTGAATGTGTTACCTGTGTAGTGACTAACTGTCTCACTGAGGCTCTGCTAATCAGAACCTCAGTGGTTATGCTCTCTCATTTCTTTCAAATTGTCACTGACAGGCTAGTGACTAATTTTACCAATTTACATTGGCTTAATGCAGTGGTTCCCAAACTTTTTTGACCCGTGGCTCCCTTAACCTACTGGCAGTGGTCGCTGTTCCCCGTTATGTTATTTATTTTGGTAGGTGGGTCAGGATTACAATAGTAGATGTAATGCTATCCTATCCACTGTAGAGCGTCTTGCAATGTCAACAACTGATTGGAAAGATACAGGGTTATCAAAGTGAACTCTTGCTGCATTTTGATGTAGTGCTCTTTTTTTCTTTAAAGAGGTGTGACTTTAGGTTGTTCCTGAGCAGGGTTGTGAGGCCCTGATAAATACAGGAATGTTGTTTCAGATCCTGGGTTCACTGATAGAGGTCTCCCATCTAGCTTTTTACTTTTTGCACTTTATTTCCTCCAGTCTGATGGTAACATATTGGGCCTCAAAACTACATAGCAGAGTACTGTGCAAAGTCAGTATAAAGATTTCCAAAAAAAAGTACACAATTTTATGTTGCAAGCAAATTTCTTCTTCAGGCAGGCCCATTCGAATCCCTAAAAAAGGTGTGTTCGCTCCAAAATAGTTTGGGCCAAGCCACAGAAGAAATGTGTGTGAATTTGAGTCACTACCAGGGTTGCTGACCTACCTGAAGGGCATGTAGGGGGGCAGAGGTAGGGTCACTACTAAGTTCTCCTTCACAGAGTTGAGTAAACAACAAACTCCTTACTTTCTCTACACACTACCATTCATTTTCCTCCCATGCCCAGTTACTGAACGATAAAAATGTTTACACTTGCATGTCAGGAGACACTGTATATAGTAGAGCTTTTTTCAGTTTCCTGGCTGGCATACCTGTGACTGGAGTTGCTTTGTCTTTTATCGAGGTTAAGCATCCCTATAAAGTAAGAAAAGGTGAACCCTGAATGGACAATAAGATAAGGACTCATCCTGCCTTGCTTTCTTATTGTCAGTTTAAATAAAAATGAAAATGCCAATTTGTTTGAGAGAATCGCTCTCACAATCAATCATTCAGGTGTTCTAGAAAAAGTTTTATGAGGTTATGAATGGGACAATAGAAGTTTGTACCATACATTTGTTTTGTATTTATCTTTTGCAGTTTGTCATGCCCAAAGTAAGCTGATTACGCCAAATAAATACTTTATTGGTAATTATTGGTGCAAGGACAGGAAATGAGAGATCATCCTCAAGAGAGGGCCAAAGTGAGAGAGGGGGAAAAAAGGGAAAACATTTTTAAATCTACATTAATTCCTAGAAAGTATCCTGTAAAAGACCAGGCACGGCTAGCCCAGGCCAGAAAGTGATGACACTGTCTTTATACGGCTAGCAGGCAGTTCATTGATTGCCTTATAGGAGAAGAAATGCAGCGTCAGCCTCTGAGCACCTTTCAAGAGGGCTGTCTAAGCCCTGCGCCCAGCTTCCATCCCCACATTTCTCACACATCCAATGCTGCAGCAGTTGAGGCTTCCATCTCTCTGCTGAAACGCAGGTCAGAGCAGGAACCGCTGCTGCAGGCTGGAGGGACTAGTAACATTCACTTCTGCACTCTTCAAGAATAATGCACTGCTGCCATCTAGTGGAAAACATTAGCGGTTTTTATGCTCATACTGAAAACCTCAAATTTGTCTAGATGTTAAACAGCGATTATTTCTTCAATTCGAAAGTGAAACCCCTTGGTGCACGGCACCCCTGGCTCCTTTTGACGGCGCACTGGGGCGCCCCGGCGCACAGATTGGGAACCACTGGCTTAATGGAACACCCTTATAATTCCCTAGTATATGGTACTGAGGTACCCAGGGTATTGGGGTTCCAAGAGATCCCTATGGGCTGCAGCATTTCTTTTGCCACCCATAGGGAGCTCTGACAATTCTTACACAGGCCTGCCACTGCAGCCTGAGTGAAATAACATCCACGTTATTTCACAGCCATTTTACACTGCACTTAAGTAACTTATAAGTCACCTATATGTCTAACCTTTACCTGGTAAAGGTTAGGTGCAAAGTTACTTAGTGTGAGGGCACCCTTGCACTAGCCAAGGTGCCCCCACATTGTTCAGGGCCAATTCCCTGAACTTTGTGAGTGCGGGGACACCATTACACGCGTGTACTACATATAGGTCACTACCTATATGTAGCTTCACAATGGTAACTCCGAATATGGCCATGTAACATGTCTAAGATCATGGAATTGCCCCCTCTATGCCATCCTGGCATTGTTGGCACAATTCCATGATCCCAGTGGTCTGTAGCACAGACCCTGGTACTGCCAAACTGCCTTTTCAGGGGTTTCACTGCAGCTGCTGCCAACCCCTCAGACAGGTTTCTGCCCCCCTGGGGTCAAGCCAGGCTTGTCCCAGGATGGCAGAACAAAGGACTTCCTCTGAGAGAGGGTGTTACACCCTCTCCCTTTGGAAAATGGTGTAAAGGCAGGGGAGGAGTAGCCTCCCCGAGCCTCTGGAAATGCTTTCTTGGGCACAGATGTGCCCAATTCTGCATAAGCCAGTCTACACCGGTTCAGGGACCCCTTAGCCCTGCTCTGGCGCGAAACTGGACAAAGGAAAGGGGAGTGACCACTCCCCTGACCTGCACCTCCCCTGGGAGGTGTCCAGAGCTCCTCCAGTGTGCTCCAGACCTCTGCCATCTTGGAAATAGAGGTGCTGCTGGCACACTGGACTGCTCTGAATGGCCAGTGCCACCAGGTGACGTCAGAGACTCCTTCTGATAGGCTCCTTCAGGTGTTAGTAGCCTATCCTCTCTCCTAGGTAGCCAAACCCTCTTTTCTGGCTATTTAGGGTCTCTGTCTCTGGGGAAACTTTAGATAACGAATGCAAGAGCTCATCAGAGTTCCTCTGCATCTCTCTCTTCACCTTCTGCCAAGGAATCGACTGCTGACCGCGCTGGAAGCCTGCAACACTGCAACAAAGTAGCAAAGACGACTACTGCAACTCTGTAACGCTGATCCTGCCACCATCTCAACTGTTTTCCTGGTGGTGCATGCTGTGGGGGTAGTCTGCCTCCTCTCTGCACTAGAAGCTCCGAAGAAATCTCCCGTGGGTTGACGGAATCTTCCCCCTGCAACCGCAGGCACCAAAAAGCTGCATTACCGGTCCCTTGGGTCTCCTCTCAGCACGACGAGCGAGGTCCCTCGAATCCAGCAACTCTGTCCAAGTGACTCCCACAGTCCAGTGACTCTTCAGTCCAAGTTTGGTGGAGGTAAGTCCTTGCCTCACCTCGCTGGACTGCATTGCTGGGAACCATGACTTTTGCAGCTACTCCGGCCCCTGTGCACTTCCGGCGGAAATCCTTTGTGCACAGCCAAGCCTGGGTCCACGGCACTGTAACCTGCATTGCACGACTTTCTAAGTTGGTCTCCGGCGACGTGGGACTCCTTTGTGTAACTTCAGGTGAGCACCGTTTCACACATCCTCGTAGTGCCTGTTTCTGGCACTTCTCCGGGTGCTACCTGCTGCTGAGAGGGCTCCTTGTCTTGCTCGATGTCCCCTCTACCACCTGGTCCAATTTGCTATCTCCTGGTCCCTCCTGGGCCTCAGCAGCATCCAAAAACGCTAATCGTACGATTTGCAGCTAGTAAGGCTTGTTGGCGTTCTTTCGGCGGGAAAATACTTCTGCACGACTCTCCACGGTAAGACGGATCCGTCCACCAAAGGGGAAGTCTCTAGCCCTTTTCGTTCCTGCAGAAACCTCAGCTTCTTCTGTCCAGTAGAAGCTTCTTTGCACCCACAGCTAGCATTTCCTGGGCATATGCCCATCTCCGACTTGCTTGTGACTTTTGGACTTGGTCCCCTTGTTCCACAGGTACCGTAGATTGGAAATCCATCATTGTTGCATTGTTGGTTTGTGTCTTTCCTGCATTATTCCTCTATCACGACTTCTATGTCCTTGGGGGAATTTTAGTGCACTTTGCACTCACTTTTCAGGGTCTTGGGGAGGGCTAATTTTCTAACTCTCACTATTTTCTAATAGTCCCAGCGACCCTCTACAAGGTCACATAGGTTTGGGGTCCATTCGTGGTTCGCATTCCACTTTTGGAGTATATGGTTTGTGTTGCCCCTATCTCTATGTGTCCCCATTGCACCCTATTGTAACTATACATTGTTTGCACTGTTTTCTAAGACTATACTGCATATTTTTGGTATTGTGTACATATATCTTGTGTATATTTCCTATCCTCTCACTGAGGGTACACTCTAAGATTCTTTGGCATATTGTCATTGTAGGAAAGTACCATCTTGCCTGGCATGTTACCCCCATTTTTCACTGTATATATGTTGTTTTAGTTGTATGTGTCACTGGGACCCTGGTAACCCAGGGCCCCAGTGCTCATAAGTGTGCCTGAATGTGTTACCTGTGTAGTGACTAACTGTCTCACTGAGGCTCTGCTAATCAGAACCTCAGTGGTTATGCTCTCTCATTTCTTTCCAAATTGTCACTGACAGGCTAGTGACCATTTTTACCAATTTACATTGGCTTACTGGAACACCCTTATAATTCCCTAGTATATGGTACTGAGGTACCCAGGTGTGAGAAGGTAGCCTCTTTCTAGCCTTGTTACCCCCACTTTTGGCCTGTTTGTGAGTGTATGTCAGGGTGTTTGTCACTGTTTTCACTGTCTCACTGGGATCCTGATAGCCAGGCCCCAGTGCTCATGGTGAAAACACTATGTTTTCAGTATGGTTGTTATGTGTCACTGGGATCCTGCTGGTCAGGACCCCAGTGCTCATAGGTTTGTGGCCTATATGTATGTGTCACTGGGACCCTGTCACACAGGGCCCCAGTGCTCATAGGTGTGCATGTATATGTTCCCTGTGTGGTGCCTAACTGTCTCACTGAGGCTCTGCTAACCAGAACCTCAGTGGTTATGCTCTCTCATTACTTTCAAATTGTCACTAACAGGCTAGTGACCATTTTTACCAATTTACATTGGCTTACTGGAACACCCTTATAATTCCCTAGTATATGGTACTGAGGTACCCAGGGTATTGGGGTTCCAGGAGATCCCTATGGGCTGCAGCATTTCTTTTGCCACCCATAGGGAGCTCTGACAATTCTTACACAGGCCTGCCACTGCAGCCTGAGTGAAATAACGTCCACGTTATTTCACAGCCATTTTACACTGCACTTAAGTAACTTATAAGTCACCTATATGTCTAACCTTTACCTGGTAAAGGTTAGGTGCAAAGTTACTTAGTGTGAGGGCACCCTGGCACTAGCCAAGGTGCCCCCACATTGTTCAGAGCCAATTCCCTGAACTTTGTGAGTGCGGGGACACCATTACACGCGTGCACTACATATAGGTCACTACCTATATGTAGCTTCACCATGGTAACTCCGAATATGGCCATGTAACATGTCTATGATCATGGAATTGCCCCCTCTATGCCATCCTGGCATTGTTGGTACACTTCCATGATCCCAGTGGTCTGTAGCACAGACCCTGGTACTGCCAAACTGCCCTTCCTGGGGTTTCACTGCAGCTGCTGCTGCTGCCAACCCCTCAGACAGGCATCTGCCCTCCTGGGGTCCAGCCAGGCCTGGCCCAGGATGGCAGAACAAAGAACTTCCTCTGAGAGAGGGTGTAACACCCTCTCCCTTTGGAAAAAGGTGTGAAGGCAGGGGAGGAGTAGCCTCCCCCAGCCTCTGGAAATGCTTTGTTGGGCACAGATGTGCCCAATTCTGCATAAGCCAGTCTACACCGGTTCAGGGACCCCTTAGCCCCTGCTCTGGCGCGAAACTGGACAAAGGAAAGGGGAGTGACCACTCCCCTGACCTGCACCTCCCCTGGGAGGTGTCCAGAGCTCCTCCAGTGTGCTCCAGACCTCTGCCATCTTGGAAACAGAGGTGCTGCTGGCACACTGGACTGCTCTGAGTGGCCAGTGCCACCAGGTGACGTCAGAGACTCCTTGTGATAGGCTCCTTCAGGTGTTAGTAGCCTTTCCTCTCTCCTAGGTAGCCAAACCCTCTTTTCTGGCTATTTAGGGTCTCTGTCTCTGGGGAAACTTTAGATAACGAATGCATGAGCTCAGCCGAGTTCCTCTGCATCTCCCTCTTCACCTTCTGATAAGGAATCGACCGCTGACCGCGCTGGAAGCCTGCAAACCTGCAACATAGTAGCAAAGACGACTACTGCAACTCTGTAACGCTGATCCTGCCGCCTTCTCGACTGTTTTCCTGCTTGTGCATGCTGTGGGGGTAGTCTGCCTCCTCTCTGCACCAGAAGCTCCGAAGAAATCTCCTGTGGGTCGACGGAATCTTCCCCCTGCAACCGCAGGCACCAAAAAGCTGCATTACCGGTCCCTTGGGTCTCCTCTCAGCACGACGAGCGAGGTCCCTCGAATCCAGCGACACCGTCCAAGTGACCCCCACAGTCCAGTGACTCTTCAGCCCAAGTTTGGTGGAGGTAAGTCCTTGCCTCACCTCGCTGGGCTGCATTGCTGGGAACCGTGATTTTGCAAGCTACTCCGGCCCCTGTGCACTTCCGGCGGAAATCCTTTGTGCACAGCCAAGCCTGGGTCCACGGCACTCTAACCTGCATTGCACGACTTTCTAAGTTGGTCTCCGGCGACGTGGGACTCCTTTGTGCAACTTCGGCGAGCACCGTTTCACGCATCCTTGTAGTGCCTGTTTCTGGCACTTCTCCGGGTGCTACCTGCTTCAGTGAGGGCTCTTTGTCTTGCTCGACGTTCCCTCTCTCTGCAGGTCCAACTTGCGGCCTCCTGGTCCTTCCTGGGCCCCAGCAGCGTCCAAAAACGCCAAACGCACGATTTGCATGTAGCAAGGCTTGTTGGCGTCCATCCGGCGGGAAAACACTTCTGCACGACTTTGCAAGGCGTGGGGGATCCATCCTCCAAAGGGGAAGTCTCTAGCCCTTGTCGTTCCTGCAGTATTCACAGTTCTTCAGCCTAGTAAGAGCTCTTTGCACCAACAGCTGGCATTTCTTGGGCATCTGCCCATCTCCGACTTGCTTGTGACTTTTGGACTTGGTCCCCTTGTTCCACAGGTACCCTCAGTCAGGAATCCATCGTTGTTGCATTGCTGATTTGTGTTTTCCTTGCATTTTCCCTCTAACACGACTCTTTTGTCCTTAGGCGAACTTTAGTGCACTTTGCACTCACTTTTCAGGGTCTTGGGGAGGGTTATTTTTCTAACTCTCACTATTTTCTAATAGTCCCAGTGACCCTCTACAAGGTCACATAGGTTTGGGGTCCATTCGTGGTTCGCATTCCACTTTTGGAGTATATGGTTTGTGTTGCCCCTATCCCTATGTTTCCCCTTTGCATCCTATTGTAACTATACATTGTTTGCACTGTTTTCTAAGACTATACTGCATATTTTTGCTATTGTGTATATATATCTTGTGTATATTTCCTATCCTCTCACTGAGGGTACACTCTAAGATACTTTGGCATATTGTCATAAAAATAAAGTACCTTTATTTTTAGTATAACTGTGTATTGTGTTTTCTTATGATATTGTGCATATGACACTAAGTGGTACTGTAGTAGCTTCACACGTCTCCTAGTTCAGCCTAAGCTGCTCTGCTAAGCTACCATTATCTATCAGCCTAAGCTGCTAGACACCCTATACACTAATAAGGGATAACTGGGCCTGGTGCAAGGTGCAAGTACCCCTTGGTACTCACTACAAGCCAGTCCAGCCTCCTACATTGGTTGTGCAGTGGTGGGATAAGTGCTTGAGACTACTTACCACTCTTGTCATTGTACTTTTCATAAGAGAAAAATATACAAAACAAGGTCAGTGTATATACACATAGCCAAAAAGTTTTGCATTTCCTCTTTTCACTCTTTTCTAAGTGCTGAAAAGTACTTCTAAACTTTCAAAAAGTTCTTAAAAGTTTAAAAAGTTTTTTCTGTCTTTCCAAAAAGTTCTGAAAACTTTTTTCTCTTTTCCTATCACTTTAACTCTCTCTAAAAATGTCTGGCACAGGCCAAAATGTTGAACTGTCCAAACTTGCATATGATCACCTTAGCTGGAAAGGAGCAAGGAGTCTCTGCATAGAGAGAGGTTTGAGTGTAGGGAAGAATCCTTCCTTGGAACTGTTAATTAACATGCTTAGAGTACAGGATAAGGCCATAAGTGCCCAATCAGGTGAAAAAGCAGCTAATGGTTCTCAATCTGATCCAGGGACTCCCCCAGGAAAAGGTTCAGGAAAGAAACTTCTCAGCCTGCCCATTACTAGACAGTCTAGCATAGTTGGTACAGAGGTTGAATCACACCATACAAATGGTGTGCTCTCACATTATACTGGTAGCCAAGCTGTTAGGGTGCCCTCTGTAAGGGACAGGTCTCCTTCTGTTCATTCCCATCATACCTCTGTATCTAGAAATGTCCCTCCCACCCACCCTGATGACAGATTGTTAGAAAGGGAGCTCAATAGATTGAGAGTGGAACAAACCAGACTGAAGCTCAAGAAGCAACAGCTGGATTTGGATAGACAGTCTTTAGAAATAGAGAGGGAAAGACAGAAGATGGGTTTAGATACCCATGGTGGCAGCAGCAGTATTCCCCATAGTCATCCTGCAAAAGAGCATGATTCCAGGAATCTGCACAAGATAGTTCCCCCTTATAAGGAGGGGGATGACATTAACAAGTGGTTTGCTGCACTTGAGAGGGCCTGTGCTGTACAGGATGTCCCTCAAAGGCAGAGGGCTGCTATCCTATGGCTATCATTTAGTGGAAAAGGTAGGGATAGGCTCCTTACTGTGAAAGAAAATGATGCCAATAATTTTACAGTTCTTAAGAATGCACTCCTGGATGGTTATGGCTTAACCACTGAACAGTACAGGATAAAGTTCAGAGAGACCAAAAAGGAGTCTTCACAAGACTGGGTTGATTTTATTGACCATTCAGTGAAGGCCTTAGAGGGGTGGTTACATGGCAGTAAAGTTACTGATTATGAAAGCCTGTATAACACAATCCTGAGAGAGCATATACTTAATAATTGTGTGTCTGATTTGTTGCACCAGTACCTGGTAGACTCTGATCTGACCTCTCCCCAAGAATTGGGAAAGAAGGCAGACAAATGGGTCAGAACAAGGGTGAACAGAAAAGTTCATACAGGGGGTGACAAAGATGGCAATAATCTCAAGATGGTGAAAAATCTCAAGATAAGCATGGGGATAAGGGTAAAACCAAAGATCCCACTTCAAATCTTAAACACTCTTCAGAGGGTGGGGATAAAACAAATTCTTCCTCTTCTTCCCAACCTGCACACATTAAAAAGCCTTGGTGCTTTGTGTGTAAAAACAGAGGCCATAGGCCAGGGGATAAGTCCTGTCCAGGTAAACCCCCTGAGCCTACCACCACTAATACATCAAGCTCTAGTGCCCCTAGCAGTAGTGGTACTAGTGGTGGGACTGCTGGCAACAGTCAAGCAAAGGGTGTAGTTGGGTTCACTTATGGGTCCATAGTGGAAACTGATGTAATCAGTCCCAAGACAGTTTCTGTCACACCTAGTGGCATTGGCCTTGCCACACTGGCTGCTTGTCCCCTTACAATGGATAAGTACAGGCAGACAGTTTCAATAAATGGTGTTGAGGCCTTGGCCTACAGGGACACAGGTGCCAGTTTCACTTTGGTGACTGAAAACCTAGTGCCTCCTGAACAACACATCATTGGACAACAGTATAAGATTATTGATGTCCATAACTCCACTAAGTTCCTTCCCTTAGCTATAATTCAGTTTAGTTGGGGTGGAGTTACTGGCCCTAAGCAGGTGGTGGTATCACCTAGCTTACCTGTAGACTGTCTCTTAGGTAATGACCTAGAGGCCTCAGGTTGGGCTGATGTAGAGTTTTATGCCCATGCAGCCATGCTGGGCATCCCTGAGGAATTGTTCCCTCTCATTTCAAGTGAAATGAAAAAGCAAAGGAGAGAAGGCCTGAAAACTCAGGATCCCTCTCCATCAACAGGTAAAAAGGGTATCACAGTATCCCCTAACCACCCTACCATTCAGGATACTATTCCTGTGGTGGGAGAAACCTCTCCTGGGGTGGCACCTGTTCCAAGGGAATCATCAGCTGGCAAAGCTGGACTCCCTGAGGTGGAAGTACCTCTCTGTGGGATAACTAACATTGGTGAGAAAAAGAGCACCATTTTAGTTAACATGGAGCATCCCTCCAACCCTCCCAGAGAAACTTTAGTGCAGAAACCCTGCACTACCTCACAACACTTAGGACAGCATCCCTGCCCTAGTGTGGAGCTCATAGGACAGCATCCCTGCCCTGCTCCAACTCAAGAGAAACAGCATCCCTGTTCTCTCTTCCAGCCAGATGGACAAAGTTTTTGCCCAGCTATGGCTTTTCTGAGACAGCATCCCTGTCTGGCATTTCCATCACTACAAATAGGTTCAGTGGACAATTCCCACTGCTCTAAACTAAAACTTACTGATAGAAACTCTGAAAATACATCTTCACATTGCTGCTTAGCTAAAAAACTTCAAACAGGGTGGTTTACATCCCCACAGGGAAGTAACCATATAGTGGATGATAAAGGGAGTAACCAGTCTATTGCAGAGCTACTCTCTACTTATCACCACTTAGACAATAAAGTCTCAACTGGCCAAGGTTAGCCTTATTGTCCTTCGTTTGGGGGGGGGTTGTGTGAGAAGGTAGCCTCTTTCTAGCCTTGTTACCCCCACTTTTGGCCTGTTTGTGAGTGTATGTCAGGGTGTTTGTCACTGTTTTCACTGTCTCACTGGGATCCTGATAGCCAGGCCCCAGTGCTCATGGTGAAAACACTATGTTTTCAGTATGGTTGTTATGTGTCACTGGGATCCTGCTGGTCAGGACCCCAGTGCTCATAGGTTTGTGGGCTATATGTATGTGTCACTGGGACCCTGTCACACAGGGCCCCAGTGCTCATAGGTGTGCATGTATATGTTCCCTGTTTGGTGCCTAACTGTCTCACTGAGGCTCTGCTAACCAGAACCTCAGTGGTTATGCTCTCTCATTACTTTCAAATTGTCACTAACAGGCTAGTGACCATTTTTACCAATTTACATTGGCTTACTGGAACACCCTTATAATTCCCTAGTATACGGTACTGAGGTACCCAGGGTATTGGGGTTCCAGGAGATCCCTATGGGCTGCAGCATTTCTTTTGCCACCCATAAGGAGCTCTGACAATTCTTACACAGGCCTGCCACTGCAGCCTGAGTGAAATAACGTCCACGTTATTTCACAGCCATTTTACACTGCACTTAAGTAACTTATAAGTCACCTATATGTCTAACCTTTACCTGGTAAAGGTTAGGTGCAAAGTTACTTAGTGTGAGGGCACCCTGGCACTAGCCAAGGTGCCCCCACATTGTTCAGAGCCAATTCCCTGAACTTTGTGAGTGCGGGGACACCATTACACGCGTGCACTACATATAGGTCACTACCTATATGTAGCTTCACCATGGTAACTCCGAATATGGCCATGTAACATGTCTATGATCATGGAATGGCCCCCTCTATGCCATCCTGGCATTGTTGGTACAATTCCATGATCCCAGTGGTCTGTAGCACAGACCCTGGTACTGCCAAACTGCCCTTCCTGGGGTTTCACTGCAGCTGCTGCTGCTGCCAACCCCTCAGACAGGCATCTGCCCTCCTGGGGTCCAGCCAGGCCTGGCCCAGGATGGCAGAACAAAGAACTTCCTCTGAGAGAGGGTGTAACACCCTCTCCCTTTGGAAAAAGGTGTGAAGGCAGGGGAGGAGTAGCCTCCCCCAGCCTCTGGAAATGCTTTGTTGGGCACAGATGTGCCCAATTCTGCATAAGCCAGTCTACACCGGTTCAGGGACCCCTTAGCCCCTGCTCTGGCGTGAAACTGGACAAAGGAAAGGGGAGTGACCACACCCCTGACCTGCACCTCCCCTGGGAGGTGTCCAGAGCTCCTCCAGTGTGCTCCAGACCTCTGCCATCTTGGAAACAGAGGTGCTGCTGGCACACTGGACTGCTCTGAGTGGCCAGTGCCACCAGGTGACGTCAGAGACTCCTTGTGATAGGCTCCTTCAGGTGTTAGTAGCCTTTCCTCTCTCCTAGGTAGCCAAACCCTCTTTTCTGGCTATTTAGGGTCTCTGTCTCTGGGGAAACTTTAGATAACGAATGCATGAGCTCAGCCGAGTTCCTCTGCATCTCCCTCTTCACCTTCTGATAAGGAATCGACCGCTGACCGCGCTGGAAGCCTGCAAACCTGCAACATAGTAGCAAAGACGACTACTGCAACTCTGTAACGCTGATCCTGCCGCCTTCTCGACTGTTTTCCTGCTTGTGCATGCTGTGGGGGTAGTCTGCCTCCTCTCTGCACCAGAAGCTCCGAAGAAATCTCCCGTGGGTCGACGGAATCTTCCCCCTGCAACCGCAGGCACCAAAAAGCTGCATTACCGGTCCCTTGGGTCTCCTCTCAGCACGACGAGCGAGGTCCCTCGAATCCAGCGACACCGTCCAAGTGACCCTCACAGTCCAGTGACTCTTCAGCCCAAGTTTGGTGGAGGTAAGTCCTTGCCTCACCTCGCTGGGCTGCATTGCTGGGAACCGCGATTTTGCAAGCTACTCCGGCCCCTGTGCCCTTCCGGCGGAAATCCTTTGTGCACAGCCAAGCCTGGGTCCACGGCACTCTAACCTGCATTGCACGACTTTCTAAGTTGGTCTCCGGCGACGTGGGACTCCTTTGTGCAACTTCGGCGAGCACCGTTTCACGCATCCTTGTAGTGCCTGTTTCTGGCACTTCTCCGGGTGCTACCTGCTTCAGTGAGGGCTCTTTGTCTTGCACGACGTCCCCTCTCTCTGCAGGTTCACCTTGCGGCCTCCTGGTCCCTCCTGGGCCCCAGCAGCGTCCAAAAATGCCAAACGCACGATTTGCGTGTAGCAAGGCTTTTTGGCGTCCATCCGGCGGGAAAACACTTCTGCACGACTCTCAAAGGCGTGGGGGATCCATCCTCCAAAGGGGAAGTCTCTAGCCCTTGTCGTTCCTGCAGTATTCACAGTTCTTCAGCCTAGTAAGAGCTCTTTGCACCAACAGCTGGCATTTCTTGGGCATCTGCCCATCTCCGACTTGCTTGTGACTTTTGGACTTGGTCCCCTTGTTCCACAGGTACCCTCAGTCAGGAATCCATCGTTGTTGCATTGCTGATTTGTGTTTTCCTTGCATTTTCCCTCTAACACGACTCTTTTGTCCTTAGGGGAACTTTAGTGCACTTTGCACTCACTTTTCAGGGTCTTGGGGAGGGTTATTTTTCTAACTCTCACTATTTTCTAATAGTCCCAGCGACCCTCTACAAGGTCACATAGGTTTGGGGTCCATTCGTGGTTCGCATTCCACTTTTGGAGTATATGGTTTGTGTTGCCCCTATCCCTATGTTTCCCCATTGCATCCTATTGTAACTATACATTGTTTGCACTGTTTTCTAAGACTATACTGCATATTTTTGCTATTGTGTATATATATCTTGTGTATATTTCCTATCCTCTCACTGAGGGTACACTCTAAGATACTTTGGCATATTGTCATAAAAATAAAGTACCTTTATTTTTAGTATAACTGTGTATTGTGTTTTCTTATGATATTGTGCATATGACACTAAGTGGTACTGTAGTAGCTTCACACGTCTCCTAGTTCAGCCTAAGCTGCTCTGCTAAGCTACCATTATCTATCAGCCTAAGCTGCTAGACACCCTATACACTAATAAGGGATAACTGGGCCTGGTGCAAGGTGCAAGTACCCCTTGGTACTCACTACAAGCCAGTCCAGCCTCCTACACCAGGGTATTGGGGTTCCAGGAGATCCCTATGGGCTGCAGCATTTCTTTTGCCACCCATAGGGAGCTCTGACAATTCTTACACAGGCCTGCCACTGCAGCCTGAGTGAAATAACGTCCACGTTATTTCACAGCCATTTTACACTGCACTTAAGTAACTTATAAGTCACCTATATGTCTAACCTTTACCTGGTAAAGGTTAGGTGCAAAGTTACTTAGTGTGAGGGCACCCTGGCACTAGCCAAGGTGCCCCCACATTGTTCAGAGCCAATTCCCTGAACTTTGTGAGTGCGGGGACACCATTACACGCGTGTACTACATATAGGTCACTACCTATATGTAGCTTCACAATGGTAACTCCGAATATGGCCATGTAACATGTCTATGATCATGGAATTGCCCCCTCTATGCCATCCTGGCATAGTTGGCACAATCCCATGATCCCAGTGGTCTGTAGCACAGACCCTGGTACTGCCAAACTGCCCTTCCTGGGGTTTCACTGCAGCTGCTGCTGCTGCCAACCCCTCAGACAGGCATCTGCCCTCCTGGGGTCCAGCCAGGCCTGGCCCAGGATGGCAGAACAAAGAACTTCCTCTGAGAGAGGGTGTGACACCCTCTCCCTTTGGAAAATGGTGTGAAGGCAGGGGAGGAGTAGCCTCCCCCAGCCTCTGGAAATGCTTTGTTGGGCACAGATGTGCCCAATTCTGCATAAGCCAGTCTACACCGGTTCAGGGACCCCTTAGCCCCTGCTCTGGCGCGAAACTGGACAAAGGAAAGGGGAGTGACCACTCCCCTGACCTGCACCTCCCCTGGGAGGTGTCCAGAGCTCCTCCAGTGTGCTCCAGACCTCTGCCATCTTGGAAACAGAGGTGCTGCTGGCACACTGGACTGCTCTGAGTGGCCAGTGCCACCAGGTGACGTCAGAGACTCCTTGTGATAGGCTCCTTCAGGTGTTGCTAGCCTATCCTCTCTCCTAAGTAGCCAAACCCTCTTTTCTGGCTATTTAGGGTCTCTGTCTCTGGGGAAACTTTAGATAACGAATGCAAGAGCTCATCCGAGTTCCTCTGCATCTCTCTCTTCACCTTCTGATAAGGAATCGACTGCTGACCACGCTGGAAGCCTGCAAAACTGCAACATAGTAGCAAAGACGACTACTGCAACTCTGTAACGCTGATCCTGCCGCCTTCTCGACTGTTTTCCTGCTTGTGCATGCTGTGGGGGTAGTCTGCCTCCTCTCTGCACCAGAAGCTCCGAAGAAATCTCCCGTGGGTCGACGGAATCTTCCCCCTGCAACCGCAGGCACCAAAAAGCTGCATTACCGGTCCCTTGGGTCTCCTCTCAGCACGACGAGCGAGGTCCCTCGAATCCAGCGACTCTGTCCAAGTGACCCCCACAGTCCAGTGACTCTTCAGTCCAAGTTTGGTGGAGGTAAGTCCTTGCCTCACCTCGCATATGCCCATCTCCGACTTGCTTGTGACTTTTGGACTTGGTCCCCTTGTTCCACAGGTACCCTAGATTGGAAATCCATCATTGTTGCATTGTTGGTTTGTGTCTTTCCTGCATTATTCCTCTATCACGACTTCTATGTCCTTGGGGGAACTTTAGTGCACTTTGCACTCACTTTTCAGGGTCTTTGGGAGGGTTATTTTTCTAACTCTCACTATTTTCTAATAGTCCCAGCGACCCTCTACAAGGTCACATAGGTTTGGGGTCCATTCGTGGTTTGCATTCCACTTTTGGAGTATATGGTTTGTGTTGCCCCTATCCCTATGTTTCCCCATTGCATCCTATTGTAACTATACATTGTTTGCACTGTTTTCTAAGACTATACTGCTTATTTTTGCTATTGTGCATATATATCTTGTGTATATTTCCTATCCTCTCACTGAGGGTACACTCTGAGATACTTTGGCATATTGTCATAAAAATAAAGTACCTTTATTTTTTGTATAACTGTGTATTGTGTTTTCTTATGATATTGTGCATATGACACTAAGTGGTACTGTAGTAGCTTCACCCGTCTCCTAGTTCAGCCTAAGCTGCTCTGCTAAGCTACCATTATCTATCAGCCTAAGCTGCTAGACACCCTATACACTAATAAGGGATAACTGGGCCTGGTGCAAGGTGCAAGTACCCCTTGGTACTCACTACAAGCCAGTCCAGCCTCCTACATTGGTTGTGCAGTGGTGGGATAAGTGCTTTGAGACTACTTACCACTATTGTCATTGTACTTTTCATAAGAGAAAAATATACAAAACAAGGTCAGTGAATATACACATAGCCAAAAAGTTTTGCATTTCCTCTTTTCACTCTTTTCTAAGTGCTGAAAAGTACTTCTAAAACTTTCAAAAAGTTCTTAAAAGTTTAAAAAGTTTTTTTCTGTCTTTCTAAAAAGTTCTTAAACTTTTTTCTCTTTTTCTATCACTTTAAGTCTCTCTAAAAATGTCTGGCACAGGCCAAAATGTTGATCTGTCCAAACTTGCATATGACAACCTTAGCTGGAAAAGAGCAAGGAGTCTCTGTATAGAGAGAGGTTTGAGTGTAGGGAAGAATCCTTCCTTGGAACTGTTACTTAACATGCTTAGAGAACAGGATAAGGCCATAGGTGCCTCATCTGTTGAAAAAGTACCTAATAGTTCCCAGTCTGATTCAGGGACTCCCCCAGGAAAAGATTCAGGAAAGAAACTTCCTAGCCTGCCCATTACTAGACAGTCTAGCATAGTTGGTAATGATGATGAGCCACACCATACAAATAGTGTTGTCTCACATCATAGCAAAAGCATTTATTCTCACCATACTGGTAGTAATGTTTCTGTTAGCCAAGCTGTTAGGGTGGCTTCTGTAAGGGACAGGTCTCCTTCTGTTCATTCCCATCATACCTCTGTATCTAGGAATGTCCCTCCCACCAACCCTGATGACAGAATGTTAGAGAGGGAACTCAATAAGTTGAGGGTGGAACAAACCAGACTGAAGCTTAAAAAGCAACAGCTGGATTTAGATAGACAGTCTTTTGAACTAGAGAAGGAAAGACAGAAGTTGGGTTTAGAAACCCATGGTGGCAGCAGCAGTATTCCTCATAGTCATCCTGCAAAAGAGCATGATTCCAGGAATCTGCACAAGATAGTTCCCCCTTATAAGGAGGGGGATGACATTAACAAGTGGTTTGCTGCACTTGAGAGGGCCTGTGTTGTACAGGATGTCCCTCAAAGGCAGTGGGCTGCTATCCTATGGCTATCATTTAGTGGAAAAGGTAGGGATAGGCTCCTTACTGTGAAAGAAAATGATGCTAATAATTTCCAAGTTCTTAAGAATGCACTCCTGGATGGTTATGGCTTAACCACTGAACAGTACAGGATAAAGTTCAGAGAGACCAAAAAGGAGTCTTCACAAGACTGGGTTGATTTCATTGACCATTCAGTGAAGGCCTTGGAGGGGTGGTTACATGGCAGTAAAGTTACTGATTATGACAGCCTGTATAACTTAATCCTGAGAGAGCATATTCTTAATAATTGTGTGTCTGATTTGTTGCACCAGTACTTGGTGGACTCTGATCTGACCTCTCCCCAAGAATTGGGAAAGAAGGCAGACAAATGGGTCAGAACAAGAGTGAACAGAAAAGTTCATACAGGGGGTGACAAAGATGGCAACAAAAAGAAGGATGGTAAGTCTTCAGACAAGGGTGGGGACAAATCTAAAAATGAGTCTTCATCAGGCCCACAAAAAAACTCTGGTGGGGGTGGTGGGTCCAAATCCTCTTTTAATCAGAACAAGGAAAAGAAATCGTGGTGCTATTTATGTAAAATAAAAGGCCATTGGACAACAGATCCCAGTTGTCCAAAGAAAGGCACCACAGCTCCTACCACTACAACCCCTACTGCTACACCTAGTGTCCCTACTAATAGCAGTGGTGGTGGGAGCAAACCTACTAATAGCCAATCCAAGGGAGTAGCTGGGCTCACTTTTGGTAATTTAGTTGGGGTTGGCCTTGTTAGGGAGGCCACAGAGGCTGTGTTAGTCTCTGAGGGGGCTATTGATTTAGCCACCTTAGTTGCTTGTCCCCTTAATATGGATAAGTACAAGCAGCTACCCCTAATAAATGGTGTTGAGGTTCAGGCCTACAGGGACACTGGTGCCAGTGTGACTATGGTCATAGAGAAACTGGTCCACCCTGAACAACACCTACTTGGTCACCAGTACCAAGTAACCGATGCTCACAACAACACACTTAGCCACCCCATGGCTGTTGTAAATCTCAACTGGGGGGGGGGGTTACTGGTCCAAAGAAAGTTGTGGTAGCTTCAGATTTACCTGTAGACTGTGTATTAGGGAATGATTTGGAGACATCAGCTTGGTCAGATGTGGAGTTGGAGGCCCATGCAGCAATGCTGGGCATCCCAGGGCATATTTTGGTTTGACAAGGGCTCAGGCCAAAAAGCAAAAAGGACAGGGAAGCTTGGATCCTGGAACAATGGACCAAGTGCTCCCTAAAGCTAGGGCTAGTAGAAGCAAACCACTTCCTACTATCCCTCCCTCTACAGTGGATTCTACTTCTGAGGAAGAAGAATTCCCTCCCTGTGCAGAACCTACACCAGAGGAGCTGGAAGCAGACACTGCTGAGCTTTTGGGTGAAGGGGGGCCTGCCAGAGAGGAGCTGAGTGTGGCACAGCAAACCTGTCCCACATTAGAGGGTCTCAGACAGCAAGCTGTCAAACAGGCTAATGGGGATGTCAGTGACTCTCACAGAGTTTACTGGGAGGACAACCTCTTGTACACTGAGCATAGGGATCCTAAACCTGGAGCTGCCAGGAGATTATTGATTCCTCAGGAGTACAGAAAGTTCCTCCTAACACTGGCACATGACATTCCCTTAGCTGGGCACCTAGGACAAATGAAAACTTGTGACAGGCTTGTTCCCCTGTTTCATTGGCCTAGGATGTCTGAGGACACAAAGGAATTTTGTAAGTCCTGTGAAACCTTTCAAGCCAGTGGCAAGACAGGTGGCAGCCCAAAGGCACCCCTTATTCCACTGCCTGTGGTTGGGGTTCCCTTTGAAAGGGTAGGGGTTGACATAGTTGGCCCCCTTGACCCTCCTACTGCTTCAGGCAATAGATTTATCTTGGTGGTAGTGGACCATGCCACAAGATATCCTGAAGCTATTCCTTTAAGGACCACTACAGCACCTGCAGTGGCAAAGGCCCTCCTGGGAATATTTTCCAGGGTGGGCTTCCCAAAGGAGGTGGTATCAGACAGGGGAAGCAATTTCATGTCTGCTTACTTGAAGGCCATGTGGAAGGAGTGTGGTGTGACATACAAGTTAACTACACCCTATCATCCACAAACAAATGGACTGGTGGAGAGATTTAACAAAACTCTCAAAGGCATGATTATGGGTCTCCCTGAAAAACTCCGCAGGAGATGGGATATCCTTCTACCATGCCTCCTTTTTGCCTACAGGGAGGTACCCCAGAAAGGAGTGGGCTTCAGCCCCTTTGAACTTCTTTTTGGACACCCTGTTAGGGGTCCACTCACACTTGTAAAGGAGGGTTGGGAACAACCTTTAAAAGCTCCTCAGCAGGATATTGTGGATTATATACTTGGCCTCAGATCAAGGATGGCTGAGTACATGAAAAAGGCCAGTAAAAACCTTCAGGCCAGCCAAGAGCTCCAGAAGCAATGGCATGATCAGAAGGCTGTTTTGGTTCAGTACCAACCAGGGCAGAAAGTGTGGGTCTAGGAGCCTGTGGCCTCAAGAGCACTCCAAGATAAATGGAGTGGTCCCCACACAATTGTTGAAAAGAAGGGAGAAGTCACCTATTTAGTTGACTTAGGCACTGCCAGGAGTCCCCTTAGGGTGCTCCATGTCAACCGCCTGAAACCCTACTATGACAGGGCTGATCTCACCCTGCTCATGGCAACTGATGAGGGACAGGAAGAAGACAGTGATCCTCTACCTGATCTCTTCTCTTCCACAGAACAAGATGCTCTTGGGAAGGTGTAGTTTTGGCTGATTGTCTTACTGCTGAGCAGAAAGACAATTGCATAAATCTCCTAGATCAATTCTCTGAACTCTTCTCTACTGTGCCAGGTACCACTTCTTGGTGTGAGCACACTATAGATACTGGAGACAGTTTACCTGTCAAAAGTAAGATCTATAGGCAGCCTGACCATGTCAGGGACTGCATAAAGCAAGAGGTCCAGAAAATGTTAGAACTAGGAGTGGTTGAGCACTCTGACAGTCCATGGGCTTCTCCTGTGGTACTGGTACCAAAACCCCATTCCAAAGATGGAAAGAAGGAAATGCGGTTTTGTGTAGACTATAGAGGTCTCAACTTGGTAACCAAAACTGATGCTCACCCTATACCCAGGGCAGATGAGCTCATAGATACACTGGCATCTGCCAAGTATCTAAGCACTTTTGACTTGACTGCAGGGTATTGGCAGATCAAATTGTCAGAAGATGCTAAACCTAAGACTGCATTTTCAACCATTGGAGGACATTACCAGTTTACTGTAATGCCTTTTGGTTTGAAAAATGCACCTGCCACTTTTCAGAGGTTGGTGAACACAGTCCTGCAAGGGCTAGAAGCTTTCAGTGCAGCATATTTGGACGATATAGCTGTCTTTAGCTCCAGCTGGGATGATCACCTGGTCCACCTATGGAAAGTTTTGGAGGCCCTGCAAAAGGCAGGGCTCACTATCAAGGCTTCAAAGTGCCAGATAGGGCAGGGTAAGGTGGTTTATCTGGGACACCTTGTTGGTGGGGAACAGATTGCACCACTACAGGGGAAAATCCAAACAATTATTGATTGGGTTCCCCCTACCACTCAGACTCAGGTGAGAGCCTTCCTAGGCCTCACTGGGTATTACAAGAGGTTCATTAAGAACTATGGCTCCATTGCAGCCCCTCTTAATGACCTCACATTCAAGAAAATGCCTAAAAAGGTATTATGGACAGCAAACTGTCAGAAAGCTTTTGAGGAGCTGAAGCAGGCCATGTGCTCTGCACCTGTCCTGAAAAGCCCTTGTTACTCTAAAAAATTCTATGTCCAGACTGATGCATCTGAATTAGGAGTAGGGGCAGTCCTATCACAACTTAATTCTGAGGGCCAGGATCAACCTGTTGCTTTTATTAGTAGGAGGTTGACCCCTAGAGAAAAGCGTTGGTCTGCCATTGAGAGGGAGGCCTTTGCTGTGGTCTGGGCTCTGAAGAAGTTGAGGCCATACCTGTTTGGCACTCACTTCATTGTTCAGACAGACCACAAACCTCTACTTTGGCTAAAACAAATGAAAGGTGAAAATCCTAAATTGTTGAGGTGGTCCATATCCCTACAGGGAATGGACTATACAGTGGAACATAGACCTGGGAGTAGCCACTCCAATGCAGATGGACTCTCCAGATATTTCCACTTAGACAATGAAGACTCATCAGGTCATGGCTAGTCTTATTGTCCTTCGTTTGGGGGGGGGTTGTGTAGGAAAGTACCATCTTGCCTGGCATGTTACCCCCATTTTTCACTGTATATATGTTGTTTTAGTTGTATGTGTCACTGGGACCCTGGTAACCCAGGGCCCCAGTGCTCATAAGTGTGCCTGAATGTGTTACCTGTGTAGTGACTAACTGTCTCACTGAGGCTCTGCTAATCAGAACCTCAGTGGTTATGCTCTCTCATTTCTTTCCAAATTGTCACTGACAGGCTAGTGACCATTTTTACCAATTTACATTGGCTTACTGGAACACCCTTATAATTCCCTAGTATATGGTACTGAGGTACCCAGGGTATTGGGGTTCCAGGAGATCCCTATTGTGAGAAGGTAGCCTCTTTCTAGCCTTGTTACCCCCACTTTTGGCCTGTTTGTGAGTGTATGTCAGGGTGTTTGTCACTGTTTTCACTGTCTCACTGGGATCCTGATAGCCAGGCCTCAGTGCTCATAGTGAAAACACCATGTTTTCAGTATGGTTGTTATGTGTCACTGGTATCCTGCTAGTCAGGACCCCAGTGCTCATAGGTTTGTGGCCTATATGTATGTGTCACTGGGACCTTGTCACACAGGGCCCCAGTGCTCATAGGTGTGCATGTATATGTTCCCTGTGTGGTGCCTAACTGTCTCACTGAGGCTCTGCTAACCAGAACCTCAGTGGTTATGCTCTCTCATTACTTTCAAATTGTCACTAACAGGCTAGTGACCATTTTTTACCAATTTACATTGGCTTACTGGAACACCCTTATAATTCCCTAGTATATGGTACTGAGGTACCCAGGGTATTGGGGTTCCAGGAGATCCCTATGGGCTGCAGCATTTCTTTTGCCACCCATAGGGAGCTCTGACAATTCTTACACAGGCCTGCCACTGCAGCCTGAGTGAAATAACGTCCACGTTATTTCACAGCCATTTTACACTGCACTTAAGTAACTTATAAGTCACCTATATGTCTAACCTTTACCTGGTAAAGGTTAGGTGCAAAGTTACTTAGTGTGAGGGCACCCTGGCACTAGCCAAGGTGCCCCCACATTGTTCAGAGCCAATTCACTGAACTTTGTGAGTGCGGGGACACCATTACACGCGTGCACTACATATAGGTCACTACCTATATGTAGCTTCACCATGGTAACTCCGAATATGGCCATGTAACATGTCTATGATCATGGAATTGCCCCCTCTATGCCATCCTGGCATTGTTGGTACAATTCCATGATCCCAGTGGTCTGTAGCACAGACCCTGGTACTGCCAGACTGCCCTTCCTGGGGTTTCACTGCAGCTGCTGCTGCTGCCAACCCCTCAGACAGGCAGCTGCCCTCCTGGGGTCCAGCCAGGCCTGGCCCAGGATGGCAGAACAAAGAACTTCCTCTGAGAGAGGGTGTGACACCCTCTCCCTTTGGAAAATGGTGTGAAGGCAGGGGAGGAGTAGCCTCCCCCAGCCTCTGGAAATGCTTTGTTGGGCACAGATGTGCCCAATTCTGCATAAGCCAGTCTACACCGGTTCAGGGACCCCTTAGCCCCTGCTCTGGCGCGAAACTGGACAAAGGAAAGGGGAGTGACCACTCCCCTGACCTGCACCTCCCCTGGGAGGTGTCCAGAGCTCCTCCAGTGTGCTCCAGACCTCTGCCATCTTGGAAACAGAGGTGCTGCTGGCACACTGGACTGCTCTGAGTGGCCAGTGCCACCAGGTGACGTCAGAGACTCCTGCTGATAGGCTCCTTCAGGTGTTAGTAGCCTTTCCTCTCTCCTAGGTAGCCAAACCCTCTTTTCTGGCTATTTAGGGTCTCTGTCTCTGGGGAAACTTTAGATAACGAATGCATGAGCTCAGCCGAGTTCCTCTGCATCTCCCTCTTCACCTTCTGATAAGGAATCGACCGCTGACCGCGCTGGAAGCCTGCAAACCTGCAACATAGTAGCAAAGACGACTACTGCAACTCTGTAACGCTGATCCTGCCGCCTTCTCGACTGTTTTCCTGCTTGTGCATGCTGTGGGGGTAGTCTGCCTCCTCTCTGCACCAGAAGCTCCGAAGAAATCTCCCGTGGGTCGACGGAATCTTCCCCCTGCAACCACAGGCACCAAAAAGCTGCATCTCCGGTCCCTTGGGTCCCCTCTCAGCACGACGAGCGAGGTCCCTCGAATCCAGCGACACCGTCCAAGTGACTCCCACAGTCCAGTGACTCTTCAGCCCGAGTTTGGTGGAGGTAAGTCCTTGCCTCACCTCGCTGGGCTGCATTGCTGGGAACCGCGACTTTGCAAGCTTCTCCGGCCCCTGTGCACTTCCGGCGGAAATCCTTCGTGCACAGCCAAGCCTGGGTCCACGGCACTCTAACCTGCATTGCACGACTTTCTAAGTTGGTCTCCGGCGACGTGGGACTCCTTTGTGCAACTTCGGCGAGCACCGTTTCACGCATCCTCGTAGTGCCTGTTTCTGGCACTTCTCCGGGTGCTACCTGCTTCAGTGAGGGCTCCTTGTCTTGCTCGACGTCCCCTCTCTCTGCAGGTCCAATTTGCGACCTCCTGGTCCCTCCTGGGCCCCAGCAGCGTCCAAAAACGCCAAACGCACGATTTGCGTGTAGCAAGGCTTGTTGGCGTCCATCCGGCGGGAAAACACTTCTGCACGACTCTCCAAGGCGTGGGGGATCCATCCTCCAAAGGGGAAGTCTCTAGCCCTTGTCGTTCCTGCAGTATTCACAGTTCTTCAGCCTAGTAAGAGCTTCTTTGCACCAACCGCTGGCATTTCTTGGGCATCTGCCCATCTCCGAGCTGCTTGTGACTTTTGGACTTGGTCCCCTTGTTCCACAGGTACCTTCAGACAGGAATCCATCGTTGTTGCATTGCTGATTTGTGTTTTCCTTGCATTCTCCCTCTAACACGACTATTTTGTCCTTAGGGGAACTTTGGTGCACTTTGCACTCACTTTTCAGGGTCTTGGGGAGGGTTATTTTTCTAACTCTCACTATTTTCTAATAGTCCCAGCGACCCTCTACAAGGTCACATAGGTTTGGGGTCCATTCGTGGTTCACATTCCACTTTTGGAGTATATGGTTTGTGTTGCCCCTATCCCTATGTTTCCCCATTGCATCCTATTGTAATTATACATTGTTTGCACTGTTTTCTAAGACTATACTGCATATTTTTGCTATTGTGTATATATATCTTGTGTATATTTCCTATCCTCTTACTGAGGGTACACTCTAAGATACTTTGGCATATTGTCATAAAAATAAAGTACCTTTATTTTTAGTATAACTGTGTATTGTGTTTTCTTATGATATTGTGCATATGACACTAGGTGGTACTGTAGTAGCTTCACACGTCTCCTAGTTCAGCCTGAGCTGCTTTGCTAAGCTACCATTATCTATCAGCCTAAGCTGCTAGACACCCTATACACTAATAAGGGATAACTGGGCCTGGTGCAAGGTGCAAGTACCCCTTGGTACTCACTACAAGCCAGTCCAGCCTCCTACATTGGTTGTGCAGCGGTGGGATAAGTGCTTGAGACTACTTACCACTCTGGTCATTGTACTTTTCATAAGAGAAAAATATACAAAACAAGGTCAGTGTATATACACATAGCCAAAAAGTTTTGCATTTCCTCTTCTCACTCTTTTCTAAGTGCTGAAAAGTACTTCTAAACTTTCAAAAAGTTCTTAAAAGTTTAAAAAGTTTTTTCTGTCTTTCCAAAAAGTTCTGAAAACTTTTTTCTCTTTTTTCTATCACTTTAACTCTCTCTAAAAAATGTCTGGCACAGGAAAAAATGTTGAACTGTCCAAACTTGCATATGATCACCTTAGCTGGAAAGGAGCAAGGAGTCTCTGCATACAGAGAGGTTTGAGTGTAGGGAAGAATCCTTCTTTAGAACTGTTAATTAATATGCTTAGAGTACAGGATAAGGCCATAAGTGCCCAATCTGTAGAAAAAGTAGCTAATGGTTCTCAATCTGATCCAGGGACTCCCCCAGGAAAAGGTTCAGGAAAGAAACTTCTCAGCCTGCCCATTACTAGACAGTCTAGCATAGTTGGTACAGAGGTTGAATCACACCATACTAATGATGTGCTCTCACATTATGCTGGTAGCCAAGCTGTTAGGGTGCCCTCTGTAAGGGACAGGTCTCCTTCTGTTCATTCCCATCATACCTCTGTATCTAGAAATGTCCCTCCCACCCACCCTGATGACAGATTGTTAGAAAGGGAGCTCAATAGATTGAGAGTGGAACAAACCAGACTGAAGCTCAAGAAGCAACAGCTGGATTTGGATAGACAGACTTTAGAAGTAGAGAAGGAGAGACAGAAACTGGGTTTAGAAACCCATGGTGGCAGCAGCAGTATTCCCCATAGTCATCCTGTAAAAGAGCATGATTCCAGGAATCTGCACAAGATAGTTCCCCCTTACAAGGAGGGGGATGACATTAACAAGTGGTTTGCTGCACTTGAGAGGGCCTGTGTTGTACAGGATGTCCCTCAAAGGCAGTGGGCTGCTATCCTATGGCTATCATTTAGTGGAAAAGGTAGGGATAGGCTCCTTACTGTGAAAGAAAATGATGCTAATAATTTCCAAGTTCTTAAGAATGCACTCCTGGATGGTTATGGCTTAACCACTGAACAGTACAGGATAAAGTTCAGAGAGACCAAAAAGGAGTCTTCACAAGACTGGGTTGATTTCATTGACCATTCAGTGAAGGCCTTGGAGGGGTGGTTACATGGCAGTAAAGTTACTGATTATGACAGCCTGTATAACTTAATCCTGAGAGAGCATATTCTTAATAATTGTGTGTCTGATTTGTTGCACCAGTACTTGGTGGACTCTGATCTGACCTCTCCCCAAGAATTGGGAAAGAAGGCAGACAAATGGGTCAGAACAAGGGTGAACAGAAAAGTTCATACAGGGGGTGACAAAGAGAACACTAAGAAGAAAGATGGTGAAAAATCTCAAGATAAGCATGGAGATAAGGGTAAAACCAAAGATCCCACTTCAAATCTTAAACACTCTTCAGGGGGTGGGGATAAAACAAATTCTTCCTCTTCTTATCAACCTACACAATTTAAAAAGCCTTGGTGCTTTGTGTGTAAAAATAGAGGCCATAGGCCAGGGGATAAGTCCTGTCCAGGTAAAACCCCTGAGCCTACCACCACTAATACATCAAGCTCTAGTGCCCCTAGCAGTAGTGGTACTAGTGGTGGGACTGCTGGAAACAGTCAAGCAAAGGGTGTAGTTGGGTTCACTTATGGGTCCATAGTGGAAACTGATGTAATCAGTCCCAAGACAGTTTCTGTCACACCTAGTGGCATTGGCCTTGCCACACTGGCTGCTTGTCCCCTTACAATGGATAAGTACAGGCAGACAGTTTCAATAAATGGTGTTGAGGCCTTGGCCTACAGGGACACAGGTGCCAGTTTCACTTTGGTGACTGAAAACCTAGTGCCTCCTGAACAACACATCATTGGACAACAGTATAAGATTATTGATGTCCATAACTCCACTAAGTTTCTTCCCTTAGCTATAATTCAGTTTAGTTGGGGTGGAGTTACTGGCCCTAAGCAGGTGGTGGTATCACCTAGCTTACCTGTAGACTGTCTCTTAGGTAATGACCTAGAGGCCTCAGGTTGGGCTGATGTAGAGTTTTATGCCCATGCAGCCATGCTGGGCATCCCTGAGGAATTGTTCCCTCTCATTTCAAGTGAAATGAAAAAGCAAAGGAGAGAAGGCCTGAAAACTCAGGATCCCTCTCCATCAACAGGTAAAAAGGGTATCACAGTATCCCCTAACCACCCTACCATTCAGGATACCATTCCTGTGGTGGGAGAAACCTCTCCTGGGGTGGCACCTGTTCCAAGGGAATCATCAGCTGGCAAAGCTGGACTCCCTGAGGTGGAAGTACCTCTCTGTGGGATAACTAACATTGGTGAGAAAAACAGCACCATTTTAGTTAACATGGAGCATCCCTCCAACCCTCCCAGAGAAACTTTAGTGCAGAAACCCTGCACTACCTCACAACACTTAGGACAGCATCCCTGCCCTAGTGTGGAGCTGATAGGACAGCATCCCTGCCCTGCTCCAACCCAAGAGAAACAGCATCCCTGTTCTCTCTTCCAGCCATATGGACAAAGTTTTTGCCCAGCTATGGCTTTTCTGAGACAGCATCCCTGTCTGGCATTTCCATCACTACAAATAGGTTCAGTGGACAATTCCCACTGCTCTAAACTAAAACTTACTGATAGAAACTCTGAAAATACATCTTCACATTGTTGCTTAGCTAAAAAACTTCAAACAGGGTGGTTTACATCCCCACAGGGAAGTAACCATTTAGTGGATGATAAAGGGAGTAACCAGTCTATTGCAGAGCTACTCTCTACTTATCACCACTTAGACAATAAAGTCTCAACTGGCCAAGGTTAGCCTTATTGTCCTTCGTTTGGGGGGGGGTTGTGTGAGAAGGTAGCCTCTTTCTAGCCTTGTTACCCCCACTTTTGGCCTGTTTGTGAGTGTATGTCAGGGTGTTTGTCACTGTTTTCACTGTCTCACTGGGATCCTGATAGCCAGGCCTCAGTGCTCATAGTGAAAACACCATGTTTTCAGTATGGTTGTTATGTGTCACTGGGATCCTGCTAGTCAGGACCCCAGTGCTCATAGGTTTGTGGCCTATATGTATGTGTCACTGGGACCTTGTCACACAGGGCCCCAGTGCTCATAGGTGTGCATGTATATGTTCCCTGTGTGGTGCCTAACTGTCTCACTGAGGCTCTGCTAACCAGAACCTCAGTGGTTATGCTCTCTCATTACTTTCAAATTGTCACTAACAGGCTAGTGACCATTTTTTACCAATTTACATTGGCTTACTGGAACACCCTTATAATTCCCTAGTATATGGTACTGAGGTACCCAGGGTATTGGGGTTCCAGGAGATCCCTATGGGCTGCAGCATTTCTTTTGCCACCCATAGGGAGCTCTGACAATTCTTACACAGGCCTGCCACTGCAGCCTGAGTGAAATAACGTCCACGTTATTTCACAGCCATTTTACACTGCACTTAAGTAACTTATAAGTCACCTATATGTCTAACCTTTACCTGGTAAAGGTTAGGTGCAAAGTTACTTAGTGTGAGGGCACCCTGGCACTAGCCAAGGTGCCCCCACATTGTTCAGAGCCAATTCACTGAACTTTGTGAGTGCGGGGACACCATTACACGCGTGCACTACATATAGGTCACTACCTATATGTAGCTTCACCATGGTAACTCCGAATATGGCCATGTAACATGTCTATGATCATGGAATTGCCCCCTCTATGCCATCCTGGCATTGTTGGTACAATTCCATGATCCCAGTGGTCTGTAGCACAGACCCTGGTACTGCCAGACTGCCCTTCCTGGGGTTTCACTGCAGCTGCTGCTGCTGCCAACCCCTCAGACAGGCAGCTGCCCTCCTGGGGTCCAGCCAGGCCTGGCCCAGGATGGCAGAACAAAGAACTTCCTCTGAGAGAGGGTGTGACACCCTCTCCCTTTGGAAAATGGTGTGAAGGCAGGGGAGGAGTAGCCTCCCCCAGCCTCTGGAAATGCTTTGTTGGGCACAGATGTGCCCAATTCTGCATAAGCCAGTCTACACCGGTTCAGGGACCCCTTAGCCCCTGCTCTGGCGCGAAACTGGACAAAGGAAAGGGGAGTGACCACTCCCCTGACCTGCACCTCCCCTGGGAGGTGTCCAGAGCTCCTCCAGTGTGCTCCAGACCTCTGCCATCTTGGAAACAGAGGTGCTGCTGGCACACTGGAGTGCTCTGAGTGGCCAGTGCCACCAGGTGACGTCAGAGACTCCTGCTGATAGGCTCCTTCAGGTGTTAGTAGCCTTTCCTCTCTCCTAGGTAGCCAAACCCTCTTTTCTGGCTATTTAGGGTCTCTGTCTCTGGGGAAACTTTAGATAACGAATGCATGAGCTCAGCCGAGTTCCTCTGCATCTCCCTCTTCACCTTCTGATAAGGAATCGACCGCTGACCGCGCTGGAAGCCTGCAAACCTGCAACATAGTAGCAAAGACGACTACTGCAACTCTGTAACGCTGATCCTGCCGCCTTCTCGACTGTTTTCCTGCTTGTGCATGCTGTGGGGGTAGTCTGCCTCCTCTCTGCACCAGAAGCTCCGAAGAAATCTCCCGTGGGTCGACGGAATCTTCCCCCTGCAACCACAGGCACCAAAAAGCTGCATCTCCGGTCCCTTGGGTCCCCTCTCAGCACGACGAGCGAGGTCCCTCGAATCCACCGACACCGTCCAAGTGACTCCCACAGTCCAGTGACTCTTCAGCCCGAGTTTGGTGGAGGTAAGTCCTTGCCTCACCTCGCTGGGCTGCATTGCTGGGAACCGCGACTTTGCAAGCTTCTCCGGCCCCTGTGCACTTCCGGCGGAAATCCTTCGTGCACAGCCAAGCCTGGGTCCACGGCACTCTAACCTGCATTGCACGACTTTCTAAGTTGGTCTCCGGCGACGTGGGACTCCTTTGTGCAACTTCGGCGAGCACCGTTTCACGCATCCTCGTAGTGCCTGTTTCTGGCACTTCTCCGGGTGCTACCTGCTTCAGTGAGGGCTCCTTGTCTTGCTCGACGTCCCCTCTCTCTGCAGGTCCAATTTGCGACCTCCTGGTCCCTCCTGGGCCCCAGCAGCGTCCAAAAACGCCAAACGCACGATTTGCGTGTAGCAAGGCTTGTTGGCGTCCATCCGGCGGGAAAACACTTCTGCACGACTCTCCAAGGCGTGGGGGATCCATCCTCCAAAGGGGAAGTCTCTAGCCCTTGTCGTTCCTGCAGTATTCACAGTTCTTCAGCCTAGTAAGAGCTTCTTTGCACCAACCGCTGGCATTTCTTGGGCATCTGCCCATCTCCGAGCTGCTTGTGACTTTTGGACTTGGTCCCCTTGTTCCACAGGTACCTTCAGACAGGAATCCATCGTTGTTGCATTGCTGATTTGTGTTTTCCTTGCATTCTCCCTCTAACACGACTATTTTGTCCTTAGGGGAACTTTGGTGCACTTTGCACTCACTTTTCAGGGTCTTGGGGAGGGTTATTTTTCTAACTCTCACTATTTTCTAATAGTCCCAGCGACCCTCTACAAGGTCACATAGGTTTGGGGTCCATTCGTGGTTCACATTCCACTTTTGGAGTATATGGTTTGTGTTGCCCCTATCCCTATGTTTCCCCATTGCATCCTATTGTAATTATACATTGTTTGCACTGTTTTCTAAGACTATACTGCATATTTTTGCTATTGTGTATATATATCTTGTGTATATTTCCTATCCTCTTACTGAGGGTACACTCTAAGATACTTTGGCATATTGTCATAAAAATAAAGTACCTTTATTTTTAGTATAACTGTGTATTGTGTTTTCTTATGATATTGTGCATATGACACTAGGTGGTACTGTAGTAGCTTCACACGTCTCCTAGTTCAGCCTGAGCTGCTTTGCTAAGCTACCATTATCTATCAGCCTAAGCTGCTAGACACCCTATACACTAATAAGGGATAACTGGGCCTGGTGCAAGGTGCAAGTACCCCTTGGTACTCACTACAAGCCAGTCCAGCCTCCTACACCTATGGGCTGCAGCATTTATTTTGCCACCCATAGGGAGCTCTGACAATTCTTACACAGGCCTGCCACTGCAGCCTGAGTGAAATAACGTCCACGTTATTTCACAGCCATTTTATACTGCACTTAAGTAACTTATAAGTCACCTATATGTCTAACCTTTACCTGGTAAAGGTTAGGTGCAAAGTTACTTAGTGTGAGGGCACCCTGGCACTAGCGAAGGTGCCCCCACATTGTTCAGAGCCAATTCCCTGAACTTTGTGAGTGCAGGGACACCATTACACACGTGTACTACATATAGGTCACTACCTATATGTAGCTTCACAATGGTAACTCCGAATATGGCCATGTAACATGTCTATGATCATGGGATTGCCCCCTCTATGCCATCCTGGCATAGTTGGCACAATCCCATGATCCCAGTGGTCTGTAGCACAGACCCTGGTACTGCCAAACTGCCCTTCCTGGGGTTTCACTGCAGCTGCTGCTGCTGCCAACCCCTCAGACAGGCATCTGCCCTCCTGGGGTCCAGCCAGGCCTGGCCCAGGATGGCAGAACAAAGAACTTCCTCTGAGAGAGGGTGTGACACCCTCTCCCTTTGGAAAATGGTGTGAAGGCAGGGGAGGAGTAGCCTCCCCCAGCCTCTGGAAATGCTTTGTTGGGCACAGATGTGCCCAATTCTGCATAAGCCAGTCTACACCGGTTCAGGGACCCCTTAGCCCCTGCTCTGGCGCGAAACTGGACAAAGGAAAGGGGAGTGACCACTCCCCTGACCTGCACCTCCCCTGGGAGGTGTCCAGAGCTCCTCCAGTTGCTCCAGACCTCTGCCATCTTGGAAACAGAGGTGCTGCTGGCACACTGGACTGCTCTGAGTGACCAGTGCCACCAGGTGACGTCAGAGATTCCTTGTGATAGGCTCCTTCAGGTGTTGCTAGCCTATCCTCTCTCCTAAGTAGCCAAACCCTCTTTTCTGGCTATTTAGGGTCTCTGTCTCTGGGGAAACTTTAGATAACGAATGCAAGAGCTCATCCGAGTTCCTCTGCATCTCTCTCTTCACCTTCTGATAAGGAATCGACTGCTGACCG
The DNA here is from genome assembly GCF_031143425.1 of Pleurodeles waltl. Classification (NCBI taxonomy): domain Eukaryota; kingdom Metazoa; phylum Chordata; class Amphibia; order Caudata; family Salamandridae; genus Pleurodeles; species Pleurodeles waltl. Next base: position 1,192,881,711 of record NC_090439.1, read on the forward strand.
CGCTGGAAGCCTGCAAAACTGCAACATAGTAGCAAAGACGACTACTGCAACTCTGTAACGCTGATCCTGCCGCCTTCTCGACTGTTTTCCTGCTTGTGCATGCTGTGGGGGTAGTCTGCCTCCTCTCTGCACCAGAAGCTCCGAAGAAATCTCCCGTGGGTCGACGGAATCTTCCCCCTGCAACTGCAGGCACCAAAAAGCTGCATTACCGGTCCCTTGGGTCTCCTCTCAGCACAACGAGCGAGGTCCCTCGAATCCAGCGACTCTGTCCAAGTGACCCCCACAGGCCAGTGACTCTTCAGTCCAAGTTTGGTGGAGGTAAGTCCTTGCCTCACCTCGCTGGGCTGCATTGCTGGGAACCGCGACTTTGCAGCTACTCCGGCCCCTGTGCACTTCCGGCGGAAATCCTTTGTGCACAGCCAAGCCGGGGTCCACGGCACTCCAACCTGCATTGCACTACTTTCTAAGTTGGTCTTCGGCGACGTGGGACTCCTTTGTGCAACTGCGGCGAGCACCGTTTCACGCATCCTCGTAGTGCCTGTTTCTGGCACTTCTCCGGGTGCTACCTGCTTCAGTTAGGACTCGTTGTCTTGCACGACGTCCCCTCTCTCTTCAGTTCCAATTTGCGACCTCCTGGTCTCTCCTGGGCCCCAGCAGCGTCCAAAAACGTCAAACGCACGATTTGCAACTAGCAAGGCTTGTTGGCGTCCTTTTGGCGGGAAAATACTTCTACACGACTCTGCAAGGCGAGTGGGATATGTCCACAAAAGGGGAAGTCTCTAGCCCTTTTCGTTCCTGCAGAAACCTCAGCTTCTTCTGTCCAGTAGAAGCTTCTTTGCACCCGCAGCTGGCATTTCCTGGGCATCTGCCCATCTCCGACTTGCTTGTGACTTTTGGACTTGGTCCCCTTGTTCCACAGGTACCCTAGATTGGAAATCCACAGTTGTTGCATTGCTGGTTTGTGTATTTCCTGCATTATTCCTCTAACACGACTTCTTTGTCCTTAGGGGAACTTTAGTGCACTTTGCACTCACTTTTCAGGGTCTTGGGGAGGGTTATTTTTCTAACTCTCACTATTTTCTAATAGTCCCAGCGACCCTCTACAAGGTCACATAGGTTTGGGGTCCATTCGTGGTTCGCATTCCACTTTTGGAGTATATGGTTTGTGTTGCCCCTATCCCTATGTTTCCCCATTGCATCCTATTGTAACTATACATTGTTTGCACTGTTTTCTAAGACTATACTGCATATTTTTGCTATTGTGTATATATATCTTGTGTATATTTCCTATCCTCTCACTGAGGGTACACTCTGAGATACTTTGGCATATTGTCATAAAAATAAAGTACCTTTATTTTTAGTATAACTGTGTATTGTGTTTTCTTATGATATTGTGCATATGACACTAAGTGGTACTGTAGTAGCTTCACCCGTCTCCTAGTTCAGCCTAAGCTGCTCTGCTAAGCTACCATTATCTATCAGCCTAAGCTGCTAGACACCCTATACACTAATAAGGGATAACTGGGCCTGGTGCAAGGTGCAAGTACCCCTTGGTACTCACTACAAGCCAGTCCAGCCTCCTACAGTCATAAAAATAAAGTACCTTTATTTTTAGTATAACTGTGTATTGTGTTTTCTTATGATATTGTGCAAGTGACACTTGTGGTACTGTAGTAGCTTCACACTTCTCCTAGTTCAGCCTAAGCTGCTCTGCTAAGCTACCATTATCTATCAGCCTATGCTGCTAGACACCCTATACACTAATAAGGGATAACTAGGCCTGGTGCAAGGTGCAAGTACCCCTTGGTACTCACTACAAGCCAGTCCAGCCTCCTACATTGGTTGTGCAGCGGTGGGATAAGTGCTTTGAGACTACTTACCACTCTTGTCATTGTACTTTTCATAGGAGAAAAATATACAAAACAAGTTCAGTGTGTGTACACATAGCTAAAAAGTTTTGCATTTCCTCTTTTGACTCTTTTCTAAAGTGCTGAAAAGTACTTCTAAACTTTCAAAAAGTTCTTAAAAGTTTAAAAAGTTTTTTTTCTGTCTTTCTAAAAAGTTCTGAAAACTTTTTTCTCTTTTTCTATCACTTTAACTCTCTCTAAAAATGTCTGGCACAGGCCAAAATGTTGATCTGTCCACAATTGCATATGATCACCTTAGCTGGAAAGGAGCAAGGAGTCTCTGCATAGAGAGAGGTTTGAGTGTAGGGAAGAATCCTTCCTTGGAATTATTGCTTAATATGCTTAGAGAACAAGATAAGGCCAAAGGGTCCACATCTGTTGAAAAAGTAGAAAATGGTTCCCAATCTGATCCAGGGACTCCCCCAGGAAAAGATTCAAGAAAGAAAGTTCCTAGCCTGCCCATTACTAGACAGTCTAGCATAGTTGGTAATGATGGAGAGCCACACCATACAAATAGTGTTGTCTCACATCATAGCAAAAGCATTTATTCACACCACAGTGGTACTGATGTTTCTGTTAGCCAAGCTGTTAGGGTGGCTTCTGTAAGGGACAGGTCTCCTTCTGTTCATTCACATCATTCTTCAGTGTCTAAGAATGTCCCTCCCACCAACCCTGATGACAGAATGTTAGAAATGGAAATCAACAAGTTGAGAGTGGAACAAACCAGACTGAAGCTTAAAAAGCAACAGCTGGATTTGGATAGACAGTCTTTTGAACTAGAGAAAGAAAGACAGAAGTTGGGTTTAGATACCCATGGTGGCAGCAGCAGTATTCCCCATAGTCATCCTGTAAAAGAGCATGATTCCAGGAATCTGCACGAGATAGTTCCCCATTATAAGGAGGGGGATGACATTAACAAGTGGTTTGCTGCACTTGAGAGGGCCAGTGTTGTACAGAATGTCCCTCAAAGGCAGTGGGCTGCTATCCTATGGCTATCATTTAGTGGAAAAGGTAGGGATAGGCTCCTTACTGTGAAAGAAAGTGATGCCAATAATTTTACAGTTCTTAAGAATGCACTCCTGGATGGTTATGGCTTAACCACTGAACAATGCAGGATAAAGTTCAGAGAAACCAAAAAGGAGTCTTCACAAGACTGGGTTGATTTCATTGACCTTTCAGTGAAGGCCTTGGAGGGGTGGTTACAAGGCAGTAAAGTTACTTATTTTGAAAGCCTGTATAACTTGATCCTGAGAGAGCATATTCTTAATAATTGTGTGTCTGATTTGTTGCACCAGTACTTGGTGGACTCTGATCTGACCTCTCCCCAAGAATTGGGAAAGAAGGCAGACAAATGGGTCAGAACAAGGGTAAACAGAAAAGTTCATACAGGGGGTGACAAAGATGGCAACAAAAAGAAGGATGGTAAGTCTTCTGACAAGGGTGGGGACAAATCTAAAAATGAGTCTTCATCAGGCCCACAAAAACACTCTGGTGGGGGTGGTGGGTCCAAATCCTCCTTTAATCAAAACAAAGAAAAGAAACCATGGTGCTATTTAGGTAAAGTAAAAGGCCATTTGTAGGAAAGTACCATCTTGCCTGGCATGTTACCCCCATTTTTCACTGTATATATGTTGTTTTAGTTGTATGTGTCACTGGGACCCTGGTAACCCAGGGCCCCAGTGCTCATAAGTGTGCCTGAATGTGTTACCTGTGTAGTGACTAACTGTCTCACTGAGGCTCTGCTAATCAGAACCTCAGTGGTTATGCTCTCTCATTTCTTTCCAAATTGTCACTAACAGGCTAGTGACCATTTTTTACCAATTTACATTGGCTTACTGGAACACCCTTATAATTCCCTAGTATATGGTACTAAGGTACCCAGGGTATTGGGGTTCCAGGAGATCCCTATGGGCTGCAGCATTTCTTTTGCCACCCATAGGGAGCTCTGACAATTCTTACACAGGCCTGCCACTGCAGCCTGAGTGAAATAACGTCCACGTTATTTCACAGCCATTTTACACTGCACTTAAGTAACTTATAAGTCACCTATATGTCTAACCTTTACCTGGTAAAGGTAGGTGCAAAGTTACTTAGTGTGAGGGCACCCTGGCACTAGCCAAGGTGCCCCCACATTGTTCAGAGCCAATTCCCTGAACTTTGCGAGTGCGGGGACACCATTACACGCGTGCACTACATATAGGTCACTACCTATATGTAGCTTCACAATGGTAACTCCGAATATGGCCATTTAACATGTCTATGATCATGGAATTGCCCCCTCTATACCATCCTGGCATAGTTGGCACAATCCCATGATCCCAGTGGTCTGTAGCACAGACCCTGGTACTGCCAAACTGCCCTTCCTGGGGTTTCACTGCAGCTGCTGCTGCTGCCAACCCCTCAGGCAGGCATCTGCCCTCCTGGGGTCCAGCCAGGCCTGGCCCAGGATGGCAGAACAAAGGACTTCCTCTGAGAGAGGGTGTTACACCCTCTCCCTTTGGAAAATGGTGTGAAGGCAGGGGAGGAGTAGCCTCCCCCAGCCTCTGGAAATGCTTTCTTGGGCACAGATGTGCCCAATTCTGCATAAGCCAGTCTACACCGGTTCAGGGACCCCTTAGCCCCTGCTCTGGCGCGAAACTGGACAAAGGAAAGGGGAGTGACCACTCCCCTGACCTGCACCTCCCCTGGGAGGTGTCCAGAGCTCCTCCAGTGTGCTCCAGACCTCTGCCATCTTGGAAACAGAGGTGCTGCTGGCACACTGGACTGCTCTGAGTGGCCAGTGCCACCAGGTGACTTCAGAGACTCCTTCTGATAGGCTCCTTCAGGTGTTAGTAGCCTATCCTCTCTCCTAGGTAGCCAAACCCTCTTTTCTGGCTATTTAGGGTCTCTGTCTCTGTGGAAACTTTAGATAACGAATGCAAGATCTCATCCGAGTTCCTCTGCATCTCTCTCTTCACCTTCTGCCAAGGAATCGACTGCTGACCGCGCTGGAAGCCTGCAAACCTGCAACATAGTAGCAAAGACGACTACTGCAACTCTGTAACGCTGATCCTGCCGCCTTCTCGACTGTTTTCCTGGTGGTGCCTGCTGTGGGGGTAGTCTGCCTCCGCTCTGCACCAGAAGCTCCGAAGAAATCTCCCGTGGGTCGACGGAATCTTCCCCCTGCAACCGCAGGCACCAAAAAGCTGCATTTCCGGTCCCCTGGGTCTCCTCTCAGCACGACGAGCGAGGTCCCTCGAATCCAGCGACTCTGTCCCAGTGACCCCCACAGTCCAGTGACTCTTCAGTCCAAGTTTGGTGGAGGTAAGTCCTTGCCTCACCTCGCTGGGCTGCATTGCTGGGAACCGCGACTTTTGCAGCTACTCCGGCCCCTGTGCACTTCCGGCGGAAATCCTTTGTGCACAGCCAAGCCTGGGTCCACGGCACTCTAACCTGCATTGCACGACTTTCTAAGTTGGTCTCCGGCGACGTGGGACTCCTTTGTGTAACTTTGGGTGAGCACCGTTTCACGCATCCTTGTAGTGCCTGCTTCTGGCACTTCTCCGGGAGCTACCTGCTGATGATAGGGCTCTTTGTCTTGCTCGACGCCCCTTCTCTCTCCTGGTCCAATTTGCGACCTCCTGGTCCCTCCTGGGCCACAGCAGCATCCAAAAACGCTAACCGCACGATTTGCAGCTAGCAAGGCTTGTTGGCGTTCTTTTGGCGGGAAAACACTTCTGCACGACTCTCCACGGCGAGAGGCACCCGTCCGTCAAAGGCAAAGTCTCTAGCCCTTTTCGTTCCTGCAGAAACCTCAGCTTCTTCTGTCCAGTAGAAGCTTCTTTGCATCCACAGCTGGCATTTCCTGGGCATATGCCCATCTCCGACTTGCTTGTGACTTTTGGACTTGGTCCCCTTGTTCCACAGGTACCCTAGATTGGAAATCCACAGTTGTTGCATTGTTGGTTTGTGTCTTTCCTGCATTATTCCTCTAACACGACTTCTTTGTCCTTAGGGGAACTTTAGTGCACTTTGCACTCACTTTTCAGGGTCTTGGGGAGGGTTATTTTTCTAACTCTCACTATTTTCTAATAGTCCCAGCGACCCTCTACAAGGTCACATAGGTTTGGGGTCCATTCGTGGTTCGCATTCCACTTTTGGAGTATATGGTTTGTGTTGCCCCCATCCCTATGTTTCCCCATTGCATCCTATTGTAACTATACATTGTTTGCACTGTTTTCTAAGACTATACTGCATATTTTTGCTATTGTGTATATATATCTTGTGTATATTTCCTATCCTCTCACTGAGGGTACACTCTGAGATACTTGGGCATATTGTCATAAAAATAAAGTACCTTTATTTTTAGTATAACTGTGTATTGTGTTTTCTTATGATATTGTGCATATGACACTAAGTGGTACTGTAGTAGCTTCACACGTCTCCTAGTTCAGCCTAAGCTGCTCTGCTAAGCTACCATTATCTATCAGCCTAAGCTGCTAGACACCCTATACACTAATAAGGGATAACTGGGCATGGTGCAAGGTGCAAGTACCCCTTGGTACTCACTACAAGCCAGTCCAGCCTCCTACACCATTGGACAACAAATCCCAGTTGTCCAAAGAAAAGCACCAAGCCTCCTACCACTACAACCCCTACTGCTACCCCTAGTGTCCCTACTAATAGCAGTGGTGGTGGGAGCAAACCTACTAATAGCCAATCCAAGGGAGTAGCTGGGCTCACTATTGGTAACTTAGTTGGGGTTGGTCTTGTTAGGGAGACCACAGAGGCTATACTAGTCTCTGAGGGGGCTATTGATTTAGCCACCTTAGTTGCTTGTCCCCTTAATATGGATAAGTACAAGCAGCTACCCCTAATAAATGGTGTTGAGGTTCAGGCCTACAGGGACACTGGTGCCAGTGTGACTATGGTCATAGAGAAACTGGTCCACCCTGAACAACACATACTTGGTCACCAGTACCAAGTAACCGATGCTCACAACAACACACTTAGCCACCCCATGGCTGTTGTAAATCTCAACTGGGGGGGGGGGTTACTGGTCCAAAGAAAGTTGTGGTAGCCACAGATTTACCTGTAGACTGTCTACTAGGAAATGATTTGGAGACATCAGCTTGGTCAGATGTGGAGTTGGAGGCCCATGCAGCAATGCTGGGCATCCCAGGGCATATTTTCGCTTTAACCAGGGCTCAGGCCAAAAAGCAAAAAGGACAGGGAAGCTTGGATCCTGGAACAATGGACCAAGTGCTCCCTAAAGCTAGGGCTAGTAGAAGCAAACCACTTCCTACTATCCCTCCCTCTACAGTGGATTCAACTTCTGAGGAAGAAGAATTCCCTCCCTGTGCAGAACCTACACCAGAGGAGCTTGAAGCAGACACTGCTGAGCTTTTGGGTGAAGGGGGGCCTGCCAGAGAGGAGCTGAGTGTGGCACAGCAAACCTGTCCCACATTAGAGGGTCTAAGACAGCAAGATGTCAAACAGGCTAATGGGGATGTAGTGACTCTCACAGAGTTTACTGGGAGGACAATCTCTTGTATACTGAGGCAAGGGATCCTAAACCTGGAGCTGCCAAGAGATTAGTGATCCCTCAGGAATACAGAAAGTTCCTCCTAACTCTTGCTCATGACATTCCCCTAGCAGGACATCTGGGACAAATGAAAACTTGGGACAGGCTTGTTCCCTTGTTTCATTGGCCTAGGATGTCTGAGGACACAAAATAATTTTGTAATTCCTGTGAAACCTGTCAAGCCAGTGGCAAGACAGGTGGTACCCCAAAGGCACCCCTTATTCCACTGCCTGTGGTTGGGGTTCCCTTTGAAAGGGTAGGTGTTGACATAGTTGGCCCCCTTGACCCTCCTACTGCTTCAGGCAATAGATTCATCTTGGTGGTAGTGGACCATGCCACAAGATTCCCTGAAGCTATTCCTTTAAGGACCACTATAGCTCCTGCAGTGGCAAAGGCCCTCCTGGGAATATTTTCTAGGGTGGGCTTCCCAAAGGAAGTAGTATCAGACAGAGGAAGCAATTTCATGTCTGCATACTTAAAGGCCATGTGGAAGGAGTGTGGTGTAACGTACAAGTTCACAACACCCTATCATCCACAAACAAATGGACTGGTGGAGAGATTTAACAAAACTCTCAAAGGCATGATCATGGGTCTCCCTGAAAAACTCCGCAGGAGATGGGATATCCTTCTACCATGCCTCCTTTTTGCCTACAGGGAGGTACCCCAGAATGGAGTGGGCTTTAGCCCCTTTGAACTTCTTTTTGGACACCCTGTTATTGGTCCACTAACACTTGTAAAGGAGTGTTGGGAACAACCTTTAAAAGCTCCTAAGCAAGATATTGTGGATTATGTGCTTGGCCTCAGATCAAGGATGGCTGAGTATATGAAAAAGGCCAGTAAAAACCTTCAGGCCAGCCAGGAGCTCCAGAAGCAATGGCATGATCAGAAGGCTGTTTTGGTTCAGTACAAACCAGGGCAGAAAGTGTGGGTCTTGGAGCCTGTGGCCCCAAGAACACTCCAAGATAAATGGAGTGGACCCCACACAATTGTTGAGAAAAAGGGAGAAGTCACCTATTTGGTTGACTTAGGCACTGCCAGGAGTCCCCTTAGGGTGCTCCATGTCAACCGCCTGAAACCCTACTATGACAGGGCTGATCTCACCCTGCTCATGGCAACAGATGAGGGACAGGAAGAAGACAGTGATCCTCTACCTGATCTCTTCTCTTCCACAGAACAAGATGCTCTTGTGGAAGGTGTAGTTTTGGCTGATTGTCTTACTGCTGAGCAGAAAGACCATTGCATAAATCTCCTAGATCAATTCTCTGAACTCTTCTCTACTGTGCCAGGTACCACTTCTTGGTGTGAGCACACTATAGATACTGGAGACAGCTTGCCTGTCAAAAGTAAAATCTATAGGCAGCCTGACCATGTCAGGGACTGCATAAAGCAAGAGGTGCAGAAAATGTTAGAACTAGGAGTGGTTGAGCACTCTGAAAGTCCATGGGCTTCTCCTGTGGTACTTGTACCAAAACCCCATTCCAAAGATGGAAAGAAGGAAATGCGGTTTTGTGTAGACTATAGAGGTCTCAACCTGGTAACCAAAACTGATGCTCACCCTATACCCAGGGCAGATGAGCTCATAGATACACTGGCATCTGCCAAGTATCTAAGCACTTTTGATTTGACTGCAGGGTATTGGCAGATCAAATTATCAGAAGATGCTAAACCTAAAACAGCATTTTCAACCATTGGAGGACATTACCAGTTCACTGTAATGCCTTTTGGATTGAAGAATGCACCTGCCACTTTTCAGAGGTTGGTGAACACAGTCCTGCAAGGGCTGGAAGCTTTCAGTGCAGCATATTTGGACGATATAGCTGTCTTTAGCTCCAGCTGGGATGATCACCTGGTCCACCTATGGAAAGTTTTGGAGGCCCTGCAAAAGACAGGGCTCACTATCAAGGCTTCAAAGTGCCAGATAGGGCAGGGTAAGGTGGTTAATCTGGGACACCTTGTTGGTGGGGAACAGATTGCACCACTACAGGGGAAAATCCAAACAATTATTGATTGGGTTCCCCCTACTACACAGACCCAAGTGAGAGCCTTCCTAGGCCTCACTGGGTATTACAGGAGGTTCATTAAGAACTATGGCTCCATGGCAGCCCCTCTTAATGACCTCACATCCAAGAAGATGCCTAAAAAGGTATTATGGACAGCAAACTGTCAGAAAGCTTTTGAGGAGCTGAAGCAGGCCATGTGCTCTGCACCTGTCCTGAAAAGCCCTTGTTACTCTAAAAAATTCTATGTCCAGACTGATGCATCTGAATTAGGAGTAGGGGCAGTCCTATCACAACTTAATTCTGAGGACCAGGATCAACCTGTTGCTTTTATTAGTAGGAGGTTGACCCCTAGAGAAAAGCGTTGGTCTGCCATTGAGAGGGAGGCCTTTGCTGTGGTCTGGGCACTGAAGAAGTTGAGGCCATACCTGTTTGGCACTCACTTCATTGTTCAGACAGACCACAAACCTCTACTTTGGCTAAAACAAATGAAAGGTGAAAATCCTAAATTGTTGAGGTGGTCCATATCCCTACAGGGAATGGACTATACAGTGGAACATAGACCTGGGAGTAGCCACTCCAATGCAGATGGACTCTCCAGATATTTCCACTTAGACAATGAAGACCCATCAGGGAATGACTAGTCTTATTGTCCTTCATTTGGGGGGGGGTTGTGTAGGAAAGTACCATCTTGCCTGGCATGTTACCCCCATTTTTCACTGTATATATGTTGTTTTAGTTGTATGTGTCACTGGGACCCTGTTCTCCAGGGCCCCAGTGCTCATAAGTGTGCCTGAATGTGTTACCTATGTAGTGACTAACTGTCTCACTGAGGCTTTGCTAATCAGAACCTCAGTGGTTATGCTCTCTCATTTCTTTCAAATTGTCACTGACAGGCTAGTGACTAATTTTACCAATTTACATTGGCTTAATGGAACACCCTTATAATTCCCTAGTATATGGTACTGAGGTACCCAGGGTATTGGGGTTCCAGGAGATCCCTATGGGCTGCAGCATTTCTTTTGCCACCCATAGGGAGCTCTGACAATTCTTACACATGCCTACCACTGCAGCCTGAGTGAAATAACGTCCACGTTATTTCACAGCCATTTTACACTGCACTTAAGTAACTTATAAGTCACCTATATGTCTAACCTTTACCTGGTAAAGGTTAGGTGCAAAGTTACTTAGTGTGAGGGCACCCTGGCACTAGCCAAGGTCCCCCCACATTGTTCAGGGCCAATTCCCTGAACTTTGTGAGTGCGGGGACACCATTACACGCGTGTACTACATATAGGTCACTACCTATATGTAGCTTCACAATGGTAACTCCGAATATGGCCATGTAACATGTCTAAGATCATGGAACTGCCCCCTCTATGCCATCCTGGCATTGTTGGCCCAATTCCATGATCCCAGTGGTCTGTAGCACAGACCCTGGTACTGCCAAACTTCCATTTCAGGGGTTTCACCGCAGCTGCTGCTTCTGCCAACCCCTCAGACAGGTTTCTGCCCCCCTGGGGTCAAGCCAGGCTTGTCCCAGGATGGCAGAACAAAGGACTTCCTCTGAGAGAGGGTGTTACACCCTCTCCCTTTGGAAAATGGTGTGAAGGCAGGGGAGGAGTAGCCTCCCCCAGCCTCTGGAAATGCTTTCTTGGGCACAGATGTGCCCAATTCTGCATAAGCCAGTCTACACCGGTTCAGGGACCCCTTAGCCCTGCTCTGGCGCTAAACTGGACAAAAGAAAGGGGAGTGACCACTCCTCTGACCTGCACCTCCCCTGGGAGGTGTCCAGAGCTCCTCCAGTGTGCTCCAGACCTCTGCCATCTTGGAAACAGAGGTGCTGCTGGCACACTGGACTGCTCTGAATGGCCAGTGCCACCAGGTGACGTCAGAGACTCCTTCTGATAGGCTCCTTCAGGTGTTAGTAGCCTATCCTCTCTCCTAGGTAGCCAAACCCTCTTTTCTGGCTATTTAGGGTCTCTGTGTCTGGGGAAACTTTAGATAACGAATGCAAGAGCTCATCAGAGTTCCTCTGCATCTCTCTCTTCACCTTCTGCCAAGGAATCGACTGCTGACCGCGCTGGAAGCCTGCAACACTGCAACAAAGTAGCAAAGACGACTACTGCAACTCTGTAACGCTGATCCTGCCGCCTTCTCGACTGTTTTCCTGGTGTTGCATGCTGTGGGGGTAGTCTGCCTCCTCTCTGCACTAGAAGCTCCGAAGAAATCTCCCGTGGGTCGACGGAATCTTCCCCCTGCAACCGCAGGCACCAAAAAGCTGCATTACCGGTCCCTTGGGTCTCCTCTCAGCACGACGAGCGAGGTCCCTCGAATCCAGCAACTCTGTCCAAGTGACTCCCACAGTCCAGTGACTCTTCAGTCCAAGTTTGGTGGAGGTAAGTCTTTGCCTCACCTCGCTAGACTGCATTGTTGCGAACCGCGACTTTTGCAGCTACTCCGGCCCCTGTGCACTTCCGGCGGAAATCCTTTGTGCACAGCCAAGCCTGGGTCCACGGCACTCTAACCTGCATTGCACGACTTTCTAAGTTGGTCTCCGGCGACGTGGGACTCCTTTGTGTAACTTCGGGTGAGCACCGTTTCACGCATCCTCGTAGTACCTCGTAGTGTCGTGAGACAGTTAGTCACTACACAGGTAACACATTCAGGCACACTTATGAGCACTGGGGCTCTGGGTTACCAGGGTCCCAGTGACACATACAACTAAAACAACATATATACAGTGAAAAATGGGGGTAACATGCCAGGCAAGATGGTACTTTCCTACACAACCCCCCCCCCCAAACGAAGGGCAATAAGACCAGCCATGACCTGATGAGTCTTCATTGTCTAAGTGGAAATATCTGGAGAGTCCATCTGTATTGGAGTGGCTACTCCCAGGTCTATGTTCCACTGTATAGTCCATTCCCTGTAGGGATATGGACCACCTCAACAACTTAGGATTTTCACCTTTCATTTGTTTTAGCCAAAGTAGAGGTTTGTGGTCTGTCTGAACAATGAAGTGAGTGCCAAACAGGTATGGCCTCAACTTCTTCAGAGCCCAGACCACAGCAAAGGCCTCCCTCTCAATGGCAGACCAACGCTTTTCTCTAGGGGTCAACCTCCTACTAATAAAAGCAACAGGTTGATCCTGGCCCTCAGAATTAAGTTGTGATAGGACTGCCCCTACTCCTAATTCAGATGCATCAGTTTGGACATAGAATTTTTTAGAGTAACAAGGGCTTTTCAGGACAGGTGCAGAGCACATGGCCTGCTTCAGCTCCTCAAAAGCTTTCTGACAGTTTGCTGTCCATAATACCTTTTTAGGCATTTTCTTGGATGTGAGGTCATTAAGAGGGGCTGCAATGGAGCCATAGTTCTTAATGAACCTCCTGTAATACCCAGTGAGGCCTAGGAAGGCTCTCACCTGAGTCTGAGTGGTAGGGGGAACCCAATCAATAATTGTTTGGATTTTCCCCTGAAGTGGTGCAATCTGTTCCCCACCAACAAGGTGTCCCAGATAAACCACCTTACCCTGCCCTATCTGGCACTTTGAAGCCTTGATAGTGAGGCCTGCCTTTTGCAGGGCCTCCAAAACTTTCCATAGGTGGACCAGGTGATCATCCCAGCTGGAGCTAAAGACAGCTATATCGTCCAAATATGCTGCACTGAAAGCTTCCAGCCCTTGCAGGACTGTGTTCACCAACCTCTGAAAAGTGGCAGGTGCATTTTTCAAACCAAAAGGCATTACAGTAAACTGGTAATGTCCTCCAATGGTAGAAAATGCAGTCTTAGGTTTAGCATTTTCTGACAATTTGATCTGCCAATACCCTGCAGTCAAATCAAAAGTGCTTAGATACTTGGCAGATGCCAGTGTATCTATGAGCTCATCTGCCCTGGGTATAGGGTGAGCATCAGTTTTGGTTACCAAGTTGAGACCTCTATAGTCTACACAAAACCGCATTTCCTTCTTTCCATCTTTGGAATGGGGTTTTGGTACAAGTACCACAGGAGAAGCCCATGGACTTTCAGAGTGCTCAACCACTCCTAGTTCTAACAATTTCTGCACCTCTTGCTTTATGCAGTCCCTGACATGGTCAGGCTGCCTATAGATCTTACTTTTGACAGGTAAACTGTCTCCAGTATCTATAATGTGCTCACACCAAGAAGTGGTACCTGGCACAGTAGAGAAGAGTTCAGAGAATTGATCTAGGAGATTTATGCAATGGTCTTTCTGCTCAGCAGTAAGACAATCAGCCAAAACTACACCTTCCACAAGAGCATCTTGTTCTGTGGAAGAGAAGAGATGAGGTAGAGGATCACTGTCTTCTTCCTGTCCCTCATCAGTTGCCATGAGCAGGGTGAGATCAGCCCTGTCATAGTAGGGTTTCAGGCGGTTGACATGGAGCACCCTAAGGGGACTCCTGGCAGTGCCTAAGTCAACTAAATAGGTGACTTCTCCCTTCTTTTCAACAATTGTGTGGGGACCACTCCATTTATCTTGGAGTGCTCTTGGGGCCACAGGCTCCAAGACCCACACTTTCTGCCCTGGTTGGTACTGAACCAAAACAGCCTTCTGATCATGCCATTGCTTCTGGAGCTCTTGGCTGGCCTGAAGGTTTTTACTGGCCTTTTTCATGTACTCAGCCATCCTTGATCTGAGGCCAAGTACATAATCCACAATATCCTGCTTAGGAGCTTTTAAAGGTTGTTCCCAACCCTCCTTTACAAGTGTGAGTGGACCCCTAACAGGGTGTCCAAAAAGAAGTTCAAAGGGGCTGAAGCCCACTCCTTTCTAGGGTACCTCCCTGTAGGCAAAAAGGAGGCATGGTAGAAGGATATCCCATCTCCTGCGGAGTTTTTCAGGAAGACCCATAATCATGCCTTTGAGAGTTTTATTAAATCTCTCCACCAGTCCATTTGTTTGTGGATGATAGGGTGTTGTGAACTTGTACGTTACACCACACTCCTTCCACATGGCCTTTAAGTATGCAGAAATGAAATTGCTTCCCCTGTCTGATACCACTTCCTTTGGGAAGCCCGCCCTGGAAAATATTCCCAGGAGGGCCTTTGCCACTGCAGGTGCTGTAGTGGTCCTTAAAGGAATAGCTTCAGGATATCTTGTGGCATGGTCCACTACCACTAAGATGAATCTATTGCCTGAAGCAGTAGGAGGGTCAAGGGGGCCAACTATGTCAACCCCTACCCTTTCAAAGGGAACCCCAACCACAGGCAGTGGAATAAGGGGTGCCTTTGGGGTGCCACCTGTCTTGCCACTGGCTTGACAGGTTTCACAGGACTTACAAAATTCCTTTGTGTCCTCAGACATCCTAGGCCAATGAAACAATGGAACCAATCTGTCCCAAGTTTTCATTTGACCCAGGTGTCCAGCTAGGGGAATGTCATGTGCCAGTGTTAGGAGGAACTTTCTGTACTCCTGAGGAATCACTAATCTCCTGGCAGCTCCAGGTTTAGGATCCCTATGCTCAGTGTACAAGAGGTTGTCCTCCCAGTAAACTCTGTGAGAGTCACTGACATCCCCATTGGCCTGTTTGACAGCTTGCTGTCTGAGACCCTCTAATGTGGGACAGGTTTGCTGTGCCACACTCAGCTCCTCTCTGGCAGGCCCCCCTTCACCCAAAAGCTCAGCAGTGTCTGCTTCCAGCTCCTCTGGTGTAGGTTCTGCACAGGGAGGGAATTCTTCTTCCTCAGAAGTAGAATCCACTGTAGAGGGAGGGATAGTAGGAAGTGGTTTGCTTCTACTAGCCCTAGCTTTAGGAAGCACTTGGTCCATTGTTCCAGGATCCAAGCTTCCCTGTCCTTTTTGCTTTTTGGCCTGAGCCCTTGTCAAAGCAAAAATATGCCCTGGGATGCCCAGCATTGCTGCATGGGCCTCCAACTCCACATCTGACCAAGCTGATGTCTCCAAATCATTTCCTAGTAGACAGTCTACAGGTAAATCTGTGGCTACCACAACTTTCTTTGGACCAGTAACCCCCCCCCAGTTGAGATTAACAACAGCCATGGGGTGGCTAAGTGTGTTGTTGTGAGCATCGGTTACTTGGTACTGGTGACCAAGTAGGTGTTGTTCAGGGTGGACCAGTTTCTCTATGACCATAGTCACACTGGCACCAGTGTCCCTGTAGGCCTGAACCTCAACACCATTTATTAGGGGTAGCTGCTTGTACTTATCCATATTAAGGGGACAAGCAACTAAGGTGGCTAAATCAATAGCCCCCTCAGAGACTAACACAGCCTCTGTGGCCTCCCTAACAAGGCCAACCCCAACTAAGTTACCAATAGTGAGCCCAGCTACTCCCTTGGATTGGCTATTAGTAGGTTTGCTCCCACCACCACTGCTATTAGTAGGGACACTAGGGCCCTCATTCTGACCCTGGCGGTCTTTGACCGCCAGGGCGGAGGACCGCGGGAGCACCGCCGACAGGCCGGCGGTGCTCCAATGGGGATTCCGACCGCGGCGGTAAAGCCGCGGTCGGACCGGCACCACTGGCGGGCTCCCGCCAGTGTACCGCCGCCCCATTGAATCCTCCACGGCGGCGCAGCTTGCTGCACCGCCGCGGGGATTCCGACCCCCCCTACCGCCATCCAGATCCCGGCGGTCCGACCGCTGGGATCCGGATGGCGGTAGGGGGGGGCCGCGGGGCCCCTGGGGGCCCCTGCAGTGCCCATGCCACTGGCATGGGCATTGCAGGGGCCCCCGTAAGAGGGCCCCTACATGTATTTCACTGTCTGCTGCGCAGACAGTGAAATACGCGACGGGTGCAACTGCACCCGTCGCACAGCTTCCACTCCGCCGGCTCGATTCCGAGCCGGCTTCATCGTGGAAGCCTCTTTCCCGCTGGGCTGGCGGGCGGTCTGAAGGCGACCGCCCGCCAGCCCAGCGGGAAAGTCAGAATTACCGCCGCGGTCTTTCGACCGCGGAACGGTAATCTGACGGCGGGACTTTGGCGGGCGGCCTCCGCCGCCCGCCAAGGTCAGAATGAGGGCCTAGGTGTAGCAGTAGGGGTTGTAGTGGTAGGAGGCTTGGTGCCTTTCTTTGGACAACTGGGATCTGTTGTCCAATGGCCTTTTATTTTACATAAATAGCACCATGGTTTCTTTTCCTTGTTCTGATTAAAAGAGGATTTGGGCCCACCACCCCCACCAGAGTGTTTTTGTGGGCCTGATGAAGACTCATTTTTAGATTTGTCCCCACCCTTGTCAGAAGACTTACCATCCTTCTTTTTGTTGCCATCTTTGTCACCCCCTGTATGAACTTTTCTGTTCACCCTTGTTCTGACCCATTTGTCTGCCTTCTTTCCCAATTCTTGGGGAGAGGTCAGATCAGAGTCCACCAAGTACTGGTGCAACAAATCAGACACACAATTATTAAGAATATGCTCTCTCAGGATCAAGTTATACAGGCTGTCATAATCATTAACTTTACTGCCATGTAACCACCCCTCCAAGGCCTTCACTGAATGGTCAATGAAATCAACCCAGTCTTGTGAAGCCTCCTTTTTGGTCTCTCTGAACTTTATCCTGTACTGTTCAGTGGTTAAGCCATAACCATCCAGGAGTGAATTCTTAAGAACTTGGAAATTATTAGCATCATTTTCTTTCACAGTAAGGAGCCTATCCCTACCTTTTCCACTAAATGATAGCCATAGGATAGCAGTCCACTGCCTTTGAGGGACATACTGTACAACACAGGCCCTCTCAAGTGCAGCAAACCACTTGTTAATGTCATCCCCCTCCTTATAAGGGGGAACTATCTTGTGCAGATTCCTGGAATCATGCTCTTTTACAGGATGACTATGGGGAATACTGCTGCTGCCACCATGGGTTTCTAAACCCAGTTTCTGTCTCTCCTTCTCTACTTCTAAAGTCTGTCTATCCAAATCCAGCTGTTGCTTCTTGAGCTTCAGTCTGGTTTGTTCCACTCTCAATCTATTGAGCTCCCTTTCTAACAATCTGTCATCAGGGTGGGTGGGAGGGACATGCCTTGAAACAGACGTATGGTGAGAATGGACAGAAGGAGACCTGTCCCTTACAGAAGCCACCCTAACAGCTTGGCTAACAGAAACATCACTACCAGTATGGTGAGAATAAATGCTTTTGCTATGATGTGAGACAACACTATTTATATGGTGTGGCTCATCATCATTACCAACCATGCTAGACTGTCTAGTAATGGGCAGGCTAGGAAGTTTCTTTCCTGAATCTTTTCCTGGGGGAGTCCCTGGATCTGATTGAGAACCATTAGCTACTTTTTCTACAGATTGGGCACTTGTGGCCTTATCCTGTACTCTAAGCATGTTAATTAACAGTTCTAAGGAAGGATTCTTCCCTACACTCAAACCTCTCTCTATGCAGAGACTCCTTGCTCCTTCCAGCTAAGGTGATCATATGCAAGTTTGGACAGATCAACATTTTGGCCTGTGCCAGACACTTTTAGAGAGAGTTAAAGTGATAGTAAAAGAAAAAAAGTTTGTCAGAGCTTTTAGAAAGACAGAGAAAAAAAACTTTTTAGACTTTTTAGAACTTTTTAGAAAGTTAGAAGTACTTTTCAGCACTTAGAAAAGAGTGAAAAGAGGAAATGCAAAACTTTTTGGCTATGTGTATATACACTGACCTTGTTTTGTATATTTTTCTCTTATGAAAAGTACAATGACAAGAGTGGTAAGTAGTCTCAAAGCACTTATCCCACCGCTGCACAACCAATGTAGGAGGCTGGACTGGCTTGTAGTGAGTACCAAGGGGTACTTGCACCTTGCACCAGGCCCAGTTATCCCTTATTAGTGTATAGGGTGTCTAGCAGCTTAGGCTGATAGATAATGGTAGCTTAGCAGAGCAGCTTAGGCTGAACTAGGAGACGTGTGAAGCTACCACAATACCACTTAGTGTCATATGCACAATATCATAAGAAAACACAATACACAGTTATACTAAAAATAAAGGTACTTTATTTTTATGACAATATGCCAAAGTATCTTAGAGTGTACCCTCAGTGAGAGGATAGGAAATATACACAAGATATACATACACAATAGCAAGAATATGCAGTATAGTCTTAGAAAACAGTGCAAACAATGTATAGTTACAATGGGATGCAATGGGGAAACATAGGGATAGGGGCAACACAAACCATATACTCCAAAAGTGGAATGCGAACCACGAATGGACCCCAAACCTATGTGACCTTGTAGAGGGTCGCTGGGACTATTAGAAAATAGTGAGAGTTAGAAAAATAACCCTCCCCAAGACCCTGAAAAGTGAGTGCAAAATGCACTAAAGTTCCCCTAAGGACAAAGAAGTCGTGTTAGAGGAATAATGCAGGAAAGACACAACCCAGCAATGCAACAACTGTGGATTTCCAATCTAGGGTACCTGTGGAACAAGGGGACCAAGTCCAAAAGTCACAAGCAAGTCGGAGATGGGCAAATGCCCAGGAAATGCCAGCTGCGGGTGCAAAGAAGCTTCTACTGGACAAAAGAAGCTGAGGTTTCTGCAGGAACAAAAAGGGCTAGAGACTTCCCCTTTGGAGGAAAGATCCATCACGCCGTGGAGAGTCGTGCAGAAGTATTTTCCTGCCGAAAGAACGCCAACAAGCCTTGCCAGTTGCAAATCGTGCGGTTAGCGTTTTTGGAAGCTGCTGAGGCCCAGGAGGGACCAGGAGATCGCAAATTGGACCAGCAGAGAGAGGGGACGTCGAGCAAGACAAGAAGCTCTCTCTGAAGCAGGTAGCACCCGGAGAAGTGCCAGAAACAGGCACTACAAAGATGCGTGAAACAGTGCTCGCCGAAGTTGCACAAAGGAGTCCCACGTCGCCGGAGACCAACTTAGAAAGTCGTGCAATGCAGGTTAGAGTGCCGTGGATCCAGGCTTGGCAGTGCACAAAGGATTTCCGCCGGAAGTGCACAGGGGCCGGAGTAGCTGCAAAGTCGCGGTTCCCAGCAATGCAGCCCAGCGAGGTGAGGCAAGGACTTACCTCCACCAAACTTGGACTGAAGAGTCACTGGACTGTGGGGGTCACTTGGACAGAGTCGCTGGATTCGAGGGACCTCGCTCGTCGTGCTGAGAGGAGACCCAAGGGACCGGTAATGCAGCTTTTTGGTGCCTGCGGTTGCAGGGGGAAGATTCCGTCGACCCACGGGAGATTTCTTCGGAGCTTCTGGTGCAGAGAGGAGGCAGACTACCCCCACAGCATGCACAAGCAGGAAAACAGTCGAGAAGGCGGCAGGATCAGCGTTACAGAGTTGCAGTAGTCGTCTTTGCTACTATGTTGCAGGTTTGCAGGCTTCCAGCGCGGTCAGCAGTCGATTCCTTATCAGAAGGTGAAGAGAGAGATGCAGAGGAACTCGGATGAGCTCTTGCATTCGTTATCTAAAATTTCCCCAGAGACAGAGACCCTAAATAGCCAGAAAAGAGGGTTTGGCTACCTAGGAGAGAGGATAGGCTAGCAACACCTGAAGGAGCCTATCACAAGGAGTCTCTGACGTCACCTGGTGGCACTGGCCACTCAGAGCAGTCCAGTGTGCCAGCAGCACCTCTGTTTCCAAGATGGCAGAGGTCTGGAGCACACTGGAGGAGCTCTGGACACCTCCCAGGGGAGGTGCAGGTCAGGGGAGTGGTCACTCCCCTTTCCTTTGTCCAGTTTCGCGCCAGAGCAGGGGCTAAGGGGTCCCTGAACCGGTGTAGACTGGCTTATGCAGAATTGGGCACATCTGTGCCCAACAAAGCATTTCCAGAGGCTGGGGGAGGCTACTCCTCCCCTGCCTTCACACCATTTTCCAAAGGGAGAGGGTGTCACACCCTCTCTCAGAGGAAGTTCTTTGTTCTGCCATCCTGGGCCAGGCCTGGCTGGACCCCAGGAGGGCAGATGCCTGTCTGAGGGGTTGGCAGCAGCAGCAGCTGCAGTGAAACCCCAGGAAGGGCAGTTTGGCAGTACCAGGGTCTGTGCTACTGACCACTGGGATCATGGAATTGTGCCAACAATGCCAGGATGGCATAGAGGGGGCAATTCCATGATCTTAGACATGTTACATGGCCATATTCGGAGTTACCATTGTGAAGCTACATATAGGTAGTGACCTATTTGTAGTGCAAGCGTGTAATGGTGTCCCCGCACTCACAAAGTTCAGGGAATTGGCTCTGAACAATGTGGGGGCACCTTAGCTAGTGCCAGGGTGCCCTCACACTAAGTAACTTTGCACCTAACCTTTACCAGGTAAAGGTTAGACATATAGGTGACTTATAAGTTACTTAAGTGCAGTGTAAAATAGCTGTGAAATAACGTGGACGTTATTTCACTCAGGCTGCTGTGGCAGGCCTGTGTAAGAATTGTCAGAGCTCCCTATGGGTGGCAAAAGAAATGCTGCAGCCCATAGGGATCTCCTGGAACCCCAATACTCTGGGTACCTCAGTACCATATACTAGGGAATTATAAGGGTGTTCCAGTAAGCCAATGTAAATTGGTAAAAATGGTCACTAGCCTGTTAGTGACAATTTGGAAACAAATGAGAGAGCATAACCACTGAGGTTCTGATTAGCAGAGCCTCAGTGAGACAGTTAGTCACTACACAGGTAACACATTCAGGCACACTTATGAGCACTGGGGCCCTGGGTTACCAGGGTCCCAGTGACACATACAACCAAAACAACATATATACAGTGAAAAATGGGGGTAACATGCCAGGCAAGATGGTACTTTCCTACACCCTATCCCTATGTGTCCCCATTGCATCCTATTGTAACTATACATTGTTTGCACTGTTTTCTAAGACTATACTGCATATTTTTGGTATTGTGTACATATATCTTGTGTATATTTCCTATCCTCTCACTGAGGGTACACTCTAAGATACTTTGGCATATTGTCATAAAAATAAAGTACCTTTATTTTTAGTATAACTGTGTATTGTGTTTTCTTATGATATTGTGCAAGTGACACTTGTGGTACTGTAGTAGCTTCACACGTCTCCTAGTTCAGCCTAAGCTGCTCTGCTAAGCTACCATTATCTATCAGCCTATGCTGCTAGACACCCTATACACTAATAAGGGATAACTGGGCCTGGTGCAAGGTGTAAGTACCCCTTGGTACTCACTACAAGCCAGTCCAGCCTCCTATACTCTCTTTTTCCTGTCCCTCATCAGTTGCCATGAGCAGGGTGAGATCAGCCCTGTCATAGTAGGGTTTCAGGCGATTGACATGGAGCACCCTAAGGGGACTCCTGGCAGTGCCTAAGTCAACTAAATAGGTGACTTCACCCTTTTTCTCAACAATTGTGTGGGGTCCACTCCATTTATCTTGGAGTGCTCTTGGGGCCACAGGCTCCAAGACCCACACTTTCTGCCCTGGTTGGTACTGAACCAAAACAGCCTTCTGGTCATGCCATTGCTTCTGGAGCTCTTGGCTGGCCTGAAGGTTTTTACTGGCCTTTTTCATGTACTCAGCCATCCTTGATCTGACGCCAAGTACATAATCCACTATGTCTTGCTTTGGAGCTTTTAAAGGTTGTTCCCAACCCTCCTTAACAAGTGTTAGTGGACCTCTCACAGGGTGTCCAAAGAGGAGTTCAAAGGGGCTGAAGCCCACTCCTTTCTGGGGTACCTCCCTGTAAGCAAAAAGGAGGCATGGTAGAAGGATATCCCATCTTCTGCGGAGTTTTTCAGGGAGACCCATAATCATGCCTTTGAGAGTTTTGTTAAATCTCTCCACCAGTCCATTTGTTTGTGGATAATAGGGTGTAGTTAACTTGTATGTCACACCACACTCCTTCCACATGGCCTTCAAGTAAGCAGACATGAAATTGCTTCCTCTGTCTGATGCCACCTCTTTTGGGAAGCCCACCATGGAAAAGATTCCCAGGAGGGCCTTTGCCACTGCAGGAGCTGTAGTGGTCCTAAGAGGATATATGGTGGCATGGTCCACTACCATCAAAATAAACCTATTGCCTGAAGCAGTAGGAGGGTCAAGGGGGCCAACTATGTCTACCCCTACCCTTTCAAAGGGAACCCCAACCACAGGCAGTGGAATAAGGGGTGCCTTTGGAGTGCCACCTGTCTTGCCACTGGCTTGACAGGTTTCACAGGACTTACAAAATTATTTTGTGTCCTCAGACATTCTAGGCCAATGAAACAGGGTAACAAGCCTGTCCCAAGTTTTCATCTGCCCCAAATGTCCAGCTAAGGGAATGTCGTGAGCAAGAGTTAGGAGGAACTTTCTGTACTCCTGAGGAATCACCAATCTCCTGGCAGCTCCAGGTTTTGGATCCCTTGCTTCAGTGTACAAGAGGTTGTCCTCCCAGTAAACTCTGTGAGAGTCACTGACATCCCCATTTGCTTGTTTGACAGCTTGCTGCCTTAGACCCTCTAGTGTGGGACAGGTCTGCTGTGCCACACTCAGCTCCTCCCTGGCAGCCCCCCCTTCACCAAAAGCTCAGCAGTGTCTGCTTCCAGCTCCTCTGGTGTAGGTTCTGCACAGGGTGGGAATTCTTCTTCCTCAGAAGTTGAATCCACTGTAGAAGGAGGTATAGTAGGTACTGATTTACCTTTGCTACCCCTAGCTTTAGGGAGCATTTGGTCCATTCTTCCAGGATCCAAGTCACCCTGTCCTTTTTGCTTTTTGGCCTGAGCCCTGGTCAAAGAAAAATATGCCCTGGAATGCCCAGCATTGCTGCATGAGCCTCCAACTCCACTTCTGCCCAAGCTGATGTCTCTAAATCATTCCCTAATAGACAGTGTACAGGTAAATCTGAGGCAACCACAACTTTCTTTGGGCCAGTAACCCCCCCCAGTTGAGATTCACAACAGCCATGGGGTGGCTAAGGGTGTTGTTATGAGCATTGGTTACTTGGTACTGGTGACCAAGTAGGTGTTGTCCAGGGTGGACCAGTTTCTCTATTACCATTGTAACACTGGCACCTGTGTCCCTGTAGGCCTGAACCTCAACACCATTTATTAGGGGTAGTTGCTTGTACTTATCCATGTTAAGGGGACAAGCATCCAAGGTGGCTAAATCAATAGCCCCCTCAGAGACTAACACAGCCTCTGTGGTCTCCCTAATCAGACCAACCCCAACTAAGTTACCAATAGTGAGCCCAGCTACTCCCTTGGATTGGCTATTAGTAGGTTTGCTCCCACCACCACTGCTATTAGTAGGGACACTAGGTGTAGCAGTAGGTGTTGTAGTGGTAGGAGGCTTGGTGCTTTTCTTTGGACAACTGGGATCTGTTGTCCAATGGCCTTTTATTTTACATAAATAGCACCATTGTTTCTTTTCTTTGTTTTGATTTGAAGAGGATTTGGGCCCAACACCCCCACCAGAATGTTTTTGTGGCCCTGATGAAGACTCATTTTTAGATTTATCCCCACCCATGTCAGAAGACTTACCATCCTTCTTCTTATTGCCATCTTTGTCACCCCCTGTATGAACTTTTCTGTTCACCCTTGTTCTGACCCATTTGTCTGCCTTCTTTCCCAATTCTTGGGGAGAGGTCAGATCAGAGTCTACCAGGTACTGGTGCAACAAATCAGACACACAAGTATTAGGAATATGCTCTCTCAGGATTAAGTTATACAGGCATTCATAATCAGTAACTTTACTGCCATGTAACCACCCCTCCAAGGCCTTCACTGAATGGTCAACAAAGTCTACCCAGTCTTGTGAAGACTCCTTTTTGGTCTCTCTGAACTTCATCCTGTACTGTTCAGTGGTTAAGCCATAACCATCCAGGAGTGCATTCTTAAGAACAGTGAAATTATTGGCATCACTTTCTTTCACAGTAAGGAGCCTATCCCTACCCTTTCCACTAAATGATAGCCATAGGATAGCAGCCCACTGCCTTTGAGGGACATCCTGTACAACACAGGCCCTCTCAAGTGCAGCAAACCACTTGTTAATGTCATCCCCCTCCTTATAAGGGGGAACTATCTTATGCAGATTCCTGGAATCATGCTATCTTGCAGGATGACTATGGGGAATACTGCTGCTGCCACCATGGGTTTCCAACCCAATTTTCTGTCTTTCTCTCTCTATCTCTAAGGACTGCCTATCTAAATCCAGCTGTTGCTTCTTGAGCTTCAGTCTGGATTGTTCCACTCTCAATCTATTGAGCTCCCTTTCTAACATTCTGTCATCAGGGTGAGTGGGAGAGGTATGTCTAGAAACAGAGGTATGCTGAGATTGAACAGAAGGAGACCCGGCCCTAACAGATGGCACCTTAACAACCTGGCTAACAGAAACAGCACTTCTACTATGGTGAGAATGAATACTCTTACTGTGATGTGAGACCACACTATCAGTATGATGTGACTCAACATCAGTGCCAGCTATGCTAGGTTGTCTGCTAAGGGACAGGCTAGGAAGTTTCCTTTCTAAATCTTTTGCTAGGGGTGCCCCAGGGTCAGATTGGGAACCATCAGCTAAGTTTTCAACAGAAGTGCCAGCTCTGGCCTTATCCTGTTCAACACGCATATTCACTAACAGTTCTCTAGAGGGATTCTTCCTTACACTTAAACCTCTATCTATGCAGAGACTCCTTGCTTCTTTCCAGCTAAGGTTATCATAAGCAAGTTTGGACAGATCAACCGTTTGGCCTGTGCCAGACATTTTAGACAGTGTTTAAGTGATAGAAAAAATGAGAAAAAGTTTTTCAGAACTTTTGGAAAGACAGAAAAAAACTTTTTAAACTTTTTAGAAACTTTTAGAAAGTTTAGAGGTACTTTTCAGCACTTAGCAAAGAAGTGAGAGAAAAGAAGCAAAACGTTTTGGTTAGGTGTACATACACTGAACTTGTTTTGTGTATTTTTCTCTTATGAAAAGTACAGTGACAAGAGTGGTAAGCAGTTGCAAAGTACCTATCCCACCGCTGCACAACCAATGTAGAAGGCTGGACTGGCTTGTACTGAGTACCAAGGGGTACTTACACCTTGCACCAGGCCCAGGTATCCCTTATTAGTGTATAGGGTGTCTAGCAGCTTAGGCTGATAGATAATGGTAGCTTAGCAGAGCAGCTTAGGCTGAACTAGGAGACAAGTAAAGCTCCTACAGTACCACTAGTGTCACTTGCACAATATCATAAGAAAACACAATACACAGATATACTAAAAATAAAGGTACTTTAGTTTTATGACAATATGCCAAAAGTATCTCAGTGAGTACCCTCAGTATGAGGATAGGAAATATACACAAGATATATGTACACAATACCAAACATATGCAGTATAGTCTTAGAAAACAGTGCAAACAATGTATAGTTACAATAGGATGCAATGGAGACACATAGGGATAGGGGCAACACAAACCATATACTCCAAAAGTGGAATGCGAACCACGAATGGACCCCAAACCTATGTGACCTTGTAGAGGGTCGCTGGGACTGTAAGAAAACAGTGAGGGTTAGAAAAATAGCCCACCCCAAGACCCTGAAAAATGAGTGCAAAGTGCACTAAAGTTCCCCAAAGAGCACAGAAGTCGTGATAGGGGAATTCTGCAGAAAAGACACAAACCAGCAATGCAACAATGATGGATTTCCAGACGAGAGGACCTGTGGAACAAGGGGACCAAGTCCAAAAGTCACAAGCAAGTCGGAGATGGGCAGATGCCCAGGAAATGCCAGCTGTGGGTGCAAAGAAGCTGCTACTAGGCAGTAGAAGCTGAGGATTCTGCAAGAACGACAAGGGCTAGAAACTTCCCCTTTGGAGGATAGATGTCCCACATCGTGAAGAGTCGTGCAGAAGTGTTTTCCTGAAGAAAGACCGCAAACAAGCCTTGCTAACTGCAAATCATGCTGTAAAGGTTTTTGGATGCTGCTGTGGCCCAGGAGGGACCAGGATGTCGCCAATTGTGTCTGGGGACAGAGGAGGCATCGATCAAGACAAGGAGCCCTCTCAGAAGCAGGCAGCACCCGCAAAAGTGCCAGAACAGGCACTACGAAGAGGAGTGAAACAGTGCTCACCCGAAGTTGCACAAAGGAGTCCCACGCCGCCGTAGGACAACTTAGAAAGTCGTGCAATGCAGGTTAGAGTGCCGTATACTCAGGCTTGGCTGTGCACAAAGGATTTCCGCTGAAAGTGCACAGAGGCCGAAGTAGCTGCAAAAGACGCGGTTCCCAGAAATGCAGTCTGGCGTGGGGAGGCAAGGACTTACCTCCACCAAACTTGGACTGAAGAGTCACTGGACTGTGGGAGTCACTTGGACAGAGTTGCTGGATTCAAGGGACCTCGCTCGTCGTGCTGAGAGGAGACCCAGAGTACCGGTAATGCAGTGCTTTGGTGCCTGCGGTTGCAGGGGGAAGATTCCGTCGACCCACAGGAGATTTCTTCGGAGCTTCTAGTGCAGAGAGGAGGCAGACTACCCCCACAGCATGCACCACCAGGAAAACAGTCGAGAAGGCGGCAGGATCAGCGTTACAGAGTTACAGTAGTCATCTTCGCTACTTTGTTGCAGTTTTGCAGGCTTCCAGCGCGGTCAGCAGTCGATTCCTTGGCAGAAGGTGAAGAGAGAGATGCAGAGGAACTCTGATGAGCTCTTGCATTCGTTATCTAAGGAATTCCCCAAAGCAGAGACCCTAAATAGCCAGAAAAGAGGGTTTGGCTACTTAGGAGAGAGGATAGGCTAGCAACTCCTGAAGGAGCCTATCACAAGGAGTCTCTGACGTCACCTGCTGGCACTGGCCACTCAGAGCAGTCCAGTGTGCCAGCATCACCTCTGTTTCCAAGATGGCAGAGGTCTGGAGCACACTGGAGGAGCTCTGGGCACCTCCCAGGGGAGGTGCAGGTCAGGGGAGTGGTCACTCCCCTTTCCTTTGTCCAGTTTCGCGCCAGAGCAGGGCTAAGGGGTCCCTGAACCGGTGTAGACAGGCTTATGCAGAAATGGGCACCATCTGTGCCCATGAAAGCATTTCCAGAGGTTCGGGGAGGCTACTCCTCCCCTGCCTTCTCACCTTTTTCCAAAGGGAGAGGGTGTAACACCCTCTCTCTGAGGAAGTCCTTTGTTCTGCCTTCCTGCGCCAAGCCTGGCTGGACCCCAGGAGGGCAGAAACCTGTCTGAGTTTGGCAGCAGCAGCAGCTGCAGTGAAACCCCTGAAAAGGCAGTTTGGCAGTACCGGGTCTGAGCTACAGACCCGTGGGATCATGGGATTGTGCCAACAATGCCAGGATGGCATAGAGGGGGCAATTCCATGATCATAGACATGTTACATGGCCATATTCGGAGTTACCATTGTGAAGCTACACATAGGTAGTGACCTATGTGTAGTGCACGCGTGTAATGGTGTCCCCGCACTGACAAAGTCCAGGGAATTTGCCCTGAACGATGTGGGAGCACTCTGGCTAGTGCCAGGGTGCCCACATACTAAGTAACTTAGCACCCAACCTTTACTAAGTAAAGGTTAGACATATAGGTGACTTATAAGTTACTTAAGTGCAGTAAAAATGGCTGTGAAATAATGTGTGCATTATTTCACTCAGGCTGCAGTGGCATGCCTGTGTAAGAATTGTCAGAGCTCCCTATGGGTGGCAAGAGAAATGCTGCAGCCCATAGGGATCTCCTGGAACCCCAATACCCTGGGTACCTCAGTACCATATACTAGGGAATTATAAGGGTGTTCCAGTATGCCAATGTGAATTGGTGAAATTGGTCACTAGCCTGTTAGTGACAATTTGGAAAGAAATGAGAGAGCATAACCACTGAGGTTCTGGATAGCAGAGCCTCAGTGAGACAGCTAGTCATAACACAGGTAACACAGTCAAGCACAGTTATGAGCACTGGGGCCCTGGCTGGCAGGGTCCCAGTGACACATTCAACTAAAACAACATATATACAGTGAAAAATGGGGGTAACATGCCAGGCAAGATGGTACTTTCCTACAGTCCCCCCCGCCTGAATGAATAGGTGTTCAGGAATTGGAAGAGGTTCCACTCAATAAATGTGCAAATGGTGTGCCTGGCAGGTCAGCACATCTCCCACATCACTGGCAAGTATCCTGGGTCGGTACATGATGCCTTCGTCCTGAGAAATAGCAGCATCCCAAATGTGATGGCCCAACTACAGAGGCACAGGGTGTGGCTAATAGGTGAGCCAGAGTCCCCACCCACTGTATGTCAGTGTATGCCTACAGGTGTTCTCCCCATAGCATTGTGTTTGTCCCTCAATACTTGCAGGTGAATCTGGCTACCCAAACCTATCTTGGCTCCTGACCCCTATGAGGAATGCCAGGACAGGGGCTGAGAACTGTTTCAATGAGGCACATGAGTGAACCAGAAGAATAATCGAAAGTACCTTCGGACTCCTGAAGGCCAGGTTCAGGTGCCTCCATCTGACAGGTGGATCCCTGTGCTACTCACCTGGGAAGGTCTGCCAGATAGTAGTGGCATGCTGCATGTTACACAACCTGTCCCTCAGATGGCATGTGCCTTTTCTGCATGAGGAGGAAACTGGAGATGCCCCTGTGGCAGCAGTGGACCCTGACGACAATGAGGATGAGGAGGCAGAGGATGAGGATGTGGACAACAGGAAATCAGTCATACGCCAATACTTCCAATGACACCCAGGTGAGACAGTTGAACTGATCATTGCTCTGACTATTGATTTCATCGGTGTGACTGTAGCATAATGGCATTCACCTCCTTTGCATCTCAACTTACTGTCACCTATGGCTTGTAATTTTACAGATGTTGGTGATATGACAACAGTGTCCTGATGTGATGACTACAGACAGTTATAGGTCATTCATTGTATGCTATTACAGTGTTGAGATCATTTGCAGTGACTGTTCCCCTAAATGCACATTTTCAACACATAAAATACTATCTGTCGAGTTGTGTTCAAGGGTGTTTATTGTAGTGCTATGAAATTGAGGGAAAAGTGCAATGGGGTGATGGTAGAGGAAAGTCCAGGGTATTATTCCAGTCTGTTTGTAGCACAGGTCCCGTGTCCAAGGAGCCATAGAAAGGGGAGCAAAGGCAGTTCAAAGTGGACAAGGTGACAGGGTGAGACACAAAGGGAACAATCAGGAGAGTCTCATTTCGTGGCAGTGGCATTGGTCTTGGCAAGTGTCTCTTGCTTCTGTCTGGGTCACAGGGAACATTTACGGAGTGGTTCACCTTCTGCGGGGGAGGGGTGCTGGTGCCCTGTAGGTCCTGTTGTGGGGCCTTCTGCCCACTAGCTTCAGCAGAAGTGGAGGGCTAGTCAATAGACTGGCTAGTGGTAGGGGCCCGCTGCTGTGCTGTTGATTCCCTCATGATGTTGGCCATGTCTGCCAGCACCCCTGCTATGGAGATCATGGGGGTGTTGAGGGCCTGCAAGTCCTTCCTGATCTCCTGATGGTGTTCCTCCTTCAGCTGCTTGTTCTCCTGCATATTGTTAAGGATCTGGGCCATCATGTCCTGGGATTGTTGGTAGGCCCCCAGGACATTGATGAGTGCCTCCTGGAGAGTCTGTTCCCTGGGCATGTCCTCCCCTGGCACACAGCGGTCCTCCCAGTGTCCCTGTTCCCATATGCCCCTGTCCCCTGGAAGGTGTGCCCAATGCCACTGACCCCAGGTCCCTGATTGTCTTGGGCTCGAGGTGTGGACTGGGGTCCCTGTACAGGTGGGCACACTGCTGATTGACGTGTCCTGGGAACAAAGGTGTGGGGACGCTGGGTGGGTGTTGTGGTGTTGGATACTGATGGCGGAAGCTGTGTGGTGGACTGGCAGTGGGTTGGGGTGACCGACTGTCCAGTGGTCCCTGATGGGCCAGGTTGTTGAGCCAGATCTAGAAGCCCAGAGTCTCTGTCTTCACTGGGGGCATCTTCTGTTGGGGCACTGGATAGTCATGGCGCCTCCTAACCGCTGACATTGCCTGGGACACCTGCGGGGATGTAAGTGATGTATGTCTTATGCTTCATGCCTGTGACATATTGTACATCCCTAGCTTCCTCTCTGTTGTTGCTGTTGCCCTGCCACCTTTGTTTGTGTATGGTTATGTATTGTGGGATTGTTAGTTCCCCTGTGCTGTGCATCCATTGGTGATGGGTGTCCATGCAGGGCTGGAAGGGCTGTCAATGCATTGGAATGGCATCCAGGGGTTGGCATTGGGGTTAGTCATATGTGTAGGTGCAGTGCGTGGGATGGAGTGGAGTGATGGGAGTGAGGGTGTGAGATGGCATGCAAGTGTGGGGGGTGATAAGTAGTAAGAATTGACTCACCAGTGTCCAGCTACTCCAATGAGTCCCTCAGGATGCAGTATTGCCAAGACTTGTTCCTCCAATGCTGTGAGCTGTGGGGGAGGAGGTGGGGGTCCACCACCAGTCCTCTGTATGGCGAGCTGGTGCCTTGCTGCCACAGAACGTACCTTCCCCGTAGGTCGTTCCACCTCTTCCTGATGTCGTCCTTGTTCTTGGATGCTGTCCCACCGCGTTCACCCTGTCCACGATTCTCTGCCATAACTCCATCTTCCTTTCAATGGATATTTGCTGGACCTGTGCTCCAAACAGCTATGGTTCTACCCTGACAATTTCCTCCACCATGACCTGCAACTCCTCATCTGTGAAACAGGGGTGCATTAGTGGGGACATGGATGTTGTTTGTTGTGTGTTGGGGTGAGGGTGTTGTGTAGTGTGGTGGGGTGTGTGAAGTGGGGTGCGTGAGGGATGTATGGGTGTATGCCGTGTGTGTGTCTAGTTGGCTCAGTGGTCTTGGTGTCAGTATGGTGGCAATAATTTGCATTTGTAAAGGGTTGTGGGTAATGTGGGTGTGTGTTTTATAGTGCTGTGGGTGGGTGTGTGTAGTGTGTGTATGAGAGTCAGGTGTGTGTTTTTGGTATTGGCCAATGTTCTGTAGTTTAGTATTTGGGTGGCTATTTTGAGCGCGGCAGTGTGTACCGCAAATGGTTTAGCGCCATTGAATGTCCGCTGTGGTGATTCGTGGGTCATAATGTGGTAGGAGTTGTTTTGTTGGCGTAACGGTATGGATGTTGGTACCGCCACTTTAACACTGACCTCTGGGCTTGCAGATTTGTGTATGTGGCGATATTCTGTCGGATTGGTGTGTGTGTCATAATATGACGGCGGTATGTTGGCGTCCGTCACCATGGCGGCAAGTAGGATTTACCACCAGTGTCATAATGAGGGCCATGGTGTGCACAGATTCCATGGGTTCCCCAAGAGGCTTGACAGAGGCAATAATAGATAATAATAATGCTTTATTTGTGGTAGTGTGGTCAAGCAGTTAGGCTTATCAGAGGGTAGTGTTAACCATTTGTTGTACACACACAAGTAATGAGTGAAAACACGCGCTCACTGACTTAACTCCATACCAATAGGTTTTTATATAGAAAAATATTCTTTCTTAACTTGTCTTACTTAGATACTGTAGGGGAATATTCCTCATGCAGCTATGCCCTTACCTGTGGTATAGCGCACCCTGCCTTAGGGCTGTAAGGCCTGCTAGAAGGGTGACTTACCTATGCCACAGGCAGAGGTTTTGGGACAGGGCACCCCGAGGGGAGAGCCATGTCTACTTTGTCTTTTCTCCCCACCAGCACACACAAGCTGGCAGGCAGTAAGCATGTGCTGAGTGAGGGGTTCCCAGTGTGGCATAATACATGCTGCAGCCCTTAGAGACCTTCCCTGGCCACGGGGCCCTTGGTACCATGGGTGCCTTTTAGAAGGGACTTAACTATGTGCCAGGGCTGTGCCAATTGTGGAAACAAAGGTACAATTTTTAGGGAAGGAACACTTGTGCTGAGGCCTGGTTAGCAGGGTCCCAGCACACTTTACATCAAAGTTGTTATCAACACTAGGCAAAAAGTGGGGGGTAACCATGCCAACAGTGGCATTTTCCTACACCAATCAACAATTGATTTTACAGAGGGGCGTGGCCAACAAGATGGCCGACCGGTCGCACTAAACGAGTGCTCCCAGCCCCAGCTACAGAATCCGACAGAATCCTGCCGCACTGAGACCTGGCGGATCTGGCGGACTCAGTGATGGGGGTTGGGGGGTCAGAGTGAGGCGATGGAGGGAGGCATGGATGCCTAGAACTGCGCTGCGCCACCGAGGTTGAGGAGAGTGGCTGACCCCAACATGCTGCTGCTGTAAATGGTGCGCGCTAGACCAGCGGCATCTGAAGAGGTAGGCCCGAGACCGTGGATGCTGTGGAGGACTGCTGGGCCCCCCCCTCTGACCTGGCAGTGCCTGATTGTAGGAAAGTACCATCTTGCCTGGCATGTTACCCCCATATTTCACTGTATATATGTTGTTTTAGTTGTATGTGTCACTGGGACCCTGCCAGCCAGGGCCCCAGTGCTCATAAGTGTGACCTGTATGTGTTACCTGTGTTATGACTAACTGTCTAACTGAGGCTCTGCTATCCAGAACCTCAGTGGTTATGCTCTCTCATTTCTTTCCAAATTGTCACTAACAGGCTAGTGACCAATTTCACCAATTTACATTGGCATACTAGAACACCCTTATAATTCCCTAGTATATGGTACTGAGGTACCCAGGGTATTGGGGTTCCAAGAGATCCCTATGGGCTGCAGCATTTTTTTGCCACCCATAGGGAGCTCTGACAATTCTTACACAGGCCTGCCACTGCAGCCTGAGTGAAATAATGCACACATTATTTCACAGCCATTTTCACTGCACTTAAGTAACTTATAAGTCACCTATATGTCTAACCTTTACTTAGTAAAGGTTGGGTGCTAAGTTACTTAGTGTGAGGGCACCCTGGCACTAGCCAGAGTGCTCCCACATCGTTCAGGGCAAATTCCCCGGACTTTGTGAGTGCGGGGACACCATTACACGCGTGCACTACACATAGTTCACTACCTATGTGTAGCTTCACAATGGTAACTCCGAATATGGCCATGTAACATGTCTAAGATCATGGAATTGCCCCCTGTATGCCATCCTGGCATTGTTGGCACAATCCCATGATCCCACGGGTCTGTAGCTCAGGTACTGCCAAACTGCCTTTTCAGGGGTTTCACTGCAGCTGCTGCTTCTGCCAACCCCTCAGACAGGTTTCTGCCCTCCTGGGGTCCAGCCAGGCCTGGCCCAGGAAGGCAGAACAAAGGACTTCCTCGGAAAGAGGGTGTTACACACTCTCCCTTTGGAAAAAGGTGTGAAGGCAGGGGAGGAGTAGCCTCCCCGAGCCTCTGGGAATGCTTTCATGGGTACAGATGGTGCACATTTCTGCATAAGCCAGTCTACACCGGTTCAGGGACCCCTCAGCCCTGCTCTGGCGCGAAACTGGACAAAGGAAAGGGGAGTGACCACTCCCCTGACCTGCACCTCTCCTGGAAGGTGCCCAGAGCTCCTCCAGTGTACTCCAGACCTCTGCCATCTTGGAAACAGAGGTGCTGCTGGCACACTGGACTGCTCTGAGTGGCCAGTGCCAGCAGGTGACGTCAGAGACTCCTTGTGATAGTCTCCTTCAGGAGTTGCTAGCCTATCCTCTCTCCCAAGTAGCCAAACCCTCTTTTCTGGCTATTTAGGGTCTCTGCTTTGGGGAATTTCTTAGATAACGAATGCAAGAGCTCATCAGAGTTCCTCTGCATCTCTCTCTTCACCTTCTGCCAAGGAATCGACTGCTGACCGCGCTGGAAGCCTGCAAAACTGCAACAAAGTAGCGAAGATGACTATTGCAACTCTGTAACGCTGATCCTGCCACCTTCTCGACTGTTTTCCTGGTGGTGCATGCTGTGGGGGTAGTCTGCCTCCTCTCTGCACTAGAAGCTCTGAAGAAATCTCCTGTGGGTCGACGGAATCTTCCCCCTGCAACCGCAGGCACCAAAGAACTGCATTATATGTACTCTGGGTCTCCTCTCAGCACGACGAGCGAGGTCCCTTGAATCCAACAACTCTGTCCAAGTGACTCCCACAGTCCAGTGACTCTTCAGTCCAAGTTTGGTGGAGGTAAGTCCTTGCCTCCCCACGCCAGACTGCATTGCTGGGAACCGCGTCTTTTGCAGCTACTCCGGCCTCTGTGCACTTTCGGCGGAAATCCTTTGTGCACAGCCAAGCCTGGGTCCACGGCACTCTAATCTGCATTGCACGACCTCCTGAGTTGTCCTCCGGCGGCGTGGGACTCTCTTGTGCAACTTCGGGTGAGCACCGTTTCACTCCTCTTTGTAGTGCCTGTTCCAGCACTTCTCCGGGTGCTGCCTGCTTTTGAGAGGGCTCCTTGTCTTGCTCGACGCCCCCTCTGTCCCCAGACGCAATTGGCGACATCCTGGTCCCTCCTGGGCCACAGAGGCATCCAAAAACCCTTACTGCACAATTTGCAGCTAGTAAGTGTAGGAGGCTGGACTGGCTTGTAGTGAGTACCAAGGGGTACTTGCACCTTGCACCAGGCCCAGTTATCCCTTATTAGTGTATAGGGTGTCTAGCAGCTTAGGCTGATAAATAATGGTAGCTTAGCAGAGCAGCTTAGGCTGAACTAGGAGACGTGTGAAGCTACTACAGTACCACTTAGTGTCATATGCACAATATCATAAGAAAACACAATACACAGTTATACTAAAAATAAAGGTACTTTATTTTTATGACAATATGCCAAAGTATCTTAGAGTGTACCCTCAGTGAGAGGATAGGAAATATACACAAGATATATATACACAATAGCAAAAATATGCAGTATAGTCTTAGAAAACAGTGCAAACAATGTATAGTTACAATAGGATGCAATGGGGAAACATAGGGATAGGGGCAACACAAACCATATACTCCAAAAGTGGAATGCGAACCACGAATGGACCCCAAACCTATGTGACCTTGTAGAGGGTCGCTGGGACTATTAGAAAATAGTGAGAGTTAGAAAAATAACCCTCCCCAAGACTCTGAAAAGTGAGTGCAAAGTGCACTAAAGTTCCCCTAAGGACAAAATAGTCGTGTTAGAGGGAAAATGCAAGGAAAACACAAATCAGCAATGCAACAACGATGGATTCCTGACTGAGGGTACCTGTGGAACAAGGGGACCAAGTCCAAAAGTCACAAGCAGCTCGGAGATGGGCAGATGCCCAAGAAATGCCAGCGGTTGGTGCAAAGAAGCTCTTACTAGGCTGAAGAACTGTGAATACTGCAGGAACGACAAGGGCTAGAGACTTCCCCTTTGGAGGATGGGTCCCCCACGCCTTGGAGAGTCGTGCAGAAGTGTTTTCCCGCCGGATGGACGCCAACAAACCTTGCTACACGCAAATCGTGCGTTTGGCGTTTTTGGACGCTGCTGGGGACCAGGAGGGACCAGGAGGTCGCAAATTGGACCTGCAGAGAGAGGGGACGTCGAGCAAGACAAAGAGCCCTCACTGAAGCAGGTAGCACCCGGAGAAGTGCCAGAAACAGGCACTACGAGGATGCGTGAAACGGTGCTCGCCGAAGTTGCACAAAGGAGTCCCACGTCGCCGGAGACCAACTTAGAAAGTCGTGCAATGCAGGTTAGAGTGCCGTGGACCCAGGCTTGGCTGTGCACGAAGGATTTCCGCCGGAAGTGCACAGGGGCCGGAGTAGCTTGCAAAGTCGCAGTTCCCAGCAATGCAGCCCAGCGAGGTGAGGCAAGGACTTACCTCCACCAAACTTGGGCTGAAGAGTCACTGGACTGTGGGGGTCACTTGGACGGTGTCGCTGGATTTCTTCGGAGCTTCTGGTGCAGAGAGGAGGCAGACTACCCCCACAGCATGCACAAGCAGGAAAACAGTCGAGAAGGCGGCAGGATCAGCGTTACAGAGTTGCAGTAGCCGTCTTTGCTACTATGTTGCAGGTTTGCAGGCTTCCAGCGCGGTCAGCGGTCGATTCCTTATCAGAAGGTGAAGAGGGAGATGCAGAGGAACTCGGCTGAGCTCATGCATTCGTTATCTAAAGTTTCCCCAGAGACAGAGACCCTAAATAGCCAGAAAAGAGGGTTTGGCTACCTAGGAGAGAGGATAGGCTACTAACACCTGAAGGAGCCTATCAGCAGGAGTCTCTGACGTCACCTGGTGGCACTGGCCACTCAGAGCAGTCCAGTGTGCCAGCAGCACCTCTGTTTCCAAGATGGCAGAGGTCTGGAGCACACTGGAGGAGCTCTGGACACCTCCCAGGGGAGGTGCAGGTCAGGGGAGTGGTCACTCCCCTTTCCTTTGTCCAGTTTCGCGCCAGAGCAGGGGCTAAGGGGTCCCTGAACCGGTGTAGACTGGCTTATGCAGAATTGGGCACATCTGTGCCCAAGAAAGCATTTCCAGAGGCTGGGGGAGGCTACTCCTCCCCTGCCTTCACACCATTTTCCAAAGGGAGAGGGTGTCACACCCTCTCTCAGAGGAAGTTCTTTGTTCTGCCATCCTGGGCCAGGCCTGGCTGGACCCCAGGAGGGCAGCTGCCTGTCTGAGGGGTTGGCAGCAGCAGCAGCTGCAGTGAAACCCCAGGAAGGGCAGTTTGGCAGTACCAGGGTCTGTGCTACAGACCACTGGGATCATGGGATTGTGCCAACTATGCCAGGATGGTATAGAGGGGGCAATTCCATGATCATAGACATGTTACATGGCCATATTCGGAGTTACCATGGTGAAGCTACATATAGGTAGTGACCTATATGTAGTGCACGCGTGTAATGGTGTCCCCGCACTCACAAAGTTCAGGGAATTGGCTCTGAACAATGTGGGGGCACCTTGGCTAGTGCCAGGGTGCCCTCACACTAAGTAACTTTGCACCTAACCTTTACCAGGTAAAGGTTAGACATATAGGTGACTTATAAGTTACTTAAGTGCAGTGTAAAATGGCTGTGAAATAACGTGGACGTTATTTCACTCAGGCTGCAGTGGCAGGCCTGTGTAAGAATTGTCAGAGCTCCCTATGGGTGGCAAAAGAAATGCTGCAGCCCATAGGGATCTCCTGGAACCCCAATACCCTGGGTACCTCAGTACCATATACTAGGGAATTATAAGGGTGTTCCAGTAAGCCAATGTAAATTGGTAAAATTAGTCACTAGCCTGTTAGTGACAATTTGAAAGTAATGAGAGAGCATAACCACTGAGGTTCTGGTTAGCAGAGCCTCAGTGAGACAGTTAGGCACCACACAGGGAACATATACATGCACACCTATGAGCACTGGGGCCCTGTGTGACAGGGTCCCAGTGACACATACATATAGGCCACAAACCTATGAGCACTGGGGTCCTGACCAGCAGGATCCCAGTGACACATAACAAACATACTGAAAACATAGTGTTTTCACTATGAGCACTGAGGCCTGGCTATCAGGATCCCAGTGAGACAGTGAAAACAGTGACAAACACCCTGACATACACTCACAAACAGGCCAAAAGTGGGGGTAACAAGGCTAGAAAGAGGCTACCTTCTCACACAACCCCCCCCCCCAAACGAAGGACAATAAGGCTAACCTTGGCCAGTTGAGACTTTATTGTCTAAGTGGTGATAAGTAGAGAGTAGCTCTGCAATAGACTGGTTACTCCCTTTATCATCCACTATATGGTTACTTCCCTGTGGGGATGTAAACCACCCTGTTTGAAGTTTTTTAGCTAAGCAACAATGTGAAGATGTATTTTCAGAGTTTCTATCAGTAAGTTTTAGTTTAGAGCAGTGGGAATTGTCCACTGAACCTATTTGTAGTGATGGAAATGCCAGACAGGGATGCTGTCTCAGAAAAGCCATAGCTGGGCAAAAACTTTGTCCATCTGGCTGGAAGAGAGAACAGGGATGCTGTTTCTCTTGAGTTGGAGCAGGGCAGGGATGCTGTCCTATGAGCTCCACACTAGGGCAGGGATGCTGTCCCAAGTGTTGTGAGGTAGTACAGGGTTTCTGCACTAAAGTTTCTCTGGGAGGGTTGGAGGGATGCTCCATGTTAACTAAAATGGTGCTGTTTTTCTCACCAATGTTAGTTATCCCACAGAGAGGTACTTCCACCTCAGGGAGTCCAGCTTTGCCAGCTGATGATTCCCTTGGAACAGGTGCCACCCCAGGAGAGGTTTCTCCCACCACAGGAATAGTATCCTGAATGGTAGGGTGGTTGGGGGATACTGTGATACCCTTTTTACCTGTTGATGGAGAGGGATCCTGAGTTTTCAGGCCTTCTCTCCTTTGCTTTTTCATTTCACTTGAAATGAGAGGGAACAATTCCTCAGGGATGCCCAGCATGGCTGCATGGGCATAAAACTCTACATCAGCCCAACCTGAGGCCTCTAGGTCATTACCTAAGAGACAGTCTACAGGTAAGCTAGGTGATACCACCACCTGCTTAGGGCCAGTAACTCCACCCCAACTAAACTGAATTATAGCTAAGGGAAGAAACTTAGTGGAGTTATGGACATCAATAATCTTATACTGTTGTCCAATGATGTGTTGTTCAGGAGGCACTAGGTTTTCAGTCACCAAAGTGAAACTGGCACCTGTGTCCCTGTAGGCCAAGGCCTCAACACCATTTATTGAAACTGTCTGCCTGTACTTATCCATTGTAAGGGGACAAGCAGCCAGTGTGGCAAGGCCAGTGCCACTAGGTGTGACAGAAACTGTCTTGGGACTGATTACATCAGTTTCCACTATGGACCCATAAGTGAATCCAACTACACCCTTTGCTTGACTGTTGCCAGCAGTCCCACCACTAGTACCACTACTGCTAGGGGCACTAGAGCTTGATGCATTAGTGGTGGTAGGCTCAGGGGGTTTACCTGGACAGGACTTATCCCCTGGCCTATGGCCTCTGTTTTTACACACAAAGCACCAAGGCTTTTTAATGTGTGCAGGTTGGGAAGAAGAGGAAGAATTTGTTTTATCCCCACCCTCTGAAGAGTGTTTAAGATTTGAAGTGGGATCTTTGGTTTTACCCTTATCCCCATGCTTATCTTGAGATTTTTCACCATCTTTCTTCTTATTGCCATCTTTGTCACCCCCTGTATGAACTTTTCTGTTCACCCTTGTTCTGACCCATTTGTCTGCCTTCTTTCCCAATTCTTGGGGAGAGGTCAGATCAGAGTCTACCAGGTACTGGTGCAACAAATCAGACACACAATTATTAAGTATATGCTCTCTCAGGATTGTGTTATACAGGCTTTCATAATCAGTAACTTTACTGCCATGTAACCACCCCTCCAAGGCCTTCACTGAATGGTCAATGAAATCAACCCAGTCTTGTGAAGACTCCTTTTTGGTCTCTCTGAACTTTATCCTGTACTGTTCAGTGGTTAAGCCATAACCATCCAGGAGTGCATTCTTAAGAACTGTAAAATTATTGGCATCATTTTCTTTCACAGTAAGGAGCCTATCCCTACCTTTTCCAGTAAATGATAGCCATAGGATAGCAGCCCACTGCTTTTGAGGGACATCCTGTACAGCACAGGCCCTCTCAAGTGCAGCAAACCACTTGTTAATGTCATCCCCCTCCTTGTAAGGGGGAACTATCTTATGCAGATTCCTGGAATCATGCTCTTTTGCAGGATGACTATGGGGAATACTGCTGCTGCCACCATGGGTATCTAAACCCATCTTCTGTCTTTCCCTCTCTATTTCTAAAGACTGTCTATCCAAATCCAGCTGTTGCTTCTTGAGCTTCAGTCTGGTTTGCTCCACTCTCAATCTATTGAGCTCCTTTTCTAACAATCTGTCATCAGGGTGGGTGGGAGGGACATTTCTAGATACAGAGGTATGATGGGAATGAACAGAAGGAGACCTGTCCCTTACAAGGGGCACCCTAACAGCTTGGCTACCAGCATAATGTGAGAGCACATCATCAGTATGATGTGATTCAACCTCTGTACCAACTATGCTAGACTGTCTAGTAATGGTCAGGCTGAGAAGTTTCTTTCCTGAACCTTTTCCTGGGGGAGTCCCTGGATCAGATTGAGAACCATGTAGGAGGCTGGACTGGCTTGTAGTGAGTACCAAGGGGTACTTGCACCTTGCACCAGGCCCAGTTATCCCTTATTAGTGTATAGGGTGTCTAGCAGCTTAGGCTGATAGATAATGGTAGCTTAGCAGAGCAGCTTAGGCTGAACTAGGAGACGTGTGAAGCTACTACAGTACCACTTAGTGTCATATGCACAATATCATAAGAAAACACAATACACAGTTATACTAAAAATAAAGGTACTTTATTTTTATGACAATATGCCAAAGTATCTTAGAGTGTACCCTCAGTGAGAGGATAGGAAATATACACAAGATATATATACACAATAGCAAAAATATGCAGTATAGTCTTAGAAAACAGTGCAAACAATGTATAGTTACAATAGGATGCAATGGGGAAACATAGGGATAGGGGCAACACAAACCATATACTCCAAAAGTGGAATGTGAACCACGAATGGACCCCAAACCTATGTGACCTTGTGGAGGGTCGCTGGAACTATTAGAAAATAGTGAGAGTTAGCAAAATAACCCTCCCCAAGACCCTGAAAAGTGAGTGCAAAGTGCACTAAAGTTCCCCTAAGGACAAAATAGTCGTGTTAGAGGGAATATTCAAGGAAAACACAAATCAGCAATGCAACAACGATGGATTCCTGACTGAGGGTACCTGTGGAACAAGGGGACCAAGTCCAAAAGTCACAAGCAGCTCGGAGATGGGCAGATGCCCAAGAAATGCCAGCGGTTGATGCAAAGAAGCTCTTACTAGGCTGAAGAACTGTGAATACTGCAGGAACGACAAGGGCTAGAGACTTCCCCTTTGGAGGATGGATCCCCCACGCCTTGGTGAGTCGTGCAGACGTGTTTTCCCGCCGGATGGACGCCAACAAGCCTTGCTACACGCAAATCGTGCGTTTGGCGTTTTTGGACGCTGCTGGGGCCCAGGAGGGACCAGGAGGTCGCAAATTGGACCTGCAGAGAGAGGAGACGTCGAGCAAGACAAAGAGCCCTCACGGAAGCAGGTAGCACCCGGAGAAGTGCCAGAAACAGGCACTACGAGGATGCGTGAAACAGTGCTCGCCGAAGTTGCACAAAGGAGTCCCACGTCGCCGGAGACCAACTTAGAAAGTCGTGCAATGCAGGTTAGAGTGCCGTGGACCCAGGTTTGGCTGTGCACGAAGGATTTCCGCCGGAAGTGCACAGGGGCCGGAGTAGCTTGCAAAGTCGCGATTCCCAGCAATGCAGCCCAGCGAGGTGAGGCAAGGACTTACCTCCACCAAACTTGGGCTGAAGAGTCACTGGACTGTGGGGGTCACTTGGACGGTGTCGCTGGATTCGAGGGACCTCGCTCGTCGTGCTGAGAGGAGACCCAAGGGACCGGAAATGCAGCTTTTTGGTGCCTGCGGTTGCAGGGGGAAGATTCCGTCGACCCACGGGAGATTTCTTCGGAGCTTCTGGTGCAGAGAGGAGGCAGACTACCCCCACAGCATGCACAACCAGGAAAACAGTCGAGAAGGCGGCAGGATCAGCGTTACAGAGTTGCAGTAGTCGTCTTTGCTACTATGTTGCAGGTTTGCAGGCTTCCAGCGCGGTCAGCGGTCGATTCCTTATCAGAAGGTGAAGAGGGAGATGCAGAGGAACTCGGCTGAGCTCATGCATTCGTTATCTAAAGTTTCCCCAGAGACAGAGACCCTAAATAGCCAGAAAAGAGGGTTTGGCTACCTAGGAGAGAGGAAAGGCTACTAACACCTGAAGGAGCCTATCAGCAGGAGTCTCTGACGTCACCTGGTGGCACTGGCCACTCAGAGCAGTCCAGTGTGCCAGCAGCACCTCTGTTTCCAAGATGGCAGAGGTCTGGAGCACACTGGAGGAGCTCTGGACACCTCCCAGGGGAGGTGCAGGTCAGGGGAGTGGTCACTCCCCTTTCCTTTGTCCAGTTTCACGCCAGAGCAGGGGCTAAGGGGTCCCTGAACCGGTGTAGACTGGCTTATGCAGAATTGGGCACATCTGTGCCCAACAAAGCATTTCCAGAGGCTGGGGGAGGCTACTCCTCCCCTGCCTTCACACCATTTTCCAAAGGGAGAGGGTGTCACACCCTCTCTCAGAGGAAGTTCTTTGTTCTGCCATCCTGGGCCAGGCCTGGCTGGACCCCAGGAGGGCAGCTGCCTGTCTGAGGGGTTGGCAGCAGCAGCAGCTGCAGAGAAACCCCAGGAAGGGCAGTCTGGCAGTACCAGGGTCTGTGCTACAGACCACTGGGATCATGGAATTGTACCAACAATGCCAGGATGGCATAGAGGGGGCAATTCCATGATCATAGACATGTTACATGGCCATATTCGGAGTT
This sequence comes from Pleurodeles waltl, assembly GCF_031143425.1. Taxonomy (NCBI): domain Eukaryota; kingdom Metazoa; phylum Chordata; class Amphibia; order Caudata; family Salamandridae; genus Pleurodeles; species Pleurodeles waltl. The sequence goes on from NC_090439.1 coordinate 1,192,924,343, forward strand.
ACCATGGTGAAGCTACATATAGGTAGTGACCTATATGTAGTGCACGCGTGTAATGGTGTCCCCGCACTCACAAAGTTCAGTGAATTGGCTCTGAACAATGTGGGGGCACCTTGGCTAGTGCCAGGGTGCCCTCACACTAAGTAACTTTGCACCTAACCTTTACCAGGTAAAGGTTAGACATATAGGTGACTTATAAGTTACTTAAGTGCAGTGTAAAATGGCTGTGAAATAACGTGGACGTTATTTCACTCAGGCTGCAGTGGCAGGCCTGTGTAAGAATTGTCAGAGCTCCCTATGGGTGGCAAAAGAAATGCTGCAGCCCATAGGGGTCTCCTGGAACCCCAATACCCTGGGTACCTCAGTACCATATACTAGGGAATTATAAGGGTGTTCCAGTAAGCCAATGTAAATTGGTAAAAATGGTCACTAGCCTGTTAGTGACAATTTAAAAGTAATGAGAGAGCATAACCACTGAGGTTCTGGTTAGCAGAGCCTCAGTGAGACAGTTAGGCACCACACAGGGAACATATACATGCACACCTATGAGCACTGGGGCCCTGTGTGACAGGGTCCCAGTGACACATACATATAGCCCACAAACCTATGAGCACTGGGGTCCTGACTAGCAGGATCCCAGTGACACATAACAACCATACTGAAAACATGGTGTTTTCACTATGAGCACTGAGGCCTGGCTATCAGGATCCCAGTGAGACAGTGAAAACAGTGACAAACACCCTGACATACACTCACAAACAGGCCAAAAGTGGGGGTAACAAGGCTAGAAAGAGGCTACCTTCTCACACAACCCCCCCCCAAACGAAGGACAATAAGGCTAACCTTGGCCAGTTGAGACTTTATTGTCTAAGTGGTGATAAGTAGAGAGTAGCTCTGCAATAGACTGGTTACTCCCTTTATCATCCACTATATGGTTACTTCCCTGTGGGGATGTAAACCACCCTGTTTGAAGTTTTTTAGCTAAGCAACAATGTGAAGATGTATTTTCAGAGTTTCTATCAGTAAGTTTTAGTTTAGAGCAGTGGCAATTGTCCACTGAACCTATTTGTAGTGATGGAAATGCCAGACAGGGATGCTGTCTCAGAAAAGCCATAGCTGGGCAAAAACTTTGTCCATATGGCTGGAAGAGAGAACAGGGATGCTGTTTCTCTTGGGTTGGAGCAGGGCAGGGATGCTGTCCTATCAGCTCCACACTAGGGCAGGGATGCTGTCCTAAGTGTTGTGAGGCAGTGCAGAGTTTCTGCACTAAAGTTTCTCTGGGAGGGTTGGAGGGATGCTCCATGTTAACTAAAATGGTGCTCTTTTTCTCACCAATGTTAGTTATCCCACCGAGAGGTACTTCCACCTCAGGGAGTCCAGCTTTGCCAGCTGATGATTCCCTTGGAACAGGTGCCACCCCAGGAGAGGTTTCTCCCACCACAGGAATAGTTTCCTGAATGGTAGGGTGGTTAGGGGATACTGTGATACCCTTTTTACCTGTTGATGGAGAGGGATCCTGAGTTTTCAGGCCTTCTCTCCTTTGCTTTTTCATTTCACTTGAAATGAGAGGGAACAATTCCTCAGGGATGCCCAGCATGGCTGCATGGGCATAAAACTCTACATCAGCCCAACCTGAGGCCTCTAGGTCATTACCTAAGAGACAGTCTACAGGTAAGCTAGGTGATACCACCACCTGCTTAGGGCCAGTAACTCCACCCCAACTAAACTGAATTATAGCTAAGGGAAGAAACTTAGTGGAGTTATGGACATCAATAATCTTATACTGTTGTCCAATGATGTGTTGTTCAGGAGGCACTAGGTTTTCAGTCACCAAAGTGAAACTGGCACCTGTGTCCCTGTAGGCCAAGGCCTCAACACCATTTATTGAAACTGTCTGCCTGTACTTATCCATTGTAAGGGGACAAGCAGCCAGTGTGGCAAAGCCAATGCCACTAGGTGTGACAGAAACTGTCTTGGGACTGATTACATCAGTTTCCACTATGGACCCATAAGTGAACCCAACTACACCCTTTGCTTGACTGTTGCCAGCAGTCCCACCACTAGTACCACTACTGCTAGGGGCACTAGAGCTTGATGTATTAGTGGTGGTAGGCTCAGGGGGTTTACCTGGACAGGACTTATCCCCTGGCCTATGGCCTCTGTTTTTACACACAAAGCACCAAGGCTTTTTAATGTGTGCAGGTTGGGAAGAAGAGGAATAATTTGTTTTATCCCCACCCTCTGAAGAGTGTTTAAGATTTGAAGTGGGATTTTTGGTTTTACCCTTATCCCCATGCTTATCTTGAGATTTTTCACCATCTTTCTTCTTATTGCCATCTTTGTCACCCCGTGTATGAACTTTTCTGTTCACCCTTGTTCTGACCCATTTGTCTGCCTTCTTTCCCAATTCTTGGGGAGAGGTCAGATCAGAGTCCACCAAGTACTGGTGCAACAAATCAGACACACAATTATTAAGAATATGCTCTCTCAGGATTAAGTTATACAGGCTGTCATAATCAGTAACTTTACTGCCATGTAACCACCCCTCCAAGGCCTTCACTGCCTGGTCAATGAAATCAACCCAGTCTTGTGAAGACTCCTTTTTGGTCTCTCTGAACTTTATCCTGTACTGTTCAGTGGTTAAGCCATAACCATCCAGGAGTGCATTCTTAAGAACTGTAAAATTATTGGCATCATTTTCTTTCACAGTAAGGAGCCTATCCCTACCTTTTCCACTAAATGATAGCCATAGGATAGCAGCCCACTGCCTTTGAGGGACATCCTGTACAGCACAGGCCCTCTCAAGTGCAGCAAACCACTTGTTAATGTCATCCCCCTCCTTATAAGGGGGAACTATCTTATGCAGATTCCTGGAATCATGCTCTTTTGCAGGATGACTATGGGGAATACTGCTGCTGCCACCATGGGTATCTAAACCCATCTTCTGTCTTTCCCTCTCTATTTCTAAAGACTGTCTATCCAAATCCAGCTGTTGCTTCTTGAGCTTCAGTCTGGTTTGCTCCACTCTCAATCTATTGAGCTCCCTTTCTAACAATCTGTCATCAGGGTGGGTGGGAGGGACATTTCTAGATACAGAGGTATGATGGGAATGAACAGAAGGAGACCTGTCCCTTACAAAGGGCACCCTAACAGCTTGGCTACCAGCATAATGTGAGAGCACATCATCAGTATGATGTGATTCAACCTCTGTACCAACTATGCTAGACTGTCTAGTAATGGGCAGGCTGAGAAGTTTCTTTCCTGAACCTTTTCCTGGGGGAGTCCCTGGATCAGATTGAGAACCATTAGCTACTTTTTCTACAGATTGGGCACTTATGGCCTTATCCTGTACTCTAAGCATATTAATTAACAGTTCTAAGGAAGGATTCTTCCCTACACTCAAACCTCTCTCTATGCAGAGACTCCTTGCTCCTTTCCAGCTAAGGTGATCATATGCAAGTTTGGACAGTTCAACTTTTTGGCCTGTGCCAGACATTTTGTAGAGAGAGTTAAAGTGATAGCAAAAGAGAAAAAAGTTTTCAGAACTTTTTGGAAAGACAGAAAAAAACTTTTTAAACTTTTAAGAACTTTTTGAAAGTTTAGAAGTACTTTTCAGCACTTAGAAAAGAGTGAAAAGAGGAAATGCAAAACTTTTTGGCTATGTGTATGTACACTGACCTTGTTTTGTATATTTTTCTCTTATGAAAAGTACAATGACAAGAGTGGTAAGTAGTCTCAAAGCACTTATCCCACCGCTGCCACCAATGTAGGAGGCTGGACTGGCTTGTAGTGAGTACCAAGGGGTACTTGCACCTTGCACCAGGCCCAGTTATCCCTTATTAGTGTATAGGGTGTCTAGCAGCTTAGGCTGATAGATAATGGTAGCTTAGCAGAGCAGCTTAGGCTGAACTAGGAGACGTGTGAAGCTACTACAGTACCACTTAGTGTCATATGCACAATATCTTAAGAAAACACAATACACAGTTATACTAAAAATAAAGGTACTTTATTTTTATGACAATATGCCAAAGTATCTTAGAGTGTACCCTCAGTGAGAGGATAGGAAATATACACAAGATATAGATACACAATAGCAAAAATATGCAGTATAGTCTTAGAAAACAGTGCAAACAATGTATAGTTACAATAGGATGCAATGGGGAAACATAGGGATAGGGGCAACACAAACCATATACTCCAAAAGTGGAATGTGAACTACGAATGGACCCCAAACCTATGTGACCTTGTGGAGGGTCGCTGGAACTATTAGAAAATAGTGAGAGTTACCAAATAACCCTCCCCAAGACCCTGAAAAGTGAGTGCAAATGCACTAAAGTTCCCCTAAGGACAAAATAGTTGTGTTAGAGGGAATATGCAAGGAAAACACAAATCAGCAATGCAACAACGATGGATTCCTGACTGAGGGTACCTGTGGAACAAGGGGACCAAGTCCAAAAGTCACAAGCAGCTCGGAGATGGGCAGATGCCCAAGAAATGCCAGCGGTTGGTGCAAAGAAGCTCTTACTAGGCTGAAGAACTGTGAATACTGCAGGAACAACAAGGGCTAGAGACTTCCCCTTTGGAGGATGGATCCCCCACGCCTGGGAAAGTCGTGCTGATGTGTTTTCCCGCCGGATGGACGCCAACAAGCCTTGCTACACGCAAATCGTGCGTTTGGCGTTTTTGGATGCTGCTGGGGCCCAGGAGGGACCAGGAGGTCGCAAATTGGACCTGCAGAGAGAGGAGACGTCGAGCAAGACAAAGAGCCCTCACTGAAGCAGGTAGCACCCGGAGAAGTGCTAGAAACAGGCACTACGAGGATGCGTGAAACGGTGCTCGCCGAAGTTGCACAAAGGAGTCCCACGTCGCCGGAGACCAACTTAGAAAGTCGTGCAATGCAGGTTAGAGTGCCGTGGACCCAGGCTTGGCTGTGCACGAAGGATTTCCGCCGGAAGTGCACAGGGGCCGGAGTAGCTTGCAAAGTCGCGGTTCCCAGCAATGCAGCCCAGCGAGGTGAGGCAAGGACTTACCTCCACCAAACTTGGGCTGAAGAGTCACTGGACTGTGGGGGTCACTTGGACGGTGTCACTGGATTCGAGGGACCTCGCTCGTCGTGCTGAGAGGAGACCCAAGGGACCGGAAATGCAGCTTTTTGGTGCCTGCGGTTGCAGGGGGAAGATTCCGTCGACCCACGGGAGATTTCTTCGGAGCTTCTGGTGCAGAGAGGAGGCAGACTACCCCCACAGCATGCACAAGCAGGAAAACAGTCGAGAAGGCGGCAGGATCAGCGTTACAGAGTTGCAGTAGTCGTCTTTGCTACTATGTTGCAGGTTTGCAGGCTTCCAGCGCGGTCAGCGGTCGATTCCTTATCAGAAGGTGAAGAGGGAGATGCAGAGGAACTCGGCTGAGCTCATGCATTCGTTATCTAAAGTTTCCCCAGAGACAGAGACCCTAAATAGCCAGAAAAGAGGGTTTGGCTACCTAGGAGAGAGGAAAGGCTACTAACACCTGAAGGAGCCTATCAGCAGGAGTCTCTGACGTCACCTGGTGGCACTGGCCACTCAGAGCAGTCCAGTGTGCCAGCAGCACCTCTGTTTCCAAGATGGCAGAGGTCTGGAGCACACTGGAGGAGCTCTGGACACCTCCCAGGGGAGGTGCAGGTCAGGGGAGTGGTCACTCCCCTTTCCTTTGTCCAGTTTCGCGCCAGAGCAGGGGCTAAGGGGTCCCTGAACCGGTGTAGACTGGCTTATGCAGAATTGGGCACATCTGTGCCCAACAAAGCATTTCCAGAGGCTGGGGGAGGCTACTCCTCCCCTGCCTTCACACCATTTTCCAAAGGGAGAGGGTGTCACACCCTCTCTCAGAGGAAGTTCTTTGTTCTGCCATCCTGGGCCAGGCCTGGCTGGACCCCAGGAGGGCAGCTGCCTGTCTGAGGGGTTGGCAGCAGCAGCAGCTGCAGAGAAACCCCAGGAAGGGCAGTCTGGCAGTACCAGGGTCTGTGCTACAGACCACTGGGATCATGGAATTGTACCAACAATGCCAGGATGGCATAGAGGGGGCAATTCCATGATCATAGACATGTTACATGGCCATATTCGGAGTTACCATGGTGAAGCTACATATAGGTAGTGACCTATATGTAGTGCACGCGTGTAATGGTGTCCCCGCACTCACAAAGTTCAGTGAATTGGCTCTGAACAATGTGGGGGCACCTTGGCTAGTGCCAGGGTGCCCTCACACTAAGTAACTTTGCACCTAACCTTTACCAGGTAAAGGTTAGACATATAGGTGACTTATAAGTTACTTAAGTGCAGTGTAAAATGGCTGTGAAATAACGTGGACGTTATTTCACTCAGGCTGCAGTGGCAGGCCTGTGTAAGAATTGTCAGAGCTCCCTATGGGTGGCAAAAGAAATGCTGCAGCCCATAGGGGTCTCCTGGAACCCCAATACCCTGGGTACCTCAGTACCATATACTAGGGAATTATAAGGGTGTTCCAGTAAGCCAATGTAAATTGGTAAAAATGGTCACTAGCCTGTTAGTGACAATTTAAAAGTAATGAGAGAGCATAACCACTGAGGTTCTGGTTAGCAGAGCCTCAGTGAGACAGTTAGGCACCACACAGGGAACATATACATGCACACCTATGAGCACTGGGGCCCTGTGTGACAGGGTCCCAGTGACACATACATATAGCCCACAAGCCTATGAGCACTGGGGTCCTGACTAGCAGGATCCCAGTGACACATAACAACCATACTGAAAACATGGTGTTTTCACTATGAGCACTGAGGCCTGGCTATCAGGATCCCAGTGAGACAGTGAAAACTGACAAACACCCTGACATACACTCACAAACAGGCCAAAAGTGGGGGTAACAAGGCTAGAAAGAGGCTACCTTCTCACAAACCATTAGCTACTTTTTCTACAGATTGGGCACTTATGGCCTTATCCTGTACTCTAAGCATATTAATTAACAGTTCTAAGGAAGGATTCTTCCCTACACTCAAACCTCTCTCTATGCAGAGACTCCTTGCTCCTTTCCAGCTAAGGTGATCATATGCAAGTTTGGACAGTTCAACTTTTTGGCCTGTGCCAGACATTTTTTAGAGAGAGTTAAAGTGATAGCAAAAGAGAAAAAAGTTTTCAGAACTTTTTGGAAAGACAGAAAAAACTTTTTAAACTTTTAAGAACTTTTTGAAAGTTTAGAAGTACTTTTCAGCACTTAGAAAAGAGTGAAAAGAGGAAATGCAAAACTTTTTGGCTATGTGTATATACACTGATTTTGTTTTGTATATTTTTCTCTTATGAAAAGTACAATGACAAGAGTGGTAAGTAGTCTCAAAGCACTTATCCCACCGCTGCACAACCAATGTAGGAGGCTGGACTGGCTTGTAGTGAGTACCAAGGGGTACTTGCACCTTGCACCAGGCCCAGTTATCCCTTATTAGTGTATAGGGTGTCTAGCAGCTTAGGCTGATAGATAATGGTAGCTTAGCAGAGCAGCTTAGGCTGAACTAGGAGACGCGTGAAGCTACTACAGTACCACTTAGTGTCATATACACAATATCATAAGAAAACACAATACACAGTTATACTAAAAATAAAGGTACTTTATTTTTCTGACAATATGCCAAAGTATCTTAGAGTGTACCCTCAGTGAGAGGATAGGAAATATACACAAGATATATATACACAATAGCAAAAATATGCAGTATAGTCTTAGAAAACAGTGCAAACAATGTATAGTTACAATAGGATGCAATGGGGAAACATAGGGATAGGGGCAACACAAACCATATACTCCAAAAGTGGAATGCGAACCACGAATGGACCCCAAACCTATGTGACCTTGTAGAGGGTCGCTGGGACTATTAGAAAATAGTGAGAGTTAGAAAAATAACCCTCCCCAAGACCCTGAAAAGTGAGTGCAAAGTGCACTAAAGTTCCCCTAAGGACAAAATAGTCGTGTTAGAGGGAAAATGCAAGGAAAACACAAATCAGCAATGCAACAACGATGGATTCCTGACTGAGGGTACCTGTGGAACAAGGGGACCAAGTCCAAAAGTCACAAGCAGCTCGGAGATGGGCAGATGCCCAAGAAATGCCAGCGGTTGGTGCAAAGAAGCTCTTACTAGGCTGAAGAACTGTGAATACTGCAGAAACGACAAGGGCTAGAGACTTCCCCTTTGGAGGATGGGTCCCCCACGCCTTGGAGAGTCGTGCAGAAGTGTTTTCCCGCCGGATGGACGCCAACAAACCTTGCTACACGCAAATCGTGCGTTTGGCATTTTTGGACGCTGCTGGGGCCCAGGAGGGACCAGGAGGTCGCAAATTGGACCTGCAGAGAGAGGGGACGTAGAACAAGACAAAGAGCCCTCACGGAAGCAGGTAGCACCCGGAGAAGTGCCAGAAACAGGCACTACGAGGATGCGTAAAACGGTGCTCGCCGAAGTTGCACAAAGGAAACCCACGTCGCCGGAGACCAACTTAGAAAGTCGTGCAATGCAGGTTAGAGTGCCGTGGACCCAGGCTTGGCTGTGCACGAAGGATTTCCGCCGGAAGTGCACAGGGGCCGGAGTAGCTTGCAAAGTCGCGGTTCCCAGCAATGCAGCCCAGCGAGGTGAGGCAAGGACTTACCTCCACCAAACTTGGGCTGAAGAGTCACTGGACTGTGGGGGTCACTTGGACGGTGTCGCTGGATTCGAGGGACCTCGCTCGTCGTGCTGAGAGGAGACCCAAGGGACCGGAAATGCAGCTTTTTGGTGCCTGCGGTTGCAGGGGGAAGATTCCGTCGACCCACGGGAGATTTCTTCGGAGCTTCTGGTGCAGAGAGGAGGCAGACTACCCCCACAGCATGCACAAGCAGGAAAACAGTCGAGAAGGCGGCAGGATCAGCGTTACAGAGTTGCAGTAGTCGTCTTTGCTACTATGTTGCAGGTTTGCAGGCTTCCAGCGCGGTCAGCGGTCGATTCCTTATCAGAAGGTGAAGAGGGAGATGCAGAGGAACTCGGCTGAGCTCATGCATTCGTTATCTAAAGTTTCCCCAGAGACAGAGACCCTAAATAGCCAGAAAAGAGGGTTTGGCTACCTAGGAGAGAGGAAAGGCTACTAACACCTGAAGGAGCCTATCAGCAGGAGTCTCTGACGTCACCTGGTGGCACTGGCCACTCAGAGCAGTCCAGTGTGCCAGCAGCACCTCTGTTTCCAAGATGGCAGAGGTCTGGAGCACACTGGAGGAGCTCTGGACACCTCCCAGGGGAGGTGCAGGTCAGGGGAGTGGTCACTCCCCTTTCCTTTGTCCAGTTTCGCGCCAGAGCAGGGGCTAAGGGGTCCCTGAACCGGTGTAGACTGGCTTATGCAGAATTGGGCACATCTGTGCCCAACAAAGCATTTCCAGAGGCTGGGGGAGGCTACTCCTCCCCTGCCTTCACACCATTTTCCAAAGGGAGAGGGTGTCACACCCTCTCTCAGAGGAAGTTCTTTGTTCTGCCATCCTGGGCCAGGCCTGGCTGGACCCCAGGAGGGCAGCTGCCTGTCTGAGGGGTTGGCAGCAGCAGCAGCTGCAGAGAAACCCCAGGAAGGGCAGTCTGGCAGTACCAGGGTCTGTGCTACAGACCACTGGGATCATGGAATTGTACCAACAATGCCAGGATGGCATAGAGGGGGCAATTCCATGATCATAGACATGTTACATGGCCATATTCGGAGTTACCATGGTGAAGCTACATATAGGTAGTGACCTATATGTAGTGCACGCGTGTAATGGTGTCCCCGCACTCACAAAGTTCAGTGAATTGGCTCTGAACAATGTGGGGGCACCTTGGCTAGTGCCAGGGTGCCCTCACACTAAGTAACTTTGCACCTAACCTTTACCAGGTAAAGGTTAGACATATAGGTGACTTATAAGTTACTTAAGTGCAGTGTAAAATGGCTGTGAAATAACGTGGACGTTATTTCACTCAGGCTGCAGTGGCAGGCCTGTGTAAGAATTGTCAGAGCTCCCTATGGGTGGCAAAAGAAATGCTGCAGCCCATAGGGGTCTCCTGGAACCCCAATACCCTGGGTACCTCAGTACCATATACTAGGGAATTATAAGGGTGTTCCAGTAAGCCAATGTAAATTGGTAAAAATGGTCACTAGCCTGTTAGTGACAATTTAAAAGTAATGAGAGAGCATAACCACTGAGGTTCTGGTTAGCAGAGCCTCAGTGAGACAGTTAGGCACCACACAGGGAACATATACATGCACACCTATGAGCACTGGGGCCCTGTGTGACAGGGTCCCAGTGACACATACATATAGCCCACAAACCTATGAGCACTGGGGTCCTGACTAGCAGGATCCCAGTGACACATAACAACCATACTGAAAACATGGTGTTTTCACTATGAGCACTGAGGCCTGGCTATCAGGATCCCAGTGAGACAGTGAAAACAGTGACAAACACCCTGACATACACTCACAAACAGGCCAAAAGTGGGGGTAACAAGGCTAGAAAGAGGCTACCTTCTCACACAACCCCCCCCCAAACGAAGGACAATAAGGCTAACCTTGGCCAGTTGAGACTTTATTGTCTAAGTGGTGATAAGTAGAGAGTAGCTCTGCAATAGACTGGTTACTCCCTTTATCATCCACTATATGGTTACTTCCCTGTGGGGATGTAAACCACCCTGTTTGAAGTTTTTTAGCTAAGCAACAATGTGAAGATGTATTTTCAGAGTTTCTATCAGTAAGTTTTAGTTTAGAGCAGTGGCAATTGTCCACTGAACCTATTTGTAGTGATGGAAATGCCAGACAGGGATGCTGTCTCAGAAAAGCCATAGCTGGGCAAAAACTTTGTCCATATGGCTGGAAGAGAGAACAGGGATGCTGTTTCTCTTGGGTTGGAGCAGGGCAGGGATGCTGTCCTATCAGCTCCACACTAGGGCAGGGATGCTGTCCTAAGTGTTGTGAGGCAGTGCAGAGTTTCTGCACTAAAGTTTCTCTGGGAGGGTTGGAGGGATGCTCCATGTTAACTAAAATGGTGCTCTTTTTCTCACCAATGTTAGTTATCCCACCGAGAGGTACTTCCACCTCAGGGAGTCCAGCTTTGCCAGCTGATGATTCCCTTGGAACAGGTGCCACCCCAGGAGAGGTTTCTCCCACCACAGGAATAGTTTCCTGAATGGTAGGGTGGTTAGGGGATACTGTGATACCCTTTTTACCTGTTGATGGAGAGGGATCCTGAGTTTTCAGGCCTTCTCTCCTTTGCTTTTTCATTTCACTTGAAATGAGAGGGAACAATTCCTCAGGGATGCCCAGCATGGCTGCATGGGCATAAAACTCTACATCAGCCCAACCTGAGGCCTCTAGGTCATTACCTAAGAGACAGTCTACAGGTAAGCTAGGTGATACCACCACCTGCTTAGGGCCAGTAACTCCACCCCAACTAAACTGAATTATAGCTAAGGGAAGAAACTTAGTGGAGTTATGGACATCAATAATCTTATACTGTTGTCCAATGATGTGTTGTTCAGGAGGCACTAGGTTTTCAGTCACCAAAGTGAAACTGGCACCTGTGTCCCTGTAGGCCAAGGCCTCAACACCATTTATTGAAACTGTCTGCCTGTACTTATCCATTGTAAGGGGACAAGCAGCCAGTGTGGCAAAGCCAATGCCACTAGGTGTGACAGAAACTGTCTTGGGACTGATTACATCAGTTTCCACTATGGACCCATAAGTGAACCCAACTACACCCTTTGCTTGACTGTTGCCAGCAGTCCCACCACTAGTACCACTACTGCTAGGGGCACTAGAGCTTGATGTATTAGTGGTGGTAGGCTCAGGGGGTTTACCTGGACAGGACTTATCCCCTGGCCTATGGCCTCTGTTTTTACACACAAAGCACCAAGGCTTTTTAATGTGTGCAGGTTGGGAAGAAGAGGAATAATTTGTTTTATCCCCACCCTCTGAAGAGTGTTTAAGATTTGAAGTGGGATTTTTGGTTTTACCCTTATCCCCATGCTTATCTTGAGATTTTTCACCATCTTTCTTCTTATTGCCATCTTTGTCACCCCGTGTATGAACTTTTCTGTTCACCCTTGTTCTGACCCATTTGTCTGCCTTCTTTCCCAATTCTTGGGGAGAGGTCAGATCAGAGTCCACCAAGTACTGGTGCAACAAATCAGACACACAATTATTAAGAATATGCTCTCTCAGGATTAAGTTATACAGGCTGTCATAATCAGTAACTTTACTGCCATGTAACCACCCCTCCAAGGCCTTCACTGCCTGGTCAATGAAATCAACCCAGTCTTGTGAAGACTCCTTTTTGGTCTCTCTGAACTTTATCCTGTACTGTTCAGTGGTTAAGCCATAACCATCCAGGAGTGCATTCTTAAGAACTGTAAAATTATTGGCATCATTTTCTTTCACAGTAAGGAGCCTATCCCTACCTTTTCCACTAAATGATAGCCATAGGATAGCAGCCCACTGCCTTTGAGGGACATCCTGTACAGCACAGGCCCTCTCAAGTGCAGCAAACCACTTGTTAATGTCATCCCCCTCCTTATAAGGGGGAACTATCTTATGCAGATTCCTGGAATCATGCTCTTTTGCAGGATGACTATGGGGAATACTGCTGCTGCCACCATGGGTATCTAAACCCATCTTCTGTCTTTCCCTCTCTATTTCTAAAGACTGTCTATCCAAATCCAGCTGTTGCTTCTTGAGCTTCAGTCTGGTTTGCTCCACTCTCAATCTATTGAGCTCCCTTTCTAACAATCTGTCATCAGGGTGGGTGGGAGGGACATTTCTAGATACAGAGGTATGATGGGAATGAACAGAAGGAGACCTGTCCCTTACAAAGGGCACCCTAACAGCTTGGCTACCAGCATAATGTGAGAGCACATCATCAGTATGATGTGATTCAACCTCTGTACCAACTATGCTAGACTGTCTAGTAATGGGCAGGCTGAGAAGTTTCTTTCCTGAACCTTTTCCTGGGGGAGTCCCTGGATCAGATTGAGAACCATTAGCTACTTTTTCTACAGATTGGGCACTTATGGCCTTATCCTGTACTCTAAGCATATTAATTAACAGTTCTAAGGAAGGATTCTTCCCTACACTCAAACCTCTCTCTATGCAGAGACTCCTTGCTCCTTTCCAGCTAAGGTGATCATATGCAAGTTTGGACAGTTCAACTTTTTGGCCTGTGCCAGACATTTTGTAGAGAGAGTTAAAGTGATAGCAAAAGAGAAAAAAGTTTTCAGAACTTTTTGGAAAGACAGAAAAAAACTTTTTAAACTTTTAAGAACTTTTTGAAAGTTTAGAAGTACTTTTCAGCACTTAGAAAAGAGTGAAAAGAGGAAATGCAAAACTTTTTGGCTATGTGTATGTACACTGACCTTGTTTTGTATATTTTTCTCTTATGAAAAGTACAATGACAAGAGTGGTAAGTAGTCTCAAAGCACTTATCCCACCGCTGCCACCAATGTAGGAGGCTGGACTGGCTTGTAGTGAGTACCAAGGGGTACTTGCACCTTGCACCAGGCCCAGTTATCCCTTATTAGTGTATAGGGTGTCTAGCAGCTTAGGCTGATAGATAATGGTAGCTTAGCAGAGCAGCTTAGGCTGAACTAGGAGACGTGTGAAGCTACTACAGTACCACTTAGTGTCATATGCACAATATCTTAAGAAAACACAATACACAGTTATACTAAAAATAAAGGTACTTTATTTTTATGACAATATGCCAAAGTATCTTAGAGTGTACCCTCAGTGAGAGGATAGGAAATATACACAAGATATAGATACACAATAGCAAAAATATGCAGTATAGTCTTAGAAAACAGTGCAAACAATGTATAGTTACAATAGGATGCAATGGGGAAACATAGGGATAGGGGCAACACAAACCATATACTCCAAAAGTGGAATGTGAACTACGAATGGACCCCAAACCTATGTGACCTTGTGGAGGGTCGCTGGAACTATTAGAAAATAGTGAGAGTTACCAAATAACCCTCCCCAAGACCCTGAAAAGTGAGTGCAAATGCACTAAAGTTCCCCTAAGGACAAAATAGTTGTGTTAGAGGGAATATGCAAGGAAAACACAAATCAGCAATGCAACAACGATGGATTCCTGACTGAGGGTACCTGTGGAACAAGGGGACCAAGTCCAAAAGTCACAAGCAGCTCGGAGATGGGCAGATGCCCAAGAAATGCCAGCGGTTGGTGCAAAGAAGCTCTTACTAGGCTGAAGAACTGTGAATACTGCAGGAACAACAAGGGCTAGAGACTTCCCCTTTGGAGGATGGATCCCCCACGCCTGGGAAAGTCGTGCTGATGTGTTTTCCCGCCGGATGGACGCCAACAAGCCTTGCTACACGCAAATCGTGCGTTTGGCGTTTTTGGATGCTGCTGGGGCCCAGGAGGGACCAGGAGGTCGCAAATTGGACCTGCAGAGAGAGGAGACGTCGAGCAAGACAAAGAGCCCTCACTGAAGCAGGTAGCACCCGGAGAAGTGCTAGAAACAGGCACTACGAGGATGCGTGAAACGGTGCTCGCCGAAGTTGCACAAAGGAGTCCCACGTCGCCGGAGACCAACTTAGAAAGTCGTGCAATGCAGGTTAGAGTGCCGTGGACCCAGGCTTGGCTGTGCACGAAGGATTTCCGCCGGAAGTGCACAGGGGCCGGAGTAGCTTGCAAAGTCGCGGTTCCCAGCAATGCAGCCCAGCGAGGTGAGGCAAGGACTTACCTCCACCAAACTTGGGCTGAAGAGTCACTGGACTGTGGGGGTCACTTGGACGGTGTCACTGGATTCGAGGGACCTCGCTCGTCGTGCTGAGAGGAGACCCAAGGGACCGGAAATGCAGCTTTTTGGTGCCTGCGGTTGCAGGGGGAAGATTCCGTCGACCCACGGGAGATTTCTTCGGAGCTTCTGGTGCAGAGAGGAGGCAGACTACCCCCACAGCATGCACAAGCAGGAAAACAGTCGAGAAGGCGGCAGGATCAGCGTTACAGAGTTGCAGTAGTCGTCTTTGCTACTATGTTGCAGGTTTGCAGGCTTCCAGCGCGGTCAGCGGTCGATTCCTTATCAGAAGGTGAAGAGGGAGATGCAGAGGAACTCGGCTGAGCTCATGCATTCGTTATCTAAAGTTTCCCCAGAGACAGAGACCCTAAATAGCCAGAAAAGAGGGTTTGGCTACCTAGGAGAGAGGAAAGGCTACTAACACCTGAAGGAGCCTATCAGCAGGAGTCTCTGACGTCACCTGGTGGCACTGGCCACTCAGAGCAGTCCAGTGTGCCAGCAGCACCTCTGTTTCCAAGATGGCAGAGGTCTGGAGCACACTGGAGGAGCTCTGGACACCTCCCAGGGGAGGTGCAGGTCAGGGGAGTGGTCACTCCCCTTTCCTTTGTCCAGTTTCGCGCCAGAGCAGGGGCTAAGGGGTCCCTGAACCGGTGTAGACTGGCTTATGCAGAATTGGGCACATCTGTGCCCAACAAAGCATTTCCAGAGGCTGGGGGAGGCTACTCCTCCCCTGCCTTCACACCATTTTCCAAAGGGAGAGGGTGTCACACCCTCTCTCAGAGGAAGTTCTTTGTTCTGCCATCCTGGGCCAGGCCTGGCTGGACCCCAGGAGGGCAGCTGCCTGTCTGAGGGGTTGGCAGCAGCAGCAGCTGCAGAGAAACCCCAGGAAGGGCAGTCTGGCAGTACCAGGGTCTGTGCTACAGACCACTGGGATCATGGAATTGTACCAACAATGCCAGGATGGCATAGAGGGGGCAATTCCATGATCATAGACATGTTACATGGCCATATTCGGAGTTACCATGGTGAAGCTACATATAGGTAGTGACCTATATGTAGTGCACGCGTGTAATGGTGTCCCCGCACTCACAAAGTTCAGTGAATTGGCTCTGAACAATGTGGGGGCACCTTGGCTAGTGCCAGGGTGCCCTCACACTAAGTAACTTTGCACCTAACCTTTACCAGGTAAAGGTTAGACATATAGGTGACTTATAAGTTACTTAAGTGCAGTGTAAAATGGCTGTGAAATAACGTGGACGTTATTTCACTCAGGCTGCAGTGGCAGGCCTGTGTAAGAATTGTCAGAGCTCCCTATGGGTGGCAAAAGAAATGCTGCAGCCCATAGGGGTCTCCTGGAACCCCAATACCCTGGGTACCTCAGTACCATATACTAGGGAATTATAAGGGTGTTCCAGTAAGCCAATGTAAATTGGTAAAAATGGTCACTAGCCTGTTAGTGACAATTTAAAAGTAATGAGAGAGCATAACCACTGAGGTTCTGGTTAGCAGAGCCTCAGTGAGACAGTTAGGCACCACACAGGGAACATATACATGCACACCTATGAGCACTGGGGCCCTGTGTGACAGGGTCCCAGTGACACATACATATAGCCCACAAACCTATGAGCACTGGGGTCCTGACTAGCAGGATCCCAGTGACACATAACAACCATACTGAAAACATGGTGTTTTCACTATGAGCACTGAGGCCTGGCTATCAGGATCCCAGTGAGACAGTGAAAACTGACAAACACCCTGACATACACTCACAAACAGGCCAAAAGTGGGGGTAACAAGGCTAGAAAGAGGCTACCTTCTCACAAACCATTAGCTACTTTTTCTACAGATTGGGCACTTATGGCCTTATCCTGTACTCTAAGCATATTAATTAACAGTTCTAAGGAAGGATTCTTCCCTACACTCAAACCTCTCTCTATGCAGAGACTCCTTGCTCCTTTCCAGCTAAGGTGATCATATGCAAGTTTGGACAGTTCAACTTTTTGGCCTGTGCCAGACATTTTTTAGAGAGAGTTAAAGTGATAGCAAAAGAGAAAAAAGTTTTCAGAACTTTTTGGAAAGACAGAAAAAACTTTTTAAACTTTTAAGAACTTTTTGAAAGTTTAGAAGTACTTTTCAGCACTTAGAAAAGAGTGAAAAGAGGAAATGCAAAACTTTTTGGCTATGTGTATATACACTGATTTTGTTTTGTATATTTTTCTCTTATGAAAAGTACAATGACAAGAGTGGTAAGTAGTCTCAAAGCACTTATCCCACCGCTGCACAACCAATGTAGGAGGCTGGACTGGCTTGTAGTGAGTACCAAGGGGTACTTGCACCTTGCACCAGGCCCAGTTATCCCTTATTAGTGTATAGGGTGTCTAGCAGCTTAGGCTGATAGATAATGGTAGCTTAGCAGAGCAGCTTAGGCTGAACTAGGAGACGCGTGAAGCTACTACAGTACCACTTAGTGTCATATACACAATATCATAAGAAAACACAATACACAGTTATACTAAAAATAAAGGTACTTTATTTTTCTGACAATATGCCAAAGTATCTTAGAGTGTACCCTCAGTGAGAGGATAGGAAATATACACAAGATATATATACACAATAGCAAAAATATGCAGTATAGTCTTAGAAAACAGTGCAAACAATGTATAGTTACAATAGGATGCAATGGGGAAACATAGGGATAGGGGCAACACAAACCATATACTCCAAAAGTGGAATGCGAACCACGAATGGACCCCAAACCTATGTGACCTTGTAGAGGGTCGCTGGGACTATTAGAAAATAGTGAGAGTTAGAAAAATAACCCTCCCCAAGACCCTGAAAAGTGAGTGCAAAGTGCACTAAAGTTCCCCTAAGGACAAAATAGTCGTGTTAGAGGGAAAATGCAAGGAAAACACAAATCAGCAATGCAACAACGATGGATTCCTGACTGAGGGTACCTGTGGAACAAGGGGACCAAGTCCAAAAGTCACAAGCAGCTCGGAGATGGGCAGATGCCCAAGAAATGCCAGCGGTTGGTGCAAAGAAGCTCTTACTAGGCTGAAGAACTGTGAATACTGCAGAAACGACAAGGGCTAGAGACTTCCCCTTTGGAGGATGGGTCCCCCACGCCTTGGAGAGTCGTGCAGAAGTGTTTTCCCGCCGGATGGACGCCAACAAACCTTGCTACACGCAAATCGTGCGTTTGGCATTTTTGGACGCTGCTGGGGCCCAGGAGGGACCAGGAGGTCGCAAATTGGACCTGCAGAGAGAGGGGACGTAGAACAAGACAAAGAGCCCTCACGGAAGCAGGTAGCACCCGGAGAAGTGCCAGAAACAGGCACTACGAGGATGCGTAAAACGGTGCTCGCCGAAGTTGCACAAAGGAAACCCACGTCGCCGGAGACCAACTTAGAAAGTCGTGCAATGCAGGTTAGAGTGCCGTGGACCCAGGCTTGGCTGTGCACGAAGGATTTCCGCCGGAAGTGCACAGGGGCCGGAGTAGCTTGCAAAGTCGCGGTTCCCAGCAATGCAGCCCAGCGAGGTGAGGCAAGGACTTACCTCCACCAAACTTGGGCTGAAGAGTCACTGGACTGTGGGGGTCACTTGGACGGTGTCGCTGGATTCGAGGGACCTCGCTCGTCGTGCTGAGAGGAGACCCAAGGGACCGGAAATGCAGCTTTTTGGTGCCTGCGGTTGCAGGGGGAAGATTCCGTCGACCCACGGGAGATTTCTTCGGAGCTTCTGGTGCAGAGAGGAGGCAGACTACCCCCACAGCATGCACAAGCAGGAAAACAGTCGAGAAGGCGGCAGGATCAGCGTTACAGAGTTGCAGTAGTCGTCTTTGCTACTATGTTGCAGGTTTGCAGGCTTCCAGCGCGGTCAGCGGTCGATTCCTTATCAGAAGGTGAAGAGGGAGATGCAGAGGAACTCGGCTGAGCTCATGCATTCGTTATCTAAAGTTTCCCCAGAGACAGAGACCCTAAATAGCCAGAAAAGAGGGTTTGGCTACCTAGGAGAGAGGAAAGGCTACTAACACCTGAAGGAGCCTATCAGCAGGAGTCTCTGACGTCACCTGGTGGCACTGGCCACTCAGAGCAGTCCAGTGTGCCAGCAGCACCTCTGTTTCCAAGATGGCAGAGGTCTGGAGCACACTGGAGGAGCTCTGGACACCTCCCAGGGGAGGTGCAGGTCAGGGGAGTGGTCACTCCCCTTTCCTTTGTCCAGTTTCGCGCCAGAGCAGGGGCTAAGGGGTCCCTGAACCGGTGTAGACTGGCTTATGCAGAATTGGGCACATCTGTGCCCAACAAAGCATTTCCAG
This sequence comes from Pleurodeles waltl, assembly GCF_031143425.1. Classification (NCBI taxonomy): domain Eukaryota; kingdom Metazoa; phylum Chordata; class Amphibia; order Caudata; family Salamandridae; genus Pleurodeles; species Pleurodeles waltl. Next base: position 1,192,943,448 of record NC_090439.1, read on the forward strand.
AGGCTGGGGGAGGCTACTCCTCCCCTGCCTTCACACCATTTTCCAAAGGGAGAGGGTGTCACACCCTCTCTCAGAGGAAGTTCTTTGTTCTGCCATCCTGGGCCAGGCCTGGCTGGACCCCAGGAGGGCAGCTGCCTGTCTGAGGGGTTGGCAGCAGCAGCAGCTGCAGAGAAACCCCAGGAAGGGCAGTCTGGCAGTACCAGGGTCTGTGCTACAGACCACTGGGATCATGGAATTGTACCAACAATGCCAGGATGGCATAGAGGGGGCAATTCCATGATCATAGACATGTTACATGGCCATATTCGGAGTTACCATGGTGAAGCTACATATAGGTAGTGACCTATATGTAGTGCACGCGTGTAATGGTGTCCCCGCACTCACAAAGTTCAGTGAATTGGCTCTGAACAATGTGGGGGCACCTTGGCTAGTGCCAGGGTGCCCTCACACTAAGTAACTTTGCACCTAACCTTTACCAGGTAAAGGTTAGACATATAGGTGACTTATAAGTTACTTAAGTGCAGTGTAAAATGGCTGTGAAATAACGTGGACGTTATTTCACTCAGGCTGCAGTGGCAGGCCTGTGTAAGAATTGTCAGAGCTCCGTATGGGTGGCAAAAGAAATGCTGCAGCCCATAGGGGTCTCCTGGAACCCCAATACCCTGGGTACCTCAGTACCATATACTAGGGAATTATAAGGGTGTTCCAGTAAGCCAATGTAAATTGGTAAAAATGGTCACTAGCCTGTTAGTGACAATTTAAAAGTAATGAGAGAGCATAACCACTGAGGTTCTGGTTAGCAGAGCCTCAGTGAGACAGTTAGGCACCACACAGGGAACATATACATGCACACCTATGAGCACTGGGGCCCTGTGTGACAGGGTCCCAGTGACACATACATATAGCCCACAAACCTATGAGCACTGGGGTCCTGACTAGCAGGATCCCAGTGACACATAACAACCATACTGAAAACATGGTGTTTTCACTATGAGCACTGAGGCCTGGCTATCAGGATCCCAGTGAGACAGTGAAAACAGTGACAAACACCCTGACATACACTCACAAACAGGCCAAAAGTGGGGGTAACAAGGCTAGAAAGAGGCTACCTTCTCACAAACCATTAGCTACTTTTTCTACAGATTGGGCACTTATGGCCTTATCCTGTACTCTAAGCATATTAATTAACAGTTCTAAGGAAGGATTCTTCCCTACACTCAAACCTCTCTCTATGCAGAGACTCCTTGCTCCTTTCCAGCTAAGGTGATCATATGCAAGTTTGGACAGTTCAACTTTTTGGCCTGTGCTAGACATTTTTTAGAGAGAGTTAAAGTGATAGCAAAAGAGAAAAAAGTTTTCAGAACTTTTTGGAAAGACTGAAAAAACTTTTTAAACTTTTAAGAACTTTTTGAAAGTTTAGAAGTACTTTTCAGCATTTAGAAAAGAGTGAAAAGAGGAAATGCAAAACTTTTTGGCTATGTGTATATACACTGATTTTGTTTTGTATATTTTTCTCTTATGAAAAGTACAATGACAAGAGTGGTAAGTAGTCTCAAAGCACTTATCCCACCGCTGCACAACCAATGTAGGAGGCTGGACTGGCTTGTAGTGAGTACCAAGGGGTACTTGCACCTTGCACCAGGCCCAGTTATCCCTTATTAGTGTATAGGGTGTCTAGCAGCTTAGGCTGATAGATAATGGTAGCTTAGCAGAGCAGCTTAGGCTGAACTAGGAGACGTGTGAAGCTACTACAGTACCACTTAGTGTCATATGCACAATATCATAAGAAAACACAATACACAGTTATACTAAAAATAAAGGTACTTTATTTTTATGACAATGCCAAAGTATCTTAGAGTGTACCCTCAGTGAGAGGATAGGAAATATACACAAGATATATATACACAATAGCAAAAATATGCAGTATAGTCTTAGAAAACAGTGCAAACAATGTATAGTTACAATAGGATGCAATGGGGAAACATAGGGATAGGGGCAACACAAACCATATACTCCAAAAGTGGAATGCGAACCACGAATGGACCCCAAACCTATGTGACCTTGTAGAGGGTCGCTGGGACTATTAGAAAATAGTGAGAGTTAGAAAAATAACCCTCCCCAAGACCCTGAAAAGTGAGTGCAAAGTGCACTAAAGTTCCCCTAAGGACAAAATAGTCGTGTTAGAGGGAAAATGCAAGGAAAACACAAATCAGCAATGCAACAACGATGGATTCCTGACTGAGGGTACCTGTGGAACAAGGGGACCAAGTCCAAAAGTCACAAGCAGCTCGGAGATGGGCAGATGCCCAAGAAATGCCAGCGGTTGGTGCAAAGAAGCTCTTACTAGGCTGAAGAACTGTGAATACTGCAGGAACGACAAGGGCTAGAGACTTCCTCTTTGGAGGATCGGTCCCCCACGCCTTGGAGAGTCGTGCAGAAGTGTTTTCCCGCCGGATGGACGCCAACAAACCTTGCTACACGCAAATCGTGCGTTTGGCGTTTTTGGACGCTGCTGGGGCCCAGGAGGGACCAGGAGGTCGCAAATTGGACCTGCAGAGAGAAGGGACGTCGAGCAAGACAAAGAGCCCTCACTGAAGCAGGTAGCACCCGGAGAAGTGCCAGAAACAGGCACTACGAGGATGCGTGAAACGGTGCTCGCCGAAGTTGCACAAAGGAGTCCCACGTCGCCGGAGTCCAACTTAGAAAGTCGTGCAATGCAGGTTAGAGTGCCGTGGACCCAGGCTTGGCTGTGCACGAAGGATTTCCGCCGGAAGTGCACAGGGGCCGGAGTAGCTTGCAAAGTCGCGGTTCCCAGCAATGCAGCCCAGCGAGGTGAGGCAAGGACTTACCTCCACCAAACTTGGGCTGAAGAGTCACTGGACTGTGGGGGTCACTTGGACCGTGTCGCTGGATTCGAGGGACCTCGCTCCTTTTGCTGAGAGGAGACCCAAGGGACCGGAAATGCAGCTTTTTGGTGCCTGCGGTTGCAGGGGGAAGATTCCGTCGACCCACGGGAGATTTCTTCGGAGCTTCTGGTGCAGAGAGGAGGCAGACTACCCCCACAGCATGCACAAGCAGGAAAACAGTCGAGAAGGCGGCAGGATCAGCGTTACAGAGTTGCAGTAGTCGTCTTTGCTACTATGTTGCAGGTTTGCAGGCTTCCAGCGCGGTCAGCGGTCGATTCCTTATCAGAAGGTGAAGAGGGAGATGCAGAGGAACTCGGCTGAGCTCATGCATTCGTTATCTAAAGTTTCCCCAGAGACAGAGACCCTAAATAGCCAGAAAAGAGGGTTTGGCTACCTAGGAGAGAGGAAAGGCTACTAACACCTGAAGGAGCCTATCAGCAGGAGTCTCTGACGTCACCTGGTGGCACTGGCCACTCAGAGCAGTCCAGTGTGCCAGCAGCACCTCTGTTTCCAAGATGGCAGAGGTCTGGAGCACACTGGAGGAGCTCTGGACACCTCCCAGGGGAGGTGCAGGTCAGGGGAGTGGTCACTCCCCTTTCCTTTGTCCAGTTTCGCGCCAGAGCAGGGGCTAAGGGGTCCCTGAACCGGTGTAGACTGGCTTATGCAGAATTGGGCACATCTGTGCCCAACAAAGCATTTCCAGAGGCTGGGGGAGGCTACTCCTCCCCTGCCTTCACACCATTTTCCAAAGGGAGAGGGTGTCACACCCTCTCTCAGAGGAAGTTCTTTGTTCTGCCATCCTGGGCCAGGCCTGGCTGGACCCCAGGAGGGCAGCTGCCTGTCTGAGGGGTTGGCAGCAGCAGCAGCTGCAGAGAAACCCCAGGAAGGGCAGTCTGGCAGTACCAGGGTCTGTGCTACAGACCACTGGGATCATGGAATTGTACCAACAATGCCAGGATGGCATAGAGGGGGCAATTCCATGATCATAGACATGTTACATGGCCATATTCGGAGTTACCATGGTGAAGCTACATATAGGTAGTGACCTATATGTAGTGCACGCGTGTAATGGTGTCCCCGCACTCACAAAGTTCAGTGAATTGGCTCTGAACAATGTGGGGGCACCTTGGCTAGTGCCAGGGTGCCCTCACACTAAGTAACTTTGCACCTAACCTTTACCAGGTAAAGGTTAGACATATAGGTGACTTATAAGTTACTTAAGTGCAGTGTAAAATGGCTGTGAAATAACGTGGACGTTATTTCACTCAGGCTGCAGTGGCAGGCCTGTGTAAGAATTGTCAGAGCTCCGTATGGGTGGCAAAAGAAATGCTGCAGCCCATAGGGGTCTCCTGGAACCCCAATACCCTGGGTACCTCAGTACCATATACTAGGGAATTATAAGGGTGTTCCAGTAAGCCAATGTAAATTGGTAAAAATGGTCACTAGCCTGTTAGTGACAATTTAAAAGTAATGAGAGAGCATAACCACTGAGGTTCTGGTTAGCAGAGCCTCAGTGAGACAGTTAGGCACCACACAGGGAACATATACATGCACACCTATGAGCACTGGGGCCCTGTGTGACAGGGTCCCAGTGACACATACATATAGCCCACAAACCTATGAGCACTGGGGTCCTGACTAGCAGGATCCCAGTGACACATAACAACCATACTGAAAACATGGTGTTTTCACTATGAGCACTGAGGCCTGGCTATCAGGATCCCAGTGAGACAGTGAAAACAGTGACAAACACCCTGACATACACTCACAAACAGGCCAAAAGTGGGGGTAACAAGGCTAGAAAGAGGCTACCTTCTCACAAACCATTAGCTACTTTTTCTACAGATTGGGCACTTATGGCCTTATCCTGTACTCTAAGCATATTAATTAACAGTTCTAAGGAAGGATTCTTCCCTACACTCAAACCTCTCTCTATGCAGAGACTCCTTGCTCCTTTCCAGCTAAGGTGATCATATGCAAGTTTGGACAGTTCAACTTTTTGGCCTGTGCCAGACATTTTTTAGAGAGAGTTAAAGTGATAGCAAAAGAGAAAAAAGTTTTCAGAACTTTTTGGAAAGACAGAAAAAACTTTTTAAACTTTTAAGAACTTTTTGAAAGTTTAGAAGTACTTTTCAGCACTTAGAAAAGAGTGAAAAGAGGAAATGCAAACTTTTTGGCTATGTGTATATACACTGATTTTGTTTTGTATATTTTTCTCTTATGAAAAGTACAATGACAAGAGTGGTAAGTAGTCTCAAAGCACTTATCCCACCGCTGCACAACCAATGTAGGAGGCTGGACTGGCTTGTAGTGAGTACCAAGGGGTACTTGCACCTTGCACCAGGCCCAGTTATCCCTTATTAGTGTATAGGGTGTCTAGCAGCTTAGGCTGATAGATAATGGTAGCTTAGCAGAGCAGCTTAGGCTGAACTAGGAGACGTGTGAAGCTACTACAGTACCACTTAGTGTCATATGCACAATATCATAAGAAAACACAATACACAGTTATACTAAAAATAAAGGTACTTTATTTTTATGACAATATGCCAAAGTATCTTAGAGTGTACCCTCAGTGAGAGGATAGGAAATATACACAAGATATATATACACAATAGCAAAAATATGCAGTATAGTCTTAGAAAACAGTGCAAACAATGTATAGTTACAATAGGATGCAATGGGGAAACATAGGGATAGGGGCAACACAAACCATATACTCCAAAAGTGGAATGCGAACCACGAATGGACCCCAAACCTATGTGACCTTGTAGAGGGTCGCTGGGACTATTAGAAAATAGTGAGAGTTAGAAAAATAACCCTCCCCAAGACCCTGAAAAGTGAGTGCAAAGTGCACTAAAGTTCCCCTAAGGACAAAATAGTCGTGTTAGAGGGAAAATGCAAGGAAAACACAAATCAGCAATGCAACAACGATGGATTCCTGACTGAGGGTACCTGTGGAACAAGGGGACCAAGTCCAAAAGTCACAAGCAGCTCGGAGATGGGCAGATGCCCAAGAAATGCCAGCGGTTGGTGCAAAGAAGCTCTTACTAGGCTGAAGAACTGTGAATACTGCAGGAACGACAAGGGCTAGAGACTTCCCCTTTGGAGGATGGGTCCCCCACGCCTTGGAGAGTCGTGCAGAAGTGTTTTCCCGCCGGATGGACGCCAACAAACCTTGCTACACGCAAATCGTGCGTTTGGCGTTTTTGGACGCTGCTGGGGCCCAGGAGGGACCAGAAGGTCGCAAATTGGACCTGCAGAGAGAGGGGACGTCGAGCAAGACAAAGCGCCCTCACTGAAGCAGGTAGCACCCGGAGAAGTGCCAGAAACAGGCACTACGAGGATGCGTGAAACGGTGCTCGCCGAAGTTGCACAAAGGAGTCCCACGTCGCCGGAGACCAACTTAGAAAGTCGTGCAATGCAGGTTAGAGTGCCGTGGACCCAGGCTTGGCTGTGCACGAAGGATTTCCGCCGGAAGTGCACAGGGGCCGGAGTAGCTTGCAAAGTCGCGGTTCCCAGCAATGCAACCCAGCGAGGTGAGGCAAGGACTTACCTCCACCAAACTTGGGCTGAAGAGTCACTGGACTGTGGGGGTCACTTGGACGGTTTCGCTGGATTCGAGGGACCTCGCTCGTCGTGCTGAGAGGAGACCCAAGGGACCGGTAATGCAGCTTTTTGGTGCCTGCGGTTGCAGGGGGAAGATTCCGTCGACCCACGGGAGATTTCTTCGGAGCTTCTGGTGCAGAGAGGAGGCAGACTACCCCCACAGCATGCACAAGCAGGAAAACAGTCGAGAAGGCGGCAGGATCAGCGTTACAGAGTTGCAGTAGCCGTCTTTGCTACTATGTTGCAGGTTTGCAGGCTTCCAGCGCGGTCAGCGGTCGATTCCTTATCAGAAGGTGAAGAGGGAGATGCAGAGGAACTCGGCTGAGCTCATGCATTCGTTATCTAAAGTTTCCCCAGAGACAGAGACCCTAAATAGCCAGAAAAGAGGGTTTGGCTACCTAGGAGAGAGGATAGGCTACTAACACCTGAAGGAGCCTATCAGCAGGAGTCTCTGACGTCACCTGGTGGCACTGGCCACTCAGAGCAGTCCAGTGTGCCAGCAGCACCTCTGTTTCCAAGATGGCAGAGGTCTGGAGCACACTGGAGGAGCTCTGGACACCTCCCAGGGGAGGTGCAGGTCAGGGGAGTGGTCACTCCCCTTTCCTTTGTCCAGTTTCGCGCCAGAGCAGGGGCTAAGGGGTCCCTGAACCGGTGTAGACTGGCTTATGCAGAATTGGGCACATCTGTGCCCAAGAAAGCATTTCCAGAGGCTGGGGGAGGCTACTCCTCCCCTGCCTTCACACCATTTTCCAAAGGGAGAGGGTGTCACACCCTCTCTCAGAGGAAGTTCTTTGTTCTGCCATCCTGGGCCAGCCCTGGCTGGACCCCAGGAGGGCAGCTGCCTGTCTGAGGGGTTGGCAGCAGCAGCAGCTGCAGTGAAACCCCAGGAAGGGCAGTTTGGCAGTACCAGGGTCTGTGCTACAGACCACTGGGATCATGGGATTGTGCCAACTATGCCAGGATGGTATAGAGGGGGCAATTCCATGATCATAGACATGTTACATGGCCATATTCGGAGTTACCATGGTGAAGCTAAATATAGGTAGTGACCTATATGTAGTGCACGCGTGTAATGGTGTCCCCGCACTCACAAAGTTCAGGGAATTGGCTCTGAACAATGTGGGGGCACCTTGGCTAGTGCCAGGGTGCCCTCACACTAAGTAACTTTGCACCTAACCTTTACCAGGTAAAGGTTAGACATATAGGTGACTTATAAGTTACTTAAGTGCAGTGTAAAATGGCTGTGAAATAACGTGGACGTTATTTCACTCAGGCTGCAGTGGCAGGCCTGTGTAAGAATTGTCAGAGCTCCCTATGGGTGGCAAAAGAAATGCTGCAGCCCATAGGGATCTCCTGGAACCCCAATACCCTGGGTACCTCAGTACCATATACTAGGGAATTATAAGGGTGTTCCAGTAAGCCAATGTAAATTGGTAAAATTAGTCACTAGCCTGTTAGTGACAATTTGAAAGTAATGAGAGAGCATAACCACTGAGGTTCTGGTTAGCAGAGCCTCAGTGAGACAGTTAGGCACCACACAGGGAACATATACATGCACACCTATGAGCACTGGGGCCCTGTGTGACAGGGTCCCAGTGACACATACATATAGGCCACAAACCTATGAGCACTGGGGTCCTGACCAGCAGGATCCCAGTGACACATAACAAACATACTGAAAACATAGTGTTTTCACTATGAGCACTGAGGCCTGGCTATCAGGATCCCAGTGAGACAGTGAAAACAGTGACAAACACCCTGACATACACTCACAAACAGGCCAAAAGTGGGGGTAACAAGGCTAGAAAGAGGCTACCTTCTCACAGTAAGGCTTGTTTGCGGTCTTTCTTCAGGAAAACACTTCTGCACAACTCTACACGACGTGGGACATCCATCCTCCAAAGGGAAAGTTTCTAGCCCTTGTCGTTCTTGCAGAATCCTCAGCTTCTACTTGGACTTTTTTCTCACTTTTTCTATCTCTTAAACACTTTCTAAAATGTCTGGCACAGGCCAAACTGTTGATCTGTCCAAACTTGCTTATGATCACGTTAGCTGGAAAGGAGCAAGGAGTCTCTGCATAGAAAGAGGTTTAAGTGTAGGGAAGAATCCCTCTAGAGAACTGTTGGTTAATATGCTTGTTGAACAGGATAAGGCCAGAGGTGGCACTTCTGTTGAGAAATTAGCTGATGGTTCACAATCTGACCCTGGGGCACCCCTAGCAAAAGATTTACAAGGGAAACTTCCTATCCTGCCCATTAGCAGACCACCTAGCATAGCTGGCACTGATGTAGAGTCACATCATACTGATAGTGTTGTCTCACATCACAGTAAGAGTATTCATTCTCATCATAGTAGAAGTGCTGTTTCTGTTAGCCAGGTTGTTAGGGTGCCATCTGTTAGGGACAGGTCTCCTTCTGTTCATTCTCACCATACGTCTGTTTCAAGGCATGTCCCACCCACCCACCCTGATGACAGAGTGTTAGAAAGGGAGCTCAGTAGATTGAGAGTGGAAGAATCCAGGCTGAAGCTCAAGAAGCAACAGCTGGATTTAGATAGGCAGTCTTTAGAAATAGAAAGAGAAAGACAGAAAATTGGGTTTGAAACCCATGGTGGCAGCAGCAGTATTCCCCATAGTCATCCTGCAAGAGAGCATGATTCAAGGAATCTGCACAAGATAGTTTCCCCTTATAAGGAGGGGGATGACATTAACAAGTGGTTTGCTGCACTTGAGAGGGCCTGTGTTGTACAGGGTGTCCCTCAAAGGCAGTGAGCTGCTATCCTATGGCTATCATTTAGTGGAAAGGGTAGGGATAGGCTCCTTACTGTGAAAGAAAGTGATGCCAATAATTTTGCAGTTCTTAAGAATGCACTCCTTGATGGTCATGGCTTAACCACTGAATAGTACAGGATGAAGTTCAGAGAGACCAAAAAGGAGTCTTCACAAGACTGGGTAGACTTTGTTGACCATTCAGTGAAGGCCTTGGAGGGGTGGTTACATGGCAGTAAAGTTACTGATTATGAAAGCCTGTATAACTTAATCCTGAGAGAGCATATTCTTAATAATTGTGTGTCTGATTTGTTGCACCAGTACCTAGTAGACTCTGATCTGACCTCTCCCCAAGAATTGTGAAAGAAGGCAGACAAATGGGTCAGAACAAGGGTGAACAGAAACGTTCATACAGGGGGTGACAAAGATGGCAAGAAGAAGGATGGTAAGTCTTCTGACAAGGGTGGGGACAAATCTAAAAATGAGTCTTCATCAGTGTGAGAAAGTAGCCTCTTTCTAGCCTTGTTACCCCCACTTTTGGCCTGTTTGTGAGTGTAGGTCAGGGTGTTTTCACTGTCTCACTGGGATCCTGCTAGCCAGGGCCCAGTGCTCATAGTGAAAACCCTATGTTTTCAGTATGTTTGTTATGTGTCACTGGGACCCTGCTAGTCAGGACCCCAGTGCTCATAAGTTTGTGAACTATAGGTATGTGTTCCCTGTGTGATGCCTAACTGTCTCACTGAGGCTCTGCTAATCAGAACCTCAGTGGTTATGCTCTCTCATTTCTTTCAAATTGTCACTAACAGGCTAGTGACCAATTTTACCAATTTACATTGGCTTACTGGAACACCCTTATAATTCCCTAGTATATGGTACTGAGGTACCCAGGGTATTGGGGTTCCAGGAGATCCCTATGGGCTGCAGCATTTCTTTTGCCACCCATAGGGAGCTCTGACAATTCTTACACAGGCCTGCCACTGCAGCCTGAGTGAAATAACGTCCACGTTATTTCACAGCCATTTTACACTGCACTGAAGTAACTTATAAGTCACCTATATGTCTAACCTTTACCTGGTAAAGGTTAGGTGCAAAGTTACTTAGTGTGAGGGCACCCTGGCACTAGCCAAGGTGCCCCCACATTGTTCAGGGCCAATTCCCCGGACTTTGTGAGTGCGGGGACACCATTACACGAGTGCACTACATATAGGTCACTACCTATATGTAGCTTCACAATGGTAACTCCGAATATGGCCATGTAACATTTCTATGATCATGGAATTGCCCCCTCTATGCCATCCTGGCATAGTTGGCACAATCCCATGATCCCAGTGGTCTGTAGCACATACCCTGGTACTGCCAAACTGCCTTTCCTGGGGTTTCACTGCAGCTGCTGCTGCTGCCAACCCCTCAGACAGGTTTCTACCCTCCTGGGGTCAAGCCAGGCTTGTTCCAGGATGGCAGAACAAAGGACTTCCTCTGAGAGAGGGTGTTACACCCTCTCCCTTTGGAAAATGGTGTGAAGGCAGGGGAGGAGTAGCCTCCCCCAGCCTCTGGAAATGCTTTCATGGGCACATTTGGTGCCCATTTCTGCATAAGCCAGTCTACACCGGTTCAGGGACCCCTTAGCCCTGCTCTGGTGCGAAACTGGACAAAGGAAAGGGGAGTGACCACTCCCCTGACCTGCACCTCCCCTGGGAGGTGTCCAGAGCTCCTCCAGTGTGCTCCAGACCTCTGCCATCTTGGAAACAGAGGTGCTGCTGGCACACTGGACTGCTCTGAGTGGCCAGTGCCACCAGGTGACGTCAGAGACTCCTTCTGATAGGCTCCTTCAGGTGTTGCTAGCCTATCCCCTATCCTAGGTAGCCAAACCCTCTTTTCTGGCTATTTAGGTTCTCTGTCTCTGGGGAAACTTTAGATAACGAATGCAAGAGCTCATCCGAGTTCCTCTGCATCTCTCTCTTCACCTTCTGCCAAAGAATCGACTGCTGACCGCGCTGGAAGACTGCAAAACTGCAACAAAGTAGCTAAGACGACTACTGCAACTCTGTAACGCTGATCCTGCCGCCTTCTCGACTGTTTTCCTGGTGGTGCATGCTGTGGGGGTAGTCTGCCTCCTCTCTGCACTAGAAGCTCCGAAGAAATCTTCCGTGGGTCGACGGAATCTTCCCCCTGCAACCGCAGGCACCAAAGAACTGCATTACCGGTCCCTTGGGTCTCCTCTCAGCACGACGAGCGAGGTCCCTCGAATCCAGCAACTGTGTCCAAGTGACCCCCACAGTCCAGTGACTCTTCAGTCCAAGTTGGTTGGAGGTAAGTCCTTGCCTCCCCACGCCAGACTGCATTGCTGAGAACCGCGACTTTTGCAGCTACTCCGGCCTCTGTGCACTTCCGGCGGAAATCCTTTGTGCACAGCCAAGCCTGGGTCCACGGCACTCTAACCTGCATCGCACGACTTTCAAGGTTGGTCTCCGGCGACGTGGGGCTCCTTTGTGCAACTTCGGGTGAGCACCGTTTCACGCATCCTCGTAGTGCCTGTTTCTGGCACTTCTCCGGGTGCTACTTGCTGCTGAGAGGGTTCCTTGTCTTGCTCAACGTCCCCTCTGTCTCCTGACGCAATTTGCGACATCCTGGTCCCTCCTCGGCCACAGCAGCGTCCAAAAACACTAACTGCACGATTTGCAGCTAGCAAGGCTTGTTGGCGGTCTTTCGGCGGGAAAACACTTCTGCACGACTCTCCACGGTGTAGGAAAGTACCATCTTGCCTGGCATGTTACCCCCATTTTTCACTGTATATATGTCGTTTTAGTTGTATGTGTCACTGGGACCCTGTTCTCCACGGCCCCAGTGCTCATAAGTGTGCCTGAATGTGTTACCTGTGTAGTGACTAACTGTCTCACTGAGGCTCTGCTAATCAGAACCTCAGTGGTTATGCTCTCTCATTTCTTTCAAATTGTCACTGACAGGCTAGTGACCAATTTTACCAATTTACATTGGCTTACTGGAACACCCTTATAATTCCCTTGTATAGGGTACTGAGAAAACCAGGGTATTGGGGTTCCAGGCGATCCCTATGGGCTGCAGCATTTCTTTTGCCACCCATAGGGAGCTCTGACAATTCTTACACAGGCCTGCCACTGCAGCCTGAGTGAAATAACGTCCACGTTATTTCACAGCCATTTTACACTGCACTTAAGTAACTTATAAGTCACCTATATGTCTAACCTTTACCTGGTAAAGGTTAGGTGCAAAGTTACTTAGTGTGAGGGCACCCTGGCACTAGCCAAGGTGCCCCCACATTGTTCAGTGCCAATTCCCCGGACTTTGTGAGTGCGGGGACACCATTACACGCGTGCACTACATATAGGTCACTACCTATATGTAGCTTCACAATGGTAACTCTGAATATGGCCATGTAACATGTCTATGATCACGGAATTGCCCCCTCTATGTCATCCTGGCATAGTTGGCACAATCCCATGATCCCAGTGGTCTGTAGCACAGACCCTGGTACTGCCAAACTGCCCTTCCTGGGGTTTCACTGCAGCTGCTGCTGCTGCCAACCCCTCAGACAGGCATCTGCCCTCCTGGGTCCAGCCAGGCCTGGCCCAGGATGGCAGAACAAAGGACTTCCTCTGAGAGAGGGTGTTACACCCTCTCCCTTTGGAAAATGTTGTGAAAGCAGGGGAGGAGTAGCCTCCCCCAGCCTCTGGAAATGCTTTCTTGGGCACAGATGTGCCCAATTCTGTATAAGCCAGTCTACACCGGTTCAGGGGACCCCTTAGCCCTGCTCTGGCGCGAAACTGGACAAAGGAAAGGGGAGTGACTACTCCCCTGACCTGCACCTCCCCTGGGAGGTGTCCAGAGCTCCTCCAGTGTGCTCCAGACCTCTGCCATCTTTGAAACAGAGGTGCTGCTGGCACACTGGACTGCTCTGAGTGGCCAGTGCCACCAGGTGACGTCAGAGACTCCTTCTGATAGGCTCCTTCAGGTGTTAGTAGCCTATCCTCTCTCCTAAGTAGCCAAACCCTCTTTTCTGGCTATTTAGGGTCTCTGTCTCTGGGGAAACTTTAGATAACGAATGCAAGAGCTCAGCCGAGTTCCTCTGCATCTCTCTCTTCACCTTCTGCCAAGGAATCGACTGCTGACCGCGCTGGAAGCCTGCAAACCTGCAACATAGTAGCAAAGACGACTACTGCAACTCTGTAACGCTGATCCTGCCGCCTTCTCGACTGTTTTCCTGGTGGTGCATGCTGTGGGGGTAGTCTGCCTCCTCTCTGCACTAGAAGCTCCGAAGAAATCTCCCGTGGGTCGACGGAATTTTCCCACTGCAACCGCAGGCACCAAAAAGCTGCCTTACCGGTCCCTTGGGTCTCCTCTAAGCACGACGAGCGAGGTCCCTCGAATCCAGCAACTCTGTCCAAGTGACCCCCACAGTCCAGTGACTCTTCAGTCCAAGTTTGGTGGAGGTAAGTCCTTGCCTCACCTCGCTAGACTGCATTGCTGGTAACCGCGACTTTTGCAGCTGCTCCGGCCTCCGTGCACTTCCGGCGGAAATCCTTTGTGCACAGTCCAGCCTGGGTCCACGGCACTCTAACCTGCATTGCACGACCTCCTAAGTTGTTCTCCGGCGACGTGGGACTTCTTTGTGCGACTTCGGGTGAGCACCTTTTCACGCATCCTCGTAGTGCCTGTTTCTGGCACTTCTCCGGGTGCTACCTGCTTCTAAGAGGGCTCCTTGTCTTGCACGACGTCCCCTCTACCTTCTGGTCCAATTTGCGACCTCCTGGTCCCTCCTGGGCCACAGCAGCGTCCAAAAACGCTAACCACACAATTTGCAGCTAGCAAGGCTTGTTGGCGTTCTTTCGGCGGGAAAACACTTCTGACCGACTCTTCAAGGCGAGACGGATCCATCCTCCAAAGGGGAAGTCTTTAACCCTTTGAGGTCCTGCAGAAACCGCAGCTTCTTCTGTCCAGTAGAAGCTTCTGTGCACCCGCAGCTGGCATTTCCTGGGCATCTGCCCATCTCCGACTTGCTTGTGACTTTTGGACTTGGTCCCCTTATTCCACAGGTACCCCAGATTGGAAATCCAGTGTTGTTGCATTGTTGGTTTGTGTCTTTCCTGCATTATTCCTCTAACACGACTTCTTTGTCCTTAGGGGAACTTTAGTGCACTTTGCACTCACTTTTCAGGGTCTTGGGGAGGGTTATTTTTCTAACTCTCACTATTTTCTAATAGTCCCAGCGACCCTCTACAAGGTCACATAGGTTTGGGGTCCATTCGTGGTTCGCATTCCACTTTTGGAGTATATGGTTTGTGTTGCCCCTATCCCTATGTTTCCCCATTGCATCCTATTGTAACTATACATTGTTTGCACTGTTTTCTAAGACTATACTGCATATTTTTGCTATTGTGTATATATATCTTGTGTATATTTCCTATCCTCTCACTGAGGGTACACTCTAAGATACTTTGGCATATTGTCATAAAAATAAAGTACCTTTATTTTTAGTATAACTGTGTATTGTGTTTTCTTATGATATTGTGCATATGACACTAAGTGGTACTGTAGTAGCTTCACACGTCTCCTAGTTCAGCCTAAGCTGCTCTGCTAAGCTACCATTATCTATCAGCCTAAGCTGCTAGACACCCTATACACTAATAAGGGATAACTGGGCCTGGTGCAAGGTGCAAGTACCCCTTGGTACTCACTACAAGCCAGTCCAGCCTCCTACACACGGCGTGAGGGATCCGTCATCCAAAGGGGAAGTCTCTAGCCCTTGTCATTCCTGCAGAAACCTAAGCTTCTACTGTCCAGTAGCAGCTTCTTTGCACCCACAGCTGGCATTTCCTGGGCATCTGCCCATATCCGACTTGCTTGTGACTTTTGGACTCTGTCCCCTTGTTCCACAGGTACCCTCGACTGGAAATCCATCGTTGTTGCATTGCTGGTTTGTGTCTTTCCTGCAGAATTCCCCTATCACGACTTCTATGTCCTTTGGGGAACTTTAGTGCACTTTGCAATCACTTTTCAGGGTCTTGGGGTGGGCTATTTTTCGAACCCTTACTATTTTCTAATAGTCCCAGCAACCCTCTACAAGTTCACATAGGTTTGGGGTCCATTCGTGGTTCGCATTCCACTTTTGGAGTATATGGTTTGTGTTGCCCCTATCCCTATGTGTCCCCATTGCATCCTATAGTAACTATACATTGTTTGCACTGTTTTCTAAGACTATACTGCATATTTTTGGTATTGTGTACATATATCTTGTGTATATTTCCTATCCTCTCACTGAGGGTACACTCTGAGATACTTTGGCATATTGTCATAAAAATAAAGTACCTTTATTTTTAGTATAACTGTGTATTGTGTTTTCTTATGATATTGTGCAAGTGACACTAGTGTTACTGTATGAGCTTCACTCGTCTCCTAGTTCAGCCTAAGCTGCTCTGCTAAGCTACCATTATCTATCAGCCTATGCTGCTAGACACCCTATACACTAATAAGGGATAACTGGGCCTGGTGCAAGGTGCAAGTACCCCTTGGTACTCACTACAAGCCAGTCCAGCCTCCTACAATCAGGCCCACAAAAACACTCTGGTGGGGGGGGTGGTGGGCCCAAATCCTCTTCAAATCAAAACAAAGAAAAGAAACCATGGTGCTATTTATGTAAAATAAAAGGCCATTGGACAACAGATCCCAGTTGTCCAAAGAAAAGCACCAAGCCTCCTACCACTACAACCCCTACTGCTACACCTAGTGTCCCTACTAATAGCAGTGGTGGTGGGAGCAAACCTACTAATAGCCAATCCAAGGGAGTAGCTGGGCTCACTATTGGTAACTTAGTTGGGGTTGGTCTGATTAGGGAGACCACAGAGGCTGTGTTAGTCTCTGAGGGGGCTATTGATTTAGCCACCTTGGTTGCTTGTCCCCTTAACATGGATAAGTACAAGCAACTACCCCTAATAAATGGTGTTGAGGTTCAGGCCTGCAGGGACACAGGTGCCAGTGTTACAATGGTAATAGAGAAACTGGTCCACCCTGAACAACACCTACTTGGCCACCAGCACCAAGTAACCGATGCTCATAAGAACACCCTTAGCCACCCCATGGCTGTTGTGAATCTCAACTGGGGGGGGGGGGGGGGTTTACTGGCCCAAAGAAAGTTGTGGTTGCCTCAGATTTACCTGTAGACTGTCTATTAGGGAATGATTTAGAGACATCAGCTTGGGAAGAAGTGGAGTTGGAGGCTCATGCAGCAATGTTGGGCATTCCAGGGCATATTTTTGCTTTGACCAGGGCTCAGGCCAAAAAGCAAAAGGGACAGGGTGACTTGGATCCTGGAAGAATGGACCAAGTGCTCCCTAAAGCTAGGGGTAGCAAAGGAAAATCAGTACCTACTATCCCTCCCTCTACAGTGGATTCAACTTCTGAGGAAGAAGAATTCCCACCCTGTGCAGAACCTACACCAGAGGAGCTGAAAGCAGACACTGCTGAGCTTTTGGGTGAAGGGGGGCCTGCTAGGGAGGAGCTGAGTGTGGCACAGCAGACCTGTCCCACACTAGAGGGTCTAAGACAGCAAGCTGTCAAACAAGCAAATGGGGATGTCAGTGACTCTCACAGAGTTTACTGGGAGGACAACCTCTTGTACACTGAAGCAAGGTATCCAAAACCTGAAGCTGCCAGGAGATTAGTGATTCCTCAGGAGTACAGAAAGTTCCTCCTAACTCTAGCCCACGACATTCCCTTAGCTGGACATTTTTGGCAAATGAAAACTTGGGACAGGCTTGTTCCCCTGTTTCATTGGCCTAGAATGTCAGAGGACACAAAGGAATTTTGAAAGTCCTGTGAAACCTGTCAAGCCAGTGGCAAGACAGGTGGCACCCCAAAGGCACCCCTTATTCCACTGCCTGTGGTTGGGGTTCCCTTTGAAAGGGTAGGGGTTGACATAGTTGGCCCCCTTGACCCTCCTACTGCTTCATGCAATAGGTTTATCTTGGTGGTAGTGGACCATGCCACCAGATATCCTGAAGCAATTCCTCTTAGGACCACTACAGCCCCTGCAGTGGCAAAGGCCCTCCTGGGAATCTTTTCCAGGGTGGGCTTCCCAAAAGAGGTGGTATCAGACAGAGGAAGCAATTTCATGTCTGCTTACTTAAAGGCCATGTGGAAGGAGTGTGGTGTTACATACAAGTTCACTACACCCTATCACCCACAAACAAATGGACTGGTGGAGAGATTTAACAAAACTCTCAAAGGCATGATTATGGGACTCCCTGAAAAACTCCACAGGAGATGGGATATCCTGTTACCTTGCCTCATTTTTACTTACAGGGAGGTACCCCAGAAAGGAGTGGGCTTCAGCCCCTTTGAACTCATATTTGGACACCCTGTGAGAGGTCCTCTAACACTTGTTAAGGAGGGTTGGGAACAACCTTTAAAAGCTCCAAAGCAAGACATAGTGGACTATGTACTTGGCCTAAGATCTAGGATGGCTGAGTACATGAAAAAGGCCAGTAAAAACCTTCAGGCCAGCCAGGAGCTCCAGAAGCAATGGCATGACCAGAAGGCTGTTTTGGTTCAGTACCAACCAGGACAGAAAGTGTGGGTCTTGGAGCCTGTGGCCCCAAGAGCACTCCAAGATAAATGGAGTGGACCCCACACAATTGTTGAAAAGAAGGGTGAAGTCACCTACTTAATTGACTTTGGCACTGCCAGGAGTCCCCTTAGGTTGCTCCATGTCAATCGCCTGAAACCCTACTATGACAGGGCTGATCTCACCCTGCTCATGGCAACTGATGAGGGACAGGAAGAAGAGAGTGACCCTCTCCCTGATCTCTTCTCTTCCACAGAACAAGATGCTCTAGTGGAAGGTGTAGTACTAGCAGATTGTCTTACTGCTGAGCAAAAAGACCACTGCATAAATCTCCTGGGTCAGTTTTCTGAACTCTTCTCTACTGTGCCAGGTACCACTTCTTGGTGTGAGCACACTATTGATACTGGAGACAGCTTGCCTGTCAAAAGTAAGATCTATAGGCAGCCTGATCATGTCAGAGACTGCATAAAGCAAGAGGTGCAGAAAATGCTTGAACTGGGAGTGGTTGAGCACTCTGAAAGTCCATGGGCCTCTCCTGTGGTACTTGTACCAAAACCTCATTCCAAGGATGGAAAGAAGGAAATGCGGTTTTGTGTTGACTACAGAGGTCTCAACCAGGTAACCAAAAATGATGCTCACCCTATACCCAGGGCAGATGAGCTAATAGATACACTGGCATCTGCCAAGTATCTGAGCACTTTTGATTTGACTGCAGGGTATTGGCAGATCAAGTTATCAGAAGATGGAAAAGCAAAAACAGCATTTTCAACCATTGGAGGCCATTACCAATTCACAGTAATGCCTTTTGGATTGAAAAATGCACCTGCCACTTTTTAAAGGTTGGTGAATACAGTCCTGCAAGGGCTGGAAGCTTTTAGTGCAGCATATCTGGACGATATAGCTGTCTTTAGCTCCAGCTGGGATGATCACCTGGTCCACCTATCGAAAGTTTTGGAGGCCCTGCAAAAGGCAGGCCTCACTATCAAGGTTTCAAAGTGCCAGATAGGGCAGGGGAAGGTTGTTTATCTGGGACACCTGGTAGGTGGAGAACAGATTGCACCACTTCAGGGGAAAATCCAAACTATTATAGATTGGGTTCCCCCTACAACTCAGACTCAGGTGAGAGCCTTTTTAGGCCTCAATGGGTACTACAGGAGGTTCATAAAGAACTATGGCTCCATTGCAGCCCCTCTTAATTACCTCACATCCCAAAAAATGCCTAAAAAGGTATTATGGACAGCAAACTGTCAGAAAGCTTTTGAAGAGCTGAAGCAGGCACTGCACTGCACCTGTCTTGAAAAGCCCCTGTTACTCCAAAACATTCTATGTCCAAACTGATGCATCTGAATTAGGGGTAGGGGCAGTCTTATCACAACTTAATTCTGAGGGCCAGGATCAACCAGTTGCTTTTATCAGCAAGAGGTTGACCCCTAGAGAAAAGTGTTGGTCTGCCATAGAGAGAGAGGCCTTAGCTGTGGTCTGGGCACTGAAGAAGTTGAGGCCATACCTGTTTGGCACTCACTTCATTGTTCAGACAGACCACAAACCTCTACTTTGGCTAAAACAAATGAAAGGTGAAAACCCTAAATTGTTGAGGTGGTCCATATCTTTACAGGGAATGGACTATACAGTGGAACATAGACCTGGGAGTACCCACTCCAGTACAGATGGACTCTCCAGATATTTCCACTTAGACAATGAAGACCCATCAGGTAATGACTAGTCTTATTGTCCTTTGTTTGGGGGGGGGGGGATTTTGTAGGAAAGTACCATCTTGCCTGGCATGTTACCCCCATATTTCACTGTATTTATGTTGTTTTAGTTGTATGTGTCACTGGGACCCTGCCAGCCAGGGCCCCAGTGCTCATAAGTGTGCCCTGTATGTGTTACCTGTGTTATGACTAACTGTCTCACTGAGGCTCTGCTATCCAGAACCTCAGTGGTTATGCTCTCTCATTTCTTTCCAAATTGTCACTAACAGGCTAGTGACCAATTTCACCAATTTACATTGGCATACTGGAACACCCTTATAATTCCCTAGTATATGGTACTGAGGTACCCAGGGTATTGGGGTTCCAGGAGATCCCTATGGGCTGCAGCATTTCTTTTGCCACCCATAGGGAGCTCTGACAATTCTTACACAGGCCTGCCACTGCAGCCTGAGTGAAATAATGCACACATTATTTCACAGCCATTTTCACTGCACTTAAGTAACTTATAAGTCACCTATATGTCTAACCTTTACTTAGTAAAGGTTGAGTGCTAAGTTACTTAGTGTGTGGGCACCCTGGCACTAGCCAAGGTGCTCCCACATCGTTCAGGGCAAATTCCCCGGACTTTGTAAGTGCGGGGACACCATTACACGCGTGCACTACACATAGGTCACTACCTATGTGTAGCTTCACAATGGTAACTCCGAATATGGCCATGTAACATGTCTAAGCTCATGGAATTGCCCCCGCTATGCCATCCTGGCATTGTTGGCACAATCCCATGATCCCACGGGTCTGTAGCACAGACCCGGGTGCTGCCAAACTGCCTTTTCAGGGGTTTCACTGCAGCTGCTGCTGCTGCCAACGCCTCAGATAGGTTTCTGCCCTCCTGTGGTCCAGCCAGGCTTGGCCCAGGGAGGCAGAACAAAGGACTTCCTCAGAGAGAGGATGTTACACCCTCTCCCTTTGGAAAAAGGTGTGAAGGCAGGGGAGGAGTAGCCTCCCCCAGCCTCTGGAAATGCTTTCATGGGCACAGATGGTGCCCATTTCTGCATAAGCCAGTCTACACCGGTTCAGGGACCCCTCAGTCCTGCTCTGGCGCGAAACTGGACAAAGGAAAGGGGAGTGACCACTCCCCTGACCTGCACCTCCCCTGGGAGGTGCCCAGAGCTTCTCCAGTGTGCTCCAGACCTCTGCCATCTTGGACACAGAGGTGCTGCTGGCACACTGGACTGCTCTGAGTGGCCAGGGCCAGCAGGTGACGTCACAGACTCCTTCTGATAGGCTCCTTCAGGTGTTGCTAGCCTATCCTCTCTCCTAAGTAGCCAAACCCTCTTTTCTGGCTATTTAGGGTCTCTGCTTTGGGGAATTCCTTAGATAACGAATGCAAGAGCTCACCAGAGTTCCTCTGCATCTCTCTCTTCACCTTCTGCCAAGGAATCGACCGCTGACCGCGCTGGAAGCTTGCAAAACTGCAACAAAGTAGCAAAGACGCCTACTGCGACACTGTAACGCTGATCCTGCCGCCTTCTCTACTGTTTTCCTGGTGGTGCATGCTGTGTGGGTAGTTTGCCTCCTCTCTGCACTAGAAGCTCCGAAGAAATCTCCCGTGGGTCGACGGAATCTTCCCCCTGCAACCGCAGGCACCAAAGAACTGCATCACCGGTCCCCTGGGTCTCCTCTCAGCATGACGAGCGAGGTCCCTTGAATCCAGCAACTCTGTCCAAGTGACTCCCACAGTCCAGTGACTCTTCAGTCCAAATTTGGTGGAGGTAAGTCCTTGCCTCCCCACGCCAGACTGCATTGCTGGGAACCGCGTCTTTTGCAGCTGCTCCGGCTCCTGTGCACTTTAGGAAAGTACCATCTTGCCTGGCATGTTACCCCCATTTTTCACTGTATATATGTTGTTTTAGTTGTATTTGTCACTGGGACCCTGTTCACTAGGGCCCCAGTGCTCATAAGTGTGCCTGAATGTGTTACCTGTGTAGTGACTAACTGTCTCACTGAGGCTCTGCTAATCAGAACCTCAGTGGTTATGCTCTCTCATTTCTTTCCAAATTGTCACTAACAGGCTAGTGACCAATTTGACCAATTCACATTGGCTTACTGGAACACCCTTATAATTCCCTAGTATATGGTACTGAGGTACCCAGGCTATTGGGGTTCCAGGAGATCCCTATGGGCAGCAGCATTTCTTTTGCCACCCATAGGGAGCTCTGACAATTCTTACACAGGCCTGCCACTGCAGCCTGAGTGAAATAACGCCCACGTTATTTCACAGCCATTTTACACTGCACTTAAGTAACTTATAAGTCACCTATATGTCTAACCTTTACCTGGTAAAGGTTAGGTGCAAAGTTACTTAGTGTGAGGGCACCCTGGCACTAGCCAAGGTGCCCCCACATTGTTCAGAGCCAATTCCCTGAACTTTGTGAGTGCGGGGACACCATTACACGCATGCACTACATATAGGTCAATACCTATATGTAGCTTCACAATGGTAACTCCGAATATGGCCATGTAACATGTCTATGATCATGGAATTGCCCCCTCTATGCCATCCTGGCATTGTTGGCACAATTCGATGATCCCAGTGGTCTGTAGCACAGACCCTGGTACTGCCAAACTGCCTTTCCTCGGGTTTCACTGCAGCTGCTGCTGCTGCCAACCCCTCAGACAGGTTTATGCCCCCCTGGGGTCAAGTCAGGCTTGTCCCAGGATGGCAGACCAAAGGACTTCCTCTGAGAGAGGGTGTTACACCCTCTCCCTTTGGAAAATGGTGTGAAGGCAGGGGAGGAGTAGCCTCCCCCAGCCTCTGGAAATGCTTTGTTGGGCACAGATGTGCCCAATTCTGCATAAGCCAGTCTACACCGGTTCAGGGACCCCTTAGCCCTGCTCTGGCGCGAAACTGGACTAAGGAAAGGTGAGTGACCACTCCCCTGACCTGCACCTCCCCTGGGTTGTGTCCAGAGCTCCTCCAGTGTGCTCCAGACCTCTGCCATCTTGGAAACAGAGGTGCTTCTGGCACACTGGACAGCTCTGAGTGGCCAGTGCCACCAGGCGATGTCAGAGACTCCTTCTGATAGGCTCCTTCAGGTGTTAGTAGCCTATCCTCTCTCCTAGGTAGCCAAACCCTCTTTTCTGGCTATTTAGGGTCTCTGCTTTGGGGAATTCCTTAGATAACGAATGCAAGAGCTCACCAGAGTTCCTCTGTATCTCTCTCTTCACCTTCTGCCAAGGAATCGACCGCTGACCGCGCTGGAAGCTTGCAAAACTGCAACAAAGTAGCAAAGACGCCTACTGCGACACTGTAACGCTGATCCTGCCGCCTTCTCTACTGTTTTCCTGGTGGTGCATGCTGTGTGGGTAGTCTGCCTCCTCTCTGCACTAGAAGCTCCGAAGAAATCTCCCGTGGGTCAACGGAATCTTCCCCCTGCAACCGCAGGCACCAAAGAACTGCATCACCGGTCCCCTGGGTCTCCTCTCAGCATGACGAGCGAGGTCCCTTGAATCCAGCAACTCTGTCCAAGTGACTCCCACAGTCCAGTGACTCTTCAGTCCAAGTTTGGTGGAGGTAAGTCCTTGCCTCCCCACGCCAGACTGCATTGCTGGGAACTGCGTCTTTTGCAGCTGCTCCGGCTCCTCTGCACTTTTCCAGGATTTCCTTTGTGCACAGCCAAGCCTGGGTCCACGGCACTCTAACCTGCATTGCACGACCTCCTGAGTTGTTCTCCGGCGGCGTGGGACTCTCTTGTGAAACTTCGGGTGAGCACCATTTCACTCCTCTTCGTAGTGACTGTTCTGGCACTTCTCTGGGTGCTGCTTGCTTCTGAGAGGGCTCCTTGTCTTGCTGGACGCGCCCTCTGTCCCCAGACACAATTGGCGACATCCTGGTCCCTCGTGGGCCACAGCAGCATCCAAAAACCCTTACCGCACAACTTGCAACTAGCATGACTTGTTTGCGGTCTTTCTTCAGGAAAACACTTCTGCACGACTCTTTACGACCTGGGACATCCATCCTCCAAAGGAGAAGTTTCTAGCCCTTGTCGTTTTTGCTGAATCCTCAGCTTCTACTGCCTAGTAGCAGCTTCTTTGCACCCACAGCTGGCATTTCCTGGGCATCTGCCCACTCTCGACTTGCTCGTGACTTTTGGACTTGGTCCCCTTGTTCCACAGGTCCTCTCGTCTGGAAATTCATCGTTGTTGCATTGCTGGTGTTGGTCTTTCCTGCAGAATTCCCCTATCACGACTTCTGTGCTCTTTGGGGAACTTTAGTGCACTTTGTACTCACTTTTCAGGGTCTTGGGGTGGGCTATTTTTCTAACCCTCACTGTTTTCTTACAGTCCCAGCGACCCTCTACAAGGTCACATAGGTTTGGGGTCCATTCGTGGTTCGCATTCCACTTTTGGAGTATATGGTATGTGTTGCCCCTATCCCTATGGGTCCCCATTGCATCCTATTGTAACTATACATTGTTTGCACTGTTTTCTAAAGACTATACTGCATATTTTTGGTATTGTGTACATATATCTTGTGTATATTTGCTATCCTCATACTGAGGGTACTCACTGAGATACTTTGGCATATTGTCATAAAAATAAAGTACCTTTATTTTTAGTATATCTGTGTATTGTGTTTTCTTATGATATTGTGCAAGTGACACTAGTGGTACTGTAGGAGCTTCACTCGTCTCCTAGTTCAGCCTAAGCTGCTCTGCTAAGCTACCATTATCTATCAGCCTAAGCTGCTAGACACCCTATACACTAATAAGGGATACCTGGGTCTTGTGCAAGGTGTAAGTACCCCTTGGTACTCACTACAAGCCAGTCCAGCCTCCTACACCCATGGAAAAGGCCACAGAGATGACAGAGGGGCCGGGGATTCACAGCCCACTACGTGCAGGAAAAATAGACATTGCCGTACCAGCCGAGATGACAGGGTGATAGTGCGCCCAGATGGTACCCTGAGCCTGTAGCGAAAGAGACAGGAGTGAAAGGAGGTCAGAATACTGGTGGTGTCACCTCTGAGACATCCTCACGTACTGGGTCGCTACGGAGAGAGGAGGGTCCAACTCCAGACTTGGACAGTGCCAACACTCAGGAAGTTCATGCAGAACGCTCATGGGTAACGCACAGGATCCCTAAGAGTACCTGATAGTCCCAGTGTTAAGTAAGGGAGTAATTACTTCTAGTATCAAATGGCGTGCAGCTTCACCAAGGCCCCTGCTGCATAGAGGGCCCTATAGGCAACCAAGGCCCTACAATTACACAAAAGCAGGTGGTGCACCGCAGGAAAAACAAATCATTGAATATAGTGAACAAGCAGTCCAAAACTCCAGTGGCAGAGACGGTACAAATCCTCCATTTGATTATTTTAATTCCACACAATTATCATGTTCTTATTGCAGCACGTAGTACAGAAAAATAACAGCTAACGCGTTTCGCCCATCAACAAAGGGGCTTCTTCAGGGCAGGATGATATCCAGTCAGTGATAGAGATCAACAGAAGTAAGGGAAGAAGAAAACTGTCAAAAAATTGTAAATAGTGAAAATTAGTCAAAAGGTCAGCCCTCTGCGATACGTGATCTTAGGTTTCTTTGAAAGATGACCTTTAAGACCTGGAATATCAGTCAGTAAAGACCAATGGCGTGGATTTGGTAAAAAAGAATTATGAAATTTTGGGCAAGACCCATGGACAAGGCTACGGCTGAAACGCGTTGGGAGGAAGTATTGTTACACTAAAGAATGTACGCAATTCCAAAGTTGTCTGAGCATTTCCTTTGATGTACGAGGATATCCTGTTGTGTATATATATATATATATATATATATATATATATATATATATATATAAGTAAGAAGCATAAAAAGGTTAGAAAACAGTGTAAAATAGCAATAAGCAATAGGAGCCCTAGGGGGAGCCCAAACCATATACTAAGAAAGTGGAATGCAAACACAGGGCCCCCACCTAGGTAAGTAAATCATGAAGAGGGGAGCTGGAAGTACTAGGAAACCACACAGGTAAGTAATGTAGTACCCCCCAGCGACTAGGTATGCAGGAGTAAAACCCTGGATTTCCCCAAAACCACCCCAAAGGATGAAAAGAAGAAACAGAAGACATCCAGAATAGCCTACAAGGAACCAGCAGTGGAATACCAAAGATGGAACCTGTGGAGAGAGGGGACCAAGTCCAGAAGTGTCTGTGGAGTCCAGGGGGAGTAGGACATACCCAGAGGTACCTTTTGGAGTTGGTCGACGAACAAGGAAGACAGGCTAGCAGTGCAGCACAGAAGCTGGAGTAGAGTTCCTGATGCATGCAAAAGTTGTCCCACGCTGGAAGCTGGATTACAGATGGGTGTCAGTGAAGGATTTCCACCAACAAACCTTGGCAAAGGCAAACTTGTGGTTGGAGGAAAAGAGGTGCTGCCGGGGACCAGCAAGGTCCAGGCGGACTCTACCCAGGAGGGGGAGTCACAGGGGACCCTCCATCTTGCAGAAGGCCCACGGGAGCAGAGGCAGCACCCACTGGTGTCCCACAGAACAGGGACACAGAAGTCGCTGAAGCAGCCCATGCAGCACCACAGAAGTGGCTCCCACATCGCCAGAGGACCAGGAGTTGCATGAGGGAGTGCTGGGGGTTGGAGCTACACGTCACCTGAAGTTCCCCATAGAGGTGAAGCAAACAAGTCTTGGCAGTTGCAAAGGACACGATGCACGGGGGACTGTCTTGTGTGGAGTGGAATGGACTTACCACCACCAAAGTGTGACAGCTGATAGAGAGGACCAATGTTATCTCTCCGGACCTTCACCTATGATGCAGGACACACGCCACTCAGGATGAGGGAAGATCCACACAGCCAGTCGTTGTTGCAGCCAGGTACCTGTAGTTACAGGGGATTGATGCCTTCACCCCAAGGAAGATTCCTTCTTCTTCTTGTGCAAGCTGAAGAGTTGCAGTCTTTGGGATGCACTGTGAGAGACTGGCTCCTTGTTGCAGTACCCCCCACTTTTTGCCTGGTTTCTGTATGCAACTTGGACTGGAGTGCACCAGGATCCTGCTAACCAGGTTCCCAGTGTGTGTTCTTTCCCTAAAACATTGTAAAAGCGATTGGACACACATTTAGATACCACTATAAGTCCCTAGTAAAAGGTACTTAGGTACCCATGGCATGGGGTACTATGGGTCAGCCCCTGAGGGCAGACACACTGATTGTGCCACCCTCAAGAGCTATGCATCCAGGAGCACCAAGCACTGCCATAGCCGCTGAGTGTCCTGGTGTAATCCTAAAATACAAACTCGACATGGCACACTCTCTGTGTGCCCTGTCCACCCTACACTGCATTTGTTATGGGTAAGTCACCCCTCTAGCAGGTCTTCCAGCCCTAAGGCAGGGTGCACCATACTATATGTGAGGGCATAATTGCATAAGCAATGTGCACCAAATGTGTCCTTGCCAAACCTGAGACATAGTGAGTGAACAGAGCTGCCATTTTAGTATATCTGCTGGGCACTGGTCAATACGAGTTTCCCAGCTACTTAATGGCTATTCTGAACCCTGGGTATCAAATAACTCGGAATAATAAATCCAAACTGGTACCATTACTGGATTTATTATAAAATGTACACAGGGGTCATCTTAGAGGTGCCCCCTGCAAAAACAACTACCCTGGCATGGTTGCCCCAGCAAGCCTGCTACATCCAGACAGCCAATACACAAAACCTAGGGGAGAACCCTGTCTCTCTGGTATGTGAAACAAAGCCCTTCCTGGGTGGAGGAGCTAACTCTCCCATCCCTCAGGTATCTGCACTGCCCTGGCAGTGAGTTTCAAAGGGCTACAGCCCTTGAAACCCCACCCCCAGGCCCTAGGGGGTTGCAGGCAAAGTGGACCCTTCACTTCATTTTACTCCATCTTGGAATGGAGGAAAATAGCCAATAGGGTTTAGGGAAGTGTCCCTCCCCACAGGAAATGGTCCCTGTAGTGGGTGTAGCCACCCAAGGGTAAGTGTTCCATTGGACATTACCAGGTTCCCCCTAAAAAGGCCACTAAATTGAATATTTAGTGGCCTCCCCTGGACTAAGAAAATAGATTTGAAAAGGATTCGAAGAAGGAAGAAGACAGCACCAATGAACCAGCCAGGACGAGAACCGAGGACCTGCTGTGCCAGAAGAGGCTCCAAGACCCCTGCTTGCTGCACCAGAGTCCCAACAATCGTCACTTCAGAGGAACTGACCACTGGACCGACCTCAAAAGACCCAGAGGACCTCCAGGCTTCACAAATAGCTTAAATGTTCCACCTGAGTGGAGGCACCACACAAGAATATCAAGAAACCTTCAGAGGACCAACTAACCAGTGAGGGTCACTTCACTGTATTGCCAATATCTCTGCGACCGGAAGTTACAGCTGGAACCAACGACACACCAACAACCATCCAGACATGACCCGCATCTGTATGACTTTCCAACCCTGCTCCCACCGGAACAGTAAGCCATCCAAGGCTTTCCAGCCACCACGAGGTGCACCCCGACTACTGCGACCATCCTGCAAAAGAGGAGACTGGTAACTCATCTGTGCGATTTTTAAAGCATTTTTAAAGTGACTGCCTATCGATTCCAGTGGTGCGTAATTACGCACAGAAAGACTAACTTATCGTATTCTAAGGAGCTTGGTTTTTAAATTTATATAAAAGTCTGAAGTATTTTAATAAATTCTGGCCTTGAGTCATTCATTGAGTGTGTTTGATGCACAATTGGATTTGTGAGTACAGCAAATGCTTAGTGTGAGAAGGTAGCCTCTTTCTAGCCTTGTTACCCCCACTTTTGGCCTGTTTGTGAGTGTATGTCAGGGTGTTTGTCACTGTTTTCACTGTCTCACTGGGATCCTGATAGCCAGGCCTCAGTGCTCATAGTGAAAACACTATGTTTTCAGTATGTTTGTTATGTGTCACTGGGATCCTGCTGGTCAGGACCCCAGTGCTCATAAGTTTGTGGCCTATATGTATGTGTCACTGGGGCCCTGTCACACAGGGCCCCAGTGCTCATAGGTGTGCATGTATATGTTCCCTGTGTGGTGCCTAACTGTCTCACTGAGGCTCTGCTAACCAGAACCTCAGTGGTTATGCTCTCTCATTACTTTCAAATTGTCACTAACAGGCTAGTGACCAATTTTACCAATTTACATTGGCTTACTGGAACACCCTTATAATTCCCTAGTATATGGTACTAAGGTACCCAGGGTATTGGGGTTCCAGGAGATCCCTATGGGCTGCAGCAATTCTTTTGCCACCCATAGGGAGCTCTGACAATTCTTACACAGGCCTGCCACTGCAGCCTGAGTGAAATAACGTCCACGTTATTTCACAGCCATTTTACACTGCACTTAAGTAACTTATAAGTCACCTATATGTCTAACCTTTACCTGGTAAAGGTTAGGTGCAAAGTTACTTAGTGTGAGGGCACCCTGGCACTAGCCAAGGTGCCCCCACATTGTTCAGAGCCAATTCACTGAACTTTGTGAGTGCGGGGACACCATTACACGCGTGCACTACATATAGGTCACTACCTATATGTAGCTTCACCATGGTAACTCCGAATATGGCCATGTAACATGTCTATGATCATGGAATTGCCCCCTCTATGCCATCCTGGCATAGTTGGCACAATCCCATGATCCCAGTGGTCTGTAGCACAGACCCTGGTACTGCCAAACTGCCCTTCATGGGGTTTCACTGCAGCTGCTGCTGCTGCCAACCCCTCAGACAGGCAGCTGCCCTCCTGGGGTCCAGCCAGGCCTGGCCCAGGATGGCAGAACAAAGAACTTCCTCTGAGAGAGGGTGTGACACCCTCTCCCTTTGGAAAATGGTGTGAAGGCAGGGGAGGAGTAGCCTCCCCCAGCCTCTGGAAATGCTTTGTTGGGCACAGAGGTGCCCAATTCTGCATAAGCCAGTCTACACCGGTTCAGGGACCCCTTAGCCCCTGCTCTGGCGCGAAACTGGACAAAGGAAAGGGGAGTGACCACTCCCCTGACCTGCACCTCCCCTGGGAGGTGTCCAGAGCTCCTCCAGTGTGCTCCAGACCTCTGCCATCTTGGAAACAGAGGTGCTGCTGGCACACTGGACTGCTCTGAGTGGCCAGTGCCACCAGGTGACGTCAGAGACTCCTTGTGATAGGCTCCTTCAGGTGTTAGTAGCCTTTCCTCTCTCCTAGGTAGCCAAACCCTCTTTTCTGGCTATTTAGGGTCTCTGTCTCTGGGGAAACTTTAGATAACGAATGCATGAGCTCAGCCGAGTTCCTCTGCATCTCCCTCTTCACCTTCTGATAAGGAATCGACCGCTGACCGCGCTGGAAGCCTGCAAACCTGCAACATAGTAGCAAAGACGACTACTGCAACTCTGTAACGCTGATCCTGCCGCCTTCTCGACTGTTTTCCTGCTTGTGCATGCTGTGGGGGTAGTCTGCCTCCTCTCTGCACCAGAAGCTCCGAAGAAATCTCCCGTGGGTCGACGGAATCTTCCCCCTGCAACCGCAGGCACCAAAAAGCTGCATCTCCGGTCCCTTGGGTCTCCTCTCAGCACGACGAGCGAGGTCCCTCGAATCCAGCGACACCGTCCAAGTGACCCCCACAGTCCAGTGACTCTTCAGCCCAAGTTTGGTGGAGGTAAGTCCTTGCCTCACCTCGCTGGGCTGCATTGCTGGGAACCGCGACTTTGCAAGCTTCTCCGGCCCCTGTGCACTTCCGGCGGAAATCCTGTGTGCACAGCCAAGCCTGGGTCCACGGCACTCTAACCTGCATTGCACGACTTTCTAAGTTGGTCTCCGGCGACGTGGGACTCCTTTGTGCAACTTCGGCGAGCACCGTTTCACGCATCCTCGTAGTGCCTGTTTCTGGCACTTCTCCGGGTGCTACCTGCTTCAGTGAGGGCTCCTTGTCTTGCTCGACGTCCCCTCTCTCTGCAGGTCCAATTTGCGACCTCCTGGTCCCTCCTGGGCCCCAGCAGCGTCCAAAAACGCCAAACGCACGATTTGCGTGTAGCAAGGCTTGTTGGCGTCCATCCGGCGGGAAAACACTTCTGCACGACTCTCCAAGGCGTGGGGGATCCATCCTCCAAAGGGGAAGTCTCTAGCCCTTGTCGTTCCTGCAGTATTCACAGTTCTTCAGCCTAGTAAGAGCTTCTTTGCACCAACCGCTGGCATTTCTTGGGCATCTGCCCATCTCCGAGCTGCTTGTGACTTTTGGACTTGGTCCCCTTGTTCCACAGGTACCTTCAGACAGGAATCCATCGTTGTTGCATTGCTGATTTGTGTTTTCCTTGCATTCTCCCTCTAACACGACTATTTTGTCCTTAGGGGAACTTTAGTGCACTTTGCACTCACTTTTCAGGGTCTTGGGGAGGGTTATTTTTCTAACTCTCACTATTTTCTAATAGTCCCAGCGACCCTCTACAAGGTCACATAGGTTTGGGGTCCATTCGTGGTTCACATTCCACTTCTGGAGTATATGGTTTGTGTTGCCCCTACCCCTATGTTTCCCCATTGCATCCTATTGTAACTATACATTGTTTGCACTGTTTTCTAAGACTATACTGCATATTTTTGCTATTGTGTATATATATCTTGTGTATATTTCCTATCCTCTCACTGAGGGTACACTCTAAGATACTTTGGCATATTGTCATAAAAATAAAGTACCTTTATTTTTAGTATAACTGTGTATTGTGTTTTCTTATGATATTGTGCATATGACACTAAGTGGTACTGTAGTAGCTTCACACGTCTCCTAGTTCAGCCTAAGCTGCTCTGCTAAGCTACCATTATCTATCAGCCTAAGCTGCTAGACACCCTATACACTAATAAGGGATAACTGGGCCTGGTGCAAGGTGCAAGTACCCCTTGGTACTCACTACAAGCCAGTCCAGCCTCCTACATTGGTTGTGCAGTGGTGGGATAAGTGCTTGAGACTACTTACCACTCTTGTCATTGTACTTTTCATAAGAGAAAAATATACAAAACAAGGTCAGTGTATATACACATAGCCAAAAAGTTTTGCATTTCCTCTTTTCACTCTTTTCTAAGTGCTGAAAAGTACTACTAAACTTTCAAAAAGTTCTTAAAAGTTTAAAAAGTTTTTTTTCTGTCTTTCCAAAAAGTTCTGAAAACTTTTTTCTCTTTGTCTATCACTTTAACTCTCTCTAAAAATGTCTGGCACAGGCCAAAATGTTGAACTGTCCAAACTTGCATATGATCACCTTAGCTGGAAAGGAGCAAGGAGTCTCTGCATAGAGAGAGGTTTGAGTGTAGGGAAGAATCCTTCTTTAGAACTGTTAATTAATATGCTTAGAGTACAGGATAAGGCCATAAGTGCCCAATCTGTAGAAAAAGTAGCTAATGGTTCTCAATCTGATCCAGGGACTCCCCCAGGAAAAGGTTCAGGAAAGAAACTTCTCAGCCTGCCCATTACTAGACAGTCTAGCATAGTTGGTACAGAGGTTGAATCACACCATACTAATGGTGTGCTCTCACATTATACTGGTAGCCAAGCTGTTAGGGTGCCCTCTGTAAGGGACAGGTCTCCTTCTGTTCATTCCCATCATACCTCTGTATCTAGAAATGTCCCTCCCACCCACCCTGATGACAGATTGTTAGAAAGGGAGCTCAATAGATTGAGAGTGGAACAAACCAGACTGAAGCTCAAGAAGCAACAGCTGGATTTAGATAGACAGTCTTTAGAAATAGAGAGGGAAAGACAGAAGTTGGGTTTAGAAACCCATGGTGGCAGCAGCAGTATTCCCCATAGTCATCCTGCAAAAGAGCATGATTCCAGGAATCTGCACAAGATAGTTCCCCCTTATAAGGAGGGGGATGACATTAACAAGTGGTTTGCTGCACTTGAGAGGGCCTGTGCTGTACAGGATGTCCCTCAAAGGCAGTGGGCTGCTATCCTATGGCTATCATTTAGTGGAAAAGGTAGGGATAGACTCCTTACTGTGAAAGAAAATGATGCCAATAATTTTACAGTTCTTAAGAATGCACTCCTGGATGGTTATGGCTTAACCACTGAACAGTACAGGATAAAGTTCAGAGAGACCAAAAAGGAGTCTTCACAAGACTGGGTTGATTTCATTGACCATTCAGTGAAGGCCTTGGAGGGGTGGTTACATGGCAGTAAAGTTACTGATTATGAAAGCCTGTATAACACAATCCTGAGAGAGCATATACTTAATAATTGTGTGTCTGATTTGTTGCACCAGTACCTGGTAGACTCTGATCTGACCTCTCCCCAAGAATTGGGAAAGAAGGCAGACAAATGGGTCAGAACAAGGGTGAACAGAAAAGTTCATACAGGGGGTGACAAAGATGGCAATAAGAAGAAAGATGGTGAAAAATCTCAAGATAAGCATGGGGATAAGGATAAAACCAAAAATCCCACTTCAAATCTTAAACACTCTTCAGAGGGTGGGGATAAAACAAATTCTTCCTCTTCTTCCCAACCTGCACACATTAAAAAGCCTTGGTGCTTTGTGTGTAAAAACAGAGGCCATAGGCCAGGGGATAAGTCCTGTCCAGGTAAACCCCCTGAGCCTACCACCACTAATACATCAAGCTCTAGTGCCCCTAGCAGTAGTGGTACTAGTGGTGGGACTGCTGGCAACAGTCAAGCAAAGGGTGTAGTTGGGTTCACTTATGGGTCCATAGTGGAAACTGATGTCATCAGTCCCAAGACAGTTTCTGTCACACCTAGTGGCATTGGCCTTGCCACACTGGCTGCTTGTCCCCTTACAATGGATAAGTACAGGCAGACAGTTTCAATAAATGGTGTTGAGGCCTTGGCCTACAGGGACACAGGTGCCAGTTTCACTTTGGTGACTGAAAACCTAGTGCCTCCTGAACAACACATCATTGGACAACAGTATAAGATTATTGATGTCCATAACTCCACTAAGTTTCTTCCCTTAGCTATAATTCAGTTTAGTTGGGGTGGAGTTACTGGCCCTAAGCAGGTGGTGGTATCACCTAGCTTACCTGTAGACTGTCTCTTAGGTAATGACCTAGAGGCCTCAGGTTGGGCTGATGTAGAGTTTTATGCCCATGCAGCCATGCTGGGCATCCCTGAGGAATTGTTCCCTCTCATTTCTACTGAAATGAAAAAGCAAAGGAGAGAAGGCCTGAAAACTCAGGATCCCTCTCCATCAACAGGTAAAAAGGGTATCACAGTATCCCCTAACCACCCTACCATTCAGGATACCATTCCTGTGGTGGGAGAAACCTCTCCTGGGGTGGCACCTGTTCCAAGCGAATCATCAGCTGGCATAGCTGGACTCCCTGAGGTAGAAGTACCTCTCTGTGGGATAACTAACATTGGTGACAAAAAGAGCACCATTTTAGTTAACATGGAGCATCCCTCCAACCCTCCCAGAGAAACTTTAGTGCAGAAACCCTGTACTGCCGCACAACACTTAGGACAGCATCCCTGCCCTAGTGTGGAGCTCATAGGACAGCATCCCTGCCCTGCTCCAACTCAAGAGAAACAGCATCCCTGTTCTCTCTTCCAGCCAAATGGACAAAGTTTTTGCCCAGCTATGGCTTTTCTGAGACAGCATCCCTGTCTGGCATTTCCATCACTACAAATAGGTTCAGTGGACAATTCCCACTGCTCTAAACTAAAACTTACTGATAGAAACTCTGAAAATACATCTTCACATTGTTGCTTAGCTAAAAAACTTCAAACAGGGTGGTTTACATCCCCACAGGGAAGTAACCATATAGTGGATGATAAAGGGAGTAACCAGTCTATTGCAGAGCTACTCTCTACTTATCACCACTTAGACAATAAAGTCTCAACTGGCCAAGGTTAGCCTTATTGTCCTTCGTTTGGGGGGGGGTTGTGTGAGAAGGTAGCCTCTTTCTAGCCTTGTTACCCCCACTTTTGGCCTGTTTGTGAGTGTATGTCAGGGTGTTTGTCACTGTTTTCACTGTCTCACTGGGATCCTGATAGCCAGGCCTCAGTGCTCATAGTGAAAACACTATGTTTTCAGTATGTTTGTTATGTGTCACTGGGATCCTGCTGGTCAGGACCCCAGTGCTCATAAGTTTGTGGCCTATATGTATGTGTCACTGGGGCCCTGTCACACAGGGCCCCAGTGCTCATAGGTGTGCATGTATATGTTCCCTGTGTGGTGCCTAACTGTCTCACTGAGGCTCTGCTAACCAGAACCTCAGTGGTTATGCTCTCTCATTACTTTCAAATTGTCACTAACAGGCTAGTGACCAATTTTACCAATTTACATTGGCTTACTGGAACACCCTTATAATTCCCTAGTATATGGTACTAAGGTACCCAGGGTATTGGGGTTCCAGGAGATCCCTATGGGCTGCAGCAATTCTTTTGCCACCCATAGGGAGCTCTGACAATTCTTACACAGGCCTGCCACTGCAGCCTGAGTGAAATAACGTCCACGTTATTTCACAGCCATTTTACACTGCACTTAAGTAACTTATAAGTCACCTATATGTCTAACCTTTACCTGGTAAAGGTTAGGTGCAAAGTTACTTAGTGTGAGGGCACCCTGGCACTAGCCAAGGTGCCCCCACATTGTTCAGAGCCAATTCACTGAACTTTGTGAGTGCGGGGACACCATTACACGCGTGCACTACATATAGGTCACTACCTATATGTAGCTTCACCATGGTAACTCCGAATATGGCCATGTAACATGTCTATGATCATGGAATTGCCCCCTCTATGCCATCCTGGCATAGTTGGCACAATCCCATGATCCCAGTGGTCTGTAGCACAGACCCTGGTACTGCCAAACTGCCCTTCATGGGGTTTCACTGCAGCTGCTGCTGCTGCCAACCCCTCAGACAGGCAGCTGCCCTCCTGGGGTCCAGCCAGGCCTGGCCCAGGATGGCAGAACAAAGAACTTCCTCTGAGAGAGGGTGTGACACCCTCTCCCTTTGGAAAATGGTGTGAAGGCAGGGGAGGAGTAGCCTCCCCCAGCCTCTGGAAATGCTTTGTTGGGCACAGAGGTGCCCAATTCTGCATAAGCCAGTCTACACCGGTTCAGGGACCCCTTAGCCCCTGCTCTGGCGCGAAACTGGACAAAGGAAAGGGGAGTGACCACTCCCCTGACCTGCACCTCCCCTGGGAGGTGTCCAGAGCTCCTCCAGTGTGCTCCAGACCTCTGCCATCTTGGAAACAGAGGTGCTGCTGGCACACTGGACTGCTCTGAGTGGCCAGTGCCACCAGGTGACGTCAGAGACTCCTTGTGATAGGCTCCTTCAGGTGTTAGTAGCCTTTCCTCTCTCCTAGGTAGCCAAACCCTCTTTTCTGGCTATTTAGGGTCTCTGTCTCTGGGGAAACTTTAGATAACGAATGCATGAGCTCAGCCGAGTTCCTCTGCATCTCCCTCTTCACCTTCTGATAAGGAATCGACCGCTGACCGCGCTGGAAGCCTGCAAACCTGCAACATAGTAGCAAAGACGACTACTGCAACTCTGTAACGCTGATCCTGCCGCCTTCTCGACTGTTTTCCTGCTTGTGCATGCTGTGGGGGTAGTCTGCCTCCTCTCTGCACCAGAAGCTCCGAAGAAATCTCCCGTGGGTCGACGGAATCTTCCCCCTGCAACCGCAGGCACCAAAAAGCTGCATCTCCGGTCCCTTGGGTCTCCTCTCAGCACGACGAGCGAGGTCCCTCGAATCCAGCGACACCGTCCAAGTGACCCCCACAGTCCAGTGACTCTTCAGCCCAAGTTTGGTGGAGGTAAGTCCTTGCCTCACCTCGCTGGGCTGCATTGCTGGGAACCGCGACTTTGCAAGCTTCTCCGGCCCCTGTGCACTTCCGGCGGAAATCCTGTGTGCACAGCCAAGCCTGGGTCCACGGCACTCTAACCTGCATTGCACGACTTTCTAAGTTGGTCTCCGGCGACGTGGGACTCCTTTGTGCAACTTCGGCGAGCACCGTTTCACGCATCCTCGTAGTGCCTGTTTCTGGCACTTCTCCGGGTGCTACCTGCTTCAGTGAGGGCTCCTTGTCTTGCTCGACGTCCCCTCTCTCTGCAGGTCCAATTTGCGACCTCCTGGTCCCTCCTGGGCCCCAGCAGCGTCCAAAAACGCCAAACGCACGATTTGCGTGTAGCAAGGCTTGTTGGCGTCCATCCGGCGGGAAAACACTTCTGCACGACTCTCCAAGGCGTGGGGGATCCATCCTCCAAAGGGGAAGTCTCTAGCCCTTGTCGTTCCTGCAGTATTCACAGTTCTTCAGCCTAGTAAGAGCTTCTTTGCACCAACCGCTGGCATTTCTTGGGCATCTGCCCATCTCCGAGCTGCTTGTGACTTTTGGACTTGGTCCCCTTGTTCCACAGGTACCTTCAGACAGGAATCCATCGTTGTTGCATTGCTGATTTGTGTTTTCCTTGCATTCTCCCTCTAACACGACTATTTTGTCCTTAGGGGAACTTTAGTGCACTTTGCACTCACTTTTCAGGGTCTTGGGGAGGGTTATTTTTCTAACTCTCACTATTTTCTAATAGTCCCAGCGACCCTCTACAAGGTCACATAGGTTTGGGGTCCATTCGTGGTTCACATTCCACTTCTGGAGTATATGGTTTGTGTTGCCCCTACCCCTATGTTTCCCCATTGCATCCTATTGTAACTATACATTGTTTGCACTGTTTTCTAAGACTATACTGCATATTTTTGCTATTGTGTATATATATCTTGTGTATATTTCCTATCCTCTCACTGAGGGTACACTCTAAGATACTTTGGCATATTGTCATAAAAATAAAGTACCTTTATTTTTAGTATAACTGTGTATTGTGTTTTCTTATGATATTGTGCATATGACACTAAGTGGTACTGTAGTAGCTTCACACGTCTCCTAGTTCAGCCTAAGCTGCTCTGCTAAGCTACCATTATCTATCAGCCTAAGCTGCTAGACACCCTATACACTAATAAGGGATAACTGGGCCTGGTGCAAGGTGCAAGTACCCCTTGGTACTCACTACAAGCCAGTCCAGCCTCCTACACTTAGCACATCTCCTGGATTAGCCTAACTGCTTGACCACCTACCTTAAAAACTGGAGTATTAGGTGGTCTGATATTTACCTCTGGAAACCAATGTTTGGTTGCCTAAACCCTCTGCATAGTATGCTTTGTTTTGCACACTGTATAGAGGGCCAGCCTCCAACATGCACAGCCAGGGAAATGTTACAAAGCTGGCTGGAATTCTGGATACAATGTTGCAGAATATTCTTCCTCGTGGAACTGCTGCTTGTAGGTTCCTGGAGGGTCCAATTGCGGTTCTGGAGGCCAGCAGTCAAAGCAGAGGTTGCAGAGGAGTCCTGCTGGAATCGTGCAAGCCGAATCTAAGGATCGACCCCAGAGGAAGATCTTATATAGCCCAAAGAGGGGGGCTTGGTCACCTAACCAGATAACTACCTATTAGAGGGTGCCTCTCACATCACCTGCCTTGACTGGCCACACAGACGCTCCCAGAGTTCCCTGCCAACATTGGAATCAAGATGGCAGAACCCAGGGACCCTGTGGAGGAGCTCTGGGCACCACCTTTGGGGTGGTGATAGACAGGGGAGTGGGCACTCCCCTTTCCATTGACCAGTTTTGCGCCAGAGCAGGGACTGGGGGTCCCTGAACCGGTGTGGATTGGTTAATGCACGGAAATGTGCAAAATCAGTGACTTGAAGAGGTCACCCATCCAAAGCCAGTTACACCTATTTCCAAAGGGAGAATTAGTTACCTCCCTCTCCCAAAGGAAATCCTTTGTTCTGCCTTCCTGGGTTTGATCACATCAAGCAGCAGGAGGGCAGAAACCTGTCTGAGGG
Organism: Pleurodeles waltl; assembly: GCF_031143425.1. Taxonomy (NCBI): domain Eukaryota; kingdom Metazoa; phylum Chordata; class Amphibia; order Caudata; family Salamandridae; genus Pleurodeles; species Pleurodeles waltl. Next base: position 1,192,981,874 of record NC_090439.1, read on the forward strand.
GTGGCAGCAGCTGGGCTGCCCAGGAGAACCCCGTAAGACTGGTGATAGCAATGCTGGGTGTCCGCTAAGGAGCCCTCAGAGTTCATGGAATCATACTTCCAATACTTGCAACAGTTTTCGGGTATGATTCCAACATGTTTGATACCAAATGTGCCCAGGTTCAGAGTTACCATTATGTAGCTGGACATAGGTAGTGATCCATGTCCAGTACACATATAAAATGGCCTCCCCACACTCACAAAGTCCAGTAGAATGGGGCTGGAGTTCATTGGGACACCTCTGCCAGTGCAGGGGTGCCCTCACACACAAAGGTACCTGCACCCTACCCTCTGGGCTGAGAGGGCCTACTATAGGGGTGACTTACAGTGACCTGGTGCAGTGACCTGTAGTAAGAATGGGTGCGTGCACCCGGTTCACACAGACTGCAATGGCAGGCCTGTAGAACCCTTTGCATGGGCTCCCTATTGGTGACAGAATAACTGCTGCAGCCCATAGGGATCCCCTGGAACCCTAATGCCCTGGGCACCTAGGTACCATATACTAGGGACTTGCATTGGGGCTCCAGGAAGCCAATTGTGGGGATAAAAAGTTACCAGCAACCAACTTTGGAGGAGAGAGCACAGTCACTGGGGTCCTGGTTAGCAGGACCCCAGTAAACACAGTCAAACTCACTGTCAAACAGGCCAAAAGTGGTGGTAACCAATCTAGAAAGAGGCTAGTTTCCTACAGCTATGTATGCAAGGACTATAGACAGTGACTGCATCGAGAGGGAGACCGCTCGGGACGCATGCTAGCTTGGTTACTCAATCGCGAGAGACCCCCACCAATAATACTGTCGCTCCGTGGGCCGACTGGGGTATTGTTATTAGGACAACTTACTCCTGTGGGATCACCTGAAAAGCACATACATATCACCTGGGCGCAAGGATGGTCACCAAGTGGGCAAGTACCTGGGCAGCCTCCGGCTCACTAGGTTAGCGGAAGCACAGGCTGAGGAGCTTGAAGGGGATGTAACATTGAAGGAGCTGAAAGAGGTCCTAGGGGCTATGCCCTATGCAGTCTGTGAGGCCCATAGGGAGGGTGCGCTGCCAACACACATGAAGCCGTCATCTATATTACATGGCGGGCCTTCTGCAGTACGCGGCAATATGGTGTGATGATGCCCCTAACTGGGAGAAAAAAAAGACTGGAAGGCTATATATATATATATATGTATATATATATATACCTATATATACATATATATCCCCGGCTTCCAAACTTGCTTATGGGCATTTCTTTACTACCGGAGCGTACTACCTTTGTAATATTGCAGGTGTCACTCGGGTACTGCGGAGGGCACTCTACGTGTGCTTGCTCCCAATCTGGTAGCTCCACCCCTTTGCGAGCGTCGCTAACACACTGGATTTTTCGAGATGGAAATAAAACAGGAGATTTATATTAAAACTGCTCATTTGTCACCCTGGAAGAGGCCAAGACCCTGTTTGGGACCGACCAAGCACAATTACTGCAATATGCTAGCTTATCACGGACGGCCAGAGATTTGGTTCTCCTTTCCGGAGGAGCCCATCGAATCCCACCTCGTGAAGGAGCTTATAGACCCAAGCAGTGACTGTGGTCTCCTCTACCAAATATACGCGGCCCTAAGAAAAGACAGCCAGAGAGATGGACACAAGCAAAGTGGGATGCGGACCTGGAGATGCCGCATACAGATGGGGAATGGAATAGGGCCTGTACACTAGTGCAGGAAGGGTCTAGCAACACTAGATTGAAGCTGACACAATTTTACTATTTGCACAGAGTGTACCTGACACCACAGCACCTTCATAGAATATTCCTAACACAACCAGATGCATGTGCACACTGCAGCATTTCCCCAGCCACTTCCGGGGAGGTCACATGGACATGCAGTTCTCTACAACCCTTCTGGTGCCAGACAGTACAAACGCTAAAGGCAGTGATGGCAGTGAAAGTGAAGTTAACAATGTGGCACTGCTTTGCTGGGATTGCTGCCCATCCCCAAAAAAGGGCAACAAATGGCACACAGATTCACTCAGCTGGGGCTTGTACTGGCCAAGAGGTGCATTGCTATCCAGTGAGCTAACCCGACTCCCCCTGCATGTGATAGCTGCCTGACTGATCCTCTTGAATGGACTACTGCTGAGGAATATCCACTTCGCAGGATCTGAACAGATGAGCACGCATGGGCAGACTTGGCGTCCTGGAATAGTATGATCGAGTGGGTGTGTGTAGGAAAGTACCATCTTGCCTGGCATGTTACCCCCATTTTTCACTGTATATATGTTGTTTTAGTTGTATGTGTCACTGGGACCCTGTTCACCAGGGCCCCAGTGCTCATATGTGTGCCTGAATGTGTTACCTGTGTAGTGACTAACTGTCTCACTGAGGCTCTGCTAATCAGAACCTCAGTGGTTATGCTCTCTCATTTCTTTCCAAATTGTCACTAACAGGCTAGTGACTATTTTTACCAATTTACATTGGCTTACTGGAACACCCTTATAATTCCCTAGTATATGGTACTGAGGTACCCAGGTTATTGGGGTTCCAGGAGATCCCTATGGGCTGCAGCATTTCTTTTGCCACCCATAGGGAGCTCTGACAATTCTTACACAGGCCTGCCACTGCAGCCTGAGTGAAATAACATCCACGTTATTTCACAGCCATTTTACGCTGCACTTAAGTAACTTATAAGTCACCTATATGTCTAACCTTTACCTGGTAAAGGTTAGCTGCAAAGTTACTTAGTGTGTGGGCACCCTGGCACTAGCCAAGGTGCCCCCACATTGTTCAGAGCCAATTCACTGAACTTTGTGAGTGCGGGGACACCATTACACGCGTGCACTACATATAGGTCACTACCTATATGTAGCTTCACCATGGTAACTCCGAATATGGCCATGTAACATGTCTATGATCATGGAATTGCCCCCTCTATGCCATCCTGGCATAGTTGGCACAATCCCATGGTCCCAGTGGTCTGTAGCACAGACCCTGGTACTGCCAAACTGCCCTTCCTGGGGTTTCACTGCAGCTGCTGCTGCTGCCAACCCCTCAGACAGGCATCTGCCCTCCTGGGGTCCAGCCAGGCCTGGCCCAGGATGGCAGAACAAAGAACTTCCTCTGAGAGAGGGTGTGACACCCTCTCCCTTTGGAAAATGGTGTGAAGGCAGGGGAGGAGTAGCCTCCCCCAGCCTCTGGAAATGCTTTGTTGGACACAGAGGTGCCCAATTCTGCATAAGCCAGTCTACACCGGTTCAGGGACCCCTTAGCCCCTGCTCTGGCGCGAAACTGGACAAAGGAAAGGGGAGTGACCACTCCCCTGACCTGCACCTCCCCTGGGAGGTGTCCAGAGCTCCTCCAGTGTGCTCCAGACCTCTGCCATCTTGGAAACAGAGGTGCTGCTGGCACACTGGACTGCTCTGAGTGGCCAGTGCCACCAGGTGACGTCAGAGACTCCTTGTGATAGGCTCCTTCAGGTGTTAGTAGCCTCTCCTCTCTCCTAGGTAGCCAAACCCTCTTTTCTGGCTATTTAGGGTCTCTGTCTCTGGGGAAACTTTAGATAACGAATGCATGAGCTCAGCCGAGTTCCTCTGCATCTCCCTCTTCACCTTCTGATAAGGAATCGACCGCTGACCGCGCTGGAAGCCTGCAAACCTGCAACATAGTAGCAAAGACGACTACTGCAACTCTGTAACGCTGATCCTGCCGCCTTCTCGACTGTTTTCCTGCTTGTGCATGCTGTGGGGGTAGTCTGCCTCCTCTCTGCACCAGAAGCTCCGAAGAAATCTCCCGTGGGTCGACGGAATCTTCCCCCTGCAACCGCAGGCACCAAAAAGCTGCATTACTGGTCCCTTGGGTCTCCTCTCAGCACGACGAGCGAGGTCCCTCGAATCCAGCGACACCGTCCAAGTGACCCCCACAGTCCAGTGACTCTTCAGCACAAGTTTGGTGGAGGTAAGTCCTTGCCTCACCTCGCTGGGCTGCATTGCTGGGAACCGCGACTTTGCAAGCTACTCCGGCCCCTGTGCACTTCCGGCGGAAATCCTTCGTGCACAGCCAAGCCTGGGTCCACGGCACTCTAACCTGCATTGCACGACTTTCTAAGTTGGTCTCCGGCGACGTGGGACTCCTTTGTGCAACTTCGGCGAGCACCGTTTCACGCATCCTCGTAGTGCCTGTTTCTGGCACTTCTCCGGGTGCTATCTGCTTCAGCGAGGGCTCTTTGTCTTGCTCGACGTCCCCTCTCTCTTCAGGTCCAATTTGCGACCTCCTGGTCCCTTCTGGGCCCCAGCAGCGTCCAAAAACGCTAAACGCACGATTTGCATGTAGCAAGGCTTGTTGGCGTCCATCTGGCGGGAAAACACTTCTGCACGACTCTCCAAGGCGTGGGGGATCCATCCTCCAAAGGGGAAGTCTCTAGCCCTTGTCGTTCCTGCAGTATTCACAGTTCTTCAGCCTAGTAAGAGCTTCTTTGCACCAACAGCTGGCATTTCTTGGGCATCTGCCCATCTCCGACTTGCTTGTGACTTTTGGACTTGGTCCCCTTGTTCCACAGGTACCCTCAGTCAGGAATCCATCGTTGTTGCATTGCTGATTTGTGTTTTCCTTGCATTTTCCCTCTATCACGACTTCTGTGTCTTTAGGGGAACTTTAGTGCACTTTGCACTCACTTTTCAGGGTCTTGGGGAGGGTTATTTTTCTAACTCTCACTATTTTCTAATAGTCCCAGCGACCCTCTACAAGGTCACATAGGTTTGGGGTCCATTCGTGGTTCGCATTCCACTTTTGGAGTATATGGTTTGTGTTGCCCCGATCCCTATGTTTCCCCATTGCATCCTATTGTAACTATACATTGTTTGCACTGTTTTCTAAGACTATACTGCATATTTTTGCTATTGTGTATATATATCTTGTGTATATTTCCTATCCTCTCACTGAGGGTACACTCTAAGATACTTTGGCATATTGTCATAAAAATAAAGTACCTTTATTTTTAGTATAACTGTGTATTGTGTTTTCTTATGATATTGTGCATATGACACTAAGTGGTACTGTAGTAGCTTCACACGTCTCCTAGTTCAGCCTAAGCTGCTCTGCTAAGCTACCATTATCTATCAGCCTAAGCTGCTAGACACCCTATACACTAATAAGGGATAACTGGGCCTGGTGCAAGGTGCAAGTACCCCTTGGTACTCACTACAAGCCAGTCCAGCCTCCTACAACTAGAAGCTCCGAAGAAATCTCCTGTGGGTCGACGGAATCGTCCCCCTGCAACCGCAGGCACCAAAGAACTGCATCACCGGTCCCCTGGGTCTCCTCTCAGCACGACGAGCGAGGTCCCTTGAATCCAGCAACTCTGTCCAAGTGACTCCCACAGTCCAGTGACTCTTCAGTCCAAGTTTGGTGGAGGTAAGTCCCTGCCTCCCCACGCCAGACTACATTGCTGGGAACCGCGACTTTTGCAGCTACTCCGGCCTCCGTGCACTTCCGGCGGAAATCCTTTGTGCACACTCCAGCCTGGGTCCACGGCACTCTAACCTGCATTGCACAACCTCCTAAGTTGTTCTCCGGCGACGTGGGACTCCTTTGTGCGACTTTGGGGTGAGCACTGTTTCACGCACCCTCGTAGTTTCTGGCACTTCTCCGGGTGCTGCCTGCTGCTGAGAGGGCTCCTTGTCTTGCTCGACGCCCCCTCTGTCCCCTGACGCAATTGGCGACATCCTGGTCCCTCCTGGGCCACAGCAGCATCCAAAAACCCTTACCGCACGATTTGCAGCTAGCAAGGCTTGTTGGTGGTCTTTCGGCGGGAAAACACTTCTGCACGACTCTCCACGGCGTGAGGGATCCGTCCTCCAAAGGGGAAGTCTCTAGCCCTTGTCGTTCCTGCAGAAACCTAAGCTTCTACTGTCTAGTAGCAGCTTCTTTGCACCCACAGCTGGCATTTCCTGGGCATCTGCTCATCTCCGACTTGCTTGTGACTTTTGGACTTGGTCCCCTTGTTCCACATGTACCCTCAACTGGAAATCCATTGTTGTTGCATTGCTGGTTTGTGTCTTTCCTGCAGAATTCCCCTATCACGACTTCTATGTCCTTTGGGGAACTTTAGTGCACTTTGCACTCACTTTTCAGGGTCTTGGGGTGGGCTATTTTTCTAACCCTTACTATTTTCTAATAGTCCCAGCGACCCTCTACAAGGTCACATAGGTTTGGGGTCCATTCGTGGTTCGCATTCCACTTTTGGAGTATATGGTTTGTGTTGCCCCTATCCCTTTGTGTCTCCATTGCATCCTATTGTAACTATACATTGTTTGCACTGTTTTCTAATACTATTACTGCATATTTTGGTATTGTGTACATATATCTTGTGTATATTTGCTATCCTCATACTGAGGGTACACTCTGAGATACTTTGGCATATTGTCATAAAAATAAAGTACCTTTATTTTTAGTATAACTGTGTATTGTGTTTTCTTATTATATTGTGCATTTGACACTAAGTGGTATTGTAGGAGCTTCACTCGTCTCCTAGTTCAGCCTAAGCTGCTCTGCTAAGCTACCATTATCTATCAGCCTATGCTGCTAGACACCCTATACACTAATAAGGGATAACTGGGCCTGGTGCAAGGTGCAAGTACCCCTTGGTACTCACTACAAGCCGGTCCAGCCTCCTACATTGATTGTGCAGCGGTGGGATAAATGCTTTGAGACTACTTACCACTCTTGTCATTGTACTTTTCATAAGAGAAAAATATACAAAACAAGTTCAGTGTGTGTACACATAGCTAAAAAGTTTTGCATTTCCTCTTTTCACTCCTTTCTAAAGTGCTGAAAAGTACTTCTAAACTTTCTAAAAGTTCTAAAAAGTTTTAAAAGTTTTTTTTCTCTGTCTTTCTAAAAGCTCTGACAAACTTTTTTCTCTTTTTCTATCACTTTAACTCTCTCTAAAAATGTCTGGCACAGGCCAAAATGTTGATCTGTCCAAACTTGCACATGATCACCTTAGCTGGAAATGAGCAAGGAGTCTCTGCATAGAGAGAGGTTTGAGTGTAGGGAAGAATCCTTCCTTGGAACTGCTACTTAACATGCTTAGAGAACAAGATAAGGCCAAAAGGGCCCCATCTGTTGAAAAAGTAGCTAATGGTTCCCAATCTGATCCAGGGACACCCCAGGAAAAGATTCAGAAAAAAAAATTCAGAGCCTGCCCATTACTAGACAGTCTAGCATAGTTGGTTCTGATATTGAGTCACACCATAAAGATAGTGTTGTCTCACATCATAGCAAGAGCATTCATTCTCACCACAGTAGAAGTGATGTTTCTGTTAACCAAGCTGTTAGGGTGCCCTCTGTAAGGGACAGGTCTCCTTCTGTCCATTCTCACCATACTTCTGTTTCAAGGCATGTCCCTCCCACCCACCCTGATGACAGATTGTTAGAAAGGGAGCTCAATAGATTGAGAGTGGAACAAACCAGACTGAAGCTCAAGAAGCAACAGCTGGATTTGGAGAGACAGACTTTAGAAGTAGAGAAGGAAAGACAGAAACTGGGTTTAGAAACCCATGGTGGCAGCAGCAATATTCCCCATAGTCATCCTGCAAAAGAGCATGATTCCAGGAATCTGCACAAGATAGTTCCCCCTTATAAGGAGGGGGATGACATTAACAAGTGGTTTGCTGCACTTGAGAGGGCCTGTGCTGCACAGGATGTCCCTCAAAGGCAGTGGGCTGCTATTCTATGGCTATCATTTAGTGGAAAAGGTAGGGATAGGCTCCTTACTGTGAAAGAAAATGAAGCTAATGATTACAAAGTTCTTAAGAATGCACTCCTGGATGGTTATGGCTTAACCACTGAACAATACAGGATAAAGTTCAGAGAGACCAAAAAGGAGTCTTCACACGACTGGGTTGATTTCGGTCACCATTCAGTGAAGGCCTTGGAGGGGTGGTTACATGGCAGTAAAGTTACTGATTATGACAGCCTGTATAACTTGATCCTGAGAGAGCATATTCTTAATAATTGTGTGTCTGATTTGTTGCACCAGTACTTGGTGGACTCTGATCTGACCTCTCCCCAAGAATTGGGAAAGAAGGCAGACAAATGGGTCAGAACAAGGGTGAACAGAAAAGTTCATACAGGGGGTGACAAAGATGGCAACAAGAAGAAGGATGGTAAGTCTTCTGACAAGGGTGGGGACAAATCTAAAAATGAGTCTTCATCAGGCCCACAAAAACACTCTGGTGGGGGTGGTGGGCCCAAATCCTCTTCTAATCAAAACAAGGAAAAGAAACCATGGTGCTATTTATGTAAAATAAAAGGCCATTGGACAACAGATCCCAGTTGTCCATAGAAAAGCACCAAGCCTCCTACCACTACAACCCCTACTGCTACACCTAGTGTCCCTACTAATAGCAGTGGTGGTAGGAGCAAACCTACTAATAGCCAATCCAAGGGAGTAGCTGGGCTCACTTTTGGTAACTTAGTTGGGGTTGGTCTTGTTAGGGAGACCTCAGAGGCTGTTTTAGTCTCTGAGGGGGCTATTGATTTAGCCACCTTAGTTGCTTGTCCCCTTAATATGGATAAGTACAAGCAGCTAGCCCTAATAAATGGTGTTGAGGTTCAGGCCTACAGGGACACTGGTGCCAGTGTGACTATGGTCATAGAGAAACTGGTCCACCCTGAACAACACCTACTTGGTCACCAGTACCAAGTAACCGATGCTCACAACAACACACTTAGCCACCCCATGTTAGACCTGGCAGCTTTTTGGTGTGTCTCCCGCGTCTTTTTGCCTTCTGACCTCCTGGTTGTATGGTGTACTGGACTCTGTTTTTGGTGGCTTATTGTCTTTGCGCAATTTACCACTGCTAATCAGTTGCTGCTTTGTGTAACAACACCTACTTGGTCACCAGTACCAAGTAACCGATGCTCATAACAACACCCTTAGCCACCCCATGGCTGTTGTAAATCTCAACTGGGGGGGGGGGGTTACTGGTCCAAAGAAAGTTGTGGTAGCCACAGAATTACCTGTAGACTGTCTACTAGGAAATGATTTGGAGACATCAGCTTGGTCAGATGTGGAGTTGGAGGCCCATGCAGCAATGCTGGGCATCCCAGGGCATATTTTTGCTTTAACCAGGGCTCAGGCCAAAAAGCAAAAAGGACAGGGAAGCTTGGATCCTGGAACAATGGACCAAGTGCTCCCTAAAGCTAGGGCTAGTAGAAGTAAAGCACTTCCTACTATCCCTCCCTCTACAGTGGATTCTACTTCTGAGGAAGAAGAATTTCCACCCTGTGCAGAACCTACACCAGAGGAGCTGGAAGCAGACACTGCTGAGCTTTTGGGTGAAGGGGGGCCTGCCAGAGAGGAGCTGAGTGTGGCACAGCAAACCTGTCCCACATTAGAGGGTCTCAGACAGCAAGCTGTCAAACAGGCTAATGGGGATGTCAGTGATTCTCACAGAGTTTACTGGGAGGACAACCTCTTGTACACTGAAGCAAGGGATCCTAAACCTGGAACTGCCAGGAGGTTAGTGATTCCTCAGGAGTACAGAAAGTTCCTCCTAACTCTAGCCCACGACATTCCCCTAGCTGGACATCTGGGACAAAGGAAAACTTGGGACCGACTTGTTCCCTTGTTTCATTGGCCTAGGATGTCTGAGGACACAAAGGAATTTTGTAAGTCCTGTGAAACCTGTCAAGCCAGTGGCAAGACAGGTGGCACTCCAAAGGCACCCCTTATTCCACTGCCTGTGGTTGGGGTTTCCTTTGAAAGGGTAGGGGTTGACATAGTTGGCCCCCTTGACCCTCCTACTGCTTCAGGCAATAGGTTTATCTTGGTGGTAGTGGACCATGCCATAAGATATCCTGAAGCAATTCCTTTAAGGACCACTACAGCACCTGCAGTGGCAAAGGCCCTCCTGGGAATATTTTCTAGGGTGGGCTTCCCAAAGGAAGTAGTATCAGACAGAGGAAGCAATTTCATGTCTGCATACTTAAAGGCCATGTGGAAGGAGTGTGGTGTGACTTACAAGTTCACTACACCCTATCATCCACAAACAAATGGACTGGTGGAGAGATTTAACAAAACTCTCAAAGGCATGATTATGGGTCTCCCTGAAAAACTCCGCAGGAGATGGGATATCCTGTTACCATGCCTCGTTTTTGCCTACAGGGAGGTACCCCAGAAAGGAGTGGGCTTCAGCCCCTTTGAACTCCTCTTTGGACACCCTGTTAGGGGTCCACTAACACTTGTCAAGGAGGGTTGGGAACAACCTTTAAAAGCTCCAAAGCAAGATATTGTGGATTATGTACTTGGCCTCAGATCAAGGATGGCTGAGTATATGAAAAAGGCCAGTAAAAACCTTCAGGCCAGCCAAGAGCTCCAGAAGCAATGGCATGACCAGAAGGCTGTTTTGGTTCAGTACCAACCAGGGCAGAAAGTGTGGGTCTTGGAGCCTGTGGCCCCAAGAGCACTCCAAGATAAATGGAGTGGACCCCACACAATTGTTGAGAAAAAGGGTGAAGTCACCTATTTAGTTGACTTAGGCACTGCCAGGAGTCCCCTTAGGGTGCTCCATGTCAATCGCCTGAAACCCTACTATGACAGGGCTGATCTCACCCTGCTCAAGGCAACTGATGAGGGACAGGAAGAAGACAGTGATCCTCTACCTGATCTCTTCTCTTCCACAGAACAAGATGCTCTTGTGGAAGATGTAGTTTTGGCTGATTGTCTTACTGCTGAGCAGAAAGACCATTGCATAAATCTCCTGGGTCAGTTTTCTGAACTCTTCTCTACTGTGCCAGGTTCCACTTCTTGGTGTGAGCACACTATAGATACTGGAGACAGCTTGCCTGTCAAAAGTAAGATCTATAGGCAGCCTGACCATGTCAGGGAATGCATGTAGGAGGCTGGGCTGGCTTGTAGTGAGTACCAAGGGGTACTTGCACCTTGCACCAGGCCCAGTTATCCCTTATTAGTGTATAGGGTGTCTAGCAGCATAGGCTGATAGATAATGGTAGCTTAGCAGAGCAGCTTAGGCTGAACTAGGAGACGAGTTAAGCTCCTACAGTACCACAAGTGTCACTTGCACAATATCATAAGAAAACACAATACGCAGTTATACTAAAAATAAAGGTACTTTATTTTTATGACAATATGCCAAAGTATCTCAGAGTGTACCCTCAGTATGAGGATAGCAAATATACACAAGTTATATGTACACAATATCAAAAATATGCAGTATAGTCTTAGAAAACAGTGCAAACAATGTATAGTTACAATAGTATGCAATGGGGACACATAGGGATAGGGGCAACACAAACCATATACTCCAAAAGTAGAATGCGAACCACGAATGGACCCCAAACCTATGTGACCTTGTAGAGGGTCGCTGGGACTATTAGAAAATAGTGAGGGTTAGAAAAATAGCCCACCCCAGGACCCTGAAAAGTGAGTGCAAAGTGCACTAAAGTTCCCCAAAGGACATAGAAGTTGTGATAGGGGAATTCTGCAGGAAAGAAACAAACCAGCAATGCAACAATGATGGATTTCCAGTCGAGGGTACCTGTGGAACAAGGGGACCAAGTCCAAAAGTCACAAGCAAGTCGGAGATGGGCAGATGCCCAGGAAATGCCAGCTGTGGGTGCAAAGAAGCTTCTACTGGACAGAAGAAGCTGAGGTTTCTTCAGGAACGACAAGGGCTAGAGTCTTCCCCTTTGGAGGACGGATCCCGCACACCGTGGAGAGTCATGCAGAAGTGTTTTCCCGCCGAAAGACTGCAAACAAGCCTTGCTAGCTGCAAATCGTGCTGTAAGCATTTTTCGATACTGCTGTGGCCCAGGAGGGACCAGGATGTTGCAAGTTGCGTCAGGAGACAGAAGGGACGTTGAGCAAAACAAAGAGCCCTCTCAGCAGCAGGTAGCACCCGGAGAAGTGCCAGAAACAGGCACTACAAGGATGTGTGAAACGGTGCTCACCCGAAGTTACACAAAGGAGTCCCACGTCGCCGGAGACCAACTTAGAAAGTCGTGCAATGCAGGTTAGAGTGCCGTGGACCCAGGCTTGGCTGTGCACAAAGGATTTCCGCCGGAAGTGCACAGGTGCCGGAGTAGCTGCAAAAGTCGCGGTTCCCAGCAATGCAGTCTGGCGTGGGGAGGCAAGGACTTACCTCCACCAAACTTGGACTGAAGAGTCACTGGACTGTGGGGGTCACTTGGACACAGATCCTGCTTGAATTCGAGGGACCTCGCTCGTCGTGCTGAGAGGAGACCCAAGGGACCGGTAATGCAGCTTTTTGGTGCCTGCGGTTGCAGGGGGAAGATTCCGTCGACCCACGGGAGATTTCTTCGGAGCTTCTAGTGCAGAGAGGAGGCAGACTACCCCCACAGCATGCACCACCAGGAAAACAGTCGAGAAGGCGGCAGGATCAGCGTTACAGAGTTGCAGTAGTCGTCTTTGCTACTATGTTGCAGTTTTGCAGGCTTCCAGCGCGGTCAGCAGTCAATTCCTTGGTAGAAGGTGAAGAGAGAGATACAGAGGAACTCGGCTGAGCTCTTGCATTCGTTATCTAAAGTTTCCCCAGAGACAGAGACCCTAAATAGCCAGAAAAGAGGGTTTGGCTACCTAGGAGAGAGGATAGGCTACTAACACCTGAAGGAGCCTATCAGAAGGAGTCTCTGACGTCACCTGGTGGCACTGGCCACTCAGAGCAGTCCAGTGTGCCAGAAGCACCTCTGTTTCCAAGATGGCAGAGGTCTGGAGCACACTGGAGGAGCTCTGGACACCTCCCAGGGGAGGTGCAGGACAGGGGAGTGGTCACTCCCCTTTCCTTTGTCCAGTTTCGCGCCAGAGCAGGGCTAAGGGGTCCCCTGAACCGGTGTAGACTGGCTTATGCAGAATTGGGCACATCTGTGCCCAAGAAAGCATTTCCAGAGGCTGGGGGAGGCTACTCCTCCCCTGCCTTCACACCACTTTCCAAAGGGAGAGGGTGTCACACCCTCTCTCAGAGGAAGTCCTTTGTTCTGCCATCCTGGGCCAGGCCTGGCTGGACCCCAGGAGGGCAGATGCCTGTCTGAGGGGTTGGCAGCAGCAGCAGCTGCAGTGAAACCCCAGGAAGGGCAGTTTGGCAGTACCAGGGTCTGTGCTACAGACCACTGGGATCATGGGATTGTGCCAACTATGCCAGGATGGTATAGAGGGGGCAATTCCATGATCCTAGACATGTTACATGGCCATATTCGGAGTTACCATTGTGAAGCTACATAAAGGTAGTGACCTATATGTAGTGCACGCGTGTAATGGTGTCCCCGCACTCACAAAGTCCGGGGAATTTGCCCTGAACAAAGTGGGGGCACCTTGGCTAGTGCCAGGGTGCCCTCACACTAAGTACCTTTGCACCTAACCTTTACCAGGTAAAGGTTAGACATATAGGTGACTTATAAGTTACTTAAGTGCAGTGTAAAATGGCTGTGAAATAACGTGGACGTTATTTCACTCAGGCTGCAGTGGCAGGCCTGTGTAAGAATTGTCAGAGCTCCCTATGGGTGGCAAAAGAAATGCTGCAGCCCATAGGGATCTCCTGGAACCCCAATACCCTGGGTACCTCAGTACCATATACTAGGGAATTATAAGGGTGTTCCAGTAAGCCAATGTAAATTGGTAAAAATGGTCACTAGCCTGTTAGTGACAATTTGAAAGATATGAGAGAGCATAACCACTGAGGTTCTGATTAGCAGAGCCTCAGTGAGACAGTTAGGCATCACACAGGGAACACATACCTATAGGTCACAAACTTATGAGCACTGGGGTCCTGACTAACAGGGTCCCAGTGACACATAACAAACATACTGAAAACATAGGGGTTTCACTATGAGCACTGGGCCCTGGCTAGCAGGATCCCAGTGAGACAGTGAAAACACCCTGACATACACTCACAAACAGGCCAAAAGTGGGGGTAACAAGGCTAGAAAGAGGCTACTTTCTCACACTGCATAAAGCAAGAGGTGCAGAAAATGCTAGAACTGGCAGTGGTTGAGCACTCTGAAAATCCATGGGCTTTCCCTGTGGTACTAGTACCAAAACCTCATTCCAAAGATGGAAAGAAGGAAATGCGGTTTTGTGTAGATTACAGAGGTCTCAACCAGGTAACCAAAACTGATGCTCACCCTATACCCAGAGCAGATGAGCTCATAGATACACTGGCATCTGCCAAGTATCTAAGCACTTTTGATTTGACTGCAGGGTATTGGCAGATCAAATTATCAGAAGATGCTAAACCTAAAACTGCATTTTCAACCATTGGAGGACATTACCAGATCACAGTAATGCCTTTTGGATTGAAAAATGCACCTGCCACTTTTCAGAGGTTGGTGAACACAGTCCTGCAAGGGCTGGAAGCTTTCAGTGCAGCATATTTGGACGATATAGCTGTCTTTAACTCCAGCTGGGATGATCACCTGGTCCACCTATGGAAAGTTTTGGAAGCCCTGCAAAAGGCAGGCCTCACTATCAAGGCTTCAAAGTGCCAGATAGGGCAGGGGAAGGTGGTTTATCTGGGACACCTTGTTAGTGGGGAACAGATTGCACCACTTCAGGGGAAAATACAAACTATTATAGATTGGGTTCCCCCTACTACTCAGACTCAGGTGATAGCCTTCCTAGGCCTCACTGGGTATTACAGGAGGTTCATTAAGAACTATGGCTCCATTGCAGCCCCTCTTAATGACCTCACATCCAAGAAAATGCCTAAAAAGGTATTATGGACAGCAAACTGTCAGAAAGCTTTTGAGGAGCTGAAGCAGGCTATGTGCTCTGCACCTGTCCTGAAAAGCCCTTGTTACTCTAAAAAATTCTATGTCTAAACTGATGCATCTGAATTAGGAGTAGGGGCAGTCCTATCACAACTTAATTCTGAGGGCCAGGATCAACCTGTTGCTTTTATTAGTAGAAGGTTGACCCCTAGAGAAAAGCGTTGGTCTGCCATTGAGAGGGAGGCCTTTGCTGTGGTCTGGGCACTGAAGAAGTTGAGGCCATACCTGTTTGGCACTCACTTCATTGTTCAGACAGACCACAAACCTCTACTTTTGCTAAAACAAATGAAAGGTAAAAATCCTAAATTGTTGAGGTGGTCCATATCCCTACAGGGAATGGACTATACAGTGGAACATAGACCTGGGAGTAGCCACTCCAATGCAGATGGACTCTCCAGATATTTCCACTTAGACAATGAAGACTCATCAGGTCATGGCTAGTCTTATTGTCCTTCGTTTGGGGGGGGGTTAAGTAGGAAAGTACCATCTTGCCTGGCATGTTACCCCCATTTTTCACTGTATATATGTTGTTTTAGTTGTATGTGTCACTGGGACCCTGTCACCCAGGGCCCCAGTGCTCATAAGTGTGCCTGAATGTGTTACCTGTGTAGAGACTAACTGTCTCACTGAGGCTCTGCTAATCAGAATCTCAGTGGTTATGCTCTCTCATTGCTTTCAAATTGTCACTAACAGGCTAGTGACCAATTTTACCAATTTACATTGGCTTACTGGAACACCCTTATAATTCCCTAGTATATGGTACTTAGGTACCCAGGGTATTAGGGTTCCAGGAGATCCCTATGGGCTGCAGCATTTCTTTTGCCACCCATAGGGAGCTCTGACAATTCTTACACAGGCCTGCCACTGCAGCCTGAGTGAAATAACGTCCACGTTATTTCACAGCCATTTTACACTGCACTTAAGTAACTTATAAGTCGCCTATATGTCTAACCTTTACCTGGTAAAGGTTAGGTGCAAAGTTACTTAGTGTGAGGGCACCCTGGCACTAGCCAAGGTGCCCCCACATTGTTCAGGGCCAATTCCCCGGACTTTGTGAGTGCGGGGACACCATTACACGCGTGCACTGCATATAGGTCACTACCTATATGTAGCTTCACAATGGTAACTCCGAATATGGCCATGTAACATGTCTATGATCATGGAATTGCCCCCTCTATGCCATCCTGGCATAGTTGGCACAATCCCATGATCCCAGTGGTCTGTAGCACAGACCCTGGTACTGCCAAACTGCCTTTTCAGGGGTTTCACTGCAGCTGCTGCTGCTGCCAACCCCTCAGACAGGCTTCTGCCCTCCTGGGGTCCAGCCAGGCCTGGCCCAGGATGGCAGAACAAAGGACTTCCTCTGAGAGAGGGTGTTACACCCTCTCCCTCTGGAAAATGGTGTGAAGGCAGGGGAGGAGTATCCTCCCCCAGCCTCTGGAAATGATTTCATGGGCACATTTGGTGCCCATTTCTGCATAAGCCAGTCTACACCGGTTCAGGGACCCCTTAGCCCTGCTCGGGCGCGAAACTGGACAAAGGAAAGGGGAGTGACCACTCCCCTGGGAGGTGCCCAGAGCTCCTCCAGTTTGCTCCAGACCTCTGCCATCTTGGAAACAGAGGTGCTGCTGGCACACTGGACTGCTCTGAGTGGCCAGTGCCACCAGGTGACGACAGAGACTCCTTCTGATAGGCTCCTTCAGGTGTTGCTAGCCTATCCTCTCTCCTAGGTAGCCAAACCCTCTTTTCTGGCTATTTAGGGTCTCTGTCTCTGGGGAATCTTTAGATAACGAATGCAAGAGCTCATCTGAGTTCCTCTGCATCTCTCTCTTCACCTTCTGCCAAGGAATCGACTGCTGACCGCGCTGGAAGCCTGCAAAACTGCAACATAGTAGCAAAGACGACTACTGCAACTCTGTAACACTGATCCTGCCGCCTTCTCGACTGTTTTCCTGGTGGTGCATGTTGTGGGGGTAGTCTGCCTCCTCTCTGCACTAGAAGCTCCGAAGAAATCTCCCGTGGGTCGACGGAATCGTCCCCCTGCACACGCAGGCACCAAAGAACTGCATCACCGGTCCCCTGGGTCTCCTCTCAGCACGACGAGCGAGGTCCCTTGAATCCAGCAACTCTGTCCAAGTGACTACCACAGTCCAGTGACTCTTCAGTCCAAGTTTGGTGGAGGTAAGTCCTTGCCTCACCTCGCTAGACTGCATTGCTGTGAACCGCGACTTTTGCAGCTGCTCCGGCCCCTGTGCACTTCCGGCAGAAATCCTTTGTGCACAGCCAAGCCTGGGTCTACGGCACTCTAACCTGCATTGCACGACTTTCTAAGTTGGTCTCCGGCGACGTGGGACTCCTTTGTGCGACTTCGGGTGAGCACCGTTTCACGCATCCTGGTAGGGCCTGTTTCTGGCACTTCTCTGGGTGCTACCTGCTGCTAAGAGGGCTCCTTGTCTTGCTCGACGACCCCTCTACCTCCTGTTCCAATTTGCGACCTCCTGGTGCCACCTGGGCCACAGCAGCATCCAAAAATGCTAACCGCACGATTTGCAGCTAGCAAGGCTTGTTGGCGTTCTTTCGGCGGGAAAACACTTCAGCACAACTCTACAAGGCAAGTGGGATCCGTCCTCCAAAGGGGAAGTCTCTAGCCCTTTGCGTTCCTGCAGAAACCGCAGCTTCTTCTGTCCAGTAGAAGCTTCTTTGCACCCGCAGCTGGCATTTCCTGGGCATCTGCCCATCTCCGACTTGCTTGTGACTTTTGGACCTGGTCCCCTTGTTCCACAGGTACCCCAGATTGGAAATCCAGCGTTGTTGCATTGTTGGTTTGTGTCTTTCCTGCATTATTCCTCTAACACGACTTCTTTGTCCTTAGGGGAACTTTAGTGCACTTTGCACTCACTTTTCAGGGTCTTGGGGAGGGTTATTTTTCTAACTCTCACTATTTTCTAATAGTCCCAGCGACCCTCTACAAAGTCACATAGGTTTGGGGTCCATTCGTGGTTCGCATTCCACTTTTGGAGTATATGGTTTGTGTTGCCCCTATCCCTATGTTTCCCCCTTGCATCCTATTGTAACTATTCATTGTTTGCACTGTTTTCTAAGACTATACTGCATATTTTTGGTATTGTGTACATATATCTTTTGTATATTTCCTATCCTCTCACTGAGGGTACACTCTAAGATACTTTGGCATATTGTCATAAAAATAAAGTACCTTTATTTTTAGTATAACTGTGTATTGTGTTTTCTTATGATATTGTGCATATGACACTAAGTGGTACTGTAGTAGCTTCACACGTCTCCTAGTTCAGCCTAAGCTGCTCTGCTAAGCTACCATTATCTATCAGCCTAAGCTGCTAGACACCCTATACACTAATAAGGGATAACTGGGCCTGGTGCAAGGTGCAAGTACCCCTTGGTACTCACTACAAGCCAGTCCAGCCCCCTACATCCTGGGCTGTGACTCCGGCGGTGGTCTCCTGACCAGTGACGATTCTTGAGTCCTCCTGGGCTGTGACTCTGGCGGTAGTCTCTGGACCAGTGACGATACTTGGGCCCTCCTGGGCTGTGACTCCGGCGGTGGTCTCCTGACCTGTGACGATACTTGAGCCCCCCTGGGCTGTGACTCCGGCGGTGGTCTCCTGACCAGTGACGATACTTGAGCCCTCCTGGGCTGTGACTCTGGCGGTGGTCTCTGGACCAGTGACGATACTTGGGCCCTCCTGGGCTGTGACTCTGGCGGTGATCTCTGGACCAGTGACGATACTTGGGCCCTCCTGGGCTGTGACTCTGGCGGTGGTCTCTGGACCAGTGACGATACTTGGGCCCTCCTGGGCTGTGACTCTGGCGGTGGTCTCCTGACCAGTGACGATACTTGAGCCCTCCTGGGCTGTGACTCCGGCAGTGGTCTCCTAACCAGTGACGATACTTGAGCCCTCCTGGGGTGTGACTCTGGCGGTGGTCTCTGGACCAGTGACGACGGTTGTGTGTTGACCGCCGGAAATGATGGCGCACTTCTCCGCTGTGACACTCACAACAGGCTGGGCAGACTTCCTATGGCCCTTCCCCACCTTTGGTGGAGTCACAGCTGACTCTCCAATCCCCTTGGAACCCATGTCAGTTGTTTTCCCACCAGGAGTCTTAACACGGTCCCGTCGTCCACTCTCCAATTTTAGAGCCTTTACAGGGGGGGGCTGCCAGTGCCTTGGCTCCGGGTCCTACTGCCTGCCCTGGTGGACGGTGCACTCCACAAACCTTGAACAGGCACCACTGGTATTGGAGGCTTTTTGGCTGAGGTGCTACGACGGGACTGATGAATTGGAGGGGGTGGGGTAGGGGCAAAAAGGTCAACTTTACAGAGGGACAGTTTCTGATGAACACTGGGATGGGTAGCTGGAGGGGGTCTGGGAGTGGAGGAAGAGGAGGTGGTTGTAGGAGGTGTCACTTTAGGTGTTTTGGGTGCAGGTGCAGGTACTGGAGGCTGTCGTGAGGTGGATGGATGTTGGGTGAGTGATTGCCGGTGTTTGTGTACTTTGGGAGGGGGCGTCACAGACACACTGGGAGAGGACACAGGGGACGTGTAAATGGCAGTGGAGGTGGTGAGTGCAGGTGAGCGGCTTGTGGTGCTGGGTGTCCTTGTGCAATTCATTGTGCCTGTAGATGTGGTGCATGCAGGTGTGTGTGTAGACGAGACTGGGAGGGAGGAGGGAGAAGAGGAGGAGGGGGACACAGTGGAGGCAGTGGATGTTGCTGTGTCTGTACATGGGTGAGGCATGAGTGAGTGCCTGTGGTGTGTGTGGTGCCTATGTTTGCTTGAGCTACTTGTGTGTGTTGAGTTATGTGCATGCTGGTCTGTAGGTGTGCTTGGGATGGGCTGGGGTACAGGAGATTGGGTCTGGGTGGAGGAAGTTGGAGGGGGAGGCTAGACACAGGGACAATGGCTGCCATCAGTGCTGAGGCCAGAGATTGCAGGGTTCGCTGAAGGACAGCCTGACCAGAATGAATGCCCTCCAGGAATGCATTACCGTGTTGCAACTCTCGTTCTACACCCTGGATGGCATTCACAATGGTAGACTGCCCAACAGTGAGTGAACTGAGGAGGTCAATGGCCTCCTCACTGAGGGCAGCAGGGGTGACTGGGGCAGGGCCTGAGGTGCCTGGGGCGAAGGTGATGCCCACCCTCCTGGGTGAGCGGGCACGGGGCGAACGCTGAGGGGCTGCTGGGAGGGCGGGGCTGGTAGGGGAGGTGGCGGCTGTACCTGTAGAGGTGGGGGGCACAGATGGTGCCGCCACCACAAGGGAGCCCTCATCGGCGAACAACTCCGTGTCGCTGCTTGGTGATCCGGTGGCCGACGTGAAGCTCCCCTCGCCCTCCATCCCACTGGTGCATTCAGAGTCCGTGGTGTGGCCCTCCATGGCCATATGGGATGCAGCTCCCTCGTGCTCCGATGCCACTGTACCTCCGCCTGTTGATGCTGATGTACAGAAGGACAGGGAGAGCAGAAAAAGGGGGGGAGACAGAAGAAAGAGAGTTTTAGTGCATGGATTACCGCTACCGTTGGCGGACAAGACAGACGCAGCAGCCCCCTGCATTACGCCGTGCTCCTGCCCTCTGCACATGCAATTTCTGGTATATGGCCTACATGGCAATGGTGGACATCTGCGCACATGTATGCCACAGGGGCAACTGTACCTCGACTTGGCACTCTGCTGAGGTGGGGTAGAGTGCCACATGGCCTACATAACGGAGGGGCCTTGCCTACCTAACACCCACAGCCCACCTCCCCCACCCAGACACCTCCACTGCACGCAAAGTCAGCAGAATGTTGTTGTACTCACCCCCTTGTGTCTGTTGTGATGCCCTCAAGCTCCCATCCAACTCCGGGTAGGCCACCGCCAGGATCCGGAACATCAGGGGGGTCATGGTGCGACGGGCACCCCTCCCACGTTGGGAGGCCATCCCCAGCTGAGCCTCGGCCGTCTTCTTGCTGCAGCGGCGAATGTCCTCCCATCTCTTACGGCAGTGGGTGCCCCGTCTCTGGTGGGCCCCCAGGGTCCGGACCTCCTTGGCGATGGCACGCCAAATGTCCCTCTCCTGGTGGGCGCTGACCTACATGACATGCACAAGAAAAGAGGAACAGTCATTACCAACTGCACCGTCGTTGTGAGTGGCCCCCTCCCTACTCTGGCCATGTGGCCCATTCATTCCCATGCATTGTTGTGCTATGAACTCTGTCCCCTTCCCTCTTCCAACCAGCCCTCTTCACCCAGGCCTAGCCCATACAACGTGCTCCCTGTGTACTAACCTCTTGGTCTGGAGGACCGTAGAGTAGCGTGTACTGGGGGAGGACCCCGGCTACCAGTTTCTCCAACTCCTGTGCAGTGAAGGCAGGGGCCCTTTCCTCAGACGCAGCAGCCATCGTCGCTTCCAGACCGAGGTCACAGCAGCACTTGCAGTGTAGGTCCTCTCCTTTCGAAGGTCAGGTATCTTGTGATTGAACAGATAGATTGAACAGATAGAAAATAGCGGTGACGTCCGCGGCGGTGACGTCCGCGGCGGTGACGTCCGCGGCGGTGCGCATCATCACCGCCGGCGCACCTGTTCATTGGCTCCTGGGACCCATAGGGTCCATTGATAAACCAATGCAGCATTGCGCCGTGGTCTACGACCGCCTACTGCGACGGTGTGCAACGCCAGCGCAGTTATCCCACAATCCCATTGTCCCAGTTTAGAGGTCAGGCAGCTGCCATTTCAGGGGCCTACATGGCTTCATTTACTTCTGCGTCACACATAGCTAGGCCTACACTAAAAAACACATACAGGAAGGGTTTTGTGAGTGGTGTACTCTTGTGTGTAACTGTGGGTACATACCTGGAGGAATAATGACTGGTTCTTCGCTGTTGTCCTTCGTAGGCACCATCAGCTGGGACATATGAGAAGATGGCGGAATCCTCCGGGGTACCGACCGCTGGTGGACCTGTTGACAATGGAAGAGAGACATGTCATCGTCACCTACCGGTTTGACGGTGCCACAATCCAGGAACTATGTACCCAGTTGGAGCCAGACCTGATGTCACCAATTCGCCATCCGACTGGAATCCCCCCTGTCATGCAGGTGCTGTCAGTGCTCCATTTCCTTGCAAGTGGGTCTTTTCAGACAACAGTGGCCATGGCATCAGGGATGTCCCAGCCTGTTTTCCAACGTCCTGTCCAGAGTGCTGTCTGCCCTGCTGAAACACGTAAGGAGATTGTAGGAAAGTACCATCTTGCCTGGCATGTTACCCCCATATTTCACTGTATATATGTTGTTTTAGTTGTATGTGTCACTGGGACCCTGCTAGCCAGGGCCCCAGTGCTCATAAGTGTGCCCTGTATGTGTTACCTGTGTTATGACTAACTGTCTCACTGAGGCTCTGCTATCTAGAACCTCAGTGGTTATGCTCTCTCATTTCTTTCCAAATTGTCACTAATAGGCTAGTGACCAATTTCACCAATTCACATTGGCATACTGGAACACCCTTATAATCTCCTAGTATATGGTACTGAGGTACCCGGGGTATTGGGGTTCCAGCAGATCCCTATGGGCTGCAGCATTTCTTTTACCACCCATAGGGAGTGTAGGAGGCTGGACTGGCTTATAGTGAGTACCAAGGGGTACTTACACCTTGCACCAGGCCCAGTTATTCCTTATTAGTGTATAGGGTGTCTAGCAGCATAGGCTGATAGATAATGGTAGCTTAGCAGAGCAGCTTAGGCTGAACTAGGAGACGAGTGGAGCTCCTACAGTACCACTAGTGTCATATGCACAATATCATAAGAAAACACAATACACAGATATTCAAAAAATAAAGGTACTTTGTTCTTATGACAATATGCCAAAAGTATCTCAGTGAGTACCC
Organism: Pleurodeles waltl; assembly: GCF_031143425.1. NCBI lineage: Eukaryota > Metazoa > Chordata > Amphibia > Caudata > Salamandridae > Pleurodeles > Pleurodeles waltl. Next base: position 1,193,004,599 of record NC_090439.1, read on the forward strand.
TCAGTATGAGGATAGCAAATATACACAAGATATATGTACACAATACCAAAATATGCAGTAATAGTATTATAAAACAGTGCAAACAATGAATAGTTGCAATAGGATGCAATGGGGGCACGTAGGGATAGGGGCAACACAAACCATATACTTCAAAAGTGGAATGCGAACCACGAATGGACCCCAAACCTATGTGACCTTGTAGAGGGTCGCTGGGACTATTAGAAAATAGTAAGGGTTAGAAAAATAGCCCACCCCAAAACCCTGAGAAGTGACTGCAAAGTGCACTAAAGTTCCCCAAAGGACATAGAAGTCGTGATAGGGGAATTCTGCAGGAAAGAAACAAACCAGCAATGCAACAATGATGGATTTCCAGTCGAGGGTACCTGTGGAACAAGGGGACCAAGTCCAAAAGTCACAAGCAAGTCGGAGATGGGCAGATGCCCAGGAAATGCCAGCTGTGGATGCAAAGAAGCTACTACTGGACAGTAGAAGCTGGAGGTTCTGCAGGAACGACAAGGGCTAGAGACTTCCACTTTGGAGGATGGATCCCCCACGCCGTGGAGAGTCGTGCAGAAGTGTTTTCCTGAAGAAAGACCGCCAACAAGTCTTGCTAGCTGCAAATCATGCGGTTAGGGTTTTTGGATGCTGCTGTGGCCCAGGAGGAACCAGGATGTTGCAAATTGTGTCTGGGGATAGAGGGGGCGTCGAGCAAGACAAGGAGCCCTCTCAGAAGCAGGCAGCACCCACAGAAGTGCCAGAACAGGCACTACAAAGTGGAGTGAAACGGTGCTCACCCGACGTTGCACAAAGGAGTCCCACGCCGCCGGAGGACAACTTAGGAGGTCGTGCAATGCAGGTTAGAGTGCCGTGGACCCAGGCTGGACTGTGCACAAAGGATTTCCGCCGGAAGTGCACGGAGGCCGGAGTAGCTGCAAAAGTCACGGTTCCCAGCAATGCAGTCTGGCGTGGGGAGGCAAGGACTTACCTCCACCAAACTTGGACTGAAGAGTCACTGGATTGTGGGAGTCACTTGGACAGAGTTGCTGGATTCAAGGGACCTCGCTCGTTGTGCTGAGAGGAGACCCAGGGTACCGGTGATGCAGTTCTTTGGTGCCTGCGGTTGCAGGGGGACGATTCCGTCGACCCACGGGAGATTTCTTCGGAGCTTCTAGTGCAGAGAGGAGGCAGACTACCCCCACAGCATGCACCACCAGGAAAGCAGTCGAGAAGGTGTCTGGATCAGCGTTACAGAGTTGCAGTAGTCGTCTTTGCTACTTTGTTGCAGTTTTGCAGGCTTCCAGCGCGGTCAGCAGTCGATTCCTTGGCAGAAGGTGAAGAGAGAGATGCAGAGGAACTCGGATGAGCTCTTGCATTCGTTATCTAAGGAATCCCCAAAGACAGAGACCCTAGATAGCCAGAAAAGAGGGTTTGGCTACCTAGGAGAGAGGATAGGCTAGCAACACCTGAAGGAGCCTATCAGAAGGAGTCTCTGACGTCACCTGCTGGCACTGGCCACTCAGAGCCGTCCAGTGTGCGAGCAGCACCTCTGTTTCCAAGATGGCAGAGGTCTGGAGCACACTGGAGGAGCTCTGGGCACCTCCCAGGGGAGGTGCAGGTCAGGGGAGTGGTCACTCCCCTTTCCTTTGTCCAGTTTCGCGCCAGAGCAGGGCTGAGGGGTCCCTGAACCGGTGTAGACTGGCTTATGCAGAAATGGGCACCATGTGTGCCCATGAAAGCATTTCCAGAGGCTGGGGGAGGCTACTCCTCCCCTGACTTCACACTATTTACCAAAGAGAGAGGGTGTAACACCCTCTCTCAGAGGAAGTCCTTTGTTCTGCCATCCTGGGCCAAGCCTGGCTGGACCCCAGGAGGACAGAAACCTGTCTGAGGGGTTGGGAGCAGCAGCAGCTGCAGTGAAACCACGGGAAAGGAAGTTTGGCAGTACCCAGGTCTGAGCTACAGACCTGTGGAATCATGGGATTGTGCCAACTATGCCAGGATGGCATAGAGGGGGCAATTCCATGATCATAGACATGTTACATGTGTAGGAAAGTACCATCTTGCCTGGCATGTTACCCCCATTTTTCACTGTATATATGTTGTTTTAGTTGTATGTGTCACTGGGACCCTGTTCACCAGGGCCCCAGTGCTCATAAGTGTGCCTGAATGTGTTACCTGTGTAGTGACTAACTGTCTCACTGAGGCTCTGCTAATCAGAACCTCAGTGGTTATGCTCTCTCATTTCATTCCAAATTGTCACTAACAGGCTAGTGACCAATTTTAACAATTTACATTGGCTTACTGGAACACCCTTATAATTCCCTAGTATATGGTACTGAGGTACCCAGGGTATTGGGGTTCCAGGAGATCCATATGGGCTGCAGCATTTCTTTTGCCACCCATAGGGAGCTCTGACAATTCTTACACAGGCCTGCCACTGCAGCCTGAGTGAAATAACGTCCACGTTATTTCACAGCCATTTTACACTGCACTTAAGTAACTTATAAGTCACCTATACTGTATGTCTAACCTTTACCTGGTAAAGGTTAGGTGCAAAGTTACTTAGTGTGAGGGCACCCTGGCACTAGTCAAGGTGCCCCCACATTGTTCAGGGCCAATTCCCCGGACTTTGTGAGTGCGGGGACACCATTACACGGGTGCACTACATATAGGTCAATACCTATATGTAGCTTCACAATGGTAACTCCGAATATGGCCATGTAACATGTCTAAGATCATGTAATTGCCCCCTCTATGCCATCCTGGCATTGTTGGCACAATTCCATGATCCCAGTGGTCTGTAGCACAGACCCTGGTACTGCCAAACTGCCTTTCCTGGGGTTTCACTGCAGCTGCTGCTGCTGCCAACCCCTCAGACAGGTTTCTGCCCCCCTGGGGTCAAGCCAGGCTTGTCCCAGGATGGCAGAACAAAGGACTTCCTCTGAGAGAGGGTGTTACACCCTCTCCCTTTGGAAAATGGTGTGAAGGCAGGGGAGGAGTAGCCTCCCCCAGCCTCTGGAAATGCTTTCTTGGGCACAGATGTGCCCAATTCTGCATAAGCCAGTCTACACCGGTTCAGGGACCCCTTAGCCCTGCTCTGGCGCGAAACTGGACAAAGGAAAGGGGAGTGACCACTCCCCTGACCTGCACCTCCCCTGGGAGGTGTCCAGAGCTCCTCCAGTGTGCTCCAGACCTCTGCCATCTTGGAAACAGAGGTGCTGCTGGCACACTGGACTGCTCTGAGTGGCCAGTGCCACCAGGTGACGTCAGAGACTCCTTCTGATAGGCTCCTTCAGGTGTTAGTAGCCTATCCTCTCTCCTAAGTAGCCAAACCCTCTTTTCTGGCTATTTAGGGTCTCTGTCTCTGGGGAAACTTTAGATAACGAATGCAAGAGCTCATCCGAGTTCCTCTGCATCTCTCTCTTCAACTTCTGCCAAGGAATCGACTGCTGACCGCGCTGGAAGCCTGCAACACTGCAACAAAGTAGCAAAGACGACTACTGCAACTCTGTAACGCTGATCCTGCCGCCTTCTCGACTGTTTTCCTGGTGGTGCATGCTGTGGGGGTAGTCTGCCTCCTCTCTGCACTAGAAGCTCCAAAGAAATCTCCCGTGGGTCGACGGAATCTTCCCCCTGCAACCGCAGGCACCAAAAAGCTGCATTACCGGTCCCTTGGGTCTTCTCTCAGCACGACGAGTGAGGTCCCTCGAATCCAGCAACTGTGTCCAAGTGACCCCCACAGTCCAGTGACTCTTCAGTCCAAGTTTGGTGGAGGTAAGTCCTTGCCTCACCTCGCTAGACTGCATTGCTGGGAACCGGGACTTTTGCAGCTACTCCGGCCCCTGTGCACTTCCGGCGGAAATCCTTTGTGCACAGCCAAGCCTGGGTCCACGGCACTCTAACCTGCATTGCACGACTTTCTAAGTTGGTCTCCGGCGACTCCTTTGTGTAACTTCGGGTGAGCACCGTTTGACGCATCCTCGTAGTGCCTGTTTCTGGCACTTCTTTGGGTGCTACCTGCTGCTGAGAGGGCTCCTTTTCTTGCACGACGTCCCTTCTACCTCCTGGTCCAATTTGCGACCTCCTGGTCCCTCCTGGGCTACAGCAGCGTCCAAAAACGCTAACCGCACGATTTGCAGGTAGCAAGGCTTGTTGGCGTTCTTTCGGCGGGAAAACACTTCTGCATGACTCCCCACGGCGTGAAGGATCAGTCCACCAAAGGGGAAGTCTCTAGCCCTTTTCGTTCCTGCAGAAACCTCAGCTTCTTCTGTCCAGTAGAAGCTTCTTTGCACCTACAGCTGGCATTTCCTGGGCATATGCCCATCTCCGACTTGCTTGTGACTTTTGGACTTGGTCCCCTTGTTCCACAGGTACCCTAGATTGGAAATCCATCGTTGTTGCATTGTTGGTTTGTGTCTTTCCTGCAGTATTCCTCTATCACAACTTCTTTGTCTTTTGGGGAACTTTAGTGCACTTTGCACTCACTTTTCAGGGTCTTGGGGAGGGCTAATTTACTAACTCTCACTATTTTCTAATAGTCCCAGCGACCCTCTACAAGGTCACATAGGTTTGGGGTCCATTCGTGGTTCGCATTCCACTTTTGGAGTATATGGTTTGTTTTGCCCCTATCCCTATGTGTCCCCATTGCATCCTATTGTAACTATACATTGTTTGCACTGTTTTCTAAGACTATACTGCATATTTTTGGTATTGTGTACATATATCTTGTGTATATTTCCTATCCTCTCACTGAGGGTACACTCTAAGATACTTTGGCATATTGTCATAAAAATAAAGTACCTTTATTTTTAGTATAACTGTGTATTGTGTTTTCTTATGATATTGTGCAAGTGACACTTGTGGTACTGTAGTAGCTTCACACGTCTCCTAGTTCAGCCTAAGCTGCTCTGCTAAGCTACCATTATCTATCAGCCTAAGGTGCTAGACACCCTATACACTAATAAGGGATAACTGGGCCTGGTGCAAGGTGCAAGTACCCCTTGGTACTCACTACAAGCCAGTCCAGCCTCCTACAACATGGCCATATTCGGAGTTACCATTGTGAAGCTACATATCGGTAGTGACCTATATGTAGTGCACGCGTGTAATGGTGTCCCCGCACTCACAAAGTCCGGGGAATTGGCCCTGAACAATGTGGGGGCACCTTGTCTCGTGCCAGGGTGCCCACACACTAAGTAACTTAGCACCCAACCTTTACTAGGTAAAGGTTAGACATATAGGTGATTTATAAGTTACTTAAGTGCAGTGTAAAATGGCTGTGAAATAACGTTGACGTTATTTCACTCAGGCTGCAGTGGCAGGCCTCAGTAAGAATTGTCAGAGCTCCCTATGGGTGTAGGAGATGGTACTTTCCTACAATGGGTGGCAAAAGAAATGCTGCAGCCCATAGGGATCTCCTGGAACCCCAATACCCTGGGTGCCTCAGTACCATATATTAGGGAATTATAAGGGTGTTCCAGTAAGCCAATGTAAATTGGTAAAATTGGTCACTAGCCTGTTAGTGACAATTTGAAAGAAATGAGAGAGCATAACCACTGAGGTTCTGGTTAGCAGAGCCTCAGTGAGACAGTTAGTCATAACACAGGTAACACATTCAGGCACACTTATGAGCACTGGGGCCCTGGCTGACAGGGTCTCAGTGACACATACAACTAAAACAACATATATACAGTGAAAAATGGGGGTAACATGCCAGGCAAGATGGTACTTTCCTACACAACCCCCCCCCCAAACGAAGGACAATAAGACTAGCCATGACCTGATGAGTCTTCATTGTCTAAGTGGAAATATCTGGAGAGTCCATCTGCATTGGAGTTGCTACTCCCAGGTCTATGTTCCACTGTATAGTCCATTCCCTGTAGGGATATGTGTAGGAAAGTACCATCTTGCCTGGCATGTTACCCCCATTTTTCACTGTATATATGTTGTTTTAGTTGTATGTGTCACTGGGACCCTGGTAACCCAGGGCCCCAGTGCTCATAGGTGTGCCTGAATGTGTTACCTGTGTAGTGACTAACTGTCTCACTGAGGCTCTGCTAATCAGAACCTCAGTGGTTATGCTCTCTCATTTCTTTCTAAAATGTCACTGACAGGCTAGTGACCATTTTTACCAATTTACATTGGCTTACTGGAACACCCTTATAATTCCCTAGTATATGGTACTGAGGTACCCAGGGTATTGGGGTTCCAGGAGATCCCTATGGGCTGCAGCATTTCTTTTGCCACCCATAGGGAGCTCTGACAATTCTTACACAGGCCTGCCACTGCAGCCTGAGTGAAATAACGTCCACGTTATTTCACAGCCATTTTACACTGCACTTAAGTAACTTATAAGTCACCTATATGTCTAACCTTTACCTGGTAAAGGTTAGGTGCAAAGTTACTTAGTGTGAGGGCACCCTGGCACTAGCCAAGGTGCCCCCACATTGTTCAGAGCCAATTCCCTGAACTTTGTGAGTGCGGGGACACCATTACACGCGTGCACTACATATAGGTCACTACCTATATGTAGCTTCACCATGGTAACTCCGAATATGGCCATGTAACATGTCTATGATCATGGAATTGCCCCCTCTATGCCATCCTGGCATTGTTGGTACAATTCCATGATCCCAGTGGTCTGTAGCACAGACCCTGGTACTGCCAAACTGCCCTTCCTGGGGTTTCACTGCAGCTGCTGCTGCTGCCAACCCCTCAGACAGGCAGCTGCCCTCCTGGGGTCCAGCCAGGCCTGGCCCAGGATGGCAGAACAAAGAACTTCCTCTGAGAGAGGGTGTGACACCCTCTCCCTTTGGAAAATGGAGTGAAGGCAGGGGAGGAGTAGCCTCCCCCAGCCTCTGGAAATGCTTTCTTGGGCACAGATGTGCCCAATTCTGCATAAGCCAGTCTACACCGGTTCAGGGACCCCTTAGCCCCTTCTCTGGCGCGAAACTGGACAAAGGAAAGGGGAGTGACCACTCCCCTGACCTGCACCTCCCCTGGGAGGTGTCCAGAGCTCCTCCAGTGTGCTCCAGACCTCTGCCATCTTGGAAACAGAGGTGCTGCTGGCACACTGGACTGCTCTGAGTGGCCAGTGCCACCAGGTGACGTCAGAGACTCCTTGTGATAGGCTCCTTCAGGTGTTAGTAGCCTCTCCTCTCTCCTAAGTAGCCAAACCCTCTTTTCTGGCTATTTAGGGTCTCTGTCTCTGGGGAAACTTTAGATAACGAATGCATGAGCTCAGCCGAGTTCCTCTGCATCTCTCTCTTCACCTTCTGATAAGGAATCGACTGCTGACCGCGCTGGAAGCCTGCAAACCTGCAACATAGTAGCAAAGACGACTACTGCAACTCTGTAACGCTGATCCTGCCGCCTTCTCGACTGTTTTCCTGCTTGTGCATGCTGTGGGTGTAGCCTGCCTCCTCTCTGCACCAGAAGCTCCGAAGAAATCTCCCGTGGGTCGACGGAATCTTCCCCCTGCAACCGCAGGCACCAAAAAGCTGCATTACCGGTCCCTTGGGTCTCCTCTCAGCACGACGAGCGAGGTCCCTCGAATCCAGCGACTCTGTCCAAGTGACCCCCACAGTCCAGTGACTCTTCAGTCCAAGTTTAGTGGAGGTAAGTCCTTGCCTCATCTCGCTGGGCTGCATTGCAGGGAACCGCGACTTTGCAGCTACTCCGGCCCCTGTGCACTTCCGGTAGAAATCCTTTGTGCACAGCCAAGCCTAGGTCCACGGCACTCTAACCTGCATTGCACGACTTTCTAAGTTGGTCTCCGGCGACGTGGGACTCCTTTGTGCTACTTCGGCGAGCACCGTTTCACGCATCCTCGTAGTGCCTGTTTCTTGCACTTTTCCGGGAGCTACCTGCTTCAGTGAGGGCTCTTTGTCTTGCACGACGTCCCCTCTCTCTTCAGGTCCAATTTACTACCTCCTGGTCCCTCCTGGGCCCCAGCAGCGTCCAAAAACGCCAAACGCACAATTTGCGCCTAGCAAGGCTTGTTGGCGTTCTTTCGGCGGGAAAACACTTTTGCACAACTCTACATGGCAAGAGGGATCCGTCCACCAAAGGGGAAGTCTCTAGCCCTTTTCGTTCTTGCAGAAACCTCAGCTTCTTCTGTCCAGTAGAAGCTTCTTTGCACCCGCAGCTGGCATTTCCTGGGCATCTGCCCATCTCCGACTTGCTTGTGACTTTTGGACTTGGTCCCCTTGTTCCACAGGTACCCTAGATTGGAAATCCACAGTTGTTGCATTGCTGGTTTGTGTCTTTCCTGCATTATTCCTCTAACACGACTACTTTGTCCTTAGGGGAACTTTAGTGCACTTTGCACTCACTTTTCAGGGTCTTGGGGAGGGTTATTTTGCTAACTCTCACTATTTTCTAATAGTCCCAGCGACCCTCTACAAGGTCACATAGGTTTGGGGTCCATTCGTGGTTCGCATTCCACTTTTGGAGTATATGGTTTGTGTTGACCCTATCCCTATGTTTCCCCATTGCATCCTATTGTAACTATACATTGTTTGCACTGTTTTCTAAGACTATACTGCATATTTTTGCTATTGTGTATATATCTTGGGTATATTTCCTATCCTCTCACTGAGGGTACACTCTAAGATACTTTGGCATATTGTCATAAAAATAAAGTACCTTTATTTTTAGTATAACTGTGTATTGTGTTTTCTTATGATATTGTGCATATGACACTAAGTGGTACTGTAGTAGCTTCACACGTCTCCTAGTTCAGCCTAAGCTGCTCTGCTAAGCTACCATTATCTATCAGCCTAAGCTGCTAGACACCCTATACACTAATAAGGGATAACTGGGCCTGGTGCAAGGTGCAAGTACCCCTTGGTACTCACTACAAGCCAGTCCAGCCTCCTACGTTGGTTGTGCAGTGGTGGGATAAGTGCTTGAGACTACTTACCACTCTTGTCATTGTACTTTTCATAAGAGAAAAATATACAAAACAAGGTCAGTGTATATACACATAGCCAAAAAGTTTTGCATTTCCTCTTTTCACTCTTTTCTAAGTGCTGAAAAGTACTCCTAAACTTTAAAAAAGTTCTTAAAAGTTTAAAAAGTTTTTTTTCTGTCTTTCCAAAAAGTTCTGAAAACTTTTTTCTCTTTTTCTATCACTTTAACTCTCTCTAAAAAATGTCTGGCACAGGCCAAAGTGTTGATCTGTCCAAACTTGCATATGACAACCTTAGCTGGAAAAGAGCAAGGAGTCTCTGTATAGAGAGAGGTTTGAGTGTAGGGAAGAATCCTTCCTTGGAACTGTTACTTAACATGCTTAGAGAACAGGATAAGGCCATAGGTGCCCCTTCTGTTGAAAAAGTACCTAATAGTTCCCAATCTGATTCAGGGACTCCCCCAGGAAAAGATTCAGGAAAGAAACTTCCTAGCCTGCCCATTACTAGACAATCTAGCATAGATGGTAATGATGATGAGCCACACCAAAGAAATAGTGTTGTCTCACATCATAGCAAAAGCATTTATTCTCACCATACTGGTAGTAATGTTTCTGTAAACCAAGCTGTTAAGTTGGCTTCTGTAAGAGACAGGTCTCCTTCTGTTCATTCCCATCATAGCTCTGTTTCTAAGAATGTCCCTCCCACCAACACTGATGACAGAATGTTAGAGAGGGAACTCAATAAGTTGAGGGTGGAACAAACCAGACTGAAGCTTAAAAAGCAACAGCTGGATTTGGATAGACAGTCTTTTGAATTAGAGAAGGAAAGACAGAAGTTGGGTTTAGATACCCATGGTGGCAGCAGCAGTATTCCCCATAGTCATCCTGCAAAAGAGCATGATTCCCCCTTACAAGGAGGGGGATGGCATTAACAAGTGGTTTGCTGCACTTGAGAGGGCCTGTGTTGTACAGGATGTCCCTCAAAGGCAGTGGGCTGCTATCCTATGGCTATCATTTAGTGGAAAAGGTAGGGATAGGCTCCTTACTGTGAAAGAAAATGATGCCAACAATTTCCAAGTTCTTAAGAATGCACTCCTGGATGGTTATGGCTTAACCACTGAACAGTACAGGATAAAGTTCAGAGAGACCAAAAAGGAGTCTTCACAAGACTGGGTTGATTTTATTGACCATTCAGTGAAGGCCTTGGAGGGGTGGTTACATGGCAGTAAAGTTACTGATTATGACAGCCTGTATAACTTGATCCGGAGAGAGCATATTCTTAACAATTGTGTGTCTGATTTGTTGCACCAGTACTTGGTGGACTCTGATCTGACCTCTCCCCAAGAATTGGGAAAGAAGGCAGACAAATGGGTCAGAACAAGAGTGAACAGAAAAGTTCATACAGGGGGTGACAAAGATGGCAACAAAAAGAAGGATGGTAAGTCTTCTGACAAGGGTGGGGACAAATCTAAAAATGAGTCTTCATCAGGCCCACAAAAACACTCTGGTGGGGGTGGTGTTTCCAAATCCTCCTTTAATCAGAACAAGGAAAAGAAACCATGGTGCTATTTATGTAAAATAAAAGGCCATTGGACAACAGATCCCAGTTGTCCAAAGAAAGGCACCACAGCTCCTACCACTACAACCCCTACTGCTACACCTAGTGTCCCTACTAATAGCAGTGGTGGTGGGAGCAAACCTACTTATAGCCAATCCAAGGGAGTAGCTGGGCTCACTTTTGGTAATTTAGTTGGGGTTGGTCTGATTAGAGAGACCACAGAGGCTACTTTAGTCTCTGAAGGGGCTATTGATTTAGCCACTTTGGTTGCTTGCCCCATAACTTGGAGAAGTACAAGCAACTAACCCTAATAAATGGTGTTGAGGTCCAGGCCTACAGGGACACAGGTGCCAGTGTCACAATGGTGATTGAGAAACTGGTGCACCCTGAACAACACATACTTGGACACCAGTACCAAGTAACCGATGCTCACAACATAACACAAAGCCACCCCATGGCTGTTGTAAATCTCAACTGGGGGGGGGGTAACTGGTCCAAAGAAAGTTGTGGTAGCTTCAGATTTACCTGTAGACTGTCTATTAGGGAATGATTTGGAGACATCAGCTTGGTCAGATGTGGAATTGGAGGCCCATGCAGCAATGCTGGGCATTCCAGGGCATATTTTTGCTTTGACAAGGGCTCAGGCCAAAAAGCAAAAAGGACAGGGAAGCTTGGATCCTGGAACAATGGACCAAGTGCTCCCTAAAGCTAGGGCTAGTAGAAGCAAACCACTTCCTACTATCCCTCCCTCTACAGTGGATTCTACTTCTGAGGAAGAGGAATTCCCTCCCTGTGCAGAACCTACACCAGAGGAGCTGGAAGCAGACACTGCTGAGCTTTTGGGTGAAGGGGGGCCTGCCAGAGAGGAGCTGAGTGTGGCACAGCAAACCTGTCCCACATTAGAGGGTCTCAGACAGCAAGCTGTCAAACAGGCTAATGGGGATGTCAGTGACTCTCACAGAGTTTACTGGGAGGACAACCTCTTGTACACTGAGCATAGGGATCCTAAACCTGGAGCTGCCAGGAGATTAGTGATTCCTCAGGAGTACAGAAAGTTCCTCCTAACACTGGCACATGACATTCCCTTAGCTGGGCACCTGGGTCAAATGAAAACTTGGGACAGATTGGTACCATTGTTTCATTGGCCTAGGATGTCTGAGGACACAAAATAATTTTGCAAGTCCTGTGAAACCTGTCAAGCCAGTGGCAAGACAGGTGGCACTCCAAAGGCACCCCTAATCCCACTGCCTGTGGTTGGGGTTCCCTTTGAAAGGGTAGGGGTTGACATAGTTGGCCCCCTTGACCCTCCTTCTGCTTCAGGCAATAGGTTTATCTTAGTGGTAGTGGACCATGCCACAAGATATCCTGAAGCAATTCCTTTAAGGACCACTACAGCTCCTGCAGTGGCAAAGGCCCTCCTGGGAATATTTTCCAGGGTGGGCTTCCCAAAGGAAGTAGTATCAGACAGAGGAAGCAATTTCATGTCTGCATACTTAAAGGCCATGTGGAAGGAGTGTGGTGTAACTTACAAGTTCACAACACCCTATCATCCACAAACAAATGGACTGGTGGAGAGATTTAATAAAACTCTCAAAGGCATGATTATGGGTCTCCCTGAAAAACTCCGCAGGAGATGGGATATCCTTCTACCATGCCTCCTTTTTGCCTACAGGGAGGTACCCTAGAAAGGAGTGGGCTTCAGCCCCTTTGAACTTCTTTTTGGACACCCTGTTAGGGGTCCACTCACACTTGTAAAGGAGGGTTGGGAACAACCTTTAAAAGCTCCTAAGCAGGATATTGTGGACTATGTACTTGGCCTCAGATCAAGGATGGCTGAGTACATGAAAAAGGCCAGTAAAAACCTTCAGGCCAGCCAAGAGCTCCAGAAGCAATGGCATGATCAGAAGGCTGTTTTGGTTCAGTACCAACCAGGGCAGAAAGTGTGGGTCTTGGAGCCTGTGGCCCCAAGAGCACTCCAAGATAAATGCAGTGGACCCCACACAATTGTTGAACAGAAGGGTGAAGTCACCTACTTGGTTGACTTAGGCACTGCCAGGAGTCCCCTTAGGGTGCTCCATGTCAACCGCCTGAAACCCTACTATGACAGGGCTGATCTCACCCTGCTCATGGCAACTGATGAGGGACAGGAAGAAGACAGTGATCCTCTACCTGATCTCTTCTCTTCCACAGATCAAGATGCTCTTGTGGAAGGAGTAGTTTTGGCTGATTGTCTTACTGCTGAGCAGAAAGATAATTGCATAAATCTCCTAGGACAATTTTCAGAACTCTTCTCTACTGTGCCAGGCACTAATAATTTAGTATTTTCACCTTTCATTTGTTTTAGCCAAAGTAGAGGTTTGTGGTCTGTCTGAACAATGAAGTGAGTGCCAAACAGGTATGGCCTCAACTTCTTCAGTGCCCAGACCACAGCAAAGGCCTCCCTCTCTATGGCAGACCAACGCTTTTCTCTAGGGGTCAACCTCCTACTAATAAAAGCAACAGGTTGATCCTGGCCCTCAGAATTAAGTTGTGATAGGACTGCCCCTACTCCTAATTCAGATGCATCAGTTTGGACATTGAACTTTTTAGAGTAACAAGGGCTTTTCAGGACAGGTGCAGAGCACATGACCTGCTTCAGCTCCTCAAAAGCTTTCTGACAGCTAGCTGTCCACAATACCTTCTTAGGCATTTTCTTGGATGTGAGGTCATTAAGAGGGGCTGCAATGGAGCCATAGTTCTTAATGAACCTCCTGTAATACCCAGTGAGGCCTAAAAAGGCTCTCACCTGGGTCTGAGTAGTAGGGGGAACCCAATATATAATAGTTTGGATTTTCCCCTGAAGTGGTGCAATCTGTTCCCCACCAACAAGGTGTCCCATATAAACCACCTTCCCCTGCCCTATCTGGCACTTTGAAGCCTTGATAGTGAGACCTGCCTTTTGCAGGGCCTCCAAAACTTTCCATAGGTGGACCAGGTGATCATCCCAACTGGAGCTAAAGACAGCTATATCGTCCAGATATGCTGCACTAAAAGCTTCCAGCCCTTGCAGGACTGTATTCACCAACCTCTGTAAAGTGGCAGGTGCAATTTTCAATCCAAAAGGCATTACTGTGAATTGGTAATGGCCTCCAATGGTTGAAAATGCAGTTTTTGCTTTAGCATCTTCTGATAATTTGATCTGCCAATACCCTGCAGTCAAGTCAAAAGTGCTTAGATACTTGGCAGATGCCAGTGTATCTATGAGCTCATCTGCCCTGGTGTAGGAGGCTGGACTGGCTTGTAGTGAGTACCAAGGGGTACTTGCACCTTGCACCAGGCCCAGTTATCCCTTATTAGTGTATAGGGTGTCTAGCAGCTTAGGCTGATAGATAATGGTAGCTTAGCAGAGCAGCTTAGGCTGAACTAGGAGACGTGTGAAGCTACTACAGTACCACTTAGTGTCATATGCACAATATCATAAGAAAACACAATACACAGTTATACTAAAAATAAAGGTACTTTATTTTTATGACAATATGCCAAAGTATCTTAGAGTGTACCCTCAGTAAGAGGATAGGAAATATACACAAGATATATATACACAATAGCAAAAATATGCAGTATAGTCTTAGAAAACAGTGCAAACAATGTATAATTACAATAGGATGCAATGGGGAAACATAGGGATAGGGGCAACACAAACCATATACTCCAAAAGTGGAATGTGAACCACAAATGGACCCCAAACCTATGTGACCTTGTAGAGGGTCGCTGGGACTATTAGAAAATAGTGAGAGTTAGAAAAATAACCCTCCCCAAGACCCTGAAAAGTGAGTGCAAAGTGCACCAAAGTTCCCCTAAGGACAAAATAGTCGTGTTAGAGGGAGAATGCAAGGAAAACACAAATCAGCAATGCAACAACGATGGATTCCTGTCTGAAGGTACCTGTGGAACAAGGGGACCAAGTCCAAAAGTCACAAGCAGCTCGGAGATGGGCAGATGCCCAAGAAATGCCAGCGGTTGGTGCAAAGAAGCTCTTACTAGGCTGAAGAACTGTGAATACTGCAGGAACGACAAGGGCTAGAGACTTCCCCTTTGGAGGATGGATCCCCCACGCCTTGGAGAGTCGTGCAGAAGTGTTTTCCCGCCGGATGGACGCCAACAAGCCTTGCTACACGCAAATCGTGCGTTTGGCGTTTTTGGACGCTGCTGGGGCCCAGGAGGGACCAGGAGGTCGCAAATTGGACCTGCAGAGAGAGGGGACGTCGAGCAAGACAAGGAGCCCTCACTGAAGCAGGTAGCACCCGGAGAAGTGCCAGAAACAGGCACTACGAGGATGCGTGAAACGGTGCTCGCCGAAGTTGCACAAAGGAGTCCCACGTCGCCGGAGACCAACTTAGAAAGTCGTGCAATGCAGGTTAGAGTGCCGTGGACCCAGGCTTGGCTGTGCACGAAGGATTTCCGCCGGAAGTGCACAGGGGCCGGAGAAGCTTGCAAAGTCGCGGTTCCCAGCAATGCAGCCCAGCGAGGTGAGGCAAGGACTTACCTCCACCAAACTTGGGCTGAAGAGTCACTGGACTGTGGGGGTCACTTGGACGGTGTCGCTGGATTCGAGGGACCTCGCTCGTCGTGCTGAGAGGAGACCCAAGGGACCGGAAATGCAGCTTTTTGGTGCCTGCGGTTGCAGGGGGAAGATTCCGTCGACCCACGGGAGATTTCTTCGGAGCTTCTGGTGCAGAGAGGAGGCAGACTACCCCCACAGTATGCACAAGCAGGAAAACAGTCGAGAAGGCGGCAGGATCAGCGTTACAGAGTTGCAGTAGTCGTCTTTGCTACTATGTTGCAGGTTTGCAGGCTTCCAGCGCGGTCAGCGGTCGATTCCTTATCAGAAGGTGAAGAGGGAGATGCAGAGGAACTCGGCTGAGCTCATGCATTCGTTATCTAAAGTTTCCCCAGAGACAGAGACCCTAAATAGCCAGAAAAGAGGGTTTGGCTACCTAGGAGAGAGGAAAGGCTACTAACACCTGAAGGAGCCTATCAGCAGGAGTCTCTGACGTCACCTGGTGGCACTGGCCACTCAGAGCAGTCCAGTGTGCCAGCAGCACCTCTGTTTCCAAGATGGCAGAGGTCTGGAGCACACTGGAGGAGCTCTGGACACCTCCCAGGGGAGGTGCAGGTCAGGGGAGTGGTCACTCCCCTTTCCTTTGTCCAGTTTCGCGCCAGAGCAGGGGCTAAGGGGTCCCTGAACCAGTGTAGACTGGCTTATGCAGAATTGGGCACATCTGTGCCCAACAAAGCATTTCCAGAGGCTGGGGGAGGCTACTCCTCCCCTGCCTTCACACCATTTTCCAAAGGGAGAGGGTGTCACACCCTCTCTCAGAGGAAGTTCTTTGTTCTGCCATCCTGGGCCAGGCCTGGCTGGACCCCAGGAGGGCAGCTGCCTGTCTGAGGGGTTGGCAGCAGCAGCAGCTGCAGTGAAACCCCAGGAAGGGCAGTCTGGCAGTACCAGGGTCTGTGCTACAGACCACTGGGATCATGGAATTGTACCAACAATGCCAGGATGGCATAGAGGGGGCAATTCCATGATCATAGACATGTTACATGGCCATATTCGGAGTTACCATGGTGAAGCTACATATAGGTAGTGACCTATATGTAGTGCACGCGTGTAATGGTGTCCCCGCACTCACAAAGTTCAGTGAATTGGCTCTGAACAATGTGGGGGCACCTTGGCTAGTGCCAGGGTGCCCTCACACTAAGTAACTTTGCACCTAACCTTTACCAGGTAAAGGTTAGACATATAGGTGACTTATAAGTTACTTAAGTGCAGTGTAAAATGGCTGTGAAATAACGTGGACGTTATTTCACTCAGGCTGCAGTGGCAGGCCTGTGTAAGAATTGTCAGAGCTCCCTATGGGTGGCAAAAGAGATGCTGCAGCCCATAGGGATCTCCTGGAACCCCAATACCCTGGGTACCTCAGTACCATATACTAGGGAATTATAAGGGTGTTCCAGTAAGCCAATGTAAATTGGTAAAAATGGTCACTAGCCTGTTAGTGACAATTTGAAAGTAATGAGAGAGCATAACCACTGAGGTTCTGGTTAGCAGAGCCTCAGTGAGACAGTTAGGCACCACACAGGGAACATATACATGCACACCTATGAGCACTGGGGCCCTGTGTGACAGGGTCCCAGTGACACATACATATAGGCCACAAACCTATGAGCACTGGGGTCCTGACCAGCAGGATCCCAGTGACACATAACAAACATACTGAAACCATAGTGTTTTCACTATGAGCACTGAGGCCTGGCTATCAGGATCCCAGTGAGACAGTGAAAACAGTGACAAACACCCTGACATACACTCACAAACAGGCCAAAAGTGGGGGTAACCAGGCTAGAAAGAGGCTACCTTCTCACACAACCCCCCCCCAAACGAAGGACAATAAGGCTAACCTTGGCCAGTTGAGACTTTATTGTCTAAGTGGTGATAAGTAGAGAGTAGCTCTGCAATAGACTGGTTACTCCCTTTATCATCCACTATATGGTTACTTCCCTGTGGGGATGTAAACCACCCTGTTTGAAGTTTTTTAGCTAAGCAACAATGTGAAGATGTATTTTCAGAGTTTCTATCAGTAAGTTTTAGTTTAGAGCAGTGGGAATTGTCCACTGAACCTATTTGTAGTGATGGAAATGCCAGACAGGGATGCTGTCTCAGAAAAGCCATAGCTGGGCAAAAACTTTGTCCATATGGCTGGAAGAGAGAACAGGGATGCTGTTTCTCTTGGGTTGGAGCAGGGCAGGGATGCTGTCCTATGAGCTCCACACTAGGGCAGGGATGCTGTCCTAAGTGTTGTGAGGCAGTGCAGAGTTTCTGCACTAAAGTTTCTCTGGGAGGGTTGGAGGGATGCTCCATGTTAACTAAAATGGTGCTCTTTTTCTCACCAATGCTAGTTATCCCACAGAGAGGTACTTCCACCTCAGGGAGTCCAGCTTTGCCAGCTGATGATTCCCTTGGAACAGGTGCCACCCCAGGAGAGGTTTCTCCCACCACAGGAATAGTATCCTGAATGGTAGGGTGGTTAGGGGATACTGTGATACCCTTTTTACCTGTTGATGGAGAGGGATCCTGAGTTTTCAGGCCTTCTCTCCTTTGCTTTTTCATTTCACTTGAAATGAGAGGGAACAATTCCTCAGGGATGCCCAGCATGGCTGCATGGGCATAAAACTCTACATCAGCCCAACCTGAGGCCTCTAGGTCATTACCTAAGAGACAGTCTACAGGTAAGCTAGGTGATACCACCACCTGCTTAGGGCCAGTAACTCCACCCCAACTAAACTGAATTATAGCTAAGGGAAGAAACTTAGTGGAGTTATGGACATCAATAATCTTATACTGTTGTCCAATGATGTGTTGTTCAGGAGGCACTAGGTTTTCAGTCACCAAAGTGAAACTGGCACCTGTGTCCCTGTAGGCCAAGGCCTCAACACCATTTATTGAAACTGTCTGCCTGTACTTATCCATTGTAAGGGGACAAGCAGCCAGTGTGGCAAGGCCAGTGCCACTAGGTGTGACAGAAACTGTCTTGGGACTGATTACATCAGTTTCCACTATGGACCCATAAGTGAACCCAACTACACCCTTTGCTTGACTGTTGCCAGCAGTCCCACCACTAGTACCACTACTGCTAGGGGCACTAGAGCTTGATGTATTAGTGGTGGTAGGCTCAGGGGGTTTACCTGGACAGGACTTATCCCCTGGCCTATGGCCTCTGTTTTTACACACAAAGCACCAAGGCTTTTTAATGTGTGCAGGTTGGGAAGAAGAGGAAGAATTTGTTTTATCCCCACCCTCTGAAGAGTGTTTAAGATTTGAAGTGGGATCTTTGGTTTTACCCTTATCCCGATGCTTATCTTGAGATTTTTCACCATCTTTCTTCTTATTGCCATCTTTGTCACCCCCTGTATGAACTTTCCTGTTCACCCTTGTTCTGACCCATTTGTCTGCCTTCTTTCCCAATTCTTGGGGAGAGGTCAGATCAGAGTCTACCAGGTACTGGTGCAACAAATCAGACACACAATTATTAAGTATATGCTCTCTCAGGATTGTGTTATACAGGCTTTCATAATCAGTAACTTTACTGCCATGTAACCACCCCTCCAAGGCCTTCACTGCCTGGTCAATGAAATCAACCCAGTCTTGTGAAGACTCCTTTTTGGTCTCTCTGAACTTTATCCTGTACTGTTCAGTGGTTAAGCCATAACCATCCAGGAGTGCATTCTTAAGAACTGTAAAATTATTGGCATCACTTTCTTTCACAGTAAGGAGTCTATCCCTACCCTTTCCACTAAATGATAGCCATAGGATAGCAGCCCACTGCTTTTGAGGGACATCCTGTACAGCACAGGCCCTCTCAAGTGCAGCAAACCACTTGTTAATGTCATCCCCCTCCTTATAAGGGGGAACTATCTTGTGCAGATTCCTGGAATCATGCTCTTTTGCAGGATGACTATGGGGAATACTGCCGCTGCCACCATGGGTATCTAAACCCAACTTCTGTCTTTCCTTCTCTAATTCTAAAGACTGTCTATCCAAATCCAGCTGTTGCTTCTTGAGCTTCAGTCTGGTTTGTTCCACTCTCAATCTATTGAGCTCCCTTTCTAACAATCTGTCATCAGGGTGGGTGGGAGGGACATTTCTAGATACAGAGGTATGATGGGAATGAACAGAAGGAGACCTGTCCCTTACAGAGGGCACCCTAACAGCTTGGCTACCAGTATAATGTGAGAGCACACCATCAGTATGGTGTGATTCAACCTCTGTTCCAACTATGCTAGACTGTCTAGTAATGGGCAGGCTGAGAAGTTTCTTTCCTGAACCTTTTCCTGGGGGAGTCCCTGGATCAGATTGAGAACCATTAGCTACTTTTTCACCAGATTGGGCACTTATGGCCTTATCCTGTACTCTAAGCATATTAATTAACAGTTCTAAGGAAGGATTCTTCCCTACACTCAAACCTCTCTCTATGCAGAGACTCCTTGCTCCTTTCCAGCTAAGGTGATCATATGCAAGTTTGGACAGTTCAACATTTTTTCCTGTGTCAGACATTTTTTTTAGAGAGAGTTAAAGTGATAGAAAAAGAGAAAAAAGTTTTCAGAACTTTTTGGAAAGACAGAAAAAAAACTTTTTAAACTTTTAAGAACTTTTTGAAAGTTTAGAAGTACTTTTCAGCACTTAGAAAAGAGTGAAAAGAGGAAATGCAAAACTTTTTGGCTATGTGTATATACACTGACCTTGTTTTGTATATTTTTCTCTTATGAAAAGTACAATGACAAGAGTGGTAAGTAGTCTCAAGCACTTATCCCACCACTGCACAACCAATGTAGGAGGCTGGACTGGCTTGTAGTGAGTACCAAGGGGTACTTGCACCTTGCACCAGGCCCAGTTATCCCTTATTAGTGTATAGGGTGTCTAGCAGCTTAGGCTGATAGATAATGGTAGCTTAGCAGAGCAGCTTAGGCTGAACTAGGAGACGTGTGAAGCTACTACAGTACCACTTAGTGTCATATGCACAATATCATAAGAAAACACAATACACAGTTATACTAAAAATAAAGGTACTTTATTTTTATGACAATATGCCAAAGTATCTTAGAGTGTACCCTCAGTAAGAGGATAGGAAATATACACAAGATATATATACACAATAGCAAAAATATGCAGTATAGTCTTAGAAAACAGTGCAAACAATGTATAATTACAATAGGATGCAATGGGGAAACATAGGGATAGGGGCAACACAAACCATATACTCCAAAAGTGGAATGTGAACCACAAATGGACCCCAAACCTATGTGACCTTGTAGAGGGTCGCTGGGACTATTAGAAAATAGTGAGAGTTAGAAAAATAACCCTCCCCAAGACCCTGAAAAGTGAGTGCAAAGTGCACCAAAGTTCCCCTAAGGACAAAATAGTCGTGTTAGAGGGAGAATGCAAGGAAAACACAAATCAGCAATGCAACAACGATGGATTCCTGTCTGAAGGTACCTGTGGAACAAGGGGACCAAGTCCAAAAGTCACAAGCAGCTCGGAGATGGGCAGATGCCCAAGAAATGCCAGCGGTTGGTGCAAAGAAGCTCTTACTAGGCTGAAGAACTGTGAATACTGCAGGAACGACAAGGGCTAGAGACTTCCCCTTTGGAGGATGGATCCCCCACGCCTTGGAGAGTCGTGCAGAAGTGTTTTCCCGCCGGATGGACGCCAACAAGCCTTGCTACACGCAAATCGTGCGTTTGGCGTTTTTGGACGCTGCTGGGGCCCAGGAGGGACCAGGAGGTCGCAAATTGGACCTGCAGAGAGAGGGGACGTCGAGCAAGACAAGGAGCCCTCACTGAAGCAGGTAGCACCCGGAGAAGTGCCAGAAACAGGCACTACGAGGATGCGTGAAACGGTGCTCGCCGAAGTTGCACAAAGGAGTCCCACGTCGCCGGAGACCAACTTAGAAAGTCGTGCAATGCAGGTTAGAGTGCCGTGGACCCAGGCTTGGCTGTGCACGAAGGATTTCCGCCGGAAGTGCACAGGGGCCGGAGAAGCTTGCAAAGTCGCGGTTCCCAGCAATGCAGCCCAGCGAGGTGAGGCAAGGACTTACCTCCACCAAACTTGGGCTGAAGAGTCACTGGACTGTGGGGGTCACTTGGACGGTGTCGCTGGATTCGAGGGACCTCGCTCGTCGTGCTGAGAGGAGACCCAAGGGACCGGAAATGCAGCTTTTTGGTGCCTGCGGTTGCAGGGGGAAGATTCCGTCGACCCACGGGAGATTTCTTCGGAGCTTCTGGTGCAGAGAGGAGGCAGACTACCCCCACAGCATGCACAAGCAGGAAAACAGTCGAGAAGGCGGCAGGATCAGCGTTACAGAGTTGCAGTAGTCGTCTTTGCTACTATGTTGCAGGTTTGCAGGCTTCCAGCGCGGTCAGCGGTCGATTCCTTATCAGAAGGTGAAGAGGGAGATGCAGAGGAACTCGGCTGAGCTCATGCATTCGTTATCTAAAGTTTCCCCAGAGACAGAGACCCTAAATAGCCAGAAAAGAGGGTTTGGCTACCTAGGAGAGAGGAAAGGCTACTAACACCTGAAGGAGCCTATCAGCAGGAGTCTCTGACGTCACCTGGTGGCACTGGCCACTCAGAGCAGTCCAGTGTGCCAGCAGCACCTCTGTTTCCAAGATGGCAGAGGTCTGGAGCACACTGGAGGAGCTCTGGACACCTCCCAGGGGAGGTGCAGGTCAGGGGAGTGGTCACTCCCCTTTCCTTTGTCCAGTTTCGCGCCAGAGCAGGGGCTAAGGGGTCCCTGAACCAGTGTAGACTGGCTTATGCAGAATTGGGCACATCTGTGCCCAACAAAGCATTTCCAGAGGCTGGGGGAGGCTACTCCTCCCCTGCCTTCACACCATTTTCCAAAGGGAGAGGGTGTCACACCCTCTCTCAGAGGAAGTTCTTTGTTCTGCCATCCTGGGCCAGGCCTGGCTGGACCCCAGGAGGGCAGCTGCCTGTCTGAGGGGTTGGCAGCAGCAGCAGCTGCAGTGAAACCCCAGGAAGGGCAGTCTGGCAGTACCAGGGTCTGTGCTACAGACCACTGGGATCATGGAATTGTACCAACAATGCCAGGATGGCATAGAGGGGGCAATTCCATGATCATAGACATGTTACATGGCCATATTCGGAGTTACCATGGTGAAGCTACATATAGGTAGTGACCTATATGTAGTGCACGCGTGTAATGGTGTCCCCGCACTCACAAAGTTCAGTGAATTGGCTCTGAACAATGTGGGGGCACCTTGGCTAGTGCCAGGGTGCCCTCACACTAAGTAACTTTGCACCTAACCTTTACCAGGTAAAGGTTAGACATATAGGTGACTTATAAGTTACTTAAGTGCAGTGTAAAATGGCTGTGAAATAACGTGGACGTTATTTCACTCAGGCTGCAGTGGCAGGCCTGTGTAAGAATTGTCAGAGCTCCCTATGGGTGGCAAAAGAGATGCTGCAGCCCATAGGGATCTCCTGGAACCCCAATACCCTGGGTACCTCAGTACCATATACTAGGGAATTATAAGGGTGTTCCAGTAAGCCAATGTAAATTGGTAAAAATGGTCACTAGCCTGTTAGTGACAATTTGAAAGTAATGAGAGAGCATAACCACTGAGGTTCTGGTTAGCAGAGCCTCAGTGAGACAGTTAGGCACCACACAGGGAACATATACATGCACACCTATGAGCACTGGGGCCCTGTGTGACAGGGTCCCAGTGACACATACATATAGGCCACAAACCTATGAGCACTGGGGTCCTGACCAGCAGGATCCCAGTGACACATAACAAACATACTGAAACCATAGTGTTTTCACTATGAGCACTGAGGCCTGGCTATCAGGATCCCAGTGAGACAGTGAAAACAGTGACAAACACCCTGACATACACTCACAAACAGGCCAAAAGTGGGGGTAACCAGGCTAGAAAGAGGCTACCTTCTCACACCTGGGTATAGGGTGAGCATCAGTTTTGGTTACCTGGTTGAGACCTCTGTAGTCTACACAAAACCGCATTTCTTTCCTTCCATCCTTGGAATGAGGTCTTGGTACAAGTACCACAGGAGAAGCCCATGGACTTTCAGAGTGCTCAACCTCTCCCAGTTCTAACATTTTCTGCACCTCTTGCTTTATGCAGTCTCTGACATGGTCAGGCTGCCTATAGATTTTACTTTTGACAGGCAAGCTGTCTCCAGTATCTATAGTGTGCTCACACCAAGAAGTGGTACCTGGCACAGTAGAGAAAAGTTCAGAAAACTAACCCAGGAGATTTATGCAATTGTCTTTCTGCTCAGCAGTAAGACAATCAGCCAAAACTACACCTTCCACTAGAGCATCTTGTTCTGTGGAAGAGAAGAGATCAGGGAGAGGGTCACTCTCTTCTTCCTGTCCCTCATCAGTTGCCATGAGCAGGGTGAGATCAGCCCTGTCATAGTAGGGTTTCAGGCGATTGACATGGAGCACCCTAAGGGGACTCCTGGCAGTGCCTAAGTCAACTAAGTAGGTGACATCACCCTTTTTCTCAACAATTGTGTGGGGTCCACTCCATTTATCTTGGAGTGCTCTTGGGGCCACAGGCACCAAGACCCACACTTTCTGCCCTGGTTGGTACTGAACCAAAACAGCCTTCTGGTCGTGCCATTGCTTTTGGAGCTCTTGGCTGGCCTGAAGGTTTTTACTGGCCTTTTTCATGTACTCAGCCATCATTGATCTGAGTCCAAGTACATAGTCCACTATGTCTTGCTTTGGAGCTTTTAAAGGTTGTTCCCAACCCTCCTTACCAAGTGTTAGAGGACCTCTTACTGGGTGTCCAAAGAGGAGTTCAAAGGGGCTGAAGCCCACTCCTTTCTGGGGTACCTCCCTGTAAGCAAAAAGGAGGCATGGTAAAAGGATATCCCATCTCCTGCGGAGTTTTTCAGGGAGTCCCATAATCATGCCTTTGAGAGTTTTGTTAAATCTCTCTACCAGTCCATTTGTTTGTGGATGATAGGGTGTAGTGAACTTGTATGTCACACCACACTCCTTCCACGTGGCCTTTAAGTAAGCAGACATGAAATTGCTTCCCCTGTCTGATACCACCTCTTTTGGGAAGCCCACCCTGGAAAATATTCCCAGGAGGGCCTTTGCCACTGCAGGTGCTGCAGTGGTCCTTAGAGGAATTGCTTCAGGATATCTTGTGGCATGGTCCACTACCACCAAGATAAACCTATTGCCTGAAGCAGTAGGAGGGTCAAGGGGGCCAACTATGTCAACCCCTACCCTTTCAAAGGGAACCCCAACCACAGGCAGTGGAATAAGGGGTGCCTTTGGAGTGCCACCTGTCTTGCCACTGGCTTGACAGGTTTCACAGGACTTACAAAATTCTTTTGTGTCCTCTGACATTCTAGGCCAATGAAACAAGGGAACAAGTCTGTCCCAAGTTTTCATTTGTCCCAAATGTCCTGCTAGGGGAATGTCGTGGGCTAGAGTTAGGAGGAACTTTCTGTACTCCTGAGAAATCACTAACCTCCCGGCAGTTCCAAGTTTAGGATCCCTTGCTTCAGTGTACAAGAGGTTGTCCTCCCAGTAAACTCTGTGAGAGTCACTGACATCCCCATTAGCTTGTTTGACAGCTTGCTGTCTTAGACCCTCTAGTGTGGGACAGGTCTGCTGTGCCACACTCAGCTCCTCCCTGGCAGGCCCCCCTTCACCCAAAAGCTCAGCAGTGTCTGCTTCCAGCTCCTCTTGTGTAGGTTCTGCACAGGGTGGAAATTCTTCTTCCTCAGAAGTAGAATCCACTGTAGAGGGAGGGATAGTAGGTAGTGCTTTACTTCTACTAGCCCTAGCTTTAGGGAGCACTTGGTCCATTGTTCCAGGATCCAAGTCACCCTGTCCTTTTTGCTTTTTAGCCTGAGCCCTGGTTAAAGCAAAAATATGCCCTGGGATGCCCAGCATTGCTGCATGGGCCTCCAACTCGACATCTGACCAAGCTGATGTCGCCAAATCATTTCCTAGTAGACAGTCTACAGGTAAATCTGAGGCTACCACAACTTTCTTTGGACCAGTAACCCCCCCCCCCCCAGTTGTGATTTACAACAGCCATGGGGTGGCTAAGTGTGTTGTTCTGAGCATCGGTTACTTGGTACTGGTGACCAAGTAGGTGTTGTTCAGGGTGGACCAGTTTCTCTATTACCATAGTAACACTAGCACCAGTGTCCCTGTAGGCCTGAACCTCAACACCATTTATTAGGGGTAGCTGCTTGTACTTATCCATGTTAAGTGGACAAGCAACTAAGGTGGCTAAATCAATAGCCCCCTCAGAGACTAACACAGCCTCTGTGGTCTCCCTAACAAGACCAACCCCAACTAAGTTACCAAAAGTGAGCCCAGCTACTCCCTTGGATTGGCTATTAGTAGGTTTGCTCCCATCACCACTGCTATTAGTAGGGACACTAGGTGTAGCAGTAGGGGTTGTAGTGGTAGGAGGCTTGGTGCTTTTCTTTGGACAACTGGGATCTGTTGTCCAATGGCCTTTTATTTTACATAAATAGCACCATGGTTTCTTTTCTTTGTTTTGATTAGAAGAGGATTTGGGCCCACCACCCCCACCAGAGTGTTTTTGTGGGCCTGATGAAGACTCATTTTTAGATTTGTCCCCACCCTTGTCAGAAGACATACCATCCTTCTTCTTGTTGCCATCTTTGTCACCCCCTGTATGAACTTTTCTGTTCACACTTGTTCTGACCCATTTGTCTGCCTTCTTTCCCAATTCTTGGGGAGAGGTCAGATCAGAGTCCACCAGGTACTGGTGCAACAAATCAGACACACAGTTATTAAGTATATGCTCTCTCAGGATCAAGTTATACAAGCTTTCATAATCAGTAACTTTACTGCCATGTAACCACCCCTCCAAGGCCTTCACTGAATGGTCAACAAAATCAACCCAGTCTTGTGAAGACTCCTTTTTGGTCTCTCTGAACTTCATCCTGTACTGTTCAGTGGTTAAGCCATAACCATCCAGGAGTGCATTCTTAAGAACTGTAAAATTATTGGCATCACTTTCTTTCACAGTAAGGAGCCTATCCCTACCCTTTCCACTAAATGATAGCCATAGGATAGCAGCCCACTGCCTTTGAGGGACATCCTGTACAACACAGGCCCTCTCAAGTGCAGCAAACCACTTGTTAATGTAATCCCCCTCCTTATAAGGGGGAACTATCTTGTGCAGATTCCTAGAATCATGCTCTTTTGCAGGATGACTATTGGGAATACTGCTGGTGCCACCATGGGTTTCTAAACCCAATTTCTGTCTTTCCCTCTCCACTTCTAAGGACTGTCTATCCAAATCCAGCTGTTGCTTCTTGAGCTTCAGTCTGGTTTGTTCCACTCTCAATCTATTGAGCTCCCTTTCTAACAATCTGTCATCAGGGTGGGTGGGTGGGACATTCCTTGAAACAGAAGTATGGTGAGAATGTACAGAAGGAGAACCATCCCTTACAGAGGGCATCCTAACAGCTTGGTTAACAGAAACATCACTTCTACTATGATGTGAAGCAATACTCTTGCTATGATGTGAGACAACACTATCAGTATGGTGTGACTCTACATCAGTACCAACTATGCTAGGCTGTCTTGTAATGGGCAGGCTAGGAAGTTTCTTTCCTGAATCTTTTTCTAGGGGAGTCCCTGGATCAGATTGGGAACCATTAGCTACTTTTTCAACAGAAGAGGGACCTCTGGCCTTATCCTGTTCTATAAGCATGTTAACCAACAGTTCTCTGGGGGGATTCTTACCTACACTTATACCTCTTTCTATGCAGAGACTCCTTGCTCCTTTCCAGCTAAGGTGATCATAAGTAAGTTTGGACAGATCAACAGTTTGGCCAGTGCCAGAAATTTTTAGAAAGAGTTAAAGTGATAGAAAAAGTAACAAAAAGTTTGTCAGAACTTTTAGAAAGACAGAAAAAAAAAACTTTAAAAACTTTTTAAGAACTTTTTAGAAAGTTAGAGGTACTTTTCAGCACTTTAGAAAAGAAGTGAGAAAATAAATGCAAAACTTTTTGGTTAGGTGTACATACACTGAACTTGTTTTGTATATTTTTATCTTATGAAAAGTACAATGACAAAAGTGATAAGTAGTTACAAAGCACTTATCCCACCACTGCACAACCAATGTAGGAGGCTGGACTGGCTTGTAGTGAGTACCAAGGGGTACTTACACCTTGCACCAGGCCCAGTTATCCCTTATTAGTGTATAGGGTGTCTAGCAGCATAGGCTGATAGATAATGGTAGCTTAGCAGAGCAGCTTAGGCTGAACTAGGAGACGAGTGAAGCTCCTACAGTACCACTAGTGTCATGTGCACAATATCATAAGAAAACACAATACACAGATATACTAAAAATAAAGGTACTTTATTTTTATGACAATATGCCAAAAGTATCTCAGTGAGTACCTTCAGTATGAGGATAGCAAATATACACAAGATATATGTACACAATACCAAAATATGCAGTAATAGTATTAGAAAACAGTGCAAACAATGTATAGTTACAATAGGATGCAATGGTGGCACATAGGGATAGGGGCAACACAAACCATATACTCCAAAAGTGGAATGCGAACTACGAATGGACCCCAAACCTATGTGACCTTGTAGAGGGTCGCTGGGACTATTAGAAAATAGTAAGGGTTAGAAAAATAGCCCACCCCAAGACCCTGAAAAGTGAGTGGAAAGACACAAACCAGCAATGCAACAACAATGGATTTCCAGTCGAGTGTACCTGTGGAACAAGGGGACCAAGTCCAAAAGTCACAAGCAAGTCGGAGATGGGCAGATTCCCAGGAAATGCCAGCTGTGGATGCAAAGAAGCAGCTACTGGACAGTAGAAGCTGAAGGTTCTGCAGGAACGACAAGCGCTAGAGACTTTCCCTTTGGAGGATGGATCCCCCACGCCGTGGAGAGTCGTCTAGAAGTCTTTTCCTGAAGAAAGACCGCCAACAAGCCTTGCTAGCTGCAAATCGTGCAATTAGGGTTTTTGGATGCTGCTGTGGCTCAGGAGGGACCAGGATGTCGCCAATTGCGTCTGGGGACAGAGGGGGCGTCACGCAAGACAAAGAGCCCTCTCAGACGCAGGCAGCTCCCGCAGAAGTGCCGGAACAGGCACTACAAAGTGGAGTGAAACAGTGCTCACCCGAAGTTGCACAAAGGAGTCCCACGCCGCCGGAGGACAACTTAGGAGGTCGTGCAATGCAGGTTAGAGTGCCGTGGACCCAGGCTGGACTGT
Organism: Pleurodeles waltl; assembly: GCF_031143425.1. Taxonomy (NCBI): domain Eukaryota; kingdom Metazoa; phylum Chordata; class Amphibia; order Caudata; family Salamandridae; genus Pleurodeles; species Pleurodeles waltl. The sequence continues at coordinate 1,193,032,894 of NC_090439.1, forward strand.
GCACAAAGGATTTCCGCCGGAAGTGCACGGAGGCTGGAGTAGCTGCAAAAGTCGCGGTTCCCAGCAATGCAGTCTGGCGTGGGGAGGCAAGGACTTACCTCCACCAAACTTGGACTGAAGAGTCACTGGACTGTGGGAGTCACTTGGACAGAGTTGCTGGATTTAAGGGACCTCGCTCGTCGTGCTGAGAGGAGACCCAGGGTACAGGTGATGCAGTTCTTTGGTGCCTGCGGTTGCAGGGGGACGATTCCATCGACCCACAGGAGATTTCTTCAGAGCTTCTAGTGCAGAGAGGAGGCAGACTACCCCCACAGCATGCACCACCAGGAAAACAGTTGAGAAGGCGGCAGGATCAGCGTTACAGAGTTGCAGTAGTCGTCTTTGCTACTATGTTGCAGTTTTGCAGGCTTCCAGCGCGGTCAGCAGTCGATTCCTTGGCAGAAGGTGAAGAGAGAGATGCAGAGGAACTCGGATGAGCTCTTGCATTCGTTATCTAAGGAATCCCCAAAGACAGAGACCCTAAATAGCCAGAAAAGAGGGTTTGGCTACCTAGGAGAGAGGACAGGCTAGCAACACCTGAAGGAGCCTATCAGAAGGAGTCTCTGACGTCACCTGCTGGCACTGGCCACTCAGAGCAGTCCAGTGTGCCAGCAGCACCTCTGTTTCCAAGATGGCAGAGGTCTGGAGCACACTGGAGGAGCTCTGGGCACCTCTCAGGGTAGGTGCAGTTCAGGGGAGTGGTCACTCCCCTTTCCTTTTTCCAGTTTCGCGCCAGAGCAGGGCTGAGGATTCCCTGAACCGGTGTAGACTGGCTTATGCAGAAATGGGCACCATGTGTGCCCATGAAAGCATTTCCAGAGGCTGGGGGAGGCTACTCCTCCCCTGCCTTCACACCATTTTCCAAAGGGAGAGGGTGTAACACCCTCTCTCAGAGGAAGTCCTTTGTTCTGCCATCCTGGGCCAAGCCTGGCTGGACCCCAGGAGGGCAGAAACATGTCTGAGGGGTTGGCAGCAGAAGCAGCTGCAGTGAAACCCCGGGAAAGGCAGTTTGGCAGTACCCAGGTCTGAGCTACAGACCTGTGGGATCATGGGATTGTGCCAACTATGCCAGGATGGCATAGAGGGGGCAATTCCATGATCATAGACATGTTTCATGGCCATATTCGGAGTTACCATTGTGAAGCTATACATAGGTAGTGACCTATGTATAGTGCACGCGTGTAATTGTGTCCCCGCACTCACAAAGTCCGGGGAATTTGCCCTGAACAATGTGGGGGCACCTTGGCTAGTGCCAGGGTGCCCACACACTAAGTAACTTAGCACCCAACCTTTACCAGGTAAAGGTTAGACATATAGGTGGTCATTCCGACCTAGGCGGTTGCCGCCCGCCCGTCGGAAGCCGCCTGAATACCGCCCCGCGGTCAATAGACCGCGAGGGGTATTCTGACTTTCCCGCTGACCACTCCCCTGACCTGCACCTCCCCTGGGAGGTGCCCAGAGCTCCTCCAGTGTGCTCCAGACCTCTGCCATCTTGGAAACAGAGGTGCTGCTGGCACACTGGACTGCTCTGAGTGGCCAGGGCCAGCAGGTGACGTCAGAGACTCCTTCTGATAGGCTCCTCCAGGTGTTGCTAGCCTATCCTCCTTCCTATGTAGCCAAACCTCCTTTTCTGGCTATTTAGGGTCTCTGCTTTGGGGAATTCTTTAGATAACAAATGCAAGAGCTCATCAGAGTTCCTCTGCATCTCTCTCTTCACCTTCTGCCAAGGAATCGACCGCTGACTGCTCTGGACGCCTGCAAAACCGCAACAAAGTAACAAAGATGACTACTGCAACCTTGTATCGCTGATCCAGCCGCCTTCTCGACTGCTTTCCTGGTGGTGCATGCTGTGGGGGTAGTCTGCCTCCTCTCTGCACTAGAAGCTCCGAAGATATCTCCCGTGGGTCGACGGAATCTTCCCCCTGCAACCGCAGGCACCAAAAGACTGCATCACCGGTCCTCTGGGTCCCCTCTCAGCACGACGAGCGTGGTCCCTGGTACTCAGCAACTCTGTCAAAGTGACTCCCACAGTCCAGTGACTCTTCAGTCCAAGTTTGGTGGAGGTAAGTCCTTGCCTCCCCACGCTAGACTGCATTGCTGGGTACCGCGACTTTTGCAGCTACTCCGGCCTCCGTGCACTTCTGGCGGAAATCCTTTGTGCACAGTCCAGCCTCGGTCCACAGCACTCTAACCTGCATTGCATGACCCCCTAAGTTGAATTGGTGAACAGTAAGTCCTACTTAAAATAACAGTGTTAATGGGTGAGATGGCAATTGTCTTAATAACAGCATGGCTCAAAACAATAATAAAAATGTCTTAATAAAGATAGGAGACGAAGATGGAGAAAACATTTAAGTGTGAATATTAATAGAATATGTATTAGCTAGAAAGGGTTTCCAAATTTGGATGAAAATCCCAACATTGTCTTGCAATCTGTAAATCAGCTTTTCATATGATGGCATGTTATAAATTTCAATAAGCCATTCATCATGTGTAGGACGTTGTGGTGTTCTCCAATGTCGTAATATACACATTTTTGCTACAGTGAGTGCAATAGAAATCAATCGTCTTGTATGGTTTGTTAGATGTGGGAGATCAGTAACTGTAGGAAGTTGGCTCTGTATGTACTATTGCAAAGTAAGAAATAGCATGCACAGAGTCGAAGGGTTCCCCTTAGAGGTAAGATGGTGGCAAAAAGAGATAATTCTAATTTGTGGTAGTGTGGTCGAGCAGTAGGCTTATCAGAGGGTATGGTTAAGCATTTGTCGTACACACACAGGCAATAAATGGGGAACACACACTCAAAGACAATTCCAGGCCAATAGGTTTTTGTATAGAAAAATATATTTTCTTAGTATATTTTAAGAACCACAGGTTCAAGATTTACAAACAATACTTTAAATGAAAGGTATTTCACTTAGGAACTTTGAATTAGCAAAATAGCATATACAGTTTTCACACAAATGGCAATAAGCTATTTTAAAACTAGACAGTGCAATTTTCAACAGTTCCTGGGGGAGGTAAGTGTTTGTTAGATTTGCAGGTAAGTAAACCACCTACAGGGTTCAAAGTTGGGTCCAAGGTAGCCCACCGTTGGGGGTTGAGAGCAACCCCAAAGTTACCACACCAGCAGTTCAGGGCCAGTCAGGTGCAGAGGTCCAATTGGTGCCCAAAACGCTTTGGCTTCAATGGAGAAGGGGGTGCCCCGGTTCCAGTCTGCCAGCAGGTAAGTACCCGCGTCTTCGGAGGGCAGACCAGGGGGTTTTGTAGGGCATCGGGGGGGATACAAGTCAACACAAAAAGTACACCCTCAGCGGCACGGGGCGGCCGGGTGCAGTGTGCAAACAGGCGTCGGGTTCGCAATAGGATTCAATGGGAGACCAAGGGGTCTCTTCAGCGATGCAGGCAGGCAAGGGAGAGGGCCACCTGGGGGTCGCTCCTGCACTGGAGGTCGGATCCTTCAGGTCCTGGGGGCTGCGGGTGCAGTGTCCTTACCAGGCATCGGGTCTTTGAAGCAGGCAGTCGCGGTCAGGGGGAGCCTCTGGATTCCCTCTGCAGTGGTCGCTGTGGGGGGCTGAGGGGGGTCAACTCTGGCTACTCACGGGCTCGCAGTTGCCGGGGAGTCCTCCCTGTAGTGTTTGTTCTCCACAAGTCGAGCCGGGGGCGTCGGGTGCAGAGTGCCAAGTCTCACGCTTCCGGTGGGAAACGTGTTGTTTTCAAAAGTTGCTTCTTTGTTGCAAAGTTGCAGTCTTTGTGGAACAGAGCCGCTGTCCTCGGGCGTTCTTGGTCCTTTTAGATGCAGGGTAGTCCTCTGAGGCTTCAAAGGTCGCTGGACCCTGTGGAACGCGTCGTGGGGAAGGTCTTTTGAAGAGGGGAGACAGGACGGTAGAGCTGGGGCCAAAGTAGTTGGTGTCTCCGTCTTCTCTGAAGGTTTTGCAGCTCAGCAGTCCTTCTTCGTCTTAGGTTGCAGGAATCTCTCTTGCTGTGTTCTGGGAACCCCTAAATATTTGATTTAGGGGTGTTTTTAGGTCTGGGGGGTTAGTAGCCAACGGCTACTAGCCCTGAGGGTGGCTACACCCTCTTTGTGCCTCCTCCCTTAGGGGAGGGGGGGGCACATCCCTATCCCTATTGGGGGAATCCTCCATCTGCAAGATTGGAGGATTTCTAAAAGTCAGAGTAACCTCAGCTCAGGACACCTTAGGGGCTGTTCTGACTGGCCAGTGACTCCTCCTTGTTTTTCTCATTATCTCTTCCGGCCTTGCCACCAAAAGTGGGGCCGTGGCCCGAGGGGACGGGCAACTCCACTAGCTGGAGTGCCCTGGGGTGCTGTAACAAAAGGGGTGAGCCTTTGAGGCTCATCGCCAGGTGCTACAGTTCCTGCAGGGGGATGGTGAGAGGCACCTCCACCCAGTACAGGCTTTGTTACTAGCCACAGAGTGACAAAGGCACTCTCCCCATGTGGCCAGCAACATGTCTGGTGTGTGGCAGGCTGCTAAAACTAGTCAGCCCACACTGGTAGTCGGTATGGTTTCAGGGGGCATCTCTAAGATGCCCTCTGGGGTGTATTTCACAATAAAATGTACACTGGCATCAGTGTGCATTTATTGCGCTGAGAGGTTTGATACCCAACTTCCCAGGTTTCAGTGTAGCCATTATGGTGCTGTGGAGTTCGTGTATGACAGACTCCTAGACCATATACTCTTATGGCTACCCTGCACTTACAATATCTAAGGTTTTGCTTAGACACTGTAGGGGCATAGTGCTCATGCACTTATGCCCTCACCTATGGTATAGTGCACCCTGCCTTAGGACTGTAAGGCCTGCTAGAGGGGTGACTTATCTATATCTGTAGGCAGTGTGAGGTTGGCATGGCACCCTGAGGGGAGTGCCATGTCGACTTAGTCATTTTATCCCCACCAGCACACACAAACTGGCAAGCAGTGCGTCTGTGCTGAGTGAGGGGTCTCCAGGGTGGCATAAGACATGCTGCAACCCTTAGAGACCTTCCCTGGCATCAGGGCCCTTGGTACAAGGGGTACCAGTTACAAGGGACTTACCTGGATGCCAGGGTGTGCCAATTGTGGAAACAAAGGTACAGGTTAGGGAAAGAACACTGGTGCTGGGGCCTGGTTAGCAGGCCTCAGCACACTTTCAAATCATAACTTGGCATCAGAAAAGGCAAAATGTCAGGGGGTAACCATGCCAAGGAGGCATTTCCTTACACAACCCCCCCCACCAAAACGAAAGAGGATGAGACTAACCTTTCCCAAGAGAGTCTTCATTTTCTAAGTGGAAGAACCTGGAAAAGCCATCTGCATTAGCATGGGCAGTCCAAGGTCTGTGTTCCACTATAAAGTCATTCCCTGTAGGGAGATGGACCACCTCAACAGTTTTGGATTTTCACCTTTCATTTGCATTAGCCATCTGAGAGGTCTGTGGTCAGTTTGAACTACAAAGTGAGTACCAAAGAGGTATGGTCTCAGCTTCTTCAGGGACCAAACCACAGCAAAGGCCTCCCTCTCAATGGCACTCCAACGCTGCTCCCTGGGGAGTAACCTCCTGCTAATGAAAGCAACAGGCTGGTCAAGGCCATCATCATTTTGTTGGGACAAAACCGCCCCATCCCATGTTAAGAGGCATCAGTCTGCACAATGAACTGTTCGGAGTAATCTGGAGCTTTGAGAACTGGTGCTGTGCACATAGCTTGTTTCAGGGTGTCAAAGGCCTGTTGGCATTCTACAGTCCAGTTTACCTTCTTGGGCATTTTCTTGGAGGTAAGTTCTGTGAGGGGTGTCACTATAGATCCATATCTCTTCACAAACCTCCTGTAGTACCCAGTCAAGCCAAGGAATGCCCTGACTTAAGTCTGGGTTTTTGGAGCTGCCCAGTCCAGAATAGTCTGGATCTTGGGCTGGAGTGGCTGAACTTGGCCTCCACCTACAAGGTGTCCCAAGTAAACCACAGTTCCCTGCCCTATTTGGCATTTGGATGCCTTGATAGAGAGGCCTGCAGATTGCAAGGCCTTCAAAACCTTCTTCAGGTGGACCAGGTGATCCTGCCAGCTGGAGCTAAAGACAGCAATATTGTCAAGATAAGCTGCACTAATTGACTCCAAGCCAGCAAGGATTTGATTCACCAACCTTTGGAAGGTGGCAGGGGCATTCTTTAAACCAAAGGGCATAACAGTAAACTGATAATGCCCATCAGGGGTGGAGAATGCTGTCTTTTCTTTTGCTCCTGGTGCCATTTTGATTTGCCAGTACCCTGCTGTCAAGTCAAAGGTACTGAAGTATTTGGCAGCACCTAGTTTGTTTATCAGTTCGTCTGCCCTTGGAATGGGATGGGCATCTGTCTTGGTGACAGAATTAAGTCCTCTGTAGTCCACACAAAACCTCATCTCTCTCTTTCCATCTTTGGTGTGAGGTTTGGGACTAAGATCATTGGGCTAGCCCAGGGGATGTCAGAGTGCTCAATGACTCCCAATTCCAGCATCTTGTGGACTTCCACCTTGATGCTTTCCTTAACTTGGTCAGACTGTCTGAAAATGTTGTTTTTGACAGGCATGCTGTCTCCTGTGTCCACATCAGGGGTACACAGGTGTGTCTGACCAGGGCTTAGGGAAAAGAGCTCAGCAAACTGTTGCAGGACCTTCCTGCAGTCAGATTGCTGTTGGCCAGAGAGGGTGTCTGAGTAGATCACTCCATCAACTGAGCCATCTTTAGGGTCTGTGGAGAGGAGATCAGGGAGAGGCTCACTCTCAGCTTCCTGGTCCTCATCTGTTACCATCAACAGATTCACATCTGCCGTGTCATGGGAGAGTTTTAGGCGGTTCACATGGATCACCCTTTTGGGGGTCCTGCTAGTGCCTAGGTCTACCAGGTAGGTGACCTGACTCTTCCTTTCTAGCACTGGGTAAGGGCCACTCCATCTGTCCTGAAGTGCCCTGGGAGCCACAGGCTCCAGAACCCAGACTTTCTGCCCTGGCTGAAATTCAACCATAGCAGCCTTTTGGTCATACCACATCTTTTGGAGTTGTTGGCTGGTCTCAAGGTTTTTGCTTGCTTTTTCCATGTACTCTGCCATCCTTGAACGTAGGCCTAGTACATAGTCCACTATATCTTGTTTAGGCTCATGAAGAGGTCTCTCCCAGCCTTCTTTTACAAGAGCTAGTGGTCCCCTTACAGGATAGCCAAACAGAAGTGCAAAGGGGGAAAACCCTACTCCCTTCTGAGGCACCTCTCTGTAGGCGAAAAGCAGACATGGCAAGAGGACATCCCATCTCCTTTTGAGTTTTTCAGAGAGACCCATGATCATGCCTTTCAATGTCTTGTTAAATCTTTCTACAAGACCATTGGTTTGTGGATGGTATGGTGTGGTGAACTTGTAAGTTACCGCACACTCATTCCACATATGCTTCAGGTAAGCTGACATGAAGTTGGTACCTCTGTCAGACACCACCTCCTTAGGAAATCTCACTCTGGTAAAAATACCAATGAGTGCTTTGGCTACTGCAGGGGCAGTTGTCGACCTAAGGGGAATTGCTTCAGGGTATTTAATAGCATGATCAACTACTACTAGTATGTATTGGTTCCCTGAGGCAGTGGGAGGTTCAAGTGGACCCACTATGTCCACACCCACTCTTTCAAAGGGGACCCCCACCACTGGAAGTGGAATGAGGGGGGCCTTTGGGTGCCCACCTGTCTTACCACTGGCTTGACAGGTGGCACAGGAGACACAAAACTCCTTGACCTTATGGGACATGTTGGGCCAATAGAAGTGGTTGACTAATCTCTCCCACGTCTTGGTCTGTCCCAAATGCCCAGCAAGAGGAATATCATGAGCTAAGGTCAGAATGAACTTCCTAAACTCCTGAGGCACTACCACTCTCCTAGTGGCACCAGGTTTGGGATCTCTTGCCTCAGTGTGGAGGAGTCCATCTTCCCAATAGACTCTATGTGTTCCTATTATTTTTCCTTTGGACCCTTCAGCAGCTTGCTGCCTAAGGCCTTCAAGAGAGGGACAGGTTTCTTGCCCCTTACACAACTGTTCCCTTGTGGGTCCCCCTGGGCCTAGGTGCTCAACCTGATAAGGTTATAACTCCATGGGCTCAGTTCCCTCAGAGGGCAGAACTTCTTCCTGGGAAGAGAGGTTCTCTTTCTCTTGTTGTGTTGAAGCTGGTTCCCCAGTCTTCTTTCCTTTTCTCTTGGAGGGTTGGTCCCTTTTTCCAGGCTCCAACACCACGTTTTCTCCCTGAGCTTTGCACTGTGTCCTTGTCTTGACACACACCAGTTCAGGGATACCCAGCATGGCTTCATGGGTTTTGAGTTCTACCTCAGCCCATGCTGGGGACTCCAGGTCATTTCCAAGCAAACAGTCTACAGGGATATTTGAGGAGACCACCACCTGTTTCAGACCATTGACCCCTCCCCACTCTAAAGTTACCATAGCCATGGGATGTACTTTAGTCTGATTGTCAGCGCTGGTGACTGGATACGTTTGTCCAGCCAGGTATTGACCAGGGGAAAACAGTTTCTCTGTCACCATTGTGACACTGACACCTGTATCCCTCAGGCCTTCTATACTTGCCCCATTAATTAAGAGCTGCTGCCTGTATTTCTGCATGTTAGGGGGCCAGGCAGCCAGTGTGGCTAAATCCACCCCACCCTCAGAGACTAATGTAGCTTCAGTGTGGACCCTGATTTGCTCTGGGCACACTGTTGATCCCACTTAGAGACTGGCCATTCCAGTGTTAGCTGGAGCAGAGTTAGAATTGAAACCTTTCTTGGGACAGGCCTTGTCTCCAGTTTGGTTTCCTGGCTGATTACAGCTACAACACCAGGCCTTTTTGGGATCAAAGTTTTTACCCTTGTACCCAAAATTGGATTGTGAAGAGGCTCTGGACCCTCCCTCCTGAGCAGGTGTTTGGGACCCTATAGAAGACTCTTTACTTTTTCCCTTGGATATCTCAACACTCTTTCCCTGGGGAGTCTTTGTGACCCCTTTCTTTTGGTCACCCCCTGTGGAAGTCTTGGTCACCCTAGTCTTGACCCAATGGTCCGCCTTCTTTCCCAATTCTTGGGGAGAAATTGGTCCTAGGTCTACCAGATGCTGATGCAGTTTATCATTAAAACAATTACTTAACAGGTGTTCTTTCACAAATAAATTGTACAGCCCATCATAATCATTTACACCACTGCCATGAATCCAACCATCCAGTGTTTTCACTGAGTAGTCTACAAAATCAACCCAGGTCTGGCTCGAGGATTTTTGAGCCCCCCGAACCTAATTCTATACTCCTCAGTGGAGAATCCAAAGCCCTCAATCAGGGTAGCCTTCATGAGGTCATAGGATTCTGCATCTTTTCCAGAGAGTGTGAGGAGTCTATCCCTACACTTTCCAGTGAACATTTCCCGAAGGAGAGCACCCCAGTGAGATCTGTTTACTTTTCTGGTTGCACAAGCCCTCTCAAAAGCTGTGAACCATTTAGTGATGTCATCACCATCTTCATATTTAGTTACAATCCCTTTTGGGATTTTCAACATGTCAGGAGAATCTCTGACCCCATTTATGTTGCTGCCACCATTGATGGGACCAAAACCCATCTCTTGTCTTTCCCTTTCTATGGCTAGGAGCTGTCTCTCTAAAGCCAATCTTTTGACCATCCTGGCTAACAAGAGGTCATCTTCATTGAGGCTGCCCTCAATGCTTCCAGAGTTGCTGGACTCTCCTGTAAGAGAAGCAGCATCTCTGACTATCACATTTTGGAGTCAGGGTTTGAGAGACCCTGGGCTCCCTATCTAGGACTGGGGGTGGGGAATCCTCCAGTTCACTAGGTTCCCTCTCTGTGAGGCCATCATCAAAGGGGTTGTTTTTAGCAAACTCTGCCAAAAGCTCCTGGAGCTGTACTTTGGTAGGGTTTGAACCAGTTTTAATCTTTTTGATTTTGCAAAGAGACCTTAACTCTGACATCCTAAGATGCAGGTAAGGGGTGAGGTTGAGTTCCATCACAATCTCTTCTGCATTAGACATTATGGGGGTCATTACAATCCTGGCGGACGGTGTTAAAGACCGCCAACAGGCTGGCGGTCTTTTTTTGGGAATTATGACCATGGCGGTTACTGCCATGGTCATCCGCCGCTTCTCCGTTCCGCCCGCCAGGGCGGAGACGACCGCTGGGCTGGAGACCTGGGTCTCAAGCCCGACGGCCGTCATAATACTGCCGCCGGTATTGTGACCTGGCTTACCGCCGTGGATTTCCAGCGGTAGGAACCGCCATGAAATCCATGGCGGTAAGCACTATCAGTGCCAGGGAATTGCTTCCCTGGCACTGATAGGGGTTTCACCCACCCCCCACCCCGATTCCCTCTCCTACACCCCCACCACCCCTGCCACCCCCCAAGGGTGTGGCAGGACTCCCCTCCCCACCCCGACCCCGACCCCGACCCCGACATTACCTTACACATACACACCCGACACGCATGCAGGCACCACCAACACACATACACACACACACCGACACACATGCCAACATCCACACACACAGTCAGACACGCACACCCACATTCAAACATACACGCACACATCCATACAGACATACCCACAGACATACACACACCCATTCCCAAAACACACACCACCCCCGCAAGCATACACGCACTCACACACCCTCTCTACATACACCCACGCATACCCCCATGCACCCACACAATAACCCTCCCCTGACGGATGATCGACTTACCTGTTCCGTCGGTCCTCCGGGAGGGGACAGGAGCCATGGGGGCAGCTCCGCCGACACCACACCGCCAACAGAACATCGCCGCGCAGAATCACAGGACGTGATTCGCTGGGCGGTGTTCTGTTGGCGTGGCGGTGGAGGTGGAGCAACCTCCACTTCCCCGCCGCCCGTCACTATGGCTGTTGGCGGCTCTCCGTCGTAAAAACGACGTAGAGCTCCCAACAGTCATAATACGCCGAGCGGAAAACCGCCACCACTGGCGGTCTTCAGCACGGCGGTCCCAGGTTGTAATGACCCCCTATGTTTCTAAAAGTTGGAATACTTTTTAAGAATCTAAAACTATCTCTAGAACTTAATTCAAACTTTTACAAAACTTTTAAACTCTAAACGAAATGCAAACAGGGACTAACAGAAGGCCCTAGCAGGACTTTTAAAAATTTAGAAAAATAGTTAAAATTTCAAAAATCAGTTTCTAATGACAATTTTTGGAATTTAGTTGTGTGATCAGGTATTGGCTGAGTAGTCCAGCAAATGCAAAGTCTTGTACCCCACCGCTGATCCACCAATGTAGGAAGTTGGCTCTGTATGTACTATTTCAAAGTAAGAAATAGCTTGCACAGAGTCCAAGGGTTCCCCTTAGAGGTAAGATAGTGGCAAAAAGAGATAATTCTAATGCTCTATTTTGTGATAATGTGGTCGAGCAGTAGGCTTATCAGAGGGTAGTGTTAAGCATTTGTTGTACACACACAGGCTATAAATGGGGAACACACACTCAAAGACAATTCCAGGCCAATAGGTTTTTGTATAGAAACATATCTTTTCTTAGTTTATTTTAAGAACCACAGGTTCAAGATTTACAAACAATACTTTAAATGAAAGGTATTTCACTTAAGGAACTTTGAATTAGCAAAATAGCATATACAGTTTTCACACAAATGGCAATAAGCTATTTTAAAACTAGACAGTGCAATTTTCAACAGTTCCTGGGGGAGGTAAGTGTTTGTTAGATTTGCAGGTAAGTAAACCACCTACAGGATTCAAAGTTGAGTCCAAGGTAGCCCACTGTTGGGGGTTCAGAGCAACCCCAAAGTTACCACACCAGCAGCTCAGGGCTGGTCAGGTGCAGAGGTCAAAGTGGTGCCCAAAACGCATAGGCTTCAATGGAGAAGGGGGTGCCCCGGTTCCAGTCTGCCAGCAGGTAAGTACCCGCGTCTTCGGAGGGCAGACCAGAGGGGTTTTGTAGGGCACCGGGGAGGACACAAGCCAACACAAAAAGTACACCCTCAGCGGCACGGGGGCGGCCCCATCCTTCCCATCCTCATCTGACCATGACTGAAGTATTTGGCATTGCAGTGTTTTCCGTATTAGAATGGCTACACCACTTTTTCTAGTAGTAGTGTGGGATGTAGCATCTCCTGATATGTGAGAAGGGGATTTGCAGCTGTAAAGAATCTGGCCTACCCAATCTCGTTTTAATTTTTCTGATTCTATATCAGATAGATAGATGAGTCTCCTGGATGAGAGCAATGTCAGTATGTTGGAGGCTAAATAGGAAAGAATTTTCTTCCTTTTAATTTAATTAGTAAAGCCATTGACATTGAGAGAGACAATTTGCATAGGACTTGTTGTCATGATGCTGACTAAAAAATTTAGAGTATATTTGTATTGTGTGAAACTGAGTCAAAATGCTAAAAAAGGGAAAAGGAAGTAGATAAATTATATGTTAATGTGATAATGAGAACTTACTAGAGGAAAAAGAAAAAAAATATATATATCTGGAGTATAGTAAACCTGAAACCAATATGTGGAACTATAATCATAAAATATTGTTAACACTAAACTCTAAATGGTGTAAGTACACCGTTCTAAGTGCTAGAATGTAAAAGAACACTGCAGATCAAATAATATGTATCTTTCGTCGGTGGGTCTAAACCTCAATTCGAAACCCAGACTCTGGAGGGGAGGAAAGGAAAACCACTCATGGTAAATAGATTATAAGAAAAACCACTCCATGGAGTTATAAAATCTGTCCAAGAGAAAATCTGCAAATACAATAACAGTAGGAAATGTACATGGTTATTGAACACCAATATATGAGGATAGGAAATAAATCATATCCATCAGAATGAATAACTGCAGTAAAACAGTAATAACATTATATTAATACACAGCATGTATAAATATACTCATCTAGCTGGAAGAAGTGATAGTGGAAGGTTGAGCATCAGTTGCTTTATTAAAAGACGTGGGTGACTTTAGAGGTGATCTCGATTTGTCTCTGGGATTTTCCTGTGTGAGTGACTTTACGCAGTGGACTGCTTTATCTCTGTCAAACTGTTTCTTAAAGGTACGGACGTGTAATCTACCGGTGCAATGGCTTTGTGGATCTTTCTGTAATTGAAGCGGACTATTCATAGATGTTTTGTTCAGTGGTGTTGAGTCCATATGTTGGTCATCCAAACTGTCCAGGAAGCGTACCAGATCCTCAGGCTCTGTGTAATCCCTTGAGTTCCCATCCATTGTGATCCACATTGTGGCAGGTTCTAAAAGACCATGGGCCTCATTATGACCCTGGCGGGCGGCGGAGGCCGCCCGCCAGGATCCCGCCCTCCAAATTACCGCGCCGCGGTCAAAAGACCGCGGCGGGTATTACGAGTTTTCCCCTGGGCTGGCGGGCGGTTCCAGTTAAACCGCCCGCCAGCCCAGGGGAAAACGACCTTCCCACGAGGATGCCGGCTCGTAATCGAGCCGGCGGAGTGGGAAGGTGCGACGGGTGCTACTGCACCCGTCGCGTATTTCACTGTCTGCAAGGCAGACAGTGAAATACATTTTGGGGCCCTCTTACGGGGGCCCCTGCCGTGCCCATGCCATTGGCATGGGCACGGCAGGGGCCCCCAGGGGCCCCGCGACCCCCCCTACCGCCATCCTGTTCATGGCGGCTTTCCCGCCATGAACTGGATGGCGGTAGGGGGGGTCAGAATCCTCATGGCTGCGGAGCGCGCTCCGCAGCCATGGAGGATTCCAATGAGCAGCGGAAAGTCAGCGGGAGACCGCTGACTTTCCGCTTCTGACCGCGGCTGAACCGCCGCGGTCAGAATGCTCATTGGAGCACCGCCAGCCTGTCGGCGGTGCTCCCGTGGTCGGTGGCCCTGGCGGCCACCGGCCGCCAGGGTCAGAATGACCCTCCATATTTGATATCCCATTTGCGAAGTCTTGGCCTAAGTTGCAGGAACGCCTTTCGTTTGGCATTGGTTTCAGTGGAGAAGTCTGCAGCAATAAATACTTTATGGCCTTCCAAGTCATAAGGACCATGTTTACGAGCAGCTGTTAGTATTTGGCGGACCTGTTCATGACGTAAGAGGCATGCTATAATCGATCTAGGTCTAGATTCAAGAGTTGAAGTTGAAGTTCTTGATCTAATTCTGTGAGCTCTCTGCAGCTCAAGGGGATGCTCAAAAGATATGTTCAGTAGTCGCTGTATTAACGTTAGTAGCAAGTTCTTCACATCATTATTGACTTCCATTTTTTCTGGAATTCCATAAAAAGGAATGTTATTTCTTCGGGTCCTGTCTTCCAAATCTATAACTTTTTGTTTTAGGTGCCAGATATCTAGACCCCAATACTCTGCATTATCTAATTTCTCTTCCAAAAAAGTGGTTCTTTGATCTAAAATTTCCACTTTGGTATGAAAAGAGTTTAGATCCATCCGTATTGTCTTCATTTCTGTTGCAAGATCGGAAATTTCTACATCCATAGATCCCAATCTTTGTCCCACGGCAGAGATCTCTTTTAAAATAAGGTCCATCGAAGCAATGTCTTGTGGGACAGTAGTAGACGTGCCTGGAGGTACAGTGTTCCCTACTATTTGTGTAAACAAAGGCTTTCTATTAGATTTGCCACTGGCCATACTGTTATATTTTAATGTTAGAGAAGACAATAAATAAGTACAGCTTAGTAATCAACTATGATATTAAATTGACTCACAAAGTAGGTAGATATTAACACTGTAAATGGTGACAGACATCTGGGATTTTAAAATTATGGCTATATGTTTTCAAGCGGGTGTCACTGAAAAACAGTGCATCAGAACTGTTGTACAGTTTTCGTCTGCCTACCCAAATTCACTTTACCCCCTCTGCTGATAGGAATTCCAGTGTTTATTTAATTTCGTAGTAGAATTGTCAAATTTAGAGAAATATCTCAGAAGTGAAAGTTTATATGCTTCTCATACAGCAGCCTTTCGACATCCAAGGAAAGGAATTTCACATATCTCTTCAGAAACTGTCTGTGTTTCCTGATAGAATGAGTAATTTTCACAAACTCTCTCAGCTGTAGGAACGGTGTACAACACTCACTTGCCAAACTGTATTTACGCCACACACCTGTAGACAAGAAATTCCTGCGCTTACATAATCACGTAATGGATCCTGAACAGTTAAGTGAAGAGAAATCCCTCAGAGTTGAGAGTTGTCAGAGGCTTCTCTTACAGCAGCCTTTTTACTTATCTCACCAGCAGCTGGCTGTGTTTCCTGACAGAATTAGTTTTTGCCACAGACTTCTATAATTTAAAAAAATAATGACTGAATGCTTTCAGACAGGTGTCCCTGAGAATCAGTGCATCAGAAATAGCTCACGTCTTTTGCCTGCCTATCCAAATTCGCTTTACACCCTCTGCGGATAGGAATTCCAGCATTTACTTAATTGGTTCCAGACTCTAAACTGTCAAATGAAGAGAAATACCTCAGAAGTGAAAGTCCATATGTTTCCCCTACAGCAGCCTTTCAAGAAAGGGAATTCCACTTATCTGTTAAGAAACTGCCTGTATTTCCTGACAGAATGAGTAACTTTCACAGACTCTCTCAGCTGCAGAAATGGTGTACAACACTCACTTTCTGAACTGCATTTGCTCCACACACTTGGCTGACAAGAAAATCCTGTGCTCAGACATTCAGGTAATGGAGTCTGAAGAGTTAAGTGAAGAGAAAATACCTCAGAGTTGAGAGTTGTCAGAGGCTTCCCTGTGCTGTGTGGAGAATTCAACCAAAGGCCAACAGTAATTTAATTCCCATGAAGAAAGCCCCTCATCTCTTCAGCAGCTGACTCTGGGCCTGATTCTAACTTTGGAGGACGGTGTTAAACCGTCCCAAAAGTGACGGATATACCACCTACCGTATTACGAGTTCCATAGGATATAATGGACTCGTAATACGGTAGGTGGTATATCCGCCACTTTTGGGACGGTTTAACACCGTCCTCCAAAGTTAGAATCAGGCCCTCTGTGTCCTGACAGAAAGTGTTGTTCTTCGCTCAGGTTCAGGTGATTTGTAGCCAGGCTTCAGGGCTTCAGTTAAGAACTCCTTTTTAACTGGCATTTCTTACTTTGAAAATAACTTCAGAGTTATGTCGCTGCTATCACATGTATATTTCCTTTCATTCTGACTCCAAGGAGGCTTTTTGACAGCTGTTTGGGCAATCCTTATCCCCTCGAGTCGGAGCTCTACGTTGAGGCGGCCATTTCAGACTCCGCCCCTCTCAGGGTATATTTTCAAACAGAGATCCTCGTTTGTCAATCTTTATCTTGTCGTCCGGGTCCAAAGGGGAGCACCAAAGTCTATTAGGGACTACACCCCCCAACCCGGTGCCAGCCCACTCATGAAAGTAAATAAAGTATGGGTCTGCTCGCTGACCGTCCTGCAGTAGGATTTGTAATCTCTGCTTTCTAGCTGACTGCCGGGTAAATAGTGAAGAGTCAACAGCAAAATAGTATGTAATCTCTGCTGTCTAGCCTGCAGCCGAGTGAATAGCGAGGACGGCTGCACGGCTGCTGGTCCGATGGTCCCCACTCCCTGCTATCTAGCCTGCAGCCGAGTGAATAGCGAGGACGGCTGCACGGCTGCGAGGACGGCTGCACGGCTGCTGGTCAGATAGTACCCACTCCCTGCTATCTAGCCTGCAGCCGAGTGAACAGCGGGGACGGCTGCACGGCTGCTGGTCAGATGGTCCCCACTCCCTGCTATCTAGCCTGCAGCCGAGTGAACAGCGGGGACGGCTGCACGGCTGCTGGTCAGATGGTCCCCACTCCCTGCTATCTAGCCTGCAGCCGAGTGAATAGCGAGGACGGCTGCACGGCTGCGAGGACGGCTGCACGGCTGCTGGTCAGATAGTACCCACTCCCTGCTATCTAGCCTGCAGCCGAGTGAACAGCGGGGACGGCTGCACGGCTGCTGGTCAGATGGTGCCCACTCCCTGCTATCTAGCCTGCAGCCGAGTGAACAGCGAGGACGGCTGCACGGCTGCTGGTCAGATGGTGCCCACTCCCTGCTATCTAGCCTGCAGCCGAGTGAACAGCGAGGACGGCTGCACGGCTGCGAGGACGGCTGCACGGCTGCTGGTCAGATAGTACCCACTCCCTGCTATCTAGCCTGCAGCCGAGTGAACAGCGAGGACGGCTGCACGGCTGCTGGTCAGATGGTCCCCACTCCCTGCTATCTAGCCTGCAGCCGAGTGAACAGCGAGGACGGCTGCACGGCTGCTGGTCAGATGGTCCCCACTCCCTGCTATCTAGCCTGCAGCCGAATGAACAGCGAGGACGGCTGCACGGCTGCTGGTCAGATAGTACCCACTCCCTGCTATCTAGCCTGCAGCCGAGTGAACAGCGGGGGCGGCTGCACGGCTGCTGGTCAGATAGTACCCACTCCCTGCTATCTAGCCTGCAGCCGAGTGAACAGCGGGGACGGCTGCACGGCTGCTGGTCAGATGGTGCCCACTCCCTGCTATCTAGCCTGCAGCCGAGTGAACAGCGAGGACGGCTGCACGGCTGCTGGTCAGATGGTGCCCACTCCCTGCTATCTAGCCTGCAGCCGAGTGAACAGCGAGGACGGCTGCACGGCTGCGAGGACGGCTGCACGGCTGCTGGTCAGATAGTACCCACTCCCTGCTATCTAGCCTGCAGCCGAGTGAACAGCGAGGACGGCTGCACGGCTGCTGGTCAGATGGTCCCCACTCCCTGCTATCTAGCCTGCAGCCGAGTGAACAGCGAGGACGGCTGCACGGCTGCTGGTCAGATGGTCCCCACTCCCTGCTATCTAGCCTGCAGCCGAATGAACAGCGAGGACGGCTGCACGGCTGCTGGTCAGATAGTACCCACTCCCTGCTATCTAGCCTGCAGCCGAGTGAACAGCGGGGGCGGCTGCACGGCTGCGAGGACGGCTGCACGGCTGCTGGTCAGATAGTACCCACTCCCTGCTATCTAGCCTGCAGCCGAGTGAACAGCGGGGACGGCTGCACGGCTGCGAGGACGGCTGCACGGCTGCTGGTCAGATAGTACCCACTCCCTGCTATCTAGCCTGCAGCCGAGTGAACAGCGAGGACGGCTGCACGGCTGCTGGTCAGATGGTCCCCAATCCCTGCTATCTAGGGCCTGATTTACATCTCGGCGGAGGGCTTCCTCTGTGCAATGGTGACGGATATCCCACCTGCCGAAAACTAAATCCCATTGTTTTTATGGTATTTGGATCTTGCGGACGGGATATCCGTCACCGTTGCATCAGAGTAGTCCCTCCACCGAGATCTCAATCAGACCCTTAGTCAGCAGCCAGGCGAATAATGAAATCTACTGCCTACTTATAGGGCAGCCGGTCAAATAGTGCATAATCTCTGCTACTTAGGCAGCAGCTGTGTAAACAGCAGTGTAATTTCACGATTTACCCAGCGAGTGGGTAAACAGCCTCTAGCTTCGTCCTATTCCTATTTGTGAATTTGTGCGATTAAAGGTAACAAATGCATGAAGTTGCAAAGCCAAGAATTTATTATTACCGGTTCTGTCTTTTTTGACGCTTCATCCGAGAAAACTGAGCTGGTGCTGTGCTTGCTGTGTGTTGTGAGTCCGCTGTGCTGAGAAAGCTCTGGACAAGGCAACATGTGTGATTGTGTGAACAGTGTGCGTTGTGCACCTGAGGTAAGTGTAGTGAGTCACGCGTAGGGCAGTCACTTACCCTCATCTCTGCTCAAGACATACTCCGCACTCGGGGCACTGCTCACAGCGTTGCCACAGATCGCAGACACTCGGAATCTGTAGGGTGATTTGGGGTTCACTCCCTCGATAGTGCAGGACTCCACCTTCTGTGCAGTCAGTTTCTCTTTCCATGTCTTTGTATCTGTAGATTCCTCTCTGAATTCAACCTTGTAGGCACTTACTCTGGTGCCAGTACCAATGGTGCCAGGCTCCCTCCAGGTGAGGGTGATGACTTTGGGTCCATTCTGCTGCCCTGCCACCTTCTCAGGTGGGCTGCAGGGAACAGTCTGGATCATGCGGGTGTGTTGACTTGGTAAGGTGACCCATCGAGCAGACACCACTGATTGTCTGAACTGGTACCAGCAGTTAGGATCCAGACCTGTCACTGTGACCATGCCACTGGTATCCTCTCCGTCCACGCGTCTCCAGCCATCTTCAATCTGGGTCCTATACTCCACCCGATAGCAAAGAACTGGGTCAGTCCCACCAGGCACCGGTGCACATGTGAGCTGCACACTGTCATGAGATATTCCACTAATCTTAGGGGTCTCAGTGCATGGGGGGTGGAAAGCTGTGTCTTTTAGACTCCCCTGTTCATACAAGTAAATGGAAACTCCTGGATTACTGGAATCAGGAACTGAGGACACAGCAAACTGGATCTTTTCATTTGAGGCATTGCACCTTGTAAACTCCACAAATTCCTTCAGGAGGGCTCTAGATCTTTGGTTCACATCAGCATCATTAAACCACTCTCCGGAGGTGGGACGAGTGGGTTCTTTGAACTGTTTTGTCGTAAGCCAGCAATTTAAATCTGATAAAAAAGGTTCCTCTTCTCCTAGTGAAGTGAACATGAATGAGATGACAAGCTCCACCCTGAGGTCACGTAACACTTGGTTCATTTCCAACTGAGAAGGTACAATATTCACTCTCTTTGACTCTGTCAGAAAGTTAATGTATTCACTGACAAAGTTTACCTCATTCTGTTTTGATTTCAGAAATTCGGAAAGTTGTGTGGTACTAAATGGGGATTTTTCTTTGGCAGTTAGAATATCCACCAGTGCACTTTCCGCTTCTCCACCTCCACGAACAGCTGGTAGGACTCTAGCAAGGTCAGCTTGGAAGGCCATTCTGTACTGTCTGCACAGCTTCTGGAATGTTTCAATTCTACTCTTGAGGTCAGGGAAGTGTACAGCTGCCGGCTGGGTGAGCATGTCATTGCACTCCATGTCATACTCATGTATCTCTTCTATGGAAGCTTGGACATCTGCAGTCAGCTGAGAACTGATGCTGCGAACCATCTGAGATGCCTTGGAGTCCAGCTTGCTCAATGGATACAGCCAGACCACTAAAGGTACTGCATGCTCACCATTTGCACCAAGGAGTGATGGGAGGCTTTTATAGATATTAATGGCCTCCTCATAAGTGGAAGGGTTGTTTTTTAAAGCAAAATCCCCATAAAAGGTGCAGCTGAACTTTTCATATTTGCTCCTGTCATCCTGTGATAGGGTAACCGCTCCTTGCCCTCCAATTGCAACCTTAGGTATTTTGTCAACTGCACCCTTTAATTCTCCTTGTACGTCCTTCATTTTCTCAGATGAAGACACTTCTCGATCAAAAACAAAAAATGCCTGTGCCCCATACTGCACAGCAGTGACCACATGGGTTGCCATATTGTGGTCAAAAATTTCTGGATAAGAGATATTCCGGTGTCCTAGTTGTGTCATGGTTAGTTGCTCAAACTTGGTTGTGGTTGAATATTGTAGGGTCACTCGGGCCTGTTTCTTGGAAGTCTTCCCCTCTGTTACATATTTTGCTGCTCCTTCCAACTCAACCATCCCCCCCAAGATACTTGCCTTAAGGGAGGCGGACATATTGAGGGCAGAGGTTTTGTCTTCAATGCTATCTTTGGCAATTATTTGAAAATTTGTTTTTGGTTGTTGCTTCCCACACACATCTTGCTCTATGGTCTTCTTATCCCATAAAGTAACACCTGAAATCACAAGAACATGTCATTTAATAGAGACTGCAATAGCACTATGATTTCACAACAGATTTCACACTTTTAGGCTGAAAACCCTGTTCAGTTACATTTCTACCAGTCAGTGTCTAGAAAATGGGACAAGATTTGAGTGTCTAGCACAGGGATTTATGACAGATATTTCACAAATGAAGCTTTGATCAGTATTGGCAAAAGTGTGATTCTTCGGTGTAACATTAGGCTCTATAGGCACAGATTAATAAAAGCTGATCACACTTGACTAGTAAGAAGGTCGAGGTGGTTTGCATTAGGAGCAACCTCATCCAGAAAACCTTGTCTGGAAGTGAAGCTGCATCTTCAACACATTCCATCACACGATTCTCAAGAAGTGACCTTATAAGTGCTCAAAGACATAAAGTGCTCCTCCTTTAACACCATGGCATCAAGGGGTAACGGTGCAGGAATCTTCCACAGCATCCATGTGCTCAAAGACCCAAACCACCTGCTGTAGGAGGCTGGCCTGGGTTATAGTGGGTACCTGATGGTAAGTTCACCTTGTGCCAGGTCCAGTTATCCCTTATAAGTAGATTAGCACTGTTCTAGCAGCTTAGGCTGATAGAAGGTAGCTATGGCAAAGCAGCTTAGGCTGAACTAGGAGACATGCAATGCTCCTACTATACCACTTATATCATATAGCACAATATCATAAGAAAACACAATACTCAGAGTTACTAAAAATAAAGGTACTTTATTTTAGTGACAATATGCCAAAAGTATCTCAGAGGATACCCTCACATAGGAGGTAAGTAATATACACAAAATATACACACAAACCAAAATCAGGTAAGTAAACAGTTAGGAAAAGTAGTGCAAACATTGTAGAATACAATAGGATGCAATAGGCCTAGGGGCTACACAAACCATATACTAAGAAAGTGGAATGCGAACCACTTAGAGACCCCAGGCCTAGTGTAGTGTGTAGAGGGTCTCTGGGAGTGTAAGAAAACACTAAGGGTGTCCAAGATACCTCACCCCAACACCCTGAAAAGTAGGAGTAAAGTGATCCTACTTCCCCAGAAACACACTAAAGTTGTGATAGGAGATTCTGCCATGACCACAACAGACTGCAAAGCACTGAAGACGGATTCCTTGAGCTGAGGACCTGTAAAGAAAGGGCACCAAGTCCAAGAGTCACGAAAGTGTCCAGGGGGAGCAGGAGCCCACTAGACCCCGGATGAAGGTGCAAAATGGCTGCCTCCGGGTGGAAGAAGCTAAAGATTCTGCAACAACGGAAGATGCCAAGAACTTCTCCTTTGCACAGAAGATGTCCCACTCGTGCTGGAGGATGCAGAGTTCTTTCCACGCAAAATGACCAAAAACAAGCCTTGCTAGTTGCAAAGGTCACTGTTGAAGAAAAAGGGTGCTGCCCGGGCCCAGGAAGAACCAGGAGATCGCCACTTGGAAGAGAAGACAGAGGGGGCGTCCAGCAAGATAGAGATCTCATGCAGAAGCAGGCAGTACCCGCAGAAGTACTTGAACACAGGTTCAAGAAATCTGAGCACAGCGGTCGTCTCAACACTACAAATGAGGGTCCCGCGAGGCCGGTGGCCGACTCAGCGAGTTGAGCAATGCAGGGCGGAGTGCTGGGGACCAGGGCTGTGCTGTGCATGAAGGATTCCTTGCAAAAGAGCGCAGAAGCCCTAGCAGCTACACTTCACACAGTACACAGGATTACTGTCTGGCGTGGGGATGCAAGGATTTTGCTCCACCAAATTTGGACAGAAGGACCACTGGACTGTTGGGGTCACTTTGATCCAGCTCCTGTGTTCCAGGGACCATACTTTTCACGATGAGAGGGGACCCAGAGGACCGGTGAAGCAGATGTTTGGTGCCTGCGTTAGCAGGGGGAAGATTCCGTCGACCCACAGGAGATTTCTTCTTGGCTTCCAGTGCAGGGTGAAGGCAGGCAGCCCCCAGAGCATGCAACACCAGGAAATAGTGGAGAAAGCTGGCAGGATTAGGTGCTACAATGTCGCTGGTAGTCTTCTTGCTACTTTGTTGCAGTTTTGCATGCGTCCTGGAGCAGTCAGCGGTCAATCCTTGGCAGAAGTCGAAGTGGGAGATGCAGAGGAACTCTGGTGAGCTCTTGCATTCGTTAGCTGAAGAGAAGCCCAAAGGATAGACCCTAAATAGCCCTCAGAGGAGGATTGGCCACCTAGTCAGGTAAGCACCTATCAGTAGGGGTCTCTGACGTCACCTGCTGCCACTGGAAACTCAGAGGTCTCCATTGTGCCCTCACACCTCTACATTCAGAATGGCAGAGGTCCGGGACACACTGGAGGAGCTCTGGGCACCACCCCTGGGGTGGTGATGGACAGGGGAGTGGTCATTCCCGTTTCCTTTGTCCAGTTTCATGCCAGAGCAGAGGCTGGCGGATCCCTGAACGGGTGTAGACTGGTTTATGCAAGGAGGGCACCATCTGTGCCCTTCAAAGCATTCACAGAGGCCAGGAGAGGCTACTCCTCTCAGGCCCTTAACACCTATTTCCAAAGGGAGAGGCTGTAACACTCTGTCTCAAAGGAAATCCTTTGTTCTGCCTTCCTGAGACTGGGCTGCCCAGACCCCAGGAGGGCAGAAGCCTGTCTGTGGGTTGGCAGCAGCAGTAGTTGCAGTGAAAACCCCAGAGAGCTGGTTTGGAAGTACCCGGGATCCGTGCTGGAACCCCGGGGATGCATGGGATTGGCACCCCAATACCAGATTTGGCAATGGGGGACAATTCCATGATCCTAGACATGTTACATTTCCATATTTGGAGTAACCCTTGAGAAGCTACATATGGATATTGACCTATATGTAGTGCACACGCGTAATGGTGTCCCTACACTCACAAAGTCCGGGAAAATTGCCCTGAACTATGTGGGGGTACCTTGGCTAGTGCCAGGGTGCCCTCACACTTAGTAACTTTGCACCTAACCTTCACTAAGTGAGGGTTAGACATATAGGTGACTTATAAATTACTTAAGTGCAGTGTAAAATGGCTGTGAAATAACATGAACGTTATTTCACTCAGGCTGCAGTGGCAGCCCTGTGTAAGAATTGTCTGAGCTCCCTATGGGAGGCAAAAGAAATGCTGCAGCCCCTAGGGATCTCCTGGAACCCCAATACCCTGGGTACCTAGGTACCATATACTAGGGAATTATAACGGTGTTCCAATTTGCCAATCAGAATTGGTACAATTAGTCACTAGCCTGCAGTGACAATTTTACAAGCAGAGAGGGCATACACACTGAGGTTCTGGTTAGCAGAGCCTCCATGTTACAATTAGGCACCACACAGGGAACAGAGATACTTTTGGCATATTGTCACTAAAATAAAGTACCTTTATTTTTAGTAACTCTGAGTATTGTGTTTTCTTATGATACAGTGCTATATGATATAAGTGGTATAGTAGGAGCTTTGCATGTCTCTTAGTTCAGCCTAAGCTGCTCTGCTATAGCTACCTCTATCATCCTAAGCTGCTAGAACACTACTAATCTACTAATAAGGGATGGACCTGGCACAAGGTGTAAGTACCACAAGGTATAAGCCAGGCCAGCCTCCTACAAGACTAAGCAAGGTTTCTGTCAAATTGCTGGCTCCCTGCATGTGCTGGGTGCAATGGACTGCACCCACGTCCAACTTGTCCCTCCTGCTGCGACGGAACACCTCTACAGAAACTGCAAACATACCCACTCTATCAATTTGCAGGCCAGTGTGGACTATCATGGAATATTCACCAACATCCTTGCATAATATCCTGGCAGCGATCATGATAACTACATCTTCAGACACTCAACAATCAATCAACGATTCCAGGATGGACAATATGGCAATGGCCTATTTGTAGGTAAGCCAGCAAACAATTCATAACACAGACAACATACTAAACATGTGGGGCAAACAATACATACACCATCTAAACACACATGGAAGGGGAAATACAGATGTTTAGACAACAAGACATAGGCCACATGCCACACGCCACCGCATTCAATGCACATCACCCTCACATACGCCCATATGTACAAGTTCTTAGCACGACCTGACTGACACTTCACATGATAGACAGGAGGAGCTATGTTCCCTTTGCATACAAAAGCTGGGGTCAAACCACTACATGTGTCCATGGGCTCATTACAAAATACAGATCCTTCCAACATAACGCTTAGCAAGTAATAGCTCAGCTATGTGTATTGCATTGGCCATTCCACTGTCAAACAACTTACATATTTGCAAATGCCCCACATTTACCATGCTGTAGAAACCTGAGGCAGCACCGATAATTAATGCCACCCTAGGGGTGCCATCACATTCTACATATCACTAAAACATACCTGATATACTCATTGTGCTCACCTTTCCCTTGTGTGGTGCATAGTGCAGCACACATTGAAATACAACATCACCATCATTGAAGTGTCACCTCACTGCACACCAACAATAATACCCGTAAATCCCACATCTCTTTACCATGGTACAAGGGTACCAGCAGTGGACTGTGGCAACTGAACTACTGCCAATGCACTGGTATGGGCCAGAAATGCGCATGATCGGGGAGAAATGGTGTAGGAAAGTACCATCTTGCCTGGCATGTTACCCCCATATTTCACTGTATATATGTTGTTTTAGTTGTATGTGTCACTGGGACCCTGCCAGCCAGGGCCCCAGTGCTCATAAGTGTGCCCTGTATGTGTTACCTGTGTTATGACTAACTGTCTCACTGAGGCTCTGCTAACCAGAACCTCAGTGGTTATGCTCTCTCTGCTTTCCAAATTGTCACTAACAGGCTAGTGACCAATTTCACCAATTTACATTGGCATACTGGAACACCCTTATAATTCCCTAGTATATGGTACTGAGGTACCCAGGGTATTGGGGTTCCAGGAGATCCCTATGGGCTGCAGCATTTCTTTTGCCACCCATAGGGAGCTCTGACAATTCTTACACAGGCCTGCCACTGCAGCCTGAGTGAAATAACGTCCACGTTATTTTACAGCCATTTACCACTGCACTTAAGTAAGGAGGGCCTTTGCCACTGCAGGTGCTGTAGTGGTCCTTAAAGGAATAGCTTCAGGATATCTTGTGGCATGGTCCACTACCACCAAGATAAACCTATTGCCTGAAGCAGTAGGAGGGTCAACGGGGCCAACTATGTCAACCCCTACCCTTTCAAAGGGAACCCCAACCACAGGCAGTGGAATAAGGGGTGCCTTTGGAGTGCCACCTGTCTTGCCACTGGCTTGACAGGTTTCACAGGACTTACAAAATTCCTTTGTGTCCTCAGACATCCTAGGCCAATGAAACAAGGGAACAAGTCTGTCCCAAGTTTTCATTTGTCCCAGATGTCCAGCTAGGGGAATGTCGTGGGCTAGAGTTAGGAGGAACTTTCTGTACTCCTGAGGAATCACTAACCTCCTGGCAGTTCCAGGTTTAGGATCCCTTGCTTCAGTGTACAAGAGGTTGTCCTCCCAGTAAACTCTGTGAGAGTCACTGACATCCCGTGAACTGACATCCCGTGAAATGGTGTCCCCGCATTCACAAAGTCCGGGGAATTTGCCCTGAACGATGTGGGGGCACCTTGGCTAGTGCCAGGGTGCCCACACACTAAGTAACTTAGCACCCAACCTTCACCAGGTGAACGTTAGATATATAGGTGACTTATAAGTTACTTAAGTGCAGTGGTAAATGGCTGTGAAATAACGTGGACGTTATTTCACTCAGGCTGCACTGGCAGGCCTGTGTAAGAATGGTCAGATCTCCCTATGGGTGGCAAAAGAAATGCTGCAGCCCATAGGGATCTCCTGGAACCCCAATACCCTGGGTACCTCAGTACCATATACTAGGGAATTATAAGGGTGTTCCAGTATGCCAGTGTGAATTGGTGAAATTGGTCACTAGCCTGTTAGTGACAATTTGGAAAGCAGAGAGAGCATAACCACTGAGGTCCTGGTTAGCAGAGCCTCAGTGAGACAGTTAGTCATCACACAGGGAACACATACAGGGCACACTTATGAGCACTGGGGCCCTGCCTGGCAGGGTCCCAGTGACACATACACTAAAACAACATATATATATATACAGTGAAATATGGGGGTAACATGCCAGGCAAGATGGTACTTTCCTACAGGGAGGCTGGACACAGGAACAATGGCTGCCATCAGTGCAGAGGCCAGAGCCTGAAATGCTCTCTGTTGGGTTGCCTGCCCAGAAAGAATGCCCTCCAGGTATGCATTGGTCTGTTGCAACTGCCTCTCTACACCCTGGATGGCATTCAGAATGGTAGACTGCCCAACAGGGAGGGATCTCAGGAGGTCAATAGCCTCCTCACTGAGGGCAGCAGGGCTGACTGGGGCAGGGCCTGAGGTGCCTGGGGCGAAGGAGATGCCCACCCTCCTGGGTGAGCGGCCATGGGACACCCGCTGAGGGGCTGCTGGGAGGGCGGTGCTGGTAGGGGGGGTGGCGGCTGTACCTGTTGATGCGGGGGGCACAGAGGGGCCCGCCACCACAAGGGAGCTCCCATCAGAGGAGGAGTCGGTGTCACTGGTCTCTGCTCCTATCCCCGCCTTGGAGCTCCCCTCGCCCTCCGTCCCACTGGTGACTTCTGACTCCGTTGTCTCGGCCTCCAGTGCCATGTGGGATGCACCTCCCTCCTGCTCCAGTGGCACAGCCCCTCCGCCTGATGATGCTAATACACACAAGAACAGGGAGGCCACAAAAAGGGGGGGGGGAAGAAAGAAGAACAACATGTTCAGTGCATGCAATACCGCTACATTTGGCGGACACTACAGACACAGCTGCCCTCTGTACTACGCCATGCACTTAGAGTTCCCTAATTAGTCACAGGGACATGGGGTACATGGCCTATGCCCGATTGCTGCACAACTTGAAGTCACAGGAGCCTGACTAGGTGTTGATGGCTCTTACCACTGGTGGGGTTGGGGTGCCACTTAGCCTGCCTCACAAAGGGTCCTTGCCTACAAAGCTTGCCCTAGTCTAGGGGAACCCACTGCCCAGCTCCCCCACCCAGATACCTCCAATGCGTGCAGAGTCAGATGGATGTGACGGTACTCACCCCCTTGTGACTGCTGTGATGCCCTCAAGTTTCAATTCATCTCCAGATACACCACCGCCAGGATCCGGAACATCAGGGGGGTCATGGTGCGACGGGCACCCCTCCCACGTTGGGAGGCCATCCCCAGCTGAGCCTCCGCCGTCTTCTTGCTCCAGCAGCGAATGTCCTCCAATCTTTTCCGGCAGTGGGTGCTCCGTCTGTGGTGGACCCCCAGGGTCTGGGCATCCTTGGCGATGGCAC
This sequence comes from Pleurodeles waltl, assembly GCF_031143425.1. Taxonomy (NCBI): domain Eukaryota; kingdom Metazoa; phylum Chordata; class Amphibia; order Caudata; family Salamandridae; genus Pleurodeles; species Pleurodeles waltl. Next base: position 1,193,061,011 of record NC_090439.1, read on the forward strand.
GCCAAATATCCTTCTTCTGGTGGGCCCTGACCTAGAGGAATAGTACAGGGCAAAAGGAAAAACTTTAACCGTCCGGACCGTCATAGTCATTGGCCCACGTTCACACCCTTGCCCAGACGCACATACACTCACCGGCCGATCATGCAGGCCTCATTCCCCTACACCCGTATCTTCCATCCACACCACTCCAAACAGGCATTGCCCATACAGCATGCTCACAGTGTACTCACCTGTTTGTCTGGAGGACCGTAGAGTAGCGTGTACTGGGGGAGGACCCCATCCACTAGTTTGTCCAACTCCTCCGATGTGAAGGCAGGGGCCCTTTCCCCAGACACATGAGCCATCGTCGCTTCCAGACTGAGGTCACAGCAGCACTTGCAGTGTAGGTCCTCTCCTGTTCGAGATCAGGTATCAAGTGATTGAACAGACAGAAAATGGCGGTCACATCCACGTCTGTGCGTACTGTCACCGCCGGCATACATCATCATTGGCTCCTGGGATCCATAGGGTCCAACGTTAACCAATGCAGGATTGTGCTGCGGTCTTCGACCGCCTACCGCGATGGTGGACAACGCCAGTGCAGTTACCTCATATCCCCTTGTCCCACATTACAGGTCAGGCAGCCGCCATTTCAGGGGGCCACATGGCATTAATTTTGAATGCGTCACACATATCTAGGCCTTGCATACACACAGAGACAGGCACATAGCGGATTGACAATTGTGTGCAATAAAATCTTATTTTTCCTACCTCAGTGTTGGCTGACTGTGCTCGCTGTTCTCGTCCATAGGGCACGTCCACTGGGGCAGGTGATGAGTTGGCGGCATCCTCCGGTGTACAGACCGCTGGTGGACCTGTCGACAATGGAAGAGAGACATGTAATAGTCACCTACAGACTTGATCGTGCCACAATCCATGAACTGTGTGCCCAGTTGGAGCCAGACCTGATGCCAGCTATCCGCCATCCCACAGGAATCCCCCCTCTGGTGCAGGTCCTGTCAGTACTCGATTTCCTGGCAAGTGGGTCTTTTCAAACTACAGTGGCCATAGCATCAGGGATGTCTCAGCCAATGTTCTCAAACGTGTTGTCCAGAGTGTTGTCTGCCCTGCTGAAACACATGCGCATCTACATCGTGTTCCCTCAGGTGGAGGATTTGCCTACAGTGAAAGGTGACTTCTATGCCCTGGGACATATCCCCAACATCATAGGTGCCATTGATGGGACACCTGCGGCCTTGGTCCCCCCACGCAGGAGTGAACAGGTGTACAGAAACCGGAAGAGCTACCATTCTATGAATGTGCAGATGGTGTGTTTGGCAGACCAGTACATCCCCCATGTGAACGCGACGTTTCCTGGCTCAGTGCATGACGCTTACATTCTGAGGAATAGCAGCATCCCTTATGTGATGGGGCAACTCCAGAGGCACCGTGTGTTGATAATAGGTGAGGACAAGGACCCTATACTGTGTGAATAGTTGTCTGGGGTTGTCCCTAAGGGTTAGTGTGTGTCTAACAGTTGTCCCTTGACATTTGCAGGTGACTCTGGTTACCCCAACCTGTCATGGCTACTGACCCCAGTGAGACATCCCAGGACAAGGGCAGAGGAACGCTACAATGAGGCACATGGGGAACTAGGAGAGTCATAGAGAGGACCTTCGGCCTCCTGAAGGCCAGGTTCTGGTGCCTCCATATGACAGGTGGTTCCCTCTACTACTCACCAAAGAAGGTGTGCCAGATCATCGTGGCCAGCTGTATGCTGCACAACTTGGCTTTGAAACGACAATTGCATTTTCTGCAGGAGGATTCTCCAGATAGAGGTGTTGTGGCAGCCGTGGAGCCTGTGGACAGTGAAGAAGAGGAGGCAGAAGAGGAGGACATAGACAACAGAAACAACGTGATCAAGCAATACTTCCAGTGAGACACAGGTAAGAAGACATCACTGCCTTCTACATCTGATAAAATTGTAAGACCTATCATCTGTCTGTCACTTTCACCCAGTGTATGGGCCCTGCCTTGTCACTTTGCCTTCCATTTCACAGATGTGGGTCCCACTGTGTGACCTCTGGTATGTTACTTCATGGACTAGAGCTGTGTGACATAGGTATGTTAACAAATTGAATGGACATTGGTATTTTCCTCAGTTATTGCAAATACACATTTGTGAAAGCACAGAATGACTCCAGATTGTTTTCTGCTTCAAGGGTGTTTATTTAAGTGTTCAATATTGGAGGGGGTTGTAAAATGGTCAGGGGTGATGGTGGAGGAATGTCCATGGCAGAGTCCAGTCTATTTGTCTCACAGGTGCATTGTCCAAAGGGGCAAAGGAAGTGGAGCTAGGGCAGCTTAAGGATGGACAGGGTGACAAAGTGGGACAGAAGGATGACAATCAGGGTGGTCTCATTTCTTGGCGGGGGTCTTTGCATTGTTCTCTGCCTTTGTCCTGGATCTCAGAGACCGCTTTCGGGGTGGTTCTCCATCTGCAGGGGGTGGGGTGCTGGTGTCGTGGTCCTGTGGCGGTGCCTCCTGTCCACTAGCGCCGGCGGAGGTGGTGGGCAGTTCATCGTCCAGGCTAGTGTCAGGGGCCCCTTGTTGTGCCACAGTGTCCCTCCTGGTGTTCACAAGGTCCTTCAGCACCCTTACAATGGTGCCCAGGGTGGTAGTGATGGATTTTAGTTCCGCCCTGAACCCCAAATATTGTTCCTCCTGCAGCCGCTGGGTCTCCTGAAATTTGGCCAGTACCGTTGCCATCGTCTCCTGGGAATGATGGTACGCTCCCATGATGTTGGAGAGGGCCTCGTGGAGAGTAGGTTCCCTCGGCCTGTCTTCCCCCTGTCGAACAGCAGACCTCCCAGTTCCCCGGTTTTCCTGGGCCTCTGTCCTCTGTCCCCTGAACTGTGTGCCCACTGCCACTGCCCCCAGGTCCCTGCTGTTCTTGGGGTGGTTTGTTTGCCTGGGTTCCCTGTAGTGGTGGACACACTGCTGCTTGACGTGTCCTGGGGACAGAGGTATGGGCCCGCTGGGTGGGTGCTGTGCTGGTGTTTCCTGAGTGGGGTGGCTCTGTGGTGGCCTGTGACTGTGTCAGGGGAACTGACAGTCCCAATGTCCCAGATGGGCCGGGCTGGTCATCTGGATCTAGTTGGACAGAGCTGCTGTCATCACTGTGGGCCTCTTCTGTGGGGGGAGTGTACATGTCTGGAACCTCCTGTCTGGTGACATTGGTTAGGGGTCCTGCAGGGGTGTAAAGGCATGATTATTGCATGTGTGTGTGCCATGGTGTGCAATGGGTGGGTGAATGTGCTTACATTCTTGTGTAGGACATTGTGTGATATTTGGTTTGGGGATCTGTGTGGGTATGTGTAGTGGACATGCATTGGTGATGGGTGTCCATGCTCTGTTGTTGAATGCAGGGCTTGGTGTTGGGATGGGTGGTTTGCGATAGTCGGACATATGTGAGGAGTTGGAGTGGTGGTGTGAGGGTGAGGGTGGGGGTATGTGATAGCATGCAGGTAGGGTGGGGGATATGGTAGTTAAAGATTTGACTTACCAAAGTCCATTCCTCCAGCTACTCCTGCGAGGCCCCCAGGGTGCAGTGTAGCCAAGACCTGCTCCTCCCATGTTGTTAGTTGTGGGGGAAGGGGTTGGGGTCCGCCGTCAGTCCTCTGAACTGCAATGTGGTGTCTTGAGACCACAGAATGCACCTTCCCCCGTAGGTCGCTCCACCTCTTCCTGATGTCATCCCGTGCTCTTGGGTGCTGTCTCACTGCGTTGACCCTATCCACGATTCTGCGCCATAGCTCCATTTTCCTAGCTATGGAGGTGTGCTGCACCTGTGATCCGAATAGCTGTGGCTCTACCCAGATGATTTCCTCTACCATGACCCTGAGCTCCTCCTCAGAAAAACTGGGGTGTCTTTGCGGTGCCATGTGGTGGTGTGGGTGATGTGTGAGGTGGTGTGTTGTGTGATACGTGTGGTGATGTTTAGGGGTGTGTGGTGTTTTGTGCGTGGATGTGTATGAGTAATGGTGTGGTGGGCCTCTATCTGCTGGTGTGGTCTTTGCTTTTCTGTCTCTCTGCTTCTTCCAATTTTTGGTTGTAAGGGTTTGTGGGTAATATGGGTGTGTGTTTAATATTGTAATGGGTGTGTGGGAGTGATGTGTGTATGTGTATCAGGTGTGTGTATTTCGATTTGTCCAATGTGGTAGTGTTTTGTAAATGTGTGTGTATTTTGAGCGCGGCGGTGTGTATCGCCAATGGAATACCGCGGTTGAAAGACCGCCACGTGGATTCGTGGTTTGTGATAGTGTGGGCGTATTCCTGTGGCGTGATAGTGGAGGTTTTGTTATCGCCAGTTTATCACTGACCTTTGCTGTGGCGGACTTGTGTGGGTGTCTAGATTTTGGCGGATTCCGAGCTGTGGGTCATAATAGCTGTGGTGGAATTCCGCGGCCGCGGCGGTGTGTTGGCGGTCTTCTGCACGGCAGTAAGTGGGATTTACCGCCAATGTTGTAATGAGGGCCATAGTCTGTAGCAATAACAATTTACATCGTCACACACATATCACAAGTGTGTTGGCTTGATATATGCCTGCAGCAATCCTGGAAATACACATGAAGAATGCTTTACAGATGTTTGGCTTAGGTAGGCAAAGGGTTGCAATTTACTAAGCAAAGTCTGAACGACACTTTCACACTTTATAACTGAAAACATACTCCTCAGGGGCACATACATGTCTGATCAAGAGAGAGTGAAAAACCAAGAGAGTGTGACCAAAACATCTAAATGTCTAGGCCTCTCACACTCAATCCAGTTTGGAATGTGCATGTAAGGCAAGCAATGTCCAAACAAGTCACAGACCCTTGCCAAATTGTACGTGTGATGAAGGACACAGATAGGTTGAATTTCGCATCTTCTCTACTCATAGTGGTCATGAGTAATCACACATACTGCATACACTCATGGTGTATGTGACAAGTTGTGGAATGCAGATGTGAGTGAATGCTCATGTCGAATAAATGATGTAAAAGGACAGCTGAGAGGTGCAGCATGTGGAGGTCACTCAGACACTACACAAGTGCTATGGCTGGTGTTCTGTAATGTGTGGGGGTCAGTCATGTGATCTAGCAAAGACTGGAAATTCGAGTGATACTATTGCTTAGCCTATAGAATAAGCTGTGTCCATCTCCAAAGTATACACGTCTGACGTAATATGCCGTGCATGAATGAAGGGACAATGTTGATGATGAAGATGGGTTCCTAGGGTAATCAGCAGAAATAATGCCAGCATTGTTGAACTAGAGCTATACTTGACAAAATATGCCATCAATGTGTGTGAAGGAACACATAGGTCCTCATTATGACATTGGCGGTAAGTGCCGCTTACTGCCATGCTGACTGCCACCAACATACTGCGACCGCGGTGGTATACTGCTACGCATATTATGACCCACACATAGAAATCCCCCACTATACAGACACAGACACAAGTTCTCCACACCAAAGGTCAGTGATAAAATGGCGGTGCCAAAACCCACACCTTTATGCCAACAGAAATACGCCCACAACATTATGACCCACGACGCGACGGACATTCAACCATGGTAAACCATTGGCGGTACATACCGCCGTGCTCCAAATACACACCCACTAACAAAACAACATCACATTGGACAATTCAAACTACACACTCCTGACACACATACATACTTAACCCCCACGGCAGTAAGTGGGATTTACTGCCAATGTTGTAATGAGGGCCATAGTCTGTAGCAATAACAATTTACATCGTCACACACATATCACAAGTGTGTTGGCTTGATATATGCCTGCAGCAATCCTGGAAATACACATGAAGAATGCTTTACAGATGTTTGGCTTAGGTAGGCAAAGGGTTGCAATTTACTAAGCAAAGTCTGAATGACACTTTCACACTTTATAACTGAAAACATACTCCTCATGGGCACATACATGTCTGATCAAGAGAGAGTGAAAAACCAAGAGAGTGTGACCAAAACATCTAAATGTCTAGGCCTCTCACACTCAATCCAGTTTGGAATGTGCATGTAAGGCAAGCAATGTCCAAACAAGTCACAGACCCTTGCCAAATTGTACGTGTGATGAAGGACACAGATAGGTTGAATGTCGCATCTTCTCTACTCATAGTGGTCATGAGTAATCACACATACTGCGTACACTCATGGTGTATGTGACAAGTTGTGGAATGCAGATGTGAGTGAATGCTCATGTCGAATAAATGATGTAAAAGGACAGTTGAGAGGTGCAGCATGTGGAGGTCACTCAGACACTACACAAGTGCTATGGCTGGTGTTCTGTAATGTGTGGGGGTAAGTCATGTGATCTCGCAAAGACTGGAAATTCGAGTGATACTGTTGCTTAGCCTGTAGAATAAGCTGTGTCCATCTCCAAAGTATACAAGTCTGACGTAATATGCCGTGCATGAATGAAGGGACAATGTTGATGATGTAGATGGGTTCCTAGGGTAATCAGCAGAAATAATGCCAGCATTGTTGAACTAGAGCTATACTTGACAAAATATGCCATCAATGTGTGTGAAGGAACACATAGGTCCTCATTATGACATTGGCGGTAAGTGCCGCTTACTGCCATGCTGACTGCCACCAACATACTGCGACCGCGGTGGTATACTGCTACGCATATTATGACCCACACATAGAAATCCCCCACTATACAGACACAGACACAAGTTCTCCACACCAAAGGTCAGTGATAAAATGGCGGTGCCAAAACCCACACCTTTATGCCAACAGAAATACGCCCACAACATTATGACCGACGACGCGACAGACATTCAACCGTGGTAAACCATTGGCGGTACATACCGCCGTGCTCCAAATACACACCCACTAACAAAACAACATCACATTGGACAATTCAAACTACACACTCCTGACACACATACATACTTAACACCCACAGCACTATAAAACACACACACACACTATCCACAACCCCCTTAAGACTAAAAAAAAATGACAACTGAGAGAGAGAGAAACCAAGAGTACCGACAGAACCAGAGCCACATAACACCATCACCCATACACATCCACGCACCTTACAGCACACACCTCAACACATCACCCCACACACCCTCAAACACACCACTCACACTACACCATGGCACCACAAAGACACCCTAGGTTCTCAGATGAGGAGCTAAGGGTCATGGTGGAAGAAATCATCCGGGTAGAGCCACAGCTATTCGGATCACAGGTTCAGCAGACGTCCATTGCTAGGAAGATGGCGCTATAGCGGGAAGTTGTGGACAGGGTCAACACCGTGGGACAGCACCCCAGAACAATGGATGACATCAGGAAGAGGTTGAACGACCTATGGGGTAAGGTGCGTTCCGTGGTTACAAGACACCAGATAGCTGTACAGAGGACTGGCGGAGGACCCCCACCTCCTCCCCCACAACTAACAACATGGGAGGAGCAAGTCTTGGCAATAATACACCCTGCAGGCCTGGCAGGAGTAGCAGGAGGACTACCCCCCTACCTGCATGCCATCACAAACTCCCACCCCTACCCTCACTCCATCACTCCACCACCTCACGTATATCCCACCATCACAACCCACCTATCCCAATACCAAGCCCTGCATGCAACACCAATGCATGGACACCACTCACAGACCTGCATGGACCCCCATCACGACAGCATGCACACTAGTGGCAATCACTTAGCCAACCAAATCAGAACTCACACAAGCCAAAGCTGCCTTGGTAATAACAACAGTAGAGGGGAACATACCCATGCACAAGATGTCACACGCAGTAACAATACCACTGCATTTACATCCACACAGGACCACCAACACAACGTCACCAGAGAGGAGGTGCCAGCAACATCCAGTCCCCGCCGAAGAGGCCCACAGTAATGACAGCAGCTCTGCACGCCTGGATCAGGATGACCAACCTAACCCATCAGAGACCTCTGGACAGTCGGTGACCCAGCCACAGTCCCATACCACCACAGAGCCTCCCCCCTCAGGAAACACCACCACAACACCCACCCAGCGGGCCCATCCCTCTGTCACCAGGACACGTCAATCTGCAGTTTGTCCACCACTACAGGGACCCCAGACAACCCCCAACACAGGACGATCAGGGACCCGGGGTCAGTGGCAGTGGGCACACAGTTCAGGGGACAGAGGCACAGGACAACAGGGAAGCTGGGAGGACTGCTGTGCGACAGGGGGAGGACACGCCCAGGGAACCGGCTCTCTACGATGCACTCACCAACATCCTGGTAGCATACCACCATTCCCAGGAGACCATGGGCCAGATACTGGCCAAGCTGCAGAAGACCCAGTGGCTGCAGGAGTGACAATATCTGGGGATCAGGGAGGACCTGAGGGACATCCACACACCCTAGTCACCATTGCAGGGGTGCTGGCATACATGGCCAACACCATGAGGGAGGCAGTGGCACACCACCGGGCCCCTGACACTAGCCACACCAATGAACAGCTCTCCACCTCCGCTGCCGCTAGTGGACAGGAGGCCCGCCACAGGAACAACAGGCCACCAGCCCCCCACCCCCTGCAGAAGGTGAACCACCCAACAAACGGTCCCTGTGATCCAGGTAGAAGCCAGAGACTATTGCCAAGACCCCTGCCAGGAAATAAGACTCTTCTGATTGTCACCCTTGTGTCCCACTCTGTCACCCTGTCCACCTTGAACTGCCATTGCTCCCCTTCCTATGCCCCCTTGGACAATGCACCTGTGATAAAAATAGACTGGACTCTATCCTGGACTTTCCTCCACCATCAACCCAGCCCATTTCGCTACCCCCTCCATTGCTTAGCAATTAATTAAACACCCTTGGAACTAATACACGTATGGAGTCTGTCAATTGATTGAAATATGTATTTGTTTAACAAGCTGTTAACATTGCAGTTTGCATATACAGTTATAGATACATAGGTATGACCTGTAGTGGGCAGCAGTAAACACACCAGGAGCCAGAGTGGGGCACAGATATCTGAAAATAGAGATCACAAAGGGTACAGTAAGTGGCCATAGAAATAGTAAAATCAGGCTGCCATGTACAATGTCCAACACAAAACTGCAATGGAAGGTGAAGTTACAGTTTCTTAACTGTGTGTCACTGGAAGTACTGTTCAATTATGGTTGATCTGTTGTCCACATCCTCTTTGTCACTGTCCACAGGCTCCACCGCTGCCACATGACCATCTCCAGCCTCATCCTCCTGCAGAAAAGGCACCTGGCATCTCAAGTCAGGTTGTGCAACAAGCAACATGCAACGATGATCTGGCACACCTTCTTGGGTGAGTAACACAGGGATCCACCCGTCAGATGGAGGTACTGGAATCTGGCCTTCAGGAGGCCAAAGGTGTGCTCAATGATCCTCCTTGTTCGCCCATATGTCTCATTGTAACGTTCCTCTGCCCTTGACCTGGCATTCCTCAGTGGAGTCAGTAGCCATGAGAGGCTAGGGTAACCAGTCACCTGTAAATATCGAGGGATACCTGTTAGCCAGACACTCACGCTTAGGGCCAACCCCATACCCATATACCAACAGACACTGGGTGGGAACAGTGGGCTCACCTATTAGCCACACCCTGTGCCTCTGCAGTTGAGACATCACATATGGAATGCTACTATTCCTCAAAATCAAGGTATCATGAACAGACCCAGGATACTTTGCATTGACATGGGAGATGTATTGGTCTGCCAGGCACACTATATTCACATTCAGAGAGTGAAAACTCTTTTGATTTCTGAACACCTGTTCATTTCTCCGGGGGGTGGGGGGGCACAAAGGCAATATGTGTACCATCAATAGCACAAATGATGTTGGAATATGTCCCATTGCATTGCATGGCCAAATCCTCCACCTGGTGGAAAACGATGTAGCTGCGCATGTGTTTCTTCAGGGCAGACAACACTCTGGTCAGCAACTTAGAGAACATAGGCTGTGACATCCCTGCTGCCATGGCGGCTGTCGCTTGGAAGGACCCACTTGCCAAGAAATGGAGCACTGACAGGACCTGCACAAGAGGGGGGATACCAGTGGGGTGGCGGATAGCTGAAATCAGGTCTGGCTCCAACCCGGCACACAGCTCATGGATTGTGGCCCTATCATGTCTGTAGGTTAGGATAATGTGCCTGTCCTCCATTGTCGCTAGGTCCAACAGGGGCCAATTCATCCTCAGTAGTTGAACTCTAGGGTGAAAAAAGGTGAGCAGATGGTCAAATTCAAACATATATACAGATTAATATGCCTTGCATATTTTTTACTGAAACAGTATGTGAACGTGTAGGTCCGTTGATGTGGCCATGTCTGCTGTAACGCAGTTAGGTGCCATGGCCTGTTCCCCCCTGAAATGGCGGCCGTGCAACACCTCATTGGTTATCATTAGGGTCTAAGGGTTCCAGTAGCCAATGGTAATGTAGGCCGGCAGTGACGGTACACACCACCATGGACGCGACCCCCATTTTCTATCTGTTCACTCCCTTGTTACCTGACCTTCAACAGGAGAGTACCTACACTGCAAGTGCTGCTGTGACCTGTGTCTGGAAGTGACCATGGCTCCAGTGTCTGGGGAAAGGACCCCTGCCTTCACTTCTGAGGAGTTGGAGAGACTAGTGGATGGGGTCCTACCCCAGTACCGTTTACTTTATGGTCCTCCAGACAAACAGGTGAGTGCACTGTGAGCACAATGCATAGGGCATGAGTGTATGGAGTCCTGTGTGTGTAAGCCTCCTGTAGGAGGGAGAGCTGAGGGCTTCTGGCCAGAGTGCTGCATGTTTGTTGGGCAATGTCTGTGGGTAAGGTGTTGGGAGGTATATGGTGGGTGAGTGGGTGAGTGTAACAGTCCAGATGTTATGACTAATACCTTTTCTTATGTATCTTTTTTCTGCAGGTCAGCGCCCATCAGAAAAAGGGTATTTGGCGTGCCATCGCCAAGGAGGTGTAGGTCCTGGGGTTCTTTGACAGGCGGAGCACCCACTGTCGCAAATGGTGGAAGCACCTGCACCGCTGGCCAAGGAAGACGGCGGAGGCCCAGCTGGGATGGCCTCCCAACGAGGAAGGGGTGCCCATCGTACCCTGACCCCACTGATGTTTCTCATCCCGGTGGTGGCCTATCCGGAGTTGGATGGGCACTTGAAGGCATCACAGCAGCCACAAGGGGGTGAGTACAGATTCAGAATCATGAAGGTGCGCGCGTTGAGGTGTAACCTGGGTGGGGGATATGGGTCTGTGGGTGCCCCAAGGCCAGGACGAACATGGCAGATTAGGTTCCATGATGGGCAGGCTCAGATGCACTCCAACCCCATTAATGCTGGTGGGCATCTACTACTGGGCAGGGTCCTGTGGGTTTCAGGTGTGCAGCTAATGGCGTTAGGCATTGTACCCCATGGCCTGGTGACTAACATTGTAACTGGTAATGCATGGCCTGGTGCATAGGGCTGTTGACTGTGAGTTGTGTACGTCAACAGTGGTGTTGTTGCTGGCATTGACTTAGTGTATCCTTTGTCTCTTCCCCACCCTTTATGTCCTTGTGTGCAGTAGCATCACCTGGTGGAGGAGCTGAGCAACCGGCGACAGAGGGAACTGCATCCCACATGGGCCTGGAGGCCGAATCCACTGACGGTGAGGGCACCAGTGGGACGGAGGGCGAGGGGAGCTCCACGACGGAGACAGAGGGGGACAGTTATGACAGCGACACCTCCTCCGATGGAAGCTCCCTGGCAGTGGCGGACACCTCTATGGCCACCCCAACTACAGCCGCCACCCCACGTACCAGCACCACCCTCCCAGCAGCCCCTCAGCGAGTTTCACGTGCCCGCTCACCCAGGAGGGTGGGCATCTCCTTTGCCCCAAGCACCTCAGGCCCTGCCCCAGTCAGCCCTGCTGCCCTCAGTGAGGAGGCTATTGACCTCCTGAGATCCCTCTCTGTTGGGCAGTCAACCATACTGAATGCCAACCAGGGTCTAGCAGGGCATTTGGAACAAATAAATGCATTCCTAGAGGGCATTCACTCTGGTATGGTGGCCCAACAGAGATCATTTCAGACCCTGGCCAACTCACTGATGGCAGTCACTATCCGTGTCTCTAGCCTCCTACCTCCAACTCCCTCTACTCAGTCCCAATCCACTCAACCCCAACCTATCCCAAGCACACCTTCAGATCAATATGCGCCCAAATCAACACACAGAAGTGGCTCAGGAAAACACAAGCACCACACATCACCCCACAGGCACTCACACAAATACCATCCAGATGCAGACACACCAACATCCAGTGACACACACTGTGTCCCCCTCCTCCTCATTGTCCATCTCCCTCCCAGTGCGTCTTTACTCACACCTGCATGAACTACATCCTCATCCACTACCTCCATCACCATCATGCCTATCACTACACGCCCCTCACTGCAGACACCACCTCCACTTCCATGCACACATCCCCTGTGTCCTCTACCACTGTATCTGTGCCCCCTCCTCCCAAAGTACACTAACGCAAGCATTCAGACACCCAACAGCCATTCACCTCACAACAGCATCCAGCCCATGCACCTGCACCCAAACACAGCAGACAGACACCTCCTCAACCACTCCCTCTTACTCCACTCCCAAACCTTCGCCCTCTTCCAGACCCAGTGATCCTAAAAGGCTTTTCCTCTCCACCCTTGACCTATTCCCTGCCCCTCCCACCCCTCCTTTACTTCGGGCCAGGGTTGGCAGAACCCAGGCCAGCACTTCAGCCTCCCAGTCCACGGCCACTGTAGTTTCTGCAGCAACTGCATGTATGAGAGGCTCCAAGGGGGCACCCATCAGCACTGCCAGTGGGCCTGCACCACCTGCCAAGGGCAAGAAGAGACCAACAGCTAGCAAGGGCAGGAAGGGAACACCAGCCAGCAAGGGGAAGGTGGCACCACCAGCCAGCAAGGCGTAGGAGGCACCACCAGCTAGCAAGGGGAAGGAGGCACCACGAACCAGCAAGGGCAGGAAGGGAACACCAGCTGGCAGAAGTAAGGAGGTGCCACCATTGGCCAAGGGCAGGAAGGGGACAACAGCTGCCAAGGCCAATATAAAAGTAACAGAGGCAGCAGGCAGGATGGATCCGGTGCCTGGGGCTGGAGCAGCATCTGGGCAAACATCAGCCATGGCACTTCCGAGGCTGCAGGGGAAGGGCTGGAGCCTCCCTCCACCACTGACAGCACCACCACCTGCACCGCCAGCAGCATCACTGCCAGCAGCAGCTGCCCCAGTGGGCAGCTGTCCGAGGCTGCAGGGGAAGGGCTGGAGCCTCCCCCCACCACTGACACCACCGCCTCTTGCACTGCTGCCAGCACTACCACCTGCACTGCCAGCATCACCATCGCCAGCAGCAGCAGCCCCAGTGGGCAGCCGTCCGAGGCTTCAGGGGAAGGGCTGGAGTCTCCCCCCACCACTGACAACACCGATGCCAGCCCCGCAACTGCCATCCACTGAGTAGCTGTCACCGCCGGCAAGCAGTGTGTAGTCGTGACTACATGGGCTATAGTGCGTCCTGGCCCCTGCAACACCTGTATGTGTGACACCCAGGTGAGAGACTGTTGCCTTGCACCATCCAGGATCAGCATCACAGGGCACTAAGCCCCCTCCAGAACCAGTGGAAGAAGGCATCCACTCACTCCTTCCTTGCCAGAATGAAGCACACTGGTCACAAGGCCCCCTCCAGAAACAGTGGAAGAAGGCATCCATTCACTCCTTCCTTGCCAGGATGAAGCACACTGGGCACAAGACCCCCTCCAGAACCAGTGGAAGAAGGCATCCACTCAGTCCCTGTAGGAAAGTACCATCTTGCCTGGCATGTTACCCCCATTTTTCACTGTATATATGTTGTTTTAGTTGTATGTGTCACTGGGACCCTGGTATCCAGGGCCCCAGTGCTCATAAGTGTGCCTGAATGTGTTACCTGTGTAGTGACTAACTGTCTCACTGAGGCTCTGCTAATCAGAACCTCAGTGGTTATGCTCTCTCATTTCTAACAGGCTAGTGACCAATTTTACCAATTTACATTGGCTTACTGGAACACCCTTATAATTCCCTAGTATATGGTACTAAGGATATTGGGGTTCCAGGAGATCCCTATGGGCTGCAGCATTTCTTTTGCCACCCATAGGGAGCTCTGACAATTCTTACACAGGCCTGCCACTGCAGCCTAAGTGAAATAACGTCCACGTTATTTCACAGCCATTTTACACTGCACTTATAAGTCACCTATATGTCTAACCTTTACCTGGTAAAGGTTAGGTGCAAAGTTACTTAGTGTGAGGGCACCCTGGCACTAGCCAAGGTACCCTCACATTGTTCAGGGCCAATTCCCCGGACTTTGTGAGTGCGGGACACCATTACACGCGTGCACCACATATAGGTCACTACCTATATGTGGCTTCACAATGGTAACTCCGAATATGGCCATGTAACATGTCTATGATCATGGAATTGCCCCCTCTATGCCATACTGGCATAGTTGGCACAATCCCATGATCCCAGTGGTCTGTAGCACAGACCCTGTTACTGCCAAACTGCCTTTCCAGGGGTTTCACTGCAGCTGCTGCCAACCCCTCAGACAGGTTTCTGCCCTCCTGGGGTCAAGCCAGGCTTGTCCCAGGAGGGCAGAACAAAGGACTTTCTCTGAGAGAGGGTGTTACACCCTCTCCCTTTGGAAAATGGTGTGAAGGCAGGGGAGGAGTAGCCTCCCCCAGCCTCTGGAAATGCTTTCATGGGCACAGATGTGCCCAATTCTGCATAAGCCAGTCTACACCGGTTCAGGGGACCCCTTAGCCCTGCTCTGGCGCGAAACTGGACAAAGGAAAGGGGAGTGACCACTCCCCTGACCTGCACCTCCCCTGGGAGGTATCCAGAGCTCCTCCAGTGTGCTCCAGACCTCTGCCATCTTGGAAACAGAGGTGCTGCTGGCACACTGGACTGCTCTGAGTGGCCAGTGCCACCAGGTGACGTCAGAGACTCCTTCTGATAGGCTCCTTCAGGTGTTGCTAGCCTATCCTCTCTCCTAGGTAGCCAAACCCTCTTTTCTGGCTATTTAGGGTCTCTGGGGAAACTTTAGATAACGAATGCAAGAGCTCATCAGAGTTCCTCTGCATCTCTCTCTTCACCTTCTGCCGAGGAATCGACTGCTGACCGCGCTGGAAACCTGCAAAACTGCAACATAGTAGCGAAGACGACTACTGCAACTCTGTAACGCTGATCCTGCCGCCTTCTCGACTGTTTTCCTGGTGGTGCATGCTGTGGGGGTAGTCTGCCTCCTCTCTGCACTAGAAGCTCCGAAGAAATCTCCCGTGGGTCGATGGAATCTTCCCCCTGCAACCGCAGGCACCAAAAAGCTGCATTACCGGTCCCTTGGGTCTCCTCTCAGCACGACGAGCGAGGTCCCTCGAATCCAGCAACTGTGTCCAAGTGACCCCCACAGTCCAGTGACTCTTCAGTCCAAGTTTGGTGGAGGTAAGTCCTTGCCTCCCCACGCCAGACTGCATTGCTGGGAACCGTGACATTTGCAGCTACTTCGGCTCCTGTGCACTTCCGGCGGAAATCCTTTGTGCACAGCCAAGCCTGGGTCCACGGCACTCTAACCTGCATTGCACGACTTTCTAAGTTGGTCTCCGGCGATGTGGGACTCCTTTGTGTAACTTCGGGTGAGCACCGTTTCACGCATCCTCGTAGTGCCTGTTTCTGACACTTTTCTGGGTGGTACCTGCTGCTGAGAGGGCTCTTTTTCTTGCTCGACGTCTCCTCTCTCTTCTGACGCAATTTGCGACATCCCGGTCCCTCCTGGGCCACAGCAGCATCCAAAAATGCTTACCGCATGATTTGCAGCTAGCAAGACTTGTTGGCGGTCTTTTGGCGGGAAAACACTTCTGCACAACTCTCCACGGCGAGAGGGATCCGTCCTCCAAAGGGGAAGTCTCTAGGCCTTGTCGTTCCTGCAGAAGCCTCAGCTTCTTCTGTCCAGTAGAAGCTTCTTTGCACCCACAGCTGGCATTTCCTAGGCATCTGCCCATCTCCGACTTGCTTGTGACTTTTGGACTTGGTCCCCTTGTTCCACAGGTACCCTAGACTGGAAATCCATTGTTGTTGCATTGCTGGTTTGTGTCTTTCCTGCAGAATTCCCCTATCACGACTTCTATGTCCTTTGGGGAACTTTAGTGCACTTTGCACTCACTTTTCTGGGTCTTGGTGTGGGCTATTTTTCTAACCCTTACTATTTTCTAATAGTCCCAGCGACCCTCTACAAGGTCACATAGGTTTGGGGTCCATTCTTGTCTCGCATTCCACTTTTGGAGTATATGGTTTGTGTTGCCCCTATCCCTTTGTGTCCCCATTGCATCCTATTGTAACTATACATTGTTTGCACTGTTTTCTAAGACTATAATGCATATTTTTGGTATTGTGTACATATATCTTGTGTATATTTGCTATCCTCATACTGAGGGTACACTCTGAGATACTTTGGCATATTGTCATAAAAATAAAGTACCTTTATTTTTAGTATATCTGTGTATTGTGTTTTCTTATGATATTGTGCAAGTGACACTTGTGTTACTGTAGGAGCTTCACTCGTCTCCTAGTTCAGCCTAAGCTGCTCTGCTAAGCTACCATTATCTATCAGCCTATGCTGCTAGACACCCTATACACTAATAAGGGATAACTGGGCCTGGTGCAAGGTGCAAGTACCCCTTGGTACTCACTGCAAGCCAGTCCAGCCTCCTACAGTCCCTCCTTGCCAGGATGAAGCACACTGGGCACAAGGCCCCCTCCAGAACCAGTGGAAGAAGGCATCCATTCACCCGCTCCTTGCCAGGATGAAGCACACTGGGCACAAAGCCCTCTCCAGAACCAGTGGAAGAAGGCATCCACTCACCCCATCCGTGCCAGGACGAAGCACACTGGGCACAAAGCCCCCTTCAGAACCAGTGGAAGAAGGCATCCACTCACCCCCTCCTTGCCAGGATGAAGCACATTTGGCACAAGGCCCCCTCCAGAACCAGTGGAAGAAGGCATCCACTCACCACCACCTTCCCAGGATGAAGCACACTGGGCAAAATGCCCCCTCCAGAACCAGTAGAAGAACACATCCACCCTCCCCCTCCTTGCCAGGATGAAGCACACTGGGCACATGGCCCCCTCCAGAACCAGTGGGCAAACCACCCACTAGAGAGACTGTGGCTTTGCACTCCCCAGGACCAAGCAGTGGGCAGACCACCCACTAGAGAGACTGTGGCTTTGCACTCCCCAGGACCAAGCAGTGGGCAAATCAACCACTAGAGAGACTGTGGCCTTGCACTCCTCAGGACATTGCAGCAGGTATGTAGCCCCCTCCAGGAGCAGTGGTGTTTTACCATCTTCCGGTTGAGGTGCCCCCCCATTCCCCATCCCCCTGAGGTGCCTGTGTGTTTTCAACTAGATGCCCTTGCAGTGTTCTCTCCATATTGAGGCAGGAGTCAAGTGTGGCCTTGGCCTATGTGTAATGGCCCTGTGGGCCACGGACATTTTGGAGTGGGCATTATCCCTCCATTTGTATATATTGTACATACTGTTTAGTGCTTTACAGACATATTTATCTACATTTTTAATATTACACTCACATTAATCAATTCCTTTTGTCCTTGCATTATTCCTGAGGGCCACGGGGTGTATATTTGATGTTGTTGCATCTGTTTGTGTGTATGGTTTTGGGGGTGGGGGTGTTGTGTGTTGCGTGTGTGTGTCACTCTCTTTTTCCTCCCCCCCCTTGTGTACTAGGTGTGGTACTCACCGTGGTTGTCTTCACCGCCGTTCGTGTTCCTGGTGTAGGAGGAGGTAGACCAGCATTGGAAATATGTGCAGTTTGGGCTCCATGGTGTTGTGGTACTTCCTTGAGTGTCGAGAGGTAAGTCGTTTCCCTTCTGTGTACTGTTTCTGCCGTGCTTTTGATGGCATTGGTAACGCCCCGGAAAAGGTGGCGGATTTGTGTGACATAGTACATTGTCGTCCGCCTGGCTGTTGTCGGTTAGCGCTGTGGTGCTTGTTTCTACCGCTGTGGCGGTAGGAGTGTTAAAGTGGCTGTATGTTTTGGCAGTTTCCGCCGTGGTCAAAATTATATTTTTCTTACCTCCGGCCTGTTGGCGGTGTTACCGCCGCTTTACCACCGACTGCCAGGGTTGTAATGAGGGCCATAGACTAATGCTCACTATACAACACAACAATGTTTCCATGTAAAACCACACATATTCACAGAGAACATGTAGGACAGTGAAGGTTCCAGTCACATTGGCAATGACTACAACTATGTGCTTGCCCAGCACAAATAAGTGTGACAGAAACAAGTGATAACGGCATTATCTGTACCCTTGATTAAATGATATGACCCAGCTCCACAATCTATCAATGACCTAACCAAGCATCATATAAATAATCTCAACTATGTATGCCAAGTCATAAGAAATGATGAGACAGGTCTGTGAGAAAGTAGCCTCTTTCTAGCCTTGTTACCCCCACTTTTGGCCTGTTTGTGAGTGTATGTCAGGGTGTTTGTCACTGTTTTCACTGTCTCACTGGGATCCTGATAACCAGGCCTCAGTGCTCATAGTGAAAACACTATGTTTTCAGTATGTTTGTTATGTGTCACTGGGATCCTGCTGGTCAGGACCCCAGTGCTCATAGGTTTGTGGCCTATATGTATGTGTCACTG
This sequence comes from Pleurodeles waltl, assembly GCF_031143425.1. Taxonomy (NCBI): domain Eukaryota; kingdom Metazoa; phylum Chordata; class Amphibia; order Caudata; family Salamandridae; genus Pleurodeles; species Pleurodeles waltl. Next base: position 1,193,079,754 of record NC_090439.1, read on the forward strand.
GGACCCTGTCACACAGGGCCCCAGTGCTCATAGGTGTGCATGTATATGTTCCCTGTGTGGTGCCTAACTGTCTCACTGAGGCTCTGCTAACCAGAACCTCAGTGGTTATGCTCTCTCATTACTTTCAAATTGTCACTAACAGGCTAGTGACCAATTTTACCAATTTACATTGGCTTACTGGAACACCCTTATAATTCCCTAGTATATGGTACTGAGGTACCCAGGGTATTGGGGTTCCAGGAGATCCCTATGGGCTGCAGCATTTCTTTTGCCACCCATAGGGAGCTCTGACAATTCTTACACAGGCCTGCCACTGCAGCCTGAGTGAAATAACGTCCACGTTATTTCACAGCCATTTTTACACTGCACTTAAGTAACTTATAAGTCACCTATATGTCTAACCTTTACCTGGTAAAGGTTAGGTGCAAAGTTACTTAGTGTGAGGGCACCCTGGCACTAGCCAAGGTGCCCCCACATTGTTCAGAGCCAATTCACTGAACTTTGTGAGTGCGGGGGCACCATTACACGCGTGCACTACATATAGGTCACTACCTATATGTAGCTTCACCATGGTAACTCCGAATATGGCCATGTAACATGTCTATGATCATGGAATTGCCCCCTCTATGCCATCCTGGCATTGTTGGTACAATTCCATGATCCCAGTGGTCTGTAGCACAGACCCTGGTACTGCCAGACTGCCCTTCCTGGGGTTTCTCTGCAGCTGCTGCTGCTGCCAACCCCTCAGACAGGCAGCTGCCCTCCTGGGGTCCAGCCAGGCCTGGCCCAGGATGGCAGAACAAAGAACTTCCTCTGAGAGAGGGTGTGACACCCTCTCCCTCTGGAAAATGGTGTGAAGGCAGGGGAGGAGTAGCCTCCCCCAGCCTCTGGAAATGCTTTGTTGGGCACAGATGTGCCCAATTCTGCATAAGCCAGTCTACACCGGTTCAGGGACCCCTTAGCCCCTGCTCTGGCGCGAAACTGGACAAAGGAAAGGGGAGTGACCACTCCCCTGACCTGCACCTCCCCTGGGAGGTGTCCAGAGCTCCTCCAGTGTGCTCCAGACCTCTGCCATCTTGGAAACAGAGGTGCTGCTGGCACACTGGACTGCTCTGAGTGGCCAGTGCCACCAGGTGACGTCAGAGACTCCTGCTGATAGGCTCCTTCAGGTGTTAGTAGCCTTTCCTCTCTCCTAGGTAGCCAAACCCTCTTTTCTGGCTATTTAGGGTCTCTGTCTCTGGGGAAACTTTAGATAACGAATGCATGAGCTCAGCCGAGTTCCTCTGCATCTCCCTCTTCACCTTCTGATAAGGAATCGACCGCTGACCGCGCTGGAAGCCTGCAAACCTGCAACATAGTAGCAAAGACGACTACTGCAACTCTGTAACGCTGATCCTGCCGCCTTCTCGACTGTTTTCCTGCTTGTGCATGCTGTGGGGGTAGTCTGCCTCCTCTCTGCACCAGAAGCTCCGAAGAAATCTCCCGTGGGTCGACGGAATCTTCCCCCTGCAACCGCAGGCACCAAAAAGCTGCATTACCGGTCCCTTGGGTCTCCTCTCAGCACAACGAGCGAGGTCCCTCGAATCCAGCAACACCGTCCAAGTGACCCCCACAGTCCAGTGACTCTTCAGCCCAAGTTTGGTGGAGGTAAGTCCTTGCCTCACCTCGCTGGGCTGCATTGCTGGGAACCGCGACTTTGCAGCTACTCCGGCCCCTGTGCACTTCCGGCGGAAATCCTTTGTGCACAGCTAAGCCTGGGTCCACGGCACTCTAACCTGCATTGCACGACTTTCTAAGTTGGTCTCCGGCGACGTGGGACTCCTTTGTGCAACTTCGGCGAGCACCGTTTCACGCATCCTCGTAGTGCCTGTTTCTGGCACTTCTCTGGGTGCTACCTGCTTCAGTGAGGGCTCTTTGTCTTGCTCGACATCCCCTCTCTCTGCAGGTCCAATTTGCGACCTCCTGGTCCCTCCTGGACCCCAGCAGCGTCCAAAAACGCCAAACTCACGATTTGCGTGTAGCAAGGCTTGTTGGCGTCCATCCGGCGGGAAAACACTTCTGCACGACTCTCCAAGGCGTGGGGGATCCATCCTCCAAAGGGGAAGTCTCTAGCCCTTGTCGTTCCTGCAGTATTCACAGTTCTTCAGCCTAGTAAGAGCTTCTTTGCACCAACCGCTGGCATTTCTTGGGCATCTGCCCATCTCCGAGCTGCTTGTGACTTTTGGACTTGGTCCCCTTGTTCCACAGGTACCCTCAGTCAGGAATCCATCGTTGTTGCATTGCTGATTTGTGTTTTCCTTGCATTTTCCCTCTAACACGACTATTTTGTCCTTAGGGGAACTTTGGTGCACTTTGCACTCACTTTTCAGGGTCTTGGGGAGGGTTATTTTTCTAACTCTCACTATTTTCTAATAGTCCCAGCGACCCTCTACAAGGTCACATAGGTTTGGGGTCCATTCGTGGTTCACATTCCACTTCTGGAGTATATGGTTTGTGTTGCCCCTATCCCTATGTTTCCCCATTGCATCCTATTGTAACTATACATTGTTTGCACTGTTTTCTAAGACTATACTGCATATTTTTGCTATTGTGTATATATATCTTGTGTATATTTCCTATCCTCTCACTGAGGGTACACTCTAAGATACTTTGGCATATTGTCATAAAAATAAAGTACCTTTATTTTTAGTATAACTGTGTATTGTGTTTTCTTATGATATTGTGCATATGACACTAAGTGGTACTGTAGTAGCTTCACACGTCTCCTAGTTCAGCCTAAGCTGCTCTGCTAAGCTACCATTATCTATCAGCCTAAGCTGCTAGACACCCTATACACTAATAAGGGATAACTGGGCCTGGTGCAAGGTGCAAGTACCCCTTGGTACTCACTACAAGCCAGTCCAGCCTCCTACATTGGTTGTGCAGTGGTGGGATAAGTGCTTGAGACTACTTACCACTCTTGTCATTGTACTTTTCATAAGAGAAAAATATACAAAACAAGGTCAGTGTATATACACATAGCCAAAAAGTTTTGCATTTCCTCTTTTCACTCTTTTCTAAGTGCTGAAAAGTACTTCTAAACTTTCAAAAAGTTCTTAAAAGTTTAAAAAGTTTTTTTCTGTCTTTCCAAAAAGTTCTGAAAACTTTTTTCTCTTTTTCTATCACTTTAACTCTCTCTAAAAAATGTCTGGTACAGGCCAAAATGTTGAACTGTCCAAAATTGCATATGATCACCTTAGCTGGAAAGGAGCAAGGAGTCTCTGCATAGAGAGAGGTTTGAGTGTAGGGAAGAATCCTTCCTTAGAACTGTTAATTAATATGCTTAGAGTACAGGATAAGGCCATAAGTGCCCAATCTGGTGAAAAAGTAGCTAATGGTTCTCAATCTGATCCAGGGACTCCCCCAGGAAAAGGTTCAGGAAAGAAACTTCTCAGCCTGCCCATTACTAGACAGTCTAGCATAGTTGGTACAGAGGTTGAATCACACCATACTGATGGTGTGCTCTCACATTATGCTGGTAGCCAAGCTGTTAGAGTGCCCTCTGTAAGGGACAGGTCTCCTTCTGTTCATTCCCATCATACCTCTGTATCTAGAAATGTCCCTCCCACCCACCCTGATGACAGATTGTTAGAAAGGGAGCTCAATAGATTGAAAGTGGAACAAACCAGACTGAAGCTCAAGAAGCAACAGCTGGATTTGGATAGACAGTCTTTAGAATTAGAGAAGGAAAGACAGAAGTTGGGTTTAGATACCCATGGTGGCAGCAGCAGTATTCCCCATAGTCATCCTGCAAAAGAGCATGATTCCAGGAATCTGCACAAGATAGTTCCCCCTTATAAGGAGGGGGATGACATTAACAAGTGGTTTGCTGCACTTGAGAGGGCCTGTGTTGTACAGGATGTCCCTCAAAGGCAGTGGGCTGCTATCCTATGGCTATCATTTAGTGGAAAAGGTAGGGATAGGCTCCTTACTGTGAAAGAAAATGATGCCAATAATTTTACAGTTCTTAAGAATGCACTCCTGGATGGTTATGGCTTAACCACTGAACAGTACTTTCTAAGTTGGTCTCCGGCGACGTGGGACTCCTTTGTGCAACTTCGGCGAGCACCGTTTCACGCATCCTCGTAGTGCCTGTTTCTGGCACTTCTCCGGGTGCTACCTGCTTCAGTGAGGGCTCTTTGTCTTGCTCGACGTCCCCTCTCTCTGCAGGTCCAATTTGCGACCTCCTGGTCCCTCCTGGACCCCAGCAGCGTCCAAAAACGCCAAACTCACGATTTGCGTGTAGCAAGGCTTGTTGGCGTCCATCCGGCGGGAAAACACTTCTGCACGACTCTCCAAGGCGTGGGGGATCCATCCTCCAAAGGGGAAGTCTCTAGCCCTTGTCGTTCCTGCAGTATTCACAGTTCTTCAGCCTAGTAAGAGCTTCTTTGCACCAACCGCTGGCATTTCTTGGGCATCTGCCCATCTCCGAGCTGCTTGTGACTTTTGGACTTGGTCCCCTTGTTCCACAGGTACCCTCAGTCAGGAATCCATCGTTGTTGCATTGCTGATTTGTGTTTTCCTTGCATTTTCCCTCTAACACGACTATTTTGTCCTTAGGGGAACTTTGGTGCACTTTGCACTCACTTTTCAGGGTCTTGGGGAGGGTTATTTTTCTAACTCTCACTATTTTCTAATAGTCCCAGCGACCCTCTACAAGGTCACATAGGTTTGGGGTCCATTCGTGGTTCACATTCCACTTCTGGAGTATATGGTTTGTGTTGCCCCTATCCCTATGTTTCCCCATTGCATCCTATTGTAACTATACATTGTTTGCACTGTTTTCTAAGACTATACTGCATATTTTTGCTATTGTGTATATATATCTTGTGTATATTTCCTATCCTCTCACTGAGGGTACACTCTAAGATACTTTGGCATATTGTCATAAAAATAAAGTACCTTTATTTTGAGTATAACTGTGTATTGTGTTTTCTTATGATATTGTGCATATGACACTAAGTGGTACTGTAGTAGCTTCACACGTCTCCTAGTTCAGCCTAAGCTGCTCTGCTAAGCTACCATTATCTATCAGCCTAAGCTGCTAGACACCCTATACACTAATAAGGGATAACTGGGCCTGGTGCAAGGTGCAAGTACCCCTTGGTACTCACTACAAGCCAGTCCAGCCTCCTACATTGGTTGTGCAGTGGTGGGATAAGTGCTTGAGACTACTTACCACTCTTGTCATTGTACTTTTCATAAGAGAAAAATATACAAAACAAGGTCAGTGTATATACACATAGCCAAAAAGTTTTGCATTTCCTCTTTTCACTCTTTTCTAAGTGCTGAAAAGTACTTCTAAACTTTCAAAAAGTTCTTAAAAGTTTAAAAAGTTTTTTTCTGTCTTTCCAAAAAGTTCTGAAAACTTTTTTCTCTTTTTCTATCACTTTAACTCTCTCTAAAAAATGTCTGGTACAGGCCAAAATGTTGAACTGTCCAAAATTGCATATGATCACCTTAGCTGGAAAGGAGCAAGGAGTCTCTGCATAGAGAGAGGTTTGAGTGTAGGGAAGAATCCTTCCTTAGAACTGTTAATTAATATGCTTAGAGTACAGGATAAGGCCATAAGTGCCCAATCTGGTGAAAAAGTAGCTAATGGTTCTCAATCTGATCCAGGGACTCCCCCAGGAAAAGGTTCAGGAAAGAAACTTCTCAGCCTGCCCATTACTAGACAGTCTAGCATAGTTGGTACAGAGGTTGAATCACACCATACTGATGGTGTGCTCTCACATTATGCTGGTAGCCAAGCTGTTAGAGTGCCCTCTGTAAGGGACAGGTCTCCTTCTGTTCATTCCCATCATACCTCTGTATCTAGAAATGTCCCTCCCACCCACCCTGATGACAGATTGTTAGAAAGGGAGCTCAATAGATTGAGAGTGGAACAAACCAGACTGAAGCTCAAGAAGCAACAGCTGGATTTGGATAGACAGTCTTTAGAATTAGAGAAGGAAAGACAGAAGTTGGGTTTAGATACCCATGGTGGCAGCAGCAGTATTCCCCATAGTCATCCTGCAAAAGAGCATGATTCCAGGAATCTGCACAAGATAGTTCCCCCTTATAAGGAGGGGGATGACATTAACAAGTGGTTTGCTGCACTTGAGAGGGCCTGTGTTGTACAGGATGTCCCTCAAAGGCAGTGGGCTGCTATCCTATGGCTATCATTTAGTGGAAAAGGTAGGGATAGGCTCCTTACTGTGAAAGAAAATGATGCCAATAATTTTACAGTTCTTAAGAATGCACTCCTGGATGGTTATGGCTTAACCACTGAACAGTACTTTCTAAGTTGGTCTCCGGCGACGTGGGACTCCTTTGTGCAACTTCGGCGAGCACCGTTTCACGCATCCTCGTAGTGCCTGTTTCTGGCACTTCTCCGGGTGCTACCTGCTTCAGTGAGGGCTCTTTGTCTTGCTCGACGTCCCCTCTCTCTGCAGGTCCAATTTGCGACCTCCTGGTCCCTCCTGGGCCCCAGCAGCGTCCAAAAACGCCAAACGCACGATTTGCGTGTAGCAAGGCTTGTTGGCGTCCATCCGGCGGGAAAACACTTCTGCACGACTCTCCAAGGCGTGGGGATCCATCCTCCAAAGGGGAAGTCTCTAGCCCTTGTCGTTCCTGCAGTATTCACAGTTCTTCAGCCTAGTAAGAGCTTCTTTGCACCAACCGCTGGCATTTCTTGGGCATCTGCCCATTTCCGAGCTGCTTGTGACTTTTGGACTTGGTCCCCTTGTTCCACAGGTACCCTCAGTCAGGAATCCATCGTTGTTGCATTGCTGATTTGTGTTTTCCTTGCATTTTCCCTCTAACACGACTATTTTGTCCTTAGGGGAACTTTGGTGCACTTTGCACTCACTTTTCAGGGTCTTGGGGAGGGTTATTTTTCTAACTCTCACTATTTTCTAATAGTCCCAGCGACCCTCTACAAGGTCACATAGGTTTGGGGTCCATTCGTGGTTCACATTCCACTTCTGGAGTATATGGTTTGTGTTGCCCCTATCCCTATGTTTCCCCATTGCATCCTATTGTAACTATACATTGTTTGCACTGTTTTCTAAGACTATACTGCATATTTTTGGTATTGTGTACATATATCTTGTGTATATTTCCTATCCTCTCACTGAGGGTACACTCTAAGATACTTTGGCATATTGTCATAAAAATAAAGTACCTTTATTTTTAGTATAACTGTGTATTGTGTTTTCTTATGATATTGTGCATATGACACTAAGTGGTACTGTAGTAGCTTCACACGTCTCCTAGTTCAGCCTAAGCTGCTCTGCTAAGCTACCATTATCTATCAGCCTAAGCTGCTAGACACCCTATACACTAATAAGGGATAACTGGGCCTGGTGCAAGGTGCAAGTACCCCTTGGTACTCACTACAAGCCAACACAACCAAGCTGCAAGTCCCCAGTATACAATAGGGCAAGCCTAACTTCAGGACATCAAAGTTAACAAAACATACATGATCATGGGATCACAAATGTGCAGATGTATGTCTGCAGGTGACTGTGCATTGCAGTGCTGATGATCGATCTTGAGGATGGCAGACACCACCCCCACCCCAATCCCCAGTGGAGGCTACATCGACTCTTGACACAGTCAGGGGCCTGCTGCCTGTGCACAGTGAGCCCAGCTGAGGTGACCACAGTCAATCTGTGTCAATACATGCAACAACGGGGTCTGTGTGGGCATACGAAGTGCCAATTGGAGCACTGATTACTAGGGTGCCATCACTTCCTGAGAGCAGTTCAGGTTGTATGCTATTATATAAATCTGGCAATATAAAAAGGGTGAGTCATTGTACATTACAATTGTGTTTGCTAAACATATAGGCGCTCATTACGACTTTGGCGGTCTTTTTAAAAAAACACTAAAGCCGCAGGCGCCAACATACCGTCAGTGCTGGCGATATGTCTGGCGTCCTATTATGACCTTTCCACTGGGCCAGCGGACGGATACAGTGTTTCCGCCCGCTGGCCCCGCGGAAATCTCACCACAACATTGATGCCGGCGGCAATGTTGAGGTGTGTCTGACGCAGCAGCACCTGTCACACATTCCACTGCCCATAAAGAGGGCAGTGGCATGCGTGATGGGGCTGTGCATGGGGTCCCCTGCAGTGCAGGGGCCCCCAGGTTCCCCCCCGAGTCTACCATACCACCAGCCTTTCCATGGCGACAGGCAGGTGGATGGGGACTCTAATCCCCAGGGCAGCGCTACTTGCAGCACTGCCCTGGCGGTTTACAACCACCGGGACCGCCAGACTGCCGGCTGGCGGCAGCCTAGCAGTATTGTGGCTCCACCACAGACATAATGTGACGGTAAGTACCGCCAGCCTGTTGGCAGTACTACCACCACATTATCGCCTCCCAACGGGCTCATAGTGACTCCCATAATTCCTAAATCTTAGGACACGTCGCACCTAGTTGGACCAGGAATGGTGCTGTCTATTAGCGTATGGACAAAAGGGAACAGTTTACATATGAAAATGTGTATATGTCACTTATTTACTTACAGACTTATATAAACAGTATATACGTTTCCACATAGGAAAACATAGTCAACACAGATATGAGTGCACAGCCTTGAGACAATGGCCTACATATGTCCATGCTGGAATAGAGAATTGGTATTTGTCAAATCCCTACACACAGAACTGTAGTATGTATCCCTTATCATAAAAGAAACATATCTTTTCGCACACAAACATGTCACATACATACCAACAATGACACCTGTTAGCACACCTTCTCCAACAATTTGCATGCATGGGGAACTATACGTCACACGTGTTGCTTTGTATCATGAGGTCAGCCCATTCGAACACAACAGAGTGTGAGACAGACTTGCACTCACATTGCCATGGGTTACCAGATTGTAACCCAGCCTTAGTCAACAACATTGTTTGCTAAAGATATGTCAAGAGTATCATAGGCATGAACATGTTTTCCACATGGGCCACCCTATCTTATGCTGCGTTGTGAAATGTACAGGTTGGCATTCTGACATGACAATGTGGTAGACCCACAATGAGTTCCATCACATGTGTTTACTCACAGTACACACATTGTACACATGTGGAAACCTGTATGTGGAAAAGAGACTTCATACACATGCACATTTGCAACCAGTATCAGTCCTCCCATGCATCACACAAACCTACAGATATACGGAAACACATTCCTAAGTTACTAGTACACAGTGAAATAATCATGGATACTCATGTTGCCCTTCCATAGAAACAACAATGACGCACAGCCCCTGTACCTAGGAATGTGAATCTGATTGCCCTGTCAGCCTTCTCACCAAAATCTATGCATGCCTGTCATGCGTCCAAAAAAATGACAGATACAGTAGTTCTCCATACATCACAAATCACTAAAATGATGCCTTGCACCATGCATGTCTATTCTAAGTCATCATGCCTTGTCAGGCTGCATAGTAAAGTCCATACATGGCCGTCCTCAGTCAAAAAAGAGACACATCCGGTAGTCCTTCAACATCGTATTTACCAAAAATAATGCCTTGCACCTGCATGTCTAATCTAAGTCATCATGCTTTGTCAGCCTTCATACAAAATTTCACACATGACTGTCGTGCATAAAAAAAAGAAGACAAATACCAGGAAATGTGATGCATACATCCAAGAAATTATATAATAGGTCTTCTTGGCTGCACATATGGAAAAGTGATTTTTTTTTTCACTTTTACTTTACAGTCTTGTAGTCTGTGCCTGAGAGAGGTTGTGCGGTGCTTGTGCTGGTGTGAGGTTTAAGTCTTTTGTGCTGTGTTCTGTCTGTGTCTTGTGCATCTTGTAATTATTTTTATTTTATTAGACATTGTTGTCCTACTATTGTGTTAGTATTGTCAGGTGTCTGTTTTGGGGTAGTTAAGTTTGTTGGGGTAGCTGGGGTTAGTTGAGCAATCATTTTTTTTATTTTTGGAGGGCATTTAGGTTGCAGTGGAGGAAAACTGCATCATGTCAGGGAAGGGAAGGGTGCAGAGGATGACTGGGGATGAACTGGGAGGGTTCATCTGTTTGGTGTACCACCACCTCCTCAACATGGTGGTTATTGGTGGCCCAACAGAGGCACAGAAGCTGTGGTGGGGCAAGGTGCTCTACCAGCTCCGATGCATCTTCTCGGTGAAGCTCACAGACAACCTAAGCTGCTCTGCTATAGCTACCTTCTATCAGCCTAAGCTGCTAGAAACACCTCTTCTACACTAATAAGGGATAACTGGACCTGACACAAGGTTTACATACCTCTGGTACTCACTACAAGCCACACCAGCCTCCAATATTGGTTGGGCAGCGGTGGGATAAGTACTTGTAACTACTTACCACTTTGTCATTTTGTACTTTTCATAAGAGAAAAATATACAAAACAAGTTCAGTGTATGTACACCTAACCAAAAAGTTTTGCTTTTCTTCTCTTACACTTACTGCTAAGTGCTGAAAAGTACTTCTAAACTTTCTAAAAGTTTAAAATAGTTTGGGCATTACTGTGAATTGGTAGTGCCCTCCTATAGTAGAAAATGCCGTTTTTGCTTTAGCATCCTCTGCCAATTTGATCTGTCAATACCCTGCAGTCAAATCAAAGGTGCTTAGATACTTGGCAGATGCCAGTGTATCTATGAGCTCATCTGCCCTGGGTATAGGGTGAGCATCAATTTTTGTTACCTGGTTGAGACCTCTGTAATCTACACAAAACCTCATCTTCCTTTTTCCATCTTTTGAGTGAGGCTTTGGTACAAGCACCACAGGAGAGGCCCATGGGCTTTCAGAATGTTCAACCACACCTAGATCAAGCATTTTGTGAACTTCTTGCTTTATGCAGTCCCTGACGTGATCAGGCTGCCTATAGATTTTACTTTTGACAGGCAATCTGTCTCCAGTATCAATTGTGTGTTCACACCAAGATGTGGTGCCTGGCACAGTTGAAAAGAGTTCAGAAAACTGTCCAAGGAGATTTATGCAGTTGTCTTTCTGCTCTCCAGTAAGACAGTCTGCCAAAACTACACCTTCCACTAAAGCACCACCTTCAGTGGTAGAGAAGAGATCAGGGAGAGTGTCACTCTCTTTTTCCTGTCCTTCATCTGTTGCCATGAGCAGGGTGAGATCAGCCCTGTCACAGTAGGGTTTTAGGCGGTTGACATGAATCACCCTAAGGGGATTCCTGGCAGTGCCCAGGTCGACCAAGTAGGTGACCTCGCCCTTCTTTTCAACAATGAGGTGGGGTCCACTCCATTTGTCTTGGAGTGCTCTTGGGGCCACAGGCTCCAATACCCACACCTTCTGTCCTGGTTGGTACTGAATCAGAACAGCCTTATGATCATGCCATTGCTTTTGGAGCTCTTGGCTGGCCTGAAGGTTTTTACTGGCCTTTTTCATGTACTCTGCCATTCTGGATCTTAGGCCAAGTACATAGTCCACTATATCCTGCTTAGGAGCTTTTAAAGGTTGTTCCCAACCCTCCTTCACAAGTGTTAGTGGATCTCTTACAGGGTGTCCAAATAGGAGTTCAAAGGGGCTGAAGCCCACTCCTTTCTGGGGTACATCCCTGTAAGCAAAAAGGAGGCAAGGTAATAGGACATCCCATCTCCTCCTGAGTTTTTCAGGGAGACCCATTATCAATCCTTTGAGAGTTGTATTAAACCTCTCTACCAGTCTGTAGGAAAGTACCATCTTGCCTGGCATGTTACCCCCATATTTCACTGTATATATGTTGTTTTAGTGTATGTGTCAAAGGGACCCTGCCAGCCAGAGCCCTAAGTGCTCATAAGTGTGCCCTGTATGTGTTCCCTGTGTGATGCCTAACTTCCTCACTGAGGCTCTACTAACCAGAACCTCAGTGGTTATGCTCTCTCTGCTTTCTAAATTGTCACTAACAGGCTAGTGACCAATTTCACCAATTCACATTGGCATACTGGAACACCCTTATAATTCCCTAGTATATGGTACTGAGGTACCAAGGGTAATGGGGTTCCAGGAGATCCCTATGGGCTGCAGCTTTTTCTTTGCCACCTATAGGGAGCTCTGACAATTCTTACACAGGCCTGCCACTGCAGCCTCAGTGAAATAACGTCCACGTTATTTCACAGCCATTTACCACTGCACTTAAGTAACTTATAAGTCACCTATATGTCTAACCTTTACCTGGTAAGGTTGAGTGCTAAGTTACTTAGGGGGTCATTCTAACTCTGGCGGGCGGCGGAGGCCGCCCGCCAGAGTTCCCCCCTCCAGAATTCCGCACCGCGGTCAGAAGACCGCTGCAGTTATTCTGTGTTTCCCGCTGGGCTGGCGGGCGACCGCCAGAAGGCCGCCCGCCAGCCCAGCGGGAAACCCCCTTCCCACGAGGAAGCCGGCTCCGAATGGAGCCGGCGGAGTGGGAAGGTGCGACGGGTGCAGTTGCACCCATCGCGAATTTCAGTGTCTGCTAAGCAGACACTGAAATTCTTTGTGGGGCCCTCTTACGGGGGCCCCTGCAGTGCCCATGCCATTGGCATGGGCACTGCAGGGGCCCCCAGGGGCCCCACGACACCCCATACCGCCATCCTGTTCCTGGCGGGCGAACCGCCAGGAACAGGATGGCGGTATGGGGTGTGTGAATCCCCATGGCGGCGCAGCAAGCTGCGCCGCCATGGAGGATTCAGCAGGGCAGCGGAAAACCGGCGGGAGACCGCCGGTTTTCCTGTTCTGACCGCGGCCAAACCGCTGCGGTCAGAATGCCCTGCGGGGCACCGCCAGCCTGTTGGCGGTGCTCCCGCCGACCCTGGCCCCGGCGGTCAAGGACCGCCGGGGTCAGAATCACCCCCTTAGTGTGTGGGCACCCTGGCACTAGCCAAGGTGCCCCCCACATTGTTCAGCGCAAATTTCCCGGACTTTGTGAGTGCGGGGACACCATTACACGCGTGCACTATACATAGGTCACTACCTATGTATAGCGTCACAATGGTAACTCCGAACATGGCCATATAACATGTCTAAGATCATGGAATTGTCACCCCAATGCCATTCTGGCATTGGGGAGACGATTCCATGATTCCCCGAGTCTCTAGCACAGACCCGGGTACTGCCAAACTACCTTTCCCGGGGTTTCACTGCAGCTTCTGCTGCTGCCAACCCCTCAGACAGGTTTCTGCCCTCCTGGGATCCAGCCAGGCCTAGCCCAGGAAGGCAGAACAAAAGACTTCCTCAGAGAGAGAGTTACACCCTCTCCCTTTGGAAAAAGGTGTCAGGGCTGGGGAGGAGTAGCCTCCCCCAGCCTCTGGAAATGCTTTGATGGGCACAGATGGTGCCCATCTCTGCATAAGCCAGTCTACACCGGTTTAGGGATCCCCCAGACCTGCCCTGGCGCGAAACTGGACAAAGGAAAGGGGAGTGACCACTCCCTTGACCTACACCTCCCCTGGGAGGTGCCCAGAGCTCCTCCAGTGTGCTCCAGACCTCTGCCATCTTGGAAACAGAGGTGCTGCTGGCACACTGGACTGCTCTGAGTGGCCAGTGCCAGCAGGTGACGTCAGAGACTCCTTGTGATAGGCTCTTACCTGTGTTGCTAGCCTATCCTCCTTCCAAAGTAGCCAAACCTCCTTTTCTGGCTATGTAGGGTCTCTGCTTTGGGGAATTCTTTAGATAACGAATGCTAGAGCTCATCAGAGTTCCTCTGCATCTCTCTCTTCACCTTCTGCCAAGGAATCGACCGCTGACTGCTCTGGACGCCTGCAAAACTGCAACAAAGTAGCAAAGACGACTACTGCAACCTTGTATCGCTGATCCTTCGGCCTTCTCGACTGTTTTCCTGGTGGTGCATACTGTGGGGGTAGTCTGCCTCCTCTCTGCACTAGAAGCTCCGAAGAAATCTCCCGTGGGTCGATGGAATCTTCCCCCTGGAACCGCAGGCACCAAAAGACTGCATCACCGGTCCTGTGGGTCCCCTCTCAGCACGACGAGCGTGGTCCCTGGAACTCAGCAACTCTGTCCAAGTGACTCCCACAGTCCAGTGACTCTTCAGTCCAAGTTTGGTGGAGGTAAGTCCTTGCCTCCCCACGCTAGACTGCATTGCTGGGTACCGTGTGATTTGCAGCTGCTCCGGCTCCTATGCACTCTTCCAGGATTTCCTTTGTGCACAGCCAAGCCTGGGTCCCCAACACTCTAACCTGCAGTGCACGACCTCCTGTGTTGTCCTCCGGCGTCGTGGGACCTTCTTTTGTGACTTCGGGTGAGCTCCGGTTCACTCTTCTTTGAAGTGCCTGTTCCGGCACTTCTGCGGGTGCTGCTTGCTTCTGAGTGGGCTCTTTGTCTTGCTAGATGCCCCCTCTGTCTTCTCTCGCAATTGGCAACAACCTGGTCCCTCCTGGCCACAGCAGCATCCAAAAACCCTGACCGCGACCCTTGCAGCTAGCAAGGCTTGTTTGCGGTATTTCTGCACGGAAACACCTCTGCAAGCTTCTTCACGATGTGAGACATCCATCCTCCAAAGGGGAAGTTCCTAGTCCTCTTCGTTCTTGCACAATCCACAGCTTCTACCATCCGGTGGCAGCTTCTTTGCAACCTCAGCTGGCATTTCTTTGGCATCTGCCCACTCCCGACTTGAGTGTGACTCTTGGACTTGGTCCGCTTGTTCCACAGGTACTCTCGTCTGGAAATCCATCGTTGTTGCATTGCTGGTGTTGGTCTTCCTTGCAGAATTCCCCTATCACGACTTCTGTGCTCTCTGGGGAATTTAGGTGCACTTTACACCTACTTTTCAGGGTCTTGGGGTGGGCTATTTTTCCAACCCTCACTGTTTTCTTACACTCCCAGCGACCCTCTACAAGCTCACATAGGTTTGAGGTCCATTTGTGGTTCGCATTCCACTTCTAGAGTATATGGTTTGTGTTGCCCCTATACCTATGTGCTCTCATTGCAATCTATTGTGACTGTACATTGCTTGCATTGCTTTCTATTGCTATTATTGCATAATTTTGGTATTGTGTACATATATCTTGTGTATATTTGCTATCCTCATACTGAGGGTACTCACTGAGATACTTTTGGCATATTGTCATAAAAATAAAGTACCTTTATTTTTAGTATGTCTGTGTATTGTGTTTTCTTATGATATTGTGCATATGACACTAGTGGTATAGTTGGAGCTTTGCATGTCTCCTAGTTCAGCCTAAGCTGCTCTGCTAAGCTACCCTTTTCTATCAGCCAAAGCTGCTAGATACCTCTTCTACACTAATAAGGGATACCTGGACCTGGTGCAGAGTGTAAGTACCCCTTGGTACTCACTACAAACCAGGCCAGCCTCCTACATTGGTTGTGCAGCGGTGGGATAAGTACTTGCAACTACTTACCACTTTGTCATTTTGTACTTTTCATAAGAGAATAATATACAAAACAAGTTCAGTGTATGTACACCTAACCAAAAAGTTTTGCTTTTCTCCTCTTACTCTATTGCTAAGTGGTGAAATGTACCTCTAAAAACTTTCAAAAAGTTTCTGAAAAGTTGAAAAAGTTGAAAAAGTTTTTTTTTTCTGTTCCTTTAAAAGTTCTGAAACTTTTTCTTTCTTTTTCTGTCCCTTAAACCTTTTCCTATCATGTCTGGTACAGGTCAAACTCTGGATCTGGCCAGCACAGCTTATGACCACCTTAACTGAAAAGGTGTAAGGAGTCTGCATTGATAGAGGTTTAGGGGTAGGGAAGAATCCCTCTAGAGAATTGTTTGTTAATATGCTCATTGAAAATGATAAGACCATAGCTGGCACATCTGGTGAGAGATTAGCTGATGGTTCACACTCTGATTCTGGGGTAGCCCCAGCAAGTGGGTTAGAAGGGAACCTTCCCAACCTGCCCCTTAGCAGGCCACCTAGCAGGGCTGGTACTGATGTGAGTTCTCATCATAGTAGGAAGATCACTCCTTTAGACCAGGTTGTTAGGGTGCCATCTGTTAGGGACAGGTCTCCCTCTGTTCATTCACACCATTCTTCTGTGTCTAAGCATGCCCAACCCACCCACCCTGATGACAGAGTGTTAGAAAGGGAACTCAATAGATTGAGAGTGGAAGAGTCCAGGGTGAAGCTCAAGAAGCAACAGCTGGATCTAGACAGGGAAGCATTTGACTTAGAAAAAGAAAGACAGAGGTTGGGGTTTGGACCCCATGGTGGCAGCAGCAGTATTACAGATAGTAATCCTGTAAAAGAGCATGATTCTAGGAATCTGCATAAGATAGTTCCCCATTACAAGGAGGGGGATGACATTAACAAGTGGTTTGCTGCACTTGAGAGGGCCTGTGTTGTACAGGGGGTCCCTCAAAGGCAGTGGGCTGCTATCCTATGGCTATCTTTCAGTGGAAAGGGTAGGAATAGGCTCCTTACTGTGAAGGAAAGTGATGCCAATAATTTTACAGTTCTTAAGAATGCACTCCTAGATGGTTATGGCTTAACCACTGAACAGTACAGGATCAAGTTCAGAGAAACCAAAAAGGAGTCTTCACAAGACTGGGTAGACTTTGTTGACCATTCAGTGAAGGCCTTGGAGGGGTGGTTACATGGCAGTAAAGTTTCTGACTATGAAAGCCTGTATAACTTAATCCTGAGAGAGCATATTCTTAATAACTGTGTGTCTGATTTGTTGCACCAATATCTAGTGGACTCAGATCTGACTTCTCCCCAAGAATTGGGAAAGAAGGCTGACAAATGGGTCAGAACAAGAGTGAACAGAAAAGTTCATACAGGGGGTGACAAGGATGGCAAGAAGAAGGATGGTAAGTCTTCTGACAAGGGTGGGGACAAATCTAAAAATGAGTCTTCATCAGGCCCACAAAAACACTCTGGTGGGGGTGGTGGGCCCAAATCCTCTTCAAATCAAAACAAAGAAAAGAAACCATGGTGCTATTTATGTAAAATAAAAGGCCATTGGACAACAGATCCCAGTTGTCCAAAGAAAAGCACCAAGCCTCCTACCACTACAACCCCTACTGCTAGACAAGGGTGGGGACAAATCTAAAAATGAGTCTTCATCAGGCCCACAAAAACACTCTGGTGGGGGTGGTGGGTCCAAATCCTCTTCTAATCAAGTAAAGAAACCATGGTGCTATTTATGTAAAGTAAAATGCCATTGGACAACTGATGCCAGTTGTCCAAAGAAAAGCACCAAGCCTCCCACTACCACAACCCCTGCTGCTACACCTAGTGCCCCTAGTAATAGCAGTGGTGGTGGGAGCAAACCTACTAATAGCCAATCCAAGGGAGTAGCTGGGCTCAATTTTGGTAATTTAGTTGGGGTTGGTCTTGTTAGGGAGACCACAGAGGCTGTGTTAGTCGCTGAAGGTGCCATTGATTTGGCCACCTTGGTTGCTTGTCCCCTTAATATGGATAAGTACAAGCAACTTCCCCAAAATAAATGGTGTTGAGGTTCAGGCCTACAGGGATACAGGTGCCAGTGTTACCATGGTAACAGAGAAACTGGTCCACCCTGAACAACACCTACTTGGTCACCAGTACCAAGTGACTGATGCTCACAACAACACTCTTAGCCACCCCATAGCTGTTGTGAATCTCAACTGGGTGGGGGGGGTTACTGGTCCAAAGAAAGTTGTGGTTGCCTCAGATGTACCTGTAGACTGTCTACTAGGGAACGATTTAGAGACATCAGCTTGGGAAGAAGTGGAGTCGGAGGCTCATGCAGCAATGCTGGGCATTCCTGGGCATATTTTTGCTTTGACAAGGGCTCAGGCCAAAAAGCAAAAAGGACAGGGTGACTTGGATCCTGGAACAATGGACCAAGTGCTCCCTAAAGCTAGGGTTAGTAAAGGTAAAACACTACCTACTATCCCTCCCTCTACAGTTGATTAAACTTCTGAGGAAGAAGAATTTCCACCCTGTGCAGAACCTAAACCAGAGGAGCTGGAAGCAGACACTGCTGAGCTTTTGGGTGGAGGGGGGCCTGCCAGGGAGGAGCTGAGTGTGGCACAGCAGACCTGTCCCACACTAGAGGGTCTAAGACAGCAAGCTGTCAAACAGCAAAATGGGGATGTCAGTGACTCTCACAGAGTTTACTGGGAGGACAACCTCTTGTATACTGAGGCAAGGGACCCTAAACCTGGAGCAGCCAGGAGATTGGTAATTCCCTTGCAATACAGAGAGTTCCTCCTAACTCTAGCCCACGACATTCCCTTGGCTGGACATTTGGGAGAAATGAAAACTTGGGACAGGCTTGTTCCCTTGTTTCATTGGCCTAGAATGTCAGAGGACACAAAGGAATTTTATAAGTCCTGTGTCACCTGTCAAGCCATTGGCAAAACAGGTGGCACCCCAAAGGCACCCTTTATTCCACTGCCTGTGGTTGGGGTTCCCTTTGAAAGGGTAGGGGTTGACATAGTTGGCCCCCTTGGCCCTCCTACTGCTTCAGGCAATAGGTTTATTTTGGTGGTAGTGGACCATGCCACCAGATATCCTGAAGCAATTCCTCTAAGGACCACTACAGCTCCTGAAGTGGCAAAGGCCCTCCTGGTAATCTTTTCCAGGGTGGGCTTCCCAAAAGAGGCAGTTTCAGACAGGGGCAGCAACTTCATGTCTGCTTACTTAAAGGCCATGTGGAAGGAATGTGGTGTAACAAACAAATTCACCAGACCCTATCTGTAGGAGGCTGGACTGGCTTGTAGTGAGTACCAAGGGGTACTTGCACCTTGCACCAGGCCCAGTTATCCCTTATTAGTGTATAGGGTGTCTAGCAGCTTAGGCTGATAGATAATGGTAGCTTAGCAGAGCAGCTTAGGCTGAACTAGGAGACGTGTGAAGCTACTACAGTACCACTTAGTGTCATATGCACAATATCATAAGAAAACACAATACACAGTTATACTAAAAATAAAGGTACTTTATTTTTATGACAATATGCCAAAGTATCTTAGAGTGTACCCTCAGTGAGAGGATAGGAAATATACACAAGATATATATACACAATAGCAAAAATATGCAGTATAGTCTTAGAAAACAGTGCAAACAATGTATAATTACAATAGGATGCAATGGGGAAACATAGGGATAGGGGCAACACAAACCATATACTCCAAAAGTGGAATGCGAACCATGAATGGACCCCAAACCTATGTGAACTTGTAGAGGGTCGCTGGGACTATTAGAAAATAGTGAGAGTTAGAAAAATAACCCTCCCCAAGACCCTGAAAAGTGAGTGCAAAGTGCACTAAAGTTCCGCTAAGGACAAAAGAGTCGTGTTAGAGGAATAATGCAGGAAAGACACAAACCAGCAATGCAACAACTGTGGATTTCCAATCTAGGGTACCTGTGGAACAAGGGGACCAAGTCCAAAAGTCACAAGCAAGTCGGAGATGGGCAGATGCCCAGGAAATGCCAGCTGCGGGTGCAAAGAAGTTTCGACTGGACAGAAGAAGCTGAGGTTTCTGCAGGAACGAAAAGGGCTAGAGACTTTCCCTTTGGTGGACAGATCCCTCTCGCCTTGGAGAGTCGTGCAGAAGTGTTTTCCCGCCGGAAGGACGCCAACAAGCCTTGCTAGGTGCAAATCGTGCGTTTGGCGTTTTTGGACGCTGCTGGGGCCCAGGAGGGACCAGGAGGTCGCAAATTGGACCAGGAGAGAGAAGGGACGTCGAGCAAGACAAAGAGCCCTCACTGAAGCAGGTAGCACCCGGAGAAATGCCAGAAACAGGCACTACGAGGATGCGTGAAACGGTGCTCGCCGAATTTGCACAAAGGAGTCCCACGTCGCCGGAGACCAACTTAGAAAGTCGTGCAATGCAGGTTAGAGTGCCGTGGACCCAGGCTTGGCTGTGCACAAAGGATTTCCGCCGGAAGTGCACAGGGGCTGGAGTAGCTGCAAAGTCGGGGTTCCCAGCAATGCAGCCCAGCGAGGTGAGGCAAGGACTTACCTCCACCAAACTTGGGCTGAAGAGTCACTGGACTGTGGGGGTCACTTGGACAGCATCGCTGGATTCGAGGGACCTCGCTCGTTGTGCTGAGAGGAGACCCAAGGGACCGGTAATGCAGCTTTTTGGTGCCTGCGGTTGCAGGGGGAAGATTCCGTCGACCCACGGGAGATTTCTTCGGAGCTTCTGGTGCAGAGAGGAGGCAGACTACCCCCACAGCATGCACAAGCAGGAAAACAGTCGAGAAGGCGGCAGGATCAGCGTTACAGAGTTGCAGTAGTCGTCTTTGCTACTATGTTGCAGGTTTGCAGGCTTCCAGCGCGGTCAGCGGTCGATTCCTTATCAGAAGGTGAAGAGAGAGATGCAGAGGAACTCGGCTGAGCTCATGCATTCGTTATCTAAAGTTTCCCCAGAGACAGAGACCCTAAATAGCCAGAAAAGAGGGTTTGGCTACTTAGGAGAGAGGATAGGCTACTAACACCTGAAGGAGCCTATCAGCAGGAGTCTCTGACGTCACCTGGTGGCACTGGCCACTCAGAGCAGTCCAGTGTGCCAGCAGCACCTCTGTTTCCAAGATGGCAGAGGTCTGGAGCACACTGGAGGAGCTCTGGACACCTCCCAGGGGAGGTGCAGGTCAGGGGAGTGGTCACTCCCCTTTCCTTTGTCCAGTTTCGCGCCAGAGCAGGGGCTAAGGGGTCCCTGAACCGGTGTAGACTGGCTTATGCAGAATTGGGCACATCTGTGCCCAACAAAGCATTTCCAGAGGCTGGGGGAGGCTACTCCTCCCCTGCCTTCACACCATTTTCCAAAGGGAGAGGGTGTCACACCCTCTCTCAGAGGAAGTTCTTTGTTCTGCCATCCTGGGCCAGGCCTGGCTGGACCCCAGGAGGGCAGCTGCCTGTCTGAGGGGTTGGCAGCAGCAGCAGCTGCAGTGAAACCCCAGGAAGGGCAGTTTGGCAGTACCAGGGTCTGTGCTACAGACCACTGGGATCATGGGATTGTGCCAACTATGCCAGGATGGCATAGAGGGGGCAATTCCATGATCATAGACATGTTACATGGCCATATTCAGAGTTACCATTGTGAAGCTACATATAGGTAGTGACCTATATGTAGTGCACGCGTGTACTGGTGTCCCCGCACTCACAAAGTTCAGGGAATTGGCTCTGAACAATGTGGGGGCACCTTGGCTAGTGCCAGGGTGCCCTCACACTAAGTAACTTTGCACCTAACCTTTACCAGGTAAAGGTTAGACATATAGGTGACTTATAAGTTACTTAAGTGCAGTGTAAAATGGCTGTGAAATAACGTGGACGTTATTTCACTCAGGCTGCAGTGGCAGGCCTGTGTAAGAATTGTCAGAGCTCCCTATGGGTGGCAAAAGAAATGCTGCAGCCCATAGGGATCTCCTGGAACCCCAATACCCTGGGTACCTCAGTACCATATACTAGGGACTTATAAGGGTGTTCCAGTAAGCCAATGTAAATTGGTAAAAATGGTCACTAGCCTGTTAGTGACAATTTGGAAAGAAATGAGAGAGCATAACCACTGAGGTTCTGATTAGCAGAGCCTCAGTGAGACAGTTAGTCACTACACAGGTAACACATTCAGGCACACTTATGAGCACTGGGGTCCTGGCTTACCAGGGTCCCAGTGACACATACAACTAAAACAACATATATACAGTGAAAAATGGGGGTAACATGCCAGGCAAGATGGTACTTTCCTACACAACCCCCCCCCAAACGAAGGACAATAAGACTAGCCATGACCTGATGAGTCTTCATTGTCTAAGTGGAAATATCTGGAGAGTCCATCTGCATTGGAGTGGCTACTCCCAGGTCTATGTTCCACTGTATAGTCCATTCCCTGTAGGGATATGGACCACCTCAACAATTTAGGATTTTCACCTTTCATTTGTTTTAGCCAAAGTAGAGGTTTGTGGTCTGTCTGAACAATGAAGTGAGTGCCAAACAGGTATGGCCTCAACTTCTTCAGAGCCCAGACCACAGCAAAGGCCTCCCTCTCAATGGCAGACCAACGCTTTTCTCTAGGGGTCAACCTCCTACTAATAAAAGCAACAGGTTGATCCTGGCCCTCAGAATTAAGTTGTGATAGGACTGCCCCTACTCCTAATTCAGATGCATCAGTTTGGACATAGAATTTTTTAGAGTAACAAAGGCTTTTCAGGACAGGTGCAGAGCACATGGCCTGCTTCAGCTCCTCAAAAGCTTTCTGACAGTTTGCTGTCCATAATACCTTTTTAGGCATTTTCTTGGATGTGAGGTCATTAAGAGGGGCTGCAATGGAGCCATAGTTCTTAATGAACCTCCTGTAATACCCAGTGAGGCCTAGGAAGGCTCTCACCTGAGTCTGAGTGGTAGGGGGAACCCAATCAATAATAGTTTGGATTTTCCCCTGAAGTGGTGCAATCTGTTCCCCACCAACAAGGTGTCCCAGATAAACCACCTTACCCTGCCCTATCTGGCACTTTGAAGCCTTGATAGTGAGGCCTGCTTTTTGCAGGGCCTCCAAAACTTTCCATAGGTGGACCAGGTGATCATCCCAGCTGGAGCTAAAGACAGCTATATCGTCCAAATATGCTGCACTGAAAGCTTCCAGCCCTTGCAGGACTGTGTTCACCAACCTCTGAAAAGTGGCAGGTGCATTTTTCAAACCAAAAGGCATTACAGTAAACTGGTAATGTCCTCCAATGGTTGAAAATGCAGTATTAGATTTAGCATCTTCTGATAATTTGATCTGCCAATACCCTGCAGTCAAATCAAAAGTGCTTAGATACTTGGCAGATGCCAGTGTATCTATGAGCTCATCTGCCCTGGGTATAGGGTGAGCATCAGTTTTGGTTACCAAGTTGAGACCTCTATAATCTACACAAAACCGCATTTCCTTCTTTCCATCTTTAGAATTGGGTTTTGGTACCAGTACCACAGGAGAAGCCCATGGACTGTCAGAGTGCTCAACCACTCCTAGTTCCAACATTTTCTGAACTTCTTGCTTTATGCAGTCCCTGACATGGTCAGGCTGCCTATAGATCTTACTTTTGACAGGTAAACTGTCTCCAGTATCTATAGTGTGCTCACACCAAGAAGTGGTGCCTGGCACAGTAGAGAAGAGTTCTGAAAATTGTCCTAGGAGATTTATGCAATTATCTTTCTGCTCAGCAGTAAGACAATCAGCCAAAACTACACCTTCCACAAGAGCATCTTGTTCTGTGGAAGAGAAGAGATCAGGTAGAGGATCACTGTCTTCTTCCTGTCCCTCATCAGTTGCCATGAGCAGGGTGAGATCAGCCCTGTCATAGTAGGGTTTCAGGCGGTTGACATGGAGCACCCTAAGGGGACTCCTGGCAGTGCCTAAGTCAACCAAGTAGGTGACTTCACCCTTCTTTTCAACAATTGTGTGGGGTCCACTCCATTTATCTTGGAGTGCTTTTGGGGCCACAGGCTCCAAGACCCACACTTTCAGCCCTGGTTGGTACTGAACCAAAACAGCCTTCTGATCATGCCATTGCTTCTGGAGCTCTTGGCTGGCCTGAAGGTTTTTACTGGCCTTTTTCATGTACTCAGCCATCCTTGATCTGAGGCCAAGTACATAATCCACAATATCCTGCTTAGGAGCTTTTAAAGGTTGTTCCCAACCCTCCTTTACAAGTGTGAGTGGAGCCCTAACAGGGTGTCCAAAAAGAAGTTCAAAGGGGCTGAAGCCCACTCCTTTCTGGGGTACCTCCCTGTAGGCAAAAAGGAGGCATGGTAGAAGGATATCCCATCTCCTGCGGAGTTTTTCAGGGAGTCCCATAATCATGCCTTTGAGAGTTTTATTAAATCTCTCCACCAGTCCATTTGTTTGTGGATGATAGGGTGTTGTGAACTTGTACGTTACACCACACTCCTTCCACATGGCCTTTAAGTATGCAGACATGAAATTGCTTCCTCTGTCTGATACTACTTCCTTTGGGAAGCCCACCCTGGAAAATATTCCCAGGAGGGCCTTTGCCACTGCAGGAGCTGTAGTGGTCCTTAAAGGAATTGCTTCAGGATATCTTGTGGCATGGTCCACTACCACCAAGATAAACCTATTGCCTGAAGCAGTAGGAGGGTCAAGGGGGCCAACTATGTCAACCCCTACCCTTTCAAAGGGAACCCCAACCACAGGCAGTGGGATAAGGGGTGCCTTTGGTGTGCCACCTGTCTTGCCACTGGCTTGACAGGTTTCACAGGACTTACAAAATTCCTTTGTGTCCTCAGACATCCTAGGCCAATGAAACAATGGAACCAATCTGTCCCAAGTTTTCATTTGACCCAGGTGCCCAGCTAGGGGAATGTCATGTGCCAGTGTTAGGAGGAACTTTCTGTACTCCTGAGGAATCACTAATCTCCTGGCAGCTCCAGGTTTAGGATCCCTATGCTCAGTGTACAAGAGGTTGTCCTCCCAGTAAACTCTGTGAGAGTCACTGACATCCCCATTAGCCTGTTTGACAGCTTGCTGTCTGAGACCCTCTAATGTGGGACAGGTTTGCTGTGCCACACTCAGCTCCTCTCTGGCAGGCCCCCCTTCACCCAAAAGCTCAGCAGTGTCTGCTTCCAGCTCCTCTGGTGTAGGTTCTGCACAGGGAGGGAATTCTTCTTCCTCAGAATTAGAATCCACTGTAGAGGGAGGGATAGTAGGAAGTGGTTTGCTTCTACTAGCCCTATCTTTAGGGAGCACTTGGTCCATTGTTCCAGGATCCAAGCTTCCCTGTCCTTTTTGCTTTGTGGCCTGAGCCCTTGTCAAAGCAAAAATATGCCCTGGGATGCCCAGCATTGCTGCATGGGCCTCCAACTCCACATCTGACCAAGCTGATGTCTCCAAATCATTCCCTAATAGACAGTCTACAGGTAAATCTGAAGCTACCACAACTTTCTTTGGACCAGTTCCCCCCCCCCCCAGTTGAGATTTACAACAGCCATGGGGTGGCTTTGTGTTATGTTGTGAGCATCGGTTACTTGGTACTGGTGTCCAAGTATGTGTTGTTCAGGGTGCACCAGTTTCTCAATCACCATTGTGACACTGGCACCTGTGTCCCTGTAGGCCTGGACCTCAACACCATTTATTAGGGTTAGTTGCTTGTACTTCTCCAAGTTATGGGGGCAAGCAACCAAAGTGGCTAAATCAATAGCCCCTTCAGAGACTAAAGTAGCCTCTGTGGTCTCCCTAATCAGACCAACCCCAACTAAATTACCAAAAGTGAGCCCAGCTACTCCCTTGGATTGGCTATTAGTAGGTTTGCTCCCACCACCACTGCTATTAGTAGGGACACTAGGTGTAGCAGTAGGGGTTGTAGTGGTAGGAGCTGTGGTGCCTTTCTTTGGACAACTGGGATCTGTTGTCCAATGGCCTTTTATTTTACATAAATAGCACCATGGTTTCTTTTCCTTGTTCTGATTAAAGGAGGATTTGGACCCACCACCCCCACCAGAGTGTTTTTGTGGGCCTGATGAAGACTCATTTTTAGATTTGTCCCCACCCTTGTCAGAAGACTTACCATCCTTCTTTTTGTTGC
This sequence comes from Pleurodeles waltl, assembly GCF_031143425.1. Taxonomy (NCBI): domain Eukaryota; kingdom Metazoa; phylum Chordata; class Amphibia; order Caudata; family Salamandridae; genus Pleurodeles; species Pleurodeles waltl. The sequence goes on from NC_090439.1 coordinate 1,193,105,237, forward strand.
CATCTTTGTCACCCCCTGTGTGAACTTTTCTGTTCACTCTTGTTCTGACCCATTTGTCTGCCTTCTTTCCCAATTCTTGGGGAGAGGTCAGATCAGAGTCCACCAAGTACTGGTGCAACAAATCAGACACACAATTATTAAGAATATGCTCTCTCAGGATCAAGTTATACAGGCTGTCATAATCAGTAACTTTACTGCCATGTAACCACCCCTCCAAGGCCTTCACTGCCTGGTCAATGAAATCAACCCAGTCTTGTGAAGACTCCTTTTTGGTCTCTCTGAACTTTATCCTGTACTGTTCAGTGGTTAAGCCATAACCATCCAGGAGTGCATTCTTAAGAACTTGGAAATTATTAGCATCATTTTCTTTTACAGTAAGGAGCCTATCCCTACCTTTTCCACTAAATGATAGCCATAGGATAGCAGCCCACTGCCTTTGAGGGACATCCTGTACAACACAGGCCCTCTCAAGTGCAGCAAACCACTTGTTAATGTCATCCCCCTCCTTATAAGGGGGAACTATCTTGTGCAGATTCCTGGAATCATGCTCTTTTGCAGGATGACTATGGGGAATACTGCTGCTGCCACCATGGGTATCTAAACCCAACTTCTGTCTTTCCTTCTCTAATTCAAAAGACTGTCTATCCAAATCCAGCTGTTGCTTTTTAAGCTTCAGTCTGGTTTGTTCCACCCTCAACTTATTGAGTTCCCTCTCTAACATTCTGTCATCAGGGTTGGTGGGAGGGACATTTCTAGAAACAGAGCTATGATGGGAATGAACAGAAGGAGACCTGTCCCTTACAGAAGCCAACTTAACAGCTTGGTTTACAGAAACATTACTACCAGTATGGTGAGAATAAATGCTGTTGCTATGATGTGAGACAACACTATTTATTTGGTGTGGCTCATCATCATTACCATCTATGCTAGATTGTCTAGTAATGGGCAGGCTAGGAAGTTTCTTCCCTGAATCTTTTCCTGGGGGAGTCCATGAATCAGATTGAGAACTATTAGGTACTTTTTCAACAGATGAGGCACCTATGGCCTTATCCTGTTCTCTAAGCATGTTAAGTAACAGTTCCAAGGCAGGATTCTTCCCTACACTCAAACCTCTCTCTATACAGAGACTCCTTGCTCTTTTCCAGCTAAGGTTGTCATATGCAAGTTTGGACAGATCAACACTTTGGCCTGTGCCAGACATTTTTTAGAGAGAGTTAAAGTGATAGAAAAAGAGAAAAAAGTTTTCAGAACTTTTTGGAAAGACAGAAAAAAACTTTTTAAACTTTTAAGAACTTTTTGAAAGTTTAGGAGTACTTTTCAGCACTTAGAAAAGAGTGAAAAGAGGAAATGCAAAACTTTTTGGCTATGTGAATATACACTGACCTTGTTTTGTATATTTTTCTCTTATGAAAAGTACAATGACAAGAGTGGTAAGTAGTCTCAAGCACTTATCCCACCACTGCACAACCAATGTAGGAGGCTAGACTGGCTTGTAGTGAGTACCAAGGGGTACTTGCACCTTGCACCAGGCCCAGTTATCCCTTATTAGTGTGTAGGGTGTCTAGCAGCTTAGGCTGATAGATAATGGTAGCTTAGCAGAGCAGCTTAGGCTGAACTAGGAGACGTGTGAAGCTACTACAGTACCACTTAGTGTCATATGCACAATATCATAAGAAAACACAATACACAGTTATACTAAAAATAAAGGTACTTTATTTTTATGACAATATGCCAAAGTATCTTAGAGTGTACCCTCAGTGAGAGGATAGGAAATATACACAAGATATATATACACAATAGCAAAAATATGCAGTATAGTCTTAGAAAACAGTGCAAACAATGTATAATTACAATAGGATGCAATGGGGAAACATAGGGATAGGGGCAACACAAACCATATACTCCAAAAGTGGAATGCGAACCACGAATGGACCCCAAACCTATGTGACCTTGTAGAGGGTCGCTGGGACTATTAGAAAATAGTGAGAGTTAGAAAAATAACCCTCCCCAAGACCCTGAAAAGTGAGTGCAAAGTGCACTAAAGTTCCCCTAAGGACAAAAGAGTCGTGTTAGAGGAATAATGCAGGAAAGACACAAACCAGCAATGCAACAACTGTGGATTTCCAATCTAGGGTACCTGTGGAACAAGGGGACCAAGTCCAAAAGTCACAAGCAAGTCGGAGATGGGCAGATGCCCAGGAAATGCCAGCTGCGGGTGCAAAGAAGCTTCGACTGGACAGAAGAAGCTGAGGTTTCTGCAGAAACGAAAAGGGCTAGAGACTTTCCCTTTGGTGGACGGATCCCGCTCGCCTTGAAGAGTCGTGCAGAAGTGTTTTCCCGCCGGAAGGGCGCCAACAAGCCTTGCTAGGCGCAAATCGTGCGTTTGGCGTTTTTGGACGCTGCTGGGGCCCAGGAGGGACCAGGAGGTCGCAAATTGGACCTGAAGAGAGAGGGGACGTAGAGCAAGACAAAGAGCCCTCACTGAAGCAGGTAGCACCCGGAGAAGTGCCAGAAACAGGCACTATGTGGATGCGTGAAGCGGTGCTCGCCGAATTTGCACAAAGGAGTCCCACGTCGCCGGAGACCAACTTAGAAAGTCGTGCAATGCAGGTTTGAGTGCCGTGGACCCAGGCTTGGCTGTGCACAAAGGATTTCCACCAGAAGTGCACAGGGGCCGGAGTAGCTGCAAAGTCGCGGTTCCCTGCAATGCAGCCCAGCGAGGTGAGGCAAGGACTTACCTCCACCAAACTTGGGCTGAAGAGTCACTGGACTGTGGGGGTCACTTGGACAGCGTCGCTGGATTCGAGGGACCTCGCTCTTCGTGCTGAGAGGAGACCCAAGGGATCGGTAATGCAGCTTTTTGGTGCCTGCGGTTGCAGGGGGAAGATTCCGTCGACCCACGGGAGATTTCTTCGGAGCTTCTGGTGCAGAGAGGAGGCAGACTACCCCACAGCATGCACAAGCAGGAAAACAGTCGAGAAGGCGGCAGGATCAGCGTTACAGAGTTGCAGTAGTCGTCTTTGCTACTATGTTGCAGGTTTGCAGGCTTCCAGCGCGGTCAGCGGTCGATTCCTTATCAGAAGGTGAAGAGAGAGATGCAGAGGAACTCGGCTGAGCTCATGCATTCGTTATCTAAAGTTTCCCCAGAGACAGAGACCCTAAATAGCCAGAAAAGAGGGTTTGGCTACTTAGGAGAGAGGATAGGCTACTAACACCTGAAGGAGCCTATCAGCAGGAGTCTCTGACGTCACCTGGTGGCACTGGCCACTCAGAGCAGTCCAGTGTGCCAGCAGCACCTCTGTTTCCAAGATGGCAGAGGTCTGGAGCACACTGGAGGAGCTCTGGACACCTCCCAGGGGAGGTGCAGGTCAGGGGAGTGGTCACTCCCCTTTCCTTTGTCCAGTTTCGCGCCAGAGCAGGGGCTAAGGGGTCCCTGAACCGGTGTAGACTGGCTTATGCAGAATTGGGCACATCTGTGCCCAACAAAGCATTTCCAGAGGCTGGGGGAGGCTACTCCTCCCCTGCCTTCACACCATTTTCGAAAGGGAGAGGGTGTCACACCCTCTCTCAGAGGAAGTTCTTTGTTCTGCCATCCTGGGCCAGGCCTGGCTGGACCCCAGGAGGGCAGCTGCCTGTCTGAGGGGTTGGCAGCAGCTGCAGTGAAACCCAAGGAAGGGCAGTTTGGCAGTACCAGGGTCTGTGCTACAGACCACTGGGATCATGGGATTGTGCCAACTATGCCAGGATGGCATAGAGGGGGCAATTCCATGATCACAGACATGTTACATGGCCATATTCGGAGTTACCATTGTGAAGCTACATATAGGTAGTGACCTATATGTAGTGCACGCGTGTACTGGTGTCCCCGCACTCACAAAGTTCAGGGAATTGGCTCTGAACAATGTGGGGGCACCTTGGCTAGTGCCAGGGTGCCCTCACACTAAGTAACTTTGCACCTAACCTTTACCAGGTAAAGGTTAGACATATAGGTGACTTATAAGTTACTTAAGTGCAGTGTAAAATGGCTGTGAAATAACGTGGACGTTATTTCACTCAGGCTGCAGTGGCAGGCCTGTGTAAGAATTGTCAGAGCTCCCTATGGGTGGCAAAAGAAATGCTGCAGCCCATAGGGATCTCCTGGAACCCCAATACCCTGGGTACCTCAGTACCATATACTAGGGACTTACAGGGAGTGCAGAATTATTAGGCAAGTTGTATTTTTGAGGATTCATTTTATTATTGAACAACAACCATGTTCTCAATGAACCCAAAAAACTCATTAATATCAAAGCTGAATATTTTTGGAAGTAGTTTTTAGTTTGTTTTTAGTTTTAGCTATGTTAGGGGGATATCTGTGTGTGCAGGTGACTATTACTGTGCATAATTATTAGGCAACTTAACAAAACAAAAAATATATACCCATTTCAATTATTTATTATTACCAGTGAAACCAATATAACATCTCAACATTCACAAATATACATTTCTGACATTCAAAAACAAAACAAAAACAAATCAGTGACCAATATAGCCACCTTTCTTTACAAGGACACTCAAAAGCCTGCCATCCATGGATTCTGTCAGTGTTTTGATCTATTCACCATCAACATTGCGTGCAGCAGCAACCACAGCCTCCCAGACACTGTTCAGAGAGGTGTACTGTTTTCCCTCCTTGTAAATCTCACATTTGATGATGGACCACAGGTTCTCAATGGGGTTCAGATCAGGTGAACAAGGAGGCCATGTCATTAGATTTCCTTCTTTTATACCCTTTCTTGCCAGCCACGCTGTGGAGTACTTGGACGCGTGTGATGGAGCATTGTCCTGCATGAAAATCATGTTTTTCTTGAAGGATGCAGACTTCTTCCTGTACCACTGCTTGAAGAAGGTGTCTTCCAGGAACTGGCAGTAGGACTGGGAGTTGAGCTTGACTCCATCCTCAACCCGAAAAGGCCCCACAAGCTCATCTTTGATGATACCAGCCCAAACCAGTACTCCACCTCCACCTTGCTGGCGTCTGAGTCGGACTGGAGCTCTCTGCCCTTTACCAATCCAGCCACGGGCCCATCCATCTGGCCCATCAAGACTCACTCTCATTTCATCAGTCCATAAAACCTTAGACAAATCAGTCTTGAGATATTTATTGGCCCAGTCTTGACGTTTCAGCTTGTGTGTCTTGTTCAGTGGTGGTCGTCTTTCAGCCTTTCTTACCTTGGCCATGTCTCTGAGTATTGCACACCTTGTGCTTTTGGGCACTCCAGTGATGTTGCAGCTCTGAAATATGGCCAAACTAGTGGCAAGTGGCATCGTGGCAGCTGCACGCTTGACTTTTCTCAGTTCATGGGCAGTTATTTTGCGCCTTGGTTTTTCCACACGCTTCTTGCGACCCTGTTGACTATTTTGAATGAAACGCTTGATTGTTCGATGATCACGCTTCAGAAGCTTTGCAATTTTAGGAGTGCTGCATCCCTCTGCAAGATATCTCACTATTTTTGACTTTTCGGAGCCTGTCAAGTCCTTCTTTTGACCCATTTTGCCAAAGGAAAGGAAGTTGCCTAATAATTATGCACACCTGATATAGGGTGTTGATGTCATTAGACCACACCCCTTCTCATTACAGAGATGCACATCACCTAATATGCTTAATTGGTAGTAGGCTTTCGAGCCTATACAGCTTGGAGTAAGACAACATGCATAAAGAGGATGATGTGGTCAAAATACTAATTTGCCTAATAATTCTGCACTCCCTGTATAAGGGTGTTCCAGTAAGCCAATGTAAATTGGTAAAAATGGTCACTAGCCTGTTAGTGACAATTTGGAAAGAAATGAGAGAGCATAACCACTGAGGTTCTGATTAGCAGAGCCTCAGTGAGACAGTTAGTCACTACATAGGTAACACATTCAGGCACACTTATGAGCACTGGGGCCCTGGGTTACCAGGGTCCCAGTGACACATACAACTAAAACAACATATATACAGTGAAAAATGGTGGTAACTGTGAGAAGGTAGCCTCTTTCTAGCCTTGTTACCCCCACTTTTGGCCTGTTTGTGAGTGTATGTCAGGGTGTTTGTCACTGTTTTCACTGTCTCACTGGGATCCTGATAGCCAGGCCTCAGTGCTCATAGTGAAAACACCATGTTTTCAGTATGGTTGTTATGTGTCACTGGGATCCTGCTGGTCAGGACCCCAGTGCTCATAGGTTTGTGGCCTATATGTATGTGTCACTGGGACCCTGTCACACAGGGCCCCAGTGCTCATAGGTGTGCATGTATGTGTTCCCTGTGTGGTGCCTAACTGTCTCACTGAGGCTCTGCTAACCAGAACCTCAGTGGTTATGCTCTCTCATTACTTTTAAATTGTCACTAACAGGCTAGTGACCAATTTTACCAATTTACATTGGCTTACTGGAACACCCTTATAATTCCCTAGTATATGGTACTGAGGTACCCAGGGTATTGGGGTTCCAGGAGATCCCTATGGGCTGCAGCATTTCTTTTGCCACCCATAGGGAGCTCTGACAATTCTTACACAGGCCTGCCACTGCAGCCTGAGTGAAATAACGTTCACGTTATTTCACAGCCATTTTACTCTGCACTTAAGTAACTTATAAGTCACCTATATGTCTAACCTTTACCTGGTAAAGGTTAGGTGCAAAGTTACTTAGTGTGAGGGCACCCTGGCCCTAGCCAAGGTGCCCCCACATTGTTCAGAGCCAATTCCCTGAACTTTGTGAGTGCGGGGACACCATTACACGCGTGCACTACATATAGGTCACTACCTATATGTAGCTTCACCATGGTAACTCAGAATATGGCCATGTAACATGTCTATGATCATGGAATTGCCCCCTCTATACCATCCTGGCATAGTTGGCACAATCCCATGATCCCAGTGGTCTGTAGCACAGACCCTGGTACTGCCAAACTGCCCTTCCTGGGGTTTCACTGCAGCTGCTGCTGCTGCCAACCCCTCAGACAGGCAGCTGCCCTCCTGGGGTCCAGCCAGGCCTGGCCCAGGATGGCAGAACAAATAACTTCCTCTGAGAGAGGGTGTGACACCCTCTCCCTTTGGAAAATGGTGTGAAGGCAGGGGAGGAGTAGCCTCCCCCAGCCTCTGGAAATGCTTTGTTGGGCACAGAGGTGCCCAATTCTGCATAAGCCAGTCTACACCGGTTCAGGGACCCCTTAGCCCCTGCTCTGGCGCGAAACTGGACAAAGGAAAGGGGAGTGACCACTCCCCTGACCTGCACCTCCCCTGGGAGGTGTCCAGAGCTCCTCCAGTGTGCTCCAGACCTCTGCCATCTTGGAAACAGAGGTGCTGCTGGCACACTGGACTGCTCTGAGTGGCCAGTGCCACCAGGTGACGTCAGAGACTCCTGCTGATAGGCTCCTTCAGGTGTTAGTAGCCTTTCCTCTCTCCTAGGTAGCCAAACCCTCTTTTCTGGCTATTTAGGGTCTCTGTCTCTGGGGAAACTTTAGATAACGAATGCATGAGCTCAGCCGAGTTCCTCTGCATCTCTCTCTTCACCTTCTGATAAGGAAACGACCGCTGACCGCGCTGGAAGCCTGCAAACCTGCAACATAGTAGCAAAGACGACTACTGCAACTCTGTAACGCTGATCCTGCCGCCTTCTCGACTGTTTTCCTGCTTGTGCATGCTGTGGGGGTAGCCTGCCTCCTCTCTGCACCAGAAGCTCCGAAGAAATCTCCCGTGGGTCGACGGAATCTTCCCCCTGCAACCGCAGGCACCAAAAAGCTGCATTACCGGTCCCTTGGGTCTCCTCTCAGCACAACGAGCGAGGTCCCTCGAATCCAGCGACTCTGTCCAAGTGACCCCCACAGTCCAGTGACTCTTCAGCCCAAGTTTGGTGGAGGTAAGTCCTTGCCTCACCTCGCTGGGCTGCATTGCTAGGAACCGCGACTTTGCAGCTACTCCGGCCCCTGTGCACTTCCGGCGGAAATCCTTTGTGCACAGCCAAGCCTGGGTCCACGGCACTCTAACCTGTATTGCACAACTTTCTAAGTTGGTCTCCGGCGACGTGGGACTCCTTTGTGCAACTTCGGCGAGCACCGTTTCACGCATCATCGTAGTGCCTGTTTCTGGCACTTCCCCGGGTGCTACCTGCTTCAGTGAGGGCTCTTTGTCTTGCTCCACGTCCCTTCTCTGTGCAGGTCCAATTTTTCACCTCGTGGTCCCTCCTGGGCACCAGCAGCATCCAAAAACGCCAAACACACAATTTGCGTGTAGCAAGGCTTGTTGGCGTCCTTCTGGCGGGAAAACACTTCTGCACGACTTTCCAAGGCGAGCGGGATCCGTCCACCTAAGGGGAAGTGTAGGAGGCTGGACTGGCTTGTAGTGAGTACCAAGGGGTACTTGCACCTTGCACCAGGCCCAGTTATCCCTTATTAGTGTATAGGGTGTCTAGCAGCTTAGGCTGATAGATAATGGTAGCTTAGCAGAGCAGCTTAGGCTGAACTAGGAGACATGTGAAGCTACTACAGTACCACTTAGTGTCATATGCACAATATCATAAGAAAACACAATACACAGTTATACTAAAAATAAAGGTACTTTATTTTTATGACAATATGCCAAAGTATCTTAGAGTGTACCCTCAGTGAGAGAATAGGAAATATACACAAGATATATATACACAATAGCAAAAATATGCAGTATAGTCTTAGAAAACAGTGCAAACAATGTATAATTACAATAGGATGCAATGGGGAAACATAGGGATAGGGGCAACACAAACCATATACTCCAAAAGTGGAATGTGAACCACGAATGGACCCCAAACCTATGTGACCTTGTAGAGGGTCGCTGGGACTATTAGAAAATAGTGAGAGTTAGAAAAATAACCCTCCCCAAGACCCTGAAAAGTGAGTGCAAAGTGCACCAAAGTTCCCCTAAGGACAAAATAGTCGTGTTAGAGGGAGAATGCAAGGAAAACACAAATCAGCAATGCAACAACGATGGATTCCTGTCTGAAGGTACCTGTGGAACAAGGGGACCAAGTCCAAAAGTCACAAGCAGCTCGGAGATGGGCAGATGCCCAAGAAATGCCAGCGGTTGGTGCAAAGAAGCTCTTACTAGGCTGAAGAACTGTGAATACTGCAGGAACGACAAGGGTTAGAGACTTCCCCTTTGGAGGATGGATCCCCCACGCCTTGGAGAGTCGTGCAGAAGTGTTTTCCCGCCGGATGGACGCCAACAAGCCTTGCTACACGCAAATCGTGCGTTTGGCGTTTTTGGACGCTGCTGGGGCCCAGGAGGGACCAGAAGGTCGCAAATTGGACCTGCAGAGAGAGGGGACGTCGAGCAAGACAAAGAGCCCTCACTGAAGCAGGTAGCACCCAGAGAAGTGCCAGAAACAGGCACTACGAGGATGCGTGAAACGGTGCTCGCCGAAGTTGCACAAAGGAGTCCCACGTCGCCGGAGACCAACTTAGAAAGTCGTGCAATGCAGGTTAGAGTGCCGTGGACCCAGGCTTGGCTGTGCACACAGGATTTCCGCCGGAAGTGCACAGGGGCCGGAGAAGCTTGCAAAGTCGCGGTTCCCAGCAATGCAGCCCAGCGAGGTGAGGCAAGGACTTACCTCCACCAAACTTGGGCTGAAGAGTCACTGGACTGTGGGGGTCACTTGGACGGTGTCGCTGGATTCGAGGGACCTCGCTCGTCGTGCTGAGAGGAGACCCAAGGGACCGGTAATGCAGCTTTTTGGTGCCTGCGGTTGCAGGGGGAAGATTCCGTCGACCCACGGGAGATTTCTTCGGAGCTTCTGGTGCAGAGAGGAGGCAGACTACCCCCACAGCATGCACAAGCAGGAAAACAGTCGAGAAGGCGGCAGGATCAGCGTTACAGAGTTGCAGTAGTCGTCTTTGCTACTATGTTGCAGGTTTGCAGGCTTCCAGCGCGGTCAGCGGTCGATTCCTTATCAGAAGGTGAAGAGGGAGATGCAGAGGAACTCGGCTGAGCTCATGCATTCGTTATCTACAGTTTCCCCAGAGACAGAGACCCTAAATAGCCAGAAAAGAGGGTTTGGCTACCTAGGAGAGAGGAAAGGCTACTAACACCTGAAGGAGCCTATCACAAGGAGTCTCTGACGTCACCTGGTGGCACTGGCCACTCAGAGCAGTCCAGTGTGCCAGCAGCACCTCTGTTTCCAAGATGGCAGAGGTCTGGAGCACACTGGAGGAGCTCTGGACACCTCCCAGGGGAGGTGCAGGTCAGGGGAGTGGTCACTCCCCTTTCCTTTGTCCAGTTTCGCGCCAGAGCAGGGGCTAAGGGGTCCCTGAACCGGTGTAGACTGGCTTATGCAGAATTGGGCACATCTGTGCCCAACAAAGCATTTCCAGAGGCTGGGGGAGGCTACTCCTCCCCTGCCTTCACACCATTTTCCAAAGGGAGAGGGTGTCACACCCTCTCTCAGAGGAAGTTCTTTGTTCTGCCATCCTGGGCCAGGCCTGGCTGGACCCCAGGAGGGCAGATGCCTGTCTGAGGGGTTGGCAGCAGCAGCAGCTGCAGAGAAACCCCAGGAAGGGCAGTCTGGCAGTACCAGGGTCTGTGCTACAGACCACTGGGATTATGGAATTGTACCAACAATGCCAGGATGGCATAGAGGGGGCAATTCCATGATCATAGACATGTTACATGGCCATATTCGGAGTTACCATGGTGAAGCTACATATAGGTAGTGACCTATATGTAGTGCACGCGTGTAATGGTGTCCCCGTACTCACAAAGTTCAGTGAATTGTCTCTGAACAATGTGGGGGCACCTTGGCTAGTGCCAGGGTGCCCTCACACTAAGTAACTTTGCACCTAACCTTTACCAGGTAAAGGTTAGACATATAGGTGACTTATAAGTTACTTAAGTGCAGTGTAAAATGGCTGTGAAATAACGTGGACGTTATTTCACTCAGGCTGCAGTGGCAGGCCTGTGTAAGAATTGTCAGAGCTCCCTATGGGTGGCAAAAGAAATGCTGCAGCCCATAGGGATCTCCTGGAACCTCAATACCCTGGGTACCTCAGTACCATATACTAGGGGATTATAAGGGTGTTCCAGTAAGCCAATGTAAATTGGTTAAAATGGTCACTAGCCTGTCAGTGACAATTTGGAAAGAAATGAGAGAGCATAACCACTGAGGTTCTGATTAGCAGAGCCTCAGTGAGACAGTTAGTCACTACACAGGTAACACATACAGGCACACTTATGAGCACTGGGGCCCTGGGTTACCAGGGTCCCAGTGACACATACAACTAAAACAACATATATACAGTGAAAAATGGGGGTAACATGCCAGGCAAGATGGTACTTTCCTACACAACCCCCCCCCAAACGAAGGACAATAAGACTAGCCATTACCTGATGAGTCTTCATTGTCTAAGTGGAAATATCTGGAGAGTCCATCTGCATTGGAGTGGCTACTCCCAGGTCTATGTTCCACTGTATAGTCCATTCCCTGTAGGGATATGGACCACCTCAACAATTTAGGATTTTCACCTTTCATTTGTTTTAGCCAAAGTAGAGGTTTGTGGTCTGTCTGAACAATGAAGTGAGTGCCAAACAGGTATGGCCTCAACTTCTTCAGAGCCCAGACCACAGCAAAGGCCTCCCTCTCAATGGCAGACCAACGCTTTTCTCTAGGGGTCAACCTTCTACTAATAAAAGCAACAGGTTGATCCTGGCCCTCAGAATTAAGTTGTGATAGGACTGCCCCTACTCCTAATTCAGATGCATCAGTTTGGACATAGAATTTTTTAGAGTAACAAGGGCTTTTCAGGACAGGTGCAGAGCACATGGCCTGCTTCAGCTCCTCAAAAGCTTTCTGACAGTTTGCTGTCCATAATACCTTTTTAGGCATTTTCTTGGATGTGAGGTCATTAAGAGGGGCTGCAATGGAGCCATAGTTCTTAATGAACCTCCTGTAATACCCAGTGAGGCCTAGGAAGGCTCTCACCTGAGTCTGAGTGGTAGGGGGAATCCAATCAATAATAGTTTGGATTTTCCCCTGAAGTGGTGCAATCTGTTCCCCACCAACAAGGTGTCCCAGATAAACCACTTTACCCTGCCCTATCTGGCACTTTGAAGCCTTGATAGTGAGGCCTGCCTTTTGCAGGGCCTCCAAAACTTTCCAAAGGTGGACCAGGTGATCATCCCAGCTGGAGCTAAAGACAGCTATATCATCCAAATATGCTGCACTGAAAGCTTCCAGCCCTTGCAGGACTGTGTTCACCAACCTCTGAAAAGTGGCAGGTGCATTTTTCAAACCAAAAGGCATTACAGTAAACTGGTAATGTCCTCCAATGGTAGAAAATGCAGTCTTAGGTTTAGCATCTTCTGACATTTTGATCTGCCAATACCCTGCAGTCAAATCAAAAGTGCTTAGATACTTGGCAGATGCCAGTGTATCTATTAGCTCATCTGCCCTGGGTATAGGGTGAGCATCTGTTTTGGTTACCAAGTTGAGACCTCTATAGTCTACACAAAACCTCATTTCCTTCTTTCCATCTTTAGAATTGGGTTTTGGTACCAGTACCACAGGAGAAGCCCATGGACTGTCAGAGTGCTCAACCACTCCTAGTTCCAACATCTTCTGAACTTCTTGCTTTATGCAGTCCCTGACATGGTCAGGCTGCCTATAGATCTTACTTTTGACAGGTAAACTGTCTCCAGTATCTATAGTGTGCTCACACCAAGAAGTGGTGCCTGGCACAATGGAGAAGAGTTCTGAAAATTGTCCTAGGAGATTTATGCAATTATCTTTCTGCTCAGCAGTAAGACAATCAGCCAAAACTACCCCTTCCACAAGAGCATCTTGTTCTGTGGAAGAGAAGAGATCAGGTAGAGGATCACTGTCTTCTTCCTGTCCCTCATCTGTTGCCATGAGCAGGGTGAGATCAGCCCTGTCATAGTAGGGTTTCAGGCGGTTGACATGGAGCACCCTAAGGGGACTCCTGGCAGTGCCTAAGTCAACCAAGTAGGTGACTTCACCCTTCTTTTCAACAATTGTGTGTGGACCACTCCATTTATCTTGGAGTGCTCTTGGGGCCACAGGCTCCAAGACCCACACTTTCTGCCCTGGTTGGTACTGAACCAAAACAGCCTTCTGATCATGCCATTGCTTCTGGAGCTCTTGGCTGGCCTGAAGGTTTTTACTGGCCTTTTTCATGTACTCAGCCATCCTTGATCTGAGGCCAAGTACATAGTCCACAATATCCTGCTTAGGAGCTTTTAAAGGTTGTTCCCAACCCTCCTTTACAAGTGTGAGTGGACCCCTAACAGGGTGTCCAAAAAGAAGTTCAAAGGGGCTGAAGCCCACTCCTTTCTGGGGTACCTCCCTGTAGGCAAAAAGGAGGCATGGTAGAAGGATATCCCATCTCCTGCGGAGTTTTTCAGGGAGTCCCATAATCATGCCTTTGAGAGTTTTATTAAATCTCTCCACCAGTCCATTTGTTTGTGGATGATAGGGTGTTGTGAACTTGTAAGTTACACCACACTCCTTCCACATGGCCTTTAAGTATGCAGACATGAAATTGCTTCCTCTGTCTGATACTACTTCCTTTGGGAAGCCCACCCTGGAAAATATTCCCAGGAGGGCCTTTGCCACTGCAGGAGCTGTAGTGGTCCTTAAAGGAATAGCTTCAGGATATCTTGTGGCATGGTCCACTACCACTAAGATAAACCTATTGCCTGAAGCAGTAGGAGGGTCAAGGGGGCCAACTATGTCAACCCCTACCCTTTCAAAGGGAACCCCAACCACAGGCAGTGGGATAAGGGGTGCCTTTGGAGTGCCACCTGTCTTGCCACTGGCTTGACAGGTTTCACAGGACTTACAAAAATCTTTTGTGTCCTCAGACATCCTAGGCCAATGAAACAGTGGTACCAATCTGTCCCAAGTTTTCATTTGACCCAGGTGCCCAGCTAAGGGAATGTCATGTGCCAGTGTTAGGAGGAACTTTCTGTACTCCTGAGGAATCACTAATCTCCTGGCAGCTCCAGGTTTAGGATCCCTTTGCTCAGTGTACAAGAGGTTGTCCTCCCAGTAAACTCTGTGTGAGTCACTGACATCCCCATTAGCCTGTTTGACAGCTTGCTGTCTGAGACCCTCTAATGTGGGACAGGTTTGCTGTGCCACACTCAGCTCCTCTCTGGCAGGCCCCCCTTCACCCAAAAGCTCAGCAGTGTCTGCTTCCAGCTCCTCTGGTGTAGGTTCTGCACAGGGAGGGAATTCTTCTTCCTCAGAAGTAGAATCCACTGTAGAGGGAGGGATAGTAGGAAGTGGTTTGCTTCTACTAGCCCTAGCTTTAGGGAGCACTTGGTCCATTGTTCCAGGATCCAAGCTTCCCTGTCCTTTTTGCTTTTTGGCCTGAGCCCTTGTCAAAGCAAAAATATGCCCTGGGATGCCCAGCATTGCTGCATGGGCCTCCAACTCCACATCTGACCAAGCTGATGTCTCCAAATCGTTCCCTAATAGACAGTCTACAGGTAAATCTGAAGCTACCACAACTTTCTTTGGACCAGATACCCCCCCCCAGTTGAGATTTACAACAGCCATGGGGTGGCTTTGTGTTATGTTGTGAGCATCGGTTACTTGGTACTGGTGTCCAAGTATGTGTTGTTCAGGGTGCACCAGTTTCTCAATCACCATTGTGACACTGGCACCTGTGTCCCTGTAGGCCTGGACCTCAACACCATTTATTAGGGTTAGTTGCTTGTACTTCTCCAAGTTATGGGGGCAAGCAACCAAAGTGGCTAAGTCAATAGCCCCTTCAGAGACTAAAGTAGCCTCTGTGGTCTCCCTAATCAGACCAACCCCAACTAAATTACCAAAAGTGAGCCCAGCTACTCCCTTGGATTGGCTATTAGTAGGTTTGCTCCCACCACCACTGCTATTAGTAGGGACACTAGGTGTAGCAGTAGGGGTTGTAGTGGTAGGAGCTGTGGTGCCTTTCTTTGGACAACTGGGATCTGTTGTCCAATGGCCTTTTATCTTACATAAATAGCACCATGGTTTCCTTTCCTTGTTCTGATTAGAGGAAGGTTTGGGCCCACCACCCCCACCAGAGTGTTTTTGTGGGCCTGATGAAGACTCATTTTTAGATTTGTCCCCACCCTTGTCAGAAGACTTACCATCCTTCTTTTTGTTGCCATCTTTGTCACCCCCTGTATGAACTTTTCTGTTCACTCTTGTTCTGACCCATTTGTCTGCCTTCTTTCCCAATTCTTGGGGAGAGGTCAGATCAGAGTCCACCAAGTACTGGTGCAACAAATCAGACACACAATTATTAAGAATATGCTCTCTCAGGATTAAGTTATACAGGCTGTCATAATCAGTAACTTTACTGCCATGTAACCACCCCTCCAAGGCCTTCACTGCCTGGTCAATGAAATCAACCCAGTCTTGTGAAGACTCCTTTTTGGTATCTCTGAATTTGATCCTGTACTGTTCAGTGGTTAAGCCATAACCATCCAGGAGTGCATTCTTAAGAACTTGGAAATTGTTAGCATCATTTTCTTTTACAGTAAGGAGCCTATCCCTACCTTTTCCAGTAAATGATAGCCATAGGATAGCAGCCCACTGCCTTTGAGGGACATCCTGTACAGCACAGGCCCTCTCAAGTGCAGCAAACCACTTGTTAATGTCATCCCCCTCCTTGTAAGGGGGAACTATCTTATGCAGATTCCTGGAATCATGCTCTTTTGCAGGATGACTATGGGGAATACTGCTGCTGCCACCATGGGTATCTAAACCCATCTTCTGTCTTTCCCTCTCTATTTCTAAAGACTGTCTATCCAAATCCAGCTGTTGCTTCTTGAGCTTCAGTCTGGTTTGCTCCACTCTCAATCTATTGAGCTCCCTTTCTAACAATCTGTCATCAGGGTGGGTGGGAGGGACATTTCTAGATACAGAGGTATGATGGGAATGAACAGAAGGAGACCTGTCCCTTACAGAGGGCACCCTAACAGCTTGGCTACCAGTATAATGTGAGAGCACATCATCAGTATGATGTGATTCAACCTCTGTACCAACTATGCTAGACTGTCTAGTAATGGGCAGGCTGAGAAGTTTCTTTCCTGAACCTTTTCCTGGGGGAGTCCCTGGATCAGATTGAGAACCATTAGCTACTTTTTCTACAGATTGGGCACTTATGGCCTTATCTTGTACTCTAAGCATATTAATTAACAGTTCTAAAGAAGGATTCTTCCCTACACTCAAACCTCTCTCTATGCAGAGACTCCTTGCTCCTTTCCAGCTAAGGTGATCATATGCAAGTTTGGACAGTTCAACTTTTTGGCCTGTGCCAGACATTTTTTAGAGAGAGTAAAAGTGATAGACAAAGAGAAAAAAGTTTTCCGAACTTTTTGCAAAGACAGAAAAAAAACTTTTTAAACTTTTAAGAACTTTTTGAAAGTTTAGAAGTACTTTTCAGCACTTAGAAAAGAGTGAAAAGAGGAAATGCAAAACTTTTTGGCTATGTGTATATACACTGACCTTGTTTTGTATATTTTTCTCTTATGAAAAGTACAATGACAAGAGTGGTAAGTAGTCTCAAAGCACTTATCCCACCGCTGCCACCAATGT
Source organism: Pleurodeles waltl (assembly GCF_031143425.1). Taxonomy (NCBI): domain Eukaryota; kingdom Metazoa; phylum Chordata; class Amphibia; order Caudata; family Salamandridae; genus Pleurodeles; species Pleurodeles waltl. The sequence goes on from NC_090439.1 coordinate 1,193,121,827, forward strand.
AGGAGGCTGGACTGGCTTGTAGTGAGTACCAAGGGGTACTTGCACCTTGCACCAGGCCCAGTTATCCCTTATTAGTGTATAGGGTGTCTAGCAGCTTAGGCTGATAGATAATGGTAGCTTAGCAGAGCAGCTTAGGCTGAACTAGGAGACATGTGAAGCTACTACAGTACCACTTAGTGTCATATGCACAATATCATAAGAAAACACAATACACAGTTATACTAAAAATAAAGGTACTTTATTTTTATGACAATATGCCAAAGTATCTTAGAGTGTACCCTCAGTGAGAGAATAGGAAATATACACAAGATATATATACACAATAGCAAAAATATGCAGTATAGTCTTAGAAAACAGTGCAAACAATGTATAATTACAATAGGATGCAATGGGGAAACATAGGGATAGGGGCAACACAAACCATATACTCCAAAAGTGGAATGTGAACCACGAATGGACCCCAAACCTATGTGACCTTGTAGAGGGTCGCTGGGACTATTAGAAAATAGTGAGAGTTAGAAAAATAACCCTCCCCAAGACCCTGAAAAGTGAGTGCAAAGTGCACCAAAGTTCCCCTAAGGACAAAATAGTCGTGTTAGAGGGAGAATGCAAGGAAAACACAAATCAGCAATGCAACAACGATGGATTCCTGTCTGAAGGTACCTGTGGAACAAGGGGACCAAGTCAAAAAGTCACAAGCAGCTCGGAGATGGGCAGATGCCCAAGAAATGCCAGCGGTTGGTGCAAAGAAGCTCTTACTAGGCTGAAGAACTGTGAATACTGCAGGAACGACAAGGGTTAGAGACTTCCCCTTTGGAGGATGGATCCCCCACGCCTTGGAGAGTCGTGCAGAAGTGTTTTCCCGCCGGATGGACGCCAACAAGCCTTGCTACACGCAAATCGTGCGTTTGGCGTTTTTGGACGCTGCTGGGGCCCAGGAGGGACCAGAAGGTCGCAAATTGGACCTGCAGAGAGAGGGGACGTCGAGCAAGACAAAGAGCCCTCACTGAAGCAGGTAGCACCCGGAGAAGTGCCAGAAACAGGCACTACGAGGATGCGTGAAACGGTGCTCGCCGAAGTTGCACAAAGGAGTCCCACGTCGCCGGAGACCAACTTAGAAAGTCGTGCAATGCAGGTTAGAGTGCCGTGGACCCAGGCTTGGCTGTGCACACAGGATTTCCGCCGGAAGTGCACAGGGGCCGGAGAAGCTTGCAAAGTCGCGGTTCCCAGCAATGCAGCCCAGCGAGGTGAGGCAAGGACTTACCTCCACCAAACTTGGGCTGAAGAGTCACTGGACTGTGGGGGTCACTTGGACGGTGTCGCTGGATTCGAGGGACCTCGCTCGTCGTGCTGAGAGGAGACCCAAGGGACCGGTAATGCAGCTTTTTGGTGCCTGCGGTTGCAGGGGGAAGATTCCGTCGACCCACGGGAGATTTCTTCGGAGCTTCTGGTGCAGAGAGGAGGCAGACTACCCCCACAGCATGCACAAGCAGGAAAACAGTCGAGAAGGCGGCAGGATCAGCGTTACAGAGTTGCAGTAGTCGTCTTTGCTACTATGTTGCAGGTTTGCAGGCTTCCAGCGCGGTCAGCGGTCGATTCCTTATCAGAAGGTGAAGAGGGAGATGCAGAGGAACTCGGCTGAGCTCATGCATTCGTTATCTACAGTTTCCCCAGAGACAGAGACCCTAAATAGCCAGAAAAGAGGGTTTGGCTACCTAGGAGAGAGGAAAGGCTACTAACACCTGAAGGAGCCTATCACAAGGAGTCTCTGACGTCACCTGGTGGCACTGGCCACTCAGAGCAGTCCAGTGTGCCAGCAGCACCTCTGTTTCCAAGATGGCAGAGGTCTGGAGCACACTGGAGGAGCTCTGGACACCTCCCAGGGGAGGTGCAGGTCAGGGGAGTGGTCACTCCCCTTTCCTTTGTCCAGTTTCGCGCCAGAGCAGGGGCTAAGGGGTCCCTGAACCGGTGTAGACTGGCTTATGCAGAATTGGGCACATCTGTGCCCAACAAAGCATTTCCAGAGGCTGGGGGAGGCTACTCCTCCCCTGCCTTCACACCATTTTCCAAAGGGAGAGGGTGTCACACCCTCTCTCAGAGGAAGTTCTTTGTTCTGCCATCCTGGGCCAGGCCTGGCTGGACCCCAGGAGGGCAGATGCCTGTCTGAGGGGTTGGCAGCAGCAGCAGCTGCAGAGAAACCCCAGGAAGGGCAGTCTGGCAGTACCAGGGTCTGTGCTACAGACCACTGGGATTATGGAATTGTACCAACAATGCCAGGATGGCATAGAGGGGGCAATTCCATGATCATAGACATGTTACATGGCCATATTCGGAGTTACCATGGTGAAGCTACATATAGGTAGTGACCTATATGTAGTGCACGCGTGTAATGGTGTCCCCGTACTCACAAAGTTCAGTGAATTGTCTCTGAACAATGTGGGGGCACCTTGGCTAGTGCCAGGGTGCCCTCACACTAAGTAACTTTGCACCTAACCTTTACCAGGTAAAGGTTAGACATATAGGTGACTTATAAGTTACTTAAGTGCAGTGTAAAATGGCTGTGAAATAACGTGGACGTTATTTCACTCAGGCTGCAGTGGCAGGCCTGTGTAAGAATTGTCAGAGCTCCCTATGGGTGGCAAAAGAAATGCTGCAGCCCATAGGGATCTCCTGGAACCTCAATACCCTGGGTACCTCAGTACCATATACTAGGGGATTATAAGGGTGTTCCAGTAAGCCAATGTAAATTGGTTAAAATGGTCACTAGCCTGTCAGTGACAATTTGGAAAGAAATGAGAGAGCATAACCACTGAGGTTCTGATTAGCAGAGCCTCAGTGAGACAGTTAGTCACTACACAGGTAACACATACAGGCACACTTATGAGCACTGGGGCCCTGGGTTACCAGGGTCCCAGTGACACATACAACTAAAACAACATATATACAGTGAAAAATGGGGGTAACATGCCAGGCAAGATGGTACTTTCCTACAGGAAGTCTCTAGCCCTTTTCGTTCCTGCAGAAACCTCAGCTTCTTCTGTCCAGTCGAAGCTTCTTTGCACCCGCAGCTGGCATTTCCTGGGCATCTGCCCATCTCCGACTTGCTTGTGACTTTTGGACTTCGTCCCCTTGTTCCACCGGTACCCTAGATTGGAAATCCACAGTTGTTGCATTGCTGGTTTGTGTCTTTCCTGCATTATTCCTCTAACACGACTATTTTTTCCTTAGGGGAACTTTAGTGCACTTTGCACTCACTTTTCAGGGTCTTGGGGAGGGTTATTTTTCTAACTCTCACTATTTTCTAATAGTCCCAGCGACCCTCTACAAGGTCACATAGGTTTGGGGTCCATTCGTGGTTCGCATTCCACTTTTGGAGTATATGGTTTGTGTTGCCCCTATCCCTATGTTTCCCCATTGCATCCTATTGTAACTATACATTGTTTGCACTGTTTTCTAAGACTATACTGCATATTTTTGCTATTGTGTATATATATCTTGTGTATATTTCCTATCCTCTCACTGAGGGTACACTCTAAGATACTTTGGCATATTGTCATAAAAATAAAGTACCTTTATTTTTAGTATAACTGTGTATTGTGTTTTCTTATGATATTGTGCATATGACACTAAGTGGTACTGTAGTAGCTTCACACGTCTCCTAGTTCAGCCTAAGCTGCTCTGCTAAGCTACCATTATCTATCAGCCTAAGCTGCTAGACACCCTATACACTAATAAGGGATAACTGGGCCTGGTGCAAGGTGCAAGTACCCCTTGGTACTCACTACAAGCCAGTCCAGCCTCCTACAGTAACATGCCAGGCAAGATGGTACTTTCCTACACTATCACCCACAAACAAATGGACTGGTTGAGAGGTTTAATAAAACTCTCAAAGAAATGATAATGGGACTCCCTGAAAATCTCCGGAGGAGATGGAATGTCCTGTTACCTTGCCTCCTTTTTGCTTACAGGGAGGTACCCCAAAAAGGAGTGGGCTTCAACCCCTTTGAACTCCTATTTGGACACCCTGTAAGAGGTCCTCTAACACTTGTGAAGGAGGGTTGGGAAAAACCTTTAAAAGCCCCTAAGCAAGACATAGTGGACTATGTACTTGACCTAAGATCCAGAATGGCTGAGTACATGAAAAAGGCCATCAAAAACCTTCAGGCCAGCCAAGAGCTTCAAAAGCAATGGCATGACCAGATGGCTGTTCTGATTCAGTACCAACCAGGGCAGAAAGTGTGGGTCTTGGAGCCTGTGGTCCCAAGAGCACTCCAAGACAAATGGAGTGGACCCCACATTATTGTTCAGAAAAAGGGAGAAGTCACCTACTTGGTTGACTTGGGCACTGCCAGGAGTCCCCTTAGGGTGCTCCATGTCAATCGCCTGAAACACTACTATAACATGGCTGATCTCACCCTGCTCATGGCAACAGATGAGGGACAGGAAGAAGAGAGTGACCCTCTCCCTGATCTATTCTCTTCCATAGAACAAGATGCTCTTGTGGAAGGTGTAGCTTTGGCAGATTGTCTTACTGCTGAGCAGAAAGACCACTGCATAAATCTCCTGGGTCAGTTTTCTGAACTCTTTTCTACTGTGCCAGGCACCACTTCTTGGTGTGAGCACACTATAGATACTGGAGACAGCTTGCCTGTCAAAAGTAAGATCTATAGGCAGCCTGACCACGTCAGAGACTGCATAAAACAAGAGGTTCAGAAAATGCTTGAACGTGGAGCGGTTGAGCACTCTTAAAGTCCATGGGCCTCTGCTGTGGTACTTGTACCAAAGCCTCATTCCAAAGATGGGTAAAGGGAAATGAGATTTTGTGTAGACTACAGAGGTCTCAACCAGGTAACTAAAACTGATGCTCACCCTATACCCAGGGCAGATGAGCTAATAGATACACTGGCATCTGCCAAGTATCTAAGCACCTTTGATTTGACTGCAGGGTATTGGCAGATCAAGCTATCACAGGATGCTAAAGCAAAAACTGCATTTTCTACCATTGGAGGGCACTACCAATTCACAGTAATGCCCTTTGGTTTGAAAAATGCAGCTGCCACTTTTCAGAGGTTGGTGAACACAGTCCTGCAAGGGTTGGAGGCTTTTAGTGCAGCATATCTAGGTGATATAGCTGTCTTTAGCTCCACCTGGGATGATCACCTGGTCCACCTGTGGAAAGTTTTGGAGGCCCTGCAAAAGGCAGGCTTCACTATCAAGGCTTCCAAGTGCCAGATAGGGCAGGGGAAAGTGGTTTATCTGGGACACCTTGTAGGTGGAGAACAGATTGCACCACTTCAGGGGAAAATCCAAACTATTATAGATTGGGTTCCCCCTACAACTCAGACCCAGGTGAGAGCCTTCTTAGGCCTCACTTGGTACTACAGGAGGTTCATCAAGAACTATGGCTCCATTGCAGCCCCTCTTAATGACCTCACTTCAAGAAAGATGCCTAAAAAGGTATAGTGGACAGCTAGCTGTCAGAAAGCTTTTGATGAGCTGAAACAGGCCATGTGCTCTGCACCTGTCCTAAAAAGCCCCTGTTACTCCAAAAAATTAATTGTCCAAACTGATGCATCTGAATTAGGGGTAGGGACAGTCTTATCACAACTTAATTCTGAGGGCCAGGATCAACCTGTTGCTTTTATAAGCAGGAAGTTGACTCCTAGAGAAAAGCGTTGGTCTGCCATAGAGAGGGAGGCCTTTGCTGTGGTCTGGGCACTGAAGAAGTTGAGGCCATACCTGTTTGGCATTCACTTCATTGTTCAGACAGACCACAAACCTCTACTTTGGCTAAAACAAATGAAAGGTGAAAACCCTAAATTGTTGAGGTGGCCCATATCTCTACAGGGAATGGACTATACAGTGGAACATAGACCTGGGAGTACCCACTCCAATGCAGATGGACTCTCCAGATATTTCCACTTAGACAATGAAGACACATCAGGTCATGGCTAGTCTTAATGTACTTCGTTTGGGGGGGGGGGGTTGTGTAGGAAAGTACCATCCTGCCTGGCATGTTACCCCCATATTTAACTGTATATATGTTGTTTTAGTTGTATGTGTCACTGGGACTCTGCCAGCCAGGGCCCCAGTGCTCATAAGTGTGCCCTGTATGTGTTACCTGTATGCTGACTAACTGTCTCACTGAGGCTCTGATAACCAGAACCTCAGTAGTTCTGCTCTCTCATTTCTTTCCAAATTGCCACTAACAGGCTAGTGACCAATTTCACCAATTTACATTGGCATACTGTGTAGGAAAGTACCATCTTGCCTGGCATGTTACTCCCATATTTCACTGTATATATGTTGTTTTAGTTGTATGTGTCACTGGGACCCTGCCAGCCAGGGCCCCAGTGCTCATAAGTGTGCCCTGTATGTGTTACCTGTGTTATGACTAACTGTCTCACTGAGGCTCTGATATTCAGAACCTCAGTGGTTATGCTCTCTCATTTCTTTCCAAATTCTCACTAACAGGCTAGTGACCAATTTCACCAATTTACATTGGCATACTGGAACACCCTTATAATTCCTTTGTATATGGTACTAAGGTACCCAGGGTATTGGGGTTCCAGGAGATCCCTATGGGCTGCAGCATTTCTTGTGCCACCCATAGGGAGATCTGACAATTCTTACACAGGCCTACCAGTGCAGCCTGAGTGAAATAATGTCCACATTATTTCACAGCCATTTACCACTGCACTTAAGTAACTTATAAGTCACCTATATGTCTAACCTTTACCTGGTAAAGGTTAGGTGCTAAGTTACTTAGTGTGTGGGCACCCTGGCACTAGCCAAGGTGCTCCCACATTGTTCAGGGCAAATTCCCCGGACTTTGTGAGTGCGGGGACACCATTACACACGTGCGCTATACATATGTCACGACATATGTTTAGCGTCACAATGGTAACTCTGAACATGGCCATGTAACATGTCTAGGATCATGGAATTGTCACCCCAATGACATTCTGGCATTGGGGAGACAATTCCATGATCCCCCGAGTCTCTAGCTCAGACCCGGGTACTGCCAAACTACCTTTCCCGGGGTTTCACTGCAGCTGCTGCTGCTGCCAACCCCTCAGACAGGTTTCTGCCCTCCTGGGGTCCAGCCAGGCTTGGCCCAGGAAGGCAGAAAAAAGGACTTTCTCAGAGAGAGGCTGTTACACCCTCTCCTTTTGGAAAAAGGTGTTAGGGCTGGGGAGGAGTAGCCTCCCACAGCCTCTGGAAATGCTTTAATGGGCGCAGATGGTGCCCATTTCTGCATAAGCCAGTCTACACCGGTTCAGGGATCCTCCAGCCCTGGTCTGGCACGAAACTGGACAAAGGAAAGGGGAGTGACCACTTCCCTGACCTGCACCTCCCCTGGGAGGTGCCCAGAGCTCCTCCAGTGTGCTCCAGACCTCTGCCATCTTGGAAACAGAGGTGCTGCTGGCACACTGGACTGCTCTGAGTGGCCAGTGCCAGCAAGTGACGTCAGAGACTCCTTCTGATAGGCTCCTCCAGGTGTTGCTAGCCTATCCTCTCTCCTAAGTAGCCAAACCTCCTTTTCCGGCTATTTAGGGTCTCTGCTTTGGGGAATTCTTTAGATAACGAATGCAAGAGCTCATCAGAGTTCCTCTGCATCTCTCTCTTCACCTTCTGCCAAGGAATTGACCGCTGAATGCTCTGGAAGCCTGCAAAACTGCAACAAAGTAGCAAAGACGACTACTGCGTCCTTGTAACGCTGATCCGGCCGCCTTCTCGACTGTTTTCCTGGTGGTGCATGCTGTGGGGGTGGTCTGCCTCCTCTCTGCACTAGAAGCTCCGAAGACATCTCCAGTGGGTCGACGGAATCTTCCCCTGCAACCGCAGGCACCAAAAGACTGCATCACCGGTCCTCTGGGTCCCCTCTTAGCATGACGAGCGCGGTCCCTGGAACTCAGCAACTCTGTCCAAGTGACTCCCACAGTCCAGTGACTCTTCAGTCCAAGTTTGGTGGAGGTAAGTCCTTGCCTCCCCACGCTAGACTGCATTGCTGGGTACTGCATGATTTGCAGCTGCTCCGGCTCCTGTGCACTCTTCCAGGATTTCCTTTGTGCACAGCCAAGCCTGGGTCCCCGACACTCTAACCTGCAGTTCACGACCTCCTGAGTTGTCCTCTGGGATCGTGGGACCTTCTTTTGTGACTTCGGGTGAGCTCCGTTTCACTCTTCTTTGTAGTGCCTGTTCTGGCACTTCTGCGGGTGCTGCTTGCTTCTGAGTGGGCTCTTTGTCTTGCTGGACGCTCCCTCTGTCTCCTCACACAATTGGCGACATCCTGGTCCCTCCTGGACCACAGCAGCATCCAAAAACCCTAACTGCGACCCTTGCAGCTAGCAAGGCATGTTGGCGTTTTTTCTGCACAGAAACACATCTGCAAGCTTCTTCACGACGTGTGACATCCATCCTCCAAAGGGAAAGTTCCTAGTCCTCTTCAATCTTGCAGAATCCACAGCTTCTACCATCTGGTGGCAGCTTCTTTGCACCCACAGCTGGCATTTCCTGGGCATCTGCCCACTCACGACCTGAGTGTGACTCTTGGACTTGGTCCCCTTGTTTCACAGGTTCTCTCGTCTGGAAATCCATCGTTGTTGCATTGCTGGTGTTGGTCTTCCTTGCAGATTTCCCCTATCACGACTTCTGTGCTCTTTGGGGAACTTAGGGGCACTTTGCACCCACTTTTCAGGGTCTTGGGGTGGGCTATTTTTCTAACCCTCACTGTTTTCTTACAGTCCCAGCGACCCTCTACAAGGTCACATAGGTTTGGGGTCCATTCGTGGTTCGCATTTCACTTCTAGAGTATATGGTTTGTGTTGCCCCTGTACCTATGTGCTCTCATTGCAACCTATTGTGACTATACATTGCTTGCACTGTTTTCTATTGCTGTTACTGCATATTTTTGGTATTGTGTACATATATCTTGCGTATATTTGCTATCCTCATACTGAGGGTACTCACTGAGATATTTTTGGCTTATTGTCATAAAAATAAAGTACCTTTATGTTTAGTATATCTGTGTATTGTGTTTTCTTATGATATTGTGCATATGACACCAGTGGTATAGTAGGAGCTTTACACGCCTCCTAGTTCAGCCTAAGCTGCTCTGCTAAGCTACCTTTTCTATCAGCCTAAGCTGCTAGACACCCCTCTACACTAATAAGGGATACCTGGACCTGGTGCAAGGTGTAAATACCCCTTGGTAACCACTACAAGCCAGGCCAGCCTCCCACATTGGTTGTGCAGCGGTGGGATAACTACTTACCACTTTGTCATTTTGTACTTTTCATAAGAGAAAAATATACTAAACAAGTTCAGTGTATGTACACCTAACCAAAAAGTTTTGCTTTTCTTCTATTACTCTTTTGCTAAGTGCTGAAAAGTACCTCTAAAACTTTCAAAAAGTTCTTAAAAGTTGAAAAAGTTTTTTTCCTGTTCTTTAAAAAGTTCTGAAACTTTTTCTTACTTTTTCTGCCCCTTAAACCTTTTCTATCATGTCTGGTACAGGTCAAACTGTAGTTCTGACCAGAGTTGCTTATGACCACCTTAGCTGGAAAGGAGAAAGGAGTCTCTGCGTTGAAAGAGGTTTAGGGGTAGGGAAGAATCCCTCAAGAGAATTGTTAGTTAATATGCTCATTGAACAGGATAAGACCTTAGTTGGCACCTCTGGTGAGAGATTAGCTGATGGTTCACACTCTGATTCTGGGGTAGCCCCAGTTAAAGGGTTAGAAGGGAACCTTCCCAACCTGCCCCTTAGCAGCCCACCTAGCAGGGCTGGTACTGATGTGAGTTCTCATCATAGTATAGAGGTTGCTCCGTTAGGCCAGGTTGTTAGAGTGCCATCTGTTAAGGACAGGTCTCCCTCTGTTCATTCACACCATTCTTCTGTGTCAAGGCATGCCCAACCCACCCTCCCTGAAGACAGAGTGTTAGAAAGGGAACTCAATAGATTGAGAATGGAAGAATCCAGGCTGAAGCTCAAGAAGCAACAGCTGGATTTAGATAGGCAAGCATTTGACTTAGAAAAAGAAAGACAGAGGTTGGGGTTTGGACCCCATGGTGGCAGCAGCAGTATTACAGATAGTAATCCTGTAAAAGAGCATGATTCTAGGAATCTGCACAAGATAGTTCCCCCTTACAAAGAGGGGGATTACATTAACAAGTGGTTTGCTGCACTTGAGAGGGCCTGTAATGTACAGGGGGTCCCTCAAAGGCAGTGGGCTGCTATCCTATGACTATCTTTCAGTGGAAAGGGTAAGGATAGGCTCCTTACTGTTAAAGAAAGTGATGCCAATGATTTTACAGTTCTTAAGAATGCACTCCTAGATGGTTATGGCTTAACCACTGAACAGTACAGGATCAAGTTCAGAGAAACCAAAAAGGAGTCTTCACAAGACTGGGTAGACTTTGTTGACCATTCAGTGAAGGCCTTGGAGGGGTGGTTACATGGCAGTAAAGTTTCTGACTATGAAAGCCTGTATAACTTAATCCTGAGAGAGCATATTCTTAATAATTGTGTGTCTGATTTGTTGCACCAGTATCTAGGGGACTCAGATCGGACCTCTCCCCAAGAATTGGCAAATGTTCAGGGCAAATTCCCCGGACTTTGTGAGTGCGGGGACACCATTACACGCGTGCACTACACATAGGTCACTACCTATGTGTAGCTTCATAATGGTAACTCCGAATATGGCCATGTAACATGTCTATGATCATGGAATTGCCCCCTCTATGCCATCCTGGCATAGTTGGCACAATCCCATGATCCCACGAGTCTCTAGCTCAGACCCTGGTACTGCCAAACTACCTTTCCCAGGGTTTCACTGCAGCTGCTGCTGCTGCCAACCCCTCAGACAGGTTTCTGCCCTCCTGGGGTCCAGCCAGGCTTGGCCCAGGAAGGCAGAACAAAGAACTTCCTCAGAGAGAGGGTGTTACACCCTCTCCCTTTGGAAAAAGGTGTTAGGGCTGGGGAGGAGTAGCCTCCCCCAGCCTCTGGAAATGCTTTCATGGGCACAGATGGTGCCCATTTCTGCATAAGCCAGTCTACACCGGTTCAGGGACCCCTCAGTCCTGCTCTGGCGCGAAACTGGACAAAGGAAAGGGGAGTGACCACTCCCCTGACCTGCACCTCCCCTGGGACCTTCTTTTGTGACTTCGAGTGAGCTCCGGTTCACTCTTCTTCGTAGTGCCTGTTCCGGCACTTCTGCGGGTGCTGCTTGCTTCTGAGTGGGCTTTTTGTCTTGCTGGATGCCCCCTCTGTCTCCTCACGCAATTGGCAACATCCTGGTCCCTCCTGGGCCACAGCAGTATCCAAAAACCCTAACCGCGACCCTTGCAGCTAGCAAGGCTTGTTGGTGGTCTTTCAGCACGGAAACACCTCTGCAAGCTTCTTCACGACGTGGGACATCCATCCTCCAAAGGGGAAGTTCCTAGTCCTCTTCGTTCTTGCAGAATCCACAGCTTCTACCATCCGGTGGCAGCTTCTTTGCACCCACAGCTGGCATTTCCTGGGTATCTGCCCACTCACTACCTGAGTGTGACTCTTGGACTTGGTCCCCTTGTTCCACAGGTTCTCTCGTCTTGAAATCCATTGTTGTTGCATTGCTGGTGTTGGTCTTCCTTGCAGAATTCCCCTATCACGACTTCTGTGCTCTTTGGGGAACTTAGGTGCACTTTGCACCCACTTTTCAGGGTCTTGGGGTGGGCTATTTTTCTAACCCTCACTGTTTTCTTACAGTCCCAGCGACCCTCTACAAGGTCACATAGGTTTGGGGTCCGTTCGTGGTTCGCATTTTACTTCTAGAGTATATGGTTTGTGTTTCCCCTGTACCTATGTGCTCTCATTGCAACCTATTGTGTCTATACATTGCTTGCACTGTTTTTTATTGCTATTACTGCATATTTTTGGTATTGTGTACATATATCTTGTGTATATTTGCTATCCTCATACTGAGGGTACTCACTGATATACTTTTGGCATATTGTCATAGAAAAAAGTGCCTTTATTTTTAGTATATCTGTGTATTGTGTTTTCTTAAGATATTGTGCATATGACACCAGTGGTATAGTAGGAGCTTTACACGCCTCCTAGTTCAGCCTAAGCTGCTTTGCCATAGCTACCTTCTATCAGCCTAAGCTGCTAGAAACACCTCTTCTACATTAATAAGGGATAACTGGAGCTGGCACAAGGTGTAAGCACCTCTGGTACCCACTACAAGCCAGGCCAGCCTCCTACAGGGAGATGCAGAGGAACTCTGGTGAGCTCTTGCATTCGGTATCTGAAGAATTCCCCAAAGCAGAGACCCTAAATTGCCAGAAAAGGAGGTTTGGCTACCTAGGAAGGAGGATTGGCTACTAAGAGAGGTAAGAGCATATCAGAAGGAGTCTCTGAAGTCACCTGCTGGCACTGGCCACTCATAGCAGTCCAGTGTGCCAGCAACACCTCTGTTTCCAAGATGGCAGAGGTCTGGGGCACACTGGAGGAGCTCTGGGCACCTCCCCTGGGAGGTGCAGGTCAGGAGAGTGGTCACTCCCCTTTCCTTTGTCCAGTTTCGCGCCAGAGGAGGGCTGGGGGATCCCTAAACATGTGCATACTGGCTTATGCAGAGAAGGGCAGCATCTGTGCCCATCAAAGCATTTCCAGAGGATGGGGGAGGCTACTCCTCCCCAGCCATCACACCTATTTCCAAAGGGAGAGGGTGTCACACCCTCTCTCAGAGGAAATCCTTTGTTCTGCATTCCTGGGCCAGGGCTGCCTGGACCCCAGGAGGGCAGAAACCTGTCTGAGGGGTTGGCAGCAGCAGCAGCTGCAGTGGAGACCCCGGAAAGGCAGTTTGGCAGTACCCGGGTTCTGTGCTGGAGACCCGGGGGATCATGGAAACGTCTCCCCAATGCCAGAATGGCATTGGGGTGACAATTCCATGATCTTAGACATGTTACATGGCCATGTTCGGAGTTACCATTGTGATGCTATACATAGCTAGTGACCTATGTATTGTGCACTCGTGTAATGGTGTCCCCGCACTCACAAAGTCCGGGGAATTTGCCCTGAACGATGTGGGGGCACCTTGGCTAGTGCCAGGGTGCCCACACACTAAGTAACTTAGCACCTAACCTTTACCAGGTAAAGGTTAGACATATAGGTGACTTATAAGTTACTTAAGTGAAGTGGTAAATGGCTGTGAAATAAAGTTGACGTTATTTCACTCAGGCTGCAGTGGCAGGCCTGTGTAAGAATTGTCAGAGCTTCCTATGGGTGGCAAAAGAAATGATGCAGCCCATAGGGATCTCCTGGAACCCCAATACCCTGGGTACCTCAGTACCATATACTAGGGAATTATATGGGTGTTCCAGTATGCCAATGTGAATTGGTGAAATTGGTCACTAGCCTGTTAGTGACAATTTGGAAAGCAGAGAGAGCATAACCACTGAGGTTCTGGTTAGCAGAGCCTCAGTGAGACAGTTAGTCATAACACAGGTAACACATACAGGGCACACTTATGAGCACTGGGGCCCTGGCTGGCAGGGTCCCAGTGACACATAGACTAAAACAACATATATACAGTGAAATATGGGGGTAACATGCCAGGCAAGATGGTACTTTCCTACAAATACTGCACTAATGATGAAGTAAAAACAAAAACACTGGCACTGACGGGAATTACCTTGTGTGGGAAAGTGCTCTTTGTGAAACAGCAAAATGCAGTCACTCAAGGTGAAGCTAGCCAGTGTGTAAATAAGCTTACCCACTGCCCCAAGCAGTATGATGTAGTGGGCAGAAGCAAAATGTGAATGACACAACAAAAGACCAATGGGTGAAGAGAGCTGGCGGGAAAGACCCTTTCAGTAGGTACATAAAATACATACATAAAACTTTACTAAAATCCAAAGGTCTTTGCTAACGCCGGACCTAACAAGAGCTCATTCTCCATTCACCTTTATTAGATTGCCCGCTTAAACTCCTGACTACGCCCATGTTTGTCACTCAAGTGCCTGAGCGGTGCGCGGTGCTGAAGGGGTAATGGAGTAACAACTGTGTAAAGGCTCTGCGTCCTGAAAAGAGATGTGCAGTGTTTATTTTATATGATGCAACCAGACATGGCAACAGACGTGAATTAAGCTGCAGATTCTCAATTTTAATAAACCAAAAATGGTCCTATTGTTTGTTTCTCCCACCTAAATCCCCTCTGCTTCAAGTTCAAGATATTACCAGTCTGGCCTCCCTGAGATCTTAGGACCCTGGACAGGATCCACAAACCCTGCACAAAAACTCAGGGCCTCATTTGAATGGGTTACAGACATCTGCAGGGTAGCTTCCCAGATCAGCCAAAATGAATAAATAAATAAATGCTATGGGGCAGATTTACAAGAAACTGGTGCACCAGTGCCCACAGGATCAGTGCTGATGCACCACTTTTCTTGCATTGCCCATGTCCCACCTAATGACACCATGGGTGCGCCGCATTTCTTATATGGCGCACCATGGCGCTCATTAGGACAATAGCGTCAGAAGTTTTGATGCTATTTGTAGGAAAGTACCATCTTGCCTGGCATGTTACCCCCATTTTTCACTGTATATATGTTGTTTTAGTTGTATGTGTCACTGGGACCCTGGTAACCCAGGGCCCCAGTGCTCATAAGTGTGCCTGAATGTGTTACCTGTGTAGTGACTAACTGTCTCACTGAGGCTCTGCTAATCAGAACCTCAGTGGTTATGCTCTCTCATTTCTTTCCAAATTGTCACTAACAGGCTAGTGACCATTTTTACCAATTTACATTGGCTTACTGGAACACCCTTATAATTCCCTAGTATATGGTACTGAGGTACCCAGGGTATTGGGGTTCCAGGAGATCCCTATGGGCTGCAGCATTTCTTTTGCCACCCATAGGGAGCTCTGACAATTCTTACACAGGCCTGCCACTGCAGCCTGAGTGAAATAACGTCCACGTTATTTCACAGCCATTTTACACTGCACTTAAGTAACTTATAAGTCACCTATATGTCTAACCTTTACCTGGTAAAGGTTAGGTGCAAAGTTACTTAGTGTGAGGGCACCCTGGCACTAGCCAAGGTGCCCCCACATTGTTCAGAGCCAATTCCCTGAACTCTGTGAGTGCGGGGACACCATTACACGCGTGCACTACATATAGGTCACTACCTATATGTAGCTTCACCATGGTAACTCCGAATATGGCCATGTAACATGTCTATGATCATGGAATTGCCCCCTCTATACCATCCTGGCATAGTTGGCACAATCCCATGATCCCAGTGGTCTGTAGCACAGACCCTGGTACTGCCAAACTGCCCTTCCTGGGGTTTCACTGCAGCTGCTGCTGCTGCCAACCCCTCAGACAGGCAGCTGCCCTCCTGGGGTCCAGCCAGGCCTGGCCCAGGATGGCAGAACAAAGAACTTCCTCTGAGAGAGGGTGTGACACCCTCTCCCTTTGGAAAATGGTGTGAAGGCAGGGGAGGAGTAGCCTCCCCCAGCCTCTGGAAATGCTTTGTTGGGCACAGATGTGCCCAATTCTGCATAAGCCAGTCTACACCGGTTCAGGGACCCCTTAGCCCCTGCTCTGGCACGAAACTGGACAAAGGAAAGGGGAGTGACCACTCCCCTGACCTGCACCTCCCCTGGGAGGTGTCCAGAGCTCCTCCAGTGTGCTCCAGACCTCTGCCATCTTGGAAACAGAGGTGCTGCTGGCACACTGGACTGCTCTGAGTGGCCAGTGCCACCAGGTGACGTCAGAGACTCCTGCTGATAGGCTCCTTCAGGTGTTAGTAGCCTATCCTCTCTCCTAGATAGCCAAACCCTCTTTTCTGGCTATTTAGGGTCTCTGTCTCTGGGGAAACTTTAGATAACGAATGCATGAGCTCAGCCGAGTTCCTCTGCATCTCTCTCTTCACCTTCTGATAAGGAATCGACCGCTGACCGCGCTGGAAGCCTGCAAACCTGCAACATAGTAGCAAAGACGACTACTGCAACTCTGTAACGCTGATCCTGCCACCTTCTCGACTGTTTTCCTGCTTGTGCATGCTGTGGGGGTAGTCTGCCTCCTCTCTGCACCAGAAGCTCTGAAGAAATCTCCAGTGGGTCGACGGAATCTTCCCCCTGCAACCGCAGGCACCAAAAAGCTGCATTACCGGTCCCTTGGGTCTCCTCTCAGCACGACGAGCGAGGTCCTTCGAATCCAGCGACTCTGTCCAAGTGACCCCCACAGTCCAGTGACTCTTCAGCCCAAGTTTGGTGGAGGTAAGTCCTTGCCTCACCTCGCTGGGCTGCATTGCTGGGAACCGCGACTTTGCAGCTACTCCGGCCCCTGTGCACTTCCGGTGGAAATCCTTCGTGCACAGCCAAGCCTGGGTCCACGGCACTCTAACCTGCATTGCACGACTTTCTAAGTTGGTCTCCGGCGACGTGGGACTCCTTTGTGCAACTTCGGCGAGCACTGTTTCACGCATCCTCGTAGTGCCTGTTTCTGGCACTTCTCTGGCTGCTACCTGCTTCAGTGAGGGCTCTTTGTCTTGCTCGACGTCCCCTCTCTCTTCAGGTCCAATTTGCGACCTCCTGGTCCCTCCTGGGCCCCAGCAGCGTCCAAAAACGCCAAATGCACGATTTGCAGCTAGCAAGGCTTGTTGGGGTTCTTTCAGTGGGAAAACACTTCTTCACGACTCTCCACGGCGAGAGGGATCCGTCCACCAAAGGGAAAGTCTCTAGCCCTTTTCGTTCCTGCAGAAACCTCAGCTTCTTCTGTCCAGTCGAAGCTTCTTTGCACCCGCAGCTGGCATTTCCTGGGCATCTGCCCATCTCCGACTTGCTTGTGACTTTTGGACTTGGTCCCCTTGTTCCACAGGTACCCTAGATTGGAAATCCACAGTTGTTGCATTGCTGGTTTGTGTCTTTCCTGCATTATTCCTCTAACACGACTACTTTGTCTTTAGGGGAACTTTAGTGCACTTTGCACTCACTTTTCAGGGTCTTGGGGAGGGTTATTTTTCTAACTCTCACTATTTTCTAATAGTCCCAGCGACCCTCTACAAGGTCACATAGGTTTGGGGTCCATTCGTGGTTCGCATTCCACTTTTGGAGTATATGGTTTGTGTTGCCCCTATCCCTATGTTTCCCCATTGCATCCTATTGTAACTATACATTGTTTGCACTGTTTTCTAAGACTATACTGCATATTTTTGCTATTGTGTATATATATCTTGTGTATATTTCCTATCCTCTCACTGAGGGTACACTCTAAGATACTTTGGCATATTGTCATAAAAATAAAGTACCTTTATTTTTAGTATAACTGTGTATTGTGTTTTCTTATGATATTGTGCATATGACACTAAGTGGTACTGTAGTAGCTTCACACATCTCCTAGTTCAGCCTAAGCTGCTCTGCTAAGCTACCATTATCTATCAGCCTAAGCTGCTAGACACCCTATACACTAATAAGGGATAACTGGGCCTGGTGCAAGGTGCAAGTACCCCTTGGTACTCACTACAAGCCAGTCCAGCCTCCTACACTATTGTGTCGCTTTGCTGCACTAACATCAAGAATAATGACTCTAGTGCAGCAAGGTGCAAGTAGGCCCACAGGTTTCTATCCGTGCATCATTTTGATGCCTGTTTTGAGCAAGCATTAATAATTGCTTGAAAAATGGTGCGGTGAAATCTTGTAGATTTCACTGCGTCACTTTTGCGGGCCTCCTAAAGCCAGAACACCCCCATTGCATGCATTATGCCTGAAGCAGGCATAATTTGGCTCAAGGGGGTGCAAAGTGTGGCAATGCGAGCATTGTGCCACTTTGTTAATACGATGTGGGAAAAGAGCCTTCCTAACTCCGCATTAGCATAAAACAATGACGCTAATGTAACGAAGGAAGACGCTAGGGGATTGTAAATCTGCCCCTTAGTTCTTATGCGCAGGGTGGACGGTGGGGCCTATTCAAAGCACATATTAGTGTATTGAACAGCTGCAACATTTGTATTCATGAGTCTTTCTTTCCCTTCCTTCCTGTTGGCAACTTTGAATTCTGCAACATATAGATTTTGGGTGTTGTTCCTGGATCCTGCATGGACTCTGTAAGTAAGTGGGAATCACAGTGGCAAGTGACTCCTCACATTGCTTCTTGTGATGCCACCAGACTAGCGATGGAGTGATGTCACTTCCTGTGATGTCATGTAGTGGCATCTTGGTAACTTGAGATCCATCCAAACATGGATTGTACATGAGCAAGACATGTTGTTTTTATCATCGAAATCATGCGAGGGAACTAAATTCAACACTAGGCAAATGCAATTTAAAATCTCACCTAAATAGAAGGGACTCTTGTTTATTCCCAGGAAGTGCATATCTGAAGCAGTGGACATCAACCTATGCCTCAGTGAGAGCAAAGTCTGCCCCTGTCAATCCTGAAGGTAAGGGAACCTGCTTTCAAGATATTCTGATAACTCAAACACCTTGATTTGGATCCTGTCAAAGCCCTTCTCAGTCGGTATGGAGACCTGTAAATACATTAATGTGGTTGGCCTAATTTAAATATGAATTTCAGATTGTTGCTTGATGCTAGCATGGGAGACTGAGCAGAGAACAGGAGAGCATGAGAGAGTGGGAAAGACAGAGAGAATGATAGAGAACCAACCCCTGTGGCTTGAGTCACAAATACTTAAACCCAAAGGGTATCACACATCTCTTTACCTGGAACCATGGCATCACTGCGGCAGTCGTACAGCATCCCAAGGTGAAGAGGTCTGCCAAGGGCTGCTAACTTAATTACAGAAGATGCTTCGGCTGCCATCATTTCAACAGAGATCAGACTGAAATACATAAAACCCACCTGGGTTAGTCTCATCCCCTTTCATTGCACATATTCAAACCTATAACCTGGTTTAGCCTCATGAGCATGGTGGTATAGACAGTACTACATCATTTCATTGAACATTCAATGCTATGAGTGTTACAGTCAGTTGTGATCCTTCAGATCTGCATTCATTCATTACTGTCAGTGTTAGAGTTAGTGAAGAGCATCCTGATCCTCAGTCACTCATTACTGTCAGTCTGAGAGTCAGAGGAGGGCCTCCGGATCCACAATCACTCATTACTGCCAGTGTGACAGTCGGTGTAGAGCCTCTTGATCAACAATCACTCATTACTGTCAGTGTGTAGGAGGCTGGCCTGGCTTGTAGTGGGTACCAAGGGGTACTTACACTCTGTGCCAGGTCCAGTTATCCCTTATTAGTGTAGAAGAGGTGTTTCTAGCAGCTTAGGCTGATAGAAGGTAGCTATAGCAGAGCAGCTTAGGCTGAACTAGGAGACATGCAAATCTCCTACTATACCACTTATATCATATAGCACTATATCATAAGAAAACACAATACTCAGAGTTACTAAAAATAATGGTACTTTATTTTAGTGACAACATGCCAAAATTATCTCAGAGGATATACTCTCTTAGGAGGTAAGTAATATACACAAAATATATACACACAAACCAAAATCAGGTTAGTAACAGGTAGAAAAGTAGTGCAAACAATGTAGAATCACAACAGAATGCAATAGGGAGAAATAAGCCTAGGGGCAACACAAACCATATAATCCAAAAGTGGAATGCGAACCACAAATGGACCCCAGGCCTAGGGTAGTGTGTAGAGGGTCGCTGTGAGTGTAAGAAAACACTAAGGGTGCCAGGAACTTCTCCTTTGGTCAGAGGATGTCCCATGGCATGCTGGAGGATTCAGCGTTGTTTCCACGCAGAAATACCGCAAACAAGCCTTGCTAGCTGCAAGGGTCGCGGTAGAGGTTTTTAGGTGCTGCTGGGGACCAGGAAGGACCAGGATGTCGCCAAATGGAGGAGGAGAAAGAGGGGGTGCTCAGCAACTCAGAGAGGCCCCACAGAAGCAGGCAGCACCTACAGAAGTACCCGAACAGGCACTTGGAAGATTTGTGAACCGGAGCTGGCTCAGAGTCACAAAGGAGGGTCACACGACACCGGAGGCCAACTCAGAGGGTTGAGCACTGCAGGACAGAGTGCTGGGGACCCAGGCTAGGGTGTGCATGAAGGAAATCCTGGAAGAGTGTACAGGAGGCGGAGCAGCTGCAAATCACGCAGTACACAGGTTTGCAGTCTAGCGTGGGTAGGCAAGGACTTACCTCCACCAAACTTGGACTGCAGTATCACTGGACTGTGGGAGTCACTTGGATAGAGTTCCTGTGTTCCAGGGACCACACTCGTCAGGATGAGAGGGGACCCAGAGGACCGGTGTTGCAGTCTTTTGGTGCCTGTGTTAGCAGGGGGAAGATTCCTTCGACCCACTGGAGATTTCGTCAGAGCTTCTAGTGCAGAGTGAAGGCAGGCTGCCCCCAGAGCATGCACCACCTGGAAACAGTAGAGAAAGCCGGCAGGATTAGGCGCTACAATGTTGCTGGTAGTCGTATTGCTACTTTGTTGCGGTTTTGCAGGTGTCCTGGAGCAGTCAGCGATCGATCCTTGGTAGAAGTCGAAGAGGGAGATGCAGAGGAACTCTGGGGAGCTCTTGCATTCGTTATCTGAAGAATTCCCCAGAGGAGAGACCCTAAAAAGCCAGAAAAGGAGGTTTGGCTACCAAGAAAGGAGGACTGGCTACCAAGAAAGGTAAGAGCCTACCAGAGGGGGTCTCTGACGTCACCTGCTGGCACTGGTCACTCAGAGCAGTCCAGTGTGCCCCCAACACCTCTGTTTCCAAGATGACAGAGGTCTGGGAAACACTGGAGGAGCTCTGGGCACCTCCCCTCGGAGGTGCAGGTCAGGGGAGTGGTCACTCCCCTTTCCTTTGTCCAGTTTCGCGCCAGAGCAGGGCTGGGGGATCCCTGAACCGGTGTAGACTGGCTTATGCAGAGATGGGCACCATCTGTGCCCATCAAAGCATTTCCAGAGGCTGGGGGAGGCTTCTCCTCCCCAGCCCTTCACACCTATTTCCAAAGGGAGAGGGTATAACACCCTCTCTCAGAGGAAATCCTTTGTTCTGCCTTCCTGGGCCAGGGCTGCCTGGACCCCAGGAGGACAGAAACCTGTCTGAGGGGGTGGCAGCAGCAGCAGCTGCAGTGGAAACCCCAGAAAGGCAGTTTGGCAGTACCCGGGTTCTGTGCTAGAGACCCGGGTGATCATGGAATTGTCCCCCCAATACCAGAATGGTATTGGGGTGACAATTCCATGATCTTGGACATGTTACATGGCCATGTTCCGAGTTACCATTGTGACGCTATACATAGGTAGTGACCTATGTATGGTGCACACGTGTAATGGTGTCCCCGCACTCACAACGTCCGGGGATTTTGCCCTGAACGATGTGGGGGCACCTTGGCTAGTGCCAGGGTACCCACACACTAAGTAACTTGGCACCCAACCTTCACTAAGTGAAGGTTAGACATATAGGTGACTTATAAGTTACTTATGTGCAGTAAAAAATGGCTGTGAAATAACGTGGACGTTATTTCACTCAGGCTACACTGGCAGGCCTGTGTAAGAATTGTCAGAGCTCCCTATGGGTGGCAAAATAATTGCTGCAGCCCCTAGGGATCTCCTGGAACCTCAATACCCTGGGTACCTCAGTATCATTTACAAGGGGATTATATGGGTGTACCAGTGTGCCAATGTGAATTGGTAAATTTAGTAACTAGCCTATTAGCGACAAATTTGGAAAGCAGAGAGAGCATAACCACTGAGGTTCTGGTTAGGAGAGCCTCAGTGAGACAGTTAGGCATCACACAGGGAACACATACAGGGCACATACTTACGAGCACTGGGGCCCTGCCTGGCAGGGTCCCAGTGACACATAGACTAAAACAACATATATACAGTGAAATATGGGGGTAACATGCCAGGCAAGATGGTACTTTCCTACACAACCCCCACCCCACCCCAAACGAAGGACAATAAGACTAGCCACGACCTGATGAGTCTTCATTGTCTAAGTGGAAATATCTGGAGAGTCCATCTGCAATGGAGTGGGTACTCCCAGGTCTATGTTCCACTGTATAGTCCATTCCCTGTAGAGATATGGACCATCTCAACAATTTAGGGTTTTCACATTTCATTTGTTTTAGCCAAAGTAGAGGTTTGTGGTCTATCTGAACAATAAAGTGAGTGCCAAACAGATATGGCCTCAACTTTTTCAGTGCCCAGACCACAGCAAAGGACTCCCTCTCTATGGCAGACCAATGCATTTCTCTAGGGGTCAGCCTTCTGCTGATAAAAGCAACTGGTTGATCCTGGCCCTCTGAATTCAGTTGTGATAAGACTGCCCCTACCCCTAATCCAGATGCATCAGTTTGAACAATGAATTTCTTGAAGTAACTTGGGCTTTTTAGGACAGGTGCAGTTCACATGGCCTGTTTCAGCTCCTCAAAAGCTTTCTGACAGCTAGCTGTCCACAATACCTTTTTAGGCATTTTTTTACTTGTGAGATCATTAAGTGGGGCTGCAATGGAGCCATAGTTCTTTATGAACCTCCTGTAATACCCAGTGAGGCCTAGGAAGGCTCTCATCTGGGTCTGTGTTGTAGGGGGAACTCAATTCATGATTGCCTGGATTTTCCCCTGAAGTGGTGCAATCCGTTCTCCACCTACCAGGTGTCCCAGATAAACCACTGTTCCCTGCCCTATCTGTCACTTGGAGGCCTTGATAGTGAGGCCTGCCTTTTGCAGGGCCTCCAAAACTTTCCAAAGGTGGACCAGGTGCTCATCCCAGGTGGAGCTAAAGACAGCAATATCATCTAGATATGCTGCACTAAAAGCCTCCAACCCTTGCTATGCCACACTCGGCTCTTCCCTGGCAGGCCCCCCTCCACCCAAAAGCTCAGCAGTGTCTGCTTCCAGCTCCTCTGGTGTAGGTTCTGCACAGGGAGGAAATTCCTCTTCCTCAGAAGGGGAATCATCTGTAGAGGGGGGGATAGTGGGTAGGGATTTACCCTTGCTACCCCTAGCTTTAGGGAACTATTGGTCCATTGTTCCAGGATCGAAGTTACCCTGTCCTTTTTGCTTTTTGGCCTGAGCCCTTGTCAAAGCAAAAATATGCCCAGGAATGCCCAGCATTGCTGCATGAGCCTCCAACTCCACTTCTGCCCAAGCTGATTGTAGGAGGCTGGACTGGCTTGTAGTGAGTACCAAGGGGTACTTACACCTTGCACCAGGCCCAGTTATCCCTTATTAGTGTATAGGGTGTCTAGCAGCATAGGCTGATAGATAATGGTAGCTTAGCAGAGCAGCTTAGGCTGAACTAGGAGACGAGTGAAGCTCCTACAGTACCACTTAGTGTCATATGCACAATATCATAAGAAAACACAATACACAGAATTACTAAAAATAAAGGTACTTTATTTTTATGACAATATGCCAAAGTATCTCAGAGTGTACCCTCAGTATGAGGATAGCAAATATACACAAGATATATGTGCACAATACCACAAATATGCAGTATAGTCTTAGAAAACAGAGCAAACAATGTATAGTTACAATAGGATGCAATGGGGACACATAGGGATAGGGGCAACACAAACCATATACTCCAAAAGTGGAATGCGAATCACGAATGGACCCCAAACCTATGTGACCTTGTAGAGGGTCGCTGGGACTATTAGAAAATAGTAAGGGTTAGAAAAATAGCCCACCCCAAGACCCTGAAAAGTGAGTGCAAAGTGCACTAAAGTTCCCCAAAGGACAAAGAAGTCGTGATAGGGGAATTCTGCAGGAAAGACACAAACCAGCAATGCAACAACGATGGATTTCCAGTCGAGGGTACCTGTGGAACAAGGGGACCATGTCCAAAAGTCACAAGCAAGTCGGAGATGGGCAGATGCCAAGGAAATGCCAGCTGTGGGTGCAAAGAAGCTGCTACTGGACAGTAGAAGCTTAGGTTTCTGCAGGTACGACAAGGGCTAGCAACTTCCCCTTTGGAGGACGGATCCCACACGCCGTGGAGAGTCGTGCAGAAGTGATTTCCTGCCGAAAGACCGCCAACAAGCCTTGCTAGCTGCAAATTGTGCGGTTAGTGTTTTTGGATGCTGCTGTGGCCCAGGAGGGACCAGGATGTCGCCAATTGTGTCAGGGGACAGAGGGAGGGTCGAGCAAGACAAGGAGCCCTCTCAGCAGCAGGCAGCACCCAGAGAAGTGCCAGAAACAGGCACTACGAGGATGCGTGAAACAGTGCTCACCCGAAGTCGCACAAAGGAGGCCGATGTCGCCGGAGAACAACTTAGGAGGTCGTGCAATGCAGGTTAGAGTGCTGTTGACCCAGGCTGGACTGTTGTAGGAGGCTGGACTGGCTTGTAGTGAGTACCAAGGGGTACTTGCACCTTGCACCAGGCCCAGTTATCCCTTATTAGTGTATAGGGTGTCTAGCAGCTTAGGCTGATAGATAATGGTAGCTTAGCAAAGCAGCTCAGGCTGAACTAGGAGACGTGTGAAGCTACTACAGTACCACTTAGTGTCATATGCACAATATCATAAGAAAACACAATACACAGTTATACTAAAAATAAAGGTACTTTATTTTTATGACAATATGCCAAAGTATCTTAGAGTGTACCCTCAGTGAGAGGATAGGAAATATACACAAGATATATATACACAATAGCAAAAATATGCAGTATAGTCTTAGAAAACAGTGCAAACAATGTATAGTTACAATAGGATGCAATGGGGAAACATAGGGATAGGGGCAACACAAACCATATACTCCAGAAGTGGAATGCGAACCACGAATGGACCCCAAACCTATGTGACCGTGTAGAGGGTCGCTGGGACTATTAGAAAATAGTGAGAGTTAGAAAAATAACCCTCCCCAAGACCCTGAAAAGTGAGTGCAAAGTGCACTAAAGTTCCCCTAAGGACAAAATAGTCGTGTTAGAGGGAAAATGCAAGGAAAACACAAATCAGCAATGCAACAACGATGGATTCCTGACTGAGGGTACCTGTGGAACAAGGGGACCAAGTCCAAAAGTCACAAGCAGCTCGGAGATGGGCAGATGCCCAAGAAATGCCAGCGGTTGGTGCAAAGAAGCTCTTACTAGGCTGAAGAACTGTGAATACTGCAGGAACGACAAGGGCTAGAGACTTCCCCTTTGGAGGATGGATCCGCCACGCCTTGGAGAGTCGTGCAGAAGTGTTTTCCCGCCGGATGGACGCCAACAAGCCTTGCTACACGCAAATCGTGCGTTTGGCGTTTTTGGACGCTGCTGGGGCCCAGGAGGGACCAGAAGGTCGCAAATTGGACCTGCAGAGAGAGGGGACGTCGAGCAAGACAAAGAGCCCTCACTGAAGCAGGTAGCACCCGGAGAAGTGCCAGAAACAGGCACTACGAGGATGCGTGAAACGGTGCTCGCCGAAGTTGCACAAAGGAGTCCCACGTCGCCGGAGACCAACTTAGAAAGTCGTGCAATGCAGGTTAGAGTGCCGTGGACCCAGGCTTGGCTGTGCACACAGGATTTCCGCCGGAAGTGCACAGGGGCCGGAGAAGCTTGCAAAGTCGCGGTTCCCAGCAATGCAGCCCAGCGAGGTGAGGCAAGGACTTACCTCCACCAAACTTGGGCTGAAGAGTCACTGGACTGTGGGGGTCACTTGGACGGTGTCGCTGGATTCGAGGGACCTCGCTCGTCGTGCTGAGAGGAGACCCAAGGGACCGGTAATGCAGCTTTTTGGTGCCTGCGCTTGCAGGGGGAAGATTCCGTCGACCCACGGGAGATTTCTTCGGAGCTTCTGGTGCAGAGAGGAGGCAGACTACCCCCACAGCATGCACAAGCAGGAAAACAGTCGAGAAGGCGGCAGGATCAGCGTTACAGAGTTGCAGTAGTCGTCTTTGCTACTATGTTGCAGGTTTGCAGGCTTCCAGCGCGGTCAGCGGTCGATTCCTTATCAGAAGGTGAAGAGGGAGATGCAGAGGAACTCGGCTGAGCTCATGCATTCGTTATCTAAAGTTTCCCCAGAGACAGAGACCCTAAATAGCCAGAAAAGAGGGTTTGGCTACTTAGGAGAGAGGATAGGCTACTAACACCTGAAGGAGCCTATCAGCAGGAGTCTCTGACGTCACCTGGTGGCACTGGCCACTCAGAGCAGTCCAGTGTGCCAGCAGCACCTCTGTTTCCAAGATGGCAGAGGTCTGGAGCACACTGGAGGAGCTCTGGACACCTCCCAGGGGAGGTGCAGGTCAGGGGAGTGGTCACTCCCCTTTCCTTTGTCCAGTTTCGCGCCAGAGCAGGGGGTAAGGGGTCCCTGAACCGGTGTAGACTGGCTTATGCAGAATTGGGCACCTCTGTGCCCAACAAAGCATTTCCAGAGGCTGGGGGAGGCTACTCCTCCCCTGCCTTCACACCATTTTCCAAAGGGAGAGGGTGTCACACCCTCTCTCAGAGGAAGTTCTTTGTTCTGCCATCCTGGGCCAGGCCTGGCTGGACCCCAGGAGGGCAGATGCCTGTCTGAGGGGTTGGCAGCAGCAGCAGCTGCAGTGAAACCCCAGGAAGGGCAGTTTGGCAGTACCAGGGTCTGTGCTACAGACCACTGGGATCATGGGATTGTGCCAACTATGCTAGGATGGCATAGAGGGGGCAATTCCATGATCATAGACATGTTACATGGCCATATTCGGAGTTACCATTGTGAAGCTACATATAGGTAGTGACCTATATGTAGTGCACGCGTGTAATGGTGTCCCCGCACTCACAAAGTTCAGTGAATTGGCTCTGAACAATGTGGGGGCACCTTGGCTAGTGCCAGGGTGCCCTCACACTAAGTAACTTTGCACCTAACCTTTACCAGGTAAAGGTTAGACATATAGGTGACTTATAAGTTACTTAAGTGCAGTGTAAAATGGCTGTGAAATAACGTGGACGTTATTTCACTCAGGCTGCAGTGGCAGGCCTGTGTAAGAATTGTCAGAGCTCCCTATGGGTGGCAAAAGAAATGCTGCAGCCCATAGGGATCTCCTGGAACCCCAATACCCTGGGTACCTCAGTACCATATACTAGGGAATTATAAGGGTGTTCCAGTAAGCCAATGTAAATTGGTAAAAATGGTCACTAGCCTGTTAGTGACAATTTGAAAGTAATGAGAGAGCATCACCACTGAGGTTCTGGTTAGCAGAGCCTCAGTGAGACAGTTAGGCACCACACAGGGAACATATACATGCACACCTATGAGCACTGGGGCCCTGTGTGACAGGGTCCCAGTGACACATACATATAGGCCACAAACCTATGAGCACTGGGGTCCTGACTAGCAGGATCCCAGTGACACATAACAACCATACTGAAAACATGGTGTTTTCACTATGAGCACTGAGGCCTGGCTATCAGGTTCCCAGTGAGACAGTGAAAACAGTGACAAAACACCCTGACATACACTCACAAACAGGCCAAAAGTGGGGGTAACAAGGCTAGAAAGAGGCTACCTTCTCACACAACCCCCCCCCAAACGAAGGACAATAAGGCTAACCTTGGCCAGTTGAGACTTTATTGTCTAAGTGGTGATAAGTAGAGAGTAGCTCTGCAATAGACTGGTTACTCCCTTTATCATCCACTATATGGTTACTTCCCTGTGGGGATGTAAACCACCCTGTTTGAAGTTTTTTAGCTAAGCAACAATGTGAAGATATATTTTCAGAGTTTCTATCAGTAAGTTTTAGTTTAGAGCAGTGGGAATTGTCCACTGAACCTATTTGTAGTGATGGAAATGCCAGACAGGGATGCTGTCTCAGAAAAGCCATAGCTGGGCAAAAACTTTGTCCATCTGGCTGGAAGAGAGAACAGGGATGCTGTTTCTCTTGAGTTGGAGCAGGGCAGGGATGCTGTCCTATGAGCTCCACACTAGGGCAGGGATGCTGTCCTAAGTGTTGTGAGGTAGTGCAGGGTTTCTGCACTAAAGTTTCTCTGGGAGGGTTGGAGGGATGCTCCATGTTAACTAAAATGGTGCTGTTTTTCTCACCAATGTTAGTTATCCCACAGAGAGGTACTTCCACCTCAGGGAGTCCAGCTTTGCCAGCTGATGATTCCCTTGGAACAGGTGCCACCCCAGGAGAGGTTTCTCCCACCACAGGAATGGTATCCTGAATGGTAGGGTGGTTAGGGGATACTGTGATACCCTCTTTACCTGTTGATGGAGAGGGATCCTGAGTTTTCAGGCCTTCTCTCCTTTGCTTTTTCATTTCACTTGAAATGAGAGGGAACAATTCCTCAGGGATGCCCAGCATGGCTGCATGGGCATAAAACTCTACATCAGCCCAACCTGAGGCCTCTAGGTCATTACCTAAGAGACAGTCTACAGGTAAGCTAGGTGATACCACCACCTGCTTAGGGCCAGTAACTCCACCCCAACTAAACTGAATTATAGCTAAGGGAAGAAACTTAGTGGAGTTATGGACATCAATAATCTTATACTGTTGTCCAATGATGTGTTGTTCAGGAGGCACTAGGTTTTCAGTCACCAAAGTGAAACTGGCACCTGTGTCCCTGTAGGCCAAGGCCTCAACACCATTTATTGAAACTGTCTGCCTGTACTTATCCATTGTAAGGGGACAAGCAGCCAGTGTGGCAAGGCCAATGCCACTAGGTGTGACAGAAACTGTCTTGGGACTGATTACATCAGTTTCCACTATGGACCCATAAGTGAACCCAACTACACCCTTTGCTTGACTGTTGCCAGCAGTCCCACCACTAGTACCACTACTGCTAGGGGCACTAGAGCTTGATGTATTAGTGATGGTAGGCTCAGGGGGTTTACCTGGACAGGACTTATCCCCTGGCCTATGTCCTCTGTTTTTACACACAAAGCACCAAGGCTTTTTAATGTGTGCAGGTTGGGAAGAAGAGGAAGAATTTGTTTTATCCCCACCCTCTGAAGAGTGTTTAAGATTTGAAGTGGGATCTTTGGTTTTACCCTTATCCCCATGCTTATCTTGAGATTTTTCACCATCTTTCTTCTTATTGCCATCTTTGTCACCCCCTGTATGAACTTTTCTGTTCACCCTTGTTCTGACCCATTTGTCTGCCTTCTTTCCCAATTCTTGGGGAGAGGTCAGATCAGAGTCTACCAGGTACTGGTGCAACAAATCAGACACACAATTATTAAGTATATGCTCTCTCAGGATTGTGTTATACAGGCTTTCATAATCAGTAACTTTACTGCCATGTAACCACCCCTCCAAGGCCTTCACTGAATGGTCAATGAAATCAACCCAGTCTTGTGAAGACTCCTTTTTGGTCTCTCTGAACTTTATCCTGTACTGTTCAGTGGTTAAGCCATAACCATCCAGGAGTGCATTCTTAAGAACTTGGAAATTATTGGCATCATTTTCTTTCACAGTAAGGAGCCTATCCCTACCTTATCCACTAAATGATAGCCATAGGATAGCAGCCCACTGCCTTTGAGGGACATCCTGTACAACACAGGCCCTCTCAAGTGCAGCAAACCACTTGTTAATGTCATCCCCCTCCTTATAAGGGGGAACTATCTTGTGCAGATTCCTGGAATCATGCTCTTTTGCAGGATGACTATGGGGAATACTGCTGCTGCCACCATGGGTATCTAAACCCAACTTCTGTCTTTCCCTCTCTATTTCTAAAGACTGTCTATCCAAATCCAGCTGTTGCTTCTTGAGCTTCAGTCTGGTTTGTTCCACTCTCAATCTATTGAGCTCCCTTTCTAACAATCTGTCATCAGGGTGGGTGGGAGGGACATTTCTAGATACAGAGGTATGATGGGAATGAACAGAAGGAGACCTGTCCCTTACCAAGGGCACCCTAACAGCTTGGCTACCAGCATAATGTGAGAGCACATCATCAGTATGATGTGATTCAACCTCTGTACCAACTATGCTAGACTGTCTAGTAATGGGCAGGCTGAGAAGTTTCTTTCCTGAACCTTTTCCTGGGGGAGTCCCTGGATCAGATTGAGAACCATTAGCTACTTTTTCTACAGATTGGGCACTTATGGCCTTATCCTGTACTCTAAGCATATTAATTAACAGTTCTAAGGAAGGATTCTTCCCTACACTCAAACCTCTCTCTATGCAGAGACTCCTTGCTCCTTTCCAGCTAAGGTGATCATATGCAAGTTTGGACAGTTCAACATTTTTTCATGTGCCAGACATTTTTAGAGAGAGTTAAAGTGATAGACAAAGAGAAAAAAGTTTTCAGAACTTTTTGGAAAGACAGAAAAAACTTTTTAAACTTTTAAGAACTTTTTGAAAGTTTAGAAGTACTTTTCAGCACTTAGAAAAGAGTGAAAAGAGGAAATGCAAAACTTTTTGGCTATGTGTATATACACTGACCTTGTTTTGTATATTTTTCTCTTATGAAAAGTACAATGACAAGAGTGGTAAGTAGTCTCAAAGCACTTATCCCACCACTGCACAACCAATGTAGGAGGCTGGACTGGCTTGTAGTGAGTACCAAGGGGTACTTGCACCTTGCACCAGGCCCAGTTATCCCTTATTAGTGTATAGGGTGTCTAGCAGCTTAGGCTGATAGATAATGGTAGCTTAGCAAAGCAGCTCAGGCTGAACTAGGAGACGTGTGAAGCTACTACAGTACCACTTAGTGTCATATGCACAATATCATAAGAAAACACAATACACAGTTATACTAAAAATAAAGGTACTTTATTTTTATGACAATATGCCAAAGTATCTTAGAGTGTACCCTCAGTGAGAGGATAGGAAATATACACAAGATATATATACACAATAGCAAAAATATGCAGTATAGTCTTAGAAAACAGTGCAAACAATGTATAGTTACAATAGGATGCAATGGGGAAACATAGGGATAGGGGCAACACAAACCATATACTCCAGAAGTGGAATGCGAACCACGAATGGACCCCAAACCTATGTGACCGTGTAGAGGGTCGCTGGGACTATTAGAAAATAGTGAGAGTTAGAAAAATAACCCTCCCCAAGACCCTGAAAAGTGAGTGCAAAGTGCACTAAAGTTCCCCTAAGGACAAAATAGTCGTGTTAGAGGGAAAATGCAAGGAAAACACAAATCAGCAATGCAACAACGATGGATTCCTGACTGAGGGTACCTGTGGAACAAGGGGACCAAGTCCAAAAGTCACAAGCAGCTCGGAGATGGGCAGATGCCCAAGAAATGCCAGCGGTTGGTGCAAAGAAGCTCTTACTAGGCTGAAGAACTGTGAATACTGCAGGAACGACAAGGGCTAGAGACTTCCCCTTTGGAGGATGGATCCGCCACGCCTTGGAGAGTCGTGCAGAAGTGTTTTCCCGCCGGATGGACGCCAACAAGCCTTGCTACACGCAAATCGTGCGTTTGGCGTTTTTGGACGCTGCTGGGGCCCAGGAGGGACCAGAAGGTCGCAAATTGGACCTGCAGAGAGAGGGGACGTCGAGCAAGACAAAGAGCCCTCACTGAAGCAGGTAGCACCCGGAGAAGTGCCAGAAACAGGCACTACGAGGATGCGTGAAACGGTGCTCGCCGAAGTTGCACAAAGGAGTCCCACGTCGCCGGAGACCAACTTAGAAAGTCGTGCAATGCAGGTTAGAGTGCCGTGGACCCAGGCTTGGCTGTGCACACAGGATTTCCGCCGGAAGTGCACAGGGGCCGGAGAAGCTTGCAAAGTCGCGGTTCCCAGCAATGCAGCCCAGCGAGGTGAGGCAAGGACTTACCTCCACCAAACTTGGGCTGAAGAGTCACTGGACTGTGGGGGTCACTTGGACGGTGTTGCTGGATTCGAGGGACCTCGCTCGTCGTGCTGAGAGGAGACCCAAGGGACCGGTAATGCAGCTTTTTGGTGCCTGCGGTTGCAGGGGGAAGATTCCGTCGACCCACGGGAGATTTCTTCTGAGCTTCTGGTGCAGAGAGGAGGCAGACTACCCCCACAGCATGCACAAGCAGGAAAACAGTCGAGAAGGCGGCAGGATCAGCGTTACAGAGTTGCAGTAGTCGTCTTTGCTACTATGTTGCAGGTTTGCAGGCTTCCAGCGCGGTCAGCGGTCGATTCCTTATCAGAAGGTGAAGAGGGAGATGCAGAGGAACTCGGCTGAGCTCATGCATTCGTTATCTAAAGTTTCCCCAGAGACAGAGACCCTAAATAGCCAGAAAAGAGGGTTTGGCTACTTAGGAGAGAGGATAGGCTACTAACACCTGAAGGAGCCTATCAGCAGGAGTCTCTGACGTCACCTGGTGGCACTGGCCACTCAGAGCAGTCCAGTGTGCCAGCAGCACCTCTGTTTCCAAGATGGCAGAGGTCTGGAGCACACTGGAGGAGCTCTGGACACCTCCCAGGGGAGGTGCAGGTCAGGGGAGTGGTCACTCCCCTTTCCTTTGTCCAGTTTCGCGCCAGAGCAGGGGCTAAGGGGTCCCTGAACCGGTGTAGACTGGCTTATGCAGAATTGGGCACCTCTGTGCCCAACAAAGCATTTCCAGAGGCTGGGGGAGGCTACTCCTCCCCTGCCTTCACACCATTTTCCAAAGGGAGAGGGTGTCACACCCTCTCTCAGAGGAAGTTCTTTGTTCTGCCATCCTGGGCCAGGCCTGGCTGGACCCCAGGAGGGCAGATGCCTGTCTGAGGGGTTGGCAGCAGCAGCAGCTGCAGTGAAACCCCAGGAAGGGCAGTTTGGCAGTACCAGGGTCTGTGCTACAGACCACTGGGATCATGGGATTGTGCCAACTATGCTAGGATGGCATAGAGGGGGCAATTCCATGATCATAGACATGTTACATGGCCATATTCGGAGTTACCATTGTGAAGCTACATATAGGTAGTGACCTATATGTAGTGCACGCGTGTAATGGTGTCCCCGCACTCACAAAGTTCAGTGAATTGGCTCTGAACAATGTGGGGGCACCTTGGCTAGTGCCAGGGTGCCCTCACACTAAGTAACTTTGCACCTAACCTTTACCAGGTAAAGGTTAGACATATAGGTGACTTATAAGTTACTTAAGTGCAGTGTAAAATGGCTGTGAAATAACGTGGACGTTATTTCACTCAGGCTGCAGTGGCAGGCCTGTGTAAGAATTGTCAGAGCTCCCTATGGGTGGCAAAAGAAATGCTGCAGCCCATAGGGATCTCCTGGAACCCCAATACCCTGGGTACCTCAGTACCATATACTAGGGAATTATAAGGGTGTTCCAGTAAGCCAATGTAAATTGGTAAAAATGGTCACTAGCCTGTTAGTGACAATTTGAAAGTAATGAGAGAGCATCACCACTGAGGTTCTGGTTAGCAGAGCCTCAGTGAGACAGTTAGGCACCACACAGGGAACATATACATGCACACCTATGAGCACTGGGGCCCTGTGTGACAGGGTCCCAGTGACACATACATATAGGCCACAAACCTATGAGCACTGGGGTCCTGACTAGCAGGATCCCAGTGACACATAACAACCATACTGAAAACATGGTGTTTTCACTATGAGCACTGAGGCCTGGCTATCAGGTTCCCAGTGAGACAGTGAAAACAGTGACAAAACACCCTGACATACACTCACAAACAGGCCAAAAGTGGGGGTAACAAGGCTAGAAAGAGGCTACCTTCTCACAACTGTGCACAAAGGATTTCCGCCGGAAGTGCACGGAGGCCGGAGTAGCTGCAAAAGTCGCAGTTCCCAGCAATTCAGCCTGGCGTGGGAAGGCAAGGACTTACCTCCACCAAACTTGGACTGAAGAGTCACTGGACTGTGGGAGTCACTTGGATAGAGTTGCTGGATTCAAGGGACCTCGCTCGTCGTGCTGAGAGGAGACCCAGGGGACGGTGATACAGTTCATTGGTGCCTGCGGTTGCAGGGGGACGATTCCGTCGACCCACAGGAGATTTCTTCGGAGCTTCTAGTGCAGAGAGGAGGCAGACTACCCCCACAGCATGCACCGCCAGGAAAACAGTCGAGAAGGCGGCAGGATCAGCGTTACAGAGTTGCAGTAGTCGTCTTTGCTACTATGTTGCAGTTTTGCAGGCTTCCAGCGCGGTCAGCAGTCGATTCCTTGGCAGAAGGTGAAGAGAGAGATGCAGAGGAACTCGGATGAGCTCTTGCATTCGTTATCTAAGGAATCCCCAGAGACAGAGACCCTAAATAGCCAGAAAAGAGGGTTTGGCTACCTAGGAGAGAGGATAGGCTAGCAACACCTGAAGGAGCCTATCAGAAGGAGTCTCTGATGTCACCTGGTGGCACTGGCCACTCAGAGCAGTCCAGTGTGCCAGCAGCACCTCTGTTTCTAAGATAGCAGAGCTCTGGAGCACACTGGAGGAGCTCTGGACACCTCCCAGGGGAGGTGCAGGTCAGGGGAGTAGTCACTCCCCTTTCCTTTGTCCAGTTTCGCGCCAGAGCAGGGCTAAGGGGTCCCTGAACCAGTGTAGACTGGCTTATGCAGAAATGGGCACCATGTGTGCCCATGAAAGCATTTCCAGAGGCTGGGGGAGGCTACTCCTCCCCTGCCTTCACACCATTTTCCAAAGGGAGAGGGTGTAATACCCTCTCTCAGAGGAAGTCCTTTGTTCTGCCATCCTGGGCCAAGCCTGGCTGGACCCCAGGATGGCAGAAACCTGTCTGAGGGGTTGGCAGCAGCAGCAGCTGCAGTGAAACCCCAGGAAAGGCAGTTTGGCAGTACCAGGGTCTGTGCTACAGACCACTGGGATCATGGGATTGTGCCAACTATGCCAGGATGGCATAGAGGGGGCAATTCCATGATCATAGACATGTTACATGGCCATATTTGGAGTTACCATTGTGAAGCTACATATAGGTACTGACCTATATGTAGTGCACGCGTGTAATGGTGTCCCGCACTCACAAAGTCCGGGGAATTTGCCCTGAACAATGTGGGGGCACCTTGTCTAGTGCCAGGGTGCCCTCACACTAAGTAACTTTGCACCTAACCTTTACCAGGTAAAGGTTAGACATATAGGTGACTTATAAGTTACTTAAGTGCAGTGTAAAATGGCTGTGAAATAACGTGGACGTTATTTCACTCAGGCTGCAGTGGCAGGCCTGTGTAAGAATTGTCAGAGCTCCCTATGGGTGGCAAAAGAAATGCTGCAGCCCATAGGGATCTCCTGGAACCCCAATACCCTGGGTACCTCAGTACCATATACTAGGGAATTATAAGGGTGTTCCAGTAAGCCAATGTAAATTGGTAAAATTGGTCACTAGCCTGTTAGTGACAATTTGAAAGAAATGAGAGAGCATAACCACAGAGGTTCTGGTTAGCAGAGCCTCAGTGAGACAGTTAGGCACCACACAGGGAACACATACATATATCCCACAAACTTATGAGCACTGGGGTCCTGACTAGCAGGGTCCCAGTGACACATAACAATCATACTGAAAACATAGGGTTTTCACTATGAGCAGTGGGCCCTGGCTAGCAGGATCCCAGTGAGACAGTGAAAACACCCTGACATACACTCACAAACAGGCCAAAAGTGGGGGTAACAAGGCTAGAAAGAGGCTACTTTCTCACACCGATGTCTCTAAATCATTCCCTAGTAGACAGTCTACAGGTAAATCTGAGGCAACCACAACTTTCTTTGGACCAGTAACGTCGTCCCCCCAGTTGAGATTCACAACAGCCATGGGGTGGCTAAGAGTGTTGTTATGAGCGTCTGTCACTTGGTACTGCTGACCAAGTAGGTCTTGTTCAGGGTGGATCAGTTTTTCTATCACCATAGTTACACTGGCTCCTGTGTCCCTGTAGGCCTGAACCTCAACACCATTTATTAGGGGAAGTTGCTTGTACTTATCCATGTTAAGGGGACAAGCAACCAAGGTGGCCAAATCAATGGCACCTTCAGAGACTAAAACAGCCTCTGTGGTCTCCCTAACAAGACCAACCCCAACTACATTGCCAATAGTGAGCCCAGCTACACCCTTGGATTGGCTATTAGTAGGTTTCCGACCACCACTTGTAGGAGGCTGGACTGGCTTGTAGTGAGTACCAAGGGGTACTTGCACCTTGCACCAGGCCCAGTTATCCCTTATTAGTGTATAGGGTGTCTAGCAGCTTAGGCTGATAGATAATGGTAGCTTAGCAGAGCAGCTTAGGCTGAACTAGGAGACGTGTGAAGCTACTACAGTACCACTTAGTGTCATATGCACAATATCATAAGAAAACACAATACACAGTTATACTAAAAATAAAGGTACTTTATTTTTATGACAATATGCCAAAGTATCTTAGAGTGTACCCTCAGTGAGAGGATAGGAAATATACACAAGATATATATACACAATAGCAAAAATATGCAGTATAGTCTTAGAAAACAGTACAAACAATGTATAGTTACAATAGGATGCAATGGGGAAACATAGGGATAGGGGCAACACAAACCATATACTCCAAAAGTGGAATGCGAACCACGAATGGACCCCAAACCTATGTGACCTTGTAGAGGGTCGCTGGGACTATTAGAAAATAGTGAGAGTTAGAAAAATAACCCTCCCCAAGACCCTGAAAAGTGAGTGCAAAGTGCACTAAAGTTCCCCTAAGGACAAAGTAGTCGTGTTAGAGGAATAATGCAGGAAAGACACAAACCAGCAATGCAACAACTGTGGATTTCCAATCTAGGGTACCTGTGGAACAAGGGGACCAAGTCCAAAAGTCACAAGCAAGTCGGAGATGGGCAGATGCCCAGGAAATGCCAGCTGCGGGTGCAAAGAAGCTTTGACTGGACAGAAGAAGCTGAGGTTTCTGCAGGAACAAAAAGGGCTAGAGACTTCCCATTCGGTGGACGGATCCCACTCGCCGTTGAGAGTCGTGCAGAAGTGTTTTCCCGCCGAAAGAACGTCAACAAGCCTTGCTAGCTGCAAATCGTGCATTTGACGTTTTTGGACGCTGCTGGGGCCCAGGAGGGACCAGAAGGTCGCAAATTGGACCTGAAGAGAGAGGGGACATCGAGCAAGACAAAGAGCCCTCACTGAAGCAGGTAGCACCCGGAAAAGTGCCAGAAACAGGCACTACGAGGATGCGTGAAACGATACTCGCCGAAGTTGCACAAAGGAGTCCCACGTCGCCGGAGACCAACTTAGAAAGTCGTGCAATGCAGGTTAGAGTGCCGTGCATCCAGGCTTGGTTGTGCACAAAGGATTTCCGCCGGAAGTGCACAGGGGCCGGAGTAGCTGCAAAGTCGCGGTTCCCAGCAATGCAGCCCAGCGAGGTGAGGCAAGGACTTACCTCCACCAAACTTGGGCTGAAGAGTCACTGGACTGTGGGGGTCACTTGGACAGAGTCGCTGGATTCGAGGGACCTCGCTCGTCGTGCTGAGAGGAGACCCAAGGGACCGGTAATGCAGCTTTTTGGTGTCTGCGGTTGCAGGGGGAAGATTCCGTCGACCCACGGGAGATTTCTTCGGAGCTTCTGGTGCAGAGAGGAGGCAGACTACCCCCACAGCATGCACAAGCAGGAAAACAGTCGAGAAGGCGGCAGGATCAGCGTTACAGAGTTGCAGTAGTCGTCTTTGCTACTATGTTGCAGGTTTGCAGGCTTTCAGCGCGGTCAGCGGTCGATTCCTTATCAGAAGGTGAAGAGAGAGATGCAGAGGAACTCGGCTGAGCTCATGCATTCGTTATCTAAAGTTTCCCCAGAGACAGAGACCCTAAATAGCCAGAAAAGAGGGTTTGGCTACCTAGGAGAGAGGATAGGCTACTGACACCTGAAGGAGCCTATCAGCAGGAGTCTCTGACGTCACCTGGTGGCACTGGCCACTCAGAGCAGTCCAGTGTGCCAGCAGCACCTCTGCTTCCAAGATGGCAGAGGTCTGGAGCACACTGGAGGAGCTCTGGACACCTCCCAGGGGAGGTGCAGGTCAGGGGAGTGGTCACTCCCCTTTCCTTTGTCCAGTTTCGCGCCAGAGCAGGGGCTAAGGGGTCCCTGAACCGGTGTAGACTGGCTTATGCAGAATTGGGCACCTCTGTGCCCAACAAAGCATTTCCAGAGGCTGGGGGAGGCTACTCCTCCCCTGCCTTCACACCATGTTCCAAAGGGAGAGGGTGTCACACCCTCTCTCAGAGGAAGTTCTTTGTTCTGCCATCCTGGGCCAGGCCTGGCTGGACCCCAGGAGGGCAGCTGCCTGTCTGAGGGGTCGGCAGCAGCAGCAGCTGCAGTGAAAACCCCAGGAAGGGCAGTTTGGCAGTACCAGGGTCTGTGCTACAGACCACTGGGATCATGGGATTGTGCCAACTATGCCAGGATGGCATAGAGGGGGCAATTCCATGATCATAGACATGTTACATGGCCATATTCGGAGTTACCATTGTGAAGCTACATATAGGTAGTGACCTATATGTATTGCACGCGTGTAATGGTGTCCCCGCACTCACAAAGTTCAGGGAATTGGCTCTGAACAATGTGGGGGCACCTTGGCTAGTGCCAGGGTGCCCTCACACTAAGTAACTTTGCACCTAACCTTTACCAGGTAAAGGTTAGACATATAGGTGACTTATAAGTTACTTAAGTGCAGTGTAAAATGGCTGTGAAATAACGTGGACGTTATTTCACTCAGGCTGCAGCGGCAGGCCTGTGTAAGAATTGTCAGAGCTCCCTATGGGTGGCAAAAGAAATGCTGCAGCCCATAGGGATCTCCTGGAACCCCAATACCCTGGGTACCTCAGTACCATATACTAGGGAATTATAAGGGTGTTCCAGAAAGCCAATGTAAATTGGTAAAAATGGTCACTAGCCTGTTAGTGACAATTTGGAAAGAAATGAGAGAGCATAACCACTGAGGTTCTGATTAGCAGAGCCTCAGTGAGTCAGTTAGTCACTACACAGGTAACACATTCAGGCACACTTATGAGCACTGGGGCCCTGGGTTACCAGGGTCCCAGTGACACATACAACTAAAACAACATATATACAGTGAAAAATGGGGGTAACATGCCAGGCAAGATGGTACTTTCCATACCCCCCCCAAACGAAGGACAATAAGACTAGCCATGACCTGATGAGTCTTCATTGTCTAAGTGGAAATATCTGGAGAGTCCATCTGCATTGGAGTGGCTACTCCCAGGTCTATGTTCCACTGTATAGTCCATTCCCTGTAGGGATATGGACCACCTCAACAATTTAGGATTTTCACCTTTCATTTGTTTTAGCTAAAGTAGAGGTTTGTGGTCTGTCTGAACAATGAAGTGAGTGCCAAACAGGTATGGCCTCAACTTCTTCAGAGCCCAGACCACAGCAAAGGCCTCCCTCTCAATGGCAGACCAACGCTTTTCTCTAGGGGTCAACCTCCTACTAATAAAAGCAACAGGTTGATCCTGGCCCTCAGAATTAAGTTGTGATAGGACTGCCCCTACTCCTAATTCAGATGCATCAGTTTGGACATAGAATTTTTTTGAGTAACAAGGGCTTTTCAGGACAGGTGCAGAGCACATGGCCTGCTTCAGCTCCTCAAAAGCTTTCTGACAGTTTGCTGTCCATAATACCTTTTTAGGCATTTTCTTGGATGTGAGGTCATTAAGAGGGGCTGCAATGGAGCCATAGTTCTTAATGAACCTCCTGTAATACCCAGTGAGGCCTAGGAAGGCTCTCACCTGAGTCTGAGTGGTAGGGGGAACCCAATCAATAATAGTTTGGATTTTCCCCTGAAGTGGTGCAATCTGTTCCCCACCAACAAGGTGTCCCAGATAAACCACCTTACCCTGCCCTATCTGGCACTTTGAAGCCTTGATAGTGAGGCCTGCCTTTTGCAGAGCCTCCAAAACTTTCCATAGGTGGACCAGGTGATCATCCCAGCTGGAGCTAAAGACAGCTATATCGTCCAAATATGCTGGCCTGAAAGCTTCCAGCCCTTGCAGGACTGTGTTCACCAACCTCTGAAAAGTGGCAGGTGCATTTTTCAAACCCAAAGGCATTACAGTAAACTGGTAATGTCCTCCAATGGTAGAAAATGCAGTCTTAGGTTTAGCATCTTCTGACAATTTGATCTGCCAATACCCTGCAGTCAAATCAAAAGTGCTTAGATACTTGGCAGATGCCAGTGTATCTATGAGCTCATCTGCCCTGGGTATAGGGTGAGCATCAGTTTTGGTTACCAAGTTGAGACCTCTATAGTCTACACAAAACCGCATTTCCTTCTTTCCATCTTTAGAATTGGGTTTTGGTACCAGTACCACAGGAGAAGCCCATGGACTGTCAGAGTGCTCAACCACTCCTAGTTCCAACATTTTCTGAACTTCATGCTTTATGCAGTCCCTGACATGGTCAGGCTGCCTATAGATCTTACTTTTGACAGGTAAACTGTCTCCAGTATCTATAGTGTGCTCACACCAAGAAGTGGTGCCTGGCACAGTAGAGAAGAGTTCTGAAAATTGTCCTAGGAGATTTATGCAATGGTCTTTCTGCTCAGCAGTAAGACAAGCTGCCAAAACTACACCTTCCACAAGAGCATCTTGTTCTGTGGAAGAGAAGAGATCAGGTAGAGGATCACTGTCTTCTTCCTGTCCCTCATCAGTTGCCATGAGCAGCGTGAGATCAGCCCTGTTATAGTAGGGTTTCAGGCGGTTGACATGGAGCACCCTAAGGGGACTAAGTCAACCAAGTAGGTGACTTCACCCTTCTTTTCAACAATTGTGTGGGGTCCACTCCATTTATCTTGGAGTGCTCTTGGGGCCACAGGCTCCAAGACCCACACTTTCTGCCCTGGTTGGTACTGAACCAAACAGCCTTCTGATCATGCCATTGCTTCTGGAGCTCTTGGCTGGCCTGAAGGTTTTTACTGGCCTTTTTCATGTATTCATCCATCCTTGATCTGAGGCCAAGTACATAATCCACAATATCCTGCTTAGGAGCTTTTAAAGGTTGTTCCCATCCCTCCTTTACAAGTGTGCGTGGACCCCTAACAGGGTGTCCAAAAAGAAGTTCAAAGGGGCTGAAGCCCACTCCTTTCTGGGGTACCTCCCTGTAGGCAAAAAGGAGGCATGGTAGAAGGATATCCCATCTCCTGCGGAGTTTTTCAGGGAGTCCCATAATCATGCCTTTGAGAGTTTTATTAAATCTCTCCACCAGTCCATTTGTTTGTGGATGATAGGGTGTTGTGAACGTGTACGTTACACCACACTCCTTCCACATGGCCTTTAAGTATGCAGACATGAAATTGCTTCCTCTGTCTGATACTACTTCCTTTGGGAAGCCCACCCTGGAAAATATTCCCAGGAGGGCCTTTGCCACTGCAGGAGCTGTAGTGGTCCTTAAAGGAATTGCTTCAGGGTATCTTGTGGCATGGTCCACTACCACCAAGATAAACCTATTGCCTAAAGCAGTAGGAGGGACAAGGGGGCCAACTATGTCAACCCCTACCCTTTCAAAGGGAACCCCAACCACAGGCAGTGGGATAAGGGGTGCCTTTGGAGTGCCACCTGTCTTGCCACTGGCTTGACAGGTTTCACAGGACTTACAAAATTCCTTTGTGTCCTCAGACATCCTAGGCCAATGAAACAATGGAACCAAGCTGTCCCAAGTTTTCATTTGACCCAGGTGCCCAGCTAGGGGAATGTCATGTGCCAGTGTTAGGAGGAACTTTCTGTACTCCTGAGGAATCACTAATCTCCTGGCAGCTCCAGGTTTAGGATCCCTATGCTCAGTGTACAAGAGGTTGTCCTCCCAGTAAACTCTGTGAGAGTCACTGACATCCCCATTAGCCTGTTTGACAGCTTGCTGTCTGAGACCCTCTAATGTGGGACAGGTTTGCTGTGCCACACTCAGCTCCTCTCTGGCAGGCCCCCCTTCACCCAAAAGCTCAGCAGTGTCTGCTTCCAGCTCCTCTGGTGTAGGTTCTGCACAGGGAGGGAATTCTTCTTCCTCAGAAGTAGAATCCACTGTAGAGGGAGGGATAGTAGGAAGTGGTTTGCTTCTACTAGCCCTAGCTTTAGGGAGCACTTGGTCCATTGTTCCAGGATCCAAGCTTCCCTGTCCTTTTTGCTTTTTGGCCTGAGCCCTTGTCAAAGGAAAAAAATGCCCTGGGATGCCCAGCATTGCTGCATGGGCCTCCAACTCCACATCTGACCAAGCTGATGTCTCCAAATCATTCCCTAATAGACAGTCTACAGGTAAATCTGAAGCTACGACAACTTTCTTTGGACCAGTTACCCCCCCCCCAGTTGAGATTTACAACAGCCATGGGGTGGCTTTGTGTTATGTTGTGAGCATCGGTTACTTGGTACTGGTGTCCAAGTATGTGTTGTTCAGGGTGCACCAGTTTCTCAATCACCATTGTGACACTGGCACCTGTGTCCCTGTAGGCCTGGACCTCAACACCATTTATTAGGGTTAGTTGCTTGTACTTCTCCAAGTTATGGGGGCAAGCAACCAAAGTGGCTAAATCAATAGCCCCTTCAGAGACTAAAGTAGCCTCTGTGGTCTCCCTAATCAGACCAACCCCAACTAAGTTACCAAAAGTGAGCCCAGCTACTCCCTTGGATTGGCTATTAGTAGGTTTGCTCCCACCACCACTGCTATTAGTAGGGACACTAGGTGTAGCAGTAGGGGTTGTAGTGGTAGGAGCAGTGGTGCCTTTCTTTGGACAACTGGGATCTGTTGTCCAATGGCCTTTTATTTTACATAAATAGCACCATGGTTTCTTTTCCTTGTTCTGATTAAAGGAGGATTTGGACCCACCACCCCCACCAGAGTGTTTTTGTGGGCCTGATGAAGACTCATTTTTAGATTTGTCCCCACCCTTGTCAGAAGACTTACCATCCTTCTTTTTGTTGCCATCTTTGTCACCCCCTGTATGAACTTTTCTGTTCACTCTTGTTCTGACCCATTTGTCTGCCTTCTTTCCCAATTCTTGGGGAGAGGTCAGATCAGAGTCCACCAAGTACTGGTGCAACAAATCAGACACACAATTATTAAGAATATGCTCTCTCAGGATCAAGTTATACAGGCTGTCATAATCAGTAACTTTACTGCCATGTAACCACCCCTCCAAGGCCTTCACTGCCTGGTCAATGAAATCAACCCAGTCTTGTGAAGACTCCTTTTTGGTCTCTCTGAACTTTATCCTGTACTGTTCAGTGGTTAAGCCATAACCATCCAGGAGTGCATTCTTAAGAACTTGGAAATTATTAGCATCATTTTCTTTCACAGTAAGGAGCCTATCCCTACCTTTTCCACTAAATGATAGCCATAGGATAGCAGCCCACTGCCTTTGAGGGACATCCTGTACAACACAGGCCCTCTCAAGTGCAGCAAACCACTTGTTAATGTCATCCCCCTCCTTATAAGGTGGAACTATCTTGTGCAGATTCCTGGAATCATGCTCTTTTGCAGGATGACTATGGGGAATACTGCTGCTGCCACCATGGGTATCTAAACCCAACTTCTGTCTTTCCTTCTCTAATTCAAAAGACTGTCTATCCAAATCCAGCTGTTGCTTTTTAAGCTTCAGTCTGGTTTGTTCCACCCTCAACTTATTGAGTTCCCTCTCTAACATTCTGTCATCAGGGTTGGTGGGAGGGACATTTCTCGAAACAGAGCTATGATGGGAATGAACAGAAGGAGACCTGTTCCTTACAGAAGGCACCCTAACAGCTTGATTTACAGAAACATTACTACCAGTATGGTGAGAATAAATGCTTTTGCTATGATGTGAGACAACACTATTTATATGGTGTGGCTCATCATCATTACCATCTATGCTAGATTGTCTAGTAATGGGCAGGCTAGGAAGTTTCTTTCCTGAATCTTTTCCTGGGGGAGTCCCTGAATCAGATTGGGAACTATTAGGTACTTTTTCAACAGATGGGGCACCTATGGCCTTATCCTGTTCTCTAAGCATGTTAAGTAACAGTTCCAAGGAAGGATTTTTCCCTACACTCAAACCTCTCTCTATACAGAGACTCCTTGCTCTTTTCCAGCTAAGGTTGTCATATGCAAGTTTGGACAGATCAACACTTTGGCCTGTGCCAGACATTTTTTAGAGAGAGTTAAAGTGATAGAAAAAGAGAAAAAAGTTTTCAGAACTTTTTGG
The DNA here is from genome assembly GCF_031143425.1 of Pleurodeles waltl. Classification (NCBI taxonomy): domain Eukaryota; kingdom Metazoa; phylum Chordata; class Amphibia; order Caudata; family Salamandridae; genus Pleurodeles; species Pleurodeles waltl. Next base: position 1,193,165,785 of record NC_090439.1, read on the forward strand.
AAAGACAGAAAAAAACTTTTTAAACTTTTAAGAACTTTTTGAAAGTTTAGAAGTACTTTTCAGCACTTAGAAAAGAGTGAAAAGAGGAAATGCAAAACTTTTTGGCTATGTGTATATACACTGACCTTGTTTTGTATATTTTTCTCTTATGAAAAGTACAATGACAAGAGTGGTAAGTAGTCTCAAGCACTTATCCCACCACTGCACAACCAATGTAGGAGGCTGGACTGGCTTGTAGTGAGTACCAAGGGGTACTTGCACCTTGCACCAGGCCCAGTTATCCCTTATTAGTGTATAGGGTGTCTAGCAGCTTAGGCTGATAGATAATGGTAGCTTAGCAGAGCAGCTTAGGCTGAACTAGGAGACGTGTGAAGCTACTACAGTACCACTTAGTGTCATATGCACAATATCATAAGAAAACACAATACACAGTTATACTAAAAATAAAGGTACTTTATTTTTATGACAATATGCCAAAGTATCTTAGAGTGTACCCTCAGTGAGAGGATAGGAAATATACACAAGATATATATACACAATAGCAAAAATATGCAGTATAGTCTTAGAAAACAGTGCAAACAATGTATAGTTACAATAGGATGCAATGGGGAAACATAGGGATAGGGGCAACACAAACCATATACTCCAAAAGTGGAATGCGAACCACGAATGGACCCCAAACCTATGTGACCTTGTAGAGGGTCGCTGGGACTATTAGAAAATAGTGAGAGTTAGAAAAATAACCCTCCCCAAGACCCTGAAAAGTGAGTGCAAAGTGCACTAAAGTTCCCCTAAGGACAAAGTAGTCGTGTTAGAGGAATAATGCAGGAAAGACACAAACCAGCAATGCAACAACTGTGGATTTCCAATCTAGGGTACCTGTGGAACAAGGGGACCAAGTCCAAAAGTCACAAGCAAGTCGGAGATGGGCAGATGCCCAGGAAATGCCAGCTGCGGGTGCAAAGAAGCTTCGACTGGACAGAAGAAGCTGAGGTTTCTGCAGGAACGAAAAGGGCTAGAGACTTCCCCTTTGGTGGACGGATCCTTCTCTCCGTGGAGAGTCGTGCAAAAGTGTTTTCCCACCGAAAGAACGCCAACAAGCCTTGCCAGCTGCAAATCGTGCGTTTGACGTTTTTGGACACTGCTGGGGCCCAGGAAGGATCAGGAGGTCGCAAATTGGACCTGAAGAGAGAAGGGACGTCGAGCAAGACAAAGAGCTCTCACTGAAGCAGGTAGCACCCGGAGAAGTGCCATAAACAGGCACTACAAAGATGCGTGAAACGGTGCTCGCCGAAGTTGCACAAAGGAGTCCCACATCGCCGGAGACCAATTTAGAAAGTCGTGCAATGCAGGTTAGAGTGCCGAGGACCCAGGCTTGGCTGTGCACAAAGGATTTCTGCCGGAAGTGCACAGGGGCCGGAGTAGCTGCAAAGTCGCGGTTCCCAGCAATGCAGCCCAGCGAGGTGAGGCAAGGACTTACCTCCACCAAACTTGGGCTGAAGAGTCACTGGACCGTGGGGGTCACTTGGACAGAGTCGCTGGATTCGAGGGACCTCGCTCGTCGTGCTGAGAGGAGACCCAAGGGACCGGTAATGCAGCTTTTTGGTGTCTGCGGTTGCAGGGGGAAGATTCCGTCGACCCACGGGAGATTTCTTCGGAGCTTCTGGTGCAGAGAGGAGGCAGACTACCCCCACAGCATGCACAAGCAGGAAAACAGTCGAGAAGGCGGCAGGATCAGCGTTACAGAGTTGCAGTAGTCGTCTTTGCTACTATGTTGCAGGTTTGCAGGCTTCCAGCGCGGTCAGCGGTCGATTCCTTATCAGAAGGTGAAGAGAGAGATGCAGAGGAACTCGGCTGAGCTCATGCATTCGTTATCTAAAGTTTCCCCAGAGACAGAGACCCTAAATAGCCAGAAAAGAGGGTTTGGCTACCTAGGAGAGAGGATAGGCTACTAACACCTGAAGGAGCCTATCAGCAGGAGTCTCTGACGTCACCTGGTGGCACTGGCCACTCAGAGCAGTCCAGTGTGCCAGCAGCACCTCTGTTTCCAAGATGGCAGAGGTCTGGAGCACACTGGAGGAGCTCTGGACACCTCCCAGGGGAGGTGCAGGTCAGGGGAGTGGTCACTCCCCTTTCCTTTGTCCAGTTTCGCGCCAGAGCAGGGGCTAAGGGGTCCCTGAACCGGTGTAGACTGGCTTATGCAGAATTGGGCACCTCTGTGCCCAACAAAGCATTTCCAGAGGCTGGGGGAGGCTACTCCTCCCCTGCCTTCACACCATGTTCCAAAGGGAGAGGGTGTCACACCCTCTCTCAGAGGAAGTTCTTTGTTCTGCCATCCTGGGCCAGGCCTGGCTGGACCCCAGGAGGGCAGCTGCCTGTCTGAGGGGTTGGCAGCAGCAGCAGCTGCAGTGAAAACCCCAGGAAGGGCAGTTTGGCAGTACCAGGGTCTGTGCTACAGACCACTGGGATCATGGGATTGTGCCAACTATGCCAGGATGGCATAGAGGGGGCAATTCCATGATCATAGACATGTTACATGGCCATATTCGGAGTTACCATTGTGAAGCTACATATAGGTAGTGACCTATATGTAGTGCACGCGTGTAATGGTGTCCCCGCACTAACAAAGTTCAGGGAATTGGCTCTGAACAATGTGGGGGCACCTTGGCTAGTGCCAGGGTGCCCTCACACTAAGTAACTTTGCACCTAACCTTTACCAGGTAAAGGTTAGACATATAGGTGACTTATAAGTTACTTAAGTGCAGTGTAAAATGGCTGTGAAATAACGTGGACGTTATTTCACTCAGGCTGCAGTGGCAGGCCTGTGTAAGAATTGTCAGAGCTCCCTATGGGTGGCAAAAGAAATGCTGCAGCCCATAGGGATCTCCTGGAACCCCAATACCCTGGGTACCTCAGTACCATATACTAGGGAATTATAAGGGTGTTCCAGAAAGCCAATGTAAATTGGTAAAAATGGTCACTAGCCTGTTAGTGACAATTTGGAAAGAAATGAGAGAGCATAACCACTGAGGTTCTGATTAGCAGAGCCTCAGTGAGACAGTTAGTCACTACACAGGTAACACATTCAGGCACACTTATGAGCACTGGGGCCCTGGGTTACCAGGGTCCCAGTGACACATACAACTAAAACAACATATATACAGTGAAAAATGGGGGTAACATGCCAGGCAAGATGGTACTTTCCTACACCACTGCTATTACGAAGGGCACTAGAATTTGCAGCAGGGGTTGTGGTGGTGGGAGGTTTGGTGTTTGTCTTTGAACAACTGGAAACAGTTGCCCAATGGTCTTTGACTTTACACAAATAACACCAAGGCTTTTTAGGTTGGTTATTGGAAGAGGATTTGGACCCACCACCCCCAGAGGATTTTTGTGGGCCTGATGAAGACTCAGAATGTTTACTTTTGTCCCCACCCTTGTCAGAAGACTTACCATCCTTCTTCTTGCCATCCTTGTCACCCCCTGTAAGAACTTTTCTGTTCACTCTTTTTCTGACCCATTTGTCTGCCTTCTTTCATAATTCTTGGGGAGAGGTCAGATCTGAGTCTACCAAGTACTGGTGCAACAAATCAGACACAATTGTTAAGAATATGCTCTCTCAGGGTCACATTGTACATGCTTTCATAGTCAGATACTTTACTGCCATGCAACCAACCCTGCAAGGCCTTCACTGAACAGTCAACAAAATCTGTCCATTCTTGAGAGGACTCTTTTCTGGTGTCTCTGAACTTAATCCTGTATTGTTCAGTGGTTAAGCCAAATCCATCCAAGAGTGCATCCTTCAAAACTTTGTAGTTATTGTCGTCACTTTCTCTGACAGTAAGGAGCCTATCCCTACCCTTTCCAGTGAAAGATAGCCACAAGGTAGCAGCCCACTGCCTTTTAGGGACCAACTGTACCATACAGGCCCTCTCAAGTGCAGCAAACCACTTATTAATATAATCCCCCTCCTTGTAAGGGGGGACTATCTTATGCAGGTTTCTGGAATCTTACTCTCTAACAGGATTACTATCTGAAACACTGCTGCTGCCACCATGGGGAACTAACCCCAATCTCTGTCTTTCCCTCTCTATATCCAGGGATTCCCTGTCTAAGGCCAGGTGCTGCTGTTTAAGCTTCAGTCTGGTCTCTTCCAACCTCAGCTTTCTGAGTTCCCTGTCCATTAAGTTATCCTCAGGGTGGGAGGCTTGGGAATGTTTGGACACAGAGGAGATTTGGGAATTGGCAGAGAGAGACCTGTCCCTAACTGGCTGGACCCTAGTAACCTGGCCTCTAGGAGTGAAAGATGCCCTACTAATGTGTGACCCTCTAACACTACCATTGTCTCTAGGAGGCCTGCTAGAGGGCAGGACCTTGTAAGAACCCTCCTCAGCATCTTCAGGGAACTACTCTGAGTCTGACTGGGAAGCCTCCCCTTTTTCCACCCTCTCCTGAGATGGGCCAGACTGGTTCTGGTCATCCTGTAAGAGTAGGTTAAAGAGAAACTCTTTTGTTGGACTCTTACCTATGCTTAAACCTCTATCCAGGCAGGGACCCCTCAAACTTTTATAGTTTAAACTCTCATAAGTTGCTTGAACAATTGTGGGAGTGGGCTCTACTGAAGACATGATAGACAAGGTTTAAGGACAGTGAGAGAAAAAGTTTTAAAACTTTAGAAAGCACAGAGAAAATCTTTTTCAAACTTTTGGAAAATGTTTAAAAGTTTTCAGAACTTTTCAGAAACTTATTAAAAAGTTTTATTGCAGAAAAGTAAACTGTTTTGGTTCAATGTACATATACTGAACTATTTGGTATATGATTTTCTTATGAAAAGCACCAAATGACAAAGTGGTAAAGCAGTTACAAGTACTTATCCCACCGCTGCACCACCAATGTAGGAGTCTGGCCTGGCTTATAGTGGGTACCTTGTAGTACTTACACCTTGTGCCAGGTCCAGTTATCCCTTAGTAGTGTAGAAGAGGTGTTTCTAGCAGCTTAGGCTGATAGAGGTAGCTATGACAGAGCAGCTTAGGCTGAACTAGGAGACATGCAAAGCTCCTACTATACCACTGGTGTCATATGCACAATATCATAAGAAAACACAATACTCAGAGTTACTAAAAATAAAGGTACTCTATTTTAGTGACAATATGCAAAAAGTATTTCAGAGGATACCCTCACTTAGGAGGTAAGTAATATACACAAATTATATGTACACAAACCCAAAACAGGTACGTAACAGAAAGAAAAGTAGTGCAAACAATGTAGAATCACAATAGGATGCAATAGGTAGACATAGGTCTAGGGGCAACGCAAATCATATTCTCCTAAAGTGGAATATGAATCACGAATGGACCCCAGACCTATGGGAGAGTGTAGAGGGTCGCTGGGACTGTAAGAAAACAGTAAGGGTGTCCAAGATACCCCTCCCCAAGACCCTGAAAAGTAGGAGTAAAGTTACCCTACTACCCCAGAAAGACAGAACAGTCGTGATAGGGGATTCTGCAAGAACCACAAGCACCAGCAAAACACTGAAGACGGGTTCCTGGACCTAGGACCTGTAAAGGAAGGGGACCAAGTCCATGAGTCACACAAGTGTCCAGGGGGGGCAGGAGCCCACTAAACCCCGGATGAAGTTGCATAAGGGCTGCCTCCAGGTGGAAAAAGCCGAAGATTCTTCAACAACGGAAAGTGCCAGGAACTTCCCCTTTGGTGAGAAGATGTCCCACGGCGTGCTGGAGGTTGCAGAAGTACTCCCAGGCAGAAATACCACAAACAAGCCTTGCTAGCTGCAAAAGTCACGGTTGAGGATTTTGGGTGCGGCTGGGGACCAGGAGGGACCAGGATGTCGCCACTTGGATGAGGAGACAGAGGGGGTGCCCAGCAAGTTAGGGAGCCCCCGCAGAAGCAGACAGCACCCGCAAAAGTACCAGAACAGGCACTTAGATGATCTGAGGACAGCAGTCATCTCAGAGTCACAAAGGAGGGTCCCACGACGTCGGAGTCCAACTCAGCGAGTTGGGCAATGCAGGATAGAGTGCTGGGGACATAGGCTAGGCTGTGCACAAAGGAAGGCCTGGAAATGAGCAAAGAAGCTGGAGCAGCTGCAAATCACGCAGTACCCAGGTTTGCTGTCTATCGTGGGCAGGCAAGGACTTACCTCCACCAAATTTGGACAGAATGGCCACTAGACTGTGGTAGGCACTTGGACCCAGCTCATGTGTTCCAGGGACCACGCTCGTCAGGATGAGAGGGGTCCCAGAGTACCGGTGACACTGAAGTTTGGTGCCTGCTGGAGCGGGGGAAGATTCCGTCGACCCACAGGAGATTTCTTCTTGGCTTCCAGTGCAAGCTGAAGGCAGACAGCCCCAAGAGCATGCACCACCAGGAAACAGTTGAGAAAGCCGGCAGTATTAGGCACTACAATGTTGCTGATAGTCTTCTTGCTACTTTGTTGCAGTTTTGCAGGCATCCTGGAGCAGTCAGCGGTCGATCCTTGGCAGAAGTCAAAGAGGGAGATGCAGAGGAACTCTGGTGAATTCTTGCAAATCGTTATCTGAGGAAAAGCCCACAGCAGAGACCCTAAATAGCCCTCAGAGGAGGATTGGCCACCTAGTCAGGTAAGCACCTCACAGGAGGGGGTCTGACATCACCTGCTGGCACTAGCCACTCAGAGGCCTCCATTGTACCCTCACACCTCTGGATTCAAGATGGCAGAGGTCTGGGACACACTGGAGGATCTCTGGGCACCACGCCTGAGGTGGTGATGGAGAGGGGAGTGATCACTCCCCTTTCCTTTGTCCAGTTTCACGCCAGAGCAGGGACAGGGGGTTCCCTAAACTGGTGTAGACTGGTTTATGCAAGGAGGGTACCATCTGTGCCCTTCAAAGCATTTCCAGAGGCTGGGGTAGGCTACTCCTCCCCAGCCCTTAACACTTATTTCCAAAGGGAGAGGGTGTAACAACCTCTCTCAGAGGAAGTTCTTTCTTCTGCCTTCCTGGGACTGGGATGCTCAGACTCCAGGAGGGCAGAACCCTCTCTGTGGGTTGGCAGCAGCAGTAGCTGCAGAGAAAACCCTACAGAGCTGGTTTGGCAGTACCCGGGGTCCATGGTGGAGCCCCGGGGATGCATGGGATTGGCACCCCAATACCAGATTTGGCATGAGGGGACAATTCCATGATCTTAGACATGTTACATGGCCATATTCGGAGTTACCATTATGAAGCTACAAATAGGCATTGACCTATTTGTAGTGCACGTGTGTAATGGTGTCCCCGCACTCACAAAGTCCGGGCAATTTGCCCTGAACTATGTGGAGGCACCTTGGCTAGTGCCAGGGTGCCCTCACACTCAGTAACTTTGCACCTAGCCTTCACTAAGTGAAGGCTAGACATATAGGTGACTTATAAGTTACTTTAAATGGCTGTGAAATAACGTGTGCGTTATTTCACTCAGGCTGCAGTGGCAGTCCTGTGTAAGATTTGTCTGAGCTCCCTATGGGTGGCAAAAGAAATGCTGAAGCCCATAGGGATCTCCTGGAACCTCAATAACCTGGGTACCTAGGTACCATATACTAGGGAATTGTAAGGGCGTCCAGTGTGGCAATTAGAATTTGTGAAAATGGTCACTAGCTTACAGTGACAATTTTAAAGGCAGAGAGAGCATAAGCACTGAGGTTCTGGTTAGCAGAGCCTCAGTGACACAGTTAGGCACTACACAGGGATACACATACAAACCACAAACTATGAGCACTGGGGTCCTGGCTAACAGGGTCCCAGTGAGACAAAAAAAACACACTGACAAATAGGGTTTTGACTATGCGCACTGGGGTCCTGACTAGCAGGATCCCAGTGAGACAGTAAAAACACCCTGACATATACTCACAAACAGGCCAAAAGTGGGGGTAACAATGCTAGAAAGAGGCTACCTTCCTACATTAGGTGATCTAGTTTTTACCTCGGGAAACCAACGTGTGGTTGCCATGAAGCCCTGCACAGTACATAGAGGGCAGCCTCCTACACTGGTGACCTCCTAGATGGGTCACTCAAACATAACAAGTGAGTTGAAACAGTCATGGTGTAATAAAGATGTTACTTTGTCATGAATCATTGTAATAAGTGTGATAAAAACATATGAAGTCCTCATGAAAACCCAATAAGAACATTTATCAGAAATAAACTTTGTATTTATGCATTCTTTCATATACTTGCCATTAGACTTCAATGGTCAGAACAGCCCCTGAGGGCACCACAATAAAAATGGAATTTAGAAAAAGCATTGTAATTTAACCATATAATCAGCCACTAGAAAGTGTAACCACATGAAAACAATATGAGGAAAAACATGGCAGTGTAACCAATGCAATTGTTCTATGCCCTCTAGAGTTTGATTGTATGGTTATACTGTAATGTTTTTTAATGTGATTACATTGTAGTGTTATTTCATACGGTTATGTCATCTAGAGACTTACAATCAACCCATAATGCAGTACACATTTTCATGCCTTTCAGGATTTCCAAAATGTTACCATACACAAGGCCTCTAGAAGACAAACTATTCCCAGCTATAAAGCTGTGCCGGGAAGAGCCGTGCTCAGGTTTTCCTTCCATTTTCTATTTAGAAAGCAACCTCTTGCCATGTTTTTTTTATATATTTTGTTTCGTGGTGGGGGTGCCGGGTCCCACATGGGCACCCCAGAGATTGACACTGTTGGAGACCATTTCAGGGAGCCCATCCCCAGCTGCTCTTGTTGTCTCCCCGCACCGGCAGCATGTTTGCATGTTGCTGGGGGAGCTGTCCTTCTATGTGTCTGCCCGCTCCAGTGGGTAGACGGGTGATGTTGGGGCTGCCTCCTGTGGCCCAGGAATGGGGTCCTGGTCCCTTCCTGCCTCCTCCTGTGGAAGTGCAGAGGCATTTCTCTGCCATTATATGTAAACAGGGGTCAGGGATGGGGCCCGGGCTCGTGCCATGAGAATATGCCTATCGGATGTGGTTCCCGTGTGAGTTAGGAACACAGGGAGGGGGTCCTACACATGCCTTCTCTCCCCAAAAAAATAGTGCAGCTTCCTTGCCTTATCCTCAGACCCTGGCCCACCATGGGGCAATTTCAATGGACCGGCAGTAAAGCCCTGCGTGATCGGTGGCAGAGAAGGTCAAAGGTTGCCAAACTTTAAAATGTTATAACTTGGGCTCTGTTTCACCATTTTGGATGATCCTGGACTCATTTTACACCTGGTGGTGAGTTCTATCCACCAGAGGCAGTTGCAACAATCCTTCATACCTCTAGAGCAGTGCAGTCCTCCAAAAGCTGGTCCTTCTTGCTCCCTGCACCAGTTCTCCTTTGTGACTTTGTTGGTGGGCACAGAAAAGTCCAAGGCCTCCCCAAACTGGTCCTGAGGGGAAGTAAGGGGGCCAGATTCTCTGCCCCTTAGGAAGACCCATTGGTCCTGAGGTAAACTGGATAGAGTCCTGGGTCCTGAGTAGGAGTAAGGCAGTTCCTCCTTCCAGTTCTCCATGGCTGTCCCAGGATCTAGCAGTGAAGCAGGTAGGAAGTTTGCAGGCAAGAGAGAGTCTTCAACTTGTGCAAGAGTTTTAAAGGGGAGAGGAAGATTCTGGAAGACAGTTACCCCAACCAATCCTAGGGCGCCACATCACCTCTCCACCACTAGCCCAACCCTCCTGCACAGCATGTGGGGACAATTCAAAATGGCGTCATCAAGGAACCGCTGGTCACATCAGCTCCTGTTGTCTCAGCTCTACCCCTCACTGACATCACTCCTGGGAACTTGCACACTGAAATGTTAAAGGTGGCCTACCTGTGGTTTGGCTCCATCTATATGGGCACTCTTTTTTTTTCAGTGGGCTTGGGCAGGCCCATTCCTGGTGCAATGTGACAGCTGAGAGATTGATACAGAGCATTCTGCCTACCCCTTTTCCTCCTCAGGAACAAGGTGAAGTAGTGGTAATTGCTCTTTCTATGTAGGGGTAGCATTTGTTCCCGCTACTGGAGAAAATGTCATTACTGGACACAGCAGGGTTACAAGAAGTCTGGCCTCTGATCCTGTGCTTAGCCAGGGAAATATGAAAACTCAGGACTACCTAAAAGATTTAAAGTTATTATTTTGGGAGTGGTAGATTTGATTTTATGGTACAGGTTGCACTTTAATTCAGGACCTCAATGGTCTCTGTAGGATAGGAAGGGAAACTACACTGTAAGGTAGTTCCCTCCCCATGTGTATAGTGGAGCGTCACTATAGTTAAAACAGTGAAGCAGGCTGACTTTCCCTAATAGTGTACATCACCCTCATGAGGCCTATCGCAGGTGACTATTTATCCCTGCAAGGTCCCCATTGTGCCAAGCTACCTGTGTGCTATTACTGGGCTGTGCACAACAGTAGTCTCCCATAAGTAGCCTGCCCATGTGTGTGCACACGAGTTCACATATAACCAGTCAAGTGCCCCTTACCCTTGCTGCATCACAGCAGCCTTATCTTAAAAGGCGGACACTGGAGGTGAACATGCACAGTCATTTACTGTGGGATTATCGTGGGTGAGACACAGGTAGTGAGCCTCACCCACAGTAAAAAAGTCTAAAACCTTGGTGATCAAAAAGGCAAAAACTCCAGGTGTGCCGCTGGGGCAGAACCCAGTGCAACAATAGTGCATGGACGTTGCCACACACGATGAGGGCAAATTCGAGTTTCAGCAGTTTACACTGCTCCTGCAGTCTGCACTGGCAAGCCAGCTATCAGTAGTTTACTTCGGTCAGTAAGGGTGAGACAAACAATACTTCAGGCCCTGTACACCACTGCTACCATATACTAGGAACATGGAAGGGGGTTAAAGTCCTTGCAAATTGGGGTTGCCAATTCACGTATACCAACCTTAGGAAGACAGCACTGGTACTGAGGCCAGTTAGCAGTCTCCAGTGCACTTTCAGAGTCCAGCAGCAAGTAGTCCAAATGGGGAAAAAAAGGGGGGCACCGGCAAAGAGCCTGTTTTCCTACACACTAGGGGGCAGATTTAAGCACCACTTTCCTTGCACCCCTTAGCACCCCCCTATTGCCACCATGTGTGCGCTGTATCTACGACAGGCATGGCGCAGGGTAAGGGGCAATAGCGTAATTTTTAGGGTCGAGTATGCAAAGCGCTCTGTCACTGTTGTAATCTCTCAATGGGCTTTTAACCACACCCATGTCACGCCCATCAGTTTGGTTTGTTCATGGGCTTTCCTTTTAAAATTTGCTTGATTTCATTGTGAAAGGCATCCATACGTCATGCCTTTTTTGGTGTTTAGCCCTCCTCAAGTGTGCCGGCCAACTACTGAAAACATATGAGGCTCCATGTTTTCTGTATAGTTTCTGGACAACTTTTTCCCTTTATTTCGTAGGCAGCGCAATCTCGCTGGGCAGTAGTCAAGCGCTTTGCATGACTTCTACCCTGTTACATGGATAATTGCACTTTTGCCGGTTACGTGGATGTTAGAAATGGGGTCTCTAGCTGGAAGTTGGTTTGCACCCTATCCAAGTGGGGACCTTTATTCTAGTCAGGATAAGGGAGATACCCACTCAGATAACCCCTGCTCACCCCCTTGGTAGCTTGGCACGAGCAGTCAGGCTTGTCTTAGAAGCAATGTGTAAAGCATTTGTACATCACACACAGTAATACAGTGAAATCACTACAAAAGGACACAACACCAGTTTTAGAAAAATAGCCAATATTTATCTGTGTAAAACAAGACCAAAACGATAAAAATCCAACATACAGAATTAAAGATATGAATTTTGTAAGATTTGTCTTAAAAAACAGTTCCTTGAAGTCGATAGCTCCACCTGGGGCTAACACAGCATTGTGATCAACAAAACCAACAGTTCATGCCAGCCGCGGCATTGTAGGCCAGCTATGGTGTCGGGAAGACCCACAAAACAGTACCTTTGGAATTGCAGGGCATGGATATCCTCACTGTGAGCTCCGGAGAGTGTCACAGTGCCAGTTCCGGAGTCGGTGCGGGGGTCGTTGGGCCCTTGAAGTCACAAGCGTGCAGATCAAACTCTGGGCTGATGAAGTCAGGAGCGCTGGCATGGATGGCGTCAGGACTTCGGTGCGAAGCGGGACAATGCAACGTGCGGTGCCCACAAGTCACGGTGCAGGCAGCAGCTCGGTGACGCCATCCAGTGAGACCAGGGCTGGAGTGTGAAGCAGGGCAGTGCGACATGCGGTGTCACTAGGTCTTGGTGCAGGCAGCGGCAGCATCGTTCCTGAAGCGCCGTCGTCGGTAGGCCCAAGCCAGCGGTGCGGGACAGGACGGTGCTTTGTGACCGTCATGACCGGTGTCCACAGGCCACGGTGCAGGGAGGGATGCCTGATGACGACACTGGAGTCTATGATGCTGGCGTCTGTGGATTGGGACTGTGAAACGGGACAGTGCTTTGTGTACCTCATGAGCGGGCCACGGTGCAGGAAGCGGCACCGGTGTCAGCAGGAGCTGTGGTTTCGGGGATGCCCAGGCTGCGGTGTCAGCAGGCGATATCGGAGTACGAGGCCCACAGGTTGCGGTGTGAGTAGTGCAGCTTCATGCGGCATCAGCAGGTCACGATGCAGGCCAGCGGCATCGTTGGCTGCGTCGCAGTGGTTTCTCCTCTTGAACAGCACAAAACACACATTTCCCAGTGCTGCAGTTCGAGGAAACTGAAGTCTTTGGTGTCCCTGAGACTTCCAACAGGAGGCAAGCTCTACTCCAAGCCCTTGGAGAACTTTCCCAAGCAGGACACACAGCAAAGTTCACCCTTTGCACTCTTTTTAGGCAGAAGCAGCAACTGCAGGCCAGTCCAGCAAAGCAACACAGCAAAGGGACAGTACTCCTCCTCCAGCTCTTCAGCTCTTCTCCTGGGCAGAGGTTACTCTTGATTCCAGAAAGATTCTAAAAGGCTGGGGTTTTGGGACTTCTTCTTATACCCCCTTCTGCCTTTGAAGTTGGCTAACTTCAAAGCAAAGTCTCAAGTGTTTGTGAGATCCTTCCTTGTACAGGCCAGGACCCAGACACACACCAGGGGGTTGGAGACTGCATTGTGTGAGGGCAGACGCAGTCCTTTCAGGTGTGAACGACCACTCCTCCCTCCCCTCTTGCTCACATGGCTCTTCAGGATATGCAGGCTACATCCCAGCCCCCTTTGTATCACTGTCTAGAGAGGTGCAAAACAGCCCAACTGACCCAGAAAGACAATCCACAAACAAGCAGAGTCACAGAATGGTGTAAGCAAGAAAATGCCTACTTTCTAAAGGTGGCATTTTCAAACAGACAATTTAAAAACCAACTTCACTAAAAGATGTATGTTTAATTTGTGAGTTCAGAGACCATCAACTCTGCATTTTCATCTGCTCTCAAACGGAATCTGCGCTTTAAGGATATTTTTAAAGGCAGCCCCCATGTTAGCCTTTGAGAGAGATAGGCCTTGCACAGTGAAAACCGAATTTGGCAGTATTTTACTGTTTGGACATATAAAACACACTAGTATATATCCTACCTTAAACATACATTGCACCCTGCCCCTGGGGCTACCTAGGGCCTACCTTGGGGGTGCCCGACATGTAGTAAAAGGGAAGGTTCAGGCCTGGCAAGTGGGTACACTTGCTAAGTCGAATTGGCAGTTCAAAACTGCACACACAGACACTGCAGTGGCAGGTCTGAGCCATGTTTGCAGGGCTACTAATGTGGGTGGCACAACCAGTGCTGCAGGCCCACTAGTAGCATTTGATTTACAAGCCCTGGGCACCTCTAGTGCACTTTACTAGGGGCTTACCAGTGAATCAAATATGCAAATCGTGGATAATCAATCAACAGTACAATTTACACAAAGAGCATATGCACTTTAACACTGTTTTTAACAGTGGTAAAGTGCAAAGAGTCCAAAAGACAACAAAAACTAGTCAGACAAATTAGAAGGAAGGAGGCAAAAAGACTGGGGATGACCCTGCAAAAAGGGCCAGGTGCAACAGAGGATAATTGCAGTTTTGCTGATACGTTTCACTGAAAGCGAACTTCTGTTTCCCTTTGTGTGTCTGATTCACGCTCATGGTGGCCGTCGGCTCACTTATGTATGTAATGTGAGTAATGTGAGTGTGTAATGGTGTGAGCCAGTCTAGTGGCTGTGCACGGGGCTTATCACTGTGATAACTCTGGAAGGCAAAGGGTACGGTTCTGGGAAGCAGGGAAAGGTATATAATAAAGGTGTAAGGCGGGAAGATCAATCCTGTCCCTTTACAGTACTGAGTAGCACTGTGTGCGTGTCTGGTGTACGCTATTGCTGCGCGCTGGCTGTGAGAAAGTCTAGCCTTGTTACCCCCACTTTTGGCCTGTTTGTGAGTGTATGTCAGGGTGTTTTCACTGTCTCACTGGGATCCTGCAAGCCAGGGCCCAGTGCTCATAGTGAAAACCCTATGTATTCAGTATGTTTGTTATGTGTCACTGGGACCCTGCTAGCCAGGGCCCCAGTGCTCATACGTTTGTGACCTATATGTATGGGTTCCCTGTGTGATGCCTAACTGCCTCACTGAGGCTCTGCTAACCAGAACCTCAGTGGTTATGCTCTCTCTTTACAAATTGTCACTAACAGGCTAGTGACCAATTTCACCAATTTACATTGGCATACTGGAACACCCTTATAATTCCCTAGCATATGGTACGGAGGTACCCAGGGTATTGGGGTTCCAGGAGATCCCTATGGGCTGCAGCATTTCTTTTGCCACCCATAGGGAGCTCTGACAATTCTTACACAGGCCTGCCATTGCAGCCTGAGTGAAATAACGTCCACGTTATTTCACAGCCATTTACCACTGCACTTAAGTAACTTATAAGTCACCTATATGGCTAACCTTTACCTGGTAAAGGTTGGGTGCTAAGTTACTTAGTGTGTGGGCACCCTGGCACTAGCCAAGGTGCCCCCACATTGTTCAGGGCAAATTCGCCGGACTTTGTGAGTGTGGGGACACCTTTACACGCGTGCACTATACATATGTCACTACCTATGTATAGCGTCACAATGGTAACTCCGAACATGGCCATGTAACATGTCTAAGATCATGGAATTGTCACCCCAATGCCATTCTGGCATTGGGGAGACAATTCCATGATCCCCCGAGTCTCTAGCACAGACCCTGGTACTGCCAAACTGCCTTTCCCGGGGTTTCACTGCAGCTGCTGCTGCTGCCAACCCCTCAGACAGGTTTCTGCCACCCTGGGGTCTAGCCACGCTTGGCCCAGGAAGGCAGAACAAAGGACTTCCTCAGAGAGAGGGTGTTACACCCTCTCCCTTTGGAAAAAGGTGTTAGGGCTGGGGAGGAGTAGCCTCCCCCAGCTTCTGGAAATGCTTTCATGGGCACAGATGGTGCCCATTTCTGCATAAGCCAGTCTACAGCGGTTCAGGGATCTCCCAGCCCTGCTCTGGCGCGAAACTGGACAAAGGGAAGGGGAGTGACCACTCCCCTGACCTGCACCTCCCCTGGGAGGTGCCCAGAGCTCCTCCAGTGTGCTCCAGACCTCTGCCATCTTGGAAACAGAGGTGCTGCTGGCACACTGGACTGCTCTGAGTGGCCAGTGCCAGCAGGTGACGTCAGAGACTCCTTCTGATAGGCTCCTCCATGTGTTGCTAGCCCATCCTCTCTCCTAAGTAGCCAAACCTCCTTTTCTGGCTATTTAGGGTCTCTGCTTTGGGGAATTAATTAGATAACGAATGCAAGAGCTCATCAGAGTTCCTCCCCATCTCTCTCTTCACCTTCTGCCAAGGAATCGACCGCTGACTGCTCTGGAAGCCTACAACACTACAACAAAGTAGCAAAGACGACTACTGCGACCTTGTAACGCTGATCCGGCCGCCTTCTCGGCTGTTTTCCTGGTGGTGCATGCTGTGGGAGTAGTCTGTCTCCTCTCTGCACTAGAAGCTCCGAAGAAATCTCCTTTGGGTCGACGGAATCTTCCCCCTGCAACCGCAGGCACCAAAAGACTGCATCACCGGTCCTCTGGGTCTCCTCTCAGCATGACGAGCAAGGTCCCTTGAACTCAGCAACTCTGTCCAAGTGACTCCCACAGTCCAGTGACTCTTCAGTCCAAGTTTGGTGGAGGTAAGTCCTTGCCTCCCCACGCTAGACTGCACTGCTGGGAACTGCGTGTTTTGCAGCTGCTCCGGCTCCTGTGCACTCTTCCAGGATTTCCTTTGTGCACAGCCAAGTCTGGGTCCCCGGCACTCTAACCTGCAGTGCACGACCTCCTGAGTTGTCCTCCGGTGTTGTGAGACCTTCCTTTGTGACTTCGGGTGAGCTCCGGTTCACTCCACTTCGTAGTGCCTGTTCCAGCACTTCTGCGGGTGCTGCTTGCTTCTGAGTGGGCTCTTTGTCTTGCTGGACGCCCCCTCTGTCTCCTCACACAATTGGCGACATCCTGGTCCCTCCTGGGCCACAGCAGCATCCAAAAACCCTAACCGCGACCCTTGCAGCTTGCAAGGCTTGTTTGCGGTCTTTCTGCACGGAAACACCTCTGCACGACTCTTCACGACGTGGGACATCCATCCTCCAAAGGGGAAGTTTCTAGCCCTTGTTGTTCTTGCAGAATCCACAGCTTCTACCATCCAGTGGCAGCTTCTTTGCACCCACAGCTGGCATTTCCTGGGCATCTGCCCACTCCCGACTTGATCGTGACTCTTGGACTTGGTCCCCTTGTTCCACAGGTACTCTTGTCAGGAAATCCATCGTTGTTGCATTGCTGGTGTTGGTCTTCTTTGCAGAATTCCCCTATCACTACTTCTGTGCTCTTTGGGGAACTTAGGTGCACTTTGCACCCACTTTTCAGGGTCTTGGGGTGGGCTATTTTTCTAACCCTCTCTGTTTTCTTACAGTCCCAGCGACCCTCTGCAAGGTCACATAGGTTTGGGGTCCATTCGTGGTTCGCATTCCACTTCTAGAGTATATGGTTTGTGTTGCCCCTATCCCTATGTGCCCCCATTGCATTCTATTGTGATTATACATTGTTTGCACTGTTTTCTATTGCTATTACTGCATATTTTGGTATTGTGTACATATATCTTGTCTATATTTGCTATCCTCATACTGAGGGTACTCACTGAGATACTTTGGCATATTGTCATAAAAATAAAGTACCTTTATTTTTAGTATATCTGTGTATTGTGTTTTCTTATGATATTGTGCATATGACACCAGTGGTACTGTAGGAGCTTCACTCGTCTCCTAGTTCAGCCTAAGCTGCTCTGCTAAGCTACCTTTTCTATCAGCCTAAGCTGCTAGACACCCCTCTACACTAATAAGGGATACCTGGACCTGGTGCAAGGTGTAAGTACCCCTTGGTACTCACTACAAACCACGCCAGCCTCCTACACTGGCCCCTGCTGGTTTTCCAGCAATACACTGGTGACAAGGGTGGGATATCACTCCTGCGCTCACTCACCTGTGGTGCTGCAAATTGGCAAACCCCGACAGCGCTGAGATCGCATCAATAGCAGAATGGCTTGCTAGAGACACCAGGCGAGGAAAGGCCACACTGGGCGGTGTGGAACATGACCCGAGGTCCAACGAGGCCTGCTGTCTACAACCTGAGGCGTGTGCCTATCTCATGATGAAGGCAAAAGATAAGGTAGTGTTGACGTGTGCAGCCACTGACAACCAGGTGGCTCTAGGGCCCCACTGTTCTGCCTGCCACTGTGCGACGTGCTGAGGCCTACACAGTCGAACAACAGATTCAACACACACAACAAGAAGGCCCTGGGTTGGACCAATCTCTCAGGTGTCAGTC
The DNA here is from genome assembly GCF_031143425.1 of Pleurodeles waltl. Classification (NCBI taxonomy): domain Eukaryota; kingdom Metazoa; phylum Chordata; class Amphibia; order Caudata; family Salamandridae; genus Pleurodeles; species Pleurodeles waltl. The sequence goes on from NC_090439.1 coordinate 1,193,183,582, forward strand.
ACCGCATGCGTGAGTGCTCCTACATATCTGTTGATCAAGTGGAAGTTAAGGACAGCCAATGGCACCAAACTATATTTGAGCGGGAATTCGCATGTGTGCAAAGAAGGGTATAAGAAACTTTGAAGTAGTCTGCAGTCAGTGACTAGCCTGAAATGAGTGTCGTAGTGCCCATGGCGGATGATCCAACTCCTGTTACCCACCACCGATCCAGTCGAGCTACTGGAAAACTATTTTGTAGCCACCTGTGAGTGGGACGGGGCTGTCCAGAGTTCTCTTCTCCTCCATTTTGCATGGGATGAAGTATACAAACTTTTCAGACACCTACCGAATACAGGTGCACATGACGACTACGCCGCAGCAGTAAGAGCGTTAAATGCGCATTTTGACCCTCAACTAAAGCCAAACTTTGAACGTTTTAAACTGCGCCAAGTGCGCCAAAGAAAGGGAGAGACAATCAATCAGTTTCATCCCCGAATCTGTGAGCTGGAAAGCGCATGCATGGAGGACAACCAACAGAAGGGGATACGTGCATAAGTCACTGGAGTGGCTGGTACTATGGTGACTGCGGAAAAGGGGAGAGAGTCATGGACCCGGAACATCTCCTGGTTTCGAAAAGCTACATTTGTGGAACACTCGGACGAACTGGCTGGTGATGACTAACCTCTGGGGTGGTCAGTAGGTGGTACCCCGGGAGAAGGACACAAGGGTAATCCACCGGCAGCGACTGAGCTGTCTACTCGGACACGACCTGTAATCAGTGCCCCAGTGAGCAGGAAGGTGAAGGTAGGTCCGAGTCCACGAGGTACAATTCAAGACCGAATCCACATCCCAGTCAAAGACTAAAAGATTTTGAATAGACCTTGAAGTTCTAGATGTTTTGATCCAGTTGGGGAGGGATGTAATGATGTCAGCTGGTCTAGTGGCTTGGCAGGGGTCTGACCACTGTAACAGCCCCGGAAAGCAAAGGGTGTGGTTCCGGGCGAAAGGTGGAAGGTCAGTCCTGTCCCTTTGCAGGACTGAGTAACACTGTGTGTGTCTGGTGTCTGTTATCGCTGTGGGCTGCACACACCCCCACCCGACACGCACCCCAGGGGGCTTGCCCAGCATTACAATGTGAAACTGTTTTACTTTTCATTTTCAGTTTATGTGGCATGAAAAGTCCGGTTAGGAGTTTACAGCGCTAATAGCTCTAACTCGAGCAAACGCGAGACCCGTTGCATTGCAAATGCTTGTTTACGTAGCACACACCGCCCCTGGCCCAGCTGGTGGGAATAGCTCGTTTATATACTTAAAGAACACCAGTCATAGGGTTACAGCCAGATTGCTTCGGTCGCATGAAAGGGTCGCATTTTCTTCTGCACCTGCGACCCTCGCAGCCAGGAGAGAGCTGGCAGCGTTGGCAGAGGAAGGTGGTTTTAAACTGCGCTGCCTCGTGCCACCGGCTTTCCTGGGCAGGAGCGGGTGCTGGAACTGTATTATATATTTGCATATTTAGATCTGGAAATAATAAAAGTATCTGCTTGCGTCCCCCTCCCCCTCTCCTCAATGTTGTGTGGCATTGCCCCTTCCCCTGCGACGGCTGTGCCCTCGGGGGGTGGCCACCAACTACCTGGCGTCTCTGGGCACCTCTGCCCGGGCCCCAGAGGAGCGCTCGGAGTGGGTGGTGCCACAGGGTGCCACAGGGTGCCACAGGGTGCCCAGTCCGCGCAGTTCAAGCCGAAACCAGCCCCGTGTGGACCGGCTGCCCTCCTGCATCGAGGCGCTTCCCACAGCCTCCCACGCCCCCTCAAGCATCACCTGGCACCAACCTGGCAGGGGAGGCTTCTGCTCGGGGGTCCTCGTGCTCCAGGAAGAGCGCGCCTTCTGCTCTCTGGAGTCCTCTCGCACCTCCGACCTCTTGGATGGGAAGGATCCTGCCCGTGGTTATAGCGCTCAATGGAGGGTAATTCCATGCAGGTGATAAGCGACCCGCGAAGGATTGGCTGCGCTCTCGGCCCGGGGCCTCCCGGTGCCAACCAGCTCATAGCGCCTCGAAGCCAAGCCATGCCTATAAAACACCGACGGACACGTTTCCCGATAGCGGGGATTAATGAGTAGAAGAAACAAGATAAAACGACCTCTGCAAACTTCTTTAAGCCTACCTAAAAACTTGTAAACTTACAGTGAGGATGGGCGGCTAAAGCACGAGGGCAGGTGAGAAGGCAGCTCCTAGAAGCAGGCAGACGGACCCCGTCGTGACGCTTGCTCCCCCAGATTCTCTAGCAAACTTGCAAAAAGTACAGATGATGGAGGGAGTGCTGAACAATGCAAACACTCACCCCTGGCACAGACGCCTGCAGAGAGAATCCAGAGGATGCCCCTGACTGTGACTGCCTGGTAACAAAGAACCTGACATCTGGAAGAAGCACTGCACCCGCAGCCCCAGGCCCGGGAGAAACCAACTACTGGTGCAAGAGTGACCAGCAGGCGGCCCTGCCTACATCACCAGAGTGACCCCCGGGTCCCTCCACTGATTTCAATCACAAACCCAACGCCTGCTTTGCACACTGCACCCGGCCGCCCCTGTGCCACTGAGGATATGTTTTGTGTGCCTCTTTGGGACCCCCCAGTGCTCTACAAAACACCCCTGGTCTGCTCCCCAAGGACGCACGTACGTACCTGCTAACAGACTGGAACCATAGCAACCATAGTCTCCAGAGGCGCCTATGATATACGGGCTCCTCTTGGACCTCTGGACCTGACCGGCCATTTGTTGCTGGTGCTGGGTGTTTGGGATTGAATTGAACCCCCAATGGTGGGCTGCCTATGCCCCGGAGACTGAACATGTAAGTGCTTTACTTACCTGACAAACTAACCTTTACTTACTGTAGGAAAGTACCATCTTGCCTGGCATGTTACCCCCATTTTTCACTGTATATATGTTGTTTTAGTTGTATGTGTCACTGGGACCCTGTTCACCAGGGCCCCAGTGCTCATAAGTGTGCCTGAATGTGTTACCTGTGTAGTGACTAAATGTCTCACTGAGGCTCTGCTAATCAGAACCTCAGTGGTTATGCTCTCTCATTTCTTTCAAATTGTCACTAACAGGCTAGTGACCAATTTTACCAATTTACATTGGCTACTGGAACACCCTTATAATTCCCTAGTATATGGTACTGAGGTACCCAGGGTATTGGGGTTCCAGGAGATCCCTATGGGCTGCAGCATTTCTTTTGCCACCCATAGGGAGCTCTGACAATTCTTACACAGGCCTGCCACTGCAGCCTGAGTGAAATAACATCCACGTTATTTCACAGCCATTTTACACTGCACTTAAGTAACTTATAAGTCACCTATATGTCTAACCTTTACCTGGTAAAGGTTAGGTGCAAAGTTAGTTAGTGTGAGGGCACCCTGGCACTAGCCAAGGTGTCCCCACATTGTTCAGGGCCAATTCCCCGGACTTTGTGAGTGCGGGGACACCATTACACGCGTGCACTACATATAGGTCACTACCTATATGTAGCTTCACAATGGTAACTCCGAATATGGCCATGTAACATGTCTATGATCATGGAATTGCCCCCTCTATGCCATCCTGGCATAGTTGGCACAATCCCATGATCCCAGTGGTCTGTAGCACAGACCCTGGTACTGCCAAACTGCCTTTTCTGGGGTTTCACTGCATCTGCTGCCAACCCCTCAGACAGGTTTCTGCCCTCCTGGGGTCAAGCCAGGCTTGTCCCAGGATGGCAGAACAAAGGACTTCCTCTGAGAGAGGGTGTTACACCCTCTCCCTTTGGAAAATGGTGTGAAGGCAGGGGAGGAGTAGCCTCCCCCAGCCTCTGGAAATGCTTTCATGGGCACAGATGTGCCCAATTCTGCATAAGCCAGTCTACACCAGTTCAGGGGACCCCTTAGCCCTGCTCTGGCGCGAAACTGGACAAAGGAAAGGGGAATGACCACTCCCCTGACCTGCACCTCCCCTGGGAGGTGTCCAGAGCTCCTCCAGTGTGCTCTAGACCTCTGCCATCTTGGAAACAGAGGTGCTGCTGGCACACTGGACTGCTCTGAGTGGCCAGTGCCACCAGGTGACGTCAGAGACTCCTTCTGATAGGCTCCTTTAGGTGTTGCTAGCCTATCCTCTCTCCTAGGTAGCCAAACCCTCTTTTCTGGCTATTTAGGGTCTCTGTCTCTGGGGAAACTTTAGATAACGAATGCAAGAGCTCATCAGAGTTCCTCTGCATCTCTCTCTTCACCTTCTGCCAAGGAATCGACTGCTGACCGCGCTGGAAGCCTGCAAAAATGCAACAAAGTAGCTAAGACGACTACTGCAACTCTGTAACGCTGATCCTGCCGCCTTCTCGACTGTTTTCCTAGTGGTGCATGCTGTGGGGGTAGTCTGCCTCCTCTCTGCACTAGAAGCTCCGAAGAAATCTCCCGTGGGTCGACGGAATCTTCCCCCTGCAACCGCAGGCACCAAAAAGCTGCTTTACCTGTCCATTGGGTCTCCTTTCAGCACGACGAGCGAGGTCCCTCGAATCCAGCAACTGTATCCAAGTGACCCCCACAGTCCAGTGACTCTTCAGTCCAAGTTTGGTGGAGGTAAGTCCTTGCCTCCCCACGCCAGACTGCATTGCTGGGAACTGCGACTTTTGCAGCTACTACGGCCTCTGTGCACTTCCGGCGGAAATCCTTTGTGCACATCCAAGCCTGGGTCCACGGCACTCTAACCTGCATTGCACGACTTTCTAAGTTGGTCTCCGGCGACGTGGGACTCCTTTGTGTAACTTCGGGTGAGCACCGTTTCACGCATCCTCATAGTGCCTGTTTCTGGCACTTCTCTGGGTGCTACCTGCTGCTGAGAGGGCTCCTTGTCTTGCTCGACGTCCCCTCTGTCTCCTGACGCAATTTGCGACATCCTGGTCCCTCCTGGGCCACAGCAGCATCCAAAAACGCTAACCGCACGATTTGCAGCTAGCAAGGCTTGTTGGCGTTCTTTCGGCGGGAAAACACTTCTGCATGACTCTCCACGGCGTGAGGGATCCGTCCCCCAAAGGGGAAGTCTCTAGCCCTTGTCGTTATTGCAGAAATCTAAGCTTCTTCTGTCCAGTAGAAGCTTCTTTGCACCCACAGCTGGCATTTCCTGGGCATCTGCCCATCTCCGACTTGCTTGTGACTTTTGGACTTGGTCCCCTTGTTCCACAGGTACCCTCGACTGGAAATCCATTGTTGTTGCATTGCTGGTTTGTGTCTTTCCTGCAGAATTCCCCTATCACGACTTCTATGTCCTTAGGGGAACTTTAGTGCACTTTGCACTCACTTTTCAGGGTCTTGGGGTGGGCTATTTTTCTAACCCTCACTATTTTCTAATAGTCCCAGCGACCCTCTACAAGGTCACATAGGTTTGGGGTCCATTCGTGGTTCGCATTCCACTTTTGGAGTATATGGTTTGTGTTGCCCCTATCCCTATGTGTCCCCATTGCATCCTATTGTAACTATACATTGTTTGCACTGTTTTCTAAGACTATACTGCATATTTTTGGTATTGTGTACATATAACTTGTGTATATTTGCTATCCTCATTCTGAGGGTACACTCTGAGATACTTTGGCATATTGTCATAAAAATAAAGTACCTTTATTTTTAGTATAACTGTGTATTGTGTTTTCTTATGATATTGTGCAAGTGACACTTGTGGTACTGTAGGAGCTTCACTCGTCTCCTAGTTCAGCCTAAGCTGCTCTGCTAAGCTACCATTATCTATCAGCCTATGCTGCTAGACACCCTATACACTAATAAGAGATAACTGGGCCTGGTGCAAGGTGCAAGTACCCCTTGGTACTCACTACAAGCCAGTCCAGCCTCCTACACTTACCTCCCCCAGGAACTGTTGAAGTTTGCAGTGTCCACTTTTAAAATAGCAGATTGCCATCTTATGCCAAACTGTGTACATTACTGTTTTCATTCAAAGTTCCATATTTACCTATGCCAAGTACTGTACAATTTATGTACTTACTTGAATTCTGAATCTTGTGGTTCTAAAATAAATTAAGAAAATATTTTTTTCTATATAAAAACCTATCGGCCTGGAGTTAAGTCTTTGAGTGTGTGTTCCCATTTATTGCCTGTGTGTGTACAAAAAATGCTTAACACTACCCTCTGATAAGCCTACTGCTCGACCACACTACCACAAAATAGAGCATTAGTTTTATCTATTATTGCCAATATCAACCTCTAAGGGGAAACCATGCCCTGAGTACTTAGGTGCCCAGGGCATGGGGTACTATGGGTAGGTCCCTGAGGGCAGCAGCACTGAGTATGCCACCCTCTAGGACCATGCATCCAGGTGCACCCAGCACTGCCAGTGCAGTCTGTGTCCTGGTGCAAACCTAAAACCCAAACTCAACGTGACACACTGCCTGTGTGTTCTGACCACCATACACTGCATGTACAGCCCTAAGGCAGTGTGCCCCTCAACACCACTGTTTCCAAGATGGCAGAGGTCTGGGACATACTGGAGGAGCTCTGGTCACCTCCCCTGGGAGGTACTGGTCAGGGGAGTGGTCACTCCCCTTTCTTTTGTCCAGTTTCGCGCCAGAGCAGGGCTGGGGAATTCCCTGAACCGGTGTAGACTGGCTTATGCAGAGATGGGCACCATCTGTGCCCATCAAAGCATTTCCAGAGGCTGGGGGAGGCTACTCCTCCCCAGCCCTTCACACCTATTTCCAAAGGGAGAGAGTATAGCACCCTCTCTCCGAGGAAATCCTTTGTTCTGCCTTCCTGGGCTGCCCAAACACCAGGGGGGCAGAAACCTGTCTGAGGGGTTGGCAGCAGCAGCCACTGCAGTGGAAACCCCGGAAAGGCTGTTTGGCAGTTCCCGGGTTCTGTGCTAGAGACCCGGGGAATAATGGAATTGTTCACCCAATGCCAGAATGGCATTTGGGTGACAATTCCATGATCTTAGACATGTTACATGGCCATGTTCGTAGTTACCATTGTGACGCTGTACATAGGTAGTGACCTATGTACAGTGCACGCGTGTAATGGTGTCGTCGCACTCACAAAGTCCGGGGAATTTCCGGGGAACCTCCTGTAGGAAAGTACCATCTTGCCTGGCATGTTACCCCAATATTTAACTGTATATATGTTGTTTTAGTTGTATGTGTCACTGGGACCCTGCCAGCCAGGGCCCCAGTGCTCATAAGTGTGCCCTGTATGTGTTACCTGTGTTATGACTAACTGTCTCACTGAGGCTCTGCTAACCAGAACCTCAGTGGTTATGCTCTCTCATTTCTTTCCAAATTGTCACTAACAGGCTAGTGACCAATTTCACCAATTTACATTGGCATACCGGAACACCCTTATAATTCTCTAGTATATGGTACTGAGGTACCCAGGGTATTGGGGTTCCAGGAGATCCCTATGGGCTGCAGCATTTCTTTTGCCACCCATAGGGAGCTCTGACAATTCTTACACAGGCATGCCACTGCAGCCTGAGTGAAATAATGCACACATTATTTCACAGCCATTTACCACTGCACGTAAGTAACTTATAAGTCACCTATATATTTAACCTTCACCTGGTAAAGGTTGGGTGCTAAGTTACTTAGTGTGTGGGCACCCTGGCACTAGCCAAGGTGCCCCCACATTGTTCAGGGCAAATTCCCCGGACTTTGTGAGTGCGGGGACACCATTACACGCGTGCACTATACATATGTCACGACATATGTATAGCGTCACAATGGTAACTCCGAACATGGCCATGTAACATGTCTAAGATCATGGAATTGTCACCCCAATGCCAGATATTGGGGAGACAATTCCATGATCCCCAGAGTCTCTAGCTCAGACCCGGGTACTGCCAAACTACCTTTCCCGGGGTTTCACCGCAGCTGCTGCCAACCCCTCAGACAGGTTTCTGTCCTCCTTGGGTCCAGCCAGGCTTGGACCAGGAAGGCAGAACAAAGGACTTCCTCAGAGAGAGGGTGTTACACCCTCTCCCTTTGGTAAAAGGCGTTAGGGCTGGGGAGGAGTAGCCTCCCCCAGCCTCTGGAAATGCTTTCATGGGCACAAATGGTGCCCATTTCTGCATAAGCCAGTCTACACCGGTTTAGGGATCCCCCAGCCCTGCTCTGGCGCGAAACTGGACAAAGGAAAGGGGAGTGACCACTCCCCTGACCTGCACCTCCCCTGGGAGGTGCCCAGAGCTCCTCCAGTGTGCTCCAGACCTCTGCCATCTTGGAAACAGAGGTGCTGCTGGCACACTGGACTGCTCTGGGGGATGTTTTTGAAAATGTTTTGTTTGTTGTCGAACTATCATGTAGTTTTAATGAACAATGCATTTTAGTGTATGTTTTAATTGTGAAGGTTTATGATTCTATTTTTGTACTCAAGTGAAATCCTGCTTGTTTGTTGCTTTAGTTCATAGTTGTGTCTGGAAGAGATTGTGCTTGAGACATTTTTGGGGGGAAATGTAGGAAGTTGGGGTATGATACACTGATGGTTTTTCACCCACACTATGGAATACCCTCACAATATGCTAAAAGTGGTCCTTGGATTCAAATAATAAATTCTTAGCTCAATCCTGGTAGAGTGTCAAAGAGCTGTCAGGCTTTAATACAGGAACGTGATAATCCTTTCAGAGGAACAACATGGACAATAAGTAATTGACATGACGCAAGAAAAATCTGACACCAATTTATAAAAACAGAGCTTATTTTCATCGTAATTTAGACACCAAAATGCACACAATCAGATAAGTGTAACTGAGTCATGGATTTCCAAAGCAAAATTAAATAAAGCATTTAAAGGTTGCAGAATTTGAATGTTGCAGTCAATAAAAAACCACACTAGTTGCAAAGGATTGCTTGCAGGTTGGTTTCAGTGGAATCCATTGAGGGTAGATGTGGTGTGGGTCCCAGGGGCCAGCAGTGAGTTCCATTTTTTCTAGCTCGTAGGGCTCAGGTGCAGGGTGGTTGTGGCTGTCCCTGATGAATGAACACAGGAGCCAAGATTGCTGCTTTTGTTGCTTGGCTGAAGGTGTTATAAGATTGCCGGGGATTAGAGCTGCTAGCCCAAGAGAGTCTGGTCTTGCCTATGGTTCACAAAGAGGTTCCTCTTGCTCGGTGTGGTCTTGCACCTTGTTGCAGTTCCCCCCCCCCCAACATTTTGCCTGATATCTGATGCTACCTTGACTGACTGCATGCTGAGACCCTGCTAACCAGGCCCCAGCATCAGTGTTCTTTGCCTAAACTGAACCATTGCTCCCACAATTGGCACATCTCTGGCGCACAGCTTAGTCCCTTGTAAAAGGAACCAGTGGTAACAAGGTCCCTGCGGCCAGAGAGGGTCACTAAGGGCTGCAGCATGCATTTTGCCAACCTAAGAGACCCCTCACCAAACACATGCACACTGCCAATGCAGACTATGGTGGTCATTACAACCCTAGCGGATGGTGTTAAAGGTGCGGGAAGACCGCAAAAAGTCCGGCGGTAAAAATTTGTGCATTTCGACCCTGGCAGATACCGCCAACAAAGACCGCCACTTTAACACACCGACCGCCACGGCGGTACAAACAAACAGCGCGGCGGTCACCGCCAACAGACAGGTGGCAAAGTACCACCCACCCTGTAGGAAAGTACCATCTTGCCTGGCATGTTACCCCCATTTTTCACTGTATATATGTTGTTTTAGTTGTATGTGTCACTGGGACCCTGTTCACCAGGGCCCCAGTGCTCATAAGTGTGCCTGAATGTGTTACCTGTGTAGTGACTAACTGTCTCACTGAGGCTCTGCTAATCAGAACCTCAGTGGTTATGCTCTCTCATTTCTTTCAAATTGTCACTAACAGGCTAGTGACCAATTTTACCAATTTTCATTGGCTACTGGAACACCCTTATAATTCCCTAGTATATGGTACTGAGGTACACAGGGTATTGGGGTTCCAGGAGATCCCTATGGGCTGCAGCATTTCTTTTGCCACCGATAGGGAGCTCTGACAATTCTTACACAGGCCTGCCACTGCAGCCTGAGTGAAATAACGTCCACGTTATTTCACAGCCATTTTACACTGCACTTAAGTAACTTATAAGTCACCTATATGTCTAACCTTTACCTGGTAAAGGTTAGGTGCAAAGTTACTTAGTGTGAGGGCACCCTGGCACTAGCCAAGGTGCCCCCACATTGTTCAGGGCCAATTCCCTGTACTTTGTGAGTGCGGGGACACCATTACACACGTGCACTACATATAGGTCAATACCTATATATAGCTTCACAATGGTAACTCCGAATATGGCCATGTAACATGTCTAAGATCATGGAATTGCCCCCTCTATGCCATCCTGGCATTATTGGCACAATTCCATGATCCCAGTGGTCTGTAGCACAGACCCTGGTACTGCCAAACTGCCTTTCCTGGGGTTTCACTGCAGTTGCTGCTGCTGCCAACCCCTCAGACAGGTTTCTGCCCCCCTGGGGTCAAGCCATGCTTGTCCCAGGATGGCAGAACAAAGGACTTCCTCTGAGAGAGGGTGTTACACCCTCTCCCTTTGGAAAATGGTGTGAAGGCAGGGGAGGAGTAGCCTCCCCCAGCCTCTGGAAATGCTTTCTTGGGCACAGATGTGCCCAATTCTGCATAAGCCAGTCTACACCGGTTCAGGGACCCCTTAGCCCTGCTCTGGCGCGAAACTGGACAAAGGAAAGGGGAGTGACCATTCCCCTGACCTGCACCTCCCCTGGGAGGTGTCCAGAGCTCCTCCAGTGTGCTCCAGACCTCTGCCATCTTGGAAACAGAGGTGCTGCTGGCACACTGGACTGCTCTGAGTGACCAGTGCCACCAGGTGACGTCAGAGACTCCTTTTGATAGGCTCCTTCAGGTGTTAGTAGCCTATCCTCTCTCCTAAGTAGCCAAACCCTCTTTTCTGGCTATTTAGGGTCTCTGTCTCTGGGGAAACTTTAGATAACGAATGCAAGAGCTCATCAGAGTTCCTCTGCATCTCTCTCTTCACCTTCTGCCAAGGAATCGACTGCTGACCGCGCTGGAAGCCTGCAACACTGCAACAAAGTAGCAAAGACGACTACTGCAACTCCGTAATGCTGATCCTGCCGCCTTCTCGATTGTTTTCCTGGTGGTGCATGCTGTGGGGGTAGCCTGCCTCCTCTCTGCACTAGAAGCTCCAAAGAAATCTCCCGTGGGTCGACGGAATCTTCCCCCTGCAACCGCAGGCACCAAAAAGCTGCATTACCGGTCCCTTGGGTCTCCTCTCAGCACAACGAGCGAGGTCCCTCGAATCCAGCAACTGTGTCCAAGTGATCCCCACAGTCCAGTGACTCTTCAGTCCAAGTTTGGTGGAGGTAAGTCCTTGCCTCACCTCACTAGACTGCATTTCTGGGAACCGTGACTTTGCAGCTACTCCAGCCCCTGTGCACTTCCGGCGGAAATCCTTTGTGCACAGCCAAGCCTGGGTCCACGGCACTCTAACCTGCATTGCACGACTTTCTAAGTTGGTCTCCGGAGACGTGGGACTCCTTTGTGTAACTTTGGGTGAGCACCGTTTCACGCATCCTCGTAGTGCCTGTTTCTGGCACTTCTCCGGGTGTTACCTGCTGCTGACAGGGCTCCTTGTCTTGCTCGACGTCCCCTCTCTCTCCTGGTCCAATTGGCGACCTCCTGGTCCCTCCTGGGCCACAGCAGCATCCAAAAATGCTAACCGCATGATTTGCATCTAGCAAGGCTTGTTGGCGTTCTTTCAGCGGGAAAACACTTTTGCACGACTCTCCACGGCGAGAGGAATCCGTCCGTCAAAGGGGAAGTCTCTAGCCCTTTTCGTTCCTGCAGAAACCTCAGCTTCTTCTGTCCAGTAGAAGCTTCTTTGCACCCACAGCTGGCATTTCCTGGGCATATGCCCATCTCCGACTTGCTTGTGACTTTTGGACTTGGTCCCCTTGTTCCACAGGTACCCTAGATTGGAAATCCATCGTTGTTGCATTGTTGGTTTGTGTCTTTCCTGCCTTATTCCTCTATCACGACTTCTTTGTCCTTGGGGGAACTTTAGTGCACTTTGCACTCACTTTTCAGGGTCTTGGTGAGGGTTAGTTTTCTAACTCTCACTATTTTCTAATAGTCTCAGCGACCCTCTACAAGGTCACATAGGTTTGGGGTCCATTCGTGGTTCGCATTCCACTTTTGGAGTATATGGTTTGTGTTGCCCCTATCCCTATGTGTCCCCATTGCATCCTATTGTAACTATACATTGTTTGCACTGTTTTCTAAGACTATACTGCATATTTTTGGTATTGTGTACATTTATCTTGTGTATATTTCCTATCCTCTCACTGAGGGTACACTCTAAGATACTTTGGCATATTGTCATAAAAATAAAGTACCTTTATTTTTTGTATAACTGTGTATTGTGTTTTCTTATGATATTGTGCAAGTGACACTAAGTGGTACTGTAGGAGCTTCACTCGTCTCCTAGTTCAGCCTAAGCTGCTCTGCTAAGCTACCATTATCTATCAGCCTAAGCTGCTAGACACCCTATACACTAATAAGGGATAACTGGGCCTGGTGCAAGGTGCAAGTACCCCTTGGTACTCACTACAAGCCAGTCCAGCCTCCTACAACAGGCTGAGTACACAACGCCAGATCCACGACGGGACTCCATGCCCATTGATGTATCCTGGGGAGTGCAAAGCCACAGTCTCACAAGTCTTTCCAGAGGGTGGGTTGCCCACTGCTTTATCCTGGGGAATGCAAAGCCACAGTCTCACAAGTCTTTCCAGTGGGTGGGTTGCCCACTGCCATATCCCGGGGAGTGCAAGGCCACAGTAGCTCAAGTGAATGACAGTCTCCACTGGTTCTGGAGGGGGATTGGTGCCCAGACTGCATCACTCACCCCGTGATGGTCCCAGTTGCGTCAATGCCCCTGCTGCTCATGGGCCAGCGGTGCTTGAGATGGCGGTGCCCTGTTCAGCGGTGCTTGAGATGGGCTTGCCTCGTGCAGTGATGCTTGAGATGGCGGTGCCCTGAGATGGGCTTGCCTTGTGCAGCAATGCTTGAGATGGCGGTGCCCTGTTCAGCGGTGCTTGAGATGGGCTTGCCCTGTTTAACGGTGCTTGAGATGGCGGTACCCTGTTCAGCGGTGCTTGAGATGGGCTTGCCTTGTGCAGCGGTGCTTGAGATGGGGGTGCCCTGTCCAGTGGTGCTTGAGATGGGCGGTGCCCTGTTCAGCGGTGCTTGAGATGGGCTTGCCTTGTGCAGCGGTGCTTGAGATGGCGGTGCCCTGTTCAGCGGTGCTTGAGATGGCGGTGCCCTGTTCAGCGGTGCTTGAGATGGCCTTGACCCTGTTCAGCGGTGCTTGAGATAGCGGTGACCTGTTCAGCGGTGCTTGAGATGGCCTTGCCCTGTTCAGCGGTGCTTGAGATGGCGGTGCCCTGTTCAACGGTGCTTGAGATGGCGGTGGCCTCATGGCCCATCTGGTCTGGGGCTGGCAGGGTCCTCATGGCCCATCTGGTCTGGGGCTGGCGGGGCCCTCCTGGGCAGCTGGGATGGGGCTGGCGTGGCCCTCCTGGGCATCTGGGATGGGGCTGGCGGGGCCCACCTGGGCAGCTGGGATGGGGCTGGCGGGGCCCTCCTGGGCAGCTGGAATGGGGCTGGTAGGGCCCTCCTGGGTAGCTAGTATGATGGCGGTGTTTTCGGGCGTGCTACCTGTTGGAAAATGGGTTATTGGTAAGGGCAGGTAGGTACCTACACCTAGCAACAAGCCACTAACCTCCACCTAGGTACAGTTAGGTCTCAGTAAATTAATCCCAGCTCAACCCTTGGTAGCTTGGCAACGAGCGTCAAGGCTTAACTTAGGAGACAGTGTGTAAAGCATTCAAATATCACAAAACAGTAATTAAATAAAACACAGGAAACAGTTTAAAAATCCAAACCCAATTTATAAAAATAGTTTATATTTGTATCTTTAAAATGACACAAAAACGATTAAAATCGGTTCAGGGGAACCGGAGATATGAATTTTTAAAGAATTATTATTTTTCTAGCGCTTAGAAACAAAAAGCGCCAATCGGGTCATCTGGTTGCACCAGGACCGGGGCAAAGTCAAAGTTTCAGGCCGACCGCGATGGAGCCTTGCTCGGCTACAAGTCGCAGGAGGCCTCGGTTAAAAAGTTACCTTCTGACTTTGTCTTTATTTTGAAGTTTTTCTTCACCGGGACGAACCTGCCAGTTGAATCCGACCTCCTGGAGCCCTTGTCCGGATACGCGATGTGGGTTTCCTCGGTGGTGATTTTTACCTTCGGACTTAGTCGTTTTTTCGAGATGAAAATCCTTCGACCGGGGTAAACCTGGATCTTGATCCGACGTCCGTGGAGCCCTTCTCGGATACGATGGCTGGGAGGTCCCGGTCAACTTTTTACCTTCGGACTTAGTCTCTTTTTCGGATGTTTTTCTTTACCGGGACGAACCACGAAGTCAGGCCGGGTCGCTGTTGAGGCAAGCCGGCTAGAATTTCCTCGGCGGGTCAGTCCCTCTCTGGAGTTTTTTTACAAAATTTTTCAAATCTTTTCCAAACTTCTGGGTCTTCACCCAGATGTTCTTTTAAGGTTCTTTTGGGGTCCACAGCTCACCCCAAGGGTCCAGAAGTTCTGTGATGGTCCTTGGGGGGTGCGGACTTCAACTCCCAGAATGCACCTGGCGCAACTCCTTTTTGGCCACTGGACAGTTGTTCAGCTGGTCACTTTTTCAGGAGTTGGTGCAGGGGACTCTGGATAGCAATTTTTCACCTGTAGCAAACAGGGAGTCCCTCCTTGAACCAGTTGAAGCCAGGCAAAGTCCTTCTTGTGGTGAAGCCCAAGTGTGCAGCTGGTGCAGTCTTTCTGAGTGCAGGTTCCAGGTGCAGGCCAGGGGTCCAGCAGGGCAGTCCTTCTTCTCCTTTAGTTCCTTCTTCTTGAAATTTGGTGGGGATCTGAGGTGTGGGTGCAGGTCTGCCAGTTTTATCCTTGCTCCTGGGTGAAAAGCAGGGGGGCCCTGGTTCTCCAATCAGGGACAGGGTCGTCCCCCTGTGATGACCACTTCCTGGGAAGTGTGGCAAAAATCCATCCCAGAAGGCAACAGTCTCTAAAAATCCAACATGGATGAATCTGATTTTTGGAGGTTACATCTGGCTGAGCCCACCCACTGGTGTGGCTAAAAATCATAAACACACCCCTCTCCTGCCCTCTCCTAATCTAATCAAGGGGGCACCTAATTGTCTGGGGTTGCAGGATGTGGGGGTGTTGCTGGGTGCTCCAAATGTCCTTCTCTGCCTTTGAAGACCAGTTTGGCAGCCCTCCCCCTTCCTGCCTCACCATCTGCTGAGGGGAGATTCTCTCCCCCAAGCACATTCCTTTGTGTGAAGCCAGGCCACTTCACACCTCATCAAGGCAGCCTGGCAGAAGCTGCTGCAGGCTGGCCAATCAGAGCACAGCAGCAAAAACAATGCAGAGCTGAAATTGGCAACTTTTTAGGTAAAGTCTAAACTTTTTACCTGAACAAGTTATATTAAATCCAACAACTGGAAGTTGTGGGATTTATTATAACAATTAATTTGATACCAAATTCTTGGTATGTAACATTTAAGGAGACTTTAAAATTTAAAATAAAGTCTGCCCATTCTAGCCTATGAAGGCCATTTACTTCAATGAGGGAAAAACGAATTTGGCTGTTTTTACCTCACCAGGGCTTATAAATCTATTTTTATAAAGTCCCTGCTTATAGTTACATGGCACCCAGCCCTAGGGGCACATAGGGCACACCTTAGGGGTGACTTATATGTAAAAATAAGGTAGTTTAAGACTTTGGAAGTACCTTTAATTCCAAAGTCGAATTTGCATATAACTTTAATTTAAAAGCAGCCAGCAAGGCAGGCTTGCTTTAAAAATGACACTGGGCACCTCAGCAGTGCACCTAGGTGTGCACCACCTATGCTGTGGTCCCTAAACCTACATGCCCTACCGTATACTAGGGACTTATAGGTAGGTTAACTTAGCCAATTATAATTAGCCTAATTTGCATATCCATTTTACACAGAGCACAGGCCCTGGGACTGGTTAGCAGTACCCAGGGCACCATCAAAGTCAGGAAAACACCAGCAAAAAGAGGAAAATGGGGGCAAAAAGTTATGGGGCCTCTGCAATCAGCCCTGTTTTCTCACACTACCATTCCCAGATTTTCCGGCCCTCCTGTGGCCCTTCCCCACCTTGTGAGGTGTCACAGCGGCCTCCAAACTCCCCCCGGAACCCCTGGGAGTGGATTTTCTGGTTGGGGTCTTCACCCTCTCCCTCCGGGCACTGCCAATTTTCGGATGTTTCTCCAGGGGTGGGGGGGGGGCTGGCTGTGCTCTGGCTCCGTGCCAGACTGGCTGCCATGGTGGCCAGTGCACTCCACAGTCCTCGGATGACACGCACCACCGGGCCCGAAGATGTAGTGGCTGAGGTGCTAGCTCGGGACATATGACCTGGACGGGGTGGGGGAGTGGTGGGAAAGAGGTCAAGTTTAGCCAGGAAGAATTTCTTGGGAGCAGTGGGACGGGTAGGTGGAGGGGGTTTGGGAGTGGAGGAGGAGGTTGTGGTTGTAGGAGGTGTAAGTCTGGTGGCTTTGGGAGCAGGTGCTTGGGCTGGAGGCTGTCGTGAGGTGGATGGCTGTTGGGTGGGTGGCTGCCTGCGTTTGTGTATCTTGGGAGGAGGCGTCACAGACACACTGGGAGAGGACACAGGGGGCGTGTAAATGGTAGTGGGGTGGTGACTGCACGTGTGTGGGGTGTTCTGGTGTGTGTGCTGCTGAGGGACGTAGGGGCTGAGGATGTTGTGCATGCAGGTTTGAGTGTAGATGTGACAGGGAGGGAGGAGGGAGACGTGGAGGAGGGGGACACAGTGGAGGCAGTGGCTGTTGCTATGTCTGCATGGGTATGATGCTTGTGTGAGTGCCTGTGGTATGTGTGGTGATTATGTTTGCCTGAGCTCCCCTTGGGTGTTGAGGTGTGTGCAGGCTGGTCGGATGGTGTTGTGGGGATAGGCAGAGGTACAGGGGATTGGGTCTGGGTGTAGGGAGTTGGAGGGGGGAGGCTTGAGACAGGGACAATGGCTGCCATCAGTGCTGAGGCCAGAGTCTGAAAGGCTCGGTGAAGGGCAGCCTGACCAGAATGAATGCCCTCCAGGTATGCATTACTCTGGTGCACTTCCCTTTCTACACCCTGGATGGCATTCAAAATGGTAGACTGCCCAACAGTGAGCGACCTGGGGCGGTCAATGACCTTCTCACTGAGGGCAGCAGGGGTGACTGGGGCAGGGCCTGAGGTGCCTGGGGTGAAGGAAATGCCCACCCTCCTGGGTGAGCGGGCACGGGGCAAACGCTGAGGGGCTGCTGGGAGGGCGGTGCTGGTGCGGGGGTGGCGGCTGTACCTGTTGGTGGGGGGGGCACAGATGTTGCCACCACCACAAGGGAGCTCCCATCAGAGGACAAGTCCGAGTCGCTAATGTCCGCGCGTGTCCCCGCCGTGGAGCTCCCCTCACCCTCCGTCCCACTGGTGACATCGGTGTCTGTTGTGTGACCCTCCATGGCCATGTGGGATGCAGCTCCCTCGTGCTCTGGTGACACTGCTTGTGAGAAAGTAGCCTCTTTCTAGCCTTGTTACTCCCACTTATGGCCTCTTTGTGAGTGTATGTCCGGGTGTTTTCACTGTCTCACTGGGATCCTGCCAGCCAGGGCCCAGTGCTCATAGTGAAAACCCTATGTTTTCAGTATGTTTGTTATGTGTCACTGGGATCCTGCTAGCCAGGACCCCAGTGCTCATAAGTTTGTGACCTATATGTATGTGTTACCTGTGTTATGACTAACTGTCTCACTGAGGCTCTGCTATCCAGAACCTCAGTGGTTATGCTCTCTCATTTCTTTCCAAATTGTCACTAACAGGCTAGTGACCAATTTCACCAATGTACATTGGCATACTGGAACACCCTTATAATTCCCTAGTATATGGTACTGAGGAACCCAGGGTATTGGGGTTCCAGGAGATCCCTATGGGCTGCAACATTTCTTTTGCCACCCATAGGGAGCTCTGACAATTCTTACACAGGCCTGCCATTGCAGCCTGAGTGAAATAATGCCCACATTATTTCACAGCCACTTTTCACTGCACTTAAGTAACGTATAAGTCACCTATTTGTCTAACATTTACCTGGTAAAGGTTGGGTGCTAAGTTACTTAGTGTGTGGGCACCCTGGAACTAGCCAAGGTGCTCCCACATTGTTCAGGGCAAATTCCCCAGAGTTTGTGAGTGCGGGGACACCATTACACACGTGCACTATACATAGGTCACTACCTATGTATAGGTTCACAATGGTAACTCCGAATATGGCCATGTAACATGTCTATGATCATGGAATTGCCCCCTCTATGCCATCCTGGCATTGTTGGCACAATCCCATGATCCCACGGGTCTCTAGCACAGACCCGGGTACTGCCAAACTGCCTTTCCCGGGGTTTCACTGCAGCTGCTGCCAACCCCTCAGACAGGTTTCTGCCCTCCTGGGGTCCAGCCAGGCTTGGCGCAGGAAGGCAGAACAAAGGACTTCCTCAGAGAGAGGGTGTTACACCCTCTCCCTTTGGAAAAAGGTGTTAGGGCTTGGGAGGAGTAGCCTCCCCCAGCCTCTGGAAATGCTTTCATGGGCACAGATGGTGCCCATTTCTGCATAAGCCAGTCTACACCGGTTCAGGGATCCCCCAGCCCTGCTCTGGGGCGAAACTGGACAAAGGAAAGGGGAGTGACCACTCCCCTGACCTGCACCTTCCCTGGGAGGTGCCCAGAGC
The DNA here is from genome assembly GCF_031143425.1 of Pleurodeles waltl. Taxonomy (NCBI): domain Eukaryota; kingdom Metazoa; phylum Chordata; class Amphibia; order Caudata; family Salamandridae; genus Pleurodeles; species Pleurodeles waltl. Next base: position 1,193,202,411 of record NC_090439.1, read on the forward strand.
TCCTCCAGTGTGCTCCAGACCTCTGCCATCTTGGAAACAGAGGTGCTGCTGGCACACTGGACTGCTCTGAGTGGCCAGTGCCAGCAGGTGACGTCAGAGACTCCTTCTGATAGGCTCCTTCAGGTGTTGCTAGCCTATCCTCTCTCCTAGGTAGCCAAACCCTCTTTTCTGCCTATTTACGGTCTCTGCTTTGGGGAATTCCTTAGATAACGAATGCAAGAGCTCATCAGAGTTCCTCTGCATCTCTCTCTTCACCTTCTGCCAAGGAATCGACTGCTGACCGCGCTGGAAGCCTGCAAAACTGCAACAAAGTAGCAAAGACAACTACTGCGACCTTGTAACGCTGACCCTGCCGCCTTCTCAACTGTTTTCCTGGTGGTGCATGCTGTGGGGGTAGTCTGCCTCCTCTCCGCACTAGAAGCTCCGAAGAAATCTCCCGTGGATCGACGGAATCTTCCCCCTCCAACCGCAGGCACCAAAGAACTGCATCACCGGTCTTCTGGGTCTCCTCTCAGCACGACGAGTGAGGTCCCATGAACTCAGCAACTCTGTCCAAGTGACTCCCACAGTCCAGTGACTCTTCAGCCCAAGTGTGGTGGAGGTAAGTCCTTGCCTCCCCACGCCAGACTGCATTGCTGAGAACCGCGTGTTTTGCAGTTACTCCCGCTCCTGTGCACTTTTCCAGGATTTCCTTTGTGCACAGCCAAGCCTGGGTCCACGGCACTCTAACCTGCATTGCACGACCTCCTGAGTTGTCCTCCGGCGGCGTGGGACTCTCTTGTGCAACTTCGGGTGAGCACCGTTTCACTCCACTTCGTAGTGCCTGTTCCGGCACTTCTCCGGGTGCTGCTTGCTTTTGAGTGGGCTCCTTCTCTTGCTGGATGCACCCTCACTTTTCAGGGTCTTGGGGTGGGCTATTTTTCTAACCCTCACTGTTTTCTTACAGTCCCAGCGAGCCTCTACAAGGGCACATAGGTTTGGGGTCCATTCGTGGTTCGCATTCCACTTCTAGAGTATATGGTTTGTGTTGCCCCTATTCCTATGTGCCCCTATTGCATCCTATTGTGACTATACATTGTTTGCACTGTTTTCTATTGCTATTACTGCATAGTTTTGTGTTGTGTACATATATCTTGTGTATATTTGCTATCCTCATACTGAGGGTACTCACTGAGATACTTTGGCATATTGTCATAAAAATAAAGTACCTTTATTTTTAGTATATCTGTGTATAGTGTTTTCTTATGATATTGTGCAAGTGACACTAGTGGTACTGTAGGAGCTTCACTCGTCTCCTAGTTCAGCCTAAGCTGCTCTGCTAAGCTACCTTTTCTATCAGCCTAATCTGCTAGACACCCCTCTACACTAATAAGGGATACCTGGGCCTGGTGCAAGGTGTAAGTACCCCTTGGTACTCACTACAAGCCAGTCCAGCCTCCTACATTGGTGGCAGCGGTGGGATAAGTACTTTGGAACTACTTACCACTTTTGTCATATTGTACTTTTCATAAGAGAAAAATATACAAAAGTGGAAAGTAGTTGCAAAGTACTTATTCCACCTCCTACATTGGTTGTGCAGCGGTGGGATAAGTACTTTGCAACTACTTACCACTTTTGTCATATTGTACTTTTCAGAAGAGAAAAATATACAAAACAAGTTCAGTGTATCTACACATAACCAAAAAGTTTTGCTTTTCCTCTTTCACTTCTTTGCTAAGTGCAGAAAAGTACCTCTAAACTTTCTAAAAGTTCTTAAAAAGTTTGTAAAGTTTTTTTCTGTTCTTTAAAAAGTTCTGAAAACTTTTTTCTCACTTTTTCTGTCCCTTAAACACTTTCTATCATGTCTGGTACAGGTCTACCTCTTGATCTGTCCAACATAGCTTATGGCAACCTTAGCTGGAAGGAAGCAAGGAGTCTCTGCATAGATAGAGGTTTAGGGGTAGGGAAGAATCCCTCAAGACAACTGTTGGTTAATATGCTCATTGAACAAGATAAGACCTTAGTTGGCACTTCTGGTGAGAAATTAGCTGATGGTTCCCATTCTGACTCTGGGGCACCCCTAGCAAAAGATTTGGGAGGGAATCTTTCCAACCTGCCCCCTAGCAAGCCACCTAGCATAGCTGGTACTGATGTGAATTCACATCACAGTAATAGTGTTACCTCACATCACAGTAAACGTGTTCATTCTCACCATAGTAGGAGTGTTCATTCTGTTAGCAAGGTTCTTAGAGTGCCATCTGTTAGGGCCAGGTCTCCTTCTGTTCATTCTCAGCATACTTCTGTTTCTAGACATGCCTCACCCACCCACCCTGATGACAGAGTGTTAGAAAGGGAGCTCAATAGATTTAGAGTGGAAGAATCCAGGCTGAAGCTCAAGAAGCAACAGCTGGATTTAGATAGGCAGTCCTTAGAGATAGAAAGAGAAAGACAGAAATTGGGATTTGAATCCCATGGTGGCAGCAGCAGTATTCCAAGTAGTCATCCTGCAAAAGAGCATGATTCAAGGAATCTGCACAAGATAGTTCCCCCTTACAAGGAGGGGGATGACATTAACAAGTGGTTTGCTGCACTTGAGAGGGCCTGTGTTGTACAGGATGTCCCTCAAAGGCAGTGAGCTGCTATCCTATGGCTATCATTTAGTGGAAAGGGTAGGGATAGGCTCCTTACTGTGAAAGAAAGTGATGCCAATAATTTTACAGCTCTTAAGAATGCACTCCTGCATGGTTATGGCTTAACAACTGAACAGTACAGGATGAAGTTCAGAGAAACCAAAAAGGAGCCTTCACAAGACTGGGTAGACTTTATTGACCATTCAGTGAAGGCCTTGGAGGGGTGGTTACATGGCAGTAAAGTTTCTGACTATGAAAGCCTGTATAACTTAATCCTGAGAGAGCATATTCTTAATAATTGTGTGTCTGATTTGTTGCACCAGTATCTAGTGGACTCAGATCTGACCTCTCCCCAAGAATTGGGAAAAAAGGCAGACAAATGGGTCAGAACAAGAGTGAACAGAAAAGTTCATACAGATGGTGACAAGGATGGCAAGAAGAAAGATGGTGAGAAATCTCAAGATAAGCATGTGGACAAGGGTAAAACCAAAGATCCTTCTTCAAATCTTAAACACTCTTCAGGGGGTGGGGATAAAACAAATTCTTCCTCTTCCTCTCAACCCACACACATTAAAAAGCCTTGGTGCTTTGTGTGTAAAAACAGAGGCCATAGGCCAGGGGATAAGTCCTGTCCAGGTAAACCCCTGAGCCTACCACCACTAATACATCAAGCTCTAGTGCCCCTAGCAGTAGTGGTACTAGTGGTGGGACTGCTGACAACAGTCAAACTAAGGGTGTAGTTGTGTTCACTTATGGGTCCATCATAGAAACTGGGGTAGTCAGTCCCAAGACAGTTTCTGTCACACCTAGTGGCATTGGCCTTGCCACACTGGCTGCTTGTCCCCTTACAATGGATAAGTACAGGCAGACAGTTTCAATAAATGGTGTTGAGGCCTTGGCCTACAGGGACACAGGTGCCAGTATCACTTTGGTGACTGAAAACCTAGTGCATCCTGAACAACACATCATTGGACAACAGTACAAGATTATTGATGTCCATAACTCCACTAAGTTTCTTCCCTTAGCTATAATTCAGTTTAGTTGGGGTGGAGTTACTGGCCCTAAGCAGGTGGTAGTATCACCTAGCTTACCTGTAGACTGTCTCTTAGGTAATGACCTAGAGGCCTCAGGTTGGGCTGATGTAGAGTTTTATGCCCATGCAGCCATGCTGGGCATCCCAGAGGAATTGTTCCCTCTCATTTCTACTGAAATGAAAAAGCAAAGGAGAGAAGGCCTGAAAACTCAGGATCCCTCTTCAACAACAGGTAAAAAGGGTATCACAGTATCCCCTAACCACCCTACCATTCAGGATACCATTACTGTGGTGGGAGAAAACTCTCCTGGGGTGGCACCTGTTCCAAGGGAATCATCAGCTGGCAAAGCTGTACTCCCTGAGGTGGAAGTACCTCTCTGTGGGATAACTAACAATGGTGAGAAAAAGAGCACCATTTTAGTTAACATGGAGCATCCCTTCAACCCTCCCAGAGAAACTTTAGTGCAGAAACCCTGCACTACCCCACAACACTTAGGACAGCATCCCTGCCCTAGTGTGGAGCTCATAGGACAGCATCCCTGCCCTGCTCATCTAAAGAGAAACAGCATCCCTGTTCTCTCTTAAAGCCATATGGACAAAGTTTTTGCCCAGCTATGGCTTTACTGAGACAGCATCCCTGTCTGGCATTTCCATCATTACAAATAGGTTCAGTGGACAATTCCGACTGCTCTAAACTAAAACTTACTGATAGAAACTCTGAAAATATATCTTCACATTGTTGCTTAGCTAAAAAACTTCAAACAGGGTGGTTTACATCCCCACAGGGAAGTAACCATATAGTGGATGATAAAGGGAGTAACCAGTCTATTGCAGAGCTACTCTCTACTTATCACCACTTAGACAATAAAGTCTCAAATGGCCAAGGGTACCCTTATTGTCCTTCGTTTGGGGGGGGGGGGTTGTGTGAGAAAGTAGCCTCTTTCTAGCCTTGTTACCCCCACTTTTGGCCTGTTTGTGAGTGTATGTCAGGGTGTTTTCACTGTCTCACTGGGATCCTGCCAGCCAGGGCCCAGTGCTCATAGTGAAAACCCTATGTTTTCAGTATGTTTGTTATGTGTCACTGGGATCCTGATAGCCAGGACCCCAGTGCTCATAGGTTTGTGACCTATATGTATGTGTTACCTGTGTTATGACTAACTGTCTCATTGAGGCTCTGCTATCCAGAACCTCAGTGGTTATGCTCTCTCATTTCTTTCCAAATTGTCACTAACAGGCTAGTGACCAATTTCACCAATTTACATTGGCTTACTAGAACACCCTTATAATTCCCTAGTATATGGTACTAAGGTACCCAGGGTATTGGGGTTCCAGGAGATCCCTATGGGCTGCAGCATTTCTTTTGCCACCCATAGGGAGCTCTGACAATTCTTACACAGGCCTGCCACTGCAGCCTGAGTGAAATAATGTCCACGTTATTTCACAGCCATTTACCACTGCACTTAAGTAACTTATAAGTCACCTACATGTCTAACCTTTACCTGGTAACGGTTGGGTGCTAAGTTACTTAGTGTGAGGGCACCCTGGCACTAGCCAAGGTGCTCCGACATTGTTCAGGGCAAATTCCCCGGACTTTGTGAGTGCGGGGACACCATTACACGTGTGCACTATACATTGGTCACTACCTATGTATAGCTTCACAATGGTAACTCCGAATATGGCCATGTAACATGTCTATGATCATGGAATTGTCCCCTCTATGCCATCCTGGCATTGTTGGCACAATCCCATGATCCCATGGGTCTCTAGCACAAACCCAGGTACTGCCAAACTGCCTTTCCCGGGGTTTCACTGCAGATGCTGCTGCTGCCAACCCCTCAGACAGGTTTCTGCCCTCCTGGGGTCCAGCCAGGCTTGCCCCAGGAAGGCAGAACAAAGGACTTCCTCAGAGAGAGGGTGTTACACCCTCTCCTTTTGGAAAAAGGTGTTAGGGCTTGGAAGGAGTAGCCTCCCCCAGCCTCTGGAAATGCTTTCATGGGCACAGATGGTGCCCATTTCTGCATAAGCAAGTCTACACCGGTTCAGGGATCTCCCAGCCCTGCTCTGGCGCGAAACTGGACAAAGGAAAGGGGAGTGACCACTCCCCTGACCTGCACCTCCCCTGGGAGGTGCCCAGAGCTCCTCCAGTGTGCTCCAGACCTCTGCCATCTTGGAAACAGAGGTGCTGCTGGCACACTGGACTGCTCCGAGTGGCCAGCAGGAGACGTCCGAGACTCCTGATAGGCTCCTTCAGGTGTTGCTAGCCTATCCTCTCTCCTAGGTAGCCAAACCCTCTTTTCTGGCTATTTACGGTCTCTGCTTTGGGGAATTCCTTAGATAACAAATGCAAGAGCTCATCAGAGTTCCTCTGCATCTCTCTCTTCACCTTCTGCCAAGGAATCGACTGCTGACCGCGCTGGAAGCCTGCAAAACTGCAACAAAGTAGCAAAGATGACTACTGCGACCTTGTAACGCTGATCCTGCCACCTTCTCGACTGTTTTCCTCGTGGTGCATGCTGTGGGGGTAGTCTGCCTCCTCTCTGCACTAGAATCTCCGAAGAAATCTTCTGTGGATCGACGGAATCTACCTCCTGCAACCGCAGGCACCAAAGAACTGCATCACCGGTCCTCTGGGTCTCCTCTCCGCACGACGAGCGAGGTCCCTTGAACTCAGCAACTCTGTCCAAGTGACTCCCACAGTCCAGTGACTCTTTAGTACAAGTTTGGTGGAGGTAAGTCCTTGCCTCCCCACGCCAGACTGCATTGCTGAGAACCGCGTGTTTTGCAGATACTCCGGCTCCTGTGCACTGTAGGAAAGTACCATCTTGCCTGGCATGTTACCCCCATTTTTCACTGTTTATATGTTGTTTTAATTGTATGTGTCACTGGGACCCTGTCAGCCAGGGCCCCAGTGCTCATAAGTGTGCCTAAATGTGTTGCCTGTGTAGTGACTGTCTCACTGAGGCTCTGCTATCCAGAACCTCAGTGGTTATGCTCTCTCATTTCTTTCAAATTGTCACTAACAGGCTAGTGACCAATTTTACCAATTTACATTGGGTTACTGGAACACCCTTATAATTCCCTAGTATATGGTACTGAGGTACCCAGGGTATTGGGGTTCCAGGAGATCCCTATGGGCTGCAGCATTTCTTTTGCCACCCATAGGGAGCTCTGACAATTCTTACACAGGCGTGCCACTGCAGCCTGAGTGAAATAATGCACACATTATTTCACAGCCATTTTCACTGCACTTAAGTAACTTATAAGTCACCTATATGTTTAACCTCTACCTGGTAAAGGTTGGGTGCTAAGTTACTTAGTGTGTGGGCACCCTGACACTAGCCAAGGTGCTCCCACATTGTTCAGGGCAAATTCCCCGGACTTTGTGAGTGCGGGGACACCATTACATGCGTGCACTACATATAGGTCACTACCTATATGTAGCTTCACAATGGTAACTCCGAATATGGCCATGTAACATGTCTATGATCATGGAATTGCCCCCTCTATGCCATCCTGGCATAGTTGGCACAATCCCATGATCCCAGTGGTCTGTAGCACAGACCCTGGTACTGCCAAACTGCCTTTTCAGGGGTTTCACTGCAGCTGCTGCTGCTGCCAACCCCTCAGACAGGTTTCTGCCCCCCTGGGGTCAAGCTAGGCTTGTCCCAGGATGGCAGAACAAAGGACTTCCTCTGAGAGAGGGTGTTACACCCTCTCCCTTTGGAAAATGGTGTGAAGGCAGGGGAGGAGTAGCCTCCCCCAGCCTCTGGAAATGCTTTCATGGGCACAGATGTGCCCATTTCTGCATAAGCCAGTCTACACCGGTTCAGGGACCCCTTAGCCCTGCTCTGGCGTGAAACTGGACAAAGGAAAGGGGAGTGACCACTCCCCTGACCTGCACCTCCCCTGGGAGGTGTCCAGAGCTCCTCCAGTGTGCTCCAGACCTCTGCCATCTTGGAAACAGAGGTGCTGCTGGCACACTGGACTGCTCTGAGTGGCCAGTGCCACCAGGTGACGTCAGAGACTCCTTCTGATAGGCTCCTTCAGGTGTTGCTAGCCTATGCTCTCTCCTAAGTAGCCAAACCCTCTTTTCTGGCTATTTAGGGTCTCTGCTTTGGGGATTTCCTTAGATAACGAATGCAAGAGCTCATCAGAGTTCCTCTGCATCTCTCTCTTCACCTTCTGCCATGGAATCGACTGCTGACCGCGCTGGAAGCCTGCAAAACTGCAACAAAGTAGCAAAGACGACTACTGCAACTCTGTAACGCTGATCCTGCCGCCTTCTCGACTGTTTTCCTGGTGGTGCATGCTGTGGGGGTAGTCTGCCTCCTCTCTGCACTAGAAGCTCCAAAGAAATCTCCAGTGGGTCGACGGAATCTTCCCCCTGCAACCGCAGGCACCAAAAAGCTGCATTACCGGTCCCTTGGGTCTCCTCTCAGCACGACGAGCGAGGTCCCTCGAATCCAGCAACTCTGTCCAAGTGACTCCCACAGTCCAGTGACTCTTCAGTCCAAGTTTGGTGGAGGTAAGTCCTTGCCTCACCTCGCTAGACTGCATTGCTGGGAACAGCGACTTTTGCAGCTACTCCGGCCCCTGTGCACTTCCGGCGGAAATCCTTTGTGCACAGCCAAGCCTGGGTCCACGGCACTCTAACCTGCATTGCACGACTTTCTAAGTTGGTCTCCGGCGACGTGGGACTCCTTTGTGTAACTTCGGGTGAGCACCATTTCACGCCTCCTCGTAGTGCCTGTTTCTGGCACTTCTCTGGGTGCTACCTGCTGCTGTGAGTGCTCCTTGTCTTGCTCCACATCCCCTCTACCTCCTGGTCTAATTTGCGACCTCCTGGTCCCTCCTGGGCCACAGCAGCGTCCAAAAATGCTAACCGCACGATTTGCAGCTAGCAAGGCTTGATGGCGTTATTTCGGCGGGAAAACACTTCTGCACAACTCTCCATGGCGAGCGGGATTTGTCCACCAAAGGGGAAGTCTCTAGCCCTTTTCGTTCCTGCAGAAACCTCAGCTTCTTCTGTCCAGTAGAAGCTTCTTTGCATCCCAAGCTGGCATTTCCTGGGCATATGCCCATCTCCGACTTGCTTGTGACTTTTGGACTTGGTCCCCTTGTTCCACAGGTACCCTAGATTGAAAATCCACCGTTGTTGCATTGTTGGTTTGTGTCTTTCCTGCATTATTCCTCTATCACGACTTCTTTGTCTTTGGGGGAACTTTAGTGCACTTTGCACTCACTTTTCAGGGTCTTGGGGAGGGTTATTTTTCGAACTCTCACTATTTTCTAATAGTCCCAGCGACACTCTACAAGGTCACATAGGTTTGGGGTCCATTCGTGGTTCGCATTCCACTTTTGGAGTATATGGTTTGTGTTGCCCCTATCCCTATGTGTCCCCATTGCATCCTATTGTAACTATACATTGTTTGCACTGTTTTCTAAGACTATACTGCATATTTTTGGTATTGTGTACATATATCTTGTGTATATTTCCTATCCTCTCACTGAGGGTACACTCTAAGATACTTTGGCATATTGTCATAAAAATAAAGTACCTTTATTTGTAGTATAACTGTGTATTGTGTTTTCTTATGATATTGTGCAAGTGACACTAGTGGTACTGTAGGAGCTTCACTCGTCTCCTAGTTCAGCCTAAGCTGCTCTGCTAGGCTACCATTATCTATCAGCCTATGCTGCTAGACACCCTATACACTAATAAGGGATAACTGGGCCTGGTTTAAGGTGCAAGTACCCCTTGGTACTCACTACAAGCCAGTCCAGCCTCCTACATTGGTTGTGCAGTGGTGGGATAAGTGCTTTGAGACAACTTACCACTCTTGTCATTGTACTTTTCATAAGAGAAAAATATACAAAACAAGTTCAGTGTGTGTACACATAGCTAAAAAGTTTTGCATTTCCTCTTTTCACTCTTTTCTAAAGTGCTGAAAAGTACTTGTAAACTTTCAAAAAGTTCTTAAAAGTTTAAAAAGTTTTTTTTCTGTCTTTCTAAAAAGTTCTGAAAACTTTTTTCTCTTTTTCTATCACTTTAACTCTCTCTAAAAATGTCTGGCACAGGCCAAAATGTTGATCTGTCCAAACTTGCATATGATCACCTTAGCTGGAAAGGAGCAAGGAGTCTCTGCATAGAGAGAGGTTTGAGTGTAGGGAAGAATCCTTCCTTGGAATTGTTACTTAACATGCTTAGATAACAAGATAAGGCCAAAGGGGCCACATCTGTTGAAAAAGTAGCTAATGGTTCCCAATCTGATCCAGGGACTCCCCCAGGAAAAGATTCAGGAAAGAAACTTCTTAGCCTGCCCATTACTAGACAGTCTAGCATAGTTGGTACTGAGGTGGAGTCACATCATCCAGATGATGTGCTCTCACATTACACCGTCAGCCAAGCTGTTAGGGTGGCCACTGTAAGGGACAGGTCTCCTTCTGTTCATTCCCATCATACATCTGTATGTAGGAATGTCCCTCCCACCAACCCTGATGACAGATTGTTAGAAAGGGAACTCAATAAGTTGAGGGTGGAACAAACCAGACTGAAGCTTAAAAAGCAACAGCTTGATTTGGATAGACAGTCTTTAGAACTAGATTAGGAAAGACAGAAGTTGGGTTTAGAAACCCATGGTGGCAGCAGCAGTATTCCCCATAGTCATCCTGCAAAAGAGCATGATTCAAGGAATCTGCACAAGATAGTTCCCCCTTATAAGGAGGGGGATGACATTACCAAGTGGTTTGCTGCACTTGAGAGGGCCTGTGTTGTACAGGATGTCCCTCAAAGGCAGTGGGCTGCTATCCTATGGCTATCATTTAGTGGAAAAGGTAGGGATAGGCTCCTTACTGTGAAAGAAAGTGATGCCAATAATTTTACAGTACTTAAGAATGCACTCCTGGATGGTTATGGCTTAACCACTGAACAATACAGGATAAAGTTCAGAGAGACCAAAAAGGAGTCTTCACAAGACTGGGCTGATTTCATTGACCATTCAGTGAAGGCCTTGGAGGGGTGGTTACATGGCAGTAAAGTTACTGATTATGGCAGCCTGTATAACTTGATCCTGAGAGAGCATATTCTTAATAATTGTGTGTCTGATTTGTTGCACCAGTACTTGGTGGACTCTGATCTGACCTCTCCCCAAGAATTGGGAAAGAAGGCAGACAAATGGGTCAGAACAAGGGTGAACAGAAAAGTTCATACAGGGGGTGACAAAGAGAACAATAAGAAGAAAGATGGTGAAAAGTCTCAAGATAAGCATGGGGATAAGGGTAAAACCAAAGATCCCACTTCAAATCTTAAACACTCTTCAGGGGGTGGGGATAAAACAAATTCTTCCTCTTCTTCTCAACCTAAACAATTTAAAAAGCCTTGGTGCTTTGTGTGTAAAAATAGAGGCCATAGGCCAGGGGATAAGTCCTGTCCAGGTAAACCCCCTGAGCCTACCACCACTAATACATCAAGCTCTAGCGCCCCTAGCAGTAGTGGTACTAGTGGTGGGACTGCTGGCAACAGTCAAGTTAAGGGTGTAGTTGGGTTCACTTATGGGTCCATAGTAGAAACTGGGGTAGTCAGTCCCAAGACAGTTTCTGTCACACCTAGTGGCATTGGCCTTGCCACACTGGCTGCTTGTCCCCTTACAATGGATAAGTACAGGCAGACAGTTTCAATAAATGGTGTTGAGGCCTTGGCCTACAGGGACACAGGTGCCAGTATCACTTTGGTGACTGAAAACCTAGTGCACCCTGAACAACACATCATTGGACAACAGTATAAGATTATTGATGTCCATAACTCCACTAAGTTTCTTCCCTTAGCCATAATTCAGTTTAGTTGGGGTGGAGTTACTGGCCCAAAGCAGGTGGTGGTATCACCTAGCTTACCTGTAGACTGACTCTTAGGTAATGACCTAGAGGCCTCAGGTTGGGCTGATGTAGAGTTTTATGCCCATGCAGCCATGCTGGGCATCCCAGAGGAATTGTTCCCTCTCATTTCTACTGAAATGAAAAAGCAAAGGAGAAAAGGCCTGAAAACTCAGGATCCCTCTCCAACAACAGGTAAAAGGGGTATCACAGTATCCCCTAACCACCCTACAATTCAGGATACCATTCCTGTGGTGGGAGAAACCTCTCCTGGGGTGGCACCTGTTCCAAGGGAGTCATCAGTTGGCAAAACTGTACTCCCTGAGGTAGAAGTACCTCTCTGTGGGATAACTAACATTGGTGACAAAAAGAGCACCATTTTAGTTAACATGGAGCATCCCTCCAACCCTCCCAGAGAAACTTTAGTGCAGAAACTCTGCACTGCCTCACAACACTTAGGACAGCATCCCTGCCCTAGTGTGGAGCTCATAGGACAGCATCCCTGCCCTGCTCCAACTCAAGAGAAACAGCATCCCTGTTCTCTCTTCCAGCCAAATGGACAAAGTTTTTGCCCAGCTATGGCTTTACTGAGACAGCATCCCTGTCTGGCATTTCCATCACTACAAATAGGTTCAGTGGATAATTCCCACTGCTCTAAACTAAAACTCACTGATAGAAACTCTGAAAATACATCTTCACATTGTTACTTAGCTAAAAAACTTCAAACAGGGTGGTTTACATCCCCAGAGGGAAGTAACCATATAGTGGATGATAAAGGGAGTAACCAGTCTATTGCAGAGCTACTCTCTACTTATCACCACTTAGACAATAAAGTCTCAACTGGCCAAGGTTAGCCTTATAGTCCTTCGTTTGGGGGGGGGGTTGTGTGAGAAAGTAGCCTCTTTCTAGCCTTGTTACTCCCACTTTTGGCCTGTTTGTGAGTGGATGTCAGGGTGTTTTCACTGTCTCACTGGGATCCTGCTAGCCAGGGCCCAGTACTCACAGTGAAAACCCTATGTTTTCAGTATGTTTGTTATGTGTCACTGGGACCCTGCTAGTCAGGACCCCAGTGCTCATAAGTTTGTGGCCTACAGGTATGTGTTCCCTGTGTGATGCCTAACTGTCTCACTGAGGCTCTGCTAACCAGAACCTCAGTGGTTATGCTCTCTTTACAAATTGTCACTAACAGGCTAGTGACCAATTTTGCCAATTTATATTGGCTTACTGGAACACCCTTATAATTCCCTAGTATATGGTACTAAGGTACCCAGGGTATTGGGGTTCCAGGAGATCCCTATGGGCTGCAGCATTTCTTTTGCCACCCATAGGGAGCTCTGACAATCCTTACACAGGCCTGCCACTGCAGCCTGAGTGAAATAACGACCACGTTATTTCACAGCCATTTTACACTGCACTTAAGTAACTTATAAGTCACCTATATGTCTATCCTTTACCTGGTAAAGGTTAGGTGCAAAGTTACTTAGTGTGAGGGCACCCTGGCACTAGTCCAGGTGCCCCCACATTGTTCAGGGCCAATTCCCCGGACTTTCTGAGTGCGGGGACACCATTACACGCGTGCACTACATATAGGTCACTACCTATATGTAGCTTCACAATGGTAACTCCGAATATGGCCATGTAACATGTCTAAGATCATGGAATTGCCCCCTCTATGCCATCCTGGCATAGTTGGCACAATCCCATGATCCCAGTGGTCTGTAGCACAGACCCTGGTACTGCCAAACTGCCTTTCCTGGGGTTTCACTGCAGCTGCTGCCAACCCCTCAGACAGTTTTCTGCCCCCCTGGGGTCAAGCCAGGCTTGTCCCAGGATGGCAGAACAAAGGACTTCCTCTGAGAGAGGGTGTTACACCCTCTCCCTTTGGAAAATGGTGTGAAGGCAGGGGAGGAGTAGCCTCCCCCAGCCTCTGGAAATGCTTTCTTGGGCACAGATGTGCCCAATTCTGCATAAGCCAGTCTACACCGGTTCAGGGGACCCCTTAGCCCTGCTCTGGCACGAAACTGGACAAAGGAAAGGGGAGTGACCACTCCCCTGACCTGCACCTCCCCTGGGAAGTGTCCAGAGCTCCTCCAGTGTGCTCCAGACCTCTGCCATCTTGGAAACAGAGGTGCTGCTGGCACACTGGACTGCTCTGAGTGGCCAGTGCCACCAGGTGACGTCAGAGACTCCTTCTGATAGGCTCCTTCAGGTGTTGCTAGCCTATCCTCTCTCCTAGGTAGCCAAACCCTCTTTTCTGGCTATTTAGGGTCTCTGTCTCTGGGGAAACTTTAGATAACGAATGCAAGAGCTCATCAGAGTTCCTCTGCATCTCTATCTTCACCTTCTGCCAAGGAATCGACAGCTGACCGCGCTGGAAGCCTGCAACACTGCAACAAAGTAGCAAAGATGACTACTGCAACTCTGTAACGCTGATCCTGACGCCTTCTCAACTGTTTTCCTGGTGGTGCATGCTGTGGGGGTAGTCTGCCTCCTCTCTGCACTAGAAGCTCCGAAGAAATCTCCTGTGGGTCGACAGAATCTTCCCCCTGCAACCGCAGGCACCAAAAAGCTGCATTACCGGTCCCTTGGGTCTCCTCTCAGCATGACGAGCGAGGTCCCTCGAATCCAGCAACTCTGTCCAAGTGACTCCCACAGTCCAGTGACTCTTTAGTCCAAGTTTGGTGGAGGTAAGTCCTTGCCTCACCTCGCTAGACTGCATTGCTGCATTGTCTGGCACAGGCCAAAATGTTGATCTGTCCAAACTTGCATATGATCACCTTAGCTGGAAAGGAGCAAGGAGTCTCTGCATAGAAAGAGGTTTGAGTGTAGGGAAGAACCCTTCCTTGGAATTGTTGATTAACATGCATAGAGAACAAGATAGTGCCAAAAGTGCCCTATCTGTTGAAAAAGTAGCTAATGGTTCCCAATCTGATCCTGGGACTCCCCAAGGAAAAGATTCAGGAAAGAAACTTCATAGCCTGCCCATTACTAGACAGTCTAGCATAGTTGGTTCTGAGGTTGAGTCACACCATACAGATAGTGTTGTCTCACATCATAGCAAGAGTATTCCTTCTCACCACAGTACAAGTGATGTTTCTGTTAACCAAGCTGTTAGGGTGCCTTCTGTAAGGGACAGGTCTCCTTCTGTTCATTCTCATCATACCTCTGTTTCAAGTTATGTCCCTCCCACCAACCCTGATGACAGAATGTTAAAAAATGGAACTCAATAAGTTGAGAGTGGAACAAACCAGACTGAAGCTTAAAAAGCAACAGCTGGATTTGGATAGACAGTCCTTAGAATTAGAGAAGGAAAGACAGAAGTTGGGTTTAGAAACCCATGGTGGCAACAGCAGTATTCCCCATAGTCATCCTGCAAAAGAGCATGATTCCAGGAATCTGCATAATATAGTTCCCCCTTATAAGGAGGGGGATGACATTAACAAGTGGTTTGCTGCACTTGAGAGGGCCTGTGTTGTACAGGATGTCCCTCAAAGGCAGTGGGCTGCTATCCTATGGCTATCATTTAGTGGAAAAGGTAGGGATAGGCTCCTTACTGTGAAAGAAAGTGATGCCAATAATTATACAGTTCTTAAGAATGCACTTCTGGATGGTTATGGCTTAACCACTGAACAATACAGGATAAAGTTCAGAGAGACCAAAAATGAGTCTTCACAAGACTGGGTTGATTTCATTGACCATTCAGTGAAGGCCTTGGAGGGGTGGTTACATGGCAGTAAAGTTACTGATTATGACAGCCTGTATAACTTGATCCTGAGAGAGCATATTCTTAATAATTGTGTGTCTGATTTGTTGCACCAGTACTTGGTGGACTCTGATCTGACCTCTCCCCAAGAATTGGGAAAGATGGCAGACAAATGGGTAAGAACAAGGGTGAACAGAAAAGTTCATACAGGGGGTGACAAAGATGGCAACAAGAAGAAGGATGGTAAGTCTTCTCACAAGGGTGGAGACAAATCTAAAAATGAGTCTTCATCAGGCCCACAAAAACACTCTGGTGGGGGTGGTGGGCCCAAATCCTCTTCTAATCAAAACAAAGAAAAGAAACCATGGTGCTATTTATGTAAAATAAAAGGCCATTGGACAACAGATCCCAGTTGTCCAAAGAAAAGCACCAAGCCTCCTACCACTACAACCCCTACTGCTACACCTAGGGCCATATTTATACTTTTTGACGCAAAACTGCGCTAACGCAGTTTTGCGTCAAAAAATTTAGCGCCGTCTAACGCCATTCTGAAGCGCCATGCGGGCGCCGTATTTATTGAATGGCGTCAGCCGGCGTTAGCCGACCGGCGCTGCCTGGTGTGCGTGAAAAAAAAACATGTACACCAGGCAGCGCCGGCGTAGGGGAAAATGGCGTATGGGCGTCTAAAAATGGGGCAAGTCAGGTCGAGGCAAAAAAATCGTCTTAACCCGATTTGCGCCATTTTTTTACGACGCCCATCCCCCATCAACATGACTCCTGTCTTAGCAAAGACAGGAGTCATGCCCCCTTGCCCAATGGCCATGCCCAGGGGACTTATGTCCCCTGGGCATGGTCATTGGGCATAGTGGCATGTAGGGGGGCACAAATCAGGCCCCCCTATGCCACAAAAAAAAAATAATAATAATACTTACCCCAACTTACCTTTTCTTCCCTGGGATGGGTCCCTCCATCCTTGGGTGTCCTCCTGGGGTGGGCAAGGGTGGCAGGGGGTGTCCCTGGTGGCAGGGGAGGGCACCTCTGGGCTCCTTCAGAGCCCACAGGTCCCTTAACGCCTGCCCTGACCCAGGCGTTAAAAAGAGGCGCAAATGCGGGGTTTTTTGCCCCGCCCACTCCCGGGCGTCATTTTTGCCCGGGAGTATAAATACCACGCACATGCCTCGGAGTCATTTTTTAAGACGGGAACGCCTCCCTTGCATCTCATTAACGCAAGGGAGGTGTTCACGCCAAAAAATGACGCTAACTCCATGAACTTTGGCGCTAGATGCGTCTAACGCCAAAGTATAAATATGGAGTTAGTTTTGCGTCGAATTTGCGTAGAAAAAAACAACGCAAATTCGGCGCAAACAGAGTATAAATATGCCCCCTAGTGTCCCTACTAATAGCAGTGGTGATGGGAGCAAACCTACTAATAGCCAATCCAAGGGAGTAGCTGGGCTCACTTTTGGTAACTTAGTTGGGGTTGGTCTTGTTAGGGAGACCACAGAGGCTGTGTTAGTCTCTGAGGGGGCTATTGATTTAGCCACCTTAGTTGCTTGTCCCCTTAATATGGATAAGTACAAGCAGCTACCCCTAATAAATGGTGTTGAGGTTCAGGCCTACAGGGACACAGGTGCCAGTGTCACAATGGTGATAGAGAAACTGGTCCACCCTGAACAACACCTACTTGGTCACCAGTACCAAGTAACCGATGCTCACAACAACACACTTAGCCACCCCATGGCTGTTGTAAATCTCAACTGGGGGGGGGTTACTGGTCCAAAGAAAGTTGTGGTAGCCTCAGATTTACCTGTAGACTGTCTACTAGGAAATGAGTTGGAGACATCAGCTTGGTCAGATGTGGAGTTGGAGGCCCATGCAGCAATGCTGGGCATCCCAGGGCATATTTTTGCTTTAACCAGGGCTCAGGCCAAAAAGCAAAAAGGACAGGGAAGCTTGGATCCTGGAACAATGGACCAAGTACTCCCTAAAGCTAGGGCTAGTAGAAGTAAAGCACTTCCTACTATCCCTCCCTCTAGAGTGGATTCTTGTTCTGAGGAAGAAGAATTTCCACCCTGTGCAGAACCTACACCAGAGGAGCTGGAAGCAGACACTGCTGAGCTTTTGGGTGAAGGGGGGCCTGCCAGGGAGGAGCTGAGTGTGGCACAGCAAACCTGTCCCACACTAGAGGGTCTAAGACAGCAAGCTGTCAAACAGGCTAATGGGGATGTCAGTGACTCTCACAGAGTTTACTGGGAGGACAACCTCTTGTACACTGAAGCAAGGGATCCTAAACCTGGAACTGCCAGGAGGTTAGTGATTCCTCAGGAGTACAGAAAATTCCTCCTAACTCTAGCCCACGACATTCCCCTAGCTGGGCATCTGGGACAAATGAAAACTTGGGACAGGCTTGCTCCCTTATTTCATTGGCCTAGAATGTCTGAGGACACAAAAGAATTTTGTAAGTCCTGTGAAACCTGTCAAGCCAGTGGCAAGACAGGTGGCACCCCAAAGGCACCCCTTATTCCACTGCCTGTGGTTGGGGTTCCCTTTGAAAGGGTAGGGGTTGACATAGTTGGCCCCCTTGACCCTCCTACTGCTTCAGGCAATAGGTTTATCTTGGTGGTAGTGGACCATGCCACAAGATATCCTGAAGCAATTCCTTTAATTACCACTACAGCACCTGCAGTGGCAAAGGCCCTCCTGGGAATATTTTCCAGGGTGGGCTTCCCAAAGGAAGTAGTATCAGACAGGGGAAGCAATTTCATGTCTGCATACTTAAAGGCCATGTGGAAGGAGTGTGGTGTGACTTATAAGTTCACTACACCCTATCATCCACAAACAAATGGACTGGTGGAGAGGTTTAACAAAACTCAAAGGCATGATTATGGGTCTCCCTGAAAAACTCAGCAGGAGATGGGATATCCTGTTACCATGCCTCCTTTTTGCCTACAGGGAGGTACCCCAGAAAGGAGTGGGCTTCAGCCCCTTTGAACTTCTTTTTGGACACCCTGTTAGGGGTCCACTAACACTTGTCAAGGAGGGTTGGGAACAACCTTTAAAAACTCCAAAGCAAGATTTGTGGATTATGTACTTGGCCTCAGATCAAGGATGGCTGAGTACATGAAAAAGGCCAGTAAAAACCTTCAGGCCAGCCAAGAGCTCCAGAAGCAATGGCATGACCAGAAGGCTGTTTTGGTTCAGTACCAACCAGGGCAGAAAGTGTGGGTCTTGGAGCCTGTGGCCCCAAGAGCACTCCAAGATAAATGGAGTGGACCCCACACAATTGTTGAGAAAAAGGGTGACTTAGGCACTGCCAGGAGTCCCCTTAGGGTGCTCCATGTCAATCGCCTGAAACCCTACTATGACAGGGCTGATCTCACCCTGCTCATGGCAACTGATGAGGGACGGAAGAAGACAGTGATCCTCTACCTGATCTCTTCTCTTCCACAGAACAAGATGCTCTAGTGGAAGGTGTAGTTTTGGCTGATTGTCTTACTGCTGAGCAGAAAGACCATTGCATAAATCTCCTGGGTCAGTTTTCTGAACTCTTCTCCACTGTACTTCTTGGTGTGAGCACACTATAGATACTGGAGACAGCTTGCCTGTCAAAAGTAAGATCTATAGGCAACCTGACCATGTCAGGGACTGCATAAAGCAAGAGGTGCAGAAAATGCTAGAACTAGGAGTGGTTGAGCACTCTGAAAGTCCATGGACTTCTCCTGTGGTACTTGTACCAAAACCCCATTCCAAAGTTGGAAAGAAGGAAATGCGGTTTTGTGTAGACTACAGAGGTCTCAACCAGGTAACCAAAACTGATGCTCACCCTATACCCAGGGCAGATGAGCTCATAGATACACTGGCATCTGCCAAGTATCTAAGCACTTTTGATTTGACTGCAGGGTATTGGCAGATCAAATTGTCAGAAGATGCTAAACCTAAAACTGCATTTTCAACCATTGGAGGGCATTACCAGTTCACAGTAATGCCTTTTGGATTGAAAAATGCACCTGCCACTTTTCAAAGGTTGGTGAACACAGTGCTGCAAGGGCTGGAAGCTTTCAGTGCAGCATATTTGGACGATATAGCTGTCTTTAGCTCCCGCTGGGATGATCACCTGGTCCACCTATGGAAAGTTTTGGAGGCCCTGCAAAAGGCAGGCCTCACTATCAAGGCTTCAAAGTGCCAGATAGGGCAGGGTAAGGTGGTTTATCTGGGACATCTTGTTGGTGGGGAACAGATTGCACCACTACAGGGGAAAATCCAAATAATTATTGATTGGATTCCCCCTACCACTCAGACTCAGGTGAGAGCCTTCCTAGGCCTCACTGGGTATTACAGGAGGTTCATTAAGAACTATGGCTCCATTGCAGCCCCTCTTAATGACCTCACATCCAAGAAAAGGCCTAAAAAGGTATTATGGACAGCAAACTGTCAAAAACCTTTTAAGGAGCTGAAGCAGGCCATGTGCTCTGCACCTGTCCTGAAAAGCCCGTGTTACTCTAAAAAATTCTATGTCCAAACTGATGCATCTGAATTAGGAGTAGGGGCAGTCCTATCACAACTTAATTCTGAGGGCCAGGATCAACCTGTTGCTTTTATTAGTAGAAGGTTGACCCCTAGAGAAAAGCGTTGGTCTGCCATTGAGAGGGAGGCCTTTGCTGTGGTCTGGGCACTGAAGAAGTTGAGGCCATACCTGTTTGGCACTCACTTCATTGTTCAGACAGACAACAAACCTCTACTTTGGCCAAAACAAATGAAAGGTGAAAATCCTAAATTGTTGAGGTGGTCCTTATCCCTACAGGGAATGGACTATACAGTGGAACATAGACCTGGGAGTAGCCACTCCAATGCAGATGGTCTCTCCAGACATTTCCACTTAGACAATGAAGACTCATCAGGTCATGGCTAGTCTTATTGTCCTTCGTTTGGGGGGGTGGGGTTGTGTAGGAAAGTACCATCTTGCCTGGCATGTTACCCCAATTTTTCACTGTATATATGTTGTTTTAGTTGTATGTGTCACTGGGACCCTGTCAGCCAGGGCCCCAGTGCTCATAAGTGTGCCTAAATATGTTACCTGTGTAGTGACTAACTGTCTCACTGAGGCTCTGCTATCCAGAACCTCAGTGGTTATGCTCTCTCATTTCTTTCAAATTGCCACTAACAGGATAGTGACCAATTTTACCAATTTACATTGGCTTACTGGAACACCCTTATAATTCCCTAGTATATGGTACTGAGGTTGGGGTTCCAGGAGATCCCTATGGGCTGCAGCATTTCTTTTGCCACCCATAGGGAGCTCTGACAATTCTTACACAGGCCTGCCACTGCAGCCTGAGTGAAATAATGCACACATTATTTCACAGCCATTTTCACTGCACTTAAGTAACTTATAAGTCACCTATATGTCTAACCTTTACCTGGTAAAGGTTAGGTGCAAAGTTACTTAGTGTGAGGGCACCCTGGCTCCAGCCAAGGTGCCCCCACATTGTTCAGGGCAAAATCCCCGGACTTTGTGAGTGCGGGGACACCATTACACGCGTGCACTACATATAGGTCACTACCTATATGTAGCTTCACAATGGTAACTCCGAATATGGCCATGTAACATGTCTATGATCATGGAATTTCCCCCTCTATGCCATCCTGGCATAGTTGGCACAATCCCAGGATCCCAGTGGTCTGTAGCACAGACCCTGGTACTGCCAAATTGCCTTTTCAGGGGTTTCACTGCAGCTGCTGCTGCTGCCAACCCCTCAGACAGGTTTCTGCCCCCCTGGGGTCAAGCCAGGCTTGTCCCAGGATGGCAGAACAAAGGACTTCCTCTGAGAGAGGGTGTTACACCCTCTCCCTTTGGAAAATGGTGTGAATGCAGGGGAGGGGCAGCCTCCCCCAGCCTCTGGAAATGCTTTCATGGGCACAGATGTGCCCATTTCTGCATAGGCCAGCCTACACCGGTTCAGGGACCCCTTAGCCCTGCTCTGGCGCGAAACTGGACAAAGGAATGCAGTTTTCCAGGATTTCCTTTGTCCACAGCCAAGCCTGGGTCCACAGCACTCTAAACTTCATTGCACGACTGTAGGAGGCTGGACTGGCTTGTAGTGAGTACCAAGGGGTACTTGCACCTTGCACCAGGCCCAGTTATCCCTTATTAGTGTATAGGGTGTCTAGCAGCATAGGCTGATAGATAATGGTAGCTTAGCAGAGCAGCTTAGGCTGAACTAGGAGACGAGTGAAGCTCCTACAGTACCACTAGTGTCACTTGCCAATATCATAAGAAAACACAATACACAGTTATACTAAAAATAAAGGTACTTTATTTTTATGACAATATGCCAAAGTATCTCAGAGTGTACCCTCAGTATGAGGATAGCAAATATACACAAGTTATATGTACACAATACCAAAAATATGCAGTATAGTCTTAGAAAACAGTGCAAACAATGTATAGTTACAATAGGATGCAATGGGGACACATAGGGATAGGGGCAACACAAGCCATATACTCCAAAAGTGGAATGCGAACCACGAATGGACCCCAAACCTATGTGACCTTGTAGAGGGTCGCTGGGACTATTAGAAAATAGTGAGGGTTAGAAAAATAGCCCACCCCAAGACCCTGAAAAGTGAGTGCAAAGTGCACTGAAGTTCCCCAAAGGACAAAGAAGTCGTGATAGGGGAATACTTCAGGAAAGACACAAACCTGCAATGCAACAATGATGGATTTCCAGTCGAGGGTACCTGTGGAACAAGGGGACCAAGTCCAAAAGTCAGAAGCAAGTCGGAGATGGGCAGATGCCCAGGAAATACCAGCTGTGGGTGCAAAGAAGCTTCTACAGGACAGGAGAAGCTTAGGTTTCTGCAGGAATACAAGGGCTAGAGACTTCCCCTTTGGAGGATGGATCCCTCTTTCCGTGGGGAGTTGTGCAGAAGTATTTTCCCGCCGAAAGACCGCCAACAAGCCTTGCTAGTTGCAAATTGTGCGGATAGTGTTTTTGGAAGCTGCTGTGGCCCAGGAGGGACCATGATGTCGCAAGTTACGTCAGGAGACAGAGGGGATGTCGAGCAAGACAAGGAGCACCCTCAGCAGCAGGTAGCACCCAGAGAAGTGCCAGAAACCGGCACTACGAGGATGCGTGAAACGGTGCTCACCCGAAGTTGCACAAAGGAGTCCCACGTCGCCGGAGACCAACTTAGAAAGTCGTGCAATGCAGGTTAGAGTGCCGTGGACCCAGGCTTGGCTGTGCACAAAGGATTTCCGCCGGAAGTGCACGGAAGCCGGAGCAGCTGCAAAAGACGCAGTTCCCAGCAATGCAGTCTGGCGTGGGGAGGCAAGGACTTACCTGCACCAAACTTGGACTGAAGAGTCAGTGGACTGTGGGAGTCACTTGGACAGAGTTGCTGGATTCAAGGGACCTCGCTCGTCGTGCTGAGAGGAGACCCAAGGGACCGGTAATGCAGTTCTTTGGTGCCTGCGGTTACAGGGGGAAGATTCCGTCGACCCACTGGAGATTTCTTCGGAGCTTCTAGTGCAGAGAGGAGGCAGACTACCCCCACAGCATGCACCACCAGGAAAACAGTCGAGAAGGCGGCAGGATCAGCGTTACAGAGTTGCAGTAGTCATCTTTGCTACTTTGTTGCAGTGTTGCAGGCTTCCAGCGCGGTCAGCAGTCGATTCCTTGGCAGAAGGTGAAGAGAGAGATGCAGAGGAACTCTGATGAGCTCTTGCATTCGTTATCTAAAGTTTCCCCAGAGACAGAGACCCTAAATAGCCAGAAAAGAGGGTTTGGCTACCTAGGAGAGAGGATAGGCTAGCAACACCTGAAGGAGCCTATCACAAGGAGTCTCTGACGTCACCTGGTGGCACTGGCCGCTCAGAGCAGTCCAGTGTGCCAGCAGCACCTCTGTTTCCAAGATGGCAGAGGTCTGGAGCACACTGGAGGAGCTCTGGACACCTCCCAGGGGAGGTGCAGGTCAGGGGAGTGGTCACTCCCCTTTCCTTTGTCCAGTTTCGCGCCAGAGCAGGGCTAAGGGGTCCCTGAGCCGGTGTAGACTGGCTTATGCAGAAATGGGCACATCTGTGCCCATGAAAGCATTTCCAGAGGCTGGGGGAGGCTACTCCTCCCCTGCCTTCACACCATTTTCCAAAGGGAGAGGGTGTAACACCCTCTCTCAGAGGAAGTCCTTTGTTCTGCCATCCTGGGACAAGCCTGGCTTGACCCCAGGAGGGTAGAAAGCTGTCTGAGGGGTTGGCAGCAGCAGCAGCTGCAGTGAAACCCCATGAAAGGCAGTTTGGCAGTACCAGGGTCTGTGCTACAGACCACTGGGATCATGGGATTGTGCCAACTATGCCAGGATGGCATAGAGGGGGCAATTCCATGATCATAGACATGTTACATGGCAATATTCGGAGTTACCATTGTGAAGCTACATATAGGTAGTGACCTATATGTAGTGCACACGTGTAATGGTGTCCCCGCACTCACAAAGTCCGGGGAATGGGCCCTGAACAATGTGGGGGCACCTTGGCTAGTGCCAGAGTGCCCTCACACTAAGTAACTTTGCACCTAACCTTTACCAGGTAAAGGTTAGACATATAGGAGACTTATAAGTTACTTAAGTGCAGTGTAAAATGGCTGTGAAATAATGTGTGCATTATTTCACTCAGGCTGCAGTGGCAGGCCTGTGTAAGAATTGTCAGAGCTCCCTATGGGTGGCAAAAGAAATGTTGCAGCCCATAGGGATCTCCTGGAACCCCAATACCCTGGGTACCTCAGTACCATATACTAGGAAATTATAAGGGTGTTCCATTAAGCCAATGTAAATTGGTAAAATTGGTCACTAGCCTGTTAGTGACAATTTGAAAGAAATGAGAGAGCATAACCACTGAGGTTCTGGATAGCAGAGCCTCAGTGAGACAGTTAGTCACTACACAGGTAACACAGTCAGGCACACTTATGAGCACTGGGGCCCTGGCTGGCAGGGTCCCAGTGACACATACAACTAAAACAACATATATACAGTGAAAAATGGGGGTAACATGCCAGGCAAGATGGTACTTTCCTACACAACCCCCTCCCCAAACGAAGGACAATAAGACTAGTCATTCCCTGATGGGTCTTCATTGTCTAAGTGGAAATATCTGGAGAGTCCATCTGCATTGGAGTGGCTGTTCCCAGGTCTATGTTCCACTGTATAGTCCATTCCCTGTAGGGATATGGACCACCTCAACAATTTAGGATTTTCACCTTTCATTTGTTTTAGCCAAAGTAGAGGTTTGTGGTCTGTCTGAACAATGAAGTGAGTGCCAAACAGGTATGGCCTCAACTTCTTCAGTGCCCAGACCACAGCAAAGGCGTCCCTCTCAATGGCAGACCAACGCTTTTCTATAGGGGTCAACCTCCTACTAATAAAAGCAACAGGTTGATCCTGGCCCTCAGAATTAAGTTGTGATAGGACTGCCCCTACTCCTAATTCAGATGCATCAGTCTGGACATAGAATTTTTTAGAGTAGCAAGGGCTTTTCAGGACAGGTGCAGAGCACATGGCCTGCTTCAGCTCCTCAAAAGCTTTCTGACAGTTTGCTGTCCATAATACCTTTTTAGGCATTTTCTTGGATGTGAGGTCATTAAGAGGGGGTGCAATGGAGCCATAGTTCTTAATGAACCTCCTGTAATACCCAGTGAGGCCGAAAAAGGCTCTCACTTGAGTCTGCGTAGTAGGGGGAACCCAGTCTATGATAGTCTGGATTTTCCCCTGTAGTGGTGCAATCTGTTCCCCACCAACAAGGTGTCCCAGATAAACCACCTTACCCTGCCCTATCTGGCACTTTGAAGCCTTGATAGTGAGGCCTGCCTTTTGCAGGGCCTCTAAAACTTTCCATAGGTGGACCAGGTGATCAACCCAGCTGGAGCTAAAGACAGCTATATCGTCCAAATATGCTGCACTGAAAGCTTCCAGCCCTTGCAGGACTGTGTTCACTAACCTCTGAAAAGTGGCAGGTGCATTTTTCAATCCAAAAGGCATTACTGTGAACTGGTAATGTCCTCCAATGGTTGAAAATGCAGTTTTAGGTTTAGCATCTTCTGATAATTTGATCTGCCAATACCCTGCAGTCAATTCAAAAGTGCTTAGATACTTGGCAGATGCCAGTGTATCTATGAGCTCATCTGCCCTGGGTATAGGGTGAGCATCAGTTTTGGTTACCTGGTTGAGACCTCTGTAGTCTACACAAAACCGCATTTCCTTCTTTCCATCCTTGGAATGAGGTTTTGGTACAAGTACCACAGGAGAAGCCCATGGACTTTCAGAGTGCTCAACCACTCCCAGTTCTAACATTTTCTGCACCTCTTGCTTTATGCAGTCCCTGACATGGTCAGGTTGCCTATAGATCTTACTTTTGACAGGCAAGCCGTATCCAGTATCTATAGTGTGCTCACACCAAGAAGTGGTACCTGGCACAGTAGAGAAGAGTTCGGAAAACTGACCGAGGAGATTTATGCAATGGCCTTCTGCTCAGCAGTAAGACAATCAGCCAAAACTACCCCTCCACTAGAGCATCTTGTTCTGTGGAAGAGAAGAGATCAGGAAGGGGATCACTGTCTTCTTCCTGTCCCTCATCAGTTGCCATGAGGAGGGTGAGATCAGCCCTGTCATAGTAGGGTTTCAGGCGGTTGACATGGAGCACCCTAAGGGGACTCCTGGCAGTGCCTAAGTCAACTAAATAGGTGACTTCACCCTTTTTCTCAACAATTGTGTGGGGTCCACTCCATTTATCTTGGAGTGCTCTTTTGGGCCACAGGCTCCAAGACCCACACTTTCTGCCCTGGTTGGTACTGAACCAAAACAGCCTTCTGGTCATGCCATTGCTTCTGGAGCTCTTGGCTGGCCTGAAGGTTTTTACTGGCCTTTTTCATGTACTCAGCCATCCTTGATCTGAGGCCAAGTACATAATCCACAATATCTTGCTTTGGAGTTTTTAAAGGTTGTTCCCAACCCTCCTTGACAAGTGTGAGTGGACCCCTAACAGGGTGTCTAAAAAGAAGTTCAAAGGGGCTGAAGCCCACTCCTTTCTGGGGTACCTCCCTGTAGGCAAAAAGGAGGCATGGTAAAAGGATATCCCATCTCCTGCGGAGTTTTTCAGGGAGACCCATAATCATGCCTTTGAGAGTTTTGTTAAATCTCTCCACCAGTCCATTTGTTTGTGGATGATAGGGTGTAGTGAACTTATAAGTCACACCACACTCCTTCCACATGGCCTTTAAGTAAGCAGACATGAAATTGCTTCCCCTGTCTGATACCACCTCTTTTGGGAAGCCCACCCTGGACAATATTCCCAGGAGGGCCTTTGCCACTGCATGAGTTGTAGTGGTCCTAAGAGGAATTGCTTCAGGATATCTTGTGGCATGGTCCACTACCACCAAGATAAACCTATTGCCTGAAGCAGTAGGAGGGTCAAGGGGGCCAACTATGTCAACCCCTACCCTTTCAAAGGGAACCCCAACCACAGGCAGTGGAATAAGGGGTGCCTTTGGGGTGCCACCTGTCTTGCCACTGGCTTGACAGGTTTCACAGGACTTACAAAAATCTTTTGTGTCCTCAGACATTCTAGGCCAATGAAACAAGGGAACAAGCCTGTCCCAAGTTTTCATTTGTCCCAGAAGTCCAGCTAGGGGAATGTCGTGAGCAAGAGTTAGGAGGAACTTTCTGTACTCCTGAGGAATCACTAATCTCCTGGCAGCTCCAGGTTTAGGATCCCTTGCCTCAGTGTACAAGAGGTTGTCCTCCCAGTAAACTCTGTGAGAGTCACTGACATCCCCATTTGCTCGTTTGACAGCTTGCTGTCTTACACCCTCTAGTGTGGGACAGGTTTGCTGTGCCACACTCAGCTCCTCCCTGGCAGGCCCCCCTTCACCCAAAAAGCTCAGCAGTGTCTGCTTCCAGCTCCTCTGGTGTAGGTTCTGCACAGGGTCGAAATTCTTCTTCCTCAGAAGTAGAATCCACTGTAGAGGGAGGGATAGTAGGTAGAGCTTTACTTCTACTACCCCTAGCTTTAGGGAGCACTTGGTCCATTGTTCCAGGATCCAAGATTCCCTGTCCTTTTTGCTTTTTGGCCTGAGCCCTGGTTAAAGCAAAAATATGCCCTGGGATGCCCAGCATTGCTGCATGGGCCTCCAACTCCACATCTGACCAAGCTGATGTCTCCAAATCATTTCCTAGTAGACAGTCTACAGGTAAATCTGTGGCTACCACAACTTTCTTTGGACCAGTAACCCCCCCCCAGTTGAGATTTACAACAACCATGGGGTGGCTAAGTGTGTTGTTGTGAGCATCGGTTACTTGGTACTGGTGACCAAGTAGGTGTTGTTCAGGGTGGACCAGTTTTTCAATCACCATTGTGACACTGGCACCAGTGTCCCTGTAGGCCTGAACCTCAACACCATTTATTAGGGGTAGTTGCTTGTACTTATCCATGTTAAGGGGACAAGCAACCAAGGTGGCTAAATCAATAGCCCCTTCAGAGTCTAACACAGCCTCTGTGGTCTCCCTAATCAGACCAACCCCAACTAAGTTACCAAAGGTGAGCCCAGCTACTCCCTTGGATTGGCTATTAGTAGGTTTGCTCCCACCACCACTGCTATTAGTAGGGGCACTAGGTGTAGCAGTAGGGGTTGTAGAGGTAGGAGGCTTGGTGCTTTTCTTTGGACAACTGGGATCTGTTGTCCAATGGCCTTTTATTTTACATAAATAGCACCATGGTTTCTTTTCCTTGTTTTGATTTGAAGAGGATTTGGGCCCACCACCCCCACCAGAGTGTTTTTGTGGGCCTGATGAAGACTCATTTTTAGATTTGTCCCCACCCTTGTCAGAAGACTTACCATCCTTCTTCTTACTGCCATCTTTGTCACCCCCTGTATGAACTTTTCTGTTCACCCTTGTTCTGACCCATTTGTCTGCCTTCTTTCCCAATTCTTGGGGAGAGGTGAAATGAGAGTCCACCAAGTACTGGTGCAACAAATCAGACACACAATTATTAAGAATATGCTCTCTCAGGATCAAGTTATACAGGCTGTCGTAATCAGTAACTTTACTGCCATGTAACCACCCCTCCAAGGCCTTCACTGAATGGTCAATGACATCAACCCAGTCTTGTGAAGACTCCTTTTTGGTCTCTCTGAACTTTATCTTGTATTGTTCAGTGGTTAAGCCAAAACCATCCAGGAGTGCATTCTTAAGAACTTTGTAATCATCGGCTTCACTTTCTTTCACAGTAAGGAGCCTATCCCTACCTTTTCCACTAAATGATAGCCATAGGATAGCAGCCCACTGCCTTTGAGGGACATCCTGTACGACACAGGCCCTCTCAAGTGCAGCAAACCACTTGTTAATGTCATCCCCCTCCTTATAAGGGGGAACTATCTTGTGCAGATTCCTAGAATCATGCTCTTTTGCAGGATGACTATGGGGAATACTGCTGCTGCCACCATGGGTTTCTAAACCCAACTTCTGTCTTTCCTTCTCTACTTCTAAGGTCTGTCTTTCCAAATCCAGCTGTTGCTTCTTGAGCTTCAGTCTGGTTTGTTCCACTCTCAATCTATTGAGCTCCCTTTCTAACAATCTGTCTTCAGGGTGGGTGGGAGGGACATTCCTAGACACAGAAGTATGGTGAGAATGGACAGAAGGAGACATGTCCCTTACAGAAGGCACCCTAACAGCTTGGCTAACAGTGTAATGTGAGAGCACACCATCTGTATGATGTGACCCATCTTATGTACCAACTATGCTAGACTGTCTAGTAATGGGCAGGCTGAGAAGTTTGTTTCCTGAATCTTTTCCTGGGGGAGTCCCTGGATCAGATTGGGAACCATTTGCTACTTTTTCAACAGATATGGCCCCTTTGGCCTTATCTTGTTCTCTAAGCATGTTAAGCAACAATTCCAAAGAAGGATTCTTCCCTACACTCAAACCTCTCTCTATGCAGAGACTCCTTGCTCCTTTCCAGCTAAGGTGATCATATGCAATTTTAGACAGATCAACATTTTGGCCTGTGCCAGACATTTTTAGAGAGAGTTAAAGTGATAGAAAAAGAGAAAAAAGTTTTGAGAACTTTTAGAAAGACAGAAGAAAAAAACTTTTTAAACTTTTAAGAACTTTTTCAAAAGTTTAAAAGTACTTTTCAGCACTTAGAAAAGAGTGAAAAGAGGAAATGCAAAACTTTTTAGTTATGTGTACACACACTGAACTTGTTTTGTATATTTTTCTCTTATGAAAAGTACAATGACAAGAGTGGTAAGTGTAGGAGGCTGGACTGGCTTGTAGTGAGTACCAAGGGGTACTTGCACCTTGCACCAGGCCCAGTTATCCCTTATTAGTGTATAGGGTGTCTAGCAGCTTAGGCTGATAGATAATGGTAGCTTAGCAGAGCAGCTTAGGCTGAACTAGGAGACGTGTGAAGCTACTACAGTACCACTTAGTGTCATATGCACAATATCATAAGAAAACATAATACACAGTTATACTAAAAATAAAGGTACTTTATTTTTATGACAATATGCCAAAGTATCTTAGAGTGTACCCTCAGTGAGAGGATAGGAAATATACACAAGATATATATACACAATAGCAAAAAATGCAGTATAGTCTTAGAAAACAGTGCAAACAATGTATAGTTACAATAGGATGCAATGGGGAAACATAGGGATAGGGGCAACACAAACCATATACTCTAGAAGTGGAATGCGAACCACGAATGGACCCCAAACCTATGTGACCTTGTAGAGGGTCGCTGGGACTATTAGAAAATAGTGAGAGTTAGCAAAATAACCCTCCCCAAGACCCTGAAAAGTGAGTGCAAAGTGCACTAAAGTTCCCCTAAGGACAAAAGAGTCGTGTTAGAGGAATAATGCAGGAGAGACACAAACCAGCAATGCAACAACTGTGGATTTCCAATCTAGGGTACCTGTGGAACAAGGGGACCAAGTCCAAAAGTCACAAGCAAGTCGGAGATGGCCAGATGCCCAGGAAATGCCAGCTGCGGGTGCAAAGAAGCTTCGACTGGACAGAAGAAGCTGAGGTTTCTGCAGGAACGAAAAGGGCTAGAGACTTCCCCTTTGGTGGACGGATCCCTCTTGCCTTGGAAAGTCGTGCAGAAGTGTTTTCCCGCCGAAAGGACGCCAACAAGCCTTGCTACACGCAAATCGTGCGTTTGGCGTTTCTGGACGCTGCTGGGGCCCAGGAGGGACCAGGAGGTCGCAAATTGGACCTGCGGAGAGAGGGGACGTCGAGCAAGACAAAGAGCCCTCATTGAAGCAGGTAGCTCCCAGAGAAGTGCCAGAAACAGGCACTACGAGGATGCGTGAAATGGTGCTTGCCGAAGTTGCACAAAGGAGTCCCACGTCGCCGGAGACCAACTTAGAAAGTCGTGCAATGCAGGTTATAGTGCCGTAGACCCAGGCTTGGCTGTGCACGAAGGATTTCTGCCGGAAGTGCACAGGGGCCGGAGTAGCTGCAAAGTCGCGGTTCCCAGCAATGCAGCCCAGCGAGGTGAGGCAAGGACTTACCTCCACCAAACTTGGGCTGAAGAGTCACTGGACTGTGGGGGTCACTTGGACAGCGTCGCTGGATTCGAGGGACCTCGCTCGTCGTGCTGAGAGGAGACCCAAGGGACCGGTAATGCAGCTTTTTGGTGCCTGCGGTTGCAGGGGGAAGATTCCGTCGACCCACGGGAGATTTCTTCGGAGCTTCTGGTGCAGAGAGGAGGCAGGCTACCCCCACAGCATGCACAAGCAGGAAAACAGTCGAGAAGGCGGCAGGATCAGCGTTACAGAGTTGCAGTAGTCGTCTTTGCTACTATATTGCAGGTTTGCAGGCTTCCAGCGTGGTCAGCGGTCGATTCCTTATCAGAAGGTGAAGAGAGAGATGCAGAGGAACTCGGCTGAGCTCATGCATTCGTTATCTAAAGTTTCCCCAGAGACAGAGACCCTAAATAGCCAGAAAAGAGGGTTTGGCTACCTAGGAGAGAGGAAAGGCTACTAACACCTGAAGGAGCCTATCAGCAGGAGTCTCTGACGTCACCTGGTGGCACTGGCCACTCAGAGCAGTCCAGTGTGCCAGCAGCACCTCTGTTTCCAAGATGGCAGAGGTCTGGAGCACACTGGAGGAGCTCTGGACACCTCCCAGGGGAGGTGCAGGTCAGGGGAGTGGTCACTCCCCTTTCCTTTGTCCAGTTTCGCGCCAGAGCAGGGGCTAAGGGGTCCCTGAACCGGTGTAGACTGGCTTATGCAGAATTGGGCACCTCTGTGCCCAACAAAGCATTTCCAGAGGCTGGGGGGGGCTACTCCTCCCCTGCCTTCACACCATTTTCCAAAGGGAGAGGGTGTCACACCCTCTCTCAGAGGAAGTTCTTTGTTCTGCCATCCTGGGCCAGGCCTGGCTGGACCCCAGGAGGGCAGCTGCCTGTCTGAGGGGTTGGCAGCAGCAGCAGCTGCAGGGAAACCCCAGGAAGGGCAGTCTGGCAGTACCAGGGTCTGTGCTACAGACCACTGGGATCATGGGATTGTGCCAACTATGCCAGGATGGCATAGAGGGGGCAATTCCATGATCATAGACATGTTACATGGCCATATTCGGAGTTACCATTGTGAAGCTACATATAGGTAGTGACCTATATGTAGTGCACGCGTGTAATGGTGTCCCCGCACTCACAAAGTTCAGGGAATTGGCTCTGAACAATGTGGGGGCACCTTGGCTAGTGCCAGGGTGCCCTCACACTAAGTAACTTTGCACCTAACCTTTACCAGGTAAAGGTTAGACATATAGGTGACTTATAAGTTACTTAAGTGCAGTGTAAAATGGCTGTGAAATAACGTGGACGTTATTTCACTCAGGCTGCAGTGGCAGGCCTGTGTAAGAATTGTCAGAGCTCCCTATGGGTGGCAAAAGAAATGCTGCAGCCCATAGGGATCTCCTGGAACCCCAATACCCTGGGTACCTCAGTACCATATACTAGGGAATTATAAGGGTGTTCCAGTAAGCCAATGTAAATTGGTAAAAATGGTCACTAGCCTGTTAGTGACAATTTTGAAGTAATGAGAGAGCATAACCACTGAGGTTCTGGTTAGCAGAGCCTCAGTGAGACAGTTAGGCACCACACAGGGAACATATACATGCACACCTATGAGCACTGGGGCCCTGTGTGACAGGGTCCCAGTGACACATACATATAGGCCACAAACCTATGAGCACTGGGGTCCTGACCAGCAGGATCCCAGTGACACATAACAACCATACTGAAAACATAGGGCCTGATTCTAACTTTGGAGGACGGTGTTAAACCGTCCCAAAAGTGGCGGATATACCACCTACCGTATTACGAGTCCATTATATCCTATGGAACTCGTAATACGGTAGGTGGTATATCCGCCACTTTTGGGACGGTTTAACACCGTCCTCCAAAGTTAGAATCAGGCCCATAGTGTTTTCACTATGAGCACTGAGGCCTGGCTATCAGGATCCCAGTGAGACAGTGAAAACAGTGACAAACACCCTGACATACACTCACAAACAGGCCAAAAGTGGGGGTAACAAGGCTAGAAAGAGGCTACCTTCTCACAGTAAGTAGTCTCAAAGCACTTATCCCACCACTGCACAACCAATGTAGGAGGCTGGACTGGCTTGTAGTGAGTACCAAGGGGTACTTGCACCTTGCACCAGGCCCAATTATTCCTTATTAGTGTATAGGGTTTCTAGCAGCATAGGCTGATAGATAATGGTAGCTTAGCAGAGCAGCTTAGGCTGAATTAGGAGACGAGTGAAGCTCCTACAGTACCCTTAGTGTCACTTGCACAATATCATAAGAAAACACAATACACAGTTATACTAAAAATAAAGGTACTTTATTTTTATGACAATATGCCAAAGTATCTCAGAGTGTACCCTCAGTGAGAGGATAGGAAATATACACAAGATATATGTACACAATACCAAAAATATGCAGTATAGTCTTAGAAAACAGTGCAAACAATGTATAGTTACAATAGGATGCAAGGGGACACATAGGGATAGGGGCAACACAAACCATATACTCCAAAAGTGGAATGCGAACCACGAATGGACCCCAAACCTATGTGACCTTGTAGAGGGTCGCTGGGACTATTAGCAAATAGTGAGAGTTAGAAAAATAGCCCTCCCCAAGACCCTGAAAAGTGAGTGCAAAGTGCACTAAAGTTCCCCAAAAGACAAAGAAGTTGTGATAGAGGAATAATGCAGGAAAGACACAACCCAACAATGCAACAACGATGGATTTCCAATCTAGGGTACCTGTGGAACAAGGGGACCAAGTCCAAAAGTCACAAGCAAGTCGGAGATGGGCATATGCCCAGGAAATGCCAGCTGTGGGTGCAAAGAAGCTTCTACTGGACAGAAGAAGCTGAGGTTTCTGCAGGAACGAAAAGGGCTAGAGACTTCCCCTTTGGAGGACGGATCCCTCTTGCCGTGGACAGTTGTGCAAAAGTTGTTTCCCGCCAAAAGAACGCCAACAAGCCTTGCTAGCTGCAACTCGTGCGGTTAGCATTTTTGGATGCTGCTGTGGCCCAGGACGGACCAGGAGGTCGCAAATTGGACCAGGTGGTAGAAGGGACGTCGAGCAAGACAAGGAGCCCTCTTAGCAGCAGGTAGCACCCGGAGAAGTGCCAGAAACAGGCACTACGACGATGTGTGAACTGGTGCTCACCCGAAGTTACACAAAGGAGTCCAACGTTGCCGGAGACCAACTTAGAAAGTCGTGCAATGCAGGTTAGAGTGCCGTGGACCCAGGCTTGGCTGTGCACAAAGGATTTCCACCGGAAGTGCACAGGGGCTAGAGTAGCTGCAAAAGTCGCGGTTCCCAGCAATGCAGTCTAGCGAGGTGAGGCAAGGACTTACCTCCACCAAACTTGGACTGAAGAGTCACTGGACTGTGGGGGTCACTTGGACATAGTTGCTGGATTCGAGGGACCTCGCTCGTCGTGCTGAGAGGAGACCCAAGGGACCGGTAATGCAGCTTTTTGGTGCCTGCGGTTGCAGAGGGAAGATTCCGTCGACCCACGGGAGATTTCTTCGGAGCTGCTTGTGCAGATAGGAGGCAGACTACCCCCATAGCATGCACCACCAGGAAAACAGTCGAGAAGGCGGCAGGATCAGCGTTACAGAGTTGCAGTAGTCGTCTTTGCTACTATGTTGCAGTTTTGCAGGCTTCCAGCACGGTCAGCAGTCGATTCCTTGGCAGAAGGTGAAGAGAGAGATGCAGAGGAATTCTGATGAGCTCTTGCATTCGTTATCTAAAGTTTCCCCAGAGACAGAGACCATAAATAGCCAGAAAAGAGGGTTTGGCTACCTAGGAGAGAGGATAGGCTAGCAACACCTGAAGGAGCCTATCAGAAGGAGTCTCTGACGTCACCTGGTGGCACTGGCCACTCAGAGCAGTCCAGTGTGCCAGCAACACCTCTGTTTCCAAGATGGCAGAGGTCTGGAGCACACTGGAGGAGCTCTGGACACTTCCCAGGGGAGGTGCAGGTCAGGGGAGTGGTCACTCCCCTTTCCTTTGTCCAGTTTCGCGCCAGAGCAGGGCTAAGGGGTCCCCTGAACCGGTGTAGACTGGCTTATGCAGAATTGGGCACATCTGTGCCCAAGAAAGCATTTCCAGAGGCTGGGGGAGGCTACTCCTCCCCTGCCTTCATTTTCCAAAGGGAGAGGGTGTAACACCCTCTCTCAGAGGAAGTCCTTTGTTCTGCCATCCTGGGACAAGCCTGGCTTGACCCCAGGAGGGCAGAAACCTGTCTGAGGGGTAGGCAGCAGCAGCAGCAGCTGCAGTGAAACCCCAGGAAAGGCAGTTTGGCAGTACCAGGGTCTGTGCTACAGACCACTGGGATCATGGGATTGTGCCAATTATGCCAGGATGGCATAGAGGGGGCAATTCCATGATCATAGACATGTTACATGGCCATATTCGGAGTTACCATTGTGAAGCTACATATAGGTAGTGACCTACATGTAGTGCACGCGTGTAATGGTGTCCCCGCACTCACAAAGTCCAGAGAATTGGCCTTGAACAATGTGGGGGCACCTTGGCTAGTGCCAGGGTGCCCTCACACTAAGTAACTTTGCACCTAACCTTTACCAGGTAAAGGTTAGACATATAGGTGACTTATAAGTTACTTAAGTGCAGTGTAAAATGGCTGTGAAATAACGTGGACGTTATTTCACTCAGGCTGCAGTGGCTGGCCTGTGTAAGAATTGTCAGAGCTCCCTATGGGTGGCAAAAGAAATGCTGCAGCCCATAGGGATCTCCTGGAACCCCAATACCCTGGGTACCTCAGTACCATATACTAGGGAATTATAAGGGTGTTCCAGTAAGCCAATGTAAATTGGTAAAATTGGTCACTAGCCTGTTAGTGACAATTTGAAAGAAATGAGAGAGCATAACCACTGAGGTTCTGATTAGCAGAGCCTCAGTGAGACAGTTAGTCACTACACAGGTAACACATTCAGGCACACTTATGAGCACTGCGGCCCTGGAGAACAGGGTCCCAGTGACACATAAAACTAAAACAACATATATACAGTGAAAAATGGGGGTAACATGCCAGGCAAGATGGTACTTTCCTACACCCACGGGAAATTTCTTCGGAGCTTCTAGTGCAGAGAGGAGGCAGACTACCCCCACAGCATGCACCACCAGGGAAACAGTCGAGAAGGCGGTAGGATCAGCGTTACAGAGTTGCAGTAGTCATCTTAGCTACTTTGTTGCAGTTTTGCAGGCTTCCAGCGCGGTCAGCAGTCGATTCCTTGGCAGAAGGTGAAGAGAGAGATGCAGAGGAACTCTGATGAGCTCTTGCATTCGTTATCTAAAGTTTCCCCAGAGACAGAGACCCTAAATAGCCAGAAAAGAGGGTTTTGCTACCTAGGAGAGAGGATAGGCTAGCAACACCTGAAGGAGCCTATCAGAAGGAGTCTCTGACGTCACCTGGTGGCACTGGCCACTCAGAGCAGTCCAGTGTGCCAGCAGCACCTCTGTTTCCAAGATGGCAGAGGTCTGGAGCACACTGGAGGAGCTCTGGACACCTCCCAGGGGAGGTGCAGGTCAGGGGAGTGGTCACTCCCCTTTCCTTTGTCCAGTTTCGCGCCAGAGCAGGGCTAAGGGGTCCCTGAGCCGGTGTAGACTGGCTTATGCAGAAATGGGCACATCTGTGCCCATGAAAGCATTTCCAGAGGCTGGGGGAGGCTACTCCTCCCCTGCCTTCACACCATTTTCCAAAGGGAGAGGGTGTAACACCCTCTCTCAGAGGAAGTCCTTTGTTCTGCCATCCTGGGACAAGCCTGGCTTGACCCCAGGAGGGCAGAAACCTGTCTGAGGGGTTGGCAGCAGCAGCAGCTGCAGTGAAACCCCAGGAAAGGCAGTTTGGCAGTACCAGGGTCTGTGCTACAGACCACTGGGATCATGGGATTGTGCCAACTATGCCAGGATGGCATAGAGGGGGCAATTCCATGATCATAGACATGTTACATGGCCATTTTCGGAGTTACCATTGTGAAGCTACATATAGGTAGTGACCTATATGTAGTGCACGCGTGTAATGGTGTCCCCGCACTCACAAAGTACGGGGAATTGGCCCTGAACAATGTGGGGGCACCTTGGCTAGTGCCAGGGTGCCCTCACACTAAGGGGCATATTTATACTCCGTTTGCGCCGAATGTGCGTAAAAATTTTTTACGCACATTCAGCGCAAACGTTGCCCCATATTTAAACCCTGACGCCCGAGCCGGCGCAAAAGGAAAATGGCGCTATGTGCGTCAGTTTCTGGAAACGGCACCCCGCCCTGCGTTAATGACATGCAGGGTAGGCGTTCCCGTCCTAAAAACGACGCACACAGTGGTGCGTCGTATTTATGGTTCCGGGCAAAAATGACTTCCGGGCCGTAGGCGGCGCAAAAAAATGACGCAAAGCACGAATAGTGTGAAATTTTAACGCCTGGGTCAGTGCAGGCGTTAAAATGGGGCAAACACACCTGTACTTAATCAGAACACACAGAACAAACAACAGAGCAGCAGAGCAGCAGAGCAGCAACAGGGAGACATGGAGGTGCTTTTTCTTCAGCGTGCACGTAGACGCAGAGCCCTGCAGCAACAACAGCAGCTACAACAACAATAGCAGGGACCCAAAAGACAGCGCAGAAGGCAGGAGAGGATATTCCGCCCAAGAACAACCCTGCATGGCCTCAGGGAACGGGACATCATCCAGAGGTACCGGTTGAACTGGCAGGCCATTCAGCAGCTGCTGAGAAATATTGAACAGCAGTTGGCTCCCACTTTAGTGACTCCCCGCACTATCCCAACAGAAACAAAGCTGCTTGCCGTACTTCACCTGCTGGCAAGTGGCTCGTTTCAGACAACTGGTGCCCTGGTTGGTGGAATATCACAACCATCATTCTCCGCATTCCTGCCTAAAGTACTGGATGCCATCATTCGCCTGACACCCCGCCACATCTGCTTCCCTAACACACTGCAGAAGCAGCAGGAAACTAAACAGGGGTTCTACGCCATCAGTGGCTACCACGTCCTTGGTGCAATCGACTGCGCACACGTACGCCTTGTGCCACCTGCTGCAACAGAACACCTCTACCGCAACAGGAAGCACACACATTCAATCAACGTGCAGGCCATAGCCGATCACCAAGGACTGATCACCAACATTGTGGCTAAATATCCTGGGAGTGTACATGACGCATTCATCTTCCGTCACTGCACCATCAACCAACACTTCCAGGATGGACGATATGGCAATGGACTACTTGTTGGTAAGGACAAAAACCAAACTCATATACACACTGCACAGAAACCCTCTAGGACAAACAACACATACACCACAATAGCAACACCTAGCCAGGAACACACTGAGGTACTCACATCACTAGCCATGTTTCAGAAGTCACCATTGAACCTGTCACACATTGGAATTTACTCTACAGCTTAATGTGAAGACATTAATGACTGTGGTTGTCTAAATGTCACCTTGCAAATTGGAAGTCTCACAATAACCTGTACACTAATACAATGCATAAGTTTAAAGGTATGGGATGGCCTGGGTATGTTCATATGAACGTTTCAAATACACTTTCATGTTTCAACTCTGCATGGAACTATCATCACACCCCCAGTGAGGACACACGGACACCTGTATCACAAGTCACAATGCTAGGGAGGGCACACTGTACTGGAAAAACCAATACATCCTGCTGACAAACAGTTAGCCAACAAACACTTGCTCAGCCAAGGAAAAAAACTAAATGCAAAAGT
The DNA here is from genome assembly GCF_031143425.1 of Pleurodeles waltl. Lineage (NCBI taxonomy): Eukaryota > Metazoa > Chordata > Amphibia > Caudata > Salamandridae > Pleurodeles > Pleurodeles waltl. Next base: position 1,193,240,953 of record NC_090439.1, read on the forward strand.
TTTCACCAACATCCATAGGTTGTCACATTAGTACACAAAAGAGTCACAGACAACACAACACAACTACTGCCATCAAAGATCCGTACAACAGTGCCTCCTACATCTAATTGATCCCATTCTGTGTTTCTCTTTCAGCTGATCAGGGGTATGGCATCCAGCCTTGGATAATGACACCATTTGGGAACCCAAATACTGCTGCTGAGCGGGCATACAATGACGCCCACAAGAGGACACGCAGCATTGTGGAGCGGACCTTTGGGATCCTAAAGTCAAGGTTCCGCTGCCTTGACATCACTGGCGGTAGCCTACTCTATTCCCCAGAGATGGTCTGTAAGATCATACTCACTTGTGCCATATTGCACAATATATGTGTAAAAAGGAATATTCCCCTCCTTGAACTGGACCCAGACATGCCTGAGGATGACGAAGAGGAGGATGCTGGCCTGCAACAGGAGGGGGAACAACCTAACACGGCAGCAGGAGTGCGTAGGCGCCAACAGCTTGTCAATCATTTTTTTTCTTAATGTATCATAATAACTTGTATTCCACACTTGTAAATAAACACAGATAACAAACACCACATCATGCTTTGGCCTATGCATTTCTGACCACCTTTAGTTTGAAATTGCTGAAGAAGAATGTAGTCTCATTGAGCAATAATGCTATAACAATCATGACAACCAAAATTAACATCACAAATGTATGCACAGAGGGTAGGATGTGACATGATACATTACCATACACAGAGGCCAACTGGAGTACAAATGTGGCAATTACACATGCCGGATCCAAACACCTGAGATAGTCTCTCACCCAGCCCAAAAATGTAGGTCATTTGAAAGTCACATCACACGTGTTCAGAGACAGGGTGGGACCATCCATGTGTACGTGACCATGTCATCAATGGCTTCTCTCAAGTGTGTGATATGACCAATACACAATTGGTACAACATCAGCTGCCACTAACTCAGGAGGAGACCTTGAAGTCACAGTGACAACATACACCCAGACAGGTGATAGTGGATCCGCATTCCAACACACATGTACACATATGTCATACAACCAACCTAATATTTGAAAGCAGACCATCACAGTTGTGTCCCAGTTTGAACCTAGCAGGAAGAATGTAACATGCCACTAAACCAGTTAATGCAGAAAGGGACACAGACAACAACTAAATAATTTTCATCAGCACATCAGGAACGCTGAGAGTCTTGCAAACATAGTCATTGCAAAATGGTATGCAAGTTTGCTCCAAATCATCATTACTGCAAACGTCAAATGGGCTAATGAGATGAATGAATGGTCAACAGTCATTCATACCATATGGCCTTACATTAGCCTGCTGCTGCAGGTTTGCCCCCCAAACATACAAGAATCTCGTACTTGTGAACTAAACACATGCATAAGGCACATGTGTGGGCTACATGTCAAAAGCAAACACAAATCAGAAACACAAAATCATAATGGGACATGGTTAGCCCCATAAAAACTGTAAGTGACTATTGCACTCCCTGTTAGGACTACAGATAAAAGCATCACCATCATAATTGTGGACACATTTTGGAGAACGAATACATCATGGTATCCCATCCATCATTTCAAAATAGCCATCAGCAATTACCCAAAATATGTTGACAAATATTGTCAATACATTATTTAATGTATCCTAAACATTACAGTGTGAATGCCTTCTATACATACAACAACGGACATGTGTCATATCCAACCACAAATGTGTATCACATAGCACCGTTTGACCATGACAAATCACCTTCCCCAAGTTAAAAACATGAAGACATAATAACAAAATTTGGCTCAAAATTCTACGCATACAGCATGGGCGTCATAATTTGTTCACGTACATGAGTGCACAGAATGCAGAGTCAAATATAAATGTATCCAAAAGTTTCACATATTTAGCCATCAAAGTATAATTTACATCATATATTTTTTTGACTCAGCATCATGTGCACTCTTGTACGTGGAAAAAATATGACGGCCATGATGTATGCGTGGTAAAATTGACGCAACATGGACAATATGTTGGTCATCTCATGTACATTACAAAATTATTAATATTCATATCAGATTTTTTGACTCAGCATCATGTGCACTACTGTACGTGGAAAAAAATGACACCCATGATGTATGCGTGGTAAAATTGACGCAACATGGACAATATGTTGGTCATCTCATGTACATTACAAAATTATTAATATTCATATCATATTTTTTGACTCAGCATCATGTGCACTACTGTACGTGGAAAAAAATGACGCCCATGATGTATGCGTGGTAAAATTGACGCAACATGGACAATATGTTGGTCATCTCATGTACATTACAAAATTATTAATATTCATATCATATTTTTTGACTCAGCATCATGTGCACTACTGTACGTGGAAAAAAATGACGCCCATGATGTATGCGTGGTAAAATTGACGCAACATGGACAATATGTTGGTCATCTCATGTACATTACAAAATTATTAATATTCATATCAGATTTTTTGACTCAGCATCATGTGCACTACTGTACATGGAAAAAAATGACGCCCATGATGTATGCGTGGTAAAATTGACGCAACATGGACAATATGTTGGTCATCTCATGTACATTACAAAATTATTAATATTCATATCATATTTTTTGACTCAGCATCACGTGCACTACTGTACGTGGAAAAAAAATGACGCCCATGATGTATGCGTGGTAAAATTGACGCAACATGGACAATATGTTGGTCATCTCATGTGCATTACAAAATTATTCATATTCATATCATATTTTTTGACTCAGCATCATGTGCACTACTGTACGTGGAAAAAAATTACGCCCATGATGTATGCGTGGTAAAATTGACGCAACATGGACAATATGTTGGTCATCTCATGTCCATTACAAAATTATTAATATTCATATCATATTTTTTGACTCAGCATCATGTGCAATGTTATGCGTCAAAAAAATGACGCACAATTGTGTATGCGTGAAAATATGACGCATAATGGGAAAATAAAAACGGCGGCCATTTTCTGCAGGAAGTGATTTAATAGGATATCCTGTTTACAAAATCTGTACTGGGAGTTAACTTTCACTTTCACTTTGCAGTCTCAGATTTATCTAGACTGTGTGGTTGTGTGAAAGGTGTTGTCCTGTGTTTTACTGCTTTTGTGTCCTGTGTACCTTGTATTTTGTCTTTTTGTGAATCTATTCTTGTTGCATAACATTGTCTCAGTCTGTTTAGTCTAGTTTTGTCTATTCCTGTTTTTGTTTGTATTGTCTGTGGGAAAATCCGGTGGGAGAAGGTGCGCCATCACCTGGTCCGGGTCTACGGGAGCATGCGCAATGTCCATCAATTGAAGCAACGCTGGGCAGATCTGATAACCAGGGAACAGGACCTGCTGGACCACCTGGGAATCAGGATTGGTGGCCATGTTGGTGAGTACAAATCAATTACATGGGAATAATAGAAATCTGTGTGGGAACATGTGATGATTGTTACCCAATCTGCTAGATAAGTAGCTGACTGTGTGCAATGCTAGGGAAACCTAGGCCCATGATTATACACATATATCCCCATTTTTTCACCACATTTCACGCAAAAACAGCAGCAACTTACAACATATATCTGTATTTTGCAAGTTTGCCCCCTCTCTGCGTGACAAAATGATGCAAATGCTGCGCTACAAAGGTATACATATGTGCCCTAATGTGTATTTGTTGCACAATGTGTATGAAGACCAATGCTAGCAATCAGATGGCTCATTTTTTCAACACATACCAGATGCCTGTAGCTGTATGTAATGTAGTGTTGCATTTGTGTCAGACAAGCAACACGTTAACGGCTCTATTTGTACTCTACAGGTCATAATGGCCAGTGAGTAAGTCATGTAGAAACAACATACCCACATATGTAGACGCCATAGCTAGACAGAAAATTTTAAACCCATGATGATGCTATACATGTGTGTTGCCTTCACGTCACATGAAGTTAGATATGTTGTCCACAGATATGTCACATGTGTGTGTGGTTGCTGTGTGTTGAACATGTCCACCTAGCCTGTTTGATTGTGAGTGGTCATGCAGTCCTCATTGAACCAGTTTTGGGATGTCTCTCTGGGATGCACATGCTGAGATGTATGGATAACATTATTGTTGGGGCATACTAATGGAGGGTTAACTTGGACGACACCTGACTGTCCTGGCCACTGCATGTGTGTAGTAGGGTGTGTAACTGTAGCAGGAGACTCATCCAATGTTAATGTTGAATACAAAGTCATCCATGCAGTATGAGCATGTGGGAAAGTGTATCATTACCATGTCATATTCACACAGTGTCATTGTAACTGAAATTATTTGTCAGTTCACCCAGTCTGAGTATATTCTTCCTTTCATGCTTTACAGGTGGACCAGCCCTGTACACCGTGGGAGAAGTGGCACATTTTGAGGACCCCGATACCTACAGTGAGTGTCGCCTGAGTGCTATTTTCATTGTTTGGTAATGAAGCATGATGGACTACTGTGTGTTCAAGAGAATTCATGATTTGATGCGCTGGCCGTTCATTGGCATTGTTGTTTTAGTGTGATATCAAATAGGACTTCTGTTTCTGTAAAACAATACTTAGCCATCTCTCAGATTGAGGGGCTGTAGGTCATTCCAGTTGGGCCGCAATGGGGAATGGGATGACTCATTTGGAATACACTGGTCAATGTAAGACTTGGTCGGGGACTTGCCATGAACTGAGTCTGCATATCAGACTGACAGTCTCCCAGATAGCTTAGGCACATTGCTTTGATGACAAGTGCTTCTTCCTAGTTGAGGATGGACTGTGTACACTGTAGGTTGGATCTTCTGGGGGCATGTACTTCCACAAGGTGAACTAGAAGTGTGTGTGACTTGAGTGCAATGGCCTAGGTGTTCTGTCGAATCATGAGAATGGGTGTTCTACCTCCTCTGTGTGTGTTGTAAAACATGCCTCACTGATAGTATGTCATGTTGGCCTAAGTCATATCATTTTGAAATGTGTGGACCTTGGATGTGACAATGTTTGGCTGACTCCAACGTGTTGCTAGCCATTCATAGGTGTTGTGTGGGAAGGAACATACTTGTTGAACTTTCTATACACTCCTGGGTGTGCATTGAACATGGGATTGTTGGTTGTTCTTCCCACACCACCCTCAAAGACTGGGATGTTAATGTGAAACAGGGTACCTAGGACTGTAGCAACCAGTATGCTACACATACTTGACACCTTTTGTGACTTGAGTTAGTACCTAGGGCCAGATGTTGCAAACTGTTTACAAGTTGCAAATGTCATAAATTTCTGTTTGTGAGTTGCAAACGTCTGTTTCCTATTCCAAAATGTATTTGGTGATTATGAACATATTTGCAAAATGCTTTTCCAAATCCAAAATATGAAGGGGTTTTCCAGACCTATTTGCAACTCACAGTGGTATGCAATTCCATTTGCAACCGAGTACGTGGTTGCAAAGTGAGTCGCAGTTATCATCCACTTGAAGTGGATGGTAACCCACTTGCTAACTGGAAGGGGTCCCCATTGTAACCCTTCACCTTTGTGAGTGGACCTAAATAATCCTGTACAAAGCAGCCAGTGGTCCAAGGGACCACAAACTGACGTGAAATTATCCAAGATTGAAGTTGTTGTAATTTATTTCTAAGTGCAGCTCATTTTCCTTTCAGGTAAACGGCCTACACTTGGGGAAGAATAACCTGCTTTATTTAAAAGCAGTCACGGCCATGGAGGTCTGCTGTTCCCAGCAGGCCTCCATCCCCGTGAGTGCCCATAGTCGCTAAGGTGGCGCAACTTGGAACCCACATCATTGATGTTAATGAGGTGGGTCTTAGCGACCCCATAGCGACTCGCAGACGGTGTCAGAGACACCGTTCTGCATTGCAAATTGCTAGTCGCATTTTCCAACTTCCTACATCTGGCCCCTAGTGTAGACATTTGGTTATGGCCCATGGGTTCAATCTTATCACACAACTAATTCCAAATGGCATTGAGTGAGGAGTGTGATTGTTATCACATAGAGTGACATATGTAGTGAAGTCAGTATGCGGAAGAGGTGCTGCCATGATGTCAAATGCCTTAGGTATGATTTGGATGAGTAGTTTAGGGTGATGTCATCCATCATGTAGAGACATGGATATGCTAGGTGTGATATGCCCTTATGTATGCATGCTTCACATGTACTTCCTCTGAGCCCTTCCGCGAATTATGTTGTGACAATTGCTGCAACGAATACATTTCTAGTAATGTACAAATAACCCATTGTGCTATTCCACCCAATGCAAATCCAAAGGTAAATTTTTGCCTTTTCTCTTCACAGCTGCAAACATGAGTGCCGCAGATCGCAACCATTTTGAGCGCCGTGCCATGAGATACAGGCACATCCTGCAGGTGCAGTGTGGGTATCGGAGGATGGGCCGCAAGTACCATTCTGATCGGGCCTCCGGGGCATGGTGGGCCACACCACAGGCTCCCCCGACATTGCCACCAACAACCACCAACAGCACATCCACCAGGTCTGCCCAAGTGGACCCAGCAACGTCTGCAGCAATGGACCCTGCATCTTCCTCCAGATCTGGACCCAGCCGTGTGGTGGTAGCAGGACTGTCCCGTGGCCAACCAACATCTACCTCCGCCGGCACGCAAACCAGCACAGACCTGTGGACCCAGCTGCCTTCCTGGCATTGACCAGAAAATTGGACAAGTTAGTGAAAAAGGTGGACAACCTGAGGGAGGACATGAGTTACATCAAAAAGAGGGTCCGCTCCATCAGGCGCACACTACGGAGGGCAAACCTGTAGCACGTTTGCCCTCTTGAACTTTTACCCCTCCCCTCTCACCTCTTTCCTATTTTCTACTGTTAGTTGGGTTTTGGGGATTAGTATTAGGATAAGTATAGGTAATTAGCTTAGTTAGTGTTAGGGAAGAGGGTGGATGGTCCTTATTCTTTCTATCTTACTTTTTTTGTGTTTGGCAATGTTGGGATTCATGTTTAAAACAAAAAAACAAAAACAAAAAAAAATAATTAAAAATTCAGAAAATTACAAAAAATATATGTTTGTTTAGGATAGTATAGTATGTGTGTAGGTTAGTTAGTGTTGTCCTGCATGTGTCCTGTCTCATAGTGGTGGGTGGGGGGTTGATGTTTAGATCGTTTCGTTACATGTGTAGAGTAAGTTTAGCTTAGGTTAGTTAGGGACAGTTGTGGGTTATTAGTAGTCAGGTTAGATTAGTGTAGGTTTACCTTTCCCTCAGTTGCCTCTTGTATTACTCGATTGAAATAAATATATAGTTAACCCTTTACATGATGCGCTAGGTGCTACTTTATCATGGCCTTGACATCAGTGTAGCAGAATGTTTTAGTATGACATTTGTGTCCTATGCTCACTATCCCCAGGAAATGGAGGTTTAACATCCCAGCTACCCGTGTGCTAACTTGTTAAGTATCCACCATTTGGGCGACCCACCATTGGTAGTGTGCATTGATCACCAAGGTTTTGTTTTGGTATGTATCCTACTTCACAAAGAGTGCTTCCAGACTTGTTAATGTGGGTAAATTGATAGGTCGGACAGCAGTGTGAAGTTCAGGGAGATCTTTGTAGATGAGGAGTTGTTCACACTCTTGTATTGTTGCTTTCATTGCTGACCTACATCATGTGTGTACTGATTCAGCATGACTTTCCTTCATGGACGCATACTCCGTAAGGGTGATTGATGCAGTGTAATTTGTTCTTGATTTCTTACATTATGCGGCATTAATTCTTATTTAAGTATTGCATGGTGCCTACATTTCTCAGCCACCATTTGTTCTCTGGAATAGCGATAGATGGTGCATCATTCTGTCCAACACAGCATGATTGTGTGTGCTTAGTTCCTTCATCAGTGATTTTACTCAGTATGGTAAGGCTATGATGCAATCCTGGCCACTGCACAGATGGTTCAGTATACATGAAATCAGGACAGTAGTATAGAGAATCGACATGGTTGCCACACAGCCACTTTGGAGTTAGGTACTGCACAGTTGAAGTGTGAAATGACACAGAGACACAATAGGTGTGCAAGTGCTATTTATTTATAGGTGGTGTAGTGCTAATTGTCCATTCACCATATTTGCTGAGTCCGTTCTGGTGCATTCTTACATGGTGATCCTACAGAAGGGGTGTGGATGATGCTCATGACATGATGGGGTGATGTCACAGACAGTGCAGAGGGACAGGATTTGCCGAATAGTAGGAGAGAGACATTCACTGGCAATGGGGACAAGTCATACAGTGGATTGCCAAACAGTCATTGAGTGTAGTTGTAGTGAGACTGGCCTTTGACAAAACGTAGGACCTTGGTCAGAGTAGGCCATGGTGCAGGGACTAGGGCTTCCGGGTACTCTTCCGTGTGAATGTTATCTGTTCCATGTCTTCTTCTTCTGATGTGTGTGTTGCCTGGTTTGTCCTTGTTGTTGTTGGTTGTGAAGGGGCAACACACACCTCAGTGTTAGAAGACATGGAGGCAGACATCCCGGGGGCTGCTCCCTGTGGAGTTATGAAGGGCAGTACTGCAGCAAGGAGGGCCTGCTGGTTTTTCAGAATGGCAGCCACATCACGATGGTAGGCAGCCAGGTCGGCCCTGAGGGGTTCTATGTTGCATTCGTGCACACGTTGACTGGCTTGCAGTTGTAGTTGTTGTGTCAACTGGATGACAGCTGTGCAGATTTCCTTCTGTGTTTTTAAAAGTTCCTGCAAGAGCGATGTTCGGGCTTGCATAGCAGCTGCCTGATCAGCAGTAGACATCATGCACGAACGCACCCCCTCAAGGCTGGCTGCCATAGTTTGCATCCCCACCCGCACCTCCTTGGCCAGCTCCCGCTGTACCCCAACAACGGTTCTTTCGAAGCTGGTGCCAGTGTCGTCAGAGTCCTCAGCTGTGTTGGAGCTGGCAGGTCTTACAATTGGGGTGGCGGGTGGTTCTCCTGTGGTGGCTGCTTCTTCTGTGCTCCTCCTTGTGACTGAAGGTGGGGTTTGGAGACTTTCAAGGACCATTTGAATGGTCTCCTGTGGGATGTTTATGGGCTCGTCATCCATGTCTTCAGGGAACTCAGGGACAGGCATATCGGGAGGAGATCCGTGTTCCTCTGCAATGAAACAGGGTACAATTAGTGTGTCTGTGGTGTGACAATTTTGCACTAAGATACAAGCCTTTGGATGCCTTAACTTTGTGCTCTGTGTTTGTCTTGGTATCTGCTGTCTGTCATAGGGCATTGTTGTAGGCCTATGGCCCACCTGTGTGTCACATGTATGATATGGAGCTATCAGACATGTCTGCCTGATCGCCTCTAGGTGTTGCTTTGTAATTATTTAGGAATAGGCGTGTTTTTGTCCTACTCCTCCCTCAGTGTTTTACTATTGTTATGGAGGGACATTTTGTTGGGTGGGCTCTCATTATCCTACATGTGATTACTGGCTTTCTAGGCAGCAGGATAGCTAATGGTGTGGGGGACTAAGTCTGACCCACTTGTAAATAACTCTGTCACCCTGATATTTCTTTTTGCTCAGACTAACTAGCAGTGCCTCTGGTCTCCCACAGCAAAGGAATCTTTAGACATCCGAGCGCATGACATCTTTGAAACTTTTCAGGGAAGTCGTGGTCACTAAGATCCTACACAATTGTCTCTTTTCCAGTATGTTCCCATACACAAATGACAAAGACAGTATTTGTTTAATATGAGGTTTCATTGTACAACTGACTTGTTGATATTTAGGTGTGAGCCACAATAACCCAAACAATACACACTGTTAGAATTGAAACAGTCCGCAGGAGAGTAATACATTAGTACACAGCTATCATGGTGCCTAACAGTTTCTACTCTCCCTCTGCTTGTTCTATGTATAGCACAGCATGTTACGTTTGGAGCTTGCCTGTCGGAATCACTGGGGAGACATCATCCCTCATATCAGAGGAATGGCCTGTGATCTGGTTGTGCATCAGCAGCAAGGCAGGCAGCATCTAGTTGTGTTTCTCTGTTTGGAAACTCCCTCTTGCGTGTCTTGGGACAAGGAAGTGATTTTATAAGTCATATGTCATCGTGATGACAAAGTTTCCCTATGCAGGAATGCCAAATCTTAACCCCTACCACATCTATCAGCAATGTACCAGACTGTATCCTTGACTGGGGCACAGAGTGAATATGTTCTGGCAAACTCCAGTGCAGAAGTAGGCAAAACAGTGTGATTTGACTAATTAACAACACCCTAGGACTGGCTATTTGCTATATTTCCTGATAGAAAGGCCAATGAGAAGCATTTAGTGCAAAGTGCTCTGAGTCTCTTAGATGTGAGCAAATGAGTAAAAGTACATTCAGGGTAAGGTGCACAAAGGCCTACAGCCTGAGGCTAATGCGCAAAGTATACGTTTCACTTGCCACAATACACTTTGACTGACTTTGGGTGTTGTGACTGCCCTGCCAGCACACTTGCCTCTCAGGACCTGCCCCATACACTTTTTATTCACATTGCATGAACTGTACATGTTACGTGGCATTACCTATGCATGTCAATGTTAGGATGTGGTATGGATGTAAACATTGTTGATGTTTGAAGATGATGTTGGGACATGTGTGTTTAATTGGATTGGCCTGTTTATCGTATGTAGGTCCTATTTGGTTGTCAGACTTTGCAGGTGTGTTTCAGTGACCAGTTGCCTGTGTCCCCTCCTCAGGTGTTGTCTGAGCAGTATGACATTAGTGATGTAGCCTTGTTAGCCAGGCACGTGAGTGACCCTGACGTATGCAGCATGTATGTGTCGTTAGTGCTGTGTGGCTCCTATTGCTGTTTACTTTGGCTTATGTATGTGTCAGGTATGGACATTCGGCATTTGGGTGTACTGGTGCCTTTGTCTTATTTCTATGAATTTTTGCGGATGTCATCCTCACCCCCTAATTTGGGTATGTATATTCCATGGGGAGGTTCCTGTCATTTGGTACTATAGCTGCACAGAGATGAGAGGTGTTATTGTAAGCTGTTGTGGCAGTTACATTGCAGTTGTTGTTTTGGCTACTGGATTACTGATAGGGACCTAGTTGATGTGGGATAGATTTTACAAAACAAGTGCCTGGATGTGAGTTTGAGGTAGTTGCCTTCCCACCTGTTGCTGCTTTCCCTTGGCTCTATTGTTGTCATTACAGGATGTCCCCATGGGACTGTTGTTGTTGCTGTATTTTGTCGTGCCCCAGCTTCAGTCTGTGCTGGGCATGCCCCCCTGCTGTGCCCCTTTAACCATGTCTGTTCATATATGTGCAGACTTACATGCATTGTGTAGTAGGTATTTCCCCCCCTGTTACAGTCAACATTATTGCAATTTAATTCCCCATGCGACTTACCCTGCATGTGCGTTGTGTCGTGGTAGTCTGCGCTGTCCTGTCCTTGAATCCCTGTGACGATCTCCTCCGGGATGACGGCTGCGACCTTCTCCTCCATGTGGTCCAGGGCCTCCTGTTGTGCTGGACTCCCCCCTCCAGTCTGCATTGCTGCCTTCCTGTTCCTGGCCATTTTCTCTTTTGTCCTACGTTTGCAGTCATGCCAGCGCTTCTTACACTCGGTGACTGTGCGGCGTTCTTCAGCCACACTGTTGATCTTGTCCACTATTTGTTTCCATATGGCCTCTCTCCTACTGAGTGGCAATTTAGAGGAGATGAAAAGATGGTGCTGGTGTTCCGTCACCTCTTTCACCAGGATTTCCTGCTCCTCTTCACTGAAGCGACACTTTCTTTTTTTTCTGAAAATGTCCTGGTTCCTGTATGGATCCTCCTGGCTGGTTCCTGGTCTGCTGTCATCCTCCTGGGGTCTGTAGTGGCATCTGGGATCCATTTTGGCTCTCCTCTGCTGAAGGGCAGTTTTCGCGCAAAAATGTAATGCAATAGCGAGAAAAAAAACAGCGCTTTCCGGATTGCGCTGTCGTAAATCGACCCACAGTGATGTGCGTCGCCTTTACGTTGGTTTCCTTTACGACGGAACGCCGCTGTGTGCGTCACGAAATAATGACTCCCACCTGTTGGTTGCGCCGCCGTACGTCAAAGTATAAATTTGACGCCCGCACGGCGCTTCAAAATGGCGTTAGACAGCGCTAATCTTTTTGACGCAAAACTGCGTTAGCGCAGTTTTGCGTCAAAAAGTATAAATATGGCCCTAAGTAACTTTGCACCTAACCTTTACCAGGTAAAGGTTAGACATATAGGTGACTTATAAGTTACTTAAGTGCAGTGTAAAATGGCTGTGAAATAATGTGTGCATTATTTCACTCAGGCTGAAGTGGCAGGCCTGTGTAAGAATTGTCAGAGCTCCCTATGGGTGGCAAAAGAAATGCTGCAGCCCATAGGGATCTCCTGGAACCCCAATACCCTGGGTACCTCAGTACTATATACTAGGGAATTATAAGTAAGCTAATGTAAATTGGTAAAATTGGTCACTAGCCTGTTAGTAACAATTTGAAAGAAATGAAAGAGCATAACCACTGAGGTTCTGGATAGCAGAGCCTCAGTGAGACAGTTAGTCACTACACAGGTAACACAGTCAGGCACACTTATGAGCACTGGGGCCCTTGCTGGCAGGGTCCCAGTGACACATACAACTAAAACAACATATAAACAGTGAAGAATGGGGGTAACATGCCAGGCAAGATGGTACTTTCCTACAACGACCTCCTGAGTTGTCCTCCGGCGGCGTGGGACTCTCTTGTGCAACTTCGGGTGAGCACCGTTTCACTCCACTTTGTAGTGCCTGTTCCGGCACTTCTCCGGGCGCTGCTTGCTTCTGAGTGGGCTCCTTCTCTTGCTGGATGCCCCCTCTGTCCCCTCACGCAATTGGCGACATCCTGGTCCCTCCTGCTCCACAGCAGCATCCAAAAACCCTATCCGCGAGCTTTGCAGCTAGCAAGGCTTGTTTGTGGTCTTTCTGCAGGAAAACACTTCTGCACAACTCTTCACGACGTGGGACATCCATCCTCCAAAGGGGAAGTTTCTAGCCCTTGTCGTTCTTGCAGGATCCTCAGCTTCTACTGTCCAGTGGCAGCTTCTTTGCACCCACAGCTGGCATTTCCTGGGCATCTGCCCACTCTCGACTTGATCGTGACTTTTGGACTTGGTCCCCTTGTTCCACAGGTACTCTTGCCTGGAAATCCATCGTTGTTGCATTGCTGGTGTTGGTCTTTCCTGCAGAATTCCCCTATCACGACTTCTGTGCTCTTTGGGGAACTTCAGTGCACTTTGCACTCACTTTCCAGGGTCTTGGGGTGGGCTATTTTTCTAACCTTCACTGTTTTCTTACAGTCCCAGCGACCCTCTACAAGGTCACATAGGTTTGGGGTCCATTCGTGGTTCGCATTCCACTTCTAGAGTATATGGTTTGTGTTGCCCCTATTCCTATGTGCCCCTATTGCATACTATTGTGACTATACATTGTTTGCACTGTTTTCTATTGCTATTACTGCATATTTTTGTGTTGTGTACATATATCTTGTGTATATTTGCTATCCTCATACTGAGGGTACTCACTGAGATACTTTGGCATATTGTCATAAAAATAAAGTACATTTATTTTTAGTATATCTGTGTATTGTGTTTTCTTATGATATTGTGCAAGTGACACTAGTGGTACTGTAGGAGATTCACTTGTCTCCTAGTTCAGCCTAAGCTGCTCTGCTAAGCTACCTTTTCTATCAGCCTAAGCTGCTAGACACCCCTCTACACTAATAAGGGATACCTGGGCCTGGTGCAAGGTGTAAATACCCCTTGGTACTCACTACAAGCCAGTCCAGCCTCCTACACTGCTCCTCCACCTGATGATGCTAATGCACACATGAACAGGAAGACCACAAAAAGGGGGGGGGGGAACAGAATAAAGACATGTTGAGTGCATGGATTACCACTACCGTTGGCGGAGAGGACAGACACAGAGGCCCCCTGCACTATGCCACGCACTTGGGGTCCACTTAGCAATCCCTGGGACATGGCCTACAAGGCTATGGACAACATCTGCACACATAGATGACACAGGGCCATGATTGGCACTCTATAGAGGTGGGGGGGCCACAGGGCCATGCCTTACGGTAGGGCCTAGCCTACTTCACTCGCCCTGGCCTTGGGATACCCACAGCCCTCCCCCACACCCAGACACCTCCACTGCGCGCAAAGTCAGCAGAATGAGTGTGTACTCACCCCCTTGTGTCTGCTGTGATGCCCTCACGCGCCCATCCAACTCGGGGTAGGTCACCGCCAGGATCCGGAACATCAGGGGGGTCAAGGAACGATGGGCACCCCTCCCACGTTGGGAGGCGGTTAGAAATGGGGTCTTTGGTTGACAGTCAGGTTACCCCCTGTTCAAGCAAGGACCCTCACTCTAGTCAGGGTAAAAGAGAATCACCCTCCGCTAACCCCTGCTTACCCCCTTGGTAGCTTGGCAGAGCAGTAGGCTTAACTTCAGAGCGCTAAGTGTAAAGTATTTGTACCAACGCACACAGTAACTTAATGAAAAGCACTACAAAATGACACAACACCAGTTTAGAAAAATAGGAAATATTTATCTAAACAAAACAAGACCGAAACGACAAAAATCCAACATACACAAGTCAAGTTATGAATTTTTAAAGATTAAACTCAAAAATAGCGCTTAGAAACAAAAATGATTCGATGAGATGTTAACACAGCATCGTGACGGAGTCGTTCCCAACAAGCCGACACCAGCGGCGCCGGACACGGAGTCGTGCAGACCCCCAAGTACAGTACCTTTGATGAAGAGTGAAAACAAGCCGTTGCGCGAAGTCGGGAATCGCGGCGTCTGTGCGAAACGTTGAATCCGTGCACTTCGAGCGACATCGGTCACGACGTGGTGCGGCAACTTCCACAGAGTCGCGGACTTCAGCGGGGCTGCTGCGGCGTCGGGCCTGCGAAGAGCGTCGCGTTCCAGCGAAGGTCACGGCGTCAGGTGCAGGCGGCGTTACCGGATTCAGCAGCGGCATCGGTCCGAAGTCGATTTCCTTGGATTCCACCAGCTTTCCTTTCAAGGGCCCAGGAACTGGATAGGGCACCACTTGTCGGGGCAGGAGTCTCTCCAGAGACTCCAGGTGCTGGCAGAGAGAAGTCTTTGCTGTCCCTGAGACTTCAACAACAGGAGGCAAGCTCTAACTCAAGCCCTTGGAGATTTCTTCACAAGATGGAAGGAACACAAAGTCCAGTCTTTGCCCTCTTACCTTGGCAGAAGCAGCACTGCAGGAAAGCTCCACAAAGCACAGTCACAGGCAGGGCAGCACTTCTTCCTCAGCTATCGGCTCTTCTCCAGGCAGAGGTTCCTCTTGGTTCCAGAAGTGTTTCTCAAGTCTGTAGATTTGGGTGCCCTTCTTAAACCCATTTTAGTCTTTGAAGTCACCTTTCTTCAAAGGGGACTCACACCTACTTGTGAAATCCTGCCTTGCCCAGGCAAGTCATCAGACACACAGCAGGGGGTTGGAGCCGGCATTGTCAGAGGCAGGCACAGTCCTTTCAGATGAGAGTGACCACTCCACCCCTCCCTCCTAGCAGAGATGGCTAATCAGGAAATGCAGGTTACACCCCAGCCCCCTTTGTGTCACTGTCTGGTGTGAGGTGAAAAACAACCCAACTGTCAAACTGACCCAGACAGGGAATCCACAAACACGGCAGAGTCACAGAATGGTTTAAGCAAGAAAATGCTCACTTTCTAAAAGTGGCATTTTCAAACGCACAATCTTAAAATCAACTTTACTAAAAGATGTATTTTTAAATTGTGAGTTCAGGGACCCCAAACTCCACATGTCCATCTACTCTCTAGGGGAATCTACACTTTAATCATATTTAAAGGTAGCCCCCATGTTATCCTATGAGAGAGACAGGCCTTGCAACAGTGAAAAACGAAGTTTGCAGTTTTTCACTGTCAGGACATATAAACCACATTACTATGGCCCTCATTACGAGCGTGGCGGTCTGTGACCGCCAGGCTCGCGGTTGGCGGGAGCACCGCCGACAGCCTGGCGGTGCCCCTTAGGGCATTCTGACCGCAGCGCTTTGGCCGCGGTCAGTGCAGGAAAACCGGCGGTCTCCCGCCGGTTTTCCGCTGCCCGTCAGAATCCTCCAAGGTGGCGCAGCATGCTGCGCCGCCTTGGGGATTCTGACACCCCCTACCGCCATCCTGTTCCTGGCGGTTCGCCCGCCAGGAACAGGATGGCGGTAGGGGTGTTGCGGGGCCCCTGGGGGCCCCTGCAGTGCCCATGCCAATGGCATGGGCACTGCAGGGGCCCTCGTAAGAGGGCCCCGCTTGTATTTCACTGTCTGCATAGCAGACAGTGAAATACGCGACGGGTGCAGTAGCACCCGTCGCACCTTCCCACTCCGCCGGCTCGATTACGAGCCGGCTTCATGGTGGGAAGGTCGTTTTCCCCTGGGCTGGCGGGCGGCCTTTTGAAGGCCGCCCGCCAGCCCAGGGGAGAACTCAAAATACCCGCCGCGGTCTTGCAACCGCGGTACGGTATTTTGGCGGCTCCCGCCAGGCGCGCAGTCACCGCGTCCGGGGGGAGTCGTAATGACCCCCTATATGTCCTACCTTATCCATACACTGCACCCTGCCCTTGGGGCTACCTAGGGCCTACCTTAGGGGTGCCTTACATGTAAGAAAAGGGAAGGTTTAGGCCTGGCAAGTGGGTACACTTGCCAAGTCGAATTTACAGAGTAAAAATACACACACAGACACTGCAGTGGCAGGTGTAAGACATGATTACAGGGTTACTTGTGTGGGTGGCACAACCAGTGCTGCAGGCCCACTAGTAACATTTGATTTACAGGCCCTGGGCACCCCTAGTGCACTTTACTAGGGACTTAACAGTAAAACAAATATGCCAATCATGGAGAACCAATTACGTACACATTTTAAACAGGAGCACTTGCACTTTAGCACTGGTTAGCAGTGGTAAAGTGCCCAGAGTAACAAAAACAATAAAATCAGAGTCCAGCACCCATCAACAACCTGGGGAACAGAGGCAAAAAGTTAAGGGAGACCACGCCTAGGATGAAAAGTCTAACACGTGTCCCCCCCAGCTAAAAGTGGGGAGCAACTACCCAACCTCATGGGAGTTCTCATCACTAAGGCGGAAGAACCTGGACAGACCATCAGCATTGGCGTGCTCTGTACCAGGACGATGTTCCACCGTAAAGTCCATCCCCTGTAGGGAAATGGACCACCTCAACAGTTTTGGATTCTCACCCCTCATCTGCATTAACCATCTGAGGGGCCTGTGGTCGGTCTGAACTCGGAAGTGAGCCCCAAACAAGTAGGGTCTTAGCTTCTTCAGTGCCCAGACCACAGCAAACGCTTCACGTTCTATGGCACTCCACCTACGTTTCCTGGGTAGTAACCTCCTGCTAATGAAGGCTACGGGTTGATCTGCTCCAATACCATGCTCTGAGGCGTCTGTTTGCACAACAAACTCCTTAGTCAGGTGCCTGCAGCACAGGTGCTGTGCACATGGCAGCCTTCAGGGCATCAAAAGTGTTCTGGCAAGCCTCTGTCCAGATCACTTTCTTGGGTTGCTTCTTAGAAGTCAACTCCGTTAAGGGGGTAACAATGGTACCATATCCCTTAACAAACCTCCTGTAATATCCTGTGAGACCTAAAAAGGCTCTCACTTCAGTCTGGGTCTTGGGAGGCTCCCAAGCCAGAATCGTGTCAATCTTAGGCTGTAGGGGTGCCACCTGGCCACTCCCCACCTGGTGTCCTAAGTACACCACAGAACCCTGCCCTATTTGGCACTTGCTCGCCTTAATAGTGAGGCCTGCCTTCTGCAGGGCCTCTAACACTCTCCAGAGGTGTTGCAGGTGTTCCTCCCATGTCGAACTAAACACAGCAATGTCATCCAGGTAGGCAGCACTGAACTTATCCAGTCCTGCCAACATCTGGTTGACCAACCTCTGAAAGGTGGCAGGGGCATTCTTCATCCCAAAGGGCATCACATTGAAATGGAAGTGCCCATCTGGGGTAGAGAATGCTGACCTCTCCTTTGCCCCCTCAGTTAAGGCAATCTGCCAATACCGAGATGTTAAATCAAACGTACTGAGGTACTTGGCAGCTCCTAACCGATCAATGAGCTCATCAGCTCGGGGGATGGGGTGTGCGTCAGTCTTGCTGACCACATTGAGACCTCGGTAGTCCACACAGAACCTAAGTTCTGTAGTGGCACCAGGAGCAGCAGACTTTGGGACCAAGACCACTGTGCTGGCCTAAGGACTGCTGGAGTGCTCAATAACCCCTAGGGTTAACATTTTGGAGACTTCCTCCTTAATGCAAGTCCTGACCCTGTCAGTCACCCTGTAAACATTATGTTTAACAGGTGTACTGTCCCCAGTGTCCACATCATGTGTGCACAGGTGTGTGACTCCTGGGATCAGGGAAAACAGCGAGGCAAACTGTCCCAGCACGTGGCGACAGTCCCTCTGCTGTTCCTCAGTCAGGGAGGGGGAGAGGATCACTCCCTCCACAGACCCATCTTTCTCTCCTGCAGACAGGAGGTCAGGAAGAGGCTCACTCTCTTCCTCCACCCCGTCATCTGTCGCTAGGAGCATGGATAGCTCAGTTCGCTCAAAGTGTGGTTTGAGGCGGTTGACATGTAGGACCCTCAAAGGGTTTCTGGGGGATTGCAAGTCTACCAGATAGGTGACCTCGCTCTTTCTTTCCACCACCTCAAAAGGCCCAGTCCACTTATCTTGGAGAGCCCTAGGCTCCACTGGTGCCATGACCCACACTTTTTGTCCAGGCTGAAACTCAACCAGAGTGGCATTCTGATCGTACCACTGTTTCATATCCTCCTGGCTTGCTTCCAGGTTCTCCTGAGCGAGACTCCTGAAGCGGGCAGTCTGGTTTCTTAGTGCCAGCATGTAGCTAAATACATCCTGGGGTGGTTTACTAGGAGCTTTCTCCAAAGCCTCCTTCACCAGACTGAGCGGTCCCCTCACAGGGTGGCCATAGATGAGCTCAAAGGGGCTAAAGCCAAGTCCCTTTTGAGGCACCTCCCTGTAAGCGAACAGAAGGCATGGCAAGAGAACGTCCCACTTACGCCTCAAGGGCTCTGACAGGCCCTGAATCATGCTTTTCAAGGTGCGGTTGAATCTCTCAACCAGACCATTACTTTGGGGGTGGTAAGGGGTGGTGAACTTGTAGGTTACCCCACACACCTTCCAGAGAGACTTCATATAAGTGGATATGAAGTTTGTACCTCTATCAGATACCACCTCCTTGGGGAACCCCATGCGGGTAAAAACCCCCATCAAGGCACGTCCCACCACGGGGGCAGTGACCGTCCTTAGAGGAATGGCTTCTGGGTACCGTGTGGCATGGTCCACCAAGACCAGGATGAACCTGTTGCCCATGGCTGTCTTGGGATCCAGAGGCCCCACAATGTCAATTCCTACCCTTTCAAAGGGAGTGCTGACTACAGGTAAACGTTGGAGGGGAGCTTTGCATTTCCCCCCACTCTTGCCACTTGCCTGACAAGTCTGACAAGACCTACAATAAGCAGCTGACTGCTTGTGCATCAAGGGCCAGTAAAAGTGGGAGACAAGCCTCTTATAGGTCTTGTCCTGCCCTAGGTGTCCTGTCAAAGGCACATCATGAGCCAAACCCAGTAGGAAGGCCCTGAAGCACTGGGGTACCACCAGCATATGAGCTGACCCAGGCTCAGGAACCTTAGGCTCACTGTACAGGAGGCCATCCTCCCAATAAATCAGGTGAGTACCTGGCGCCTCGCCAGCCGCCTGGGCTGCAGCCTGCTGCCGCAGCCCCTCAAGAGTAGGGCACTCCTTCTGCGCTGTGCAGAATGCTTCCCTGGTGGGTCCCCCTTCCTGCTGCCACTGCGACAGCTCAGGGATCTCCCCCAGTTCAGCCGCCTGTTCCCCTGTAGGCTCCGGGGCATCACCCTCAGGCTCTGCCTCCTCCCGGACTGTGGGAACTTCTGGGGCTGGTTTCCCGTGCCCCCTGCCCCCTGCCCTTCCTCTTCTTGGCGGTCCCCTGGGCCACTGTTTCAGGCTTCAGGGGCTCTTGACTACCCTGATTGGCTGCCATAGACCGGGTGGATACGCATACCCACCCAGGCAGACCCAACATCTCCAAGTGAGACCTGTTTTCCACCTCCTTCCAAGGGGAATCCTCCAGGTCGTTACCTAGCAAACAATCAACAGGCATGGTTGGACTCACAGCTACTTTCCAGGAACCTGAGACCCCCCCCCATTCAAAGGGAACCTGCGCCACTCTGCAGAGGCGCTCAGAGTTGTCTACCGCAACTACTTGGTGAAGTACCCGGGGATCAATCTGCTCTTCAGACACCAGGTGACTCCTCACTGTAGTCACACTGGCTCCTGTGTCTCTCAGAGCCTCCATCCTCTGTCCATTGATGGTCACCCATTGCCTGTACTTCTTAGTGTTATCAGGCACTAGGTTTCTCTGGACCATCTCACTGTCCCCTAGTGAGACAAGGGTCATTTCTGCTGGTTCCCACCCACCTGAAACCAACTCCTCCCCAAGCGCTACACTGGCCAAACCCCGGGATGGTGCACCAGTGGGTGCCGGTCTACTTTTGGGGCATTTGGGGTCCCCCCTCACATGACCCACCTGGTCACATGCATAGCACTTACGTGGGGGACCACCTGCCACTGGCTTCCCTTTGGACAATCATGGCTTCTTTTCACTGGGGGGTTGGGAATCCTTACCCTGGGAATCAGTTTGGGGCCCTTTAGAGAACTCCCCCTGTTTGCCCTTCCTTACCCCCTCCTTTCTTCTGAGAAGGACCCTGCCCATCCTTGGCGTGGTCTCCCCCATACCTCTTTTGGACCCTGGTGCTCTCCCAGCGGTCCGCTTCCTGTGCAAGCTTCCTGGGGTCAGTCAGCTTGCTGTCAATGAGGTGCTGGCGCAGCTCTGGAAAACACAAACTGTACAAGTGCTCCCAAGCAATTAAATTGTAAAGCCCCTCATACGTGTTTACCTTAATGCCCTTCACCCAACCATCCAGTGACCTGTAAAAAGAATCAACACATTCCAACCATGTTTGGGATTCCTTTCTCTTGTAGGATCTAAACTTCTCCTTGCACTGCTCAGGGGTGAGACCATACCTGGTGAGTAAGGCCTCCTTCATGACAGGGTAGGTGAGATCCTGAGCATCCCCTAAGGCTGTCAGCGTGTCCCTCCCCTCTGCCTCAAAATGCTTCCACAGGGCTGCCCCCAATGAGCTTCAGGGACCAGGTTCATGTGGAGAGCTGACTCATAACTCTTGAACCACAAGTAGATATCGTCCTCCCTCTTATAATCCCTCACAAGGTCTTTTGGGATGTGTACCCTTCTCTCAGGCTGCACTGTAGGATTGCTGCCACCATCCCTACTGGGCTGACTCCTCTGATCTATCTCTTTTAAACTGAGCTCATGAGCCATTGCTAACTTCTTTTCCTCAATGGCCAGCCTTCTCTGTTCCATCTCTAGACTGAGCTTTTTCAGCTCCAATTGGTACTCCCTCTCTGCCTGTCTGTCCTGTAACTCTCCAGATCTCAGACCCTTGGAGGATACACTGCTACTTGCCCTAGAGACTCTTTCCCTGGGAATAACAGGTCCCCCCACTATACCATTATGTACTGATTGCTCTCCCTCCTCATCCTCATCCTCCTCCTCATCCTCAGTGTGCCCTCCAGTGCTTCTGGTTGTCACCCAGGCCCTCAGCGCCTTTTTCAGCTCATCCTTCTTGGAAGAGCTCTTAATGGGACAACCAAAATTTTTACAAAACTGCTTTAGCTGAGCCTTGTTATAACTATCCAATTGCTTCAGGTCAAAAACAGCTTCAACTGATGCATCTCCAAGTAGAGACATGATAAAAGGTTAAAAGAGTGCAAAGTTCCAAATGCAGAAAAGCAAGTTCTCAAATGAAGTTCCAGAAAAGTCAATCACCGGATCAGCGAAAAAAGAAACTGAATGCAGAGCAAAAACAGTCCAAATAGAAAAAAACAAAAATCACAAGACTAGTAGTATGTGGTCACGTAGTGGTCTGAACTCAAACAGTAATGTACACTTAATTACTGTATGTCAAGCACAAATACAAGTCCAAATCCCAACCGCTGATCACCAATGTTAGAAATGGGGTCTTTGGTTGACAGTCAGGTTACCCCCTGTTCAAGCAAGGACCCTCCCTCTAGTCAGGGTAAAAGAGAATCAACCTCAGCTAACCCCTGCTTACCCCCTTGGTAGCTTGGCAGAGCAGTAGGCTTAACTTCAGAGCGCTAGGTGTAAAGTATTTGTACCAACACACACAGTAACTTAATGAAAAGCACTACAAAATGACACAACACCAGTTTAGAAAAATAGGAAATATTTATCTAAACAAAACAAGACCGAAACAACAAAAATCCAACATACACAAGTCAAGTTATGAATTTTTAAAGATTAAACTCAAAAATAGCGCTTAGAAACAAAAATGCTTCGATGAGATGTTAACACAGCATCGTGACGGAGTTGTTCCCAACAAGCCGACACCAGCGGCACCGGACACGGAGTCGTGCAGACCCCCAAGTACAGTAACTTTGGTGAAGAGTGAAAACAAGCCGTTGCGAGAAGTCGAGAATCGCGGCGTCTGTGCGAAACATTGAATCCTTGCACTTCGAGCGGCGTCGGTCATGACGTGGTGCGGCAACTTCCACGGAGTCGCGGACTTCATCGGGGCTGCTGCGGCGTCGGGCCTGCGAAGAGCGTCGCGTTCCAGCGAAGGTCACGCGTCAGGTGCAGACGGCGTTACCGGATTCAGCAGCGGCATCGGTCCGAAGTCGATTTCCTTGGATTCCACCAGCTTTCCTTTCAAGGGCCCAGGGACTGGATAGGGCACCACTTGTCGGGGCAGGAGTCTCTCCAGAGACTCCAGGTGCTGGCAGAGAGAAGTCTTTGCTGTCCCTGAGACTTCAAACAACAGGAGGCAAGCTCTAACTAAAGCCCTTGGAGATTTCTTCACAAGATGGAAGGCACACAAAGTCCAGTCTTTGCCTTCTTACTCTGGCAGAAGCAGCACTGCAGAAAAGCTCCACAAAGCACAGTCACAGGCAGGGCAGCACTTCTTCCTCAGCTATCAGCTCTTCTCCAGGCAGAGGTTCCTCTTGGTTCCAGAAGTGTTTCTCAAGTCTGTAGATTTGGGTGCCCTTCTTATACCCATTTTAGTCTTTGAAGTCACCTTTCTTCAAAGGGGACTCACACCTACTTGTGAAATCCTGCCTTGCCCAGGCAAGTCATCAGACACACAGCAGGGGGTTGGAGCCGGCATTGTCAGAGGCAGGCACAGTCCTTTCAGATGAGAGTGACCACTCCACCTCTCCCTCCTAGCAGAGATGGCTAATCAGGAAATGCAGGTTACACCCCAGCCCCCTTTGTGTCACTGTCTGGTGTGAGGTGAAAAACATCCCAACTGTCAAACTGACCCAGACAGGGAATCCACAAACACGGCAGAGTCACAGAATGGTTTAAGCAAGAAAATGCTCACTTTCTAAAAGTGGCATTTTCAAACGCGCAATCTTAAAATCAACTTTACTAAAAGATGTATTTTTAAATTGTGAGTTCAGGGACCCCAAACTCCACATGTCCATTTACTCTCTAGGGGAATTTATACTTTAATCATATTTAAAGGTAGCCCCCATGTTATCCTATGAGAGAGACAGTCCTTGCAACAGTGAAAAACGAAGTTGGCAGTATTTCACTGTCAGGACATATAAACCACATTACTATATGTCCTACCTTATCCATACTCTGCACCCTGCCCTTGGGGCTACCTAGGGCCTACCTTAGGGGTGCTTTACATGTAAGAAAAGGGAAGGTTTAGGCCTGGCAAGTGGGTACACTTGCCAAATCGAATTTACAGAGTAAAAATACACACACAGACACTGCAGTGGCAGGTGTGAGACATGATTACAGGGTTACTTGTGTGGGTGGCACAACCAGTGCTGCAGGCCCACTAGTAACATTTGATTTACAGGCCCTGGGCACTTCTAGTGCACTTTACTAGGGACTTAAGAGTAAAACAAATATGCCAATCATGGAGAACCAATTACGTACACATTTTAAACAGGAGCACTTGCACTTTAGCACTGGTTAGCAGTGGTAAAGTGCCCAGAGTAACAAAAACAATAAAATCAGAGTCCAGCACCCATCAACAACCTGGGGAACAGAGGCAAAAAGTTAAGGGAGACCACGCCAAGGATGAAAAGTCTAACAGAGGCCATTCCCAGCTGAGCCTCCGCCGTCTTCCTGCTCCAGTGGCGAATGTCCTCCCATCTTTTCCGGCAGTGGGTGCATCGTCTGTGGTGGACCCCCAGGGTCCGGACGTCCTTGGCGATGGCATGCCAAATATCCGTTTTCTGGTGGGCTCTGACCTAGATAAAATGTACAGGGGGAGAAGAGAAGTGATTAGCATCTGCACCATCAATATGAGTGCCCCCCCCCTGCCTACCCTTGCCATGTGGCACATGCACTCTCCGTCGGTTCATGCACGCCTCAATCTCCCCCCCCCATCTATCATCCACACCACTCCACACAGGCATAGCCCATACAGCATGCTCCCAGTGTATTTACCTGTTTGTCTGGAGGACCGTAGAGTTGCGCGTACTGGGGGAGGACCCCATCCACAAGTGTCTCCAACTCCTCCGATGTGAAGGCAGGGGCCCTTTCCCCAGTCGCATGAGCCATTGTCTCTTCCAGACCGAGGTCACAGCAGCACTTGCAGTGTAGGTCCTCTCCTGTCGAAGATCAGGTATCGAGTGATTAAACAGATAGAAAACGGCGGTCACATCTGCGGCGGTCACGACCGCGGCGGTGCGTACTGCGACCGCCGGCGTTATTCGTCATTGGCTCCTCAGACCCATAGGGTCCAATGTTATCCAATGCGGCATTGTGCCGCGGTCTTTGACCGCCTACCGCCACACTCTACAACGCCAGCGCAGTTACCTCACATCCCATTGTCACACTTTACAGGTCAGGCAGCCGCCATTTCAGGGGCCCACATGTCTTACTTTTTACTGCGTCACAAATACCTAGGCCTTGCCTCCTCACTCATTGTAGGAGGCTGGACTGGCTTGTAGTGAGTACCAAGGGGTACTTACACCTTGCACCAGGCCCAGGTATCCCTTATTAGTGTATAGGGTGTCTAGCAGCGTAGGCTGATAGATAATGGTAGCTTAGCAGAGCAGCTTAGGCTGAACTAGGAGACGAGTGAAGCTCCTACAGTACCACTAGTGTCACTTGCACAATATCATAAGAAAACACAATACACAGATATACTAAAAATAAAGGTACTTTATTTTTATGACAATATGCCAAAGTATCTCAGTGAGTACCCTCAGTATGAGGATAGCAAATATACACAAGATATATGTACACAATACCAAAAATATGCGGTATAGTATTAGAAAACAGTGCAGACAATGTATAGTTACAATAGGATGCAATGGGGACACATAGGGATAGGGTCAACACAAACCATATACTCCAAAAGTGGAATGCAAACCACGAATGGACCCCAAACCTATGTGACCTTGTAGAGGGTCGCTGGGACTGTAAGAAAACAGTGAGGGTTAGAAAAATAGCCCACCCCAAGACCCTGAAAAGTGAGTGCAAAGTGCACTAAAGTTCCCCAAAGAGCACAGAAGTCGTGCTAGGGGAATTCTGCAGGAAAAAACAACGCCAGCAATGCAACAACGATGGATTTCCAGACGAGAGTACCTTTGGAACAAGGGGACCAAGTCCAAAAGTCACGATCAAGTCGAGAGTGGGCAGATGCCCTGGAAATGCCAGCTGTGGGTGCAAAGAAGCTGCTACTAGGCAGTAGAAGCTGAGGATTCTGAAAAAACGACAAGGGCTAGAAACTTCCCCTTTGGAGGATGTATGTCACACGTCGTGAAGAGTCGTGCAGAAGTGTTTTCCTGAAGAAAGACCGCAAACAAGCCTTGCTAGCTGCAGATCGTGCGGTAAGGGTTTTTGGATGCTGCTGTGGCCCAGGAGGGACCAGGATGTCACCAATTGCGTGAGGGGACAGAGAGGGTGAGCCCTATCAGAATCAAGCAGCACCCAGAGAAGTGCCGGAACAGGCACTACGAAGTGGAGTGAAATGGTGCTCACCCAAAGTTGCACAAGAGAGTCCCACGCCGCCGGAGGACAACTCAGGAGGTTGTGCAATGCAGTTTAGAGTGCCGTGGACCCAGGCTTGGCTGTGCACAAAGGAAATTCTGGAAAAGTGCACAGGAGCCGGAGCAGCTGCAAAAGACGCGGTTCCCAGCAATGCAGTCTGGCGTGGGGAGGCAAGGACTTACCTCCACCAAACTTGGACTGAAGAGTTACTAGACTGTTGGAGTCAATTAGACAGAGTTGCTGGATTCAAGGGACCTCGCTCGTCGTGCTGAGAGGAGACCCAGGGGATCGGTGATGCAGATCTTTGGTGCCTGCGGTTGCAGGGGGACGATTCCGTCGACCCACGGGAGATTTCTTCAGAGCTTCTAGTGCAGAGAGGAGGCAGGCTACCCCTACAGCATGCACCACCAGGAAAACAGTCGAGAAGGCGGCAGGATCAGCGTTACAGTGTCGCAGGCAGGCTTCCAGCGCGGTCAGCAGTCGATTCCTTGGCAGAAAGTGAAGAGAGAGATGCAGAGGAACTCTGATGAGCTCTTACATTCGTTATCTCAGGAATTCCCCAAAGCAGAGACCCTAAATAGCCAGAAAAGAGGGTTTGGCTACTTAGGAGAGAGGATAGGCTAGCAACACCTGAAGGAGCCTATCAGAAGGAGTCACTGACGTCACCTGCTGGCCCTGGCCACTCAGAGCAGTCCAGTGTGCCAGCAGCACCTCTGTTTCCAAGATGGCAGAGGTCTGGAGCACACTGGAGGAGCTCTGGGCACCTCCCAGGGGAGGTGCAGGTCAGGGGAGTGGTCACTCCCCTTTCCTTTGTCCAGCTTCGCGCCAGAGCAGGGCTGAGGGGTCCCTGAACCGGTGTAGACTGGCTTATGCAGAAATGTGCACCATCTGTGCCCATGAAAGCATTTCCAGAGGCTGGGGGAGGCTACTTCTCCCCCGCCTTAACACCTTTTTCCAAAGGGAGAGGGTGTAACACCCTCTCTCTGAGGAAGTCCTTTGTTCTGCCTTCCTGGGCCAAGCCTGGCTGGACCCCAGGAGGGCAGAAACCTGTCTGAGGGGTTGGCAGTAGCTGCAGTGAAACCCCTGAAAAGGCAGTTTGGCATTACCCGGGTCTGTGCTAGAGACCCGTGGGATCATGGGATTGTGCCAACAATGCCAGGATGGCATAGAGGGGGCAATACCATGATCTTAGACATGTTACATGGCCATATTCGGAGTTACCATTGTGAAGCTATACATAGGTATTGACCTATGTATAGTGCACACGTGTAATGGTTTCCCCGCACTCACAAAGTCTGGGGAATTTGCCCTGAACCATGTGGGAGCACCTTGGCTAGTGCCAGGGTGCCCACACACTAAGTAACTTAGCACCCAACCTTTACTAGGTAAAGGTTAGACATATAGGTGACTTATAAGTTACTTAAGTGCAGTGAAAAATGGCTGTGAAATAATGGTGCATTATTTCACTCAGGCTGCAGTGGCAGACCTGTGTAAGAATTGTCAGAGCTCCCTATGGGTGGCAAAAGAAATGCTGCAGCCCATAGGGATCTCCTGGAACCCCAATACCCTGGGTACCTCAGTACCATATGCTAGGGAATTATAAGGGTGTTCCAGTATGCCAATGTGAATTGGTGAAATTGGTCACTAGCCTGTTAGTGACAATTTGGAAAGAAATGAGAGAGCATAACCATTGAGGTTCTGGATAGCAGAGCCTCAGTGAGACAGTTAGTCATAACACAGGTAACACATACAGGGCACACTTATGAGCACTGGGGCCCTGGCTGGCAGGGTCCCAGTGACACATACAACTAAAACAACATATATACAGCGAAAAATGGGGGTAACATGCCAGGCAAGATGGTACTTTCCTACACAACCCCCCCCCCCCAAACGAAGGACAATAAGACTAGTGATTACCTGATGGGTCTTCATTGTCTAAGTGGAAATATCTGGAGTGTCCATCTGCAATGGAGTGGGTACTCCCAGGTCTATGTTCCACTGTATAGTCCATTCCCTGTAGGGATATGGACCACCTCAACAATTTAGGATTTTCACCTTTCATTTGTTTTAGCCAAAGTAGAGGTTTGTGGTCTGTCTGAACAATGAAGTGAGTGCCAAACAGGTATGGCCTCAACTTATTCAGTGCCCAGACCACAGCAAAGGCCTCCCTCTCTATGGCAGACCAACGCTTTTCTCTAGGGGTCAACATCCTGCTAATAAAAGCAACAGGTTGATCCTGGCCCTCAGAATTAAGTTGTGATAAGACTGCCCCTACCCCTAATTCAGATGCATCAGTTTGGACAATGAATGTTTTGGAGTAACAGGGGCTTTTCAGGACAGGTGCAGAGCACATGGCCTGCTTCAGGTCCTCAAAAGCTTTCTGACAGTTTGCTGTCCATAATACCTTCTTAGGCATTTTTTTAGATGTGAGGTCATTAAGAGGGGCTGCAATGCAGCCATAGTTCTTTATGAACCTCCTATAGTACCCAATGAGGCCTAAAAAGGCTCTCACCTGAGTCTGAGTAGTAGGGGAAACCCAATCTATAATAGTTTGGATTTTCCCCTGAAGTGGTGCAATCTGTTCTCCACCTACCAGGTGTCCCAGATAAACCACCTTCCCATGCCCTATCTGGCACTTTGAAGCCTTGATAGTGAGGCCTGCCTTTTGCAGGGCCTCTAAAACTTTCCATAGGTGGACCAGGTGATCATCCCAGATGGAGCTAAAGACAGCTATATCATCTAGATATGCTGCACTAAAAGCTTCCAGCCCCTGCAGGACTGTGTTCACCAACCTTTGAAAAGTGTCAGGTGCATTTTTCAATCCAAAAGGCATTACTGTGAATTGGTAATGGCCTCCAATGGTTGAAAAGGCAGTTTTTGCTTTTGCATCTTCTGATAATTTGATCTGCCAATACCCTGCAGTCAAATCAAAAGTGCTTAGATACTTGGCAGATGTCAGTGTATCTATGAGCTTATCTGCCCTGGGTATAGGGTGAGCATCAGTTTTGGTTACCTGGTTGAGACCTCTGTAGTCAACACAAAACCGCATTTCCTTCTTTCCATCTTTGGAATGAGGTTTTGGTACAAGTACCACAGGAGAGGCCCATGGACTTTCAGAGTGCTCAACCACTCCTAGTTCAAGCATTTTCTGCACCTCTTGCTTTATGCAGTCTCTGACATGGTCGGGCTGCCTATAGATCTTACTTTTGACAGGCAATCTGTCTCCAGTATCTATAGTGTGCTCACACCAAGAAGTGGTACCTGGCACAGTAGAGAAGAGTTCAGAAAATTGACCCAGGAGATTTATGCATTGGTCTTTCTGCTCAGCAGTAAGACAATCTGCCAAAACTACACCTTCCACTAGAGCATCTTGTTCTGTGGAAGAGAAGAGATCACGGAGAGTGTCACTCTCTTCTTCCTGTCCCTCATCAGTTGCCATGAGCAGAGTGAGATCAGCCCTGTCATAGTAGGGTTTCAGGCGATTGACATGGAGCACCCTAAGGGGACTCCTGGCAGTGCCTAAGTCAACTAAGTAGGTGACTTCACCCTTCTTTTCAACAATTATGTGGGGTCCACTCCATTTGTCTTGTAGTGCTCTTGGGGCCACAGGCTACAAGACCCACACTTTCTGCCCTGGTTGGTACTGAACCAAAACAGCCTTCTGGTCATGCCATTGCTTCTGGAGCTCTTAGCTGGCCTGAAGGTTTTTACTGGCCTTTTTCATGTACTCAGCCATCCTTGATCTGAGGCCAAGTACATAGTCCACTATGTCTTGCTTTGGAGCTTTTAAAAGTTGTTCCCAACCCTCCTTAACAAGTGTTAGAGGACCTCTCACAGGGTGTCCAAAGAGGAGTTCAAAGGGGCTGAAGCCCACTCCTTTCTGGGGTACCTCCCTGTAAGCAAAAACGATGCAAGGTAACAGGATATCCCATCTCCTGCGGAGTTTTTCAGGGAGTCCCATAATCATTCCTTTGAGAGTTTTGTTAAATCTCTCCACCAGTCCATTTGTTTGTGGATGATAGGGTGTGGTGAACTTGTATGTCACACCACACTCCTTCCACATTGCCTTTATGTAAGCAGACATGAAATTACTTCCCCTATCTGATACCACCTCTTTTGGGAAGCCCACCCTGGAAAAGATTCCCAGGAGGGCCTTTGCCACTGCAGGAGCTGTAGTGGTCCTTAGAGGAATTGCTTCAGGATATCTGGTGGCATGATCCACTACCACCAAGATAAACCTATTGCCTGAAGCAGTAGGAGGGTCAAGGGGGCCAACTATGTCAACCCCTACCCTTTCAAAGGGAACCCCAACCACAGGCAGTGGAATAAGGGGTGCTTTTGGGGTGCCACCTGTCTTGCCACTGGCTTGACAGGTTTCACAGGACTTACAAAATTCCTTTGTGTCCTCTGACATTCTAGGCCAATGAAACAAGGGAACAAGCCTGTCCCAAGTTTTCATTTGCCCCAAATGTCCAGCTAAGGGAATGTCGTGGGCTAGAGTTAGGAGGAACTTTCTGTACTCCTGAGGAATCACCAATCTCCTGGCAGCTCCAGGTTTTGGATCCCTTGCTTAAGTGTATAAGAGGTTGTCCCCCCAGTAAACTCTGTGAGATTCACTGACATCCCCATTTGCTTGTTTGACAGCTTGCTGCCTTAGACCCTCTAGTGTGGGACAGGTCTGCTGTGCCACACTCAGCTCCTCCCTGGCAGGCCCCCTTCACCCAAAAGCTCAGCAGTGTCTGCTTCCAGCTCCTCTGGGGTGGGTTCTGCACAGGGTGGAAATTCTTCTTCCTCAGAAGAAGAATCCACTGTAGAGGGAGGGATAGTAGGTAGTGATTTACCTTTGCTACCCCTAGCTTTAGGGAGCACTTGGTCCATTCTTCCAGGATCCAAGTCACCCTGTCCTTTTTGCTTTTTGGCCTGAGCCCTGGTCAAAGCAAAAATATGCCCTGGAATGCCCAGCATTGCTGCATGAGCCTCCAACTCCACTTCTGCCCAAGCTGATGTCTCTAAATCATTCCCTAATAGACAGTCTACAGGTAAATCTGAGGCAACCACAACTTTCTTTGGGCCAGTAACCCCCCCCCCCAGTTGAGATTCACAACAGCCATGGGGTGGCTAAGGGTGTTGTTATGAGCATTGGTTACTTGGTACTGGTGACCAAGTAGGTGTTGTTCAGGGTGGACCAGCTTCTCCATTACCATTGTAACACTGGCACCTGTGTCCCTGTAGGCCTGAACCTCAACACCATTTATTAGGGGTAGTTGCTTGTACTTATCCATGTTAAGGGGACAAGCAACCAAGGTGGCTAAATCAATAGCCGCCTCAGAGACTAACACAGCCTCTGTGGTCTCCCTAATTAGATCAACCCCAACTAAATTCCCAAAAGTGAGCCCAGCTACTCCCTTGGATTGGCTATTAGTAGGTTTGCTCCCACCACCACTGCTATTAGTAGGGACACTAGGTGTAGCAGTAGGGGTTGTAGTGGTAGGAGGCTTGGTGCTTTTCTTTGGACAACTGGGATCTGTTGTCCAATGGCCTTTTATTTTACATAAATAGCACCATGGTTTCTTTTCTTTGTTTTGATTTGAAGCGGATTTGGGCCCACCACCCCCACCAGAGTGTTTTCGTGGGCCTGATGAAGACTCATTTTTAGATTTGTCCCCACCCTTGTCAGAAGACTTACCATCCTTCTTCTTGTCATCTTTGTCACCCCCTGTATGAACGTTTCTGTTCACCCTTGTTCTGACCCATTTGTCTGCCTTCTTTCCCAATTCTTGGGGAGAGGTCAGATCATAGTCCACCAGGTACTGGTGCAACAAATCAGACACACAATTATTAAGAATATGCTCTCTCAGGATTAAGTTATACAGGCTTTCATAATCAGTAACTTTACTGCCATGTAACCACCCCTCCAAGGTCTTCACTGAATGGTCAACAAAGTCAACCCAGTCTTGTGAAGACTCCTTTTTGGTCTCTCTGAACTTGATCCTGTACTGTTCAGTGGTTAAGCCATAACCATCAAGGAGTGCATTCTTAAGAACTGTAAAATTATTGGCATCACTTTCTTTCACAGTAAGGAGCCTATCCCTACCCTTTCCACTAAATGATAGCCATAGGATAGCAGCCCACTGCCTTTGAGGGACATCCTGTACAACACAGGCCCTCTCAAGTGCAGCAAACGACTTGTTAATGTCACCCCCTCCTTATAAGGGGGAACTATCTTGTGCAGATTCCTAGAATCATGCTCTTTTGCAGGATGACTATTTGGAATACTGCTGCTGCCACCATGGGGTCCAAACCCCAACCTCTGCCTTTCTTTTTCTAAGTCAAATGCTTCCCTGTCTAGGTCCAGCTGTTGCTTTTTAAGCTTCAGCCTGGACTCTTCCACTCTCAATCTTTTGAGTTCCCTTTCTAACACTCTGTCATCAGGGTGGGTGGGTTGGGCATGCCTTGACACAGAAGAATGGTGTGACTGAACAGAGGGAGACCTGTCCCTAACAGATGGCTCTCTAACAACCTGGCCTAAGGGAGTAATCTCTATACTGTGATGAGAACTCACATAAGTACCAGCCCTGCTAGGTGGTCTGCTAAGGGGCAGGTTGGAAAGATTCCCTCCCAAATCTTTTGCTAGGGGTGCCCCAGAATCAGAATGGGAACCATCAGCTAATTTCTCACCAGAAGTGCCACCTAAGGTCTTGTTCAATGAGCATATTAACTAACAGTTGTCTTGAGGGATTCTTCCCTACCCCTAAACCTCTTTCTACACAGAGACTCCTTGCTTCCTTCCAGCTAAGGTTGTCGTAAGTTGTGCTGGCCAGATCAAGAGTTTGGCCTGTACCAGACATGATAGAAAAGGTTTAAGGGACAGAAAAAGAAAGAAAAAGTTTTCAGAACTTTTTAAGGAACAGAAAAAAAACTTTTTAAGCTTTTTAAGAACTTTTTAGAAAGTTAGAGGTACTTTTCAGCACTCAGAAAATAAGTGAAGGAAGAAAAGCAAAACTTTTTGGTTATGTGTACACACACTGAACTTGTTTTGTATATTTTTCTCTTATGAAAAGTACAATGACAAAAGTGGTAAGTAGTTGCAAAGTACTTATCCCACCGCTGCACAACCAATGTAAGAGGCTGGACTGGCTTGTAGTGAGTACCAAGGGGTGCTTACACCTTGCACCAGGCCCAGGTATCCCTTATTAGTGTATAGGGTGTCTAGCAGCTTAAGCTGATAGATAATGGTAGCTTAGCAGAGCAGCTTAGGCTGAACTAGGAGACGAGTGAAGCTCCTACAGTACCACTAGTGTCAATTGCACAATATCATAAGAAAACACAATACACAGATATACTAAAAATAAAGGTACTTTATTTTTATGACAATATGCCAAAGTATCTCAGTGAGTATCCTCAGTATGAGGATAGCAAATATACACAAGATATATGTACACAATACCAAAAATATGCAGTATAGACTTAGAAAACAGAGCAAACAATGTATAGTTACAATAGGATGCAATGGGGACACATAGGGATAGGGGCAACACAAACCATATACTCCAAAAGTGGAATGCGAACCACGAATGGAACCCAAACCTATGTGACTTTGTAGAGGGTTGCTGGGACTGTAAGAAAACAGTGAGGGTTAGAAAAATAGCCCACCCCAAGACCCTGAAAAGTGAGTGCAAAGTGCACTAAAGTTCCCCAAAGAGCACAGAAGTCGTGATAGGGGAATTCTGCAGGAAAGACCAACACCAGCAATGCAACAACGATGGATTTCCAGACTAGAGTACCTGTGGAACAAGGGGACCAAGTCCAAAAGTCATGATCAAGTCGAGAGTGGGCAGATGCCCAGGAAATGCCAGCTGTGGGTGCAAACAAGCTGCTACTAGGCAGTAGAAGCTGAGGATTCTGCAGGAATGACAAGGGCTAGGAACTTCCCCTTTGGAGGATGGATGTCACACGTGTTGAGGAGTTGTGCAGAAGTGTTTTCCTGAAGAAAGACCGCAAACAAGCCTTGCTAGCTGCAAATCGTGCGGTTAGGGTTTTTGGATGCTGCTGTGGCCCAGGGGGGACCTGAATGTCGCCAATTGCGTCAGGGGACAGACAGGGTACCCAGCAAGAAAAGGAGCCCTCTCAGAAGCAGGCAGCACCCGCAGAAGTGCTGGAACAGGCACTACAAAGAGGAGTGAAACGGTGCTCACCGGAAGTTGCACAAAGGAGTCCCACGCCACCGGAGGACAACTTAGGAGGTCGTGCAATGCAGGTTAGAGTGTCGTGGACCCAGGCTTGGCTGTGCACAAAGGATTTCCGCCGGAAGTGCACAGAGGCCGGAGTAGCTGCAAAAGACGCGGTTCCCAGCAATGCAGTCTGGCGTGGGGAGTCAAGGACTTACCTCCACCAAACTTGGACTGAAGAGTCACTGGACTGTGGGAGTCACTTGGACAGAGTTGCTGGATTTAAGGGACCTCGCTCGTCGTGCTGAGAGGAGACCCAGGGGACTGGTGATGCAGTTCTTTGGTGCCTGCGGTTGCAGGGGGATGATTCCGTCGACCCACGGGAGATTTCTTCGCAGCTTCTAGTGCAGAGAGGAGGCAGACTACCCCCACAGCATGCACCACCAGGAAAACAGTCGAGAAGGCGGCAGGATCAGCGTTACAGAGTTGCAGTAGCAGTCTTTGCTACTTTGTTGCAGTTTTTCAGGCTTCCAGGCCGGTCAGCAGTCGATTCCTTGGCAGAAGGTGAAGAGAGAGATGTAGAGGAACTCTGATGAGCTCTTGCATTCGTTATCTCAGGAATTCCCCAAAGCAGAGACCCTAAATAGCCAGAAAAGAGGGTTTGGCTACTTAGGAGAGAGGAGAGGCTACTAACACCTGAAGGAGCCTATCACAAGGAGTCTCTGACGTCACCTGGTGGCACTGGCCACTCAGAGCAGTCCAGTGTGCCAGCAGCACCTCTGTTTCCAAGATGGCAGAGGTCTGGAGCACACTGGAGGAGCTCTGGGCACCTCCCAGGGGAGGTGCAGGTCAGGGGAGTGGTCACTCCCCTTTCCTTTGTCCAGTTTCGCGCCAGAGCAGGGCTGAGGGGTCCCTGAACTGGTGTAGACTGGCTTATGCAGAAATGGGCACCATCTGTGCCCATGAAAGCATTTCCAGAGGCTGGGGGAGGCTACTCCTCCCCTGCCTTAACACCTTTTTCCAAAGGGAGAGGGTGTAACACCCTCTCTCTGAGGAAGTCCTTTGTTCTTCCTTCCTGGGCCAAGCCTGGCTGGACCCCAGGAGGGCAGAAACCTGTCTGAGGGGTTGGCAGCAGCAGCAGCTGCAGTGAAACCCCTGAAAAGGCAGTTTGGCAGTACCCGGGTCTGTGCTACAGACCCGTGGGATCATGGGATTGTGCCAACAATGCCAGGATGTCATAGAGGGGGCAATTCCATGATCTTAGACATGTTACATGGCCATATTCGGAGTTACCATTGTGAAGCTACACATAGGTAGTGACCTATGTGTAGTGCACGCGTGTAATGGTGTCCCCGCACTCACAAAGTCCGGGGAATTTGCCCTGAACCATGTGGGGGCACCTTGGCTAGTGCCAGGGTTCCCACACACTAAGTAACTTAGCACCCAACCTTTACCAGGTAAAGGTTAGACATATAGGTGACTTATAAGTTACTTAAGTGCAGTGGTAAATGGCTGTGAAATAACGTGGACGTTATTTCACTCAGGCTGCAGTGGCAGGCCTGTGTAAGAATTGTCAGAGCTCCCTATGGGTGGCAAAAGAAATGCTGAAGCCCATAGGGATCTCCTGGAACCCCAATACCCTGGGTACCTCAATATCATATACT
This sequence comes from Pleurodeles waltl, assembly GCF_031143425.1. NCBI lineage: Eukaryota > Metazoa > Chordata > Amphibia > Caudata > Salamandridae > Pleurodeles > Pleurodeles waltl. The sequence continues at coordinate 1,193,277,004 of NC_090439.1, forward strand.
AGGGAATTATAAGGGTGTTCCAGTATGCCAATGTAAATTGGTGAAATTGGTCACTAGCCTGTTAGTGACAATTTGAAAGAAATGAGAGAGCATAACCACTGAGGTTCTGGATAGCAGAGCCTCAGTGAGACAGTTAGTCACTACACAGGTAACACATTCAGGCACACTTATGAGCACTGGGGCCCTGGCTGGCAGGGTCCCAGTGACACATACAACTAAAACAACATACAGGGGTTTGAAACACAGACCATGTCACACAGGGGTTTGAAACACAGGGACATGTAACTCAGGTGTTTGAAACACAGGGGCATGTCACACAGGGTTTGAAACACGGGGACATGTCACACAGGGTTTGAAACACAGGGACACGTCACACAGGTGTTTGAAACACAGGGACTTTACACAGGGGTTTGAAACACAGGGACATGTCACACAGGGGTTTGAAACACAGGGACACGTCACACAGGGGTTTAAACACAGTGACGTGTCACACAGGGGTTTAAACACAGTGACGTGTCACACAGGGATTTGAAACACGGGCATGTAACACAGGGGTTTGAAACACAGGGACACGTCACACAGGGGTTTGAAACAGGGGTTTGAAACACAGGGACGTGTCACACAGGGGTATGAAACACAGGGACGTGTCACACAGGGGTATGAAACACAGGGACGTGTCACACAGGGGTATGAAACACAGGGACGTGTCACACAGGGGTATGAAACACAGGGACACGTCACACAGGGGTTTGAAACACAGGGACGTTACACAGGGGTTTGAAACACAGGGACTTTACACAGGGGTTTGAAACACAGGGACATGTCACACAGGGCTTTGAAACACAGGGACATGTCACACAGGTGTTTGAAACACAGGGGCATGTCACACAGGGGTTTGAAACACAGGGACATGTCACACAGGGCTTTGAAACACAGGGACTTTACACAGGGGTTTGAAACACAGGGACATGTCACACAGGGGTTTGAAACACAGGGACACGTCACACAGGGGTTTAAACACAGTGACGTGTCACACAGGGGTTTAAACACAGTGACGTGTCACACAGGGATTTGAAACACGGGCATGTAACACAGGGGTTTGAAACACAGGGACACGTCACACAGGGGTTTGAAACAGGGGTTTGAAACACAGGGACGTGTCACACAGGGGTATGAAACACAGGGACGTGTCACACAGGGGTATGAAACACAGGGACGTGTCACACAGGGGTATGAAACACAGGGACGTGTCACACAGGGTTTGAAACACAGGGACACGTCACACAGGTGTTTGAAACACAGGGACACGTCACACAGGGGTATGAAACACAGGGACACGTCACACAGGGGTTTGAAACACAGGGACGTTACACAGGGGTTTGAAACACAGGGACTTTACACAGGGGTTTGAAACACAGGGACATGTCACACAGGGCTTTGAAACACAGGGACATGTCACACAGGTGTTTGAAACACAGGGGCATGTCACACAGGGGTTTGAAACACAGGGACATGTCACACAGGGCTTTGAAACACAGGGACTTTACACAGGGGTTTGAAACACAGGGACATGTCACACAGGGGTTTGAAACACAGGGACACATCACACAGGGGTTTAAACACAGTGACGTGTCACACAGGGGTTTAAACACAGTGACGTGTCACACAGGGATTTGAAACACGGGCATGTTACACAGGGGTTTGAAACACAGGGACACGTCACACAGGGGTTTGAAACAGGGGTTTGAAACACAGGGACGTGTCACACAGGGGTATGAAACACAGGGACGTGTCACACAGGGGTATGAAACACAGGGACGTGTCACACAGGGGTATGAAACACAGGGACGTGTCACACAGGGTTTGAAACACAGGGACACGTCACACAGGTGTTTGAAACACAGGGACACGTCACACAGGGGTATGAAACACAGGGACACGTCACACAGGGGTTTGAAACACAGGGACGTTACACAGGGGTTTGAAACACAGGGACTTTACACAGGGGTTTGAAACACAGGGACATGTCACACAGGGCTTTGAAACACTGGGACATGTCACACAGGTGTTTGAAACACAGGGGCATGTCACACAGGGGTTTGAAACACAGGGACATGTCACACAGGGGTTTGAAACACAGGGACTTTACACAGGGGTTTGAAACACAGGGACATGTCACACAGGGGTTTGAAACACAGGGACACGTCACACAGGGGTTTAAACACAGTGACGTGTCACACAGGGGTTTAAACACAGTGACGTGTCACACAGGGATTTGAAACACGGGCATGTAACACAGGGGTTTGAAACACAGGGACACGTCACACAGGGGTTTGAAACAGGGGTTTGAAACACAGGGACGTGTCACACAGGGGTATGAAACACAGGGACGTGTCACACAGGGGTATGAAACACAGGGACGTGTCACACAGGGGTATGAAACACAGGGACGTGTCACACAGGGTTTGAAACACAGGGACACGTCACACAGGTGTTTGAAACACAGGGACGTGTCACACAGGGGTATGAAACACAGGGACACGTCACACAGGGGTTTGAAACACAGGGACTTTACACAGGGGTTTGAAACACAGGGACTTTACACAGGGGTTTGAAACACAGGGACACGTCACACAGGGGTTTGAAACAGGGGTTTGAAACACAGGGACGTGTCACACAGGGGTATGAAACACAGGGACGTGTCACACAGGGGTATGAAACACAGGGACGTGTCACACAGGGGTATGAAACACAGGGACGTGTCACACAGGGTTTGAAACACAGGGACACGTCACACAGGTGTTTGAAACACAGGGACGTGTCACACAGGGGTATGAAACACAGGGACACGTCACACAGGGGTTTGAAACACAGGGACTTTACACAGGGGTTTGAAACACAGGGACATGTCACACAGGGCTTTGAAACACAGGGACATGTCACACATCAGTTACACACGCATCCATCTGTGCAGTGTAAACCCTCCTTCCATGACACCCTCAGCTGTGACACAAACACCACAAGCTGCTGCAGACACCCTGGAGTGTGGGGCCTAGGAAGCAGACACTGGCTGTGCACCTAGGAGGTCAAAGGTCGCATGGTCACAGTCCGGGCCCTCTCACCACAGCCAGAGCAGCAGGGACACTGGAGGGTGTGGAGGGTGCAAGGTGCTCTAGTGCAGCGTCAGCTCACACGTGTGAGCCACACCGGACAGGACACAGGTCACACGATGCACTAAACACCACATGCCAGATATCAGAAAACACTTTGCTCTCGGCCATAAATGTGCAGCTCATAAGATAAAAGGGAAAATGATAGTAACGCGGCCAGGGTTTCCGTGAAATCGCTCAAGGACAAGAATAAACCGCAGGGGCTGTAAAACTACCGATGACACGATATCGCGCCCCCTTGTTAAGCACACGCCCTGCTAATACAGAGCAAAGTGCAACAAACACAAACCGCTGCGCTCTCCAGGGAGATGTTTCTGCAGCATGAGTGGCGTTAGTGGTGTAACAAAGGCCCCTGCAGCCCCGCGGTGCAGCGGGGTCCGAGCTCCAGGGGGCCCTGGCACTGTGCAGACCCCTGACTGGTTCCGAGCATGGCGTAGGGCTGGGTTTAGGGCGGTGAGACCGGTGCACTGAATCTAGGGGGGGCAGGGGGTGCGTTCAAGAATAATTTATGGGTTTAGACGCACTGAACTCGCTTGTGCATCCAGCAGTTTTCAGGCAACAACAAAAAAGTGGAGCACTCTGGTGATTAATATCACTGCTGGTGAGAGATCCCAGTTTTGTCCAGTGGCGGTTTTTACTAATTATTAAGTAGCGCGGAAGGTTAATGCACCTGCTGCAAAGGATGTGTACCTTGGAGAACACAGAACTGAGCGAACTATGAGTAGTGCTTCGAAACAGAAATGTACGTGAGAGAGCGGCTGTAGGAAAGTACCATCTTGCCTGGCATGTTACCCCCATATTTCACTGTATATATGTTGTTTTAGTCTATGGCGGCCATGCGGTCACCGCCAAATGGCCGCTCCGCGATGACATTCTGGCTTTCCGCAGGGCCGGCGGGCGCCCGCCAAAGGAACGCCCGCCGGCCCAGCGGGAAAGGCCCTGCAACAATGAAGCCGGCTCCGAATGGAGCCGGCGGAGTTGCAGGTGTGCGACGGGTGCAGTTGCACCCATCGCGATTTTCAATATCTGCTAAGCAGACAGTGAAAATCATGGTGTGGCCCTGTTAGGGTGCATGGGCAGTGCAGGGGCCCCCAGGGGCCCCAAGACACCCGTTCCTGCCATCCTGTTCCTGGTGGTAAAAACCGCCAGAAACAGGATGGCGGGAAGGGGTCGGAATCTCCATGCAAGCAGCGCCGCCATGGAGATTCAGCCCAGCCAGGGGTAATCCGGCGGGAAACCGCCGGATCCCCTTTTCTGACCGCGGCTTTACCGCCGCGGTCAGAATGGGCACTGAAGCACCGCCAGGCTGTTGGCGATGCTTCCGTGGCCCTCCACCCTGGCGGTCATAGACCGCCAGGGTTGGAATGAGGGCCTATGTGTCACTGGGACCCTGCCAGGCACGGCCCCAGTACTCATAAGTATGTGCCCTGTATGTGTTCCCTGTGTGATGCCTAACTGTCTGACTGAGCCTCTGCTAACCAGAACCTCAGTGGTTATGCTCTCTCTGCTTTCCAAATTTGTCACTAACAGGCTAGTGACTAAATTTACCAATTCACATTGGCATACTGGTACAACCATATAATTCCCTTGTATATGGTACTGAGGTACCCAGGGTATTGGGGTTCCAGGAGATCCCTATGGGCTGCAGCATTTCTTTTGCCACCCATAGGGAGCTCTGACAATTCTTACACAGGCCTGCAACTGCAGCCTCACGTTATTTCACAGCCATTTACCACTGCACATAAGTAACTTATAAGTCACCTATATGTCTAACCTTCACCTGGTTACGGTTGGGTGCAAAGATACTTAGTGTGAGGGCACCCTGGCACTAGCCAAGGTGCCCCCACATCGTTCAGGGCAAATTCCCCAGACTTTGTGAGTGCGGGGACACCACTACATGCGTGCACTATACATAGCTCACTACCTATGTATAGCGTCACAATGGTAACTCCGAACATGGCCATGTAACATGTCTAAGATCATGGAATTGTCACCCCAATACCATTCTGGTATTGGGGGGACAATTCCATGATCCCCCGGCTCTCTAGCACAGAACCCGGGTACTGCCAAACTGCCTTTCCGGGGTCTCCACTGCAGCTGCTGCCAACCCCTCAGACAGGTTTCTGCCCTCCTGGGGTCCAGGCAGCCCTTGCCCTGGAAGGCAAAACAATGGACTTCCTCTGAGACAGGGTGTAACACTCTCTCCCTTTGGAAAATGGTGTGAAGGCAGGGGAGGAGTAGCCTCCCCCAGCCTCTGGAAATGCTTTGATGGGCACAGATGGTGCCCATCTCTGCATAAGCCAGTCTACACCAGTTCAGGCATCCCCCAGCCCTGCTCTGGCGTGAAACTGGACAAAGGAAAGGGGAGTGACAACTCCTTTGACCTGCACCTCCCAGGGGAGGTGCCCAGACCTCCTCCAGTGTGTCCCAGACCTCTGCCATCTTGGAAACAGAGGTGTCTATGGCACACTGGCCTGCTCTGAGTGGTCAGTGCCAGCAGGTGATGTCAGAGGCTCCTTCTGATAGGCTCTTACCTCTCTTGGTAGCCAATTCTCCTTCCTAGGTAGCCAAACCTCCTTTTCTGGCAATTTAGGGTCTCTGCTTTGGGGATTTCACCAGATAACGAATGCAAGAGCTCATCAGAGTTCCTCTGCATCTCCCTCTTCACCTTCTGCCAAAGGATCGACCGCTGACTGCTCAGGACGCCTGCAAAACCACAACAAAGTAGCAAGACGACTACTAGCAACCTTGTATCGCCTCATCCTGCCGGCTTTCTCGACTGTTTCCAGGTGGTGCATGCTCTGGGGGTAGCCTGCCTCCTCTCTGCACCAGGAGCTCTGAAGAAATGTCCCGTGGGTCGACGGAATCTTCCCCCTGCAACCGCAGGCACCAAAAGACTGCATCACTGGTCCTCTGGGTCCCCTCTCAGCACAACAAGCTTGGTCCCTGGAACTCAGAAACTCTGTCCAAGTGACTCCCATGGTCCAGTGACTCTTTAGTCCAAGTTTGGTGGAGGTAAGTCCTTGCCTCCCCACGCTAAACTGCATTGCTGGGTACCACGTGATTTGCAGCTGCTCCGGCTCCTGTGCACTCTTCCAGGATTTTCTTCATGCTCTGGTACCCACTACAAGTCAGGCCAGCCTCTTGCATTGGTTGTGCAGCGGTGGGATAAGTACTTGTAACTACTTACCACTTTGTCATTTTGTAGTTTTCATAAGAGAATCATATATCAAACAGTTCAGTGTATGTACACTTAATCAAAAAAGTTGGCTTTTCTTCTCTAAAGCGTTTTACAAAGTTCTGAAAAGTTTCCTAAAACTTCTAAAAGTTTTCTAAACGTTAGAAAAAGGTTTTTTTCTCTGTGCTATAAAAAGTTCTGAAACTTTTTCTTTCTTCTCACTATCTCTAATCCCTTTTGCTATCATGTCTGTGGTAGATTCAGCTCCCAAAACTGTCAATGCTACTTATAATAGTTTGAATTACAAGAGCTTAAGGAGACTGCTTAGATAGAGGTTTAGTTATAGGAAAGAACCCTACAAAAGAGTTTCTGTTCAACATGCTTATTGTAGATGATGAGACCCAAGCTGGCCCATCAAATGAGAGGTTAGAACATGTAGAAACTTCCCAGTCTGATTCAGGAGAGTTCCATGTGAAGGGTGGGGAGGGTTCTGAACAAGATCTGCCCCCTAGCAGGACACCCAGTAGTGTTGGTAGTAATGGAGGTTCCCATCACAGTAGGGCATCCTTTATTCCTAGAGGCCAAGTTACCAGGGTCCAGACAGTTAGGGACAGGTCCCCCTCTGAAGTTTCCAATTTGTCTTCTGTGTCAAAGCATTCCCAACCCACCCACCCTGAGGATAACTTGTTAGAAAGGGAACTCAAAAAGTTGAGGGGTGAAGAGACCAGACTGAAGCTTAAACAGCAACAGCTGGCCTTAGGTAGGGAATCCCTAGACACTGAGAAGGAAAGACAGAGGTGGCAGCAGCAGTGTTCGTGATAGTAATCCTGTTAGAGAGCATGATTCCAGGAATCTGCACAAGATAGTTCCCCCTTACAAGGAGGGGGATGACTTCACCAAGTGATTTGCTGCACTTGAGAGGGCCTGTATGGTACAGGGGGTCCCTCAAAGGCAGTGGGCTGCTATTTTGTGGCTATCTTTCAATAGAAAGGGTACGGATAGGCTCCTCACTGTTAGGGAAAATGAAGCTCACAATTACACAGTATTGAAGGATGCACTCTTGGATGGATTTGGCTTAACCACTGAACAATGCAGGATTAATTTCAGAGACACCAGAAAAGAGTCCTCTCAAAACTGGACAGATTTTGTGGACTGTTCAGTGAAGGCCTTGGAAGGGTGGTTACATGGCAGTAAGGTATCTGACTATGAAAGCCTGTATAATCTTATTTTGAGAGAGCATATTCTGAATAACTGTGTGTCTGACTTGTTACTCCAATACCTAGTGGACTCGGATCTGACCTCTCCCCAAGAATTGGGAAAGAAGGCAGACAAGTGGGTCAGAACAAGGGTGAACAGAAAAGTTCTTACAGGGGGTGACAAGGATGGCAAGAAGAAGGATGGTAAGTCTTCTGACAAGGGTGGGGACAAAGGTAAAAATACTGAGTCTTCATCAGGCCCACAAAAATCCTCTGCTGGGGGTGGTGGGTACCAAATCCTCCTCCAATAATCAGCCTAAAAAGCCTTGGTGTTATTTGTGTAAAGTCAAAGGCCATTGGGCAACTGATTCCAGTTGTCCAAAGAAAAACACCAAACCTCCCACTACCACAACCCCTGCAGCAAATTCTAGTGCCCCTAGTAATAGCAGTGGTGGTGGGAAATCTACAAATAGCCAATCCAAGGGTATAGCTGGGCTCACTATTGGCAATGTAGTTGGGGTTGGTCTTGTTAGGGAGACCACAGAGGCTGTTTTAGTCTCTGAAGGTGCCATTGATTTGGCCACCTTGGTTACTTGTCCCCTTAATATGGATAAGTATAAGCAACTTCCCCTAATAAATGGTGTTGAGGTTCAGGGCTACAGGGACACAGGAGCCAGTGTAACTATGGTGATAGAGAAACTGGTCCACCCTGAACAACACCTACTTGGTCTGCAGTACCAAGTGACAGACGCTCATAACAACACACTTAGCCACCCCATGGCTGTTGTGAATCTCAACTGGGGGGGGGGGGGTTACTGGTCCAAAGAAAGTTGTGGGTGCCTCAGATTTACCTGTAGACTGTCTACTAGGGAATTATTTAGAGACATCAGCTTGGGCAGAAGTGGAGATGAAGGCTCATGCAGCAATGCTGGGCATTCCTGAGCATATTTTTGCTTTAACCAGGGCTCAGGCCAAAAAGCAAAAAGGACAGGGTAACTTGGATCCTGGAAAAATGGAGCAAGTGCTTCCTAAAGATAGGGGTGCCAAGGGTAAATTCCTACCCACTATCCCTCCCTCTACAGATGATTCTCCTTCTGAGGAAGAAGAATTTCCTCCCTGTGCAGAACCTTCACCAGATGAGCTGGCAGCAGATACTGCTGAGCTTTTGGGTGGAGGGGGGCCTGCCAGGGAAGAACTGAGTGTGGCACAGCAAACCTGTCCCACATTAGAGGGTCTCAGACACAAGCTGTCAAGCAGCAAAATGGGGATGTCAGTGACACCCATAGAGGAGGACAACCTCTTGTACACAGAGGCAAGGGACCCAAAACGTGGAACAACCAGGGGATTGGACATTCCCCTGCAGTACAGAGAGTTCCTTCTAACTCTTGCACATGATATTCCTTTGGCTGGGCATCTGGGCCAGTTCAAAGCAGGGGAAAGACTTGTCCCCTTTTTTCACTGGCCTAGGATGTCAGAGGACACTAAAGATTTGTGCAAGTCTTGCGTGGCCTGCCAAGCCAGTGGCAAGACTGGTGGCACTCCAAAGGCCCCTCTCATTAAACTACCTGTGGTTGGGGTGCCCTTTGAAAGGGTAGGGGTTGACATAGTTGGCTCCCTTGACCCTCCTACTGCTTCAGTCAATAGGTTTATCTTGGTGGTTGTGGAACATGCCACAAGATATCCTGAAGCAATTCCTCTAAGGACCACTACAGCTCCTGCAGTGGCAAAGGCCCTCCTGGAAATCTTTTCCAGGGTGGGTTTCCCTAAAGAGGAAGTATCAGACAGAGGTAGCAACTTCATGTCTGTATACGTGAAAGGAATGTGGAAGGAGTGTGGTGTTACCTACAAGTTCACCACTCCTTACCATCCACAGACTAATGGACTGGTAGAGAGGTTTAATAAAACTCTCAAAGGTATGATAATGGGACTCCCTGAAAAACTTAGGAGGAGATGGGATGTCCTGTTACCTTGCCTCCTTTTTGCTTACAGGGAGGTACCCCAGAAAGGAGTGGGCTTCAACCCCTTTGAACTCCTCTTTGGACACCCCGTAAGAGGTCAACTCACTCTTGTGAAGGAGGGTTGGGAACAACCTTTAAAAGCTCCTAAACAAGACATAGTGGATTATGTACTTGGCCTAAGATCCAGAATGGCCGAGTACATGAAAAAGGCCAGCAAAAACCTTCAGGCCAACCAGGAGCTGCAAAAGCAATTGCATGACCAGAAGGCTGTTCTGATCCAGTACCAACCAGGACAGAAGGTGTGGGTATTGGAGCCTGTGGCCCCAAGAGCACTCCAGGACAAATGGAGTGGACCCCATCTAATTGTTGAGAAAAAGGGTGAGGTTACCCATTTGATAGACCTGGGCTCTGCTAGGAGTCCCCTTAGGGTGATTCATGTCAACCGCCTGAAACCCTACTATGACAGGGCTGATCTGACCCTGCTCATGGCAACAGATGAGGGACAGGAAGAATAGAGTGACCCTCTCCCTGATCTCTTTTCCACCACTGAAACAGATGCCTTAGTGGAGGGAGTAGTTTTGGCAGATTGTCTGACTGCAGAACAGAAAGACAACTGCATCAATCTCCTTGGACAATTTTCTGACCTCTTTTCAATTGTGCCAGGTACAACATACTGGTGTGAACACACAATTGATACTGGAAACAGCTTGCCTGTCAAAAGCAAGATTTATAGGCAGCCTGACCATGTCAGAGACTGCATTAAACAAGAGGTGCAGAAAATGTTGGAACTGGGAGTGATTGAGCCTTCTGTAAGCCCATGGGCTAGCCTAGTGATGCTTATACCAAAGCCTCACACAAAAAATGGAAAAAGGGAGATGAGGTTTTGTGTAGACTGCAGAGGTCTCAATCAGGTAACATAAACAGATGCTCACCCTATACCCAGGGCAGATGAGCTCATTGAGACACTGGCAACTGCCAAGTATCTTAGCACTTTTGATTTGACTGCAGGGTTTTGGCAGATCAAATAGGCAGAAGATGCTAAACCCAAGACTGCATTTTCAACTATAGGAGGGCACTACCAATTTACAGTGATGCCCTTTGGTTTGAAAAATGCACTTGCCACTTTTCAGAGGTTGGTGAACACAGTCCTGCAAGGGTTGGATGCTTTTAGTGCAGCATATTTAGATGATATTTGTAGGAAAGTACCATCTTGCCTGGCATGTTACCCCCATTTTTCACTGTATATATGTTGTTTTAGTTGTATGTGTCACTGGGACCCTGGTAACCCAGGGCCCCAGTGCTCATAAGTGTGCCTGTATGTGTTACCTGTGTAGTGACTAACTGTCTCACTGAGGCTCTGCTAATCAGAACCTCAGTGGTTATGCTCTCTCATTTCTTTCCAAATTGTCACTGACAGGCTAGTGACCATTTTTACCAATTTACATTGGCTTACTGGAACACCCTTATAATCCCCTAGTATATGGTACTGAGGTACCCAGGGTATTGGGGTTCCAGGAGATCCCTATGGGCTGCAGCATTTCTTTTGCCACCCATAGGGAGCTCTGACAATTCTTACACAGGCCTGCCACTGCAGCCTGAGTGAAATAACGTCCACGTTATTTCACAGCCATTTTACACTGCACTTAAGTAACTTATAAGTCACCTATATGTCTAACCTTTACCTGGTAAAGGTTAGGTGCAAAGTTACTTAGTGTGAGGGCACCCTGGCACTAGCCAAGGTGCCCCCACATTGTTCAGAGCCAATTCACTGAACTTTGTGAGTGCGGGGACACCATTACACGCGTGCACTACATATAGGTCACTACCTATATGTAGCTTCACCATGGTAACTCCGAATATGGCCATGTAACATGTCTATGATCATGGAATTGCCCCCTCTATGCCATCCTGGCATTGTTGGTACAATTCCATGATCCCAGTGGTCTGTAGCACAGACCCTGGTACTGCCAGACTGCCCTTCCTGGGGTTTCTCTGCAGCTGCTGCTGCTGCCAACCCCTCAGACAGGCATCTGCCCTCCTGGGGTCCAGCCAGGCCTGGCCCAGGATGGCAGAACAAAGAACTTCCTCTGAGAGAGGGTGTGACACCCTCTCCCTTTGGAAAATGGTGTGAAGGCAGGGGAGGAGTAGCCTCCCCCAGCCTCTGGAAATGCTTTGTTGGGCACAGATGTGCCCAATTCTGCATAAGCCAGTCTACACCGGTTCAGGGACCCCTTAGCCCCTGCTCTGGCGCGAAACTGGACAAAGGAAAGGGGAGTGACCACTCCCCTGACCTGCACCTCCCCTGGGAGGTGTCCAGAGCTCCTCCAGTGTGCTCCAGACCTCTGCCATCTTGGAAACAGAGGTGCTGCTGGCACACTGGACTGCTCTGAGTGGCCAGTGCCACCAGGTGACGTCAGAGACTCCTTGTGATAGGCTCCTTCAGGTGTTAGTAGCCTTTCCTCTCTCCTAGGTAGCCAAACCCTCTTTTCTGGCTATTTAGGGTCTCTGTCTCTGGGGAAACTTTAGATAACGAATGCATGAGCTCAGCCGAGTTCCTCTGCATCTCCCTCTTCACCTTCTGATAAGGAATCGACCGCTGACCGCACTGGAAGCCTGCAAACCTGCAACATAGTAGCAAAGACGACTACTGCAACTCTGTAACGCTGATCCTGCCGCCTTCTCGACTGTTTTCCTGCTTGTGCATGCTGTGGGGGTAGTCTGCCTCCTCTCTGCACCAGAAGCTCCGAAGAAATCTCCCGTGGGTCGACGGAATCTTCCCCCTGCAACCGCAGGCACCAAAAAGCTGCATTTCCGGTCCCTTGGGTCTCCTCTCAGCACGACGAGCGAGGTCCCTCGAATCCAGCGACACCGTCCAAGTGACCCCCACAGTCCAGTGACTCTTCAGCCCAAGTTTGGTGGAGGTAAGTCCTTGCCTCACCTCGCTGGGCTGCATTGCTGGGAACCGCGACTTTGCAAGCTACTCCGGCCCCTGTGCACTTCCGGCGGAAATCCTTCGTGCACTTCCAAGCCTGGGTCCACGGCACTCTAACCTGCATTGCACGACTTTCTAAGTTGGTCTCCGGCGACGTGGGACTCCTTTGTGCAACTTCGGCGAGCACCGTTTCACGCATCCTCGTAGTGCCTGTTTCTGGCACTTCTCCGGGTGCTACCTGCTTCAGTGAGGGCTCTTTGTCTTGCTCGACGTCCCCTCTCTCTGCAGGTCCAATTTGCGACCTTCTGGTCCCTCCTGGGCCCCAGCAGCGTCCAAAAACGCCAAACGCACGAGTTGCGTGTAGCAAGGCTTGTTGGCGTCCATCCGGCGGGAAAACACTGCTACACGACTCTCCAAGGCGTGGGGGATCCATCCTCCAAAGGGGAAGTCTCTAGCCCTTGTCGTTCCTGCAGTATTCACAGTTCTTCAGCCTAGAAAGAGCTTCTTTGCACCAACCGCAGGCATTTCTTGGGCATCTGCCCATCTCCGAGCTGCTTGTGACTTTTGGACTTGGTCCCCTTGTTCCACAGGTACCTTCAGACAGGAATCCATCGTTGTTGCATTGCTGATTTGTGTTTTCCTTGCATTCTCCCTCTAACACGACTATTTTGTCCTTAGGGGAACTTTGGTGCACTTTGCACTCACTTTTCAGGGTCTTGGGGAGGGTTATTTTTCTAACTCTCACTATTTTCTAATAGTCCCAGCGACCCTCTACAAGGTCACATAGGTTTGGGGTCCATTCGTGGTTCACATTCCACTTTTGGAGTATATGGTTTGTGTTGCCCCTATCCCTATGTTTCCCCATTGCATCCTATTGTAACTATACATTGTTTGCACTGTTTTCTAAGACTATACTGCATATTTTTGCTATTGTGTATATATATCTTGTGTATATTTCCTATCCTCTCACTGAGGGTACACTCTAAGATACTTTGGCATATTGTCATAAAAATAAAGTACCTTTATTTTTAGTATAACTGTGTATTGTGTTTTCTTATGATATTGTGCATATGACACTAAGTGGTACTGTAGTAGCTTCACACGTCTCCTAGTTCAGCCTAAGCTGCTCTGCTAAGCTACCATTATCTATCAGCCTAAGCTGCTAGACACCCTATACACTAATAAGGGATAACTGGGCCTGGTGCAAGGTGCAAGTACCCCTTGGTACTCACTACAAGCCAGTCCAGCCTCCTACATTGGTTGTGCAGTGGTGGGATAAGTGCTTTGAGACTACTTACCACTCTTGTCATTGTACTTTTCATAAGAGAAAAATATACAAAACAAGGTCAGTGTATATACACATAGCCAAAAAGTTTTGCATTTCCTCTTTTCACTCTTTTCTAAGTGCTGAAAAGTACTTCTAAACTTTCAAAAAGTTCTTAAAAGTTTAAAAAGTTTTTTTCTGTCTTTCCAAAAAGTTCTGAAAACTTTTTTCTCTTTGTCTATCACTTTAACTCTCTCTAAAAATGTCTGGCACAGGCCAAAAAGTTGAACTGTCCAAACTTGCATATGATCACCTTAGCTGGAAAGGAGCAAGGAGTCTCTGCATAGAGAGAGGTTTGAGTGTAGGGAAGAATCCTTCCTTAGAACTGTTAATTAATATGCTTAGAGTACAGGATAAGGCCATAAGTGCCCAATCTGTAGAAAAAGTAGCCAATGGTTCTCAATCTGATCCAGGGACTCCCCCAGGAAAAGGTTCAGGAAAGAAACTTCTCAGCCTGCCCATTACTAGACAGTCTAGCATAGTTGGTACAGAGGTTGAATCACATCATACTGATGATGTGCTCTCACATTATACTGGTAGCCAAGCTGTTAGGGTGCCCTCTGTAAGGGACAGGTCTCCTTCTGTTCATTCCCATCATACCTCTGTATCTAGAAATGTCCCTCCCACCCACCCTGATGACAGATTGTTGGAAAGGGAGCTCAATAGATTGAGAGTGGAGCAAACCAGACTGAAGCTCAAGAAGCAACAGCTGGATTTGGATAGACAGTCTTTAGAAATAGAGAGGGAAAGACAGAAAATGGGTTTAGATACCCATGGTGGCAGCAGCAGTATTCCCCATAGTCATCCTGCAAAAGAGCATGATTCCAGGAATCTGCATAAGATAGTTCCCCCTTACAAGGAGGGGGATGACATTAACAAGTGGTTTGCTGCACTTGAGAGGGCCTGTGCTGTACAGGATGTCCCTCAAAGGCAGTGGGCTGCTATCCTATGGCTATCATTTACTGGAAAAGGTAGGGATAGGCTCCTTACTGTAAAAGAAAATGATGCTAACAATTTCCAAGTTCTTAAGAATGCACTCCTGGATGGTTATGGCTTAACCACTGAACAGTACAGGATCAAGTTCAGAGATACCAAAAAGGAGTCTTCACAAGACTGGGTTGATTTCATTGACCAGGCAGTGAAGGCCTTGGAGGGGTGGTTACATGGCAGTAAAGTTACTGATTATGACAGCCTGTATAACTTAATCCTGAGAGAGCATATTCTTAATAATTGTGTGTCTGATTTGTTGCACCAGTACTTGGTGGACTCTGATCTGACCTCTCCCCAAGAATTGGGAAAGAAGGCAGACAAATGGGTCAGAACAAGAGTGAACAGAAAAGTTCATACAGGGGGTGACAAAGATGGCAACAAAAAGAAGGATGGTAAGTCTTCTGACAAGGGTGGGGACAAATCTAAAAATGAGTCTTCATCAGGCCCACAAAAACACTCTGGTGGGGGTGGTGGGACCAAACCCTCCTCTAATCAGAACAAGGAAAAGAAACCATGGTGCTATTTATGTAAGATAAAAGGCCATTGGACAACAGATCCCAGTTGTCCAAAGAAAGGCACCACAGCTCCTACCACTACAAACCCTACTGCTACACCTAGTGTCCCTACTAATAGCAGTGGTGGTGGGAGCAAACCTACTAATAGCCAATCCAAGGGAGTAGCTGGGCTCACTTTTGGTAATTTAGTTGGGGTTGGTCTGATTAGGGAGACCACAGAGGCTACTTTAGTCTCTGAAGGGGCTATTGACTTAGCCACTTTGGTTGCTTGCCCCCATAACTTGGAGAAGTACAAGCAACTAACCCTAATAAATGGTGTTGAGGTCCAGGCCTACAGGGACACAGGTGCCAGTGTCACAATGGTGATTGAGAAACTGGTGCACCCTGAACAACACATACTTGGACACCAGTACCAAGTAACCGATGCTCACAACATAACACAAAGCCACCCCATGGCTGTTGTAAATCTCAACTGGGGGGGGGTATCTGGTCCAAAGAAAGTTGTGGTAGCTTCAGATTTACCTGTAGACTGTCTATTAGGGAACGATTTGGAGACATCAGCTTGGTCAGATGTGGAGTTGGAGGCCCATGCAGCAATGCTGGGCATCCCAGGGCATATTTTTGCTTTGACAAGGGCTCAGGCCAAAAAGCAAAAAGGACAGGGAAGCTTGGATCCTGGAACAATGGACCAAGTGCTCCCTAAAGCTAGGGCTAGTAGAAGCAAACCACTTCCTACTATCCCTCCCTCTACAGTGGATTCTAATTCTGAGGAAGAAGAATTCCCTCCCTGTGCAGAACCTACACCAGAGGAGCTGGAAGCAGACACTGCTGAGCTTTTGGGTGAAGGGGGGCCTGCCAGAGAGGAGCTGAGTGTGGCACAGCAAACCTGTCCCACATTAGAGGGTCTCAGACAGCAAGCTGTCAAACAGGCTAATGGGGATGTCAGTGACTCACACAGAGTTTACTGGGAGGACAACCTCTTGTACACTGAGCATAGGGATCCTAAACCTGGAGCTGCCAGGAGATTAGTGATTCCTCAGGAGTACAGAAAGTTCCTCCTAACACTGGCACATGACATTCCCTTAGCTGGGCACCTGGGTCAAATGAAAACTTGGGACAGATTGGTACCACTGTTTCATTGGCCTAGGATGTCTGAGGACACAAAAGAATTTTGTAAGTCCTGTGAAACCTGTCAAGCCAGTGGCAAGACAGGTGGCACCCCAAAGGCACCCCTTATCCCACTGCCTGTGGTTGGGGTTCCCTTTGAAAGGGTAGGGGTTGACATAGTTGGCCCCCTTGACCCTCCTACTGCTTCAGGCAATAGGTTTATCTTAGTGGTAGTGGACCATGCCACAAGGTATCCTGAAGCAATTCCTTTAAGGACCACTACAGCTCCTGCAGTGGCAAAGGCCCTCCTGGGAATATTTTCCAGGGTGGGCTTCCCAAAGGAAGTAGTATCAGACAGAGGAAGCAATTTCATGTCTGCATACTTAAAGGCCATGTGGAAGGAGTGTGGTGTAACTTACAAGTTCACAACACCCTATCATCCACAAACAAATGGACTGGTGGAGAGATTTAATAAAACTCTCAAAGGCATGATTATGGGACTCCCTGAAAAACTCCGCAGGAGATGGGATATCCTTCTACCATGCCTCCTTTTTGCCTACAGGGAGGTACCCCAGAAAGGAGTGGGCTTCAGCCCCTTTGAACTTCTTTTTGGACACCCTGTTAGGGGTCCACTCACACTTGTAAAGGAGGGTTGGGAACAACCTTTAAAAGCTCCTAAGCAGGATATTGTGGACTATGTACTTGGCCTCAGATCAAGGATGGCTGAGTACATGAAAAAGGCCAGTAAAAACCTTCAGGCCAGCCAAGAGCTCCAGAAGCAATGGCATGATCAGAAGGCTGTTTTGGTTCAGTACCAACCAGGGCAGAAAGTGTGGGTCTTGGAGCCTGTGGCCCCAAGAGCACTCCAAGATAAATGGAGTGGTCCACACACAATTGTTGAAAAGAAGGGTGAAGTCACCTACTTGGTTGACTTAGGCACTGCCAGGAGTCCCCTTAGGGTGCTCCATGTCAACCGCCTGAAACCCTACTATGACAGGGCTGATCTCACCCTGCTCATGGCAACAGATGAGGGACAGGAAGAAGACAGTGATCCTCTACCTGATCTCTTCTCTTCCACAGAACAAGATGCTCTTGTGGAAGGGGTAGTTTTGGCTGATTGTCTTACTGCTGAGCAGAAAGATAATTGCATAAATCTCCTAGGACAATTTTCAGAACTCTTCTCCATTGTGCCAGGCACCACTTCTTGGTGTGAGCACACTATAGATACTGGAGACAGTTTACCTGTCAAAAGTAAGATCTATAGGCAGCCTGACCATGTCAGGGACTGCATAAAGCAAGAAGTTCAGAAGATGTTAGAACTAGGAGTGGTTGAGCACTCTGACAGTCCATGGGCTTCTCCTGTGGTACTGGTACCAAAACCCAATTCTAAAGATGGAAAGAAGGAAATGAGGTTTTGTGTAGACTATAGAGGTCTCAACTTGGTAACCAAAACAGATGCTCACCCTATACCCAGGGCAGATGAGCTAATAGATACACTGGCATCTGCCAAGTATCTAAGCACTTTTGATTTGACTGCAGGGTATTGGCAGATCAAAATGTCAGAAGATGCTAAACCTAAGACTGCATTTTCTACCATTGGAGGACATTACCAGTTTACTGTAATGCCTTTTGGTTTGAAAAATGCACCTGCCACTTTTCAGAGGTTGGTGAACACAGTCCTGCAAGGGCTGGAAGCTTTCAGTGCAGCATATTTGGATGATATAGCTGTCTTTAGCTCCAGCTGGGATGATCACCTGGTCCACCTTTGGAAAGTTTTGGAGGCCCTGCAAAAGGCAGGCCTCACTATCAAGGCTTCAAAGTGCCAGATAGGGCAGGGTAAGGTGGTTTATCTGGGACACCTTGTTGGTGGGGAACAGATTGCACCACTTCAGGGGAAAATCCAAACTATTATTGATTGGATTCCCCCTACCACTCAGACTCAGGTGAGAGCCTTCCTAGGCCTCACTGGGTATTACAGGAGGTTCATTAAGAACTATGGCTCCATTGCAGCCCCTCTTAATGACCTCACATCCAAGAAAATGCCTAAAAAGGTATTATGGACAGCAAACTGTCAGAAAGCTTTTGAGGAGCTGAAGCAGGCCATGTGCTCTGCACCTGTCCTGAAAAGCCCTTGTTACTCTAAAAAATTCTATGTCCAAACTGATGCATCTGAATTAGGAGTAGGGGCAGTCCTATCACAACTTAATTCTGAGGGCCAGGATCAACCTGTTGCTTTTATTAGTAGAAGGTTGACCCCTAGAGAAAAGCGTTGGTCTGCCATTGAGAGGGAGGCCTTTGCTGTGGTCTGGGCTCTGAAGAAGTTGAGGCCATACCTGTTTGGCACTCACTTCATTGTTCAGACAGACCACAAACCTCTACTTTGGCTAAAACAAATGAAAGGTGAAAATCCTAAATTGTTGAGGTGGTCCATATCCCTACAGGGAATGGACTATACAGTGGAACATAGACCTGGGAGTAGCCACTCCAATGCAGATGGACTCTCCAGATATTTCCACTTAGACAATGAAGACTCATCAGGTAATGGCTAGTCTTATTGTCCTTCGTTTGGGGGGGGGTTGTGTAGGAAAGTACCATCTTGCCTGGCATGTTACCCCCATTTTTCACTGTATATATGTTGTTTTAGTTGTATGTGTCACTGGGACCCTGGTAACCCAGGGCCCCAGTGCTCATAAGTGTGCCTGTATGTGTTACCTGTGTAGTGACTAACTGTCTCACTGAGGCTCTGCTAATCAGAACCTCAGTGGTTATGCTCTCTCATTTCTTTCCAAATTGTCACTGACAGGCTAGTGACCATTTTTACCAATTTACATTGGCTTACTGGAACACCCTTATAATCCCCTAGTATATGGTACTGAGGTACCCAGGGTATTGGGGTTCCAGGAGATCCCTATGGGCTGCAGCATTTCTTTTGCCACCCATAGGGAGCTCTGACAATTCTTACACAGGCCTGCCACTGCAGCCTGAGTGAAATAACGTCCACGTTATTTCACAGCCATTTTACACTGCACTTAAGTAACTTATAAGTCACCTATATGTCTAACCTTTACCTGGTAAAGGTTAGGTGCAAAGTTACTTAGTGTGAGGGCACCCTGGCACTAGCCAAGGTGCCCCCACATTGTTCAGAGCCAATTCACTGAACTTTGTGAGTGCGGGGACACCATTACACGCGTGCACTACATATAGGTCACTACCTATATGTAGCTTCACCATGGTAACTCCGAATATGGCCATGTAACATGTCTATGATCATGGAATTGCCCCCTCTATGCCATCCTGGCATTGTTGGTACAATTCCATGATCCCAGTGGTCTGTAGCACAGACCCTGGTACTGCCAGACTGCCCTTCCTGGGGTTTCTCTGCAGCTGCTGCTGCTGCCAACCCCTCAGACAGGCATCTGCCCTCCTGGGGTCCAGCCAGGCCTGGCCCAGGATGGCAGAACAAAGAACTTCCTCTGAGAGAGGGTGTGACACCCTCTCCCTTTGGAAAATGGTGTGAAGGCAGGGGAGGAGTAGCCTCCCCCAGCCTCTGGAAATGCTTTGTTGGGCACAGATGTGCCCAATTCTGCATAAGCCAGTCTACACCGGTTCAGGGACCCCTTAGCCCCTGCTCTGGCGCGAAACTGGACAAAGGAAAGGGGAGTGACCACTCCCCTGACCTGCACCTCCCCTGGGAGGTGTCCAGAGCTCCTCCAGTGTGCTCCAGACCTCTGCCATCTTGGAAACAGAGGTGCTGCTGGCACACTGGACTGCTCTGAGTGGCCAGTGCCACCAGGTGACGTCAGAGACTCCTTGTGATAGGCTCCTTCAGGTGTTAGTAGCCTTTCCTCTCTCCTAGGTAGCCAAACCCTCTTTTCTGGCTATTTAGGGTCTCTGTCTCTGGGGAAACTTTAGATAACGAATGCATGAGCTCAGCCGAGTTCCTCTGCATCTCCCTCTTCACCTTCTGATAAGGAATCGACCGCTGACCGCGCTGGAAGCCTGCAAACCTGCAACATAGTAGCAAAGACGACTACTGCAACTCTGTAACGCTGATCCTGCCGCCTTCTCGACTGTTTTCCTGCTTGTGCATGCTGTGGGGGTAGTCTGCCTCCTCTCTGCACCAGAAGCTCCGAAGAAATCTCCCGTGGGTCGACGGAATCTTCCCCCTGCAACCGCAGGCACCAAAAAGCTGCATTTCCGGTCCCTTGGGTCTCCTCTCAGCACGACGAGCGAGGTCCCTCGAATCCAGCGACACCGTCCAAGTGACCCCCACAGTCCAGTGACTCTTCAGCCCAAGTTTGGTGGAGGTAAGTCCTTGCCTCACCTCGCTGGGCTGCATTGCTGGGAACCGCGACTTTGCAAGCTACTCCGGCCCCTGTGCACTTCCGGCGGAAATCCTTCGTGCACTTCCAAGCCTGGGTCCACGGCACTCTAACCTGCATTGCACGACTTTCTAAGTTGGTCTCCGGCGACGTGGGACTCCTTTGTGCAACTTCGGCGAGCACCGTTTCACGCATCCTCGTAGTGCCTGTTTCTGGCACTTCTCCGGGTGCTACCTGCTTCAGTGAGGGCTCTTTGTCTTGCTCGACGTCCCCTCTCTCTGCAGGTCCAATTTGCGACCTTCTGGTCCCTCCTGGGCCCCAGCAGCGTCCAAAAACGCCAAACGCACGATTTGCGTGTAGCAAGGCTTGTTGGCGTCCATCCGGCGGGAAAACACTGCTACACGACTCTCCAAGGCGTGGGGGATCCATCCTCCAAAGGGGAAGTCTCTAGCCCTTGTCGTTCCTGCAGTATTCACAGTTCTTCAGCCTAGAAAGAGCTTCTTTGCACCAACCGCTGGCATTTCTTGGGCATCTGCCCATCTCCGAGCTGCTTGTGACTTTTGGACTTGGTCCCCTTGTTCCACAGGTACCTTCAGACAGGAATCCATCGTTGTTGCATTGCTGATTTGTGTTTTCCTTGCATTCTCCCTCTAACACGACTATTTTGTCCTTAGGGGAACTTTGGTGCACTTTGCACTCACTTTTCAGGGTCTTGGGGAGGGTTATTTTTCTAACTCTCACTATTTTCTAATAGTCCCAGCGACCCTCTACAAGGTCACATAGGTTTGGGGTCCATTCGTGGTTCACATTCCACTTTTGGAGTATATGGTTTGTGTTGCCCCTATCCCTATGTTTCCCCATTGCATCCTATTGTAACTATACATTGTTTGCACTGTTTTCTAAGACTATACTGCATATTTTTGCTATTGTGTATATATATCTTGTGTATATTTCCTATCCTCTCACTGAGGGTACACTCTAAGATACTTTGGCATATTGTCATAAAAATAAAGTACCTTTATTTTTAGTATAACTGTGTATTGTGTTTTCTTATGATATTGTGCATATGACACTAAGTGGTACTGTAGTAGCTTCACACGTCTCCTAGTTCAGCCTAAGCTGCTCTGCTAAGCTACCATTATCTATCAGCCTAAGCTGCTAGACACCCTATACACTAATAAGGGATAACTGGGCCTGGTGCAAGGTGCAAGTACCCCTTGGTACTCACTACAAGCCAGTCCAGCCTCCTACAATATTGCTGTCTTTATCTCCACCTGGGATGAGCACCTGGTCCACCTTTGGAATGTTTTGGAGGCCCTGCAAAAGGCAGGCTTCACTATCAAGGCCTCAAAGGGCCAGATAGGGCAGGGTAAGGTGGTTTATATGGGACACCTGGTAGGTGGAGAACAGATTGCACCACTTCAGGAGAAAATCCAGACAATCATGGATTGGGTTCCCCCTACAACACAGACCCAGGTGAGAACCTTTGTAGGCCTCACAGGGTATTACAGGAGATTCATTAAAAATTATGGCTCCATAGCAGTCCCTCTTAATGATCTCACTAGTAAGAAGATGCCTAAAAAGGTATTGTGGACAGCTAGCTGTCAGAAAGCTTTTGAGGAGCTCAAACAGGCCATGTGCTCTGCACCTGTCCTAAATAGCCCATGTTACTCCAAGAAATTCTTTGTTCAAACTGATGCATCTGAATTAGGGGTAGGGGCAGTCTTATCACAACTGAATTCTGAGGGCCAGGATCAACCAGTTGCTTTTATCAGCAGAAGGTTGACCCCTAGAGAAAAGCATTGGTCTACCATAGAGAGGGAGGCCTTTGCTGTGGTCTGGGCACTGAAAAAGTTGAGGCCATACCTGTTTGGCACTCACTTTATTGTTCAGACAGACCACAAACCTCTACTTTGCCTAAAGCAAATGAAAGGTGAAAACCCTAAATTGTTGAGGTGGTCCATATCTCTACAGGGAATGGACTATACAGGGGAACATAGACCTGGGAGTACCCACTCCAATGCAGATGGGCTCTCCAGATATTTCCACTTAGACAATGAAGACTCATCAGGTCATGGCTACTCTTATTGTCCTTCGTTTGGGTGGGGGGGTTGTGTAGGAAAGTACCATCTTGCCTGGCATGATACCCCCATATTTCACTGTATATATGTTGTTTCAGTCTATGGGCCACTGGGACCCTGCCAGGCAGGGCCCCAGTGCTCATAAGTATGTGCCCCGTATGTGTTCCCTGTGTGATGCCTAACTGTCTCACTGAGGCTCTGCTAACCAGAACCTAAGATCATGTAATTAGGCACTGTAGGAAAGTACCATCTTGCCTGGCATGTTACCCCCATTTTTCACTGTATATATATTGTTTTAGTTGTATGTGTCACTGGGACCCTGTTCACCAGGGCCCCAGTGCTCATAAGTGTGCCTGAATGTGTTACCTGTGTAGTGACTAACTGTCTCACTGAGGCTCTGCTAATCAGAACCTCAGTGGTTATGCTCTCTCATTTCTTTCCAAATTGTCACTAACAGGCTAGTGACTATTTTTACCAATTTACATTGGCTTACTGGAACACCCTTATAATTCCCTAGTATATGGTACTGAGGTACCCAGGGTATTGGGGTTCCAGGAGATCCCTATGGGCTGCAGCATTTCTTTTGCCACCCATAGGGAGCTCTGACAATTCTTACACAGGCCTGCCACTGCAGCCTGAGTGAAATAACGTCCACGTTATTTCACAGCCATTTTACACTGCACTTAAGTAACTTTTAAGTCACCTATATGTCTAACCTTTACCTGGTAAAGGTTAGGTGCAAAGTTACTTAGTGTGAGGGCACCCTGGCCCTAGCCAAGGTGCCCCCACATTGTTCAGGGCCAATTCCCCGGACTTTGTGAGTGCGGGGACACCATTACACGCGTGCACTACATATAGGTCACTACCTATATGTAGCTTCACAATGGTAACTCAGAATATGGCCATGTAACATGTCTATGATCATGGAATTGCCCCCTCTATACCATCCTGGCATAGTTGGCACAATCCCATGATCCCAGTGGTCTGTAGCACAGACCCTGGTACTGCCAAACTGCCCTTCCTGGGGTTTCACTGCAGCTGCTGCTGCTGCCAACCCCTCAGACAGGCATCTGCCCTCCTGGGGTCCAGCCAGGCCTGACCCAGGATGGCAGAACAAAGGACTTCCTCTGAGAGAGGGTGTTACACCCTCTCCCTTTGGAAAATGGTGTGAAGGCAGGGGAGGAGTAGCCTCCCCCAGCCTCTGGAAATGCTTTCTTGGGCACAGATGTGCCCAATTCTGCATAAGCCAGTCTACACCGGTTCAGAGGACCCCTTAGCCCTGCTCTGGTGCGCAACTGGACAAAGGAATGGGGAGTGACCACTCCCCTGACCTGCACCTCCCCTGGGAGGTGTCCAGAGCTCCTCCAGTGTGCTCCAGACCTCTGCCATCTTGGAAACAGAGGTGCTGCTGGCACACTGGACTGCTCTGAGTGGCCAGTGCCACCAGGTGACGTCAGAGACTCCTTGTGATAGGCTCCTTCAGGTGTTGCTAGCCTATCCTCTCTCCTAGGTAGCCATACCCTCTTTTCTGGCTATTTAGGGTCTCTGTCTCTGGGGAAACTTTAGATAACGAATGCAAGAGCTCATCAGAGTTCCTCTGCATCTCTCTCTTCACCTTCTGCCAAGGAATCGACTGCTGACCGCGCTGGAAGCCTGCAACACTGCAACAAAGTAGCAAAGACGACTACTGCAACTCTGTAACGCTGATCCTGCCGCCTTCTCGACTGTTTTCCTGGTGGTGCATGCTGTGGGGGTAGTCTGCCTCCTCTCTGCACTAGAAGCTCCGAAGAAATCTCCCGTGGGTCGACGGAATCTTCCCCCTGCAACCGCAGGCACCAAAAAGCTGCATTACCGGTCCCTTGGGTCTCCTCTCAGCACGACGAGCGAGGTCCCTTGAATCCAGCAACTCTGTCCAAGTGACTCCCACAGTCCAGTGACTCTTCAGTCCAAGTTTGGTGGAGGTAAGTCCTTGCCTCCCCACGCCAGACTGCATTGTTAGTAACCGCGACTTTTGCAACTTCTCCGGCCCCTGTGCACTTCCGGCGGAAATCCTCTGTGCACAGCCAAGCCTGGGTCCACGGCACTCTAACCTGCATTGCACGACTTTCTAAGTTGGTCTCCGGCGACGTGGGACTCCTTTGTGTTAGTTCGGGTGAGCACCGTTTCACGCATCCTTGTAGTGCCTGTTTCTGGCACTTCTCTGGGTGCTACCTGCTGCTGAGAGGGCTCCTTGTCTTGCACGACGTCCCCTTTCTCTCCTGGTCCAATTTGAGACCTTCTGGTCCCTCCTGGGCCACAGCAGCGTCCAAAAACGCTAACTGCACGATTTGCAGCTAGCAAGGCTTGTTGGCATTCTTTCGGCGGGAAAACACTTCTGCACAACTCTACAGGGCGAGGGGGATCCGTTCTCCAAAGGGGAAGTCTCTAGCCCTTTGTGTTCCTGCAGAAACCGCAGCTTCTTCTGTCCAGTAGAAGCTTATTTGCACCCGCAGCTGGCATTTCCTGGGCATCTGCCCATCTCCGACTTGCTTTTGACTTTTGGACTTGGTCCCCTTTTTCCACAGGTACCCCAGATTGGAAATCCAGCGTTGTTGCATTGTTGGTTTGTGTCTTTCCTGCATTATTCCTCTAACACAACTTCTTTGTCCTTAGGGGAACTTTAGTGCACTTTGCACTCACTTTTCAGGGTCTTGGGGAGGGTTATTTTTCTAACTCTCTCTATTTTCTAATAGTCCCAGCGACCCTCTACAAGGTCACATAGGTTTGGGGTCCATTCGTGGTTCGCATTCCACTTTTGGAGTATATGGTTTGTGTTGCCCCTATCCCTATGTTTCCCCATTGCATCCTATTGTAACTATACATTGTTTGCACTGTTTTCTAAGACTATACTGCATATTTTTGCTATTGTGTATATATATCTTGTGTATATTTCCTATCCTCTAACTGAGGGTACACTCTAAGATACTTTGGCATATTGTCATAAAAATAAAGTACCTTTATTTTTAGTATAATTGTGTATTGTGTTTTCTTATGATATTGTGCATATGACACTAAGTGGTACTGTAGTAGCTTCACACGTCTCCTAGTTCAGCCTAAGCTGCTCTGCTGAGCTACCATTATCTATCAGCCTAAGCTGCTAGACACCCTATACACTAATAAGGGATAACTGGGCCTGGTGCAAGGTGCAAGTACCCCTTGGTACTCACTGCAAGCCAGTCCAGCCTCCTACAGGCACCATTCTGGTATTGGGGGAACAATTCCATGATCCCCCGGGTCTCTAGCACAGAACCCGGGTACTGCCAAACTGCCTTTCTGGGGTTTCCACTGCAGCTGCTGCTGCTGCCAACTCCTCAGACAGGTTTCTGCCATCCTGGGGTCCAGACAGCCCTGGCCCAGGAAGGCAGAACAAAGGATTTCCTCTGAGAGAGGGTGTTACACCCTCTCCCTTTGGAAATAGGTGTGAAGGGCTGGGGAGGAGTAGCCTCTCCCAACCTCTGGAAATGCTTTGATGGGCACAGATGGTGCCCATCTCTGCATTAGCCAGTCTGCACCGGTTCAGTGAT
This sequence comes from Pleurodeles waltl, assembly GCF_031143425.1. Classification (NCBI taxonomy): domain Eukaryota; kingdom Metazoa; phylum Chordata; class Amphibia; order Caudata; family Salamandridae; genus Pleurodeles; species Pleurodeles waltl. The sequence continues at coordinate 1,193,303,340 of NC_090439.1, forward strand.
CCCCCAGCCCTGCTCTGGTGCAAAACTGGACAAAGGAAAGGGGAGTGACTACTACCCTGACCAGTACCTCCCAGTGGAGGTGCCCAGAGTTCCTCCAGTGTGTCCCAGACCTCTGCCGTCTTGGAAACAGAGGTGTTGGGGGCACACTGGACTGCTCTGAGTGTCCAGTGCCAGCAGGTGACGTCAGAGTCTCCTTCTGATAGGCTCTTACTGTAGGAGGCTGGACTGGCTTGTAGTGAGTACCAAGGGGTACTTGCACCTTGCACCAGGCCCAGTTATCCCTTATTAGTGTATAGGGTGTCTAGCAGCTTAGGCTGATAGATAATGGTAGCTTAGCAGAGCAGCTTAGGCTGAACTAGGAGACGTGTGAAGCTACTACAGTACCACTTAGTGTCATATGCACAATGTCATAAGAAAACACAATACACAGTTATACTAAAAATAAAGGTACTTTATTTTTATGACAATATGCCAAAGTATCTTAGAGTGTACCCTCAGTGAGAGGATAGGAAATATACACAAGATATATGTACACAATACCAAAAATATGCAGTATAGTCTTAGAAAACAGTGCAAATAATGTATAGTTACAATAGGATGCAATGGGGAAACATAGGGATAGGGGCAACACAAACCATACACTCCAAAAGTGGAATGCGAACCACGAATGGACCCCAAACCTATGTGACCTTGTAGAGGGTCACTGGGACTATTAGAAAATAGTGAGAGTTAGAAAAATAACCCTCCCCAAGACCCTGAAAAGTGAGTGCAAAGTGCACTAAAGTTCCCCTAAGGACAAAGAAGTTGTGTTAGAGGAATAATGCAGGAAAGACACAAACCAACAATGCAACAACGCTGGATTTCCAATCTGGGGTACCTGTGGAACAAGGGGACCAAGTCCAAAAGTCACAAACAAGTCGGAGATGGGCAGATGCCCAGGAAATGCCAGCTGCGGGTGCAAAGAAGCTTCTACTGGACAGAAGAAGCTGCGGTTTCTGCAGGAACGCAAAGGGCTAGAGACTTCCCCTTTGGAGGACAGATCCCCCTCGCCTTGTAGAGTCGTGCAGAAGTGTTTTCCTGCCAAAAGAATGCCAACAAGCCTTGCTAGCTGCAAATCGTGCAGTTAGCGTTTTTGGACGCTGCTGTGGCCCAGGAGGGACCAGGAGGTCGCAAATTGGACCAGAAGAGAGAGGGGACGTCAATCAAGACAAGGAGCCCTCTCATCAGCAGGTAGCACCCAGAAAAGTGCCAGAAACAGGCACTACGAGGATGCGTGAAACAGTGCTCACCCGAAGTCGCACAAAGAAGTCCCACGTCGCCGGAGACCAACTTAGAAAGTCGTGCAATGCAGGTTAGAGTGCCGTGGACCCAGGCTTGGCTGTGCACAAAGGATTTCCGCCGGAAGTGCACAGGGGCTGGAGTAGCTGCAAAAGTCGCGGTTCCCAGCAATGCAGTCTAGCGAGGTGAGGCAAGGACTTACCTCCACCAAACTTGGACTGAAGAGTCACTGGACTGTGGGAGTCACTTGGACAGAGTTGCTGGATTCGAGGGTCCTCACTCGTTGTGCTGAGAGGAGACCCAAGGGACCGGTAATGCAGCTTTTTTGTTCCTGCGGTTGCAGGGGGAAGATTCCGTCGACCCACGGGAGATTTCTTCGGAGCTTCTAGTGCAGAGAGGAGGCAGACTACCCCCACAGCATGCACCACCAGGAAAACAGTCGAGAAGGCGGCAGGATCAGCGTTACAGAGTTGCAGTAGTCGTCTTTGCTACTATGTTGCAGGTTTGCAGGCTTCCAGAGAGGTCAGCAGTCGATTCCTTGTCAGAAGGTGAAGAGAGAGATGCAGAGGAACTCGGATGAGCTCTTGCATTCGTTATCTAAAGTTTCCCCAGAGACAGAGACCCTAAATAGCCAGAAAAGAGGGTTTGGCTACTTAGGAGAGAGGATAGGCTAGCAACACCTGAAGGAGCCTATCAGAAGGAGTCTCTGACGTCACCTGGTGGCACTGGCCACTCAGAGCAGTCCAGTGTGCCAGCAGCACCTCTGTTTCCAAGATGGCAGAGGTCTGGAGCACACTGGAGGAGCTCTGGACACCTCCCAGGGGAGGTGCAGGTCAGGGGAGTGGTCACTCCCCTTTCCTTTGTCCAGTTTCACGCCAGAGCAGGGCTAAGGGGTCCCCTGAACCGGTGTAGACTGGCTTATGGAGAATTGGGCACATCTGTGCCCAAGAAAGCATTTCCAGAGGCTGGGGGAGGCTACTCCTCCCCTGCCTTCACACCATTTTCCAAAGGGAGAGGGTGTAACACCCTCTCTCAGAGGAAGTCCTTTGTTCTGCCATCCTGGGCCAGGCCTGGCTGGACCCCAGGAGGTCAGATGCCTGTCTGAGGGGTTGGCAGCAGCAGCAGCTGCAGTGAAACCCCAGGAAGGGCAGTTTGGCAGTACCAGGGTCTGTGCTACAGACCACTGGGATCATGGGATTGTGCCAACTATGCCAGGATGGTATAGAGGGGGCAATTCCATGATCATAGACATGTTACATGGCCATATTCGGAGTTATCATTGTGAAGCTACATATAGGTAGTGACCTATATGTAGTGCACGCGTGTAATGGTGTCCCCGCACTCACAAAGTCCGGGGAATTGGCCCTAAACAATGTGGGGGCACCTTGGCTAGTGCCAGGGTGCCCTCACACTAAGTAACTTTGCACCTAACCTTTACCAGGTAAAGGTTAGACATATAGGTGACTTATAAGTTACTTAAGTGCAGTGTAAAATGGCTGTGAAATAACGTGGACGTTATTTCACTCAGGCTGCAGTGGCAGGCCTGTGTAGTATTTGTCAGAGCTCCCTATGGGTGGCAAAAGAAATGCTGACGCCCATAGGGATCTCCTGGAACCCCAATACCCTGGGTACCTCAGTACCATATACTAGGGAATTATAAGGGTGTTCCAGTATGCCAATGTGAATTGGTAAAATTGGTCACTAGCCTGTTAGTGATAATTTGTACAGAGAGAGCATAACCACTGAGGTTCTGGTTTGCAGAGCCTCAGTGAGACAGTTAGGCACCACACAGGGAACACATACATATAGGCCACAAACTTATGAGCACTGGGGTCCTGACTAGCAGGGTCCCAGTGACACATAACAAACATACTGAAAACAGATGGTTTTCACTATGAGCACTGGGCCCTGGCTAGCAGGATCCCAGTGAGACAGTGAAAACACCCTGACATACACTCACAAACAGGCCAAAAGTGGGGGTAACAAGGCTAGAAAGAGGCTACTTTCTCACACTTACCTCTCTTGGTAGCCAATCCTCCTAACTTGGTAGCCAAACCTCCTATTCTGGCTATTTAGGGTCTCTGCTTTGGGGAATTCTTCAGATAACGAATGCAAGAGCTCACCAGAGTTCCTCTGCATCTCCCTCTTTACCTTCTACCAAGGATCGTTCGCTGACTTCTCCAGGACGCCTGCAAAACCGCAACAAAGTAGCAAGACGACTACCAGCAACATTGTAGCGCCTAATTCTGCATTCTTTCTCGACTGTTTCCTGGTGGTGCACGCTCTGGGGGTCGCCTGCCTTCACCCTGCACTAGAAGCTCCGAAGAAATCTCCCGTGGGTCGACTGAATCTTCCCCCTGCTAACGCAGGCACCAAAAGACTCCATCACTGGTCCTCTGGGTCCCCTCGCATCCCAACGAGCGTGGTCTCTGGAACACAGCAACTCTGTCTAAGTGGCTCCCACAGTCCAGTGACTCTTCAGTCCAAGTTTGGTGGAGGTAAGTCCTTGCCTTCCCATGCTAGACTGCAAAGCTGTGTACTGCATTATTTGCAGCTGCTCCGGCTCCTGTGCACTCTCCCATGATTTCCTTTGTGCACAGCCTAGCCTGAGTTCCCAGCACTCCGTCCTGCAGTGCACAACTTTCTGAGTTGTCCTCCGGCGTCGTGGGACTCCCTTTTGTAACTTTGCGTGGACTCCAGTTCACTCTCCTTCCAAGTGCCTGTTGAGGTACTTCTGCGTGTGCTGCCTGCTTCTGTGAGGGCTCTCTGAGTTTCTGAGCGCCCCCTATGTCTCCTCCTCCAAAAGGCTATATCCTGGTCCTTCCTGATCCTCAGCAGCACCCAAACACCTTTACTGTGACCATTGCAGCTAGCAAGGTTTGTTTGCGGTATTTATGCGTGGGAACACTTCTGCAACCTTCATCACGTTGTGGAACATCTTCCTTGTCCTCTTCGTTCTTGCAGAAATCCAATCTTCTTCCATCCAGAGGCAGCTTCCTTGCACCTTCATCCGGGGTTTCCTGGGCTCCTGATAACCACCCCCCCCCCGGACACTGTCGCAACTATTGGACTTGGTCCCCTTGCCTTGCACGTCCTCAGGTCCGAAAATCCGTTGTCAGTGCACTGCTGGTGTTTGTTGTTCTTGCAGAATCCCCCTATCACAACTATTGTGCTCTCTTGGGGTAGTAAGTGTACTTTACTCCTACTTTTCAGGGTCTTGGGGTGGGGTATCTTGGACACCCTGACTGTTTTCTTACAGTCCCAGCGACCCTCTACAAGCTCCTATAGGTCTGGGGTCCATTCGTGATTTGCATTCCACTTTTGGAGTATATGGTTTGAGTTGCCCCCAGACCTATGCTTGCCTATTGCAACCTATTGTAATTCTACACTGTTTGCATTACTTTTCTGACTCTTAGGGCCAGATGTAGGTACAAAAAAATTAGCGACTCGCAATTTTCGAGCATGTGCGACTCGCAAATTGCGTGTCGCTAATAGGAATGCAGGTACAATGTCCGTGTACAATTTGCGACTCGCACCCGCTGTTTGCGACCGCGCAAAAAACGGACTCGCAATTTGCGAGTGGGTGTCGCAAATTGCGAGTTCCATGTAAATTGATTGCAGGTGCTGCAGAACACTCCAGAAACCACTCCAGAACACTCTGGAAACACTTCCTGACACATGATGATGACATCACAGCCAGGAAGTTTACTAATACACCTGGGAGGAGGGAGGACCACACCCATTTTAAACTGCTGAACAGCCAACAGGAGGAACAGCAGCTACAATGGCAGAAACACCAAGAAAGAGAAAACTCAAATTTTCTGAGAAGGAGCTGGAGGTGCTGACAGAAGAATGCTGTCACCACTATGATGATCTCTTTGGAAAGGCAGCCCTCAATGTGCCAGACGCAACCAAAAAACAACTCTGGCCGGAGATTCAAGAAAAAGTGAACTCCCTGGGGGTGAGCCACAGGAGTGTGGATGAGATCAAAAAAAGGTGGTAGGACCGCCGCTCCCGGACCAAGGAGAGGGTGGCAGAAAGGCTCCAGGAGATGAGAGGCACAGGAGGGGGACCATCATCCGTACCACCACCCACACCCCTGGAGGAAAGGGTGGAGGAGACCCTGGAGCAGGAGGCAGTGTCAGGATTTGGAGAACTGGACACTTCTGAGCCCACTACATCAACCGGTGAGTACCATGCGATATGCCTGTACCCCCATCAGTGCCATACCCCCACCCACCATGTACACAGGGGCATGCATAACCAAGATAGCTCCATTTCAGGGTAGCAAACACCAGAATGATGTATTATGGGCAATGTAGTCAAGTAGGCAGTAAATAGGCAAATGTTTATTAGGAAGTGTGCAACAGATAGTAGACACTGACAGTCTGTTCCCCATGTCCCACAGGTCTCCCACAAGACACCACCACAAGCCACAGCAGCCAGCCCCATGAGGACAGCACAGGAGCTGCCACCACTCCCACCTGCACCACCAACACCATCCCCGTGATGTCAACACCTGCTGCAACAGTGGTTCAGGAGGCTGCGCCAGCAACAGCCAGGAGTGCCACAGTAGAGCACACCGGGCATCCACCGCTGCGCAGGCGACGCAGGTTCAGGAGAGCAGGGATGCAGGCTGAGTCCAGCCGTCCATCTACCACCAACACCGAGGCACAGCTGCTCCGTGGTCAGCGCCTGCAGAACAATATGTTAGGGAGAATTAGTGGGGTGCTGCACCGCTTTGTGAGGAGCAATGAGGCCAGCATGCAGCAGCTCCATTCCCAATTGGACGTGATTGGCACAAACACTGGGGACTTAGCCCTGTCCATGAGGGAACTGGTGGCAGGACTACTGGCACAGGGCGAGGGTGGGCGGAGCAGGGACCGTCAGCTGCTCCAGAGGCTGGATAGGATGGCCACATCAATTGGCAGACTGGCCGTTAACACCACTGGCCTGTCGAGAAGGACAGTTGGCCTCCAAGTAGAAATGGGCCACTTTGCAGGGGATGTGGCTAGAGGCCTGGGCCGGATCACACATGTGATCGATTTAATGGAGGCACGGCATCTGCCCAGGGGCACAGGGGATACCCCCCAGGACAGCGAAGAGGGCTCTACAGTGAGCAGTGTCTCTGCCAGTGACACTAGGGTGCTCCGGAGTGGGAGTACCAGGCAGAGCACTGCAGAACAACCTGGGACCAGCCAGGCTGGCAGAGGCCGCCGTAGGACATAGACTGATCCCTGTCCCTGATGTTGGGGCACATGACAGCAATGTGCCCCATGCATGGTTTGCTTTTTGATGGACATGAACAGTTTGTCATTGTAAATAGTTCTATTTCTGCACATATTAAATAGTTTTTTTGTTCCACTTAACAAATGGTGTTTGTGGTCAATAGATGAGTATGGTTGAAGTTGACATGTACCTTCCAAAGTATTGGGTTGCGATGTGTTCCCGTCTCAGTCTGCCTTGATTTGCTATACTCCGATCCCCATGATGGCGATGTGGTTGCTCCTGCTCTTCATCCTCTGAATCTGGGTCTGCAGGGGTGAGAGGTAGCCCACATCGGGTGGCAATATTGTGCAGGATGGCGCATGCGACAACAATTTTGAATGCTGTAATGGGGGTATACTGGAGGGCACCTCCACTGCGGTGGAGGCATCTGAACCTTTTTCTTTTCAGCAATCCGAAGGTGCGTTCTATGATGTTCCTGGTCCTCTTATGTGCACTGTTGTATCGCCTCTCGGAATCATTGCTGGGTGTTAAGAACGGAGTCATCATCCATGGCCGTAGTGCATATGCACTGTCACCTGTTGGGCACAAACATTACACTGTTAGAAAGTCCTGGTTGGTGTGCACAGTGACCTGTGTGTATGTCTACGAGGTGTATGCAGCTCTGCCTAGGAGGCATCCGTCTCCAAACTCCCCACGTTCCAGGCGTTGGTGTATCCCACTGTGCCTAAATATGTAGGAGTCATGGGTACTGCCTGGAAATTTAGCAACAATGTCGCTGATGACATAATGGGCGTCACACACAACCTAAATATTGAGTGAGTGGGTACACTTTCTATTGCGGAACAGATGTTCCAGGTTTGCAGGGGGGCATATTTGAATATGTGTCCCATATACACACCCTATGACATGGGGAAAGTTGGCAATCCGGTAAAAGTCCAGCTTGGTGCTGTTAATTTCTGCCTCATTCCTGGGTAGGTATATGAAGTGAGACATGTGTGTGAGTATGGCATCTAGGAATCCCCTGAGGAACCTTGACAGTGCACTTTGAGATACCCCACCTGCCACAGCAATGACCCCCTGATAGCTCCCTGAGGCCAAGAGGTGCAGTGAGCATAGCACTTGCACATGCGTAGGGATGGCGCAGCCGCACAGAGTCTGGCGTTCTAGCTTTGGTTTTAGTAATTCAATTAATTCTAGTATGGCTGCGCTGCTAAGGCGGTATTTGTCATATATCTCTTCCTCAGTTTGCTGAAAAAGAGTCTGCCTTGTTCTGTAAATCTTCTACTGTCTCTGGCTCCTCCTCCTCCTCTGCTGGTCTGCGTGGACTCTCCTCCTCACTGCTATCAAGTATATCTCTGCCATCTTGAGTAACCCAGATGCCTTCTGGGTCTCCTTTTATACTTTGGTAATGATTACAATCTGCTCTGAGTTAGTGGTAAATGGGACATGGGAAATTGACTTCCTCTGAGACAGGGTGTAACACTCTCTCCCTTTAGAAATAGGTGTGAAGGCTGAGGAGGAGTAGCCTCCCACAGCCTCTGGAAATGCTTTGATGGGCACAGATGGTGCCCATCTCTGCATAAGCCAGTCTACACCAGTTCAGGCATCCCCCAGCCCTGCTCTGGCGTGAAACTGGACAAAGGAAAGGGGAGTGACAACTCCTCTGACCTGCACCTCCCAGGGGAGGTGCCCAGACCTCCTCCAGTGTGTCCCAGACCTCTGCCATCTTGGAAACAGAGGTGTCTATGGCACACTGGCCTGCTCTGAGTGGCCAGTGCCAGCAGGTGATGTCAGAGGCTCCTTCTGATAGGCTCTTACCTCGCTTGGTAGCCAATTCTCCTTCCTAGGTAGCCAAACCTCCTTTTCTGGCAATTTAGGGTCTCTGCTTTGGGGATTTCACCAGATAACGAATGCAAGAGCTCATCAGAGTTCCTCTGCATCTCCCTCTTCACCTTCTGCCAAAGGATCGACCGCTGACTGCTCAGTACGCCTGCAAAACCACAACAAAGTAGCAAGACGACTACTAGCAACCTTGTATCGCCTCATCCTGCCGGCTTTCTCGACTGTTTCCAGGTGGTGCATGCTCTGGGGGTGGCCTGCCTCCTCTCTGCACCAGGAGCTCTGAAGAAATCTCCAGTGGGTCGATGGAATCTTCCCCCTGCAACCGCAGGCACCAAAAGACTGCATCACTGTTCCTCTGGGTCCCCTCTCAGCACAACAAGCGTGGTCCCTGGAACTCAGAAACTCTGTCCAAGTGACTCCCATGGTCCAGTGACTCTTTAGTCCAAGTTTGGTGGAGGTAAGTCCTTGCCTCCCCACGCTAGACTGCATTGCTGGGTACCACGTGATTTGCAGCTGCTCCGGCTCCTGTGCACTCTCCCATGATTTCCTTTGTGCACAGCCTAGCCTGACTTCCCAGCACTCCGTCCTGCAGTGCACAACCTTCTGAGTTGTCCTCCGGCGTCGTGGGACTCCCTTTTGTAACTTTGCGTGGACTCCAGTTCACTCTCCTTCCAAGTGCCTGTTGAGTTACTTCTGCGTGTGCTGCCTGCTTCTGTGAGGGCTCTCTGAGTTTCTGAGCGCCCCCTATGTCTCCTCCTCCAAAAAGCTATATCCTGGTCCTTCCTGGTCCTCAGCAGCACCCAAAAACCTTTACTGTGACCATTGCAGCTAGCAAGGCTTGTTTGTGGTATTTATGTGTGGGAACACTTCTGCAACCTTCATCACGACGTGGAACATCTTCCTTGTCCTCTTCGTTCTTGCAGAAATCCAATCTTCTTCCATCCAGAGGCAGCTTCCTTGCACCTTCATCCGGGGTTTCCTGGGCTCCTGCCCCCCCCCCCCAACTGGACACTGTCGCGACTCTTGGACTTGGTCCCCTTGCCTTGCACGTCCTCAGGTCCGAAAATCCATTGTCAGTGCACTGCTGGTGTTTGTTGTTCTTGCAGAATCCCACTATCACGACTATTGTGCTCTCTTGGGGTAGTAGGTGTATTTTACTCCTACTTTTCAGGGTCTTGGGGTAGGGTATCTTGGACACCCTGACTGTTTTCTTACAGTCCCAGTGACCCTCTACAAGCTCCCATAGGTCTGGGTTTCATTCGTGATTCGCATTCCACTTTTGGAGTATATGGTTTGCGTTGCCCCCAGACCTATGCTTGCCTATTGCAACCTATTGTAATTCTACACTGTTTGCATTACTTTTCTGACTCTTAGGGCCAGATGTAGGTACAAAAAAATTAGCGACTCGCAATTTGCGAGCATGTGCGACTCGCAAATTGCGTGTCGCTAATAGGAATGCAGGTACAATGTCCGTGTACAATTTGCGACTCGCACCCGGAGTCGCAATGCAGATAGCGAGTCCGCTGTCTGCGAGGTCGCTGTTTGCGACCGCGCAAAAAACGGACTCGCAATTTGCGAGTGGGTGTCGCAAATTGCGAGTTCCATGTAAATTGATTGCAGGTGCTGCAGAACACTCCAGAAACCACTCCAGAACACTCTGGAAACACTTCCTGACACATGATGATGACATCACAGCCAGGAAGTTTACTAATACACCTGGGAGGAGGGAGGACCACACCCATTTTAAACTGCTGAACAGCCAGCAGGAGGAACAGCAGCTACAATGGCAGAAACACCAAGAAAGAGAAAACTCAAATTTTCTGAGAAGGAGCTGGAGGTGCTGACAGAAGAATGCTGTCAGCACTATGATGATCTCTTTGGAAAGGCAGCCCTTAATGTGCCAGACGCAACCAAAAAACAACTCTGGCTGGAGATTCAAGAAAAAGTAAACTCCCTGGGGGTGAGCCACAGGAGTGTGGATGAGATCAAAAAAAGGTGGTATGACCTCCGCTCCCGGACCAAGGAGAGGGTGGCAGAAAGGCTCCGGGAGATGAGAGGCACAGGAGGGGGACCATCATCCGTACCACCACCCACACCCCTGGAGGAAAGGGTAGAGGAGACCCTGGAGCAGAAGGCAGTGTCAGGATTTGGAGAACTGGACAACTCTGAGCCCACTACATCAACCGGTGAGTACCATGTGATATGCCTGTACCCCCATCAGTGCCATACCCCCACCCACCATGTACACAGGGGCATGCATAACCAAGATAGCTCCATTTCAGGGTAGCAAACACCAGAATGATGCATTATGGGCAATGTAGTCAAGTAGGCAGTAAATAGGCAAATGTTTATTAGGAAGTGTGCAACAGATAGTAGACACTGACAGTCTGTTCCCCATGTCCCACAGGTCTCCCACAAGACACCACCACAAGCCACAGCAGCCAGCCCCATGAGGACAGCACAGGAGCTGCCGCCACTCCCACCTGCACCACCAACACCATCCCCGTGATGTCAACACCTGCTGCAACAGTGGTTCAGGAGGCTGCGCCAGCAACAGCCAGGAGTGCCACAGTAGAGCACACCGGGCATCCACCGCTGCGCAGGCGACGCAGGTTCAGGAGAGCAGGGCTGCAGGCTGAGTCCGGCTGTCCATCTACCACCAACACCGAGGCACAGCTGCTCCGTGGTTAGCGCCTGCAGAACAATATGTTAGGGAGAATAAGTGGGGTGCTGCACCGCTTTGTGAGGAGCAATGAGGCCAGCATGCAGCAGCTCCATTCCCAATTGGACGTGATTGGCACAAACACTGGGGACTTAGCCCTGTCCATGAGGGAACTGGTGGCAGGACTACTGGCACAGGGCGAGGGTGGGCGGCGCAGGGACCGTCAGCTGCTCCAGAGGCTGGATAGGATGGCCACATCAATTGGCAGACTGGCCGTTAACACCACTGGCCTGTCGAGAAGGACAGTTGGCCTCCAAGTAGAAATGGGCCACTTTGCAGGGGATGTGGCTAGAGGCCTGGGCCGGATCACACATGTGATTGATTTAATGGAGGCACGGCATCTGTCCAGGGGCACAGGGGACACCCCCCAGGACAGCGAAGAGTGCTCTACAGTGAGCAGTGTCTCTGCCAGTGACACTAGGGTGCTCTGGAGTGGGAGTACCAGGCAGAGCACTGCAGAACAACCTGGGACCAGCCAGGCTGGCAGAGGCCGCCGTAGGACATAGACTGATCCCTGTCCCTGATGTTGGGGCACATGACAGCAATGTGCCCCATGCATGGTTTGCTTTTTGATGGACATGAACAGTTTGTCATTGTAAATAGTTCTATTTCTGCACATATTAAATAGTTTTTTTGTTCCACTTAACAAATGGAGTTTTTGGTCAATAGGTGAGTATGGTTGAAGTTGACACGTACCTTCCAAAGTATTGGGTTGCGATGTGTTCCCGTCTCAGTCTGCCTTGATTTGCTATACTCCGATCCCCATGATGGCGATGTGGTTGCTCCTGCTCTTCATCCTCTGAATCTGGGTCTGCAGGGGTGAGAGGTAGCCCACTTCGGGTGGCAATATTGTGCAGGATGGCGCATGCGACAACAATTTTGAATGCTGTAATGGGGGTATACTGGAGGGCACCTCCACTGCGGTGGAGGCATCTGAACCTTGCTTTCAGCAATCCGAAGGTGCGTTCTATGATGTTCCTGGTCCTCTTATGTGCACTGTTGTATCGCCTCTCGGAATCATTGCTGGGTGTTAAGAACGGAGTCATCATCCATGGCCGTAGTGCATATGCACTGTCACCTGTTGGGCACAAACATTACACTATTAGAAAGTCCTGGTTGGTGTGCACAGTGACCTGTGTGTATGTCTACGAGGTGTATGCAGCTCTACCTAGGAGGTATCCGTCTCCAAACTCCCCACGTTCCAGGCGTTGGTGTATCCCACTGTGCCTAAATATGTAGGAGTCATGGGTACTGCCTGGAAATTTAGCAACAATGTCGGTGATGACATAATGGGCGTCACACACAACCTGATAATTGAGTGAGTGGGTACACTTTCTATTGCGGAACAGATGTTCCAGGTTTGCAGGGGGGCATATTTGAATATGTGTCCCATCTACACACCCTATGACATGGGGAAAGTTGGCAATCCGGTAAAAGTCCAGCTTGGTGCTGTTAATTTCTGCCTCATTCCTGGGTAGGTATATGAAGTGAGACATGTGTGTGAGTATGGCATCTAGGAATGCCCTGAGGAACCTTGACAGTGCACTTTGAGATACCCCCCCTGCCACAGCAATGACCCCCTGATAGCTCCCTGAGGCCAAGAGGTGCAGTGAGCATAGCACTTGCACATGCGTAGGGATGGCGCAGCCGCACAGAGTCTGGTGTTCTAGCTGTGGTTTTAGTAATTCAATTAATTCTAGTATGGCTGCGCTGCTAAGGCGGTATTTGTCTCTTCCTCAGTTTGCTGAAAAAGAGTCTGCCTTGTTCTGTAAATCTTCTCCTGTCTGTGGCCCCTCCTCCTCCTCTGCTGGGCTGCATGGACTCTCCTCCTCACTGCTATCAGGTATATCTCCGCCATCTTGGGTAACCCAGATGCCTTCTGGGTCTCCTTTTATACTTTGGTAATGGTTACCACCTGCTCTGTGTTAGTGGTAAATGCGACTTGCAAACTGGGCTTTTTGCGACTAGTCGCAATTTGCGAGTTGCAATTGCATATGGTTTGCGACTCGCAAATTGCGACTTCCTATTTGCGGGTCACAAAATGGGGTTGCAATTTTTGTGAGTTGTGAGTTTTCTGGGTAAAAACTGCCACGAAGGACTGACATAGGACAGCGCACCATTCTCAAAGGCACTTTATTTTTGGATGCCGGGACCACATTGAACTCATATCAATTGACTTCTAATTTAGGAGATTCCTATCACAGACTTTCCGTGACCTTTGAAACATTTTGGACCCACATTATCTACCTCAAACTATGAAGGCTATAAAGATATTGAGAAATTAATAGAAACCGTAAGCCTTGATAAAGTCCCTTAGAGGACGAAACACGTGTCGGCTGAACTTGGATGAACTATCCTTCTGTCAATTGGATGAAGATAATATCCTTCAGCTTCTCAATCTTCTGAGTGGATAATTCCATCCCTTTCATCAATCTATGGGACTATATATGTTCTCTTTCAGGGGATGAACCACCCGTTGGTTGATGCAACACATATATTTGTTAGTGCATCCATTTCATTTATGAATAGGCTTTGTGTTATGGAACTATAATTATATTGTTTATTACTTTTTTAGAAATCATTGTATAATAACTTTCTATGTACACATTAAACTCAATGTTTATGATTTATCTAATCACCAAACTATGATCTTCTTCTGTAACTTCTTAATGAATACTTGTTATATTGATACCACCTTCATGGGGATTTACACCATGTTTCTCTCATACACTCAAAGAGTCATAACTATCTGAACATTATTCATAGAATGACATCATTATTTGTGTGCTCCATTCTCTTTTTTTAATAGAACTAACTTGCTGGTACAAGGCTTCTTGTTCCGATACACATGCTTGACAACGGGCATGTTTTGAATGTTTAAGCACCTTAACAACACTCTGTAATATAGGAATGTGCGGTAGTCTTTTGGTTTTTCTGTTGTCAACTTCCCCAAAAAAGAATACATTTAGTCACTAGCCTGCAGTGACAAATTTAGAAAGCAGAGAGAGCATAAACACTGAGGTTCTGGTTAGCAGAGCCTCAGTGATACATTTAGGCACCACATAGGGAACACATACAGGGCACATACTATGAGCACTGGGGCCCCAGCCTGGCAGGGTCCCAGTGACACAAGGACTAAAACAACATACATAAAGTGAAATATGGGGGTAACATGCCAGGCAAGATGGTACTTTCCTACAGTTTGGCCCTCCCCTAGGGCCCTCACTATTTGTTATTGCTTTTACAAATGCCTATTGCTTTCCATGCTATTTACTGATTGCCAATGTGCATATATTAATGTGTTTACTAACATCCAGTTGGGATATTGCTTATACAGCACTTTAGTACTTGTGTTACCATAATAAAGTACCTTTCTTTTCGTAACACTGTGTGGTTCTTTTATGTGTGTAAGTGTTGTGTAACTGTAGTGGTATTTCATAATCTTTGCATGTCTCCTAGTTAGGCCTTGGCTGTTCATCCACATCTACCTCTAGAGAGCCCTGGCTTCCTAGACACTGCCTACACTTTACTGATGGGGGATACCTGGACCTGCTATATGGTGATAAACCATAGGTGCTGACCACACACCAGACCAGCTTCTGACACAAAGTATGCCTCTTCCTGCCCTCCCAACTCGTGATCTTTCAGATGAATGCGGAGAGTGAGCAACAACTTTCTTTGTGAATTAAATTACTTTCTTCCACACACTGAGGTTGATACCTCCACCCCTGTTTCAGAGTGAAGGGTAGGTAGGTGAGTTGAGTTCACAGATGCCAGGGTGGTTTTCTCAAGTGCTGGCTATGGCTAGGGGACATAACAGAGTTACCAGCAGCAGTGCAGCAGCCCCTCAGCAGCACAGCAGGACTCAAAGACCCTTCAAAGTGCATCCACATACAAGAAGTCCTGGCACTGTCTGATCAGCTCCAGATAACTCCTAATCCACTGCTTGAGGTTGCCTAAAGTCCCTAAAGGTAATATACGCCAGCAGTGCAGCCCATCAGTACATTTCAAATGATTTATTTAATCTTGCTTTCCCCAAGAGTATTTGCTTTTACCAGTGTTATTTTTCAAACAGCTTGCACTGGATTCTAGCATCAAGTCACCTCTAGGAGTATGGCTGAGTTCAGGACCTGGGTGGTTGCTAAGGATGGGACAGGCTGTGGGAACTTCTCATCGCACCTGTCACTAGGTCACACCATCTGCCCCTCTGATTCCCGGCCTCTCCACTGAGCTCACAGAGTGATTATCTCACAAGTGTGAATTGCATTAACCATTGTTAATGAAAGCCTACGAAGTATGTATACATCTGTGGCATTATCAATTTCTCCAAAGGAAAAGAAAATGTGTTTACAAGTGAAGAGATTATATGTGTGTGTGAGAGTAGTGTATGTGTGTTGTTGAGAAGAGTGTATGTGTGTGAGGAGAGTGTACATGTATGTGTGTGAGGAGAGTTTAAATGTGTGTGTGTGAGGAGAGTGTACGTGTGTGTGTGTGTGAGGAGAGTGTACGTGTGTGTGAGTGAGCAGAGTGTACGTGTGTGTGTGTGTGAGGAGAGTGTACGTGTGTGTGTGTGTGTGTGAGGAGAGTGTGTGTGTGAGAAGAGTGTGTGTGTGTGTGTGAGGAGAGTGTGTGTGTGTGTGAGGAGAGTGTATGTGTGTGTGTGTGAGGAGGGTGTATGTGTGATTGTGTGTGAGGAGAGTGTGTGTGTGTGTGAGGAGAGTGTGTGTGTGTGTGAGGAGAGTGTATGTGTGTGTGAGGAGAGTGTATGGGTGTGTGTGAGGAGAGTGTATGGGTGTGTGTGAGGAGAGTGTATGGGTGTGTGTGTGAGGAGAGTATGGGTGTGTGTGAGGAGAGTGTAGGTGTGTGTGAGGAGAGTGTGGGTGTGTGTGAGGAGAGTGTGGGTGTGTGTGGAAAGTGTGTGGAGAGTGTGTGTGTGTGTGGAGAGTGTGTGTGTGTGTGTGTGGAGAGTGTGCGTGTGTGTGGAGAGTGTGTGTGTGTGTGTGGAGAGTGTGTGTGTGGAGTGTGTGTGTGTGTGTGTGGAGAGTGTGTGTGTGGAGTGTGTGTGTGTGTGTGGAGTGTGTGTGTGTGGAGTGTGTGTGTATGTGTGGAGTGTGTATGTGTGGAGTGTGTGTGTGTGTGTGTGGAGTGTGTGTGGAGTGTGTGTGGAGTGTGTGTGGAGTGTGTGTGTGTGTGTGGAATGTGTGTGTGTGTGGAGTGTGTGTGTGTGGAGTGTGTGTGTGTGTGGAGTGTGGCGTGAGTGTGTGTGTGTGGAGTGTGTGTATGTGTGTGTGTGTGTGTGGAGTGTGTGTGTGTGGAGGGTGTGTGTGTGTGGAGGGTGTGTGTGTGTGGAGGGTGTGTGTGTGTGTGGAGGGCGTGCGTGTGTGTGTGTTGAGTGTGTGTGTGTGTGGAGGGTGTGCGTGTGTGGAGAGTGTGTGTGTGGAGTGTGTATGTGTGTGGAGTGTGTGTGTGTGTGTGGAGGGTGTGTGTGTGTGTGGAGTGTGTGTGTGTGTGTGTGGAGTGTGTGTGTGTGTGGAGTGTGTGTGTGTGTGTGGTGTGTGCGTGTGTGTGTGTGGAGTGTGTGTGTGGAGTGTGTGTGTGTGGAGTGTGTGTGTGTGTGTGGAGGGTGTGTGTGTGTGTGTGTGGAGTGTGTGTGTGTGTGTGGAGTGTGTGTGTGTGTGTGTGTGTGTGTGTGGAGTGTCTGTTTGTGTGTGGAGTGTGTGTGTGTGTGGAGTGTGTCTATGTGGTGTGTGTGTGTGTGAGGAGTGTGTGTGTGTGTGAGGAGTGTGTATGTGTGGAGTGTGTGTGTGTGTGGAGTGTGTGGGTGTGTGTGTGTGTGGAGAGTGTGTGTGTGGAAGTGTGTGTGTATGGAGAGTGTGTGTGTGTGTGTGTGTGTGGAGAGTGTGTGTGTGTGTGTGAGGAGAGTGTGTGTGTGTGGAGAGTGTGTGTGTGTGTGGAGAGTGTGTGTGTGTGTGTGTGTGTGTGTGTGGAGTGTGTGTGTGTGTGGAGAGTATGTGTGTGTGTGTGGAGTGTGTGTGTGTGTGTGGAATGTGTATGTGTGTATGTGAGTGGTGTGTGTGTGTGTGTGTGGAGTGTGTGTGTGTAGTGTGTGTGTGTGTGTGGAGTGTGTGTGTGTGTGTGTGGAGTTTGTGTGTGTGTGTGTGGAGAGTGTGTCTGTGGAGTGTGTGTTTGTGTGTGGGGAGTGTGTGTGTGTGTGTGTGTGGAGTGTGTGTGTGTGGAGTGAGTGTGTGTGTGTGTGTGTGTGTGTGTGGAGTGTGTGTGTGGAAAGTGTGTGTGTGTGTGGAGATTGTGTGTGTGTCTGGAGAGTGTGTGGAGTGTGTGTGTGTGAGGAGTGTGTGTGTGTGGAGTGTGTGTGTGTGTGGAGAGTGTGTGTGGAGTGTGTGTGTGTGTGGAGAGTGTGTGTGTGTGTGTGGAGAGTGTGTGTGTGTGTGTGTGTGTGTGGAGTGTGTGTGTGTGTGTGTGGAATGTGTGTGTGTGTGTGGAGTGTGTGGAGTGTGTGTGTGTGGAGTGTGTGTGGAGTGTGTGTGTGTGTGTGGAGTGTGGAGTATGTGTGTGTGTGTGTGGAGTGTGTGTGTGTGTGTGTGAGGAGTGTGTGCGTGTGAGGAGAGTGTGGGTGTGTGTGAGGAGAGTGTGGGTGTGTGTGTGGAGAGTGTGGAGTGTGTGTGGAGAGTGTGGGTGTGTGTGTGGAGAGTGTGGAGTGTGTGTGTGTGGAGAGTGTGTGTGTGGAAAGTGTGGAGTGTGTGTGTGTGGAGAGTGTGTGTGTGTGGAGAGTGTGTGTGGAGTGTGTGTATGGAGTGTGTGTGTGTTTGGAGAGAGTGTGTGTGTGGAGAGTGTGTGTGTGAAGTGTGTGTGTGTGGAGTGTGTGTGTGGAGAGTGTGTGTGTGTGGAGAGTGTGTGTGTGGAGAGTGTGTATGTGGAGTGTGTGTGTGTGTGTGTGTGGAGAGTGTGTGTGTATGTGTGTGTGTGTGTGAGGAGTGTGTGTGTGTGTGTGAGGAGTGTGTGTGTGTGTGTGAGGAGTGTGTGTGTGGAGAGTGTGTGTGGAGTGTGTGTGTGTGTGTGTGGAGAGTGTGTGTGTGTGTGGAGAGTGTGTGTGTGTGTGGTGTGTGTGTGTGTGGAGTGTGTGTGTGGAGTGTGTGTGTGTGTGTGGAGTGTGTGTGTGTGAGGAGTGTGTGTGTGAGGAGTGTGTGTGTGTGTGGAGTGTGTGTGTGGAGTGTGTGTGTGGAGAGTGTGTGTGAGTGGACTGTGTGTGTGTGAGGAGTGTATGTGTGAGTGGACTGTGTGTGTGTGTGTGTGAGGAGTGTGTGTGTGTGTGTGTAGAGTGTGTGTGGAGTGTGTGTGTGTGTGTGTGTGTGGAGTGTGTGTGTGGTGTGTGTGTGTGTGGTGTGTGTGTGTGGAGTGTGTGTGTGTGGAGTGTGTGTGTGTGTGGAGTGTGTGTGTGTGTGGAGTGTGTGTGTGTGTGTGTGGAGTGTGTGTGTGTGTGTGGAATGTGTATGTGTGCGTGTGAGTGGTGTGTGTGTGTGTGGAGTGTGTGTGTGTGTGGAGTGTGTGTGTGTGTGTGTAGTGTGTGTGTGTGTGGAGTGTGGGTATGTGTGGAGTGTGTGTGTGGAGTGTGTGTGTGTGTGGAGAGTGTGTGTGTGGAGAGTGTGTTTGTGTGTGGGGAGTGTGTGTGTGTGTGGAGTGTGTGTGTGGAGTGTGTGTGTGTGTGTGTGTGTGTGGAGTGTGTGTGTGTGTGTGTGGAAAGTGTGTGTGTGTGTGGAGAGTGTGTGTGTGTGTGTGGAGAGTGTGTGGAGTGTGTGTGTGTATGTGTGAAGAGTGTGTGTGTGTGGAGTGTGTGTGTGGAGAGTGTGTGTGGAGTGTGTGTTTGTGTGGAGAGTGTGTGTGTGTGTGTGTGTGTGTGGAGTGTGTGTGTGTGTGGAATGTGTGTGTGTGTGTGGAGTGTGTGTGTGGAGTGTGTGTGTGTGTGTGGAGTGTGTGTGTGTGTGTGTGGAGTGTGGAGTATGTGTGTGTGTGTGTGTGGAGAGTGTGTGTGTGAGGAGAGTGTGTATGTGTGTGAGGAGAGTGTGGGTGTGTGTGAGGAGAGTGTGGGTGTGTGTGTGGAGAGTGTGGAGTGTGTGTGGAGAGTGTGGGTGTGTGTGGAGAGTGTGGAGTGTGTGTGTGTGGAGAGTGTGTGTGTGGAGAGTGTGGAGTGTGTGTGTGTGGAGAGTGTGTGTGTGTGTGGAGAGTGTGTGTGTGTGGAGAGTGTGTGTGTGGAGTGTGTGGAGAGTGTGTGTATGGAGTGTGTGTGTGTGTGTGGAGAGAGTGTGTGTGTGGAGAGTGTGTGTGTGAAGTGTGTGTGTGTGGAGTGTGTGTGTGGAGAGTGTGTGTGTGTGGAGAGTGTGTGTGTGGAGAGTGTGTGTGTATGTGTGTGTGTGTGAGGAGTGTGTGTGTGTGTGAGGAGTGTGTGTGTGTGTGGAGTGTGTGTGTGTGTGGAGAGTGTGTGTGTGTGTGTGTGGAGAGTGTGTGTGTGTGGAGTGTATGTGTGTGTGTGGAATGTGTGTGTGTGTGTGTGTGGAGAGTGTGTGTGTGTGGAGTGTATGTGTGTGTGTGGAGTATGTGTGTGTGTGTGTGGAGTTTGTGTGTGTGTGTGTGTGGAGTATGTGTGTTTGTGTGGAGTGTGTGTGTGGAGAGAGTGTGTGTGTGTGTGGAGTGTGTGTGTGTGTGAGAAGTGTGTGTGTGTGAGGAGTGTGTGTGTGTGTGGAGAGTGTGTGGGTGTGAAGAGTGTGTGTGTGGAGTGTGTGTGTGTGGATAGTGTGTGTGGGTGGAGAGTGTGTGTGTGGAGAGTGTGTGTGTGTGTGTGTGGAGTGTGTGTGTGGAGTGTGTGTGTGTGTGGAGAGAGTGTGTGTGTGTGTGTCTGTATGTGTGGAGTGTGTGTGTGTGTGTGAGGAGGGTGTGTGTGTGTGAGGGGGGTGTGTGTGTGTTAGGAGGGTGTGTGTGTGTGTGTGAGGAGTGTGTGTGTGTGTGAGGAGAGTGTGTTTGTGTGAGGAGAGTGTGTGTGTGTGAGGAGAGTGTGTGTGTGTGGAGAGTGTGTGTGTGTGGAGAGTGTGTGTGTGTGTGTGGAGAGTGTGTGTGTGTGTGGAGAGTGTGTGTGTGTGTGTGTGGAAAGTGTGTGTGTGGAGAGTGTGTGTATGTGTGTGGAAAGTGTGTGTGTGTGTGGAAAGTGTTTATGTGGAGAGTGTGTGTGGAGAGTGTGTGAGTGGAGAGTGGGTGTGTGTGTGAATGGAGAGTGTGTGTGGAGAGTGTGTGTGTGTGGAGAGTGTGTGTGTGTGTGTGTGTGAGGAGTGTGTGTGTGTGTGGAGAGTGTGTGTGTATGGAGAGTGTGTGTGTGGAATGTGTGTGTGGAGAGTGTGTGTGTGTGGAGTGTGTGTGGAGTGTCTGTGTGTGTGGAGAGTGTGTGTGTGTGGAGTGTGTGTGGAGTGTGTGTGTGTGTGTGGTGAGAAGTGTGTGTGTGGAGAGGAGTGTGTGTGTGTGTGAGGAGTGTGTGTGTGTGTGTGAGGAGTGTGTGTGTGTGTGGAGAGGAGTGTGTGTGTGTGTGGAGAGGAGTGTGTGTGTGTGTGTGTGTGTGGAGTGTGTGTGGAGTGTGTGTGTGTGTGTGTGGAGTGTGAGTGTGTGTGTGAGTGTGTGTGTGTGTAGTGTTTGTGTGTGTGTGTAGTGTGTGTGTGGAGTGTGTGTGTGTGTGTGTATGTGGAGTGTGTGTGTGTGTGGAGAGTGTGTTTGTGTGTGAGGAGTATGTGTTTGTGTGTGAGGAGTGTGTGTGTGTGTGAGGAGAGTGTGTGTGTGACGAGAGTGTAAGTGTGTGTGTGGAGAGTGTGTGTGTGTGGAGTATGTGTGTTTTGAAGAGTGTGGTGTGTGTGTGGAGTGTGTGTGTGTGTGTGTGGAGAGTGTGTGTGTGTGGAGTGTGTCTGTGTGTGGGGTATGTGTGTGTGTGTGTGGAGTATGTGTGTGTGTGTGGAGTATGTGTGTGTGTGTGGAGTATGTGTGTGTGTGGAGTGTGTGTGTGGAGAAAGTGTGTGTGTGTGGAGTGTCTGTGTGTGTGTGAGGACTGTGTGTGTGTGAGGAGTGTGTGTGTGTGTGCAGAGTGTGTGGATGTGGAGAGTGTGTGTGTGTAGTGTGTGTGTGTGGAGAGTGTGTGTGTGTGGAGAGTGTGTGTGTGGAGAGTGTGTTTGTGTGTGTGTGGCATGTGTGTGTGGAGTGTGTGTGTGGAGAGAGTGTGTGTGTGTGTCTGTGTGTGTGGAGTGTGTGTGTGTGTGAGGAGGGTGTGTGTGTGAGGAGGGTGTGTGTGTGTGTGTGAGGACTGTGTGTGTGTGAGGAGAGTGTGTTTGTGTGAGGAGAGTGTGTGTGTCTGAGGAGAGTGTGTGTGTGGAGAGTGTGTGTGTGTGTGGAGAGTGTGTGTGTGTGTGGAGAGTGTGTTTGTGTGTGGGAAGTGTGTGTATGTGGAGAGTGTGTGTGTGTGTGTGGAAAGTGTGTGTGTGTGTGTGTGTGGAAAGTGTGTATGTGGAGAGTGTGTGTGGAGAGTGTGTGAGTGGAGAGTGTGTGTGTGAATGGAGAGTGTGTGTGGAGAGTGTGTGTGTGTGGAGAGTGTGTGTGTGTGTGTGGAGAGGGTGTGTGTGGAGAGTGTGTGTGTTTGTGGAGAGTGTGTGTGTGTGGAGAGTGTGTGTGTGTGTGGAGAGTGTGTGTGTGTGTGTGTGTGTGGAGTATGTGTGTGTGTGTGTGTGTGGAGAGTGTGTGTGTGTGTGGAGTATGTGTGTGTTTGTGTGGAGAGTGTGTGTGTGTGTGGAATATGTGTGTGTGTGTGTGTGTGTGTGGAGAGTGTGTGTGTGTGGAGAGTGTGTGTGTGTGTGGGAGTTTGTGTGGAGAGTGTGTGTGTGTGTGGAGTATGTGTGTGTGTGTGAGGAGTGTGTGTGTGTGAGGAGAGTGTGTGTGTGTGTGTGTGTGACGAGAGTGTGGGTGTGTGTGTGGAGAGTGTGTGTGTGTGGAGTATGTGTGTTTTGAAGAGTGTGGTGTGTGTGTGGAGTGTGTGTGTGTGTGTGTGTGTGTGTGGAGAGTGTGTGTGCGTGTGTGGAGTGTGTGTGTGTGTGTGTGGAGTATGTGTGTGTGTGTGTGGAGTATGTGTGTGTGTGTGTGTGGAGTGTGTGTGTGTGTGTGTGTGTGGAGAGAGTGTGTGTGTGTGGAGTGTGTGTGTGAGGAGTGTGTGTGTGTGAGGAGTGTGTGTGTGTGTGGAGAGTGTGTGTGGAGAGTGTGTGTGTGGAGTGTGTGTGTGTGGAGAGTGTGTGTGTGTGGAGAGTGTGTGTGTGGAGAGTGTGTGTGTGTGTGGAGTGTGTGTGTGGAGTGTGTGTGTGTGTGGAGAGAGAGTGTGTGTGTGTGTGGAGTGTGTGTGTGTGTGAGGAGGGTGTGTGTGTGTGTGTGTGTGTGTGTGTGTGTGTGGAGAGTGTGTGTGTGTCTGTGTGTGTGTGGAGAGTGTGTGGAGAGTGTGTGTGGAAAGTGTGTGTGTGTGTGTGTGGAGAGTATGTGTGTGTGTGTGGAGAGAGGGTGTGTGTGTGTGTGTGTGTGGAGAGTGTGTGTGTGTGTGTGTGGAGAGTGTGTGTATGTGTGTGTGAAGAGTGTGTGTGTGTGTGTGTGGAGAGTGTATGTGTGTTGAGAGTGTATGTGTGTGTGTGTGGAGAGTGTGTGTGTGTGTGTGTGGAGAGTGTGTGTATGTGTGTGTGGAGAGTGTGTGTATGTGTGTGTGGAGAGTGTGTATGTGTGTGTGTGTGGAAAGTGTGTGTGTGAGGAGAGTGTGTGTGTGTGAGGAGTGTGTGTGTGTGTGTGAGGAGTATGTGTGAGGAGTGTGTGTGTGGAGAGTGTGTGTGTGTGTGGAGAGTGTATGTGTGTGTGTGTGTGTGTGGAGAGTGTGTGTTTGTGTGTGGAGGGTGTGTGTGTGTGTGTGTGTGTGTGTGTGGAGAGTGTGTGTATGTGTGTGTGGAGAGTGTGTGTGTAGAGAGTGTGTGTGTGTGTGTGGAGAGTGTGTGTGTGTGTGGAGTGTGTGTGTGTGTGGAGAGTGTGTGTGTGTGTGTGTGTGGAAAGTGTGTGTGTGTGGAGTGTGTGTGTGTGTGTGTGTGTGTGGAGAGTGTGTGTGTGTGTGTGTGGAGAGTATGTGGAGAGTGTGTGTGTGTGTGGAGAGTGTGTGTGTGTGTGTGTGTGTGGAGAGTGTGTGTGTGTGTGGAGAGTGTGTGTGTGTGTGTGTGTGGAGAGTGTGTGTGGAGAGTGTGTGTGGAGTGTGTGTGGGGAGTGTGTGTGTATGTGTGTGTGGAGAGTGTATGTGTGTGTGTGTGGAGAGTGTGTGTGTGTGTGTGAGGACAGTGAATGTGTATGTCAGGACAGTGTATGGGTGTGTGAGGAGAGTGTATATGGGTGTGTGAGGAGAGTGTATATGTGTGTGTGAGGAGAGTGTATGAGGAGAGTGTATGTGTGTGTGAGGAGAGTACATGTGTGTGAAGAGTGTATGAGAGTGTGAGGAAAGTTCATGAATGTGAGGAGAGTGTATGAGAGTGTGAGGAGAGTGTATGAGAGTGTGAGGAAAGTTCACGTATGTGAGGAGAGTTTATGTGTGTGAGGAGAATGTATGTGTATGAGGAGAGCCTATGTGTGTGTGAGGACAGTGTATGTGCGTGTGTGAGGAAGGTCTGTGTATGTGTGTGAGTGAGGGGACACACAAGTAGGTACACACAGAAGGAGGGAGCATACAGTGATGAAGGAGATGGTATGTGAAAAAACATATAGAAAACCGCAAAATAATCTGGGGAATTTAAAGTGGTAAGACTGAGAAATTGTAGAGGAAAGTGGTGTGAACGGTGGAACAGGAGTGTATGAAGTACTCTACAGACCAATCCTCTTCCATAGACTTTTGTTTTTGGTTTAAATCTCTTTCTTGCATTTTAAGTCTTGGCTCCAGATGGCGCACATGTGTTGTCTCGAAACTGAGACTGCTGTGTCTACATCGTGGCCTTCAGCCCTCCAACAGTTCTCCCATTTGCTGGAACTATTGTCACTCCATTTAGCAGCATTCCCATTCATGAAGGGCATGTGTTATACTTGGCATCATTGCCATGGTCTCCCCTAACTTTTTGCCTCTACTTCCCAGGTTGCCTCTGTGTGCTGGATTCTGTTTTTGCTGTTTTTGTTTGCTGTGGACACTTATCCCTATAAACATGGCTCAGACCTGCCCCTGCAGTGTTAAACTGCCAGTTCAACTTGGCAAGTGTACCCACTTGCTAGGCCTAAACCTTCTCTTTTTTATACACGTAGGCACCCCTAAGGTAGGCCCTGGGTAGACCCAGGAGCAGGGTGTTGTGTATGTTAAAGGTGGGACATGTACCTATGGGTTTTACATGTTCTGACTGAAATACTTCCAAATACGGTTATCACTGTTGCAAGGCCTATCTTATAGGTTAACATGGGGGCTGCCTTTAAATGTGGTTAAAACGCAGATTCCCTCAGGGAGCAGATAGAAATTTGGAGTTTATGGTCTCTGAACTCACAATTTTAAAATACATCTTTTACTGAAGTTGTTGTTTAGATTTTGTCTTTGACAATACCACTTCTAGAAAGTAGGCATTTTCTTGCTTAAACCATTCTGTGACTGCCTGTTTGTGGATTCCCTGTGTGGGTCAGTTTGACAGTTGGGCTGTTTGCACCTCTCCTCTAAACAGTGACACTAAGGGAGCTGGGGTGTAGCCTGCATATCCTGATGGCTCATCTGGGCTGAGGGGAGGGGAGGAGTAGTCACTTATACCTGAAAGGGCTGTGCTTGCCCTCACACAATGTAGTCTTCAACCCCCTGGTGTGTGTCTGGGGCCCGGCCTGGGCAAGGCAGGATTTTGAAAACAACAGAGGCTTCTCTTCGAAGTAGACCTACTTTAAAGGCAGGAAGGGATATAAGAAGAGCCCCCCAAAACCCTTGAAAGGTAGATTACTTCTAGAACCAAGAGGAACCTCTGCCGGGAAGAAGAGCTGGAGAAGCTGGAGGAGGAGTACCTTCCCTTTGCCTGTGACTGTGCTTTGCTGGGTTGGTCTGCAGTAGCTGCTGCTGCCTGAGAGAGGACAAAGACTGACTTTTGTGTGACTTCCCAATGGTGAAGAATCTCCAAAGGCTTGAAATTAACTTACCTCCTATTGTTGAAGTCTCAGGGACAAAAAGACTTCTCTCTGCCAGCAGTTGGGCTTTCTGCTGAGACTCCTGCCTGCCAAGTGGTGCCCTAACCTGTCTCCGGGCCCTTGAAAGGTGACGCTGGTGGAAAAGTGCAGAAATCCACACAAAGACCGCCATGCGGGGAAACCCACCACCTGGCCTGCGACTGATAAACGAAACGCCGCTGGTCTCGCAACTATAATCAATGTCCTGCCTGCATCCTAGTTGGGAGATTGCCGCAAAGCGGTTGGAGAAAAAACGTGCAACACCCGCAGCGGCTTCTGTTAACGACGCAAGCCCCCACGCACTGCGGTTTCTTGACACCATGCGACCGGATTTCAATGCAACATCGCTGTGTGCGTAAAATCAACGCACAGCCTGCCCGGACCCGAAGAGCCCATCCTGGATAGATACATCGCTTTCTTGCGGGATAGAGAAAAACAACAGACATCGACTCGACCAGAGGAGGAACGATGTGTGGTCTCCCTTGCGGGTGACAAATCAACGCATCGCTGGCCTTTTTCAACGAACAATCAACCGTGCTGCTTTATTTTGACGCTACACAGGTACTTTTGTGTAATAACAGCATTCCCACTGTTTTCTAAGGAATAAGGCCCTCATTATGACTTTGGCGGTATCTGAGCGAGACTGCCAAAGCCATGGGCAGCCAGTGCTGGAGGACTTCATCCCGCCACATAATGGGTAGTACCTGATTTCTGCCACACTTTGAGTGATTTTCCGGCAGTAGCCATGCTGGCGGGCGGTGGCGCTCTGGCTTTGCTACCACCTGCACGGCCCTTCCAGTAGGATGCCGCCAGCCGTATTAAGACTATTAATTTGGCCTGGTGGTGTCCTGCTGGTGGGGTGCCGCTGCCAGTGGCAGCGCCCCTTCCCTGTTGGATGACATCCTTGCTGGACAAAGTAAGTGGGGTGCCCGACAGAGGAGGGGGGTAGGGTGGGGGGTGCTGTGTGTGTGTATGAATGTGTGAATGCAACTGTGAGTATTGTGGTGTTTGCATGTTTGTGTGTGAGTGAAAGAGTGCTTTTGGATGTCTGTGTGCATGTATGTGGGGAGGGGGAGTAGTGACCTTCTTGTAAGTAGGGGGGTGGGGAAGTCATGTAAGTAAGGGAGTGGGGGTGCTATGTGAGTAGGGTTGCAGGGGATGGGGCGCTATGTGAGTGGGGGTGGTGGGGGGAGTCAGGGGGTGGGGAACCATCTACCGGTGACAGAGAAGGTATTCCCTTTCACTGGTAGCCCTACAGCCATGGTTTTCGTGGAGGTACTACTGCCTTGGAAACCATGTCGGTAGGCCGGATCCTAATACCGCCAGAGGTCCTCTGCAGACTGATGGGTCAGAGATTAACCTCTCCAGTCCGGCGGTTCATACCACCATGGAGGTACGTGTGAGGATGTGTCGGGTTGGCAGGAGTCAACCTGCCACACTCATAATGTGGCGATCTTCACCGTCAGCCTCTTGGCGGTGATACTGCCACATTAACCTTGGCAGTCAGAACACCGCCAGGGTCATGATGAGTATCTAAGACTCTTATTCTTTTTAAAACTCATATCTGATAGAGACTTCTAGTTGCAGATTCCTTACCTTAGAATTTCTGCCAGGCGTCAGACTGGATCCGGAGATTTTTCTGCGAGCAATACCCTTGCACGTCGGTAGGTGGCTTCAGTCGACTCCGCAGGCATCGTAGATGTCTTGGTCGCCGTGATGAAGTCAGGAGTAGTACATAGACGCCACCCTCGTGCAATGACGTCAGTTCTTTTCTTTCTGCACCACGCGCTGATCCAGAGAGAGCTACCCTGGCTATTTTTGGGCCGAATTCAACCCTTTTGTCAAAGTTTTTTGTGTATGACTTTGGTGCGTTGAGATGTCCCCCAAGACCGGGTTCAAGCCTTGTGAGGACTGCCATCGGACGATGTCGGTGACCGATCCTCATTGCGTTTGTCTTTGGTGCCTCGAGCGCGGCCACAACCCGAAGTCATACTCCGAGTGTCGGGTCAAGCACCCGAGCGGTTCCTAAAGCTAATGGCGGCCTGTAGGGAGGTACCATCTTTCCTGGCATGTTACCCCCATTTTCACTGTATGTATGTTTGTTTTTGCCCATGTGTCACTGGGATCCTGCTAGGCAGGACCCCAGTGTTTATAATGTATGCCCTGTATGTGTTCCCTGTGTGGTGCCTAACTGTATCACTGAGGCTCTGCTAACCAGAACCTCAGTGTTTATGCTCTCTCTGCTTTCACAATTGTCAATGCAGGCTAGTGACCATTTTCACCAATTCTCATTGGCACACTGGAACACCTTTATAATTCCCTTGTATATGGTACTGAGGTACCCAGGGTATTGGGGTTACAGGAGATGCCTATGGGCTGCAGCATTCCTTTTACCACCCATAGGGAGCTCAGACAATTCTTACACAGGACTGCCCATGCAGCCTGAGTGAAATAACATCCACGTTATTTCACAGCCATTTACCACTGCACTTAAGTAACTTATAAGTCACCTATATGTCTAACCCTCGGTGAAGGTTGGGTGCAAAGTTACTTAGTCTGTGGGCACCCTGGCACTAGCCAAGGTGCCCCCACATTGTTCAGGGCAAATTCCCCGGACTTTGTGAGTGCGGGGACACCATTACACGTGTGCACTACACATAGGTCACTTCCTATGTATAGCATCACAATGGTAAGTCCGAACATGGCCATGTAACATGTCTAGGATAATGGAATTGTCACCCCAATACCATTCTGGTATTGGGGGGACAATTCCATGCATCCCCGGGTCTTCTACCACAGAACCTGGGTACTGCCAAACTGCCTTTCCAGGGTTTCCACTGCAGCTGCTGCTGCTTCCAACCCCTCAGACAGGTTTTTGCCCCCCTGGGGTCTGGGCAGCCCAGGCCCAGGAAGGCAGAACCAAGGATTTCCTCTGAGAGAGGGTGTTACACCCTCCCCCTTTGGAAATAGATGTGAAGGGCTGAGGAGGAGTAGCCTCCCCCAGCCTCTGGAAATGCTTTGATGGGCACAGATGGTGCCCATCTCTGCATAAGCCAGTCTACACCGGTTCAAGGATCCCCAAGCCCTGCTCTGGCACAAAAATGTATAAAGGAAAGGGGAGTGACCACTCCCCTTACCAGTGCCTCAAAGGGGAGGTGCCCAGAGCTCCTCCAGTGTGTCCCAGACCTCTGCCATCTTGGATACAGAGGTGTTGGGCCACAATGGACTGCTCTGAGTGGCCAGTGCCAGCAGGTGACCTCAGAGACCCCTCCTGATAGGTGCTTACCTCTTTCAGTAGCCAAGCCTCCTTTCTCAGTAGCCAAACTTCCTTTCCTGGCTATTTAGGGTCTCTCCTCTGGGCTATTCCTCAGATAATGAATGCAAGAGCTCACCAGAGTTCCTCTGCACTTCCCTCTTTGACTTCTGCCAGGATCGACCACTGACTGCTCCAGGACGCCTGCAAAACCGCAACAAAGTAGGAAGAAGACTACCAGCAACATTGTAGCGCCTCATCCTGCCGGCTTTCTCAACTGTTTCCTGGTGGTGCATGCTCTGAGGGCTGTCTGCATTCACCCTACACTGGAAGCCAAGAAGAAATCTCCTGTGGGTCGACTGAATCTTCCCCCTGCCAACGCAGGCACCGAACTTCTGCATCATCAGTCCTCTGGGCCCCCTCTCATCCTGACGAGCGTGGTCCCTGGAAAACAGGAGCTGGGTCCAAGTGTCTTCCACAGTCCAGTGGCCCTTCTGTCCAAATTTGGTGGAGGTAAGTCCTTGCCTCCTCACGCCAGACAGAAAACCTTTGTACTGCATGATCTGCAGCTGCTTCGGCTTCTGTGCACTTTTCCAAGGATTCCTTTGTGCACAGCCTAGCCTGGGTCCCCAGCACTCCGTCCTGCATTGCCCAACTCGCTGAGTTGGACTCCGATGTCGTGGGGCCCTCCTTTGTGACTCTGAGTTGACTGCTGTCCTCAGGTCTTCTAAGTGCCTGTTCTGGTACTTCTGTGGGTTCTGCCTGCTTCTGTTGGGGCTCTCTGAGTTGCAGAGCTTCCCCTCTGTCTCCTTCTCCAAGGAGCAACATCCTGGTCCTTCCTGGTCCCCAGCAGCACCCAAAATCCTCAACTGTGACTCTTGCAGCTAGCAAGGCTTGTTTGTAATATTTCTGCCTGGTAACACTTCTGCAACCTCCATCACGCCGTGGGACATCTTCCTGCCAAAGGAGAAGTTCCTAGCCCTTTTCATTGTTCCAGAATCGTTGGCTTCTTCCACCCAGAGGCAGCGCTTTTGCACCTTCATCTGGGGTTTAGTGGGCTCCTGCCCCCCCCTGGACACTTTTCTGACTCTTGGACTTGGTCCCCTTCCTACACAGGTCCTCAGGTCCAGGAATCCGTCTTCAGTGTTTTGCTGGTGCTTGTGGTTCTTGCAGAATCCCCTATCACGACTATTCTGGTAGTAGGGTAACTTTACTCCTACTTTTCAGGGTCTTGGGGTGGGGTATCTTGGACACCCTTACTGTTTTCTTACAGTCCCAGCGACCCTCTACAATCTCCTATAGGTCTGGGGTCCATTCGTGATTCGCATTCCACTTTTGGAGTATATGGTTTGTGTTGCCCCTAGACCTGTGTCTACCTATTGCATCCTATTCTGATTCTACATTGTTTGCACTACGTTTCCTACTGTTACATACATGTTTTGGGTTTCTGTACATACAATTTGTGTATATTACTTACCTCCTAAGTGAGGGTATCCTCTGAGATACTTTTGGCATATTGTCACTGTAGGAAAGTACCATCTTGCCTTGCATGTTACCCCCATTTTTCACTGTATGTATGTTGTTTTAGCCCTTGTGTCACTGGGATCCTGCCAGGCAGCACCCCAGTGCTCATAGTATGTGCTCTGTAGGTCTTCCCTGTGTGGTGCCTAACTGTATCACCAAGGCTCTGCTAACCAGAACCTCAGTGTTTATGCTTTCTCTGCTTTCTAAATTTGTCACTGCATGCTAGTGACTAAATTTACCAATTCTCATTGGCACACTGGTACACCTATATAATTCCCTTTGTATATGGTACTTAGGTACCCAGGGTATTGGGGTTCAAGGAGATCCCTATGGGCTGCAGCATTTCTTTTGCCACCCATAGGGAGCTCAGACAATTCTTACACAGGCCTGCCACTGCAGCGTGAGTGAAATAACATCCACGTTATTTCACAGCCATTTTTCACTGCACATAAGTAACTTATAAGTCACCTATATGTCTAACCCTCACTTAGTCAAGGTTGGGTGCCAAGTTACTTAGTGTGTGGGCACCCTGGCACTAGCAAAGGTGCCCCCACATTGTTCATTGGCACAGATGGTGCCAATCCCTGTATAAGCCAGTCTACACCAGTTCAGGGATCCCCCAGCCCGGCTCTGGCACGAAACTGGACAAAGGAAAGGGGAGTGACCACTCCCCTGACCATTACCTCCCAGGGGAGGTGCCCAGAGCTCCTCCAGTGTGCCCCAGACCTCTGCCATCTTGGAAACAGAGGTTTTGGTGGCACATTTGACTGCTCTGAGTGGCCAGTACCAGCAGGTGACGTCAGAGACCCCCTCTGATAGGCTCTTACCTCTCTTTAAGCCAATCCTTCTTTCTTGGTAGCCAAACCTCCTTTTCTGGCTATTTAGGGTCTCTCCTCTGGGGAATTCTTCAGATAACGAATGAAAGAGCTCACCAGAGTTCCTCTGCATCTCCCTCTTCGACTTCTGCCAAGGATCGACTGCTGACTGCTCCAGGACACCTGCAAAACCGCAACAAAGTAGCAAGACTACCAGCAACATTGTAGCGCCTGATCCTGCCGGCTTTGTCGACTGTTTCCTGGTGGTGCATGCTCTGTGGGTCACCTGCCTTCACCCTGCACTGGAAGCCAAGAAGAAATCTCCTGTGGGTCGACGGAATCTTCCTCCTGCTAATGCAGGCAACAAAAGACTGCATCACCGGTCCTCCAGGTCTCCTCTCATCCTGACGATCATGGTCCCTGGAACACAGGAACTCTATCCAAGTGACTCCCACAGTCCAGTGATCCTTCAGTCCAAGTTTGGTGGAGGTAAGTCCTTGCATCCCCATGCTAGACGGCAAACCTGTGTACTGCGTGATTTGCAGCTGCTCCAGCTCCTATGCACTCTTCCAGGATTTCCTCTGTGCACAGCCTAGCCTGGGTCCCCCGCACTCCGTCCTGCAGTGCTCAACCTGCTGAGCACCGCCCCCTCTGTCTCCTCCTCCAAGGGGCCATATTCTGTTCCTTCCTGGTCCCCAGCAGCACCCAAAAACCTCTAACGTGATCCTTGCAGCTAGCAATGCTTGTTTGCGGTATTTCTGTGTGGGAACACTTCTGCAACCTTCATTGTGATGTGGGACACGTACCATCCAAAGGAGAAGTTCCTAGTCCTCTTAGTTCTTGCAGAATTCCAAGCTTCTTCCATCCAGAGGCAGCTTCCTTTCACCTTCCTCCCTGGTTTCCTGGGCTCCTGCCCCCCAGGACACTATCGCGACTCTTGGACTTGGTCTCCTTGCCTTGCAGGTCCTCAGGTCCAGGAATCCGTTTTCAGTGCTTTGCTGGTGTTTGTTGTTCTTGCAGAATCCCCCTATCACGACTATTGTGTCCTTTTGGGGTAGTAGGTGTACTTTACTCCTACATTTCAGGGTCTTGGGGTGGGGTACCTGGACACCCTTACTGTTTTCTTACAGTCCCAGCGACCATCTACAAGCTCCCATAGGTCTCGGGTCCATTCGTGATTCGCATTCCACTTTTGGAGTATATGGTTTGTGTTGTCCCTAGACCTATGCTTGCCTTTTGCATCCTATTGTAATTCTACACTGTTTGCATTACTTTTCTGACTCTTACTTACCTGTTTTGGGTTTGTGTACATATAACTTGTGTATATTACTTACCTTCTTACTGAGCGTACTCACTGAGATACTTGTGGCATATTGTCATAAAAATAAAGTACCTTTATTTTTAGTAACTCTGAGTATTGTGTTTTCTTATGATATTCTGCATATGATATAAGTGGTATAGTAGGAACTTTGCATGTCTCCTAGTTCAGCTAACGCTGCTTTGCTATAGCTACCTTCTATCAGCCTAAGCTGCTAGAAACACCTCTATTCTACTAATAAGGGATAACTGGACCTGGCTTAGAGTGTAAGTACCACAGGGTACCCACAATAAGCCAGGCCAGCCTCTTACATTGGTGGTGCAGCGGTGGGATAAGTACGTGCCACTGCTTTACCCCTTTGTCATTTTGTACTTTTCATAAGAGAATCATATACCAAACAGTTGAGTGTATGTACACTTAACCCACACAGTTTGCTTTTCTATCCTAAAACTTTTTACAAAGTTCTGAAAAGTTTCTTGAAAATTCCAAAAGTTTTCTAAAAGTAAACAAAAGGTTTTTTTTCTGTGCTTTCAAAAGTTCTAAAACTTTTTCTCTTTTATCACTGTCCTTAATCCTTTACTATCATGTCTGTTGTAGATTCCACTCTCAAAACTGTTAATGCAACATATGAGAGTTTGAACTTTAAAAGTTCGAGGGGGTCTGCCTCGATAGAGGTTTAAGTTTAGGAAAGAACCCTCCAAAAGAGTTTCTCTTTAACATGCTTGTTGTAAATGACCAGAACCAGCCTGGGCCATCCCATGAGAGGTTAGAAAAGGGAGAAGCTTCCCAGTCTGATTCAGAGGAGTTCCCTGGAGAAGCTGGGGAGGGTTCTGACAAGGGTCTGCCCCCTAGCAGGACACCTAGTGATGCTGGTAGTGATAGATGTTCCCATAACAGTAGGGCATCCTTTATCCCTAGAGGCCAGGTTACCAGGGTCCAGACAGTTAGGGACAGGTCCCCCTCTGAAACTTCCCATATTTCATCAGTGTCAAAGCATTCCCAGCCCACCCACCCTGAGGATAACTTGTTAGAAAGGGAACTCAAAAGGTTGAGGGTTGAAGAGACCAGACTGAAGCTTAAACAGCAACAGCTGGCCTTAGATAGGGAATCCTTAGCCCCGGAGAAGGAAAGACTTTGGGGTTAGGACCAGATTCCGGGAATCTGCACAAGATAGTCCCCCCTTACAAGGAGGGGGATGACATCAACAAGTGGTTTGCTGCACTTGAGAGGGCCTGTATGGTACAGGGGGTCCCTCAAAGGCAGTGGGATGCTATATTGTGGCTATCTTTCACTGGAAAGGGTAGGGATAGGCTCCTTACTGTTAGAGAAAGTGAAGCCAACAACTACAAAGTTTTGTAAGATGCACTCTTGGATGGATTTCGATTAACTACTGAACAATACAGGATTAAGTTCATAGACACCAGAAAAGAGTCTTGTCAAGACTGGAAAGATTTTGTGGACTGTTCAGCGAAGGCCTTGGAAGGGTGGTTGCATGGCAGTAAAGTATCTGACTATGAAAGCCTATATAATCTTATTCTGAGAGAGCATATTCTGAACAACTGTGTGTCTGACTTGTTGCACCAATACCTAGTGGACTCAGATCTGACCTCTCCCCAAGAATTGGGAAAGAAGGCAGACAAATGGGTCAGAACAAGAGTGAACAGAAAGGTTCATACAGGGGGTGACAAGGATGGCAAGAAGAAGAATGGTAAGTCTTCTGAGAAGGGTGGGGACAAAAGTAAACATTCTGAGTCTTCATCAGGCCCACAAAAATCCTCTGGGGGTGGTGAGTCCAAATCCTCTTCCAATAATCAAGTTAAAAAGCATTGGAGTTATTTTTGTAAAGTCAAAGGCCATTGGGCAACTGATTCCAGCTGCCCAATGAAAACACCAAACCTCCCACCACCACAGGATAATGGATGGAATCGCTTGAGCCACATCCCAAACCATTTTTTTTCACCCTCCATGCCGCCTCAGTTTAGACCCAGCCATATGCAAATCAGTCTTGACCCTGCTCCAATAGGAACAGTTCAACTTGAACTGCCAAGCCAGGTTCTCTTTGAAATGGAGTGCGAGCAACATAGGAGAAGATTCACAATAGTTATGGGCTCATCATCAGGGTACAGCTTGAGTCTAGTGGCACAGTGAGCAAAGTACCCACGTCTGGGCATAACTGGCACACTGCCTCACATAGGTCTTAGTTTGTTTAGTGGAATATGGCCACTACTATCTTTGCTGTGGCGCGTGTAACCTTGACAGTCATGCCAGCATGAACATATGAACACCTGTGTATCAGATGGGGAGACTTTCAGCTTGGCATAGAGGGTGCTCCATTGCCTTTATGAGTACGTACCCTCTACAAGAAGCAGCCACAAAGGTCTGTCATTATTGCTGGTTTGTTAAACACTTGCCCTACATTTTATAATGTGTTTCATAATGAGTTTAATTTACCCACATCTGACCTTGTCATCTATATTAATTATTGTAATACTGCTTTATACTTCCACACTTCTATTAATCACATTTAAACCCTGTGTTGTTGTCCCAGAGGACACAAATGGTGGACACTGTTAGTTAGGAGTCAAATGGCTACTCTTTCATCTGTCTTAAGAGTTGAATTTCTGCTCTTTTGGCTTTGGGTCTAACCTCTTTATTTGTTACTGATAAGGTAGATTCATGTATATTTTCATTCCTATTTTCTCCCCAATCACTGTGTGATGCAACTGTTCAATTAAGTATATATTGTCTGATAATGATGCCTTTTGACATTGGCATTGAAATGGTGATGATGGTGTTTAGATGTCCTGGAATGCTAAATGTAATTTCATACTTGTACATGTGCCATACATTCAAGTCAACACAGTGGTAAGTATATAAGGGTAGCTGTAGCAGAGCAGCCAAGGCTGAACTAGGAGACATGCAAAGCTCCTGCAATACCATTATAGTTACACAGTACTTATACACAATAAAAGACAATACTCAGTGTTACCAAAAATAAAGGTACTTTATTTTAGTGGCACAAGGCCAAAAATATCTTAGAGGCACTACTCCTGCTGGAGGTAAGTATTATACACAATATATATACTAGTAACCAAAATCAGGTAAGTAAACAGTTATAGAATAGTGCAAACAGTAGAAAATACAATAGATTACCATGGCCTAGGGCAACAAAATAATGGAATGCGAATGTCGAATTCCCCCCTAGGCAAGTGTAGTGTGCTGCGAGGCACTGGGAGTGTAAGAAAATACCAAAGGCAAGTAAATTCCACCACCCCAGACCCTCGTAAAGCAGGAGTAAAGTACAGCAGGTTTCCTCAGGACACACTACAAGTCATGATGAAGAATTATGCAAGAACCAAGCAAGACTGCAAGCAACCACTAGTAGATTCCTGGACCTGAAGACCTGTGGAGAGAGGAGACCAAGTTCAGAAGCCGAAGAAGAGTCCAGGAAGAACAGGAACCCCTACCTACCTAGAAGAAGGTGCAAAAGTGGATTCTCTGGTTGGAAGAAAAGTACAGAAATGCACCAAAGAAGAAGAAGATAGCTGTGGGTTCCTGCTTGCTGCAAGAGAGGTCCACGTTGAGTTGTTGGATGCAGGCTGTTTGCATCTCTGGATTCTGACAACAAGCCTTGGTTCGCGCAAGTACGCTGTTTGCATCAAACAGGAGCTGCCTGGACCCAGGAGGAACCAGAGGGGCTCTCAGCACTTCAGAGAGCCCTCAGAACACCAGGCAGCGCTCACGGGAGTCCCAGAACACGGGGACAAAGGAGTTGCAAAGTGTAGTTGTCACAGCACTACACTGGAGGATCCCACGCCGCCGAACAACTCAGAGCTGTGTGTCGCAGGATGGAGTGCTGTGGACCTGTCTATGCTGTGCACGAAGAACTTTTGGAAGAAGTGCACAGAAGCCCAAGGAGCTGCAGAAGACCCGGTGCACTGCCACTGCACCGGGAGGCAAGCCTTTACCTCCACCAAATTTGGGCAGGTGGAACGTTGGACAGTCTGGGTCACTTCGGTTCACCACCTGTGTTCCAGGGATCACTCTCGTCGACAGGTGAGGAGTCCCAGAGTACCGGTTGTCATCGCAGAGAGGTGCCTGCTGAAGAAGTAAAGTGACTCAGTCACTCCACCAGAGATTCTTTCAGTTCTTCTGGCGCAGGGTGAAGACAGGCAGTCCTCAGAGCGTGCACAACTTGGAAACTGTTGCAATTGCTGGCTGGAGCTGAATTTGCAGGTCACAGTAGCCTTCCTGGATACTTTGTTTCAGTTACAGCGGTTCCCGGAGCAGTCTGCGGTTGATCCTATGGTCAGAAGCTGAAGCAGAGGAACCTTGCAAACCGAATCTGAGGAAACACATAGAGGAGAGACCCTAAATAGCCCTGAGAGGGGAATTGGCTACCTATCTAGATTTGCACCTATCAGGAGAGGGCTCTGACATCACCTGTGCCACTGGCCGCTCAGATGGTCCCAGAGGATCTCCACACCTTGGAATCCAAGATGGCTAATGCCAGGGACACTCTGGAGGAGCTCTGGGCATGACCCCTGAGGAGGTGATGGACAGGGGAGTGGTCACTACCCTTTCCTTTGTCCAGTTTCATGCCAGACCAGGGACTGGGAGTCCCTGAACCAGTATAGACTGGATTATGCAAGAAGGGAACCGTTTGTGCGCTTCAAAGCATTTCCAGAGGCTCTGGGAGGATACCCTGCTCATACCTGTAACATCTATTTCCAATGGGAGAGTGTAGGAGGCTGGGCTGGCTTGTAGTGAGTACCAAGGGGTACTTACACCTTGCACCAGGCCCAGGAATCCCTTATTAGTGTATAGGGTGTCTAGCAGCTTAGGCTGATAGATAATGGTAGCTTAGCAGAGCAGCTTAGGCTGAACTAGGAGACGAGTGAAGCTCCTACAGTACCACTAGTGTCACTTGCACAATATCATAAGAAAACACAATACACAGATATACTAAAAATAAAGGTACATTATTTTTATGACAATATGCCAAAGTATCTCAGTGAGTACCCTCAGTATGAGGATAGCAAATATACACAAGATATATGTACACAATACCAAAAATATGCAGTATAGTCTTAGAAAACAGTGCAAACAATGTATAGTTACAATAGGATGCAATGGGGACACATAGGGATAGGGGCAACACAAACCATATGCTCCAAAAGTGGAATGCGAACCACAAATGGACCCCAAACCTATGTGACCTTGTAGAGGGTCGCTGGGACTATTAGAAAATAGTGAGGGTTAGAAAAATAGCCCACCCCAAGACCCTGAAAAGTGAATGCAAAGTGCACTAAAGTTCCCCAAAGAGCACAGAAGTCGTGATAGGGGAATTCTGCAGGAAAGACACAAACCAGCAATGCAACAACGATGGATTTCCAGTCGAGGGTACCTGTGGAACAAGGGGACCAAGTCCAAAAGTCACAAGCAAGTCGGAGATGGGCAGATGCCCAGGAAATGCCAAAAGTGGGTGCAAAGAAGCTGCTACTGGACAGTAGAAGCTGAGGATTCTGCAGGAACGACAAGGGCTAGAGACTTCCCTTTTGGAGGATGGATCCCCCACGCTGTGGAGAGTCGTGCAGAAGTGTTTTCCTGAGGAAAAACCACCAACAAGCCTTGCTAGCTGTTTTTGGATGCTGCTGTGGCCCAGGAGGGACCAGGATGTCGGCAATTGCGTCTGGGGACAGAGGGGGCGTCGAGCAAGACAAGGAGCCCTCTCAGAAGCAGGCAGCACCCACAGAAGTGCCGGAACAGGCACTACGAGGATGCGTGAAACGGTGCTCACCCGAAGTTGCACAAAGGAGTCCCACGCCGCCGGAGGACAACTTAGAAAGTCGTGCAATGCAGGTTAGAGTGCCGTGGACCCAGGCTTGGCTGTGCACAAAGGATTTCCACCGGAAGTGCACAGAGGCCGGAGTAGCTGCAAAAGACGCGGTTCCCAGCAATGCAGTCTGGCGTGGGGAGGCAAGGACTTACCTCCACCAAACTTGGACTGAAGAGTCACTGGACTGTGGGAGTCACTTGGACAGAGTTGCTGGATTCAAGGGACCTCGCTCGTCGTGCTGAGAGGAGACCCAGAGTACCGGTAATGCAGTTCTTTGGTGCCTGCGGTTGCAGGGGGAAGATTCCGTCGACCCACGGGAGATTTCTTCGGAGCTTCTAGTGCAGAGAGGAGGCAGACTACCCCCACAGCATGCACCACCAGGAAAACAGTCGAGAAGGCGGCAGGATCAGCGTTACAGAGTTGCAGTAGTCGTCTTAGCTACTTTGTTGCAGTTTTGCAGGCTTCCAGCGCGGTCAGCAGTCGATCCCTTGGCAGAAGGTGAAGAGAGAGATGCAGAGGAACTCTGATGAGCTCTTGCATTCGTTATCTAAGGAATTCCCCAAAGCAGAGACCCTAAATAGCCAGAAAAGAGGGTTTGGCTACTTAGGAGAGAGGATAGGCTAGCAACACCTGAAGGAGCCTATCAGAAGGAGTCTCTGACATCACCTGCTGGCACTGGCCACTCAGAGCAGTCCAGTGTGCCAGCAGCACCTCTGTTTCCAAGATGGCAGAGGTCTGGAGCACACTGGAGGAGCTCTGGGCACCTCCCAGGGGAGGTGCAGGTCAGGGGCGTGGTCACTCCCCTTTCCTTTGTCCAGTTTCACGCCAGAGCAGGGCTGAGGGGTCCCTGAACCGGTGTAGACTGGCTTATGCAGAAATGGGCACCATCTGTGCCCATGAAAGCATTTCCAGAGGCTGGGGGAGGCTACTCCTCCCCTGCCTTCACACCTTTTTCCAAAGGGAGAGGGTGTAACACCCTCTCTCTGAGGAAGTCCTTTGTTCTGCCCTCCTGGGCCAAGCCTGGCTGGACCCCAGGAGGGCAGAAACCTGTCTGAGGGGTTGGCAGCAGCAGCAGCTGCAGTGAAACCCCTGAAAAGGCAGTTTGGCAGTACCCGGGTCTGAGCTACAGACCCGTGGGATCATGGGATTGTGCCAACAATGCCAGGATGGCATAGAGGGGGCAATTCCATGATCTTAGACATGTTACATGGCCATATTCGGAGTTACCATTGTGAAGCTACACATAGGTAGTGACCTATGTGTAGTGCATGCGTGTAATGGTGTACCCGCACTCACAAAGTCCGGGGAATTTGCCCTGAACGATGTGGGAGCACTCTGGCTAGTGCCAGGGTGCCCACACACTAAGTAACTTAGCACCCAACCTTTACTAAGTAAAGGTTAGACATTTAGGTGACTTATAAGTTACTTAAGTGCAGTGAAAATGGCTGTGAAATAATGTGTGCATTATTTCACTCAGGCTGCAGTGGCAGGTCTGTGTAAGAATTGTCAGAGCTCCCTATGGGTGGCAAAAGAAATGCTGCAGCCCATAGGGATCTCCTGGAACCCCAATACCCTGGGTACCTCAGTACCATATACTAGGGAATTATAAGGGTGTTCCAGTATGCCGATGTGAATTGGTGAATTTGGTCACTAGCCTGTTAGTGACAATTTGGAAAGAAATGAGAGAGCATAACCACTGAGGTTCTAGATAGCAGAGCCTCAGTGAGACAGTTAGTCATAACACAGGTAACACAGTCAGGCACACTTATGAGCATTGGGGCCCTGGCTGGCAGGGTCCCAGTGACACATACAACTAAAACAACATATATACAGTGAAAAATGGGGGTAACATGCCAGGCAAGATGGTACTTTCCTACAGAGAGGGTGTAAGACCCCTCTTCCAAAGGAAATGCATTGTTCTGCTTTCCTGGGTTTGAGCTGCTCAAGCAGTAGGAGGGCAGAAACCTGTCTGTGAGATGGCAGCAGCTGGGGCTGCTTGGAAAACCTCAGAAGGCTGGTATGGCAGTTTTGGGGGGTTCCATTGTGGAGCCCCAAGAGTGCATGGAATTGTACAACCAATACTAGAATCAGTTTTAGGGTGTAATTTCCAGTTGGTAGACACCTTACATGGCCATATTCGGGGTTACCATTGTGAAGCTGGACAGAGGTATTGATCTATGTCCTGTGCACGCATAAAATGGCGTCCCTGCACTCAAAAACTCCAGAAAAACGGTCCTGGACTATGTGGGGGCACCTCTGCTAGTGCAGGGGTGCCCTGACACACAGGTACTTTGCACTCGGCCTTCGGGGTTGGAAGGCCTGACATATAAGTGACTTAGAAGTGGCCTGGTGAAGTGAAAATGGCAGTGCAAGTGTGCATGCACCATTTCACACAGGCTGCAATGGCAGCCCTAGAGAAGCCTTTTCATGGGCTCCCTATGGATGGCATAAGTAATGCTGCAACCCATAGGGATCCCCTGGAGCCCCAATGTCCTGGGTACGTAGGTGCCATATACTAGGACTTATAAGGGGTGACCAGTATGACAATTTAGAAAGAAATACTGGGTTACCAGTATGTAGTGACAAATCTGGAAACAGAGAGAGCATAAGCACTGGGGTCCTGGTTAGCAGGACTCCAGTGACAGTCAAAACACACTGACATCAGGCAGAAATTTGGGGTAAAATGCCAAAAAGAGGGTACTTTCCTACAATACGTACATCTTGCATAACAACTGTAGAGACTATGATATTAAACACACTGCCTTCTTTCCCCAGAGTACCACATGTGCAAAATATGATGTGGGTAGAGACTGCTGTCTCTGTTCATATTACATATATTATCATGAAGACAAATAATTAGTAGAGTGTACAATTGAGCACCTTCTCTGCTGACAAATATGTCTCGCACAACTGGTATGCACATTTGAATGTCAGGATGTACTCATCTCTCTTAGTGCCACCTCAAATAAATTGTGACAAAGTTGTGCTGCCCACCGGGGGACGGATGGGATAATTACCCCCATTCTCCACTAGCTGCCAGGGAATTAAAAAAAAATAGAGGGGTGGGGGGATGCTAACCACTATGGGCATGGTTATTCTCCCCACCCAAACAAAAGGGAGTAACAGTCTTTTTGCCACTCCCTCTGCAAACTAAAACATCTCCTCCCAATAGCAAACGAGAAGACATTTGACTCTTT
The DNA here is from genome assembly GCF_031143425.1 of Pleurodeles waltl. Lineage (NCBI taxonomy): Eukaryota > Metazoa > Chordata > Amphibia > Caudata > Salamandridae > Pleurodeles > Pleurodeles waltl. Next base: position 1,193,344,583 of record NC_090439.1, read on the forward strand.
TAGGTTTTGTTTTTACATATGGGCCAAGAGAACTTGACTAACTCCCAGTATCGTCCCACTTGGAATGGTGAGTGGCTGCACTTTTTGGACTTTGGTATGCTCCCACCCAGACCGAAACACATCTGAAAACTAAACATCTGAGTGAGTCCAGGGTGGTGTGCATCACATGCACCCCACACCATTTTCTTATCCACAATTCCCTGTAAACCTCCAACTTTGCTTGAAATAACACATTTTCCCTACATTTGTGTGATGGAACATTCTGGAATCTGCAGGAAACAACACAATTCCTTCCACCCAGCATTGTTGCTTCTATACAGATAACAATTCTACCCCACTTGGCAGCCTAAAAACGTTTGGAAAAAACTGCCCTTTTGGACCCGCTTTGGTTCCCCCTCAATTTCTGCATGTTTTGGCCTTCCCTGTCACATGCACTTGGCCCACCATCTCAAGTGATGTATCATTTTTATCAGGGAGACCCAGGGGAATGCAGGGTGGTAAGAAATTCATACCAGTGTGGTGATCCCACACAGAAATTTGAGGAGAATGCCATTTTGTAGCTACATTTGAGGTTTGCAGGGTATTCTGGGTAAAATAAACACTGGGGGATCCATGCCAGTCACACCGAAATGTGAGGAATAAGGGTTTTTTAGCCACTTTGAGGTTTGCAAAGGATTCTGGGTGACAGAACCCATTGAGAACCATATAAGTCACCCCATCCTGGATTCCCATATGTGTCTAGTTTCTAAAAATGTATAGGATTGGTAGGTTTCCCTAAGTGCCGGCCGAGCTACAACTCAACATCCGCAGCTAGGCACTTTGCTAAAAACACGTCAGTTTTCAGTGGAAAAATGTGACGTGTCCACATTGCATTTTGGGGTGTTTCCTGTCGCAGTCACTAGGTCTACCCACACAAGTGCGGTACCATTTTTATCGGGAGACTTGGGGGGGAACACAGAACAAAAGAACATGTGTTATTGCCAAATATCTTTCTCTATATTTGTGCCTTCCAAATGTAAGACCGTGTGTATGAAAGAAGTCATTTTGCTTATAAACTCCATATATTGTGCCTATTTCAGAAATGCATAGGTTTCCTTAGTGCCTATTTTTCACTCTTTATATTTTACCAAATGAATTGCTGTCTACCCGGTATACAATGAAAAACCTTGCAAGGTCCAGCTCATTTATTGGCTGTGGGTACCTTAGTTTATTGATGGACCTACAAGCCCTATATATCTCCACAACCAGCAGGGTACAGAAGATGTAACAGTATATTGCTTTAAAAAAATCTGCCATAGTTGGAAAAAGTTACAGAAGAAAACGTGGAGGAAATGGCTATTATTTTAACTGAATATTTTTATTTCAACTGTTACTTTCTATAGGAAAACCTTGAAGAACCTACAGAAATGATGCCTTGCTTAATTTAGAAGTATATCTACTTTTTAGAAATGTTGGGATCCACCATTGCTTTCACACCCATTTCTGTCACTAACTGGAAAGAGGCTGAAAGCACAAAAAATAGTAAAAACGGGCTATGTCCCAGTAAAATGCCAAAACTATGTTAAAAAAATGTGTTTTTCTGATTCAAGACTGCCTGTTCCTGAAAGCTGGGAAGATGGTGATTTTAGCTCCGCAAACCCTTTGTTGATGCCATTTGCAGGGAAAAAACAGATGCTTTCTTCTGCAGCACTTTTTTCCCATTTTTCCTAAAATGTGGCGACATTTGAGGGCTGCACCCTCAACACCTTGCTCGGGCTGACTTAACCTGTGCTGCATAGCTTGATAACTCCTCAGATGTGTTCACGTCTTTCAAACCTGGTAAGACTGTGCCTTCACCTTATATAAATAAAGCAAATTATTTTTGCTTTTTATTTATTAATCTCTGCATAATGATGCCCCAGAGTCTCCCGAGGTGACTTGTTGGTGTGTCCTTGGACCTTGCCCCATACTCACCTCAAGTCCAGATGTGTCCTCTAAGTCATTGCCAAGTAGCCATATGAAGGCCCATATTTATACTTTTTGACGCTAAACTGCGCTAACGCAGTTTAGCGTCAAAAAGTTTTGCGCCGTCTAACGCCATTCTGAAGCGCCATGCGGGCGCCGTATTTATGGAATGGCGTTAGACGGCGCAATCAGACCGGCGCTGCCTGGTTTGCGTGGGAAAAAACCACGTAGACCAGACAGCGCCGGCGTAGGGGGAAAATGGCGCATGGGCGTCTTAAAATGGGGCAAGTCAGGTTACGTCGAAAAAATCGTCTTAACCCGACTTGCGCCATTTTTTAACGACGCCCATCCCCCATCAACATGACTCCTATCATTGTAAAGATAGGAGTCATGCCCCCTTGCCCAATGGCCATGCCCAGGGGACTTCTGTCCCCTGGGCATGGTCATTGGGCATAGTGGCATGTAGGGGGGCACAAATCAGGCCCCCCTATGCCACAAAATATTATAAAAAAATAAATAAATAAAACTTACCTGAACTTACCTGAATGTCCCTGGGGTGGGTCCCTCCAGCCTTGGGTGTCCTCCTGGGGTGGGCAAGGGTGGCAGGGGGGGTCCCTGGGGGCAGGGGAGGGCACTCTGGGCTCATTTTGAGCCCACTTGTCCCTTAACGCCATGCCTGACCCAGGCGTTAAAAAGCGGCGCAAATGCGCCGCTTTTAGCCACGCCAACTCCCGGGCGTCTCTTTTGCCCGGGAGTATAAATACCACGTAAAGGCCTGGGAGTCATTTTTTAGACGGGAACGCCTCCCTTGCATATCATTAACGCAAGGAAGGGGTTCACGCTAAAAAATGACGCACATTCCGGGAACTTTGGCGCTATTCGCCTCTAACGCCATAGTATAAATATGGCGTTAGTTGGCGTTAGTTTTGCGTCGAAATTGCGTCAAAAAAAATGACGCAATTTCGGCGCAAACGGAGTATAAATATGGCCCGAAGTGTCTGTTTCTTCACTATAGGATAATATTAGGGCACCCGAGGCTGAAAAGCACCTCTGCACGAGGACACCTCAGTGCACCCCAGAGGACCTGTTGGTGCTGCTTTGAACTTTGCTTCATACTTACCTTAACTACAGAAGAACAGTGCTGTAAGTCACTGTTAAGGGCCTGAATATTTTCCCATAGAATAACGTTACCACTCCAGAAATTGCAGAGTCAACTTTTGAAATGTATAAAAATCCATAACTTAAAAAGTACTTACCTGATTCTGATGATCCTGGTATCTAAATTCATCTAAACATAAGTGCTAGTTTTATGAAATTGGACCAGATTTCTTTATTGAATGTGTGTCTCGCTTACTGGCTGTGTGTGTGCAATAAATGCTTAACAATGTCCTCTACTAAACCTAACTGCTCACCCACACTATCACAAAAGAGAGCTTTAAAGTTAATATTTGAACCCCGGTCAGTCAACAAGGGTGGCCCTGGATTATTTGCATAGCGTCCCCTTACATTGGTACACCACATAGATAGCCAGCTTCCTACACTAAAGAATTTCAGATGGTGATGACCTTATATATGACATGCAAACGTTTTTTCCAATTACGATATGTCCCTGGTGGAAAGTACACTACAGATTACATTCCAACTGAAAGTACTAATTTGCACATTTCCATCTGTGCTGAGAAGTTACTGGATACAATAACCCACTTGGTGGCAGCTGTGCACCAATGAAGCTAATTTCTTTCATGACTGTTTCTGACAGAGGCAAGGTATCACCATGATGTATTATTACGTGCATAGACCCTTGGCAGTTTACTTTAGTCATTTTAATGATTTAAACTTGTAAGTTGTAAATCTTGTAGAATGTATGATGCAAAATGAAGAAACCACATTGACATAAAAAGTTTCTTTAGTTAAAGTAGAACCCACCTGTCAGCGCTAAGCGAGCTCGCACTGCTGTTTCCCTTTAGTATTCAGAAAGAGGCCGGTGGTACTTGTTTGTCCTTTACTGAAGCACACGTTTGGTCTGAACCAGCAGCTTAAATAAATAAATCGGCAGAGCCCTGCCGTGATGCATGGAAGCAATCCACTTATGGGCTCAGCTGATCGCCTGACAATCCCATACTAGCGGTGATGTGGGGGTTAGGCCCAACATGTATTATTCTAACATCTGATGCATGGCACTTGGCAAAGCTTGGACACATTCATTATGGTTTTAGGCATAGGAAGATTAAGGGGGTCATTAAGACCCCGGGGTCCGGTGGTATAGTGGAGGTATTACTGCCAACAGACTGGCGGTACCTACCTCCATTATTATGACATTGGCAGTTTGGCCAAAGCCAAATGCACAATGCAACACATAAATACAACTACAACCTTGGTTCAGTAACATCTCACTCTGTCTCCAGTGGCAAATAAATGATGTCCCATGTCAACAGCCAAAACAATTGAATATTGATTTTACATTATCTCATTACAGAGGATGATGGTTTACCTCATGTCGACCTGCCCGTCCTGGATTTTGCATTTGACATGAATGACCAGCTGTCGACCATCAATAAACAGACTCTCCAGGATGTCCTTAGATCACTCCAGACACCACCTCCAGTCGCAGGGAAAACACAGCGTTGCGTGGTCTCCAATTGAAGCACCCAGCTAGCAACACACGCCACCAGCCAGTACACACACAGCCCTGGAGTCTGAGAACCCAGAGATCAGCTTTCAGAGGATAGTGGTAGGAGTCCAGCAAGAACTGACCAAGCAGGTGCAGTTGGGGAAGGAGACCATGGCAGGCAGGCCAGAGGTAGTGCAGACGTGCCTCAGTCCAAATAAGGACAACTCAGCTGCCATCAGAGTCTCCCACTACCCGCTATGTGGACTCCAGCAGTCTCTGGCCGACAGAGCTACATTGAAGCAAAGGCTACAGCAAATGCCCTTCCAAACTGGCAGAAGCATAACAGACAACAGGCTGGTGGCTATGCAGAACGCCCTGCAGTCCATACAGTGGGAAGTGGCCTCCCTCAGGGAAAACATGGTGGCCTGCCACTGTGGAGTTGCTTCAGCAGTTCCTCCTTGCTGCAGTGATGCCTTATGTGTTCCTACAAATGGCAGAAGCCGAGACCTTTGACTCCACATATCTATCCCCTGAAGCTACCTTTACAACAGCACCAGCAGTGGCACAGGAGGCATCACACATCAGAGGATGAAGATGTGGAAGGAATAACATTCACAAGGAAAAGCACCCAGTAGCACCACTCTGTGCCACATGGACAGTTTCTCCTTAGTTCTGGGCTTAAGATCATGCCAGTGCTGTGACAGTAGGAAATTTACCCTCTTTTCCTAACCACTGTTGAATTGTCTGCTATGTACTGTAATGGCCTCTTTCATACCAACTGGCAATGTTTTAACTCCTCAATAATGCACACTATTCCTAACCATTTCTCATGACATGTCCCTCAGCCTGTAAATGAAGCACCTTGTACACATGTAGCATTTCTACATTTAATGTGATCCATGTACTCAGCGACAATGTAACATTGTGTCCATCCATGTCAATGTGCACAGAATACCAGTACATGAGTGCATGACTGTCAGACACAAAGCCACGCACTAGGATCCTAACATGAGAAAGGTGAATGATGGTGTTGTCGGCTACAACTGAGTATTCTATGCAAATATTGAACAGATATCCTTTGAAGTAGACATACGGCCTGTGTGGCTCTGAACCAATTCAATGTTAATTTACCCAGATAGGAGTGCCAGTACAACGTATTTGTGAGGTAAAGGAGAAGCTAACCTTATCGGTGATGGCCACCTGTCAGTGTTGCAGGAAATAGTTCCAAATTTCCCTGTTGTCATATGTGCCACACTTGCCAATAATGAAATTCCAGGACCCCACCAACGACAGGTGACATACCATACTTAACGGTGCAAGGTAAAGTATACATACACATTGTGAATGGCCGGAACACTGAAAGACATATGTATGAACTAGTTGACGGTATGTAGCAGCCATGGTGACAGCTCCTTGGTCATAGGGGATGCACACGGTAATCCTTGGAAATCAAGACAGCAAGCATACCCTAGGTTATTCTTCCAACTTGGCCAGTGCACACACGAGAACCCCCAGACACTGAAATAACTTACAAAATTATTAGGCTAAACAAAACAGGATTTATTGTAAAAACATATACCTACAACTATCCTAAAAACTACCCTCTGCTAAACTAACCTTTAAAAACTTAACTTAACTAACAATTACACCTTTCTCACTCATCTAAACTTATCTTACATATGTAACGCCACACTATAAACATTGGCCCCCATCCCCCTTAGGAGACAAGATACAAGTAGGACAACAGAAACTATGACTACACTTGTACCAACCTAACCTATGGCCTTAACAATTATTTATATTTTTTGTATATTTTTTTTCTTCACATTTTTCATTTTTTTTTTACATACAAATACCCTGACATGTCCCCACCCCCCCAAAAAAATAAATTAAACGCCCCTCCACTTTACTTAACCTAACCTATGCCTACCCTACGCTAACCTAAAACTACCCATCTAAATCCCAATCTAAAACTATGTACAACTGTAAAATGGAGGGAAAAGAACTGGGAGGTTGTAGAACAAAAAAAGTATATTTTTTCATTTTCGTCGGTTTTTTCTTAATGTACCGCAACATCCTCCTGTTCTCTGAACTCTCCTCCTCCAATTTTTCAAATCTGGCTAAAATCTTAGCCATGTTCCGTCTCATGTCTAGTTCAAATTGGCTTGTAACAACTGCAGCAGGTGGCTGAACTGGTGCCTGGCTCCTGATTGCCGTAGCTGACGTGGAGGGCCTTGGACCGGTTGAGGCCTCCTGTGCCCCTCAAGTAGCTGCTGTGGAGGTCCACCATGGGCAAATGCACGCCATTCCCCAGTCGCCTTTTCCTTTCTGAACCTCCTTCGCATTCTCAGGCATCCAGTATCCAACTCTATAATATGCCAGTGGCATCCTGCCCTTTTGTGGTACGCATGCCTCTGGTCTGGTGTCATATTGGCAGCTAAACTATGAAGAGAAACAAGCATCAGTTTTAGCATTGGGTGGAGGTTGAGCAGACATGTAATGTACACTGCAACTGCAGATAACGTATAAAGTCCACCACACATTCCTTAACAATGACTTACCACTCATCAATGACTATTTCCTACCAGCCATCTACAGTGTCATGTATATATCACTGGGATGATGGCTATCCATTGTTAACTAACAGGGCCCAGAGCTGAGAGGACAAAATTGCCCATGATCAACATTTGGGATCAGACTTGCAAGGATCACGTGCCCCGGCAAATCTGGATTTCCTGTGTACCTGTGCATAAGGAGGACTGCGCATGCAATCCATCACCTCGGCACCCCTGGTGAAACATCAATGTTTGCCCAGTCATCATGGTTGCAATGTGGGGGCCATATGATGGGGGTCTGGAAACTTCCCACCGGCTATTCAGAGGTTTGGTAAATCATCATTCATGTGTCCTGGTGTAAGACCTGGCCTGAGTATACGTTACAAGGGGGCACACCATTGCCCATGGTATGCCCACATGTACAACAGATGCAATGTCCCCAGAAAGTTTGGCCAAAGCCTGACCTGCACATAAAAGTTGTCTACGCATTACAGAATTAAAGTCCCCTACCCTGTGTTACGTTGTGCTACATGTGTTAAATGGCACACACATGGTGGCTGTATGGGTGCCCTTAGGCCCACAGTGAGTTTGGCACTGCTCTGGGTGCATCATTTGCACATCCATGTCATACACCATCAAAAAACCAGGTACGCACACAGCATTTTCATCATATGCATATGTGATGTGACCTACAGCACTCACAAATATCCTGGTGGCAAGACCATGATATGAAATCTGCAGAGATCTGGCGTGGGAAGAATCATAGACTTTTGCCACAACCATCTGGAGCTGAGTTGTCTCCTAGTTGTGCACACTACTGACTGCTGTGCAGCACAATATGTGCCCTTGCAGTACTACAAACCTCAATACATATCTGAAGGGTACTGAGGCACCTGTGTTGCATGTGTCTCCTATACAAGCCCCCTAGAGACCTCTGATGATGCAACTCACATCTGTACCATCTTATCAGTAAGTGAAAGCTTTGTGTGGCACACAGTGCTGACAATAGTGCTGTGATAAAGTAGTTGTTGTAGGAGGCTGGTTCTCTAGGTAGTGTTCAGGGGGTCCAGGCAACCACACATTGGTTTCCAGTGGTAAAATAACTAGATCACCCAATGCTCAAATTTTTGAGGTAGCTTGGTCGAGCAGTTGGGCTAATCTTGTACTCACAGTATCAATCATGCGACTCCACACTTAAAGGTATAAGTCGAGACCAATTTATAAAAATAAGTCGATTTGTATATCATTTTCAAGATCAAGATTATTAAAATTGATTAAGTACTTTTTTAAGACATTAATTTTTGAAGTTTTATTTAAGGCAGTCTTTCTGTGCATAATTACACACATTAGGAATCAATTGGCAGTCACTTTTAAAAATGCATATAAAATCACACATTTATGCTACCAGGTTCTGCTTTTGCAGGTTGGTCGAGGCCACCGGTGGGCACACTGTGCCAGCTTGAGAGGCTCGGGTTGCTCACGGTTATGGTGGGAGCAGCGCTGGAAGATCTCTTGGAACAGGTGCCATTCGGGGAGACCACTTGGAAAAGGGCGGTTCTTGCAGATTTAAAGGTTGTGCCTTGCAGTCCCCTTGGGGTGGTGAGCTCGCAAGGAGCGTGGGACCCTGTGGGCACAGCTCGTTCATTGCAGGGCACTGGACGGCAAGGTGCAGGGCGAGCTATGTGCAATGGAGACCCTTGGAGCTGGAGGCGAGTCTCTTGGATGGTGGCCTACAGGACAAAGGAGGGACTTTAGTGGCAGGTCCAGGTTGTTCCTGAAGTCCTCAACTGGGGCTTCCTCCTGATCCTTTTTTAGCTCTGTGGGATCTGTTTTTTTTGGGTGTCCCATGTACACTGACCAGTACCTAGGGTATTAATAGAGTCTGGCCATCGGGGGCGCAGTGCCACCAAATTTGGCAAACTTTCAGGGTTGGTAGTGATGGTCATTGGTGTGATATCGAGTCTGGCTGACACTTCCAGTTCCAGAGATATCAGCCAGTCAGTGAAGTGACCCTCACTGGCTTGTTGTTTTTAGCTTGCTTGTAGAGTGATAGCTTCCCTCTGAAGGGAGATCTTGGGCTACTGGCAAAGCCTGGAGGTCCTCAGGGTATTTCAAGGTCAGTCCAGTGGTCCATTTCTCTGCAGCGGAGATTGTCAGGTCCTGGTACAGCAGGGAGGGTTTGGAGCCTTTACTTGTGAAGCAGGTCGACAGTTCCCGGGCTTTGGATCTTCTTAATGCTCTCTTGGCCCTAGAGGGTGGCACAATCAGTGCTACTGCCCTCAGGGGCCTACCCATAGTACTCTCATGGCCAGTCCTGTGTAAGAATTGTCTGAGCTCCCTATGGGTGGCAAAAGAAATGCTGCAGCCCATAGGGATCTCCAGGAACCTCGACTTGCCTATATCGTTGGCACAGTGTGACCCATCTTCACAAAACTTGCCAAAAAAAGTGTCACGTGACTGTTGTTGTGCAGGGAATGTTTTGGGGTGATCCAATAAGTGGGGGTCCGAGAAATAGGGGGATCTAAAAAGTTATGTTTCTGATGTCAATTCCCAAAGGACCTTTGAACATAACTACAGCCCAAACCGCTAGACAGAATTACACCAGATTTGGCAGAAAGCTAGAGTTTGGTACACAAATTGTGCTTTGGTTATTTTGAGTTTATCTGTTCAGTAGTTTTTGAGATATTAAAGGGCAATAATTGTGTACCTCGAGGGCCGCAGATCTTTCGCAACAATTTTGCGGTGGTTACTGTGAATTCACAAAGGCATGCATGTAGGATGCTGGATCTCTGTATATTGTACCAAAATGATGTGCACTGTGCAGATAATCCAAGCAACCCCACCTTTGGAGCCAGAGGTGAAAAATAGATCAACCAACGCTCTATTTTAGTGGTAGCTTGGTCAGCCAGTTAGGATAATCCAAGAGATGTGCTAAGCATTTGTTGTACTCATAGTATCAGTAACTGTGGAAGAATAATTCAAGAACAATTTACAAAAATACTTCAGATTTTTATATTATTTTTAGGACCATGAACATCAAAATCAGGTAAGTATTCTTTAAGTTACGATTTTTCAAAGCTTCTAAAATGTTCTGTTTCTCTGCGTGATAACGCACAGTAGGAATCAATGGAGAAACCTTTAAAATCAGGCAATGCTCTCACAAGTTTCACTTTTTATTTTTAGGTCGAGGTCAGCAAGATGTGTGGTAAGCCAGCTGAAGAAGTTCAGATGGCTTCCAGTTCTGGGGGGAGCAGTGACTGGAGATCTTGGAGCTGGTGCGCACTGGAAAAGTGAACCACTTGGAAACACATAGCACGGAGGAACTTAAACGTAAGGGCGGAGGTCACAAGGGGTTAGGGACCCCTGAGCACAGCTGATTTGTGGATGCAGGGGGCATCGAGGCTGGGTGCAGCATGGCTGAATCAGCGAGGCATTGTGCATCTTAGAGTCTTTGGAGCCAGGGGCAGGTCACTTGGAGGATTGCTTGCAGGTCAGCAGGACCACTCTGGGTGGTGCCTGGGTATTTGGGTGTCCAGAGTAGATATTTGTTCTGGGGCCTGCACTCAAGGTATTAGGACTTCTCGGGCCCTGAAGGCTGCAGTGCCACAGATCTTGGCACATGGGTAGGCTTTGTCCATTTGGTTTATCAGGTGGATTCTTGTCAGGCTGCTGTATCCTGTTCCTCGGTCAGCCGCCAGACTTCACATTGGTCGTGCCTGTGGTGTGCAGGGAGTGATACCTTAGCTCAGAGGGAGGTTCTGAGTGATTTTCAGAAGACTGGAGGGCCTTCGGGTTTTGTGAAGTCCTTGCAGTGTCCACTCGGCCCCTCAATAGTGATTGTCGAGTCCTGGGTGCTGCAGACAGGATTTGGCACCTTTTCTCTTCTGCAGTAGGGCTTCTGTTCTCTTGCCTTGGGTCTTCTCTGTTGTCGGTCTTCTTGTGTCCATCGAATCTGATATGCAGATCTTTGGATGTCCACTAAATACTGCTTTTAGTGGGTGTTAAGTAGGGGTATATGGTAGTGGCCAATGGGCCACCTACCTTAGGGTAGCTACGCTCACTAAGTGACCAGTTACTGTGGGAAGGGGTTACATCCCTAACCCTGATAGGCTATGTTCTTGCCATCCAAAATGAGGGAAATGAAATTGAGTGGGTGACCACTCCCCCTACGTTTGTTTTCCCGCTGATCTTCTCAGAGTGGGGTAAAAACCATTGAGCGGCCATGTGTTGCTAGGAGCAGAGTCAGAGGTCAGATTTCAAAGGCGGAATAGCCTTTGAACCTGAACGTTAAGCCTGTGTGCCTGCCTAGTATAACACCTACACCCAGGAAAGGCTTTGTGTTCTGGCTCCTGAGAGCAGAGGCTCTAACCACAGGAGTTTAGATTTGTGCCTGGTGGTGGGGGACCCATCAGCAACCATGCCAGGGCTGCTAGTTGTTGCAAAGGGCACCTCTGAGATGTCCTCTCCATACATGTTATAATAAATCCAACACTGGTAACAGAGTGAGTCTATTATTCTGAGCTGTTTGATACCAAATAACCCAGTATTCAGAGAGGCCATCATGTAGCTGGGGAACTTGTAATGACCAGTGTCCAGCACATGTATTTGCAATGACTTCCCTGTACACTGATTGTTAGACCAGGCATTTTTGGTGTGGTTTCCCCTGTCTTTTTGCCTTTGCTCTCTGTATATTTGACTGTGTGCAGGGCTACGTTTTTGCTGATTTTTGGTAGTTTGGGGACTCTACCACTGCTGACCAGTTCTAAAGTGCAAGTGCTCCCTTTGTAAATTGTGATGATGATTGGTAATCCCTGATTTGCATATTTGATTTAGCAGGAAATCTCTAGTACAGTGCACTAGAGGTGCCAGGGCCTGTAAATCAAATGCTACTAGTGGGCCTGCAGCATTGACTGTGCCATCCACCCGAGTAGCCCTGTGAACATGTCTCAGGCCTGCCACTGCAGTGTCTGTGTGTGCAGTTTTACACTGCCAATTCCAGACAGTGACAAAAATGGAGCTGATGTGTGTCCTGCATCCTGATGGGTCTGCCTGGGCTAGAAGGGGATGGAGGAGCTGACACCTGCACCTGAAAGAATTTACCTGTCCTCACAAAATGCACCCTGGAGTGTGTCTGAAGCCAGGCCTGGGCAAGTCAGAGTCTTGTGAACAACAGAGACCTTCCTTTATAGTTTGCCTACTTCAAAGGCAGAAATGAGAATAAGTAGTGGACCCAAAACCCCATAATTTTAGAACACTTCTGGTATCCTGCTTGTAAAGTTTCTTTAATGACTTGGACTGAGCTTGCCTCCTGTTAAGAAGTCTCAGGGACATCAAAGACTTAACCTGCCAGCCTCTGGGTTTGTTTGCTGTGGACTCTAACTCGCCAGGAGTAGTCTATTCCAGTTTCTGGGACTTTGAGAGTGAACACTGGCCTAAAAACAAGAAAAAACAGGTGTTCTGGTCTTGTTTTACTTAGATAAATATTGGCTTTTTCTCTAAACTGGTGATGAATGCTTTTGATGTGTTTTCACTCTGTTACTCTGGGTGTTTGTACAAATACTTTTCATATTGCTCCTGAGATAAGCCTGACTGCTTGTGCCAAGCTACCAAGGTGGTGAGCAGGGTTTATCCTAGGTGTGTATCTCCCATACCCTGACTAGAGTGAGGGACCCTGCTTGGACAGAGTACAAACTGACTGCCAACCAGGGACCCCATTTCTAACATTCTATGGCCCTCATTATGACATTGGTGGTAAATCCCACTTAACGTCATGCTGACGGCCACAGCAGAGGCGGATATCCATTCATTATATTATGACACACACATACCAATCCGACAGAATTCAGCCACATACACAAATCTGCCAGCCCAAAGGTCAGTGATAAAGTATGCCAACAGAACAACGACCATCACATTATGACAAAAGAATCACCATGGAGGACATTCAATGGTGCTAAACCATTGGCGGTACATACCGCTGCGCTCACAATGGACACCCACAAACAAAACAACTCCACAGTGGACAATTCAAACAACACACACCACACCCACACACCCACACCACTATAAAACACACACCCGCATTACCCACAACTCTTTACGACCACAAAGACACCCCTGTTTCACAGAGGAGGAGCTAAGGGCCATGGTGGAGGAAATCATCAGGGTAGAGCCACAGCTATTTGGAACACAGGTGCAGCAGATATCAATAGCCAGGCAGATGGAGCTATGGCCGAAAATTGTGGACAGGGTGAACACCGTGGGACAGCACCCCAGACCTAGGGATGACATCAGGGGGAGGAGGTACAACCTACAAGGGAAGGTACATTCCATAGCAGCAAGACACCAGTTCGCTATCCAAAGGACTGGCGGTGGACCCCAACTTCCTCCCCCACAACTCACAACTCACAGCATGGGAGGAGCAAGTCTCTAGTAAGTCAACTCTCTACTATTATCACCCCCCTACCTGCATGCCATCACATACCCTCAACCTCACCCTCACTCCCATCACTCCACTACATCCCACACACCCCACCATCACATCTTACTCATCCCAATGCCAAGCCCTGCATGCTGTACCAATGCATGGACACCCCTCACAGCCCTGCATGGACACTCATCACTAAAGCATGCACAGCATAGAGAACTAACAATCCCACCATACACTAACATATACAAGTGAAAGCTGGCATGGCAAATCCGCCCATAGACTGGAAGACCCGGCTATACAATATGTCATACACATAAACCATAACACATCATTTACATCCCCATCGGTTCCCCAGCCAATGTCAGCAGAGAGGAGGTGCCAGCACTATCCAGTCCCCCAACTGAAGAGGCCCACAATGATGACAGCAATTCTGGTCTTCAGGATCTGGACAACCCACCTGGCACATCAGGGACCACTGAACAGCCGGTTACCCAGGTGCAGTCACACAATACCACAGAGAATCCCCCATCTGGAAACACCACCACAGCACCCACCCAGCGTAACCACACCTCTGTCCCCAGGACACATCAATCACCAGTGTGTCCACCTCTACAGGGACCCTGGGCCACACTTCACACACAAGACAATCAGGGACCTGAGGTCAATGGCAGTGGGCACACAGTTCAGGAGACAGAGGCACAGGTCACCAGGCACACTGGGAGGACTGCTGTGTGCCAGGGGGAGGACAGGTCCAGGGAACCGACTCTCCAGGAGGCACTCGCCGAGTTCCTGGGAGCCTATCGACATTCCCAGTACACAATGGGCCAAATCCTGGACAACATACAGGAGAACAGGCGGCTGCAGGTGGGACAGTACCAGGGGATCAGGGACGACTTGGAGGCCATCCACAACACTGTGATCTCCATAGCAGTGGTGCTGGCAGACATGGCCAACATTATGATGGAGGCAGTCACACACCAGCGGGCCCATGCCACTAGCCAGGCATCTGAACAGCTGTCCGGATCTGCTGCCGCTAGTGGCCAAGAGGCCCCGCCACAGGACTCACAGGCCACCAGCACCCCTCCCCCTGCAGAAGGTAAACCACCCCGCAAACATTCCCTGCGATCCAGACAGAAGACAGAGAAACTAGCCAAGACCCCCGCCAGGAAATGGAGCTCTCCTGATTGTCACCCTTGTGTCCCACTCAGTCACCCTGTCCACCTTGAACTGCCATTGCTCCCCTTCCTATGTCCCCTTGGAAAATGCACCTGTGAAAATGAAACAATACCATGGACTTTCCTCCATCATCACCCCATCCCATTGCACTTGCCCCTCTTCTTCTTAGCACTAAAATACAAGTATGGAGTATGTGAAATGATTGAAGGATGTATTAGTTTAAAAAGGTTAAAAAATTGCAAATCAAATGCTGCCACACAGACATCTCCAGTATCCTCCTCATGCAGAAAAGGAACATTTCGTCTGAGGGCCAGGTTGTGCAACATGCAGCATGCCACTACTATCTGGTTGACCTTCTTGGGTGAGTAGCACAGGGATCAACCTGTTAGATGGAGGCACTGGAACCTGGCCTTCAGGAGGCCAAAGGTCCTATCAATTATCCTTCTTATTCACCCATGTGCCTCATTGTAATATTCTTCTGCCCTTGTCCTGGCATTCCTCACAGGAGTCAGCATCTATGATGGGTTTGGGTAACCAGAGTCGCCTGCAAATATTGAGGGACAACATTTAGCTACACACTATCCTATATGGCCCACAACATACCCATACACCAACATCTACTGGGTGGGAACCAGGGCTCACCTATTAGCCACACCCTGTGCCTCTGTAGTTGGCCCATCACATTTGGGATGCTGCTATGCCTCAGGACAAAGGCATCATGCACCGAACCAGGATACTTAGCATTGATGTGGGAAATGTACTGGTCAGCCAAGCACACCATCTAAACATTCATGGAGTGGAAACTCTTACAATTCCTGAACACCTGATCATTATGCCTGGGGAGGGGACAAATGCAATATGTGTTCCATCAATCACCCCAATTATGTTGGGGATATGTCCCATTGCACAAAACTCCGCCTTCACTGTGGCCAAATCCTCAACCTGGGGGAAAACAATGTAGCTGAACATGTGTTTTATCAGGGCAGACAACACTCTTGTCAGCACAGAGAACATTGGCTATGACATTCCTGTTGCCAAGCCCACTGTCACTTGGAAAGAACCAGTTGCCTGGAAATGGAGAAATGATAGCACTTGCACAAGGTGTGATCCCAGTGGGGTGACGGATAGCAGATATCAGGTCAGGCTCCAATTGGCCACACAGCTCTGTGATTGCAGCCCTGTCAAGTCTATAGGTGAGGATAATGTGCCTGTCCTCCAGTGTAGCCAAGTCCACCCGGGGTCTGTGCACAGGGGTATGTCTCCATCTCCTGTTCATCCGCAGCGGTAGGAATCTAAGGGACAAAAGAGTGAGGAGTCTGTCACAAACTAAACAATGGAGCCACAACAGTAGTTTGCATTCTGTAAACATGTAATGGGTCAGTGTGATTTTTCCAATATATGCTTATTTCTCTTGTGATGCAGCATTATTCCAGAGGCCTGCCCCACCCCCCTGAAATGGCGTCCGCCTCTCCTGTGTGGAGGGACAGGTGGAAGTGAGGTAATTCCGCTGACGTTGTGTGCCATGGCAGGAGGCGGTCGGGAACCGCCTTGCAGCTCCTCTTGGTTAACATTGGGCCCTATGGGTTGCAGTGGCCAATGGTGATCTACACCAGCGGTGACGATATGCACTGCCGTGGACATGACTGCCATTTTCTATCATATTTCTCACTTGCTAACTGACCTTCCATAGGAGAGGACCTATACAGCTTGTTCTGCTGTGACCTGTGTCTGGAACCTACCATGGCCTGTGTGACCGGGGAAAGGACCCCAGCCTTCACTTCGGAGGAGTTAGAGAGACTGATGGATGGGGTCCTACCCCAGTATGGACTGCTGTATGGGCCTCCTGACCAACAGGTGAGTACACTGTGGACATGATGCATATGGCATGAATGCATGGAGTGGTGTGTGAAGGCCTTGTGTAAGGGGGTGGGTAGACGTCCTATTCGCAGCGTACAGCAAAAGAACACCAGCTGTACTCTGCATCTTGTTTAAATATCATATTTTTTGTAGTTCAAATCTTACCAGTAGTTAAACTGTGCACATGCATATCTTTCCGTACCTGTCTTGACTTTTCTGAATCAGTACACAATTTGTATTTTGTTGTTTCACAGATGTACATATGGTCAATCTACCTATTTTTTTTTTTTAAATGATCTACTGGTGTATGGAGTAACTTGAGAAGAAGTAGCTTGAATAATGTTGTCAGTGAGACCATTTGAGATGTCATGAGTGATGTAATGATCAGTGGTGTAATTTAACATGTCATGAGTGATGTAATATGTGAGGTCATAAGCAGTGCATGAGGGTTCACAAGTTAAAAATAGTTAGAACTGGTGAATTCGTTTTTAACCCAGTTCAGCACCAAACTATAACATCACGTTATCCTTTTTTTTTTTTTTTTAGTAAACATCGATAAAGGTGGATATATACCTCTCTTCACTTAAAAATGCATAGAGATAAAGGTCAGTTATAGTTCACTGGAATTTACTACCATGATGTTGAATACTCACTCCACATCACAACTCATGCCCCCACCATGATGTGTTATTTATAGGCTGGACGTGCTTTTTCTTTTTTAACTTACTTGACATTAGAGAAATGTAATACTGAACATGGTGGGTGGGTGCCAGGTATGCAATATGTTTTGTACACCATAACTGGTGAATTTTAGGTTGTTAGACTTGACAGCTTTAGGGTGTTCATTCTGCAACTTTCTGCCTGCTTTCCCTCATTTTTCTGAACCTGTTTTTGCTGGTTTTGGGACTCTGCACACTTTACCACTGCTAACCAGTGCTAAAGTGCATATGCTCTCTCCCGTAAACATGGCAACATTCTTCCTACCCAATTGGCATTTTTAATTTACCTGTAAGTTCCTAGTAAAGTGCACTACCTATGCCCAAGGCCTGTAACTTAAACACTACTAGTGGGCCTCCAGCACTGATTTTACCACCCACATAAGTATCCCCTTAACCAAGTCTCGGGCCTGCCATTACAATCCTTGAGTGTGCAGTTTCACTGCACTTCGACTTTGCATTTAAATCTACTTGCCAAGCCTTAAGCTCCCCTTTCTCTACATATGTCCCTAGGTAACCCATAGGGCAGGGTGCTATGTAAGTAAAAGGCAGGGCATGGGCTTATGTGTTTTACACGCCCTGGTAGTGAAAAACTCACAAATCAGTTTTCCACTACTGTGAGGCCTGCTCCGCTCACAGACTAGCATTAGAACTGCCCTCACATACTTTTAGGTGGTAGAATATGACCTGAAAGGAGTCGCCATGTCTTGTTTAGCATGGCCAGAATTGTAATAGAAAATCCTGCTTATTGGTGAAGTTAGGCTTTATATTACTGTTTTATAAATGCCATTTTTAGAAAGTGAGCATTTCTCTGCACTTAGCAGCCATTTTTGCCTTACAGCCTGTCTCCAATCCACGTCTGGCATGTGCTGGTTGATAGCTCTCCTTGTGTATTCCATCAAGGCAGCCATAAACACAGGGCACTCAGTCACATCTTCATTCATCTGCACACTGAATGTGTCTCCCTGGGCAGCAACGGTGGGGGATTCTCTCTTGTACTTCAAAGTCCTTCCCTCACACAAAGGATCCTAGCAGATAGGACTAGGCTAAAAGGGGAACTTGCGCACTTCAAAACCACTCTTTGAAGTTTCCCCCACTTCAAAGGCACTCTTGGCTAAATAAACTGGGTCTGTGACCCCACCAAATGAGACACTTCTGGACCTACATCTGCAATCAATCAGAGGGACTGCCTGGCAGCCAAAAGGACTCCTCTGGACTGTTTTGCCGAGAAGGACTGCTGCCCTGCTTGTTACCATGGTCTCTGCCCTTGCTGGAAGGACTCTGCCTTAGCCAGAGGTGCTCCTCAAGGGCTTGGATTGAGTTTGCCTCCTCTTCTGAAGTCTCAGGGCCAACACACAATTTACCTACTAGCTTCTAGCTAGTTCACCGACCTCAACGACTCCGGCACCTCTGCCGCTGTCCAATGCCACACCACTGCCTGCTAGGGCCCCAGGGTCCTCACTTCACACAATGACTGCAGCCTGCAATGCAAGTCTGACATCACTGTGACGCTGCTGATGTCCTGCAGTGTGATTGTGACACTGTGAAGTCAACTCAGCATGTCTTGATTGACTGGAATGATCGAACCCACCGAGTGAGAATGAACCGATGCCTCAACACCAACGCCACACCAGCTCCTCCTGCAACCAGATGGAACTGATGCCTCACCTGTCCTGCCTCGCTGTGTGGAACCAAAACCTCACCTCCACGAACACCCAGCAAGGGACGGTCAGCGCACCAGCTCCAGAGATGTATCACCTCCAAGACTCCATGTGACGTCTTTGTTTCTTTGTTTTCAAAGGTACTGTGCCTGAGAGTCTGTGCTACTCCGTGACCAGTGTCTGTGATGTCTGATTATTGAAAATTACTAGTTATTGTGTTTCTAAGCACTTTAGTAGGATTTCATCTTTAAAACAAAATCATAACTTTGCTTGTGTACATTGGGTTTTCATTGTTTTTACCTTATTTTATTTAGATAAATATTATCTATTTTTCTAAACCTGTGTGGTGTATTTTTGTGGTGTTTTCACTGTGTTGCTGCATGCGTTATTGCACAAATATTTTACACATTGCCTTCTAAGTTGAGCCTGACTGCTCAGTGGCCAGCTGCCAGAGAGTGGGCACAGGATAATTTGGATTTTGTTGTGACTTATCCTAAATGGGATTGTGGTCCCTACTTGGACAAGCGTGCATACCTCTGCCAACTAGAGACCCCATTTCTAACACAAGAGTCTTTCAGTTTTGTGTTGATTGACCATAGCAGACCTCCAACTGTGGTTATTTCAGTGTATTTCGTGGGTGAGTTTATGATGTGCCACATTCACTAGTCGTGTCCTTCTGCACAATGCTTGCTTTCAGTCAGGCCCTGTTTTCAGCCTGGTTAAGCTTTACGTAGGGTGATTGCTCGCAGGTCCTTCCTGAGCTTGAACTGCTTACTGACTAGCACATTTCATACAAATTCATCAAGGAGCACTACATCTGTCACTGGATGAAATAACACTTTTACTGCCCCTAGTGGATCTGCTGTAAAGTTGACATAATAAATATAAAGCTAAACCAGCCGCCAAATGAGGGTCTTCATCAGCCAGTGCTAGATTTAGTATCAGATGAATACTCCTGTGACCACCAGCTTGAAATGTGTACACACACCTCCCTCATTAATCTGTACTAAATAAAATAAAAAACAAGATTAGAATAAACGAAGGGCCTTATTCACAAAGGTAAACTTAGACCAAATGCCTAAGTTTAGACAAAAAGTGCAAGTTTAGACCTAAAGACTGACTTTACTTGTAATAAAGTTAGACTTTTGGGTTAACTTTACACTTTTGGTCTAAGTTTACCTTTGTGAATCGGGTATTAAATTTATTACAAACCTCCTCCTTCCGCAGTAATTGCAGTTCAATCAAACCGCACTAAAGTTACAAGGAAATAAAAATGTGACTGTCTAGTCTTCAGCTGCCCATCCCCCTTGAAAAGGCGGCATAACAAAGTAATAGTGCAAAAGAAACCTAACCAATCAGAGCTTATTCCAAAAACTGTGAACACGTCTATGCTCCCTGCTTTTAACTGAGCCCCACCGTGATAAATGTACTGGAACTTACAATATCAAACAGTCCTAAAGTTAATTAGATGAAAATTAAAAGTTAATTGATCCCCCCTTGAACTATGCCCCCTTGATGGTTGGCATACAACTTGATGCACCAATAGAAAAGTATTCCTTTCAGTTTCTGCTAAATCGTATGCAGATTCAAAATAAAGTGCCAGAAGCGTGACCAAATGTGCACTTTTTTTACATTATGTAATCCTATGGATCACTCACACACACACTAACAAATAGGGCAGGGTACGTTTTGAACAAACATTTGGGGGCAGATTTAAGAGTCGCTAGCACCACCTTAGCGACGCCACAGCGTAATTTTTTTACACTAAGGTGGCACTACAGTGGCATTTTGCCCAGCACCAAAATGTTGGTGCTACTCCTGCAGAGTACATCAATAGCATAAAGAATGATTCTATTGCCCCCTAACCTGCGCCAATGTGTGCCGTATTTGGAATATGGGGCACAAGTGGTGGCGGTAGGGGGGGCGCTAAGGGGCACGAGGTAAGTGGCGATGCAGGAGGTGCAGCCCCTCTGTTCTTAAATCTGTCCCTTGGAGCCTTTGTGCAAACTCCATTCCCTGAATTCAATATTTTAAATGTAATTGTCATTCACTGACCCAATGAGTCTTTTATTTAAACAGAACAGAGTATACTTCATTACTTTGTAAAGTCAATACATGATAAATTGAATAACATGTCAATTCTTTTCAAATGCAAGTTGCACTATGGCACTCTCTCCAGTGCAGATCAACATTGCATCCTCAGGGGAACCTCGGCCAAGGGCTGTACCTAAAACATGTGTTACCATTAAAGTCAGGCTCTTGATGATACTATTTCTGTCAAAGCCTGTACTTAGTGAGACGGCGTGGTCCTTGTGGATTCAATGACAAGTCAACAGGGGCACAGTGTAGAGAGTAAACTTGGAAGGAGCCTGCAGGGCACAGGATCTGGAGAAATGGCCTCCAAGGGCCCTTCACCAGAAGGGTGAACACAGCTGATGTCTAAAGAAGACATGGGAGGGGGAGCGAGCTCAGGCGAATAGACAGATTTCTGTCTTGCCAAGTTTATAGAAATTTTCAGTCCTTCGTGTAATTTAAAAGATCTTTTATTTTCTTACAACTAGCTCTATATCCCAGTGGTTCCCAACCTTTGATCTGGGACCCCTGGGTGTCCGCAAAGCCTCCTCAGGTGGTCTGTGAATGCTAAGAAAATTAACTAATATTGAGAGATAAATAAATAAAGTATATACAAATAGTAAATAATATGGCTAAATTGACTGTAAATGGCAAACATTTTGAATTTGGAGTTGAAAAAATTAAAATTAAATTAAATTAGCGTGTGGCTTCAAATGAATTTCTAAAAGGTCCTAACTTCCTATTAGTATATATATATATATATATATATATATATACATACATATATATATATTTGTTTGCAAATTAAATTATTTGTGTTATCATTTGTGTATGTGTTTGATTGAATGCTTGTTTCTGTATGTAATGGCTCAGTGGTGGTCCCCAGATTAAAATACTAATTCAGTGCAGGTCCCTGGGTTCCAGTAATGATCAAGATGGGGTCCACAGAAGTCAAATGGTTGGGAACCACTGCTACATCCATTGGAGGTGGAAAGTATTCATGCCCTCTGTAACCATGTGATCTTTGCTCCTCCTCCAGGCTCCCCATGGAGACAGGGCTAACATTTGGTGCAATTGCAAGTGGTTGGAGCCCAAAGATTTCCAAATAATCTTGAGCATTTCTGACACAAAACCACTTTCACCGAGGCCCTCATTAAGAGTGGTGGTATTTCACCCAGAGACATAAGTTCAAGATAGATTCCAACCTTCACCATTGTTAATGCCCTGATGTCAGTTGGTCTGGTAATTTGTTGTCTAATCTCTAGAGCCATTGGACAGAGGCCGGGGGTGGGCTTGAGATCAGAAACACAGCCTTGCAACCCACATGACCACTGTAGCACAATGGTGGAGTGGACACCCCGCAAGCAGGTGCCATACTGTGTCATCCTCATGTACCCATACCCAAGGGAAAAGTATGCTGAGCAATAAATAGAGACCCTAGGGATGAACACCGCCTCCCACCCGAAGGAGTACACTTGAAGGAGACAGCACATGATATTCCCTCTGTACCTCCTTCCTCTACCCTGACCCCGTCAACTCCACCACCAAACCCTGCCAGCTCTCCAGCTGATGCTTCCCCTCTGCAGCTGATATTTTTCTACATTTACTAATTAATAAAGGGCACTGGTGGCAGGATAGAAATGGGTGTAACTTTTTAGGATGCTTGAGAGGTTCACAAGAGAGTTATACACAATTCTACAATTCAATTTACAGCCCGATTGGTCTCACATTAAATACCAGAAGGGGATAAAAAAAGTTCAAAAGTTAAGAGCCAAACTAATGTAAATGAATCTCACAAACATGCTGTGTAAGTATAAAATCACCAAAGGCAAAGCAATACAAAAGATGTGAAACACAATCCGATGATCTGTATCTGTTTCCATCCTCTTGTCTAATCATTGGATAAGTTTGCGTTGGTCTAAATACCCTAAACTAAACTAAAGGAATTTTTAGATAATTCTCAAGAAGTAGAAATGTGTCAGCATATCAGAGACTTCTGTGGAGGATGATGGAGAGGTGTTATAGAGCATAAAGCCACACAAAAGAATAAGTGTAGAGAAGTCTGCACCACTCCAGGTCTCTACGGAATACGCTTTCAACTAACTATGTGAATCCCAATTAAACCTACAGAACCTTTGAGAAATCCACGTCATCCACACCAGTAGTTTTACATCTTCCTTATAGCAACTCCTCTCACGTCTCTCATCCCACGAATTGGATGTCACTCATCCCACAGGATGACCTCGGAGGTTTCCAAGCACCTGGTACTCAAACAGGAGTCTTTCCTTCTTAGTTTGTTAGAGCTTCCTTGTCCTTGGCAAAATATCCTCCCCGACCTTACTATCTCTAATTCACAATGTGCCTTTCACTAACTGTAGAATCACAAAAATGCACCTTTCAAAAGAAAGAACATTGCAACGCAAGCAAAACTCCATGTTGAGGGGGGGACATTGCATGGCCTTGAATGGCCTCATAGATATGGAGTAAGGCAACGCAACGTAATTCACTGCATTGCCTTACTTGTAGGAAAGTACCATCTTGCCTGGCATGTTACCCCCATTTTTCACTGTATATATGTTGTTTTAGTTGTATGTGTCACTGGGACCCTGGTAACCCAGGGCCCCAGTGCTCATAAGTGTGCCTGAATGTGTTACCTGTGTAGTGACTAACTGTCTCACTGAGGCTCTGCTAATCAGAACCTCAGTGGTTATGCTCTCTCATTTCTTTCCAAATTGTCACTGACAGGCTAGTGACCATTTTTACCAATTTACATTGGCTTACTGGAACACCCTTATAATTCCCTAGTATATGGTACTGAGGTACCCAGGGTATTGGGGTTCCAGGAGATCCCTATGGGCTGCAGCATTTCTTTTGCCACCCATAGGGAGCTCTGACAATTCTTACACAGGCCTGCCACTGCAGCCTGAGTGAAATAACGTCCACGTTATTTCACAGCCATTTTACACTGCACTTAAGTAACTTATAAGTCACCTATATGTCTAACCTTTACCTGGTAAAGGTTAGGTGCAAAGTTACTTAGTGTGAGGGCACCCTGGCACTAGCCAAGGTGCCCCCACATTGTTCAGAGCCAATTCCCTGAACTTTGTGAGTGCGGGGACACCATTACACGCGTGCACTACATATAGGTCACTACCTATATGTAGCTTCACCATAGTAACTCCGAATATGGCCATGTAACATGTCTATGATCATGGAATTGCCCCCTCTATACCATCCTGGCATATTTGGCACAATCCCATGATCCCAGTGGTCTGTAGCACAGACCCTGGTACTGCCAAACTGCCCTTCCTGGGGTTTCACTGCAGCTGCTGCTGCTGCCAACCCCTCAGACAGGCAGCTGCCCTCCTGGGGTCCAGCCAGGCCTGGCCCAGGATGGCAGAACAAAGAACTTCCTCTGAGAGAGGGTGTGACACCCTCTCCCTTTGGAAAATGGTGTGAAGGCAGGGGAGGAGTAGCCTCCCCCAGCCTCTGGAAATGCTTTGTTGGGCACAGATGTGCCCAATTCTGCATAAGCCAGTCTACACCGGTTCAGGGACCCCTTAGCCCCTGCTCTGGCGCGAAACTGGACAAAGGAAAGGGGAGTGACCACTCCCCTGACCTGCACCTCCCCTGGGAGGTGTCCAGAGCTCCTCCAGTGTGCTCCAGACCTCTGCCATCTTGGAAACAGAGGTGCTGCTGGCACACTGGACTGCTCTGAGTGGCCAGTGCCACCAGGTGACGTCAGAGACTCCTGCTGATAGGCTCCTTCAGGTGTTAGTAGCCTTTCCTCTCTCCTAGGTAGCCAAACCCTCTTTTCTGGCTATTTAGGGTCTCTGTCTCTGGGGAAACTTTAGATAACGAATGCATGAGCTCAGCCGAGTTCCTCTGCATCTCTCTCTTCACCTTCTGATAAGGAAACGACCGCTGACCGCGCTGGAAGCCTGCAAACCTGCAACATAGTAGCAAAGCCGACTACTGCAACTCTGTAACGCTGATCCTGCCGCCTTCTCGACTGTTTTCCTGCTTGTGCATGCTGTGGGGGTAGCCTGCCTCCTCTCTGCACCAGAAGCTCCGAAGAAATCTCCCGTGGGTCGACGGAATCTTCCCCCTGCAACCGCAGGCACCAAAAAGCTGCATTACCGGTCCCTTGGGTCTCCTCTCAGCACGACGAGCGAGGTCCCTCGAATCCAGCGACTCTGTCCAAGTGACCCCCACAGTCCAGTGACTCTTCAGTCCAAGTTTGGTGGAGGTAAGTCCTTGCCTCACCTCGCTGGGCTGCATTGCTGGGAACCGCGACTTTGCAGCTACTCCGGCCCCTGTGCACTTCCAGCGGAAATCCTGTGTGCACAGCCAAGCCTGGGTCCACAGCACTCTAACCTGCATTGCACGACTTTCTAAGTTGGTCTCCGGCGACGTGGGACTCCTTTGTGCAACTTCGGCGAGCACCGTTTCACGCATCCTCGTAGTGCCTGTTTCTGGCACTTCTCCAGAAGCTACCTGCTTCAATGAGGGCTCTTTGTCTTGCACGGCGTCCCCTTTCTCTTCAGGTCCAATTTGCGACCTCCTGGTCCCTCCTGGGCCCCAGCAGCATCCAAAAACGCCAAACGCACGATTTGCGCCTAGCAAGGCTTGTTGGCGTCCTTCCGGCGGGAAAACACTTCTGCACAACTTTCCAAGGCGAGAGGGACCCGTCCACCAAAGGGAAAGTCTCTAGCCCTTTTCGTTCCTGCAGAAACCTCAGCTTCTTCTGTCCAGTCAAAGCTTCTTTGCACCCGCAGCTGGCATTTCCTGGGCATCTGCCCATCTCCGACTTGCTTGTGACTTTTGGACTTGGTCCCCTTGTTCCACAGGTACCCTAGATTGGAAATCCACAGTTGTTGCATTGCTGGTTTGTGTCTTTCCTGCATTATTCCTCTAACACGACTCTTTTGTCCTTAGGGAAACTTTAGTGCACTTTGCACTCACTTTTCAGGGTCTTGGGGAGGGTTATTTTTCTAACTCTCTCTATTTTCTAATAGTCCCAGCGACCCTCTACAAGGTCACATAGGTTTGGGGTCCATTCGTGGTTCGCATTCCACTTTTGGAGTATATGGTTTGTGTTGCCCCTATCCCTATGTTTCCCCATTGCATCCTATTGTAACTATACATTGTTTGCACTGTTTTCTAAGACTATACTGCATATTTTTGCTATTGTGTATATATATCTTGTGTATATTTCCTATCCTCTCACTGAGGGTACACTCTAAGATACTTTAGCATATTGCCATAAAAATAAAGTACCTTTATTTTTAGTATAACTGTGTATTGTGTTTTCTTATGATATTGTGCATATGACACTAAGTGGTACTGTAGTAGCTTCACACGTCTCCTAGTTCAGCCTAAGCTGCTCTGCTAAGCTACCATTATCTATCAGCCTAAGCTGCTAGACACCCTATACACTAATAAGGGATAACTGGGCCTGGTGCAAGGTGCAGGTACCCCTTGGTACTCACTACAAGCCAGTCCAGCCTCCTACATTGGTTGTGCAGTGGTGGGATAAGTGCTTGAGACTACTTACCACTCTTGTCATTGTACTTTTCATAAGAGAAAAATATACAAAACAAGGTCAGTGTATATACACATAGCCAAAAAGTTTTGCATTTCCTCTTTTCACTCTTTTCTAAGTGCTGAAAAGTACTTCTAAACTTTCAAAAAGTTCTTAAAAGTTTAAAAAGTTTTTTTTCTGTCTTTCCAAAAAGTTCTGAAAACTTTTTTCTCTTTCTCTATCACTTAAACTCTCTCTAAAAAAATGTCTGGCACAGGCCAAAGTGTTGATCTGTCCAAACTTGCATATGACAACCTTAGCTGGAAAAGAGCAAGGAGTCTCTGTATAGAGAGAGGTTTGAGTGTAGGGAAGAATCCTGCCTTGGAACTGTTAATTAACATGCTTAGAGAACAAGATAAGGCCATAGGTGCCCCATCTGTTGAAAAAGTACCTAATAGTTCCCAATCTGATTCAGGGACTCCCCCAGGAAAAGATTCAGGAAAGAAACTTCCTAGCCTGCCCATTACTAGACAATCTAGCATAGATGGTAATGATGATGAGCCACACCAAAGAAATAGTGTTGTCTCACATCATAGCAAAAGCATTTATTCTCACCATACTGGTAGTAATGTTTCTGTAAACCAAGCTGTTAAGTTGGCTTCTGTAAGGGACAGGTCTCCTTCTGTTCATTCCCATCATAGCTCTGTTTCTAGAAATGTCCCTCCCACCAACCCTGATGACAGAATGTTAGAGAGGGAACTCAATAAGTTGAGGGTGGAACAAACCAGACTGAAGCTTAAAAAGCAACAGCTGGATTTGGATAGACAGTCTTTTGAATTAGAGAAGGAAAGACAGAAGTTGGGTTTAGATACCCATGGAGGCAGCAGCAGTATTCCCCATAGTCATCCTGCAAAAGAGCATGATTCCAGGAATCTGCACAAGATAGTTCCCCCTTATAAGGAGGGGGATGACATTAACAAGTGGTTTGCTGCACTTGAGAGGGCCTGTGTTGTACAGGATGTCCCTCAAAGGCAGTGGGCTGCTATCCTATGGCTATCATTTAGTGGAAAAGGTAGGGATAGGCTCCTTACTGTAAAAGAAAATGATGCTAATAATTTCCAAGTTCTTAAGAATGCACTCCTGGATGGTTATGGCTTAACCACTGAACAGTACAGGATAAAGTTCAGAGAGACCAAAAAGGAGTCTTCACAAGACTGGGTTGATTTCATTGACCAGGCAGTGAAGGCCTTGGAGGGGTGGTTACATGGCAGTAAAGTTACTGATTATGACAGCCTGTATAACTTGATCCTGAGAGAGCATATTCTTAATAATTGTGTGTCTGATTTGTTGCACCAGTACTTGGTGGACTCTGATCTGACCTCTCCCCAAGAATTGGGAAAGAAGGCAGACAAATGGGTCAGAACAAGAGTGAACAGAAAAGTTCATACAGGGGGTGACAAAGATGGCAACAAAAAGAAGGATGGTAAGTCTTCTGACAAGGGTGGGGACAAATCTAAAAATGAGTCTTCATCAGGCCCACAAAAACACTCTGGTGGGGGGGGTGGGTCCAAATCCTCCTTTAATCAGAACAAGGAAAAGAAACCATGGTGCTATTTATGTAAAATAAAAGGCCATTGGACAACAGATCCCAGTTGTCCAAAGAAAGGCACCACAGCTCCTACCACTACAACCCCTACTGCTACACCTAGTGTCCCTACTAATAGCAGTGGTGGTGGGAGCAAACCTACTAATAGCCAATCCAAGGGAGTAGCTGGGCTCACTTTTGGTAATTTAGTTGGGGTTGGTCTGATTAGGGAGACCACAGAGGCTACTTTAGTCTCTGAAGGGGCTATTGATTTAGCCACTTTGGTTGCTTGCCCCCATAACTTGGAGAAGTACAAGCAACTAACCCTAATAAATGGTGTTGAGGTCCAGGCCTACAGGGACACAGGTGCCAGTGTCACAATGGTGATTGAGAAACTGGTGCACCCTGAACAACACATACTTGGACACCAGTACCAAGTAACCGATGCTCACAACATAACACAAAGCCACCCCATGGCTGTTGTAAATCTCAAGTGGGGGGGGGGGTAACTGGTCCAAAGAAAGTTGTGGTAGCTTCAGATTTACCTGTAGACTGTCTATTAGGGAATGATTTGGAGACATCAGCTTGGTCAGATGTGGAGTTGGAGGCCCATGCAGCAATGCTGGGCATCCCAGGGCATATTTTTGCTTTGACAAGGGCTCAGGCCAAAAAGCAAAAAGGACAGGGAAGCTTGGATCCTGGAACAATGGACCAAGTGCTCCCTAAAGCTAGGGCTAGTAGAAGCAAACCACTTCCTACTATCCCTCCCTCTACAGTGGATTCTAATTCTGAGGAAGAAGAATTCCCTCCCTGTGCAGAACCTACACCAGAGGAGCTGGAAGCAGACACTGCTGAGCTTTTGGGTGAAGGGGGGCCTGCCAGAGAGGAGCTGAGTGTGGCACAGCAAACCTGTCCCACATTAGAGGGTCTCAGACAGCAAGCTGTCAAACAGGCTAATGGGGATGTCAGTGACTCTCACAGAGTTTACTGGGAGGACAACCTCTTGTACACTGAGCATAGGGATCCTAAACCTGGAACTGCCAGGAGATTAGTGATTCCTCAGGAGTACAGAAAGTTCCTCCTAACACTGGCACATGACATTCCCTTAGCTGGGCATCTAGGACAAATGAAAACTTGGGACAGACTTGTTCCCCTGTTTCATTGGCCTAGGATGTCTGAGGACACAAAGGAATTTTGTAAGTCCTGTGAAACCTGTCAAGCCAGTGGCAAGACAGGTGGCACTCCAAAGGCACCCCTTATCCCACTGCCTGTGGTTGGGGTTCCCTTTGAAAGGGTAGGGGTTGACATAGTTGGCCCCCTTGACCCTCCTACTGCTTCAGGCAATAGGTTTATCTTGGTGGTAGTGGACCATGCCACAAGATATCCTGAAGCTATTCCTTTAAGGACCACTACAGCACCTGCAGTAGCAAAGGCCCTCCTGGGAATATTTTCCAGGGTGGGCTTCCCAAAGGAAGTAGTATCAGACAGGGGAAGCAATTTCATGTCTGCATACTTAAAGGCCATGTGGAAGGAGTGTGGTGTAACGTACAAGTTGACAACACCCTATCATCCACAAACAAATGGACTGGTGGAGAGATTTAATAAAACTCTCAAAGGCATGATTATGGGTCTCCCTGAAAAACTCCGCAGGAGATGGGATATCCTTCTACCATGCCTCCTTTTTGCCTACAGGGAGGTACCCCAGAAAGGAGTGGGCTTCAGCCCCTTTGAACTTCTTTTTGGACACCCTGTTAGGGGTCCACTCACACTTGTAAAGGAGGGTTGGGAACAACCTTTAAAAGCTCCTAAGCAGGATATTGTGGATTATGTACTTGGCCTCAGATCAAGGATGGCTGAGTACATGAAAAAGGCCAGTAAAAACCTTCAGGCCAGCCAAGAGCTCCAGAAGCAATGGCATGATCAGAAGGCTGTTTTGGTTCAGTACCAACCAGGGCAGAAAGTGTGGGTCTTGGAGCCTGTGGCCCCAAGAGCACTCCAAGATAAATGGAGTGGTCCCCACACAATTGTTGAAAAGAAGGGAGAAGTCACCTATTTAGTTGACTTAGGCACTGCCAGGAGTCCCCTTAGGGTGCTCCATGTCGACCGCCTGAAACCCTACTATGACAGGGCTGATCTCACCCTGCTCATGGCAACTGATGAGGGACAGGAAGAAGACAGTGATCCTCTACCTGATCTCTTCTCTTCCACAGAACAAGATGCTCTTGTGGAAGGTGTAGTTTTGGCTGATTGTCTTACTGCTGAGCAGAAAGACAATTGCATAAATCTCCTAGGACAATTTTCAGTACTCTTCTCTACTGTGCCAGGCACCACTTCTTGGTGTGAGCACACTATAGATACTGGAGACAGTTTACCTGTCAAAAGTAAGATCTATAGGCAGCCTGACCATGTCAGGGACTGCATAAAGCAAGAAGTTCAGAAAATTTTGGAACTAGGAGTGGTTGAGCACTCTGACAGTCCATGGGCTTCTCCTGTGGTACTGGTACCAAAACCCAATTCTAAAGATGGAAAGAAGGAAATGCGGTTTTGTGTAGACTATAGAGGTCTCAACTTGGTAACCAAAACTGATGCTCACCCTATACCCAGGGCAGATGAGCTCATAGATACACTGGCATCTGCCAAGTATCTAAGCACTTTTGATTTGACTGCAGGGTATTGGCAGATCAAATTGGCAGAAGATGCTAAACCTAAGACTGCATTTTCTACCATTGGAGGACATTACCAGTTTACTGTAATGCCTTTTGGTTTGAAAAATGCACCTGCCACTTTTCAGAGGTTGGTGAACACAGTCCTGCAAGGGCTGGAAGCTTTCAGTGCAGCATATTTGGACGATATAGCTGTCTTTAGCTCCAGCTGGGATGATCACCTGGTCCACCTATGGAAAGTTTTGGAGGCTCTGCAAAAGGCAGGCCTCACTATCAAGGCTTCAAAGTGCCAGATAGGGCAGGGTAAGGTGGTTTATCTGGGACACCTTCTTGGGGGGGAACAGATTGCACCACTTCAGGGGAAAATCCAAACTATTATTGATTGGGTTCCCCCTACCACTCAGACTCAGGTGAGAGCCTTCCTAGGCCTCACTGGGTATTACAGGAGGTTCATTAAGAACTATGGCTCCATTGCAGCCCCTCTTAAAGACCTCACTTCCAAGAAAATGCCTAAAAAGGTATTATGGACAGCAAGCTGTCAGAAAGCTTTTGAGGAGCTGAAGCAGGCCATGTGCTCTGCACCTGTCCTGAAAAGCCCTTGTTACTCTAAAAAATTCTATGTCCAAACTGATGCATCTGAATTAGGAGTAGGGGCAGTCCTATCACAACTTAATTCTGGGGGCCAGGATCAACCTGTTGCTTTTATTAGTAGAAGGTTGACCCCTAGAGAAAAGCGTTGGTCTGCCATTGAGAGGGAGGCCTTTGCTGTGGTCTGGGCTCTGAAGAAGTTGAGGCCATACCTGTTTGGCACTCACTTCATTGTTCAGACAGACCACAAACCTCTACTTTGGCTAAAACAAATGAAAGGTGAAAATCCTAAATTGTTGAGGTGGTCCATATCCCTACAGGGAATGGACTATACAGTGGAACATAGACCTGGGAGTAGCCACTCAAATGCAGATGGACTCTCCAGATATTTCCACTTCGACAATGAAGACTCATCAGGTCATGGCTAGTCTTATTGTCCTTCATTTGGGGGGGGGGTTGTGTAGGAAAGTACCATCTTGCCTGGCATGTTACCCCCATTTTTCACTGTATATATGTTGTTTTAGTTGTATGTGTCACTGGGACCCTGGTAACCCAGGGCCCCAGTGCTCATAAGTGTGCCTGAATGTGTTAACTGTGTAGTGACTAACTGTCTCACTGAGGCTCTGCTAATCAGAACCTCAGTGGTTATGCTCTCTCATTTCTTTCCAAATTGTCACTGACAGGCTAGTGACCATTTTTACCAATTTACATTGGCTTACTGGAACACCCTTATAATTCCCTAGTATATGGTACTGAGGTACCCAGGGTATTGGGGTTCCAGGAGATCCCTATGGGCTGCAGCATTTCTTTTGCCACCCATAGGGAGCTCTGACAATTCTTACACAGGCCTGCCACTGCAGCCTGAGTGAAATAACGTCCACGTTATTTCACAGCCATTTTACACTGCACTTAAGTAACTTATAAGTCACCTATATGTCTAACCTTTACCTGGTAAAGGTTAGGTGCAAAGTTACTTAGGCCCATATTTATACTTTTTGACGCTAAACTGCGCTAACGCAGTTTAGCGTCAAAAAGTTTTGCGCCGGCTAACGCCATTCTGAAGCGCCATGCGGGCGCCGTATTTATTGAATGGCGTTAGCCGGCGCAAGCAGACCGGCGCTGCCTGGTGTGCGCGAGAAAAACCACGTACACCAGGCAGCGCCGGCGTAGGGGGAAAATGGCGCATGGGCGTCTTAAAATGGGGCAAGTCAGGTTACGTCGAAAAAATCGTCGTAACCCGACTTGCGCCATTTATTTTCGACGCCCATCCCCCATCAACATGACTCCTATCATTGTAAAGATAGGAGTCATGCCCCCTTGCCCAATGGCCATGCCCAGGGGACTTCTGTCCCCTGGGCATGGTCATTGGGCATAGTGGCATGTAGGGGGGCACAAATCAGGCCCCCCTATGCCAAAAAAAATTATTAAAAAAAAATCAAAAAATACTTACCTGAATGTCCCTGGGGTGGGTCCCTCCAGCCTTGGGTGTCCTCCTGGGGTGGGCAAGGGTGGCAGGGGGGTCCCTGGGGGCAGGGGAGGGCACTCTGGGCTCATTTTGAGCCCACTTGTCCCTTAACGCCATGCCTGACCCAGGCGTTAAAAAGCGGCGCAAATGCGCCGTTTTTAGCCACGCCCACTCCCGGGCGTCTCTTTTGCCCGGGAGTATAAATACCACGTAAAGGCCTGGGAGTCATTTTTTAGACGGGAACGCCTCCCTTGCATATCATTAACGCAAGGAAGGGGTTCACGCTAAAAAATGACGCACATTCCGGGAACTTTGGCACTATTCGCCTCTAACGCCATAGTATAAATATGGCGTTAGTTGGCGTTAGTTTAGCGTCGAATTTGCGTCGAAAAAAACGACGCAAATTTGGCGCAAACGGAGTATAAATACGGCCCTTAGTGTGAGGGCACCCTGGCACTAGCCAAGGTGCCCCCACATTGTTCAGAGCCAATTCCCTGAACTTTGTGAGTACGGGGACACCATTACACGCGTGCACTACATATAGGTCACTACCTATATGTAGCTTCACCATGGTAACTCCGAATATGGCCATGTAACATGTCTATGATCATGGAATTGCCCCCTCTATACCATCCTGGCATAGTTGGCACAATCCCATGATCCCAGTGGTCTGTAGCACAGACCCTGGTACTGCCAAACTGCCCTTCCTGGGGTTTCACTGCAGCTGCTGCTGCTGCCAACCCCTCAGACAGGCAGCTGCCCTCCTGGGGTCCAGCCAGGCCTGGCCCAGGATGGCAGAACAAAGAACTTCCTCTGAGAGAGGGTGTGACACCCTCTCCCTTTGGAAAATGGTGTGAAGGCAGGGGAGGAGTAGCCTCCCCCAGCCTCTGGAAATGCTTTGTTGGGCACAGATGTGCCCAATTCTGCATAAGCCAGTCTACACCGGTTCAGGGACCCCTTAGCCCCTGCTCTGGCACGAAACTGGACAAAGGAAAGGGGAGTGACCACTCCCCTGACCTGCACCTCCCCTGGGAGGTGTCCAGAGCTCCTCCAGTGTGCTCCAGACCTCTGCCATCTTGGAAACAGAGGTGCTGCTGGCACACTGGACTGCTCTGAGTGGCCAGTGCCACCAGGTGACGTCAGAGACTCCTGCTGATAGGCTCCTTCAGGTGTTAGTAGCCTTTCCTCTCTCCTGGGTAGCCAAACCCTCTTTTCTGGCTATTTAGGGTCTCTGTCTCTGGGGAAACTTTAGATAACGAATGCATGAGCTCAGCCGAGTTCCTCTGCATCTCTCTCTTCACCTTCTGATAAGGAAACGACCGCTGACCGCGCTGGAAGCCTGCAAACCTGCAACATAGTAGCAAAGCCGACTACTGCAACTCTGTAACGCTGATCCTGCCGCCTTCTCGACTGTTTTCCTGCTTGTGCATGCTGTGGGGGTAGCCTGCCTCCTCTCTGCACCAGAAGCTCCGAAGAAATCTCCTGTGGGTCGACGGAATCTTCCCCCTGCAACCGCAGGCACCAAAAAGCTGCATTACCGGTCCCTTGGGTCTCCTCTCAGCACAACGAGCGAGGTCCCTCGAATCCAGCGACTCTGTCCAAGTGACCCCCACAGTCCAGTGACTCTTCAGTCCAAGTTTGGTGGAGGTAAGTCCTTGCCTCACCTCGCTGTGCTGCATTGCTGGGAACCGCGACTTTGCAGCTACTCCGGCCCCTGTGCACTTCTGGCGGAAATCCTGTGTGCACAGCCAAGCCTGGGTCCACGGCACTCTAACCTGCATTGCACGACTTTCTAAGTTGGTCTCCGGCGACGTGGGACTCCTTTGTGCAACTTCGGCGAGCACCGTTTCACGCATCCTCGTAGTGCCTGTTTCTGGCACTTCTCCGGGTGCTACCTGCTTCAGTGAGGGCTCTTTGTCTTGCTCGACGTCCCCTCTCTCTTCAGGTCTAATTTGCGACCTCCTGGTCCCTCCTGGGCCCCAGTAGCATCCAAAAACGCCAAACGCATGATTTGCGCCTAGCAAGGCTTGTTGGCGTCCTTCCGGCGGGAAAACACTTCTGCACGACTCTCCAAGGCGAGCCGGATCCGTCCACTAAAGGGGAAGTCTCTAGCCTTTTTCGTTCCTGCAGAAACCTCAGCTTCTTCTGTCCAGTCGAAGCTTCTTTGCACCCGCAGCTGGCATTTCCTGGGCATCTGCCCATCTCCGACTTGCTTGTGACTTTTGGACTTGGTCCCCTTGTTCCACCGGTACCCTAGATTGGAAATCCACAGTTGTTGCATTGCTGGTTTGTGTCTTTCCTGCATTATTCCTCTAACACGACTCTTTTGTCCTTAGGTGAACTTTAGTGCACTTTGCACTCACTTTTCAGGGTCTTGGGGAGGGTTATTTTTCTAACTCTCACTATTTTCTAATAGTCCCAGCGACCCTCTACAAGGTCACATAGGTTTGGGGTCCATTCGTGGTTCGCATTCCACTTTTGGAGTATATGGTTTGTGTTGCCCCTATCCCTATGTTTCCCCATTGCATCCTATTGTAACTATACATTGTTTGCACTGTTTTCTAAGACTATACTGCATATTTTTGCTATTGTGTATATATATCTTGTGTATATTTCCTATCCTCTCACTGAGGGTACACTCTAAGATACTTTGGCATATTGTCATAAAAATAAAGTACCTTTATTTTTAGTATAACTGTGTATTGTGTTTTCTTATGATATTGTGCATATGACACTAAGTGGTACTGTAGTAGCTTCACACGTCTCCTAGTTCAGCCTAAGCTGCTCTGCTAAGCTACCATTATCTATCAGCCTAAGCTGCTAGACACCCTATACACTAATAAGGGATAACTGGGCCTGGTGCAAGGTGCAAGTACCCCTTGGTACTCACTACAAGCCAGTCCAGCCTCCTACATTACTCCACCCCAGGGAGGTGCTCCAAGTGTGTTGCTGTGGGTTTTCCCATGCAACTCCCAGGATTTACAGGAGCCTGTAAACCCGATGATGCACGAAAACCTTACACCTCCCAAGAGCAGGCGTAGCGAGTAGAAATATTTTTATTTCTCCCTGTTTTTTTCCTCTTTCACTGTGTGCTGTATCCACTTTGTGGATATAGGGTGGGGAAAATGCCACTTTAGCACTGCCTTAGCATCAAAAATAATGACACTATGGCGATGCTAAGGTGGAGCTAGGGGTTCTTAAATCTGCTCCAAAACTTCCCGTCCTGCAGTCAAACTTATGTCCCCCTGTCATGCACATGAGGATGTTGCAATGCAAATGGGGTACTTAACAACTGGTCCACCAATCTGAATCCCAGGTGATCCAGTCGATCTTGCTCTTGTGCAATCAGGTCTGCCCAAGGTGTTTGATCTGGTAGTCGATGCACACTACTCCATATATCCATCTTAAGTGGTGGAGCACCTTGCCCCACCACAGCTTCCGTCCCTCTGTTGGGTAGCCCTGTATGACCAGGCCACCCAAAGTTAACATCATGCGGAGGTAATGTCTCACCAGCCAGATGAGCCCTCCCAGTTCATCAGCACTCATCCTCTATGCTCTCCCTTTCCTAGACATTTTAGTTTCCCCTCACTGCAAATCAAATAGCCCCCAAATAAAATAATAAACTACCCCACCAAACGCCAAATACCCCAACAGACTACGCTACCCCAAGACAAACACCCCACAATACCATAACAATAACAGGACAAATGCACTGTACAAGACTCAGTAAAATGACAAAATGCAGAGGACAGCAATGGGACACAGCACAAAACTCAAAACCCACCAATCCTCGACCAGCACCAGCTACACATACCCTCTCACAATCACAGACAAAAGGACTGGAAAGCAAAAGCTTAAGTGAAATCACTGTACCATGTATGCAGCAAGGAAGTCATGTTTCATCAATTCCTGGGTGTGTGCATCATGCTTTCTGATATGCGTTGTTTTTTTTTGATGCATGACGGTCATCAGTGGTTTTCCCTCATTGAGGCTGACAAAGCCTGTCAAACTTGTAATTGATGGGCAGGGGCCAGGCGTCTCTTTTTTGGAATAGCGTTGTATGGAGCATTGACATTGCTGTAAAAAATGTTGGCACTTAACGGGAATGTGTGGTATTCCCTCCCATGAAGGCTGACAAGGCCTGTAGACTTACATTTGACGCGTAGGGGCCAGGCGTCATTGTTTGGAATAGCATAGTATGGATATTGCTGTTTGCATTAAAGTTTGATGCATAATGGGAATGTGTGTATTTTGTTGGATTGGCTGACAGTGCACCCAAACTCACATACCATGTCACAGGGGCTATGCATGTATGTAGTCAGTATGGTATGGCTACGTGTGTGTGCATGTGCATTCATATTGTAATGGTAACAGCTGAATATTTTCCCATATATTTGTTTTTGTGTGTGATACATGAGATGACTCATACCGTTTGCATATGTCCATGTGCTGATAAACGTTTTCCACATAGCTGTTACCACATGTGTACTGGAAGTGTACATATGTGATATAACACATATTTGTAGGTCTACCACATTGGCATGTCTGATTTCCAGATGTACTTTTCACAACAACACATTAGATATGAAGGACTATGTCTATTACATGTTCATGCATGTGATACCCTTGACAATTTGTACTCAAAGGATGCAATGGACTACGGCTGGATTTATTTCACATAATCCATGGCTATGTGAGTGCATGTGTGTACACACTGTGGTGTGTTGTATGGTTCAGGGATCATGATACTGTGCTACACGTGTAACATATGGTTCCCCATGCATCTATGATGCAGGAGATGGTGTACTCACATATGTTAATGAAGGTTGGTATGTGACGTGTGTGTGGACATGTATAGTGTAAAATGTGCAAAGAATGCCAAAGTGGTGTGTTAAAGGGATATGAAGCTTCACAAATCTATCTTCCTGCATGTACATATGTTGGACATTGTATGATGGCTGTGTAGTCACATTAGTGCCACTCAATGTTTGCGTATGTGAGAACACATCTGAAAGTCATTTAAGTCTATGTATGATCACATGATACAAATACATTTTCATGAATGGAAAGTAGACTTTTGTGCATACTCTAATACACAATTCCAGGCCTGTACCATTAATGTGGCACATGTGTGCAGAGAAATCAGACACGTGTGTGCAAGGCACAAACTAGGTACATGCAATCAACCACAACATGTTTGATATGACTGTTACATACAATGGCATACAACTGTGTAGCAGGGTTGCTGGAAGGCAGTGTAGGAAAGTACCATCTTGTCTGGCATGTTACCCCCATTTTTCACTGTATATATGTTGTTTTAGTTGTATGTGTCACTGGGACCCTGGTAACCCAGGGCCCCAGTGCTCATCAGTGTGCCTGAATGTGTTACCTGTGTAGTGACTAACTGTCTCACTGAGGCTCTGCTAATCAGAACCTCAGTGGTTATTATCTCTCATTTCTTTCCAAATTGTCACTGACAGGCTAGTGACCATTTTTACCAATTTACATTGGCTTACTGGAACACCCTTATAATTCCCTAGTATATGGTACTGAGGTACCCAGGGTATTGGGGTTCCAGGAGATCCCTATGGGCTGCAGCATTTCTTTTGCCACCCATAGGGAGCTCTGACAATTCTTACACAGGCCTGCCACTGCAGCCTGAGTGAAATAAACGTCCACGTTATTTCACAGCCATTTTACACTGCACTTAAGTAACTTATAAGTCACCTATATGTCTAACCTTTACCTGGTAAAGGTTAGGTGCAAAGTTACTTAGTGTGAGGGCACCCTGGCACTAGCCAAGGTGCCCCCACATTGTTCAGAGCCAATTCACTGAACTTTGTGAGTGCGGGGACACCATTACACGCGTGCACTACATATAGGTCACTACCTATATGTAGCTTCACCATGGTAACTCCGAATATGGCCATGTAACATGTCTATGATCATGGAATTGCCCCCTCTATGCCATCCTGGCATTGTTGGTACAATTCCATGATCCCAGTGGTCTGTAGCACAGACCCTGGTACTGCCAGACTGCCCTTCCTGGGGTTTCACTGCAGCTGCTGCTGCTGCCAACCCCTCAGACAGGCAGCTGCCCTCCTGGGGTCCAGCCAGGCCTGGCCCAGGATGGCAGAACAAAGAACTTCCTCTGAGAGAGGGTGTGACACCCTCTCCCTTTGGAAAATGGTGTGAAGGCAGGGGAGGAGTAGCCTCCCCCAGCCTCTGGAAATGCTTTGTTGGGCACAGATGTGCCCAATTCTGCATAAGCCAGTCTACACCGGTTCAGGGACCCCTTAGCCCCTGCTCTGGCCCGAAACTGGACAAAGGAAAGGGGAGTGACCACTCCCCTGACCTGCACCTCCCCTGGGAGGTGTCCAGAGCTCCTCCAGTGTGCTCCAGACCTCTGCCATCTTGGAAACAGAGGTGCTGCTGGCACACTGGACTGCTCTGAGTGGCCAGTGCCACCAGGTGACGTCAGAGACTCCTTGTGATAGGCTCCTTCAGGTGTTAGTAGCCTTTCCTCTCTCCTAGGTAGCCAAACCCTCTTTTCTGGCTATTTAGGGTCTCTGTCTCTGGGGAAACTTTAGATAACGAATGCACGAGCTCAGCCGAGTTCCTCTGCATCTCCCTCTTCACCTTCTGATAAGGAAACGACCGCTGACCGCGCTGGAAGCCTGCAAACCTGCAACATAGTAGCAAAGACGACTACTGCAACTCTGTAACGCTGATCCTGCCGCCTTCTTGACTGTTTTCCTGCTTGTGCATGCTGTGGGGGTAGCCTGCCTCCTCTCTGCATCAGAAGCTCCGAAGAAATCTCCCGTGGGTCGACGGAATCTTCCCCCTGCAACCGCAGGCACCAAAAAGCTGCATTACCGGTCCCTTGGGTCTCCTCTCAGCACGACGAGCGAGGTCCCTCGAATCCAGTGACGCTGTCCAAGTGACCCCCACAGTCCAGTGACTCTTCAGCCCAAGTTTGGTGGAGGTAAGTCCTTGCCTCACCTCGCTGGGCTGCATTGCTGGGAACCGCGACTTTGCAGCTACTCCGGCCCCTGTGCACTTCCGGTGGAAATCCTTTGTGCACAGCCAAGCCTGGGTCCACGGCACTCTAACCTGCTTTGCACGACTTTCTAAGTTGGTCTCCGGCGACGTGGGACTCCTTTGTGCAACTTCGGCAAGCACCGTTTCACGCATCCTTGTAGTGCCTGTTTCTGGCACTTCTCCGGGTGCTACCTGCTTCATTGAGGGCTCTTTGTCTTGCTCGACGTCCCCTCTCTCTACAGGTCCAATTTGCGACCTCCTGGTCCCTCCTGGGCCCCAGCAGCGTCCAAAAACGCTAAACGCACAATTTGCGTCTAGCAAGGCTTGTTGGCGTCTTTCCGTCGGAAAAAAACTTCTGCACGACTCTCCAAGGCGAGCGGGATTTTTCCACCAAAGGGGAAGTCTCTAGCCCTTTTCGTTCTTGCAGAAACCTCAGCTTCTTCTGTCCAGTCGAAGCTTCTTTGCACCCGCAGCTGGCATTTCCTGGGCATCTGCCCATCTCCGACTTGCTTGTGACTTTTGGACTTGGTCCCCTTGTTCCACAGGTACCCTAGATTGGAAATCCACAGTTGTTGCATTGCTGGTTTGTGTCTTTCCTGCATTATTCCTCTAACACGACTCTTTTGTCCTTAGGGGAACTTTAGTGCACTTTGCACTCACTTTTCAGGGTCTTGGGGAAGGTTATTTTCCTAACTCTCACTATTTTCTAATAGTCCCAACGACCCTCTACAAGGTCACATAGGTTTGGGGTCCATTCGTGGTTCGCATTCCACTTCTGGAGTATATGGTTTGTGTTGCCCCCAT
Organism: Pleurodeles waltl; assembly: GCF_031143425.1. NCBI lineage: Eukaryota > Metazoa > Chordata > Amphibia > Caudata > Salamandridae > Pleurodeles > Pleurodeles waltl. The sequence continues at coordinate 1,193,385,276 of NC_090439.1, forward strand.
CCCTATGTTTCCCCATTGCATCCTATTGTAACTATACATTGTTTGCACTGTTTTCTAAGACTATACTGCATATTTTTGCTATTGTGTATATATATCTTGTGTATATTTCCTATCCTCTCACTGAGGGTACACTCTAAGATACTTTGGCATATTGTCATAAAAATAAAGTACCTTTATTTTTAGTATAACTGTGTATTGGGTTTTCTTATGATATTGTGCATATGACACTAAGTGGTACTGTAGTAGCTTCACACGTCTCCTAGTTCAGCCTAAGCTGCTCTGCTAAGCTACCATTATCTATCAGCCTAAGCTGCTAGACACCCTATACACTAATAAGGGATAACTGGGCCTGGTGCAAGGTGCAAGTACCCCTTGGTACTCACTACAAGCCAGTCCAGCCTCCTACAGGCAGTGATGGCACTCTAGACATCATTGCTCCTGTGGGACTTTTTGTGACCACAAAGAACTGTGGTTGCATGGTTTGACCCAGGTTGACGGTGCTCCACTCAGCTCAGTCCACTATGCACATGCTTCAGGCCCCTGACTGTGTCAAGAATCAATGTAGCCTCATCATGGGAGTTAGGGGGTGTTGGGCAGTGATGTACCCTCATCATGATTGATGATAGCTCTTCATCAGTGCAATGTGCAGTCCTCTGCAGACAGACACCTGCACAAATGTGATCCCATGGTCTGGGATTTTCAATTTCCTTTGGGTACTTGATGTCAGGCTTGCCCTATCATGTATAGGGGACGGGCTGCTTGTACGTGTAGGCCGTGTTTCATCATTTGGCATGGTCTGATACAAATGGTATTACATTGTTAGTATTTTCCATATGCAGCTTGGTTAGGGCATGTATCTCTGGTGTAACTTGTTTATGTTTTCCTGATCCAGAGGACAGATGATGTCACCTGTCACTGCCTTCTGTCAGAATAATATGCGATGGGCAATCACATCATTGTGGTTGCAAACAAGAATGGATTACGTACTGACCTTGACATCCTCTGTAACATATGTTGGGTGCTCAGATGGTAACATTGTTGTGTTGCACATCGAGTATTGGTCTATGTGTGCACCTTCTCCTACATTAGTGACATGTCTTGTTTGGGATAGATTAGGTCCTACATTGGTAGCATTCCTTCGGCTGCTTACACTTTGTACACATCTTCTACAGCAACATTGTCCAGTCATACATGGACAGGATGCTACGTGTGACTTGTGTAATTTAAGGATTTACACATCTACTACTGGCTACGTGATAGTTTTTCTCCTATTTCCAGGTTTTGCAAGATTACATGACTTCCACACACACATGACAGTACACCAGCCACAGCACTTGTGTGGTGTCCAAGGGACCTCCCCGTGTTATATCTCCATGTGTCTGAGGGAGTCTCTCAGCTGTTCTTCCACATCCTTCTGTGTACATGAGGATGCACTCACATCTGCATTCCACAACCTATTTCACTGTCACCATGAGTGTGTCTTAGTAGTGTGTGAAATCATCTCAGCTATGAATTTTTGACTTGCAACATATCTGTCTCCTTCTTCACCCATACAATTTAGGGAGGGTGAGTGACATGTTTAGACATTGCTAGACTTACATGCACATCCCACACAGGATTGGCATGTGGAGACCTAGACAATTTAGGATATTGGTCCCAGTATGTCAGTTTCTCTTAGTCAGGCATGTGAGTGCCAATGAGAGGTACGTTTTCATATGTGGTGCGTGATGGTCTCATACAGATTATAATGGGTTACCTTGCTGGCACATATCAACCATTGTAGGTAATTGCAAACCCTTTCTTACCTAGGCCATACACCGTTACGTCAGTCTTCATATGTATTTGTGGATTATCTGCAGGCATATGTCAAGACAGCACAATTGTGTGACATGTGTGTTAGAATGTCCAAGGAAGTGCTACAGACTCTGCCTACATTCCACCCACACAGTCATGTGGTGGTGCATTCTCCCATTTTATTCATCATTCCTGGCTATGGCGCATTTGTGTGGAAAATGGATCAGCACCTGTTGCTGCTTCACTTGTCTAGCAACCCTTAGCACACTCCGTAAGCCAACATGTGTGTGCTACATTTGAGGTAAAGCACAACATGTGGCAGGGTTTGGACCAATAGCTCTCACAGTAGATAACGCCATTGATATACGGTGCAGAGTTAAGCTCAAACTTTTGTCCCTAACCCTGTACAGTTCATAAAGGACAATTGATATCAAAATGTTCCCCCTTGTCACATCTGCTCAGTGCTGGATGTCAGCCTCAGATGTGACACTGTTTATTTCTTTTTTTTCAAATACACCATTTGGAAACAGCCCCTACCGTATGTACGCCCCCCTCGCATACATCTTGCCTGGTGTGGTAAAAGGGGTAGGAATGTGCACTATGCCTACTTAATGCCACTTACTTTTTCTGCTGCGTGGATCTAGGCCTTCGAGAGCCACATGAGCGTGAGTAATGTGACACTGAAGTGTGGCATGAAGGCGCTAGACCCTCTTACATCACAACCTATGTACCAACATTCTTTGTAACTGTTGTGGTTTTTTCCTGCTCTCTGAGGTATGAGCAACCTTCCAATGGTATATGTAGTAGTGAACGAGTACACCATGGACAATCTGGTGCAAAGTGATTTAATGGTGATATGTATAAAGTGAATTTTGTTTTACAGTGTCTAGGTGTAGATGTTCCCTACAATTTGTTGTCTCCTGTGAACTCCAGTGTAGGAAAGTACTAGCTTTTTGGCATGTTACCCCCAATTTCTGCTTGAATGTCAGTGTGTTTGACTGTGCCACTGGGATCCTGCTAACCGGGACCCCAGTGCTTATTATCTCTCTCCTCTAAATTGTATCACTGCATACTGGTAACCCAGTATTTCATTCCAATTTGGCACACTGGTCACCCCTTATAAGTCCCTCGTACATGGTACCTAGGTCCAGGGGATCCTTATGTGCTGCATTATTTCTTTTGCCACCCATTGGGAGTCCATACGAAGGATTCTGCAGGACAGCCATTGCAGCCTGTGTGAAATGGTGCTTGCACCTTTCACTGCCATTTACACTGCACCAGGTCACTCTTAAGTCACCTTTATGTTAGGCCTTCAAGCCCTGAAGGCTAGGTGCAGAGTACCTGTGTGTGAGTGCACCCCTGCACTAGCAGAGGTGTCTCCACAAAGTCCAGGATAATTTTCCCGGACTTCGTGAGTGCGAGACGCAATTTTATATGTCTAGTCACATAATGGTAACTCCAATTATGGCTATGTTTGGTATTAAATATGTTGGAATCATACCCCAAGGCTTTCCCATGCATTGGTTGTATGATTCCATGCACTCTGGGGGCTCCTCAGAGGACCCCCAGTATCGCTATACCAGCCTTCTGACATTTTCCAGGCAGCTCCAACTTCTGCCATCACTTAGACAGGTTTCTGCCCTCCTGCTGCTTGTACAGCTCGAACTCAGGAAGGTAGAAACAAAGTATTTTCTTTAGGAGAGAGGTGTTATATGCTGTCCTTTTGGAAATTGGTGTTACAGGCATGGAAGGAGTAGCCTCCCAGAGCCTCTGGAAATGCTTTGAAGGGCACAAATGCTGGTGCCCTCCGTGCATAATCCAGTCTACACCGGTTCAGGAACCCCCTGTCCCTGCTCTCGCGTCAAACTGGACAATAGAAAAGGAGAGTGACCACTACCCTGTCCATCACCACCCCAGGGGAGGTGCCCAGAGCTCCTCCAGAGGGTCCCTGCATTCTGCCATCTTGTTGTCAGGATGAGCAGGGAACTCTGGGAGCATCTGGGTGGTCAGTGCCACAGATGACGTCAGGGACCTCCCCTGATAGGTGCTTACCTGTTTAGGTGACCAATCCCCCTTTCTGGGCTATTTAGGGTCTCTCCTTTGGATGGTTCTTTACATTCTGATTGCAAGACTCCAGCAGGAATCCACTGCATGCTTTACTTCACCTTCTCACTGAAGAAACTGCATCTGGAGCTTCAAGAACTCTACAAAACTGCAGCACACAAGCCAGGACGACTTCTGCAACACTGTATTTTTAGCTCCTGCCAGCAACTGCAATTGTTTCCCGGTCATGCATCCTCAGAGGGCATTCAGTCTTCAGCCTGCATTAGAGTAGTAAAGGAATCTCCCTAGAAGGGAAGCTATCACTTCCCTGCTCCAGTAGGTACCCTCTGCAGCGACGACTGGTGTCTTGGGTCCCCTCTCCAGGTGAAGTGCATGGATCCAGCAACACGGGTGGTGGACTGAAGTGATCCTGATGGTCTTGACATCCAGTTGTCCAACCTTGGTGGAGGTAAGAGCTTGTCTCATGCACCACATGATTTGCAGTGGCCAAGGCTTGTTTAAAACCTTCCACTAAGTTATTTTCGTACAGCACAGCTCTGGCCCCCTGCACTCCCGCCTGAGATGCACAGCTTTCTGGGACATTCTCAGGCAGTGTGGGACCCTTTGTTATGGTGCTGCATGGGCCTCCATTTGCACCTTCTTTGTTCTCATCTTGTGGGACTACTAGTTGAACTGCTTGGTCTTCTGCGGGGCTCTCTGGACTGCTGAGGGCCCACTCTGACTCCCCCCTGGGGTAGAGTCGACCTGGTCCTTCCTGGTCCCAGGCAGTGCCATTTTCCTCTATCCATGAGCTCTGCATTCACCAAGGCTTGTTGGTGAAATACATCGATGCAAACTAGACTGCAATCATCGAACCAGCGTGGGACATCATCTGAACTAACCAGGAACCAGCATTCATTTTCTTGGGTGCAGTACCGACTGTTGTTCTTCACTGGTGGTTCCACTTTTGCACCTTCATACAGGTTAGCAGGGGCTCCTGTTCTTCCTGTACTAATTTGTGCTTCTTGAACTTGGTCCCCTTCTTTTACAGGTCTTCAGGTCTAGGAATCTGTTGTTGGTGTCTTGCAGTCTCTTCTGGTTCTTGCAATATCTTCTTTTTCACTTACTTCCATGTAGTAGGAACGTTCCTGTGATTTACTTCCTGGGCTCTGGGGTGGGTTCTATTACTTACCTTTGGTGTTTTCTAATACTCCCAGTGCACCTCTACACACTACACTTGCTTAGGAGGGAAAACGACATTCGCATTCCACTTCCTTAGTATTTGGTTTATGTTCCCTCTAGGTCTTTTTCTAACTATTGTGATTTTTACTATTTGCACTGTTTTCTAACTGTTTACTTACTTGTTTTTGGATACTAGTGTATATATTGTATATATTACTTACCTCCTAAGGGAGTATAGTCTCTAAGATATATTTGGCAAGTGTGTCACCAAAATAAAGTAACTTAATTTTTGTACCACTGAATGTTTTCTTTCGTATGTGTAAGTACTGTATGACTGTAATGATATTGCATGAGCTTTGCATGTCTCCGAGTTAGGCCTTGGCTGTTCATCCACACTACCACCAGAGAGCCCTGGCTTCTAGACACTTACTACATACACTAATAAGGGATAACTGGACCTGGTATAAGGTGTAAGTACCTCTGGTACCCACTAGAAACCAGGCCAGCCTCCTACATCCAGCAGCAGTGTTTTGTTGTTTCCCCTCCACCTGTGCTTCATCATTGTCATCCTCCTCCTCACTGTGGACATCTAACAGTTCATCCCAGGGGACATTAGTCTGAATATATCTGTTATACAAGATTGCACATACAAGTTTCATCCTGCATATCAGGGGTGGTGCATACAGCAGGCTTCCTCCTGTCAGGGCCAGGCACCTGAACCTTGACTTCAGGAGGCCAAATGTCCTCTCCACCACATTTCATTCCTTTCTGTGCCATCCATTGTATGCCCGCTCTTCCACCATTGTCGGGTTGCCAAAAGGAGTCATTACCCATGGCTGGATGCTGTAACCTTGGTCGGCTGCAAAGGAATGAGAGAACATGTGTCAGTCATCCATATAAATGGTTTTGTACGTGCAATGGCAGATGTTATTTTTAGGTGTAGTGGTGACTCAGACGTGCTTCTGGTATTGTGTGTGTTCCTGTTTTGTTCATTGGTTGCTTTGGTGTGTGGTGGTGGGTAATACTATCATGGGTTCTGTCTCAGAGACCTGGTGATTGTCAAATTACATCTGGACTGACAGTTCAACCATACAAAATATGTGTTGTGTTGTCCATATTTGAGGGTGTTTCCTAATGGTAGTGAAACCTACCACCTCCTTGCACCAAAATAGTGTCATTTGCATTGACACTATGGTAGCCCTACGAGGCCAAACTCAGGCCTCCATGGTGCGACGTGGCACTACTTATGCAGTGCTACCCTTAGTGACCCTTTATGGCAGATTATGCCTCTGCCAGCCATCATGTGTACAAGAGGAAGATTCACACAATAGGAGGAGTAGCAAAATAGGTGCAGAGGGATCTCCAAGGTTCCTAGACATGAATTATCACAGACACTTTCAACACATGCACAGAGCAGGTGTTAGGAGGGGGCACACATAGTTGTGAATGGGTCCTTATGTACCGTGCATGACATGGCCAGGTATGTTCTCAGTAGTCCTACAGATTCCTACTATGGCATTCATTATCTTGACATTATTGCACCTATTCTGCACATGGTGAGCTGTTTATTGTATATGGTACACACATGGTGGTGTTATGGAGGGCGCTAAGGGGCCTGTGACCGGGTATCCCTGTTCAAATCGGCAAGAAGGACTACAGGTGATGTTTCAGAATCATCCGATACGTCACTTCCGCGTTCCCTCGTTGCCGGGGAAACGCGACCAGAGAGAGGCAGGCGTCATGCCGTTGCCGGGGAAACCGAGAAGGATTTCCGGCACGGGACACTGAAGAGCCGGGGTGCGCCGACGGAGGAGAGAGAGAAGCCCGAGGAAAGAAGAGCGGATAGGAGCGCAGAGCAAACGGAGGAGACACCCAAGGACGAGGAAATCTACAGAGACGGCCAGACGAGGAATCCCGACAGAAGAGATCCCGTGTATAACGAGGTGCCGGAGCCGGTCAACACTGTCGAAGGGGATCAACAGACGGACCACCCTAGCGTCAGCCACGACCCTGGAGGGTCGTGGCTGAACAAGGTACGGTCCTTTTGGACTCACAGAGGGGGCACTATTTTAAAGGGGACTGAGGAGGAGAACTAGAGAAGGGGAGGGGGGAAACGGGAGGAATTTAAAGGACACAGGGAAAAACACGTGTGAGACACTTTGCAAGGCACTACCAACCCTAGGCAGTGATCACTTCGTTCCCACAACTCCTCACTGGCACAACCCCACCCTCTTCTTACCTTTTCCCCAGTCTGTAATAATATGAAGTGAGAAAAGACGTATTATTCCACCCCACTTACCGTAGCGTTTCTGTCCTTCTGTTTCCGGTATCCCACCCCTGGAACCACCCGAGAGACCATCAGAGCAGCAACCTGAAAGAGAAGAAGGAGAACAGAGGAAACCACCAGTCAGGGAAGAAGAACAATACCTTAATTCGGAAAACCGAGACTCCCTAAAAGCACACATTTAAACATTTAATTTGAATAAACCACTTACCTGAGCAACACCAACGCCTTTCCGTTGCCTTTATACTGTTCGCATGTCACAGTGGTGTCAGAAGTGGGATCAGAAGAACCCTCCCAGACAACCGAACAATATAAACAATGAGTGAAAGCCCCTCTTTGGAGGATATGATCAAGCAACTGGCAGAAGGCCAGCGACATTTGCAGTTGGTATGGGAGGCACACCAACGAGAAGCAAAAGAGGACAGGGAAGCCTTACAGTCGGCTTTGAAAAGCCAGGCGACAATCCTCGCAAACAATCAACTGGTACACGAGACGGCCATGAAGAAATTAACCGAGACCATTGCCGTCAGTAAGGTCCACCCCAATGTCCCAAGTTCCGTGTTGCAGAAATATCAAGAAGGGGAGGACCCAGAGTCTTTTTTCACTAACTTTGAGAGAGTGGCTTCTTCAGCCCAGTGGCCTGAGAACAGATGGGGTCAGTATGTCGCACCCTTACTTACCGGTTTATTACAAGCAGCCTATCAAGCAGCAAACCCGGGGGGAACCACACCATACAAAGAGATAAAGACCAGCATATTAAAACGGGAGGGACATGACACCGAATACTATAGGGTCAAGTTCCGAAAAATCAAATGGGGACCAAATGAGGACCCCGTACCTTTTATTATCGTGTAAAGGACTTGGCTTTGAAATGGTTGGGTTCTACCGGGAATAGCCGTGAGGAGGTGATACAAACGATTGTTCTCGAACAATACTTAGATGCCTTACCTACTTCTACAAAAAACTGGATACGGCAACATCCAAAAGTGAATACCGACATGGCGATCGATTTAGCATGCGCATATCATCGCTCTGTAGATGTAAGGAGTGTACCACCCAGACCCAGCATAAAATCGGGTGTGTCCAGCCCCAAAATCGCTCCAAGAGTTCTTCCCGACGAGCCAGTTCCCCGTAGACTAACAGAAAGTCCGCCTGTACCGGGACCCCAATGTTATAACTGTGGGGAATGGGGACACATAGCCCATATGTGTCCGAGGAAACATGACAGTAGTGAGCCGATGGAGATCGGAGTAACTCGACGAAGGGTACTGTGTACCGGAAGAGGTAACATGAAGTTTAAAGAGACAATGAGCATCAATGGACGGTCGGTATGTGCTCTAGTGGATTCAGGTTGCAGCCAATCTGTAGTTAGGAAAGACCTAATAAACCTGGTAGACAGGGAAATAGAGCAGTGGGTGAATATTTGCTGTATTCATGGAGACAAAGAGCAATACCCTTTACAGAGACTGACAGTAGAGTGGGGAAACTACTGGGATGTCTTGCCTATGGGAATAATGGCACAACTGATTGAGGAATGTATCATTGGGACCGATTATGAACATTTTCAAGAGCTCCTGGATCATGTTAGAAACTCCAAGGGGACACAGGACTGGTGGGGGTAAGCTCTCTTTTCTGACAGTACTATTGAATGCCCTGTAACCCGTAGGAAATTATCACGTCGAGAAAAACGGGAAGGAGAAGGGTATTTCCGGGATCAGAAGGTGCCAGAACAAGCCCAAGGTCTTGTAGCGGAAACCCACGAAGCACCTGTCAGTCTCCATCAACAACAGAGAGAAGATCCCTCTCTCGCTCAGGCTTGGAAGTCCGCAAAATCAGAAGAGACCGAGGAGGTGGGTCCTTACTTCCTAATTAAGAGAAACCTCTTATACAGGATAACCACCGCTCGTACGGGGGAACATAAGCAACAACTATTGGTACCAGAACATTATAGAGATCACGTCCTGACCCTGGCTCATAATCAACCAGGAGGGGGTCATTATGGGAGGGAAAAAACCCAAGAGTATCTCCTCAGGCGGTTTTATTGGCCAGGTGTTTTTGCACACATAAGAAAATATTGTTCTCAGTGTCCCAGGTGCCAGCTTACTGAACCGGGTAAACCTAAGAAAGCACCGCTAATGCCCCTACCCATCATAGACATCCCCTTTAGCAGGATAGGGATGGATCTGATTGGGCCCGTAGTACCCTCGACGAAAGGTCACACGTATATCCTAGTTATGGTTGATTATGCCACCCGATACCCCGAGGCTATTCCCCTGACAAGTATGACTACCAAGACAGTAGCCCAAGCAATGATAAACGTCTTCTCTCGAATTGGGTTTCCCCATGAAATACTCACCGACCAGGCGACCCCCTTTATGTCTACTCTCATGAAACAGGTGTGTAAGACATTAGGTATTTCCCAAATAAGAACCTCGGTGTACCATCCACAGACGGATGGATTGGTGGAACGGTACAACCGAACAATAAAAACCCTACTGAGAAAATTAGTGCAGGACTCAGGGAGAGACTGGGATCAGAAATTACCACTAGTGTTATACGCTATCCGAACCCATAACCAGGCCTCAACAGGTCATAGCCCCTTTGAGTTGGTGTTCGGCCGGCAGCCCCGTTCCCTTCTAGACATGGCCATTGAAACATGGGAGGAGGAGGCGGAAGAAGGAGGAAGGCCATTATTAGAATATGCCCACAACTTACGGTCTCAACTACAAAGATTATGGGAAGAGGTAAGAGTAAATATGGAACAGGCCCAAAGAACCCAAAAACAGTATTATGACAGAGGGAGTAAGCTGAGGGTGTTACAACCCGAAGACCAGGTACTAATAATGCGTCCCACGTCAGAACAAAAACTCCTTGCGAGATGGCAGGGTCCATATCGGGTAATTCGAGCAGTTTCTCCTGTTACTTATCTGATTGAAATCTCGGTCAATCCTAAAAAAAAACAGATTTATCATATAAACCTCTTTAAAAAATGGGAAGAACCAGACAACTCCGACGTTTCCGTAGAAATGGGTCGATTCCTATGTCCCAGTAAAAACTTGAATATCTAGTTTTGTCCCACCGGACACAACGATGAGGAAGGGTTACCCGCGGTAAACGAAGTCTTGACGAGTCTAGAGAAGGGGCAGATATATAGCTTAGTGAAGCACTTCCGAAATTTCTTTTCAGAAACGCCGGGTAAAACCACCTTGTTATACCATAAAATACGGACGACACCAGGTAAAATTGTTAGGTTACGTCCGTATCGTATTCCCGAGGCAAGGAAACAGATTATGGGGGACGAGATACAGAAAATGCTAGAACTAGGGGTGGTGGAACCTTCGACTAGTCCCTGGTGCTCCCCAGTCGTCCTGGTGCCAAAACCTGATGGTACTATCAGATTCTGTATCGACTTCCGAAAGCTTAACGAAAGTTCAATGTTTGACACGTATCGAATCCCTAGAGTAGACGACGTCCTAGAAAAGCTTGGAAAAGCAAAATATATGTCCACGATAGACTTGACTAAAGGGTATTGGCAGATCCCGTTAGCCCCGGAGGACAAAGAAAAAACGGCTTTTGCGACCCAGTCCGGTCTTTATCATTTCACCGTGCTACCATTTGGACTACATGGAGCACCAGCTACGTTCCAAAGATTAATGGATAGGCTATTAAAACCATTTCATACTTTTGTAGCAGCCTACCTAGATGACGTAGTCATATTTAGTGAGACCTGGGGAGATCATCTAATCCATTTACAACAGATATTCCACACTCTCGCAAGAGCGGGTCTAACTGCCAACCCCAAAAAGTGCGTTATAGGAAAACCAGACATATCATACCTAGGATACAAAATCTGTCAGGGGACTCTACAACCCCAAACTAAGAAAGTAGAAGCCATTCTAAATGCGCCTAACCCTTAAAACAAAAAAAGATTTACGCTCGTTTCTGGGATTAGTAGGCTACTATTGAAGGTTTATACCTGAGTATTCCACCCTTGCAGCTCCTCTCACGGATCTACTGTCTAAATCACACCCTAACCGGTTAGCACCTTTTTTGGATCACCAGAAAGCTAGTTTTGAGCAACTAAAATCCTTTCTGACCAAAGAGCCCATATTACAGTGTCCAGACTTCTCGAAACCCTTCCATCTGTACACGGATGCCTCCGACGTAGGACTGGGGGGGGTTCTGGCTCAACCCGACGGGGAGGGTCGGGATCACCCTATAGTATATATCAGTAGGAAACTGTTTCCCCGGGAACGTCATTTTCCCACCATCGAAAGGGAGTGTTTGGCTATCAAATGGGCCGTGGACACTTTACAGTATTACCTGTTAGGTCGACCTTTTATTCTTTTTACGGATCATGCTCCCCTCACTTGGTTGTCCACACATAAAGATACAAATTCCCGGATTCTGAGATGGTTCCTTGAACTGCAACCATTTTCCTTTCAGGTCCGCCACATACCGGGGTCCCAGCAAGCCCCTGCTGATTATTTGTCTCGGTTCCCTGACTCTACCACGGTCCTCGAACAGGACCGTTCATGGGGAGAGGTGTGTGACCGGGTATCCCCGTTCAAATCGGCAAGAAGGACTACAGGTGACGTATCGGAATCATCCGATACGTCACTTCCGCGTTCCCGCGTTGCCGTGGAAACGCGACCAGAGAGAGGCAGGCGTCATGCCGTTGCCGGGGAAACCGAGAAGGATTTCCGGCACGGGACACTGAAGAGCCGGGGTGCGCCGACGGAGGAGAGAGAGAAGCCCGAGGAGAGAAGAGCGGATAGGAGCGCAGGGCAAACGGAGGAGACACCCAAGGACGAGGAAATCTACGGAGACGGCCAGACGAGGAATCCCGACAGAAGAGATCCCGTGTATAACGAGGTGCCGGAGCCGGTCAACACTGTCGAAGGGGATCAACAGACGGACCACCCTAGCGCCAGCCACGACCCTGGAGGGTTGTGGCTGAACAAGGTACGGTCCTTTTGGACTCACAGAGGGGGCACTATTTTAAAGGGGACTGGGGAGGAGAACTAGAGAAGGGGAGGGGGGGAAACGGGAGGAATTTAAAGGACACAGGGAAAAACACGTGTGAGACACTTTGCAAGGCACTACCAACCCTAGGCAGTGATCACTTCGTTCCCACAACTCCTCACTGGCACAACCCCACCCTCTTCTTACCTTTTCCCCAGTCTGTAATAATACGAAGAGAGAAAAGACATATTATTCCACCCCACTTACCGTAGTGTTTCTGTCCTTCTGTTTCCGGTATCCCACCCCTGGAACCACCCGAGAGACCATCAGAGCAGCAACCTGAAAGAGAAGAAGGAGAACAGAGGAAACCACCAGTCAGGGAAGAAGAACAATACCTTAATTCGGAAAACCAAGACTCCCTAAAAGCACACATTTAAACATTTAATTTGAATAAACCACTTACCTGAGCAACACCAACGCCTCTCCGTTGCCTTTATACTGTTCGCCTGTCACAGGGCCCAAGAAAAGTGGCCCCATGGTCTTTCATGGTTGGTGATGTTTGTGCACCGCACAATGCACCAGACAGTTGAAGGTGTATACATTCGGTACGTCTGGTATGTTTAGGTGATGTGTAGTTGGAGATGGCAACACTTGGATGGGATTTGATATTGGTGCCGCTGGAGGCTTCGACACCATGACAAATATGGGGCTACCCCTGTATGTGACTTTCTTTACATTGAAATGGCTAATGCCATTCATATAGCTGAGCTATGCATTTTTAGGTGTTATGTGTGTGGGATCTGTATTTAGTTGTCAACCAGTGGACACTTGTAATGGTTTGGTCCCAGCTTCTGTATGCAAAGAGGGCATAGCTTCACCTGTCCTTCATGTAGTGTGCTAGTCAGGTTGTGGCTGTATTATGTAGACATTGGTGTATGTGAGTGTGATGTGCAAGGAATGTGGTGTAGTGTGGCATGTGGCATAGGTGTTGTTATCTGTACATCTGTTTTCCCTTGTCCAAGTGTGTTTAGTGTGGTGTATATATTGTGTGTCCTACAAGATTGGTGTGTTGTCTGTGTAATGATTGGTATGGTGGCTTACCTATGAGTAGGCCATTGCCATATTGCCCATCCTGGAATCGCTCATTGATGGTGGATTGCCGGAATATGTAGGCATCATGGGCGCTGCCAGGATGTTTGGCTAGGATGTTTGTGATGAGCCCACAGTGGTCCACAATGGCCTGCACATTTATAAAATGGGTGTGTTTGTGGTTCCTGCAGAGGTTTCCGTTGTAGCAGGTGCAATAAGTTGGACATGGGTGCAGTCCATTGCACCCAGCACATGCGGGAAACCAGCAATTTGGTAGGAACCTTGCTTGGTCTCCTGTTGCAGTTGCTGGGTGTTGGAGAAGCAGATGTGGTAGAGTGTGAGGTGGATGATTGCATCCAGAACCTTTGGTAGGAAGGCTGAGAAGGATGGCTGGGAGATGCCAGCCACTTGTGCTCCCATTGTCTGGAATGGTCCTGGTGCCAGCATATGGAGGAGAGCCAGGAGTTTTGTGATGAGTGGAAAAGTTGTTGGAGTTTCCACCCTTTCTGTGATGTCTGGTGCAATGTGGTGCAGCAGGCATACAATGGACTCCCGCTTCAGACGGTAGGTTCCAATGACTTCTTGTTCCCTGAGCACAAGGATGGTTGTGCGGTATCAAAATATCCTCTCCTGCCTTCTGTGCTGCCTTCGTGGCTGCTGTGGTGGTGTTTGGGGTTGCTGTGGTGGTGCTGGTGGGACCTGTCTTCACCACTGTCATCTGCGGTGTGAGCTGTGAGCCAAGCTAGAGCATTACCAGTTCCATGTTGTCCAGGGGGTTGCCAATGCTCCTTCTGTGTGTTTTCCTTAAGTAGTAGTATGTTGGCCTAATTTTAATGCCTGGTCTGACCAGGTGGTAACATTTTATTTTAATCTGACTTTGCGTCATTTTTTGGGACTTTTTCATTCATGTGTGTCATTTTCAGCATCGGGCAGTAAATACGGTGCTGGATGGCTAGCATCATTTTTTGGTAGGGAACGCCTACCTTGCATATCATTGTCGCAAAACAACGCAAGGATCGGCTGGTGCTCCCAAAAATTACGCTAACTCTGAAAGTTTGTTGCTAGATGGGTCTAGCAACAAAATATAAATATGGAGCTAGGTTAATGCCGCTTTTTAACTATTCTTAAATATGAGCCTATGTTTATTAGAAAGAAATCATGATATTATACTTAATTGATGTGTATAGGTGAAGTCAGAGATTTTCAGATAGGAGCAAAATGGCACGACAATATAATGTCAAGGCTTGATTTCCTAAAATGTAATTACAAACATCCAAAGAATCATGTAATAGATATAATCCACTTTCAGAAATGTTACTAGATCTCCTTCAATTATTCCAGAGACAACTTCTCTCCGGCACACAGTAAAAGTGATATATTCTCAATCTCTGTGTGGGCCCCATCTAAACAGTATCTGAAAAATATTACCTGACCATAATATTATGGTCACAATATCATGACTATTGGAGCATGGCCTATACATTTTCCTATGCAGCCCTGATGGGGGGAATCAGCTTACAGGCCACCTTCGCTGCTGCTAAGACTTTGCCCAAATCCAAAAGATTATTAAAAACCTGTCTGTTCTAATTAATAGATGCAACTCATTTGGAGATCATAGCCGAGGTACACTTTCAGGTGTGATTTGCTGCGCTTTAGTAAATGGATATAACATAACTTAAGATGGCCTCCTAGGAGCAGTGCTGCATACCTGGCAGATGTATACAGGTCAAAAAGATCCTGTACCCCAAGACCTAACTTCACCAACAAACAGCAATGAGCTCTGGGACTAATGCCTGTGACCACTAGGAGGGCTACAGCTCATAGAATGGTGACGGTGATCAGCACGGCCAATGTATTGGTAACTAGGATGCAAGAAAGTGACAGGGACCATAGGTGAGCCTGATGACCCACCTGCACTCACTCTGCGATGTTGGGTGAGTTGCTGATGTAGTCCATTCACCCTGGGAGAGTTGGCGTAGCTTTGCGGTGAGATAATTGCTGCATGTGGCCTGTGAGCCCATGTGCTAATGCTTCTACCTGGCATATTGGGGTAGATCAGATCTTTCGTAGCTACCAATCATTGTGAGCTGTGTTGGGATTGCTGATGTTAGAGTGAAGACCACTGCTACATATTGCCCAAAACCAGTGGCTGTTCATTTGGGGACCATATTTTATTGTATACAGTGAGTCATTTAGACTACAGTTAGACTGCCCAGTGAGTAGTGATGAAGATTGGTAAACAAGGCAGGAAAATTGTTGTTCACTACCAGCTTCTCTGAGAGGTGGTGTCACAGAGGAGCCCCATGATTCCTCTCAAGTCTACTAATCAGCAGTAAAATGTCCAAGACATTGCTGCTGCACCTGAACATCAGACTTGTGTAAATAATTGCAAAATGGACAATCTGTTCTAGAGGCAAGAACATGTCAAAATATACAATGACAAATGTGGTGCTAATATAGACATGACCTCTGTGTATCTGACATGGAGGACTTCTTTTCTAGACATACTGAAAAGTTATTCAAAATGGAAAAAGTAATTGAGTTGATGCGTGCAAAAAATGAGGACCTAGAAGCTAGATCCAGACTTAACAATGTGGGATTCTAAGACAACGGCTAAGGTAAAACCTATACGTTTGAGGAATTACTTCTAATTTTCATGTTAAGTGAACCGAAGAAATTACTTTTATCTGAGATTAGATTAAGACAGTATAAATATATCTAAGCGGCACCCACGTTCATGCATTCATGGAGTTGTTTGAGTTTCAGCCATATTGTTAGAAAAGGAGACAATAGTCTGCTGAAGACACTATCTCAATGCCAAAAGAGTAGACATCAACTTTGCCAAGGGAAACACATAGACACGCACTGAACAAAGAAGGACTAAGGAAAGATCTTTAAGGCACCACATGCACCATGTGTACTGCTGTGGAGGTAAAACGTATGAAAGACATCGCTTGTAGAGACGGAATGCAAGCCACTAAGTGCTTGTTTCTAGGCACAAGGAGCTAACCTAGAGCTTATGGAAGCATTACAAATAGTAGTAAAGGGTACAAAAGCATCAGGGCAACAATAAAGAGTGTGAGAGTGGGGTTCCAAGAGAGAACCGGGTTACAAAGTAAGAGCTTGATTTAGACTAAAAGATACCATCAAAGCGGTTCAATGAGACAAACGTTTAACAGACAGCTCTGTCAAACATGACAGCTGGCAGTCAGACTTTTAAAAAGTTTCTTTAAAAAAAAATCACAAAGCAGGTTCTTGCTTTTGAAAAAAGAAAAGCTAATAACCCTCTGCTCGAAATGGTGTATCTAACTGGCAGTCAGTTTACACCCTTTCCAGGTAGAGACCCTCACTCTAGTCAAGGTAAGGGAGTCACACACCTAAGATGACCCCCAATAATCTCCTTGGTAGCTTAGCTCAAACAGTCAGGCTTATCTCAGAGGCAATATGTACACACCCAATAACTCAGTGAAAATACCACAAAAACATTCAACACCAGTTTAGAAAATAGCCAATATGTATCGGAGTTAAACAAGACCAGAACAACAAAAATCAAACATACACAAGTAGAGATATCACTTTTTAAGTTATAAAAGAGTCTTAATCCCGAAGAATCAATGGTTGCATCCTTATAACACACAGTACCTTGAATAGTTGGTGAGTTCACCACAAAGTGTGATGTGGTAGATTTTGGCCCTAGAACAAGACAGAGAGCGATGAAATCGCTTGGGCTTCTGTCAAAATACAATTCATATTCAGGTCTAGGCAGAAAGAGACAGTATGGTAATTAGCCCAGTTGATCTGAACTGGCGTAGGTGCTAGAGAGTGTGTAGTATTCGTGAAAACAAGGCCCAATAACTGCCCAGCGGAACGTGTGGGTTGAGTCACAATTTCAGCCAGAACAAGGTATACTAGATATTGTATTATTAATTTAGAGTAGGGATTCATGCTGTCCCAGAGATGATGGTTAGGCTCTCCTAAAAGTAAAAACATAGTTGTTCTAAAAACATAGGGTCATATTTAAGAGAGAATTGTGCCAGGCTTGTGCCGAAACGTTTGGCATAATGGCAGCACGAGCAGTACTCGATATTTATAACATGACGCATTGTTGTGTCTGTCAAAAGCTGCACCTCAACCAGCTGCGCCACACAATATTACAATATGTGATGTGGGAAATCTCCCACAAAATCTAATGCAAAAATAATGCAGTGATATTTATGGGTTTGCAATGCGTGAAGCAGTGTTTGAAATGCACAAAAATATCTGTGCAATTGGCAACCCCGGCATAGAAAATGATTCAGTGGCTGTGGTATAAAAATCTGAATATAAAAAAAATGTTGGAAAGCTCACCTACGCCATGGAGGTTGTGATACTGGAGATAGGAGTTGCAATAAGACCACCACGTAGGTTTTGAAGAAGGAGGACACGTGTGATTTGGCACTGCACCTCCCTCATCAACTTTGCGATGGCGAGGTCATCAAATTCTACAAACTCAGGAGGGAGTCTATCATTGAATGGCTCCACAAGATTGGGTCACGTCTCCTGCACCCGGCTGCCTGGCCCAAAAACATTCCTCTATAGACCAAATATATATCTGAGCTCCACATGCTTGCTTCTACTTCCTTCCAGGTCACAACTGCCAGAGTGACACGAAAATCACAGCCATCATTTTCTGCCTTATTACCCTCTGTCCTGGATGCCAACATCAGGCTAACACCCCAGTACCTCCTCTTCCTCAAGACTCACCAACAACAGCTAGACACTAGGCAAGGCTTCTATGCCATTTCAGGATTTCTCCATGTGTTAGGTACCATGGATTGCACACATTTGCAATTGGTTACCTCTGCTGAATCATCCCACATGTACAGGAACTGGTAGCACATCTACTCTATCAACATCCAGACAATTGTGTGGATGTTCAAAAATGTGCTGGACAAAATTCCTGGAAGTACGCATGATGCCTACATCTTCTGGCACAATACTATCAACAAGTGCTTCCAGAATGGCTGATATGGGAATGACCTGCTTGTTGGTAAGTACATTTGAAGAATGCAACATACCAACAAAAATGTAGACATTTATGACATATTAGTCATCTGTGACTGTCGATTGAGCTAGGGGCACACGTATGAGAGGGCTGTCTCAAAGTTGCACCTTGCATTGTGGTATGCCTAATGCACACTCCTAAGTCAGATATTTCATGACATGCAAAGAAACTTTGCATGGCTTTGAATGGCCTGGAGAAATGCAACAGAGAGCAAAATGCTGCGTTGCATTACTATGTGTAAGGGAGGTATTCTATCAGTGTATCCATGAAACTCCCACGGCTGACAACACATATCAAGTGTACCAAACATGGTAAACCTGGGAATTAATAAATATGACTTCCCAAGTGATGCATAACAAGGATGAATGACGTAAGTTATTCATGTCACTTCTGATCCCTATGTGTGTTGCATTCTGTGGCACACGTAGGTAGAGGAGTTTACCTCTAAGGATTGTTAATGTGCAGGAATGTGTCCCTTCCTCCAGTAAAACAATCCTACATGCAACACAGGCACCCTTACGTCATAGTGCGAGGGTGCCTGTGTTTGTGCTAAACAGCCCATTGTGTGCCAGCGCAGGTTGAAAGGGCAGGAATATAGCATATGGCTTAAATACCCTGCATTTCTTCCCTTTCGCAGTGATGCATTGCAGCACAGCGAGGTGACTTGCTACGCTGCTCTGCATCACTTTGCCAAATATCTGCCCCCCAGTGTCATGTTCACATAGTGCGAACAACTTACTGCAATGTGTAGATAGTGATTTCCCGTTCTGTCATACCCTGACTAATCCTACAATGTCACTAGCAACTGATCATCTGTCCATAGTACTGTGTCATTTCGCACTCTCTGAGTGGACTCACCCACATCATCTGCACTGGTCAGCAAACCATAGATAAAAATCATGTGGTGCACAAGACAACTTAACATACAGTAACAGTGTGCACTTTGTAATGGTACAAAGTGCATATGATGGCTAAGTGTGAGATGTTTCCTCAAAGGCGTACCCAGTCTTGGTATCAGTTAAACTTCTAATAAATAATGGTTTGTGAATGAATCCTGTTTTCATAAGTAAGTGTGCCATACTTTGCAGAATACATGTATGTTGGCCATAGGTTCTAAAGTAACAGTAGTCAACTCTATTTGTGTCATTGTAGGAAAGTACCATCTTGCCTGGCATGTTACCCCCATATTTCACTGTATATATGTTGTTTTAGTTGTATGTGTCACTGGGACCCTGCCAGCCAGGGCCCCAGTGCTCATAAGTGTGCCCTGTATGTGTTCCCTGTGTGATGACTAACTGCCTCACTGAGGCTCTGCTAACCTAGTGACTAATTTCACCAATTCACATTGGCATACTGGTACACCCATATAATTCCCTAGTATATGGTACTGAGGTACCCAGGGTATTGGGGTTCCAGGAGATCCCTATGGGCTGCAGCATTTCTTTTGCCACCCATAGGGAGCTCAGACAATTCTTACACAGGCCTGCCACTGCAGCCTGAGTGAAATAACGTCCACGTTATTTCACAGCCATTTTACACTGCACTTAAGTAACTTATAAGTCACCTATATGTCTATCCTTTACCTGGTAAAGGTTAGGTGCAAAGTTACTTAGTGTGTGGGCACCCTGGCACTAGCCAAGGTGCCCCCACATTGTTCAGGGCAAATTCCCCGGACTTTGTGAGTGCGGGGACACCATTACACGCGTGCACTACACATAGGTCACTACCTATGTGTAGCTTCACAATGGTAACTCCGAATATGGCCATGTAAAATGTCTATGATCATGGAATTGCCCCCTCTATGCCATCCTGGCATAGTTGGCACAATCCCATGATCCCACGGGTCTGTAGCACAGACCCTGGTACTGCCAAACTGCCTTTTCAGGGGTTTCACTGCAGCTGCTGCTGCTGCCAACCCCTCAGACAGGTTTCTGCCCTCCTGGGGCCACTCAGAGCAGTCCAGTGTGCCACAAACACCTCTGTTTCCATGATGGCAGAGGTCTGGGACACACTGGAGGAGCTCTGGGCACCTCCCCTGGGAGGTGCAGGTCAGGGGAGTGGTCATTCCCCTTTCCTTTGTCCAGTTTCGCGCCAGAGTGAACTGGGGGATCCCTGAACCGGTGTAGACTGGCTTATGCAGAGATGGGCACCCTCTGTGCCCATCAAAGCATTTCCAGAGGCTGGGGGAGGCTACTCCTCCCCAGCCCTTCACACCTATTTCCAAAGGGAGAGGGTGTGCCCATCAAAGCATTTCCAGAGGCTGGGGGAGGCTACTCCTCCCCAGCCCTTCACACCTATTTCCAAAGGGAGAGGGTGTAACACCCTCTCTCAGAGGAAATCCTTTGTTATGCCTTCCTGGGCCAGGGCTGCCTGGACCCCAGGAGAGCAGAATCCTGTCTGAGGGGTTGGCAGTAGCAGCAGCTGCAGTGGAAACCCCAGAAAGGCAGTTTGGCAGCACCCTGGTTCTGTGCTAGAGTCCCGGGGGCTCATGGAATTGTCCCCCCAATACTAGAATGATATTGGGGTGACAATTCCATGATCTTAGACATGTTACATGGCCATGTTCGAAGTTACCATTTTGACGCTATACATAGGTAGTGACCTATGTATAATGCACGCGTGTAATGGTGTCCCCGCACTCACAAAGTCCGGGGAATTTGCCCTGAACGATGTGGGGGCACCTTGGCTAGTGCCAGGATGCCCACACACTAAGTAACTTGGCACCCAACCTTCACCAGGTGAAGGTTAGACATATAGGTGACTTATAAGTTACTTATGTGCAGTGAAAAATGGCTGTGAAATAACGTGGACGTTATTTCACTCAGGCTGCAGTGGCAGGCCTGTGTAAGAATTGTCTGAGCTCCCTATGCGTGGCAAAAGAAATGCTTCAGCCCTTGGGGATCTCCTGGAACCCCAATACACTTGGTACCTAAGTACCATATACAAGGGAATTATATGTGTGTACCAGTGTGACAATTAGAATTGGTAAATTTAGTCACTAGCCTGCAGTGACGAATTTGGAAAGCAGAGAGAGCATAAACACTGAGGTTCTGGTTAGCAGAGCCTCAGTGATACAGTTAGGCACTAAACAGGGAACACATACAGGGCACATACTATGAGCACTGGGGTCCTGCCTAGCAGGATCCCAGTGACACAGGGGCTAAAACGTACATACATAAAGTGAAAATGGGGGTAACATGCCAGGCAAGATGGTACTTTCCTACACTCTCTCCTTAAAACATGGTAACATTGGCTTATCCCCACTTGGCATAAAAAATGTACTTGTTAGTCCCTATTAAAGTACTACCACATGTACTCTGGGTCTGTAAATTAAATGCTATTGAGCACTGGTTTTTCCACCCATTTAAGTAGCCCTTAAAACATGTCTGAGGCCTGCTATTGCAGCTGTACAGTTTTAAACTACCATTTTGAGCCTGGCAAATAAAACCTTTTGCCAGGCTCAAACGTTCAATTTTAATACATAGAAGTCACCATATTGTAGGCCCTGACCAGCCCAGAAGGCAGGGTAGAATGTATTTAATAGTTGGACATGTGACTTTAAGTTTTACATGTCTTAGTAGTGAAAATATCTTGTTTTTCACTACTGCAAGACCTTTCCCATCCATCCATAGGATAACATTGGAGTTACCATGTTTCATTTTATAAGTATAACCTCAAGATGGCAATAGGTCACCAATTTATTTTTGGTGTCTCTGGAGTCCTAATGGGGACTTCAAAGAGAATCCTCTAAAAGCTTTTCCCCCACATCAAAGGCACAACTGTGTATAAAAACTGGACCTCAGGCACCAACCTTTTAGTATACTTAAGGACCTGGTAATACTCGGCAAGGAAGAAGAACTGCTGAGCTGCTGAAGTACTGCCACTGTGCCAGACTGCTGCCCTGCTAGACTGACCTACTCCATGTTGCCCTTTTGCAGAGAAGATCTGGATCTGCAACTCTTGAATGCAGAACTTCAGAGTGACTCCAAGGGCTAGTTTACTGCCCCCCTGACTTGAGCCTCAGGGGCAGAAAGCTCTAACAACCTTGCTACTGTACCTGAATTCTGCCACCTGTAAGTATTCCCTGCCAAGTGTTGCCACCCCAATCCTAGACCCTCAGAGGTGTGCCTAAGATGCGATGCCAGGCTCTGTGGACCCAGAGAAATAACACATCTCCTCTGCTGAGGAGCACCAACCCGAGCACAACCACTGTATTCCTGCTGCAGTGTGCATAGGAACAGGTCCAATGACCCACATCACGCCTGTTGCCGCATCCGAACTGTGACTGCTGGACACATTTTTGGTGCACGTCCTCTCATCTATCATCAATAGTAGCCTTGAAAACAGTGCATTTCTCCAACTAGGTGACACAGCCACAACTCTGGACTTCGCAGCGCGAGCCCGTGTTGACAGGATCTTCAATCACGATGCATCAGGACCTCACACTGAAGCCTAGCTGCATCTCGGAACCAATTCATCCGTTCAGCTGTGTGACACATCCTCAGTTTGGATTTGAGGCACTTTTTTCACTGTGCCTAACTGGGTCCCTGTAGCTGGTCCGACCTCGATCGAGGTCAGCCAAAACCTGTGACTTTGTCCAAGTCTGGTGCAACGATATTGCAACAGATGGCGCTTTACATCTTTTGGCACTATTTTCATAATAAACTTTAGAATTGAATATCTCCATTTCTAATAATTTGATTTACATTATTTTGGTCTTGTTTTATTTGTGAACTTTGTATTTCCAATTCTGTTGTGGGCTTCTTTTGTGGTGTTTTGCCACTGTGTTACTGTTTGAAGTGTTACACAATTGCAATACATATTGCCTCTGAATTAAGCCTGTATGCTCTTTGCCAAGCTACCCGTGGAGTGAGCACAGGTTGATTTTGTTTTTTTGTTTTTCTTCACCCTGAGAGGAATTGTGTTTTCTGCTTCAGAAGGGGTTTGGCCCACTCAAGCAGTAACCCAATTTCTTACAATTACTGTTTTTTAACCATTGTTTTTTTATTGCATTTCTAAGGTTTTTATTTTTATTCTTAACTAAATATCACTACAATCTTTGTTTTTTTCAGTGGATTTATCGTTTTTTTAATGTAAAGTATTATTTTATTACCATATGTAAAGCCAACACCCAACTACATCCAGGCCCTGCGTCCAATCCCTTGCAAGCAAGCAACACCATGCTGTGCACAACCTTTGGTTGTGCGTGGTGTGGTGTTGGCCACAGGGCCTGACCTGCGGCTAGGCTCTGCATCCAAGCCCTTGCAAGCAAGCAACACCATGCTGTGCACAGCCTTTGGTTGTGCGTGGTGTGGTGTTGGCCACAGGGCCTGACCTGCGGCTAGGCTCTGCATCCAAGCCCTTGCAGGCAAGCAACCCAGGACTGGCGCACAAAGACACTGTTTGGCATGTGTATAATAACTAAAGTATCAATAAAGCGGTGCACTCATAAGGGAACACCCAAAACCCTACACTGAATTACCAAGAAAACATACAAACAAATTATTAACATATGAGGCACTTGCTGAAGTAATATATAAATTAAATAATTAGTGACAAATTCAAGTACAACAGATTCTTTAGATCCTCTAAATAGAGTCCATTCAAGAAAAGAGAAGAAAAATGTATTAAATGTTCAGTGTGGTTCTTCAGTCTTTGTGATTTATTTCGTTCAATTGCACATTTTGTTCTCCAATGTATGACAATATCCCTCTGCTACAGCCAGATATCATGTTTTCAGTATCCTTCTGACACAGCCAACACGTGTTTTGTCTTGGGGAGGACCCCATCAACTTCCTAAGAGCTGGAAGAACAAAATATCGTAAGTATTCTTTAACTATAATACCAAATACATCAATCAACAGTGCAATCCATATAGGGTTAGCGTACTCGCGACTGACATATTCGTCATGGACTTTCTTCACTAGATATATTTTTGTCATGGATATACAGACTCACACGTCATGGATTGAGATTCCTGTTAGCTGGTACTGAGCTGACTGACTGGCAATTATACAATATATGGATTGCACTGTTGATCGACGTATTTGGTACTATAATTATGCATCCAGCACCATTAAGCATCCCACCTCAATCGTCTTTCTCCAAAAAACACCAATATTTTTTATCTAACAAATGTTTCACAATTAATGTAAGTAATGTTTAACTATGCTGATTATTATAAGCATGTTTAATAATATTTTCATTAAAAAGTTTGTAAGTCTTTTTAACTTAGTTTTTAATATTTACTTCAAGGCCTGAAACATGTTAAAATAAGGACTCAAAGACACATTGTTTTTTTTTTTTTTTTAAATAAAACCAACATATCACTGAGTCTTTCTTTTAACATGTTTAAGCTCACAAAATGCAATCATAAAAACAACCAGAAGAAGGACTTTCATTTCAGCTGAAGAGCATAGAGCTCCATCTGGGAGCACTTTAAAAATACCGCAGGAACTCCTTGGATAATAGATTTAATGATTTAGGGTCAGATTTAAGAAAACTGGCACTGCTCACAGTGTAGCCCCACTTTTTTGCACCCCTTAGCGCCCTCCCTAATGCCGCGACGTGTGTGCCATATCTAAGATACAGCACACCATACCAGTAGTTAGGGAACTAGCATCAAACATTTTGACACTAGTTCGGAGCTTTGCAGGACTAGCATAAAAAATTGTGAAGATAATCCTGCAAAGTCCACTGAGGCCCATTGTAAACAATGGTGTGCCTCCTTTTAATGCCTGCTCTGAGCAGGCATTGAAAGTGCCAAAAAAATGACGCAAAGAAATTTCTTAGATTTCTTTGTGCCATTTTTTTGGACCCCCTAACAGGGGAACGCTCCCGTTGCATATATTATGCCTGGCTCATAGATCCAAATAAAAGGCAAGTAAAATGGGAGGGAGTTAAATATATTTTGTATTATTAATAACTTTGGTGCTATTTGATGGCTCTGAATGATATTTGGCAAGGACATAGTATTTATGCAGACGCATCTGAGGGGGATGAGTTAAAAAGTGGGCGGGTGTTCATTTGCTAATAACATTGCCAATGCACGAAATGCAGCAGACACTCAGAAGGTGTGTTTAAATGGGACAACAATTAGTTTTATTTACTAATAAGTTTGGTGTTGTAGAATTAATCTACATGAAATTTGGCAGCTAGGGAATGTAAGTGGTTCAAGGCCAGGAAAGCCCTGCTACCAATTCTGCCTGCACATAGCTGAAGGCCAGGCATTGGGACTGGTCAAAGCCTTGGCACAGGTGCAATAGGTGCAGGCCTGTCAAAGCCCAGCTCACCTGAGTCCTTGTTCAGTTCTGATGGAGGTTGAAGACAATCCGACCCCACCCTGAAACTGCTTGTTCCAGCACACTAGTTTTTAAAACAGTGCACTAAGAACAGAAGCTCAAGGGAAGGGGGGAAGTGGATAAAATAAAATAAAGAGACAACACCGTTCTTGCGTTTCCACTGTTGAAGTGCTGCACAAATCTGCGGCCCTTTCTGACTTCTGTAGAAACTGGTGCCTAATGAAACATAAACAAAGAACAGATAAGCACAACCTATTCCTAACTGGGTTCCTGACTATCCCTTTATTTATTAGAAATTCTCTTCTAAAAGTACCTCTTGGATCCTGGTCTCTAGGTTCCAGGTTTGGAATGTGTTACTGCTCTGGGATGTGCTTTCTATTACTCTAAAGCTTCTAAAACATTAAACAAATACCGTTATCAGAATTACCAATATCAAACATTCATCTTAATATAACTAAAGCCTAAATTCCCAATAGCAGACTCACTTTTCCCATATTTCCAGAATCTTTTATAAAACAAATACTGTACTTTTACATCAAAATACAGCATGTAATTTGTGCAAGTCCTTGATTTACTGTTTGCCTTGCTGTTAATGGTTTGCACTGTTCGATTCTTAAAAGTTCCTTAAAAAAAAATGTTTGCTTCACAAAGTTCCGCAAAGTATTTTTGTAACAAAGAGTTTGAATCACAATGTTCGTGGAAGGCATCTTGTTTCAAATTGTCTATACACGAATCCAGAAATTGTTGTCAAAGTTCTTTCAGGTAATAAAAAGTTTTGCACTTACTTGTTGCTGGCAAGAGATACTGATCAGTCTAACCTTGTCTTCTTTCTATTTTGCAGGTTGCTTGTAGGAGAGAGGCTGAGGCAAGGAGGAACCGGAAACCGGAAAAAGGAAGAGCCAGCAGCTGCGCCCATTGAAGCCAATGAAAGTCTGTAGAGAGCAGGAGTGCCAGCGCCGAGGGATCTGTTCTCAGGTAAGCGGGAGGTAGACGAGCACAAGCACTGGGTGAGGCTCGGGGGCTGCCTTTTATAGACCGGGCTGGGTGTGGTCCTCACATGCTGCACATGTTTTTGAAAGGTGTGCAGAGATGGGTGTGGTTTGAAGAGCTGGGTGTGGTCCTCACATGCTGCACATGTTCTTGAAAGGTGTGCAGAGTTTCAGTTATTATGCAAATGAGTTGAATTAACAAGGCCATGCAGAGTGGAAATGAGCAGCCCTGGTAGGTTGGACACTGGGCCTGGCCCTGGAGCTAAACTGGGAGGCCATGGTGGATAGGGAGCAGGTCTTAGGCTGTCAATTTGTGAGCAGCATAATAGGCACCATTTGGGAGGAAATGTGTGATTTTTTCTAAAACTGTTCAGTAACAATGTTTTACAAAATGAGAAAAAGTCTGCACAAATTGAAAACAAATGCTGTACACAGCCAAAGGTTGTGCACATCAAGACTGGGGTGCTTGGGTTTTGGTGACATTTATAAACCGCCTGAGCTTTGGCCTAATGGTTTATGATGTCACCAAATCTCCTTGATTGCAATTGGATTAGAAGTAGCTTGGTTAAGGGTTTTTTACCAGTTATGAATGAACTTTTTTTTAAATGATAGCCAATGGAGAGTGTCAATGGATTGATGTGCTCCAAGAGAGAAGTACAGAGTATTGTGATGTGTGTGGAGAAATGCTAGTGATTTTATAAGCAGAAGTATGCATAATGGGCAAACACTACCAAAAGCCACAAGGCATTGCAGCAACCAACTAATATGTAATGAATCACTAAATGAACAATACCCTGTGGTTTAATTATTCTGTAAAAATCTGAATTTCATTAACATTAACATTTATAGCTTCTAATTATACAAACATTAAAATATCTCCATTATTTAGATGTGGAAAATTGCCTGAAGTGCCCTGAAGACAAGTGGCCAAATACCAGGAGGGACGGCTGCATCCCCAAAACAATTACTTTCCTATCATATTTTGGTCTTCACAGCGCTAGCCTTCTCTATAGCCGCAGCTGCTGTTTGGGGAATCTTGATTAGACATCAAGACACACCGATAGTGAAGGCCAATAACCGAGATCTGAGCTACACACTCCTCACCACCCTAATGTTGGCCTTCCTATGCTCCCTCCTATTTATTGTACACCCTGCAACATGGACCTGTCTGATCCAACAAGTGGCATTTGAGATAATTTTTACTGTTGCTGTGTCTTGTGTTTTAGCAAAAACCATCACTGTTGTCATTGCCTTTAATGCCACTAGGCCTGGGAGCAGATTACGTAGGTGGCTGGGATCCCGAGTGTCTGTCTCTATTGTCCTGTTCTGCACACTAGGAGAAGTGACAATCTGTCTCTCTTGGCTGCTCACAGCTCCACCTCACCCTGGCACTGATGCACAGTCAGAGACTGGGAAGATGATCCTGCAGTGTGACCAGGGCTCCTTCACTGCCTTCTACAGTGTGATTGGTTACATGGGACTGTTGGCCTTTGCCAGCATCATGGTGGCCTTCTTAGCCAGGAACCTCCCTGACAGATTCAATGAGGCCAAACTCATCACATTCAGCATGCTGGTGTTCTGCAGCGTCTGGGTCTCCTTCTTTCCTGCCTACCTCAGCACCAAGGGCCAGGACATGGTGGCCGTGGAGATCTTTGCCATCTTGGCTTCTAGCGCTGGACTTCTGGGCTGTATATTCATCCCCAAATGTTATATCATACTTTTTAGGACGGATATCAATACTCGACAACTTTTAGTTCTGAAAAGTAAGAAGTAGTCATTGAAAAGAGATTGTTAAGTGTCTCTGCGTGCCACACTAGAAGGGATATTGTTTTTCACATTTGCATACCATGGGGCATGTTTATGCAACGGTGACACAAAACTTGCAACCATATATATGAGGCAACCTAAAGCCACTTTTCATGGCTTTGAATGGCCTCATGGATATGGAGTAAGGCCAGGCAGTGCAAATCACTGCAGTGCCTTACTCTGCACAAGGGAGGGGAAGCCTTTAAAATGCGGGCTGATCCACGCATGCTGTTTCCATGTAAGCAGACCAATGCTTGCCTAAAGCATGCGTCTGCCTTAACCATGCATCTGCCTTAACCATGCGTCTGCCCTAAACATGCATTTGCCTTAACCATGCATCTGCCTTTACCATTCATCTGCCTAAACCATACATTTGACCCTGCTTCTGCAGGCAGGTCGCTCCCCGCTCTGCCTTCTGCGCCACCTCCATCCCGTTTCCTTGCTGCTGTTTTTCTTTTCCCGCCACTGCATCCCCTGCGGCCCCTCCTGCCTCCCCCCTCCTTCTCACCGTTCCTTCCTGATCCAGTTTTCCCGCAGCTGCGTCCCCTGCGGCCCCTCCCGCCTCCCCCCTCCTTTTCAAAATTACTTCCTGACCCATTTTTCCCACCGCTGCGTCCCCTGCTGCCTGTCCGCCTCCCCCCTCTTTCTCACCGTTCCTTCCTGACCCACTTCTCCTGCCGCTGTGTCCCCTGCGGCCCCACCCCCCAGCCCTCTCATTCGCCAGGCCATCCCACCTCCCAGCTGCCACTCCCACCCTCCCCTCCTCTTATGGCAGCCGCAGCACGGCCGTGCCGCTGGTGCACCAAAGGCAAGCCCATCTGTGCTTATCTGCGCCTGGACCATGCCCAGCGCCAGAACCCCTGGCCCAGGCAACAGCCACCCCATCAGCATTCGCTATAACGCCGACACCCTCCGCGCACTCAACACCAGCCGAGACACCACCTGCTTCCAGGCGTCTCCAAAGAACACGCTCGGACCCTTCTCCTGCCATAACTGCAGCTTCACCTGCTACATAGCCCACAAACCTCCTAGGATCAAGACCAACCACCTCCGTTGCATACTCCTCAACACGCGCTCAGCACGCAAGCACGCCATCGAAGTCTGGGACCTGCAAGACTCCACCTCCCCGGACGTGGCCTTTTTAACCGAAACTTAGTGGAATGACTCCTCAGCACCAGACATCGCCTTAGCCATCCCGAACGGATACAAAGTCGCTCACCGAAACTGCACCAACAGAACCGGAGGTGGCATAGCCATCGTCCACAAAGCCACCCTCGAAGTCAAAACCACCCTGGATGACTCCTTCAGCGCCGCCGAACTCCTTCACTTCCAAGTCCACACCGACCCCAACACCACGCTCAGAGGAACACTCATCTATAGACCCCCACGACCCAGGGCACCCTCAGCAACGCCATCGCCGACCTGGCCAGCACCCACGTACTCGCCTCCACGGACTACATCCTCCTCGGGGACCTGAACTTTCACCTCGAAAACAACAATGACACCAACTCCACCACCCTGAACGAAAACCTTGCCAACCTCAGCTTCACACAGCTTGTCAACACACCCACCCACACAGCCGGTCACACTCTTGACCCCATCTTCTTCACAAGCAACCACGTCACCTTCAACCATACCACCGAACTCTACTGGACCGACCACCACTGCATCCACTTCACCTTCAAGAAACAGACAGAACACCACCTCACCGAACAACCACCTCGCCATCATTGGGGCAAAGTCACAGAATTTCAACTAACCACCACGCTAGCCCAGAAACCGCCCGCAAACCCCACCGACACTGACATCGCAGCACACAACCTCAAGCTATGGATCAACGACTGCGCCGACCGCCTTGCTCCACTCAGAAAACCCTCTGTAGGAGGCTGGACTGGCTTGTAGTGAGTACCAAGGGGTACTTGCACCAGGCCCAGTTATCCCTTATTAGTGTATAGGGTGTCTAGCAGCTTAGGCTGATAGATAATGGTAGCTTAGCAGAGCAGCTTAGGCTGAACTAGGAGACGTGTGAAGCTACTACAGTACCACTTAGTGTCATATGCACAATATCATAAGAAAACACAATACACAGTTATACTAAAAATAAAGGTACTTCATTTTTATGACAATATGCCAAAGTATCTTAGAGTGCACCCTCAGTGAGAGGATAGGAAATATACACAAGATATATATACACAATAGCAAAAATATGCAGTATAGTCTTAGAAAACAGTGTAAACAATGTATAGTTACAATAGGATGCAATGGGGAAACATAGGGATAGGGGCAACACAAACCATATGCTCCAAAAGTGGAATGCGAACCACGAATGGACCCCAAACCTATGTGACCTTGTAGAGGGTCGCTGGGACTATTAGAAAATAGTGAGAGTTAGAAAAATAACCCTCCCCAAGACCCTGAAAAGTGAGTGCAAAGTGCACTAAAGTTCCCCTAAGGACAAAGAAGTCGTGTTAGAGGAATAATGCAGGAAAGAAACAAACCAGCAATGCAACAACTGTGGATTTCCAATCTAGGGTACCTGTGGAACAAGGGGACCAAGTCCAAAAGTCACAAGCAAGTCGGAGATGGGCAGATGCCCAGGAAATGCCAGCTGCGGGTGCAAAGAAGCTTCTACTGGACAGAAGAAGCTGAGGTTTCTGCAGGAACGAAAAGGGCTAGAGACTTCCCCTTTGGTGGACAAATTTCTCTCGCCGTGGAGAGTCGTGCAGAAGTGTTTTCCCACCGAAAGAACGCCAACAAGCCTTGCTAGCTGCAAATCATGCAGTTAGCGTTTTTGGACGCTGCTGAGGCCCAGGAGGGACCAGGCGGTCACAAATTGGACCAACAGAGAGAGGCGACGTCGTGCAAGACAAGGAGCCCCCTCTGAAGCAGGTAGCACCCAGAGAAGTGCCAGAAACAGGCACTACGAGGATGTGTGAAACGGTGCTCGTCGAAGTTGCACAAAGGAGTCCCACGTCGCCGGAGACCAACTTAGAAAGTCGTGCAATTAAGGTTAGAGTGCCGTGGACCCAGGCTTGGCTGTGGACAAAGGATTTCCGCCGGAAGTGCACAGGGGCCGGAGTAGCTGCAAAAGTAGCGGTCCCCAGCAATGCAGCCCAGCGAGGTGAGGCAAGGACTTACCTCCACCAAACTTGGACTGAAGAGTCACTGGACTGTGAGGGTCACTTGGACAGAGTCGCTGGATTCGAGGGACCTCGCTCGTCGTGCTGAGAGGAGACCCAAGGGACCGGTAATGCAGCTTTTTGGTGCCTGCGGTTGCAGGGGGAAGATTCCGTCGACCCACGGGAGATTTCTTCGGAGCTTCTGGTGCAGAGAGGAGGCAGACTACCCCCACAGCATGCACAAGCAGGAAAACAGTCGAGAAGGCGGCAGGATCAGCGTTACAGAGTTGCAGTAGTCGTCTTTGCTACTATGTTGCAGGTTTGCAGGCTTCCAGCGCGGTCAGCAGTCGATTCCTTGGCAGAAGGTGAAGAGAGAGATGCAGAGGAACTCGGATGAGCTCTTGCATTCGTTATCTAAAGTTTCCCCAGAGACAGAGACCCTAAATAGCCAGAAAAGAGGGTTTGGCTACCCAGGAGAGAGGATAGGCTAGCAACACCTGAAGGAGCCTATCACAAGGAGTCTCTGACGTCACCTGGTGGCACTGGCCACTCAGAGCAGTCCAGTGTGCCAGCAGCACCTCTGTTTCCAAGATGGCAGAGGTCTGGAGCACACTGGAGGAGCTCTGGACACCTCCCAGGGGAGGTGCAGGTCAGGGGAGTGGTCACTCCCCTTTCCTTTGTCCAGTTTCACGCCAGAGCAGGGCTAAGGGGTCCCCTGAACCGGTGTTGACTGGCTTATGCAGAATTGGGCACCTCTGTGCCCAACAAAGCATTTCCAGAGGCTGGGGGAGGCTACTCCTCCCCTGCCTTCAGACCATTTTCCAAAGGGAGAGGGTGTCACACCCTCTCTCAGAGGAAGTTCTTTGTTCTGCCATCCTGGGCCAGGCCTGGCTGGACCCCAGGAGGGCAGATGCCTGTCTGAGGGGTTGGCAGCAGCAGCAGCTGCAGTGAAACCCCAGGAAGGGCAGTTTGGCAGTACCAGGGTCTGTGCTACAGACCACTGGGATCATGGGATTGTGCCAACTATGCCAGGATGGCAAAGAGGGGCAATTCCATGATCATAGACATGTTACATGGCCATATTCGGAGTTACCATTGTGAAGCTACATATAGGTAGTGACCTATATGTAGTGCACGCGTGTAATGGTGTCCCCGCACTCACAAAGTTCAGGGAATTGGCTCTGAACCATGTGGGGGCATCTTGGCTAGTGCCAGGGTGCCCACACACTAAGTAGCTTTGCACCTAACCTTTACCAGGTAAAGGTTAGACATATAGGTGACTTATAAGTTACTTAAGTGCAGTGTAAAATGGCTGTGAAATAACGTGGACGTTATTTCACTCAGGCTGCAGTGGCAGGCCTGTGTAAGAATTGTCAGAGCTCCCTATGGGTGGCAAAAGAAATGCTGCAGCCCATAGGAATCTCCTGGAACCCCAATACCCTGGGTACCTCAGTACCATTTACTAGGGAATTATAAGGGTGTTCCTGTAAGCCAATGTAAATTGGTAAAAATGGTCACTAGCCTGTTAGTGACAATTTGGAAAGAAATGAGAGAGCATAACCACTGAGGTTCTGATTAGCAGAGCCTCAGTGAGACAGTTAGTCACTACACAGGTAACACATTCAGGCACACTTATGAGCACTGGGGCCCTGGGTTACCAGGGTCCCAGTGACACATACAACTAAAACAACATATATACAGTGAAAAATGGGGGCAACATGCCAGGCAAGATGGTACTTTCCTTCACAACCCCCCCCCCCCCAAACGAAGGACAATAAGACTAGCCATGACCTGATGAGTCTTCATTGTCTAAGTGGAAATATCTGGAGAGTCCATCTGCATTGGAGTGGCTACTCCCAGGTCTATGTTCCACTGTATAGTCCATTCCCTGTAGGGATATGGACCACCTCAACAATTTAGGATTTTCACCTTTCATTTGTTTTAGCCAAAGTAGAGGTTTGTGGTCTGTCTGAACAATGAAGTGAGTGCCAAACAGGTATGGCCTCAACTTCTTCAGAGCCCAGACCACAGCAAAGGCCTCCCTCTCAATGGCAGACCAACGCTT
Source organism: Pleurodeles waltl (assembly GCF_031143425.1). Taxonomy (NCBI): domain Eukaryota; kingdom Metazoa; phylum Chordata; class Amphibia; order Caudata; family Salamandridae; genus Pleurodeles; species Pleurodeles waltl. Next base: position 1,193,418,957 of record NC_090439.1, read on the forward strand.
TTCTCTAGGGGTCAACCTTCTACTAATAAAAGCAACAGGTTGATCCTGGCCCTCAGAATTAAGTTGTGATAGGACTGCCCCTACTCCTAATTCAGATGCATCAGTCTGGACATAGATTTTTTTAGAGTAACAAGGGCTTTTCAGGACAGGTGCAGAGCACATGGCCTGCTTCAGCTCCTCAAAAGCTTTCTGACAGTTTGCTGTCCATAATACCTTTTTAGGCATTTTCTTGGATGTGAGGTCATTAAGAGGGGCTGCAATGGAGCCATAGTTCTTAATGAACCTCCTGTAATACCCAGTGAGGCCTAGGAAGGTTCTCACCTGAGTCTGAGTGGTAGTGGGAACCCAATCAATAATTGTTTGGATTTTCCCCTGAAGTGGTGCAATCTGTTCCCCACCAACAAGGTGTCCCAGATAAACCACCTTACCCTGCCCTATCTGGCACTTTGAAGCCTTGATAGTGAGGCCTGCCTTTTGCAGGGCCTCTAAAACTTTCCATAGGTGGACCAGGTGATCATCCCAGCTGGAGCTAAAGACAGCTATATCGTCCAAATATGCTCCACTGAAAGCTTCCAGCCCTTGCAGGACTGTGTTCACCAACCTCTGAAAAGTGGCAGGTGCATTTTTCAAACCAAAAGGCATTACAGTAAACTGGTAATGTCCTCCAATGGAAGAAAATGCAGTCTTAGGTTTAGCATCTTCTGATAATTTGATCTGCCAATACCCTGCAGTCAAATCAAAAGTGCTTAGATACTTGGCAGATGCCAGTGTATCTATGAGCTCATCTGCCCTGGGTATAGGGTGAGCATCAGTTTTGGTGACCAAGTTGAGACCTCTATAGTCTACACAAAACCGCATTTCCTTCTTTCCATTTTTGGAATGGGGTTTTGGTACCAGTACCACAGGAGAAGCCCATGGACTGTCAGAGTGCTCAACCACTCCTAGTTCTAACATTTTCTCGACCTCTTGCTTTATGCAGTCCCTGACATGGTCAGGCTGCCTATAGATCTTACTTTTGACAGGTAAACTGTCTCCAGTATCTATAGTGTGCTCACACCAAGAAGTGGTACCTGGCACAGTAGAGAAGAGTTCAGAGAATTGATCTAGGAGATTTATGCAATTATCTTTCTGCTCAGCAGTAAGACAATCAGCCAAAACTACACCTTCCACAAGAGCATCTTGTTCTGTGGAAGAGAAGAGATACCTTCTCTTCTAAGTTCCCCAAAGAGCACAGAAGTCGTGATAGGGGAATTCTGCAGGAAAGACCAACACCAGCAATGCAACAACAATGGATTTCCAGACTAGAGTACCTGTGGAACAAGGGGACCAAGTCCAAAAGTCACGATCAAGTCGAGAGTGGGCAGATGCCCAGGAAATGCCAGCTGTGGGTGCAAAGAAGCTGCCACCTGATGGTAGAAGCTGAGGATTCTGTAAGAACAACAAGGGCTAGAAACTTCCCCTTTGGAGGATGGATGTCGCATGTCGTGAAGAGTTGTGCAGAAGTGTTTTCCTGCAGAAAGACCGCAAACAAGCCTTGCTAGCAGCAAAGATTGTGGTTAGGGTTTTTGGATGCTGCTGTGGCCCAGGAGGGACCAGGATGTCACCAATTGCGTGAGGGGACAGAAGGGGCAACTGGTAAGACAAGGAGCCCTCTCAAAAGCAGGCAGCACCCACAGAAGTGCCGGAACAGGTACTACGAAGTAGAGTGAAATGGTGCTCACCCGAAGTTGCACAAGAGAGTCCCACACCGCCGGAGGACAACTCAGGAGGTCGTGCAATGCAGGTTAGAGTGCCGTGGACCCAAGCTTGGCTGTGCACAAAGGAAATCCTGGACAAGTGCACAGGAGCCGGAGTAGCTGCAAAACATGCGGTTACCAGCAATGCAGTCTGGCGTGGGGAGGCAAGGACTTACCTCCACCAAACTTGGACTGAGGAGTCACTGGACTGTGGGAGTCACTTGGACAGAGTTGCTGAGTTCAAGGGACCTCGCTCGTTGTGCTGAGAGGAGACCCAGAGGACTGGTGAAGCAGTTCTTTGGTGCCTGCGGTTGCAGGGGGAAGATTCCGTCGACCCACTGGAGATTTCTTTGGAGCTTCTAGTGCAGAGAGGAGGCAGACTACCCCCACAGCATGCACTACCAGGAAAACAGTCGAGAAGGCGGCAGGATCAGCGTTACAAGGTCGCAGTAGTCGTCTTTGCTACTTTGTTGCAGTTTTGCAGGCTTCCAGCGCGGTCAGCAGTCGATTCCTTGGCAGAAGGTGAAGAGAGAGATGCAGAGGAACTCTGCTGAGCTCTTGCGTTCGTTATCTAAGGAATTCCCCAAAGCAGAGACCCTAAATAGCCAGAAAAGAGGGTTTGGCTACTCAGGAGAGAGGATAGGCTAGCAACACCTGAAGGAGCCTATCAAAAGGAGTCTCTGATGTCACCTGCTGGCCCTGGCCAGTCAGAGCAGTCCAGTGTGCCAGCAGCACCTCTGTTTCCAAGATGGCAGAGGTCTGGAGTACACTGGAGGAGCTCTGGGCACCTCCCAGGGGAGGTGCAGGTCAGGGGAGTGGTCACTCCCCTTTCCTTTGTCCAGTTTCGCGCCAGAGCAGGGCTGAGGGGTCCCTGAACCGGTGTAGACTGGCTTATGCAGAAATGGGCACCATCTGTGCCCATGAAAGCATTTCCAGAGGCTGGGGGAGGCTACTCCTCCCCTGCCTTAACACCTTTTTCCAAAGGGAGAGGGTGTAACTGTAGGAGGCTGGACTGGCTTGTAGTGAGTACCAAGGGGTACTTACACCTTGCACCAGGCCCAGGTATCCCTTATTAGTGTATAGGGTGTCTAGCAGCTTAGGCTGATAGATAATGGTAGCTTAGCAGAGCAGCTTAGGCTGAACTAGGAGACGAGTGAAGCTCCTACAGTACCACTAGTGTCACTTGCACAATATCATAAGAAAACACAATACACAGATATACTAAAAATAAAGGTACTTTATTTTTATGACAATATGCCAAAGTATCTCAGTGAGTACCCTCAGTATGAGGATAGCAAATATACACAAGATATATGTACACAATACCAAAAATATGCAGTATAGTCTTAGAAAACAGTGCAAACAATGTATAGTTACAATAGGATGCAATGGGGACACATAGGGATAGGGGCAACACAAACCATATACTCCAAAAGTGGAATGCGAACCACGAATGGACGCCAAACCTATGTGACCTTGTAGAGGGTCGCTGGGATTGTAAGAAAACAGTGAGGGTTAGGAAAATAGCCCACCCCAAGACCCTGAAAAGTGAGTGCAAAGTGCACTAAAGTTCCCCAAAGAGCACAGAAGTCGTGATAGGGGAATTCTGCAGGAAAGACACAAACCAACAATGCAACAACAATGGATTTCCAGTCGAGGGTACCTGTGGAACAAGGGGACCAAGTCCAAAAGTCACAAGCAAGTTGGAGATTAGCAGATGCCCAGGAAATGCCAGCTCTGGGTGCAAAGAAGCTGCTACTAGGCAGTAGAAGCTGAGGATTCTGCAGGAACGACAAGGGCTAGAAACTTCCCCTTTGGAGGATGGATGTCCCACGTCGTGAAGAGTCGTTCAAATGTCTTTTCCCGCCAAAAGACCGCCAACAAGCCTTGCTAGCTGCAAATCGTGCGTTTAGGGTTTTTGGATGCTGCTGTGGCCCAGGAGGGACCAGGATGTCGCCAAGTGCGTCTGGGGACAGAGGGTGTGGCGAGCCCTCTGAGAAGCTGGCAGCACCCGCAGAAGTGCCGGAACAGGCACTACAAAGAGGAGTGAAACGGTGCTCACCCGAAGTTGCACAAAGGAGTACCACGCCACCAGAGGACAACTTAGAAAGTCGTGCAATGCAGGTTAGAGTGCCGTGGACCCAGGCTTGGCTGTGCACAAAGGATTTCTGCCGGAAGTGCACAGAGGCCGGAGTAGCTGCAAAAGACGCGGTTCCCAGCAATACAGTTTGGCGTGGGGAGGCAAGGACTTACCTCCACCAAACTTGGACTGAAGAGTCACTGGACTGTGGGAGTCACTTGGACAGAGTTGCTGGATTCAAGGGACCTCGCTCGTCGTGCTGTGACGAGACCCAGAGGACCGGTGATTGTAGGAGGCTGGACTGGCTTGTAGTGAGTACCAAGGGGTACTTACACCTTGCACCAGGCCCAGTTATCCCTTATTAGTGTATAGGGTGTCTAGCTGCTTAGGCTGATAGATAATGGTAGCTTAGCAGAGCAGCTTAGGCTGAACTAGGAGACGAGTGAAGCTCCTACAGTACCACTAGTGTCACTTGCACAATATCATAAGAAAACACAATACACTGATATACTAAAAATAAAGGTACTTTATTTTTATGACAATATGCCAAAGTATCTCAGTGAGTACCCTCAGTATGAGGATAGCAAATATACACAAGATATATATACACAATACCAAAAATATGCAGTATTGCAATAGAAAACAGTGCAAACAATGTGTAGTTACAATAGGATGCAATGGGGACACATAGAGATAGGGGCAACACAAACCATATACTCCAAAAGTGGAATGCGAACCACGTATGGACCCCAAACCTATGTGACCACGTAGAGGGTCGCTGGGACTATTAGAAAATAGTAAGGGTTAGAAAAATAGCCAACCCCAAGACCCTGAAAAGTGAGTGCAAAGTGCACTAAAGTTCCCCAAAGAGCACAGAAGTCGTGATAGGGGAATTCTGCAGGAAAGACACAAACCAGCAATGCAACAACGATGGATTTCCAGTCGAGGGTACCTGTGGAACAAGGGGACCAAGTCCAAAAGTCACAAGAAAGTCGGAGATGGGCAGATGCCCAGGAAATGCCAGCTGTGGGTGCAAAGCAGCTGCTACTGGACAGTAGAAGCTGAGGATTCTGCAGGAACGACAAGGGCTAGAGACTTCCCCTTTGGAAGTTGGATCCCCCACGCCATGGAGAGTCGTGCAGAAGTGTTTTCCTGAAGAAAGACCACCAACAAGCCTTGCTAGCTGCAAATCATGCGGTAACGTTTTTTTAATGCTGCTGTGGCCCAGGAGGGACCAGGATGTCGCCAATTGCGTCTGGGGACAGAGGGGGCGTCTGTAGTAGGCTGGACTGGCTTGTAGTGAGTACCAAGGGGTACTTACACTTTGCACCAGGCCCAGGTATCCCTTATTAGTGTATAGGGTGTCTAGCAGCTTAGCTGATAGATAATGGTAGCTTAGCAGAGCAGCTTAGGCTGAACTAGGAGACAAGTGAAGCTCCTACAGTACCACTAGTGTCACTTGCACAATATCATAAGAAAACACAATACACAGATATACTAAAAATAAAGGTACTTTATTTTTATGACAATATGCCAAAGTATCTCAGAGTGTACCCTCAGTATGAGGATAGCAAATATACACAAGATATATGTACACAATAGCAAAAATATGCAGTATAGTCTTAGAAAACAGTGCAAACAATGTATAGTTACAATAGGATGCAATGGGGACACATACGGATAGGGGCAACACAAACCATATACTCCAAAAGTGGAATGCGAACCACGAATGGACGCCAAACCTATGTGACCTTGTAGAGGGTCGCTGGGACTATTAGAAAAGAGTAAGGGTTAGAAAAAGAGCCCACCCCAAGACCCTGAAAAGTGAGTGCAAAGTGCACTAAAGTTCCCCAAAGGACAAAGAAGTCGTGATAGGTGAATTCTGCAGGAAAGACACAAACCAGCAATGCAACAACGATGGATTTCCAGTCGAGGGTACCTGTGGAACAAGGGGACCAAGTACAAAAGACACAAGCATTCGGAGATGGGCAGATGCCCAGGAAATGCCAGCTGTGGGTGCAAAGAAGCTTCTACTGGACAGAAGAAGCTGAGGTTTCTGCAGGAACGAAAAGGGCTAGAGACTTCCCCTTTGGTGGACGGATCCCTCTCGCCGTGGAGAGTCGTGCAAAAGTGTTTTCCCGCCGAAGGAACGCCAACAAGCCTTGCTAGCTGCAAATCATGCGGTTAGCGTTTTTGGACGCTGCTATGGCCCAGGAGGGACCAGGAGGTCGCAAATTGGACCAGGGGGTAGAGGGGACGTCGCGCAAGACAAGGAGCCCTCTCAGCAGCAGGTAGCACCCGGAGAAGTGCCTGAAACAGGCACTACGAGGATGTGTGAAACGGTGCTCACCCGAAGTTACACAAAGGAGTCCCACGTCGCCGGAAACCAACTTAGAAAGTAGTGCAATGCAGGTTAGAGTGCTGTGGACCCAGGCTTGGCTGTGCACAAAGGATTTCCGCCGGAAGTGCACAGGGGCCGGAGTAGCTGCAAAAGTCGCAGTTCCCAGCAATGCAGTCTAGCGAGGTGAGGCAAGGACTTACCTCCACCAAACTTGGACTGAAGAGTCACTGGACTGCGGGAGTCACTTGGACAGAGTTGCTGGATTCGAGGGACCTCGCTCGTCGTGGTGAGAGGAGACCCAAGGGACCGGTAATGCAGCTTTTTGGTGCCTGCGGTTGCAGGGGGAAGATTCCGTCGACCCACAGGAGATTTCTTCGGAGCTTCTGGTGCAGAGAGGAGGCAGACTACCCCCACAGCATGCACCACCAGGAAAACAGAAGGCGGCAGGATCAGCGTTACAGAGTTGCAGTAGTCGTCTTCAAATTGTCACTAACAGGCTAGTGACCAATTTTACCAATTTACATTGGCTTACTGGAACACCCTTATAATTCCCTAGTATATGGTACTGAGGTACCCAGGGTATTGGGGTTCCAGGAGATCCCTATGGGCTGCAGCATTTCTTTTGCCACCCATAGGGAGCTCTGACAATTCTTACACGGGCCTGCCACTGCAGCCTGAGTGAAATAACGTCCACGTTATTTCACAGCCATTTTACACTGCACTTAAGTAACTTATAAGTCACCTATATGTCTAACCTTTACCTGGTAAAGGTTAGGTGCTAAGTTACTTAGTGTGAGGGCACCCTGGCACTAGCAAAGGTGCCCCCACATTGTTCAGGGCCAATTCCCCGGACTTTGTGAGTGCAGGACACCATTACACGCGTGCACTACATATAGGTCACTACCTATATGTGGATTCATAATGGAAACTCCGAATATGGCCATGTAACATGTCTATGATCATGGAATTGCCCCCTCTATACCATCCTGGCATGGTTGGCACAATCCCATGATCCCAGTGGTCTGTAGCACAGACCCAGGTACTGCCAAACTGCCTTTTCAGGGGTTTCACTGCAGCTGCTGCTGCTGCCAACCCCTCAGACAGGCTTCTGCCCTCCTGGGGTCCAGCCAGGCCTGGCCCAGGATGGCAGAACAAAGGACTTCCTCTGAGAGAGGGTGTTACACCCTCTCCCTTTGGAAAATGGTGTGAAGGCAGGGGAGGAGTAGCCTCCCCCAGCCTCTGGAAATGCTTTCATGGGCACTTTTGGTGCCCATTTCTGCATAAGCCAGTCTACACCGGTTCAGGGACCCCTTAGCCCTGCTCTGGCACGAAACTGGACAAAGGAAAGGGGAGTGACCACTCCCCTGACCTGCACCTCCCCTGGGAGGTGTCCAGAGCTCCTCCAGTGTGCTCCAGACCTCTGCCATCTTGGAAGCAGAGGTGCTGCTGGCACACTGGACTGCTCTGAGTGGCCAGTGCCTCCAGGTGATGTCAGAGACTCCTTCTGATATGCTCCTTCAGGTGTTGCTAGCCTATCCTCTCTCCTAGGTAGCCAAACCCTCTTTGCTGGCTATTTAGGGTCTCTGTCTCTGGGGAAACTTTAGAAAACGAATGCAAGAGCTCATCCGAGTTCCTCTGCATCTCTCTCCTCACCTTCTGCCAAGGAATCGACTGCTGACCGCGCTGGAAGCCTGCAAAACTGCAACATAGAAGCAAAGACGACTACTGCAACTCTGTAATGCTGTTCCTGCCGCCTTCTCGACTGTTTTCCTTGTGGTGCATGCTGTGGGGGTAGTCTGCCTCCTCTCTGCACTAGAAGCTCCGAAGAAATCTCCCGTGGGTCGACGGAATCGTCCCCCTGCAACCGCAGGCACCAAAGAACTGCATCACCGGTCCCTTGGGTCTCCTCTCAGCACGACGAGCGAGGTCCCTCGAATCCAGCAACTGTGTCCAAGTGACCCCCACAGTCCAGTGACTCTTCAGTCCAAGTTTGGTGGAGGTAAGTCCTTGCCTCCCCACGCCAGACTGCATTGCTGGGAACCGCAACTTTTGCAGCTACTCCGGCCCCTGTGCACTTCTGGCGGAAATCCTTTGTGCACAACCAAGCCTGGGTCCACGGCACTCTAACCTGCATTGCACGACTTTCTAAGTTGGTCTCTGGCGACGTGGGAGTCCTTTGTGCAACTTCGGGTGAGCACCGTTTCATGCATCCTCGTAGTGACTGTTTCTGGCACTTCTCTGGAATCTACCTGCTGCTGAGAGGGCTCCTACTCTTGCTCGACGTTCTCTCTATCTCCTGACGCATTTTGCGACATCCTGGTCCCTCCTGGGCCACAGCAGCATCCAAAAACTCTTAACGCACAATTTGCAGCTAGCAAGGCTTGTTGGCGGTCTTTCGGTGGGAAAACACTTCTGCACGACTCTCCACGGAGCATGGGATCCGTCCTCCAAAGGGAATGTCTCTAGCCCTTGTCGTTCCTGCAGAAACCTAAACTTCTTCTGTCCAGTAGAAGCTTCTTTGCACCCACAGCTGGCATTTCCTGGGCATCTGCCCATCTCCAACTGGCTTGTGACTTTTGGACTTGGTCCCCTTGTTCCACAGGTACCCTCGACTGGAAATCCATCATTGTTGCATTGCTGGTTTGTGTCTTTCCTGCAGAATTCCCCTTTCACGACTTCTATGTCCTTTGGGGAACTTTAGTGCACTTTGCACTAACTTTTCAGGGTCTTGGGGTGGGCTATTTTTCTAACCCTCACTATTTTCTAATAGTCCCAGCGACCCTCTACAAGGTCACATAGGTTTGGGGTCCATTCGTGGTTCGCATTCCACTTTTGGAGTATATGGTTTGTGTTGCCCCTATCCCTATGTGTCCCCATTGCATCCTATTGTAACTATACATTGTTTGCACTGTTTTCTAAGACTATACTGCATATTTTTGGTATTGTGTACATATAACTTGTGCATATTTCCTATCCTCTCACTGAGGGTACACTCTGAGATACTTTGGCATATTGTCATAAAAATAAAGTACCTTTATTTTTAGTATAACTGTGTATTGTGTTTTCTTATGATATTGTGCATATGACACTAAGTGGTACTGTAGGAGCTTCACTCGTCTCCTAGTTCAGCCTAAGCTGCTCTGCTAAGCTACCATTATCTATCAGCCTATGCTGCTAGACACCCTATACACTAATAAGGGATAACTGGGCCTGGTGCAAGGTGCAAGTACCCCTAGGTACTCACTACAAGCCAGTCCAGCCTCCTACAATAACCACTGAGGTTCTGGATAGCAGAGCCTCAGTGAGACAGTTAGTCATAACACAGGTAACACAGTCAGGCACACTTATGAGCACTGGGGCCCTGGCTGGCATGGTCCCATTGACACATACAACTAAAACAACATATATACAGTGAAAAATGGGGGTAACATGCCAGGCAAGATGGTACTTTCCTACAGCGTCGTGCAAGACAAGGAGCCCTATCAGAAGCAGGCATCACCCGCAGAAGTGCCGGAACAGGCACTACGAAGAGGAGTGAAACGGTGCTCACCCGAAGTTGCACAAAGGAGTCCCACGCCGCCGGAGGACAACTTAGAAAGTCGTGCAATGCAGGTTAGAGTGCCGTGGACCCAGGCTTGGCTGTGCACAAAGGATTTCCACCGGAAGTGCACAGAGGCCGGAGTAGCTGCAAAAGACGCGGTTCCCAGCAATGCAGTCTGGCATGGGGAGGCAAGGACTTACCTCCACCAAACTTGGACTGAAGAGTCACTGGACTTTGGGAGTCACTTGGACAGAGTTGCTGAAATCAAGGGACCTCACTCGTCGTGCTGAGAGGAGACCCAGAGTACCGGTAATGCAGTTCTTTGGTGTGAGAAAGTAGCCTCTTTCTAGCCTTGTTACCCCCACTTTTGGCCTGTTTGTGAGTGTATGTCAGGGTGTTTTCACTGTCTCACTGGGATCCTGCTAGCCAGGGCCCAGTGCTCATAGTGAAAACCCTATGTTTTCAGTATGTTTGTTATGTGTCACTGGACCCTGCTAGTCAGGACCCCAGTGCTCATAAGTTTGTGGCCTATATGTATGTGTTCCCTGTGTGGTGCCTAACTGTCTCACTGAGGCTCTGCTAACCAGAACCTCAGTGGTTATGCTCTCTCATTTCTTTCAAATTGTCACTAACAGGCTAGTGACCAATTTTACCAATTTACATTGGCTTACTGGAACACCCTTATAATTCCCTAGTATATGGTACTGAGGTACCCAGGGTATTGGGGTTCCAGGAGATCCCTATGGGCTGCAGCATTTCTTTTGCCACCCATAGGGAGCTCTGACAATTCTTACACAGGCCTGCCACTGCAGCCTGAGTGAAATAACGTCCACTTTATTTCACAGCCATTTTACACTGCACTTAAGTAACTTATAAGTCACCTATATGTCTAACCTTTACCTGGTAAAGGTTAGGTGCAAAGTTACTTAGTGTGAGGGAACCCTGGCACTAGCCAAGGTGCCCCCACATTGTTCAGGGCCAATTCCCCGGACTTTGTGAGTGCGGGGACACCATTACACGTCTGCATTACATATAGGTCACTACCTATATGTAGCTTCACAATGGTAACTCCGAATATGGTCATGTAACATGTCTAAGATCATGGAATTGCCCCCTCTATGCCATCCTGGCATTGTTGGCACAATCCCATGATCCCAGTGGTCTGTAGCACAGACCCTGGTACTGCCAAACTGCCTTTCCTGGGGTTTCACTGCAGCTGCTGCTGCTGCCAACCCCTCAGACAGGTTTCTGCCCCCCTGGGGTCAAGCCAGGCTTGTCCTAGGATGGCAGAACAAAGGACTTCCTCTGAGAGGGGGTGTTACACCCTCTCCCTTTGGAGAATGGTGTGAAGGCAGGGGAGGGGTAGCCTCCCCCAGCCTCTGGAAATGCTTTCATGGGCACAGATGTGCCCAATTCTGCATAAGCCAGTCTACACCGGTTCAGGGGACCCCTTAGCCCTGCTCTGGCGCGAAACTGAACAAAGGAAAGGGGAGTGACCACTCCCCTGACCTGCACCTCTCCTGGGAGGTGTCCAGAGCTCCTCTAGTGTGCTCCAGACCTCTGCCATCTTGGAAACAGAGGTGCTGCTGGCACACTGGACTGCTCTGAGTGGCCAGTGCCACCAGGTGACGTCAGAGACTCCTTCTGATAGGCTCCTTCAGGTGTTGCTAGCCTATCCTCTCTCCTAGGTAGCCAAACCCTCTTTTCTGTCTTTAGGGTCTCTGTCTCTGGGGAAACTTTAGATAACGAATGCAAGAACTCATCAGAGTTCCTCTGCATCTCTCTCTTCACCTTCTGCCAAGGATTCGACTGCTGACCGCGCTGGAAGCCTGCAAACCTGCAACATAGTAGCAAAGACGACTACTGCATCTCTGTAACGCTGATCCTGCCGCCTTCTCGACTGTTTTCCTGGTGGTGCATGCTGTGGGGGTAGTCTGCCTCCTCTCTGCACTAGAAGCTCTGAAGAAATCTCCTGTGGGTTGTGAGAAAGTAGCCTCTTTCCAGCCTTGTTACCCCCACTTTTGGCCTGTTTGTGAGTGTATGTCAGGGTGTTTTCACTGTCTCACTGGGATCCTGCTAGCCAGGGCCCAGTGCTCATAGTGAAAACCCTATGTTTTCAGTATGTTTGTTATGTGTCAGTGGGACCCTGCTAGTCAGGACCCCAGTGCTCATAAGTTTGTGGCCTATATGTATGTGTTCCCTGTGTGGTGCCTAACTGTCTCACTGAGGCTCTGCTAACCAGAACCTCAGTGGTTATGCTCTCTCTGTACAAATTGTCACTAACAGGCTAGTGACCAATTTTACCAATTTACATTGGCTTACTGGAACACCCTTATAATTCCCTAGTATATGGTACTGAGGTACCCAGGGTATTGGGGTTCCAGGAGATCCCTATGGGCTGCAGCATTTCTTTTGCCACCCATAGGGACCTCTGACAATTCTTACACAGGCCTGCCACTGCAGCCTGAGTGAAATAACGTCCACGTTATTTCACAGCCATTTTACACTGCACTTAAGTAACTTATAAGTCACCTATATGTCTAACCTTTACCTGGTAAAGGTTAGGTGCAAAGTTACTTAGTGTGAGGGCACCCTGGCACTAGCCAAGGTGCCCCCACATTGTTCAGAGCCAATTCCCTGAACTTTGTGAGTGCGGGGACACCATTACACGTGTGTACTACATATAGGTCACTACCTATATGTAGCTTCACAATGGTAACTCCGAATATGGCCATGTAACATGTCTAAGATCATGGAATTGCCCCCTCTATGCCATCCTGGCATTGTTGGCACAATTCCATTGTCCCAGTGGTCTGTAGCACAGACCCTGGTACTGCCAAACTGCCTTTCCGGGGGTTTCACTGCAGCTGCAGCTGCTGCCAACCCCTCAGACAGGTTTCTGCCCCCCTGGGGTCAAGCCAGGCTTGTCCCAGGATGGCAGAACAAAGGACTTCCTCTGAGAGAGGGTGTTACACCCTCTCCCTTTGGAAAATGGTGTGAAGGCAGGGGAGGGGTAGCCTCCCCCAGCCTCTGGAAATGCTTTCTTGGGCACAGATGTGCCCAATTCTGCATAAGCCGGTCTACACCGGTTCAGGGACCCCTTAGCCCTGCTCTGGCGCGAAACTGGACAAAGGAAAGGGGAGTGACCACTCCCCTGACCTGCACCTCCCCTGGGAGGTGTCCAGAGCTCCTCCAGTGTGCTCCAGACCTCTGCCATCTTGGAAACAGAGGTGCTGCTGGCACACTGGACTGCTCTGAGTGGCCAGTGCCACCAGGTGACGTCAGAGACTCCTTCTGATAGGCTCCTTCAGGTGTTAGTAGCCTATCCTCTCTCCTAAGTAGCCAAACCCTCTTTTCTGGCTATTTAGGGTCTCTGTCTCTGGGGAAACTTTAGATAACGAATGCAAGAGCTCATCCGAGTTCCTCTGCATCTCTCTCTTCACCTTCTGCCAAGGAATCGACTGCTGACCGCGCTGGAAGCCTGCAAACCTGCAAACCTGCAACATAGTAGCAAAGACGACTACTGCAACTCTGTAACGCTGATCCTGCCGCCTTCTCGACTGTTTTCCTGGTGGTGCATGCTGTGGGGGTAGTCTGCCTCCTCTCTGCACTAGAAGCTTCGAAGAAATCTCCTGTGGGTTGTGAGAAAGTAGCCTCTTTCCAGCCTTGTTACCCCCACTTTTGGCCTGTTTGTGAGTGTTTGTCAGGGTGTTTTCACTGTCTCACTGGGATCCTGCTAGCCAGGGCCCAGTGCTCATAGTGAAAACCCTATGTTTTCAGTATGTTTGTTATGTGTCAGTGGGACCCTGCTAGTCAGGACTCCAGTGCTCATAAGTGTGTGGCCTATATGTATGTGTTCCCTGTGTGGTGCCTAACTGTCTCACTGAGGCTCTGCTAACCAGAACCTCAGTGGTTATGCTCTCTCTGTACAAATTGTCACTGTAGGAGGCTGGACTGGCTTGTAGTGAGTACCAAGGGGTACTTGCACCTTGCACCAGGCCCAGTTATCCCTTATTAGTGTATAAGGTGTCTAGCAGCTTAGGCTGATAGATAATGGTAGCTTAGCAGAGCAGCTTAGGCTGAACTAGGAGACGTGTGAAGCTACTACAGTACCACTTAGTGTCATATGCTCAATATCATAAGAAAACACAATACACAGTTATACTAAAAATAAAGGTACTTTATTTTTATGACAATATGCCAAAGTATCTTAGAGTGTACCCTCAGTGAGAGGATAGGAAATATACACAAGATATATATACACAATAGCAAAAATATGCAGTATAGTCTTAGAAAACAGTGCAAACAATGTATAGTTACAATAGGATGCAATGGGGAAACATAGGGATAGGGGCAACACAAACCATATACTCCAGAAGTGGAATGCGAACCACGAATGGACCCCAAACCTATGTGACCTTGTAGAGGGTCGCTGGGACTATTAGAAAATAGTGAGAGTTAGAAAAATAACCCTCCCCAAGACCCTGAAAAGTGAGTGCAAAGTGCACTAAAGTTCCCCTAAGGACAAAATAGTCGTGTTAGAGGGGAAATGCAAGGAAAACACAAATCAGCAATGCAACAACGATGGATTCCTGACTGAGGGTACCTGTGGAACAAGGGGACCAAGTCCAAAAGTCACAAGCAGCTCGGAGATGGGCAGATGCCCAAGAAATGCCAGCGGTTGGTGCAAAGAAGCTCTTACTAGGCTGAAGAACTGTAAATACTGCAGGAACGACAAGGGCTAGAGACTTCCCCTATGGTGGATAGATCCACCACGCTTTGGAGAGTCGTGCAGAAGTGTTTTGCCGCCGGATGGACGCCAACAAGCCTTGCTACACGCAAATCGTGCGTTTGGCATTTTTGGACACTGCTGGGGCCCAGGAGGGACCAGGAGGTCGCAAATTGGACCTGCAGAGAGAGGGGACGTCGAGCAAGACAAAGAGCCCTCACTGAAGCAGGTAGCACCCGGAGAAGTGCCAGAAACAGGCACTAAGAGGATGCGTGAAACGGTGCTCGCCGAAGTTGCACAAAGGAGTCCCACGTCGCCAGAGACCAACTTAGAAAGTCGTGCAATGCAGGTTAGAGTGCCGTGGACCCAGTCTTGGCTGTGCACGAAGGATTTCCACCGGAAGGGCACAGGGGCCGGAGTAGCTTGCAAAGTCGTGGTTCCCAGCAATGCAGCCCAGCGAGGTGAGGCAAGGACTTACCTCCACCAAACTTGGGCTGAAGAGTCACTGGACTGTGGGGGTCACTTGGTCGGTGTCGCTGGATTCAAGGGACCTCGCTCGTCGTGCTGAGAGGAGACCCAAGGGACCGGTAATGCAGCTTTTTGGTGCCTGCGGTTGCAGGGGGAAGATTCCGTCGACCCACGGGAGATTTCTTCGGAGCTTCTGGTGCAGAGAGGAGGCAGACTACCCCCACAGCATGCACAAGCAGGAAAACAGTCGAGAAGGCGGCAGGATCAGCGTTACAGAGTTGCAGTCGTCGTCTTTGCTACTATGTTGCAGGTTTGCAGGCTTCCAGCGCGGTCAGCGGTCGATTCCTTATCAGAAGGTGAAGAGGGAGATGCAGAGGAACTCGGCTGAGCTCATGCATTCGTTATCTAAAGTTTCCCCAGAGACAGAGACCCTAAATAGCCAGAAAAGAGGGTTTGGCTACCTAGGAGAGAGGAAAGGCTACTAACACCTGAAGGAGCCTATCAGCAGGAGTCTCTGACGTCACCTGGTGGCACTGGCCACTCAGAGCAGTCCAGTGTGCCAGCAGCACCTCTGTTTCCAAGATGGCAGAGGTCTGGAGCACACTGGAGGAGCTCTGGACACCTCCCAGGGGAGGTGCAGGTCAGGGGAGTGGTCACTCCCCTTTCCTTTGTCCAGTTTCGCGCCAGAGCAGGGGCTAAGGGGTCCCTGAACCGGTGTAGACTGGCTTATGCAGATTTGGGCACCTCTGTGCCCAACAAAGCATTTCCAGAGGCTGGGGGAGGCTACTCCTCCCCTGCCTTCACACCATTTTCCAAAGGGAGAGGGTGTCACACCCTCTCTCAGAGGAAGTTCTTTGTTCTGCCATCCTGGGCCAGGCCTTGCTGGACCCCAGGAGGGCAGATGCCTGTCTGAGGGGTTGGCAGCAGCAGCAGCTGCAGTGAAACCCCAGGAAGGGCAGTTTGGCAGTACCAGGGTCTGTGCTACAGACCACTGGGATCATGGAATTGTGCCAACAATGCCAGGATGGCATAGAGGGGGCAATTCCATGATCATAGACATGTTACATGGCCATATTCGGAGTTACCATGGTGAAGCTACATATAGGTAGTGACCTATATGTAGTGCACGCGTGTAATGGTGTCCCCGCACTCACAAAGTTCAGGGAATTGGCTCTGAACAATGTGGGGGCACCTTGGCTAGTGCCAGGGTGCCCTCACACTAAGTAACTTTGCACCTAACCTTTACCAGGTAAAGGTTAGACATATAGGTGAATTATAAGTTACTTAAGTGCAGTGTAAAATGGCTGTGAAATAACGTGGACGTTATTTCACTCAGGCTGCAGTGGCAGGCCTGTGTAAGAATTGTCAGAGCTCCCTATGGGTGGCAAAAGAAATGCTGCAGCCCATAGGGATCTCCTGGAACCCCAATACCCTGGGTACCTCAGTACCATATACTAGGGAATTATAAGGGTGTTCCAGTAAGCCAATGTAAATTGGTAAAAATGGTCACTAGCCTGTCAGTGACAATTTAGAAAGAAATGAGAGAGCATAACCACTGAGGTTCTGGTTAGCAGAGCCTCAGTGAGACAGTTAGGCACCACACAGGGAACATATACATGCACACCTATGAGCACTGGGGCCCTGTGTGACAGGGTCCCAGTGACACATACATATAGGCCACAAACCTATGAGCACTGGGGTCCTGACCAGCAGGATCCCAGTGACACATAACAAACATACTGAAAACATAGTGTTTTCACTATGAGCACTGAGGCCTGGCTATCAGGATCCCGGTGAGACAGTGAAAACAGTGACAAACACCCTGACATACACTCACAAACAGGCCAAAAGTGGGGGTAACAAGGCTAGAAAGAGGCTACCTTCTCACACAACCCCCCCCCAAACGAAGGACAATAAGGCTAACCTTGGCCAGTTGAGACTTTATTGTCTAAGTGGTGATAAGTAGAGAGTAGCTCTGCAATAGACTGGTTACTCCCTTTATCATCCACTATATGGTTACTTCCCTGTGGGGATGTAAACCACCCTGTTTGAAGTTTTTTAGCTAACCAACAATGTGAAGATGTATTTTCAGAGTTTCTATCAGTAAGTTTTAGTTTAGAGCAGTGGGAATTATCCACTGAACCTATTTGTAATGATGGAAATGCCAGACAGGGATGCTGTCTCAGTAAAGCCATAGCTGGGCAAAAACTTTGTCCATTTGGCTGGAAGAGAGAACAGGGATGCTGTTTCTCTTGAGTTGGAGCAGGGCAGGGATGCTGTCCTATGAGCTCCACACTAGGGCAGGGATGCTGTCCTAAGTGTTGTGAGGTAGTGCAGGGTTTCTGCACTAAAGTTTCTCTGGAAGGGTTGGAGGGATGCTCCATGTTAACTAAAATGGTGCTGTTTTTCTCACCAATGTTAGTTATCCCACAGAGAGGTACTTCCACCTCAGGGAGTCCAGCTTTGCCAGCTGATGATTCCCTTGGAACAGGTGCCACCCCAGGAGAGGTTTCTCCCACCACAGGAATGGTATCCTGAATGGTAGGGTGGTTAGGGGATACTGTGATACCCTTTTTACCTGTTGATGGAGAGGGATCCTGAGTTTTCAGGCCTTCTCTCCTTTGCTTTTTCATTTCACTTGAAATGAGAGGGAACAATTCCTCAGGGATGCCCAGCATGGCTGCATGGGCATAAAACTCTACATCAGCCCAACCTGAGGCCTCTAGGTCATTACCTAAGAGACAGTCTACAGGTAAGCTAGGTGATACCACCACCTGCTTAGGGCCAGTAACTCCACCCCAACTAAACTGAATTATAGCTAAGGGAAGAAACTTAGTGGAGTTATGGACATCAATAATCTTATACTGTTGTCCAATGATGTGTTGTTCAGGGGGCACTAGGTTTTCAGTCACCAAAGTGAAACTGGCACCTGTGTCCCTATAGGCCAAGGCCTCAACACCATTTATTGAAACTGTCTGCCTGTACTTATCCATTGTAAGGGGACAAGCAGCCAGTGTGGCAAGGCCAATGCCACTAGGTGTGACAGAAACTGTCTTGGGACTGATTACATCAGTTTCCACTATGGACCCATAAGTGAACCCAACTACACCCTTTGCTTGACTGTTGCCAGCAGTCCCACCACTAGTACCACTACTGCTAGGGGCACTAGAGCTTGATGTATTAGTGGTGGTAGGCTCAGGGGGTTTACCTGGACAGGACTTATCCCCTGGCCTATGGCCTCTGTTTTTACACACAAAGCACCAAGGCTTTTTAATGTGTGCAGGTTGGGAAGAAGAGGAAGAATTTGTTTTATCCCCACCCTCTGAAGAGTGTTTAAGATTTGAAGTGGGATCTTTGGTTTTACCCTTATCCCCATGCTTATCTTGAGATTTTTCACCATCTTTCTTCTTATTGCCATCTTTGTCACCCCCTGTATGAACTTTTCTGTTCTCCCTTGTTCTGACCCATTTGTCTGCCTTCTTTCCCAATTCTTGGGGAGAGGTCAGATCAGAGTCTACCAGGTACTGGTGCAACAAATCAGACACACAATTATTAAGTATATGCTCTCTCAGGATTGTGTTATACAGGCTTTCATAATCAGTAACTTTACTGCCATGTAACCACCCCTCCAAGGCCTTCACTGCCTGGTCAATGAAATCAACCCAGTCTTGTGAAGACTCCTTTTTGGTCTCTCTGAACTTTATCCTGTACTGTTCAGTGGTTAAGCCATAACCATCCAGGAGTGCATTCTTAAGAACTTGGAAATTATTAGCATCATTTTCTTTTACAGTAAGGAGCCTATCCCTACCTTTTCCAGTAAATGATAGCCATAGGATAGCAGCCCACTGCTTTTGAGGGACATCCTGTACAGCACAGGCCCTCTCAAGTGCAGCAAACCACTTGTTAATGTCATCCCCCTCCTTGTAAGGGGGAACTATCTTGTGCAGATTCCTGGAATCATGCTCTTTTGCAGGATGACTATGGGGAATACTGCTGCTGCCACCATGGGTTTCTAAACCCAACTTCTGTCTTTCCCTCTCTATTTCTAAAGACTGTCTATCCAAATCCAGCTGTTGCTTCTTGAGCTTCAGTCTGGTTTGTTCCACTCTCAATCTATTGAGCTCCCTTTCTAACAATCTGTCATCAGGGTGGGTGGGAGGGACATTTCTAGATACAGAGGTATGATGGGAATGAACAGAAGGAGACCTGTCCCTTACAGAGGGCACCCTAACAGCTTGGCTACCAGCATAATGTGAGAGCACACCATTAGTATGGTGTGATTCAACCTCTGTACCAACTATGCTAGACTGTCTAGTAATGGGCAGGCTGAGAAGTTTCTTTCCTGAACCTTTTCCTGGGGGAGTCCCTGGATCAGATTGTGAACCATTAGCTGCTTTTTCACCAGATTGGGCAATTATGGCCTTATCCTGTACTCTAAGCATGTTAATTAACAGTTCTAAGGAAGGATTCTTCCCTACACTCAAACCTCTCTCTATGCAGAGACTCCTTGCTCCTTTCCAGCTAAGGTGATCATATGCAAGTTTGGACAGTTCAACATTTTGGCCTGTGCCAGACATTTTTAGAGAGAGTTAAAGTGATAGGAAAAGAGAAAAAAGTTTCCAGAACTTTTTGGAAAGACAGAAAAAACTTTTTAAACTTTTAAGAACTTTTTGAAAGTTTAGAAGTACTTTTCAGCACTTAGAAAAGAGTGAAAAGAGGAAATGCAAAACTTTTTTGGCTATGTGTATATACACTGACCTTGTTTTGTATATTTTTCTCTTATGAAAAGTACAATGACAAGAGTGGTAAGTAGTCTCAAGCACTTATCCCACCACTGCACAACCAATGTAGGAGGCTGGACTGGCTTGTAGTGAGTACCAAGGGGTACTTGCACCTTGCACCAGGCCCAGTTATCCCTTATTAGTGTATAGGGTGTCTAGCAGCTTAGGCTGATAGATAATGGTAGCTTAGCAGAGCAGCTTAGGCTGAACTAGGAGACGTGTGAAGCTACTACAGTACCACTCAGTGTCATATGCACAATATCATAAGAAAACACAATACACAGTTATACTAAAAATAAAGGTACTTTATTTTTATGACAATATGCCAAAGTATCTTAGAGTGTACCCTCAGTGAGAGGATAGGAAATATACACAAGATATATATACACAATAGCAAAAATATGCAGTATAGTCTTAGAAAACAGTGCAAACAATGTATAGTTACAATAGGATGCAATGGGGAAACATAGGGATAGGGGCAACACAAACCATATACTCCAGAAGTGGAATGCGAACCACGAATGGACCCCAAACCTATGTGACCTTGTAGAGGGTCGCTGGGACTATTAGAAAATAGTGAGAGTTAGAAAAATAACCCTCCCCAAGACCCTGAAAAGTGAGTGCAAAGTGCACTAAAGTTCCTCTAAGGACAAAATAGTCGTGTTAGAGGGGAAATGCAAGGAAAACACAAATCAGCAATGCAACAACGATGGATTCCTGACTGAGGGTACCTGTGGAACAAGGGGACCAAGTCCAAAAGTCACAAGCAGCTCGGAGATGGGCAGATGCCCAAGAAATGCCAGCGGTTGGTGCAAAGAAGCTCTTACTTGGCTGAAGAACTGTGAATACTGCAGGAACGACAAGGGCTAGAGACTTCCCCTTTGGAGGATGTATCCCCCACGCCTTGGAGAGTCGTGCAGAAGTGTTTTCCCGCCGGATGGACGCCAACAAGCCTTGCTACACGCAAATCGTGCGTTTGGCGTTTTTGGACGCTGCTGGGGCCCAGGAGGGACCAGGAGGTCGCAAATTGGACCTGCAGAGAGAGGGGACGTCGAGCAAGACAAAGAGCCCTCACTGAAGCAGGTAGCACCCGGAGAAGTGCCAGAAACAGGCACTACGAGGATGCGTGAAACGGTGCTCGCCGAAGTTGCACAAAGGAGTCCCACGTCGCCGGAGACCAACTTAGAAAGTCGTGCAATGCAGGTTAGAGTGCCGTGGACCCAGGCTTGGCTGTGCACGAAGGATTTCCGCCGGAAGTGCACAGGGGCCGGAGTAGCTTGCAAAGTCACGGTTCCCAGCAATGCAGCCCAGCGAGGTGAAGCAAGGACTTACCTCCACCAAACTTGGGCTGAAGAGTCACTGGACTGTGGGGGTCACTTGGACGGTGTCGCTGGATTCGAGGGACCTCGCTCGTCGTGCTGAGAGGAGACCCAAGGGACCTTTAATGTAGCTTTTTGGTGCCTGCGGTTGCAGGGGGAAGATTCCGTCGACCCACGGGAGATTTCTTCGGAGCTTCTGGTGCAGAGAGGAGGCAGGCTACCCCCACAGCATGCACAAGCAGGAAAACAATCGAGAAGGCGGCAGGATCAGCGTTACAGAGTTGCAGTAGTCGTCTTTGCTACTATGTTGCAGGTTTGCAGGCTTCCAGCGCGGTCAGCGGTCGATTCCTTATCAGAAGGTGAAGAGGGAGATGCAGAGGAACTCGGCTGAGCTCATGCATTCGTTATCTAAAGTTTCCCCAGAGACAGAGACCCTAAATAGCCAGAAAAGAGGGTTTGGCTACCTAGGAGAGAGGATAGGCTACTAACACCTGAAGGAGCCTATCAGCAGGAGTCTCTGACGTCACCTGGTGGCACTGGCCACTCAGAGCAGTCCAGTGTGCCAGCAGCACCTCTGTTTCCAAGATGGCAGAGGTCTGGAGCACACTGGAGGAGCTTTGGACACCTCCCAGGGGAGGTGCAGGTCAGGGGAGTGGTCACTCCCCTTTCCTTTGTCCAGTTTCGCGCCAGAGCAGGGGCTAAGGGGTCCCTGAACAGGTGTAGACTGGCTTATGCAGAATTGGGCACCTCTGTGCCCAACAAAGCATTTCCAGAGGCTGGGGGAGGCTACTCCTCCCCTGCCTTCACACCATTTTCCAAAGGGAGAGGGTGTCACACCCTCTCTCAGAGGAAGTTCTTTGTTCTGCCATCCTGGGCCAGGCCTGGCTGGACCCCAGGAGGGCAGATGCCTGTCTGAGGGGTTGGCAGCAGCAGCAGCTGCAGTGAAACCCCAGGAAGGGCAGTGTGGCAGTACCAGGGTCTGTGCTACAGACCACTGGGATCATGGAATTGTGCCAACAATGCCAGGATGGCATAGAGGGGGCAATTCCATGATCATAGACATGTTTCATGGCCATATTCGGAGTTACCATGGTGAAGCTACATATAGGTAGTGACCTATATGTAGTGCACGCGTGTAATGGTGTCCCCGCACTCACAAAGTTCAGGGAATTGGCTCTGAACAATGTGGGGGCACCTTGGCTAGTGCCAGGGTGCCCTCACACTAAGTAACTTTGCACCTAACCTTTACCAGGTAAAGGTTAGACATATAGGTGAATTATAAGTTACTTAAGTGCAGTGTAAAATGGCTGTGAAATAACGTGGACGTTATTTCACTCAGGCTGCAGTGGCAGGCCTGTGTAAGAATTGTCAGAGCTCCCTATGGGTGGCAAAAGAAATGCTGCAGCCCATAGGGATCTCCTGGAACCCCAATACCCTGGGTACCTCAGTACCATATACTAGGGAATTATAAGGGTGTTCCAGTAAGCCAATGTAAATTGGTAAAAATGGTCACTAGCCTGTCAGTGACAATTTAGAAAGAAATGAGAGAGCATAACTGTGAGAAGGTAGCCTCTTTCTAGCCTTGTTACCCCCACTTTTGGCCTGTTTGTGAGTGTATGTCAGGGTGTTTGTCACTGTTTTCACTGTCTCACTGGGATCCTGATAGCCAGGCCTCAGTGCTCATAGTGAAAACACTATGTTTTCAGTATGTTTGTTATGTGTCACTGGGATCCTGCTGGTCAGGACCCCAGTGCTCATAAGTTTGTGGCCTATATGAATGTGTCACTGGGACCCTGTCACACAGGGCCCCAGTGCTCATAGGTGTGCATGTATATGTTCCCTGTGTGGTGCCTAACTGTCTCACTGAGGCTCTGCTAACCAGAACCTCAGTTGTTATGCTCTCTCATTACTTTTAAATTGTCACTAACAGGCTAGTGACCATTTTTACCAATTTACATTGGCTTACTGGAACACCCTTATAATTCCCTAGTATATGGTACTGAGGTACCCAGGGTATTGGGTTCCAGGAGATCCCTATGGGCTGCAGCATTTCTTTTGCCACCCATAGGGAGCTCTGACAATTCTTACACAGGCCAGCCACTGCAGCCTGAGTGAAATAACGTCCACGTTATTTCACAGCCATTTTACACTGCACTTAAGTAACTTATAAGTCACCTATATGTCTAACCTTTACCTGGTAAAGGTTAGGTGCAAAGTTACTTAGTGTGAGGGCACCCTGGCACTAGCCAAGGTGCCCCCACATTGTTCAGAGCCAATTCCCTGAACTTTGTGAGTGCGGGGACGCCATTACACGCGTGCACTACATATAGGTCACTACCTATATGTAGCTTCACCATGGTAACTCCGAATATGGCCATGTAACATGTCTATGATCATGGAATTGCCCCCTCTATGCCATCCTGGCATTGTTGGTACAATTCCATGATCCCAGTGGTCTGTAGCACAGACCCTGGTACTGCCAGACTGCCCTTCCTGGGGTTTCACTGCAGCTGCTGCTGCTGCCAACCCCTCAGACAGGCAGCTGCCCTCCTGGGGTCCAGCCAGGCCTGGCCCAGGATGGCAGAACAAAGAACTTCCTCTGAGAGAGGGAGTGACACCCTCTCCCTTTGGAAAATGGTGTGAAGGCAGGGGAGGAGTAGCCTCCCCCAGCCTCTGGAAATGCTTTGTTGGGCACAGATGTGCCCAATTCTGCATAAGCCAGTCTACACCGGTTCAGGGACCCCTTAGCCCCTGCTCTGGCGCGAAACTGGACAAAGGAAAGGGGAGTGACCACTCCCCTGACCTGCACCTCCCCTGGGAGGTGTCCAGAGCTCCTCCAGTGTGCTCCAGACCTCTGCCATCTTGGAAACAGAGGTGCTGCTGGCACACTGGACTGCTCTGAGTGGCCAGTGCCACCAGGTGACGTCAGAGACTCCTTGTGATAGGCTCCTTCAGGTGTTAGTAGCCTTTCCTCTCTCCTAGGTAGCCAAACCCTCTTTTCTGGCTATTTAGGGTCTCTGTCTCTGGGGAAACTTTAGATAACGAATGCATGAGCTCAGCTGAGTTCCTCTGCATCTCCCTCTTCACCTTCTGATAAGGAATCGACATCTGACCGCGCTGGAAGCCTGCAAACCTGCAACATAGTAGCAAAGACGACTACTGCAACTCTGTAACGCTGATCCTGCCGCCTTCTCGATTGTTTTCCTGCTTGTGCATGCTGTGGGGGTAGTCTGCCTCCTCTCTGCACCAGAAGCTCCGAAGAAATCTCCCGTGGGTCGACGGAATCTTCCCCCTGCAACCGCAGGCACCAAAAAGCTGCATTACCGGTCCCTTGGGTCTCCTCTCAGCACAACGAGCGAGGTCCCTCGAATCCAGCAACACCGTCCAAGTGACCCCCACAGTCCAGTGACTCTTCAGCCCAAGTTTGGTGGAGGTAAGTCCTTGCCTCACCTCGCTGGGCTGCATTGCTGGGAACCGCGACTTTGCAAGCTACTCCGGCCCCTGTGCACTTCCGGCGGAAATCCTTTGTGCACAGCCAAGCCTGGGTCCACGGCACTCTATCCTGCATTGCACGACTTTCTAAGTTGGTCTCCGGCGACGTGGGACTCCTTTGTGCAACTTCGGCGAGCACCGTTTCACGCATCCTCGTAGTGCCTGTTTCTGGCACTTCTCCGGGTGCTACCTGCTTCAGTGAGGGCTCTTTGTCTTGCTCGACGTCCCCTCTCTCTGCAGTTCCAATTTGCGACCTCCTGGTCCCTCCTGGGCCCTAGCAGCGTCCAAAAACGCCAAACGCACGATTTGCGTGTAGCAAGGCTTGTTGGCGTCCATCCGGCGGGAAAACACCTCTGCACGACTCTACAAGGCGTGGGGGATCCATCCTCCAAAGTGGAAGTCTCTAGCCCTTGTCGTTCCTGCAGTATTCACAGTTCTTCAGCCTAGTAAGAGCTTCTTTGCACCAACCGCTGGCATTTCTTGGGCATCTGCCCATCTCCGAGCTGCTTGTGACTTTTGGACTTGGTCCCCTTGTTCCACAGGTACCCTCAGTCAGGAATCCATTGTTGTTGCATTGCTGATTTGTGTTTTCCTTGCATTTTCCCTCTAACACGACTATTTTGTCCTTAGGGGAACTTTGGTGCACTTTGCACTCACTTTTCAGGGTCTTGGGGAGGGTTATTTTTCTAACTCTCACTATTTTCTAATAGTCCCAGCGACCCTCTACAAGGTCACATAGGTTTGGGGTCCCTTCGTGGTTCGCATTCCACTTTTGGAGTATATGGTTTGTGTTGCCCCTATCCCTATGTTTCCCCATTGCATCCTATTGTAACTATACATTGTTTGCACTGTTTTCTAAGACTATACTGCATATTTTTGCTATTGTGTATATATATTTTGTGTATATTTCCTATCCTCTCACTGAGGGTACACTCTAAGATACTTTGGCATATTGTCATAAAAATAAAGTACCTTTATTTTTAGTATAACTGTGTATTGTGTTTTCTTATGATATTGTGCATATGACACTAAGTGGTACTGTAGTAGCTTCACACGTCTCCTAGTTCAGCCTAAGCTGCTCTGCTAAGCTACCATTATCTATCAGCCTAAGCTGCTAGACACCCTATACACTAATAAGGGATAACTGGGCCTGGTGCAAGGTGCAAGTACCCCTTGGTACTCACTACAAGCCAGTCCAGCCTCCTACATTGGTTGTGCAGTGGTGGGAAAAGTGCTTGAGACTACTTACCACTCTTGTCATTGTACTTTTCATAAGAGAAAAATATACAAAACAAGGTCAGTGTATATACACATAGCCAAAAAGTTTTGCATTTCCTCTTTTCACTCTTTTCTAAGTGCTGAAAAGTACTTCTAAACTTTCAAAAAGTTCTTAAAAGTTTAAAAAGTTTTTTTCTGTCTTTCCAAAAAGTTCTGAAAACTTTTTTCTCTTTTCCTATCACTTTAACTCTCTCTAAAAATGTCTGTCACAGGCCAAAATGTTGAACTGTCCAAACTTGCATATGATCACCTTAGCTGGAAAGGAGCAAGGAGTCTCTGCATAGAGAGAGGTTTGAGTGTAGGGAAGAATCCTTCCTTAGAACTGTTAATTAACATGCTTAGAGTACAGGATAAGGCCATAAGTGCCCAATCAGGTGAAAAAGCAGCTAATGGTTCTCAATCTGATCCAGGGACTCCCCCAGGAAAAGGTTCAGGAAAGAAACTTCTCAGCCTGCCCATTACTAGACAGTCTAGCATAGTTGGTACAGAGGTTGAATCACACCATACTGATGGTGTGCTCTCACATTATAATGTTAACCAAGCTGTTAGGGTGCCCTCTGTAAGGGACAGGTCTCCTTCTGTCCATTCCCATCATACCTCTGTATCTAGAAATGTCCCTCCCACCCACCCTGATGACAGATTGTTAGAAAGGGAGCTCAATAGATTGAGAGTGGAACATACCAGACTGAAGCTGAAGAAGCAACAGCTGGATTTGGATAGACAGTCTTTAGAAATAGAGAGGGAAAGACAGAAGTAGGGTTTAGAAACCCATGGTGGCAGCAGCAGTATTCCCCATAGTCATCCTGCAAAAGAGCATGATTCCAGGAATCTGCACAAGATAGTTCCCCCTTACAAGGAGGGGGATGACATTAACAAGTGGTTTGCTGCACTTGAGAGGGCCTGTGCTGTACAGGATGTCCCTCAAAAGCAGTGGGCTGCTATCCTATGGCTATCATTTACTGGAAAAGGTAGGGATAGGCTCCTTACTGTAAAAGAAAATGATGCTAACAATTTCCAAGTTCTTAAGAATGCACTCCTGGATGGTTATGGCTTAACCACTGAACAGTACAGGATAAAGTTCAGAGAGACCAAAAAGGAGTCTTCACAAGACTGGGTTGATTTCATTGACCAGGCAGTGAAGGCCTTGGAGGGGTGGTTACATGGCAGTAAAGTTACTGATTATGAAAGCCTGTATAACACAATCCTGAGAGAGCATATACTTAATAATTGTGTGTCTGATTTGTTGCACCAGTACCTGATAGACTCTGATCTGACCTCTCCCCAAGAATTGGGAAAGAAGGCAGACAAATGGGTCAGAACAAGGGTGAACAGAAAAGTTCATACAGGGGGTGACAAAGATGGCAATAAGAAGAAAGATGGTGAAAAATCTCAAGATAAGCATGGGGATAAGGGTAAAACCAAAGATCCCACTTCAAATCTTAAACACTCTTCAGAGGGTGGGGATAAAACAAATTATTCCTCTTCTTCCCAACCTGCACACATTAAAAAGCCTTGGTGCTTTGTGTGTAAAAACAGAGGCCATAGGCCAGGGGATAAGTCCTGTCCAGGTAAACCCCCTGAGCCTACCACCACTAATACATCAAGCTCTAGTGCCCCTAGCAGTAGTGGTACTAGTGGTGGGACTGCTGGCAACAGTCAAGCAAAGGGTGTAGTTGGGTTCACTTATGGGTCCATAGTGGAAACTGATGTAATCAGTCCCAAGACAGTTTCTGTCACACCTAGTGGCATTGGCCTTGCCACACTGGCTGCTTGTCCCCTTACAATGGATAAGTACAGGCAGACAGTTTCAATAAATGGTGTTGAGGCCTTGGCCTACAGGGACACAGGTGCCAGTTTCACTTTGGTGACTGAAAACCTAGTGCCTCCTGAACAACACATCATTGGACAACAGTATAAGATTATTGATGTCCATAACTCCACTAAGTTTCTTCCCTTAGCTATAATTCAGTTTAGTTGGGGTGGAGTTACTGGCCCTAAGCAGGTGGTGGTATCACCTAGCTTACCTGTAGACTGTCTCTTAGGTAATGACCTAGAGGCCTCAGGTTGGGCTGATGTAGAGTTTTATGCCCATGCAGCCATGCTGGGCATCCCTGAGGAATTGTTCCCTCTCATTTCAAGTGAAATGAAAAAGCAAAGGAGAGAAGGCCTGAAAACTCAGGATCCCTCTCCATCAACAGGTAAAAAGGGTATCACAGTATCCCCTAACCACCCTACCATTCAGGATACCATTCCTGTGGTGGGAGAAACCTCTCCTGGGGTGGCACCTGTTCCAAGGGAATCATCAGTTGGCAAAACTGTACTCCCTGAGGTAGAAGTACCTCTCTGTGGGATAACTAACATTGGTGACAAAAAGAGCACCATTTTAGTTAACATGGAGCATCCCTCCAACCCTCCCAGAGAAACTTTAGTGCAGAAACCCTGTACTGCCTCACAACACTTAGGACAGCATCCCTGCCCTAGTGTGGAGCTCATAGGACAGCATCCCTGCCCTGCTCCAACTCAAGAGAAACAGCATCCCTGTTCTCTCTTCCAGCCAAATGGACAAAGTTTTTGCCCAGCTATGGCTTTACTGAGACAGCATCCCTGTCTGGCATTTCCATCATTACAAATAGGTTCAGTGGATAATTCCCACTGCTCTAAACTAAAACTTACTGATAGAAACTCTGAAAATACATCTTCACATTGTTGGTTAGCTAAAAAACTTCAAACAGGGTGGTTTACATCCCCACAGGGAAGTAACCATATAGTGGATGATAAAGGGAGTAACCAGTCTATTGCAGAGCTACTCTCTACTTATCACCACTTAGACAATAAAGTCTCAACTGGCCAAGGTTAGCCTTATTGTCCTTCGTTTGGGGGGGGGGGGTTGTGTGAGAAGGTAGCCTCTTTCTAGCCTTGTTACCCCCACTTTTGGCCTGTTTGTGAGTGTATGTCAGGGTGTTTGTCACTGTTTTCACTGTCTCACTGGGATCCTGATAGCCAGGCCTCAGTGCTCATAGTGAAAACACTATGTTTTCAGTATGTTTGTTATGTGTCACTGGGATCCTGCTGGTCAGGACCCCAGTGCTCATAAGTTTGTGGCCTATATGTATGTGTCACTGGGACCCTGTCACACAGGGCCCCAGTGCTCATAGGTGTGCATGTATATGTTCCCTGTGTGGTGCCTAACTGTCTCACTGAGGCTCTGCTAACCAGAACCTCAGTGGTTATGCTCTCTCATTACTTTTAAATTGTCACTAACAGGCTAGTGACCATTTTTACCAATTTACATTGGCTTACTGGAACACCCTTATAATTCCCTAGTATATGGTACTGAGGTACCCAGGGTATTGGGGTTCCAGGAGATCCCTATGGGCTGCAGCATTTCTTTTGCCACCCATAGGGAGCTCTGACAATTCTTACACAGGCCTGCCACTGCAGCCTGAGTGAAATAACGTCCACGTTATTTCACAGCCATTTTACACTGCACTTAAGTAACTTATAAGTCACCTATATGTCTAACCTTTACCTGGTAAAGGTTAGGTGCAAAGTTACTTAGTGTGAGGGCACCCTGGCACTAGCCAAGGTGCCCCCACATTGTTCAGAGCCAATTCCCTGAACTTTGTGAGTGCGGGGACACCATTACACGCGTGCACTACATATAGGTCACTACCTATATGTAGCTTCACCATGGTAACTCCGAATATGGCCATGTAACATGTCTATGATCATGGAATTGCCCCCTCTATGCCATCCTGGCATTGTTGGTACAATTCCATGATCCCAGTGGTCTGTAGCACAGACCCTGGTACTGCCAGACTGCCCTTCCTGGGGTTTCACTGCAGCTGCTGCTGCTGCCAACCCCTCAGACAGGCAGCTGCCCTCCTGGGGTCCAGCCAGGCCTGGCCCAGGATGGCAGAACAAAGAACTTCCTCTGAGAGAGGGTGTGACACCCTCTCCCTTTGGAAAATGGTGTGAAGGCAGGGGAGGAGTAGCCTCCCCCAGCCTCTGGAAATGCTTTGTTGGGCACAGATGTGCCCAATTCTGCATAAGCCAGTCTACACCGGTTCAGGGACCCCTTAGCCCCTGCTCTGGCGCGAAACTGGACAAAGGAAAGGGGAGTGACCACTCCCCTGACCTGCACCTCCCCTGGGAGGTGTCCAGAGCTCCTCCAGTGGGCTCCAGACCTCTGCCATCTTGGAAACAGAGGTGCTGCTGGCACACTGGACTGCTCTGAGTGGCCAGTGCCACCAGGTGACGTCAGAGACTCCTTGTGATAGGCTCCTTCAGGTGTTAGTAGCCTTTCCTCTCTCCTAGGTAGCCAAACCCTCTTTTCTGGCTATTTAGGGTCTCTGTCTCTGGGGAAACTTTAGATAACGAATGCATGAGCTCAGCCGAGTTCCTCTGCATCTCCCTCTTCACCTTCTGATAAGGAATCGACCGCTGACCGCGCTGGAAGCCTGCAAACCTGCAACATAGTAGCAAAGACGACTACTGCAACTCTGTAACGCTGATCCTGCCGCCTTCTCGATTGTTTTCCTGCTTGTGCATGCTGTGGGGGTAGTCTGCCTCCTCTCTGCACCAGAAGCTCCGAAGAAATCTCCCGTGGGTCGACGGAATCTTCCCCCTGCAACCGCAGGCACCAAAAAGCTGCATTACCGGTCCCTTGGGTCTCCTCTCAGCACGACGAGCGAGGTCCCTCGAATCCAGCGACACCGTCCAAGTGACCCCTACAGTCCAGTGACTCTTCAGCCCAAGTTTGGTGGAGGTAAGTCCTTGCTTCACCTCGCTGGACTGCATTGCTGGGAACCGCAACTTTGCAAGCTACTCCGGCCCCTGTGCACTTCCGGCAGAAATCCTTCGTGCACAGCCAAGCCTGGGTCCACGGCACTCTAACCTGCATTGCACGACTTTCTAAGTTGGTCTCCGGCGACGTGGGACTCCTTTGTGCAACTTCGGCGAGCACCGTTTCACGCATCCTCGTAGTGCCTGTTTCTGGCACTTCTCCGGGTGCTATCTGCTTCAGTGAGGGCTCTTTGTCTTGCTCGACGTCCCTTCTCTCTGCAGTTCCAATTTGCGACCTCCTGGTCCCTCCTGGGCTCCAGCAGCGTCCAAAAACGCCAAATGCACAATTTGCAGCTAGCAAGGCTTGTGGGCGTTCTTTCGGCGGGAAAACACTTCTGCACGACTCTCCACGGCGAGTGAGATCCGTCCACCAAAGGCGAAGTCTCTAGCCCTTTTCGTTCCTGCAGAAACCTCAGCTTCTTCTGTCCAGTCGAAGCTTCTTTGCACCCGCAGCTGGCATTTCCTGGGCATCTGCCCATCTCCGACTTGCTTGTGACTTTTGGACTTGGTCCCCTTGTTCCACAGGTACCCTAGATTGGAAATCCACAGTTGTTGCATTGCTGGTTTGTGTCTTTCCTGCATTATTCCTCTAACACGACTTCTTTGTCCTTAGGGGAACTTTAGTGCACTTTGCACTCACTTCTCAGGGTCTTGGGGAGGGTTATTTTTCTAACTCTCACTATTTTCTAATAGTCCCAGCGACCCTCTACAAGGTCACATAGGTTTGGGGTCCATTCGTGGTTCGCATTCCACTTTTGGAGTATATGGTTTGTGTTGCCCCTATCCCTATGTTTCACCATTCGATCCTATTGTAACTATACATTGTTTGCACTGTTTTCTAAGACTATACTGCATATTTTTGCTATTGTGTATATATATCTTGTGTATATTTCCTATCCTCTCACTGAGGGTACACTCTAAGATACTTTGGCATATTGTCATAAAAATAAAGTACCTTTATTTTTAGTATAACTGTGTATTGTGTTTTCTTATGATATTGTGCATATGACACTAAGTGGTACTGTAGTAGCTTCACACGTCTCCTAGTTCAGCCTAAGCTGCTCTGCTAAGCTACCATTATCTATCAGCCTGAGCTGCTAGACACCCTATACACTAATAAGGGATAACTGGGCCTGGTGCAAGGTGCAAGTACCCCTTGGTACTCACTACAAGCCAGTCCAGCCTCCTACATTGGTTGTGCAGTGGTGGGATAAGTGCTTGAGACTACTTACCACTCTTGTCATTGTACTTTTCATAAGAGAAAAATATACAAAACAAGGTCAGTGTATATACACATAGCCAAAAAGTTTTGCATTTCCTCTTTTCACTCTTTTCTAAGTGCTGAAAAGTACTCCTAAACTTTCAAAAAGTTCTTAAAAGTTTAAAAAGTTTTTTCTGTCTTTCCAAAAAGTTCTGAAAACTTTTTTCTCTCTTTCTATCACTTTAACTCTCTCTAAGAAATGTCTGGCACAGGCCAAAGTGTTGATCTGTCCAAACTTGCATATGACAACCTTAGCTGGAAAAGAGCAAGGAGTCTCTGTATAGAGAGAGGTTTGAGTGTAGGGAAGAATCCTTCCTTGGAACTGTTACTTAACATGCTTAGAGAACAGGATAAGGCCATAGGTGCCCCATCTGTTGAAAAAGTACCTAATAGTTCCCAATCTGATTCAGGGACTCCCCCAGGAAAAGATTCAGGAAAGAAACTACCTAGCCTGCCCATTACTAGACAATCTAGCATAGATGGTAATGATGATGAGCCACACCAAATAAATAGTGTTGTCTCACATCATAGCAAAAGCATTTATTCTCACCATACTGGTAGTAATGTTTCTGTAAACCAAGCTGTTAAGGTGCCTTCTGTAAGGGACAGGTCTCCTTCTGTTCATTCCCATCATAGCTCTGTTTCTAGAAATGTCCCTCCCACCAACCCTGATGACAGAATGTTAGAGAGGGAACTCAATAAGTTGAGGGTGGAACAAACCAGACTGAAGCTTAAAAAGCAACAGCTGGATTTGGATAGACAGTCTTTTGAATTGGAGAAGGAAAGACAGAAGTTGGGTTTAGATACCCTTGGTGGCAGCAGCAGTATTCCCCATAGTCATCCTGCAAAAGAGCATGATTCCAGGAATCTGCACAAGATAGTTCCCCCTTATAAGGAGGGGGATGACATTAACAAGTGGTTTGCTGCACTTGAGAGGGCCTGTGTTGTACAGGATGTCCCTCAAAGGCAGTGGGCTGCTATCCTATGGCTATCATTTAGTGGAAAAGGTAGGGATAGGCTCCTTACTGTGAAAGAAAATGATGCTAATAATTTCCAAGTTCTTAAGAATGCACTCCTGGATGGTTATGGCTTAACCACTGAACAGTACAGGATAAAGTTCAGAGAGACCAAAAAGGAGTCTTCACAAGACTGGGTTGATTTCATTGACCAGGCAGTGAAGGCCTTGGAGGAGTGGTTACATGGCAGTAAAGTTACTGATTATGACAGCCTGTATAACTTGATCCTGAGAGAGCATATTCTTAATAATTGTGTGTCTGATTTGTTGCACCAGTACTTGGTGGACTCTGATCTGACCTCTCCCCAAGAATTGGGAAAGAAGGCATACAAATGGGTCAGAACAAGAGTGAACAGAAAAGTTCATACAGGGGGTGACAAAGATGGCAACAAAAAGAAGGATGGTAAGTCTTCTGACAAGGGTGGGGACAAATCTAAAAATGAGTCTTCATCAGGCCCACAAAAACACTCTGGTGGGGGTGGTGGGTCCAAATCCTCCTTTAATCAAAACAAGGAAAAGAAACCATGGTGCTATTTATGTAAAATAAAAGGCCATTGGACAACAGATCCCAGTTGTCCAAAGAAAGGCACCACAGCTCCTACCACTACAACCCCTACTGCTACACCTAGTTGTGAGAAGGTAGCCTCTTTCTAGCCTTGTTACCCCCACTTTTGGCCTGTTTGTGAGTGTATGTCAGGGTGTTTGTCACTGTTTTCACTGTCTCACTGGGATCCTGATAGCCAGGCCTCAGTGCTCATAGTGAAAACACTATGTTTTCAGTATGGTTGTTATGTGTCACTGGGATCCTGCTGGTCAGGACCCCAGTGCTCATAGGTTTGTGGCCTATATGTATGTGTCACTGGGACCCTGTCACACAGGGCCCCAGTGCTCATAGGTGTGCATGTATGTGTTCCCTGTGTGGTGCCTAACTGTCTCACTGAGGCTCTGCTAACCAGAACCTCAGTGGTTATGCTCTCTCATTACTTTTAAATTGTCACTAACAGGCTAGTGACCAATTTTACCAATTCACATTGGCTTACTGGAACACCCTTATAATTCCCTAGTATATGGTACTAAGGTACCCATGGTATTGGGGTTCCAGGAAATCCCTATGGGCTGCAGCATTTCTTTTGCCACCCATAGGGAGCTCTGACAATTCTTACACAGGCCTGCCACTGCAGCCTGAGTGAAATAACGTCCACGTTATTTCACAGCCATTTTACACTGCACTTAAGTAACTTATAAGTCACCTATATGTCTAACCTTTACCTGGTAAAGGTTAGGTGCAAAGTTACTTAGTGTGAGGGCACCCTGGCACTAGCCAAGGTGCACCCACATTGTTCAGAGCCAATTCCCTGAACTTTGTGAGTGCGGGGACACCATTACACGCGTGCACTACATATAGGTCACTACCTATATGTAGCTTCACCATGGTAACTCCGAATATGGCCATGTAACATGTCTATGATCATGGAATTGCCCCCTCTATGCCATCCTAGCATAGTTGGCACAATCCCATGATCCCAGTGGTCTGCAGCACAGACCCTGGTACTGCCAGACTGCCCTTCCTGGGGTTTCACTGCAGCTGCTGCTGCTGCCAACCCCTCAGACAGGCAGCTGCCCTCCTGGGGTCCAGCCAGGCCTGGCCCAGGATGGCAGAACAAAGAACTTCCTCTGAGAGAGGGTGTGACACCCTCTCCCTTTGGAAAATGGTGTGAAGGCAGGGGAGGAGTAGCCTCCCCCAGCCTCTGGAAATGCTTTGTTGGGTACAGATGTGCCCAATTCTGCATAAGCCAGTCTACACTGGTTCAGGGACCCCTTAGCCCCTGCTCTGGCGCGAAACTGGACAAAGGAAAGGGGAGTGACCACTCCCCTGACCTGCACCTCCCCTGGGAGGTGTCCAGAGCTCCTCCAGTGTGCTCCAGACCTCTGCCATCTTGGAAACAGAGGTGCTGCTGGCACACTGGACTGCTCTGAGTGGCCAGTGCCACCAGGTGACGTCAGAGACTCCTGCTGATAGGCTCCTTCAGGTGTTAGTAGCCTATCCTCTCTCCTAAGTAGCCAAACCCTCTTTTCTGGCTATTTAGGGTCTCTGTCTCTGGGGAAACTTTAGATAACGAATGCATGAGCTCAGCCGAGTTCCTCTGCATCTCTCTCTTCACCTTCTGATAAGGAATCGACCGCTGACCGCGCTGGAAGCCTGCAAAAATGCAATATAGTAGCAAAGACGACTACTGCAACTCTGTAACGCTGATCCTGCCGCCTTCTCGACTGTTTTCCTGCTTGTGCATGCTGTGGGGGTAGCCTGCCTCCTCTCTGTACCAGAAGCTCCGAAGAAATCTCCCGTGGGTCGACGGAATCTTCCCCCTGCAACCGCAGGCACCAAAAAGCTGCATTACCGGTCCCTTGGGTCTCCTCTCAGCACGACGAGCGAGGTCCCTCGAATCCAGCGATGCTGTCCAAGTGACCCCCACAGTCCAGTGACTCTTCAGCCCAAGTTTGGTGGAGGTAAGTCCTTGCCTCACCTTGCTGGGCTACATTGCTGGGAACCGCGACTTTGCAGCTACTCCGGCCCCTGTGCACTTCCGGTGGAAATCCTTTGTGCACAGCCAAGCCTGGGTCCACGGCACTCTAACCTGCATTGCACGACTTTCTAAGTTGGTCTCCGGCGACGTGGGACTCCTTTGTGCAACTTCGGCGAGCACCGTTTCACACATCCTCGTAGTGCCTGTTTCTGGCACTTCTCCGGGTGCTACCTGCTTCAGTGAGGGCTCTTTGTCTTGCACGACGTCCCTTCTCTCCTCAGGTCCAAATTGCGACCTCCTGGTCCCTCCTGGGCCCCAGCACCGTCCAAAAACGCCAAACGCACGATTTATGTGTAGCAAGGCTTGTTGGCGTCTTTCCGGTGGGAAAACACTTCTGCACGACTCTCCAAGGCGAGAGGGATCCTTCAACCAAAGGGGAAGTCTCTAGCCCTTTTCGTTACTGCAGAAACCTCAGCTTCTTCTGTCCAGTCGAAGCTTCTTTGCACCCGCAGCTGGCATTTCCTGGGCATCTGCCCATCTCCGACTTGCTTGTGACTTTTGGACTTGGTCCCCTTGTTCCACAGGTACCCTAGATTGGAAATCCACAGTTGTTGCATTGCTGGTTTGTGTCTTTCCTGCATTATTCCTCTAACACGACTCTTTTGTCCTTAGGGGAACTTTGGTGCACTTTGCACTCACTTTTCAGGGTCTTGGGGAGGGTTATTTTTCTAACTCTCACTATTTTCTAATAGTCCCAGCGACCCTCTACAAGGTCACATAGGTTTGGGGTCCATTCGTGGTTCGCATTCCACTTTTGGAGTATATGGTTTGTGTTGCCCCTATCCCTATGTTTCACCATTGCATCCTATTGTAACTACACATTGTTTGCACTGTTTTCTAAGACTATACTGCATATTTTTGCTATTGTGTATATATATCTTGTGTATATTTCCTATCCTCTCACTGAGGGTACACTCTAAGATACTTTGGCATATTGTCATAAAAATAAAGTACCTTTATTTTTAGTATAACTGTGTATTGTGTTTTCTTATGATATTGTGCATATGACACTAGGTGGTACTGTAGTAGCTTCACATGTCTCCTAGTTCAGCCTAAGCTGCTCTGCTAAGCTACCATTATCTATCAGCCTAAGCTGCTAGACACCCTATACACTAATAAGGGATAACTGGGCCTGGTGCAAGGTGCAAGTACCCCTTGGTACTCACTACAAGCCAGTCCAGCCTCCTACATTGGTTGTGCAGTGGTGGGATAAGTGCTTGAGACTACTTACCACTCTTGTCATTGTACTTTTCATAAGAGAAAAATATACAAAACAAGGTCAGTGTATATACACATAGCCAAAAAGTTTTGCATTTCCTCTTTTCACTCTTTTCTAAGTGCTGAAAAGTACTTCTAAAACTTTCAAAAAGTTCTTAAAAGTTTAAAAAGTTTTTTCTGTCTTTCCAAAAAGTTCTGAAAACGTTTTTCTCTTTTTCTATCACTTTAACTCTCTCTAAAAATGTCTGGCACAGGCCAAAGTGTTGAACTGTCCAAACTTGCATATGATCACCTTAGCTGGAAAGGAGCAAGGAGTCTCTGCATAGAGAGAGGTTTGAGTGTAGGGAAGAATCCATCCTTAGAACTGTTAATTAACATGCTTAGAGTACAGGATAAGGCCATAAGTGCCCAATCTGGTGAAAAAGTAGCTAATGGTTCTCAATCTGATCCAGGGACTCCCCCAGGAAAAGATTCAGGAAAGAAACTTCTCAGCCTGCCCATTACTAGACAGTCTAGCATAGTTGGTACAGAGGTTGAATCACACCATACTGATGGTGTGCTCTCACATTATACTGGTAGCCAAGCTGTTAGGGTGCCCTCTGTAAGGGACAGGTCTCCTTCTGTTCATTCCCATCATACCTCTGTATCTAGAAATGTCCCTCCCACCCACCCTGATGACAGATTGTTAGAAAGGGAGATCAATAGATTGAGAGTGGAACAAACCAGACTGAAGCTCAAGAAGCAACAGCTGGATTTGGATAGACAGTCTTTAGAATTAGAGAAGGAAAGACAGAAGTTGGGTTTAGATACCCATGGTGGCAGCAGCAGTATTCCCCATAGTCATCCCGCAAAAGAGCATGATTCCAGGAATCTGCACAAGATAGTTCCCCCTTATAAGGAGGGGATTGACATTAACAAGTGGTTTGCTGCACTTGAGAGGGCCTGTGTTGTACAGGATGTCCCTCAAAGGCAGTGGGCTGCTATCCTATGGCTATCATTTAGTGGAAAAGGTAGGGATAGGCTCCTTACTGTGAAAGAAAATGATGCTAATAATTTTACTTTTCTTAAGAATGCACTCCTGGATGGTTATGGCTTAACCACTGAACAGTACAGGATAAAGTTCAGAGAGACCAAAAAGGAGTCTTCACAAGACTGGGTTGATTTCATTGACCATTCAGTGAAGGCCTTGGAGGGGTGGTTACATGGCAGTAAAGTTACTGATTATGAAAGCCTGTATAACACAATCCTGAGAGAGCATATACTTAATAATTGTGTGTCTGATTTGTTGCACCAGTACCTGGTAGACTCTGATCTGACCTCTCCCCAAGAATTGGGAAAGAAGGCAGACAAATGGGTCAGAACAAGGGTGAACAGAAAAGTTCATACAGGGGGTGACAAAGATGGCAATAAGAAGAAAGATGGTGAAAAATCTCAAGATAAGCATGGGGATAAGGGTAAAACCAAAGATCCCACTTCAAATCTTAAACACTCTTCAGAGGGTGGGGATAAAACAAATTCTTCCTCTTCTTCCCAACCTGCACACATTAAAAAGCCTTGGTGCTTTGTGTGTAAAAACAGAGGCCATAGGCCAGGGGATAAGTCCTGTCCAGGTAAACCCCCTGAGCCTACCATCACTAATACATCAAGCTCTAGTGCCCCTAGCAGTAGTGGTACTAGTGGTGGGACTGCTGGCAACAGTCAAGCAAAGGGTGTAGTTGGGTTCACTTATGGGTCCATAGTGAAAACTGATGTCATCAGTCCCAAGACAGTTTCTGTCACACCTAGTGGCATTGGCCTTGCCACACTGGCTGCTTGTCCCCTTACAATGGATAAGTACAGGCAGACAGTTTCAATAAATGGTGTTGAGGCCTTGGCCTACAGGGACACAGGTGCCAGTTTCACTTTGGTGACTGAAAACCTAGTGCCTCCTGAACAACACATCATTGGACAACAGTATAAGATTATTGATGTCCATAACTCCACTAAGTTTCTTCCCTTAGCTATAATTCAGTTTAGTTGGGGTGGAGTTACTGGCCCTAAGCAGGTGGTGGTATCACCTAGCTTACCTGTAGACTGTCTCTTAGGTAATGACCTAGAGGCCTCAGGTTGGGCTGATGTAGAGTTTTATGCCCATGCAGCCATGCTGGGCATCCCTGAGGAATTGTTCCCTCTCATTTCAAGTGAAATGAAAAAGCAAAGGAGAGAAGGCCTGAAAACTCAGGATCCCTCTCCATCAACAGGTAAAAAGGGTATCACAGTATCCCCTAACCACCCTACCATTCAGCATACTATTCCTGTGGTGGGAGAAACCTCTCCCGGGGTGGCACCTGTTCCAAGGGAATCATCAGCTGGCAAAGCTGGACTCCCTGAGGTGGAAGTACCTCTCTGTGGGATAACTAACATTGGTGAGAAAAACAGCACCATTTTAGTTAACATGGAGCATTCCTCCAACCCTCCCAGAGAAACTTTAGTGCAGAAACCCTGCACTACCTCACAACACTTAGGACAGCATCCCTGCCCTAGTGTGGAGCTCATAGGACAGCATCCCTGCCCTGCTCCGACTCAAGAGAAACAGCATCCCTGTTCTCTCTTCCAGCCAGATGGACAAAGTTTTTGCCCAGCTATGGCTTTTCTGAGACAGCATCCCCGTCTGGCATTTCCATCACTACAAATAGGTTCAGTGGACAATTCCCACTGCTCTAAACTAAAACTTACTGATAGAAACTCTGAAAATACATCTTCACATTGTTGCTTAGCTAAACAACTTCAAACAGGGTGGTTTACATCCCCACAGGGAAGTAACCATATAGTGGATGATAAAGGGAGTAACCAGTCTCTTGCAGAGCTACTCTCTACTTATCACCACTTAGACAATAAAGTCTCAACTGGCCAAGGTTAGCCTTATTGTCCTTCGTTTGGGGGGGGTTGTGTGAGAAGGTAGCCTCTTTCTAGCCTTGTTACCCCCACTTTTGGCCTGTTTGTGAGTGTATGTCAGGGTGTTTGTCACTGTTTTCACTGTCTCACTGGGATCCTGATAGCCAGGCCTCAGTGCTCATAGTGAAAACACTATGTTTTCAGTATGGTTGTTATGTGTCACTGGGATCCTGCTGGTCAGGACCCCAGTGCTCATAGGTTTGTGGCCTATATGTATGTGTCACTGGGACCCTGTCACACAAGGCCCCAGTGCTCATAGGTGTGCATGTATGTGTTCCCTGTGTGGTGCCTAACTGTCTCACTGAGGCTCTGCTAACCAGAACCTCAGTGGTTATGCTCTCTCATTACTTTTAAATTGTCACTAACAGGCTAGTGACCAATTTTACCAATTCACATTGGCTTACTGGAACACCCTTATAATTCCCTAGTATATGGTACTAAGGTACCCAGGGTATTGGGTTTCCAGGAGATCCCTATGGGCTGCAGCATTTCTTTTGCCACCCATAGGGAGCTCTGACAATTCTTACACAGGCCTGCCCTGCAGCCTGAGTGAAATAACGTCCACGTTATTTCACAGCCATTTTACACTGCACTTAAGTAACTTATAAGTCACCTATATGTCTAACCTTTACCTGGTAAAGGTTAGGTGCAAAGTTACTTAGTGTGAGGGCACCCTGGCACTAGCCAAGGTGCCCCCACATTGTTCAGAGCCAATTCCCTGAACTTTGTGAGTGCGGGGACACCATTACACGCGTGCACTACATATAGGTCACTACCTATATGTAGCTTCACCATGGTAACTCCGAATATGGCCATGTAACATGTCTATGATCATGGAATTGCCCCCTCTATGCCATCCTGGCATAGTTGGCACAATCCCATGATCCCAGTGGTCTACAGCACAGACCCTGGTACTGCCAGACTGCCCTTCCTGGGGTTTCACTGCAGCTGCTGCTGCTGCCAACCCCTCAGACAGGCAGCTGCCCTCCTGGGGTCCAGCCAGGCCTGGCCCAAGATGGCAGAACAAAGAACTTCCTCTGAGAGAGGGTGTGACACCCTCTCCCTTTGGAAAATGGTGTGAAGGCAGGGGAGGAGTAGCCTCCCCCAGCCTCTGGAAATGCTTTCTTCGGCACAGATGTGCCCAATTCTGCATAAGCCAGTCTACACCGGTTCAGGGACCCCTTAGCCCCTGCTCTGGCGCGAAACTGGACAAAGGAAAGGGGAGTGACCACTCCCCTGACCTGCACCTCCCCTGGGAGGTGTCCAGAGCTCCTCCAGTGTGCTCCAGACCTCTGCCATCTTGGAAACAGAGGTGTTGCTGGCACACTGGACTGCTCTGAGTGGCCAGTGCCACCAGGTGACGTCAGAGACTCCTGCTGATAGGCTCCTTCAGGTGTTAGTAGCCTATCCTCTCTCCTAAGTAGCCAAACCCTCTTTTCTGGCTATTTAGGGTCTCTGTCTCTGGGGAAACTTTAGATAACGAATGCATGAGCTCAGCCGAGTTCCTCTGCATCTCTCTCTTCACCTTCTGATAAGGAATCGACCGCTGACCGCGCTGGAAGCCTGCAAACCTGCAACATAGTAGCAAAGACGACTACTGCAACTCTGTAACGCTGATCCTGCCGCCTTCTCGACTGTTTTCCTGCTTGTGCATGCTGTGGGGGTAGCCTGCCTCCTCTCTGCACCAGAAGCTCCGAAGAAATCTCCCGTGGGTCGACGGAATCTTCCCCCTGCAACCGCAGGCACCAAAAAGCTGCATTACCGGTCCCTTGGGTCTCCTCTCAGCACGACGAGCGAGGTCCCTCGAATCCAGCGATGCTGTCCAAGTGACCCCCACAGTCCAGTGACTCTTCAGCCCAAGTTTGGTGGAGGTAAGTCCTTGCCTCACCTCGCTGGGCTGCATTGCTGGGTTCCGCGACTTTGCAGCTACTCCGGCCCCTGTGCACTTCCGGCGGAAATCCTTCATGCACAGCCAAGCCTGGGTCCACGGCACTCTAACCTGCATTGCACGACTTTCTAAGTTGGTCTCCGGCGACGTGGGACTCCTTTGTGCAACTTCGGCGAGCACCGTTTCACGCATACTCGTAGTGCCTGTTTCTGGCACTTCTCCGGGAGCTACCTGCTTCAGTGAGGGCTCTTTGTCTTGCTCGACGTCCCCTCTCTCTTCAGGTCCAATTTGCGACCTTCTGGTCCCTCCTGGGCCCCAGCAGCGTCCATAAACACCAAACGCACGATTTGCGTGTAGCAAGGCTTGTTGGCGTCTTTCCGGCGGGAAAACACTTCTGCACGACTCTCCAAGGCAAGCGGGATCCGTCCACCAAAGGGGAAGTCTCTAGCCCTTTTCGTTCCTGCAGAAACCTCAGCTTCTTCTGTCCAGTCGAAGCTTCTTTGCACCCGCAGCTGGCATTTCCTGGGCATCTGCCCATCTCCGACTTGCTTGTGACTTTTGGACTTGGTCCCCTTGTTCCACAGGTACCCTAGATTGGAAATCCACAGTTGTTGCATTGCTGGTTTGTGTCTTTCCTGCATTATTCCTCTAACACGACTCTTTTGTCCTTAGGGGAACTTTGGTGCACTTTGCACTCACTTTTCAGGGTCTTGGGGAGGGTTATTTTTCTAACTCTCACTATTTTCTAATAGTCCCAGCGACCCTCTACAAGGTCACATAGGTTTGGGGTCCATTCGTGGTTCGCATTCCACTTTTGGAGTATATGGTTTGTGTTGCCCCTATCCCTATGTTTCCCCATTGCATCCTATTGTAACTACACATTGTTTGCACTGTTTTCTAAGACTATACTGCATATTTTTGCTATTGTGTATATATATCTTGTGTATATTTCCTATCCTCTCACTGAGGGTACACTCTAAGATACTTTGGCATATTGTCATAAAAATAAAGTACCTTTATTTTTAGTATAACTGTGTATTGTGTTTTCTTATGATATTGTGCATATGACACTAGGTGGTACTGTAGTAGCTTCACATGTCTCCTAGTTCAGCCTAAGCTGCTCTGCTAAGCTACCATTATCTATCAGCCTAAGCTGCTAGACACCCTATACACTAATAAGGGATAACTGGGCCTGGTGCAAGGTGCAAGTACCCCTTGGTACTCACTACAAGCCAGTCCAGCCTCCTACACTAGTGTCCCTACTAATAGCAGTGGTGGTGGGAGCAAACCTACTAATAGCCAATCCAAGGGAGTAGCTGGGCTCACTTTTGGTAATCTAGTTGGGGTTGGTCTGATTAGGGAGACCACAGAGGCTACTTTAGTCTCTGAAAGGGCTATTGATTTAGCCACTTTGGTTGCTTGCCCCCATAACTTGGAGAAGTACAAGCAACTAACCCTAATTAATGGTGTTGAGGTCCAGGCCTACAGGGACACAGGTGCCAGTGTCACAATGGTGATTGAGAAACTGGTGCACCCTGAACAACACATACTTGGACACCAGTACCAAGTAACCGATGCTCACAACATAACACAAAGCCACCCCATGGCTGTTGTAAATCTCAACTGGGGGGGGGTAACTGGTCCAAAGAAAGTTGTGGTAGCTTCAGATTTACCTGTAGACTGTCTATTAGGGAATGATTTGGAGACATCAGCTTGGTCAGATGTGGAGTTGGAGGCCCATGCAGCAATGCTGGGCATCCCAGGGCATATTTTTGCTTTGACAAGGGCTCAGGCCAAAAAGCAAAAAGGACAGGGAAGCTTGGATCCTGGAACAATGGACCAAGTG
Source organism: Pleurodeles waltl (assembly GCF_031143425.1). Classification (NCBI taxonomy): domain Eukaryota; kingdom Metazoa; phylum Chordata; class Amphibia; order Caudata; family Salamandridae; genus Pleurodeles; species Pleurodeles waltl. The sequence goes on from NC_090439.1 coordinate 1,193,462,314, forward strand.
CTCCCTAAAGCTAGGGGTGGTAGAAGCAAACCACTTCCTACTATCCCTCCCTCTACAGTGGATTCTACTTCTGAGGAAGAAGAATTCCCTCCCTGTGCAGAACCTACACCAGAGGAGCTGGAAGCAGACACTGCTGAGCTTTTGGGTGAAGGGGGGCCTGCCAGAGAGGAGCTGAGTGTGGCACAGCAAACCTGTCCCACATTAGAAGGTCTCAGACAGCAAGCTGTCAAACAGGCTAATGGGGATGTCAGTGACTCTCACAGAGTTTACTGGGAGGACAACCTCTTGTACACTGAGCATAGGGATCCTAAACCTGGAGCTGCCAGGAGATTAGTGATTCCTCAGGAGTACAGAAAGTTCCTCCTAACACTGGCACATGACATTCCCTTAGCTGGGCATCTAGGACAAATGAAAACTTGGGACAGGCTTGTTCCCCTGTTTCATTGGCCTAGGATGTCTGAGGACACAAAAGAATTTTGTAAGTCCTGTGAAACCTATCAAGCCAGTGGCAAGACAGGTGGCACCCCAAAGGCACCCCTTATCCCACTGCCTGTGGTTGGGGTTCCCTTTGAAAGGGTAGGGGTTGACATAGTTGGCCCCCTTGACCCTCCTACTGCTTCAGGCAATAGGTTTATCTTAGTGGTAGTGGACCATGCCACAAGATACCCTGAAGCTATTCCTTTAAGGACCACTACAGCTCCTGCAGTGGCAAAAGCCCTCCTGGGAATATTTTCCAGGGTGGGCTTCCCAAAGGAAGTAGTATCAGACAGAGGAAGCAATTTCATGTCTGCATACTTAAAGGCCATGTGGAAGGAGTGTGGTGTAACGTACAAGTTCACAACACCCTATCATCCACAAACAAATGGACTGGTGGAGAGATTTAATAAAACTCTCAAAGGCATGATTATGGGACTCCCTGAAAAACTCCGCAGGAGATGGGATATCCTTCTACCATGCCTCCTTTTTGCCTACAGGGAGGTACCCCAGAAAGGAGTGGGCTTCAACCCCTTTGAACTTCTTTTTGGACACCCTGTTAGGGGTCCACTCACACTTGTAAAGGAGGGTTGGGAACAACCTTTAAAAGCTCCTAAACAGGATATTTTGGATTATGTACTTGGCCTCAGATCAAGGATGGCTGAGTACATGAAAAAGGCCTGTAAAAACCTTCAGGCCAGCCAAGAGCTCCAGAAGCAATGGCATGACCAGAAGGCTGTTTTGGTTCAGTACCAACCAGGGCAGAAAGTGTGGGTCTTGGAGCCTGTGGCCCCAAGAGCACTCCAAGATAAATGGAGTGGTCCCCACACAATTGTTGAAAAGAAGGGAGAAGTCACCTATTTAGTTGACTTAGGCACTGCCAGGAGAACCCTTAGGGTGCTCCATGTCAACCGCCTGAAACCCTACTATGACAGGGCTGATCTCACCCTGCTCATGGCAACTGATGAGGGACAGGAAGAAGACAGTGATCCTCTACCTGATCTCTTCTCTTCCACAGAACAAGATGCTCTTGTGGAAGGTGTAGTTTTGGCTGATTGTCTTACTGCTGAGCAGAAAGATAATTGCATAAATCTCCTAGATCAATTCTCTGAACTCTTCTCTACTGTGCCAGGTACCACTTCTTGGTGTGAGCACACTATAGATACTGGAGACAGTTTACCTGTCAAAAGTAAGATCTATAGGCAGCCTGACCATGTCAGGGACTGCATAAAGCAAGAAGTTCAAAAAATGTTGGAACTAGGAGTGGTTGAGCACTCTGACAGTCCATGGGCTTCTCCTGTGGTACTGGTACCAAAACCCAATTCTAAAGATGGAAAGAAGGAAATGCGGTTTTGTGTAGACTATAGAGGTCTCAACTTGGTAACCAAAACTGATGCTCACCCTATACCCAGGGCAGATGAGCTCATAGATACACTGGCATCTGCCAAGTATCTAAGCACTTTTGATTTGACTGCAGGGTACTGGCAGATCAAATTATCAGAAGATGCTAAACCTAAGACTGCATTTTCTACCATTGGAGGACATTACCAGTTTACTGTAATGCCTTTTGGTTTGAAAAATGCACCTGCCACTTTTCAGAGGTTGGTGAACACAGTCCTGCAAGGGCTTGTAGCTTTCAGTGCAGCATATTTGGACGATATAGCTGTCTTTAGCTCCAGCTGGGATGATCACCTGGTCCACCTATGGAAAGTTTTGGAGGCCCTGCAAAAGGCAGGCCTCACTATCAAGGCTTCAAAGTGCCAGATAGGGCAGGGTAAGGTGGTTTATCTGGGACACCTTGTTGGTGGGGAACAGATTGCACCACTTCAGGGGAAAATCCAAACTATTATTGATTGGGTTCCCCCTACCACTCAGACTCAGGTGAGAGCCTTCCTAGGCCTCACTGGGTATTACAGGAGGTTCATTAAGAACTATGGCTCCATTGCAGCCCCTCTTAATGACCTCACATCCAAGAAAATGCCTAAAAAGGTATTATGGACAGCAAACTGTCAGAAAGCTTTTGAGGAGCTGAAGCAGGCCATGTGCTCTGCACCTGTCCTGAAAAGCCCTTGTTACTCTAAAAAATTCTATGTCCAAACTGATGCATCTGAATTAGGAGTAGGGGCAGTCCTATCACAACTTAATTCTGAGGACCAGGATCAACCTGTTGCTTTTATTAGTAGGAGGTTGACCCCTAGAGAAAAGCGTTGGTCTGCCATTGAGAGGGAGGCCTTTGCTGTGGTCTGGGCTCTGAAGAAGTTGAGGCCATACCTGTTTGGCACTCACTTCATTGTTCAGACAGACCACAAACCTCTACTTTGGCTAAAACAAATGAAAGGTGAAAATCCTAAATTGTTGAGGTGGTCCATATCCCTACAGGGAATGGACTATACAGTGGAACATAGACCTGGGAGTAGCCACTCCAATGCAGATGGACTCTCCAGATATTTCCACTTAGACAATGAAGACTCATCAGGTAATGGCTAGTCTTATTGTCCTTCGTTTGGGGGGGGGGTTGTGTAGGAAAGTACCATCTTGCCTGGCATGTTACCCCCATTTTTCACTGTATATATGTTGCTTTAGTTGTATGTGTCACTGGGACCCTGGTAACCCAGGGCCCCAGTGCTCATAAGTGTGCCTGAATGTGTTACCTGTGTAGTGACTAACTGTCTCACTGAGGCTCTGCTAATCAGAACCTCAGTGGTTATGCTCTCTCATTGCTTTCCAAATTGTCACTGGCAGGCTAGTGACCATTTTTACCAATTTACATTGGCTTACTGGAACACCCTTATAATTCCCTAGTATATGGTACTGAGGTACCCAGGGTATTGGGGTTCCAGGAGATCCCAATGGCTGCAGCATTTCTTTTGCCACCCATAGGGAGCTCTGACAATTCTTACACAGGCCTGCCACTGCAGCCTGAGTGAAATAACGTCCACGTTATTTCACAGCCATTTTACACTGCACTTAAGTAACTTATAAGTCACCTATATGTCTAACCTTTACCTGGTAAAGGTTAGGTGCAAAGTTACTTAGTGTGAGGGCACCCTGGCACTAGCCAAGGTGCCCCCACATTGTTCAGAGCCAATTCCCTGAACTTTGTGAGTGCGGGGACACCATTACACGCGTGCACTACATATAGGTCACTACCTATATGTAGCATCACCATGGTAACTCCGAATATGGCCATGTAACATGTCTATGATCATGGAATTGCCCCCTCTATACCATCCTGGCATAGTTGGCACAATCCCATGATCCCAGTGGTCTGTAGCACAGACCCTGGTACTGCCAAACTGCCCTTCCAGGGGTTTCACTGCAGCTGCTGCTGCTGCCAACCCCTCAGACAGGCAGCTGCCCTCCTGGGGTCCAGCCAGGCCTGGCCCAGGATGGCAGAACAAAGAACTTCCTCTGAGAGAGGGTGTGACACCCTCTCCCTTTGGAAAATGGTGTGAAGGCAGGGGAGGAGTAGCCTCCCCCAGCCTCTGGAAATGCTTTGTTGGGCACAGAGGTGCCCAATTCTGCATAAGCCAGTCTACACCGGTTCAGGGACCCCTTAGCCCCTGCTCTGGCGCGAAACTGGACAAAGGAAAGGGGAGTGACCACTCCCCTGACCTGCACCTCCCCTGGGAGGTGTCCAGAGCTCCTCCAGTGTGCTCCAGACCTCTGCCATCTTGGAAACAGAGGTGCTGCTGGCACACTGGACTGCTCTGAGTGGCCAGTGCCACCAGGTGACGTCAGAGACTCCTGCTGATAGGCTCCTTCAGGTGTTAGTAGCCTATCCTCTCTCCTAGGTAGCCAAACCCTCTTTTCTGGCTATTTAGGGTCTCTGTCTCTGGGGAAACGCTAGATAACGAATGCATGAGCTCAGCCGAGTTCCTCTGCATCTCCCTCTTCACCTTCTGATAAGGAATCGACTGCTGACTGTGCTGGAAGCCTGCAAAACTGCAACATAGTAGCAAAGATGACTACTGCAACTCTGTAACGCTGATCCTGACGCCTTCTCGACTGTTTTCCTGGTGGTGCATGCTGTGGGTTTAGTCTGCCTCCTCTCTGCACTAGAAGCTCCGAAGAAATCTCCCGTGGGTCGATGGAATCTTCCCCCTGCAACCGCAGGCACCATAAAGCTGCATTACCGGTCCCTTGGGTCTCCTCTCAGCACGACGAGCGAGGTCCCTCGAATCCAGCGACGCTGTCCAAGTGACCCCCACAGTCCAGTGACTCTTCAGTCCAAGTTTGGTGGAGGTAAGTCCTTGCCTCACCTCGCTGGGCTGCATTGCTGGGAACCGCGACTTTGCAGCTACTCCGGCCCCTGTGCACTTCCGGCGGAAATCCTTTGTGCACAGCCAAGCCTGGGTCCACGGCACTCTAACCTGCATTGCACGACTTTATAAGTTGGTCTCCGGCGACGTGGGACTCCTTTGTGCAACTTCGGCGAGCACCGTTTCACGCATCCTTGTAGTGCCTGTTTCTGGCACTTGTCTGGGTGCTACCTGCTTCAGTGAGGGCTCTTTCTCTTGCCCGACGTCCCCTCTCTGTTCAGGTCCAATTTGTGACCTCCTGGTCCCTCCTGGGCCCCAGCAGCGTCCAAAAACGCCAAACGCACGATTTGCAGCTAGCAAGGCTTGTTGGCGTTCTTTCGGCGGGAAAACACTTCTGCACGACTGTCCACGGAGAGAGGGATCCGTCCACCAAAGAGGAAGTCTCTATCCCTTTTCGTTCCTGCAGAAACCTCAGCTTCTTCTGTCCAGTCGAAGCTTCTTTGCACCCGCAGCTGGCATTTCCTGGGCATCTGCCCATCTCCGACTTGCTTGTGACTTTTGGACTTGGTCCCCTTGTTCCACAGGTACCCTAGATTGGAAATCCACAGTTGTTGCATTGCTGGTTTGTGTCTTTCCTGCATTATTCCTCTAACACGACTTCTTTGTCCTTAGGGGAACTTTAGTGCACTTTGCACTCACTTCTCAGGGTCTTGGGGAGGGTTATTTTTCTAACTCTCACTATTTTCTAATAGTCCCAGCGACCCTATACAAGGTCACATAGGTTTGGGGTCCATTCGTGGTTCGCATTCCACTTTTGGAGTATATGGTTTGTGTTGCCCCTATCCCTATGTTTCCCCATTGCATCCTATTGTAACTATACATTGTTTGCACTGTTTTCTAAGACTATACTGCATATTTTTGCTATTGTGTATATATATCTTGTGTATATTTCCTATCCTCTCACTGAGGGTACACTCTAAGATACTTTGGCATATTGTCATAAAAATAAAGTACCTTTATTTTTAGTATAACTGTGTATTGTGTTTTCTTATGATATTGTGCATATGACACTAAGTGGTACTGTAGTAGCTTCACACGTCTCCTAGTTCAGCCTAAGCTGCTCTGCTAAGCTACCATTATCTATCAGCCTAAGCTGCTAGACACCCTATACACTAATAAGGGATAACTGGGCCTGGTGCAAGGTGCAAGTACCCCTTGGTACTCACTACAAGCCAGTCCAGCCTCCTACAATCAGGACCCCAGTGCTCATAAGTTTGTGGCCTATATGTATGTGTTCCCTGTGTGGTGCCTAACTGTCTCACTGAGGCTCTGCTAACCAGAACCTCAGTGGTTATGCTCTCTCATTTCTTTCAAATTGTCACAAACAGGCTATTGACCAATTTTACCAATTTACATTGGCTTACTGGAACACCCTTATAATTCCCTAGTATATGGTACTGAGGTACCCAGGGTATTGGGGTTCCAGGAGATCCCTATGGGCTGCAGCATTTCTTTTGCCACCCATAGGGAGCTCTGACAATTCTTACACAGGCCTGCCACTGCAGCCTGAGTGAAATAACGTCCACGTTATTTCACAGCCAGTTTACACTGCACTTAAGTAACTTATAAGTCACCTATATGTCTAACCTTTACCTGGTAAAGGTTAGGTGCAAAGTTACTTAGTGTGAGGGCACCCTGGCACTAGCCAAGGTGCCCCCACATTGTTCAGGGCCAATTCCCCGGACTTTGTGAGTGCGGGGACACCATTACACGCGTGCACTACATATAGGTCACTACCTATATGTAGCTTCACAATGGTAACTCCGAATATGGCCATGTAACATGTCTATGATCATGGAATTGCCCCCTCTATGCCATCCTGGCATAGTTGGCACAATCCCATGATCCCATTGGTCTGTAGCACAGACCCTGGTACTGACAAACTGCCTTTCCTGGGGTTTCACTGCAGCTGCTGCCAACCCCTCAGACAGGTTTCTGCTCCCCTGGGGTCAAGCCAGACTTGTCCCAGGATGGCAGAACAAAGGACTTCCTCTGAGAGAGGGTGTTACACCCTCTCCCTTTGGAAAATGGTGTGAAGGCAGGGGAGGAGTAGCCTCCCCCAGCCTCTGGAAATGCTTTCATGGGCACAGATGTGCCCAATTCTGCATAAGCCAGTCTACACCGGTTCAGGGACCCCTTAGCCCTGCTCTGGCGGGAAACTGGACAAAGGAAAGGGGAGTGACCACTCCCCTAACCTGCACCTCCCCTGGGAGGTGTCCAGAGCTCCTCCAGTGTGCTCCAGACCTCTGCCATCTTGGAAACAGAGGTGCTGTTGGCACACTGGACTGCTCTGAGTGGCCAGTGCCACCAGGTGAAGTCAGAGACTCCTTCTGATAGGCTCCTTCAGGTGTTGCTAGCCTATCCTCTCTCGTAGGTAACCAAACCCTCTTTTCTGGCTATTCAGGGTCTCTTTCTCTGGGGAAACTTTAGATAACGAATGCAAGAGCTCATCCGAGTTCCTCTGCATCTCTCTCTTCACCTTCTGCCAAGGAATCTACTGCTGACCACGCTGGAAGCCTGCAAAACTGCAACATAGTAGCAAAGACGACTACTGCAACTCTGTAACGCTGATCCTGCCGCCTTCTCGACTGTTTTCCTGGTGGTGCATGCTGTGGGTTTAGTCTGCCTCCTCTCTGCACTAGAAGCTCCGAAGAAATCTCCCGTGGGTCGATGGAATCTTCCCCCTGCAACCGCAGGCACCATAAAGCTGCATTACCGGTCCCTTGGGTCTCCTCTCAGCATGACGAGCGAGGTCCCTCGAATCCAGCAACTCTGTCCAAGTGACTCCCACAGTCCAGTGACTCTTCAGTCCAAGTTTTGTGGAGGTAAGTCCTTGCCTCACCTCGCTAGACTGCATTGCTGGGAACCGCGACTTTTGCAGCTACTCCGGCCCCTGTGCACTTCCGGCGGAAATCCTTTGTGCACAGCCAAGCCTGGGTCCACGGCACTCTAACCTGCATTGCCCGACTTTCTAAGTTGGTCTCCGGCAACGTGGGCCTCCTTTGTGTAACTTCGGGTGAGCACTGTTTCACGCATCCTCGTAGTGCCTGTTTCTGGCACTTCTCCGGGTACTACCTGCTTCTAAGAGGGCTTCTTGTCTTGATCGACGTCCCCTCTACCTCCTGGACCAATTTGGAACCTCCTGGTCCCTCCTGGGCCACAGCAGCATCCAAAAATGCTAAATGCACGATTTGCAGCTAGCAAGGCTTGTTGGCGTTCTTTCGGCGGGAAAAGACTTCTGCACAACTCTCCACTGCGAGCGGAATCGGTCCACCAAAGGGGAAGTCTCTAGCCCTTTTCGTTCCTGCAGAAACCTCAGCTTCTTCTGACCAGTAGAAGCTTCTTTGCACCCACAGCTGGCATTTCCTGGGCATCTGCCCATCTCCAACTTGCTTGTGACTTTTGGACTTGGTCCCCTTGTTCCACAGGTACCCAAGATTGGAAATCCATCATTGTTGCATTTTTGGTTTGTGTCTTTCCTGCATTATTCCTCTATCACGACTTCTATGTTCTTGGGGGAACTTTAGTGCACTTTGCACTCACTTTTCAGGGTCTTGGGGAGGGTTATTTTTCTAACTCTCACTATTTTCTAATAGTCCCAGCGACCCTCTACAAGGTCACATAGGTTTTGGGTCCATTCGTGGTTCGCATTCCACTTTTGGAGTATATGGTTTGTGTTGCCCCTATCCCTATGTGTCCCCATTGCAGCTTATTGTAACTATACATTGTTTGTACTGTTTTCTAAGACTATACTGAATATTTTTGGTATTGTGTATATATATCTTGTGTATATTTCCTATCCTCTCACTGAGGGTACACTCTAAGATACTTTGGCATATTGTCATAAAAATAAAGTACCTTTATTTTTAGTATAACTGTGTATTGTGTTTTCTTATGATATTGTGCATATGACACTAAGTGGTACTGTAGTAGCTTCACACGTCTCCTAGTTCAGCCTAAGCTGCTCTGCTAAGCTACCATTATCTATCAGACTAAGCTGCTAGACACCCTATACACTAATAAGGGATAACTGGGCCTGGTGCAAGGTGCAAGTACCCCTTGGTACTCACTACAAGCCAGTCCAGCCTCCTACAACAGCAAAGACAGTAGTGGCCATATTCCACTAAACAAACTAATACCTATGTGAGGCAGTGCGCCAGTTATGCCCAGACGTGGGTACTTTGCTCACTGTGCCACTAGACTCAAGCTGTACCCTGATGATGAGCCCATAACTATTGTGAATCTTCTCCTATGTTGCTCGCACTCCATTTCAAAGAGAACGTGGCTTGGCAGTTCAAGTTGAACTGTTCCTATTGGAGCAGGGTCAAGACTGATTTGCATATGGCTGAGTCTAAACTGAGGCGGCATGGTGGGTGAAAAAAAAATGGCTTGGGATGTGACTCCATCCATTATCCTGTGGTGGTGGGAGGTTTGGTGTTTTCATTGGGCAGCTGGAATCAGTTGCCCAATGGTCTTTGACTTTACACAAATAACACCAAGGCTTTTTAACTTGATTATTAGAAGAGGATTTGGACCCACCAGGATTTTTGTGGGCCTGATGAAGACTCAGAATGTTTACTTTTGTCCCCACCCTTCTCAGAAGACTTACCATCCTTCTTCTTGCCATCCTTGTTGTAGGAGGCTGGACTGGCTTGTAGTGAGTACCAAGGGGTACTTGCACCTTGCACCAGGCCCAGTTATCCCTTATTAGTGTATAGGGTGTCTAGCAGCTTAGGCTGATAGATAATGGTAGCTTAGCAAAGCAGCTCAGGCTGAACTAGGAGACGTGTGAAGCTACTACAGTACCACTTAGTGTCATATGCACAATATCATAAGAAAACACAATACACAGTTATACTAAAAATAAAGGTACTTTATTTTTATGACAATATGCCAAAGTATCTTAGAGTGTACCCTCAGTGAGAGGATAGGAAATATACACAAGATATATATACACAATAGCAAAAATATGCAGTATAGTCTTAGAAAACAGTGCAAACAATGTATAGTTACAATAGGATGCAATGGGGAAACATAGGGATAGGGGCAACACAAACCATATACTCCAGAAGTGGAATGCGAACCACGAATGGACCCCAAACCTATGTGACCTTGTAGAGGGTCGCTGGGACTATTAGAAAATAGTGAGAGTTAGCAAAATAACCCTCCCCAAGACCCTGAAAAGTGAGTGCAAAGTGCACCAAAGTTCCCCTAAGGACAAAATAGTCGTGTTAGAGGGAAAATGCAAGGAAAACACAAATCAGCAATGCAACAACGATGGATTCCTGACTGAGGGTACCTGTGGAACAAGGGGACCAAGTCCAAAAGTCACAAGCAACTCGGAGATGGGCAGATGCCCAAGAAATGCCAGCGGTTGGTGCAAAGAAGCTCTTACTAGGCTGAAGAACTGTGAATACTGCAGGAACGACAAGGGCTAGAGACTTCCCCTTTGGAGGATGGATCCGCCACGCCTTGGAGAGTCGTGCAGAAGTATTTTCCCGCCGAATAGACGCCAACAAGCCTTGCTACACGCAAATCGTGCGTTTGGCGTTTTTGGACGCTGCTGGGGCCCAGGAGGGACCAGAAGGTCGCAAATTGGACCTGCAGAGAGAGGGGACGTCGAGCAAGACAAAGAGCCCTCACTGAAGCAGGTAACACCCGGAGAAGTGCCAGAAACAGGCACTACGAGGATGCGTGAAACGGTGCTCGCCGAAGTTGCACAAAGGATTCCCACGTCGCCGGAGACCAACTTAGAAAGTCGTGCAATGCAGGTTAGAGTGCCGTGGACCCAGGCTTGGCTGTGCACAAAGGATTTCCACCGGAAGTGCACAGGGGCTGGAGTAGCTTGCAAAGTCGCGGTTCCCAGCAATGCAGGCCAGCGAGGTGAGGCAAGGACTTACCTCCACCAAACTTGGGCTGAAGAGTCACTGGACTGTGGCGGTCACTTGGACGGTGTCGCTGGATTCGAGGGACCTCGCTCGTCGTGCTGAGAGGAGACCCAAGGGACCGGTAATGCAGCTTTTTGGTGCCTGCGGTTGCAGGGGGAAGATTCCGTCGACCCACGGGAGATTTCTTCGGAGCTTCTGGTGCAGAGAGGAGGCAGACTACCCCCACAGCATGCACAAGCAGGAAAACAGTCGAGAAGGCGGCAGGATCAGCGTTACAGAGTTGCAGTAGTCGTCTTTGCTACTATGTTGCAGGTTTGCAGGCTTCCAGCGCGGTCAGCGGTCGATTCCTTATCAGAAGGTGAAGAGGGAGATGCAGAGGAACTCGGCTGAGCTCATGCATTCGTTATCTAAAGTTTCCCCAGAGACAGAGACCCTAAATAGCCAGAAAAGAGGGTTTGGCTACCTAGGAGAGAGGAAAGGCTACTAACACCTGAAGGAGCATATCAGCAGGAGTCTCTGACGTCACCTGGTGGCACTGGCCACTCAGAGCAGTCCAGTGTGCCAGCAGCACCTCTGTTTCCAAGATGGCAGAGGTCTGGAGCACACTGGAGGAGCTCTGGACACCTCCCAGGGGAGGTGCAGGTCAGGGAAGTGGTCACTCCCCTTTCCTTTGTCCAGTTTCGCGCCAGAGCAGGGGCTAAGGTGTCCCTGAACCGGTGTAGACTGGCTTATGCAGAATTGGGCACATCTGTGCCCAACAAAGCATTTCCAGAGGCTGGGGGAGGCTACTCCTCCCCTGCCTTCACACCATTTTCCAAAGGGAGAGGGTGTCACACCCTCTCTCAGAGGAAGTTCTTTGTTCTGCCATCCTGGGCCAGGCCTGGCTGGACCCCAGGAGGGCAGCTGCCTGTCTGAGGGGTTGGCAGCAGCAGCAGCTGCAGTGAAACCCCAGGAAGGGCAGTTTGGCAGTACCAGGGTCTGTGCTACAGACCACTGGGATCATGGAATTGTACCAACAATGCCAGGATGGCATAGAGGGGGCAATTCCATGATCATAGACATGTTACATGGCCATATTCGGAGTTACCATGGTGAAGCTACATATAGGTAGTGACCTATATGTAGTGCACGCGTGTAATGGTGTCCCCGCACTCACAAAGTTCAGTGAATTGGCTCTGAACAATGTGGGGGCACCTTGGCTAGTGCCAGGGTGCCCTCACACTAAGTAACTTTGCACCTAACCTTTACCAGGTAAAGGTTAGACATATAGGTGACTTATAAGTTACTTAAGTGCAGTGTAAAATGGCTGTGAAATAACGTGGACGTTATTTCACTCAGGCTGCAGTGGCAGGCCTGTGTAAGAATTGTCAGAGCTCCCTATGGGTGGCAAAAGAAATGCTGCAGCCCATAGGGATCTCCTGGAACCCCAATAACCTGGGTACCTCAGTACCATATACTAGGGAATTATAAGGGTGTTCCTGTATTCCAATGTAAATTGGAAAAAATGGTCACTAGCCTGTCAGTGACAATTTGGAAAGAAATGAGAGAGCATAACCACTGAGGTTCTGATTAGCAGAGCCTCAGTGAGACAGTTAGTCACTACACAGGTAACACATTCAGGCACACTTATGAGCACTGGGGCCCTGGGTCACCAGGGTCCCAGTGACACATACAACTAAAACAACATATATACAGTGAAAGATGGGGGTAACATGCCAGGCAAGATGGTACTTTCCTACACAACCCCCCCCCAAACGAAGGACAATAAGACTAGCCATTACCTGATGAGTCTTCATTGTCTAAGTGGAAATATCTGGAGAGTCCATCTGCATTGGAGTGGCTACTCCCAGGTCTATGTTCCACTGTATAGTCCATTCCCTGTAGGGATATGGACCACCTCAACAATTTAGGATTTTCACCTTTCATTTGTTTTAGCCAAAGTAGAGGTTTGTGGTCTGTCTGAACAATGAAGTGAGTGCCAAACAGGTATGGCCTCAACTTCTTCAGAGCCCAGACCACAGCAAAGGCCTCCCTCTCAATGGCAGACCAACGCTTTTCTCTAGGGGTCAACCTTCTACTAATAAAAGCAACAGGTTGATCCTGGCCCTCAGAATTAAGTTGTGATAGGACTGCCCCTACTCCTAATTCAGATGCATCAGTTTGGACATAGAATTTTTTAGAGTAACAAGGGCTTTTCAGGACAGGTGCAGAGCACATGGCCTGCTTCAGCTCCTCAAAAGCTTTCTGACAGTTTGCTGTCCATAATACCTTTTTAGGCATCTTCTTGGATGTGAGGTCATTAAGAGGGGCTGCAATGGAGCCATAGTTCTTAATGAACCTCCTGTAATACCCAGTGAGGCCTAGGAAGGCTCTCACCTGAGTCTGAGTGGTAGGGGGAACCCAATCAATAATAGTTTGGATTTTCCCCTGAAGTGGTGCAATCTGTTCCCCACCAACAAGGTGTCCCAGATAAACCACCTTACCCTGCCCTATCTGGCACTTTGAAGCCTTGATAGTGAGGCCTGCCTTTTGCAGGGCCTCCAAAACTTTCCATAGGTGGACCAGGTGATCATCCCAGCTGGAGCTAAATACAGCTATATCATCCAAATATGCTGCACTGAAAGCTTCCAGCCCTTGCAGGACTGTGTTCACCAACCTCTGAAAAGTGGCAGGTGCATTTTTTAGACCAAAAGGCATTACAGTAAACTGGTAATGTCCTCCAATGGTAGAAAATGCAGTCTTAGGTTTAGCATCTTCTGACATTTTGATCTGCCAATACCCTGCAGTCAAATCAAAAGTGCTTAGATACTTGGCAGATGCCAGTGTATCTATTAGCTCATCTGCCCTGGGTATAGGGTGAGCATCAGTTTTGGTTACCAAGTTGAGACCTCTATAGTCTACACAAAACCTCATTTCCTTCTTTCCATCTTTAGAATTGGGTTTTGGTACCAGTACCACAGGAGAAGCCCATGGACTGTCAGAGTGCTCAACCACTCCTAGTTCCAACATCTTCTGAACTTCTTGCTTTATGCAGTCCCTGACATGGTCAGGCTGCCTATAGATCTTACTTTTGACAGGTAAACTGTCTCCAGTATCTATAGTGTGCTCACACCAAGAAGTGGTGCCTGGCACAATGGAGAAGAGTTCTGAAAATTGTCCTAGGAGATTTATGCAATTATCTTTCTGCTCAGCAGTAAGACAATCAGCCAAAACTACACCTTCCACAAGAGCATCTTGTTCTGTGGAAGAGAAGAGATCAGGTAGAGGATCACTGTCTTCTTCCTGTCCCTCATCTGTTGCCATGAGCAGGGTGAGATCAGCCCTGTCATAGTAGGGTTTCAGGCGGTTGACATGGAGCACCCTAAGGGGACTCCTGGCAGTGCCTAAGTCAACCAAGTAGGTGACTTCACCCTTCTTTTCAACAATTGTGTGGGGTCCACTCCATTTATCTTGGAGTGCTCTTGGGGCCACAGGCTCCAAGACCCACACTTTCTGCCCTGGTTGGTACTGAACCAAAACAGCCTTCTGATCATGCCATTGCTTCTGGAGCTCTTGGCTGGCCTGAAGGTTTTTACTGGCCTTTTTCATGTACTCAGCCATCCTTGATCTGAGGCCAAGTACATAATCCACAATATCCTGCTTAGGAGCTTTTAAAGGTTGTTCCCAACCCTCCTTTACAAGTGTGAGTGGACCCCTAACAGGGTGTCCAAAAAGAAGTTCAAAGGGGCTGAAGCCCACTCCTTTCTGGGGTACCTCCCTGTAGGCAAAAAGGAGGCATGGTAGAAGGATATCCCATCTCCTGCAGAGTTTTTCAGGGAGTCCCCTAATCATGCCTTTGAGAGTTTTATTAAATCTCTCCACCAGTCCATTTGTTTGTGGATGATAGGGTGTTGTGAACTTGTAAGTTACACCACACTCCTTCCACATGGCTTTTAAGTATGCAGACATGAAATTGCTTCCTCTGTCTGATACTACTTCCTTTGGGAAGCCCACCCTGGAAAATATTCCCAGGAGGGCCTTTGCCACTGCAGGAGCTGTAGTGGTCCTTAAAGGAATAGCTTCAGGATATCTTGTGGCATGGTCCACTACCACCAAGATAAACCTATTGCCTGAAGCAGTAGGAGGGTCAAGGGGGCCAACTATGTCAACCCCTACCCTTTCAAAGGGGACCCCAACCACAGGCAGTGGGATAAGGGGTGCCTTTGGAGTGCCACCTGTCTTGCCACTGGCTTGACAGGTTTCACAGGACTTACAAAATTCTTTTGTGTCCTCAGACATCCTAGGCCAATGAAACAATGGTACCAATCTGTCCCAAGTTTTCATTTGACCCAGGTGCCCAGCTAAGGGAATGTCATGTGCCAGTGTTAGGAGGAACTTTCTGTACTCCTGAGGAATCACTAATCTCCTGGCAGCTCCAGGTTTAGGATCCCTATGCTCAGTGTACAAGAGGTTGTCCTCCCAGTAAACTCTGTGTGAGTCACTGACATCCCCATTAGCCTGTTTGACAGCTTGCTGTCTGAGACCCTCTAATGTGGGACAGGTTTGCTGTGCCACACTCAGCTCCTCCCTGGCAGGCCCCCCTTCACCCAAAAGCTCAGCAGTGTCTGCTTCCAGCTCCTCTGGTGTAGGTTCTGCACAGGGAGGGAATTCTTCTTCCTCAGAAGTAGAATCCACTGTAGAGGGAGGGATAGTAGGAAGTGGTTTGCTTCTACTAGCCCTAGCTTTAGGGAGCACTTGGTCCATTGTTCCAGGATCCAAGCTTCCCTGTCCTTTTTGCTTTTTGGCCTGAGCCCTTGTCAAAGCAAAAATATGCCCTGGGATGCCCAGCATTGCTGCATGGGCCTCCAACTCCACATCTGACCAGGCTGATGTCTCCAAATCATTCCCTAATAGACAGTCTACAGGTAAATCTGAAGCTACCACAACTTTCTTTGGACCAGATACCCCCCCCCAGTTGAGATTTACAACAGCCATGGGGTGGCTTTGTGTTATGTTGTGAGCATCGGTTACTTGGTACTGGTGTCCAAGTATGTGTTGTTCAGGGTGCACCAGTTTCTCAATCACCATTGTGACACTGGCACCTGTGTCCCTGTAGGCCTGGACCTCAACACCATTTATTAGGGTTAGTTGCTTGTACTTCTCCAAGTTATGGGGGCAAGCAACCAAAGTGGCTAAGTCAATAGCCCCTTCAGAGACTAAAGTAGCCTCTGTGGTCTCCCTAATCAGACCAACCCCAACTAAATTACCAAAAGTGAGCCCAGCTACTCCCTTGGATTGGCTATTAGTAGGTTTGCTCCCACCACCACTGCTATTAGTAGGGACACTAGGTGTAGCAGTAGGGGTTGTAGTGGTAGGAGCTGTGGTGCCTTTCTTTGGACAACTGGGATCTGTTGTCCAATGGCCTTTTATCTTACATAAATAGCACCATGGTTTCTTTTCCTTGTTCTGATTAAAGGAGGATTTGGGCCCACCACCCCCACCAGAGTGTTTTTGTGGGCCTGATGAAGACTCATTTTTAGATTTGTCCCCACCCTTGTCAGAAGACTTACCATCCTTCTTTTTGTTGCCATCTTTGTCACCCCCTGTATGAACTTTTCTGTTCACTCTTGTTCTGACCCATTTGTCTGCCTTCTTTCCCAATTCTTGGGGAGAGGTCAGATCAGAGTCCACCAAGTACTGGTGCAACAAATCTGACACACAATTATTAAGAATATGCTCTCTCAGGATCAAGTTATACAGGCTGTCATAATCAGTAACTTTACTGCCATGTAACCACCCCTCCAAGGCCTTCACTGCCTGGTCAATGAAATCAACCCAGTCTTGTGAAGACTCCTTTTTGGTATCTCTGAACTTTATCCTGTACTGTTCAGTGGTTAAGCCATAACCATCCAGGAGTGCATTCTTAAGAACTTGGAAATTGTTAGCATCATTTTCTTTTACAGTAAGGAGCCTATCCCTACCTTTTCCAGTAAATGATAGCCATAAGATAGCAGCCCACTGCTTTTGAGGGACATCCTGTACAGCACAGGCCCTCTCAAGTGCAGCAAACCACTTGTTAATGTCATCCCCCTCCTTGTAAGGGGGAACTATCTTATGCAGATTCCTGGAATCATGCTCTTTTGCAGGATGACTATGGGGAATACTGCTGCTGCCACCATGGGTATCTAAACCCATCTTCTGTCTTTCCCTTTCTATTTCTAAAGACTGTCTATCCAAATCCAGCTGTTGCTTCTTGAGCTTCAGTCTGGTTTGCTCCACTCTCAATCTATTGAGCTCCCTTTCTAACAATCTGTCATCAGGGTGGGTGGGAGGGACATTTCTAGATACAGAGGTATGATGGGAATGAACAGAAGGAGACCTGTCCCTTACCAAGGGCACCCTAACAGCTTGGCTACCAGCATAATGTGAGAGCACATCATCAGTATGATGTGATTCAACCTCTGTACCAACTATTCTAGACTGTCTAGTAATGGGCAGGCTGAGAAGTTTATTTCCTGAACCTTTTCCTGGGGGAGTCCCTGGATCAGATTGAGAACCATTAGCTACTTTTTCTACAGATTGGGCACTTATGGCCTTATCCTGTACTCTAAGCATATTAATTAACAGTTCTAAGGAAGGATTCTTCCCTACACTCAAACCTCTCTCTATGCAGAGACTCCTTGCTCCTTTCCAGCTAAGGTGATCATATGCAAGTTTGGACAGTTCAACTTTTTGGCCTGTGCCAGACATTTTTAGAGAGAGTTAAAGTGATAGACAAAGAGAAAAAAGTTTTCAGAACTTTTTAGAAAGACAGAAAAAACTTTTTAAACTTTTAAGAACTTTTTGAAAGTTTAGAAGTACTTTTCAGCACTTAGAAAAGAGTGAAAAGAGGAAATGCAAAACTTTTTGGCTATGTGTATATACACTGACCTTGTTTTGTATATTTTTCTCTTATGAAAAGTACAATGACAAGAGTGGTAAGTAGTCTCAAAGCACTTATCCCACCGCTGCACAACCAATGTAGGAGGCTGGACTGGCTTGTAGTGAGTACCAAGGGGTACTTGCACCTTGCACCAGGCCCAGTTATCCCTTATTAGAGTATAGGTAGTCTAGCAGCTTAGGCTGATAGATAATGGTAGTTTAGCAAAGCAGCCCAGGCTGAACTAGGAGACGTGTGAAGCTACTACAGTACCACTTAGAGTCATATGCACAATATCATAAGAAAACACAATACACAGTTATACTAAAAATAAAGGTACTTTATTTTTATGACAATATGCCAAAGTATCTTAGAGTGTACCCTCAGTGAGAGGATAGGAAATATACACAAGATATATATACACAATAGCAAAAATATGCAGTATAGTCTTAGAAAACAGTGCAAACAATGTATAGTTACAATAGGATGCAATGGGGAAACATAGGGATAGGGGCAACACAAACCATATACTCCAGAAGTGGAATGCGAACCACGAATGGACCCCAAACCTATGTGACCTTGTAGAGGGTCGCTGGGACTATTAGAAAATAGTGAGAGTTAACAAAATAACCCTCCCCAAGACCCTGAAAAGTGAGTGCAAAGTGCACCAAAGTTCCCCTAAGGACAAAATAGTCGTGTTAGAGGGAAAATGCAAGGAAAACACAAATCAGCAATGCAACAACGATGGATTCCTGACTGAGGGTACCTGTGGAACAAGGGGACCAAGTCCAAAAGTCACAAGCAAGTCGGAGATGGGCAGATGCCCAGGAAATGCCAGCTGCGGGTGCAAAGAAGCTTCGACTGGACAGAAGAAGCTGAGGTTTCTGCAGGAACGAAAAGGGCTAGAGACTTCCCCTTTGTTGGACAGATCTCTCTCGCCCTGGAGAGTCGTGCAGAAGTGTTTTCCTGCCGAAAGAATGCCAACAAGCCTTGCTAGGTGCAAATCGTGCGTTTGGCGTTTTTGGACGCTGCTGGGGCCCAGGAGGGACCAGGAGGTCGCAAATTGGACCTGAGGAGAGAAGGGACGTCGAGCAAGACAAAGAGCCCTCACTGAAGCAGATAGCACCCGGAGAAGTGCCAGAAACAGGCACTACGAGGATGCGTGAAACAGTGCTCGCCGATGTTGCACAAAGGAGTCCCACGTCGCCGGAGACCAACTTAGAAAGTCGTGCAATGCAGGTTAGAGTGCCGTGGACCCAGGCTTGGCTGTGCACAAAGGATTTCCGCCGGAAGTGCACAGGGTCCGGAGTAGCTGCAAAGTCGCAGTTCCCAGCAATGCAGCCCAGCGAGGTGAGGCAAGGACTTACCTCCACCAAACTTGGACTGAAGAGTCACTGGAATGTGGGGGTCACTTGGACAGAGTCGCTGGATTCGAGGGACCTCGCTCGTCGTGCTGAGAGGAGACCCAAGGGACCGGTAATGCAGCTTTTTGGTGCCTGCGGTTGCAGGGGGAAGATTCCGTCAACCCACGGGAGATTTCTTCGGAGCTTCTGGTGCAGAGAGGAGGCAGGCTACCCCCACAGCATGCACAAGCAGGAAAACAGTCGAGAAGGCGGCAGGATCAGCGTTACAGAGTTGCAGTAGTCGTCTTTGCTACTATGTTGCAGGTTTGCAGGCTTCCAGCGCGGTCAGCAGTCGATTCCTTATCAGAAGGTGAAGAGAGAGATGCAGAGGAACTCGGATGAGCTCTTGCATTCGTTATCTAAAGTTTCCCCAGAGACAGAGACCCTAAATAGCCAGAAAAGAGGGTTTGGCTACTTAGGAGAGAGGATAGGCTACTAACACCTGAAGGAGCCTATCAGCAGGAGTCTCTGACGTCACCTGGTGGCACTGGCCACTCAGAGCAGTCCAGTGTGCCAGCAGCACCTCTGTTTCCAAGATGGCAGAGGTCTGGAGCACACTGGAGGAGCTCTGGACACCTCCCAGGGGAGGTGCAGGTCAGGGGAGTGGTCACTCCCCTTTCCTTTGTCCAGTTTCGCGCCAGAGCAGGGGCTAAGGGGTCCCTGAACCGGTGTAGACTGGCTTATGCAGAATTGGGCACATCTGTGCCCAACAAAGCATTTCCAGAGGCTGGGGGAGGCTACTCCTCCCCTGCCTTCACACCATTTTCCAAAGGGAGAGGGTGTCACACCCTCTCTCAGAGGAAGTTCTTTGTTCTGCCATCCTGGGCCAGGCCTGGCTGGAC
The DNA here is from genome assembly GCF_031143425.1 of Pleurodeles waltl. Taxonomy (NCBI): domain Eukaryota; kingdom Metazoa; phylum Chordata; class Amphibia; order Caudata; family Salamandridae; genus Pleurodeles; species Pleurodeles waltl. Next base: position 1,193,482,141 of record NC_090439.1, read on the forward strand.
CCCAGGAGGGCAGCTGCCTGTCTGAGGGGTTGGCAGCAGCAGCAGCTGCAGTGAAACCCCAGGAAGGGCAGTTTGGCAGTACCAGGGTCTGTGCTACAGACCACTGGGATCATGGGATTGTACCAACTATGCCAGGATGGCATAGAGGGGGCAATTCCATGATCATAGACATGTTACATGGCCATATTCGGAGTTACCATTGTGAAGCTACATATAGGTAGTGACCTATATGTAGTGCACGCGTGTAATGGTGTCCCCGCACTCACAAAGTTCAGGGAATTGGCTCTGAACAATGTGGGGGCACCTTGGCTAGTGCCAGGGTGCCCTCACACTAAGTAACTTTGCACCTAACCTTTACCAGGTAAAGGTTAGACATATAGGTGACTTATAAGTTACTTAAGTGCAGTGAAAAATGGCTGTGAAATAACGTGGACGTTATTTCACTCAGGCTGCAGTGGCAGGCCTGTGTAAGAATTGTCAGAGCTCCCTATGGGTGGCAAAATAAATGCTGCAGCCCATAGGGATCTCCTGGAACCCCAATACCCTGGGTACCTCAGTACAATATACTAGGGAATTATAAGGGTGTTCCAGTAAGCCAATGTAAATTGGTGAAAATGGTCACTAGCCTGTCAGTGACAATTTGGAAAGAAATGAGAGAGCATAACCACTGAGGTTCTGGTTAGCAGAGCCTCAGTGAGACAGTTAGTCACTACACAGGTAACACATTCAGGCACACTTATGAGCACTGGGGCCCTGGGTTACCAGGGTCCCAGTGACACATACAACTAAAACAACATATATACAGTGAAAAATGGGGGTAACATGCCAGGCAAGATGGTACTTTCCTACAGAGTTCTTCGGAGCTTCTAGTGCAGAGAGGAGGCAGACTACCCCCACACCATGCACCACCAGGAAAACAGTTGAGAAGGCAGCAGGATCAGCGTTACAAGGTCGCAGTAGTCGTCTTTGCTACTTTGTTGCAGTTTTGCAGGCTTCCAGCGCGGTCAGCAGTCGATTCCTTGGCAGAAGGTGAAGAGAGAGATGCAGAGGAACTCTGATGAGCTCTTGCATTTGTTATCTAAGGAATTCCCCAAAGCAGAGACCCTAAATAGCCAGAAAAGAGGGTTTGGATACCTAGGAGAGAGGATAGGCTAGCAACACCTGAAGGAGCCTATCAGAAGGAGTCTCTGATGTCACCTGCTGGCATTGGCCACTCAGAGCAGTCCAGTGTGCCAGCAGCACCTCTGTTTCCAAGATGGCAGAGGTCTGGAGCACACTGGAGGAGCTCTGGGCACCTCCCAGGGGAGGTGCACATCAGGGGAGTGGTCACGCCCCTTTCCTTTGTCCAGTTTCGCGCCAGATCAGGGCTGAGGGATCCCTGAACCAGTGCAGAGTAGCTTATGCAGAGATGGGCACCATCTGTGCCCATCAAAGCATTTCCAGAGGCTGGGGGAGGCTGCTCCTCCCCAGCCCTGACACCTTTTCCAAAGGGAGAGGGTGTAACACCCTCTCTCTGAGGAAGTCCTTTGTTCTGCCTTCCTGGGCCAAGCCTGGCTGGACCCCAGGAAGGCAGAAACCTGTCTGAGGGGTTGGCAGCAGCAGCAGCTGCAGTGAAACCCTGGGAAAGGTAGTTTGGCAGTACCCGGGTCTGAGCTAGAGACACGGGGGATCATGGAATTGGCTCCCCAATGCCAGAATGGCATTGGGATGACAGTTCCATGATCCTAGACATGTTACATGGCCATGTTCGGAGTTACCATTGTGACGCTATACATATGTCTTGACATATGTATAGTGCACGCGTGTAATGGTGTCCCGCACTCACAAAGTCCGGGGAATTTGCCCTGAACAATGTGGGAGCACCTTGGCTAGTGCCAGGGTGCCCACACACTAAGTAACTGAGCACCCAACCTTTACCAGGTAAAGGTTAGACATATAGGTGACTTATAAGTTACTTAAGTGCAGTGGTATATGGCTGTGAAATAACGTGGACGTTATTTCACTCAGGCTGCACTGGCAGGCCTGTGTAATAATTGTCAGATCTCCCTATGGGTGGCACAAGAAATGCTGCAGCCCATAGGGATCTCCTGGAACCCCAATACCCTGGATACCTCAGTACCATATACTAGGGAATTATAAGGGTGTTCCAGTATGCCAATGTAAATTGGTGAAATTGGTCACTAGCCTGTTAGTGACAATTTGGAAAGAGAATGAGAGAGCATAACCACTGAGGTTCTGGATAGCAGAGCCTCAGTGAGACAGTTAGTCATAACATAGGTAACACATACAGGGCACTCTTATGAGCACTGGGGCCCTGGCTGGCAGGGTCCCAGTGACACATACAACTAAAACAACATATATACAGTGAAATATGGGGGTAACATGCCAGGCAAGATGGTACTGTAGGAGGCTGGACTGGCTTGTAGTGAGTACCAAGGGGTACTTGCACCTTGCACCAGGCCCAGTTATCCCTTATTAGTGTATAGGGTGTCTAGCAGCTTAGGCTGATAGATAATGGTAGCTTAGCAGAGCAGCTTAGGCTGAACTAGGAGACGAGTGAAGCTCCTACAGTACCACTAATGTCACTTGCACAATATCATAAGAAAACACAATACACTGTTATACTAAAAATAAAGGTACTTTATTTTTATGACAATATGCCAAAGTATCTCAGAGTGTACCCTCAGTGAGAGGATAGGAAATATACACAAGATATATGTACACAATACCAAAAATATGCAGTATAGTCTTAGAAAACAGTGCAAACAATGTATAGTTACAATAGGATGCCGTGGGGACACATAGGGATAGGGGCAACACAAACCATTTACTCCAAAAGTAGAATGCGAACCACGAATGGACCCCAAACCTATGTGACCTTGTAGAGGGTCGCTGGGACTATTAGAAAATAGTGAGGGTTAGAAAAATAGCCCACCCCAAGACCCTGAAAAGTGAGTGCAAAGTGCACTAAAGTTCCCCAAAGGACACAGAAGTCGTGATAGGGGAATACTGCAGGAAAGACACAAACCAGCAATGCAACAACGATGGATTTCCAGTTGAGGGTACCTGTGGAACAAGGGGACCAAGTCCAAAAGTCACAAGCAAGTCAGAGATGGGCAGATGCCCAGGAAATGCCAGCTGTGGGTGCAAAGAAGCTGCTACTGGACAGTAGAAGCTGAGGATTCTGCAGGAACGAAAAGGGCTAGAGACTTCCCTTTTGGTGGACGGATCCCTCTCGCCGTGGAGAGTTGTGCAGAAGTGTTTTCCTGCCGAAAGAATGCCAACAAGCCTTGCTAGCTGCAAATCGTGCATTTGACGTTTTTGGACACTGCTGGGGCCCAGGAGGGACCAGGAGATCGCAAACTGGACCTGAAGAGAGAAGGGACGTCGAGCAAGATAACGAGCACTCACTGAAGCAGGTAGCACCTGGAGAAGTGCCAGAAACAGGCACTACGAGGATGCATGAAACAGTGCTCACCGAAGTTGCACAAAGGAGTCCCACGTCGCCAGAGACCAACTTAGAAAGTCGTGCAATGCAGGTTAGAGTGCCGTGGACCCAGGCTTGGCTGTGCACAAAGGATTTCCGCCGGAAGTGCACAGGGGCCGGAGTAGCTGCAAAGTCGCGGTTCCCAGCAATGCAGCCCAGCGAGGTGAGGCAAGGACTTACCTCCACCAAACTTGAACTGAAGAGTCACTGGACTGTGGGGGTCACTTGGACAGAGTCGCTGGATTCGAGGGACCTCGCTCGTCGTGCTGAGAGGAGACCCAAGGGACCGGTAATGCAGCTTTTTGGTGCCTGCGGTTGCAGGGGGAAGATTCCGTCGACCCACGGGAGATTTCTTCGGAGCTTCTGGTGCAGAGAGGAGGCAGGCTACCCCCACAGCATGCACAAGCAGGAAAACAGTCGAGAAGGCGGCAGGATCAGCGTTACAGAGTTGCAGTAGTCGTCTTTGCTACTATGTTGCAGGTTTGCAGGCTTCCAGCGCGGTCAGCAGTCGATTCCTTATCAGAAGGTGAAGAGAGAGATGCAGAGGAACTCGGATGAGCTCTTGCATTCGTTATCTAAAGTTTCCCCAGAGACAGAGACCCTAAATAGCCAGAAAAGAGGGTTTGGCTACTTAGGAGAGAGGATAGGCTACTAACACCTGAAGGAGCCTATCAGCAGGAGTCTCTGACGTCAACTGGTGGCACTGGCCACTCAGAGCAGTCCAGTGTGCCAGCAGCACCTCTGTTTCCAAGATGGCAGAGGTCTGGAGCACACTGGAGGAGCTCTGGACACCTCCCAGGGGAGGTGCAGGTCAGGGGAGTTGTCACTCCCCTTTCCTTTGTCCAGTTTCGCGCCAGAGCAGGGGCTAAGGGGTCCCTGAACCGGTGTAGACTGGCTTATGCAGAATTGGGCACATCTGTGCCCAACAAAGCATTTCCAGAGGCTGGGGGAGGCTACTCCTCCCCTGCCTTCACACCATTTTCCAAAGGGAGAGGGTGTCACACCCTCTCTCAGAGGAAGTTCTTTGTTCTGCCATCCTGGGCCAGGCCTGGCTGGACCCCAGGAGGGCAGCTGCCTGTCTGAGGGGTTGGCAGCAGCAGCAGCTGCAGTGAAACCCCAGGAAGGGCAGTTTGGCAGTACCAGGGTCTGTGCTACAGACCACTGGGATCATGGGATTGTGCCAACTATGCCAGGATGGCATAGAGGGGGCAATTCCATGATCATAGACATGTTACATGGCCATATTCGGAGTTACCATTGTGAAGCTACATATAGGTAGTGACCTATATGTAGTGCACGCGTGTAATGGTGTCCCCGCACTCACAAAGTTCAGGGAATTGGCTCTGAACAATGTGGGGGCACCTTGGCTAGTGCCAGGGTGCCCTCACACTAAGTAACTTTGCACCTAACCTTTACAAGGTAAAGGTTAGACATATAGGTGACTTATAAGTTACTTAAGTGCAGTGAAAAATGGCTGTGAAATAACGTGGACGTTATTTCACTCAGGCTGCAGTGGCAGGCCTGTGTAAGAATTGTCAGAGCTCCCTATGGGTGGCAAAAGAAATGCTGCAGCCCATAGGGATCTCCTGGAACCCCAATACCCTGGGTACCTCAGTACCATATACTAGGGAATTATAAGGGTGTTCCAGTAAGCCAATGTAAATTGGTAAAAATGGTCACTAGCCTGTCAGTGACAATTTGGAAAGAAATGAGAGAGCATAACCACTGAGGTTCTGGTTAGCAGAGCCTCAGTGAGACAGTTAGTCACTACACAGGTAACACATTCAGGCACACTTATGAGCACTGGGGCCCTGGGTTACCAGGGTCCCAGTGACACATACAACTAAAACAACATATATACAGTGAAAAATGGGGGTAACATGCCAGGCAAGATGGTACTTTCCTACAGAGTTCTTCGGAGCTTCTAGTGCAGAGAGGAGGCAGACTACCCCCACACCATGCACCACCAGGAAAACAGTTGAGAAGGCAGCAGGATCAGCGTTACAAGGTCGCAGTAGTCGTCTTTGCTACTTTGTTGCAGTTTTGCAGGCTTCCAGCGCGGTCAGCAGTCGATTCCTTGGCAGAAGGTGAAGAGAGAGATGCAGAGGAACTCTGATGAGCTCTTGCATTTGTTATCTAAGGAATTCCCCAAAGCAGAGACCCTAAATAGCCAGAAAAGAGGGTTTGGATACCTAGGAGAGAGGATAGGCTAGCAACACCTGAAGGAGCCTATCAGAAGGAGTCTCTGATGTCACCTGCTGGCATTGGCCACTCAGAGCAGTCCAGTGTGCCAGCAGCACCTCTGTTTCCAAGATGGCAGAGGTCTGGAGCACACTGGAGGAGCTCTGGGCACCTCCCAGGGGAGGTGCACATCAGGGGAGTGGTCACGCCCCTTTCCTTTGTCCAGTTTCGCGCCAGAGCAGGGCTGAGGGATCCCTGAACCAGTGCTGAGTAGCTTATGCAGAGATGGGCACCATCTGTGCCCATCAAAGCATTTCCAGAGGCTGGGGGAGGCTGCTCCTCCCCAGCCCTGACACCTTTTCCAAAGGGAGAGGGTGTAACACCCTCTCTCTGAGGAAGTCCTTTGTTCTGCCTTCCTGGGCCAAGCCTGGCTGGACCCCAGGAAGGCAGAAACCTGTCTGAGGGGTTGGCAGCAGCAGCAGCTGCAGTGAAACCCTGGGAAAGGTAGTTTGGCAGTACCCGGGTCTGAGCTAGAGACACGGGGGATCATGGAATTGGCTCCCCAATGCCAGAATGGCATTGGAATGACAGTTCCATGATCCTAGACATGTTACATGGCCATGTTCGGAGTTACCATTGTGACGCTATACATATGTCTTGACATATGTATAGTGCACGCGTGTAATGGTGTCCCGCACTCACAAAGTCCGGGGAATTTGCCCTGAACAATGTGGGAGCACCTTGGCTAGTGCCAGGGTGCCCACACACTAAGTAACTGAGCACCCAACCTTTACCAGGTAAAGGTTAGACATATAGGTGACTTATAAGTTACTTAAGTGCAGTGGTATATGGCTGTGAAATAACGTGGACGTTATTTCACTCAGGCTGCACTGGCAGGCCTGTGTAAGATTTGTCAGATCTCCCTATGGGTGGCACAAGAAATGCTGCAGCCCATAGGGATCTCCTGGAACCCCAATACCCTGGATACCTCAGTACCATATACTAGGGAATTATAAGGGTGTTCCAGTATGCCAATGTAAATTGGTGAAATTGGTCACTAGCCTGTTAGTGACAATTTGTAAAGAGAATGAGAGAGCATAACCACTGAGGTTCTGGATAGCAGAGCCTCAGCGAGACAGTTAGTCATAACATAGGTAACACATACAGGGCACTCTTATGAGCACTGGGGCCCTGGCTGGCAGGGTCCCAGTGACACATACAACTAAAACAACATATATACAGTGAAATATGGGGGTAACATGCCAGGCAAGATGGTACTGTAGGAGGCTGGACTGGCTTGTAGTGAGTACCAAGGGGTACTTGCACCTTGCACCAGGCCCAGTTATCCCTTATTAGTGTATAGGGTGTCTAGCAGCATAGGCTGATAGATAATGGTAGCTTAGCAGAGCAGCTTAGGCTGAACTAGGAGACGAGTGAAGCTCCTACAGTACCACTAATGTCACTTGCACAATATCATAAGAAAACACAATACACAGTTATACTAAAAATAAAGGTACTTTATTTTTATGACAATATGCCAAAGTATCTCAGAGTGTACCCTCAGTGAGAGGATAGGAAATATACACAAGATATATGTACACAATACCAAAAATATGCAGTATAGTCTTAGAAAACAGTGCAAACAATGTATAGTTACAATAGGATGCCGTGGGGACACATAGGGATAGGGGCAACACAAACCATTTACTCCAAAAGTAGAATGCGAACCACGAGTGGACCCCAAACCTATGTGACCTTGTAGAGGGTCGCTGGGACTATTAGAAAATAGTGAGGGTTAGAAAAATAGCCCACCCCAAGACCCTGAAAAGTGAGTGCAAAGTGCACTAAAGTTCCCCAAAGGACACAGAAGTCGTGATAGGGGAATACTGCAGGAAAGACACAAACCAGCAATGCAACAACGATGGATTTCCAGTTGAGGGTACCTGTGGAACAAGGGGACCAAGTCCAAAAGTCACAAGCAAGTCAGAGATGGGCAGATGCCCAGGAAATGCCAGCTGTGGGTGCAAAGAAGCTGCTACTGGACAGTAGAAGCTGAGGATTCTGCAGGAACGACAAGGGCTAGAGACTTCCCCTTTGGAGGATGTATTCCGCACGCCGTGTAGAGTCGTGCAGAAGGGTTTTCCCGCCAAAACACCACCAACAAGCCTTGCTAGCTGCAAATCGTGCAGTTACAGTTTTGGGATGCTGCTGTGGCCCAGGAGGGACCAGGATGTCGCCAATTGTGTCTGGTGACAGAGGGGGTGTCGAGCAAGACAATGAGCCCTCTCACAAACAGACAGCTCCCGCAGAAGTGCCAGAACAGGCACTTCGAAGAAGAGTGAAACGGTGCTCACCTGAATTTGCACAAAGGAGTTCCACGTCACCGGAGACCAACTTAGAAAGTCGTGCAATGCAGGTTAGAGTGCCGTGGACCCAGGTTTGGCTGTGCACAAAGGATTTCCGCCGAAAGTGCACAGGGGCCGGAGTAGCTGCAAAAGTCGCGGTTCCCAGCAATGCAGTCTGGTGTGGGGAGGCAAGGACTTACCTCCACCAAACTTGGACTGAAGAGTCACTGGACTGTGGGGATTACTTGGACACAGTTGCTGGATTCGAGGGACCTCGCTCGTCGTGCTGAGAGGAGACCCAAGGGACCGGTAATGCAGCTTTTTGGTGTCTGCGGTTGCAGGGGGAAGATTCCGTCGACCTACGGGAGATTTCTTCGGAGCTTCTAGTGCAGAGAGGAGGCAGACTACCCCCACAGCATGCACCACCAGGAAAACAGTCGAGAAGGCGGCAGGATCAGCGTTACAGAGTTGCAGTAGTCATCTTTGCTACTTTGTTGCAGTGTTGCAGGCTTCCAGCGCGGTCAGCAGTCGATTTCTTGGCAGAAGGTGAAGAGAGAGATGCAGAGGAACTCTGATGAGCTCTTGCATTTGTTATCTAAAGTTTCCCCAGAAACAGAGACCCTAAATAGCCAGAAAAGAGGGTTTGGCTACCTAGGAGAGAGGATAGGCTACTAACACCTGAAGGAGCCTATCAGAAGGAGTCTCTGACGTCACCTGGTGGCACTGGCCACTCAGAGCAGTCCAGTGTGCCAGCAGCACCTCTGTTTCCAAGATGGCAGAGGTCTGGAGCACACTGGAGGAGCTCTGGACACCTCCCAGGGGAGGTGCAGGTCAGGGGAGTGGTCACTCCCCTTTCCTTTGTCCAGTTTCGCGCCAGAGCAGGGCTAAGGGGTCCCCTGAACCGGTGTAGACTGGCTTATGCAGAATTGGGCACATCTGTGCCGAAGAAAGCATTTCCAGAGGCTGGGGGAGGCTACTCCTCCCCTGCCTTCACACCATTTTCCAAAGGGAGAGGGTGTAACACCCTCTCTCAGAGGAAGTCCTTTGTTCTGCCATCCTGGGACAAGCCTGGCTTGACCCCAGGAGGGCAGAAACCTGTCTGAGGGGTTGGCAGCAGCAGCAGCTGCAGTGAAACCCCAGGAAAGGCAGTTTGGCAGTACCAGGGTCTGTGCTACAGACCACTGGGATCATGGGATTGTGCCAACTATGCCAGGATGGCATAGAGGGGGCAATTCCATGATCATAGACATGTTACATGGCCATATTCGGAGTTACCATTGTGAAGCTACATATAGGTAGGGACCTATATGTAGTGCACGCGTGTAATGGTGTCCCCGCACTCACAAAGTCCGGGGAATTGGCCCTGAACAATGTGGGGGCACCTTGGCTAGCGCCAGGGTGCCCTCACACTAAGTAACTTTGCACCTAACCTTTACCAGGTAAAGGTTAGACATATAGGTGACTTATAAGTTACTTAAGTGCAGTGTAAAATGGCTGTGAAATAACGTGGACGTTATTTCACTCAGGCTGCAGTGGCAGTCCTGTGTAAGAATTGTCCGAGCTCCCTATGGGTGGCAAAAGAAATGCTGCAGCCCATAGGGATCTCCTGGAACCCCAATACCCTGGGTACCTCAGTACCATTTACTAGGGAATTATAAGGGTGTTCCAGTAAGCCAATGTAAATTGGTAAAAATGGTCACTAGCCTGTTAGTGACAATTTGAAAGTAATGAGAGAGCATAACCACTGAGGTTCTGGATAGCAGAGCCTCAGTGAGACAGTTAGTCATAACACAGGTAAAACATTCAGGCACACTTATGAGCACTGGGGCCCTGGCTGGCAGGGTCCCAGTGACACAACTAAAACAACATATATACAGTGAAATACGGGGGTAACATGCCAGGCAAGAAGGAAACTTTTCAGAACTTTGTAAAACGCTTTAGAGAAGAAAAGCCAACTTTTTTGATTAAGTGTACATACACTGAACTGTTTGATATATGATTCTCTTATGAAAACTACAAAATGACAAAGTGGTAAGTAGTTACAAGTACTTATCCCACCGCTGCACAACCAATGCAAGAGGCTGGCCTGACTTGTAGTGGGTACCAGAGCATGAAGAAAATCCTGGAAGAGTGCACAGGAGCCGGAGCAGCTGCAAATCACGTGGTACCCAGCAATGCAGTCTAGCGTGGGGAGGCAAGGACTTACCTCCACCAAACTTGGACTAAAGAGTCACTGGACCATGGGAGTCACTTGGACAGAGTTTCTGAGTTCCAGGGACCAAGCTTGTTGTGCTGAGAGGGGACCTAGAGGACCAGTGATGCAGTCTTTTGGTGCCTGCGGTTGCAGGGGGAAGATTCCGTCGACCCACAGGACATTTCTTCAGAGCTCCTGGTGCAGAGAGGAGGCAGGCTACCCCCAGAGCATGCACCACCTGGAAACAGTCGAGAAAGCCGGCAGGATGAGGCGATACACTGTTGCTAGTAGTCGTCTTGCTACTTTGTTGTGGTTTTGCAGGCGTCCTGAGCAGTCAGCGGTCGATCCTTTGGCAGAAGGTGAAGAGGGAGATGTAGAGGAACTCTGATGAGCTCTTGCATTCGTTATCTGGTGAAATCCCCAAAGCAGAGACCCTAAATTGCCAGAAAAGGAGATTTGGCTACCTAGGAAGGAGAATTGGCTACCAAGAGAGGTAAGAGCCTATCAGAAGGAGCCTCTGACATCACCTGCTGGCACTGACCACTCAGAGCAGGCCAGTGTGCCATAGACATCTCTGTTTCCAAGATGGCAGAGGTCTGGGACACACTGGAGGAGGTCTGTGCACCTCCCCTGGGAGGTGCAGGTCAGAGGAGTTGTCACTCCCCTTTCCTTTGTCCAGTTTCACGCCAGAGCAGGGCTGGGGGATGCCTGAACTGGTGTAGACTGGCTTATGCAGAGATGTGCACCATCTGTGCCCATCAAAGCATTTCCAGAGGCTGGGGGAGGCTACTCCTCCTCAGCCTTCACACCTATTTCCAAAGGGAGAGAGTGTTACACCCTGTCTCAGAGGAAGTCCATTGTTTTGCCTTCCAGGGCAAGGGCTGCCTGGACCCCAGGAGGGCAGAAACCTGTCTGAGGGGTTGGCAGCAGCTGCAGTGGAGACCCCGGAAAGGCAGTTTGGCAGTACCCGGGTTCTGTGCTAGAGACCCGGGGGATCATGGAATTGTCCCCCCAATCTTAGACATGTTACATGGCCATGTTCGGAGTTACCATTGTGACGCTATACATAAGTAGTGAGCTATGTATAGTGCACGCATGTAGTGGTGTCCCCGCACTCACAAAGTCCGGGGAATTTGCCCTGAACGATGTGGGGGCACCTTGGCTAGTGCCAGGGTGCCCTCACACTAAGTAACTTTGCACCCAACCGTAACCAGGTGAAGGTTAGACATATAGGTGACTTATAAGTTACTTATGTGCAGTGGTAAATGGCTGTGAAATAACGTGAGGCTGCAGTGGCAGGCCTGTGTAAGAATTGTCAGAGCTCCCTATGGGTGGCAAAAGAAATGCTGCAGCCCATAGGGATCTCCTGGAACCCCAATACCCTGGGTACCTCAGTACCATATACAAGGGAATTATATGGTTGTACCAGTATGCCAATGTGAATTGGTAAATTTAGTCACCAGCCTGTTAGTGACAAATTGGGAAAGCAGAGAGAGCATAACCACTGAGGTTCTGGTTAGCAGAGGCTCAGTCAGACAGTTAGGCATCACACAGGGAACACATACAGGGCACATACTTATGAGTACTGGGGCCGTGCCTGGCAGGGTCCCAGTGACACATAGGCCCTCATTCCAACCCTGGCGGTCTATGACCGCCAGGGTGGAGGGCCACGGAAGCACCGCCAACAGCCTGGCGGTGCTTCAGTGCCCATTCTGACCGCGGCGGTAAAGCCGCGGTCAGAAAAGGGGATCCGGCGGTTTCCCGCCGGATTACCCCTGGCTGGGCTGAATCTCCATGGCGGCGCTGCTTGCAGCGCCGCCATGGAGATTCCGACCCCTTCCCGCCATCCTGTTTCTGCGGTTTTTACCACCAGGAACAGGATGGCAGGAACGGGTGTCGTGGGGCCCCTGGGGGCCCCTGCACTGCCCATGCACCCTAACAGGGCCACACCATGATTTTCACTGTCTGCTTAGCAGATAGTGAAAATCGCGATGGGTGCAACTGCACCCGTCGCACCCCTGCAACTCCGCCGGCTTCATTGTTGCAGGGCCTTTCCCGCTGGGCCGGCGGGCGTTCCTTTGGCGGGCGCCCGCCGGCCCTGCGGGAAAGCCAGAATGTCATCGCGGAGCGGCCATTTGGCGGTGACCGCATGGCCGCCATAGACTAAAACAACATATATACAGTGAAATACGGGGGTAACATGCCAGGCAAGATGGTACTTTCCTACAGCCGCTCTCTCACGTGCATTTCTGTTTCGAAGCACTACTCATAGTTCGCTCAGTTCTGTGTTCTCCAAGGTGCACATCCTTTGCAGCAGGTGCATTAACCTTCCGCACTACTATATAATGAGTAAAAACCGCTACTGGGCAAAGCTGGGATCTCTCACCAGCAGTGATATTAATCACCAGAGTGCTCCACTTTTTTGTTGTTGCCTGAAAACTGCTGGATGCACAAGCGAGTTCAGTGCGTCTAAACCCATAAATGATTCTTGAACGCACCCCCCACCCCCCCAGATTCAGTGCACCGGTCTCACCGCCCTAAACCCATCCCTACGCCACGCTCGGAACCAGTCACAGTGCCGGGGCCCCCTGGAGCTCGGACCCCGCTGCACAGCGGGGCTGCAGGGGCCTTTGTTACACCACTAACGCCACTCATGCTGCAGAAACATCTCCCTGGAGAGCGCAGCGGTTTGTGTTCGACCCCCGCAGCAGTGAGGTGCCTGCACTTTGCTCTGTATGAGCGGGGCGTGTGCTTAACAAGGGGGCGCGATATCGTGTCATCGGTAGTTTTACAGCCCCTGCGGTTTATTCTTGTCCTTGAGCGATTTCACGGAAACCCTGGCCGCGTTACTATCATTTTCCCTTTTATCTTATGAGCTGCACATTTATGGCCGAGAGCAAAGTGTTTTCTGGTATCTGGCATGTGGTGTTTAGTGCATCGTGTGACCTGTGTCCTGTCCGGTGTGGCTCACACGTGTGAGCTGACGCTGCACTAGAGCACCTTGCACCCTCCACACCCTCCAGTGTCCCTGCTGCTCTGGCTGTGGTGAGAGGGCCCGGACTGTGACCATGCGACCTTTGACCTCCTAGGTGCACAGCCAGTGTCTGCTTCCTAGGCCCCACACTCCAGGGTGTCTGCAGCAGCTTGTGGTGTTTGTGTCACAGCTGAGGGTGTCATGGAAGGAGGGTTTACACTGCACAGATGGATGCGTGTGTAACTGATGTGTGACATGTCCCTGTGTTTCAAAGCCCTGTGTGACATGTCCCTGTGTTTCAAACCCCTGTGTAAAGTCCCTGTGTTTCAAACCCCTGTGTGACGTGTCCCTGTGTTTCATACCCCTGTGTGACACGTCCCTGTGTTTCAAACACCTGTGTGACGTGTCCCTGTGTTTCAAACCCTGTGTGACACGTCCCTGTGTTTCATACCCCTGTGTGACACGTCCCTGTGTTTCAAACACCTGTGTGACGTGTCCCTGTGTTTCAAACCCTGTGTGACACGTCCCTGTGTTTCATACCCCTGTGTGACACGTCCCTGTGTTTCATACCCCTGTGTGACACGTCCCTGTGTTTCATACCCCTGTGTGACACGTCCCTGTGTTTCAAACCCCTGTTTCAAACCCCTGTGTGACGTGTCCCTGTGTTTCAAACCCCTGTGTTACATGCCCGTGTTTCAAATCCCTGTGTGACACGTCACTGTGTTTAAACCCCTGTGTGACACGTCACTGTGTTTAAACCCCTGTGTGACGTGTCCCTGTGTTTCAAACCCCTGTGTGACATGTCCCTGTGTTTCAAACCCCTGTGTAAAGTCCCTGTGTTTCAAAGCCCTGTGTGACATGTCCCTGTGTTTCAAACCCCTGTGTGACATGCCCCTGTGTTTCAAACACCTGTGTGACGTGTCCCTGTGTTTCAAACCCTGTGTGACATGCCCCTGTGTTTCAAACACCTGAGTTACATGTCCCTGTGTTTCAAACCCCTGTGTGACACGTCCCTGTGTTTCAAACCCCTGTATGTTGTTTTAGTTGTATGTGTCACTGGGACCCTTCCAGCCAGGGCCCCAGTGCTCATAAGTGTGCCCTGAATGTGTTCCCTGTGTGGTGCCTAACTGTCTCACTGAGGCTCTGCTAACCAGAACCTCAGTGGTTATGCTCTCTCATTTCTTTCAAATTGTCACTAACAGGCTAGTGACCAATTTCACCAATTCACATTGGCTTACTGGAACACCCTTATAATTCCCTAGTATATGGTACTGAGGTACCCAGGGTATTGGGGTTCCAGGAGATCCCTATGGGCTGCAGCATTTCTTTTGCCACCCATAGGGAGCTCTGACAATTCTTACACAGGCCTGCCACTGCAGCCTGAGTGAAATAACGTCCACGTTATTTCACAGCCATTTTACACTGCACTTAAGTAACTTATAAGTCACCTATGTGTCTAACCTTCACCTGGTTACGGTTGGGTGCAAAATTACTTAGTGTGTGGGCACCCTGGCACTAGCCAAGGTGCCCCCACATCGTTCAGGGCAAATCCCCCGGACTTTGTGAGTGCGGGGACACCATTTCACGCGTGCACTATACATAGGTCACTACCTATGTATAGCGTCACAATGGTAACTCCGAACATGGCCATGTAACATGTCTAAGATCATGGAATTGTCACCCCAATGCCATTCTGGCATTGGGGAGACAATTCCATGATCCCCCGGGTCTCTAGCACAGAACTCGGGTACTGCCAAACTGCCTTTCCGGGTTCTCCACTGCAGCTGCTGCCAACCCTTCAGACAGGTTTCTGCCCTCCTGGGGTCCATCCAGGCCTGGCCCAGGAAGGCAGAACAAAGGACCTCCTCAGAGAGAGGGTGTTACACCCTCTCCCTTTGGAAAAAGGTGTAAGGGCTGTGGAGGAGTAGCCTCCCCCAGCCTCTGGAAATGCTTTGATGGGCACAGATGGTGCCCATCTCTGCATAAGCCAGTCTACACCGATTAAGGGATCCCCCAGCCCTGCTCTGGCGCGAAACTGGACAAAGGAAAGGGGAGTGACCACTCCCCTGAACTGCACCTCCCAGGGGAGGTGCCCAGAGCTCCTCCAGCGTGACCCAGACCTCTGCCATCTTGGATTCAGAGGTGTGCTGGCACACTGGACTGCTCTGAGTGGCTAAGGCCAGCATGTGACGTCAGAGACTCCTTCTGATAGGCTCTTGCCTGTGTTACTAGCCTATCATCCTTCCTAGGTAGCCAAACCTCCTTTTCTGGCTATTTAGGGTCTCTGCTTTGGGGAATTCTTCAGATACCGAATGCAAGAGCTCACCAGAGTTCCTCTGCATCTCTCTCTTCACCTTCTGCCAAAGGATCGACCGCTGACTGCCCAGGATGCCTGCAAAACCGCAACAAAGTAGAAAAGATGACTACTGCAACCTTGTATCGCTTATCCTGCCGCTTTCTCGCCTGTTTCCTGGTGTTGCATGCTCTGTGGGTAGCCTACCTCCTCTCTGCACCAGGAGCTCTGAAGAAATCTCCCGTTGGACGAGGGAATCTTCCCCCTGCAACCGCAGGCATCAAAAGACTGCATCACCGGTCCTCTGGGTCCCCTCTCAGCACGACGAGCGTGGTCCCTGGAACTCAGCAACTCTGTCCAAGTGACTCCCACAGTCCAGTGACTCTTCAGTCCATGTTTGGTGGAGGTAAGTCCTTGCCGCCCCACGCTAGACTGCATTGCTGGGTAACAAGTGATTTGCAGCTGCTCCGGCTCCTGTGCACTCTTTCAGGATTTCCTTTGAGCACAGCCAAGCCTGGGCCCCCAACACTCTAACCTGCAGTGCACAACCTTCTGAGTTGTCCTCCGGCGTCGTGGGACTCCCTTTTCTGACTTCAGGTGGACTCCGGTTCACTCCTCTTCTAAGTGCCTGTTCCGGTACTTCTGCGGGTGCTGCCTGCTTCTGTGAGGGCTCCCTGACTTGCTGGGCACCCCCTCTGTCTCCTCGTCCAAGTGGCGACATCCTGGTCCCTCCTGGGCCACAGCAGCATCCAAAAACCCTAACTGCGACTTTTGCAGCTAGCAAGGCTTGTTTGCGGTATTTCTGCGTGGGAACACCTCTGCAAGCTTCTTCACGACATGGGACATCCATCCTCCAAAGGGCAAGTTTCTAGCCCTCTTCGTTCTTGCAGAATCCACAGCTTCTACCATCCGGTGGCAGCTTCTTTGCACCCTCAGCTGTCATTTCCTGGGCATCTGCTCAATCTCGACTTTGTCGCGACTCTTGGACTTGGTCCCCTTGTTCTACAGGTACTCTCGTCCGGAAATCCACTTTGGTTGCATTGCTGGTGTTGGTCTTCCTTGCAGAATTCCCCTATCACAACTTCTGTGCTCTCTGGGGGTCATAGGTGCATTTTACACCTACTTTTCAGGATCTTGTTGTGGGCTATTTTTCTAACCCTCACTGTTTTCTTACAGTCCCAGCGACCCTCTACAAGCTCACATAGGTTTGGGGTCCATTCATGGTTCGCATTCCACTTTTGGAGTATATGGTTTGTGTTGCCCCTATACCTATGTGCTCCTATTGCAATCTACTGTAACTTTACACTGCTTGCATTACTTCCTTTTGCTAGTACTGCATATTTTTGGTATTGTGTACATATATCTTGTGTATATATCTTATCCTCATACTAAGGGTACTCACTGAGATACTTTTGGCATATTGTAATAAAAATAAAGTACCTTTATTTTTAGTAACTCTGTGTATGTGTTTTCTTATGATATTGTGCATATGACACCAGTGGTATAGTAGGAGCTTTGCATGTCTCCTAGTTCAGCCTAAGCTGCTCTGCTATAGCTACCTTCTATCAGCCTAAGCTGCTAGAAACACCTCTTCTACACTAATAAGGGATAACTGGACCTGGTACAGGTACCCCTTGGTACCCACTACAAGCCAGGCCAGCCTCCCACATTGGTTGTGCAGCGGTGGGATAAGTACTTGCAACTGCTTACCACTTTGTCATTTTGTACTTTTCATAAGAGAAAAATATACAAAACAAGTTCAGTGTATGTACACCTAACCAAAAAGTTTTGCTTTTCTTCTCTTACACTATCTGCTAAGTGCTGAAAAGTACCTCTAAACTTTCTAAGTTTCAAAAAGTTTGAAAAAGTTTTTTTCCTGTTCTTTAAAAAGTCCTTAAACTTTTTCTATCTTTTATCTGTCTCTAAACCTTTTTCTATCATGTCTGGTGTAGGAACTCCTCTTAATTTGGTCAATACAACTTATGACCACCTTAACTTTAAAATCCTTAATAGTCTCTGCATTGATAGAGGTTTAGTGGTAGGAAAGAACCCTTCTAAAGGATTATTGTCTAACATGCTCATTGAGAATGTTAAGGCCTTAGCTGGCAGTTCAATTGAGAAGTTAGGAGATAGCTTACACTCTGACTCTGGGGAGCCCCCAGTGGGAGTGTTGCAGGGTTCCCTTCCTAACCTGCCTCTTAGCAAACCACCTAGCAATGCTGGCAGTACTAGAAGCTCCCATCATAGTAGGGATGTTTTTGTCCCTGTAGGCCAGGTTGTTAGGGTGCCAACTGTTAGGGACAGGTCTCCCTCCGCTCATTCAAATCTTTCTTCTGTGTCAAAACATTCCCAACCCACCCACTCTGATGACAAGATGTTAGAAAGGGAACTCAATAAGCTGAAAGTGGAAGAGACCAGGCTGAAGCTTAAACAGCAACAGCTGGCTCTAGACAGTGAATCCCTAGACTAAGAAAAAGAGAGACAGAGGTCGGGGTTTGGACCCCATGGTGGCAGCAGCAGTATTCCAGATAGCAATCCTGTGAGAGAGCATGATTCTAGGAATCTGCATAAGATAGTTCCCCCTTACAAGGAGGGGGATGACATTAACAAGTGGTTTGCTGCACTTGAGAGGGTCTGTATGGTACAGGGGGTCCCTCAAAGGCAGTGGGCTGCTATCCTATGGCTATCTTTCAGTGGAAAGTGTAGGGATAGGCTCCTTACTGTGAAGGAAAGTGATGCCAATAATTTAACAGTTTTGAAGATTGCACTCTTGGATGGATTTGGCTTAACCACTGAACAATACAGGATTAAGTTCAGAGAAACCAGAAAAGAGTCCTCACAAGACTGGGTAGACTTTGTTGACTATTCAGTGAAGGCCTTGAAGGGGTGGTTACATGGCAGTAAAGTTTCTGACTATGAAAGCCTGTACAATCTAATCTTGAGAGAGCATATTCTGAATAACTGTATGTCCGATTTGTTACACCAATATCTAGTGGACTCATATCTGACCTCTCCCCAAGAATTAGGAAAGAAGTCAGACAAATGGGTCAGAACAAGAGTGAACAGAAATGTTCATACAGGGGGTGACAAGGATGTCAAGAAGAAGGATGGTAAGTCTTCAGACAAGGGTGGGGACAAATCTAAAAATGAGTCTTCATCAGGCCCACAAAAACACTCTGGTGGGGGTGGTGGGCCCAAATCCTCTTCTAATCAAGTAAAGAAACCATGGTGCTATTTATGTAAAGTAAAAGGCCATTGGACAACTGATGCCAGTTGTCCAAAGAAAAGCACCAAGCCTCCCACTACCACAACCCCTACTGCAACCTCTAGTGCCCCTAGTAATAGCAGTGGTGGTGGGAACAAACCTACTAATAGCCAATCCAAGGGAGTAGCTGGGCTCACTTTTGGTAATTTAGTTGGGGTTGGTCTTGTTAGGGAGACCACAGAGGCTGTGTTAGTCTCTGAAGGTGCCATTGATTTGGCCACCTTGGTTGCTTGTCCCCTTAATATGGATAAGTACAAGCAACTTCCCCTAATAAATGGTGTTGAGGTTCAGGCCTACAGGGCCACAGGTGCCAGTTTTACCATGGTAATGGAGAAACTGGTACACCCTGAACAACACCTACTTGGTCACCAGTACCAAGTGACAGAAGCTCATAACAACACTCTTAGCCACCCCATGGCTGATTGCTTCAGATTTACCTGTAGACTGTCTACTAGGAAATGATTTAGAGACATCAGCTTGGGCAGAAGTGGAGTTGGAGGCTCATGCAGCAATGCCGGGCATTCCTGGGCATATTTTTGCTTTAACCAGGGCTCAGGCCAAAATGCAAAAAGGACAGGGTGACTTGTATCCTGGAACAATGGACCAAGTGCTCCCTAAAGCTAGGGTTAGTAAGGGTAAATCCCTACCCACTATCCCTCCCTCTACAGATGATTCAACTTCTGAGGAATAAAAATTTCCCCCCTGTGCAGAACCTTCACCAGAAGAGCTGGCAGCAGACACTGCTGAGCTTTTGGGTGGAGGGGGTGCCTGCCAGGTAGGAGATGAGTGTGGCACAGCAATCCTGTCCCAAATTGGAGGGTCTCAGACAGCAAGCTGTCAAACAGCAAAATGGGGATGTCAGTGACTCACATAGAGTTTACTGGGAGGACAACCTCTTGTAAACAGAGGCAAGGGACCCAAAACCTGGAGCAGCCAGGAGATTGGTCATTCCCCTGCAGTACAGAGAGTTCCTCCTAACTCTGGCACACGACATTCCCTTGGCTGGACATTTGGGTCAGATTAAAACATGGGAAAGGCTTGTCCCCCTGTTTCACTGGCCTAGGATGTCAGAGGACACAAAAGACTTTTGTAAGTCCTGTGTGACCCGCCAAGCCAGTAGCAAGACTGGTGGCACTCCAAAGGCTCCCCTTATGCCACTGCCTGTGGTTGGGGTTCCCTTTGAAAGGGTAGGGGTTGACATAGTTGGCCCCCTTGACCCTCCTACTGCTTCAGGCAATAGGTTTATCTTGGTGGTAGTGGACCATGCCACAAGATATCCTGAAGCTATTCCTCTAAGGACCACTACAGCTCCTGCAGTGGCAAAACCCCTCCTGGGAATCTTTTCCAGGGTGGGTTTCCCAAAAGAGGTTGTATCAGACAGGGGTAGCAACTTTATGTCTGCATACTTGAAGGCCATGTGGAAGGAATGTGGTGTAACAATCAAATTCACCACACCTTATCATCCACAAATAAATGGACTGGTAGAGAGGTTTAACCCCTTCACTGCCAGGCCTTTTCCCCCTCCTGTGCCAGGCCTTTTTTTGCCCATTTGGGGCAGTTTGCGCTTAGGCCCTCATAACTTTTTGTCCACATAAGCTAACCAAGCCAAATTTGCGTCCTTTTTTTCCAACATCCTAGGGATTCTAGAGGTACCCAGACTTTGTGGGTTCCCCTGAACGAGGCCAACAAATTAGCCAAAATACAGTGAAAAGTTTGTTTTTTTCAAAAACATTTGAAAAAGTGGCTGCAGAAGAAGGCTTGTGGTTTTTCCCCTGAAAATGGCATCAACAAAGGGTTTGCGGTGCTAAAATCACCAGCTTCCCAGCTTTCAGGAACAGGCAGACCTGAATCAGAAAATCCAATTTTTCAACACAATTTTGGCATTTTACTGGGACTTACCCCATTTTTGCAATTTTTTGTGCTTTCAGCCTCCTTCCAGTCAGTGACAGAAATGGGCATGAAACCAATGCTGGATCCCAGAAACCTAAACATTTCTGAAAAGTAGACAAAATTATGAATTCAGCAAGGGGTCATTTTGTGTAGATCCTACAAGGGTTTCCTACAGAAAATAACAACTGAAAAAGAAAAATAGTGAAATTGAGGAGAAAAAAACATCAATTTTTCTCTACGTTTTACTCTGTAACATTTCCCTGCAATGTCAGATTATCGAAAGCAATATACCGTTACGTCTGCTGGACTCCTCTGGTTGCGGGGATATATAGGGCTTGTAGGTTCATCAAGAACCCGAGGAACCCAGAGCAAATAAATGAGCTGCACCCTGCAGTGCGTTTTCATTCTATACCGGGTATACAGCAATTCATTTGCTTAAATATAAAGAGTAAAAAATAGCTATCAAGAAAACCTTTGTATTTCCAAAAAGGGCACAAGACAAGGTGTTGAGGAGCAGTGGTTATTTGCACATCTCTGAATTCCGGGGTGACCATACTAGCATGTGAATTATAGGGCATTTCTCAAATAGGTGTCTTTTTTATGCACTCTCCTATATTTGGAAGGAAAAAATGTAGAGAAAGACAAGGGGCAATAACACTTGTTTTGCTAATCTACGTTCCCCCAAGTCTCCCGATAAAAATGATACCTCACTTGTGTGGGTAGGCCTAGCGCCCGCGACAGGAAACGCCCCAATACACAACGTGGACACATCCCATTTTTTAATAAGAAGACAGAGATGTTTTTTGCAAAGTGCCTACCTGTAGATTTTAACCTCTAGCTCAGCCGGCACCTAGGGAAACCTACCAAACCTGTGCATTTCTGAAAACTAGAGACCTAGGGGAATCCAAGATGGGGTGACTTGTGGGGCTCGGACCAGGTTCTGTTACCCAGAATCCTTTGCAAACCTCAAAATTTGGCTAAAAAAACACATGTTCCTCACATTTCTGTGGCAGAAAGTTCTGGAATCTGAGAGGAGCCACAAATTTCCTTCCACCCAGCGTTCCCCCAAGTCTCCCGATAAAAATGATACCTCACTTGTGTGGGTAGGCCTAGCGCCTGCGACAGGAAACGCCCCAAAGCGCAACGTGGACACATCCAATTTTTCGAAAGAAAACAGAGGTGTTTTTTGCAAAGTGCCTACCTGTAGATTTTTGCCTCTAGCTCAGTCGGCACCTAGGGAAACCTACCAAACCTGTGCATTTATGAAAACTAGAGACCTAGGGGAATCCAAGATGGGGTGACATGGGGGGCTCGGACTAGGTTCTGTTACCCAGAATCCTTTGCAAACCTCAAAATTTGGCTAAAAAAACACATGTTCTTCACATTTCTGTGGCAGAAAGTTCTGGAATCTGAGAGGAGCCACAAATTTCCTTCCACCCAGCGTTCCCCCAAGTCTCCCGATAAAAATGATACCTCACTTGTGTGGGTAGGGCTAGCGCCCGCGACAGGAAATGCCCCAAAGCGCAACGTGGACACATCCAATTTTTTAAAAGACAACAGAGGTGTTTTTTGCAAAGTGCCTACCTGTAGATTTTGGCCTCTAGCTCAGCCGGCACCTAGGGAAACCTACCAAACCTGTGCATTTCTGAAAACTAGAGACCTAGGGGAATCCAAGATGGGGTGACTTGTGGGGCTCGGACCAGGTTCTGTTACCCAGAATCCTTTGCAAACCTCAAAATTTGGCTAAAAAAACACATGTTCCTTACATTTCTGTGGCAGAAAGTTCTGGACTCTGAGAGGAGCCACAAATTTCCTTCTACCCAGCGTTCCCCCAAGTCTCCCGATAAAAATGATACCTCACTTGTGTGGGTAGGGCTAGCGCCCACGACAGGAAACGCCCCGAAGCGCAACGTGGACACATCCAATTTTTTTAAAGAAAACAGAGGTGTTTTTTGCAAAGTGCCTACCTGTAGATTTTGGCCTCTAGCAGAGCTGGCACCTAGGGAAACCTACCAAACCTGTGCATTTCTGAAAACTAGAGACCTAGGGGAATCCAAGATGGAGTGACTTGTGGGGCTCGGACCAGGTTCTGTTACCCAGAATCCTTTGCAAACCTCAAAATTTGGCTAAAAAAACACATGTTCCTCACATTTCTGTGGCAGAAAGTTCTGGAATCTGAGAGGAGCCACAAATTTCCTTCCACCCAGCGTTCCCCCAAGTCTCCCGATAAAAATGATACCTCACTTGTGTGGGTAGGGCTAGCGCCCGCGACAGGAAATGCCCCAAAGCGCAACGTGGACACATCCAATTTTTTAAAAGAAAACAGAGGTGTTTTTTGCAAAGTGCCTACCTGTAGATTTTGGCCTCTAGCTCAGCCGGCACCTAGGGAAACCTACCAAACCTGTGCATTTCTGAAAACTAGAGACCTAGAGGAATCCAAGATTGGGTGACTTGTAGGGCTCGGACCAGGTTCTGTTACCCAGAATCCTTTGCAAACCTCAAAATTTGCCTAAAAAAACACATGTTCCTCACATTTCTGTGGCAGAAAGTTCTGGAATCTGAGAGGAGCCACGAATTTCCTTCCACCCAGCGTTCCCCTAAGTCTCCCGAAAAAAATGATACCTCACTTGTGTGGGTAGGCATAGCGCCCGCAACAGGAAACGCTTCAAAGTGCAACGTGGACCCATCCAAATTTTGAAAGAAAACAGAGGTGTTTTTTGCAAAGTGCCTACCTGTAGATTTTGGCCTCTGGCTCAGCCGGCACCTAGGGAAACCTACCAAACCTGTGCATTTCTGAAAACTAGAGACCTAGGGGAATCCAAGATGGGGTGACTTGTGGGGCTCGGACCAGGTTCTGTTGCCCAGAATCCTTTGCAAACCTCAAAATTTGGCTAAAAAAACACATGTTCCTCACATTTCTATGGCTGAAAGTTCTGGAGTCTGAGAGGAGCCACACATTTCCTTCCACCCAGCGTTCCCCCAAGTCTCCCGATAAAAATGATACCTCACTTGTGTGGGTAGGCCTAGCGCCCGCGACAGGAAACGCCCCAAAGCTCAACGTGGACCCATCCAAATTTTGAAAGAAAACAGAGGTGTTTTTTGCAAAGTGCCTACTTGTAGATTTTGGCCTCTAGCTCAGCCGGCACCTATGGAAACCTACCAAACCTGTGCATTTCTGAAAACTAGAGACCTAGGGGAATCCAAGATGGGGTGACTTGTGGGGCTCGGACCAGGTTCTGTTGCCCAGAATCCTTTGCAAACCTCAAAATTTGGCTAAAAAAACACATGTTCCTCATATTTCTGTGGCAGAAAGTTCTGGAATCTGAGAGGAGCCACAAATTTCCTTCCACCCAGCTTTCCCCCACGTCTCCCGATAAAAATTATACCTCACTTGTGTGGATAGGCCTAGCGCCCGCGACAGGAAACGCCCCAAAGCGCAACGTGGACACATCCAATTTTTTGAAAGAAAACAGAGGTGTTTTTTGTAAAGTGCCTACCTGTAGATTTTGGCGATAAGCTCAGCCTGCACCTAGGGAAACCTACCAAACCTGTGCATTTCTGAAAACTAGAGACCTAGGGGAATCCAAGATGGGGTGACTTGTGGGGCTCGGACCAGGTTCTGTTACCCAGAATCCTTTGCAAACCTCAAAATTTGGCTAAAAAAACACATGTTCCTCACATTTCTGTGGCAGAAAGTTCTGGAATCTGGGAGGAGCCACAAATTTCCTTCCACCCAGCGTTCCCCCAAGTCTCCTGATAAAAATGATACCTCACTTGTGTGGGTAGGCCTAGTGCCCGCGACAGCAAACGCCCCAAAGCGCAACGTGGACACATCCAATTTTTTGAAAGAAAACAGAGGTGTTTTTGGCAAAGTGCCTACCTGTAGATTTTGGCCTCTAGCTCAGCCGGCACCGAGGGAAACCTACCAAACCTGTGCATTTCTGAAAACTAGAGACCTAGGGGAATCCACGATGGGGTGACTTGTGGGGCTCGGACCAGGTTCTGTTACCCAGAATCCTTTGCAAACCTCAAAATTTGGCTAAAAAAACACATGTTCCTCACATTTCTGTAGCAGAAAGTTCTGGACTCTGAGAGGAGCCACAAATTTCCTTCCACCCAGCGTTCCCCCAAGTCTCCCGATAAAAATGATACCTCACTTGTGTGGGTAGGCCTAGCGCCCGCGACAGGAAACACCCCAAAGCGCAACGTGGACACATCCAATTTTTTTAAAGAAAACAGAGGTGTTTTTTGCAAAGTGCCTACCTGTAGATTTTGGCCTCTAGCACAGCCTGCACCTAGGGAAACCTACCAAACCTGTGCATTTCTGAAAACTAGAGACCTAGGGGAATCCAAGATGGGGTGACTTGTGGGGCTCGGACCAGGTTCTGTTACCCAGAATCCTTTGCAAACCTCAAAATTTGGCTAAAAAAACACATATTCCTCACATTTCTGTGGCAGAAAGTTCTGGAATCTGGGAGGAGCCACAAATTTCCTTCCACCCAGCGTTCCCCCAAGTCTCCCGATAAAAATGATACCTCACTTGAGTGGGTAGGCCTAGCGCCCGCGACAGGAAACACCCCAAAGCGCAACGTGGACACATCCAATTTTTTGAAAGAAAACAGAGGTGTTTTTTGCCAAGTGCCTACCTGTAGATTTTGGACTCTAGCTCAGCCTGCACCTAGGGAAACCTACCAAACGTGTGCATTTCTGAAAAATAGAGACCTAGGGGAATCCAAGATGGGGTGACTTGTGGGGCTCGGACCAGGTTCTGTTACCCAGAATCCTTTGCAAACCTCAAAATTTGGCTAAAAAAACACATGTTCCTCATATTTCTGTGGAAGAAAGTTCTGGAATCTGAGAGGAGCCACGAATTTCCTTCCACCCAGCGTTCCCCCAAGTCTCCCGATAAAAATGATACCTCACTTGTGTGGGTAGGCCTAGCGCCCGCGACAGGAAACACCCCAAAGCGCAACGTGGACACATCCAATTTTTTTAAAGAAAACAGAGGTGTTTTTTGCAAAGTGCCTACCTGTAGATTTTGGCCTCTAGCACAGCCTGCACCTAGGGAAACCTACCAAACCTGTGCATTTCTGAAAACTAGAGACCTAGGGGAATCCAAGATGGGGTGACTTGTGGGGCTCGGACCAGGTTCTGTTACCCAGAATCCTTTGCAAACCTCAAAATTTGGCTAAAAAAACACATATTCCTCACATTTCTGTGGCAGAAAGTTCTGGAATCTGGGAGGAGCCACAAATTTCCTTCCACCCAGCGTTCCCCCAAGTCTCCCGATAAAAATGATACCTCACTTGAGTGGGTAGGCCTAGCGCCCGCGACAGGAAACACCCCAAAGCGCAACGTGGACACATCCAATTTTTTGAAAGAAAACAGAGGTGTTTTTTGCCAAGTGCCTACCTGTAGATTTTGGACTCTAGCTCAGCCTGCACCTAGGGAAACCTACCAAACGTGTGCATTTCTGAAAAATAGAGACCTAGGGGAATCCAAGATGGGGTGACTTGTGGGGCTCGGACCAGGTTCTGTTACCCAGAATCCTTTGCAAACCTCAAAATTTGGCTAAAAAAACACATGTTCCTCACATTTCTGTGGCAGAAAGTTCTGGAATCTGAGAGGAGCCACAAATTTCCGTCTACCCAGCGTTCCCCCAAGTCTCCCGATAAAAATGATACCTCACTTGTGTGGGTAGGCCTAGCGCCCGCGTCATGAAACGCCCCAAAGCGCAAGGTGGACACATCCAATTTTTTAAAAGAAAACAGAGGTGTTTTTTGCAAAGTGCCTACCTGTAGATTTTGGCCTCTAGCTCAGCCGGCACCAGGCAAACCTACCAAACCTGTGCATTTCTGAAAACTAAAGACCTAGGGGAATCCAAGATGGGGTGACTTGTGGGGCTCGGACCAGGTTCTGTTACCCAGAATCCTTTGCAAACCTCAAAATTTGGCTAAAAAAACACATGTTCCTCATATTTCTGTGGAAGAAAGTTCTGGAATCTGAGAGGAGCCACGAATTTCCTTCCACCCAGCGTTCCCCTAAATCTCCCGATAAAAATGATACCTCACTTGTGTGGGTAGGCCTAGCGCCCGTAACAGGAAACGCTCCAAAGCGCAACGTGGACCCATCCAAATTTTGAAAGAAAACAGAGGTGTTTTTTCCAAAGTGCCTACATGTAGATTTTGGCCTCTGGCTCAGCCGGCACCTAGGGAAACCTACCAAACCTGTGCATTTCTGAAAACTAGAGACCTAGGGGAATCCAAGATGGGGTGACTTGTGGGGCTCGGACCAGGTTCTGTTACCCAGAATCCTTTGCAAACCTCACAATGTGGCTAAAAAAACACATGTTCCTCACATTTCTATGGCAGAAAGTTCTGGAGTCTGAGAGGAGCCACACATTTCCTTCCACCCAGCGTTCCCCCAAGTCTCCCCATAAGAATGATACCTCACTTGTGTGGGTAGGCCTAGCGCCCGCGACAGGAAACGCCCCAAAGCGCAACGTGGACCCATCCAAATTTTGAAAGAAAACAGAGGTGTTTTTTGCAAAGTGCCTACTTGTAGATTTTGGCCTCTAGCTCAGCCGGCACCTATGGAAACCTACCAAACCTGTGCATTTCTGAAAACTAGAGACCTAGGGGAATCCAAGATGGGGTGACTTGTGGGGCTCGGACCAGGTTCTGTTGCCCAGAATCCTTTGCAAACCTCAAAATTTGGCTAAAAAAACACATGTTCCTCATATTTCTGTGGCAGAAAGTTCTGGAATCTGAGAGGAGCCACAAATTTCCTTCGACCCAGCGTTCCCCCACGTCTCCCGATAAAAATGATACCTCACTTGTGTGGATAGGCCTAGCGCCCGCGACAGGAAACGCCCCAAAGCGCAACGTGGACACATCCAATTTTTTGAAAGAAAACAGAGGTGTTTTTTGCAAAGTGCCTACCTGTAGATTTTGGCCATAAGCTCAGCCTGCACCTAGGGAAACCTACCAAACCTGTGCATTTCTGAAAACTAGAGACCTAGGGGAATCCAAGATGGGGTGACTTGTGGGGCTCGGACCAGGTTCTGTTACCCAGAATCCTTTAGAAACCTCAAAATTTGGCTAAAAAAACACATGTTCCTCACATTTCTGTGGCAGAAAGTTCTGGAATCTGGGAGGAGCCACAAATTTCCTTCCACCCAGCGTTCCCCCAAGTCTCCCGATAAAAATGATACCTCACTTGTGTGGGTAGGCCTAGCGCCCGCGGCAGCAAACGCCCCAAAGCGCAACGTGGACACATCCAATTTTTTTAAAGAAAACAGAGGTGTTTTTGGCAAAGTGCCTACCTGTAGATTTTGGCCTCTAGCTCAGCCGGCACCGAGGGAAACCTACCAAACCTGTGCATTTCTGAAAACTAGAGACCTAGGGGAATCCACGATGGGGTGACTTGTGGGGCTCGGACCAGGTTCTGTTACCCAGAATCCTTTGCAAACCTCAAAATTTGGCTAAAAAAACACTTGTTCCTCACATTTCTGTGGCAGAAAGTTCTGGAATCTGGGAGGAGCCACAAATTTCCTTCCACCCAGCGTTCCCCCAAGTCTCCCGATAAAAATGATACCTCACTTGAGTGGGTAGGCCTAGCGCCCGCGACAGGAAACACCCCAAAGCGCAACGTGGACACATCCAATTTTTTGAAAGAAAACAGAGGTGTTTTTTGCCAAGTGCCTACCTGTAGATTTTGGACTCTAGCTCAGACTGCACCTAGGGAAACCTACCAAACGTGTGCATTTCTGAAAACTAGAGACCTAGGGGAATCCAAGATGGGGTGACTTGTGGGGCTCAGACCAGGTTCTGTTACCCAGAATCCTTTGCAAACCTCAAAATTTGGCTAAAAAAACACATGTTCCTCACATTTCTGTGGCAGAAAGTTCTGGAATCTGAGAGGAGCCACAAATTTCCTTCTACCCAGCGTTCCCCCAAGTCTCCCGATAAAAATGATACCTCACTTGTGTGGGTAGGCCTAGCGCCCGCGACAGGTAACGCCCCAAAGCGCAACGTGGACACATCCAATTTTTTAAAAGAAAACAGAGGTGTTTTTTGCAAAGTGCCTACCTGTAGATTTTGGCCTCTAGCTCAGCCGGCACCTAGGCAAACCTACCAAACCTGTGCATTTCTGAAAACTAGAGACCTAGGGGAATCCAAGATGGGGTGACTTATGGGTCTCGGACCAGGTTCTGTTACCCAGAATCCTTTGCAAACCTCAAAATTTGGCTAAAAAAACACATGTTCCTCACATTTCTGTTGCAGAAAGTTCTGGAATCTGAGAGGAGCCACAAATTTCCTTCCACCCAGCGTTCCCCCAAGTCTCCCGATAAAAATGATACCTCACTTGTGTGGGTAGGCCTAGCGCCGGCGACAGGAAACGCTCCAAAGCGCAACGTGGACCCATCCAAATTTTGAAAGAAAACAGAGGTGTTTTTTGCAAAGTGCCTACCTGTAGATTTTGGCATCTAGCTCAGCCGGCACCTAGGGAAACCTACCAAACCTGTGCATATCTGAAAACTAGAGACCTAGGGGAATCCAAGATGGGGTGACTTGTGGGGCTCGGACCACGTTCTGTTACCCAGAATCCTTTGCAAACCTCAAAATTTGGCTAAAAAAACACATGTTCCTCATATTTCTGTGGCAGAAAGTTCTGGAATCTGAGAGGAGCCACAAATTTCCTTCCACCCAGCGTTCCCCCACGTCTCCCGATAAAAATGATACCTCACTTGTGTGGATAGGCCTAGCGCCCGCGACAGGAAACGCCCTAAAGCGCAACGTGGACACATCCAATTTTTTGAAAGAAAACAGAGGTGTTTTTTGCAAAGTGCCTACCTGTAGATTTTGGCCATAAGCTCAGCCTGCACCTAGGGAAACCTACCAAACCTGTGCATTTCTGAAAACTAGAGACCTAGGGGAATCCAAGATGGGGTGACTTGTGGGGCTCGGACCAGGTTCTGTTACCCAGAATCCTTTAGAAACCTAAAAATTTGGCTAAAAAAACACATGTTCCTCACATTTCTGTGGCAGAAAGTTCTGGAATCTGGGAGGAGCCACAAATTTCCTTCCACCCAGCGTTCCCCCAAGTCTCCCGATAAAAATGATACCTCACTTGTGTGGGTAGGCCTTGCGCCCGCGGCAGCAATCGCCCCAAAGCGCAACGTGGACACATCCAATTTTTTTAAAGAAAACAGAGGTGTTTTTGGCAAAGTGCCTACCTGTAGATTTTGGCCTCTAGCTCAGCCGGCACCGAGGGAAACCTACCAAACCTGTGCATTTCTGAAAACTAGAGACCTAGGGGAATCCACGATGGGGTGACTTGTGGGGCTCGGACCAGGTTCTGTTACCCAGAATCCTTTGCAAACCTCAAAATTTGGCTAAAAAAACACTTGTTCCTCACATTTCTGTGGCAGAAAGTTCTGGAATCTGGGAGGAGCCACAAATTTCCTTCCACCCAGCGTTCCCCCAAGTCTCCCGATAAAAATGATACCTCACTTGAGTGGGTAGGCCTAGCGCCCGCGACAGGAAACACCCCAAAGCGCAACGTGGACACATCCAATTTTTTGAAAGAAAACAGAGGTGTTTTTTGCCAAGTGCCTACCTGTAGATTTAGGACTCTAGCTCAGCCTGCACCTAGGGAAACCTACCAAACGTGTGCATTTCTGAAAACTAGAGACCTAGGGGAATCCAGGATGGGGTGACTTGTGGGGCTCGGACCAGGTTCTGTTACCCAGAATCCTTTGCAAACCTCAAAATTTGGCTAAAAAAACACATGTTCCTCAAATTTCTGTGGCAGAAAGTTCTGGAATCTGAGAGGAGCCACAAATTTCCTTCTACCCAGCGTTCCCCCAAGTCTCCCGATAAAAATGATACCTCACTTGTGTGGGTAGGCCTAGCGCCCGCGACAGGTAACGCCCCAAAGCGCAACGTGGACACATCCAATTTTTTAAAAGAAAACAGAGGTGTTTTTTGCAAAGTGCCTACCTGTAGATTTTGGACTCTAGCTCAGCCGGCACCTAGGCAAACCTACCAAACCTGTGCATTTCTGAAAACTAGAGACCTAGGGGAATCCAAGATGGGGTGACTTGTGGGGCTCGGACCAGGTTCTGTTACCCAGAATCCTTTGCAAACCTCAAAATTTGGCTAAAAAACACATGTTCCTCACATTTCTGTGGCAGAAAGTTCTGGAATCTGAGAGGAGCCACAAATTTCCTTCCACCCAGCGTTCCCCCAAGGCTCCCGATAAAAATGATACCTCACTTGTGTGGGTAGGCCTAGCGCCCGCGACAGGAAACGCTCCAAAGCGCAACGTGGACCCATCCAAATTTTGAAAGAAAACAGAGGTGTTTTTTGCAAAGTGCCTACCTGTAGATTTTGGCATCTAGCTCAGCCGGCACCTAGGGAAACCTACCAAACCTGTGAATTTCTGAAAACTAGAGACCTAGGGGAATCCAAGATGGGGTGACTTGTGGGGCTCGGACCACGTTCTGTTACCCAGAATCCTTTGCAAACCTCAAAATTTGGCTAAAAAAACACATGTTCCTCACATTTCTGTGGCAGAAAGTTCTGGAATCTGGGAGGAGCCACAAATTTCCTTCCACCCAGCGTTCCCCCTAGTCTCCCGATAAAAATGATACCTCACTTGAGTGGGTAGGCCTAGCGCCCGCGACAGGAAACGCCCCAAAGCGCAACGTGGACACATCCAATTTTTTAAAAGAAAACAGAGGTGTTTTTTGCAAAGTGCCTACCTGTAGATTTTGGCCTCTAGCTCAGCCGGCACCTAGGGATACCTACCAAAACTGTGCATTTCTAAAAACTAGAGACCTAGGGGAATCCAAGATGGGGTGACTTGTGGGGTTTGGACTAGGTTCTGTTACCCAGAATCCTTTGCAAACCTCAAAATTTGGCTAAAAAAACACATGTTCCTCACATTTCTATGGCAGAAAGTTCTGGAGTCTGAGAGGAGCCACACATTTCCTTCCACCCAGCGTTCCCCCAAGTCTCCCGATAAAAATGATACCTCACTTGTGTGGGTAGGCCTAGCGCCCGCGACAGGAAACGCCCCAAAGCGCAACGTGGACCCATCCAAATTTTGAAAGAAAACAGAGGTGTTTTTTGCAAAGTGCCTACTTGTAGATTTTGGCCTCTAGCTCAGCCGGCACCTATGGAAACCTACCAAACCTGTGCATTTCTGAAAACTAGAGACCTAGGGGAATCCAAGATGGGGTGACTTGTGGGGCTCGGACCAGGTTCTGTTGCCCAGAATCCTTTGCAAACCTCAAAATTTGGCTAAAAAAACACATGTTCCTCATATTTCTGTGGCAGAAAGTTCTGGAATCTGAGAGGAGCCACAAATTTCCTTCCACCCAGCGTTCCCCCACGTCTCCCGATAAAAATGATACCTCACTTGTGTGGATAGGCCTAGCGCCCGCGACAGGAAACGCCCCAAAGCGCAACGTGGACACATCCAATTTTTTGAAAGAAAACAGAGGTGTTTTTTGCAAAGTGCCTACCTGTAGATTTTGGCCTCTAGCTCAGCCTGCACCTAGGGAAACCTACCAAACCTGTGCATTTCTGAAAACTAGAGACCTAGGGGAATCCAAGATGGGGTGACTTGTGGGGCTCGGACCAGGTTCTGTTACCCAGAATCCTTTGCAAACCTCAACATTTGGCTAAAAAAACACATGTTCCTCACATTTCTGTGGCAGAAAGTTCTGGAATCTGGGAGGAGCCACAAATTTCCTTCCGCCCAGCGTTCCCCCAAGTCTCCCGATAAAAATGATACCTCATTTGAGTGGGTAGGCCTAGCGCCCGCGACAGGAAACACCCCAAAGCGCAACGTGGACATATCCAATTTTTTGAAAGAAAACAGAGGTGTTTTTTGCCAAGTGTCTACCTGTAGATTTTGGCCTCTAGCTCAGCCGGCACCTAGGGAAACCTACCAAACCTGTGCATTTCTGAAAACTAGAGACCTAGGGGAATCCAAGATGGGGTGACTTGTGGGGCTCGGACCAGGTTCTGTTACCCAGAATCCTTTGCAAACCTCAAAATTTGGCTAAAAAAACACATGTTCCTCACATTTCTGTGGCAGAAAGTTCTGGAATCTGAGAGGAGCCACAAATTTCCTTCCACCGAGCGTTCCCCCACGTCTCCCGATAAAAATGATACCTCACTTGTGTGGATAGGCCTAGCGCCCGCGACAGGAAACGCCCCAAAGCGCAACGTGGACACATCCAATTTTTTGAAAGAAAACAGAGGTGTTTTTTGCAAAGTGCCTACCTGTAGATTTTGGCCATAAGCTCAGCCTGCACCTAGGGAAACCTACCAAACCTGTGCATTTCTGAAAACTAGAGACCTAGGGGAATCCAAGATGGGGTGACTTGTGGGGCTCGGACCAGGTTCTGTTACCCAGAATCCTTTGCAAACCTCAAAATTTGGCTAAAAAAACACATGTTCCTCACATTTCTGTGGCAGAAAGTTCTGGAATCTGGGAGGAGCCTCAAATTTCCTTCCACCCAGCGTTCCCCCAAGTCTCCCGATAAAAATGATACCTCACTTGTGTGGGTAGGCCTAGCGCCCGTGGCAGCAAACGCCCCAAAGCGCAACGTGGACACATCCAATTTTTTGAAAGAAAACAGAGGTGTTTTTGGCAAAGTGCCTACCTGTAGATTTTGGCCTCTACCTCAGCCAGCACCGAGGGAAACCTACCAAACCTGTGCATTTCTGAAAACTAGAGACCTAGGGGAATCCACGATGGGGTGACTTGTGGGGCTCGGACCAGGTTCTGTTACCCAGAATCCTTTGCAAACCTCAAAATTTGGCTAAAAAAACACATGTTCCTCACATTTCTGTAGCAGAAAGTTCTGGACTCTGAGAGGAGCCACAAATTTCCTTCCACCCAGCGTTCCCCCAAGTCTCCCGATAAAAATAATACCTCACTTGTGTGGGTAGGCCTAGCGCCCGCGACAGGAAACACCCCAAAGCGCAACGTGGACACATCCAATTTTTTGAAAGAAAACAGAGGTGTTTTTTGCAAAGTGCCTACCTGTAGATTTTGGCCTCTAGCTCAGCCTGCACCTAGGGAAACCTACCAAACCTGTGCATTTCTGAAAACTAGAGACCTAGGGGAATCCAAGATGGGGTGACTTGTGGGGCTCGGACCAGGTTCTGTTACCCAGAATCCTTTGCAAACCTCAACATTTGGCTAAAAAAACACATGTTCCTCACATTTCTGTGGCAGAAAGTTCTGGAATCTGGGAGGAGCCACAAATTTCCTTCCGCCCAGCGTTCCCCCAAGTCTCCCGATAAAAATGATACCTCATTTGAGTGGGTAGGCCTAGCGCCCGCGACAGGAAACACCCCAAAGCGCAACGTGGACACATCCAATTTTTTGAAAGAAAACAGAGGTGTTTTTTGCCAAGTGTCTACCTGTAGATTTTGGCCTCTAGCTCAGCCGGCACCTAGGGAAACCTACCAAACCTGTGCATTTCTGAAAACTAGAGACCTAGGGGAATCCAAGATGGGGTGACTTGTGGGGCTCGGACCAGGTTCTGTTACCCAGAATCCTTTGCAAACCTCAAAATTTGGCTAAAAAAACACATGTTCCTCACATTTCTGTGGCAGAAAGTTCTGGAATCTGAGAGGAGCCACAAATTTCCTTCCACCCAGCGTTCCCCCAAGTCTCCCGATAAAAATGATACCTCACTTGTGTGGGTAGGCCTAGCGCCCGCGACATGAAACGCTCCAAAGCGCAACGTGGACCCATCCAAATTTTGAAAGAAAACAGAGGTGTTTTTTGCAAAGTGCCTACCTGTAGATTTTGGCATCTAGCTCAGCCGGCACCTAGGGAAACCTACCAAACCTGTGCATTTCTGAAAACTAGAGACCTAGGGGAATCCAAGATGGGGTGACTTGTGGGGCTCGGACCACGTTCTGTTACCCAGAATCCTTTGCAAACCTCAAAATTTGGCTAAAGAAACACATGTTCCTCACATTTCTGTGGCAGAAAGTTCTGGAATCTGAGGAGCCACAAATTTCCTTCTACCCAGCGTTCACCCACGTCTCCCGATAAAAATGATACCTCACTTGTGTGGGTAGGCCTAGCGCCCGCGACAGGAAACGCCCCAAAGCGCAACGTGGACACATCCAATTTTTTGAAAGAAAACAGAGGTGTTTTTTGCAAAGTGCCTACCTGTAGATTTTGGCCTCTAGCTCAGCCTGCACCTAGGGAAACCTACCAAACCTGTGCATTTCTGAAAACTAGAGACCTAGGGGAAACCAAGATGGGGTCACTTGTGGGGCTCGGACCAGGTTCTGTTACCCAGAATCCTTTGCAAACCTCAAAATTTGGCTAATTAAACACATGTTCCTCACATTTCTGTGGCAGAAAGTTATGGAATCTGGGAGGAGCCACAAATTTCCTTCCACCCAGCGTTCCCCCTGGTCTCCCGATAAAAATGATACCTCACTTGAGTGGGTAGGCCTTGCGCCCGCGACAGGAAACACCCCAAAGAGCAACGTGGACACATCCAATTTTTTGAAAGAAAACAGAGGTGTTTTTTGCCAAGTGCCTACCTGTAGATTTTGGACTCTAGCTCAGCTTGCACCTAGGGAAACCTACCAAACATGTGCATTTCTGAAAACTAGAGACCTGGGGGAATCAAAGATGGGGTGACTTGTGGGGCTCGGACCAGGTTCTGTTACCCAGAATCCTTTGCAAACCTCAAAATTTGGCTAAAAAAACACATGTTCCTCACATTTCTGTGGCAGAAAGTTCTGGAATCTGAGAGGAGCCACAAATTTCCTTCTACCCAGCGTTCCCCCAAGTCTCCCGATAAAAATGATACCTCACTTGTGTGAGTAGGTCTAGCGCCCGCGACAGGAAACGCCCCAAAGCGCAACGTGGACACATCCAATTTTTTAAAAGAAAACAGAGGTGTTTTTTGCAAAGTGCCTACCTGTAGATTTTGGCCTCTAGCTCAGCCGGCACCTAGGGATACCTACCAAAACTGTGCATTTCTAAAAACTAGAGACCTAGGGGAATCCAAGATGGGGTTACATGTGGGGCTCGGACCAGGTTCTGTTACCCAGAATCCTTTGCAAACCTCAAAATATGGCTAAAAAAACACATGTTCCTCACATTTCTGTGGCAGAAAGTTCTGGAATCTGAGAGGAGCCACAAATTTCCTTCCACCCAGCGTTCCCCCAAGTCTCCCGATAAAAATGATACCTCACTTGTGTGGGTAGGCCTAGCGCCCGCAACAGGAAACGCTCCAAAGCGCAACGTGGACCCATCCAAATTTTGAAAGAAAACAGAGGTGTTTTTTGCAAAGTGCCTACCTGTAGATTTTGGCCTCTAGCTCAGCCTGCACCTAGGGAAACCTACCAAACCTGTGCATTTCTGAAAACTAGAGACCTAGGGGAATCCAAGATGGCAGGACTTGTGGGGCTCGGACCAGGTTCTGTTACTCAGAATCCTTTGCAAACCTCAAAATTTGGCTAAAAAAACACATGTTCCTCACATTTCTGTGGCAGAAAGTTCTGGAATCTGAGAAGAGCCACAAATTTCCTTCCACCCAGCGTTCCCCCAAGTCTCCCGATAAAAATGTTACCTCACTTGTGTGGGTAGGCCTAGCGCCCGCAACAGGAAACGCCCCAAAGGGCAACGTGGACCCATCCAAATTTTGAAAGAAAACAGAGGTGTTTTTTGCAAAGTGCCTACCTGTAGATTTTGGCCTCTAGCTCAGCCGGCACCTAGGGAAACCTACCAAACCTGTGCATTTCTGAAAACTAGAGACCTAGGGGAATCCAAGATGGGGTGACTTGTGGGGCTCGGACCACGTTCTGTTACCCAGAATCTTTTGCAAACCTCAAAATTTGGCTAAAGAAACACATGTTCCTCACATTTCTGTGGCAGAAAGTTCTGGAATCTGAGAGGAGCCACAAATTTCGTTCTACCCAGCGTTCCCCCACGTCTCCCGATAAAAATGATACCTCACTTGTGTGGGTAGGCTTAGCGCCCGCGACAGGAAAGCCCCAAAGCGCAACGTGGACACATTCAATTTTTTGAAAGAAAACAGAGGTGTTTTTTGCAAAGTGCCTACCTGTAGATTTTGGCCTCTAGCTCAGCCTGCACCTAGGGAAACCTACCAAACCTGTGCATTTCTGAAAACTAGAGACGTAGGGGAATCCAAGATGGCAGGACTTGTGGGGCTCGGACCAGGTTCTGTTACTCAGAATCCTTTGCAAACCTCAAAAGTTTGCTAAAAAAGCACATGTTCCTCACATTTCTGTGGCAGAAAGTTCTGGAATCTGAGAGGAGCCACAAATTTCCTTCCACCCAGCGTTCCCCCAAGTCTCCCGATAAAAATGATACCTCACTTGTGTGGGTAGGCCTAGCACCCGCGACAGCAAATGCCCCAAAGAGCAACGTGGACACATCCAATTTTTTTAAAGAAAACAGAGGTGTTTTTTGCAAAGTGCCTACCTGTAGATTTTGTTCTCTAGCTCAGCCGGCACTGAGGGAAACCTACCAAACCTGTGCATTTCTGAAAACTAGAGACCTAGGGGAATCCAAGATGGGGTGACTTGTGGGGCTCGGACCATGTTCTGTTACCCAGAATCCTTTGCAAACCTCAAAATTTGGCTAAAGAAACACATGTTCCTCACATTTCTGTGGCAGAAAGTTCTGGAATCTGAGAGGAGCCACAAATTTCCTTCTACCCAGCGTTCCCCCACGTCTCCCGATAAAAATGATACCTCACTTGTGTGGGTAGGCTTAGCGCCCGCAACAGGAAACGCCCCAAAGCGCAACGTGGACACATCCAATTTTTTGAAAGAAAACAGAGGTGTTTTTTGCAAAGTGCCTACCTGTAGATTTTGGCCTCTAGCTCAGCCTGCACCTAGGGAAACCTACCAAACCTGTGCATTTCTGAAAACTAGAGACCTAGGGGAATCCAAGATGGCAGGACTTGTGGGGCTCGGACCAGGTTCTGTTACTCAGAATCCTTTGCAAACCTCAAAATTTAGCTAAAAAAACACATGATCCTCACATTTCTGTGGCAGAAAGTTCTGGAATCTGAGAGGAGCCACAAATTTCCTTCCACCCAGCGTTCCCCCAAGTCTCCCGATAAAAATGATACCTCACTTGTGTGGGTAGGCCTAGCGCCCGCAACAGGAAACGCTCCAAAGCGCAACGTGGACCCATCCAAATTTTGAAAGAAAACAGAGGTGTTTTTTGCAAAGTGTCTACCTGTAGATTTTGGCCTCTAGCTCAGCCGGCATCTAGGGAAACCTACCAAACCTGTGCATTTCTGAAAACTAGAGACCTAGGGGAATCCAAGATGGGGTGACTTGTGGGGCTCGGACCACGTTCTGTTACCCAGAATCCTTTGCAAAACTCAAAATTTGGCTAAAGAAACACATGTTCCTCACATTTCTGTGGCAGAAAGTTCTGGAATCTGAGAGGAGCCACAAATTTCCTTCTACCCAGCGTTCCCCCACGTCTCCCGATAAAAATTATACCTCACTTGTGTTGGTAGGCTTAGCGCCCGGGACAGGAAACGCCCCAAAGCGCAACGTGGACACATCCAATTTTTTGAAAGAAAACAGAGGTGTTTTTTGCAAAGTGCCTACCTGTAGATTTTGGCCTCTAGCTCAGCCTGCACCTAGGGAAACCTACCAAACCTGTGCATTTCTGAAAACTAGAACCCTAGGGGAATCCAAGATGGCAGGACTTGTGGGCTCGGACCAGGTTCTGTTACTCAGAATCCTTTGCAAACCTCAAAATTTGGCTAAAAAAGCACATGTTCCTCACATTTCTGTGGCAGAAAGTTCTCGAATCTGAGAGGAGCCACAAATTTCCTTCCACCCAGCGTTTCCCCAAGTCTCCCGATAAAAATGATACCTCACTTGTGTGGGTAGGCCTAGCGCCCGCGACAGCAAACGCCCCAAAGAGCAACGTCGACACATCCAATTTTTTGAAAGAAAACAGAGGTGTTTTTTGCAAAGTGCCTACCTGTAGATTTTGTTCTCTAGCTCAGCCGGCACCGAGGGAAACCTACCAAACCTGTGCATTTCTGAAAACTAGAGACCTAGGGGAATCCACGATGGGGTGACTTGTGGGGCTCGGACCAGGTTCTGTTACCCAGAATCCTTTGCAAACCTCAAAATTTGGCTAAAAAAACACATGTTCCTCACATTTCTGTGGCAGAAAGTTCTGGAATCTGAGAGGAGCCACGAATTTCCTTCCACCCAGCGTTCCCCCAAGTCTCCTGATAAAAATGATACCTCACTTGTGTGGGTAGGCCTAGCGCCCGCGACAGGAAACGCCCCAAAGCGCAAAGTGGACACATCCAATTTTTTTAAAGAGAACAGAGGTGTTTTTTTCAAAGTGCCTACCTGTAGATTTTGGCCTCTAGCTCAGCCTGCACCTAGGGAAACCTACCAAACCTGTGCATTTCTGAAAACTAGAACCCTAGGGGAATCCAAGATGGCAGGACTTGTGGGCTCGGACCAGGTTCTGTTACTCAGAATCCTTTGCAAACCTCAAAATTTGGCTAAAAAAGCACATGTTCCTCACATTTCTGTGGCAGAAAGTTCTCGAATCTGAGAGGAGCCACAAATTTCCTTCCACCCAGCGTTTCCCCAAGTCTCCCGATAAAAATGATACCTCACTTGTGTGGGTAGGCCTAGCGCCCGCGACAGCAAACGCCCCAAAGAGCAACGTCGACACATCCAATTTTTTGAAAGAAAACAGAGGTGTTTTTTGCAAAGTGCCTACCTGTAGATTTTGTTCTCTAGCTCAGCCGGCACCGAGGGAAACCTACCAAACCTGTGCATTTCTGAAAACTAGAGACCTAGGGGAATCCACGATGGGGTGACTTGTGGGGCTCGGACCAGGTTCTGTTACCCAGAATCCTTTGCAAACCTCAAAATTTGGCTAAAAAAACACATGTTCCTCACATTTCTGTGGCAGAAAGTTCTGGAATCTGAGAGGAGCCACGAATTTCCTTCCACCCAGCGTTCCCCCAAGTCTCCTGATAAAAATGATACCTCACTTGTGTGGGTAGGCCTAGCGCCCGCGACAGGAAACGCCCCAAAGCGCAAAGTGGACACATCCAATTTTTTTAAAGAGAACAGAGGTGTTTTTTTCAAAGTGCCTACCTGTAGATTTTGGCCTCTAGCTCAGCCGGCACCTAGGGAAACCTACCAAACCTGTGCATTTCTGAAAACTAGAGACCTAGGGGAATCCAAGATGGGGTGACTTGTGGGGCTCGGACCAGGTTCTGTTACCCAGAATCCTTTGCAAACCTCAAAATTTGGTTAAAAAAACACATGTTCCTCAAATTTCTGTGGCAGAAAGTTCTGGAATCTGAGAGGAGCCACGAATTTCCTTTCACCCAGCGTTCCCCCAAGTCTCCCGATTAAAATGATACCTCACTTGTGTGGGTAGGCCTAGCGCCCGCACCAGGAAACGCCCCAAATCGCAACGTGGACACATCCCATTTTTTGAAAGAAAACAGAGGTGTTTTTTGCAAAGTGCCTACCTGTAGATTTTGGCCTCTAGCTCAGCCGGCACCTAGGGCAACCTACCAAACCTGTGCATTTCTGAAAACTAGAGACCTAGGGGAATCCAAGATGGGGTGACTTGTGGGGCTCGGACCAGGTTCTGTTACCCAGAATCCTTTGCAAACCTCAAAATTTGGCTAAAAAAACACATGTTCCTCACATTTCTGTGGCAGTAAGTTCTGGAATCTGAGAGGAGCCACAAATTTCCTTCCACCCAGCGTTCCCTCAAGTCTCCCGATAAAAATGATACCTCACTTGTGTGGGTAGGCCTAGCGTCCGCAAAAGGAAACGCCCCAAAGCGCAACGTGGACACATCCAATTTTTTTAAGGAAAACAGAGATGTTTTTTGCAAAGTGCCTACCTGTAGATTTTGGCCTCTAGCTCAGCCGGCACCTAGGGAAACCTACCAAACCCGTGAAATTCTGAAAACTAGAGACCTAGGGGAATCCAAGATGGGGTGACTTGTGGGGCTCGGACCAGGTTCTGTTACACAGAATCCTTTGCAAACCTCAAAATATGGCTAAAAAAACACGTTCCTCACAGTTCTGTGGCAAAAAGTTCTGGAATCTGAGAGAAGCCACAAATTTCCTTCCTCCCAGTGTTCCCCCAAGTCTCCCGATAAAAATGATACCTCACTTGTGTGGGTAGGCCTAGCGCCCACGACAGGAAACATCCCAAAGTGCAAAGTGGACACATCCAATTTTTTGAAAGAAAACAGAGGTGTTTTTTGCAAAGTGCCTACCTGTAGATTTTGGCCTCTAGCTCAGCCGGCACCTAGGGACACTTACCAAACCTGTGCATTTCTGAAAACTAGAGACCTAGGGGAATCCAAGATGGGGTGACTTGTGGGTGTAGGAAAGTACCATCTTGCCTGGCATGTTAACCCCATTTTTCACTGTATATATGTTGTTTTAGTTGTATGTGTCACTGGGACCCTGCCAGCCAGGGCCCCAGTGCTCATAAGTGTGCCCTGTATGTGTTACCTGTGTTATGACTAACTGTCTCACTGAGGCTCTGCTATCCAGAACCTCAGTGGTTATGCTCTCTCATTTCTTTCCAAATTGTCACTAACAGGCTAGTGACCAATTTCACCAATTTTCATTGGCATACTGGAACACCCTTATAATTCCCTAGTATATGGTACTAAGGTACCTAGGGTATTGGGGTTCCAGGAGATCCCTATGGGCTGCAGCATTTCTTTTGCCACCCATAGGGAGCTCTGACAATTCTTTCACAGGCCTGCCACTGCAGCCTGAGTGAAATAACGTCCACGTTATTTCACAGCCATTT
This sequence comes from Pleurodeles waltl, assembly GCF_031143425.1. Classification (NCBI taxonomy): domain Eukaryota; kingdom Metazoa; phylum Chordata; class Amphibia; order Caudata; family Salamandridae; genus Pleurodeles; species Pleurodeles waltl. The sequence continues at coordinate 1,193,523,649 of NC_090439.1, forward strand.
ACCACTACACTTAAGTAACTTATAAGTCACCTATATGTCTAACCTTTACCTGGTAAAGGTTTGGTGCTAAGTTACTTAGTGTGTGGGCACCCTGGCACTAGCCAAGGTGCCCCCACATGGTTCAGGGTAAATTCCCCGGACTTTGTGAGTGCGGGGACACCATTACACGCTTGCACTACACACAGGTCACACTACCTATGTGTAGCTTCACAATGGTAACTCCGAATATGGCCATGTAACATGTCTAAGATCATGGAATTGCCCCCTCTATGCCATCCTTGCATTGTTGGCACAATCCCATGATCCCACGGATCTGTAGCACAGACCCGGGTACTGCCAAACTGCCTTTTCAGGGGTTTCACTGCAGCTGCTGCTGCTGCCAACCCCTCAGACAGGTTTCTGCCCTCCTGGGGTCCAGCCAGGCTTGGCCCAGGAAGGCAGAACAAAGGACTTCCTCAGTGAGAGGGTGTTACACCCTCTCCCTTTGGAAAAAGGTGTTAAGGCAGGGGAGGAGAAGCCTCCCCCAGCCTCTGGAAATGCTTTCATGGGCACAGATGGTGCCCATTTCTGCATAAGCCAGTCTACACCGGTTCAGGGACCCCTCAGCCCTGCTCTGGTGCGAAACTGGATAAAGGAAAGGGGAGTGACCACTCCCCTGACCTGCACCTCCGCTGGGAGGTCCCCAGAGATCCTCCAGTGTGCTCCAGACCTCTGCCATCTTGGAAACAGAGGTGCTGCTGGCACACTGGACTGCTCTGAGTGGCCAGTGCCAGCAGGTGACGACAGAGACTCCTTCTGACAGGCTCCTTCAGGTGTTGCTAGCCTATCCTCTCTCCTAAGTAGCCAAACCCTCTTTTCTGGCTATTTAGGGTCTCTGCTTTGGGGAATTCCTTAGATAACGAATGCAAGAGCTCATCAGAGTTCCTCTGCATCTCTCTCTTCACCTGCTGCCAAGGAATCGACTGCTGACTGCGCTGGAAGCCTGCAAAACTGCAACAAAGTAGCAAAGACGACTACTGCGACACTGTAACACTGATCCTGCCGCCTTCTCGACTGTTTTCCTGGTGGTGCATGCTGTGGAGGTAGTCTGCCTCCTCTCTGCACTAGAAGCTCTGAAGAAATCTCCCGTGTGTCGACGGAATCGTCCCCCTGCAACCGCAGGCACCAAAGAACTGCATCACCTGTCCCCTGGGTCTCCTCTAAGCACAACGAGTGAGGTCCCTTGAATCCAGCAACTCTGTCCAAGTGACTCCCACAGTCCAGTGACTCTTCAGTCCAAGTTTGGTGGAGGTAAGTCCTTCCCTCCCCACGCCAGACTGCATTGCTGGGAACCGCGTCTTTTGCAGCTACTCCGGCTCCTGTGCACTCTTCCAGGATTTCCTTTGTGCACAGCCAAGCCTGGGTCCACTGCACTCTAGCGTGCATTGCACGACCTCGTGAGTTGTCCTCCAGCGGCGTGGGACTCTATTATGCAACTTCAGGTGAGCACCATTTCACTACACTTCGTAGTGCCTGTTCCGGCACTTCTCCGGGTGCTGCTTGCTTCTGAGAGTTATTCTTGTCTTGCAGCATGCCCCCTCTGTGCCCTCACGCAATTGGTGACATCCTGGTCCCTCCTGGGCCACAGCAGCATCCGAAAACCCTAACCGCACGATTTGCAGCTAGCAAGGCATGTTTGCAGTCTTTCTTTAGGAAAACACTTCTGCACGACTTTTCACGACGTGGGACACCCATCCTCCAAAGCGGAAGTTTCTAGCCCTTGTCGTTCTTGCAGAATCCTCAGCTTCTACTGCCTAGTAGCAGCTTCTTTGCACCCACAGCTGGCATTTTCTGGGCATCTGCCCACTCTCGACTTGATCGTGACTTTTGGACTTGGTCCCCTTGTTCCACAGATACTCTCGTCTGGAAATCCATTGTTGTTGCATTGCTGGTGTTGGTCTTTCCTGCAGAATTCCCCTATCACGACTTCTGTGCTCTTTTGGGAACTTTAGTGCACTTTGCACACACTTTTCAGGGTCTTGGGGTGGGCTATTTTTCTAACCCTCACTGTTTTCGTACAGTCCCAGCGACCCTCTACAAGGTCACATAGGTTTGGGGTCCATTCGTGGTTCGCATTCCACTTTTGGAGTATATGGTTTGTGTTGCCCCTATCCCTATGTGCCCCCATTGCATCCTATTGTAACTATACATTGTTTGCACTGTTTTCTAATACTATCCTGCATATTTTTGGTATTGTATACATATATCTTGTGTATATTTGCTATCCTCATACTGAGGGTACTCACTGAGATACTTTGGCATATTGTCATAAAAATAAAGTACCTTTATTTTTAGTATATCTGTGTATTGTGTTTTCTTATGATATTGTGCAAGTGACACTAGTGGTACTGTAGGAGCTTCACTCGTCTCCTAGTTCAGCCTAAGCTGCTCTGCTAAGCTACCATTATCTATCAGCCTAAGCTGCTAGACACCCTATACACTAATAAGGGATACCTGGGCCTGGTGCAAGGTGTAAGTACCCCTTGGTACTCACTACACGCCAGTCCAGCCTCCTACATTGGTTGTGCAGCGGTGGGATAAGTACTTTGCAACTACTTACCACTTTTGTCAGTATACTTTTCATAAGAGAAAAATATACAAAACAATCTCAGTGTATGTACACCTAACCAAAAAGTTTTGCTTTTCTTCTCTCACTTCTTTACTAAGTGCTGAAAAGTACCTCTAAACTTTCTAAAAAATTCTTTAAAAGTTTTAAAAGATTTTTTTTCTGTCTTTCTAAAAGTTCTGAAAAACTTTTTTCTCACTTTTTCTATCACTTAAACACTTTCTAAAATGTCTTGCACAGGCCAAACTGTTGATCTGTCCAAACTTGCTTATGATCACCTTAGCTGGAAAGGAGCAAGAGTCTCTGCATAGAAAGAGGTTTAAGTGTAGGGAAGAATCACTCTAGAGAACTGTTGGTTAATATGCTTGTTGTACAGGATAAGGCCAGAGGTGGCACTTCTGTTGAAAAGTTAGCTGATGGTTTACAATATGACCCTGGGGCACCCCTAGCAAAAGATTTAGAAGGGAAACTTCCTAGCCTGCCCATTAGCAGACAACCTAGCATAGCTGGTACTGATGTAGAGTCACATCATAGTAATAGTGTTGTCTCACATCACAGTGAGAGTATTCCTTCTCATCATAGTAGACGTGCTGTTTCTGTTAGCCAGGCTGTTAGGGTGCCATCTGTTAGGGACAGGTCTCCTTCTGTTCATTCTCACCATACTTCTGTTTCAAGGCATGTCCCACCCACCCACCCTGATGACAGAGTGTTAGAAGGGGAGCTCAGTAGATTGAGAGTGGAAGAATCCAGGATAAAGCTCAAGAAGCAACAGCTGGATTTAGATAGGCAGTCCTTAGAAATAGAAAGATAAAGACAGAAAATTGGGTTAGAAACCCATGGTGGCAGCAGCAGTATTCCCCATAGTCATCCTGCAAGAGAGCATGATTCAAGGAATCTGCACAAGATAGTTCCCCCTTGTAAGGAGGGGGATGACATTAACAAGTGGTTTGCTGCACTTGAGAGGGCCTGTATTGTACAGGATGTCCCTCAAAAGCAGTGGGCAGCTATCCTATGGCTATCATTTAGTGGAAAGGGTAGGGATTTGCTCCTTACTGTAAAAGAAAGTGATGGCAATAATTTTTCAGTTCTTAAGAATGCACTCCTGGATGGTTATGGCTTAACCACTGAACAGTACAGGATGAAGTTCAGAGAGACCAAAAAGGAGTCTTCACAAGACTGGGTAGACTTTGTTGACCATTCAGTGAAGGCCTTGGAGGGGTGGTTACATGGCAGTAAAGTTACTGATTATGGAAGCCTGTATAACTTAATCCTGAGGGAGCATATTCTTAATAATTGTATGTCTGATTTGTTGCACCAGTACCTGGTGGACTCTGATCTGACCTCTCCCCAAGAATTGGGAAAGAAGGCAGACAAATGGGTCAGAACAAGGGTGAACAGAAAAGTTCATACAGGGGGTGACAAAGATGGCAAAAAGAAGGATGGTAAGTCTTCTGACAAGGGTGGGGACAAATCTAAAAATGAGTCTTCATCAGGCCCACAAAAACACTCTGGTGGGGGTGGTGGGCCCAAATACTCTTCCAATCAAAACAAAGAAAAGAAACCATGGTGCTATTTATGTAAAATAAAAGGCCATTGGACAACAGATCCCAGTTGTCCAAAGAAAAGCACCAAGCCTCCTACCACTACAACCCCTGCTGCTACACCTAGTGACCCTAGTAATAGCAGTGGTGGTGGGAGCAAACCTACTAATTGCCAGTCCAACGGAGTAGCTGGGCTCACCTTTGGTAACTTAGTTGGGGTTGGTCTGATTAGGGAGACCACAGAGGCTGTATTAGTCTCTGAGGGGGCTATTAATTTAGCCACCTTGGTTGCTTGTCCCCTTAACATGGATAAGTGCAAGCAACTACCCCTAATAAATGGTGTTGAGGTTCAGGCCTACAGGGACACTGGTGCCAGTGTTACAATGGTAATAGAGAAACTGGTCCACCCTGAACAACACCTACTTGGTCACCAGTACCAAGTAACCAATGCTCATAACACCCTTAGCCACCCCATGGCTGTTGTGAATCTCAACTGGGGGGGGGGGGGGGGGGTTACTGGCCCAAAGAAAGTTGTGGTTGCCTCAGATTTACCTGTAGACTGTCTATTAGGGAATAATTTAGAGACATCAGCCTGGGCAGAAGTGGAGTTGGAGGCTCATGCAGCAATGCTGGGCATTTCAGGGCATATTTTTGCTTTGACCAGGGCTCAGGCCAAAAAGCAAAAAGGACAGGGTGACTTGGATCCTGGAAGAATGGACCAAGTGCTCCCTAAAGCTAGGGTTAGTAAAGGTAAATCACTACCTACTATCCCTCCCTCTACAGTGGATTCTGATTCTGAAGAAGAAGAATTTCTACCCTGTGCAGAACCTACACCAGAAGAGCTGGAAGCACACACTGCTGAGCTTTTGGGTGAAGGGGGGCCTGCCAGGGAGGAGCTGAGTGTGGCACAGCAGACCTGTCCCACACTAGAAGGTCTAAGGCAGCAAGCTGTCAAACAAGCAAATGGGGATGTCAGTGACTCTCACAGAGTCCTGGGAGGACAACCTCTTGTACACTGAAGCAAGGGATCCAAAACCTGGAGCTGCCAGGAGATTGGTGATTCATTAGGAGTACAGAAAGTTCCACCTAACTCTAGCCCACGACATTCCCTTAGCTGGACATTTGGGGCAAATGAAAACTTGGGACAGGCTTGTTCCCTTGTTTCATTGGCCTAGAATGTCAGAGGACACAAAGCAATTTTGTAAGTCCTGTGAAACCTGTCAAGCCAGTGGCAAAACAGGTGGCACCCCAAAGGCACCCCTTCTTCCACTGCCTGTGGTTGGGGTTCCCTTTGAAAGGGTAGGGGTTGACATAGTTGGCCCCCTTGACCCTCCTACTGCTTCAGGCAATAGGTTTATCTTGGTGGTAGTGGACCATGCCACCAGATATCCTGAAGCAATTCCTCTTAGGACCACTACAGCTCCTGCAGTGGCAAAAGCCCTCCTGGGAATCTTTTCCAGGGTGGGCTTCCCGAAATAGGTAGGATCAGACAGGGGAAGCAATTTCATGTCTGCTTACTTAAAGGCCATGTGGAAGGAGTGTGGTGTGACATACAAGTTCACCACACCCTATCATCCACAAACAAATGGACTGGTGGAGAGATTTAACAAAACTCTCAAAGGCATGATTATGGGACTCCCTGAAAAACTCCGCAGGAGATGGGATATCCTGTTACCTTGCCTCCTTTTTGCTTACAGGGAGGTACCCCAAAAAGGAGTGGGCTTCAGCCCCTTTGAACTCCTATTTGGACACCCAGTAAGAGGTCCTCTAACACCTGTTAAGGAAGGTTGGGAACAACCTTTAAAAGCTCCAAAGCAAGACATAGTGGACTATGTACTTGGCCTAAGATCAAGGATGGCTGAGTACATGAAAAAGGCCAGTAAAAACCTTCAGGCCAGCCAAGAGCTCCAAAAGCACTGGCATGACCAGAAGGCTGTTTTGGTTCAGTACCAATCAGGGCAGAAAGTGTGGGTCTTGGAGCCTGTGGCTCCAAGAGCACTCCAAGACAAATGGAGTGGACCCCACACAATTGTTGAGAAAAAGGGTGAAGTCACCCACTTAGTTGACTTAGACACTGCCAGGAGTCCCCTTAGGGTGCTCCATGTCAATCGCCTGAAACCCTACTATGACAGGGCTGATCTCACCCTGCTCATGGCAACTGCTGAGGGACAGGAAGAAGAGAGTGACCCTCTCCCTGATCTCTTCTCTTCCACAGAACAAGATACTCTAGTGGAAGGTGTAGTTTTGGCAGATTGTCTTACTGGTGAGCAGAAAGACCACTGCATAAAACACCTGGGTCAGTTTTCTGAACTCTTCTCTGCTGTGCCAGGCACAAATTCTTGGTGTGAGCACACTATAGATACTGGAGACAGCTTGCCTGTCAAAAGTAAGATCTATAGGCAGCCTGACCATGTCAGAGACTGCATAAAGCAAGAGGTGCAGAAAATGCTTGAACTGGGAGTGGTTGAGCACTCTGAAAGTCCATGGGCCTCTCCTGTGGTACTTGTACCAAAACCTCATTCCAAGGATGGAAAGAAGGAAATGCGGTTTTGTGTTGACTACAGAGGTCTCAACAAGGTAACCAAAACTGATGCTCACCCTATACCCAGGGCAGATGAGCTAATAGATACACCTGCATCTGCCAAGTATCTAAGCACTTTTGATTTGACTGCAGGGTATTGGCAGATCAAATTATCAGAAGATGCAAAAGCAAAAACTGCATTTTCAACCATTGGAGGCCATTACCAATTCACTGCAATGCCTTTTGGATTGAAAAATGCACCTGCCACTTTTCAAAGGTTGGTGAATACAGTCCTGCAAGGGTTGGAAGCTTTTAGTGCAGCATATCTGGACGATATAGCTGTCTTTAGCTCCAGCTGGGATGATCACCTGGTCCACCTATGGAATGTTTTGGAGGCCCTGCAAAAGGCAGGCCTCACTATCAAGGCTTCAAAGTGCCAGATAGGGCAGGGGAAGGTGGTTTATCTGGGACACCTAGTAGGTGGAGAACAGATTGCACCACTACAGGGGAAAATCCAAACTATTATAGATTGGGTTCCCCCTACTACTCAGACTCAGGTGAGAGCCCTTTTAGGCCTCACTGGGAACTGTAGGAGGTTCATAAAGAACTATGGCTCCATTGCAGCCCCTCTTAATGACCTCACATCCAAGAAAATGCCTAAGAAGGTATTATGGACAGCAAACTGTCAGAAAGCTTTTGAGGAGCTGAAGCAGGCCATGTGCTCTGCACCTGTCCTAAAAAGCCCCTGTTACTCCCAAAAATTCATTGTGCAAACTGATGCATCTGAATTAGGGGTAGGGGCAGTCTTATCACAACTTAATTCTGAGGGCCAGGACCAACCTGTTGCTTTTCTCAGCAGGAGGTTGACCCCTAGAGAAAAGCGTTGGTCTGCCATAGAGAGGGAGGCCTTTGCTGTGGTCTGGGCACTGAAGAAGTTGAGGCCATACCTGTTTGGCACTCACATCATTGTTCAGACAGACCACAAACCTCTACTTTGGCTAAAACAAATGAAAGGTGAAAATCCTAAATTGTTGAGGTGGTCCATATCCCTACAGGGAATGGACTATACAGTGGAACATAGACCTGGGAGTACCCACTCCAATGCAGATGGACTCTCCAGATATTTCCACTTAGACAATGAAGACCCATCAGGTAATGACTAGTCTTATTGTCCTTCGTTTGGGGGGGGGTTGTGTAGGAAAGTACCATCTTGCCTGGCATGTTACCCCCATTTTTCACTGTATATATGTTGTTTTAGTTGTATGTGTCACTGGGACCCTGCCAGCCAGGTCCCCAGTGCTCATAAGTGTGCCCTGTATGTGTTACCTGTGTTATGACTAACTGTCTGACTGAGGCTCTGCTATCCAGAACCTCAGTGGTTATGCTCTCTCATTTCTTTCCAAATTGTCACTAACAGGCTAGTGACCAATTTTACCAATTTACATTGGTTTACTGGAACACCCTTATAATTCCCTAGTATATGGTACTGTGGTACCCAGGGTATTGGGGTCCAGGACATCCCTATGGGCTGCAGCATTTCTTTTGCCACCCATAGGGAGCTCTGACAATTCTTACACAGGCCTGCCACTGCAGCCTGAGTGAAATAACGTCCACGTTATTTCACAGCCATTTTACACTGCACTTAAGTAACTTATAAGTCACCTATATGTCTAACCTTTACCTGGTAAAGGTTGGGTGCTAAGTTACTTAGTGTGAGGGCACCCTGGCACTAGCCAAGGTGCCCCCACATTGTTCAGGGCCAATTCCCCGGACTTTGTGAGTGCGGGGACACCATTACACGCGTGCACTACATATAGGTCACTACCTATATGTAGCTTCACAATGGTAACTCCGAATATGGCCATGTAACATGTCTATGATCATGGAATTGCCCCCTCTATACCATCCTGGCATAGTTGGCACAATCCCATGATCCCAGTGGTCTGTAGCACAGACCCTGGTACTGCCAAACTGCCTTTTCCTGGGGTTTCACTGCAGCTGCAGCTGCTGCTGCTGCCAACCCTTCAGACAGGCTTCTGCCCTCCTGGGGTCCAGCCAGGCCTGGCCCAGGATGGCAGAACAAAGGACTTCCTCGGAGAGAGGGTGTTACACCCTCTCCCTTTGGAAAATGGTGTGAAGGCAGGGGAGGAGTAGCCTCCCCCAGCCTCTGGAAATGCTTTCATGGGCACTTTTGGTGCCCATTTCTGCATAAGCCAGTCTACACCGGTTCAGGGACCCCTTAGCCCTGCTCTGGCGCGAAACTGGACAAAGGAAACGGGAGTGACCACTCCCCTGACCTGCACCTCCACTGGGAGGTGTCCAGAGCTCCTCCAGTGTGCTCCAGACCTCTGCCATCTTGGAAACAGAGGTGCTGCTGGCACACTGGACTGCTCTGAGTGGCCAGTGCCACCAGGTGACGTCAGAGACTCCTTCTGATAGGCTCCTTCAGGTGTTGCTAGCCTATCCTCTCTCCTAGGTAGCCAAACCCTCTTTTCGGGCTATTTAGGGTCTCTGTCTCTGGGGAAACTTTAGATAACGAATGCAAGAGCTTATCCGAGTTCCTCTGCATCTCTCTCTTCACCTTCTGCCAAGGAATCGACTGCTGACCGCGCTGGAAGCCTGCAAAACTGCAACATAGTAGCAAAGATGACTACTGCAACTCTGTAACGCTGATCCTGCCGCCTTCTCGACTGTTTTCCTGGTGGTGCATGCTGTGGGGGTAGTCTGCCTCCTCTCTGCACTAGAAGCTCCGAAGAAATCTCCCGTGGGTCGACGGAATCTTCTCCCTGCATCCGCAGGCACCAAAGAACTGCATCACCGGTCCCTTGGGTCTCCTCTCAGCACGACGAGCGAGGTCCCTCGAATCCAGCAACTGTGTCCAAGTGACCCCCACAGTCCAGTGACTCTTCAGTCCAAGTTTGGTGGAGGTAAGTCCTTGCCTCCCCACGCCAGACTGCATTGCTGGGGACTATGACTTTTGCAGCTACTCCGGCCCCTGTGCATTTCCGGCGGAAATCCTTTGTGCACAGCCAAGCCTGGGTCCACGGCACTCTAACCTGCATTGCACGACCTTCTAAGTTGGTCTCCGGCGACGTGGGACTCCTTTGTACGACTTCGGGTGAGCACTGTTTCACGCATCCTCGTAGTGCCTGTTTCTGGCATTTCTCTGGGTGCTACCTGCTGCTGAGAGAGCTCCTTATCTTGCTCGACGTCCCCTCTCTCTCTTAGTCCAATTTGCGACCTAATGGCCCCTCCTGGGCTACAACAGCGTCCAAAAACGCTAACCGCACGATTTGCAGCTAGCAAGGCTTGTTGGCGTTCTTTCAGCGGGAAAATACTTCTGCACGACTCTAGAAGGCGAGAGGGATCCGTCCTCCAAAGGGGAAGTCTCTAGCCCTTTGCGTTCCTGCAGAAACCGCAGCTTCTTCTGTCCAGTAGAAGCTTCTTTGCACCCGCAGCTGGCATTTCCTGGGCATCTGCCCATCTCCGGCTTGCTTGTGACTTTTGGACTTGATCCCCTTGTTCCACAGGTTCCCCAGATTGGAAATCAAGCATTGTTGCATTGTTGGTTTGTGTCTTTCCTGCATTATTCCTCCAACACGACTTCTTTGTCCTTAGGGGAACTTTAGTGCACTTTGCACACACTTTTCAGGGTTTTGGGGAGGGTTATTTTTCTAACTCTCACTATTTTCTAATAGTCCCAGCGACCCTCTACAAGGTCACATAGGTTTGGGGTCCATTCGTGGTTCGCATTCCACTTTTGGAGTATATGGTTTGTGTTGCCCCTATCCCTATGTTTCCCCATTGCATCCTATTGTAACTATACATTGTTTGCACTGTTTTCTAAGACTATACTGCATATTTTTGGTATTGTGTACATATATCTTGTGTATATTTCCTATCCTCTCACTGAGGGTACACTCTAAGATACTTTGGCATATTGTCATAAAAATAAAGTACCTTTATTTTTAGTATAACTGTGTATTGTGTTTTCTTATGATATTGTGCATATGACACTAAGTGGTACTGTAGTAGCTTCACACGTCTCCTAGTTCAGCCTAAGCTGCTCTGCTAAGCTACCATTATCTATCAGCCTAAGCTGCTAGACACCCTATACACTAATAAGGGATAACTGGGCCTGGTGCAAGGTGCAAGTACCCCTTGGTACTCACTACAAGCCAGTCCAGCCTCCTACATTGGTTGTGCAGCGGTGGGATAAGTGCTTTGAGACTACTTACCACTCTTGTCATTGTACTTTTCATAAGAGAAAAACATACACAACTAGTTCAGTGTGTGTACACATAACTAAAAAGTTTTGCATTTCCTCTTTTCACTCTTTTCTAAAGTGCTGAAAAGTACTTCTAAACTTTCAAAAAGTTCTTGGTTTCTGCAGGAACGACAAGGGCTAGAGACTTGCCCTTTGGAGGACGGATCCGTAACGACGTGGAGAGTCGTGCAGAAGTGTTTTCCCGCCGAAAGACCGCCAACAAGCCTTGCTAACTGCAAATCGTGCCATAAGCGTTTTTGGATGCTGCTGTAGCCAAGGAGGGACCAGGATGTCGCAAATTGCGTCAGGAGAGAGAGGTGACGTCGAGCAAGACAAGGAGCCCTCTCAGCAGCAGGTAGCACCCAGAGAAGTGCCAGAAACAGGCACTACAAGGATGTGTGAAACAGTGCTCACCCGAAGTTGCACAAAGGAGTCCCAACTTAGAAAGTCGTGTAATGCAGGTTAGAGTGGCGTGGACCCAGGCTTGGCTGTGCACAAAGGATTTCTGCCGGAAGTGCACAGGGGCCGGAGTAGCTGCAAAAGTCACGGTTCCCAGCAATGCAGTCTGGCGTGGGGAGGCAAGGACTTACCTCCACCAAACTTGAACTGAAGAGTCACTGGACTGTGGGGGTCACTTGGACACAGTTGCTGGATTCGAGGGACCTCGCTCGTCATGCTGAGAGGAGACCCAAGGGACCGGTGATGCAGTTCTTTGGTGCCTGCGGTTGCAGGGGGAAGATTCCGTCGACCCACAGGAGATTTCTTCGGAGCTTCTAGTGCAGAGAGGAGGCAGACTACCCCCACAGCATGCACCACCAGGAAAACAGTTGAGAAGGCGGCAGGATCAGTGTTACAGAGTTGCAGTAGTCGTCTTTGCTACTATGTTGCAGGTTTGCAGGCTTCCAGCACGGTCAGCAGGCGATTCCTTGGCAGAAGGTGAAGAGAGAGATGCAGAGGAACTCGGATGAGCTCTTGCATTCGTTATCTAAAATTTCCCCAGAGGCAGAGACCCTAAATAGCCAGAAAAGAGGGTTTGGCTACCTAGGAGAGAGGATAGGCTACTAACACCTGAAGGAGCCTATCAGAAGGAGTCTCTGACGTCACCTGGTGGCACTGGCCACTCAGAGCAGTCCAGTGTGCCAGCAGCACCTCTGTTTCCAAGATTGCAGAGGTCTGGAGCACACTGGAGGAGCTCTGGACACCTCCCAGGGGAGGTGCAGGTCAGGGGAGTGGTCACTCCCCTTTCCTTTGTCCAGTTTCGCGCCAGAGCAGGGCTAAGGGGTCCCCTGAACCGGTGTAGACTGGCTTATGCAGAATTGGGCACCTCTGTGCCCAACAAAGCATTTCCAGAGGCTGGGGGAGGCTACTCCTCCCCTGCCTTCACACCATTTTCCAAAGGGAGAGGGTGTCACACCCTCTCTCAGAGGAAGTTCTTTGTTCTGCCATCCTGGGCCAGGCCTGGCTGGACCCCAGGAGGGCAGCTGCCTGTCTGAGGGGTTGGCAGCAGCAGCTGCAGTGAAACCCCAGGAAGGGCAGTTTGGCAGTACCAGGGTCTGTGCTACAGACCACTGGGATCATGGGATTGTGCCAACTATGCCAGGATGGCATAGAGGGGGCAATTCCATGATCATAGACATGTTACATGGCCATATTCGGAGTTACCAAGGTGAAGCTACATATAGGTAGTGACCTATATGTAGTGCACGCGTGTAATGGTGTCCCCGCACTCACAAAGTTCAGGGAATTGGCTCTGAACAATGTGGGGGCACCTTGGCTAGTGCCAGGGTGCCCTCACACTAAGTAACTTTGCACCTAACCTTTACCAGGTAAAGGTTAGACATATAGGTGACTTATAAGTTACTTAAGTGCAGTGTAAAATGGCTGTGAAATAACGTGGACGTTATTTCACTCAGGCTGCAGTGGCAGGCCTGTGTAAGAATTGTCAGAGCTCCCTATGGGTGGCAAAAGAAATGCTGCAGCCCATAGGGATCTCCTGGAACCCCAATACCCTGGGTACCTCAGTACCATATACTAGGGAATTATAAGGGTGTTCCAGTAAGCCAATGTAAATTGGTAAAAATGGTCACTAGCCTGTTAGTGACAATTTGGAAAGAAATGAGAGAGCATAACCACTGAGGTTCTGATTAGCAGAGCCTCAGTGAGACAGTTAGTCACTACACAGGTAACACATTCAGGCACACTTATGAGCACTGGGGCCCTGGGTTACCAGGGTCCCAGTGACACATACAACTAAAACAACATATATACAGTGAAAAATGGGGGTAACATGCCAGGCAAGATGGTACTTTCCTACACAACCCCCCCCAAACGAAGGACAATAAGACTAGCCATGACCTGATGAGTCTTCATTGTCTAAGTGGAAATATCTGGAGAGTCCATCTGCATTGGAGTGGCTACTCCCAGGTCTATGTTCCACTGTATAGTCCATTCCCTGTAGGGATATGGACCACCTCAACAATTTAGGATTTTCACCTTTCATTTGTTTTAGCCAAAGTAGAGGTTTGTGGTCTGTCTGAACAATGAAGTGAGTGCCAAACAGGTATGGCCTCAACTTCTTCAGAGCCCAGACCACAGCAAAGGCCTCCCTCTCAATGGCAGACCAACGCTTTTCTCTAGGGGTCAACCTTCTACTAATAAAAGCAACAGGTTGATCCTGGCCCTCAGAATTAGGTTGAAATAGGACTGCCCCTACTCCTAATTCAGATGCATCAGTTTGGACATAGAATTTTTTAGAGTAACAAGGGCTTTTCAGGACAGGTGCAGAGCACATGGCCTGCTTCAGCTCCTCAAAAGCTTTCTGACAGTTTGCTGTCCATAATACCTTTTTAGGCATTTTCTTGGATGTGAGGTCATTAAGAGGGGCTGCAATGGAGCCATAGTTCTTAATGAACCTCCTGTAATACCCACTGAGGCCTAGGAAGGCTCTCACCTGAGTCTGAGTGGTAGGGGGAACCCAATCAATAATAGTTTGGATTTTCCCCTGAAGTGGTACAATCTGTTCCCCACCAACAAGGTGTCCCAGATAAACCACCTTACCCTGCCCTATCTGGCACTTTGAAGCCTTGATAGTGAGGCCTGCCTTTTGCAGAGCCTCCAAAACTTTCCATAGGTGGACCAGGTGATCATCCCAGCTGGAGCTAAAGACAGCTATATCGTCCAAATATGCTGCACTGAAAGCTTCCAGCCCTTGCAGGACTGTGTTCACCAACCTCTGAAAAGTGGCAGGTGCATTTTTCAAACCAAAAGGCATTACAGTAAACTGGTAATGTCCTCCAATGGTAGAAAATGCAGTCTTAGGTTTAGCATCTTCTGACAATTTGATCTGCCAATACCCTGCAGTCAAATCAAAAGTGCTTAGATACTTGGCAGATGCCAGTGTATCTATAAGCTCATCTGCCCTGGGTATAGGGTGAGCATCAGTTTTGGTTACCAAGTTGAGACCTCTATAGTCTACACAAAACCGCATTTCCTTCTTTCCATCTTTAGAATTGGGTTTTGGTACCAGTACCACAGGAGAAGCCCATGGACTGTCAGAGTGCTCAACCACTCCTAGTTCCAACATTTTCTGAACTTCTTGCTTTATGCAGTCCCTGACATGGTCAGGCTGCCTATAGATCTTACTTTTGACAGGTAAACTGTCTCCAGTATCTATAGTGTGCTCACACCAAGAAGTGGTGCCTGGCACAGTAGAGAAGAGTTCTGAAAATTTTCCTAGGAGATTTATGCAATTGTCTTTCTGCTCAGCAGTAAGACAATCAGCCAAAACTACCCCTTCCACAAGAGCATCTTGATCTGTGGAAGAGAAGAGATCAGGGAGAGGATCACTGTCTTCTTCCTGTCCCTCATCTGTTGCCATGAGCAGGGTGAGATCAGCCCTGTCATAGTAGGGTTTCAGGCGGTTGACATGGAGCACCCTAAGGGGACTCCTGGCAGTGCCTAAGTCAACCAAGTAGGTGACTTCACCCTTCTTTTCAACAATTGTGTGGGGTCCACTCCATTTATCTTGGAGTGCTCTTGGGGCCACAGGCTCCAAGACCCACACTTTCTGCCCTGGTTGGTACTGAACCAAAACAGCCTTCTGATCATGCCATTGCTTCTGGAGCTCTTGGCTGGCCTGAAGGTTTTTACTGGCCTTTTTCATGTACTCAGCCATCCTTGATCTGAGGCCAAGTACATAATCCACAATATCCTGCTTAGGAGCTTTTAAAGGTTGTTCCCAACACTCCTTTACAAGTGTGAGTGGACCCCTAACAGGGTGTCCAAAAAGAAGTTCAAAGGGGCTGAAGCCCACTCCTTTCTGGGGTACCTCCCTGTAGGCAAAAAGGAGGCATGGTAGAAGGATATCCCATCTCCTGCGGAGTTTTTCAGGGAGTCCCATAATCATGCCTTTGAGAGTTTTATTAAATCTCTCCACCAGTCCATTTGTTTGTTGATGATAGGGTGTTGTGAACTTGTACGTTACACCACACTCCTTCCACATGGCCTTTAAGTATGCAGACATGAAATTGCTTCCTCTGTCTGATACTACTTCCTTTGGGAAGCCCACCCTGGAAGATATTCCCAGGAGGGCCTTTGCCACTGCAGGAGCTGTAGTGGTCCTTAAAGGAATTGCTTCAGGGTATCTTGTGGCATGGTCTACTACCACCAAGATAAACCTATTGCCTGAAGCAGTAGGAGGGTCAAGGGGGCCAACTATGTCAACCCCTACCCTTTCAAAGGGAACCCCAACCACAGGCAGTGGAATAAGGGGTGCCTTTGGGGTGCCACCTGTTTTGCCACTGGCTTGACAGGTTTCACAGGACTTACAAAATTCCTTTGTGTCCTCAGACATCCTAGGCCAATGAAACAGGGGAACAAGCCTGTCCCAAGTTTTCATTTGTCCTAGGTGTCCAGCTAAGGGAATGTCATGTGCCAGTGTTAGGAGGAACTTTCTGTACTCCTGAGGAATCACTAATCTCCTGGCAGCTCCAGGTTTAGGATCCCTATGCTCAGTGTACAAGAGGTTGTCCTCCCAGTAAACTCTGTGAGAGTCACTGACATCCCCATTAGCCTGTTTGACAGCTTGCTGTCTGAGACCCTCTAATGTGGGACAGGTTTGCTGTGCCACACTCAGCTCCTCTCTGGCAGGCCCCCCTTCACCCAAAAGCTCAGCAGTGTCTGCTTCCAGCTCCTCTGGTGTAGGTTCTGCACAGGGAGGGAATTCTTCTTCCTCAGAATTAGAATCCACTGTAGAGGGAGGGATAGTAGGAAGTGGTTTGCTTCTACTAGCCCTAGCTTTAGGGAGCACTTGGTCCATTGTTCCAGGATCCAAGCTTCCCTGTCCTTTTTGCTTTTTGGCCTGAGCCCTTGTCAAAGCAAAAATATGCCCTGGGATGCCCAGCATTGCTGCATGGGCCTCCAACTCCACATCTGTCCAAGCTGATGTCTCCAAATCATTCCCTAATAGACAGTCTACCGGTAAATCTGAAGCTACCACAACTTTCTTTGGACCAGTTACCCCCCCCCAGTTGAGATTTCCAACAGCCATGGGGTGGCTTTGTGTTATGTTGTGAGCATCGGTTACTTGGTACTGGTGTCCAAGTATGTGTTGTTCAGGGTGCACCAGTTTCTCAATCACCATTGTGACACTGGCACCTGTGTCCCTGTAGGCCTGGACCTCAACACCATTTATTAGGGTTAGTTGCTTGTACTTCTCCAAGTTATGGGGGCAAGCAACCAAAGTGGCTAAATCAATAGCCCCTTCAGAGACTAAAGTAGCCTCTGTGGTCTCCCTAATCAGACCAACCCCAACTAAATTACCAAAAGTGAGCCCAGCTACTCCCTTGGATTGGCTATTAGTAGGTTTGCTCCCACCACCACTGCTATTAGTAGGGACACTAGGTGTAGCAGTAGGGGTTGTAGTGGTAGGAGCTGTGGTGCCTTTCTTTGGACAACTGGGATCTGTTGTCCAATGGCCTTTTATTTTACATAAATAGCACCATGGTTTATTTTCCTTGTTCTGATTAAAGGAGGATTTGGACCCACCACCCCCACCAGAGTGTTTTTGTGGGCCTGATGAAGACTCATTTTTAGATTTGTCCCCACCCTTGTCAGAAGACTTACCATCCTTCTTTTTGTTGCCATCTTTGTCACCCCCTGTATGAACTTTTCTGTTCACTCTTGTTCTGACCCATTTGTCTGCCTTCTTTCCCAATTCTTGGGGAGAGGTCAGATCAGAGTCCACCAAGTACTGGTGCAACAAATCAGACTCACAATTATTAAGAATATGCTCTCTCAGGATCAAGTTATACAGGCTGTCATAATCAGTAACTTTACTGCCATGTAACCACCCCTCCAAGGCCTTCACTGAATGGTCAATAAAATCAACCCAGTCTTGTGAAGACTTCTTTTTGGTCTCTCTGAACTTTATCCTGTACTGTTCAGTGGTTAAGCCATAACCATCCAGGAGTGCATTCTTAAGAACTTGGAAATTATTAGCATCATTTTCTTTCACAGTAAGGAGCCTATCCCTACCTTTTCCACTAAATGATAGCCATAGGATAGCAGCCCACTGCCTTTGAGGGACATACTGTACAACACAGGCCCTCTCAAGTGCAGCAAACCACTTGTTAATGTCATCCCCCTCCTTATAAGGGGGAACTATCTTGTGCAGATTCCTGGAATCATGCTCTTTTGCAGGATGACTATGGGGAATACTGCTGCTGCCACCATGGGTATCTAAACCCAACTTCTGTCTTTCCTTCTCTAATTCAAAAGACTATCCAAATCCAGCTGTTGCTTTTTAAGCTTCAGTCTGGTTTGTTCCACCCTCAACTTATTGAGTTCCCTCTCTAACATTCTGTCATCAGGGTTGGTGGGAGGGACATTTCTAGAAACAGAGCTATGATGGGAATGAACAGAAGGAGACCTGTCCCTTACAGAAGCCAACTTAACAGCTTGGTTTACAGAAACATTACTACCAGTATGGTGAGAATAAATGCTTTTGCTATGATGTGAGACAACACTATTTATTTGGTGTGGCTCATCATCATTACTATCTATGCTAGATTGTCTAGTAATGGGTAGGCTAGGAAGTTTTTTTCCTGAATCTTTTCCTGGGGGAGTCCCTGAATCAGATTGGGAACTATTAGGTACTTTTTCAACAGATGGGGCACCTATGGCCTTATCCTGTTCTCTAAGCATATTAAGTAATAGTTCCAAGGAAGGATTCTTCCCTACACTCAAACCTCTCTCTATACAGAGACTCCTTGCTCTTTTCCAGCTAAGGTTGTCATATGCAAGTTTGGACAGATCAACACTTTGGCCTGTGCCAGACATTTTTTAGAGAGAGTTAAAGTGATAGAAAAAGAGAAAAAAGTTTTCAGAACTTTTTTTGGAAAGACAGAAAAAACTTTTTAAACTTTTAAGAACTTTTTGAAAGTTTAGAAGTACTTTTCAGCACTTAGAAAAGAGTGAAAAGAGGGAATGCAAAACTTTTTGGCTATGTGTATATACACTGACCTTGTTTTGTATATTTTTCTCTCATGAAAAGTGCAATGACAAGAGTGGTAAGTAGTCTCAAGCACTTATCCCACCACTGCACAACCAATGTAGGAGGCTGGACTGGCTTGTAGTGAGTACCAAGGGGTACTTGCACCTTGCACCAGGCCCAGTTATCCCTTATTAGTGTATAGAGTGTCTAGCAGCTTAGGCTGATAGATAATGGTAGCTTAGCAGAGCAGCTTAGGCTGAACTAGGAGACGTGTGAAGCTACTACAGTACCACTTAGTGTCATATGCACAATATCATAAGAAAACACAATACACAGTTATACTAAAAATAAAGGTACTTTATTTTTATGACAATATGCCAAAGTATCTTAGAGTGTACCCTCAGTGAGAGGATAGGAAATATACACAAGATATATATACACAATAGCAAAAATATGCAGTATAGTCTTAGAAAACAGTCCAAACAATGTATAGTTACAATAGGATGCAATGGGGAAACATAGGGATAGGGGCAACACAAACCATATACTCCAAAAGTGGAATGCGAACTACGAATGGACCCCAAACCTATGTGACCTTGTAGAGGGTCGCTGGGACTATTAGAAAATAGTGAGAGTTAGAAAAATAACCCTCCCCAAGACCCTGAAAAGTGAGTGCAAAGTACACCAAAGTTCCCCTAAGGACAAAATAGTCGTGTTAGAGGAATAATGCAGGAAAGACACAAACCAGCAATGCAACAACTGTGGATTTCCAATCTAGGGTACCTGTGGAACAAGGGGACCAAGTCCAAAAGTCACAAGCAAGTCGGAGATGGGCAGATGCCCAGGAAATGCCAGCTGCGGGTGCAAAGAAGCTTTGACTGGACAGAAGAAGCTGAGGTTTCTGCAGGAACGAAAAGGGCTAGAGACTTCCCCTTTGGTGGACGGATCCCGCTCGCCTGGGAGAGTCGTGCAGAAGTGTTTTCCCGCCAGAAGGACGCCAACAAGCCTTGCTAGACGCAAAGCATGCGTTTGGCGTTTTTGGACGCTGCTGGGGCCCAGGAGGGACCAGGAGGTCGCAAATTGGACCTGAAGAGAGAGGGGACATCGAGCAAGACAAAGAGCCCTCACTAAAGCAGGTAGCGCCCGGAAAAGTGCCAGAAACAGGCACTACGAGGATGCGTGAAACAGTGCTCGCCGAAGTTGCACAAAGGAGTCCCACGTCGCCGGAGACCACCTTAGAAAGTCGTGCAATGCAGGTTAGAGTGCCGTGGACACAGGCTTGGATGTGCACAAAGGATTTCCGCCGGAAGTGCACAGGGGCCGGAGTAGCTGCAAAGTCGCGGTTCCCAGCAATGCAGCCCAGCGAGGTGAGGCAAGGACTTACCTCCACCAAACTTGGGCTGAAGAGTCACTGTACTGTGGGGGTCACTTGGACAGAGTCGCTGGATTCGAGAGACCTCGCTCGTCGTGCTGAGAGGAGACCCAAGGGACCGGTAATGCAGCTTTTTGGTGCCTGCGGTTGCAGGGGGAAGATTCCGTCGACCCACAGGAGATTTCTTCGGAGCTTCTGGTGCAGAGAGGAGGCAGGCTACCCCCACAGCATGCACAAGCAGGAAAACAGTCGAGAAGGCGGCAGGATCAGCGTTACAGAGTTGCAGTAGTCGTCTTTGCTACTATGTTGCAGGTTTGCAGGCTTCCAGCGCGGTCAGCGGTCGTTTCCTTATCAGAAGGTGAAGAGAGAGATGCAGAGGAACTCGGATGAGCTCTTGCATTCGTTATCTAAAGTTTCCCCAGAGACAGAGACCCTAAATAGCCAGAAAAGAGGGTTTGGCTACCTAGGAGAGAGGATAGGCTACTAACACCTGAAGGAGCCTATCAGCAGGAGTCTCTGACGTCACCTGGTGGCACTGGCCACTCAGAGCAGTCCAGTGTGCCAGCAGCACCTCTGTTTCCAAGATGGCAGAGGTCTGGAGCACACTGGAGGAGCTCTGGACACCTCCCAGGGGAGGTGCAGGTCAGGGGAGTGGTCACTCCCCTTTCCTTTGTCCAGTTTCGCGCCAGAGCAGGGGCTAAGGGGTCCCTGAACCGGTGTAGACTGGCTTATGCAGAATTGGGCACCTCTGTGCCCAACAAAGCATTTCCAGAGGCTGGGGGAGGCTACTCCTCCCCTGCCTTCACACCATTTTCCAAAGGGAGAGGGTGTCACACCCTCTCTCAGAGGAAGTTCTTTGTTCTGCCATCCTGGGCCAGGCCTGGCTGGACCCCAGGAGGGCAGCTGCCTGTCTGAGGGGTTGGCAGCAGCAGCTGCAGTGAAACCCCAGGAAGGGCAGTTTGGCAGTACCAGGGTCTGTGCTACAGACCACTGGGATCATGGGATTGTGCCAACTATGCCAGGATGGCATAGAGGGGGCAATTCCATGATCATAGACATGTTACATGGCCATATTCGGAGTTACCATGGTGAAGCTACATATAGGTAGTGACCTATATGTAGTGCACGCGTGTAATGGTGTCCCCGCACTCACAAAGTTCAGGGAATTGGCTCTGAACAATGTGGGGGCACCTTGGCTAGTGCCAGGGTGCCCTCACACTAAGTAACTTTGCACCTAACCTTTACCAGGTAAAGGTTAGACATATAGGTGACTTATAAGTTACTTAAGTGCAGTGTAAAATGGCTGTGAAATAACGTGGACGTTATTTCACTCAGGCTGCAGTGGCAGGCCTGTGTAAGAATTGTCAGAGCTCCCTATGGGTGGCAAAAGAAATGCTGCAGCCCATAGGGATCTCCTGGAACCCCAATACCCTGGGTACCTCAGTACCATATACTAGGGAATTATAAGGGTGTTCCAGTAAGCCAATGTAAATTGGTAAAAATGGTCACTAGCCTGTTAGTGACAATTTGGAAAGAAATGAGAGAGCATAACCACTGAGGTTCTGATTAGCAGAGCCTCAGTGAGACAGTTAGTCACTACACAGGTAACACATTCAGGCACACTTATGAGCACTGG
Organism: Pleurodeles waltl; assembly: GCF_031143425.1. NCBI lineage: Eukaryota > Metazoa > Chordata > Amphibia > Caudata > Salamandridae > Pleurodeles > Pleurodeles waltl. Next base: position 1,193,545,083 of record NC_090439.1, read on the forward strand.
GGCCCTGGGTTACCAGGGTCCCAGTGACACATACAACTAAAACAACATATATACAGTGAAAAATGGGGGTAACATGCCAGGCAAGATGGTACTTTCCTACAGACGACTACTGCAACTCTGTAACGCTGATCCTGCCGCCTTCTCGACTGCTTTCCTGGTGGTGCATGCTGTGGGGAAAGTCTGCCTCCTCTCTGCACTAGAAGCTCTGAAGAAATCTCCCGTGGGTCGACGGAATCTTCCCCCTGCAACCGCAGGCACCAAAAGACTGCATCACTGGTCCTCTGGGTCTCCTCTCAGCACAACGAGCAAGGTCCCTTGAACTCAGCAACTCTGTCCAAGTGATTCCCACAGTCCAGTGACTCTTCAGTCGAAGTTTGGTGGAGGTAAGTCCTTGCCTCCCCACGCTAGACTGCATTGCTGGGTACCGCGTGATTTGCAGCTGCTCCGGCTCCTGTGCACTCTTCCAGGATTTCCTTTGTGCACAGCAAAGCCTGGGTCCCCGACATTCTAACCTGCAGTGCACGACCTCCTGAGTTGTCCTCCGGTGTCGTGGGACCTTCCCTATGACTTCGGGTGAGCTCCGCTTCACTCCACTTTGTAGTGCCTTTTTCAGCAGTTCAGCGGGTGCTGCTTGCTTTTGAGTGGGCTCCTTGTCTTGCTGGGCACCCCCTCTGTCTCCTCACGCAATTGGCGACATCCTGGTACCTCCTGGGCCACAGTAGCATCCAAAAACCTTAATAACGACCCTTGCAGCTAGCAAGGCTTGTTTGTGGTCTTTCTGCACGGAAACACCTCTGAAAGCTTCTTCACGACGTGTGACATCCATCCTCTAAAGGGGAAGTTTCTAGCTCTTGCCGTTCTTGCAGATTCCACAGCTTCTACCATCCGGTGGCAGCTTCTTTGCACCCACAGTTGGCATTTCCTGGGCATCTGCCAACTCCCGACTTGATCGTGACTTTTGGACTTGGTCCTCTTGTTCCACAGGTACTCTCGTCTGGAAATCCATCGTTGTTGCATTGCTGGTGTTGGTCTTCCTTTCAGAATTCCCCTATCACAACTTCTGTGCTCTTTGGGGAACTTAGGTGCACTTTGCACCCACTTTTCAGGGTCTTGGAGTGGGCTATTTTTCTAACCCTCACTGTTTTCTTACAGTCCCAGCGACCCTCTACAAGGTCACATAGGTTTGGGGTCCATTCGTGATTCGCATTCCACTTTTGGAGTATATGGTTTGTGTTGCCCCTATACCTATGTGCTCTCATTGCAATCTATTGTGACTGTACATTGCTTGCATTGCTTTCTATTGCTATTACTGCATATTATTGGTATTGTGTACATATATCTTGTGTATATTTGCTATCCTCATACTGAGGGTACTCACTGAGATACTTTTGGCATATTGTCATAAAAATAAAGTACCTTTATTTTTAGTATATCTGTGTATTGTGTTTTCTTATGATATTGTGCAAGTGACACTAGTGGTACTGTAGGAGCTTCACTCGTCTCCTAGTTCAGCCTAAGCTGCTCTGCTAAGCTACCATTATCTATCAGCCTAAGCTGCTAGACACCCCTCTACACTAATAAGGGATACCTGGACCTGGTGCAAGGTGTAAGTACCCCTTGGTACCCACTACAAGCCAGGCCAGCCTCCTACATTGGTTGTGCAGCGGTGGGATAAGTACTTGCAACTACTTACCACTTTGTCATTTTGTACTTTTCATAAGAGAAAAATATACAAAACAAGTTCAGTGTATGTACACCTAACCAAAAAGTTTTGCTTTTCTTCTCTTACTCCTTTGCTAAGTGCTGAAAAGTACCTCTAAAACTTTCAAAAAGTTCTTAAAAAGTTAAAAAAGTTTTTTTCTTTTCCTTAAAAAATACTGAAACATTTTCTTTCTTTTTCTGTCTCTTAAACCTTTTCTATTATGTCTGGTACAGATCAAACTCTGGATCTGTCCAGAATTGCTTATGACCACCTTAGCTGGAAAGGAACAAGGAGTCTCTGTATTGAAAGAGGTTTAGGGGTAGGGAAGAATCCCTCAAGAGAACTGTTAGTTAATATGCTCATTGAACAGGATAAGACCTTAGTTGGCACATCTGGTGAGAAATTAGCTGATGGTTCACACTCTGACTCTGGGGCACCCCCAGTAAAAGGGTTAGAAGGGAACCTTCCCAACCTGCCCCCTAGCAGGCCACCTAGCATGGCTGGTACTAATGTGAGTTCTCATCACAGTGGGAGTGTTACTTCTGTAAGCCAGGTTGTTAGAGTGCCATCTGTTAGGGACAGGTCTCCCTCTGTTCATTCACACCATTCTTCTGTGTCAAGGCATGCCCAACACACCCTCCCTGAAGACAGAATGTCTGAAAGGGAACTCAATAGACTGAGAGTGGAAGAGTCCAGGCTGAAGCTTAAAAAGCAACAGTGGATCTAGACAGCGAAGCATTTGACTTAGAAAAAGAAAGACAGAGGTTGGGGTTTGGACCCCATGGTGGCAGCAGCAGTGTTCCAAATCAAATCAAATCATTAACATTTATATAGCGCGCTACTCACCTGTGCAGGTCTCAAGGCGCTTGGGGGGAGGGGTTACTGCTGCTCGAAGAGCCAGGTCTTGAGGAGTCTCCGGAATGCGAAGTGGTCCTGGGTGGTCCTGAGGGTGGTGGGGAGGGTGTTCCAAGTCTTGGCCGCCAGGTAGGAGAAGGACCTCCCACCCACCGTGGAGCGGCGGATGCGAGGGACGGCGGCGAGAGCGAGGCTGGTGGAGCGGAGAAGACCAGTGGGAGCGTAGAAGCTGAGGCGGCGGTTGAGGTATTCTGGTCCCTTGTTGTGGAGGGCTTTGTGTGCGTGGGTGAGGAGTCGGAAGGTGATCCTTTTGCTGACGGGAAGCCAGTGCAGGTGTCTCAGGTGGGCGGAGATGTGGCTGTTGCGGGGTATGTCGAGGATGAGGCGGGCGGAGGCGTTTTGAATTAGTTGCAGACGTTTCTGGAGTTTTGTGGTGGTCCCAGCATAAAGGGTGTTGCCGTAGTCCAGGCGGCTCGTGACGAGGGCGTGGGTCACGGTCTTTCTGGTGTCGGCGGGGATCCAGCGGAAGATCTTCCGGAGCATGCGGAGGGTGAGGAAGCATGAGGCGGACACGGCGTTGACTTGTTTGGTCATGGTGAGAAGTGGGTCCAAGATGAAGCCGAGGTTGCGTGCGTGGTCTGAGGGAGTCGGTGCGGTGCCAAGGGCCGTGGGCCACCAGGAATCGTCCCAGGCAGTCGGGGTGTTACCGAAGATGAGGACTTCCGTTTTGTCTGAGTTCAGTTTCAGACGGCTGAGTCTCATCCAATCTGCGACGTCCTTCATTCCATCTTTCAGGTTGGTCTTTGCGCTGGTGGGGTCCTTGGTGAGGGAGAGTATCAGTTGAGTGTCGTCGGCGTAGGAGGTGATGATGATGCTGTGCTTGCGTACGATGTCAGCGAGGGGGCTCATGTAGACATTGAAGAGTGTCGGGCTGAGCGAGGAGCCTTGTGGGACGCCGCAGATGATCTCGGTGGGGTCTGAGCGAAAAGGTGGGAGGTAGACTCTCTGAGAGCGGTTGGAGAGGAAGGAGGCGATCCAGTCCAGGGCCTGGCCTTGGATCCCGGTGGAGCGGAGGCGGTTATTAGGGTGCGGTGACAGACGGTGTCGAAGGCAGCAGTGAGGTCGAGGAGGATGAGGGCGACTGTTTCACCGTTGTCCATCAGGGTTCTGATGTCGTCAGTGACTGAGATGAGGGCGGTTTCAGTGCTGTGGTTGGCTCGGAATCCGGATTGAGAGGGGTCGAGAAGGTTGTTGTCTTCAAGGAAGTTGGTAAGCTGCTTGTTGACGGTCTTCTTCATGACTTTGGCAGGGAAGGGGAGGAGCGAGATGGGGCGGAAGTTCTTCAGGTTGCTTGGGTCAGCCGTAGGTTTCTTCAGTAGGGCGTTGACTTCAGCGTGTTTCCAGCTTTCGGGGAAGGTGGCAGACGAAAACGAGGAGTTGATGATGGTTTGGAGGTGCGGGGCGATGATGTCGTCGCTTTATTGAAGATGAAGTGTGGGCAGGGGTCCGAGGGGGCACCGGAGTGGATTGAGTTCATGGTGGTTTTGGTCTCTTCTGTGTTGATGTGGGTCCAGGCGTTGAGGGTGATGGCTGGGGGTGTGGGTTCAGTGTCGGTCGGCTGGGTCTGGTGTCCGAAGCTGTCGTGTAGGTCAGTAATCTTACGATGGAAGAAGGTGGCGAGGGAGTTGCACAGGTCTTGCGAGGGCGTGATGGCGTTGGCGTTGGGGTTGGAGAACTCTTTTACGATGCTGAAGAGCTCTCTGCTGTTGTGGCTGTTTTTGTCCAGTCTGTCTGTGAAGAAATTCCTTTTGGCTGCACGGATCAGGTGGAGGTGTTCGCGGGTAGCGTTCTTGAAGGCAGCCATGTTGTCTGCGGTGTGGTCCTTACGCCAGGCTTTCTCGAGGGTGCGACAGGTTTTCTTTGATTCCTTAAGGGTGTCAGAGAACCAGAGAGGTTTTTTGGTGTTGGACTGTCTTGGAAGGCGTCTGAGGGGAACGAGGTTGTCTGCGTGTAGGAAAGTACCATATTGCCTGGCATGTTACCCCCATTTTTCACTGTATATATGTTGTTTTAGTTGTATGTGTCACTGGGACCCTGTTCTCCAGGGCCCCAGTGCTCATAAGTGTGCCTGAATGTGTAACCTGTGTAGTGACTAACTGTCTCACTGAGGCTCTGCTAATCAGAACCTCAGTGGTTATGCTCTCTCATTTCTTTCAAATTGTCACTAACAGGCTAGTGACCAATTTTACCAATTTACATTGGCTTACTGAAACACCCTTATAATTTCCTAGTATATGGTACTGAGGTACCCAGGGTATTGGGGTTCCAGGAGATCCCTATGGGCTGCAGCATTTCTTTTGCCACCCATAGGGAGCTCTGACAATTCTTACACAGGCCTGCCACTGCAGCCTGAGTGAAATAACGTCCACGTTATTTCACAGCCATTTTACACTGCACTTAAGTAACTTATAAGTCACCTATATGTCTAACCTTTACCTGGTAAAGGTTAGGTGCAAAGTTACTTAGTGTGAGGGCACCCTGGCACTAGCCAAGGTGCCCCCACATTGTTCAGAGCCAATTCCCTGAACTTTGTGAGTGCGGGGACACCATTACACGAGTGCACTACATATAGGTCACTACCTATATGTAGCTTCACAATGGTAACTCCGAATATGGCCATGTAACATGTCTAAGATCATGGAATTGCCCCCTCTATGCCATCCTGGCATTGTTGGCACAATTCCATGATCCCAGTGGTCTGTAGCACAGACCCTGGTCCTGCCAAACTGCCCTTCCTGGGGTTTCACTGCAGCTGCTGCTGCTGCCAACCCCTCAGACAGGCATCTGCCCTCCTGGGGTCCAGCCAGGCCTGGCCCAGGATGGCAGAACAAAGAACTTCCTCTGAGAGAGGGTGTGACACCCTCTCCCTTTGGAAAATGGTTTGAAGGCAGGGGAGGAGTAGCCTCCCCCAGCCTCTGGAAATGCTTTCTTGGGCACAGATGTGCCCAATTCTGCATAAGCCAGTCTACACCGGTTCAGGGACCCCTTGGCCCCTGCTCTGGTGCGAAACTGGACAAAGGAAAGGGGAGTGACCACTCCCCTGACCTGCACCTCCCCTGGGAGGTGTCCAGAGCTCCTCCAGTGTGCTCCAGACCTCTGCCATCTTGGAAACAGAGGTGCTGCTGGCACACTGGACTGCTCTGAGTGGCCAGTGCCACCAGGTGACGTCAGAGACTCCTGCTGATAGGCTCCTTCAGGTGTTAGTAGCCTATCCTCTCTCCTAGGTAGCCAAACCCTCTTTTCTGGCTATTTAGGGTCTCTGTCTCTGGGGAAACTTCAGATAACGAATGCAAGAGCTCATCCGAGTTCCTCTGCATCTCTCTCTTCACCTTCTGATAAGGAAACGACCGCTGACCGCGCTGGAAGCCTGCAAACCTGCAACATAGTAGCAAAGACGACTACTGCAACTCTGTAACGCTGATCCTGCCGCCTTCTCGACTGTTTTCCTGCTTGTGCATGCTGTGGGGGTAGCCTGCCTCCTCTCTGCACCAGAAGCTCCGAAGAAATCTCCCGTGGGTCGACGGAATCTTCCCCCTGCAACCGCAGGCACCAAAAAGCTGCATTACCGGTCCCTTGGGTCTCCTCTCAGCACGACGAGCGAGGTCCCTCGAATCCAGTGACTCTGTTCAAGTGACCCCCACAGTCCAGAGACTCTGCAGTCCAAGTTTGGTGGAGGTAAGTCCTTGCCTCACCTCGCTGGGCTGCATTGCTGGGATCCGCGACTTTTGCAGCTACTCCGGCCCCTGTGCACTTCCGGCGGGAATCCTTTGTGCACAGCCAAGCCTGGGTCCACGGCACTCTAACCTGCATTGCACGACTTTCTAAGTTGGTCTCCGGCGACGTGGGACTCCTTTGTGCGACTTCGGGTGAGCACCGTTTCACGCATCCTCGTAGTGCCTGTTCCTGGCACTTCTCCGGGTGCTACCTGCTGCTGAGAGGGCTCCTTGTCTTGCTCGACGTCCCCTCTCTCTCCTGGTCCAATTTGCGACCTCCTGGTCCCTCCAGTGCCACAGCAGCGTCCAAAAACGCTAACAGCACGATTTGCAGCTTGCAAGGCTTGTTGGCGTTCTTTCGGTGGGAAAACACTTCTGCACGACTCTGCACGGCGAGAGAGATCCGTCCACCAAAGGGGAAGTCTCTAGCCCTTTTCGTTCCTGCAGAAACCTCAGCTTCTTCTGTCCAGTAGAAGCTTCTTTGCACCCGCAGCTGGCATTTCCTGGGCATTTGCCCATCTCCGACTTGCTTGTGACTTTTGGACTTGGTCCCCTTGTTCCACAGGAACCCTAGATTGGAAATCCACAGTTGTTGCATTGTTGGTTTGTGTCTTTCCTGCATTATTCCTCTAACACGACTTCTTTGTCCTTAGGGGAACTTTAGTGCACTTTGCACTCACTTTTCAGGGTCTTGGGGATGGTTATTTTTCTAACTCTCACTATTTTCTAATAGTCCCAGCGACCCTCTACACGGTCACATAGGTTTGGGGTCCATTCGTGGTTCGCATTCCACTTTTGGAGTATATGGTTTGTGTTGCCCCTATCCCTTTGTTTCCCCATTGCATCCTATTGTAACTATACATTGTTTGCACTGTTTTCTAAGACTATACTGCATATTTTTGCTATTGTGTATATATATCTTGTGTATATTTCCTATCCTCTCACTGAGGGTACACTCTGAGATACTGTGACATATTGTCATAAAAATAAAGTACCTTTATTTTTAGTATAACTGTGTATTGTGTTTTCTTATGATATTGTGCAAGTGGCACTTGTGGTACTGTAGTAGCTTCACACGTCTCCTAGTTCAGCCTAAGCTGCTCTGCTAAGCTACCATTATCTATCAGCCTAAGCTGCTAGACACCCTATACACTAATAAGGGATACCTGGGCCTGGTGCAAGGTGTAAGTACCCCTTGGTACTCACTACAAGCCAGTCCAGCCTCCTACATTGGTTGTGCAGCAGTGGGATAAGTGCTTTGAGACTACTTACCACTCTTGTCATTGTACTTTTCATAAGAGAAAAATATACAAAACAAGGTCAGTGTATATACACATAGCCAAAAAGTTTTGCATTTCCTCTTTTCACTCTTTTCTAAGTGCTGAAAAGTACTTCTAACTTTCTAAAAAGTTCTAAAAAGTTTAAAAAGTTTTTTTTCTCTGTCTTTCTAAAAGCTCTGACAAACTTTTAATCTTTTACTATCACTTTAACTCTCTCTAAAAATGTCTGGCACAGGCCAAAATATTGATCTGTCCAAACTTGCATATGACCACCTTAGCTGGAAAGGAGCAAGGAGTCTCTGTGTAGAGAGAGGTTTGAGTGTAGGGAAGAATCCTTCCTTGGAACTGTTACTTAACATGCTTAGAGAACAGGATAAGGCAAGAAGTGCCCCATCTGTTGAAAAAGTAGCTAATGGTTCTCAATCTGATCCAGGGACTCCCCCAGGAAAAGATTCAGGAAAGAAACTTCCTAGCCTGCCCATTACTAGACAGTCTAGCATAGTTGGTAATGATGATGAGCCACACCATATAAATAGTGTTGTCTAACTTCATAGCAAAAGCATTTATTCTCACCATACTGGTAGTGATGTTTCTGTTAGCCAAGCTGTTAGGGTGGCTTCTGTAAGGGACAGGTCTCCTGCTGTCCATTCCCACCATACTTCTGTTTCAAGACATGTCCCTCCCACCCACCCTGATGACAGATTGTTAGAAAGGGAGCTCAATAGATTGAGAGTGGAACAAACCAGACTGAAGCTCAAGAAGCAACAGCTGGATTTGGATAGACAGACTTTAGAAGTAGAGAAGGAGAGACAGAAACTGGGTTTAGAAACCCATGGTGGCAGCAGCAGTATTCCCCATAGTCATCCTGCAAAAGAGCATGATTCCAGGAATCTGCACAAGATAGTTCCCCCTTATAAGGAGGGGGATGACATTAACAAGTGGTTTGCTGCACTTGAGAGGGCCTGTGTTGTACAGGATGTCCCTCAAAGGCAGTGGGCTGCTATCCTATGGCTATCATTTAGTGGAAAAGGTAGGGATAGGCTCCTTACTGTGAAAGAAAATGATGCTAATAATTTCCAAGTTCTTAAGAATGCACTCCTGGATGGTTATGGCTTAACCACTGAACAATACAGGATAAAGTTCAGAGAGACCAAAAAGGAGTCTTCACAAGACTGGGTTGATTTCATTGACCATTCAGTGAAGGCATTGGAGGGGTGGTTACATGGCAGTAAAGTTACTGATTATGACAGCCTGTATAACTTGATCCTGAGAGAGCATATTCTTAATAATTGTGTGTCTGATTTGTTGCACCAGTACTTGGTGGACTCTGATCTGACCTCTCCCCAAGAATTGGGAAAGAAGGCAGACAAATGGGTCAGAACAAGGGTGAACAGAAAAGTTCATACAGGGGGTGACAAAGAGAACAACAAGAAGAAAGATGGTGAAAAATCTCAAGATAAGCATGGGGATAAGGGTAAAACCAAAGATCCCACTTCAAATCTTAAACACTCTTCAGGGGGTGGGGATAAAACAAATTCTTCCCCTTCTTCTCAACCTACACAATTTAAAAAGCCTTGGTGCTTTGTGTGTAAAAATAGAGGCCATAGGCCAGGGGATACGTCCTGTCCAGGTAAACCCCCTGAGCCTACCACCACTAATACATCAAGCTCTATTGCCCCTAGCAGTAGTGGTACTAGTGGTAGGACTGCTGGCAACAGTCATGTTAAGGGTGTAGTTGGGTTCACGTATGGGTCCATAGTAGAAACTGGGGTAGTCCGTCCCTGTTCTCTCTTCCAGCCATATGGACAAAGTTTTTGCCCAGCTATGGCTTTACTGAGACAGCATCCCTGTCTGACATTTCCATCATTACAAATAGGTTCAGTGGATAATTCCCACTGCTCTAAACTAAAACTTACTGATAGAAACTCTGAAAATACATCTTCACATTGTTGCTTAGCTAAAAAACTTCAAACAGGGTGGTTTACATCCCCACAGGGAAGTAACCATATAGTGGATGATAAAGGGAGTAACCAGTCTATTGCAGAGCTACTCTCTACTTATCACCACTTAGACAATAAACCCCTCAGACAGGTTTCTGCCCTCCGGGGGTCCAAGCAGCCCTGGCCCAGGAAGGCAGAACAAGGATTTCCTCTGAGACAGGGTGTGACACCCTCTCCCTTTGGAAATAGGTGCGATGGCTGGGGAGGAGTAGCCTCCCCCAGCCTCTGGAAATACTTTGATGGGCACAGATGGTACCCATCTCTGCATAAGCCAGTCTACACCGGTTCAGGGATCCCCCAGCCCTGCTCTGGTGCGAAATTGGACAAAGGAAAGTGGATGATATTGTGCATATGATATAAGTGGTGTAGTAGGAGCTTTACATGTCTCCTAGTTCAGCTTAAGCTGCTTCGCCATAGCTACCTTCTATCAGTCTAAGCTGCTAGAAACACCTCTTCTACACTAATAAGGGATAACTGGACCTGGCACACGGTGTAAGTACCTCTGGTACCCACTACAAGCCAGGCCAGCCTCCTACAGCATGTGCTGAGTGAGGGGTCCCTAGTATGACATAACACATGCTGCAGCCCTTAGAGACCTTCCCTGGCCACAGGGCCCTTGGTACAGGGATAACATTTACAAGGGACTTATTTGTGTGCCAGGGTGTGCCAATTGTGGTCAGAAAGGTACAGTTTTATGGAAAGAACACTGGTGCTGGGGCCTGGTTAGCAGTGTGAGAAGGTAGCCTCTTTCTAGCCTTGTTACCCCCACTTTTGGCCTGTTTGTGAGTGTATGTCAGAGTGTTTGTCACTGTTTTCACTGTCTCACTGGGATCCTGATAGCCAGGCCTCAGTGCTCATAGTGAAAACACTATGTTTTCAGTATGTTTGTTATGTGTCACTGGGATCCTGCTGGTCAGGACCCCAGTGCTCATAAGTTTGTGGCCTATATGTATGTGTCACTGGGACCCTGTCACACAGGGCCCCAGTGCTCATAGGTGTGCATGTATATGTTCCCTGTGTGGTGCCTAACTGTCTCACTGAGGCTCTGCTAACCAGAACCTCAGTGGTTATGCTCTCTCATTACTTTTAAATTGTCACTAACAGGCTAGTGACCAATTTTACCAATTTACATTGGCTTACTGGAACACCCTTATAATTCCCTAGTATATGGTACTGAGGTACCCAGGGTATTGGGGTTCCAGGAGATCCCTATGGGCTGCAGCATTTCTTTTGCCACCCATAGGGAGCTCTGACAATTCTTACACAGGCCTGCCACTGCAGCCTGAGTGAAATAACGTCCACGTTATTTCACAGCCATTTTACACTGCACTTAAGTAACTTATAAGTCACCTATATGTCTAACCTTTACCTGGTAAAGGTTAGGTGCAAAGTTTCTTAGTGTGAGGGCACCCTGGCACTAGCCAAGGTGCCCCCACATTGTTCAGAGCCAATTCCCTGAACTTTGTGAGTGCGGGGACACCATTACACGCGTGCACTACATATAGGTCACTACCTATATGTAGCTTCACAATGGTAACTCCGAATATGGCCATGTAACATGTCTATGATCATGGAATTGCCCCCTCTATGCCATCCTGGCATAGTTGGCACAATCCCATGATCCCAGTGGTCTGTAGCACAGACCCTGGTACTGCCAGACTGCCCTTCCTGGGGCTTCACTGCAGCTGCTGCTGCTGCCAACCCCTCAGACAGGCAGCTGCCCTCCTGGGGTCCAGCCAGGCCTGGCCCAGGATGGCAGAACAAAGAACTTCCTCTGAGAGAGGGTGTGACACCCTCTCCCTTTGGAAAATGGTGTGAAGGCAGGGGAGGAGTAGCCTCCCCCAGCCTCTGGAAATGCTTTGTTGGGCACAGATGTGCCCAATTCTGCATAAGCCAGTCTACACCGGTTCAGGGACCCCTTAGCCCCTGCTCTGGCGCGAAACTGGACAAAGGAAAGGGGAGTGACCACTCCCCTGACCTGCACCTCCCCTGGGAGGTGTCCAGAGCTCCTCCAGTGTGCTCCAGACCTCTGCCATCTTGGAAACAGAGGTGCTGCTGGCACACTGGACTGCTCTGAGTGGCCAGTGCCACCAGGTGACGTCAGAGACTCCTTGTGATAGGCTCCTTCAGGTGTTAGTAGCCTTTCCTCTCTCCTAGGTAGCCAAACCCTCTTTTCTGGCTATTTAGGGTCTCTGTCTCTGGGGAAACTTCAGATAACGAATGCATGAGCTCAGCCGAGTTCCTCTGCATCTCCCTCTTCACCTTCTGCTAAGGAAACGACCGCTGACCGCGCTGGAAGCCTGCAAACCTGCAACATAGTAGCAAAGACGACTACTGCAACTCTGTAACGCTGATCCTGCCGCCTTCTCGACTGTTTTCCTGCTTGTGCATGCTGTGGGGGTAGTCTGCCTCCTCTCTGCACCAGAAGCTCCGAAGAAATCTCCTGTGGGTCGACGGAATCTTCCCCCTGCAACCGCAGGCACCAAAAAGCTGCATTACCGGTCCCTTGGGTCTCCTCTCAGCACGACGAGCGAGGTCCCTCGAATCCAGCGACACCGTCCAAGTGACCCCCACAGTCCAGTGACTCTTCAGCCCAAGTTTGATGGAGGTAAGTCTTTGCCTCACCTCGCTGGGCTGCATTGCTGGGAACCGCGACTTTGCAAGCTACTCCGGCCCCTGTGCACTTCCGGCAGAAATCCTTCGTGCACAGCCAAGCCTGGGTCCACGGCACTCTAACCTGCATTGCACGACTTTCTAAGTTGGTCTCCGGCGACGTGGGACTCCTTTGTGCAACTTCGGCGAGCACCGTTTCACGCATCCTCGTAGTGCCTGTTTCTGGCACTTCTCCGGGTGCTACCTTCTTCAGTGAGGGCTCTTTGTCTTGCTCGACGTCCCCTCTCTCGGCAGGTCCAATTTGCGACCTCCTGGTCTCTGCTGGGCCCCAGCAGCGTCCAAAAACGACAAACGCACGATTTGCGTGTAGCAAGGCTTGTTGGCGTCCATCCGGCGGGAAAACACTTCTGCACGACTTTCCAAGGCGTGAGGGATCCATCCTCCAAAGGGGAAGTCTCTAGCCCTTGTCGTTCCTGCAGTATTCACAGTTCTTCAGCCTAGTAAGAGCTTCTTTGCACCAACCGCTGGCATTTCTTGGGCATCTGCCCATCTCCGAGCTGCTTGTGACTTTTGGACTTGGTCCCCTTGTTCCACAGGTACCCTCAGTCAGGAATCCATCGTTTTTGCATTGCTGATTTGTGTTTTCCTTGCATTTTCCCTCTAACACGACTATTTTGTCCTTAGGGGAACTTTAGTGCACTTTGCACTCACTTTTCAGGGTCTTGGGGAGGGTTATTTTGCTAACTCTCACTATTTTCTAATAGTCCCAGCGACCCTCTACAAGGTCACATAGGTTTGGGGTCCATTCGTGGTTCGCATTCCACTTTTGGAGTATATGGTTTGTGTTGCCCCTATCCCTATGTTTCCCCATTGCATCCTGTTGTAACTATACATTGTTTGCACTGTTTTCTAAGACTATACTGCATATTTTTGCTATTGTGTATATATATCTTGTGTATATTTCCTATCCTCTCACTGAGGGTACACTCTGAGATACTGTGACATATTGTCATAAAAATAAAGTACCTTTATTTTTAGTATAACTGTGTATTGTGTTTTCTTATGATATTGTGCAAGTGGCACTTGTGGTACTGTAGTAGCTTCACACGTCTCCTAGTTCAGCCTAAGCTGCTCTGCTAAGCTACCATTATCTATCAGCCTAAGCTGCTAGACACCCTATACACTAATAAGGGATACCTGGGCCTGGTGCAAGGTGTAAGTACCCCTTGGTACTCACTACAAGCCAGTCCAGCCTCCTACATTGGTTGTGCAGCAGTGGGATAAGTGCTTTGAGACTACTTACCACTCTTGTCATTGTACTTTTCATAAGAGAAAAATATACAAAACAAGGTCAGTGTATATACACATAGCCAAAAAGTTTTGCATTTCCTCTTTTCACTCTTTTCTAAGTGCTGAAAAGTACTTCTAACTTTCTAAAAAGTTCTAAAAAGTTTTAAAAGTTTTTTTTCTCTGTCTTTCTAAAAGCTCTGACAAACTTTTAATCTTTTACTATCACTTTAACTCTCTCTAAAAATGTCTGGCACAGGCCAAAATATTGATCTGTCCAAACTTGCATATGACCACCTTAGCTGGAAAGGAGCAAGGAGTCTCTGTGTAGAGAGAGGTTTGAGTGTAGGGAAGAATCCTTCCTTGGAACTGTTACTTAACATGCTTAGAGAACAGGATAAGGCAAGAAGTGCCCCATCTGTTGAAAAAGTAGCTAATGGTTCTCAATCTGATCCAGGGACTCCCCCAGGAAAAGATTCAGGAAAGAAACTTCCTAGCCTGCCCATTACTAGACAGTCTAGCATAGTTGGTAATGATGATGAGCCACACCATATAAATAGTGTTGTCTAACTTCATAGCAAAAGCATTTATTCTCACCATACTGGTAGTGATGTTTCTGTTAGCCAAGCTGTTAGGGTGGCTTCTGTAAGGGACAGGTCTCCTGCTGTCCATTCTCACCATACTTCTGTTTCAAGACATGTCCCTCCCACCCACCCTGATGACAGATTGTTAGAAAGGGAGCTCAATAGATTGAGAGTGGAACAAACCAGACTGAAGCTCAAGAAGCAACAGCTGGATTTGGATAGACAGACTTTAGAAGGAGAGAAGGAGAGACAGAAACTGGGTTTAGAAACCCATGGTGGCAGCAGCAGTATTCCCCATAGTCATCCTGCAAAAGAGCATGATTCCAGGAATCTGCACAAGATAGTTCCCCCTTATAAGGAGGGGGATGACATTAACAAGTGGTTTGCTGCACTTGAGAGGGCCTGTGTTGTACAGGATGTCCCTCAAAGGCAGTGGGCTGCTATCCTATGGCTATCATTTAGTGGAAAAGGTAGGGATAGGCTCCTTACTGTGAAAGAAAATGATGCTAATAATTTCCAAGTTCTTAAGAATGCTCTCCTGGATGGTTATGGCTTAACCACTGAACAATACAGGATAACGTTCAGAGAGACCAAAAAGGAGTCTTCACAAGACTGGGTTGATTTCATTGACCATTCAGTGAAGGCATTGGAGGGGTGGTTACATGGCAGTAAAGTTACTGATTATGACAGCCTGTATAACTTGATCCTGAGAGAGCATATTCTTAATAATTGTGTGTCTGATTTGTTGCACCAGTACTTGGTGGACTCTGATCTGACCTCTCCCCAAGAATTGGGAAAGAAGGCAGACAAATGGGTCAGAACAAGGGTGAACAGAAAAGTTCATACAGGGGGTGACAAAGAGAACAACAAGAAGAAAGATGGTGAAAAATCTCAAGATAAGCATGGGGATAAGGGTAAAACCAAAGATCCCACTTCAAATCTTAAACACTCTTCAGGGGGTGGGGATAAAACAAATTCTTCCCCTTCTTCTCAACCTACACAATTTAAAAAGCCTTGGTGCTTTGTGTGTAAAAATAGAGGCCATAGGCCAGGGGATACGTCCTGTCCAGGTAAACCCCCTGAGCCTACCACCACTAATACATCAAGCTCTAGTGCCCCTAGCAGTAGTGGTACTAGTGGTAGGACTGCTGGCAACAGTCATGTTAAGGGTGTAGTTGGGTTCACGTATGGGTCCATAGTAGAAACTGGGGTAGTCCGTCCCTGTTCTCTCTTCCAGCCATATGGACAAAGTTTTTGCCCAGCTATGGCTTTACTGAGACAGCATCCCTGTCTGGCATTTCCATCATTACAAATAGGTTCAGTGGATAATTCCCACTGCTCTAAACTAAAACTTACTGATAGAAACTCTGAAAATACATCTTCACATTGTTGCTTAGCTAAAAAACTTCAAACAGGGTGGTTTACATCCCCACAGGGAAGTAACCATATAGTGGATGATAAAGGGAGTAACCAGTCTATTGCAGAGCTACTCTCTACTTATCACCACTTAGACAATAAACCCCTCAGACAGGTTTCTGCCCTCCGGGGGTCCAAGCAGCCCTGGCCCAGGAAGGCAGAACAAGGATTTCCTCTGAGAGAGGGTGTGACACCCTCTCCCTTTGGAAATAGGTGTGATGGCTGGGGAGGAGTAGCCTCCCCCAGCCTCTGGAAATACTTTGATGGGCACAGATGGTACCCATCTCTGCATAAGCCAGTCTACACCGGTTCAGGGATCCCCCAGCCCTGCTCTGGTGCGAAATTGGACAAAGGAAAGTGGATGATATTGTGCATATGATATAAGTGGTGTAGTAGGAGCTTTACATGTCTCCTAGTTCAGCTTAAGCTGCTTCGCCATAGCTACCTTCTATCAGTCTAAGCTGCTAGAAACACCTCTTCTACACTAATAAGGGATAACTGGACCTGGCACACGGTGTAAGTACCTCTGGTACCCACTACAAGCCAGGCCAGCCTCCTACAGCATGTGCTGAGTGAGGGGTCCCTAGTATGACATAACACATGCTGCAGCCCTTAGAGACCTTCCCTGGCCACAGGGCCCTTGGTACAGGGATAACATTTACAAGGGACTTATTTGTGTGCCAGGATGTGCCAATTGTGGTCAGAAAGGTACAGTTTTATGGAAAGAACACTGGTGCTGGGGCCTGGTTAGCAGTGTGAGAAGGTAGCCTCTTTCTAGCCTTGTTACCCCCACTTTTGGCCTGTTTGTGAGTGTATGTCAGAGTGTTTGTCACTGTTTTCACTGTCTCACTGGGATCCTGATAGCCAGGCCTCAGTGCTCATAGTGAAAACACTATGTTTTCAGTATGTTTGTTATGTGTCACTGGGATCCTGCTGGTCAGGACCCCAGTGCTCATAAGTTTGTGGCCTATATGTATGTGTCACTGGGACCCTGTCACACAGGGCCCCAGTGCTCATAGGTGTGCATGTATATGTTCCCTGTGTGGTGCCTAACTGTCTCACTGAGGCTCTGCTAACCAGAACCTCAGTGGTTATGCTCTCTCATTACTTTTAAATTGTCACTAACAGGCTAGTGACCAATTTTACCAATTTACATTGGCTTACTGGAACACCCTTATAATTCCCTAGTATATGGTACTGAGGTACCCAGGGTATTGGGGTTCCAGGAGATCCCTATGGGCTGCAACCTTTCTTTTGCCACCCATAGGGAGCTCTGACAATTCTTACACAGGCCTGCCACTGCAGCCTGAGTGAAATAACGTCCACGTTATTTCACAGCCATTTTACACTGCACTTAAGTAACTTATAAGTCACCTATATGTCTAACCTTTACCTGGTAAAGGTTAGGTGCAAAGTTACTTAGTGTGAGGGCACCCTGGCACTAGCCAAGGTGCCCCCACATTGTTCAGAGCCAATTCCCTGAACTTTGTGAGTGCGGGGACACCATTACACGCGTGCACTACATATAGGTCACTACCTATATGTAGCTTCAACATGGTAACTCCGAATATGGCCATGTAACATGTCTATGATCATGGAATTGCCCCCTCTATGCCATCCTGGCATTGTTGGTACAATTCCATGATCCCAGTGGTCTGTAGCACAGACCCTGGTACTGCCAGACTGCCCTTCCTGGGGCTTCACTGCAGCTGCTGCTGCCAACCCCTCAGACAGGCAGCTGCCCTCCTGGGGTCCAGCCAGGCCTGGCCCAGGATGGCAGAACAAAGAACTTCCTCTGAGAGAGGGTGTGACACCCTCTCCCTTTGGAAAATGGTGTGAAGGCAGGGGAGGAGTAGCCTCCCCCAGCCTCTGGAAATGCTTTGTTGGGCACAGATGTGCCCAATTCTGCATAAGCCAGTCTACACCGGTTCAGGGACCCCTTAGCCCCTGCTCTGGCGCGAAACTGGACAAAGGAAAGGGGAGTGACCACTCCCCTGACCTGCACCTCCCCTGGGAGGTGTCCAGAGCTCCTCCAGTGTGCTCCAGACCTCTGCCATCTTGGAAACAGAGGTGCTGCTGGCACACTGGACTGCTCTGAGTGGCCAGTGCCACCAGGTGACGTCAGAGACTCCTTGTGATAGGCTCCTTCAGGTGTTAGTAGCCTTTCCTCTCTCCTAGGTAGCCAAACCCTCTTTTCTGGCTATTTAGGGTCTCTGTCTCTGGGGAAACTTCAGATAACGAATGCATGAGCTCAGCCGAGTTCCTCTGCATCTCCCTCTTCACCTTCTGATAAGGAAACGACCGCTGACCGCGCTGGAAGCCTGCAAACCTGCAACATAGTAGCAAAGACGACTACTGCAACTCTGTAACGCTGATCCTGCCGCCTTCTCGACTGTTTTCCTGCTTGTGCATGCTGTGGGGGTAGTCTGCCTCCTCTCTGCACCAGAAGCTCCGAAGAAATCTCCCGTGGGTCGACGGAATCTTCCCCCTGCAACCGCAGGCACCAAAAAGCTGCATTACCGGTCCCTTGGGTCTCCTCTCAGCACGACGAGCGAGGTCCCTCGAATCCAGCAACACCGTCCAAGTGACCCCCACAGTCCAGTGACTCTTCAGCCCAAGTTTGGTGGAGGTAAGTCCTTGCCTCACCTCGCTGGGCTGCATTGCTGGGAACCACGACTTTGCAAGCTACTCCGGCCCCTGTGCACTTCCGGCGGAAATCCTTCGTGCACAGCCAAGCCTGGGTCCACGGCACTCTAACCTGCATTGCACGACTTTCTAAGTTGGTCTCCGGCGACGTGGGACTCCTTTGTGCAACTTCGGCGAGCACCGTTTCACGCATCCTTGTAGTGCCTGTTTCTGGCACTTCTCCGGGTGCTACCTGCTTCAGTGAGGGCTCTTTGTCTTGCTCGACGTCCCCTCTCTCTGCAGGTCCAATTTGCGACCTCCTGGTCCCTGCTGGGCCCCAGCAGCGTCCAAAAACGACAAACGCACGATTTGCGTGTAGCAAGGCTTGTTGGCGTCCATCCGGCGGGAAAACACTTCTGCACGACTCTCCAAGGCGTGGGGGATCCATCCTCCAAAGGGGAAGTCTCTAGCCCTTGTCGTTCCTGCAGTATTCACAGTTCTTCAGCCTAGTAAGAGCTTCTTTGCACCAACCGCTGGCATTTCTTTGGCATCTGCCCATCTCCGAGCTGCTTGTGACTTTTGGACTTGGTCCCCTTGTTCCACAGGTACCCTCAGTCAGGAATCCATCGTTTTTGCATTGCTGGTTTGTGTCTTTCCTGCATTATTCTTCTATCACGACTACTTTGTCCTTAGGGGAACTTTAGTGCACTTTGCACTCACTTTTCAGGGTCTTGGGGAGGGTTATTTTTCTAACTCTCACTATTTTCTAATAGTCCCAGCGACCCTCTACAAGGTCACATAGGTTTGGGGTCCATTTGTGGTTCGCATTCCACTTTTGGAGTGTATGGTTTGTGTTGCCCCTATCCCTATGTTTCCCCATTGCATCCTATTGTAACTATACATTGTTTGCACTGTTTTCTAAGACTATACTGCATATTTTTGCTATTGTGTATATATATCTTGTGTATATTTCCTATCCTCTCACTGAGGGTACAGTCTAAGATACTTTGGCATATTGTCATAAAAATAAAGTACCTTTATTTTTAGTATAACTGTGTATTGTGTTTTCTTATGATATTGTGCATATGACACTAGGTGGTACTGTAGTAGCTTCACACGTCTCCTAGTTCAGCCTAAGCTGCTCTGCTAAGCTACCATTATCTATCAGCCTAAGCTGCTAGACACCCTATACACTAATAAGGGATAACTGGGCCTGGTGCAAGGTGCAAGTACCCCTTGGTACTCACTACAAGCCAGTCCAGCCTCCTACAAGCAGGGTCCTAGCACACTTTCAATCAAAGCTGGCATCAACAAAAGGCAAAAGGTTAGGGGGTAACGATGCCAACAGTGGCATTTTTCTACAGTATCCAATTGTGCCAATGCATCACAACAGATTAGAGAAATAGCTCTGGCCCAGGGACCCTGGATAGCAGGGGCCCTGGGCACTGCAGTTTCTAGAACACATCAACATCAATCAAAAAGTGGAGGGATAACCATGTCAAAAAGCGGCCCTCTCTCACAAGTAGGATTAGAGAACAGGGAAGGTCTGCCCAAAGACACAAAGCCTGCTTTGATGTAGGACAACCACAGGATATTTATTCCCTGGCCGTATTTTAGGTTGAAAATGTGTTGTGGTTGGTCCAACCCACCAACCATAAAAGTACAGGGGCAAGTTTAATAAAATCCTTGATGTATGTGAGGCCCAGTTCCTCATGGAACGCAGTGTGGACAGGTGCATATCCCTAGGATGCCTGTGATGGAGGTTGCGATGAGAACACATTGTGAGCAATACATTTTGAGAAATGGCGAAATGGGTTTACCCCGATTCTTGCAAGCTAAATTAAAAAGACCACCCACAGACTGCATACATTTATGACACCTTGGGGCATATTTAAGAGCCCATAGCACTGTCTACCGACCCAGTAGCATTATTTTTTTTACGCTAATGTTTTGTTAGATGGGCAAACTCCCAGCAGCATATTTACAAAGTGGTGCAATGCTTTGTAACCCTTTGTGCGACATTATGCCTGCGCCAAGGGGCGTTCCCCTTTTATGGGCGCTGAAAAAATTGATTAAACCCAGATCTGTGACTTGGGGTGAATGTTTGATTGGTGCCGCATTCTGTTCATCATTTGTGTTTCTTTGCATTTGTCGCTCTGTGTGTGCCCGGTATACCCAGACATGGCTCTCTGCGCCACTGGATTCAAGCTGGCCTGGCTGATGAAGGCTGATACCCTGAAACCGGTCCAAGGATGCTTGATGGTTCAGGGAGGGGCTGGCCCAACAGTTCGGCCCGGAGTGTTCCCATGAGGAACAGGTTCAAGAGTGATTTACATATGGCTGGGTCCAAACTGGGGCGGCCTGGTGAGCAAAAAAACGATGGATTAACCCCAGATCTGTGCCTGGGGGTGAGTATTTGCATTGTTCAGCACTCCCTCCATCATCTGTACTTTTTGCAAGTTTGCTAGAGAATCTGGGGGAGCAAGCGTCACGACGGGGTCCGTCTGCCTGCTTCTAGGAGCTGCCATCTCACCTGCCCTTATGCTTTAGCCGCCCATCCTCACTGTAAGTTTACACGTTTTTAGGTGGCCTTAAAGATGTTTGCAGAGGTAGTTTTATCTTGTTTCTTCTACTCATAAATCCCCGCTATCGGGAAACGTGTCCGTCAGTGTTTTATAGGCATGGCTTGGCTTCCAGGCACTATGTGCTGCGTTGGCACCGGGAGGCCGCGGGCCGAGAGCGCAGCCAATCCTTCGCTGGTCGCTTATCACCTGCATGGAATTGCCCTCCATTGAGCGCTATAACCTCGAGCGCAGCCGCGGGCAGGATCCTTCCCATCCGAGAGGACTCCAGAGAGCAGAAGGCGCGCTCTTCCTGGAGCACGAGGACCAGCGAGCAGAAGCCTCCCCTGCCAGGTTGGTGCCAGGTGATGTTTGAGGGGGCGTGGGAGGCTGTGGGAAGCGCCTCGACGCAGGAGGGCAGCCGGTCCACATGGAGGCCACAGAGAACAAGCATTTGCAATGCAATGGGTCTCGTGTTTGCTCAAGTTAGAGTTAATAGCATTGTAAATTTGTAACTGGACTTTTCTTGCCACATAAATTGAAAATAAGTAAAATAGTTGACATAAGCGAGCCAATTCAAAGCCCCACGGCCGCCATGAGCGTGAGCGCTAAGGAGAGATACAAAGGGAGAAAGCAGTTTGCTCGCAGTCAAACATATCGGCAATAGGGTGACCACCTGTCTGTAAATTTCACGGACCGCCCGTAATTTCGCCCTGCCGTCCGTTGTCCGTGATGAAAGGCTTAACGGGCGGCATTTGTCCGTAATTTCAGCCTTTCACCTAAAGGACAAGGGAGGGCAGGGCGAAATTAAGAGCAGATCAGCTTCCCCAGCTGGACTGAAAGGCCGGGAGTCTCCCGTGCTCTGAAGGAGGGAGGGGCAGACAGAAAAGAAAAGGCGTTCTTGCCAGGGTGCTTCCTTCCTAAAAGAATTGCAAATGTGCGCAACTGCTAAAACTGCAAATGTAAAGGAGCTTGAAAACCTGCATTTACTTTAATCAAAGGAGTCACTTGAAGCTTTCTGATGGCAAAGATATTTTCTTTTAGAGAGGTACTGTAAGGGGTGTTCCAAGGTGAGCTGTGGAGTGTGTGGTTTTATTGGACTGTTATAAAAAAATATTAGTACTAGGTATAAAATGTATATTATTCAAATCTGTATTTGAGAACCACTTTTAACTTAACCAAATTGTATTTGCGCATTTTGTAGCAGCCTACATGATGATGTAATAGTATTTATATAGCACTTACTACCCCTGACAAGGCATCAAATGCATGTTTAAAAAAAGACTTACACATTCACAGTTCTTTCAGGGACCTCAGTACCTCATAGTACTAACAAACATTGGCAACGCCAATAGGTCTACGCAAGAGTTATTGGCTTTGCCAATGTGTTTTAGCCATGTTATACACCAGAGTGGCTGCTGTTCATGGCTAAAAGTTAGTGGCATAGTGGTTTGGAGTGGAGTAGAGTGGCATAGGAGCAGTGGCATAGAGCCCAGTGGGGAAGAGTACAGTGCAGTGGTGTAGGAAAGTACCATCTTGCCTGGCATGTTACCCCCATTTTTCACTGTATATATGTTGTTTTAGTTGTATGTGTCACTGGGACCCTATTCACCAGGGCCCCAGTGCTCATAAGTGTGCCTGAATGTGTTACCTGTGTAGTGACTAACTGTCTCACTGAGGCTCTGCTAATCAGAACCTCAGTGGTTATGCTCTCTCATTTCTTTCAAATTGTCCCTAACAGGCTAGTGACCAATTTTACCAATTTATATTGGCTTACTGGAACACCCTTATAATTCCCTAGTATATGGTACTGAGGTACCCAGGGTATTGGGGTTCCAGGAGATCCCTATGTGCTGCAGCATTTCTTTTGGCACCCATAGGGAGCTCTGACAATTCTTACACAGGCCTGCCACTGCAGCCTGAGTGAAAAAACGTCCACGTTATTTCACAGCCATTTTACACTGCACTTAAGTAACTTATAAGTCACCTATATGTCTAACCTTTACCTGGTAAAGGTTAGGTGCAAAGTTACTTAGTGAGAGGGCACCCTGGCACTAGCCAAGGTGCCCCCACATTGTTCAGGGCCAATTCCCTGAACTTTGTGAGTGCGGGGACACCATTACACGCGTGCACTACATATAGGTCAATACCTATATGTAGCTTCACAATTGTAACGCCAAATATGGCCATGTAACATGTCTAAGATCATGGAATTGCCCCCTCTATGCCATCCTGACATTGTTGGCACAATTCCATGATCCCAGTGGTCTGTAGCACAGACCCTGGTACTGCCAAACTGCCTTTCCTGGGGTTTCACTGCAGCTGCTGCTGCTGCCAACCCCTCAGACAGGATTCTGCCCCCCTGGGGCCAAGCCAGGCTTGTCCCAGGATGGCAGAACAAAGGACTTCCTCTGAGAGAGGGTGTGACACCCTCTCCCTTTGGAAAATGGTGTGAAGGCAGGGGAGGAGTAGCCTCCCCCAGCCTCTGGAAATGCTTTCTTGGGCACAGATGTGCCCAATTCTGCATAAGCCAGTCTACACCGGTTCAGGGACCCCTTAGCCCTGCTCTGGCGCGAAACTGGACAAAGGAAAGGGGAGTGACCACTCCCCTGACCTGCACCTCCCCTGGGAGGTGTTCAGAGCTCCTCCAGTGAGCTCCAGACCTCTGCCATCTTGGAAACAGAGGTGCTGCTGGCACACTGGACTGCTCTAAGTGGCCAGTGCCACCAGGTGACGTCAGAGACTCCTTCTGATAGGCTCCTTCAGGTGTTAGTAGCCTATCCTCTCTCCTAGGTAGCCAAACCCTCTTTTCTGGCTATTTAGGGTCTCTGTCTCTGGGGAAACTTTAGATAACGAATGCAAGAGCTCATCCGAGTTCCTCTGCATCTCTCTCTTCACCTTCTGCCAAGGAATCGACTGCTGACCGCGCTGGAAGCCTGCAACACTGCAACAAAGTAGCAAAGACGACTACTGCAACTCTGTAACGCTGATCCTGCCGCCTTCTCGACTGTTTTCCTGGTGGTGCATGCTGTGGGGGTAGTCTGCCTCCTCTCTGCACTAGAAGCTCCGAAGAAATCTCCCGTGGGTCGACGGAATCTTCCCCCTGCAACCGCAGGCACCAAAAAGCTGCATTACCGGTCCCTTGGGTCTCCTCTCAGCACGACGAGCGAGGTCCCTCGAATCCAGCAACTGTGTCCAAGTGGCCCGCATAGTCCAGCGACTCTTCAGTCCAAGTTTGGTGGAGGTAAGTCCTTGCCTCACCTCGCTAGACTGCATTGCTGGGATCCGCGACTTTTGCAGCTACTCCGGCCCCTGTGCACTTCCGGCGGAAATCCTTTGTGCACAGCCAAGCCTGGGTCCACGGCACTCTAACCTGCATTGCACGACTTTCTAAGTTGGTCTCCGGCGACGTGGGACTCCTTTGTGTAACTTTGGGTGAGCACCGTTTCACGCATCCTCGTAGTGCCTGTTTCTGGCACTTCTCCGGGAGCTACCTGCTGCTGAGAGGGCTCCTTGTCTTGCCCCCTTGTCTTGTCTGCACTGTCCCCACTTGTAGGAGGCTGGACTGGCTTGTAGTGAGTACCAAGGGGTACTTGCACCTTGCACCAGGCCCAGTTATCCCTTATTAGTGTATAGGGTGTCTAGCAGCTTAGGCTGATAGATAATGGTAGCTTAGCAGAGCAGCTTAGGCTGAACTAGGAGACATACAAAGCTCCTACTATACCCCTGGTGTCATATGCACAATATCATAAGAAAACACAATACACAGATATACTAAAAATAAAGGTACTTTATTTTTATGACAATATGCCAAAAGTATCTCAGTGAGTACCATCAGTATGAGGATAAGAAATACACACAAGATATATGTACGCAACCCAAAATTATGCAGGTAATAGCAAAAGGAAGTAAATCAAGCAATGTAAAGTTACAGTAGATTGCAATGGGAGCACATAGGTATAGGGGCAACACAAACCATATACTCCAAAAGTGGAATGCGAACCACGAGTGGAACACAAACCTATGTGAACTTGTAGAGGGTCACTGGGATTGTAAGAAAACAGTGAGGGTTAGAAAAATAGCCCACCCCAAGACCCTGAAAGGTAGGTGTAAAGTGCACCTACAACCCCCAGAGAGCACAGAAGTCGTGATAGGGGGATTCTGCAAGGAAGACCAACACCAGCAATGCAACAACAGTGGATTTCTGGACCTGAGTACCTGTAAGACAAGGGGACCAAGTCCAAGAGTCGCAACAGTGTCGAGAGTGGGCAGATGCCCAGGAAATGCCAGCTGAGGATGCAAGGAAGCTGCCACCAGGTGGAAGAAGCTTGGTGTTCTGCAAGGACGAAGAGGACTAGGAACTTCCCCTTTGGAGGATGGGTGTCCCACGTCGTGAAGAAGCTTGCAGAGGTGTTCCCATGCAGAAAGGATGTTATTTCACTCAGGCTGCAGTGGCAGGCCTGTGTAAGAATTGTCAGAGCTCCCTATGGGTGGCAAAAGAAATGCTGCAGCCCATAGGGATCTCCTGGAACCCCAATACCCTGGGTACCTCAGTACCATATACTAGGGAAATATAAGGGTGTTCCAGTAAGCCAATGTAAATTAGTAAAATTGGTCACTAGCCTGTTAGTGACAATTTGGAAAGAAATGAGAGAGCATAACCACTGAGGTTCTGATTAGCAGAGCCTCAGTGAGACAGTTAGTTACTAAACAGGTAACACATTCAGGCACACTTATGAGCACTGGGGCCCTGGTGAACAGGGTCCCAGTGACACATACAACTAAAACAACATATATACAGTGAAAAATGGGGGTAACATGCCAGGCAAGATGGTACTTTCCTACATGAACTTGTAGGTTACCTCCCCATCCCACCTGGACCTCATGTATGCAGATATGAAGTTTGTGCCTCTGTCAGACACAATCTCCTCTGGGAACCCGACACGGGTAAAGATCCCCATTAGAGTTCTGGTCACCACCGGTGCAATCACAGTCCTCAAAGGGATTGCCTCTGGGTAGGGGGTGGCATGATCCACCAAAACCAGGATAAACCTGTTGCCTAGGGCTGTTTTGTGGTCCATTGGACCAATGACATAGATGCCCACTCTTTCAAAAGGGTGCCAAAGATGGGGAGTGGGATCAGGGGGCCCTTTGGCATTTTCCTTGTAGCCTGGCACGTAGGACAGGACCTACAGAATGCATCTGAGGCCATCCACATTCAGGGCCAATGAAAGTGGGTGACAAGCCTGCAAAGGTCTTGTCTTGCCCTAAATGTCCTGCCAGGGGAATGTCATGAGCTAGACCCAGTAGGAAGGCCTGGTAACACTTGGAGACCACCAGCACATGTTCTGCCCCAGCCTCCTGTACCTTAGGCTCACTGTAAAGGAAATTATTCTCCCAGTAAATAGGGTGATCACCAGAGGCTTCATCTGCTGCTTGAGCTGAGGCCTGTTGCCTCAAGCCCTCAAGAGTGGGACACTCTTTCTGCGCCTTGCAGAATTCTTCCCTGGTGGGCCTACCCTCAACTTGCCAGCCAGAAAGCTCAGGTAGGTTGCCCAGGGCAGCAATGTCCTCCCCGGTTGCCTCGAGGGCCTCCTCCTCAGGGACCCCATCAACTGCAGCGGGAACTTCCGGGACCGGTTTCCCACGCCCCTTGCCCCTCTCCTTTGCAGCTGTCTGGGCCTTTCTTCCATGGTCCAGACACCCTTGACTCCCCTCCCGGGCAGCCATGGACCTTGTGGTCATTCAGATCCACTCAGGCAAAGGTAACATCTCCAGGTGAGACCTGAGTGCTACCTCCCTCCAGGTAGTGTGCTCAAGGTCATTTGTCTAACCGACAATCTACAGGCATGGCAGGACTCACAGCTACTTTTAGTGTACCAGAGACTACCTCCACTGAAAGAGAACCAGAGCTACTGGTAGGTGGCTCTCACGATTGTCAGAGACTCTGACTTGCTGGAATGTGTTCGGTAGGACCTGATCTGCTGACACCAGCTGACCCCTGACAGTAGTCATGCTGGCTCCTGTGTCGCACAGAACCTCCAGCCGTTGCCCATTAATGGTGACCCAATGCCTATACTTGGAAGGATTAGCAGGCATGTGGGCTTTTGACACCATCTCTGCATCTCCCAGGGACAAAAAGTAACCACTGTCTGTTCCCCAAAGCTAATTGAGACTACCTCCTCCCAAGTGCTACACTAGCCAACCCAGGTGTCTGTCCTCCTGTGGGTGGCTGTGTCCTCTTTGGACATTTGGAGTCACCCTTAGAGTGACCATACTGAGTGCAGTCCATGCAGAGGGGTACAAACCTCCCTGTCTTCTGGTCAGAGAGCCCTTTCTTTTTAGAATCAGACTGGGACAGGTTACCACTATTCCCTTGAGAATTATTTTGGGGGCCTTTTGAGAACTACTTATTTTTACGTTTTTCTCAGTCCAGAGCTGTTGATCTATGTTTGTGTTGTTCTTTCAGGGTTGTGGATTTTTTATTCTGAGAGGGGAGGGAGCACATTCACAGTAGCAGGTAAACAGCCAGCAACTTAAGAGGGACACGATCATAGGAGGACAGGTGGTGGGATTTTCTATCACTCTCTGGGGGCTACACTACTATATCGGAAGGATCTACCGCTCTTCATGATAAGTTAACTGTATTGACCCTTAATGTTAGGGGTCTTAACAATCCGGTCAAACGTATGGCGGTCCTCTCACACGAAGAGCATTTGAAAGTTGACATATGCTTTGTAGAGAGACACATTTCTTAGCCAGGGACTGCCAAAGATTACAATCCAGAGTCTTCCCTCACCAGTATTTCTCTTCAGCAGATAAAAAGACATCCAGGGTAGCCATATTAGTTTCCCGCTTCTTACAGGGTAAGGTGGGAGATAAGGTTCTGGATGTCAAGGGGAGGGTTCTGGCTTACAGGATACACATTGCTAATTACACTATTGTAGTGGGGTCCATTTATGCACCAAATGAGGGTCAGGAATGATTTATCCAACAAACTATCAGAGGTGACAGCCATTCCAGACAAACTGCTTTTACTGGAAGGAGATCTAAACCTAGTCTTCCACAATGAGATGGACAGATCGGCACCACGCACATGGGGAGTGGGAACATTATCAGCAGAAGGGGTTAGGTGGGTTGGGAGGTGGGACTCCGAGATCTGTGACGAGAGTCCTATCTTTAGTCTACAGATTACACCTTCTACTGACTTGCCCATAACATGTACGCTAGACAAGGCTATTTTTTAGGAACCACAGGTATACAATCCTTACTGCCAACCATTGATATACAACCCCGCTGCTTGTCGGACCACTCAGCAGTGTCTTTGACCCTGGGGCTTCCTCCTCTCCAAAGACATGTTCGCCCATGGCAACTGAACGAAGCTCTTTTGCAGCGCCCTGCATTCGTTAGACAAATAGAACAAGCTATTTCCAGATATTTGGCACTCAACGATGTTCCAGGCTAATCAGTTTCCAATTGGCGCCCATCTTGACACGCCTATTTAATGCCATAACACACCCTGATTCCATTTCGCCCTCAATGCTGGAGGCATCCAATTTGGTTCTTCCTAAGCCCGGGAAGGACCCTCAATCATGCGGGTCCTACTGACCAAATCACTACTTAATACGGACATTAAGCTGCTAACCGGTATTCTAGCTATCCGCTAGTCTAATTGACCCAGACCAAAATGGATTTGTGACGCACCCCCAATGTGGGTACACACGAAACGCATTCTTGACTAGATAGTTTGATACCTTTTGACACTCTGAAATCTGAACATGCACACTTGAGGCAGAGCGTTTCCACTACTTACAAATTCTTCATTGGGTCATTCATCCCGGGATAAGAGACCAGGCACAGTGATCCCTTACTGATGTTGAGAAATGGCTGTTGAAGAAGACCTCAGATAAAAGATTAATCACCAGGACAACAACAGCGGGAGGCTGAAATCAGTAGATCTCTCACACATAGGGAATGGGAGGACATATACTACAGGGCACGTCACACAGCTAAAAATATGGGAAGCATAGAATCTGCGACCATAGGGGGTGTCTAATAGGGTTGGCATTGGATTCGGCCACTCAAAACATACTCTCTCACTGGGGTACTGACACTCTTCCCATGCACCTGGGATGGATACACCGCCTGTGGCACATCTTAGGCATGGAGAATATTACTCTGACATTGACGAGCCAAGCAGACTCTTTCCGAGAGATATGGGGCTCCTTTCTACGGAGTTTAAGGAATTGACATGCCCCAGATGTCTTCAGCTCCTGAGGCTTCTCAACACACCAGCCATGATACAGTGAACAGGGCCATGCAGGGGTTTAACCTTTAGTGTTTTCTCTCATTGTTGCTTCATTAATGGGTGAATGTGCTCCCGGGGGAGGGAGAGAAGAAGGGGGATGCTTTGTTTACCTTTCATCCCATTCTATCTTATTACTTTTAATACAGCTATATAATTATTATCACTATGCTGCCCCCTTCTGGGCGGGTCATACAATGTGATCGCTGTATAATGTTACATACCAATACAAATAATTTGAACCTAAAATGCAGGACTTATGTGAGTCCAATATTCCAATATTTATCTGTTTAGAGATTTCAAGGAACAGGCCTTCAGTTATTACAAGGTAGAGGGATCCAGAGATTCCAAGGTACAGGGATCCAGAGATTCCAAGGTAGATTAATCTAGAGATTCCAAGGTACAGGGATCCCGAGATTCCAAGGTACATGGATCCAGAGATCCCAAGGTACAGAGAACCAGAGATTCCAAGGTACATGGATCCAGCAATTCCAATGTACAGGGATCCAGAGATCCCAAGGTACAGGGATCCAGAGATTCCAAGGTACATGGATCCAGAAATTCCAATGTACAGGGATCCAGAGATTCCAAGGTACATGGATCTAGAGATTCCAGTGTACAGAGATCCAGAGATTCCAAGATGCAGAAATGCAGAGATTCCAAGGACCATGTGTAGGAAAGTACCATCTTGCCTGGCAGGTTACCCCCATATTTCACTGTATATATGTTGTTTTAGTTGTATGTGTCACTGGGACCCTGCCAGCCAGGGCCCCAGTGCTCATAAGTGTGCCCTGTATGTGTTACCTGTGTTATGACTAACTGGCTCTGCTATCCAGAACCTCAGTGGTTATGCTCTCTCATTCTCTTTCCAAATTGTCACTAACAGGCTAGTGACCAATTTCACCAATTTACATTGGCATACTGGAACACCCTTATAATTCCCTAGTATATGGTACTGAGGTACCCAGGGTATTGGGGCTCCAGAAGATCCCTATGGGCTGCAGCTTTTCTTGTGCCACCCATAGGGAGATCTGACAATTCTTACACAGGCCTGCCAGTGCAGCCTGAGTGAAATAACGTCCACATCATTTCACAGCCATTTACCACTGCACTTAAGTAACTTATAAGTCACCTATATGTCTAACCTTTACCTGGTAAAGGTTGGGTGCTAAGTTACTTAGTGTGTGGGCACCCTGGCACTAGCCAAGGTGCTCCCACATTGTTCAGGGCAAATTCCCCGGACTTTGTGAGTGCGGGGACACCATTACACGCGTGCACTATACATATGTCACGACATATGTATAGCGTCACAATGGTAACTCCGAACATGGCCATGTAACATGTCGAGGATCTTGGAATTGTCACCCCAATGCCATTCTGGCATTGGGGAGACAATTCCATGATCCCCCGAGTCTCTAGCTCAGACCCGGGTACTGCCAATCTACCTTTACCGGGGTTTCACTGCAGCTGCTGCTGCTGACAACCCCTCAGACAGGTTTCTGCCCTCCTGGGGTCCAGCCAGGCTTGGCCCAGGAAGGCAGAACAAAGGGCTTCCTCAGAGAGAGGGTGTTACACCCTCTCCCTTTGGAAAAAGGTGTCAGGGCTGGGGAGGAGTAGCCTCCCCCAGCCTCTGGAAATGCTTTGATGGGCACAGATGGTGCCCATCTCTGCATAAGCCAGTCTGCACTGGTTCAGGGATCCCTCAGCCCTGCTCTGGCGCAAAACTGGACAAAGGAAAGGGGAGTGACCACTCCCCTGACCTGCACCTCCCCTGGGAGGTGCCCAGAGCTCCTCCAGTGTGCTCCAGACCTCTGCCATCTTGGAAACAGAGGTGCTGCTGGCACACTGGACTACTCTGAGTGGCCAGTGCCAGAAAGTGACGTCAGAGACTCCTTCTGATAGGCTCCTTCAGGTGTTGCTAGCCTATCCTCTCTCCTAAGTAGCCAAACCCTCTTTTCTGGCTATTTAGGGTCTCTGCTTTGGGGAATTCCTTAGATAATGAATGCAAGAGCTCATCAGAGTTCCTCTGCATCTCTCTCTTCACCTTCTGCCAAGGAATCGACTGCTGACTGCGCTGGAAGCCTGCAAAACTGCAACAAAGTAGCAAAGACGACTACTGCGACCTTGTAAAGCTGATCCTGCCGCCTTCTCGACTGTTTTCCTGGTGGTGCATGCTGTGGGGGTAGTCTGCCTCCTCTCTGCACTAGAAGCTCCGAAGAAATCTCCTGTGGGTCGACGGAATCTTCCCCCTGCAACCGCAGGCAAAAAAGAACTGCATCACCAGTCCGCTGGGTCTCCTCTCAGCACGACGAGCGAGGTCCCTTGATCTCAGCAACGCTGTCCAAGTGACTCCCACAGTCCAGTGACTCTTCAGTCCAAGTTTGGTGGAGGTAAGTCCTTGCCTCCCCACGCTAGACTGCATTGCTGGGAACCACGTGTTTTGCAGCTACTCCGGCTCCTGTGCACTCCTCGAGGATTTCCTTTGTGCACAGCCAAGCCTGGGTCCACGGCACTCCAACCTGCATTGCACAACCTCCTGAGTTGTCCTCCGGCGGTGTGGGACTCTCTTGTGTAACTTCGGGTAAGCACTGTTTCACTCCACTTCGTAGTGCCTGTTCCAGCACTTCTCTGGGTGATGCTTGCTTCTGAGTGGGCTCCTTGTCTTGCTGGACGCCCCCTCTGTCTCCTCACGCAATTGGCGACATCCTGGTCCCTCCTGGGCCACAGCAGCATCCAAAAACCCTAACCGCAAGCTTTGCAGCTAGCAAGGCTTGTTTGCGGTCTTTCAGCGGGAAAACACTTCTGCACGACTCGTCACGACGTGGGACATCCATCCTCCAAAGGAGAAGTTTCTAGCCCTTGTCGTTTTTGCAGAATCCTCAGCTTCTACCATGCGGTGGCAGCTTCTTTGCACCCACACCTGGCATTTCCTGGGCACCTGCCCACTCTCGACTTGATCGTGACTTTTGGACTTGGTCCCCTTGTTCCACAGGTACTCTCGTCTGGAAATCCATTGTTGTTGCATTGCTGGTGTTGGTCTTTCCTGTAGAATTCCCCTATCACGACTTCTGTGCTCTTTGGGGAACCTAGGTGCACTTTGCACCCACTTTTCAGGGTCTTGGGGTGGGCTATTTTTCTAACCCTCACTGTTTTCTTACAGTCCCAGCGACCCTCTACTAGGTCACATAGGTTTGGGGTCCATTCGTGGTTCGCATTCCACTTCTAGAGTATATGGTTTTTGTTGCCCCTATCCCTATGTGCCCCCATTGCATCCTATTGTAACTATACATTGTTTGCACTGTTTTCTATTGCTATACAGCATATTTTTGGTATTGTGTACATATATCTTGTGAATATTTGCTATCCTCATACTGAGGGTACTCACTGAGATACTTTGGCATATTGTCATAAAAATAAAGTACCTTTATTTTTAGTATATCTGTGTATTGTGTTTTCTTATGATATTGTGCATATGACACTAGTGGTAGTGTAGTAGCTTCACTCGTCTCCTAGTTCAGCCTAAGCTGCTCTGCTAAGCTACCTTTTCTATCAGCCTAAGCTGCTAGACACCACTGTACACTAATAAGGGATACCTGGGCCTGGTGCAAGGTGTAAGTACCCCTTGGTACTCACTACAAGCCAGTCCAGCCTCCTACATTGGTTGAGCAGTGGTGGGATAAGTACTTTGCAACTACTTACCACTTTTGTCATTGTACTTTTCATAAGAGAAAAATATACAAAACAAGTTCAGTGTATGTACACCTAACCAAAAAGTTTTGCTTTTCTTCTTTCACTTCTTTGCTAAGTGCTGAAAAGTACCTCTAAACTTTCTAAAAAGTTCTTTAAAAGTTTTAAAAGTTTTTTTTTCTGTCTTTTTAAAAGTTCTGAAAAACTTTTTCTTTCTTTTTCTGTCCCTTAAACACTTTAAAAAATGTCTGGTACAGGCCAAACTGTTGATCTGTCCAAACATGCTTATGATCACCTTAGCTGGAAAGGAGCAAGGAGTCTCTGCATTGAAAGAGGTTTAGGGGTAAGAAAGAATCCCTCTAGAGAACTGTTGGTTAATATGCTAATTGAACAAGATAAGACCAGAGTTGGCACTTCTGATGAGAAATTGGCTGATGGTTCCCAATCTGACCCTGGGGCACACCTAGCAAAGTATTTAGAAGGGAACCTTCCCAACCTGCCCATTAGCAGACCACCTAGCATAGCTGGTACTGATGTGAATTCACACCACAGTAATAGTGTTGCCTCACATCACAGTAAGAGTGTTCCTTCTCATCATAGTAGGAGTGTTACTTCTGTTAGCCAGGTTGTTAGAGTGCCATCTGTTAGGGCCAGGTCTCCTTCTGTTCATTCTCACCATACTTCTGTTTCAAGGCATGCCCCACCCACCCACCCTGATGACAGAGTGTTAGAAAGGGAGCTCAATAGATTGAGAGTGGAAGAATGCAGGCTGAAGCTCAAGAAGCAACAGCTGGATTTAGATAGGCAGTCCGTAGAGATAGAAAGAGAAAGACAGAAAATTGGGTTTGAAATCCATGGTGGCAGCAGCAGTATTCCAAATAGTCATCCTGCAAAAGAGCATTATTCTAGGAATCTGGACAAGATAGTTCCCCCTTACAAGGAGGGGGATGACATTAACAAGTGGTTTGCTGCACTTGAGAGGGCCTGTGTTGTACAGGATGTCCCTCAAAGGCAGTGGGCTGCTATCCTATGGCTATCTTTCAGTGGAAAGGGTAGGGATAGGCTCCTTACTGTGAAAGAAAGTGATGCCAATAATTTTGCAGTTCTTATGAATGCACTCCTGGATGGTTATGGCTTAACTACTGAACAGGACTGGATGAAGTTCAGAGAAACCAAAAAGGAGTCTTCACAAGACTGGGTAGACTTTGTTGACCATTCAGTGAAGGCCTTGGAGGGGTGGTTACATGGCAGTAAAGTTTCTGACTATGAAAGCCTGTATAACTTAATCCTGAGAGAGCATATTCTTAATAATTGTGTGTCTGGTTTGTTGCACCAGTACCTGGTGGACTCTGATCTGACCTCTCCCCAAGAATTGGGAAAGAAGGCAGACAAATGGGTCAGAACAAGGGTGAACAGAAAAGTTCATACAGGGGGTGACAAAGATGGCAAGAAGAAGGATGGTAAGTCTTCTGACAAGGGTGGGGACAAATCTAAAAATGGGTCTTCATCAGCCCCACAAAAACACTCTGGTGGGGGTGGTGGGCCCAAATCCTCTTCAAATCAAAACAAAGAAAAGAAACCATGGTGCTATTTATGTAAAATAAAAGGCCATTGGACAACAGATCCCAGTTGTCCAAAGAAAAGCACCAAGCCTCCTACCACTACAACCCCTGCTGCTACACCTAGTGTCCCTAGTAATAGCAGTGGTGGTGGGAGCAAACCTACTAATAGCCAATCCAAGGGAGTAGCTGGGCTCACTTTTGGTAACTTAGTTGGGGTTGGTCTAATTAGGGAGACCACAGAGGCTGTGTTAGTCTCTGAGGGGGCTATTGATTTAGCCACCTTGGTTGCTTGTCCCCTTAACATGGATAAGTACAAGCAACTACCCCTAATAAATGGTGTTGAGGTTCAGGCCTACAGGGACAAAGGTGCCAGTGTTACAATGGTAATAGAGAAACTGGTCCACCCTGAACAACACCTACTTGGTCACCAGTACCAAGTAACCAATGCTCATAAAAACACTCTTAGCCACCCCATGGCTGTTGTGAATCTCAACTGGGGGGGGGGGGTTTACTGGTCCAAAGAAAGTTGTGGTTGCCTCAGATTTACCTGTAGACTGTCTATTAGGGAATGATTTAGAGACATCAGCTTGGGCAGAAGTGGAGTTGGAGGCTCATGCAGCAATGCTGGGCATTCCAGGGCATATTTTTGCTTTAACCAGGGCTCAGGCCAAAAAGCAAAAAGGACAGGGTGACTTGGATCCTGGAAGAATGGACCAAGTGCTCCCTAAAGCTAGGGTTAGTAAAGGTAAAACACTACCTACTATCCCTCCCTCTACAGTAGATTCTAATTCTGAGGAAGAAGAATTTCCACCCTGTGCAGAACCTACACCAGAGGAGCTGGAAGCAGACACTGCTGAGCTTTTGGGTGAAGGGGGGCCTGCCAGGGAGGAGCTGAGTGTGGCACAGCAGACCTGTCCCACACTAGAGGGTCTAAGGCAGCAAGCTGTCAAACAAGGAAATGGGGATGTCAGTGACTCTCACAGAGATTACTGGGAGGATAACCTTTTGTACACTGAAGCAAGGGACCCAAAACCTGGAGCTGCCAGGAGATTGGTGATTCCTCAGGAGTACAGAAAGTTCCTCCTAACTCTAGCCCACGACGTTTCCTAAGCTGGACATTTGGGGCAAATGAAAACTTGGAACAGGCTTGTTCCCTTGTTTCATTGGCCTAGAATGTCAGAGGACACAAAGGAATTTTGTAAGTCCTGTGAAACCTGTCAAGCCAGTGGCAAGACAGGTGGCACCCCAAAGGCACCCCTTATTCCACTACCTGTGGTTGGGGTTCCCTTTCAAAGGGTAGGGGTTGACATAGTTGGCCCCCTTGACCCCCCTACTGCTTCAGGCAATAGGTTTATCTTCGTGGTAGTGGATCATGCCACCAGATATCCTGAAGCAATTCCTCTAAGGACCACTACAGCTCCTGCAGTGGCAAAGGCCCTCCTGGGAATCTTTTCCATGGTGGGCTTCCCAAAAGAGGTGGTATCAGACAGGGGAAGCAATTTCATGTCTGCTTACTTAAAGGCCATGTGGAAGGAATGTGGTGTGACATACAAGTTCACCACACCCTATCATCCACAAACAAATGGACTGGTGGAGAGATTTTACAAAACTCTCAAAGGTATGATAATGGGACTCCCTGAAAAACTCCGCAGGAGATGGGATATCCTGTTACCTTGCCTCTTTTTTGCTTACAGGGAGTTACCCCAAAAAAGAGTGGGCTTCAGCCCCTTTGAACTCCTATTTGGACACCCTGTGAGAGGTCCTCTAACAATTGTTAAGGAGGGTTGGGAACAACCTTTAAAAGCTCCAAAGCAAGACATAGTGGACTATGTACTTGGCCTAAGATCTAGGATGGCTGAGTACATGAAAACGGGCAGTAAAAACCTTCAGGACAGCCAAGAGCTCCAAAAGCAATGGCATGATCAGAAGGCTGTTTTGGTTCAGTACCAACCAGGGCAGAAAGTGTGGGTCTTGGAGCCTGTGGCCCCAAGAGCACTCCAAGACAAATGGAGTGGACCCCACATAATTGTTGAAAAGAAGGGAGAAGTCACCTACTTAGTTGACTTAGGCACTGCCAGGAGTCCCCTTAGGGTGCTCCATGTCAGTCGCCTGAAACCCTACTATGACAGGGCTGATCTCACCCTGCTCATGGCAACAGATGAGGGACAGGAATAAGAGAGTGACCCTCTCCCTGATCTCTTCTCTTCCACAGAACAAGATGCTCTAGTGGAAGGTGTAGTACTAGCAGATTGTCTTACTGCTGAGCAGAAAGACCACTGCATAAATCTCCTGGGTCAGTTTTCTGAACTCTTCTCTACTGTGCCAGGCACCAATTCTTGGTGTGAGCACACTATAGATACTGGAGACAGCTTGCCTGTCAAAAGTAAAATCTATAGGCAGCCTGACCATGTCAGAGACTGCATAAAGCAGGAAGTACAGAAAATGCTTGAACTGGGAGTGGTTGAGCACTCTGAAAGTCCATGGACCTCTCCTGTGGTACTTGTACCAAAACCTCATTCCAAAGATGGTAAAAGGGAAATTAGATTTTGTGTTGACTACAGAGGTCTCAACCAGGTTACCAAAACTGATGCTCACCCTATACCCAGGGCAGATGAGCTAATAGATACTCTGGCATCTGCCAAGTATCTAAGCACTTTTGATTTGACTGCAGGGTATTGGCAGATCAAATTATCAGAAGATGCAAAAGCAAAAACTGCATTTTCAACCATTGGAGGCCATTACCAATTCACAGTAATACATTGTGGATTGAGAAATGCACCTGCCACTTTTCAAAGGTTGGTGAACACAGTCCTGCAAGTGCTGGAAGCTTTTAATGCAGCATATCTAGATGATAAAGCTGTCTTTAGCTCCAGCTGGGATGATCACCTGGTCCACCTATGGAAAGTTTTGGAGGCCCTGCAAAAGGCAGGCCTCACTATCAAGGCTTCAAAGTGCCAGATAGGGCAGGGGAAGGTGGTTTATCTGGGACACCTGGTAGGTGGAGAACAGATTGCACCACTTCAAGGGAAAATCCAAATTATTATAGATTGGGTTCCCCCTACAACTCATACTCAGGTGAGAGCCTTTTTAGGCCTCACTGGGTAATATAGGAGGTTCATAAAGAACTATGGCTCCATTGCAGCCCCTCTTAATGACCTCACATCTAACAAAATGCCTAAGAAGGTATTATGGACAGCAAACTGTCAGAAAGCTTTTGAGGAGCTTAAGCAGGCCATGTGCTCTACACCTGTCCTGAAAAGCCCCTGTTACTCCAAAAAAATAATTGTCCAAACTGATGCATCTGAATTAGGCGTAGGGGCAGTCTTATCACAACGTAATTCTGAGGGCCAGGATCAACCTGTTGCTTTTATCAGCAGGAGGTTGACACCTAGAGAAAAGCGTTGGTCTGCCATAGAGAGGGAGGGCTTTGCTGTGGTCTGGGCACTGAAGAAGTTGAGGCCATACCCGTAAGGCACTCACTTCATTGTTCAGACAGACCACAAACCTCTACTTTGGCTAAAACAAATGAAAGGTGAAAATCCTAAATTGTTGAGGTGGTCCATATCCCTACAGGGAATGGACTATACAGTGGAACATAGACCTGGGAGTACCCATTCCAATGCAGATGGACTCTCCAGATATTTCCACTTAGACAATGAAGACTCATCAGGTCATGGCTAGTCTTATTGTCCTTCGTTTGGGGGGGGGGTTGTGTAGGAAAGTACCATCTTGCCTGGCATGTTACCCCCATATTTCACTGTATATATGTTGTTTTAGTTGTATGTGTCACTGGGACCCTGCCAGCCAGGGCCCCAGTGCTCATAAGTGTGCCCTGTATGTGTTACCTGTGTGATGACTAACTGTCTCACTGAGGTTCTGCTATACAGAACCTCAGTGGTTATGCTCTCTCATTCTCTTTCCAAATTGTCACTAACAGGCTAGT
Source organism: Pleurodeles waltl (assembly GCF_031143425.1). Lineage (NCBI taxonomy): Eukaryota > Metazoa > Chordata > Amphibia > Caudata > Salamandridae > Pleurodeles > Pleurodeles waltl. The sequence continues at coordinate 1,193,583,276 of NC_090439.1, forward strand.
GACCAATTTCACCAATTTACATTGGCATACTGGAACATCCTTATAATTCCCTAGTATATGGTACTGAGGTACCCAGGGTATTGGGGTTCCAGGAGATCCCTATGGGCTGCAGCATTTCTTGTGCCACCCATAGGGAGATCTGACAATTCTTACACAGGCCTGCCAGTGCAGCCTGAGTGAAATAACGTCCACGTCATTTCACAACCATTTACCACTGCACTTAAGTAACTTAAAAGTCACCTATATGTCTAATCTTTACCTGGTAAAGGTTGGGTGCTAAGTTACTTAGTGTGTGGGCACCCTGGCACTAGCCAAGGTGCTCCCACATTGTTCAGGGCAAATTTCCCGGACTTTGTGAGTGCGGGGACACCATTACACGAGTGCACTATACATATGTCACGACATATGTATAGCGTCACAATGGTAACTCCGAACATGGCCATGCAACATGTCTAGGGTCATGGAATTGTCACCCCATTCTGGCATTGGGGAGACAATTCCATGATCCCACGAGTCTCTAGCTCAGACCCGGGTACTGCCAAACTACCTTTCCCGGAGTTTCACTGCAGCTGCTGCCAACCCCTCAGACAGGTTTCTGCCCTCCTGGGGTCCAGCCAGGCTTGGCCCAGGAAGGCAGAACAAAGGACTTCCTCAGAGAGAGGGTGTTACACCCTCTCCCTTTGGAAAAAGGTGTCAGGGCTGGGGAGGAGTATCCTCCCTCAGCCGCTGGAAATGCTTTGATGGGCACAGATGGTGCCCATCTCTGCATAAGCCAGTCTGCACCGGTTCAGGGATCCCTCAGCCCTGCTCTGGCGCGAAACTGGACAAAGGAAAGGGGAGTGACCACTCCCCTGACCTGCACCTCCCCTGGGAGGTGCCCAGAGCTCCTCCAGTGTGCTCCAGACCTCTGCCATCTTGCAAACAGAGGTGCTGCTGGCACACTGGACTACTCTGAGTGGCCAGTGCCAGCAGGTGATGTCAGAGACTCCTTCTGATAGGCTCCTTCAGGTGTTGCTAGCCTATCCTCTCTCCTAAGTAGCCAAACCCTCTTTTGTGGCTATTTAGGGTCTCTGCTTTGGGGAATTCCTTAGAAAACGAATGCAAGAGCTCATCAGAGTTCCTCTGCGACTGCTGACCGTGCTGGAAGCCTGCAAAACTGCAACAAAGTAGCAAAGACGTGTACTGCGACCTTGTAACACTGATCCTGCCACCTTCTCGACTGTTTTCCTGGTGTTGCATGCTGTGGGGGTAGTCTGCCTCCTCTCTGCACTAGAAGGTCCGAAGAAATCTCCTGTGGGTCGACGGAATCTTCCCCCTGCAACCACAGGCACCAAAGAACTGCATCACCCGTCCTCTGGGTCTCCTCTCGGCATGACGAGCGAGGTCCCTTGAACTCAGCAACCCTGTCTAAGTCACTCCCACAGTCCAGTGACTCTTCAGTCCAAGTTTGGTGGAGGTAAGTCCTTGCCTCCCCACGCTAGACTGCATTGCTGGGAACCGTGTGTTTTGCAGCTACTCCGGCTCCTGTGCACTCCTCGAGGATTTCCTTTGTGCACAGCCAAGCCTGGGTCCACGGCACTCTAACCTGCATTGCACAACCTCCTGAGTTGTCCTCCGGCAGCGTGGGACTCTCTTGTGCAACTTCGGGTGAGCACCATTTCACTCCACTTCGTAGTGCCTTTTCCGGCACTTCTTCAGGTGATGCTTGCTTCTGAGTGGGCTCCTTGTCTTGCTGGACGCCCCCTCTGTCTCCTCATGCAATTGGCGACATCCTGGTCTCTCCTGGGCCACAGCAGCATCCAAAACCCCTGTCTGCAAGCTTTGCAGCTAGCAAGGCTTGTTTGCAGTCTTTCTGCGGGAAAACACTTCAGCACAACTCTTCACGACGTTGGACATCCATCGTTCAAAGGGGAAGTTTCTAGCCCTTGTCGTTCTTGCAGAATCCTCAGCTTCTACCATCCAGTGGCAGCTTCTGTGCACCCACAGCTGGCATTTCCTGGGCATCTGCCCAGTCTCGACTTGATCGTGACTTTTGGACTTGGTCCCCTTGTTCCACAGGTACTCTCGTCTGGAAATCCATTGTTGTTGCATTGCTGGTAATTGGTCTTTCCTGCAGAATTACCCTATCACGACTTCTGTGCTCTTTGGGGAACTTAGGTGCACTTTGCACCCACTTTTCAGGGTCTTGGGGTGGGCTATTTTGCTAACCCTCACTGTTTTCTTACAGTCCCAGCGGCCCTCTACAAGGTCATATAGGTTTGGGGTCCATTCGTGGTTCGCATTCCACTTCTAGAGTATATGGTTTGTGTTGCCCCTATCCCTATGTGCCCCCATTGCATCCTATTGTAACTATACATTGTTTGCACTGTTTTCTATTGCTATACTGCATATTTGTGGTATTGTGTACATATATCTTGTGTATATTTGCTATCCTCATACTGAGGGTACTCACTGAGATACTTTGGCATATTGTCATAAAAATAAAGTACCTTTATTTTTAGTATATCTGTGTATTGTGTTTTCTTATGATATTGTGCATATGACACTAGTGGTACTGTAGGAGCTTCACTCGTCTCCTAGTTCAGCCTAAGCTGCTCTGCTAAGCTACCTTTTCTATCAGCCTAAGCTGCTAGACACCCCTCTACTCTAATAAGGGATACCTGGGCCTGGTGCAAGGTGTAAGTACCCCTTGGTACTCACTACAAGCCAGTCCAGCCTCCTACACCATGACTCCAAAGATTCTACAGTGTAGGATTTCAAGGATCCCAAGGTGGAGGAGCACAATGATTCGATGATGCAGGAGATGTAGTAATTCCAGGTTGAAAGCTTTCACAGACAGGATGCAGAATCTCACAGACAGTCATACTCAGCACTACTGAGATTTTACAGGAGGAGAGGAAGAAAGCAAGAGTGAGAGACAGAAATAGAGAGAGTGAGCCTGACAGACGCAGGAGATCACAAGAGTGAGTAGAAGATCAAGAGGCATACGTAGAGAGTGAGAGAGGGAATGAAAGAGATAGTGTGTGATTATTCACATCTACTTTTGAGATCCCAAGAACTGTCAGCGAGACAAACAAACCGAGAGTTAAAATGAAAGAGAGAGAAAAAAAGAAACAAAGTGTGTGTTTGGGGGTGTATGACAGGTATTATTCAGTTACAGAGAAGCAAAGAGGGGCTGAGAGATGCTGAGACAGAGAGTGTGAGGGTAGTAACAGCAATTGTGCACAGTTATGTTTGTGCTGTTAGTCGCAGAGAGAGAAGGAAAGTGGGAGAAGGTGGGAGGATGAAATAAAGTCGAGACAGCGCAGCATAGAGTCTGTGTGTTTGTGTTTGTAGTAACAATCAATGTGCACAGATACCTTTGCAATATCTGGAGCTTTCTGAAAGAGAAGACGAGAGAGAGCGAGGGACACTGAGTGATGTGAGAGAAGAAGAAAGCGTTATACAGGTAATCAGATAAATAGACAGGAAGGGAGGTGGTGAGAGAGAGTGGCCATGAGTGTTAGTTGATGAGTATTTCACTGTTTCCCCTGAGATCCTGGAGCTTGTATTATCTTGTGCTAATCCCTGCAAGGTTCTGAGCAGAGGGGTGTGCATAGTAGAAGGGATAATGTGTGACACTTCAGGATGCCCTCCAGAGTTGTTGATGTGTGTGTGTGTGTGGGTGTGTCTGTGTGTGTCTCTGTGGGTGTAGTGAGACACACCAACTGCTGTCCAGCAGGAGCTCCTGTAAATCGCAGTATTCTATTTCCAATTACAGGTTGTGTGTGCTGTTACTTTTCAGATCCTGTAGCCTATACGTCTTCTGTAATACTAAAATGATTTGTGTGTCCTTCAGGTATAAGAAGGTGAAGTTTCACGGTCCGGAGAGTGAGATGGAGAAAACAAGGGAAAAAGAAGTTATGGCAACTCTGAAACCTGAAGAGATGAAGAAATATAAAGGTAATTAGAGTTGTGCTGAATGTAATTATATGTTGGTGTCCACACTGAGACCGTCGGTCTCCATCAGCTACAGCTACAGCTTTTAAGGTGGAAAGACCTGGTCGACAATTTGTCGAGTGCAGGTTTACACACTGACTCCCCTCAGCTGTGCTAACTCCTGAGCCGTGCTGGTGATCCCTCAGCAGCACAGGGAGTTTCTTCTTAACATTGTCCATGATATCCCTTTGGATGGGCATCTGGTGGTGACTGAGAATTGAGAGAGGCTGGTCAACCACTTCTACTGGTCCCAGATGTCAGAGAAGGTTAAGGAGTTTTGTCGCTCCTGTGTGACCTGCCAAGCCATTGGGAAGGGGGGAGGCAAACCCAAGGCTCCCCTGATACCACTACCAGCGGTGGGGCAGCTTTAGAGAGGGTGGTGCATTGCTTGTGACCATTTGTAAAAGTGCAATCAGCTGCTTCAGAAGGAAGTGCCTGCGCTTGTGAGGTAACCAAACAAGAGTCAGTATCCTTAATGAAGTAAGGGGGGGCCACAAAAGTGAAGGTTAACCAAGATTAAAGTTCTGCATGAGCAGAAATATCTTGAGCTTTGTTCAAAAGATACAAGGATTTGGTTGGGAATAGAGATGATGCTGCAATTGTACCATTTACTACAGTATACTGTCTAGTGCAGCACTGTGGACAGTGTAGTATAGTGTACTGTGTAATGCAGTGTGCTGTCTTGTGCAACAAGCCATCTGGTACATTGTACCATGTAGTACAGTGTGCGGTCTGGTGCAGCGTTTTGAGAAATAGTGCACTGTCTATTCTGTTGTGCTCTCTAGTGCTGTATGCTGCCTAGAACTATGTACTGTCTTGTGTGGTGTATTCTGTAGTTGTAAGAAACTGCCCCCTTGTTTGTTTGCAGTACCCCCCCACACACTTTTTGCCTGATATCTGATGCCAACTTGACTAAGTGTGAGCTGGGATCCCGCTAACCAGGCCCCAGCACCTGTGTTCTTTCCCTAACACTGTACCATTGCTCCACAATTAGCATACCCCTGGCCCACAGCTAAGTCCATTGTAAATGGTAGCAGTGGCACCAAGGGCTCTGTGACCAGGGAGGGTCCCTAAAGGCTGCAGCATATATTGTACCCCCTAAGGGACCCCTAACCAAACACATGCGCAATGCCAATGCACCTTGTGTGTGCGGGTGGGAAGAAAAAGGTAAAGTTGACATTGCATCCCCCTCAGGATGCTATATCCACAAACCACTTCCTGTGGCATAGGTAAGTCACCCCTCTAGCAGACCTCACAGCCCTAAGGCAGGGTGCACTATCCCACAGGTGAGGGCATAGGTGCAGGAGCAATGTCCATACATTGTCTAAGTCCATTTAAGACATTGTAAGTGCAGTGTGGCCATACTGAGTATATGGACTGGGAGTTTGTCATTACGAACCCCATAGCTCCATAATGGCTTCAGTGAAGTCTGTGAAGTTTGGTATCAAACTTCTCAGCACATTAAATGCACACTGATGCCAGTGTTGGATTTATTGAAAAATGCACCCAGTTGGCATCTTAGAGATGCCCTGTGTATTTTACCCAATCCTTTAGTGCAGGACTGACTGGTCTGTGCCAGCTTACCGCTAAGAGACAAGTTTCTGACCCCATGGGGTGAGGGCCTTTTCTGCTTTCTGAGGTCAGAAACAAAGCCTGCACTAAGTGGAGGTGCTTCACACTTCCCACCGCAGAAACTGTAACACTTGGCGGTGAGCATCAAAGGCTCAGGCCTCCTGTTACAATGTCCCAGGGCACTCCAGCCAGTGGAGATGCCTGCCCCTGGAGAAAGCCCTACTTCTGGCGGCAAGTTCGGAAGGAAACTTAGGAAAAACGAGGAGGAGTGATCACTTTAGCTGGGACCACCACTAAGGTGCCCAGAGCTAAAATGACCCCCTCGCTGCAGAATCCTCCATTTTGGTTTGGAGGAAAGGAACCAATAGGTTAGGTCTGTGTCCCTCTCCCAAAGGGAGTGGACACCAGAAGGATGTAGTCACCCTCAGAGACAGTAGCCAATGGCTTCTGCCCTCTGACCCCTGTAATGGCCCTAAATCCACGATTGAAGTGCTCCCCTGAACCTAGCTCATCAGATTCCTGGTGACCTCACAAGAAAAAAGAAGAAGGACTGCTAACCTGACCCCCAGCAAAGAAGAGTGAAGACGCAAACTGATTTGGACCCAGCCCTACCGGTCTGTCTCCAGCTTCTAAAGCCCTGCTAAAAGAAGGCAATGCATCCTAGAGGACCTGCGACCTCTGAGAAGGCTCCAGAGGACTGCCTGCACTCCCGAGGCAGACACCCATGCACAGCGGCCCTGTCCAAGAATAACTTCCAACTAAGGACTCCAGAACCGCCCTGGATCCTACCCACTCTGCACCCTACGCCCACAGCCCGTGTCCAGGTGGCCCAACCGACTAAAACTGGTGAGCAGGCGATTCTGAGCAAGTCCCCACACTAGGTTGACCCCTCCTGTCCTACACGACGACGTCTGCAGCCTGAATCCAGAGGACCGCCCCTGACCGCGAAGGATCCGGATGAAGATACCCAGCGCCAAGGTTCCTCTCCACAGGCAGCGCCCTGGCCTTGGGAAATTCGACCACCATTCCAACAACGACCAGCAGGTGGCCCTCCTCCTTGTCCAGTTGGTGGTTTTTTGGAACTGACCCCCTGGACTTCACCTGCATCATCTTTGTGACCCCTGGGGCCCCCCATAGGAAAGCATTGGGAGCCTGACGCTGTGTTTGCATTCTGCATTCAGCTGCCCCTGTGCCTCTGAGGGTGTGTGTTTGGTGCTGACCAAAGTGCTCTTCTAAACCCCCCAGGTCTGCCCTCCTAAGACACGGGTACTTACCTGGAAGCAGGCCTGATTCCGAGTGCCCCTTCTCCATAGGATCCCATGTTAAATCAACCTCAACTTTGACCTCTGCAACCAACCGGCCCGTGTTTCTGGTGGTGGGGGTTTGGGTTTAAATTGAACCCCAACCTATGGACATCCTAACCTCCGGAGACTGGAACCACAAGGTTCAAGTTGCAGGTAAGTAAGTTTGCAAGTAAGTATCCAATATATGTATCAATACCACTTTGTTTAGAATTGGCATGTTATACGATTTTCAAACAAATATCAATGATCTGTTTTAAAAGTTGACACACTGCAATTTTCAGAAACAGTTCTAGGGGGAAGAAAAGTTAGCACAGTTACAACGTAAGTACATGACTCAGTTCCAGTCTCCAGTTACCTGCAACTTGAATCTTTTGGTTCTAGAAATAAAGTAACAAAATATATTTTTGCTATATAAAAACCATTGGCATGGAGTTACTTAGTCATTGAGTGCGTGCTTCATTTATTGTCTGTGTGTGTACAACAAATGCTTTGCACTATCCTTTGATAAGCCTAACTGCTCGACCACACTACCACAAAAGAGAGCATTAGTATTATCTAATTTAGCCTCTGTTAAGCCTTTGGGGAACCCCTGGCCAGACCGCCAACAGCGTTGCGGTGCAGGACCTCCAAATTATGACTGCGGCAGTGAATTGGCTGTATCGCAGCCAGCTCACCACCTGTACCGCCAGGGTGATGGGACCGCCTGGCCAAAGGTTGACCACCTTCGGCCCGGCGGTCCACCTAACACCACCTGTGGTATTTCGAGTATCCTTACCACCAGAGATTCGGTGACGGCATCCCCGCCACAAAATCCCTTGGAGTGAGGATACTGGTGACAGGAATCCTCATTCCACTTGCCACTACAGGACTCCCCAACCCCCCTTCCATGTAGGAACCACCCCCACCCGACCCCATCAGGAGCCCCCCGCATCCCTGTACTCACCCCCTCCCCCAATCCCTGTACACACACCCCTCCCCCTGATCCCTGTACTCACCCCCCCTGATCCCCGTACACACACCCCCTCCGCCTGATCCCCGTACTCACCCCCGATCCCCATACTTACCCCCGCTCCCCAGTCCACGCATGCACACACCACACATACATACATACACTCACAAATCCACGCTCACTCATTCGCATACATATGGCCACGACACTCCACCCACCCCGCATATATACATTCACACAAGCACACAGACACTTGCACAAACAAACACACACAACATCCCCCACCTCCCCCAAATTCACACACCCATTCACGCACACAACACTCAACACCCGCCCCTGTCAAACAATCACCTTACCTGGTGGTCGTGGTAGTCGTCCAGGAGGGAACGGGGTCCATGGCGCTTGCTCTGCCACCAGCACCTCGCCAACAAAACACCGCCACGCCGTTTACAATGTTGTAATATGGCGGGCGGTGTTGGCAAGCTCTACTAGACCGCAGACCGTCAGTATGCCTGCTGGCAACTTTTTGCCCAGCATCTGACGGGGAGCAGCCAGCGGTCATAATATGGCGGTCATGTGGTGGGCACGATTTTGGCGCTCTACCAAAAAGACCACCAAAGTCATAATGAGGGTAATGCACACAATTTCCAGTTAGAAGATGTGTAGTGCAGTGCATTGCACTGTGTGCTCCCTCCAGGTGGATGAGGTGTAGTGCAGTGTATTGTACAGAACAGTGTGCTCCTTCCAGGTAGGTGCTGTGTAGTGCAGTGTATTGTACAATACAGTGTGCTCCTTCCAGGTAGGTGCTGTGCAGTGCAGTGTATTGTACAGTACAGTATGCTCCTCGCAGGTAGATGCTGTGTAGTGCAGTGTATTGTACAGTACAGTGTGCTCCTTCCAGGTAGGTGCTGTGCAGTGCAGTGTATTGTACAGTACAGTATGCTCCTCGCAGGTAGATGCTGTGTAGTGCAGTGTATTGTACAATACAGTCTGCTCCTTCCAAGTAGGGGAAGTGTATTTTACAATGTGGTCCTTGCAAGTAGGTGCTGTGTAGTGCAGTGTATTGTACAGTACAGTGTTCTCCTTCCAGGTAGGTGCTGTGTCATGCAGTGTATTGTATAGTACAGTGTGATCCTAGCAGGTTGGTGCTGTGTAGTGCAGTGTATTGCTCAGTGTGCTCTTTACAGGTAGGTGCAATATAGTGCAGTTTATTGTAGTATGTGTTCCTTCCAGGTAGGATTTGTATCGAGCAGTGTATTGTACAGTACAGTGTGCACCATGTAGGTTGGTGCTGTGCAGTGTATTGTAAAGTACAGTGTGCTCCTTCCATGTAGGTGCTGTGTAGTGCAATGTAATGTACAGTACAGCATGCTTCCTTCCAGGTAGGTGCTTAGTAGTACAGTGCAGTGTACAATGGGCTCCTTCCAGGTAGGTACTTTGTAGTGTAGAGTACTGTACAGTACAGTGTGCTCCTTCCAGGTGGGAGTTGTGTAGTGCAGTGTATTCTACAGTGTGGGCCTTCCAGAAAGGTACTGTGTAGTGCACTGTATTGTACAGTAAAGTGTGCTCCCTCTAGCTAGGTGCTGTGTAGTGCAGTGGATTGTTCAATATAGTGTGCTCCTTCCAGGTAGGTGCGGTGTAGTGCAGTGTATTCTACAGTCTGCTGCTTCTAGGTAGATGCTGCGTAGTCCAGTGTATTGTACAGTATAGTGTGCTTCTTCCAGGTAGGCGCTGTGTAGTGCAGTGTATTTTACAGTACAGTGTGCTCCTAACCAGGTAGGTGATGTTAGGCCAGTGAATTGTGCAGTACAGTATGCTCCTTCCATGTAGGTGTCGTGTAGTGGAGTGTATTGTACAGTACAGTGTGCTCCTTACAGATAATTGCTGTGTAGTGCAGTGTATTCTACAGTGTATTCTACGATACAGTGTGCTCCTCTATAGTGCAGTGTATTGTACAGTGTGCTCCTTCCAGGTAGGTGCTGTGTAGTGCAGTGCATTGCACAGTTCAGTGTGCTCCTTCCAGGTAGATGCGGTGCAGTGCAGTGTATTACACAGTAGAATGTGCTCCTTCCAGGGAGGTGCGGTGTAGTGCAGTGTATTGTACAGTACAGTGTGCTTCTTCCAGGTAGGCGCTGTGTAGTGCAGTGTATTTTATAGTACAGTGTGCTCCTAACCAGGTAGGTGATGTTAGGCCAGTGAATTGTGCAGTACAGTATGCTCCTTCCATGTAGGTGTTGTGTAGTGGAGTGTATTGTACAGTACAGTGTGCTCCTTCCAGATAATTGCTGTGTAGTGCAGTGTATTCTACGATACAGTGTGCTCCTTCTATAGTGCAGTGTATTGTACAGTGTGCTCCTTCCAGGTAGGTGCTGTGTAGTGAAGTGCATTGTACAGTTCAGTGTGCTCCTTCCAGGTAGATGCGGTGCAGTGCAGTGTATTGCACAGTAGAATGTGCTCATTCCAGGGAGGTGCGGTGTAGTGCAGTGTATTGTACAGTACAGTGTGCTCCTAACCAGGTAGGTGATGTTAGGCCAGTGAATTGTGCAGTACAGTATGCTCCTTCCATGTAGGTGTCGTGTAGTGGAGTGTATTGTACAGTACAGTGTGCTCCTTCCAGATAATTGCTGTGTACTGCAGTGTATTCTATGATACAGTGTGCTCCTTCTATAGTGCAGTGTATTGTACAGTGTGCTCCTTCCAGGTAGGTGCTGTGTAGTGCAGTGCATTGTACAGTTCAGTGTGCTCCTTCCAGGTAGATGCGGTGCAGTGCAGTGTATTGCACAGTAGAATGTGCTCCTTCCAGGGAGGTGCAGTGTAGTGCAGTGTATTGTACTGTGTGGTCATTGCAAGTAGGTGATGAGTAGTGCAGTGTACTGTACTCTACAGTGTTCTCCTTCAGATAGGTGCTGTTTAGTGCAGTGTATTGTACAGTACAATGTGCTCCTTCCGGGTATCTGCTGTGTAGTACAGTGTTTTCTACAGTGTGGTCCTTCCAGGTAGGTTCTGTGTAGTGCAGTGTATTGTACAGTGTTCTCCTTCCAGGTAGGTGCTGTGTAGTGCAGTGTATTGTATTATACAGTGTGCTCCTTCCAGGTAGGAGATGTGAGCTCTTTACAGGTAGGTGCAGTATAGTGCAGTTTATTGTACTATGTGTTCCTTCCGGGTAGGTGTTGTATCGTGTGGTGTATTGTACAGTACAGTGTGCACCTTCTGGGTCAGTGCTGTGTAGTGCAGTGTATTGTACAGTACAGCATGCTCCTTGCAGCTAGGTGCTGTGTAGTGCAGTGAATTGTACAGTGTGCTTCTTCCAGGTAGGTGCTGTGTCATGCAGTGTATTGTACAGTACAATGTGCTCCTTCCAGGCAGGTGCCTTGTAGTGCAGTGTATTCTACAGTGTGCTCCTTCCAGGTAGGTGCTGTGTAGTGCAGTGTATTGCTCAGTGTGCTCTTTACAGGTAGATGAAGTATAGTTCAGTTTATTGTACTATGTGTTCCTTCCAGGTACATGCTGTGTAGTGCAGTGTGTTATACAGTACAGTGTGCTTCTTCCAGGTTAGTGTTGTTAGTGCAGTGTAATGTACAATAAAGTGTGCTCCTTCCAGGTTGGTGCTGTGTAGTGCAGTCTATTTTACATTGTGGTCCTTCCAGGTAGGTGCTGTGTAGTGCAGTATATTTTACAGTACAGTGCTCCCTCAAGGGAGGCGCTGTGTAGTGCAGTATATTGCTCAGTGTGCTCTTTACAGGTAGGTGCGGTATAGTGCAGTTTCTTGTACTATGTGTTCCTTCCAGGTAGCAGCAGTGTAATGCAGTGTATTGTACAGTACAATGTGCTCCTTCCAGGCAGGTGCGTTGTAGTGCAGTGTATTCTACAGTGTGCTCCTTCCAGGTAGGTGCTGTGTAGTGCAGTGTATTGCTCAGTGTGCTCTTTACAGGTAGATGAAGTATAGTTCAGTTTATTGTACTATGTGTTCCTTCCAGGTACATGCTGTTAAGTGCAGTGTGTTGTACAGTACAGTGTGCTTCTTCCAGGTTAGTGTTGTTAGTGCAGTGTAATGTACAATAAAGTGTGCTCCTTGCAGGTTGGTGCTGTGTAGTGCAGTCTGTTTTACATTGTGGTCCTTCCAGGTAGGTGCTGTGTAGTGCAGTATATTTTACAGTACAGTGCTCCCTCAAGGGAGGCGCTGTGTAGTGCAGTGTATTGCTCAGTGTGCTCTTTACAGGTAGGTGCAGTATAGTGTAGTTTATTGTACTGTGTGTTCCTTGCAGGTAGGTGCTGTGTAATGCAGTGTATTGTACAGTACAGTGTGCCCCTTCCAGGTAGGTGTAGAGTATTCTGCAGTGTGGTCCTTGCAGGTAGGAGCTGTGTAATGCAGTGTATTGTACAGTCAAGTGTTCTCTTTCCAGGTAGGTGTTGTATCGCACAGTGTATTGTACAGTACAGTGTGCACCTTCTAGATAGGTGCTGTGTAGTGCAGTGTATTGTATAGTACAGTGTGCTTCTCCTAGGTAGGTGCTGTGTAGTGCAGTGCATTACTCAGTGTGCTCTTTATAGGTTGGGTGCAGTATAGTGCTGTATATTGTACTATATGTTCCTTCCAGGTAGGTGTTGTATCGCACAGTGTATTGTTCAGTGCAGTGTGCACCTTCTACGTAGGTGCTGTGTAGTGCAGTGTGTTGTACTGTGTGTTCATTCTATAGTGCACTGTATTGTACAGTGTGCTCCTGCTAGGTAAGTGCTGTGCAGTGCAGTGTATTGTACAGTACAGCGTCCTCCTTCCAGGTAGGTGCTGCATAGTGCAGTGGATTATACAGTGTGCTTCTTCCAAGTAGGTGGTGTGTCGTGCAGTGTATTGTACAGTACAGTGTGCTCCTTTGAGTCAGTTGCTGTTAGTGGTGTGTATTGTACAGTATGGTCCTTCCAGGTCGGTGATGTGTAGTGTATTGAACAGTAAGGCGTGCTCCTTCCATGAAAATGCTGTGTAATGCAGTGTATTCTACAGTGTGGTCCCACCAGGTAGTTGCTGTGTAGTGCAGTGTATTGTACAGTAAAGTGTGCTCCTTCCAGGTTGGTGCATGTGTAGTGCAGTGTATTGTATAGCATAATGTGCTTCTTCCAGGTCGGTGTGATGTAGTGCAGTGTATTCTACAGTCTGCTCCTTCCAGGTAGATTCCTTGTAGTGCACTGTGTTTCTCTGTGTGCTCTTCACAGGTAGGAGCAGTATAATGAGGTTTATTTCTATATGTGTTCATTCCAGGTAGGGGCTGCGTAGTAAAGTGTATTATACAGTACATTGTGCTCCTTCTAGGTAGGTGCTGTGTAGTACAGTATATTGCTCAGTGTGGTTTGTACATGGAGGTGCAGTATAGTGCACTTTAGTGTACTTTGTGTTCCTTGTAGGTAGGTGCTGTGTAGTGCAGTGTATTATACAGTACAGTGTGCTCCTTCCAGGCAGGTGCAGTGTATTCTACAGTGTGGTCCTTGCAGGTAGGTCCTATGTAGTGCAGTGTATTGTACACTACAATGTGCTCCCTCCGGGTAGGTGCAGTATGGTGCAGTGTATTTTACAGTACAGTGTGCTTCTAACCAGGCAGGTGCCCTTAGGCCAGTGTATTGTACAGTACAGTGTGCTCCTTCCAGGCAGGTGCTGTTAGTGCAGTGTATTGCACAGTACATTGTGTTACTTCCAGGTAGGTGCTGCATAGTGCAGTGTATTCTACAGTGTGGTCCTATCAGGTAGGTGGTGTCTAGTGTAGTATACTGTACAGTACAGTGTGCTCCTTCCAGGTAGGTGCTCTATAGTGCTGTGTAATGCACAGTACAGTGTGCTACTTTCAGGTAGGTGCTGTATAGTGCTGTGTAATGCATAGTACAGTGTGCTCCTTCCAGGTAGGTGCTGTGTAGTGCAGTGTATTGTATAGTCTGCTCCTTCCTGGTAGAAGCTGTGTAGTGCAGTGTATTGTACTGTGTGCTCCCTCCAGGTGGATGAAGTGTAGTGAAGTGTATTGTACAGAACAGTGTGGTCCTTCCACATAGGTGCTGTGTAGTACAGTGTATTGTACAATACAGTGTGCTCCTTCCAGGTAGTTGCTGTGCTGCGCAGTGTATTCTACAGTGTGCTCCTTCCAGGTAGGTGCTGTGCAGTGCAGTGTATTGCACAGTACAGTTTGTTCCTTCGAGGTAGGTGCTGTGTAGTGCAGTATATTGCTCAGTGTGCTCTTGAAATGGAGGTGCAGTATCGTGCAGTTTATTGTACTATGTGTTCCTTGCCGGTAGATGCTGTCTAGTGCAGTGTATTGTACAGTACAGTATGCTTCTTCAGGTAGGTGCAGTGTATTCTACAGTGTGGTTCTTGCAGATAGGTGCTGTGTAGTGCAGCGTATTCTACAGTGTGGTCCTTCCAGGTAGGTGCTGTGTAGTGCAGTGTATTGTACAGTACAGTGTGCTTCTTCCAGGTAGGTGCTGTGTAGTTCAGTGTACTATACAGTACAGTGTGCTCCTTCCAGGTAGGTGCTGTGTAGTGCAGTATATTGCTCAGTGTGCTCTTTACATGGAGGTGCAGTACAGTTTAATGTACTATGTGTTCCTTCTAGGTAGGTGCTGTCTAGTGCAGTGTATTGTATAGTACAGTGTTCTCCTTCCAGTTAGGTGCAGTGTATTGCTCAGTGTGGTCTTTACAGGTAGCTGCAGTATAGTGCAGTTTATTGTACTATGTGTTTCTTCCAGGTAGGTGTTGTGTTGTGAGGTGTATTGTACAGTACAGTGTGCACCTTCTAGGTAGGTGATGTGTAGTGCAGTGTATTGTAAAGTACAGTGTGCTCCTAACCAGGTAGGTGCTTTTAGGCCAGTGTATTGTGCAGTGCAGTGTGCTCCTTCCAGGCAGGTGTGCTGTAGTTCAGTGTATTGTACAGTACAGTGTGCTCCTTCCAGGTAGGTCCTGTGTAGTGCAGTGAATTGTTAAGTACAGTAAAGTTTGGTCCTTCCAGGTAGGTGCTGTCTAGAGCAGTGTATTCTACAGTGTGCTCCTTCCAGGTAGGTGTTGTTTAGCGCAGTGTATCACTCAGTGGATGTTTTACAGGTAGGTGCAGTATAGTGCAGTTTATTGTACTATGTGTTCCTTCCAGGTAGAGGCTGTGTAGTGCAGTGTATTATACACTACAGTGTGTTCCTTCTAGGTAGGTGCAGTGTAGTGCAGTATATTGCTCAGTGTGCTCTTTATATAGATGTGCAGTGTAGCACAGTTTATTGTACTATGTGTTCCTTGCAGGCAGGTGCTTTGTAGTGCAGAGTTATGTACAGTACAGTGTACTCCTTCCAGGTAGGTGCGGTGTATTCTACAGTGTTGTCCTTCCAGGTAGGTGCTGTGTAGTGGAGTTTATTGTACAGTACAGTGTGCTCCTTCTACGTAGGTTCTGTTGGTTCATTGTATTGTACAGTGTGCTCCTTCCAGGTAGGAGCTGTGTAGTGCAGTGTATTGTATAGTTTGCTACTTCCAGGTAGGTGCTGTGTAGTACAGTGTATTGTACATTGTGCTCCTTCTTAGTAGGTGCTGTGTAGTGCAGTGTATTGTACAGTATAGTGTGCTCCTTCCAGTTAGGTGCTGTGTAGTGCAGTGTATTGTAGTGTGTCTTCCTTCCAGGTAGTTGCTATTTAGTGCAGTGTATTGTCCGGTGAGCTCCTTCTATAGTGCAGTGTATTGTACTGTTTGGTCCTTCCAGGTAGGTGCTGTGTAGTGCAGTGTATTGTACAGTGTGCTCCTTCTACCTATGTGCTGTGTAGTGCAGTGTATTGTACAGCACAATGTGCTCCTTCCAGGTAAGTGCTGTGTATTGCAGTTTATTGTACTGTGTCTTCCTTTCAGGTAGTTGCTATGTAATGCAATGTATTGTACAGTACAGTGTGCTCCTTCTATAGTGCAGTGTATTGTACAGTGTGTTCCTTCTATAGTGCAGTGTATTGTACCGTACAGTGTGCTCCTTCCAGGTAGGTGCTGTGCAGTGCAGTGTATTGGTGTAGTGCAGTGTATTGTACAGTACAGTGTGCTCGTTGTAGAGGTGCTGTATAGTTTTGCCTCTTGTCAATAACCTGAATATAAAATATAAATAACATGTCTATAGCTTTACATCTCTAACTCTGAGTCTCTTCCCTGCAGTGATGGTGACTCTGGATCCAGACACAGCACATCCTGAGCTTCTCCTGTCTGATGGCGGGAGACATGTGAGACGGACAGACACAGCACAGCTGCTGCCGGCCACCCACAAGAGATTCACCTTGTATCCCTGTGTGCTGGGGAGTGAGGGGTTCACCTCAGGCAGACATTACTGGGAGGTGCAGCTGCTGGACAGGGGAGGATGGACTGTGGGGGTCGCAGCAGACTCTGTGGAGAGGAAGAGAGGGGTCACATGGTCACCTGAGGGGGGAGTCTGGGCTGTGGAGAGGTTGGAGGGTCAGTACAGAGCTCTCACCTTCCCTGAGACCCCTCTGTTCCCTCGTGAGGAGCCCCTGAAGCTGGGGGTGTATCTGGACTACGAGGAGGGGCGGCTGTCCCTGCACAATGCGGACTCCATGGAGCTTCTCTACACTTTCCCCCCAGCCCGCTTCACTCACAGTCTCTTCCCCTTCTTCCGTCTCTGGGGCCATCTCTATGTAGGAGCACAGCTGAGACTGGTGTAGGAGCTGCACCCCCCATGCAGGGGGACTGTGGTTCCTGTGAGGGAGAAGGGCTGTGACATTCCATCTCTAGCTCAAATTTAACCCCTTCTGTTTCTGATTCTTCTTTTAATTAGCATTCAGCACTGACTCGCTGAGCACACCTGACTACAAATACACAGGCACTATTGATTCCTGTCACAGGCACTGGTGGCTCAGTTTCAAATAATACTGAGTCCAAATACAGGCACTACCTACTCCAGTCACGGGCACTACGGATTCTAGTCACAGGCACTGCTGACCCAAGAACCAGACACAAGAACCGGTGGGATGCTGGCTACAGCCACCCCCCCCCCCAAGTTCTCCTGACACTGTGGGGTCTTCCTCAACAAATGGCCCTACGGTACAGGTTAGGCTCCCCTCCTGGCATTTCCTCATGGAACCGTCGAGGACCTGGGATGGGATTTCGGGCACCCTGGGCCTCAGACCATCCCCATTCCCTCTCCTCTGAGATTGGACATGGGGTCCCTCATCCATCCCACTACACTGGGACCTACCTGGGACACTGCAATTCTTTCCCACCTCACCTGGTTGGGAAACACCTAGACCACTCTCTGCAGGAGCACCCCCAAATGACTCTTCAGAGGTCTGCCTCCAGTGTAAGCTCCCTGGGGTCAGAGAACTCACACTCCACCTGGTGTTGGCATAGCTCTGGAAAATAAGGACTAGACATATGCTCTCCAGCAACTACATCACTCACATGAAATAACCAAACTACCCTTCACCCAACCATCCAGTGACTCACCCTTGAAAATGTACCCCACATCACCCTCCTAAGACTAGTGAGACAGTACCTGACTGTCCCTGACACTCATCTCTGGGCATGTGCACTTCTTCAGCAGTACTTGATGCAAGATTTTTGCTGCCACCATCTCAACTGGACTCAGCCGTCCTGGCTTCAATAAATCAATCAATCAATCATTCAATTTGTAGAGCGTGTTATTAAACAGTGAGGGTCTCAAGGCGCTTGAGGGGGGGGAGAGCTGCTACTGCTCAAACAGCCAGGTCTTGAGGAGTCTCTTGAAGGTCAGTAGATCCTTTGTCTGACGTAGGTGGATTGGGAGGGCGTTCCAGGTCTTGGCAGCGAGGTAGGAGAATGATCTGCCGCTGGTTGTTGACCTGTGGATGCGTGGGGCGGTGGCAAGGGTGAGGTCGGCTGAACAGAGGTGACGGTTCGAGATGTAGAAGGTGAGACGATTGTTGAGGTATGCTGGTCTGGCGTTGTGGAGTGCTTTGTGGGCATGGGTTAGGAGTTTCAATCTGATCCTTTTGTTGACGGGGATCCAGTGTAGGTCTCTCAGGTGGGCTGTGAGGCTGCTGTGTCGGGAATGTCGAGGATGAGGCGTGCGGAGGCGTTCTGTATCCATTGCAATCTTTTCTGAAGAGCGGCCATGGTTCCCGCATAGGGAGCGTTGCCGTAGTCCAGTGTACTGCTGTCGAGGGTCTGGGTGACCGACCTTCTGGTTTCGGTAGAGATCCACCTGTGGATTTTGTGGAGCATGCGGAGGGTGTTGAAGCAGGAAGATGAGACGGCATTGACTTGGGTCATGGAGAGCGATGAGTCAAGGATGAAACCCAGGTTGTGGGCATGGTTGGTGGGCGTTGGTGCGGCTCCCAGCGTAGGTGGCCACCAGGAGGTGTCCCAGGCGGAGGGGGTGGGGCTGAGGATGAGGACCTCTGTCTTATCTGAGTTTAGCTTTAGGTGACTGTTCTTCATCCAGTTGACAACGGCCTTCATACCGTCGTGGAGGTTGGTTTTGGCGGTGGCGGGTTCCTTGGTGAGGGAGAGGATCAGCTGGGTGTTGACGGCGTAAGAGACGATGTTGAGGTTGTGAGATCGGACGATTTTGGCGAGCGGTGCCATGTAGACATCGAAGAGTGTCGGGCTGAGGGAGGAGCCCTATGGTACGCTGCAGATGGTCTTGGTGGCTTCAGTTCGGAATGGAGGGAGGCGGCTCTCTTTGTTCTGTCGGAGAGGAAGGAGGTGATCCAGTCCAGGGCTTTGTCGCGGATCCCTGCATCATGGAAGCGTGTGCACAGGGTGTGGTGGCAGACGGTGTCAAAGGCGGGCGAGAGGTCAAGGAGGATGAGGGCTGTGGTTTCGCCTTTGTCCAGGAAGGTCCAGGTGTCGTCGGTGGCGGCGATGAGGGCGGTCTCGTGCTGTGATTGCTATGAAAGCCGGATTGGGATAAGTCCAGAGTGTTGTTTTCCTCCAGGTGGTGGGTCAGTTGCCTGTTGACGATCTTCTCGATAACCTTTGCCGGGAACGAAGCAGGGAGATGGGCCGGTAGTTTTGGAGGTCCTTGGGGTCCACCTTGGGTTCCTTGCGTAAGGCGTTGATCTCGGTGTGCTTCCAGCTTTCCAGGTAGGTGGCGGTCTCGAAGGAGCTATTGATGATCAGACGGAGTTGGGGGGAGATGATGGAGCTCGCTCTGTTGTAGATGTAGTGCGGGCAGGGGTCAGATGGAGAGCCGAAATGAATGGTGCTCATTACTTTGGTGGTGTTAGCGTCGTTGACATGTGTCCAGGAGAGCATGAGGTAGGTATGGTTTGGGGGCAGTGAGTTGGAGGTGTAGGCAACTGCTGGGGGATCTTGGTGTTGAAGCTGTCGTGGATGTCTGTGATTTTGCAGTGTAAGAAGGTGGCGAGGGAGTCGCAGAGGTCTTGCGAAGGCGGGATGTCATTGGTGCTGGGGTAGGAGAGTTCCTTCACAATGTTGAAGAGCGCTTTGCTGTTGTGCGCGTTGTTGTTGATACGTTCTTTGAAGGAGGATCTCTTGGTGGTCCGGATGAGCTGGTGGTGCTTGCAGATGGCGTTCTTGAGGGCCGTGTGGGCGGATAGTGTCTTTTCCTGGCGCCACTTCCTCTCGAGTTTTTGGCAGGCCTGTTTGGAGGTCCGGAGGTCGGTGGTGAACCAGGTGGCCTTTCTGACGGTGCGGTTGTGAGAGGGTTTCTTGATCGGGGCAAGAGCATTGGTGCAGTCTTCGATCCATTGCCTGAGGTTGCGGGCGGCTGTGTTGGCGTTGGTGGTGTCAGCTGGTGGGGTGAGGGCGGAGATCATCTGGTCGTTTGTGACCTTGTTCCAGCTGCGGCGGGGTGGTGAGTGGTGGGTTTATCGAAGGTGAAGTGGATGCAGCGGTGGTCGGTCCAGTGGAGTTCAGTGGTGTGGATGAAGGTGATGTGGCTGCTGGTGGAGAAGATGGGGTTGAGCTTGTGTCTGGCGGAGTGGGTGGGAGACGTGACGAGCTGTTTGAGTCCGAGGTTGGCGAGGTTGTCGAGCAGGGTGGTGGAGTTGCTGTCATTGGTGTTTTCGAGGTGGAAGTTCAGGTCTCCCAGGAGGATGTAGTCTGTAGAAGCAAGGGATTGGGTGCTGATGATGTCGGCGATCAAGTCACTGAACTGAGGTCGAGGTCTGGGGGGGTCTGTAGATGAGAGTACCCCTGAGGGTGGTCTTGGGATCGATGTGGATTTGAAAAGGGAATGTGTTCGACGGTGCTGAGGGTGTCTTCGGTGTTGGTTGAGATTCTGATGGTGTTCCTGTGGATGATGGCGATCCCTCCTCCCGGTCTGTTGGTGCGGTCTCTGCGGTGATCTTGTAATGGTCTGTTATGGCTATGGCGATGTCGGGTGCTGAGGATGGGTTCATCCAGGTCTCCGTCAGGAAGGCGATGTCCGGGGCAGCGGAGACGAGGAGGTCCCAGAGTTCAATGGCATGCTTGTGGACGGAGCGGGTGTTGAGAAGGATGCATCTGAGGTGGTTGCGCCCAGTTCTGGCGGGCGTGGTGGTGGCTCGGGAGGTGAAGAAGCTGCAGCTCTGGCAGGAGAAGGGTCCGTGGGTGAGCTTTGGTGAGGCTTTGAAGCAGGTGGCAGATCGGCCAGTGTTGAGGGCGTGGAGGGCGTTGGTGTTGTGGTGGCTTTGGGTGCCGGGGGGGTCATGGGGGCCAGGGTGACTGGCACTGGGCGCCATCCGGGCGCGGACGGGCACAGACGGGCTTGCCTCTGGCGTGACAGCAGCACGCCTGCACAGCGACCGCCATTAAGAGGGGGAGGTGGGAGGGAGGAGCAGCTGGTAGGTGGGAGGGAAGCTCAAATGGGCACGCGAGGGGGACAGGGCCGCAGGGGTGCAGCGGCAGGAAAACCACAGGGGAAAAACGCAGCGAACAGAGAAAAGCGGAGAGAAAAGGCAAAAAAAGGCCAAAAAAAGCACAGAGAAACAGAGAAAGAAAACAGTAAAAGACAGACACAAGGCAAACAGGCAGACAATACTTATGGCTCACCACTGACCACCAGGGATGAGGTGCAGGCAGAAGCCTGCGGGTGGAGAGGGCTTCGAACTCTCAGTAGCAGCTGCGAGGGCAGGGAGAAGGACACAGGCACAACAGGTGGAGCTGTGCGGCGCGGGGAGCTTCACCTGACCTCAATAGCAGCTCTTCACAGCTCAGCTTTTGAGCTGCAATTCTTTCTTTTTCCCGGGCTAAGGCTCTCTCCGCCTCGGCCGTCTCAATGTCTGCATCTAGCTTTTCCCTCCACTGCTCCTGTGCTAGGAACCATTCATCTTTCTCTGGTTCCCTTTCTTCATCCGAGTAGTCCTCTTCCTCAGACTCATCTGTTAGTGTTGCCTGCCAGCGTTTCTACTCCTACTGAAACAGGGCTGACTCAAGATCCTCCCTTCTGGATTTCCTCTTTACAGCCAGTCCCCTTTTCTTGCAGAATACGCTTAGCTCCTTCTCTTTATAGATGAATAGGTGCCAAAAGTTGACTTCCATTCTGCCAGGTGCAACCCAAAACCAGAGTCCAAAAATATCAACACTATATCCAGGGGGACATCAGAGAACCAAAAGCAAAAAGATGAAAAATCAATTTGACCTTCAACTGTGGGTAGGTAGTGAATACTTAGCTACTGTATGTCGCTGCACAAATACAAGTCCTATCCTCACCGCTGATCACCAATGTTAGAAATGGGGTCTTTGGTTGGCAGTCAGGTTACCCCCTGTCCAAGAAAGGACCCTCATTCTAGTCAGGGTAAGTCATACACAATCCAAATTATCCTGTGCCCACCCTCTGGTAGCTTGGCATTGAGCAGTCAGGCTTAACTTAGAAGGCAATGTGCACAGTATTTGTGCAATAAATCATACAATAACACTATATAGCACCACACAAATACACCACACAGTGTTTAGAAAAACATATAATTTGTATCTGATAAGATGCAGGTCAAATTGATTAAAATGCAATAAGTATATGTTGCTATATCACTGTAAAAGTGATATAAAGTGTCTTAAGTCTTTGCAAAACAAATAAATGTCTCTTAAAAACAATAAAGGTCTCTTGCAAGCACAAAGTACCTGATTCGTGTTCAAAATCCCTACAAGGAAACACAGAGGAGGCGATGCGTGGAAAACGGGGAGGTGTGTGTGTCGGTTTCGCCCCTTCGCACACCGACTTGTGTTGTTATTTTCCATACAGGGGAAGACTTTGCGTTGATTTCCAGTGCACGGACTTGGTTCCTCTTCAGGTTGCGGAGTTTTCTGGCACACAGGGGACAGTGCGTGGAATCCTGGGCTTGCAGAACAAAGTCACAAGCGCTGCGTCCATCCAGTGGGCATTGCGTGTAAATTTCTCCTGCGCGGCAGGCGCTGCGTCTATTCCTCTCTGGAAGTCGGGCTGCGTCATCCCGGGTCCGCTGTGCGTCGATCCGGTGGGCCGTGCGTCGAAGTTGCGGTCGCAACGCAGGCGCTGCGTTGATCTTCTCTTTGTGAAGTCGGGCTGCGTCATTCCGGTTCAGCGTGCAGTGAATTTCTCACCACGGGGCAGACTGTGCGTCGTTTTTAGCAGGCTGTGCGTCGAATTTTCACCACACAAGGAGTCCAGTTACAGGAGTGAAGTCTTTCTGGTCCTGAAACTTCAGGGAACAGGAGGCAAGCTCTAGCCAAGCCCTTGGAGAGCACTTCTCAGCACAGCCAGAGAGCAGCAAGGCAGAAGGGCAACAGCAAGGCATCAGTCCTTCTCATAAAAGCAGTCTGAGTGAGTCACTTGAGCAGCCAGGCAGTTCCTCATGGCAGGTCTGGTTCAGGGATTCTTCACCAGCAGGTTTCTTGTCAAGAAGTGTCTGCGAGGTAGAGTGTCTACCCCAAGAAGTGTCTAAAGTCTGTGGTTTTGGGTGCTCTTCTTATACCCATTTTGGCCTTTGAAGTAGGCTTACTTCAAAGGAAAGTCTCACTTGTTTGTGAAATTCTGCCTTCCCCAGGCAAGGCCTCAGACACACACCAGGGGGTTGGAGACTGCATTGTGTGAGGGCAGGTGCGAGTAACCACTTCTCCCCTCCCTCCTAGCACAGATGGCTCATCAGAATATGCAGGCTACACCCCAGCCCCCTTTGTGTCACTGTCTGGAGATAGGTGCAAACAGCCCAAATGTCAAACTAACCCAGACAGGGAATCCACAAACAGGCAGAGTCATAAAAATGGTTCAAGCAAGAAAATGCACACTTTCTAAAAGTGCCATTTTCAAACACACAATCTTAAAACCAACTTTACTAACTGATGTATTTTTAAGTTGTGAGTTCAGAGGTCCCAAACTCCACATGTCTATCTGCTCCCAAAGGGAATCTACGCGTTAATCATGTTTAAAGGCAGCCCCCAGATAATCCTATGAGAGAGATAGGCTTTGCTACAGTGAAAACCAAATTTGGCAGTATTTCACTGTCAGGACATATAAAACACATTAGTATATGTCTTGCCTTAACCATACACTGCACCCTGCCCATGGGGCTACCTAGGGCCTACCTTAGGGGTGTCTTATGTGTAGGGAAGGGGAAGGGTTAGGTCTGGCAAATGTGGACACAGTTTAAAACTACACACACAGACACTGCAGTGGCAGGTCTGAGACATGGTTACAGGGCTACTTATGTGGGTGGCACAACCAGTGCTGCAGGACCACTAGTAGCATTTGATTTACAGGCCCTTTAGTGCACTTTACTAGGAACTTACTAGTAAATCAAATATGCCAATCATGGATAAACCAATCAACAGTACAATATACACAGAGAGCATATGCACTTTAGTACTGGTTAGCAGTGGTAAAGTGCTCAGAGTTCAAAAGCCAACAAAAACAGGTCAGGAAAATAGGAGGAAGGAGGCAGAAAGTTTGGAGATGACCCTGCAAAAAGGGCCAGGTCCAACATACATGTATTGTCCTGTCAGTCATAGATAATCCTCACTCCAACAAGAGACACTTCTGGCACCAGGACACTTAACAGTGACTCCAAGCCCAGGTGCTGCAAACTGAATCACATGTAATTATTACTTCAATCACAGGCAATGTTGACTCTAAGCTGAGGCCCTTCTGATTCACAATGCAGGAACCGCTGACTCTGATCACTATCATCCCTGACTCATTATAGGTGATGCTGGCTCCAAGCACAGGCACTGCTCATGCAAAACTTAAATGTTGTTGATTAGAAACACAGGAACTACTGTCCCCTAGTAACAGGCACTCCAGCTTCCCTTCCAGGCACTTGTGATTTCAAGAAAGGCACTACTGACTCCACACACAGGAATTGCTGGTTCAAGCACATTCATTGCTCTCTCAGTTATATATAATTATTATTCCAGGCACTGGGAGCAGAATTACAGATAATTCTAATCCCGAACACAGGCATCGCTCACGCCAGGTGGAGGCACTGCTGTCTTAATGTAGGAGGCTGGACTGGCTTGTAGTGAGTACCAAGGGGTACTTGCACCTTGCACCAGGCCCAGTTATCCCTTATTAGTGTATAGGGTGTCTAGCAGCTTAGGCTGATAGATAATGGTAGCTTAGCAGAGCAGCTTAGGCTGAACTAGGAGACGTGTGAAGCTACTACAGTACCACTTAGTGTCATATGCACAATATCATAAGAAAACACAATACACAGTTATACTAAAAATAAAGGTACTTTATTTTTATGACAATATGCCAAAGTATCTTAGAGTGTACCCTCAGTGAGAGGATAGGAAATATACACAAGATATATATACACAATAGCAAAAATATGCAGTATAGTCTTAGAAAACAGTGCAAACAATGTATAGTTACAATAGGATGCAATGGGGAAACATAGGGATAGGGGCAACACAAACCATATACTCCAAAAGTGGAATGCGAACCACGAATGGACCCCAAACCTATGTGACCTTGTAGAGGGTCGCTGGGACTATTAGAAAATAGTGAGAGTTAGAAAAATAACCCTCCCCAAGACCCTGAAAAGTGAGAGCAAAGTGCACTAAAGTTCCCCTAAGGACAAAGAAGTCGTGTTAGAGGAATAATGCAGGAAAGACACAAACCAGCAATGCAACAACTGTGGATTTCCAATCTAGGGTACCTGTGGAACAAAGGGACCAAGTCCAAAAGTCACAAGCAAGTCGGAGATGGGCAGATGCCCAGGAAATGCCAGCTGCGGGTGCAAAGAAGCTTCTACTGGACAGAAGAAGCTGAGGTTTCTGCAAGAACGAAAAGGGCTAGAGACTTCCCCTTTGGTGGACGGATCCCGCATGCCTTGGAGAGTCGTGCAGAAGTGTTTTCCCGCTGAAAGGATGCCAACAAGCCTTGCTAGTTACAAATCGTGCGTTTGGCGTTTTTGGACGCTGCTGGGGCCCAGGAGGGACCAGGAGGTCGCAAATTGGACCTGAAGAGAGAGGGGACGTCGAGCAAGAAAAAGAGCCCTCACTGAAGCAGGTAGCACCCGGAGAAGTGCCAGAAACAGGCACTACAAGGATGCGTGAAATGGTGCTTGTAGGAAAGTACCATCTTGCCTGGCATGTTACCCCCATTTTTCACTGTATATATGTTGTTTTAGTTGTATGTGTCACTGGGACCCTGGTAACCCAGGGCCCCAGTGCTCATAAGTGTGCCTGAATGTGTTACCTGTGTAGTGACTAACTGTCTCACTGAGGCTCTGCTAATCAGAACCTCAGTGGTTATGCTCTCTCATTTCTTTCTAAATTGTCACTGACAGGCTAGTGACCATTTTTACCAATTTACATTGGCTTACTGGAACACCCTTATAATTCCCTAGTATATGGTACTGAGGTACCCAGGGTATTGGGGTTCCAGGAGATCCCTATGGGCTGCAGCATTTCTTTTGCCACCCATAGGGAGCTCTGACAATTCTTACACAGGCCTGCCACTGCAGCCTGAGTGAAATAACGTCCACGTTATTTCACAGCCATTTTACACTGCACTTAAGTAACTTATAAGTCACCTATATGTCTAACCTTTACCTGGTAAAGGTTAGGTGCAAAGTTACTTAGTGTGAGGGCACCCTGGCACTAGCCAAGGTGCCCCCACATTGTTCAGAGCCAATTCCCTGAACTTTGTGAGTGCGGGGACACCATTACACGCGTGCACTACATATAGGTCACTACCTATATGTAGCTTCACCATGGTAACTCCGAATATGGCCATGTAACATGTCTATGATCATGGAATTGCCCCCTCTATGCCATCCTGGCATTGTTGGTACAATTCCATGATCCCAGTGGTCTGTAGCACAGACCCTGGTACTGCCAAACTGCCCTTCCTGGGGTTTCACTGCAGCTGCTGCTGCTGCCAACCCCTCAGACAGGCATCTGCCCTCCTGGGGTACAGCCAGGCCTGGCCCAGGATGGCAGAACAAAGAACTTCCTCTGAGAGAGGGTGTGACACCCTCTCCCTTTGGAAAATGGTGTGAAGGCAGGGGAGGAGTAGCCTCCCCCAGCCTCTGGAAATGCTTTCTTGGGCACAGATGTGCCCAATTCTGCATAAGCCAGTCTACACCGGTTCAGGGACCCCTTAGCCCCTGCTCTGGCGAGAAACTGGACAAAGGAAAGGGGAGTGACCACTCCCCTGACCTGCACCTCCCCTGGGAGGTGTCCAGAGCTCCTCCAGTGTGCTCCAGACCTCTGCCATCTTGGAAACAGAGGTGCTGCTGGCACACTGGACTGCTCTGAGTGGCCAGTGCCACCAGGTGACGTCAGAGACTCCTTGTGATAAGCTCCTTCAGGTGTTAGTAGCCTCTCCTCTCTCCTAAGTAGCCAAACCCTCTTTTCTGGCTATTTAGGGTCTCTGTCTCTGGGGAAACTTTAGATAACGAATGCAAGAGCTCATCCGAGTTCCTCTGCATCTCCCTCTTCACCTTCTGATAAGGAAACGACCGCTGACCGCGCTGGAAGCCTGCAAACCTGCAACATAGTAGCAAAGACGACTACTGCAACTCTGTAACGCTGATCCTGCCGCCTTCTCGACTGTTTTCCTGCTTGTGCATGCTGTGGGGGTAGCCTGCCTCCTCTCTGCACCAGAAGCTCCGAAGAAATCTCCCGTGGGTCGACGGAATCTTCCCCCTGCAACCGCAGGCACCAAAAAGCTGCATTACCGGTCCCTTGGGTCTCCTCTCAGCACAATGAGCGAGGTCCCTCGAATCCAGCGACTCTGTCCAAGTGACCCCCACAGTCCAGTGACTCTTCAGCCCAAGATTGGTGGAGGTAAGTCCTTGCCTCACCTCGCTGGGCTGCATTGCTGGGAACCGCGACTTTGCAGCTACTCCGGCCCCTGTGCACTTCCGGCGGAAATCCTTCATGCACAGCCAAGCCTGGGTCCACGGCACTCTAACCTGCATTGCACGACTTTCTAAGTTGGTCTCCGGCGACGTGGGACTCCTTTGTGCAACTTCGGCAAGCACCGTTTCACGCATCCTCGTAGTGCCTGTTTCTGGCACTTCTCCGGGTGCTACCTGCTTCAGTGAGGGCTCTTTTTCTTGCTCGACGTCCCCTCTCTTTTCAGGTCCAATTTACAAACTCCTGGTCTCTCCTGGGCCCCAGAAGCGTCCAAAAACGTCAATCGCACGATTTGCGTGTAGCAAGGCTTGTTGGCGTCCTTCCGGCGGGAAAACACTTCTGCACGACTCGCCAAGGCGAGTGGGATCGGTCCACCAAAGGGGAAGTCTCTAGCCCTTTTCGTTCCTGCAGAAACCGCAGCTTCTTCTGTCCAGTCGAAGCTTCTTTGCACCCGCAGCTGGCATTTCCTGGGCATCTGCCCATCTCCGACTTGCTTGTGACTTTTGGACTTGGTCCCCTTGTTCCACAGGTACCCTAGATTGGAAATCCACAGTTGTTGCATTGCTGGTTTGTGTCTTTCCTGCATTATTCCTCTAACACGACTACTTTGTCCTTAGGGGAACTTTAGTGCACTTTGCACTCACTTTTCAGGGTCTTGGGGAGGGTTATTTTTCTAACTCTCACTATTTTCTAAAAAGTCCCAGCGACCCTCTACAAGGTCACATAGGTTTGGGGTCCATTCGTGGTTCGCATTCCACTTTTGGAGTATATGGTTTGTGTTGCCCCTATCCCTATGTTTCCCCATTGCATCCTATTGTAACTATACATTGTTTGCACTGTTTTCTAAGACTATACTGCATATTTTTGCTATTGGGTATATATATCTTGTGTATATTTCCTATCCTCTCACTGAGGGTACACTCTAAGATACTTTGGCATATCGTCATAAAAATAAAGTACCTTTATTTTTAGTATAACTGTGTATTGTTGTAGGAGGCTGGACTGGCTTGTAGTGAGTACCAAGAGGTACTTGCACCTTGCACCAGGCCCAGTTATCCCTTATTAGTGTATTGGGTGTCTAGCAGCTTAGGCTGATAGATAATGGTAGCTTAGCAGAGCAGCTTAGGCTGAACTAGGAGACGTGTGAAGCTACTACAGTACCACTTAGTGTCATATGCACAATATCATAAGAAAACACAATACACAGTTATACTAAAAATAAAGGTACTTTATTTTTATGACAATATGCCAAAGTATCTTAGAGTGTACCCTCAGTGAGAGGATAGGAAATATACACAAGATATATATACACAATAGCAAAAATATGCAGTATAGTCTTAGAAAACAGTGCAAACAATGTATAGTTACAATAGGATGCAATGGGGAAACATAGGGATAGGGGCAACACAAACCATATACTCCAAAAGTGGAATGCGAACCACGAATGGACCCCAAACCTATGTGACCTTGTAGAGGGTCGCTGGGACTATTAGAAAATAGTGAGAGTTAGAAAAATAACCCTCCCCAAGACCCTGAAAAGTGAGTGCAAAGTGCACTAAAGTTCCCCTAAGGACAAAAGAGTCGTGTTAGAGGAATAATGCAGGAAAGACACAAACCAGCAATGCAACAACTGTGGATTTCCAATCTAGGGTACCTGTGGAACAAGGGGACCAAGTCCAAAAGTCACAAGCAAGTCGGAGATGGGCAGATGCCCAGGAAATGCCAGCTGCGGGTGCAAAGAAGCTTCGACTGGACAGAAGAAGCTGAGGTTTCTGCAGGAACGAAAAGGGCTAGAGACTTCCCCTTTGGTGGACGGATCCCTCTCGCGTTGGAGAGTCGTGCAGAAGTGTTTTCCCGCCGGAAGGACGCCAACAAGCCTTGCTTCACGCAAATCGTGCGTTTGGCGTTTTTGGACGCTGCTGGGGCCCAGGAGGGACCAGGAGGTCGCAAATTGGACCTGCAGAGAGAGGGGACGTCGAGCAAGACAAAGAGCCCTCACTGAAGCAGGTAGCTCCCAGAAAAGTGCCAGAAACAGGCACTACGAGGATGCGTGAAACGGTGCTCACCGAAGTTGCACAAAGGAGTCCCACGTCGCCGGAGACCAACTTAGAAAGTCGTGCAATGCAGGTTAGAGTGCTGTGGACCCAGGCTTGGCTGTGCACGAAGGATTTCCGCCGGAAGTGCACAGGGGCCGGAGTAGCTTGCAAAGTCGCGGTTCCCAGCAATGCAGCCCAGCGAGGTGAGGCAAGGACTTACCTCCACCAAACTTGGGCTGAAGAGTCACTGGACTGTGGGGGTCACTTGGACAGCATTGCTGGATTCGAGGGACCTCGCTCGTCGTGCTGAGAGGAGACCCAAGGGACCGGTAATGCAGCTTTTTGGTGCCTGCGGTTGCAGGGGGAAGATTCCGTCGACCCACTGGAGATTTCTTCAGAGCTTCTGGTGCAGAGAGGAGGCAGGCTACCCCCACAGCATGCACAAGCAGGAAAACAGTCGAGAAGGCGGCAGGATCAGCGTTACAGAGTTGCAGTAGTCGTCTTTGCTACTATGTTGCAGGTTTGCAGGCTTCCAGCGCGGTCAGCGGTCGATTCCTTATCAGAAGGTGAAGAGGGAGATGCAGAGGAACTCGGCTGAGCTCGTGCATTCGTTATCTAAAGTTTCCCCAGAGACAGAGACCCTAAATAGCCAGGAAAGAGGGTTTGGCTACCTAGGAGAGAGGAGAGGCTACTAACACCTGAAGGAGCCTATCACAAGGAGTCTCTGACGTCACCTGGTGGCACTGGCCACTCAGAGCAGTCCAGTGTGCCAGCAGCACCTCTGTTTCCAAGATGGCAGAGGTCTGGAGCACACTGGAGGAGCTCTGGACACCTCCCAGGGGAGGTGCAGGTCAGGGGAGTGGTCACTCCCCTTTCCTTTGTCCAGTTTCGCGCCAGAGCAGGGGCTAAGGGGTCCCTGAACCGGTGTAGACTGGCTTATGCAGAATTGGGCACATCTGTGCCCAACAAAGCATTTCCAGAGGCTGGGGGAGGCTACTCCTCCCCTGCCTTCACACCATTTTCCAAAGGGAGAGGGTGTCACACCCTCTCTCAGAGGAAGTTCTTTGTTCTGCCATCCTGGGCCAGGCCTGGCTGGACCCCAGGAGGGCAGCTGCCTGTCTGAGGGGTTGGCAGCAGCAGCAGCTGCAGGGAAACCCCAGGAAGGGCAGTCTGGCAGTACCAGGGTCTGTGCTACAGACCACTGGGATCATGGAATTGTACCAACAATGCCAGGATGGCATAGAGGGGGCAATTCCATGATCATAGACATGTTACATGGCCATATTCGGAGTTACCATGGTGAAGCTACATATAGGTAGTGACCTATATGTAGTGCACGCGTGTAATGGTGTCCCCGCACTCACAAAGTTCAGGGAATTGGCTCTGAACAATGTGGGGGCACCTTGGCTAGTGCCAGGGTGCCCTCACACTAAGTAACTTTGCACCTAACCTTTACCAGGTAAAGGTTAGACATATAGGTGACTTATAAGTTACTTAAGTGCAGTGTAAAATGGCTGTGAAATAACGTGGACGTTATTTCACTCAGGCTGCAGTGGCAGGCCTGTGTAAGAATTGTCAGAGCTCCCTATGGGTGGCAAAAGAAATGCTGCAGCCCATAGGGATCTCCTGGAACCCCAATACCCTGGGTACCTCAGTACCATATACTAGGGAATTATAAGGGTGTTCCAGTAAGCCAATGTAAATTGGTAAAAATGGTCACTAGCCTGTCAGTGACAATTTAGAAAGCAATGAGAAAGCATAACCACTGAGGTTCAGATTAGCAGAGCCTCAGTGAGACAGTTAGTCACTACACAGGTAACACATTCAGGCACACTTATGAGCACTGGGGCCCTGGGTTACCAGGGTCCCAGTGACACATACAACTAAAACAACATATATACAGTGAAGAATGGGGGTAACATGCCAGGCAAGATGGTACTTTCCTACACAACCCCCCCCCAAATGAAGGACAATAAGACTAGCCATGACCTGATGAGTCTTCATTGTCTAAGTGGAAATATCTGGAGAGTCCATCTGCATTGGAGTGGCTACTCCCAGGTCTATGTTCCACTGTATAGTCCATTCCCTGTTGGGATATGGACCACCTCAACAATTTAGGGTTTTCACCTTTCATTTGTTTTAGCCAAAGTATAGGTTTGTGGTCTGTCTGAACAATGAAGTGAGTGCCAAACAGATATGGCCTCAACTTCTTCAGAGCCCAGACCACAGCAAAGGCCTCCCTCTCAATGGCAGGCCAACGCTTTTCTCTAGGGGTCAACCTCCTACTAATAAAAGCAACAGGTTGATCCTGGCCCTCAGAATTAAGTTGTGATAGGACTGCCCCTACTCCTAATTCAGATGCATCAGTTTGGACATAGAATTTTTTAGAGTAACAAGGGCTTTTCAGGACAGGTGCAGAGCACATGGCCTGCTTCAGCTCCTCAAAAGCTTTCTGACAGCTTGCTGTCCATAATACCTTTTTAGGCATTTTCTTGGATGTGAGGTCATTAAGAGGGGCTGCAATGGAGCCATAGTTCTTAATGAACCTCCTGTAATACCCAGTGAGGCCTAGGAAGGCTCTCACCTGAGTCTGAGTGGTAGGGGGAACCCAATCAATAATTGTTTGGATTTTCCCCTGAAGTGGTGCAATCTGTTCCCCACCAACAAGGTGTCCCAGATAAACCACCTTACCCTGCCCTATCTGGCACTTTGAAGCCTTGATAGTGAGGCCTGCCTTTTGCAGGGCCTCCAAAACTTTCCATAGGTGGAACAGGTGATCATCATAGCTGGAGCTAAATACAGCTATATCATCCAAATATGCTGCACTGAAAGCTTCCAGCCCTTGCTGGACTGTGTTCACCAACCTCTGAAAAGTGGCAGGTGCATTTTTCAAACCAAAAGGCATTACAGTAAACTGGTAATGTCCTCCAATGGTAGAAAATGCAGTCTTAGGTTTAGCATCTTCTGATAATTTGATCTGCCAATACCCTGCAGTCAAATCAAAAGTGCTTAGATACTTGGCAGATGCCAGTGTATCTATGAGCTCATCTGCCCTGGGTATAGGGTGAGCATCAGTTTTGGTTACCAAGTTGAGACCTCTATAGTCTACACAAAACCGCATTTCCTTCTTTCCATCTTTAGAATTGGGTTTTGGTACCAGTACCACAGGAGAAGCCCATGGACTGTCAGAGTGCTCAACCACTCCTAGTTCCAACATTTTCTGAACTTCTTGCTTTATGCAGTCCCTGACATGGTCAGGCTGCCTATAGATCTTACTTTTGACAGGTAAACTGTCTCCAGTATCTATAGTGTGCTCACACCAAGAAGTGGTGCCTGGCACAGTAGAGAAGAGTTCTGAAAATTGTCCTAGGAGATTTATGCAATTGTCTTTCTGCTCAGCAGTAAGTCAATCAGCCAAAACTACACCTTCCACAAGAGCATCTTGATCTGTGGAAGAGAAGAGATCAGGTAGAGGATCACTGTCTTCTTCCTGTCCCTCATCTGTTGCCATGAGCAGGGTGAGATCAGCCCTGTCATAGTAGGGTTTCAGGCGGTTGACATGGAGCACCCTAAGGGGACTCCTGGCAGTGCCTAAGTCAACCAAGTAGGTGACTTCACCCTTCTGTTCAACAATTGTGTGGGGTCCACTCCATTTATCTTGGAGTGCTCTTGGGGCCACAGGCTCCAAGACCCACACTTTCTGCCCTGGTTGGTACTGAACCAAAACAGCCTTCTGATCATGCCATTGCTTCTGGAGCTCTTGGCTGGCCTGAAGGTTTTTACTGGCCTTTTTCATGTACTCAGCCATCCTTGATCTGAGGCCAAGTACATAATCCACAATATCCTGCTTAGGAGCTTTTAAAGGTTGTTCCCAACCCTCCTTTACAAGTGTGAGTGGACCCCTAACAGGGTGTCCAAAAACAAGTTCAAAGGGGCTGAAGCCCACTCCTTTCTGGGGTACCTCCCTGTAGGCAAAAAGGAGGCATGGTAGAAGGATATCCCATCTCCTGCGGAGTTTTTCAGGGAGACCCATAATCATGCCTTTGAGAGTTTTATTAAATCTCTCCACCAGTCCATTTGTTTGTGGATGATAGGGTGTTGTGAACTTGTAAGTTACACCAAACTCCTTCCACATGGCCTTTAAGTATGCAGACATGAAATTGCTTCCCCTGTCTGATACTACTTCCTTTGGGAAGCCCACCCTGGAAAATATTCCCAGGAGGGCCTTTGCCACTGCAGGGGCTGTAGTGGTCCTTAAAGGAATAGCTTCAGGATATCTTGTGGCATGGTCCACTACCACTAAGATAAACCTATTGCCTGAAGCAGTAAGAGGGTCAAGGGGGCCAACTATGTCAACCCCTTCCCTTTCAAAGGGAACCCCAACCACAGGCAGTGGGATAAGGGGTGCCTTTGGAGTGCCACCTGTCTTGCCACTGGCTTGACAGGTTTCACAGGACTTACAAAATTCCTTTGTGTCCTCAGACATCCTAGGCCAATGAAACAATGGTACCAATCTGTCCCAAGTTTTCATTTGACCCAGGTGCCCAGCTAAGGGAATGTCATGTGCCAGTGTTAGGAGGAACTTTCTGTACTCCTGAGGAATCACTAATCTCCTGGCAGCTCCAGGTTTAGGATCCCTATGCTCAGTGTACAAGAGGTTGTCCTCCCAGTAAACTCTGTGAGAGTCACTGACATCCCCATTAGCCTGTTTGACAGCTTGCTGTCTGAGACCCTCTAATGTGGGACAGGTTTGCTGTGCCACACTTAGCTCCTCTCTGGCAGGCCCCCCTTCACCCAAAAGCTCAGCAGTGTCTGCTTCCAGCTCCTCTGGTGTAGGTTCTGCACAGGGAGGGAATTCTTCTTCCTCAGAAGTAGAATCCACTGTAGAGGGAGGGATAGTAGGAAGTGGTTTGCTTCTACTAGCCCTAGCTTTAGGGAGCACTTGGTCCATTGTTCCAGGATCCAAGCTTCCCTGTCCTTTTTGCTTTTTGGCCTGAGCCCTTGTCAAAGCAAAAATATGCCCTGGAATGCCCAGCATTGCTGCATGGGCCTCCAACTCCACATCTGACCAAGCTGATGTCTCCAAATCATTCCCTAATAGACAGTCTACAGGTAAATCTGAAGCTACCACAACTTTCTTTGGACCAGTTACCCCCCCCCAGTTGAGATTTACAACAGCCATGGGGTGGATTTGTGTTATGTTGTGAGCATCGGTTACTTGGTACTGGTGTCCAAGTATGTGTTGTTCAGGGTGCACCAGTTTCTCAATCACCATTGTGACACTGGCACCTGTGTCCCTGTAGGCTTGGACCTCAACACCATTTATTAGGGTTAGTTGCTTGTACTTCTCCAAGTTATGGGGGCAAGCAACCAAAGTGGCTAAATCAATAGCCCCTTCAGAGACTAAAGTAGCCTCTGTGGTCTCCCTAATCAGACCAACCCCAACTAAATTACCAAAAGTGAGCCCAGCTACTCCCTTGGATTGGCTATTAGTAGGTTTGCTCCCACCACCACTGCTATTAGTAGGGACACTAGGTGTAGCAGTAGGGGTTGTAGTGGTAGGAGCTGTGGTGCCTTTCTTTGGACAACTGGGATCTGTTGTCCAATGGCCTTTTATTTTACATAAATAGCACCATGGTTTCTTTTCCTTGTTCTGATTAAAGGAGGATTTGGACCCACCACCCCCACCAGAGTGTTTTTGTGGGCCTGATGAAGACTCATTTTTAGATTTGTCCCCACCCTTGTCAGAAGACTTACCATCCTTCTTTTTGTTGCCATCTTTGTCACCCCCTGTATGAACTTTTCTGTTCACTCTTGTTCTGACCCATTTGTCTGCCTTCTTTCCCAATTCTTGGGGAGAGGTCAGATCAAAGTCCACCAAGTACTGGTGCAACAAATCAGACACACAATTATTAAGAATATGCTCTCTCAGGATCAAGTTATACAGGCTGTCATAATCAGTAACTTTACTGCCATGTAACCACCCCTCCAAGGCCTTCACTGAATGGTCAATGAAATCAACCCAGTCTTGTGAAGACTCCTTTTTGGTCTCTCTGAACTTTATCCTGTACTGTTCAGTGGTTAAGCCATAACCATCCAGGAGTGCATTCTTAAGAACTGTAAAATTATTGGCATCATTTTCTTTCACAGTAAGGAGTCTATCCCTACCCTTTCCACTAAGTGATAGCCATAGGATAGCAGCCCACTGCCTTTGAGGGACATCCTGTACAACACAGACCCTCTCAAGTGCAGCAAACCACTTGTTAATGTCATCCCCCTCCTTAAAAGGGGGAACTATCTTGTGCAGATTCCTGGAATCATGCTCTTTTGCAGGATGACTATCGGGAATACTGCTGCTGCCACCATGGGTATCTAAACCCAACTTCTGTCTTTCCTTCTCTAATTCTAAAGACTGTCTATCCAAATCCAGCTGTTGCTTCTTGAGCTTCAGTCTGGTTTGTTCCACTCTCAATCTATTGAGCTCCCTTTCTAACAATCTGTCATCAGGGTGGGTGGGAGGGACATTTCTAGATACAGAGGTATGATGGGAATGAACAGAAGGAGACCTGTCCCTTACAGAAGGCACCCTAACAGCTTGGTTTACAGAAACATTACTACCAGTATGGTGAGAATAAATGCTTTTGCTATGATGTGAGACAACACTATTTCTCTGGTGTGGCTCACCATCATTTACCATCTATGCTAGATTGTCTAGTAATGGGCAGGCTAAGAAGTTTCTTTCCTGAATCTTTTCCTGGGGGAGTCCCTGAATCAGATTGGGAACTATTAGGTACTTTTTCAACAGATGGGGCACCTATGGCCTTATCCTGTTCTCTAAGCATGTTAAGTAACAGTTCCAAGGAAGGATTCTTCCCTACACTCAAACCTCTCTCTATACAGAGACTCCTTGCTCTTTTCCAGCTAAGGTTGTCATATGCAAGTTTGGACAGATCAACACTTTGGGACTGTGTGGGTCACTTGGACAGAGTCGCTGGATTCGAGGGACCTCGCTCGTCGTGCTGAGAGGAGACCCAAGGGACCGGTAATGCAGCTTTTTGGTGCCTGCGGTTGCAGGGGGAAGATTCCGTCGACCCACGGGAGATTTCTTCGGAGCTTCTGGTGCAGAGAGGAGGCAGGCTACCCCCACAGCATGCACAAGCAGGAAAACAGTCGAGAAGGCGGCAGGATCAGCGTTACAGAGTTGCAGTAGTCGTCTTTGCTACTATGTTGCAGGTTTGCAGGCTTCCAGCGCGGTCAGCGGTCGATTCCTTATCAGAAGGTGAAGAGAGAGATGCAGAGGAACTCGGCTGAGCTCATGCATTCGTTATCTAAAGTTTCCCCAGAGACAGAGACCCTAAATAGCCAGAAAAGAGGGTTTGGCTACCTAGGAGAGAGGAGAGGCTACTAACACCTTAAGGAGCCTATCACAAGGAGTCTCTGACGTCACCTGGTGGCACTGGCCACTCAGAGCAGTCCAGTGTGCCAGCAGCACCTCTGTTTCCAAGATGGCAGAGGTCTGGAGCACACTGGAGGAGCTCTGGACACCTCCCAGGGGAGGTGCAGGTCAGGGGAGTGGTCACTCCCCTTTCCTTTGTCCAGTTTCGCGCCAGAGCAGGGGCTAAGGGGTCCCTGAACCGGTGTAGACTGGCTTATGCAGAATTGGGCACATCTGTGCTCAAGAAAGCATTTCCAGAGGCTGGGGGAGGCTACTCCTCCCATGCCTTCACACCATTTTCCAAAGGGAGAGGGTGTCACACCCTCTCTCAGAGGAAGTTCTTTGTTCTGCCATCCTGGGCCAGGCCTGGCTGGTCCCCAGGAGGGCAGATGCCTGTCTGAGGGGTTGGCAGCAGCAGCAGCTGCAGTGAAACCCCAGGAAGGGCAGTTTGGCAGTACCAGGGTCTGTGCTACAGACCACTGGGACCATGGGATTGTGCCAACTATGCCAGGATGGCATAGAGGGGGCA
This sequence comes from Pleurodeles waltl, assembly GCF_031143425.1. NCBI lineage: Eukaryota > Metazoa > Chordata > Amphibia > Caudata > Salamandridae > Pleurodeles > Pleurodeles waltl. The sequence continues at coordinate 1,193,620,352 of NC_090439.1, forward strand.
ATTCCATGATCATAGACATGTTACATGGCCATATTCGGAGTTACCATTGTGAAGCTACATATAGGTAGTGACCTATATGTAGTGCACGCGTGTAATGGTGTCCCCGCACTCACAAAGTTCAGGGAATTGGCTCTGAACAATGTGGGGGCACCTTGGCTAGTGCCAGGGTGCCCTCACACTAAGTAACGTTGCACCTAACCTTTGCCAGGTAAAGGTTAGACATATAGGTGACTTATAAGTTACTTAAGTGCAGTGTAAAATGGCTGTGAAATAACGTGGACGTTATTTCACTCAGGCTGCAGTGGCAGGCCTGTGTAAGAATTGTCAGAGCTCCCTATGGGTGGCAAAAGAAATGCTGCAGCCCATAGGGATCTCCTGGAACCCCAATACCCTGGGTACCTTAGTACCATATACTAGGGAATTATAAGGGTGTTCCAGTAAGCCAATGTAAATTGGTAAAATTGGTCACTAGCCTGTTAGTGACAATTTGAAAGTAATGAGAGAGCATAACCACTGAGGTTCTGGTTAGCAGAGCCTCAGTGAGACAGTTAGGCACCACACAGGGAACATATACATGCACACCTATGAGCACTGGGGCCCTGTGTGACAGGGTCCCAGTGACACATACATATAGGCCACAAACCTATGAGCACTGGGGTCCTGACCAGCAGGATCCCAGTGACACATAACAAACATACTGAAAACATAGTGTTTTCACTATGAACACTGGGGCCTGGCTATCAGGATCCCAGTGAGACAGTGAAAACAGTGACAAACACCCTGCCATACACTCACAAACAGGCCAAAAGTGGGGGTAACAAGGCTAGAAAGAGGCTACTTTCTCACACAATACACATAGCCAAAAAGTTTTGCATTTCCTCTTTTCACTCTTTTCTAAGTGCTGAAAAGTACTCCTAAACTTTCAAAAAGTTCTTAAAAGTTTAAAAAGTTTTTTTTCTGTCTTTCCAAAAAGTTCTGAAAACTTTTTTCTCTTTTTCTATCACTTTAACTCTCTCTAAAAAATGTCTGGCACAGGCCAAAGTGTTGATCTGTAAAAACTTGCATATGACAACCTTAGCTGGAAAAGAGCAAGGAGTCTCTGTATAGAGAGAGGTTTGAGTGTAGGGAAGAATCCTTCCTTGGAACTGTTACTTAACATGCTTAGAGAACAGGATAAGGCCATAGGTGCCCCATCTGTTGAAAAAGTACCTAATAGTTCTCAATCTGATTCAGGGACTCCCCCAGGAAAAGATTCAGGAAAGAAACTTCCTAGCCTGCCCATTACTAGACAATCTAGCATAGATGGTAATGATGATGAGCCACACCAAAGAAATAGTGTTGTCTCACATCATAGCAAAAGCATTTATTCTCACCATACTGGTAGTAATGTTTCTGTAAACCAAGCTGTTAAGTTGGCTTCTGTAAGGGACAGGTCTCCTTCTGTTCATTCCCATCATAGCTCTGTTTCTAGGAATGTCCCTCCCACCAACCCTGATGACAGAATGTTAGAGAGGGAACTCAATAAGTTGAGGGTGGAACAAACCAGACTGAAGCTTAAAAAGCAACAGCTGGATTTGGATAGACAGTCTTTTGAATTAGAGAAGGAAAGACAGAAGTTGGGTTTAGATACCCATGGTGGCAGCAGCAGTATTCCCCATAGTCATCCTGCAAAAGAGCATGATTCCAGGAATCTGCACAAGATAGTTCCCCCTTACAAGGAGGGGGATGACATTAACAAGTGGTTTGCTGCACTTGAGAGGGCCTGTGTTGTACAGGATGTCCCTCAAAGGCAGTGGGCTGCTATCCTATGGCTATCATTTAGTGGAAAAGGTAGGGATAGGCTCCTTACTGTGAAAGAAAATGATGCCAACAATTTCCAAGTTCTTAAGAATGCACTCCTGGATGGTTATGGCTTAACCACTGAACAGTACAGGATAAAGTTCAGAGAGACCAAAAAGGAGTCTTCACAAGACTGGGTTGATTTTATTGACCATTCAGTGAAGGCCTTGGAGGGGTGGTTACATGGCAGTAAAGTTACTGATTATGATAGCCTGTATAACTTGATCCTGAGAGAGCATATTCTTAACAATTGTGTGTCTGATTTGTTGCACCAGTACTTGGTGGACTCTGATCTGACCTCTCCCCAAGAATTGGGAAAGAAGGCAGACAAATGGGTCAGAACAAGAGTGAACAGAAAAGTTCATACAGGGGGTGACAAAGATGGCAACAAAAAGAAGGATGGTAAGTCTTCTGACAAGGGTGGAGACAAATCTAAAAATGAGTCTTCATCAGGCCCACAAAAACACTCTGGTGGGGGTGGTGGGTCCAAATCCTCCTTTAATCAGAACAAGGAAAAGAAACCATGGTGCTATTTATGTAAAATAAAAGGCCATTGGACAACAGATCCCAGTTGTCCAAAGAAAGGTACCACAGCTCCTACCACTACAACCCCTACTGCTACACCTAGTGTCCCTACTAATAGCAGTGGTGGTGGGAGCAAACCTACTAATAGCCAATCCAAGGGAGTAGCTGGACTCACTTTTGGTAATTTAGTTGGGGTTGGTCTGATTAGGGAGACCACAGAGGCTACTTTAGTCTCTGAAGGGGCTATTGATTTAGCCACTTTGGTTGCTTGCCCCCATAACTTGGAGAAGTACAAGCAACTAACCCTAATAAATGGTGTTGAGGTCCAGGCCTACAGGGACACAGGTGCCAGTGTCACAATGGTGATTGAAAAACTGGTGCACCCTGAACAACACATACTTGGACACCAGTACCAAGTAACCGATGCTCACAACATAACACAAATCCATCCCATGGCTGTTGTAAATCTCAACTGGGGGGGGGTAACTGGTCCAAAGAAAGTTGTGGTAGCTTCAGATTTACCTGTAGACTGTCTATTAGGGAATGATTTGGAGACATCAGCTTGGTCAGATGTGGAATTGGAGGCCCATGCAGCAATGCTGGGCATTCCAGGGCATATTTTTGCTTTGACAAGGGCTCAGGCCAAAAAGCAAAAAGGACAGGGAAGCTTGGATCCTGGAACAATGGACCAAGTGCTCCCTAAAGCTAGGGCTAGTAGAAGCAAACCACTTCCTACTATCCCTCCCTCTACAGTGGATTCTACTTCTGAGGAAGAGGAAATCCCTCCCTGTGCAGAACCTACACCAGAGGAGCTGGAAGCAGACACTGCTGAGCTTTTGGGTGAAGGGGGGCCTGCCAGAGAGGAGCTGAGTGTGGCACAGCAAACCTGTCCCACATTAGAGGGTCTCAGACAGCAAGCTGTCAAACAGGCTAATGGGGATGTCAGTGACTCTCACAGAGTTTACTGGGAGGACAACCTCTTGTACACTGAGCATAGGGATCCTAAACCTGGAGCTGCCAGGAGATTAGTGATTCCTCAGGAGTACAGAAAGTTCCTCCTAACACTGGCACATGACATTCCCTTAGCTGGGCACCTGGGTCAAATGAAAACTTGGGACAGATTGGTACCATTGTTTCATTGGCCTAGGATGTCTGAGGACACAAAAGAATTTTGCAAGTCCTGTGAAACCTGTCAAGCCAGTGGCAAAACAGGTGGCACTCCAAAGGCACCCCTTATCCCACTGCCTGTGGTTGGGGTTCCCTTTGAAAGGGTAGGGGTTGACATAGTTGGCCCCCTTGACCCTCCTACTGCTTCAGGCAATAGGTTTATCTTAGTGGTAGTGGACCATGCCACAAGATATCCTGAAGCAATTCCTTTAAGGACCACTACAGCTCCTGCGGTGGCAAAGGCCCTCCTGGGAATATTTTCCAGGGTGGGCTTCCCAAAGGAAGTAGTATCAGACAGAGGAAGCAATTTCATGTCTGCATACTTAAAGGCCATGTGGAAGGAGTGTGGTGTAACTTACAAGTTCACAACACCCTATCATCCACAAACAAATGGACTGGTGGAGAGATTTAATAAAACTCTCAAAGGCATGATTATGGGTCTCCCTGAAAAACTCCGCAGGAGATGGGATATCCTTCTACCATGCCTCCTTTTTGCCTACAGGGAGGTACCCCAGAAAGGAGTGGGCTTCAGCCCCTTTGAACTTATTTTTGGACACCCTCTTAGGGGTCCACTCACACTTGTAAAGGAGGGTTGGGAACAACCTTTAAAAGCTCCTAAGCAGGATATTGTGGACTATGTACTTGGCCTCAGATCAAGGATGGTACATGAAAAAGGCCAGTAAAAACCTTCAGGCCAGCCAAGAGCTCCAGAAGCAATGGCATGATCAGAAGGCTGTTTTGGTTCAGTACCAACCAGGGCAAACAGTGTGGGTCTTGGAGCCTGTGGCCCCAAGAGCACTCCAAGATAAATGGAGTGGACCCCACACAATTTTTGAACAGAAGGGTGAAGTCACCTACTTGGTTGACTTAGGCACTGCCAGGAGTCCCCTTAGGGTGCTCCATGTCAACCGCCTGAAACCCTACTATGACAGGGCTGATCTCACCCTGCTCATGGCAACTGATGAGGGACAGGAAGAAGACAGTGATCCTCTACCTGATCTCTTCTCTTCCACAGATCAAGATGCTCTTGTGGAAGGTGTAGTTTTGGCTGATTGTCTTACTGCTGAGCAGAAAGATAATTGCATAAATCTCCTAGGACAATTTTCAGAACTCTTCTCTACTGTGCCAGGCACCACTTCTTGGTGTGAGCACACTATAGATACTGGAGACAGTTTACCTGTCAAAAGTAAGATCTATAGGCAGCCTTACCATGTCAGGGACTGCATAAAGCAAGAAGTTCAGAAAATGTTGGAACTAGGAGTGGTTGAGCACTCTGACAGTCCATGGGCTTCTCCTGTGGTACTGGTACCAAAACCCAATTCTAAAGATGGAAAGAAAGAAATGAGGTTTTGTGTAGACTATAGAGGTCTCAACTTGGTAACCAAAACTGATGCTCACCCTATACCCAGGGCATATGAGCTTGTAGATACACTGGCATCTGCCAAGTATCTAAGCACTTTTGATTTGACTGCAGGGTATTGGCAGATCAAATTGTCAGAAGATGCTAAACCTAAGACTGCATTTTCTACCATTGGAGGACATTACCAGTTTACTGTAATGCCTTTTGGTTTGAAAAATGCACCTGCCACTTTTCAGAGGTTGGTGAACACAGTCCTGCAAGGGCTGGAAGCTTTCAGTGCAGCATATTTGGATGATATAGCTGTCTTTAGCTCCAGCTGGGATGATCACCTGGTCCACCTATGGAAAGTTTTGGAGGCTCTGCAAAAGGCAGGCCTCACTATCAAGGCTTCAAAGTGCCAGATAGGGCAGGGTAAGGTGGTTTATCTGGGACACCTTGTTGGTGGGGAACAGATTGCACCACTTCAGGGGAAAATCCAAACTATTATTGATTGGGTTCCCCCTACCACTCAGACTCAGGTGAGAGCCTTCCTAGGCCTCACTGGGTATTACAGGAGGTTCATTAAGAACTATGGCTCCATGGCAGCCCCTCTTAATGACCTCACATCCAAGAAAATGCCTAAAAAGGTATTGTGGACAGCAAGCTGTCAGAAAGCTTTTGAGGAGCTGAAGCAGGCCATGTGCTCTGCACCTGTCCTGAAAAGCCCTTGTTACTCTAAACAATTCTATGTCCAAACTGATGCATCTGAATTAGGAGTAGGGGCAGTCCTATCACAACTTAATTCTGAGGGCCAGGATCAACCTGTTGCTTTTATTAGTAGGAGGTTGACCCCTAGAGAAAAGCGTTGGTCTGCCATTGAGAGGGAGGCCTTTGCTGTGGTCTGGGCTCTGAAGAAGTTGAGGCCATACCTGTTTGGCACTCACTTCATTGTTCAGACAGACCACAAACCTCTACTTTGGCTAAAACAAATGAAAGGTGAAAATCCTAAATTGTTGAGGTGGTCCATATCCCTACAGGGAATGGACTATACAGTGGAACATAGACCTGGGAGTAGCCACTCCAATGCAGATGGACTCTCCAGATATTTCCACTTAGACAATGAAGACTCATCAGGTAATGGCTAGTCTTATTGTCCTTCGTTTGGGGGGGGGGTTGTGTAGGAAAGTACCATCTTGCCTGGCATGTTACCCCCATTTTTCACTGTATATATGTTGTTTTAGTTGTATGTGTCACTGGGACCCTGGTAACCCAGGGCACAGTGCTCATAAGTGTGCCTGAATGTGTTACCTGTGTAGTGACTAACTGTCTCACTGAGGCTCTGCTAATCAGAACCTCAGTGGTTATGCTCTCTCATTTCTTTCTAAATTGTCACTGACAGGCTAGTGACCATTTTTACCAATTTACATTGGCTTACTGGAACACCCTTATAATTCCCTAGTATATGGTACTGAGGTACCCAGGGTATTGGGGTTCCAGGAGATCCCTATGGGCTGCAGCATTTCTTTTGCCACCCATAGGGAGCTCTGACAATTCTTACACAGGCCTGCCACTGCAGCCTGAGTGAAATAACGTCCACGTTATTTCACAGCCATTTTACACTGCACTTAAGTAACTTATAAGTCACCTATATGTCTAACCTTTACCTGGTAAAGGTTAGGTGCAAAGTTACTTAGTGTGAGGGCACCCTGGCACTAGCCAAGGTGCCCCCACATTGTTCAGAGCCAATTCCCTGAACTTTGTGAGTGCGGGGACACCATTACACGCGTGCAGTACATATAGGTCACTACCTATATGTAGCTTCACCATGGTAACTCCGAATATGGCCATGTAACATGTCTATGATCATGGAATTGCCCCCTCTATGCCATCCTGGCATTGTTGGTACAATTCCATAATCCCAGTGGTCTGTAGCACAGACCCTGGTACTGCCAAACTGCCCTTCCTGGGGTTTCACTGCAGCTGCTGCTGCTGCCAACCCCTCAGAAAGGCAGCTGCCCTCCTGGGGTCCAGCCAGGCCTGGCCCAGGATGGCAGAACAAAGAACTTCCTCTGAGAGAGGGTGTGACACCCTCTCCCTTTGGAAAATGGTGTGAAGGCAGGGGAGGAGTAGCCTCCCCCAGCCTCTGGAAATGCTTTGTTGGGCACAGATGTGCCCAATTCTGCATAAGCCAGTCTACACCGGTTCAGGGACCCCTTAGCCCCTGCTCTGGCGCGAAACTGGACAAAGGAAAGGGGAGTGACCACTCCCCTGACCTGCACCTCCCCTGGGAGGTGTCCAGAGCTCCTCCAGTGTGCTCCAGACCTCTGCCATCTTGGAAACAGAGGTGCTGCTGGCACACTGGACTGCTCTGAGTGGCCAGTGCCACCAGGTGACGTCAGAGACTCCTTGTGATAGGCTCCTTCAGGTGTTAGTAGCCTCTCCTCTCTCCTAAGTAGCCAAACCCTCTTTTCTGGCTATTTAGGGTCTCTGTCTCTGGGGAAACTTTAGATAACGAATGCAAGAGCTCATCCGAGTTCCTCTGCATCTCCCTCTTCACCTTCTGATAAGGAAACGACCGCTGACCGCGCTGGAAGCCTGCAAACCTGCAACATAGTAGCAAAGACGACTACTGCAACTCTGTAACGCTGATCCTGCCACCTTCTCGACTGTTTTCCTGCTTGTGCATGCTGTGGGGGTAGCCTGCCTCCTCTCTGCACCAGAAGCTCTGAAGAAATCTCCCGTGGGTCGACGGAATCTTCCCCCTGCAACCGCAGGCACCAAAAAGCTGCATTACCGGTCCCTTGGGTCTCCTCTCAGCACGACGAGCGAGGTCCCTCGAATCCAGCGACTCTGTCCAAGTGACCCCCACAGTCCAGTGACTCTTCAGCCCAAGTTTGGTGGAGGTAAGTCCTTGCCTCACCTCGCTGGGCTGCATTGCTGGGAACCGCGACTTTGCAGCTACTCCGGCCCCTGTGCACTTCCGGCGGAAATCCTTCGTGCACAGCCAAGCCTGGGTCCACGGCACTCTAACCTGCATTGCACGACTTTCTAAGTTGGTCTCCGGCGACGTGGGACTCCTTTGTGCAACTTCGGCGAGCACCGTTTCACGCATCCTCGTAGTGCCTGTTTCTGGCACTTCTACGGGTGCTACCTGCTTCAGTGAGGGCTCTTTGTCTTGCTCGACGTCCCCTCTCTCTTCAGGTCCAATTTGCGAACTCCTGGTCTCTCCTGGGCCCCAGCAGCGTCCAAAAACGCCAAACGCACGATTTGCGTGTAGCAAGGCTTGTTGGCGTCCTTCCGGCGGGAGCACACTTCTGCACGACTCTCCAAGGCGAGTGGGATCCGTCCACCAAAGGGAAAGTCTCTAGCCCTTTTCGTTCCTGCAGAAACCGCAGCTTCTTCTGTCCAGTCGAAGCTTCTTTGCACCCGCAGCTGGCATTTCCTGGGCATCTGCCCATCTCCGACTTGCTTGTGACTTTTGGACTTGGTCCCCTTGTTCCACAGGTACCCTAGATTGGAAATCCACAGTTGTTGCATTGCTGGTTTGTGTCTTTCCTGCATTATTCCTCTAACACGACTACTTTGTCCTTAGGGGAACTTTAGTGCACTTTGCACTCACTTTTCAGGGTCTTGGGGAGGGTTATTTTTCTAACTCTCACTATTTTCTAATAAGTCCCAGCGACCCTCTACAAGGTCACATAGGTTTGGGGTCCATTCGTGGTTCGCATTCCACTTTTGGAGTATATGGTTTGTGTTGCCCCTATCCCTATGTTTCCCCATTGCATCCTATTGTAACTATACATTGTTTGCACTGTTTTCTAAGACTATACTGCATATTTTTGCTATTGTGTATATATATATCTTGTGTATATTTCCTATCCTCTCACTGAGGGTACACTCTAAGATACTTTGGCATATTGTCATAAAAATAAAGTACCTTTATTTTTAGTATAACTGTGTATTGTGTTTTCTTATGATATTGTGCATATGACACTAAGTGGTACTGTAGTAGCTTCACACGTCTCCTAGTTCAGCCTAAGCTGCTCTGCTAAGCTACCATTATCTATCAGCCTAAGCTGCTAGACACCCTATACACTAATAAGGGATAACTGGGCCTGGTGCAAGGTGCAAGTACCCCTTGGTACTCACTACAAGCCAGTCCAGCCTCCTACAGTGCTCGCCGAAGTTGCACAAAGGAGTCCCACGTCGCCGGAGACCAACTTAGAACGTCGTGCAATGCAGGTTAGAGTGCCGTGGACCCAGGCTTGGCTGTGCACAAAGGATTTCCACCGGAAGTGCACAGGGGCCGGAGTAGCTGCAAAAGTCGCGGTTCCCAGCAATGCAGCCCAGCGAGGTGAGGCAAGGACTTACCTCCACCAAACTTGGACTGAAGAGTCACTGGACTGTGGGGGTCACTTGGACAGAGTCGCTGGATTCGAGGGACCTCGCTCGTCGTGCTGAGAGGAGACCCAAGGGACCGGTAATGCAGCTTTTTGGTGCCTGCGGTTGCAGGGGGAAGATTCCGTCGACCCACGGGAGATTTCTTCGGAGCTTCTGGTGCAGAGAGGAGGCAGACTACCCCCACAGCATGCACAAGCAGGAAAACAGTCGAGAAGGCGGCAGGATCAGCGTTACAGAGTTGCAGTAGTCGTTTTTGCTACTATGTTGCAGGTTTGCAGGCTTCCAGCGCGGTCAGCAGTCGATTCCTTGGCAGAAGGTGAAGAGAGAGATGCAGAGGAACTCGGATAAGCTCTTGCATTCGTTATCTAAAGTTTCCCCAGAAAAGAGGGTTTGGCTACCTAGGAGAGAGGATAGGCTAGCAACACCTGAAGGAGCCTATCACAAGGAGTCTCTGACGTCACCTGGTGGCACTGGCCACTCAGAGCAGTCCAGTGTGCCAGCAGCACCTCTGTTTCCAAGATGGCAGAGGTCTGGAGCACACTGGAGGAGCTCTGGACACCTCCCAGGGGAGGTGCAGGTCAGGGGAGTGGTCACTCCCCTTTCCTTTGTCCAGTTTCACGCCAGAGCAGGGGCTAAGGGGTCCCTGAACCGGTGTAGACTGGCTTATGCAGAATTGGGCACATCTGTGCCCAACAAAGCATTTCCAGAGGCTGGGGGAGGCTACTCCTCCCCTGCCTTCACACCATTTTCCAAAGGGAGAGGGTGTCACACCCTCTCTCAGAGGAAGTTCTTTGTTCTGCCATCCTGGGCCAGGCCTGGCTGGACCCCAGGAGGGCAGCTGCCTTTCTGAGGGGTTGGCAGCAGCAGCAGCTGCAGTGAAACCCCAGGAAGGGCAGTTTGGCAGTACCAGGGTCTGTGCTACAGACCACTGGGATCATGGGATTGTGCCAACTATGCCAGGATGGCATAGAGGGGGCAATTCCATGATCATAGACATGTTACATGGCCATATTCGGAGTTACCATTGTGAAGCTACATATAGGTAGTGACCTATATGTAGTGCACGTGTGTAATGGTGTCCCCGCACTCACAAAGTTCAGGGAATTGGCTCTGAACAATGTGGGGGCACCTTGGCTAGTGCCAGGGTGCCCTCACACTAAGTAACTTTGCACCTAACCTTTACCAGGTAAAGGTTAGACATATAGGTGACTTATAAGTTACTTAAGTGCAGTGTAAAATGGCTGTGAAATAACGTGGACGTTATTTCACTCAGGCTGCAGTGGCAGGCCTGTGTAAGAATTGTCAGAGCTCCCTATGGGTGGCAAAAGAAATGCTGCAGCCCATAGGGATCTCCTGGAACCCCAATACCCTGGGTACCTCAGTACCATATACTAGGGAATTATAAGGGTGTTCCAGTAAGCCAATGTAAATTGGTAAAAATGGTCACTAGCCTGTTAGTGACAATTTGGATAGAAATGAGAGAGCATAACCACTGAGGTTCTGGTTAGCAGAGCCTCAGTGAGACAGTTAGTCACTACACAGGTAACACATTCAGGCACACTTATGAGCACTGGGGCCCTGGGTTACCAGGGTCCCAGTGACACATACAACTAAAACAACATATATACAGTGAAAAATGGGGGTAACATGCCAGGCAAGATGGTACTTTCCTACACAACCCCCCCCAAACGAAGGACAATAAGACTAGCCATGACCTGATGAGTCTTCATTGTCTAAGTGGAAATATCTGGAGAGTCCATCTGCATTGGAGTGGCTACTCCCAGGTCTATGTTCCTCTGTATAGTCCATTCCCTGTAGGGATATGGACCACCTCAACAATTTAGGATTTTCACCTTTCATTTGTTTTAGCCAAAGTAGAGGTTTGTGGTCTGTCTGAACAATGAAGTGAGTGCCAAACAGGTATGGCCTCAACTTCTTCAGAGCCCAGACCACAGCAAAGGCCTCCCTCTCAATGGCAGACCAACGCTTTTCTCTAGGGGTCAACCTTCTACTAATAAAAGCAACAGGTTGATCCTGGCCCTCAGAATTAAGTTGTGATAGGACTGCCCCTACTCCTAATTCAGATGCATCAGTTTGGACATAGAATTTTTTAGAGTAACAAGGGCTTTTCAGGACAGGTGCAGAGCACATGGCCTGCTTCAGCTCCTCAAAAGCTTTCTGACAGTTTGCTGTCCATAATACCTTTTTAGGCATTTTCTTGGATGTGAGGTCATTAAGAGGGGCTGCAATGGAGCCATAGTTCTTAATGAACCTCCTGTAATACCCAGTGAGGCCTAGGAAGGCTCTCACCTGGGTCTGAGTGGTAGGGGGAACCCAATCAATAATTGTTTGGATTTTCCCCTGAAGTGGTGCAATCTGTTCCCCACCAACAAGGTGTCCCAGATAAACCACCTTACCCTGCCCTATCTGGCACTTTGAAGCGTTGATAGTGAGGCCTGCCTTTTGCAGGGCCTCCAAAACTTTCCATAGGTGGACCAGGTGATCATCCCAGCTGGAGCTAAAGACAGCTATATCGTCCAAATATGCTGCACTGAAAGCTTCCAGCCCTTGCAGGACTGTGTTCACCAACCTCTGAAAAGTGGCAGGTGCATTTTTCAAACCAAAAGGCATTACAGTAAACTGATAATGTCCTCCAATGGTAGAAAATGCAGTCTTAGGTTTAGCATCTTCTGACAATTTGATCTGCCAATACCCTGCAGTCAAGTCAAAAGTGCTTAGATACTTGGCAGATGCCAGTGTATCTATGAGCTCATCTGCCCTGGGTATAGGGTGAGCATCAGTTTTGGTTACCAAGTTGAGACCTCTATAGTCTACACAAAACCGCATTTCCTTCTTTCCATCTTTGGAATGGGGTTTTGGTACCAGTACCACAGGAGAAGCCCATGGACTGTCAGAGTGCTCAACCACTCCTAGTTCTAACATTTTCTGGACCTCTTGCTTTATGCAGTCCCTGACATGGTCAGGCTGCCTATAGATCTTACTTTTGACAGGTAAACTGTCTCCAGTATCTATAGTGTGCTCACACCAAGAAGTGGTACCTGGCACAGTAGAGAAGAGTTCAGAGAATTGATCTAGGAGATTTATGCAATTATCTTTCTGCTCAGCAGTAAGACAATCAGCCAAAACTACACCTTCCACAAGAGCATCTTGTTCTGTGGAAGAGAAGAGATCAGGTAGAGGATCACTGTCTTCTTCCTGTCCCTCATCAGTTGCCATGAGCAGGGTGAGATCAGCCCTGTCATAGTAGGGTTTTAGGCGGTTGACATGGAGCACCCTAAGGGGACTCCTGGCAGTGCCTAAGTCAACTAAATAGGTGACTTCTCCCTTCTTTTCAACAATTGTGTGGGGACCACTCCATTTATCTTGGAGTGCTCTTGGGGCCACAGGCTCCAAGACCCACACTTTCTGCCCTGGTTGGTACTGAACCAAAACAGCCTTCGGATCATGCCATTGCTTCTGGAGCTCTTGGCTGGCCTGAAGGTTTTTACTGGCCTTTTTCATGTACTCAGCCATCCTTGATCTGAGGCCAAGTACATAATCCACAATATCCTGCTTAGGAGCTTTTAAAGGTTGTTCCCAACCCTCCTTTACAAGTGTGAGTGGACCCCTAACAGGATGTCCAAAAAGAAGTTCAAAGGGGCTGAAGCCCACTCCTTTCTGGGGTACCTCCCTGTAGGCAAAAAGGAGGCATGGTAGAAGGATATCCCATCTCCTGCGGAGTTTTTCACGGAGACCCATAATCATGCCTTTGAGAGTTTTATTAAATCTCTCCACCAGTCCATTTGTTTGTGGATGATAGGGTGTTGTGAACTTGTACGTTACACCACACTCCTTCCACATGGCCTTTAAGTATGCAGACATGAAATTGCTTCCTCTGTCTGATACCACTTCCTTTGGGAAGCCCACCCTGGAAAATATTCCCAGGAGGGCCTTTGCCACTGCAGGTGCTGTAGTGGTCCTTAAAGGAATAGCTTCAGGATATCTTGTGGCATGGTCCACTACCACTAAGATAAACCTATTGCCTGAAGCAGTAGGAGGGTCAAGGGGGCCAACTATGTCAACCCCTACCCTTTCAAAGGGAACCCCAACCACAGGCAGTGGGATAAGGGGTGCCTTTGGGGTGCCACCTGTCTTGCCACTGGCTTGACAGGTTTCACAGGACTTACAAAATTCCTTTGTGTCCTCAGACATCCTAGGCCAATGAAACAGGGGAACAAGTCTGTCCCAAGTTTTCATTTGTCCTAGATGCCCAGCTAAGGGAATGTCATGTGCCAGTGTTAGGAGGAACTTTCTGTACTCCTGAGGAATCACTAATCTCCTGGCAGCTCCAGGTTTAGGATCCCTATGCTCAGTGTACAAGAGGTTGTCCTCCCAGTAAACTCTGTGAGAGTCACTGACATCCCCATTAGCCTGTTTGACAGCTTGCTGTCTGAGACCCTCTAATGTGGGACAGGTTTGCTGTGCCACACTCAGCTCCTCTCTGTCAGGCCCCCCTTCACCCAAAAGCTCAGCAGTGTCTGCTTCCAGCTCCTCTGGTGTAGGTTCTGCACAGGGAGGGAATTCTTCTTCCTCAGAAGTAGAATCCACTGTAGAGGGAGGGATAGTAGGAAGTGGTTTGCTTCTACCAGCCCTAGCTTTAGGGAGCACTTGGTCCATTGTTCCAGGATCCAAGCTTCCCTGTCCTTTTTGCTTTTTGGCCTGAGCCCTTGTCAAAGCAAAAATATGCCCTGGGATGCCCAGCATTGCTGCATGGGCCTCCAACTCCACATCTGACCAAGCTGATGTCTCCAAATCATTCCCTAATAGACAGTCTACAGGTAAATCTGAAGCTACCACAACTTTCTTTGGACCAGTAACCCCCCCCCCAGTTGAGATTTACAACAGCCATGGGGTGGCTAAGTGTGTTGTTGTGAGCATCGGTTACTTGGTACTGGTGACCAAGTAGGTGTTGTTCAGGGTGGACCAGTTTCTCTATGACCATAGTCACACTGGCACCAGTGTCCCTGTAGGCCTGAACCTCAACACCATTTATTAGGGGTAGCTGCTTGTACTTATCCATATTAAGGGGACAAGCAACTAAGGTGGCTAAATCAATAGCCCCCTCAGAGACTAACACAGCCTCTGTGGCCTCCCTAACAAGGCCAACCCCAACTAAATTACCAAAAGTGAGCCCAGCTACTCCCTTGGATTGGCTATAAGTAGGTTTGCTCCCACCACCACTGCTATTAGTAGGGACACTAGGTGTAGCAGTAGGGGTTGTAGTGGTAGGAGCAGTGGTGCCTTTCTTTGGACAACTGGGATCTGTTGTCCAATGGCCTTTTATTTTACATAAATAGCACCATGGTTTCTTTTCCTTGTTCTGATTAAAGGAGGATTTGGACCCACCACCCCAACCAGAGTGTTTTTGTGGGCCTGATGAAGACTCATTTTTAGATTTGTCCCCACCCTTGTCTGAAGACTTACCATCCTTCTTTTTGTTGCCATCTTTGTCACCCCCTGTATGAACTTTTCTGTTCACTCTTGTTCTGACCCATTTGTCTGCCTTCTTTCCCAATTCTTGGGGAGAGGTCAGATCAGAGTCCACCATGTACTGGTGCAACAAATCAGACACACAATTATTAAGAATATGCTCTCTCAGGATTAGGTTATACAGGCTGTCATAATCAGTAACTTTACTGCCATGTAACCACCCCTCCAAGGCCTTCACTGAATGGCCATTGAAATCAACCCAGTCTTGTGAAGACTCCTTTTTGGTCTCTCTGAACTTTATCCTGTACTGTTCAGTGGTTAAGCCATAACCATCCAGGAGTGCATTCTTAAGAACTTGGAAATTATTAGCATCATTTTCTTTCACAGTAAGGAGCCTATCCCTACCTTTTCCACTAAATGATAGCCATAGGATAGCAGCCCCACTGCCTTTGAGGGACATCCTGTACAACACAGGCCCTCTCAAGTGCAGCAAACCACTTGTTAATGTCATCCCCCTCCTTATAAGGGGGAACTATCTTGTGCAGATTCCTGGAATCATGCTCTTTTGCAGGATGACTATGGGGAATACTGCTGCTGCCACCATGGGTTTTAAACCCAACTTCTGTCTTTCCTTCTCTAGTTCAAAAGACTGTCTATCCAAATCCAGCTGTTGCTTTTTAAGCTTCAGTCTGGTTTGTTCCACCCTCAACTTATTGAGTTCCCTCTCTAACATTCTGTCATCAGGGTTGGTGGGAGGGACATTCCTAGATACAGAGGTATGATGGGAATGAACAGAAGGAGACCTCTACCTTACAGAAGCCACCCTAACAGCTTGGTTAACAGAAACATTACTACCAGTATGGTGAGAATAAATGCTTTTGCTATGATGTGAGACAACACTATTTGTATGGTGTGGCTCATCATCATTACCAACTATGCTAGACTGTCTAGTAATGGGCAGGTTAGGAAGTTTCTTTCCTGAATCTTTTCCTGGGGGAGTCCCTGAATCAGATTGAGAACTATTAGGTACTTTTTCAACAGATGAGGCACCTATGGCCTTATCCTGTTCTCTAAGCATGTTAAGTAACAGTTCCAAGGAAGGATTCTTCCCTACACTCAAACCTCTCGCTATACAGAGACTCCTTGCTCTTTTTCAGCTAAGGTTGTCATATGCAAGTTTGGACAGATCAACATTTTGGCCTGTGCCAGACATTTTTAAAGAGAGTAAAAGTGATAGTAAAAGATAAAAAGTTTGTCAGAGCTTTTAGAAAGACAGAGAAAAAAACTTTTTAAACTTTTTAGAACTTTTTAGAAAGTTAGAAGTACTTTTCAGCACTTAGAAAAGAGTGAAAAGAGGAAATGCAAAACTTTTTGGCTATGTGTATATACACTGACCTTGTTTTGTATATTTTTCTCTTATGAAAAGTACAATGACAAGAGTGGTAAGTAGTCTCAAACACTTATCCCACCACTGCACAACCAATGTAGGAGGCTGGACTGGCTTGTAGTGAGTACCAAGGGGTACTTGCACCTTGCACCAGGCCCAGTTATCCCTTATTAGTGTATAGGGTGTCTAGCAGTTTAGGCTGATAGATAATGGTAGCTTAGCAGAGCAGCTTAGGCTGAACTAGGAGACATGTGAAGCTACTACAGTACCACTTAGTGTCATATGCACAATATCATAAGAAAACACAATACACAGTGTAGGAGGCTGGACTGGCTTGTAGTGAGTACCAAGGGGTACTTGCACCTTGCACCAGGCCCAGTTATCCCTTATTAGTGTATAGGGTGTCTAGCAGCTTAGGCTGATAGATAATGGTAGCTTAGCAGAGCAGCTTAGGCTGAACTAGGAGACGTGTGAAGCTACTACAGTACCACTTAGTGTCATATGCACAATATCATAAGAAGACACAATACACAGTTATACTGAAAATAAAGGTACTTTATTTTTATGACAATATGCCAAAGTATCTTAGAGTGTACCCTCAGTGAGAGGATAGGAAATATACACAAGATATATATACACAATAGCAAAAATATGCAGTATAGTCTTAGAAAACAGTGCAAACAATGTATAGTTACAATAGGATGCAATGGGGAAACATAGGGATAGGGGCAACACAAACCATATACTCCAAAAGTGGAATGCGAACCACAAATGGACCCCAAACCTATGTGACCTTGTAGAGGGTCGCTGGGACTATTAGAAAATAGTGAGAGTTAGAAAAATAACCCTCCCCAAGACCCTGAAAAGTGAGTGCAAAGTGCACTAAAGTTCCCCTAAGGACAAAGTAGTCGTGTTAGAGGAATAATGCAGGAAAGACACAAACCAGCAATGCAACAACTGTGGATTTCCAATCTAGGGTACCTGTGGAACAAGGGGACCAAGTCCAAAAGTCACAAGCAAGTCGGAGATGGGCAGATGCCCAGGAAATGCCAGCTGCGGGTGCAAAGAAGCTTCGACTGGACAGAAGAAGCTGAGGTTTCTGCAGGAACGAAAAGGGCTAGAGACTTCTCCTTTGGTGGAAGGATCCCACTTGCCTAGGAGAGTCATGCAAAAGTGTTTTCCTGCCGGAATGATGCCAAAAAGCATTGCTAGGCGCAAATCGTGCCTTTGGCGTTTTTGGACGCTTCTGGGGCCCAGGAGGGACCAGGAGGTAGCAAATTGGACCTGAAGAGAGAGGGGACGTCAAGCAAGACAAAGAGCCATCACTGAAGCAGGTAGCACCCGGAGAAGTGCCAGAAACAGGCACTACAAGGATGCGTGAAACTGTGCTCGCCGAAGTTGCACAAAGGAGTCCCACGTCGCCGGAGACCAACTTAGAAAGTCGTGCAATGCAGGTTAGAGTGCCGTGGACCCAGGCTTGGCTGCCCACAAGGAATTTCTGCCGGAAGTGCACAGGGGCCGGAGTAGCTTGCAAAGTCGCCGTTCCCAGCAATGCAGCCCAGCGAGGTGAGGCAAGGACTTACCTCCACCAAACTTGGACTGAAGAGTCACTGGACTGTGGAGGTCACTTGGACAGAGTCGCTGGATTCAAGGGACCTCGCTCGTCGTGCTGAGAGGAGACCCAAGGGACCGGTAATGCAGCTTTTTGGTGCCTGCGGTTGCAGGGGGAAGATTCCGTCGACCCACGGGAGATTTCTTCGGAGCTTCTGGTGCAGAGAGGAGGCAGGCTACCCCCACAGCATGCACAAGCAGGAAAACAGTCGAGAAGGCGGCAGGATCAGCGTTACAGAGTTGCAGTAGTCGTCTTTGCTACTATGTTGCAGGTTTGCAGGCTTCCAGCGCGGTCAGTGGTCGTTTCCTTATCAGAAGGTGAAGAGGGAGATGCAGAGGAACTCGGATGAGCTCTTGCATTCGTTATCTAAAGTTTCCCCAGAGACAGAGACCCTAAATAGCCAGAAAAGAGGGTTTGGCTACCTAGGAGAGAGGATAGGCTACTAACACCTGAAGGAGCCTATCAGCAGGAGTCTCTGACGTCACCTGGTGGCACTGGCCACTCAGAGCAGTCCAGTGTGCCAGCAGCACCTCTGTTTCCAAGATGGCAGAGGTCTGGAGCACACTGGAGGAGCTCTGGACACCTCCCAGGGGAGGTGCAGGTCAGGGGAGTGGTCACTCCCCTTTCCTTTGTCCAGTTTCGCGCCAGAGCAGGGGCTAAGGGGTCCCTGAACCGGTGTAGACTGGCTTATGCAGAATTGGGCACATCTGTGCCCAACAAAGCATTTCCAGAGGCTGGGGGAGGCTACTCCTCCCCTGCCTTCACACCATTTTCCAAAGGGAGAGGGTGTCACACCCTCTCTCAGAGGAAGTTCTTTGTTCTGCTATCCTGGGCCAGGCCTGGCTGGACCCCAGGAGGGCAGATGCCTGTCTGAGGGGTTGGCAGCAGCAGCAGCTGCAGTGAAACCCCAGGAAGGGCAGTTTGGCAGTACCAGGGTCTGTGCTACAGACCACTGGGATCATGGAATTGTACCAACAATGCCAGGATGGCATAGAGGGGGCAATTCCATGATCATAGACATGTTACATGGCCATATTCGGAGTTACCATTGTGAAGCTACATATAGGTAGTGACCTATATGTAGTGCACACGTGTAATGGTGTCCCCGCACTCACAAAGTTCAGGGAATTGGCCCTGAACAATGTGGGGGCACCTTGGCTAGTGCCAGGGTGCCCTCACACTAAGTAACTTTGCACCTAACCTTTACCAGGTAAAGGTTAGACATATAGGTGACTTATAAGTTACTTAAGTGCAGTGTAAAATGGCTGTGAAATAACGTGGACGTTATTTCACTCAGGCTGCAGTGGCAGGCCTGTGTAAGAATTGTCAGAGCTCCCTATGGGTGGCAAAAGAAATGCTGCAGCCCATAGGGATCTCCTGGAACCCCAATACCCTGGGTACCTCAGTACCATATACTAGGGAATTATAAGGGTGTTCCAGTAAGCCAATGTAAATTGGTAAAATTGGTCACTAGCCTGTTAGTGACAATTTGAAAGTAATGAGAGAGCATAACCACTGAGGTTCTGGTTAGCAGAGCCTCAGTGAGACAGTTAGGCACCACACAGGGAACATATACATGCACACCTATGAGCACTGGGGCCCTGTGTGACAGGGTCCCAGTGACACATACATATAGGCCACAAACCTATGAGCACTGGGGTCCTGACCAGCAGGATCCCAGTGACACATAACAAACATACTGAAAACATAGTGTTTTCACTATGAGCACTGGGGCCTAGCCATCAGGATCCCAGTGAGACAGTGAAAACAGTGACAAACACCCTGACATACACTCACAAACAGGCCACAAGTGGGGGTAACAAGGCTAGAAAGAGGCTACCTTCTCACACAACCCCCCCCCAAACGAAGGACAATAAGGCTAACCTTGGCCAGTTGAGACTTTATTGTCTAAGTGGTGATAAGTAGAGAGTAGCTCTGCAATAGACTGGTTACTCCCTTTATCATCCACTATATGGTTACTTCCCTGTGGGGATGTAAACCACCCTGTTTGAAGTTTTTTAGCTAACCAACAATGTGAAGATGTATTTTCAGAGTTTCTATCAGTAAGTTTTAGTTTAGAGCAGTGGGAATTATCCACTGAACCTATTTGTAATGATGGAAATGCCAGACAGGGATGCTGTCTCAGTAAAGCCATAGCTGGGCAAAAACTTTGTCCATTTGGCTGGAAGAGAGAACAGGGATGCTGTTTCTCTTGAGTTGGAGCAGGGCAGGGATGCTGTCCTATGAGCTCCACACTAGGGCAGGGATGCTGTCCTAAGTGTTGTGAGGCAGTACAGGGTTTCTGCACTAAAGTTTCTCTGGGAGGGTTGGAGGGATGCTCCATGTTAACTAAAATGGTGCTCTTTTTGTCACCAATGTTAGTTATCCCACAGAGAGGTACTTCTACCTCAGGGAGTCCAGCTATGCCAGCTGATGATTCCCTTGGAACAGGTGCCACCCCAGGAGAGTTTTCTCCCACCACAGGAATGGTATCCTGAATGGTAGGGTGGTTAGGGGATACTGTGATACCCTTTTTACCTGTTGATGGAGAGTGTAGGAAAGTACCATCTTGCCTGGCATGTTACCCCCATTTTTCACTGTATATATGTTGTTTTAGTTGTATGTGTCACTGGGACCCTGGTAACCCAGGGCCCCAGTGCGCATAAGTGTGCCTGAATGTGTTACCTGTGTAGTGACTAACTGTCTCACTGAGGCTCTGCTAATCAGAACCTCAGTGGTTATGCTCTCTCATTTCTTTCCAAATTGTCACTGACAGGCTAGTGACCATTTTTACCAATTTACATTGGCTTACTGGAACACCCTTATAATTACCTAGTATATGGTACTGAGGTACCCAGGGTATTGGGGTTCCAGGAGATCCCTATGGGCTGCAGCATTTCTTTTGCCACCCATAGGGAGCTCTGACAATTCTTACACAGGCCTGCCACTGCAGCCTGAGTGAAATAACGTCCACGTTATTTCACAGCCATTTTACACTGCACTTAAGTAACTTATAAGTCACCTATATGTCTAACCTTTACCTGGTAAAGGTTAGGTGCAAAGTTACCTAGTGTGAGGGCACCCTGGCACTAGCCAAGGTGCCCCCACATTGTTCAGAGCCAATTCACTGAACTTTGTGAGTGCGGGGACACCATTACACGCGTGCACTACATATAGGTCACTACCTATATGTAGCTTCACTATGGTAACTCCGAATATGGCCATGTAACATGTCTATGATCATGGAATTGCCCCCTCTATGCCATCCTGGCATTGTTGGTACAATTCCATGATCCCAGTGGTCTGTAGCACAGACCCTGGTACTGCCAGACTGCCCTTCCTGGGGTTTCACTGCAGCTGCTGCTGCTGCCAACCCCTCAGACAGGCAGCTGCCCTCCTGGGGTCCAGCCAGGCCTGGCCCAGGATGGCAGAACAAAGAACTTCCTCTGAGAGAGGGTGTGACACCCTCTCCCTTTGGAAAATGGTGTGAAGGCAGGGGAGGAGTAGCCTCCCCCAGCCTCTGGAAATGCTTTGTTGGGCACAGATGTGCCCAATTCTGCATAAGCCAGTCTACACCGGTTCAGGGACCCCTTAGCCCCTGCTCTGGCGCGAAACTGGACAAAGGAAAGGGGAGTGACCACTCCCCTGACCTGCACCTCCCCTGGGAGGTGTCCAGAGCTCCTCCAGTGTGCTCCAGACCTCTGCCATTTTGGAAACAGAGGTGCTGCTGGCACACTGGACTGCTCTGAGTGGCCAGTGCCACCAGGTGACGTCAGAGACTCCTGCTGATAGGCTCCTTCAGGTGTTAGTAGCCTTTCCTCTCTCCTAGGTAGCCAAACCCTCTTTTCTGGCTATTTAGGGTCTCTGTCTCTGGGGAAACTGTAGATAACGAATGCATGAGCTCAGCCGAGTTCCTCTGCATCTCCCTCTTCACCTTCTGATAAGGAATCGACCGCTGACCGCGCTGGAAGCCTGCAAACCTGCAACATAGTAGCAAAGACGACTACTGCAACTCTGTAACGCTGATCCTGCCGCCTTCTCGACTGTTTTCCTGCTTGTGCATGCTGTGGGGGTAGTCTGCCTCCTCTCTGCACCAGAAGCTCCGAAGAAATCTCCCGTGGGTCGACGGAATCTTCCCCCTGCAACCGCAGGCACCAAAAAGCTGCATTACCGGTCCCTTGGGTCTCCTCTCAGCACGACGAGCGAGGTCCCTCGAATCCAGCGACACCGTCCAAGTGACCCCCACAGTCCAGTGACTCTTCAGCCCAAGTTTGGTGGAGGTAAGTCCTTGCCTCACCTCGCTGGGCTGCATTGCTGGTAACCGCGACTTTGCAAGCTACTCCGGCCCCTGTGCACTTCCGGCGGAAATCCTTCGTGCACAGCCAAGCCTGGGTCCACGGCACTCTAACCTGCATTGCACGACTTTCTAAGTTGGTCTCCGGCGACGTGGGACTCCTTTGTGCAACTTCGGCGAGCACCGTTTCACGCATCCTCGTAGTGCCTGTTTCTGGCACTTCTCCGGGTGCTACCTGCTTCAGTGAGGGCTCTTTGTCTTGCTCGACGTCCCCTCTCTCTGCAGGTCCAATTTGCGACCTCCTGGTCCCTCCTGGGCCCCAGCAGCGTCCAAAAACGCCAAACGCACGATTTGCGTGTAGCAAGGCTTGTTGGCGTCCATCCGGCGGGAAAACACTTCTGCACGACTCTCCAACGCGTGGGGGATTCATCCTCCAAAGGGGACGTCTCTAGCCCTTGTCGTTCCTGCAGTATTCACAGTTCTTCAGCCTAGTAAGAGCTTCTTTGCACCAACCGCTGGCATTTCTTGGGCATCTGCCCATCTCCGAGCTGCTTGTGACTTTTGGACTTGGTCCCCTTGTTCCACAGGTACCCTCAGTCAGGAATTCATCGTTGTTGCATTGCTGATTTGTGTTTTCCTTGCATTTTCCCTCTAACACGACTATTTTGTCCTTAGGGGAACTTTGGTGCACTTTGCACTCACTTTTCAGGGTCTTGGGGAGGGTTATTTTTCTAACTCTCACTATTTTCTAATAGTCCCAGCGACCCTCTACAAGGTCACATAGGTTTGGGGTCCATTCGTGGTTCGCATTCCACTTTTGGAGTATATGGTTTGTGTTGCCCCTATCCCTATGTTTCCCCATTGCATCCTATTGTAACTATACATTGTTTGCACTGTTTTCTAAGACTATACTGCATATTTTTGCTATTGTGTATATATATCTTGTGTATATTTCCTATCCTCTCACTGAGGGTACACTCTAAGATACTTTGGCATATTGTCATAAAAATAAAGTACCTTTATTTTTAGTATAACTGTGTATTGTGTTTTCTTATGATATTGTGCATGACACTAGGTGGTACTGTAGTAGCTTCACACGTCTCCTAGTTCAGCCTAAGCTGCTCTGCTAAGCTACCATTATCTATCAGCCTAAGCTGCTAGACACCCTATACACTAATAAGGGATAACTGGGCCTGGTGCAAGGTGCAAGTACCCCTTGGTACTCACTACAAGCCAGTCCAGCCTCCTACATTGGTTGTGCAGCGGTGGGATAAGTGCTTGAGACTACTTACCACTCTTGTCATTGTACTTTTCATAAGAGAAAAATATACAAAACAAGGTCAGTGTATATACACATAGCCAAAAAGTTTTGCATTTCCTCTTTTCACTCTTTTCTTAGTGCTGAAAAGTACTTCTAAACTTTCAAAAAGTTCTTAAAAGTTTAAAAAGTTTTTTTCTGTCTTTCCAAAAAGTTCTGAAAACTTTTTTCTCTTTTGCTATCACTTTAACTCTCTCAAAAAAATGTCTGGCACAGGAAAAAATGTTGAACTGTCCAAACTTGCATATGATCACCTTAGCTGGAAAGGAGCAAGGAGTCTCTGCATAGAGAGAGGTTTGAGTGTAGGGAAGAATCCTTCCTTAGAACTGTTAATTAATATGCTTAGAGTACAGGATAAGGCCATAAGTGCCCAATCTGTAGAAAAAGTAGCTAATTGTTCTCAATCTGATCCAGGGACTCCCCCAGGAAAAGGTTCAGGAAAGAAACTTCTCAGCCTGCCCATTACTAGACAGTCTAGCATAGTTGGTACAGAGGTTGAATCACATCATACTGATGATGTGCTCTCACATTATGCTGGTAGCCAAGCTGTTAGGGTGCCCTCTGTAAGGGACAGGTCTCCTTCTGTTCATTCCCATCATACCTCTGTATCTAGAAATGTCCCTCCCACCCACCCTGATGACAGATTGTTAGAAAGGGAGCTCAATAGATTGAGAGTGGAACAAACCAGACTGAAGCTCAAGAAGCAACAGCTGGATTTGGATAGACAGTCTTTAGAAATAGAGAGGGAAAGACAGAAGTTGGGTTTAGATACCCATGGTGGCAGCAGCAGTATTCCCCATAGTCATCCTGCAAAAGAGCATGATTCCAGGAATCTGCACAAGATAGTTCCCCCTTATAAGGAGGGGGATGACATTAACAAGTGGTTTGCTGCACTTGAGAGGGCCTGTGCTGTACAGGATGTCCCTCAAAAGCAGTGGGCTGCTATCCTATGGCTATCATTTACTGGAAAAGGTAGGGATAGGCTCCTTACTGTAAAAGAAAATGATGCTAATAATTTCCAAGTTCTTAAGAATGCACTCCTGGATGGTTATGGCTTAACCACTGAACAGTACAGGATAAAGTTCAGAGAGACCAAAAAGGAGTCTTCACAAGACTGGGTTGATTTCATTGACCAGGCAGTGAAGGCCTTGGAGGGGTGGTTACATGGCAGTAAAGTTACTGATTATGACAGCCTGTATAACTTAATCCTGAGAGAGCATATTCTTAATAATTGTGTGTCTGATTTGTTGCACCAGTACTTGGTGGACTCTGATCTGACCTCTCCCCAAGAATTGGGAAAGAAGGCAGACAAATGGGTCAGAACAAGAGTGAACAGAAAAGTTCATACAGGGGGTGACAAAGATGGCAACAAAAAGAAGGATGGTAAGTCTTCTGACAAGGGTGGGGACAAATCTAAAAATGAGTCTTCATCAGGCCCACAAAAACACTCTGGTGGGGGTGGTGGGCCCAAATCCTCCTTTAATCAGAACAAGGAAAAGAAACCATGGTGCTATTTATGTAAAATAAAAGGCCATTGGACAACAGATCCCAGTTGTCCAAAGAAAAGCACCACAGCTCCTACCACTACAACCCCTACTGCTACACCTAGTGTCCCTACTAATAGCAGTGGTGGTGGGAGCAAACCTACTAATAGCCAATCCAAGGGAGTAGCTGGGCTCACTTTTGGTAATTTAGTTGGGGTTGGTCTAATTAGGGAGACCACAGAGGCTACTTCAGTCTCTGAAGGGGCTATTGACTTAGCCACTTCGGTTGCTTGCCCCCATAACTTGGAGAAGTACAAGCAACTAACCCTAATAAATGGTGTTGAGGTCCAGGCCTACAGGGACACAGGTGCCAGTGTCACAATGGTGATTGAGAAACTGGTGCACCCTGAACAACACATACTTGGACACCAGTACCAAGTAACCGATGCTCACAACATAACACAAAGCCACCCCATGGCTGTTGTAAATCTCAACTGGGGGGGGGTATCTGGTCCAAAGAAAGTTGTGGTAGCTTCAGATTTACCTGTAGACTGTCTATTAGGGAATGATTTGGAGACATCAGCTTGGTCAGATGTGGAGTTGGAGGCCCATGCAGCAATGCTGGGCATCCCAGGGCATATTTTTGCTTTGACAAGGGCTCAGGCCAAAAAGCAAAAAGGACAGGGAAGCTTGGATCCTGGAACAATGGACCAAGTGCTCCCTAAAGCTAGGGTTAGTAGAAGCAAACCACTTCCTACTATCCCTCCCTCTACAGTGGATTCAACTTCTGAGGAAGAAGAATTCCCTCCCTGTGCAGAACCTACACCAGAGGAGCTGGAAGCAGACACTGCTGAGCTTTTGGGTGAAGGGGGGCCTGCCAGAGAGGAGCTGAGTGTGGCACAGCAAACCTGTCCCACATTAGAGGGTCTCAGACAGCAAGCTGTCAAACAGGCTAATGGGGATGTCAGTGACTCTGACAGAGTTTACTGGGAGGACAACCTCTTGTACACTGAGCATAGGGATCCTAAACCTGGAGCTGCCAGGAGATTAGTGATTCCTCAGGAGTACAGAAAGTTCCTACTAACACTGGCACATTACATTCCCTTAGATGGGCACCTGGGTCAAATGAAAACTTGGGACAGATTGGTACCATTGTTTCATTGGCCTAGGATGTCTGAGGACACAAAGGAATTTTGTAAGTCCTGTGAAACCTGTCAAGCCAGTGGCAAGACAGGTGGCACTCCAAAGGCACCCCTTATCCCACTGCCGGTGGTTGGGGTTCCCTTTGAAAGGGTAGGGGTTGACATAGTTGGCCCCCTTGACCCTCCTACTGCTTCAGGCAATAGGTTTATCTTAGTGGTAGTGGACCATGCCACAAGATATCCTGAAGCTATTCCTTTAAGGACCACTACAGCTCCTGCAGTGGCAAAGGCCCTCCTGGGAATATTTTCCAGGGTGGGATTCCCAAAGGAAGTAGTATCAGACAGAGGAAGCAATTTCATGTCTGCATACTTAAAGGCCATGTGGAAGGAGTGTGGTGTAACTTACAAGTTCACAACACCCTATCATCCACAAACAAATGGACTGCTGGAGAGATTTAATAAAACTCTCAAAGGCATGATTATGGGACTCCCTGAAAAACTCCGCAGGAGATGGGATATCCTTCTACCATGCCTCCTTTTTACCTACAGGGAGGTACCCCAGAAAGGAGTGGGCTTCAGCCCCTTTGAACTTCTTTTTGGACACCCTGTTAGGGGTCCATTCACACTTGTAAAGGAGGGTTGGGAACAACCTTTAAAAGCTCCTAAGCAGGATATTGTGGATTATGTACTTGGCCTCAGATCAAGGATGGCTGAGTACATGAAAAAGGCCAGTAAAAACCTTCAGGCCAGCCAAGAGCTCCAGAAGCAATGGCATGATCAGAAGGCTGTTTTGGTTCAGTACCAACCAGGGCAGAAAGTGTGGGTCTTGGAGCCTGTGGCCCCAAGAGCACTCCAAGATAAATGGAGTGGACCCCACACAATTGTTGAAAAGAAGGGTGAAGTCACCTACTTGGTTGACTTAGGCACTGCCAGGAGTCCCCTTAGGGTGCTCCATGTCAACCGCCTGAAACCCTACTATGACAGGGCTGATCTCACCCTGCTCATGGCAACAGATGAGGGACAGGAAGAAGACAGTGATCCTCTACCTGATCTCTTCTCTTCCACAGAACAAGATGCTCTTGTGGAAGGTGTAGTTTTGGCTGATTGTCTTACTGCTGAGCAGAAAGATAATTGCATAAATCTCCTAGGACAATTTTCAGAACTCTTCTCCATTGTGCCAGGCACCACTTCTTGGTGTGAGCACACTATAGATACTGGAGACAGTTTACCTGTCAAAAGTAAGATCTATAGGCAGCCTGACCATGTCAGGGACTGCATAAAGCAAGAAGTTCAGAAAATGTTGGAACTAGGAGTGGTTGAGCACTCTGACAGTCCATGGGCTTCTCCTGTGGTACTGGTACCAAAACCCAATTCTAAAGATGGAAAGAAGGAAATGAGGTTTTGTGTAGACTATAGAGGTCTCAACTTGGTAACCAAAACTGATGCTCACCCTATACCCAGGGCAGATGAGCTTATAGATACACTGGCATCTGCCAAGTATCTAAGCACTTTTGATTTGACTGCAGGGTATTGGCAGATCAAATTGTCAGAAGATGCTAAACCTAAGACTGCATTTTCTACCATTGGAGGACATTACCAGTTTACTGTAATGCCTTTTGGTTTGAAAAATGCACCTGCCACTTTTCAGAGGTTGGTGAACACAGTCCTGCAAGGGCTGGAAGCTTTCAGTGCAGCATATTTGGATGATATAGCTGTCTTTAGCTCCAGCTGGGATGATCACCTGGTCCACCTATGGAAAGTTTTGGAGGCCCTGCAAAAGGCAGGCCTCACTATCAAGGCTTCAAAGTGCCAGATAGGGCAGGGTAAGGTGGTTTATCTGGGACACCTTGTTGGTGGGGAACAGATTGCACCACTTCATGGGAAAATCCAAACTATTATTGATTGGGTTCCCCCTACCACTCAGACTCAGGTGAGAGCCTTCCTAGGCCTCACTGGGTATTACAGGAGGTTCATTAAGAACTATGGCTCCATTGCAGCCCCTCTTAATGACCTCACATCCAAGAAAATGCCTAAAAAGGTATTATGGACAGCAAACTGTCAGAAAGCTTTTGAGGAGCTGAAGCAGGCCAGGTGCTCTGCACCTGTCCTGAAAAGCCCTTGCTACTCTAAAAAATTCTATGTCCAAACTGATGCATCTGAATTAGGAGTAGGGGCAGTCCTATCACAACTTAATTCTGAGGGCCAGGATCAACCTGTTGCTTTTATTAGTAGAAGGTTGACCCCTAGAGAAAAGCGTTGGTCTGCCATTGAGAGGGAGGCCTT
Source organism: Pleurodeles waltl (assembly GCF_031143425.1). Lineage (NCBI taxonomy): Eukaryota > Metazoa > Chordata > Amphibia > Caudata > Salamandridae > Pleurodeles > Pleurodeles waltl. The sequence goes on from NC_090439.1 coordinate 1,193,648,633, forward strand.
TGCTGTGGTCTGGGCTCTGAAGAAGTTGAGGCCATACCTGTTTGGCACTCACTTCATTGTTCAGACAGACCACAAACCTCTACTTTGGCTAAAACAAATGAAAGGTGAAAATCCTAAATTGTTGAGGTGGTCCATATCCCTACAGGGAATGGACTATACAGTGGAACATAGACCTGGGAGTAGCCACTCCAATGCAGATGGACTCTCCAGATATTTCCACTTAGACAATGAAGACTCATCAGGTAATGGCTAGTCTTATTGTCCTTCGTTTGGGGGGGGGGGTTGTGTAGGAAAGTACCATCTTGCCTGGCATGTTACCCCCATTTTTCACTGTATATATGTTGTTTTAGTTGTATGTGTCACTGGGACCCTGGTAACCCAGGGCCCCAGTGCTCATAAGTGTGCCTGAATGTGTTACCTGTGTAGTGACTAACTGTCTCACTGAGGCTCTGCTAATCAGAACCTCAGTGGTTATGCTCTCTCATTTCTTTCCAAATTGTCACTGACAGGCTAGTGACCATTTTTACCAATTTACATTGGCTTACTGGAACACCCTTATAATTCCCTAGTATATGGTACTGAGGTACCCAGGGTATTGGGGTTCCAGGAGATCCCTATGGGCTGCAGCATTTCTTTTGCCACCCATAGGGAGCTCTGACAATTCTTACACAGGCCTGCCACTGCAGCCTGAGTGAAATAACGTCCACGTTATTTCACAGCCATTTTACACTGCACTTAAGTAACTTATAAGTCACCTATATGTCTAACCTTTACCTGGTAAAGGTTAGGTGCAAAGTTACTTAGTGTGAGGGCACCCTGGCACTTGCCAAGGTGCCCCCACATTGTTCAGAGCCAATTCACTGAACTTTGTGAGTGCGGGGACACCATTACACGCGTGCAGAACATATAGGTCACTACCTATATGTAGCTTCACCATGGTAACTCCGAATATGGCCATGTAACATGTCTATGATCATGGAATTGCCCCCTCTATGCCATCCTGGCATTGTTGGTACAATTCCATGATCCCAGTGGTCTGTAGCACAGACCCTGGTACTGCCAGACTGCCCTTCCTGGGGTTTCACTGCAGCTGCTGCTGCTGCCAACCCCTCAGACAGGCAGCTGCCCTCCTGGGGTCCAGCCAGGCCTGGCCCAGGATGGCAGAACAAAGAACTTCCTCTGAGAGAGGGTGTGACACCCTCTCCCTTTGGAAAATGGTGTGAAGGCAGGGGAGGAGTAGCCTCCCCCAGCCTCTGGAAATGCTTTGTTGGGCACAGATGTGCCCAATTCTGCATAAGCCAGTCTACACTGGTTCAGGGACCCCTTAGCCCCTGCTCTGGCGCGAAACTGGACAAAGGAAAGGGGAGTGACCACTCCCCTGACCTGCACCTCCCCTGGGAGGTGTCCAGAGCTCCTCCAGTGTGCTCCAGACCTCTGCCATCTTGGAAACAGAGGTGCTGCTGGCACACTGGACTGCTCTGAGTGGCCAGTGCCACCAGGTGACGTCAGAGACTCCTGCTGATAGGCTCCTTCAGGTGTTAGTAGCCTTTCCTCTCTCCTAGGTAGCCAAACCCTCTTTTCTGGCTATTTAGGGTCTTTGTCTCTGGGGAAACTGTAGATAACGAATGCATGAGCTCAGCCGAGTTCCTCTGCATCTCCCTCTTCACCTTCTGATAAGGAATCGACCGCTGACCGCGCTGGAAGCCTGCAAACCTGCAACATAGTAGCAAAGACGACTACTGCAACTCTGTAACGCTGATCCTGCCGCCTTCTCGACTGTTTTCCTGCTTGTGCATGCTGTGGGGGTAGTCTGCCTCCTCTCTGCACCAGAAGCTCCGAAGAAATCTCCCGTGGGTCGACGGAATCTTCCCCCTGCAACCGCAGGCACCAAAAAGCTGCATTGCCGGTCCCTTGGGTCTCCTCTCAGCACGACGAACGAGGTCCCTCGAATCCAGCGACACCGTCCAAGTGACCCCCACAGTCCAGTGACTCTTCAGCCCAAGTTTGGTGGAGGTAAGTCCTTGCCTCACCTCGCTGGGCTGCATTGCTGGGAACCGCGACTTTGCAAGCTACTCCGGCCCCTGTGCACTTCCGGCAGAAATCCTTCGTGCACAGCCAAGCCTGGGTCCACGGCACTCTAACCTGCATTGCACGACTTTCTAAGTTGGTCTCCGGCGACGTGGGACTCCTTTGTGCAACTTCGGCGAGCACTGTTTCACGCATCCTCGTAGTGCCTGTTTCTGGCACTTCTCCGGGTGCTACCTGCTTCAGTGAGGGCTCTTTGTCTTGCACGACGTCCCCTCTCTCTGCAGGTCCAATTTGCGACCTCCTGGTCCCTCCTGGGCCCCAGCAGCGTCCAAAAACGGCAAACGCACGATTTGCGTGTAGCAAGGCTTGTTGGCGTCCATCCGGCGGGAAAACACTTCTGCACGACTCTCCAACGCGTGTGGAATCCATCCTCCAAAGGGGAAGTCTCTAGCCCTTGTCGTTCCTGCAGTATTCACAGTTCTTCAGCCTAGTAAGAGCTTCTTTGCACCAACCGCTGGCATTTCTTGGGCATCTGCCCATCTCCGAGCTGCTTGTGACTTTTGGACTTGGTCCCCTTGTTCCACAGGTACCCTCAGTCAGGAATCCATTGTTGTTGCATTGCTGATTTGTGTTTTCCTTGCATTTTCCCTCTAACACGACTATTTTGTCCTTAGGGGAACTTTGGTGCACTTTGCACTCACTTTTCAGGGTCTTGGGGAGGGTTATTTTTCTAACTCTCACTATTTTCTAATAGTCCCAGCGACCCTCTACAAGGTCACATAGGTTTGGGGTCCATTCGTGGTTCGCATTCCACTTTTGGAGTATATGGTTTGTGTTGCCCCTATCCCTATGTTTCCCCATTGCATCCTATTGTAACTATACATTGTTTGCACTGTTTTCTAAGACTATACTGCATATTTTTGCTATTGTGTATATATATCTTGTGTATATTTCCTATCCTCTCACTGAGGGTACACTCTAAGATACTTTGGCATATTGTCATAAAAATAAAGTACCTTTATTTTTAGTATAGCTGTGTATTGTGTTTTCTTATGATATTGTGCATATGACACTAGGTGGTACTGTAGTAGCTTCACACGTCTCCTAGTTGAGCCTAAGCTGCTCTGCTAAGCTACCATTATCTATCAGCCTAAGCAGCTAGACACCCTATACACTAATAAGGGATAACTGGGCCTGGTGCAAGGTGCAAGTACCCCTTGGTACTCACTACAAGCCAGTCCAGCCTCCTACAGAGAGGGATCCTGAGTTTTCAGGCCTTCTCTCCTTTGCTTTTTCATTTCACTTGAAATGAGAGGGAACAATTCCTCAGGGATGCCCAGCATGGCTGCATGGGCATAAAACTCTACATCAGCCCAACCTGAGGCCTCTAGGTCATTACCTAAGAGACAGTCTACAGGTAAGCTAGGTGATACCACCACCTGCTTAGGGCCAGTAACTCCACCCCAACTAAACTGAATTATAGCTAAGGGAAGAAACTTAGTGGAGTTATGGACATCAATAATCTTATACTGTTGTCCAATGATGTGTTGTTCAGGAGGCACTAGGTTTTCAGTCACCAAAGTGAAACTGGCACCTGTGTCCCTGTAGGCCAAGGCCTCAACACCATTTATTGAAACTGTCTGCCTGTACTTATCCATTGTAAGGGGACAAGCAGCCAGAGTGGCAAGGCCAATGCCACTAGGTGTGACAGAAACTGTCTTGGGACTGATTACATCAGTTTCCACTATGGACCCATAAGTGAACCCAACTACACCCATTGCTTGACTGTTGCCAGCAGTCCCACCACTAGTACCACTACTGCTAGGGGCACTAGATCTTGATGTATTAGTGGTGGTAGGCTCAGGGGGTTTACCTGGACAGGACTTATCCCCTGGCCTATGGCCTCTGTTTTTACACACAAAGCACCAAGGCTTTTTAATGTGTGCAGGTTGGGAAGAAGAGGAAGAATTTGTTTTATCCCCACCCTCTGAAGAGTGTTTAAGATTTGAAGTGGGATCTTTGGTTTTACCCTTATCCCCATGCTTATCTTGAGATTTTTCACCATCTTTCTTCTTATTGCCATCTTTGTCACCCCCTGTATGAACTTTTCTGTTCACCCTTGTTCTGACCCATTTGTCTGCCTTCTTTCCCAATTCTTGGGGAGAGGTCAGATCAGAGTCCACCAAGTACTGGTGCAACAAATCAGACACACAATTATTAAGAATATGCTCTCTCAGGATTAAGTTATACAGGCAGTCATAATCAGTAACTTTACTGCCATGTAACCACCCCTCCAAGGCCTTCACTGAATGGTCAATGAAATCAACCCAGTCTTGTGAAGACTCCTTTTTGGTCTCTCTGAACTTTATCCTGTACTGTTCAGTGGTTAAGCCATAACCATCCAGGAGTGCATTCTTAAGAACTTGGAAATTATTAGCATCATTTTCTTTCACAGTAAGGAGCCTATCCCTACCTTTTCCACTAAATGATAGCAATAGGATAGCAGCCCACTGCCTTTGAGGGACATCCTGTACAACACAGGCCCTCTCAAGTGCAGCAAACCACTTGTTAATGTCATCCCCCTCCTTATAAGGGGGAACTATCTTGTGCAGATTCCTGGAATCATGCTCCTTTGCAGGATGACTATGGGGAATACTGCTGCTGCCACCATGGGTTTCTAAACCCAACTCCTGTCTTTCCTTCTCTAATTCAAAAGACTGTCTATCCAAATCCAGCTGTTGCTTTTTAAGCTTCAGTCTGGTTTGTTCCACCCTCAACTTATTGAGTTCCCTTTCTAACATTCTGTCATCAGGGTTGGTGGGAGGGACATTTCTAGAAACAGAGCTATGATGGGAATGAACAGAAGGAGACCTGTCCCTTACAGGAGCCACCCTAACAGCTTGGTTAACAGAAACATTACTACCAGTATGGTGAGAATATATGCTTTTGCTATGATGTGAGACAACACTATTTCTATGGTGTGGCTCATCATCATTACCATCTATGCTAGACTGTCTAGTAATGGGCAGGCTAGGAAGTTTCTTTCCTGAATCTTTTCCTGGGGGAGTCCCTGAATCAGATTGAGAACTATTAGGTACTTTTTCAACAGATGGGGCACTTCTGGCCTTATCCTGTTCTCTAAGCATGTTAAGTAACAGTTCCAAGGAAGGATTCTTCCCTACACTCAAACCTCTCTCCATACAGAGACTCCTTGCTCTTTTCCAGCTAAGGTTGTCATATGCAAGTTTGGACAGATCAACACTTTGGCCTGTGCCAGACATTTTTTAGAGAGAGTTAAAGTGATAGAAAAAGAGCAAAAAGTTTTCAGAACTTTTTGGAAAGACAGAAAAAAACTTTTTAAACTTTTAAGAAGTTTTTGAAAGTTTAGAAGTACTTTTCAGCACTTAGAAAGAGTGAAAAGAGGAAATGCAAAACTTTTTGGCTATGTGTATATACACTGACCTTGTTTTGTATATTTTTCTCTTATGAAAAGTGCAATGACAAGAGTGGTAAGTAGTCTCAAGCACTTATCCCACCACTGCACAACCAATGTAGGAGGCTGGACTGGCTTGTAGTGAGTACCAAGGGGTACTTGCACCTTGCACCAGGCCCAGTTATCCCTTATTAGTGTATAGGGTGTCTAGCAGCTTAGGCTGATAGATAATGGTAGCTTAGCAGAGCAGCTTAGGCTGAACTAGAAGACGTGTGAAGCTACTACAGTACCACTTAGTGTCATATGCACAATATCATAAGAAAACACAATACACAGTTATACTAAAAATAAAGGTACTTTATTTTTATGACAATATGCCAAAGTATCTTAGAGTGTACCCTCAGTGAGAGGATAGGAAATATACACAAGATATATATACACAATAGCAAAAATATGCAGTATAGTCTTAGAAAACAGTGCAAACAATGTATAGTTACAATAGGATGCAATGGGGAAACATAGGGATAGGGGCAACACAAACCATATACTCCAAAAGTGGAATGCGAACCACGAATGGACCCCAAACCTATGTGACCTTGTAGAGGGTCGCTGGGACTATTAGAAAATAGTGAGAGTTAGAAAAATAACCCTCCCCAAGACCCTGAAAAGTGAGTGCAAAGTGCACTAAAGTTCCCCTAAGGACAAAGTAGTCGTGTTAGAGGAATAATGCAGGAAAGACACAAACCAGCAATGCAACAACTGTGGATTTCCAATCTGGGGTACCTGTGGAACAAGGTGACCAAGTCCAAAAGTCACAAGCAAGTCGGAGATGGGCAGATGCCCAGGAAATGCCAGCTGCGGGTGCAAAGAAGCTTCGACTGGACAGAAGAAGCTGAGGTTTCTGCAGGAACGAAAAAGGCTAGAGACTTCCCCTTTGGTGTACGGATCCCTCTCGCCTAGGAAAGTCGTGCAGAAGAGTTTTCCTGCCAGAAGGACGCCAACAAGCCTTGCTAGGCGCAAATCGTGCGTATGGGGTTTTTGGACGCTGCTGGGGCCCAGGAGGAACCAGGAGGTCGCAAATTGGACCTGAAGAGAGAGGGGACGTCGTGCAAGACAAAGACCCCTCACTGAAGCAGGTAGCTCCCGGAGAAGTTCCAGATACAGGCACTACAAGGATGCGTGAAACGGTGCTCGCCGAAGTTGCACAAAGGAGTCCCACGTCGCCGGAGACCAACTTAGAAAGTCGTGCAATGCAGGTTAGAGTGCCGTGGACCCAGGCTTGGCTGTACACAAAGGATTTCCGCCGGAATTGCACAGGGGCCGGAGTAGCTTGTAAAGTCGCGGTTCCCAGCAATGCAGCCCAGCGAGGTGAGGCAAGGACTTACCTCCACCAAACTTGGACTGAAGAGTCACTGGACTGTGGGGGTCACTTGGACAGAGTCGCTGGATTCGAGGGACCTCGCTCGTCGTGCTGAGAGGAGACCCAAGGGACCGGTGATGCAGTTCTTTGGTGCCTGCGGTTGCAGGGGGACGATTCCGTCGACCCACGGGAGATTTCTTCGGAGCTTCTAGTGCAGAGAGGAGGCAGACTACCCCCACAACATGCACCACCAGGAAAACAGTTGAGAATGCGGCAGTATCAGCGTTACAAGGTCGCAGTTGTCGTCTTTGCTACTTTGTTGCAGTTTTGCAGGCTTCCAGCGCGGTCAGCAGTCGATTCCTTGGCAGAAGGTGAAGAGAGAGATGCAGAGGAAATCTGATGAGCTCTTGCATTCGTTATCTAAGGAATTCCCCAAAGCAGAGACCCTAAATAGCCAGAAAAGAGGGTTTGGCTACCTAGGAGAGAGGATAGGCTAGCAACACCTGAAGGAGCCTATCAGAAGGAGTCTCTGACGTCACCTGCTGGCCCTGGCCACTAAGAGCAGTCCAGTGTGCCAGCAGCACCTCTGTTTCCAAGATGGCAGAGGTCTGGAGCACACTGGAGGGGCTCTGGGCACCTCCCAGGGGAGGTGCAGGTCAGGGGAGTGGTCACTCCCCTTTCCTTTGTCCAGTTTCGCGCCAGAGCAGGGCTGAGGGGTCCCTGAACCGGTGTAGATTGGCTTATGCAGAAACGGGCACCATCTGTGCCCATGAAAGCATTTCCAGAGGCTGGGGCAGGCTACTCCTCCCCTGCCGTAACACCTTTTTCCAAAGGGAGAGAGTGTAACACCCTCTCTCTGAGGAAGTCCTTTGTTCTGCCTTCCTGGGCCAAGCCTGGCTGGACTCCAGGAGGGCAGAAACCTGTCTGAGGGGTTGGCAGCAGCTGCAGTGAAACCCCTGAATAGGCAGTTTGGCAGTACCCGTGTCTGTGCTAGAGACCCGTGGGATCATGGGATTGTGCCAACAATGCCACGATGGCATAGAGGGGGCAATTCCATGATCATAGACATGTTACATGGCCATATTCGGAGTTACCTTTGTGAAGCTACACATAGGTAGTGACCTATGAGTGGTGCACGCGTGTAATGGTGTCCCCGCACTCACAAAGTCCGGGGAATTTGCCCTGAACAATGTGGGGGCACCGGGGCTAGTGCCAGGGTGCCCTCACACTAAGTAACTTTGCACCTAACCTTTACCAGGTAAAGGTTAGACATATAGGTGACTTATAAGTTACTTAAGTGCAGTGGTAAATGGCTGTGAAATAACGTGGACGTTATTTCACTCAGGCTGTAGTGGCAGGCCTGTGTAAGAATTGTCAGAGCTCCCTATGGGTGGCAAAAGAAATGCTGCAGCCCATCGGGATCTCCTGGAACCCCATATACCCTGTGTACCTCAGTACCATATACTAGGGAATTATAAGGGTGTTCCAGTAAGCCAATGTAAATTGGTAAAATTGGTCACTAGCCTGTTAGTGACAATTTGAAAGAAATGAGAGAGCATAACCACTGAGGTTCTGATTAGCAGAGCCTCAGTGAGACAGTTAGTCATAACACAGGTAACACATTCAGGGCACACTTATGAGCACTGGGGCCCTGGCTGGCAGGGTCCCAGTGACACATACAACTAAAACAACATATATACAGTGAAAAATGGGGGTAACATGCCAGGCAAGATGGTACTTTCCTACAGGTACCCAGGGTATTGGGGTTCCAGGAGATCACTATGGGCTGCAGCATTTCTTTTGCCACCCATAGGGAGCTCTGACAATCCTTACACAGGCCTGCCACTGCAGCCTGAGTGAAATAATGCCCACATTATTTTACAGCCATTTTACACTGCACATAAGTAACTTATAAGTCACCTATATGTCTAACCTTCACCTGGTGAAGGTTGGGTGCCAAGTTACTTAGTGTGTGGGCACTCTGGCACTAGCCAAGGTGCCCCCACATTGTTCAGGGCAAATTCACCGGACTTTGTGAGTGCGGGGACACCATTACACGTGTGCCCTACACATAGGGCACCACCTATGTGTAGCGTCACAATGGTAACTCCAAACATGGCCATGTAACATGTCTAAGATCATGGAATTGTCACCCCAATACCATTCTGGTACTGGAGAGACAATTCCATGATTCCCCCGGGTCTCTACCACAGACCCCGGGTACTGCCAAACTGCCTTCCCGGGGTTTTCACTGCAGCTGCTGCTGCTGCCAACCCCTCAGACAGGTTTCTGCCCCCCTGGGGTCCAGGCAGCCTTGGCCCAGGAAGGAAGAACAAAGGACTTCCTCAGAGAGAGGGTGTTACACCCTCTCCCTTTGGAAAAGGTGAGAAAGGCAGGCGAGGAGCAGCCTCCCCCAGCCTCTGGAAATGCTTTGATGGGTACAGATGCTGCCCATCTTTGCATAAGCCAGTCTACACCGGTTCAGGGATCCCCCAGCCCTGCTCTGGCGTGAAACTGGACAAAGGGATGGTGAGTGACCACTCCCCTGACCTGCACCTCCCAGGGGAGCTGCCCAGAGCTCCTCCAGTGTGCCCCAGACCTCTGCCATCTTGGATTCAGAGGTGTTGCTGGCACAATGGACTGCTCTGAGTGGCCAGTGCCAGCAGGTGACGTCAGTAACTCCTTCTGATAGTCTCTTACCTTTCTTACTAGCCTATCCTCCTTCCTAGGTAGCCAAACCTCCTTTTCTGGCTATTTAGGGTCTCTGCTTTGGGGAATTCTTCAGATAACGAATGCAAGAGCTCATCAGAGTTCCTCTGCATCTCCCTCTTCACCTTCTGCCAAAGGATCGACCGCAGACTGCTCAGGACGCCTGCAAAACCGCAACAAAGTAGCCAAATGACTACTAGCAACCTTGTATTGCTTCATCCTGCCGGCTTTCTCGACTGTTTCCAGGTGGTGCATGCTCTGGGGGTAGCCTGCCTCCTTCTTGCACCAGGAGCTCTGAAGAAATCTCCCGTGGGTCGACGGAATCTTCCCCCCTCAACCGCAGGCAACATAAGACTGCATCACCGGTCCTCTGGGTCCCCTCTCAGCACGACGAGCGTGGTCCCTGGAACTCAGCAACCTTTCCCAAGTGGCTCCCACAGTCCAGTGACTATTCAGTCCAAGTCTGGTGGAGGTAAGTCCTTGCCTCCCCACTCTAGACTGCATTGCTGAGTACAGCGTGATTTGCAGCTGCTCCGGCTCCTGTGCACTCTTCCAGGATTTCCTTCATGCACAGCCAAGCCTGGGTCCCCGACACTCTAACCTACTGTGCACAACCTTCTGAGTTGTCCTCCGGCGTCGTGGGACTCCCTTTTGTGACTTCGGGTGGACTCTGGTTCATTCCTCTTCTAAGTGCCTGACCTGGTACTTCTGCGGGTGCTCTCTGCTTCTGTGAGGGCTCCCTGTCTTGCTGGGTGCCCCCTTTGTCTCCTCATCCAAGTGGCGACATCCTGGTCCCTCCTGGGCCACAGCAGCATCCAAAAACCCTAACCGTGACCCTTGCAGCTAGCAAGGCTTGTTTGCGGTCTTTCTGCGTGGGAACACCTCTGCAAGCTTCTTCACGACGTGGGACATCCATCCTCCGAAGGGGAAGTTCCTAGTCCTCTTCGTTCTTGCAAAACACCAAGCTTCTTCCATCCAGTGGCAGCTTCCTTGCACCCTCAGCTGGCATTTCCTGAGCTCCTGCCCACTCTCGACACTGTCGCGACTCTTGGACTTGGTCCTCTTGTCTTACAGGTACTCAGGTCCGGAAATCCACTGTTGATGCATTGCTGGTGTTGGTTTTCCTTGCAGAATCCCCCTATCACGACTTCTGTGCTCTGAGGGGGTTGTAGGTGCACTTTACACCTACCTTCCAGGGTCTTGGGGTGGGCTATTTTTCTAACACTCACTGTTTTCTTACAGTCTCAGCGACCCTCTACAAGCTCACATAGGTTTGGGGTCCATTTGTGTTTCGCATTCCACTTTTGGAGTATATGGTTTGTGTTGCCGCTATATCTATGTGCTCCTATTGCAATCTACTGTATTTTTACATTGCTTGCATTACTTCCTTTTGCTATTTACTGCATAATTTTTGTTTGTGCACATATATCTTGTGTATATAACTTATCCTCATACTGATTGTACTCACTGAGATACTTTTGGCATATTGTCATAAAAATAAAGTACCTTTATTTTTAGTATATCTGTGTATTGTGTTTTCTTATGATATTGTGCACATGACACCAGTGGTATAGTAGGAGCTTTGTATGTCTCCTAGTTCAGCCTAAGCTGCTCTGCTATAGCTACCTCTATCAGCCTAAGCTGCTAGAAACACCTCTTCTACACTAATAAGGGATAAATGGACCTGGCACAAGGTATAAGTACCCTTTGGTACCCACTACAAGCCAGGCCAGCCTCCTACAGTGGTCACAAACATTCACAGCCTTTTGTGTTGTGAAAGCTGCCCCTCGACTAGAAATCTACATGAGCAGCAGAAAGAAGCAGCTCCCCCCGGCATACTGTGTATTGCCGTTCATGCTGATTATACAGCATGGAAGAAGCTCCCAGCACTAAAAATCAGCACAAGCAGAGTGATGTGCCCAAATACTGCCAGCTCACAGAACTCAGACAATCTTGTGAATGTGTTTATGTAATTCTGTGGAATTCCGTGGAGTGAAACTCCACAAGTGACACCCAGATCTAGTGAACATATAGCTCAAGGAGCACACGTGTCACTCACAAGAATGACCCAGGGCTTTGGTCTCTCACCTGCAGAGTGCAACGGCTCACAGCGGTCAGGTTCTTCTCCCTAACACTGGTCTGTAGTGCTTTGTTGAACCGGCCACATGGGTGGTTAGTTTCATTCATGCTGAGCCATTTGTTTACATTGTTTATCTGTAGCACTACTTCACCAGTCGATATGTGAGTGCTTGACATAGAAAAATAACTTTATGTGCAGGATAATCTTATTAAGAACACCAAGCAAATAAAGGTGGAAGGTAAGGGGGGAGGTCAGTGGAAGGAAAGAGGGAGAGGAGCCTTTTAGGTGGTTAAGTAACAAAACATGCTTCAGAAACAAACTGAATCAGAAGTTCCCATAGAGTATATAGTATATTGAAGAGGGCCTGAGATTGAAGGACAGCCATGGGTTGTGTCCCCGGTCTGTCTATCCCCATGTGAGCACGTAGTGCATGGATGAGGGCCTGAGGTGAAAGGACAGCCATGGGTTGTGTCCTGGTACATCTGTCCCCACGTGACCACGTAGTCCATTGGAAGAGGGCCTGAGTTAGAAGGAAAGCCACGGGTTGTGTCGCCGGTCTGTCTGTCCCCACGTGACCACGTAGTGAATGGAAGAGGTCCTGAGGTGGAAGGACAGCGACAGGTTGTGTCTCCAGTCCGTCTGTCCCCACATGAGCACGTAGTGCATTAAAGAGGGCCTGAGGTGGAACGACAGTCATGGGTTGTATCTCCAGTCCATCTGTCCCCACGTGATAACGTAGTGCATGGATGAGGAGCTCAGGTGGAAGGGCAGCCATGAGTTGTGTCTCTGGTGCGTCTGTCCCCATGTGAGCATGTAGTGTATGGAAGAGGAGCTGAGGTGGAAGGACAGCCGTGGGTTGTGTCGCTGGTCCATCTGTCCCCACGTGAGCATGTAGTATGTGAAAGAGGAGCTGAGGTGCAAGGACAGCCACGGGCTGTGTCTCGGGTCTGTCTGTCCCCACGTGAGCATGTAGTGCCTGGATGAGGGCCTGAGGTGGAAGGGCAGCCATGAGTTGTGTCTCTGGTGCGTCTGTCCCCATGTGAGCATGTAGTGTATGGAAGAGGAGCTGAGGTGGAAGGACAGCCGTGGGTTGTGTCGCTGGTCCATCTGTCCCCACGTGAGCATGTAGTATGTGAAAGAGGAGCTGAGGTGCAAGGACAGCCACGGGCTGTGTCTTGGGTCTGTCTGTCCCCACGTGAGCATGTAGTGCCTGGATGAGGGCCTGAGGTGGAAGGACAGCCACTGGTTGTGTCTCCGGTGCATCTGTTCCCACGTGAGCACTTAGTGTATGGAAGAGGAGCAGAGGTGCAAGGACAGCCACGGGTTGTGTCTCCCGCGGGTCTGTCCCCACGTGACCACGTAGTGCATGGAAGAGGAGCTGAGGTGGAAGGACAGCCGTGGGTTGTGTTGCTGATCCATCTGTCCCCACGTGAGCATGTAGTACCTGGATGAGGGCCTGAGGTGGAAGGACAGCCACTGGTTGTGTCTCCGGTGCATCTGTTCCCACGTGAGCACTTAGTGTATGGAAGAGGAGCAGAGGTGCAAGGACAGCCACGCGCTGTGTCTCGGGTCTGTCTGTCCCCACATGAGCACGTAGTGCATGGAAGAGGAGCTGAGGTGGAAGGACAGCCGTGGGTTGTATCTCCAGTCCAGGGCTTTCTTTGCACGGGTGTGCTGGTCTTCAGAGCTTCAAAAGGCAAATGCTGGACATCCAGAGCTTCTGTCCAGTCTTTGGGACGGCTGGCGTTTCTAAGTGCACAATTACATTGAAAGTTTGGTTTGAAGTTGGGAGATGAGACAGTTGCTGTGCAGAGTGAATCTACCTTGCAGGTACTCATACGGGAAACATTTGGGGGTGCATGTAGGGTGACCACCTGGCATTGAGGCAAATTGTGGACAGGGCTGTAAAAAATTCAGGACAAAGGGTCAAAATTCAGGACAAAAATTCAGGACAAAGGGTCAAAATTCAGGACACAAATTCAAGAACAAATGTCAGTTTTACAGACACACGCAAGAGAGGCCATGCCTCAGTATGTTGTCAGTGCATTCATGTACTCTTTTTTAACATAGCAGTATTTATTCACTGTGGACCTTTTGTGATTGCCTCCTGGTATGCTACATTCAGGTGTCACATTACATCCTTGTTCAGTAGTAAATTAATGCCCTTCACGGCAAGGCCATCCCCCCTACCCAAATCTACCCGATCTTTCCTGAAGAGAAAGTAACAGCAACATTTTGATTATGTTTCTGAACATTTCAAAACCCCTAGCAAACAGTTTGGGAAACATTAAAGTAATTAACCTTATGCTAGTTTAAACAAATTGAAGAAAAACATCTGGCTTACCCCAACCGCCCATGGACTTTCAACCATTTTGTTTTTTTTAAAGAGGCAGGGCAGATGGTGTGGGTGACAGTCTCACACCTAATGTCAGATGTGATGTACCCATAACTTGTCTGTAGTCTCACTGCACTCTGCGCCAATGCACTCTAAACAACTGCACTGTACGTCACTGCCCTGTACTCTGTACCACTGTACTCTACGGCACTGCTCTGTGCCACTCTACTCCACTCTACATCACTGCACTGACACTCTACTCTGCAGCGTTGCACTCTCCACCACTGTACTATACACTAATGTAGTATGCACTGCTGCATTCTATGCCACTGCACTCTATGCCACTCTACTCTGCATCACTCCACTCTACAGCACTTTGCCCTACTCTGCACCACTCTACACTACACCACTGCACTCCCTGCAACGTGAGTCTACTCTGCAATCTATGCCACTGCACCACTCTACACTACTGCTCTCTCTGCCACTCTATTGTATGCCACTCTACTCCACTGCACTCTATGCCACTCTACTGTGTCCCACGCCACTGCACTCTAAACCACTGCACTCTACGCTAACGCACTCAAAACAACTGCACTGTCCCCATTGCACTGTACTTTGCACCACTGGGCTCTACGCCACTGCTCCTATGCTACTCTACTCCACTTCACGCCACTATGCCACTAGTTTTAAGCCATGCTGAAGAGCAGCTATTCTGGTGTATAACATGGCTAATGGCTAAAACACATTAGCAAAGCCAATAACTCTTTTGTAGATGAGACCTACTGGCTTTGCCAATGTTTGTTAGTACTATGAGGTACCGAGGTACCTGAAAGAACTGTGAAAAATACAATTACATCATAATAAAGGCTGCTACAAAATTCGCAAATACATTTCGGTTAAATTTAAAAAAACGTGCTTCTCAAATACAGATTTGAATAATATACAGTTTATACCTATTGATAAAAAAATGTATAACACTCCATTAAAACCACACACCCCACAGCTCACCTTGGAACACCATTACAATACCTCTCTGAAAGAAATATCTTTCCCACCAGAAAACTTCAAGTGGCTCCTTTTAGTAAAGTCTAGTAAAGTTTCCAAGCCCCTTTGCATTTGCAGATTTACCAGTTGGGCACATTTGCATGTCTTTAGGGAAGGAGACCCCCTGGCAAGAAGGTCTGATTCTTATCTGCCCGTCCCTCCCTCAGAGCACAGGAGACCCCCTGCCTTCCAGCCCAGGTGGGAAAACTCCTCTGCACGTAATTTCGCCCTGCCTCCGTTGCTCTTTAGGTGAAAGGCTAAAATTACGGACAAATGCTGCCCGTTAAGCCTTTCATCACGGACAACGGACAGCAGGGCGAAATTACGGACAGTCCGTGGAATTTACAGACGGGTGGTGACCCTAGGTGCATGAGCCAGACTGGCACATGCGCATTGCAGTGAGGCATTTCCACTCCCAGCAGAGAGCTCGGGATATGGGGGTGGGGCTTCACCCAGGCTTTTCTTGGGGGGGGGCCACAGGCCAGGCCACAGGTGCAGTCTGTGTCAGTGCTGCTGTCTCAGGTCACCCCTTGACTTGATGGAGCTGGTTTCTAGCTGCACCAGGGCACAGAAGGTCCTTCCTGGGAATGAGTCCTCGAAGACTGACAGCGTCCCTGGGTCTGCAGTGACCTTTAGAGCGAGAGGGGGGGGTTCTAAAGGAGTGACGTAATGGAACACACAGGAAAGAGGGGGCAGCTGTTTCTGGCACCCACTAACCTCGGAGCTCACTCCGTAAGCTTAGGGGCTTCACGTATATATGGGGGGCTGTGAGAAAGTAGCCTCTTTCTAGCCTTGTTACCCCCACTTTTGGCCTGTTTGTGAGTGTATGTCAGGGTGTTTTCACTGTCTCACTGGGATCCTGCTAGCCAGGGCCCAGTGCTCATAGTGAAAACCCTATGTTTTCAGTATGTTTGTTATGTGTCACTGGGACCCTGCTAGTCAGGACCCCAGTGCTCATAAGTTTGTGGCCTATATGTATGTGTTCCCTGTGTGGTGCCTAACTGTCTCACTGAGGCTCTGCTAACCAGAACCTCAGTGGTTATGCTCTCTCATTTATTTCAAATTGTCACTAACAGGCTAGTGACCAATTTTACCAATTTACATTGGCTTACTGGAACACCCTTATAATTCCCTAGTATATGGTACTGAGGTACCCAGGGTATTGGGGTTCCAGGAGATCCCTATGGGCTGCAGCATTTCTTTTGCCACCCATAGGGAGCTCTGACAATTCTTACACAGGCCTGCCACTGCAGCCTGAGTGAAATAACGTCCACGTTATTTCACAGCCATTTTACACTGCACTTAAGTAACTTATAAGTCACCTATATGTCTAACCTTTACCTGGTAAAGGTTAGGTGCAAAGTTACTTAGTGTGAGGGCACCCTGGCACTAGCCAAGGTGCCCCCACATTGTTCAGAGCCAATTCCCTGAACTTTGTGAGTGCGGGGACACCATTACACCGTGCACTACATATAGGTCACTACCTATATGTAGCTTCACAATGGTAACTCCGAATATGGCCATGTAACATGTCTAAGATCATGGAATTGCCCCCTCTATGCCATCCTGGCATTGTTGGCACAATTCGATGATCCCAGTGGTCTGTAGCACAGACCCTGGTACTGCCAAACTGCCCTTCCTGGGGTTTCACTGCAGCTGCTGCTGCTGCCAACCCCTCAGACAGGCATCTGCCCTCCTGGGGTCAAGCCAGGCTTGTCCCAGGATGGCAGAACAAAGAACTTCCTCTGAGAGAGGGTGTGACACCCTCTCCCTTTGGAAAATGGTGTGAAGGCAGGGGAGGAGTAGCCTCCCCCAGCCTCTGGAAATGCTTTGTTGGGCACAGAGGTGCCCAATTCTGCATAAGCCAGTCTACACCGGTTCAGGGGACCCCTTAGCCCTGCTCTGGCGCGAAACTGGACAAAGGAAAGGGGAGTGACCACTCCCCTGACCTGCACCTCCCCTGGGAGGTGTCCAGAGCTCCTCCAGTGTGCTCCAGACCTCTGCCATCTTGGAAAAAGAGGTGCTGCTGGCACACTGGACTGCTCTGAGTGGCCAGTGCCACCAGGTGACGTCAGAGACTCCTTGTGATAGGCTGCTTCAGGTGTTGCTAGCCTATCCTCTCTCCTAGGTAGCCAAACCCTCTTTTCTGGCTATTTAGGGTCTCTGTCTCTGGGGAAACTTTAGATAGCGAATGCATGAGCTCAGCCGAGTTCCTCTGCATCTCTCTCTTCACCTTCTGAGAAGGAATCGACTGCTGACCGCGCTGGAAGCCTGCAAAACTGCAACATAGTAGCAAAGACGACTACTGCAACTCTGTAACGCTGATCCTGCCGCCTTCTTGACTGTTTTCCTGCTTGTGCATGCTGTGGGGGTAGTCTGCCTCCTCTCTGCACCAGAAGCTCCGAAGAAATCTCCCGTGGGTCGACGGAATCTTCCCCCTGCAACCGCAGGCACCAAAAAGCTGCATTACCGGTCCCTTGGGTCTCCTCTCAGCACGACGAGCGAGGTCCCTCGAATCCAGCAACTCTGTCCAAGTGACCCCCACAGTCCAGTGACTCTTCAGTCCAAGTTTGGTGGAGGTAAGTCCTTGCCTCGCCTCGCTGGGCTGCATTGCTGGGAAGCGCGACTTTTGCAGCTACTCCGGCCCCTGTGCACTTCCGGCGGAAATCCTTTGTGCACAGCCAAGCCTGGGTCCACGGCACTCTAACCTGCATTGCACGACTTTGTAAGTTGGTCTCCGGTGACGTGGGACTCCTTTGTGCGACTTCGGGTGAGCACCGTTTCACGCATCCTTTTAGTGCCTGTTTCTGGCACTTCTCCGGGTGCTACCTGCTGCTGAGAGGCCTCCTTGTCTTGCGCGATGTCCCCTCTCTCTCCTGGTCCAATTTGCGACCTCCTGGTCCCTCCAGGGCCACAGCAGCGTCCAAAAACGCTAACCGCACGATTTGCAGCTAGCAAGGTATGTTGGCGTTCTTTCGGCGGGAAAACACTTCTGCACGACTCTCCACGGCGAGAGGGATCCGTCCACCAAAGGGGAAGTCTCTAGCCCTTTTCGTTCCTGCAGAAACCGCAGCTTCTTCTGTCCAGTAGAAGCTTCTTTGCACCCGCAGCTGGCATTTCCTGGGCATCTGCCCATCTCCGACTTGCTTGTGACTTTTGGACTTGGTCCCCTTGTTCCACAGGTACCCCAGATTGGAAATCCACAGTTGTTGCATTGTTGGTTTGTGTCTTTCCTGCATTATTCCTCTAACACGACTTCTTTGTCCTTAGGGGAACTTTAGTGCACTTCCTTTTCAGGGTCTTGGGGAGGGTTATTTTTCTAACTCTCACTATTTTCTAATAGTCCCAGCGACCCTCTACAAGGTCACATAGGTTTGGGGTCCATTCGTGGTTCGCATTCCACTTTTGGAGTATATGGTTTGTGTTGCCCCTATCCCTATGTTTCCCCATTGCATCCTATTGTAACTATACATTGTTTGCACTGTTTTCTAAGACTATACTGCATATTTTTGCTATTGTGTATATATATCTTGTTTATATTTCCTATCCTCTCACTGAGGGTACACTCTAAGATACTTTGGCATATTGTCATAAAAATAAAGTACCTTTATTTTTAGTATAACTGTGTATTGTGTTTTCTTATGATATTGTGCATATGACACTAAGTGGTACTGTAGTAGCTTCACACGTCTCATAGTTCAGCCTAAGCTGCTCTGCTAAGCTACCATTATCTATCAGCCTAAGCTGCTAGACACCCTATACACTAATAAGGGATAACTGGGCCTGGTGCAAGGTGCAAGTACCCCTTGGTACTCACTACAAGCCAGTCCAGCCTCCTACATTGGTTGTGCAGCGGTGGGATAAGTGCTTTGAGACTACTTACCACTCTTGTCATTGTACTTTTCATAAGAGAAAAATATACAAAACAAGGTCAGTGTATATACACATAGCCAAAAAGTTTTGCATTTCCTCTTTTCACTCTATTCTAAGTGCTGAAAAGTACTTCTAAACTTTCAAAAAGTTCTTAAAAATTTAAAAAGATTTTTTCTGTCTTTCTAAAAAGTTCTGAAAACTTTTTTCTCTTTTTCTATCACTTTAACTCTCTCTAAAAATGTCTGGCACAGGCCAAAATGTTGATCTGTCCAAACTTGCATATGATCACCTTAGCTGGAAAGGAGCAAGGAGTCTCTGCATAGAGAGAGGTTTGAGTGTAGGGAAGAATCCTTCCTTGGAACTGTTACTTAACATGCTTAGAGTACAGGATAAGGCCATAAGTGCCCAATCTGTAGAAAAAGTAGCTAATGGTTCTAAATCTGATCCAGGGACTCCCCCAGGAAAAGGTTCAGGAAAGAAACTTCTCAGCCTGCCCATTACTAGACAGTCTAGCATAGTTGGTACAGAGGTTGAATCACATCATACTGATGATGTGCTCTCACATTATGCTGGTAGCCAAGCTGTTAGGGTGCCCTTTGTAAGGGACATGTCTCCTTCTGTTCATTCCCATCATACCTCTGTATCTAGAAATGTCCCTCCCACCCACCCTGATGACAGATTGTTAGAAAGGGAGCTCAATAGATTGAGAGTGGAACAAACCAGACTGAAGCTCAAGAAGCAACAGCTGGATTTGGATAGACAGTCTTTAGAAATAGAGAGGGAAAGACAGAAGATGGGTTTAGATACCCATGGTGGCAGCAGCAGTATTCCCCATAGTCATCCTGCAAAAGAGCATGATTCCAGGAATCTGCACAAGATAGTTCCCCCTTATAAGGAGGGGGATGACATTAACAAGTGGTTTGCTGCACTTGAGAGGTCCTGTGCTGTACAGGATGTCCCTCAAAAGCAGTGGGCTGCTATCCTATGGCTATCATTTACTGGAAAAGGTAGGGATAGGCTCCTTACTGTAAAAGAAAATGATGCTAATAATTTCCAAGTTCTTAAGAATGCACTCCTGGATGGTTATGGCTTAACCACTGAACAGTACAGGATAAAGTTCAGAGAGACCAAAAAGGAGTCTTCACAAGACTGGGTTGATTTCATTGACCATTCAGTGAAGGCCTTGGAGGGGTGGTTACATGGCAGTAAAGTTACTGATTATGAAAGCCTGTATAACACAATCCTGAGAGAGCATATACTTAATAATTGTGTGTCTGATTTGTTGCACCAGTACCTGGTAGACTCTGATCTGACCTCTCCCCAAGAATTGGGAAAGAAGGCAGACAAATGGGTCAGAACAAGGGTGAACAGAAAAGTTCATACAGGGGGTGACAAAGATGGCAATAAGAAGAAAGATGGTGAAAAATCTCAAGATAAGCATGGGGATAAGGGTAAAACCAAAGATCCCACTTCAAATCTTAAACACTCTTCAGAGGGTGGGGATAAAACAAATTCTTCCTCTTCTTCCCAACCTGCACATATTAAAAAGCCTTGGTGCTTTGTGTATAAAAATAGAGGCCATAGGCCAGGGGATAAGTCCTGTCCAGGTAAACCCCCTGAGCCTACCACCACTAATACATCAAGCTCTAGTGCCCCTAGCAGTAGTGGTACTAGTGGTGGGACTGCTGGCAACAGTCAAGCAAAGGGTGTAGTTGGGTTCACTTATGGGTCCATAGTGGATACTGATGTAATCAGTCCCAAGACAGTTTCTGTCACACCTAGTGGCATTGGCCTTGCCACACTGGCTGCTTGTCCCCTTACAATGGATAAGTACAGGCAGACAGTTTCAATAAATGGTGTTGAGGCCTTGGCCTACAGGGACACAGGTAGCAGTTTCACTTTGGTGACTGAAAACCTAGTGCCTCCTGAACAACACATCATTGGACAACAGTATAAGATTATTGATGTCCATAACTCCACTAAGTTTCTTCCCTTAGCTATAATTCAGTTTAGTTGGGGTGGAGTTACTGGCCCTAAGCAGGTGGTGGTATCACCTAGCTTACCTGTAGACTGTCTCTTAGGTAATGACCTAGAGGCCTCAGGTTGGGCTGATGTAGAGTTTTATGCCCATGCAGCCATGCTGGGCATCCCTGAGGAATTGTTCCCTCTCATTTCAAGTGAAATGAAAAAGCAAAGGAGAGAAGGCCTGAAAACTCAGGATCCCTCTCCATCAACAGGTAAAAAGGGTATCACAGTATCCCCTAACCACCCTACCATTCAGGATACCATTCCTGTGGTGGGAGAAACCTCTCCTGGGGTGGCACCTGTTCCAAGGGAATCATCAGTTGGCAAAACTGTACTCCCTGAGGTGGAAGTACCTCTCTGTGGGATAACTAACATTGGTGAGAAAAAGAGCACCATTTTAGTTAACATGGAGCATCCCTCCAACTCTCCCAGAGAAACTTTAGTGCAGAAACTCTGCACTGCCTTCCAACACTTAGGACAGCATCCCTGCCCTAGTGTGGAGCTGATAGGACAGCATCCCTGCCCTGCTCCAACTCAAGAGAAACAGCATCCCTGTTCTCTCTTCCAGCCAAATGGACAAAGTTTTTGTCCAGCTATGGCTTTACTGAGACAGCATCCCTGTCTGGCATTTCCATCATTACAAATAGGTTCAGTGGATAATTCCCACTGCTCTAAACTAAAACTTACTGATAGAAACTCTGAAAATACATCTTCACATCGTTGGTTAGCTAAAAAACTTCAAACAGGGTGGTTTACATCCCCACAGGGAAGTAACCATATAGTGGATGATAAAGGGAGTAACCAGTCTATTGCAGAGCTACTCTCTACTTATCACCACTTAGACAATAAAGTCTCAACTGGCCAAGGTTAGCCTTATTGTCCTTCGTTTGGGGGGGGGGGGTTGTGTGAGAAGGTAGCCTCTTTCTAGCCTTGTTACCCCCACTTTTGGCCTGTTTGTGAGTGTATGTCAGGGTGTTTGTCACTGTTTTCACTGTCTCACTGGGATCCTGATAGCCAGGCCTCAGTGCTCATAGTGAAAACACTATGTTTTCAGTATGGTTGTTATGTGTCACTGGGATCCTGCTGGTCAGGACCCCAGTGCTCATAGGTTTGTGGCCTATATGTATGTGTCACTGGGACCCTGTCACACAGGGCCCCAGTGCTCATAGGTGTGCATGTATATGTTCCCTGTGTGGTGCCTAACTGTCTCACTGAGGCTCTGCTAACCAGAACCTCAGTGGTTATGCTCTCTCATTACTTTCAAATTGTCACTAACAGGCTAGTGACCAATTTTACCAATTTACATTGGCTTACTGGAACACCCTTATAATTCCCTAGTATATGGTACTGAGGTACCCAGGGTATTGGGGTTCCAGGAGATCCCTATGGGCTGCAGCATTTCTTTTGCCACCCATAGGGAGCTCTCACAATTCTTACACAGGCCTGCCACTGCAGCCTGAGTGAAATAACGTCCACGTTATTTCACAGCCATTTTACACTGCACTTAAGTAACTTATAAGTCACCTATATGTCTAACCTTTACCTGGTAAAGGTTAGGTGCAAAGTTACTTAGTGTGAGGGCACCCTGGCACTAGCCAAGGTGCCCCCACATCGTTCAGAGCCAATTCCCTGAACTTTGTGAGTGCGGGGACACCATTACACGCGTGCACTACATATAGGTCACTACCTATATGTAGCTTCACCATGGTAACTCCGAATATGGCCATGTAACATGTCTATGATCATGGAATTGCCCCCTCTATGCCATCCTGGCATTGTTGGTACAATTCCATGATCCCAGTGGTCTGTAGCACAGACCCTGGTACTGCCAGACTGCCCTTCCTGGGGTTTCACTGCAGCTGCAGCTGCTGCCAACCCCTCAGACAGGCAGCTGCCCTCCTGGGGTCCAGCCAGGCCTGGCCCAGGATGGCAGAACAAAGAACTTCCTCTGAGAGAGGGTGTGACACCCTCTCCCTTTGGAAAATGGTGTGAAGGCAGGGGAGGAGTAGCCTGCCCCAGCCTCTGGAAATGCTTTGTTGGGCACAGATGTGCCCAATTCTGCATAAGCCAGTCTACACCGGTTCAGGGACCCCTTAGCCCCTGCTCTGGCGCGAAACTGGACAAAGGAAAGGGGAGTGACCACTCCCCTGACCTGCACCTCCCCTGGGAAGTGTCCAGAGCTCCTCCAGTGTGCTCCAGACCTCTGCCATCTTGGAAACAGAGGTGCTGCTGGCACACTGGACTGCTCTGAGTGGCCAGTGCCACCAGGTGACGTCAGAGACTCCTGCTGATAGGCTCCTTCAGGTGTTAGTAGCCTTTCCTCTCTCCTAAGTAGCCAAACCCTCTTTTCTGGCTATTTAGGGTCTCTGTCTCTGGGGAAACTTTAGATAACGAATGCACGAGCTCAGCCGAGTTCCTCTGCATCTCCCTCTTCACCTTCTGATAAGGAATCGACCGCTGACCGCACTGGAAGCCTGCAAACCTGCAACATAGTAGCAAAGACGACTACTGCAACTCTGTAACGCTGATCCTGCCGCCTTCTCGACTGTTTTCCTGCTTGTGCATGCTGTGGGGGTAGCCTGCCTCCTCTCTGCACCAGAAGCTCCGAAGAAATCTCCCGTGGGTCGACGGAATCTTCCCCCTGCAACCGCAGGCACCAAAAAGCTGCATTACCGGTCCCTTGGGTCTCCTCTCAGCACGACGAGCGAGGTCCCTCGAATCCAGCGACGCTGTCCAAGTGACCCCCACAGTCCAGTGACTCTTCAGCCCAAGTTTGGTGGAGGTAAGTCCTTGCCTCACCTCGCTGGGCTGCATTGCTGGGAACCGCGACTTTGCAGCTGCTCCGGCCCCTGTGCACTTCCGGCGGAAATCCTTCATGCACAGCCAAGCCTGGGTCCACGGCACTCTAACCTGCATTGCACGACTTTCTAAGTTGGTCTCCGGCGACGTGGGACTCCTTTGTGCAACTTCGGCGAGCACCGTTTCACGCATCCTCGTAGTGCCTGTTTCTGGCACTTCTCTAGGTGCTACCTGCTTCAGTGAGGGCTCCTTGTCTTGCTCGACGTCCCCTCTCTCTGCAGGTCCAATTTGCGACCTCCTGGTCCCTCCTGGGCCCCAGCAGCGTCCAAAAACGCCAAACGCACGATTTGCGTGTAGCAAGGCTTGTTGGTGTCCTTCCGGCGGGAAAAAACTTCTGCACAACTCTCCAAAGCGACAGGGATCAGTCCACCAAAGGGGAAGTCTCTAGCCCTTTTCGTTCCTGTAGAAACCTCAGCTTCTTCTGTCCAGTCGAAGCTTCTTTGCACCCGCAGCTGGCATTTCCTGGGCATCTGCCCATCTCCGACTTGCTTGTGACTTTTGGACTTGGTCCCCTTGTTCCACAGGTACCTCAGATTGGAAATCCACAGTTGTTGCATTGTTGGTTTGTGTCTTTCCTGCATTATTCCTCTAACACGACTTCTTTGTCCTTAGGGGAACTTTAGTGCACTTTGCACTCACTTTTCAGGGTCTTGGGGAGGGTTATTTTTCTAACTCTCACTATTTTCTAATAGTCCCAGCGACCCTCTACAAGGTCACATAGGGTTGGGGTCCATTCGTGGTTCGCATTCCACTTTTGGAGTATATGGTTTGTGTTGCCCCTATCCCTATGTTTCCCCATTGCATCCTATTGTAACTATACATTGTTTGCACTGTTTTCTAAGACTATACTGCATATTTTTGCTATTGTGTATATATATCTTGTGTATATTTCCTATCCTCTCACTGAGGGTACACTCTAAGATACTTTGGCATATTGTCATAAAAATAAAGTACCTTTATTTTTAGTATAACTGTGTATTGTGTTTTCTTATGATATTGTGCATATGACACTAAGTGGTACTGTAGTAGCTTCACACGTCTCCTAGTTCAGCCTAAACTGCTCTGCTAAGCTACCATTATCTATCAGCCTAAGCTGCTAGACACCCTATACACTAATAAGGGATAACTGGGCCTGGTGCAAGGTGCAAGTACCCCTAGGTACTCACTACAAGCCAGTCCAGCCTCCTACAGGGGCGCATACACCTGTGCATTCCTCCCCACACGCACCCCCGGACTCCCGCGCGTGAGGGGTCTGGTTGTGGCTGCTGCATGGATTCACCAGGGAGGGCAGGCTGGGGGTGCCCACACCCGGAGCTTGAGATGAAACGGGCCTGCACCCCATTATTGAATCTGCTGCCCCCAACGGGTAGCAGTGTCAGAGCCTGGGCTCACCCCCATGTACAGGGAGCACCCCCGAGAGTCTGGCACCCTGAGTGAAAGGATGCCTTCATGGAGGCTCCAGTCACGCGGGTCTTGCATCAGCAAACACAGCTGGTGTGACACAGGTTAAACTGAGCAGCCGGGAGTCCTGTGGGCCTGTCCCGGGGACCTCTGATCCTGCAGAGGCCCGGGGTTGGAGTCTGGTGTCTGCGATGAAATGGAATCACCAGGTAACTGTATGTGTCAACCTAACACGTCATCGCATTTCACAATTGTGCATTGTGCCTCAGCAGTGCCACGGGAGAGGGTCCATCATGTCGGCAGGAGCGACGCTTTGTGTGCAGGGTACCTCCTAGAGTGACCCGCCTCTAAACTGGGACTTGTAGCTGATTTGGTGAAAAGCGTCAGACTCCAGGACAGATGCTCAGAAAGTGGGACTGTCACTGTCCGGGACGTCTGGTCAGCTAGACTGAGGTACATCTCGCTTCTGAGCCACCCGAGGACGGGGTAACAGCCGGACCTGCTCGTGTTTGCTCAAGATCACACCGGCTGTATGTGGAGCTCCTCACCCATCGCTGTGCGCACTCCATCCGAGAGAGTGACTGTGTATGCTGCAGTGGGCTGAGGCCAGCACGTGGGCGCGTTCTGCTGCCGGGGACCGCCACCAAACGTGTGACTGTCCTCCCTGCTGCAGTCATTTATAAAGCATTGCACGACCTGCTCTCACGGGGGCTCTGCTCAATCCATATTGCTTTTTGCTGACACAACCCGGCACCAGACACTTTTATTTTCAAGAAAACAATTCCACAACAGAGTTTTATTTTTCTAATGAAAAGCACATGAAATCCTGCAATAAATGTACTGTCCAGTCAGCGATATATCTTTATATAAAGAAATTATACTTTACTTCTGTTGAGTCTGATTGCGTACTCACTGGGGTTTCATTGGCTTACGATCGGCTTTAGTCCAAGTCCCAGAGTATAAAATGCCTGTAGAGCTCCTCACATGCGTCTGTGCCCCCTCAGTGTGCGGAGGGCAGTGTGCAGGGGGCTGCGGCTGGCAGAGGCCTCAGGGACGTGCCTTGGGCAGGTAGGAGGGTCGTGCATTACTCTTTCATACCCTCGTAATGGTGGTCAGATGGGAGCCCCCTGTCCCTGGCACCCCAGTCCTGTGTTGGGGTGAGGATCAGAGTAGCAGGGGCTGCTAGGGGAGTCTCTTGTGGTGTGAGTGCCACAGTCCGCGGTGGCCGCAGTGACCAGGTGCACCTTTGTGTTCTGTGGTT
Organism: Pleurodeles waltl; assembly: GCF_031143425.1. Taxonomy (NCBI): domain Eukaryota; kingdom Metazoa; phylum Chordata; class Amphibia; order Caudata; family Salamandridae; genus Pleurodeles; species Pleurodeles waltl. The sequence continues at coordinate 1,193,675,041 of NC_090439.1, forward strand.
GTGGTGGTAAACTTAGACATGAGCTGTGGCAGGGACCCTGCAGGCACAGGAGAGGGGTCTGGTGAAGGGAGACATGAGCTGTGGCAGTGGGGACCCTGCAGGCACAGGACAGGGGACTGGTGAAGGGAGACATGAGCTGTGGCAGCGGGGACTCTGCAGGCACAGGACAGGAGGTCTGGTGAAGGGAGACATGAGCTGTGGCAGCGGGGACTCTGCAGGCACAGGACAGAGGTCTGGTGAAGGGAGACATGAGCAGTGGCAGCGGGGACTCTGCAGGCACAAGACAGAGGTCTGGTGAAGGGAGACATGAGCTGTGGCAGCGGGGACTCTGCAACCACAGGACAGAGGTCTGGTGAAGGGAGACATGAGCTGTGGCAGTGGGGACTCTGCAGGCACAAGACAGAGGTCTGGTGAAGGGAGACATGAGCTGTGGCAGTGGGGACTCTGCAGGCACAGCGCAGAGGTCTGGTGAAGGGAGACATGAGCTGTGGCAGCGGGGACTCTGCAACCACAGGACAGAGGTCTGGTGAAGGGAGACATGAGCTGTGGCAGTGGGGACTCTGCAGGGACAGGACAGAGGTATGGTGAAGGTACACATGAGCTGTGGCAGTGGGGCCTCTGCAGCCACAGGACAGGGGTCTGGTGAAGGGACACTTGAGCTGTGGCAGCGGGGACTCTGCAGGCACAGGACAGAGTTCTGGTGAAGGGAGACATGAGCTGTGGCAGTGGGGACTCTGCAGGCACAGGACAGAGGTCTGGTGAAGGGAGACATGAGCTGTGGCAGTGGGGCCTCTGCAGCCACAGGACAGGGGTCTGGTGAAGGGAGACATCAGCTGTGGCAGTGGGGACCCTGCAGGCACAGGACAGGGGTCTGGTGAAGGTAGACATGAGCTGTGGAAGTGGGGACCCTGCAGGCACAGGACAGAGGTCTGGTGAAGGGAGACATGAGCTGTGGCAGTGGAGACTCTGCAGGCACAGGACAGAGGTCTGGTGAAGGTACACATGAGCTGTGGCAGTGGGGCCTCTGCAGCCACAGGACAGGGGTCTGGTGAAGGGAGACATGAGCTGTGGCAGCGGGGACTCTGCAGGCACAGGACAGAGGTCTGGTGAAGGTAGACATCAGCTGTGGCAGTGGGGACCCTGCAGGCACAGGACAGAGGTCTGGTGAAGGTAGACATGAGCTGTGGCATTGGGGCCTCTGCAGGCACGGGACAGAGGTCTGGTGAAGGGAGACATGGGCTGTGGCAGTGGGGACCCTGCAGGCACAGGACAGGGGTCTGGTGAAGGGAGACATGAGCTGTGGCAGCGGGGACTCTGCAGGCACAGGACAGAGGTCTGGTGAAGGGAGACATGAGCTGTGGCAGTGGGGCCTCTGCAGCCACAGGACAGGGGTCTGGTGAAGGGAGACATGAGCTGTGGCAGCGGGGCCTCTGCAGCCACAGGACAGGGGTCTGGTGAAGGGAGATATCAGCTGTGGCAGTGGGGACCCTGCAGGCACAGGACAGAGGTCTGGTGAAGGGAGACATGAGCTGAGGCAGTTTGGACCCTGCAGGCACAGGACAGAGGTCTGGTGAAGGTAGACATGAGCTGTGGCCGTGGGGACTCTGCAGGCACAGGACAGAGGTCTAGTGAAGGGAGACATGAGCTGTGGCAGTAGGCCTCTGCAGCCACAGGACAGGGGTCTGGTGAAGGGAGACATCAGCTGTGGCAGTGGGGACCCTACAGGCACAGGACAGGGGTCTGGTGAAGGTAGACATGAGCTGTGGTAGTGGGGACCCTGCAGGCACAGGACAGAGGTCTGGTGAAGGGAGACATGAGTTGTGGCAGTGGGGACCCTGCAGGCACAGGACAGAGGTCTGGTGAAGGTAGACATGAGCTGTGGCTGTGGGGACTCTGCAGGCACAGGACAGAGGTCTGGTGAAGGGAGACATGAGCTGTGGCAGTGGGGACTCTGCAGGCACAGGACAGAGGTCTGGTGAAGGGAGACATGAGCTGTGGCAGTGGGGACTCTGCAGGCACAGGACAGAGGTCTGGTGAAGGTACACATGAGCTGTGGCAGTGGGGCCTCTGCAGCCACAGGACAGGGGTCTGGTGAAGGGAGACATGAGCTGTGGCAGCGGGGACTCTGCAGGCACAGGACAGAGGTCTGGTGAAGGGAGACATGAGCTGTGGCACTGGGGCCTCTGCAGCCACAGGACAGGGGTCTGGTGAAGGGAGACATCAGCTGTGGCAGTGGGGACCCTGCAGGCACAGGACAGGGGTCTGTTGAAGGTAGACATGAGCTGTGGCAGTGGGGACTCTGCAGGCACAGGACAGAGGTCTGGTGAAGGTAGACATGAGCTGTGGCAGTGGGGCCTCTGCAGGCACAGGACAGAGGTCTGGTGAAGGTACACATGAGCTGTGGCAGCGGGGCCTCTGCAGCCACAGGACAGGGGTCTGGAGAAGGGAGACATGAGCTGTGGCAGCGGGGCTCTGCAGGCACAGGACAGAGGTCTGGTGAAGGGAGACATCAGCTGTGGCACTGGGGCCTCTACAGGCACAGGACAGAGGTCTGGTGATGGGGACTCTGCAGGCACAGGACAGAGGTCTGGTGAAGGTAGACATGAGCTGTGGCAGTGGTTCCTCTGCAGGCACAGGACAGGGGTCTGGTGAAGGTAGACATGAGATGTGGCCGCGGGGACTCTGCAGGCACAGGACAGAGGTCTGGTGAAGGTACACATGAGCTGTGGCAGTGGGGACCTCTGCAGGCACAGGACAGAGGTCTGGTGAAGGGAGACATGAGCTGTGGCAGTGGGGCCTCTGCAGGCACAGGACAGAGGTCTGGTGAAGGTACACATGAGCTATGGCAGCGGGGACCCTGCAGCCACAGGACAGAGGTCTGGTGAAGGTAGACATCAGCTGTGGCAGTGGGGCCTCTGCAGCCACAGGACAGAGGTCTGGTGAAGGTGACATCAGCTGTGGCAGTGGGTACCCTGCAGGCACAGGGCAGAGGTCTGGTGAAGGGAGACATGAGCTGTGGCAGCGGGGCCTCTGCAGCCACAGGACAGGGGTCTGGTGAAGGGAGACATCAGCTGTGGCAGTGGGGACCCTGCAGGCACAGGACAGAGGTCTGGTGAAGGGAGACATGAGCTGTGGCAGTTTGGACTCTGCAGGCACAGGACAGAGGTCTGGTGAAGGTACATATGAGCTGTGGCAGTGGGGACCTCTGCAGGCACAGGACAGAGGTTTGGTGAAGGGAGACATGAGCTGTGGCACTGGGGCCTCTGCAGCCACAGGACAGGGGTCTGGTGAAGGGAGACATCAGCTGTGGCAGTGGGGACCCTGCAGGCACAGGACAGGGGTCTGGTGAAGGTAGACATGAGCTGTGGCAGTGGGGACCCTGCAGGCACAGGACAGAGGTCTGGTGAAGGTAGACATGAGCTGTGGCCGTGGGGACTCTGCAGGCACAGGACAGAGGTCTGGTGAAGGGAGACATGAGCTGTGGCACTGGGGCCTCTGCAGGCACAGGACAGGGGTCTGGTGAAGGGAGACATCAGCTGTGGCAGTGGGGACCCTGCAGGCACAGGACAGGGGTCTGGTGAAGGTAGACATGAGCTGTGGCAGTGGGGACCCTGCAGGCACAGGACAGAGGTCTGGTGAAGGTAGACATGAGCTGTGGCCGTGGGGACCCTGCAGGCACAGGACAGAGGTCTGGTGAAGGTACACATGAGCTGTGGCAGTGGGGACCCTGCAGCCACAGGACAGGGGTCTGGTGAAGGGAGACATGAGCTGTGGCAGCGGGGACTCTGCAGGCACAGGACAGAGGTCTGGTGAAGGTACACATGAGCTGTGGCAGTGGGGACCCTGCAGCCACAGGACAGGGGTCTGGTGAAGGGAGACATGAGCTGTGGCAGTGGGGACTCTGCAGGCACAGGACAGAGGTCTGGTGAAGGTACACATGAGCTGTGGCAGTGGGGACCCTGCAGCCACAGGACAGGGGTCTCGTGAAGGGAGACATGAGCTGTGGCAGCGTGGACTCTGCAGGCACAGGACAGAGGTCTGGTGAAGGGAGACATGAGCTGTGGCACTGGGGCCTCTGCAGCCACAGGACAGGGGTCTGGTGAAGGGAGACATCAGCTGCGGCAGTGGGGCCTCTGCAGGCACGGGAGAGAGGTCTGGTGAAGGGAGACATGAGCTGTGGCAGTGGGGCCTCTGCAGGCACAGGACAGAGGTCTGGTGAAGGTAGACATGAGCTGTGGCAGCGGGGCCTCTGCAGCCACAGGACAGGGGTCTGGTGAAGGGAGACATGAGGTGTGGCAGTGGGGCCTCTGCAGGCACAGGACAGAGGTCTGGTGAAGGGAGACATCAGCTGTGGCAGCGGGGCCTCTGCAGGCACAGGACAGAGGTCTGGTGAAGGGAGACATGAGCTGTGGCAGGGACTCTGCAGGCACAGGACAGAGGTCTGGTGAAGGGAGACATGAGCTATGCCAGTGGGGACCCTGCAGGCACAGGACAGAGGTCTGGTGAAGGGAGACATGAGCTGTGGCAGTGGGGACTCACAGGACAGAGGTCTGGTGAAGGGAGACATGAGCTGTGGCAGTGGGGACTCTGCAGGCACAGGGCAGAGGTCTGGTGAAGGGAGACATGAGCTGTGGCAGTGGGGACTCTGCAGCCACAGGACAGAGGTCTGGTGAAGGGAGACATGAGCTGTGGCAGTGGGGACTCTGCAGGGACAGGACAGAGGTCTGGTGAAGGTATACATGAGCTGTGGCAGCGGGGCCTCTGCAGCCACAGGACAGGGGTCTGGTGAAGGGAGACATGAGCTGTGGCAGCGGGGACTCTGCAGGCACAGGACAGAGGTCTGGTGAAGGGATACATCAGCTGTGGCAGCGGGGCCTCTGCAGCCACAGGACAGGGGTCTGGTGAAGGTAGACATGAGCTGTGGCAGTGGGGACCCTGCAGGCACAGGACAGAGGTCTGGTGAAGGTAGACATGAGCTGTGGCCGTGGGGACTCTGCAGGCACAGGACAGAGGTCTGGTGAAGGGAGACATGAGCTGTGGCAGTGGGGACCGTGCAGGCACAGGACAGAGGTCTGGTGAAGGGAGACATGAGCTGTGGCAGTGGGGCCTCTGCAGGCACAGGACAGAAGTCTGGTGAAGGGAGACATGAGCTGTGGCAGTGGGGCCTCTGCAGGCACAGGACAGAGGTCTGGTGAAGGGAGACATGAGCTGTGGCAGTGGGGACTCTGCAGGCACAGGACAGAGGTCTGGTGAAGGTACACATGAGCTGTGGCAGCGGGGCCTCTGCAGCCACAGGACAGGGGTCTGGTGAAGGGAGACATGAGCTGTGGCAGCGGGGACTCTGCAGGCACAGGACAGAGGTCTGGTGAAGGGAGACATGAGCTGCGGCAGTGGGGCCTCTGCAGCCACAGGACAGGGGTCTGGTGAAGGGAGACATCGGCTGTGGCAGTGGGGACCCTGCAGGCACAGGACAGGGGTCTGGTGAAGGTAGACATGAGCTGTGGCAGTGGGGACGCTGCAGGCACAGGACAGAGGTCTGGTGAAGGTAGACATGAGCTGTGGCCGTGGGGACTCTGCAGGCACAGGACAGAGGTCTGGTGAAGGTACACATGAGCTGTGGCAGTGGGGCCTCTGCAGCCACAGGACAGGGGTCTGGTGGAGGGAGACATGAGCTGTGGCAGCGGGGACTCTGCAGGCACAGGACTGAGGTCTGGTGAAGGGAGACATGAGCTGTGGCAGTGGGGCCTCTGCAGCCACAGGACAGGGGTCTGGTGAAGGGAGACATCAGCTGTGGCAGTGGGGACCCTGCAGGCACAGGACAGGGGTCTGGTGAAGGTAGACATGAGCTGTGGCAGTGGGGACCCTGCAGGCACAGGACAGAGGTCTGGTGAAGGTAGACATGAGCTGTGGCCGTGGGGACTCTGCAGGCACAGGACAGAGGTCTGGTGAAGGGAGACATGAGCTGTGGCAGTGGGGCCTCTGCAGCCACAGGACAGGGGTCTGGTGAAGGGAGACATCAGCTGTGGCAGTGGGGACCCTGCAGGCACAGGACAGGGGTCTGGTGAAGGTAGACATGAGCTGGGGCCGTGGGGACTCTGCAGGCACAGGACAGAGGTCTGGTTAAGGTAGACATGAGCTGTGGCAGTGGGGCCTCTGCAGGCACAGGACAGAGGTCTGGTGAAGGTACACATGAGCTGTGGCAGCGGGGCCTCTGCAGCCACAGGACAGGGGTCTGGTGAAGGGAGACATGAGCTGTGGCAGCGGGGACTCTGCAGGCAGAGGACAGAGGTCTGGTGAAGGGAGACATCAGCTGTGGCAGTGGGGCCTCTGCAGCCACATTACAGGGGTCTGGTGAAGGGAGACATCAGCTGTGGCAGTGGGGCCTCTACAGCCACGGGACAGAGGTCTGGTGAAGGTAGACATGAGCTGTGGCAGTGGGAACTCTGCAGGCACGGGACAGAGCTCTGGTGAAGGAAGACATGAGCTGTGGCAGTGGGGACCCTGCAGGCACGGGGCAGAGGTCTGGTGAAGGGAGACATGAGCTGTGGCAGCGGGGACTCTGCAGGCACAGGACAGAGGTCTGGTGAAGGGAGACATGAGCTGTGGCAGCGGGGACTCTGCAGGCACAGGACAGAGGTCTGGTGAAGGGAGACATGAGCTGTGGCAGTGGGGCCTCTGCAGGCACAGGACAGGGGTCTGGTGAAGATAGACATGAGCTGTGGCCGTGGGGACTCTGCAGGCACAGGACAGAGGTCTGGTGAAGGTACACATGAGCTGTGGCAGTGGGGACCTCTGCAGGCACAGGACAGAGGTCTGGTGAAGGGAGACATGAGCTGTGGCAGTGGGGCCTCTGCAGGCACAGGACAGAGGTCTGGTGAAGGGAGACATGAGATGTGGCAGCGGGGACCCTGCAGCCACAGGACAGAGGTCTGGTGAAGGTAGACATCAGCTGTGGCCGTGGGGCCTCTGCAGCCACAGGACAGAGGTCTGGTGAACGTGACATCAGCTGTGGCAGTGGGGACCCTGCAGGCACAGGGCAGAGGTCTGGTGAAGGTAGACATGAGCTGTGGCAGTGGGGCCTCTGCAGCCACAGGACAGAGGTCTGGTGAAGGGAGACATGAGCTGTGGCAGTGGGGACCCTGCAGGCACAGGGCAGAGGTCTGGTGAAGGGAGACATGAGCTGTGGCAGAGGGGCCTCTGCAGGCACAGGGCAGAGGTCTGGTGAAGGGAGACATGAGCTGTGGCAGTGGGGACTCTGCAGGCACAGGACAGAGGTCTGGTGAAGGTACACATGAGCTGTGGCAGTGGGGACCTCTGCAGGCACAGGACAGAGGTCTGGTGAAGGGAGACATGAGCTGTGGCAGTGGGGCCTCTTCAGGCACAGGACAGAGGTCTGGTGAAGGGAGACATGAGATGTGGCAGCGGGGACCCTGCAGCCACAGGACAGAGGTCTGGTGAAGGTAGACATCAGCTGTGGCCGTGGGGCCTCTGCAGCCACAGGACAGAGGTCTGGTGAACGTGACATCAGCTGTGGCAGTGGGGACCCTGCAGGCACAGGGCAGAGGTCTGGTGAAGGTAGACATGAGCTGTGGCAGTGGGGCCTCTGCAGCCACAGGACAGAGGTCTGGTGAAGGGAGACATGAGCTGTGGCAGTGGGGACCCTGCAGGCACAGGGCAGAGGTCTGGTGAAGGGAGACATGAGCTGTGGCAGGGACTCTGCAGGCACAGGACAGAGTTCCGTTGAAGGGAGACATGAGCTGTGGCAGCGGGGCCTCTGCAGCCACAGGACAGGGGTCTGGTGAAGGGAGACATCAGCTGTGGCAGTGGGGACCCTGCAGGCACAGGACAGAGGTCTGGTGAAGGGAGACATGAGCTGTGGCAGTTTGGACCCTGCAGGCACAGGACAGAGGTCTGGTGAAGGTAGACATGATCTGTGGCAGGGACCCTCCAGGCACAAGGCAGAGGTCTGGTGAAGGGAGAAATGACCTGTGGCAGTGGGGCCTCTGCAGGCACAGGGCAGAGGTCTGGTGAAGGGAGACATGAGCTGTGGCAGTGGGACCTCTGCAGGCACAGGGCAGAGGTCTGGTGAAGGTAGACATGAGCTGTGGCAGGGACCCTGCAGGCACAGGACAGAGGTCTGGTGAAGGGAGACATGAGCTGTGGCAGTGGGGCCTCTGCAGGCACAGGGCAGAGGTCTGGTGAAGGGAGACATGAGCTGTGGCAGTGGGGCCTCTGCAGCCACGGGACAGAGGTCTGGTGAAGGTACACATGAGCTGTGGCAGTAGGGCCTCTGCAGGCACGGGACAGAGGTCTGGGGAAGGGAGACATGAGCTGTGGCAGTGGGGCCTCTGCAGCCACAGGACAGGGGTCTGGTGAAGGGACACATGAGCTGTGGCAGTGGGGACTCTGCAGGCACAGGACAGAGGTCTGGTGAAGGGAGACATGAGCTGTGGCAGTGGGGCCTCTGCAGGCACAGGACAGAGGTCTGGTGAAGGGAGACATGAGCTGTGGCAGCGGGGACTCTGCAGGCACAGGAGAGAGGTCTGGTGAAGGGAGACATGAGCTGTGGCAGCGGGGACCCTGCAGGCACAGGACAGAGGTCTGGTGAAGGTAGACATGAGCTGTGGCAGTGGGGATCCTGCAGGCACAGGACAGGGGTCTGGTGAAGGGAGACATGAGCTGTGGCAGTGGGGACTCTGCAGGCACAGGAGAGAGGTCTGGTGAAGGTAGACATCAGCTGTGGCAGTGGGGACCCTGCAGGCACAGGACAGAGGTCTGGTGAAAGTAGACATGAGCTGTGGCAGTGGGGCCTCTGCAGGCACGGGACAGAGGTCTGGTGAAGGGAGACATGAGCTGTGGCAGTGGGGCCTCTGCAGGCACAGGACAGGGGTCTGGTGAAGGTAGACATGAGCTGTGGCCGTGGGGACTCTGCAGGCACAGGACAGGGGTCTGGTGATGGTAGACATGAGCTGTGGCAGTGGGGACCCTGCAGGCACAGGAGAGAGGTCTGGTGAAGGGAGACATGAGCTGTGGCAGTGGGGCCTCTGCAGCCACATGACAGGGGTCTGGTGAAGGTAGACATCAGCTGTGGCAGTGGGGACCCTGCAGGCACAGGACAGAGGTCTGGTGAAGTTAGACATGAGCTGTGGCAGTGGGGCCTCTGCAGGCACGGGACAGAGGTCTGGTGAAGGGAGACATGAGCTGTGTCAGTGGGGCCTCTGCAGCCACAGGTCAGAGCTCTGGTGAAGGTAGACATGAGCTGTGGCAGTGGGGCACTGCAGGCACAGGACAGAGGTCTGGTGAAGGTAGACATCACCTGTGGCAGTGGGGACCCTGCAGGCACAGGGCAGAGGTCTGGTGAAGGTAGTTCTACCACCGAGATTAAGGTGAGGCCAGGTTGTTGTCGGAAAACCACAGACCTCTAGGGTTGTACATCCCCTGCTAAGGCTTTTAGCAGTTTCCTCGCCGTCCCCTAGATCAGATCAGGCAAGTGTCAATCTCCTTTAGGGATCAGGAAGCGGGAGGAGAGCTGCACTCTCTGGAGCTGCACTCGTAGGTTGTCTCTTATCTACTCACACTGTGTGATTCAAAGTTCTGGTCACTAGTGGAGCTGTGGGCTGGAGCTCATGGTGTGAATAAGGCAGGGTCTCAGCACGTGGAGCTGTGGGCTGGAGCTCATGGTGTGAATAAGGAAGGGTCTCAGCAGGAGGAGCTGTGGGCTGGAGCTCATGGTGTGAATAAGGAAGGGTCTCAGCATGAGGAGCAGTGGGCTGGAGCTCATGGTGTGAATAAGGCAGGGTCTCAGCACGTGGAGCTGTGGGCTGGAGCTCATGGTGTGAATAAGGAAGGGTCTCAGCAGGAGGAGCTGTGGGCTGGAGCTCATGGTGTGAATACGGCAGGGTCTCAGCACGAGGAGCTGTGGGCTGGAGCTCATGGTGTGAATAAGGCAGGGTCTCAGCACGTGGAGCTGTGGGCTGGAGCTCATGGTGTGTAAATAAGGAAGGGTCTCAGCACGAGGAGCTGTGGGCTGGAGCTCATGGTGTGAATAAGGAAGGGTCTCAGCACGAGGAGCTGTGGGCTGGAGCTCATGGTGTGAATACGGCAGGGTCTCAGCACAAGGAGCTGTGGGCTGGAGCTCACGGTGTGAATAAGGCAGGGTCTCAGCACGAGGAGCTGTGGGCTGGAGCTCATGGTGTGAATACAGCAGGGTCTCAGCACGAGGAGCTGTGGGCTGGAGCTCATGGTGTAAATAAGGAAGGGTCTCAGCACGAGGAGCTGTGGGCTGGAGCTCATGGTGTGAATACAGCAGGGTCTCAGCACGTGGAGCTGTGGGCTGGAGCTCATGGTGTGAATAAGGAAGGATCTCAGCACGAGGAGCTGTGGGCTGGAGCTCATGGTGTGTGAATAAAGAAGGGTCTCAGCACGACGAGCTGTGGGCTGGAGCTCATGGTGTGAATACGGCAGGGTCTCAGCATGAGGAGCTGTGGGCTGGAGCTCATGGTGTGAATACGGCAGGGTCTCAGCACGAGGATCTGTGGGCTGGAGCTCATGGTGTGAGTAAGGAAGAGTCTCAGCACGAGGAGCTGTGGGGCCTTGAGCTCATGGTGTGAATAAGGAAGGGTCTCAGCACGAGGAGCTGTGGGCTGGAGCTCATGGTGTGAATAAGGAAGTGTCTCAGCAGGAGGAGCTGTGGGCTGGAGCTCACGGTGTGAATAAGGCAGGGTCTCAGCACGAGGAGCTGTGGGCTGGAGCTCATGGTGTGAATACAGCAGGGTCTCAGCACGAGGAGCTGTGGGCTGGAGCTCATGGTGTAAATAAGGAAGGGTCTCAGCACGAGGAGCTGTGGGCTGGAGCTCATGGTGTGAATACAGCAGGGTCTCAGCACGTGGTGCTGTGGGCTGGAGCTCATGGTGTGAATAAGGAAGGATCTCAGCACGAGGAGCTGTGGGCTGGAGCTCATGGTGTTTGAATAAGGAAGGGTCTCAGCATGAGGAGCTGTGGGCTGGAGCTCATGGTGTGAATACGGCGGGGTCTCAGCACGAGGAGCTGTGGGCTGGAGCTCATGGTGTGAATACGGCAGGGTCTCAGCACGAGGAGGTGTGGGCTGGAGCTCATGGTGTGAATAAGGAAGAGTTTCAGCAAGAGGAGCTGTGGGGCCTTGAGCTCATGGTGTGAATAAGGAAGGGTCTCAGCACGAGGAGCTGTGGGCTGGAGCTCATGGTGTGAATAAGGAAGGGTCTCAGCACGAGGAGCTGTGGGGCCTGGAGCTCATGGTGTGAATACGGCAGGGTCTCAGCACGAGGAGCTGTGGGCTGGAGCTCATGGTGTGTGAATAAGGAAGGGACTCAGCACGAGGAGCTGTGGGCTGGAGCTCATGGTGTGAATATGGCAGGGTCTCAGCACGAGGAGCTGTGGGCTGGAGCTCATGGTGCTGGAGCTCATGGTGTGAATACGACAGGGTCTCAGCACGTAGAGCTGTGGGCTGGAGCTCATGGTGTGAATACGGCAGGGTCTCAGCACGAGGAGCTGTGGGGCCTGGAGCTCATGGTGTGAATAAGGAAGGCTATCAGCACGTGGAGCTGTGGGCTCGAGCTCATGGTGTGAATATGGCAGGGTCTCAGCACGAGGAGCTGTGGGCTGGAGCTCATGGTGTGAATAAGGAAGGGCCTCAGCGGGAGGAGCTGTGGGCTGGAGCTCATGGTGTGTGAATAAGGCAGGGTCTCAGCACGAGGAGCTGTGGGCTGGAGCTCATGGTGTGAATACGGCAGGGTCTCAGAACGAGGAGCTGTGGGGCCTGGAGCTCATGGTGTGAATAAGGAAGGGTCTCAGCACGAGGAGCTGTGGGCTGGAGCTCATGGTGTGAATAAGACAGGTTCTCAGCACGTGGAGCTGGAGCTCATGGTGTGAATAAGGAAGGGTCTCAGCACGAGGAGCTGTGGGCTGGAGCTCATGGTGTGAATACAGCAGGGTCTCAGCACAAGGAGCTGTGGGCTGGAGCTCATGGTGTGATTAAGGAAGGGTCTCAGCACAAGGAGCTGTGGGCTGGAGCTCATGGTGTGAATAAGGAAGGGTCTCAGCACGAGGAGCTGTGGGCTGGAGCTCATGGTGTGAATAAGGCAGAGTCTCAGCACGTGGAGCTGTGGGCTGGAGCTCATGGTGTGAATACGGCAGGGTCTCAGAACGAGGAGCTGTGGGGCCTGGAGCTCATGGTGTGAATAAGGCAGGGCCTCAGCACGTGGAGCTGTGGGCTGGAGCTCATGGTGTGTGAATAAGGAAGGGTCTCAGCACGAGGAGCTGTGGGCTGGAGCTCATGGTGTGAATAAGGAAGGGTCTCAGCACAAGGAGCTGTGGGCTGGAGCTCATGGTGTGAATAAGGAAGGGTCTCAGCACGAGGAGCTGTGGGCTGGAGCTCATGGTGTGAATAAGGCAGAGTCTCAGCACGTGGAGCTGTGGGCTGGAGCTCATGGTGTGAATACGGCAGGGTCTCAGAACGAGGAGCTGTGGGGCCTGGAGCTCATGGTGTGAATAAGGCAGGGCCTCAGCACGTGGAGCTGTGGGCTGGAGCTCATGGTGTGTGAATAAGGAAGGGTCTCAGCACGTGGAGCTGTGGGCTGGAGCTCATGGTGTGAATAAGGAAGGGTCTCAGCACGAGGAGCTGTGGGGCCTTGAGCTCATGGTGTGAATAAGGAAGGGTCTCAGCACGAGGAGCTGTGGGCTGGAGCTCATGGTGTGAATAAGGAAGTGTCTCAGCAGGAGGAGCTGTGGGCTGGAGCTCACGGTGTGAATAAGGCAGGGTCTCAGCACGAGGAGCTGTGGGCTGGAGCTCATGGTGTGAATACAGCAGGGTCTCAGCACGAGGAGCTGTGGGCTGGAGCTCATGGTGTAAATAAGGAAGGGTCTCAGCACGAGGAGCTGTGGGCTGGAGCTCATGGTGTGAATACAGCAGGGTCTCAGCACGTGGAGCTGTGGGCTGGAGCTCATGGTGTGAATAAGGAAGGATCTCAGCACAAGGAGCTGTGGGCTGGAGCTCATGGTGTTTGAATAAGGAAGGGTCTCAGCATGAGGAGCTGTGGGCTGGAGCTCATGGTGTGAATACGGCGGGGTCTCAGCACGAGGAGCTGTGGGCTGGAGCTCATGGTGTGAATACGGCAGGGTCTCAGCACGAGGAGGTGTGGGCTGGAGCTCATGGTGTGAATAAGGAAGAGTTTCAGCACGAGGAGCTGTGGGCTGGAGCTCATGGTGTGAATACGGCAGGGTCTCAGCACGAGGAGGTGTGGGCTGGAGCTCATGGTGTGAATAAGGAAGAGTTTCAGTACGAGGAGCTGTGGGCTGGAGCTCATGGTGTGAATACGGCGGGGTCTCAGCACGAGGAGCTGTGGGCTGGAGCTCATGGTGTGAATACGGCAGGGTCTCAGCACGAGGAGGTGTGGGCTGGAGCTCATGGTGTAAATAAGGAAGGGTCTCAGCACGAGGAGCTGTGGGCTGGAGCTCATGGTGTGAATAAGGAAGGGTCTCAGCACGAGGAGCTGTGGGCTGGAGCTCATGGTGTGAATACGGCAGGGTCTCAGCACAAGGAGCTGTGGGCTGGAGCTCATGGTGTGAATAAGGCAGGGTCTTAGCACGAGGAGCTGTGGGCTGGAGCTCATGGTGTGAATACAGCAGGGTCTCAGCACGAGGAGCTGTGGGCTGGAGCTCATGGTGTAAATAAGGAAGGGTCTCAGCACAAGGACCTGTGGGCTGGAGCTCATGGTGTGAATACAGCAGGGTCTCAGCACGTGGAGCTGTGGGCTGGAGCTCATGGTGTGAATAAGGAAGGATCTCAGCACGAGGAGCTGTGGGCTGGAGCTCATGTTGTGTGAATAAAGAAGGGTCTCAGCACGACGAGCTGTGGGCTGGAGCTCATGGTGTGAATACGGCAGGGTCTCAGCATGAGGAGCTGTGGGCTGGAGCTCATGGTGTGAATACGGCAGGGTCTCAGCACGAGGAGCTGTGGGCTGGAGCTGATGGTGTGAATAAGGAAGAGTCTCAGCACGAGGAGCTGTGGGGCCTTGAGCTCATGGTGTGAATAACGAAGGGTCTCAGCACGAGGAGCTGTGGGCTGGAGCTCATGGTGTGAATAAGGAAGTGTCTCAGCAGGAGGAGCTGTGGGCTGGAGCTCACGGTGTGAATAAGGCAGGGTCTCAGCACGAGGAGCTGTGGGCTGGAGCTCATGGTGTGAATACAGCAGGGTCTCAGCACGAGGAGCTGTGGGCTGGAGCTCATGGTGGAAATAAGGAAGGGTCTCAGCACGAGGAGCTGTGGGCTGGAGCTCATGGTGTGAGTACAGCAGGGTCTCAGCACGTGGAGCTGTGGGCTGGAGCTCATGGTGTGAATAAGGAAGGATCTCAGCACGAGGAGCTGTGGGCTGGAGCTCATGGTGTTTGAATAAGGAAGGGTCTCAGCATGAGGAGCTGTGGGCTGGAGCTCATGGTGTGAATACGGCGGGGTCTCAGCACGAGGAGCTGTGGGCTGGAGCTCATGGTGTGAATACGGCAGGGTCTCAGCACGAGGAGGTGTGGGCTGGAGCTCATGGTGTGAATAAGGAAGAGTTTCAGCACGAGGAGCTGTGGGGCCTTGAGCTCATGGTGTGAATAAGGAAGGGTCTCAGCACGAGGAGCTGTGGGCTGGAGCTCATGGTGTGAATAAGGAAGTGTCTCAGCACGAGGAGCTGTAGGGCCTGGAGCTCATGGTGTGAATACGGCAGGGTCTCAGCACGAGGAGCTGTGGGCTGGAGCTCATGGTGTGTGAATGAGGAAGGGACTCAGCACGAGGAGCTGTGGGCTGGAGCTCATGGTGTGAATATGGCAGGGTCTCAGCACGAGGAGCCGTGGGCTGGAGCTCATGGTGCTGGAGCTCTTGGTGTGAATACGACAGGGTCTCAGCACGTAGAGCTGTGGGCTGGAGCTCATGGTGTGAATACGGCAGGGTCTCAGCACGAGGAGCTGTGGGGCCTGGAGCTCATGGTGTGAATAAGGAAGGGTCTCAGCACGTGGAGCTGTGGGCTCGAGCTCATGGTGTGAATATGGCAGGGTCTCAGCACGAGGAGCTGTGAGCTGGAGCTCATGGTGTGAATAAGGAAGGGTCTCAGCAGGAGGAGCTGTGGGCTGGAGCTCATGGTGTGTGAATAAGGCAGGGTCTCAGCACGAGGAGCTGTGGGCTGGAGCTCATGGTGTGAATACGGCAGGGTCTCTGAACGAGGAGCTGTGGGGCCTGCAGCTCATGGTGTGAATAAGGAAGGGTCTCAGCACGAGGAGCTGTGGGCTGGAGCTCTTGGTGTGAATAAGACAGGTTCTCAGCACGTGGAGCTGTGGGATGGAGCTCATGGTGTGAATAAGGAAGGGTCTCAGCACGAAGAGCTGTGGGCTGGAGCTCATGGTGTAAATAAGGAAGGGTCTCAGCACGAGGAGCTGTGGGCTGGAGCTCATGGTGTGAATACAGCAGGGTCTCAGCACGTGGAGCTGTGGGCTGGAACTCATGGTGTGAATAAGGAAGGATCTCAGCACGAGGAGCTGTGGGCTGGAGCTCATGGTGTGTGAATAAAGAAGGGTCTCAGCACGACGAGCTGTGGGCTGGAGCTCATGGTGTGAATGCGGCAGGGTCTCAGCATGAGGAGCTGTGGGCTGGAGCTCATGGTGTGAATACAGCAGGGTCTCAGCACGAGGAGCTGTGGGCTGGAGCTGATGGTGTGAATAAGGAAGAGTCTCAGCACGAGGAGCTGTGGGGCCTTGAGCTCATGGTGTGAATAACGAAGGGTCTCAGCACGAGGAGCTGTGGGCTGGAGCTCATGGTGTGAATAAGGAAGTGTCTCAGCAGGAGGAGCTGTGGGCTGGAGCTCACGGTGTGAATAAGGCAGGGTCTCAGCACGAGGAGCTGTGGGCTGGAGCTCATGGTGGAAATAAGGAAGGGTCTCAGCACGAGGAGCTGTGGGCTGGAGCTCATGGTGTGAGTACAGCAGGGTCTCAGCACGTAGAGCTGTGGGCTGGAGCTCATGGTGTGAATAAGGAAGGATCTCAGCACGAGGAGCTGTGGGCTGGAGCTCATGGTGTTTGAATAAGGAAGGGTCTCAGCATGAGGAGCTGTGGGCTGGAGCTCATGGTGTGAATACGGCGGGGTCTCAGCACGAGGAGCTGTGGGCTGGAGCTCATGGTGTGAATACGGCAGGGTCTCAGCACGAGGAGGTGTGGGCTGGAGCTCATGGTGTGAATAAGGAAGAGTTTCAGCACGAGGAGCTGTGGGGCCTTGAGCTCATGGTGTGAATAAGGAAGGGTCTCAGCACGAGGAGCTGTGGGCTGGAGCTCATGGTGTGAATAAGGAAGTGTCTCAGCACGAGGAGCTGTAGGGCCTGGAGCTCATGGTGTGAATACGGCAGGGTCTCAGCACGAGGAGCTGTGGGCTGGAGCTCATGGTGTGTGAATAAGGAAGGGACTCAGCACGAGGAGCTGTGGGCTGGAGCTCATGGTGTGAATATGGCAGGGTCTCAGCACGAGGAGCCGTGGGCTGGAGCTCATGGTGCTGGAGCTCATGGTGTGAATACGACAGGGTCTCAGCACGTAGAGCTGTGGGCTGGAGCTCATGTGTGAATACGGCAGGGTCTCAGCACGAGGAGCTGTGGGGCCTGGAGCTCATGGTGTGAATAAGGAAGGGTCTCAGCACGTGGAGCTGTGGGCTCGAGCTCATGGTGTGAATATGGCAGGGTCTCAGCAGGAGGAGCTGTGGGCTGGAGCTCATGGTGTGAATAAGGAATGGTCTCAGCAGGAGGAGCTGTGGGCTGGAGCTCATGGTGTGTGAATAAGGCAGGGTCTCAGCACGAGGAGCTGTGGGCTGGAGCTCATGGTGTGAATACGGCAGGGTCTCTGAACGAGGAGCTGTGGGGCCTGGAGCTCATGGTGTGAATAAGGAAGGGTCTCAGCACGAGGAGCTGTGGGCTGGAGCTCATGGTGTGAATAAGACAGGTTCTCAGCACGTGGAGCTGTGGGCTGGAGCTCATGGTGTGAATAAGGAAGGGTCTCAGCACGAGGAGCTGTGGGCTGGAGCTCATGGTGTGAATACGAAAGGGTCTCAGCACGAGGAGCTGTGGGCTGGAGCTCATGGTGTGAATAAGGAAGGGTCTCAGCACGAGGAGCTGTGGGCTGGAGCTCATGGTGTGAATAAGGCAGGGTCTCAGCACGTGGAGCTGTGGGCTGGAGCTCATGTTGTGAATACGGCAGGGTCTCAGAACGAGGAGCTGTGGGGCCTGGAGCTCATGGTGTGAATAAGGCAGGGTCTCAGCACTTGGAGCTGTGGGCTGGAGCTCATGGCGTGTGAATAAGGAAGGTCCCAGCACGAGGAGCTGTGGGCTGGAGCTCATGGTGTGAATAAGGAAGGGTCTCAGCATGAGGAGCTGTGGGCTGGAGCTCATGGTGTGAATAAGGCAGGGTCTCAGCACGTGGAGCTGTGGGCTGGAGCTCATGGTGTGAATAAGGAAGGGTCTCAGCACGAGGAGCTGTGGGGCCTTGAGCTCATGGTGTGAATAAGAAGGGTCTCAGCACGAGGAGCTGTGGGCTGGAGCTCATGGTGTGAACAAGGAAGTGTCTCAGCAGGAGGAGCTGTGGGCTGGAGCTCACGGTGTGAATAAGGCAGGGTCTCAGCACGAGGAGCTGTGGGGCCTTGAGCTCATGGTGTGAATAAGGAAGGGTCTCAGCACGAGGAGCTGTGGGCTGGAGCTCATGGTGTGAATAAGGAAGTGTCTCAGCACGAGGAGCTGTAGGGCCTGGAGCTCATGGTGTGAATACGGCAGGGTCTCAGCACGAGGAGCTGTGGGCTGGAGCTCATGGTGTGTGAATAAGGAAGGGACTCAGCACGAGGAGCTGTGGGCTGGAGCTCATGGTGTGAATATGGCAGGGTCTCAGCACGAGGAGCCGTGGGCTGGAGCTCATGGTGCTGGAGCTCATGGTGTGAATACGACAGGGTCTCAGCACGTAGAGCTGTGGGCTGGAGCTCATGGTGTGAATACGGCAGGGTCTCAGCACGAGGAGCTGTGGGGCCTGGAGCTCATGGTGTGAATAAGGAAGGGTCTCAGCACGTGGAGCTGTGGGCTCGAGCTCATGGTGTGAATATGGCAGGGTCTCAGCAGGAGGAGCTGTGGGCTGGAGCTCATGGTGTGAATAAGGAATGGTCTCAGCAGGAGGAGCTGTGGGCTGGAGCTCATGGTGTGTGAATAAGGCAGGGTCTCAGCACGAGGAGCTGTGGGCTGGAGCTCATGGTGTGAATACGGCAGGGTCTCTGAACGAGGAGCTGTGGGGCCTGGAGCTCATGGTGTGAATAAGGAAGGGTCTCAGCACGAGGAACTGTGGGCTGGAGCTCATGGTGTGAATAAGACAGGTTCTCAGCACGTGGAGCTGTGGGCTGGAGCTCATGGTGTGAATAAGGAAGGGTCTCAGCACGAGGAGCTGTGGGCTGGAGCTCATGGTGTGAATAAGGAAGGATCTCAGCACGAGGAGCTGTGGGCTGGAGCTCATGGTGTTTGAATAAGGAAGGATCTCTGCATGAGGAGCTGTGGGCTGGAGCTCATGGTGTGAATACGGCGGGGTCTCAGCATGAGGAGCTGTGGGCTGGAGCTCATGGTGTGAATACGGCAGGGTCTCAGCACGAGGAGGTGTGGGCTGGAGCTCATGGTGTGAATAAGGAAGAGTTTCAGCACGAGGAGCTGTGGGGCCTTGAGCTCATGGTGTGAATAAGGAAGGGTCTCAGCACGAGGAGCTGTGGGCTGGAGCTCATGGTGTGAATAAGGAAGTGTCTCAGCACGAGGAGCTGTAGGGCCTGGAGCTCATGGTGTGAATACTGCAGGGTCTCAGCACGAGGAGCTGTGGGCTGGAGCTCATGGTGTGTGAATAAGGAAGGGACTCAGCACGAGGAGCTGTGGGCTGGAGCTCATGGTGTGAATATGGCAGGGTCTCAGCATGAGGAGCCGTGGGCTGGAGCTCATGGTGCTGGAGCTCATGGTGTGAATACGACAGGGTCTCAGCACGTAGAGCTGTGGGCTGGAGCTCATGGTGTGAATACGGCAGGGTCTCAGCACGAGGAGCTGTGGGGCCTGGAGCTCATGGTGTGAATAAGGAAGGGTCTCAGCACGTGGAGCTGTGGGCTCGAGCTCATGGTGTGAATATGGCAGGGTCTCAGCAGGAGGAGCTGTGGGCTGGAGCTCATGGTGTGAATAAGGAATGGTCTCAGCAGGAGGAGCTGTGGGCTGGAGCTCATGGTGTGTGAATAAGGCAGGGTCTCAGCACGAGGAGCTGTGGGCTGGAGCTCATGGTGTGAATACGGCAGGGTCTCTGAACGAGGAGCTGTGGGGCCTGGAGCTCATGGTGTGAATAAGGAAGGGTCTCAGCACGAGGAGCTGTGGGCTGGAGCTCATGGTGTGAATAACACAGGTTCTCAGCACGTGGAGCTGTGGGCTGGAGCTCATTGTGTGAATAAGGAAGGGTCTCAGCACGAGGAGCTGTGGGCTGGAGCTCATGGTGTGAATACGAAAGGGTCTCAGCACGAGGAGCTGTGGGCTGGAGCTCATGGTGTGAATAAGGAAGGGTCTCAGCACGAGGAGCTGTGGGCTGGAGCTCATGGTGTGAATAAGGCAGGGTCTCAGCACGTGGAGCTGTGGGCTGGAGCTCATGGTGTGAATACGGCAGGGTCTCAGAACGAAGAGCTGTGGGGACTGGAGCTCATGGTGTGAATAAGGCAGGGTCTCAGCACGTGGAGCTGTGGGCTGGAGCTCATGGCGTGTGAATAAGGAAGGGTCTCAGCACGAGGAGCTGTGGGCTGGAGCTCATGGTGTGAATAAGGAAGGGTCTCAGCATGAGGAGCTGTGGGCTGGAGCTCATGGTGTTAATAAGGCAGGGTCTCAGCACGTGGAGCTGTGGGCTGGAGCTCATGGTGTGAATAAGGAAGGGTCTCAGCACGAGGAGCTGTGGGGCCTTAAGCTCATGGTGTGAATAAGGAAGGGTCTCAGCACGAGGAGCTGTGGGCTGGAGCTCATGGTGTGAATAAGGAAGTGTCTCAGCAGGAGGAGCTGTGGGCTGGAGCTCACGGTGTGAATAAGGCAGGGTCTCAGCACGAGGAGCTGTGGGCTGGAGCTCATGGTGTGAATACAGCAGGGTCTCAGCACGAGGAGCTGTGGGCTGGAGCTCATGGTGTAAATAAGGAAGGGTCTCAGCACGAGGAGCTGTGGGCTGGAGCTCATGGTGTGAATACAGCAGGGTCTCAGCACGTGGAGCTGTGGGCTGGAGCTCATGGTGTGAATAAGGAAGGATCTCAGCACAAGGAGCTGTTGGCTGGAGCTCATGGTGTTTGAATAAGGAAGGGTCTCAGCATGAGGAGCTGTGGGCTGGAGCTCATGGTGTGAATACGGCGGTGTCTCAGCACGAGGAGCTGTGGGCTGGAGCTCATGGTGTGAATACGGCAGGGTCTAAGCACGAGGAGGAGTGGGCTGGAGCTCATGGTGTGAATAAGGAAGAGTTTCAGCACGAGGAGCTGTGGGGCCTTGAGCTCATGGTGTGAATAAGGAAGGGTCTCAGCACAAGGAGCTGTGGGCTGGAGCTCATGGTGTGAATAAGGAAGGGTCTCAGCACGAGGAGCTGTGGGGCCTGGAGCTCATGGTGTGAATACGGCAGGGTCTCAGCACGAGGAGCTGTGGGCTGGAGCTCATGGTGTGTGAATAAGGAAGGGCCTAAGCACGAGGAGTTGTGGGCTGGAGCTCATGGTGTGAATATGGCAGGGTCTCAGCACGAGGAGCTGTGGGCTGGAGCTCATGGTGCTGGAGCTCATGGTGTGATTACGACAGGGTCTCAGCACGTAGAGCTGTGGGCTGGAGCTCATGGTGTGAATACGGCAGGGTCTCAGCACGAGGAGCTGTGGGGCCTGGAGCTCATGGTGTGAATAAGGAAGGGTCTCAGCACGTGGAGCTGTGGGCTCGAGCTCATGGTGTGAATATGGCAGGGTCTCAGCACGAGGAGCTGTGGGCTGGAGCTCATGGTGTGAATAAGGAAGGGTCTCAGAAGGAGGAGCTGTGGGCTGGAGCTCATGGTGTGTGAATAAGGCAGGGTCTCAGCACGAGGAGCTGTGGGCTGGAGCTCATGGTGTGAATACGGCAGGGTCTCAGAACGAGGAGCTGTGGGGCCTGGAGCTCATGGTGTGAATAAGGAAGGGTCTCACCACGAGAAGCTGTGGGCTGGAGCTCATGGTGTGAATAAGACAGGTTCTCAGCACGTGGAGCTGTGGGCTGGAGCTCATGGTGTGAATAAGGAAGGGTCTCAGCACGAGGAGCTGTGGGCTGGAGCTCATGGTGTGAATACGGCAGGGTCTCAGCACGAGGAGCTGTGGGCTGGAGCTCATGGTGTGAATAAGGAAGGGTCTCAGCACGAGGAGCTGTGGGCTGGAGCTCATGGTGTGAATAAGGCAGGGTCTCAGCACGTGGAGCTGTGGGCTGGAGCTCATGGTGTGAATACGGCAGGGTCTCAGAACGAGGAGCTGTGGGGCCTGGAGCTCATGGTGTGAATAAGGCAGGGTCTCAGCACGTGGAGCTGTGAGCTGGAGCTCATGGTGTGTGAATAAGGAAGGGTCTCAGCACGAGGAGCTGTGGGCTGGAGCTCATGGTGTGAATAAGGAAGGGTCTCAGCATGAGGAGCAGTGGGCTGGAGCTCATGGTGTGAATAAGGCAGGGTCTCAGCACGTGGAGCTGTGGGCTGGAGCTCATGGTGTGAATAAGGAAGGGTCTCAGCACAAGGAGCTGTGGGCTGGAGCTCATGGTGTGAATAAGGCAGGGTCTCAGCACGTGGAGCTGTGGGCTGGAGCTCATGGTGTGAATAAGGAAGGGTCTCAGCAGGAGGAACTGTGGGCTGGAGCTCATGGTGTGAATACGGCAGGGTCTCAGCACGAGGAGCTGTGGGCTGGAGCTCAAGGTGTGAATATGGCAGGGTCTCAGCACGAGGAGCTGTGTGCTGGAGCTCATGGTGTAAATAAGGAAAGGTCTCAGCACGAGGAGCTGTGGGCTGGAGCTCATGGTGTGTGAATAAGGAAGGGTCTCAGCACGAGGAGCTGTGGGCTGGATCTCATGGTGTGAATACGGCAGTGTCTCAGCACGAGGAGCTGTGGGCTGAAGCTCATGGTGTGAATAAGGCATGGTCTCAGCACGTGGAGCTGTGGGCTGGAGCTCATGGTGTAAATAAGGAAGGGTCTCAGCACGAGGGGCTGTGGGCTGGAGCTCATGGTGTGAATAAGGAAGGGTCTCAGCACGAGGAGCTCTGGGGCCTGGAGCTCATGGTGTGAATAAGGAAGGGTCTTAGCACGAGGAGATGGTGGGCCTGGAGCTCATGGTGTGAATAAGACAGGTTCTCAGCACGAGGAGCTGTGGGCTGGAGCTCAGGGTGTGAATAAGGCAGGGTCTCAGCGCGTGGAGCTGTGGGCTGGAGCTCATGGTATGAATAAGGAAGGGTCTCAGCAGGAGGAGCTGTGGGCTGGAGCTCATGGTGTGAATAAGGAAGGGTCTCAGCACGAGGAGCTGTGCGCTGGAGCTCATGGTGTGAATAAGGAAGGGTCTCAGCAGGAGGAGCTGTGGGCTGGAGCTCATGGTGTGAATACGGCAGGGTCTCAGCACGAGGAGCTGTGGGCTGGAGCTCATGGTGTGAATAAGGACGGGTCTCAGCACGAGGAGCTGTGGGCTGGAGCTCATGGTGTGAATACAGCAGGGTCTCAGCACGAGGAGCTGTGGGCTGGAGCTAACGACTTGAATAAGGTGAATACCCCATATCCCCTAAAACCACTAAAAGGAAAGTGGATGAGCGATCTGGGCACCTTGGAGAAAGAGGTCTTGATGGAAGCAAAAATGGCAGCTAGGCTGAAGGTGACATCTGCGGACTGCAGCTAATGAAGTGCAAACATTTCCACAAAACATACTGTGCACCCGCAAGGTGACCCAAGATGGAATGAGTCCTCACCCGACCTGTCGCAGGTGTTGTGGGATGGAGGGCACCTT
Source organism: Pleurodeles waltl (assembly GCF_031143425.1). Taxonomy (NCBI): domain Eukaryota; kingdom Metazoa; phylum Chordata; class Amphibia; order Caudata; family Salamandridae; genus Pleurodeles; species Pleurodeles waltl. The sequence goes on from NC_090439.1 coordinate 1,193,698,085, forward strand.
TTTCCGTGTGGTGTGATGTTGCCCCATCGGCCAGCCTTCCAGGGCTTAGGGCAGATGTACAAAGCATCTTTGCTGTCACTAATGGCCTGATTCACAGAACTGGGCTGTTTGCGAGCCCAAAAATGCTTTTTGTAATATACCAACTCCAAATTGTGATTCGGTAACTTGGCACTCCAGTTTATGATCGTGAACACAAACTGAATCGCCATTTGGAAGAGAAGTGTTCAGGGCGTTGCTTCTAAATATCGAATCTGAATGGTCTGTACCAATGTTTTCAGAGTAAATTGCGGTTGATAACATTCGCACATTACCTCCAGCTTAAAGTCGGTGTTAAACTATTCACAAATGGGTAGGAGGGCCCCTTCCGCAATGAGAATATAAAAAAAAGAGAATTATAATATTTTTTAAAAACAGGCAGTGGTCCCACGGAATACTCTCTGCTCTTAGAAAAAAATATCATTTTTTTATAAATGCATCCCATTTTCATTTAACAACAATGGAATGCATTTTTTTACAAGGCTGCTTTCGTTAAAAGCAATCACAGACAGGGTGTTCTGATGACCCCAGCAGGCCACCATCCCTGTGATGACAGCGAATCCTAGTGGGTCACAAACTGCGACCTACCTCATTAATATTCAAGGGGTAGGAGAAGGTGTATTTGCGACCCACTACGAATCGCTATCTATTGAATAGCGGCTAGATAACTCATTTGTACATTAGTACAGAGATTACTAAATAGCGCTTCACTGAAAATCATTAGTCGGTAATCCCTGTTACTACCGTTGGTACACCTGGTCCTCGGATCCTTCAGAAATATTACAAGATGTGATCGGCAGAGCCCTGGTGAGAGGTCAGAAGAGAGATTACTCGTTGCAGGAGATCAAGGGCCGCTCTGACCATGAATGGTTTATGGGTACAGAAATCTGTGCTGTGCTGGAGGAGATGGGCTACCAGGGTTGGGGGGGCCCACAGAACCATGCAAAGATATAGAGGACATGGTGGAACCAAGTCTTAATCTGAGCAAAGTGTGGAGCTGAAGAGAGAGGTTATTGTTATCACAATAGTTGGAAGTGAGCTGCATTGTTTGGTTTATTAAAAGAAGCCACACTGTCAGTAATATTCTAAAATCTAAAAACGACTTTACTTCTTATAAACTATTTATTAACACCCTTGTGACTCTTCAGGAGATCAGTAATTGAGCTGCATGTGCAGAAGGTGATGGAAACTGGAGCGCCACCATGGCCCACCCCTGCCTCTCTGGCTGACGAGCTCAGGGCAGAGTGGAAGTGAGGAAGCACAGGTGGAACATTCACTGCAATGGGCCTTCTCCCTTTATGCTCCCAGGTTCTGGAACAATATTCAAGGGTCCATCAAGAGCACCCCAACGCTGCTCCAATGCAGAAAGAGTTAAAGATGCCCCTCTTTTAGAGGCGACGCAACAGTCAAATCACCTAATCTGCTGAAATGGGGGCGCGGCAGGCACGTTTCCACCTTACTGCTCAGAGCAGGAGCAGTTTCAGAAGGTGTGGGGGAGGGACTCATAATCACAGATATGTAGAGATACACACAACCACTACCACTCATGCATGTGACACACTCCCATCGCTCCTTGTGCACATATCACTTACACCCTCACTGCTCCTCATGCGGGTGTCACCCACACATCCACTGCTCCTCATTGTAGGAGGCTGGCCTGGCTTGTAGTGGGTACCTTGTGGTACTTACACCCTGTGCCAGGTCCAGTTATCCCTTATTAGTAGAATACAGGTGTTTCTAGCAGCTTAGACTGATAGAAGGTAGCTATGGCAAAGCAGCTTAGGCTGAACTAGGAGACATGCAAAGATACTACTATACCACTTATATCATATAGCACAATATCATAAGGAAACACAATATGCCAAAAGTATCTCAGTGAGTACCCTCAGTAAGAAAGTAAGTACTATACACAAGTTATATGTACACAAACCAAAATCAGGTAAGTAAGAGCAAGAAAAGTAATGCAAACAGTGTAGAATTACAATAGGTTGCAATAGGCAAGCATAGGTATAGGGGCAACACAAACCATATACTCCAAAAGTGGAATGCGAATCACAAATGGACCCCAGACCTAAGGGAGCTTGTAGAGGGTCGCTGGGACTGTAAGAAAACAGTGAGGGTTAGAAAAGTACCCCACCCCAAGACCCTGAAAAGTAGGAGTAAACTACACCTACTACCCCCAGAGAGCACAGAAGTCGTGATAGGGGGATTCTGCAGGAAGAACAAACACCAGTAGTGCGCTGACAATGGATTTCTGGACATGAGTACCTGTAAGACAAGAGGACCAAGTCCAATAGTTGCGACAGTGTCCAGGGGCGGCAGGAGCCCAGGAAACCATGGATGAAGGTGCAAGGAAGCTGCCACTGGTTGGAAGAAGCTTGGAAGTCTCCAAGAAAGAAGAAGACCAGGTACTTCTCCTTTGGAAGAAGGATGTCCCCCATTGCGATGAAGCTTGCAGAGGTGTTTCCACGCAGAAAGACCGCAAACAAGCCTTGCTAGCTGCAAGGGTCGCGTTAGGGTTTTTGGGTGCTGCTGAGGACCAGAAAGAACCAGGATGTCGCTTTTTAGAGGAAGAGACAGAGGAAGCGCTCAACAACTCACAGATCCCTCACAGAAGCAGGCAGCACCCGTAGAAGTACCCCAACAGGCACTTAGAAGAAGAGTGAACTGGAGTCCACCCAAAGTCACAAAAGGGGGTCCTACGACGTCAGAGGACAACTCAGGAGGTTGTGCACTGCAGGTTAAAGTGTCGGGGACCCAGGCTAGGCTGTGCACGAAGGAAATCCTGGAAGAGTGCACAGGAGCCGGAGCAGCTGCAAATCACGCAGCACATAGCTTTGCAGTCTAGCGTGGGGAGGAAAGGTCTTACCTCCACCAAACTTGGACTGAAGAGTCACTGCACTGTGTGAGTCACTTGGACAGAGTTGCTGTGTTCCAGGGACCACGCTCGTCAGGATGAGAGGGGAACCAGAGGACCGGTGATGCAGTTCTTTGGTGCCTGTGGTTGCAGGGGGAAGATTCAGTAGACCCACAGGAGATTTCTTCTGAGCTTCTGGTGCAGGTTGAGGGCAGGCAACCCCCAGAGCATGCACCACCAGGAAACTGTCGAGAAAGCCGGCAGGATGAGGCGCTACAATGTTGCTGGTAGTCGTCTTGCTACTTTGTTGCAGTTTTGCAGGCGTCCTGGAGCAGTCAGCGGTCGATCCTTTGGTACAATGTGAAGAGGGAGATGCAGAGTAACTCTGGTGAGCCCTTGCATTCGTTATCTGAAGAATTCCCCAAAGCAGAGACCCTAAATAGCCAGAAAAGGAGGTTTGTCTACTAAGGAAGGAGGATTGGCTACCAAGAGAGGTAAGAGCCTATCAGAAGGAGCCTCTGACGTCACCTGGTGGCACTGGCCACTCAGAGCAGTCAAGTGTGCCCCCAACACCTCTGTTTCCAAGATGGTAGAGGTCTGGGACACACTGGAGGAGCTCTGGGCACCTCCCCTGGGAGGTACTGTTCAGGGGAGTGGTCATTCCCCTTTCCTTTGTCCAGTTTCGCGCCATAGCAAGGCTGGGGGATCCCTGAAAAGGTGTAGACTGGCTTATGCAGAGATGGGCACCATCTGTTCCCTTCAAGGCATTTCCAGAGGCTGGGGGAGGGTACTCCTTCAACAGCCCTTCACAATTATTTCCAAAGGGAGAGTGTGTAACACCCTCTCTCAGAGGAAATCCTTTGTTCTGCCTTCCTGGGCCAGGGCTGCCTGCACCCCAAGAGGGCAGAAACCTGTCTGAGGGGTTGGCAGCAGCAGCAGCTGCAGTGGAGACCCCGGAAAGGCAGTTTGGCAGTACCCAGGTTCTGTGCTAGAGACCGGGGGATAATGGAATTGTCCCCCCAGTACCAGAATGGTATTGGGGTGACAATTCCATGATCTTACACATGTTACATGGCCATGTTTGGAGTTACCGATGTGACGCTATACATAGGTAGTGACCAATGTATAGTGCACGCGTGTAATGGTGTCCCCACACTCACAAAATCCGGGGAATTTGCCCTGAACGATGTGGGGGCTCCTTGGCTAGTGCCAGGGTGCCCACACACTAAGTAACTTTGCACCCAACCTTCACCAGGTGAAGGTTAGACATATAGGTGACTTATAAGTTACTGATGTGCAGTGGTAAATGGCTGTGAAATAACGTGGACTTTATTTCACTCAGGCTGCACTGGCAGGCCTGTGTAAGAATTGTCAGAGCTCCCTATGGGTGGCAAAAGAAATGATGCAGAGGAAGTCTGATGAGCTCTTGCATTCGTTATCTAAGGAATTCCCCAAAGAAGAGACCCTAAATAACCAGAAAAGAGGGTTTAGCTACTTAGGAGAGAGGATAGGCTAGCAACACCTGAAGGAGCCTATCAGAATTAGTCTCTGACGTCACCTGCTGGCCCTGGCCACTCAGAGCAGTCCAGTGTGCCAGCAGCACCGCTGTTTCCAAGATGGCAGAGGTCTGGAGCACACTGGAGGAGCTCTGGGCACCTCCCAGGGGAGGTGCAGGTCAGGGGAGTGGTCACTCTCCTTTCCTTTGTCCAGTTTCGTGCCAGAGCAGGGCTGAGGGGTCCCTGAACCGGTGTAAACTGGCTTATGCAGAAATGGGTACCATCTGTGCCCATGAAAGCATTTCCAGAGACTGGGGGAGGCTACTCCTCCCCTGCCTTAACACCTTTTTTCCAAAGGGAGAGGGTGTAACACCCTCTCTCCGAGGAAGTGCTTTGTTCTGCCATCCTGGGCCAAGCCTGGCTGGACCCCAGGAGGGCAGAAACCTGTCTGAGGGGTTGGCAGCAGCAGCAGCTGCAGTGAAACCCCTGAAAAGGCAGTTTGGCAGTACCAGGGTCTGTGCTACAGACCTGTGGGATCATGGGATTGAGCCAACTATGCCAGGATGGCATAGAGGGGGCAATTCCATGATCATAGACATGTTACATGGCCATATTCGGAGTTACCATTGTGAAGCTACACATAGGTAGTGACCTATGGGTAGTGCACGCGTGTAATGGTGTCCCCGTACTCACAAAGTCCGGGGCATTTGCCCTGAACAATGTGGGGGCACCTTGGCTAGTGCCAGGGTGCCCACACACTAAGTAACTTTGCACCTAACCTTTAACAGGTAAAGGTTAGACATATAGGTGACTTATAAGTTACTTAAGTGCAGTGGTAAATGGCTGTGAAATAACGTGGACGTTATTTCACTCAGGCTGCAGTGGCAGGCCTGAGTACGAATTGTCAGAGCTCCCTATGGGTGGCAAAAGAAATGCTGCAGCCCATAGGGATCTCCTGGAACCCCAATACCCTGGGTACCTCAGTACCATATACTAGGGAATTATAAGGGTGTTCCAGTATGCCAATGTAAATTGGTGAAATTGGTCATTAGCCTGTTACTGACAATTTGGAAAGAAATGAGAGAGCATAACCACTGAGGTTCTGGATAGCAGAGCCTCAGTGAGACAGTTAGGCATCACACAGGGAACACATACCTATAGGCCACAAACTTATGAGCACTGGGGTCCTGGCTAGCAGGGTCCCAGTGACACATAACAAACATACTGAAAACATAGGGTTTTCACTATGAGCACTGGGCCCTGGCTAGCAGGATCCCAGTGAGACAGTGAAAACACCCTGACATACACTCACAAACAGGTCAAAAGTGGGGGTAACAAGGCTAGAAAGAGGCTACTTTCTCACAGACGCCCTCTCTGTCTCCTCACGCAATTGGTGACATCCTGGTCCCTCCTGGGCCACAGCAGCATCCAAAAACCTTAACCGTGACCCTTGCAGCTAGCAAGGCTTGTTTGCGGTCTTTCTGCACGGAAACACCTCTGCAAGTCTCTTCACGACGTGGGACATCCATCCTCCAAAGGGGAAGTTTCTAGCCCTTGTCGTTCTTGCAGAATCCACAGCTTCTACCATCATGTGGCAGCTTCTTTGCATCCACAGCTGGCATTTCCTTTGCATCTGCCCTCTCCCGACTTGATCGTGACTCTTGGACTTGGTCCCCTTGTTCCATAGGCACTCTCGTCCGGAAATCCATCGTTGTTGCATTGCTGGTGTTGGTCTTCCTTGCAGAATTCCCCTATCACGACTTCTGTGCTCTCTGGGGAACTTAGCTGCACTTTGCACCCACTTTTCAGGGTCTTGGGGTCGGCTATTTTTCTAACCCTCACTGTCTTCTTACAGTCCCAGCGACCCTCCACAAGCTCACATAGGTTTGGGGTCCATTCGTGGTTCGCATTCCACTTCTAGAGTATATGGTTTGTGTAGCCCCTATACCTATGTGCTCCTATTGCAATCTATCGTGACTGTACATTGCTTGCATTGCTTTCTATTTCTATTACTGCATAATTTTGGTATTGTGTACATATATCTTGTGTATATTTGGCATCCTCATACTGAGGGTACTCACTGAGATACTTTTGGCATATTGTCATAAAAATAAAGTACCTTTATTTTTAGTATATCTGTGTATTGTGTTTTCTTATGATATTGTGCATATGACACCAGTGGTATAGTGGGAGCTTTGCATGTCTCCTAGTTCAGCCTAAGCTGCTCTGCTAAGCTACCCTTTTCTATCCGCCAAAGCTGCTAGACACCTCTTCTACACTAATAAGGGATACCTGGACCTGGTGCAGAGTGTAAGTACCCCTTGGTACCCACTACAAGCCAGACCAGCCTCCTACATCAGCTCAGTATTGTTACTAGTTGGACCCCAGAAGTAATCCATAAACCAGCCAAGTACTGTCACTTGTTGTACTCCGGAAGTAAGCCATAAACTAGTCCAGTACTACCACCTTTTGTACTACAGAAGTAATCCATAAACCAGCCCAGCACTGTTACCTGTTGGACACTGGAAGGAATCCATAAACCAGCCCACTACTGCTGCCTTTTGTACACCAGAAGTAATCCATAAGCTTGCCCATTACTGTCTACTGTTGTACACTGGCAGTGCCCCCTCCTAGGCTCCCTGCTTTTTAACATGTACATGAAACATACACCAGTGCTTTTGGGGGTTGAGGAGGGACCCTTCAGGGCATAAAGTCTGTGACTCCTTTAATAACAGACTGGAGAGTGTGGGCTGTGGCTGACCACATTCAACCTGGAACTTCTGCTGGAAAATGTTACCCCCTCTAGTTGGCTCCACCACCGACCTCCTTCCCTCCTTGAAAATCCCAAAAGGTTGTAAATGCCTGCATCCCTTTCAGTGTGGCCCTTGGGGGCCCACAGCTGGGCAGCGATGACCCACTGTGGTGGATTATGACATCATCGTGAAATGCAATAATAGCAGCAGTTTGTATAACTCTCTGTCCCTCTGGGATGGGCCAGAGTCTCACTTCCTGGTTCAGAGGGATAACATCATGGCAAGGCGCTTAGTGAAGAGGAGGGTGCTGCCCAGAAGGTACTGCCCCAGAGTGGTGATGTACAGAAACATGAAGGTCAGAGTCTACCGTACCCAGCTGGCTCCTTTCATCAGAAGTAAGTGACTTTTAACATCTCCAAGTGGAGTTCAGCTGCCTCTTCCAATCACCTGTCACCAGGCAGTAGAATATCTCAATGGGTTCTGCCTCTTCAATCACCTGTCACCAGGCAGTAGAATATCTCAATGGGTTCTGCCTCTTCCAATCACCTGTCACCAGGCAGTAGAACATCTCAGTGAGTTCTGCCTTCTCTTCCATTTACCTGTCATTGGGTAGTAGAATATATCAGTGGGTTCTGCCTCTCCCAATCACCTGTCACCAGGCAGTAGAACATCACAATGGGTTCTGCCTCTTCCATTCTCCTGTCACCAGGCAGCAGAACTTCTCAATGGGTTCTGCCTCTTCTAATCACCTGTCACCAGGCAGTAGAGCATCTCAATGGGTTCTGTCTCCCCTTCCATCCACCTGTCACTGGGCAGTGAAATATCTCAGTGGGTTCTTCCTCCTCTTCCATTCACTCGTCATTGGGCAACAAAACATCTCAATAGGTAATGCCTCCTCTTCCATTCACCTGTCATTGGAAAGTAGGATATCTCTGTGGGTTCTGCCTCTTCGATTCACCTGTCACCAGGCAGCAGAATATCTCAATGGGTTCTGCCTCTTGTTCCATTCACCTGCCACAGGCTAGTAGAATATCTCAATGGGTTCTGCCTCTTCCATTCACCTGTCACTGGGCAGTAGATCATCTCAGTGGGTTCTGCCTCCTCTTCTATTCATCTCTCCCCAGACAGTAGAATATCCCAGTGTGTTCTTTCGTCTCTTCAATTCACCTGTCATATGGCAGTAGAACATCTCTGTGGGATCTGCCTCTTCCATTCACCTGTCACAGGGCATTAGCATATCTCAATGGGTTTTGCAGCCTCTCCCATTCACCTGTCATCGGGCAGTAGAATTTCTCAATGATTCTGCCTCCTTTTCCATTCACCTGTCACCAGGAAGTAGAAATCTCAGTGGGTTCTACCTCCTCTTCCATTCACCTGTCACCAGGCAGTAGAAAATCTTAAAGGGTTTTACCTCCTCTTCCATTCACCTGCCATGGGCAGTTCAACATCTCAATGGGTTCTGCCTCCTTCCATTCACCTGTCACTGGGCAGTAGAATATCTGTGGATTCCGCTGCCTCTTCCGTTCACCTATCACTGGGCTGTAGAGCATCTCAATAGGTTCTGCCTCCTGTTCCATTCACTAGTCATCAGGCAGTTGAACATCTCAATGGGTTCTGCCTCCTGTTCCATTCACCTGTCACCGGGCAGTAGAACATCTCAATGGGTCCTGCCTCTTACGTTCACCTGTTACCGGGTGTAGGAAAGTACCATCTTGCCTGGCATGTTACCCCCATTTTTCACTGTATATATGTTGTTTTAGTTGTATGTGTCACTGGGACCCTGTTCACCAGGGCCCCAGTGCTCATAAGTGTGCCTGAATGTGTTACCTGTGTAGTGACTAACTGTCTCACTGAGGCTCTGCTAATCAGAACCTCAGTGGTTATGCTCTCTCATTTCTTTCTAAATTGTCACTAACAGGCTAGTGACCAATTTTACCAATTTACATTGGCTTACTGGAACACCCTTATAATTCCCTAGTATAGGGTACTGAGGTACCCAGGGTATTGGGGTTCCAGGAGATCCCTATGGGCTGCAGCATTTCTTTTGCCACCCATAGGGAGCTCTGACAATTCTTACACAGGCCTGCCACTGCAGCCTGAGTGAAATAACGTCCACGTTATTTCACAGCCATTTTACACTGCACTTAAGTAACTTATAAGTCACCTATATGGCTAACCTTTACCTAGTAAAGGTTAGGTGCAAAGTTACTTAGTGTGAGGGCTAGTGCCAGGGTGCCCCCACATTGTTCAGGGCCAATTCCCTGAACTTTGTGAGTGCGGGGACACCATTACACGCGTGCACTACATATATATAGGTCAATACCTATATGTAGCTTCACAATGGTAACTCCGAATATGGCCATGTAACATGTCTAAGATCATGGAATTGCCCCCTCTATGCCATCCTGGCATTGTTGGCACAATTCGATGATCCCAGTGGTCTGTAGCACAGACCCTGGTACTGCCAAACTGCCTTTCCTGGGGTTTCACTGCAGCTGCTGCTGCTGCTGCTGCCAACCCCTCAGACAGGTTTCTGCCCCCCTGGGGTCAAGCCAGGCTTGTCCCAGGATGGCAGAACAAAGGACTTCCTCTGAGAGAGGGTGTTACACCCTCTCCCTTTGGAAAATGGTGTGAAGGCAGAGGAGGAGTAGCCTCCCCCAGCCTCTGGAAATGCTTTCTTGGGCACAGATGTGCCCAATTCTGCATAAGCCAGTCTACACCGGTTCAGGGACCCCTTAGCCCCTGCTCTGGCGCGAAACTGGACAAAGGAAAGGGGAGTGACCACTCCCCTGACCTGCACCTCCCCTGGGAGGTGTCCAGAGCTCCTCCAGTGTGCTCCAGACCTCTGCCATCTTGGAAACAGAGGTGCTGCTGGCACACTGGACTGCTCTGAGTGGCCAGTGCCACCAGGTGACGTCAGAGACTCCTTCTGATAGGCTCCTTCAGGTGTTAGTAGCCTATCCTCTCTCCTAAGTAGCCAAACCCTCTTTTCTGGCTATTTAGGGTCTCTGTCTCTGGGGAAACTTTAGATAACGAATGCAAGAGCTCATCCAAGATCCTCTGCATCTCTCTCTTCACCTTCTGCCAAGGAATCGACTGCTGACCGCGCTGGAAGCCTGCAACACTGCAACAAAGTAGCAAAGACGACTACTGCAACTCTGTAACGCTGATCCTGCCGCCTTCTCGACTGTTTTCCTGGTGGTGCATGCTGTGGGGGTAGTCTGCCTCCTCTCTGCACTAGAAGCTCCGAAGAAATCTCCCGTGGGTCGACGGAATCTTCCCCCTGCTACCGCAGGCACCAATAAGCTGCATTACCGGTCCCTTGGGTCTCATCTCAGCACAACGAGCGAGGTCCCTTGAATCCAGCAACTCTGTCCAAGTGACTCCCACAGTCCAGTGACTCTTCAGTCCAAGTTTGGTGGAGGTAAGTCCTTGCCTCCCCACGCCAGACTGCATTGTTGGTAACCACGACTTTTGCAACTTCTCCGGCCCCTGTGCACTTCCGGCGGAAATCCTTTGTGCACATCCAAGCCTGGGTCGACGGCACTCTAACCTGCATTGCACGACTTTCTAAGTTGGTCTCCGGCGACGTGGGACTCCTTTGTGTAACTTCGGGTGAGCACTGTTTCATGCATCCTTGTAGTGCCTGTTTCTGGCACTTCTCTGGGTTCTACCTGCTGCTGAGAGGGCTCCTTGTCTTGCTCGACGTCCCCTCTCTCTCCTGGTCAAATTTGCGACCTCCTGGTCCCTCCTGAGCCACAGCAGCGTCCAAAAACGCTAACCGCACGATTTGCAGCTAGCAAGGCTTGTTGGCGTTCTTTCGGCGGGAAAATACTTCTGGACGAATCTCCACGGCAAGAGGGATCCGTCCACCAAAGGGGAAGTCTCTAGCCCTTTTCGTTCCTGCAGAAACCTCAGCTTCTTCTGTCCAGTAGAAGCTTCTTTGCATCCACAGCTGGCATTTCCTGGGCATATGCCCATCTCCGACTTGCTTGTGACTTTTGGACTTGGTCTCCTTGTTCCACAGGTACCCTAGATTGGAAATCCATAGTTGTTGCATTGTTGGTTTGTGTCTTTCCTGCATTATTCATCTATCACAACTTCTTTGTCTTTGGGGGAACTTTAGTGCACTTTGCACTCACTTTACAGGGTCTTGGGGAGGGCTAATTTTCTAACTCTCACTATTTTCTAATAGTCCCAGCGACCCTCTACAAGGTCACATAGGTTTGGGGTCCATTCGTGGTTCGCATTCCACTTTTGGAGTATATGGTTTGTGTTGCCCCTATCCCTATGTGTCCCCATTGCATCCTATTGTAACTATACATTGTTTGCACTGTTTTCTAAGACTATACTGCATATTTTTGGTATTGTGTACATATATCTTGTGTATATTTCCTATCCTCTCACTTAGGGTACACTCTAAGATACTTTGGCATATTGTCATAAAAATAAAGTACCTTTATTTTTAGTATAACTGTGTATTGTGTTTTCTTATGATATTGTGCAAGTGACACTTGTGGTACTGTAGTAGCTTGACACGTCTCCTAGTTCAGCCTAAGCTGCTCTGCTAAGCTACCATTATCTATCAGCCTAAGCTGCTAGACACCCTATACACTAATAAGGAATAACTGGGCCTGGTGCAAGGTGCAAGTACCCCTTGGTACTCACTACAAGCCAGTCCAGCCTCCTACACCGGGCAGTAGACTATCTCAACAGATTCTTCTGCCTCTTCCATTCACCTGTCACTGGGCAGTAGAATATCTGTGAATTTGGCTGCCTCTTTCATTCACCACTCATCTGGGTGTTGAAGATGTCCATGGACCATGCCTCCACTTTTGTTGAATTAATATTGCGCAGAAGAATATCTCAATGTGTTCTGCCTCCCGTTCCACTGACCTAATATTGTATGGTTGAGTACCTCAATGGGTTCTGCCTCCTCTCTTGTTCCAATGATACAATTTTCTGCAGAGCCTCGTATTTCCTTTACTTGATGTGGGGCAGGCAGTAGAGCCTCTGAAGGCATGTTCCGCCTTTGTTTCTATTTACTCAGTGCTAGAAAGTTGAGTGTGTAAAGTGACTTACTGACCTCTAGATTGCTGGCCTGTCATGGACAGGTTAGTATCTTTTTAGATGTCTTTAAGTAATGCCCTGGCCTTCCTCCACCTTCCACTGGTTGGACTGCAGTAGTGCAGTGAGCCAGGTGGGACCTCCTCTAAGTGCTTGGAAGAGCAGGAGGTGTCATGGTGTGACAGCCGTGAGGTGCTCCTGCATACGTGTCATGGTTTGATAGCTGTGAGGCGCTCCTGTGTAGGTGTCACAGTGTGACAACCATAAGGTGCTCCTGTGTAGGTGGCACGGTGACAGCTGAGAGGTGCTCCAGTGTAGGTGTCACATGTGACTGCCGTGAGGTGCTCCTGCATAGGTAGCACGGTGGGACAGCTGTAAGGTGCTCCTACATAGGTGACGTTGTGTGACAGTTGTGCGGTGCTCCTGCGTAGGTATCACAGTGTGACAGCCGTGAGGTGCTCCAGCGTAGGTGTCACATGTGACTGCTGTAAGGTGCTCCTGCATAGGTGACGTTGTGTGACAGCTGTGAGGTGCTCCTGCGTAGGTGTCATGGTGTGGCAGCTGTGAGGTGCTCCTGCGTAGGTGTCATGGTGTGACAGCTGTGAGGTGCTCCTGCGTAGGTGTCACAGTATCACAGTTGTGAGGTGCTCCTGCGTAGGTGTCATGGAGTGACAGCTGTGAGGTGCTCCTGCGTAGGTGTCACAGTATCACAGTTGTGAGGTGCTCCTGCGTAGGTGTCATGGTGTGACAGTTGTGAGGTGCTCCTGCGTAGGTGTCATGGTGTGACAGCTGTGAGGTGCTCCTGCGTAGGTGTTAGAGTATGACAGTTGTGCGGTGCTCCTGCGTAGGTGTCACAGTTTGACAGCCGTGAGGTGCTCCTGCGTAGGTGGCACAGTGTGGCAGCCGTGAGGTGCACATGTGTAGGTGGCACAGTATTGCAGCCATGAGATGCTCCCATGTAAGTGGCACGATGTGGCAGCCGTCAGGTGCGTAGATGGCATGGTGTGGCAAGAACTACACAGCAACAGATATTAGAACCCAACACAATGAGGGTGGGGACATCCACACGCACTCTTTAGGTGCCACCTCAAGGGTGGATTCAGGCAGATGCTATCAAAAAGAGTTCACCGGGCTGTCTGTGTTATGGCCCCAGGAGCTCTCTGCTGCCTGCCCAAGCTGGTTCTCATACCTTGGCTGGCCTGAATCCTGATTGGAGGTTCCCTAGTAACGGATGCTCCACAACCTCTTGTAGTTTCCTGTTATTTCCAGATTTGTTGTAGGCTGTGGCTGACTGGAGATTGACGAATAGTTTGTCAGGATCTTGTCCTTTCACCAGATAGAACCAGTGAGAACTCCTGTTCCTCTGACTTACCCTGGACCAGGGAATATCTCCAAGTGACGCTTCCATCTTCACTGAATAAACAATAGGCACTTTAAATCGAGCACAGAAACAACGAGCTGCAGGGATGTCGTCAACAGAATATGAACTGCCAAAGTATCATGAAGGGAAAACTTTATTGGAAAGGAGAGGTTTACTGTTAACTCCACGTCTAGGTGCCCGGAACAGAGGTCTGTCTCGAGGTAGACATAGGTGGAGGTATGTGTAGGAAGCTGGCCTGGTGTTTGGTGGGTACCTATGGTACTTACACCTTACATAAGGTCCAGGTATCCGCTATCAGTGAAGAGTAGGCAGTGTCTAGAAGCCAGGCTCTCTAGAGGTAGCTGTGGATGAGCAGCCAAGGCCTAACTATGAGACATGCAAAACTCATGCAATACCACTACGGTCACACACTATTTAAGCACAAGAAAGAAAAGACTTGGTTGTACAAAAATAAAGGTACTTTATTTTTGGAACACAGTATCATGAAATACTAGAGAGTCAATAGGAGGTAAGTAAATACAAGGTAGAAAAACAGTGTAAAATAGCAATGAGCAATAGTGACCGTAGAGGGAGCCCAAACCATATACTAAGAATGTGGAATGCAAACACAGACCCCCACTTAGGTAAGTAAATCATGTAGAGGAGAGCTGGGAGTACTAGGAAACCACAGAGGTAAGTAATGCAGTGTGAGAAAGTAGCCTCTTTCTAGCATGGTTACCCACACTTTTGGCCTGTTTGTGAGTGTGTGGCAGGGTGTTTTTACTGTGTCACTAGGATCCTGCTAGCCAGGACCCAGTGTTCATAGTGAAACCCCGATATGTCAGTGTGTTTTGTATGTCGCACTGGGATCCTGCTAGCCAAGAATCCAGTGCTCATAGTTTGTGGCTTAGTCAGTAGTGCTTTACTGTGTCACCGAGGCTGTGCTAACCAGAACCTCAGTGCTTTTGCTCTCTCTGCTTTTTGATTTGTCACTATAGGCTAGTGACTTAATTTACCAATTTCAATTGGCATACTGGAACCCCCTTATAAGTCCCTAGTAGTATATGGTACCTAGGCACCCAGGGCATTGGGGTTCGAGGAGATCCTTATGGGCTCCAGCATTTCTTTTGCCACCCATAAGGAGCTCAGACAAACCCTTTCACAACACTGCCACTGCAGCCTTTGTGAAATAGTGCACACATTATTTCACAACCATTTTCATTGCACTTAAGTAACTTATAAGTCACTTATATGTCTAACCCTCACTTAGTGAAGGTTAGGTGCAAAGTTACTAAGTGTGAGGGCACTCTGGCACTAGCCAAGGTGCCCCCACATTGTTCAGGGCAATTTCCCGGACTTTGTGAGTGTGGGGACACCATTACACGCATGCACTACATATAGGTCACTACCTATATGTAGCTTCACCATGGTAACTCCGAATATGGCCATGTAACATGTCTATGATCATGGAATTGCCCCCTCTATACCATCCTGGCATAGTTGGCACAATCCCATGATACCAGTGGTCTGTAGCACAGACCCTGGTACTGCCAAACTGCCCTTCCTGGGGTTTCACTGCAGCTGCTGCTGCTGCCAACCCCTCAGACAGGCAGCTGCCCTCCTGGGGTCCAGCCAGGCCTGGCCCAGGATGGCAGAACAAAGAACTTCCTCTGAGAGAGGGTGTAACACCCTCTCCCTTTGGAAAATGGTGTGAAGGCAGGGGAGGAGTAGCCTCCCCCAGCCTCTGGAAATGCTTTGTTGGGCACAGATGTGCCCAATTCTGCATAAGCCAGTCTACACCGGTTCAGGGACCTCTTAGCCCCTGCTCTGGCGCGAAACTGGACAAAGGAAAGGGGAGTGACCACTCCCCTGACCTGCACCTCCCCTGGGAGGTGTCCAGAGCTCCTCCAGTGTGCTCCAGACCTCTGCCATCTTGGAAACAGAGGTGCTGCTGGCACACTGGACTGCTCTGAGTGGCCAGTGCCACCAGGTGACGTCAGAGACTCCTGCTGATAGGCTCCTTCAGGTGTTAGTAGCCTTTCCTCTCTCCTAGGTAGCCAAACCCTCTTTTCTGGCTATTTAGGGTCTCTGTCTCTGGGGAAACTTTAGATAACGAATGCATGAGCTCAGCCGAGTTCCTCTGCATCTCTCTCTTCACCTTCTGAGAAGGAATCGACCGCTGACCGCGCTGGAAGCCTGCAAACCTGCAACATAGTAGCAAAGACGACTACTGCAACTCTGTAACGCTGATCCTGCCGCCTTCTCGACTGTTTTCCTGCTTGTGCATGCTGTGGGGGTAGTCTGCCTCCTCTCTGCACCAGAAGCTCCGAAGAAATCTCCCGTGGGTCGACGGAATCTTCCCCCTGCAACCGCAGGCACCAAAAAGCTGCATTACCGGTCCCTTGGGTCTCCTCTCAGCACGACGAGCGAGGTCCCTCGAATCAGGCGACGCTGTCCAAGTGACCCCCACAGTCCAGTGACTCTTCAGCCCAAGTTTGGTGGAGGTAAGTCCTTGCCTCACCTCGCTGGGCTGCATTGCTGGGAACCGCGACTTTGCAACTACTCCGGTCCCTGTGCACTTCCGGCGGAAATCCTTTGTGCACAGCCAAGCCTGGGTCCACGGCACTCTAACCTGCATTGCACGACTTTCTAAGTTGGTCTCCGGCGACGTGGGACTCCTTTGTGCAACTTTGGCGAGCACCGTTTCACGCATCCTCGTAGTGCCTGTTTCTGGCACTTCTCCGGGTGCTACCTGCTTCAGTGAGGGCTCTTTGTCTTGCTCGACGTCACTTCTCTCTGCAGGTCCAATTTGCGACCTCCTGGTCCCTCCTGCACCCCAGCAGCGTCCAAAAACACCAAACGCACGATTTGCGTGTCGCAAGGCTTGTTGGCATCCTTTTGGCGGGAAATCACTTCTGCACGATTCTCCAAGGCGAGAGAGATCCGTCCACCAAAGGGGAAGTCTCTAGCCCTTTTCGTTCCTGCAGAAACCTCAGCTTCTTCTGTCCAGTCGAAGCTTCTTTGCACCCACAGCTGGCATTTCCTGGGCATCTGCCCATCTACGACTTGCTTGTGACTTTTGGACTTGGTCCCCTTGTTCCACAGGTACCCTAGATTGGAAATCCACAGTTGTTGCATTGCTGGTTTGTGTCTTTCCTGCATTATTCCTCTAACACGACTACTTTGTCCTTAGGGGAACTTTAGTGCACTTTGCACTCACTTTTCAGGGTCTTGGGGAGGGTTATTTTTCTAACTCTCACTATTTTCTAATAGTCCCAGCGACCCTCTACAAGGTCACATAGGTTTGGGGTCCATTCGTGGTTCGCATTCCACTTCTGGAGTATATGGTTTGTGTTGCCCCTATCCCTATGTTTCCCCATTGCATCCTATTGTAACTATACATTGTTTGCACTGTTTTCTAAGACTATACTGCATATTTTTGCTATTGTGTATATATATCTTGTGTATATTTCCTATCCTCTCACTGAGGGTACACTCTAAGATACTTTGGCATATTGTCATAAAAATAAAGTACCTTTATTTTTAGTATAACTGTGAATTGTGTTTTCTTATGATATTGTGCATATGACACTAAGTGGTACTGTAGTAGCTTCACACGTCTCCTAGTTCAGCCTAAGCTGCTCTGCTAAGCTACCATTATCTATCAGCCTAAGCTGCTAGACACCCTATACACTAATAAGGGATAACTGGGCCTGGTGCAAGGTGCAAGTACCCCTTGGTACTCACTACAAGCCAGTCCAGCCTCCTACATTGGTTGTGCAGTGGTGGGATAAGTGCTTGAGACTGCTTACCACTCTTGTCATTGTACTTTTCATAAGAGAAAAATATACAAAACAAGGTCAGTGTATATACACATAGCCAAAAAGTTTTGCATTTCCTCTTTTCACTCTTTTCTAAGTGCTGAAAAGTACTTCTAAAACTTTCAAAAAGTTCTTAAAAGTTTAAAAAGTTTTTTTCTGTCTTTTCAAAAAGTTCTGAAAACTTTTTTCTCTTTTTCTATCACTTTAACTCTCTCTAAAAAATGTCTGGCACAGGCAAAAATGTTGAACTGTCCAAACTTGCATATGATCACCTTAGCTGGAAAGGAGCAAGGAGTCTCTGCATAGAGAGAGGTTTGAGTGTAGGGAAGAATCCTTCCTTAGAACTGTTAATTAACATGCTTAGAGTACAGGATAAGGCCATAAGTGCCCAATCTGGTGAAAAAGTAGCTAATGGTTCTCAATCTGATCCAGGGACTCCCCCAGGAAAAGATTCAGGAAAGAAACTTCTCAGCCTGCCCATTACTAGACAGTCTAGCATAGTTGGTACAGAGGTTGAATCACCATACTGATGGTGTGCTCTCACATTATAATGTTAGCCAAGCTGTTAGGGTGCCCTCTGTAAGGGACAGGTCTCCTTCTGTTCATTCCCATCATACCTCTGTATCTAGAAATGTCCCTCCCACCCACCCTGATGACAGATTGTTAGAAAGGGAGCGCAATAGATTGAGAGTGGAACAAACCAGACTGAAGCTCAAGAAGCAACAGCTGGATTTGGATAGACAGTCTTTAGAATTAGAGAAGGAAAGACAGAAGTTGGGTTTAGATACCCATGGTGGCAGCAGCAGTATTCCCCATAGTCATCCTGCAAAAGAGCATGATTCCAGGAATCTGCACAAGATAGTTCCCCCTTATAAGGAGGGGGATGACATTAACAAGTGGTTTGCTGCACTTGAGAGGGCCTGTGCTGTACAGGATGTCCCTCAAAAGCAGTGGGCTGCTATCCTATGGCTATCATTTAGTGGAAAAGGTAGGGATAGGCTCCTTACTGTGAAAGAAAATGATGCTAATAATTTCCAAGTTCTTAAGAATGCACTCCTGGATGGTTATGGCTTAACCACTGAACAGTACAGGATAAAGTTCAGAGAGACCAAAAAGGACTCTTCACAAGACTGGGTTGATTTTATTGACCATTCAGTGAAGGCCTTGGAGGGGTGGTTACATGGCAGTAAAGTTACTGATTATGACAGCCTGTATAACTTGATCCTGAGAGAGCATATTCTTAATAATTGTGTGTCTGATTTGTTGCACCAGTACTTGGTGGACTCTGATCTGACCTCTCCCCAAGAATTGGGAAAGAAGGCAGACAAATGGGTCAGAACAAGAGTGAACAGAAAAGATCATACAGGGGGTGACAAAGATGGCAACAAAAAGAAGGATGGTAAGTCTTCTGACAAGGGTGGGGACAAATCTAAAAATGAGTCTTCATCAGGCCCACAAAAACACTCTGGTGGGGGTGGTGGGTCCAAATCCTCCTTTAATCAGAACAAGGAAAAGAAACCATGGTGCTATTTATGTAAAATAAAAGGCCATTGGACAACAGATCCCAGTTGTCCAAAGAAAGGCACCACAGCTCCTACCACTACAACCCCTACTGCTACACCTAGTGTCCCTACTAATAGCAGTGGTGGTGGGAGCAAACCTACTAATAGCCAATCCAAGGGAGTAGCTGGGCTCACTTTTGGTAATTTAGTTGGGGTTGGTCTGATTAGGGAGACCACAGAGGCTACTTTAGTCTCTGAAGGGGCTATTGATTTAGCCACTTTGGTTGCTTGCCCCCATAACTTGGAGAAGTACAAGCAACTAACCCTAATAAATGGTGTTGAGGTCCAGGCCTACAGGGACACAGGTGCCAGTGTCACAATGGTGATTGAGAAACTGGTGCACCCTGAACAACACATACTTGGACACCAGTACCAAGTAACCGATGCTCACAACATAACACAAAGCCACCCCATGGCTGTTGTAAATCTCAACTGGGGGGGGGGGTAACTGGTCCAAAGAAAGTTGTAGTAGCTTCGGATTTACCTGTAGACTGTCTATTAGGGAATGATTTGGAGACATCAGCTTGGTCAGATGTGGAGTTGGAGGCCCATGCAGCAATGCTGGGCATCCCAGGGCATATTTTTGCTTTGACAAGGGCTCAGGCCAAAAAGCAAAAAGGACAGGAAAGCTTGGATCCTGGAACAATGGACCAAGTGCTCCCTAAAGCTAGGGCTAGTAGAAGCAAACCACTTCCTACTATCCCTCCCTCTACAGTGGATTCTAATTCTGAGGAAGAAGAATTCCCTCCCTGTGCAGAACCTACACCAGAGGAGCTGGAAGCAGACACTGCTGAGCTTTTGGGTGAAGGGGGGCCTGCCAGGGAGGAGCTGAGTGTGGCACAGCAAACCTGTCCCACATTAGAGGGTCTCAGACAGCAAGCTGTCAAACAGGCTAATGGGGATGTCAGTGACTCTCACAGAGTTTACTGGGAGGACAACCTCTTGTACACTGAGCATAGGGATCCTAAACCTGGAGCTGCCAGGAGATTAGTGATTCCTCAGGAGTACAGAAAGTTCCTCCTAACACTGGCACATGACATTCCCCTAGCTGGGCACCTGGGTCAAATGAAAACTTGGGACAGATTGGTTCCATTGTTTCATTGGCCTAGGATGTCTGAGGACACAAAGGAATTTTGTAAGTCCTGTGAAACCTGTCAAGCCAGTGGCAAGACAGGTGGCACTCCAAAGGCACCCCTTATCCCACTGCCTGTGGTTGGGGTTCCCTTTGAAAGGGTAGGGGTTGACATAGTTGGCCCCCTTGACCCTCCTACTGCTTCAGGCAATAGGTTTATCTTGGTGGTAGTGGACCATGCCACAAGATATCCTGAAGCTATTCCTTTAAGCACCACTACAGCTCCTGCAGTGGCAAAGGCCCTCCTGGGAATATTTTCCAGGGTGGGCTTCCCAAAGGAAGTAGTATCAGACAGAGGAAGCAATTTCATGTCTGCATACTTAAAGGCCATGTGGAAGGAGTGTGGTGTAACTTACAAGTTCACAACACCCTATCATCCACAAACAAATGGACTGGAGGAGAGATTTAATACTCTCAAAGGCATGATTATGGGACTCCCTGAAAAACTCCGCAGAAGATGGGATATCCTTCTACCATGCCTCCTTTTTGCCTACAGGGAGGTACCCCAGAAAGGAGTGGGCTTCAGCCCCTTTGAACTTCTTTTTGGACACCCTGTTAGGGGTCCACTCACACTTGTAAAGGAGGGTTGGGAACAACCTTTAAAAGCTCCTAAGCAGGATATTGTGGATTATGTACTTGGCCTCTGATCAAGGATGGCTGAGTACATGAAAAAGGCCAGTAAAAACCTTCAGGCCAGACAAGAGCTCCAGAAGCAATGGCATGATCAGAAGGCTGTTTTGGTTCAGTACCAACCAGGGCAGAAAGTGTGGGTCTTGGAGCCTGTGGCCCCAAGAGCACTCCAAGATAAATGGAGTGGACCCCACACAATTGTTGAAAAGAAGGGTGAAGTCACCTACTTGGTTGACTTAGGCACTGCCAGGAGTCCCCTTAGGGTGCTCCATGTCAACCGCCTGAAACCCTACTATGACAGGGCTGATCTCACCCTGCTCATGGCAACAGATGAGGGACAGGAAGAAGACAGTGATCCTCTACCTGATCTCTTCTCTTCCACAGAACAAGATGCTCTTGTGGAAGGTGTAGTTTTGGCTGATTGTCTTACTGCTGAGCAGAAAGATAATTGCATAAATCTCCTAGGACAATTTTCAGAACTCTTCTCTACTGTGCCAGGCACCACTTCTTGGTGTGAGCACACTATAGATACTGGAGACAGTTTACCTGTCAAAAGTAAGATCTATAGGCAACCTGACCATGTCAGGGACTGCATAAAGCAAGAAGTTCAGAAAATGTTGGAACTAGGAGTGGTTGAGCACTCTGTCAGTCCATGGGCTTCTCCTGTGGTACTGGTACCAAAACCCAATTCTAAAGATGGAAAGAAGGAAATTAGGTTTTGTGTAGACTATAGAGGTCTCAACTTGGTAACCAAAACTGATGCTCACCCTATACCCAGGGCAGATGAGCTTATAGATAAACTGGCATCTGCCAAGTATCTAAGCACTTTTGATTTGACTGCAGGGTATTGGCAGATCAAATTGTCAGAAGATGCTAAACCTAAGACTGCATTTTCTACCATTGGAGGACATTACCAGTTTACTGTAATGCCTTTTGGTTTGAAAAATGCACCTGCCACTTTTCAGAGGTTGGTGAACACAGTCCTGCAAGGGCTGGAAGCTTTCAGTGCAGCATATTTGGACGATATAGCTGTCTTTAGCTCCAGCTGGGATGATCACCTGGTCCACCTTTGGAAAGTTTTGGAGGCCCTGCAAAAGGCAGGCCTCACTATCAAGGCTTCAAAGTGCCAGATAGGGCAGGGTAAGGTGGTTTATCTGGGACACCTTGTTGGTGGGGAACAGATTGCACCACTTCAGGGGAAAATCCAAACTATTATTGATTGGGTTCCCCCTACCACTCAGACTCAGGTGAGAGCCTTCCTAGGCCTCACTGGATATTACAGGAGGTTCATTAAGAACTATGGCTCCATTGCAGCCCCTCTTAATGACCTCACATCCAAGAAAATGCCTAAAAAGGTATTATGGACAGCAAGCTGTCAGAAAGCTTTTGAGGAGCTGAAGCAGGCCATGTGCTCTGCACCTGTCCTGAAAAGCCCTGGTTACTCTAAAAAATTCTATGTCCAAACTGATGCATCTGAATTAGGAGTAGGGGCAGTCCTATCACAACTTAATTCTGAGGGCCAGGATCAACCTGTTGCTTTTATTAGTAGGAGGTTGACCCCTAGAGAAAAGCGTTGGTCTGCCATTGAGAGGGAGGCCTTTGCTGTGGTCTGGGCTCTGAAGAAGTTGAGGCCATACCTGTTTGGCACTCACTTCATTGTTCAGACAGACCACAAACCTCTACTTTGGCTAAAACAAATGAAAGGTGAAAATCCTAAATTGTTGAGGTGGTCCATATCCCTACAGGGAATGGACTATACAGTGGAACATAGACCTGGGAGTAGCCACTCCAATGCAGATGGACTCTCCAGATATTTCCACTTAGACAATGAAGACTCATCAGGTCATGGCTAGTCTTATTGTCCTTCATTTGGGGGAGGGTTGTGTAGGAAAGTACCATCTTGCCTGGCATGTTACCCCCATTTTTCACTGTATATATGTTGTTTTAGTTGTATGTGTCACTGGGACCCTGGTAACTCCCTCTCTATGGCAGACCAACGCTTTTCTCTAGGGGTCAACCTCCTACTAATGAAAGCAACAGGTTGATCCTGGCCCTCAGAATTAAGTTGTGATAGGACTGCCCCTACTCCTAATTCAGATGCATCAGTTTGGACATAGAATTTTTTCGAGTAACAAGGGCTTTTCAGGACAGGTGCAGAGCACATGGCCTGCTTCAGCTCCTCAAAAGCTTTCTGACAGTTTGCTGTCCATAATACCTTTCTAGGCATTTTCTTGGATGTGAGGTCATTAAGAGGGGCTGCAATGGAGCCATGGTTCTTAATGAATCTCCTGTAATACCCAGTGAGGCCTAGGAAGGCTCTCACCTGAGTCTGAGTTGTAGGGGGAACCCAATCAATAATTGTTTGTATTTTCCCCTGAAGTGGTGCAATCTGTTCCCCACCAACAAGGTGTCCCAGATAAACCACCTTACCCTGCCCTATCTGGCACTTTGAAGCCTTGATAGTGAGGCCTGCCTTTTGCAGGGCCTCCAAAACTTTCCATAGGTGGACCAGGTGATCATCCCAGCTGGAGCTAAAGACAGCTATATCGTTCAAATATGCTGCACTGAAAGCCTCCAGCCCTTGCAGGACTGTGTTCACCAACCTCTGAAAAGTGGCAGGTGCATTTTTCAAACCAAAAGGCATTACAGTGAACTGGTAATGTACTCCAATGGTTGAAAATGCAGTTTTAGGTTTAGCATCTTCTGACAATTTGATCTGCCAATACCCTGCAGTCAAGTCAAAAGTGCTTAGATACTTGGCAGATGCCAGTGTATCTATGAGCTCATCTGCCCTGGGTATAGGGTGAGCATCAGTTTTGGTTACCAGGTTGAGACCTCTATAGTCTACACAAAACCGCATTTCCTTCTTTCCATCTTTGGAATGTGGTTTTGGTACAAGTACCACAGAAGAAGCCCATGGACTTTCAGAGTGCTCAACCACTCCTAGTTCTAACATTTTCTGGACCTCTTGCTTTATGCAATCCCTGACATGGTCAGGCTGCCTATAGATCTTACCTTTGACAGGTAAACTGTCTCTAGTATCTATAGTGTGCTCACACCAAGAAGTGGTACCTGGCACAGTAGAGAAGAGTTCTGAGAATTGATCTAGGAGATTTATGCAATGGTCTTTCTGCTCAGCAGTAAGACAATCAGCCAAAACTACACCTTCCACAAGAGCATCTTGTTCTGTGGAAGAGAAAAGATCAGGTAGAGGATCACTGTCTTCTTCCTGTCCCTCATCAGTTGCCATGAGCAGGGTGAGATCAGCCCTGTCATAGTAGGGTTTCAGGCGGTTGACATGGAGCACCCTAAGGGGACTCCTGGCAGTGCCTAAGTCAACCAAGTAGGTGACTTCCCCCTTTTTCTCAACAATTGTGTGGGGTCCACTCCATTTATCTTGGAGTGCTCTTGGGGCCACAGGCTCCAAGACCCACACTTTCTGCCCTGGTTGGTACTGAACCAAAACAGCCTTCTGATCATGCCATTGCTTCTGGAGCTCTTGGCTGGCCTGAAGGTTTTTACTGGCCTTTTTCATATACTCAGCCATCCTTGATCTGAGGCCAAGTACATAATCCACAATATCTTGTTTTGGAGCTTTTAAAGGTTGTTCCCAACCCTCCTTGACAAGTGTGAGTGGACCCCTAACAGGGTGTCCAAAAAGAAGTTCAAAGGGGCTGGAGCCAACTCCTTTCTGGGGTACCTCCCTGTAGGCAAAAAGGAGGCATGGTAGAAGGATATCCCATCTCCTGCGGAGTTTTTCAGGGAGACCCATAATCATGCCTTTGAGAGTTTTGTTAAATCTCTCCACCAGTCCATTAGTTTGTGGATGATAGGGTGTAGTGAATTTATAAGTCACACCACACTCCTTCCACATGGCCTTTAAGTATGCAGACATGAAATTGCTTCCCCTGTCTGATACTACTTCCTTTGGGAAGCCCACCCTGGAAAATATTCCCAGGAGGGCCTTTGCCACTGCAGGAGCTGTAGTGATCCTTAAAGGAATAGCTTCAGGATATCTTGTGGCATGGTCCACTACCACCAAGATAAACCTATTGCCTGAAGCAGTAGGAGGGTCAAGGGGGCCAACTATGTCAACCCCTACCCTTTCAAAGGGAACCCCAACCACAGGCAGTGGAATAAGGGGTGCCTTTGGAGTGCCACCTGTCTTGACACTGGCTTGATAGGTTTCACAGGACTTACACAATTCTTTTGTGTCCTCAGACATCCTAGGCCAATGAAACAAGGGAACAAGCCTGTCCCAAGTTTTCATTTGTCCCAGATGCCCAGCTAGGGGAATGTCGTGGGCAAGAGTTAGGAGGAACGTTCTGTACTCCTTAGGAATCACTAATCTCCTGGCAGCTCCAGGTTTAGGATCTCTTGCCAAGAGGTTGTCGTCCCAGTAAACTCTTTGACATCCCCAATAGCCTGTTAGACAGCTTGCTGTCTTAGACCCTCTAATGTGGGACAGGTTTGCTGTGCCACACTCAGCTCCTCCCTGGCAGGCCCCCCTTCACCCAAAAGCTCAGCAGTGTCTGCTTCAAGCTCCTCTGGTGTAGGTTCTGCAAAGGGAGGGAATTCTTCTAACTCAGAAGTTGAATCCACTGTAGAGGGAGGGATAGTAGGAAGTGGTTTGCTTCTACTAGCCCTAGCTTTAGGGAGCACTTGGTCCATTGTTCCAGGATCCAAGCTTCCCTGTCCTTTTTGCTTTTTGCCCTGAGCCCTGGTTAAAGCAAAAATATGCCCTGGGATGCCCAGCATTGCTGCATGGGCCTCCAACTCCACATCTGACCAAGCTGATGTCTCCAAATCATTTCCTAGTAGACAGTCTACAGGTAAATCTGTGGCTACCACAACTTTCTTTGGACCAGTAACCCCCCCCCCCAGTTGAGATTTACAACAGCCATGGGGTGGCTAAGTGTTGTTGTGAGCATCGGTTACTTGGTACTGGTGACCAAGTAGGTGTTGTTCAGGGTGGACCAGTTTCTCTATGACCATAGTCACACTGGCACCAGTGTCCCTGTAGGCCTGAATCTCAACACCATTTATTAGGGGTAGCTGCTTGTACTTATCCATATTAAGGGGACAAGCAACTAAGGTGGCTAAATCAATAGCCCCCTCAGAGACTAGTATAGCCTCTGTGGTCTCCCTAACCAGACCAACCCCAACTAAGTTACCAATAGTGAGCCCAGCTACTCCCTTGGATTGGCAATAGTAGGTTTGCTCCCACCACCACTGCTATTAGTAGGGACACTAGGTGTAGCAGTAGGGGTTGTAGTGGTAGGAGGCTTGGTGCTTTTCTTTGGACAACTGGGATCTGTTGTCCAATGGCCTTTTACTTTACATAAATAGCACCATGGTGTCTTTTCTTTGTTTTGATTAAAGGAGGATTTGGACCCACCACCCCCACCAGAGTGTTTTTGTGGGCCTGATGAAGACTCATATTTAGATTTGTCCCCAACCTTGTCAGAAGACTTACCATCCTTCTTTTTGTTGCCATCTTTGTCACCCCCTGTATGAACTTTTCTGTTCACCCTTGTTCTGAGCCATTTGTCTGCCTTCTTTCCCAATTCTTGGGGAGAGGTCAGATGAGATATCACCAAGTACCGGTGCAACAAGCCAGACACACAATTATTAAGAATATGCTCTCTCAGGATCAAGTTATACAGGCTTTCAAAATCAGTAACTTTACTGCCATTTAACCACCTCTCCAAGGCCTTCACTGAATGGTCAATGAAATCAACCCAGTCTTGTGAAGACTCCTTTTTGGTTTCTCTGAACTTTATCCTGTATTGTTCAGTGGTTAATCCATAACCATCCAGGAGTGCATTTTAAGAACTGTAAAATTATTGGCATCACTTTCTTTCACCGTAAGGAGCCTATCCCTACTTTTTCCACTAAATGATAGCCATAGGATAGCAGCCCACTGCCTTTGAGGGACATCCTGTACAACACAGGCCCTCTCAAGTGCAGCAAACCACTTGTTAATGTCATTATCCCCCTCCTTATAAGGGGGAACTATCTTATGCAGATTCCTGGAATCATGCTCTTTTGCAGGATGACTATGGGGAATACTGCTTCTGCCACCATGGGTTTCTAAACCCAACTTCTGTCTTTCCTTCTCTAATTCTAAATACTGTCTATCCAAATCCACCTGTTGCTTTTTAAGCTTCAGTCTGGTTTGTTCCACCCTCAACTTATTGAGTTCCCTTTCTAACAATCTGTCATCAGGGTTGGTGGGAGGGACATTCCTAGATACAGAGGTATGATGGGAATGAACAGAAGGATACCTGTCCCTTACAGAGGGCACCCTAACAGCTTTGCTGACAGTGTAATGTGAGAGCACATCATCTGTATGATGTGACTCCACCTCAGTAAC
The DNA here is from genome assembly GCF_031143425.1 of Pleurodeles waltl. NCBI lineage: Eukaryota > Metazoa > Chordata > Amphibia > Caudata > Salamandridae > Pleurodeles > Pleurodeles waltl. The sequence goes on from NC_090439.1 coordinate 1,193,725,175, forward strand.
AACTATGCTAGACTGTCTTGTAATGGGCAGGCTGGGAAGTTTCTTTCCTGAACCTTTTCCTGGGGGAGTCCCTGGATCAGATTGGGAACCATTAGCTACTTTTTCAACAGATGGGGCACTTTTAGCCTTATCTTGTTCTCTAAGCATGTTTAGTAACAATTCCAAGGAAGGATTCTTCCCTACACTCAAACCTTTCTCTATGCAGAGACTCCTTGCTCCTTTCCAGCTAAGGTGATCATATGCAATCTTAGACAGTTCAACATTTTGGTCTGTGCCAAACATTTTCTAGAGAGAGTTAAAGTGATAGAATAAGAGAAAAAAGTTTTCAGAACTTTTAGAAAGACAGAAAAAAAAAACTTTTTAAACTTTTTAGAACTTTTTAGAAAGTTTAGAAGTACTTTTCAGCACTTAGAAAAGGGTGAAAAGAGGAAATGCAAAACTTTTTAGCTATGTGTACACACACTGAACTTGTTTTGTATATTTTTCTCTTATGAAAAGTACAATGACAAGAGTGGTAAGTAGTCTCAAAGCACTTATCCCACCGCTGCACAACCAATGTAGGAGGCTGGACTGGCTTGTAGTGAGTACCAAGGGGTACTTGCACCTTGCACCAGGCCCAGTTATCCCTTATTAGTATATAGGGTGTCTAGCAGCATAGGCTGATAGATAATGGTAGCTTAGCAGAGCAGCTTAGGCTGAACTAGGAGACGTGTGAAGCTACTACAGTACCACAAGTGTCACTTGCACAATATCATAAGAAAACACAATACACAGTTATACTAAAAATAAAGGTACTTTATTTTTATGACAATATGCCAAAGTATCTTAGAGTGTAGCCTCAGTGAGAGGATAGGAAATATACACAAGATATATGTACACAATACCAAAAATATGCAGTATAGTCTTAGAAAACAGTGCAAACAATGTATAGTTACAATAGGATGCAATGGGGACACATAGGGATAGGGGCAACACAAACCATATACTCCAAAAGTGGAATACGAACCACGAATGGACCCCAAACCTATGTGACCTTGTAGAGGGTCGCTGGGACTATTAGAAAATAGTGAGAGTTAGAAAAATAACCCTCCCCAAGACCCTGAAAAGTGAGTGCAAAGTGCACTAAAGTTCCCCCAAAGACAAAGAAGTTGTTATAGAGGAATAATGCAGGAAAGACACAAACCAACAATGCAACAACGATGGATTTCCAATCTAGGGTACCTGTGGAACAAGCGGTCCAAGTCCAAAAGTCACAAGCAAGTGGGAGATGGGCATATGTCCAGGAAATGCCAGCTGTGGGTGCACAGAAGCTTCTACTGGACAGGAGAAGCTTAGGTTTCTGCAGGAACGACAAGGGCTAGAGACTTCCCCTTTGGAGGACGGATCCCTGACGCCGTGGAGAGTCGTGCAGAAGTGTTTTCCCGCCGAAAGACCGCCAACAAGCCTTGCTAGCTGCAAATCATGCGGTTAGTGTTTTTGGATGCTGCTGTGGCCCAAAAGGGACCAGGATATCGCAAATTGCGCCAGGAGACAGAGGGGACGTCGAGCAAGACAAGGAGTTCTCTCAGCAGCAGGTAGCACCCGGAGAAGTGCCAGAAACAGGCACTACAAGGATGCGTGAAACAGTGCTCACCCGAAGTTGCACAAAGGAGTCCCACGTCGCCGGAGACCAACTTAGAAAGTCGTGCAATGCAGGTTAGAGTTTGCCGTGGACCCAGGCATGGCTGTGCACAAAGGATTTCTGCCGGAAGTGCACAGAGACCGGAGTAGCTGCAAAAGTCGCTGTTCCCAGCAATGTAGTCTGGCATGGGGAGGCAAGGACTTACCTCCACCAAACTTGGACTGAAGAGTCACTGGACTGTGGGGGTCACTTGGACACAGTTGCTGGATTCGAGGGACCTCGCTCGTCGTGCTGAGAGGAGACCCAAGGGACCGGTGATGCAGTTCTTTGGTGCCTGCGGTAGCAGGGGGAAGATTCCGTCGACCCACGGGAGATTTCTTCAGAGCTTCTAGTGCAGAGAGGAGGCAGACTACCCCCACAGCATGCACCACCAGGAAAACAGTCGAGAAGGCGGCAGGATCAGCGTTACAGAGTTGCAGTAGTCGTCTTAGCTACTTTGTTGCAGTTTTGCAGGCTTCCAGCGCGGTCAGCATTCGATTCCTTGGCAGAAGGTGAAGAGATAGATGCAGAGGAACTCGGATGAGCTCTTGCATTAGTTATCTAAAGTTTCCCCAGAGACAGAGACCCTAAATAGCCAGAAAAGAGGGTTTGGCTACCTAGGAGAGAGGATAGGCTAGCAACACCTGAAGGAGCCTATCAGAAGGAGTCTCTGACGTCACCTGGTGGCACTGGCCACTCAGAGCAGTCCAGTGTGCCAGCAGCGCCTCTGTTTCCAAGATGGCAGAGGTCTGGAGCACACTGGAGGAGCTCTGGACACCTCCCAGGGGAGGTGCAGGTCAGGGGAGTGGTCACTCCCCTTTCCTTTGTCCAGTTTCACGCCAGAGCAGGGCTAAGGGGTCCCTGAACCGGTGTAGACTGGCTTATGCAGAAATGGGCACCAAATGTGCCCATGAAAGCATTTCCAGAGGCTGGGGGAGGCTATTCCTCCCCTGCCTTCACACCATTTTCCAAAGGGAGAGGGTGTAACACCCTCTCTCAGAGGAAGTCCTTTGTTCTGCCATCCTGGGACAAGCCTGGCTTGACCCCAGGAGGGCAGAAACCTGTCTGAGGGGTTGGCAGCAGCAGCAGCTGCAGTGAAACCCCATGAAAGGCAGTTTGGCAGTACCAGGGTCTGTGCTACAGACCACTGGGATCATGGGATTGTGCCAACTATGCCAGGATGGCATAGAGTGGGCAATTCCATGATCCTAGACATGTTACATGGCCATATTCGGAGTTACGATTGTGAAGCTACATATAGGTGGTGACCTATATGTAGTGCACGCGTGTAATGGTGTCCCCGCACTCACAAAGTCCGGGGAATTGGCCCTGAACAATGTGGGGGCTCCTTGGCTAGTGCCAGGGTGCCCTCACTCTAAGTAACTTTGCACCTAACCTTTACCAGGTAAAGGTTAGACATATAGGTGACTTATAAGTTACTTAAGTGCAGTGTAAAATGGCTGTGAAATAACGTGGACGTTATTTCACTCAGGCTGCAGTGGCAGACCTGTGTAAGAATTGTCAGAGCTCCCTATGGGTGGCAAAAGAAATGCTGCAGCCCATATGGATCTCCTGGAACCCCAATACCCTGGGTACCTTAGTACCATATACTAGGGAATTATAAGGGTGTTCCAGTAAGCCAATGTAAGTTGGTAAAATTGGTCACTAACCTGTCAGTGACAATTTGAAAGAAATGAGAGAGCATAACCACTGAGGTTCTGATTAGCAGAGCCTCAGTGAGACAGTTAGTCACTACACAGGTAACACATTCAGGCACACTTATGAGCACTGGGGCCCTGGCTGGCAGGGTCCCAGTGACACATACAACTAAAACAACATATATACAGTGAAAAATGGGGGTAACATGCCAGGCAAGATGGTACTTTCCTACAATGGTTTGTGTTGCCCCTAGACCTATATTCTCCTATTGCATTCTATAGCATTTCCTACTGTTTGCACTATCCTATGTCTAATTACTTACCTTATGTTGGTGTCTAGTGTTTATATTGCGTATAATACTTACCTCCGGAAGGAGCATTGCCTCTAAGATATTTATGGCCTTGTGTCACTAAAATAAACTACCTTTATTTTTTGGTAACACTGAGTATTGTCTTTACTTGTGTATAAGTACTGTGTAACTATAGTGTATTTATTGCAGGAGCTTTGCATGTCTCCAGTTCAGCCTAAGCTGCTCTGCTACAGCTACCTCTATCATCCTAAGCTGCTAGAACACTACTACATTTCACTATTAAGGGATAACTAGACCTGGTACATGGTGTAAGTACCACTTGGTACCCACTACAAGCCAGGCCAGCCTCCTACATGCAGTAACCCCCAGCGACTAGTAATTCAGGCGTAAAACACTGGATTTCCCCAAGACAACCCCAAAGGATGAAACGAAGGAAAATAAGACACTCAGAACAGCCTGCAAGGAACCAGCAGTGGAATACAGAAGATGGAGACCTGTGGAGAGAGGGGATCAAGTCAGGAAGTGTCTGTGGAGTCCAGGGGGAGTTGGAGATACTACCCACCCAGAGGTACCTTTTTGGAGTTTGTCGACAAAGAAAGAAAACAGGTCAGCATTGCAGCACAGAAGCTGGAGAAGAGTTCCTCATGTATGCAAAAGGTGTCCCACGCTGGAAGCTGGATTGCAGATGGGTGTTGGTGAAGGATTTCCACCAACAAGCCTTTGCAAAGGCAATCTTGTGGTTGGAGGAAAAGAGGTGCTGCTGGGAATCAGCGAGGTCCTGGAGGACTCTACCCAGGAGAGAGAGTCACAGAGGACCCACCGCATCGCAGAAGGCCCACAGGGGCAGAGGCAACACCCACATGTGTCCTAAAGGAAAGGGACATAGAAGTCACTGAAGCAGCAAACGCAGCACCACAGAAGTTGCTCCCACGTCTCTGGAGGACCACACAGAGGCCCAGGAGTTGCAGGAGGGAGTCCTGGGGGCTGGAGTTACATGTTGCCTGAAGTTCCCCTTGGAGGTGAATCAAGCAGGCCTTGGCAGCTGCAAAGGATACGGTGCATGGGGGTACTGTCTTGCGTGGAGTGGAAAGGACTTCCCACCACCAAAGTGCGACAGCTGGTAGAGAGGACCAAGGGCGACTCTCCAGACCACCACCCGTGATGCTAGCCGGAGAGGAGATCAACGCAGCCGGTCATCGCTGCAGCCAGGTACCTGTAGTTACAGGGGAGTGATGCCTTCACCCCAAGGGAGATTCCTTCTTCTTCTTGTGCAGGCTGAAGAGTTGCAGTCTTCTGAGGCTGCACGTCCGGGGAAATGTTGCAAAGCTTGCAGGAATTCTGGATATAATGTTGAAGAAGAGTCTTCCTTATGAATCTGCAGCTTGTAGGTTTCTGAACGGTCCAGTTGTGATTCCGGAGGCCAGAAGTTGAAGCAGAGGTTGTAGTGGAGACCTGCTGGAATCTTGCAAGCCGAATCTGAGGACCCACCCCGGAGGAAAACACTATATAGCCCAAAGAGTGGGCTTGCTCTCCTAACCAGGAAACTACCTATCAGAGGGTGCCTCTGACATCAATTGCCAGGCCTGGCCACTCAGATGCTCCCACAGTTCCCTGCCAACCTTCAAATCAAGATGGCAGAACCCAGGGACCCTCTGGAGGTCTGGGCAGCACCCTTGAGGAGGTGATGGAGAGGGGAGTGGTCACTCCCCTTTCCATCATCCCGTTTCGCACCAAAGCAGGGACTGGGGGTCCTTGAACTGGTGTGGACTGGTTTATGCATTGAGGGCACCAAATGTGCCCTTCAAAGCATACCAGTGGCTTGGGGAGGCTACCCCTCCCAAGCCAGTCACACCTATTTCCAAAGGGAGAGGGTGTTACCTCCCTCTCCCAAAGGAAATCCTTTGTTCTGCATTCCTGGGTTTGATCACATCAAGCAGCAGGAGGGCAGACACCTGTATGAGGGGTGACAGCAGCTGGGCTGCCTGGAAAAACTCTGTAAGACTGGTGGTAACAGTGCTGGGGGTCCTCTAAGGAGCCCCCATAGTGCATGGAATCATACTTCCAATACTTGCAACTGTATTGGGGTATGATTCCAACATGTTTGATACCAAACATGCCCAGGTTCGGAGTTACCATTATGTAGCTGGACATAGGTAGTGGCCTATGTCCAGAACACATATAAAATAGCATCCCCACACTCAAAATGTACAGAATAATGGGGCTGGATTTCGTGGGGGCACCTCTGCAGGGGTGCCCTCACACACAGGTAACTGCACCCTGCCCTCTGAGCTGAGAGGGCCTACAATAGGGGTGACTTACAGTGACCTGGTGCAGTGACCTGTAGTAAGAATGGGTGCGTGCACCCGGTTCGCGCAGACTGCAATGACAGGCCTGCACAACCCTCTTCATGGGCTCCCTATGGGAGGCAGAATAACTGCTGCAGCCCATAGGATCCCCTGGAACCCTAATGCCCTGGGTACCATATACTAGGGACTTACATGGGGGGGCCAGTATGCCAATTGTGGAGATAAAAAGTTACCAGCAACCAAACTTAGAGGAGATAGCACAGTCACTGGGGTCCTGATTAGTAGGATCCCAGTAGACACAGTCCAACACACTGACAAACAGGAAAAAAGTGGGGGTAACGAAGCTAGAAAGAGGTTACTTTCCTACAGTATGTATACTACATCATTAGATTAGAAGTGTAAAACTCAGGGGCATATTTAAGCACCATTCCAACTCCAAATTAACATCATTTTTTTACACTAAAGTGGCGTTAAAAGGCCAAAAACGTCACACGATATTTACGAAGTGGTGCAATGCATGCATTGGGCCGCTTTGTAACCCTTTGCACTACATACGCCTTTCGTAACTTTTAATGGCTGCTCAGAGCAGGCATTGAAAGGAGGCTTCCATTGGTTACAGTCGGCCTCTGGGTGCTTTTCTGGAGATTAGTATCAGAATTTTTTATGCTTATTCTGCAAAGCACCAAACTAGCGTCAAAACTTCAGATGCTAGTTCCCTAACTACCGCCATGGTGCACGTATTTTAAATATGCTTCACACATGGTGGAATTAGGTTACGGCTAAGGAGCGCAGGAAAAGTAGCTCTGCAGGAGTAAGGCTACGGATGACAAGAACCTACGTAGATATCTTGGAAGAGTGCGTTCCCCTCTCCCAAGTAAGAGAGGGACTGGTGAACTGTGGTGGAGAGGGGGACCCTGCCAGCATGGGGTGTTGCACTCCTCTGACGTCACCCAGCTTCATTCTCTCTCATTAGTGACATCACTGAAGCCAGATCTGTACTCTCTTCAATGTCATTCAGTCTTCACTCAACGTCTACATCATATTAGTCACTCTCAATGTCTGTCACTCGAGCGCCCGTCTCTGTGTCCGAGGTAGCTTGACATTCACTCTCACTGTCTAAGATGTCACTCAGTACTGGCTCTTGGTGTCTGTGATGTCATTTGACACTCGCTCTCAGTGTCTAAGATGTCACTCAGTACTGGCTCTTGGTGTCTGTGATGTCATTTGACACTCACTCTCGGTGTCTAAGATGTCCCTCAGTACTGGCTCTTGGTGTCTGTGATGTCACATGATGTTCACTCTCACTGTGTAAGATGTCACTCAGTACCGGCTCATGGTGTCTGTGATGTCACTTGACACTCGCTTTCACTGTCTAAGATGTCTCTCAAGATTGGCTCTTGGTGCCTTTGATGTTACTTGATGTTCACCTTCACTGTGTAAGATCTCACTCAGTACTGGCTCTTAGTGTCTGTGATGTCACTTGACATTCACTCTTTGTGTCTAAGACATCGGTCAGGATCGGCTCATGGTGTCTGTGATGCCACTTGACACTCGCTTTCAGTGTCTAAGATGTCTCTCAAGATTGGCTCTTGGTGCCTTTGATGTCACTTGATGTTCACCTTCACTGTGTAAGATGTCACTTAGGATTGGTTCTTGGTATCTGTGATGTCACTTGATGTTCACCTTCACTGTATAAGGTGTAACACAGGATTTACTTGTGGTGTCTGTGATGTCATTGACAATCGCTCTCAGTGTCTAAGATATCACTCAATATTGTCTGTGATGTCAGTTGACGTTCATTCCTTGTGTCTAAGACGTCGTACAGGATTCGCTCATGGTATCTGTGATGCCACTTGGCGCTCGCTCTGTGTCTAAGATGTCACTCAGGTATAGTTCTTGGTGTCTGTGATGTCACTTGGCACTCGCTCTCAGTGTCTAAGATGTCGCCAAAGATCGGGTATTGGTGTCTGTGATGTCACTTGAAGTTCTCTCTCAGTGTCTAAGATGTCACTCAGGATTGGTTCTTGGTGTCTGTGATGTCACTTGACGTTCACTCTCAGTGTCTAAGATTTCACTCAGGGGTGGCTCTTGGTGTCTTTGATGTCAGTTTTAGGTTCGCTCTAAGTGTCTAAGATTTCACTCTGGATTGGCTCTTGGTATCTGTGATGTCACTTGACACTCGCTCTCACTGTCTAAATGTCGCTCAGAATTGGCTCTTGCTGTCTGTGATGTCACTAGATGTTCATTCTTCGTGTCTAAGACTTCGCTCAAGATTGGCTTATGGTGTCGGTGATGTCACTTGATACTCGCTCTCAGTGTGTAAGATGTCACTCAGGATTAACTTTTGGTGTCTGTGATGTAACTTGACGTTCACTCTGTGCTTAAGATGTCTCTCAGGATTGGCTCACGGTGTCTTTGATGTAACTGGACGTTCACTCTCAGTGTCTAGGATGTTGCTCAGGATTGGCTCTTGGTGTCTGTGATGTCACTTGATGCTCACCTTCACTGTGTAAGATGTCACTCAGGATTGGCTCATGGTGTCTGTGATTAAATTTGATACTCGCTCTCAATGTCTAAGATGTCACTCAGGATTGGCTCTTGGTATCACTGAAGTCTCTTGATGTTCGCTCTCAGTGTCTAAGATGTCACTTAGGATTGGCTCTTGTTGTCTGTGATGTCCCTTCAGATTCACCTTCAATGTGTAAGATGTAAATCAGAATTGGCTCTTGGTGTCTGTGATGTCACATGATGTTCACTCTCACTGTGTAAGATGTCAGTCAGGATTGACTCTTGGTGTCTGTGATGTCACTTGACGTTCACTCTCTGTGTCTAAAATGTACCTCAGGATTAGCTCACGGTGTCTGTGATGTCACTTGATGTATACCTTCACCGTGTAAGATGTCGCTCAGGATGGGCTCTTTGTGCCTGACACTCGCTCTCAGTGTCTAAGATGTCACTCAGGATTGGCTCTTGGTGTCTGTGAATTCACTTGATGTTCACTCTTCGTGTGAGGGACATCGCTCAGGATTGGATCATGGTGTCTGTGATGTAACTTGATACTCGCTCTCAGTGTCTAATATGTCACTCAGGATTGACTCTTGGTGTTTCTCATGTCACTTGACGTTCACTCTCAGTGTCTAAGATGTCGCTCAAGATTGGCTATTGGTGTCTTTGATGTCACTTGATGTTCACCTCTACTGTGTAAGGTGTAACACAGGATTTACTTGTGGTGTCTGTGATGTCATTTAACAAGCGCTCTCAGTGTCTAAGATGTAACTCAATATTGGATCTTGGTGATTGTGATGTCAGTTGACGTTCATTCCTTGTGTCTAAGACGTCGTACAGGATTCGCTCATGGTATCTGTGATGCCACTTGGCACTCGCTCTGTGTCTAAGATGTCACTCAGGTATTATTCTTGGTGTCTGTGATGTCACTTGGCACTCGTTCTCAGTGTCTTAGATTGTCGCCAAAGATCAGCTATTGGTGTCTGTGATGTCACTTGAAGTTCTCTCTCAGTGTGTAAGATGTCACTCAGGATTGGTTCTTGGTGTCTGTGATGTCACTTGACGTTCACTCTCAGTGTCTAAGATTTCACTCAGGATTGGCTCTTGGTGTCTTTGATGTCAGTTTGAGGTTCGCTCTAAGTGTCTAAGATTTCACTCTGGATTGGCTCTTGGTATCTGTGATGTAACTTGACACTCGCTCTCACTGTCTAAATGTCGCTCAGAATTGGCTCTTGCTGTCTGTGATGTCACTAGATGTTCATTCTTTGTGTCTAAGACTTTGCTCAAGATTGGCTTATGGTGTCGGTGATGTCACTTGATACTCGCTCTCAGTGTCTAAGATGTCACTCAGGATTAACTTTTGGTGTCTGTGATGTAACTCGACGTTCACTCTGTGCCTAAGATGTCTCTCAGGATTGGCTCACGGTGTCTTTGATGTAACTGGACGTTCACTCTCAGTGTCTAGGATGTCGCTCAGGATTGGCTCTTGCTGTCTGTGATGTCACTTGATGCTCACCTTCACTGTGTAAGATGTCACTCAGGATTGGCTCATGGTGTCTGTGATGAAATTTGATACTCGCTCTCAATGTCTAAGATGTCACTCAGGATTGGCTCTTGGTATCAGTGAAGTCTCTTGATGTTCGCTCTCAGTGTCTAAGATGTCACTTAGGATTGGCTCTTGTTGTCTGTGATGTCCCTTCAGATTCACCTTCAATGTGTAAGATGTAAATCAGGATTGGCTCTTGGTGTCTGTGATGTCACATGATGTTCACTTTCACTGTGTAAGATGTCAGTCAGGATTGACTCTTGGTGTCTGTGATGTCACTTGACGTTCACTCTCTGTGTCTAAAATGTACCTCAGGATTAGCTCACAGTGTCTGTGATGTCACTTGATGTATACCTTCACCGTGTAAGATGTCGCTCAGGATGGGCTCTTTGTGCCTGTGATGTCACATGACACTCGCTCTCAGTGTCTAAGATGTCACTCAGGATTGGCTCTTGGTGTCTGTGAATTCACTTGACGTTCACTCTTCGTGTGAGGGACATCGCTCAGGATTGGATCATGGTGTCTGTGATGTCACTTGAGACTCGCTCTCAGTGTCTAAGATGTCACTCAGGATTGACTCTTGGTGTCTCTCATGTCACTTGACGTTCACTCTCAGTGTCTAAGATGTTGCTCAAGATTGGCTCTTGGTGTCTGTGATGTCACTTGATGTTCACCTTCACTGTGTAAGGTGTAACACAGGATTTACTTGTGGTGTCTGTGATGTCATTTAACAAGCGCTCTCAGTGTCTAAGATGTCACTCAATATTGGATCTTGGTGATTGTGATGTCAGTTGACGTTCATTCCTTGTGTCTAAGACGTCGTGCAGGATTTGCTCATGGTATCTGTGATGCCACTTGGCACTCGCTCTGTGTCTAAGATGTCACTCAGGTATAGTTCTTGGTGTCTGTGATGTCACTTGGCACTCGCTCTGAGTGTCTTAGATTGTCGCCAAAGATCGGCTATTGGTGCCTGTGATGTCACTTGAAGTTCTCTCTCAGTGTCTAAGATGTCACTCAGGATTGGTTCTTGGTGTCTGTGATGTCACTTGACGTTCACTCTCAGTGTCTAAGATTTCACTCAGGATTGGCTCTTGGTGTCTTTGATGTCAGTTTGAGGTTTGCTCTAAGTGTCTAAGATTTCACTCTGGATTGGCTCTTGGTATCTGTGATGTCACCTGACACTCGGTCACACTGTCTAAATGTCGCTCAGAATTGGCTCTTGCTGTCTGTGATGTCACTAGACGTTCATTCTTCGTGTCTAAGACTTCGCTCAAGATTGGCTTATGGTGTCGGTGATGTCACTTGATACTCGCTCTCAGGGCCATATTTATACTCCGTTTGCGCCGAAATTGCGTCGTTTTTTTTGACGCAATTTCGACGCAAAACTAACGCCAACTAACGCCATATTTATACTATGGCGTTAGAGGCGAATAGCGCCAAAGTTCCCGGAATGTGCGTCATTTTTTAGCGTGAACCCCTTCCTTGCGTTAATGATATGCAAGGGAGGCGTTCCCGTCTAAAAAATGACTCCCAGGCCTTTACGTGGTATTTATACTCCCGGGCAAAAGAGACGCCCGGGAGTTGGCGTGGCTAAAAACGGCGCATTTGCGCCACTTTTTAACGCCTGCTCAGGGCAGGCGTTAAGGGGCCTGTGGGCTCAAAATGAGCCCACAGGTGCCCTCCCATGCCCCCAGGGACCCCCCCTGCCACCCTTGCCCACCCCAGGAGGACCCCCAAGGATGGAGGGACCCACCCCAAGGACATTCAGGTAAGTTCAGGTAAGTATAATTTTTTATTTTTTATATTTTTTTTTGGTGGCATAGGGGGGCCTTATTTGTGCCCCCCTACATGCCACTATGCCCAATGACCATGCCCAGGGGACAGAAGTCCCCTGGGCATGGCCATTGGGCAAGGGGGCATGACTCCTATCTTTACAATGATAGGAGTCATGTTGATGGGGGATGGGCGTCGAAAATAAATGGCGCAAGTCGGGTTAAGACGATTTTTTCGACGTAACCTGACTTGCCCCATTTTAAGACGCCCATGCGCCATTTTCCCCCTACGCCGGCGCTGTCTGGTCTACGTGGTTTTTCCCCACGCAAACCAGGCAGCGCCGGTCTGATTGCGCCGTCTAACGCCATTCCATAAATACGGCGCCCGCATGGCGCTTCAGAATGGCGTTAGACGGCGCAAAACTTTTTGACGCTAAACTGCGTTAGCGCAGTTTAGCGTCAAAAAGTATAAATATGGGCCTCAGTGTCTAAGATGTCACTCAGGATTAACTTTTGGTGTCTGTGATGTAACTTGACGTTTACTCTGTGCCTAAGATGTCTCTCAGGATTGGCTCACAGTGTTTTTGATGTAACTGGACGTTCACTCTCAGTGTCTAGGATGTCGCTCAGGATTGGCTCTTGGTGTCTGTGATGTCACTTGATGCTCACCTTCACTGTGTAAGATGTCACTCAGGATTGGCTCATGGTGTCTGTGATGAAATTTGATACTCGCTCTCAATGTCTAAGATGTCACTCAGGATTGGCTCTTGGTATCAGTGAAGTCTCTTGATGTTCGCTCTCAGTGTCTAAGATGTCGCTCAGGATTGGCTCTTGTTGTCTGTGATGTCCCTTCAGATTCACCTTCAATGTGTAAGATGTAAATCAGGATTGGCTCTTGGTGTCTGTGATGTCACATGATGTTCACTCTCACTGTGTAAGATGTCAGTCAGGATTGACTCTTGGTGTCTGTGATGTCACTTGACATTCACTCTCTGTGTCTAAAATGTACCTCAGGATTAGCTCACGGTGTCTGTGATGTCACTTGATGTATACCTTCACCGTGTAAGATGTCGCTCAGGATGGGCTCTTTGTGTCTGTGATGTCACATGACACTCGCTCTCAGTGTCTAAGATGTCGCTAAGGATTGGCTCTTGGTGTCTGTGAATTCACTTGACGTTCACTCTTCGTGTGAGGGACATCGCTCAGGATTGGATCATGGTGTTTGTGATGTCACTTGATACTCACTCTCAGTGTCTGAGATGTCACTCAGGATTGACTCTTTGTGTCTGTCATGTCACTTGACGTTCACTCTCAGTGTCTAAGATGTCGCTCAAGATTGGCTCTTGGTGTCTGTGATGTTGTGAGAAGGTAGCCTCTTTCTAGCCTTGTTACCCCCACTTTTGGCCTTTTTGTGAGTGTATGTCAGGGTGTTTGTCACTGTTTTCACTGTCTCACTGGGATCCTGATAGCCAGGCCTCAGTGCTCATAGAGAAAACACTATGGTTTCAGTATGTTTGTTATGTGTCACTGGGATCCTGCTGGTCAGGACCCCAGTGCTCATAGGTTTGTGGCCTATATGTATGTGTCACTGGGACCCTGTCACACAGGGCCCCAGTGCTCATAGGTGTGCATGTATATGTTCCCTGTGTGGTGCCTAACTGTCTCACTGAGGCTCTGCTAACCAGAACCTCAGTGGTTATGCTCTCTCATTACTTTCAAATTGTCACTAACAGGCTAGTGACCAATTTTACCAATTTACATTGGCTTACTGGAACACCCTTATAATTCCCTAGTATATGGTACTGAGGTCCCAGGGTATTGGGGTTCCAGGAGATCCCTATGGGCTGCAGCATTTCTTTTGCCACCCATAGGGAGCTCTGACAATTCTTACACAGGTCTGCCACTGCAGCCTGAGTGAACTAACGTCCACGTTATTTCACAGCCATTTTACACTGCACTTAAGTAACTTATAAGTCACCTATATGTCTAACCTTTACCTGGTAAAGGTTAGGTGCAAAGTTACTTAGTGTGAGGGCACCCTGGCACTAGCCAAGGTGCCCCCACATTGTTCAGAGCCAATTCACTGAACTTTGTGAGTGCGGGGACACCATTACACGCGTGCACTACATATAGGTCACTACCTATATGTAGCTTCACCATGGTAACTCCGAATATGGCCATGTAACATGTCTATGATCATGGAATTGCCCCCTCTATGCCATCCTGGCATTGTTGGTACAATTCCATGATCCCAGTGGTCTGTAGCACAGACCCTGGTACTGCCAGACTGCCCTTCCTGGGGTTTCACTACAGCTGCTGCTGCTGCCAACCCCTCAGACAGGCAGCTGCCCTCCTGGGGTCCAGCCAGGCCTGGCCCAGGATGGCAGAACAAAGAACTTCCTCTGAGAGAGGGTGTGACACCCTCTCCCTTTGGAAAATGGTGTGAAGGCAGGGGAGGAGTAGCCTCCCCCAGCCTCTGGAAATGCTTTGTTGGGCACAGATGTGCCCAATTCTGCATAAGCCAGTCTACACCGGTTCAGGGACCCCTTAGCCCCTGCTCTGGCGCGAAACTGGACAAAGGAAAGGGGAGTGACCACTCCCCTGACCTGCACCTCCCCTGGGAGGTGTCCAGAGCTCCTCCAGTGTGCTCCAGACCTCTGCCATCTTGGAAACAGAGGTGCTGCTGGCACACTGGACTGCTCTGAGTGGCCAGTGCCACCAGGTGACGTCAGAGACTCCTTGTGATAGGCTCCTTCAGGTGTTAGTAGCCTTTCCTCTCTCCTAGGTAGCCAAACCCTCTTTTCTGGCTATTTAGGGTCTCTGTCTCTGGGGAAACTTTAGATAACGAATGCATGAGCTCAGCCGAGTTCCTCTGCATCTCTCTCTTCACCTTCTGATAAGGAAACGACCGCTGACCGCGCTGGAAGCCTGCAAACCTGCAACATAGTAGCAAAGACGACTACTGCAACTCTGTAACGCTGATCCTGCCGCCTTCTCGACTGTTTTCCTGCTTGTGCATGCTGTGGGGGTAGCCTGCCTCCTCCCTGCACCAGAAGCTCCGAAGAAATCTCCCGTGGGTCGACGGAATCTTCCCCCTGCAACCGCAGGCACCAAAAAGCTGCATTACCGGTCCCTTGGGTCTCCTCTCAGCACGACGAGCGAGGTCCCTCGAATCCAGCGACACCGTCCAAGTGACCCCCACAGTCCAGTGACTCTTCAGCCCAAGTTTGGTGGAGGTAAGTCCTTGCCTCACCTCACTGGGCTGCATTGCTGGGAACCGCGACTTTGCAAGCTACTCCGGCCCCTGTGCACTTCCGGCGGAAATCCTTCGTGCACAGCCAAGCCTGGGTCCACGGCACTCTAACCTGCATTGCACGACTTTCTAAGTTGGTCTCCGGCGACGTGGGACTCCTTTGTGCAACTTCGGCGAGCACCATTTCACGCATCCTCGTAGTGCCTGTTTCTGGCACTTCTCCGGGTGCTACCTGCTTCAATGAGGGCTCCTTGTCTTGCTCGACGTCCCCTCTCTCTGCAGGTCCAATTTGCGACCTCCTGGTCCCTCCTGGGCCCCAGCAGCGTCCAAAAACGCCAAACGCACGATTTGCGTGTAGCAAGGCTTGTTGGCGTCCATCCGGCGGGAAAACACTTCTGCACGACTTTCCAAGGCGTGGGGGATCCATCCTCCAAAGGGGAAGTCTCTAGCCCTTGTCGTTCCTGCAGTATTCACAGTTCTTCAGCCTAGTAAGAGCTTCTTTGCACCAACCGCTGGCATTTCTTGGGCATCTGCCCATCTCCGAGTTGCTTGTGACTTTTGGACTTGGTCCCCTTGTTCCACAGGTACCCTCAGTCAGGAATCCATCGTTGTTGCATTGCTGATTTGTGTTTTCCTTGCATTTTCCCTCTAACACGACTATTTTGTCCTTAGGGGAACTTTGGTGCACTTTGCACTCACTTTTCAGGGTCTTGGGGAGGGTTATTTTTCTAACTCTCACTATTTTCTAATAGTCCCAGCGACCCTCTACAAGGTCACATAGGTTTGGGGTCCATTCGTGGTTCGCATTCCACTTCTGGAGTATATGGTTTGTGTTGCCCCTATCCCTATGTTTCCCCATTGCATCCTATTGTAACTATACATTGTTTGCACTGTTTTCTAAGACTATACTGCATATTTTTGCTATTGTGTATATATATCTTGTGTATATTTCCTATCCTCTCACTGAGGGTACACTCTAAGATACTTTGGCATATTGTCATAAAAATAAAGTACCTTTATTTTTAGTATAACTGTGTATTGTGTTTTCTTATGATATTGTGCATATGACACTAAGTGGTACTGTAGTAGCTTCACACGTCTCCTAGTTCAGCCTAAGCTGCTCTGCTAAGCTACCATTATCTATCAGCCTAAGCTGCTAGACACCCTATACACTAATAAGGGATAACTGGGCCTGGTGCAAGGTGCAAGTACCCCTTGGTACTCACTACAAGCCAGTCCAGCCTCCTACATTGGTTGTGCAGCGGTGGGATAAGTTCTTTGAGACTACTTACCACTCTTGTCATTGTACTTTTCATAAGAGAAAAATATACAAAACAAGGTCAGTGTATATACACATAGCCAAAAAGTTTTGCATTTCCTCTTTTCACTCTTTTCTAAGTGCTGAAAAGTACTTCTAAACTTTCAAAAAGTTCTTAAAAGTTTAAAAAGTTTTTTCTGTCTTTCCAAAAAGTTCTGAAAACTTTTTTCTCTTTGCCTATCACTTTAACTCTCTCTAAAAATGTCTGGCACAGGCCAAAAAGTTGAACTGTCCAAACTTGCATATGATCACCTTAGCTGGAAAGGAGCAAGGAGTCTCTGCATAGAGAGAGGTTTGAGTGTAGGGAAGAATCCTTCCTTAGAACTGTTAATTAATATGCTTAGAGTACAGGATAAGGCCATAAGTGCCCAATCTGTAGAAAAAGTAGCTAATGGTTCTCAATCTGATCCAGGGACTCCCCCAGGAAAAGGTTCAGGAAAGAAACTTCTCAGCCTGCCCATTACTAGACAGTCTAGCATAGTTGGTACAGAGGTTGAATCACATCATACTGATGATGTGCTCTCACATTATGCTGGTAGCCAAGCTGTTAGGGTGCCCCTTGTAAGGGACAGGTCTCCTTCTGTTCATTCCCATCATACCTCTGTATCTAGAAATGTCCCTCCCACCCACCCTGATGACAGATTGTTAGAAAGGGAGCTCAATAGATTGAGAGTGGAACAAACCAGACTGAAGCTCAAGAAGCAACAGCTGGATTTGGATAGACAGTCTTTAGAAATAGAGAGGGAAAGACAGAAGTTGGGTTTAGATACCCATGGTGGCAGCAGCAGTATTCCCCATAGTCATCCTGCAAAAGAGCATGATTCCAGGAATCTGCACAAGATAGTTCCCCCTTATAAGGAGGGGGATGACATTAACAAGTGGTTTGCTGCACTTGAGAGGGCCTGTGCTGTACAGGATGTCCCTCAAAGGCAGTGGGCTGCTATCCTATGGCTATCATTTAGTGGAAAGGGTAGGGATAGACTCCTTACTGTGAAAGAAAGTGATGCCAATAATTTTACAGTTCTTAAGAATGCACTCCTGGATGGTTATGGCTTAACCACTGAACAGTACAGGATAAAGTTCAGAGAGACCAAAAAGGAGTCTTCACAAGACTGGGTTGATTTCATTGACCATTCAGTGAAGGCCTTGGAGGGGTGGTTACATGGCAGTAAAGTTACTGATTATGAAAGCCTGTATAACACAATCCTGAGAGAGCATATACTTAATAATTGTGTGTCTGATTTGTTGCACCAGTACCTGGTAGACTCTGATCTGACCTCTCCCCAAGAATTGGGAAAGAAGGCAGACAAATGGGTCAGAACAAGGGTGAACAGAAAAGTTCATACAGGGGGTGACAAAGATGGCAATAAGAAGAAAGATGGTGAAAAATCTCAAGATAAGCATGGGGAGAAGGGTAAAACCAAAGATCCCACTTCAAATCTTAAACACTCTTCAGAGGGTGGGGATAAAACAAATTCTTCCTCTTCTTCCCAACCTGCACACATTAAAAAGCCTTGGTGCTTTGTGTGTAAAAACAGAGGCCATAGGCCAGGGGATAAGTCCTGTCCAGGTAAACCCCCTGAGCCTACCACCACTAATACATCAAGCTCTAGTGCCCCTAGCAGTAGTGATACTAGTGGTGGGACTGCTGGCAACAGTCAAGCAAAGGGTGTAGTTGGGTTCACTTATGGGTCCATAGTGGAAACTGATGTAATCAGTCCCAAGACAGTTTCTGTCACACCTAGTGGCATTGGCCTTGCCACACTGGCTGCTTGTCCCCTTACAATGGATAAGTACAGGCAGACAGTTTCAATAAATGGTGTTGAGGCCTTGGCCTACAGGGACACAGGTGCCAGTTTCACTTTGGTGACTGAAAACCTAGTGCCTCCTGAACAACACATCATTGGACAACAGTATAAGATTATTGATGTCCATAACTCCACTAAGTTTCTTCCCTTAGCTATAATTCAGTTTAGTTGGGGTGGAGTTACTGGCCCTAAGCAGGTGGTGGTATCACCTAGCTTACCTGTAGACTGTCTCTTAGGTAATGACCTAGATGCCTCAGGTTGGGCTGATGTAGAGTTTTATGCCCATGCAGCCATGCTGGGCATCCCTGAGGAATTGTTCCCTCTCATTTCAAGTGAAATGAAAAAGCAAAGGAGAGAAGGCCTGAAAACTCAGGATCCCTCTCCAGCAACAGGTAAAAAGGGTATCACAGTATCCCCTAACCACCCTACCATTCAGGATACTATTCCTGTGGTGGGAGAAACCTCTCCTGGGGTGGCACCTGTTCCAAGGGAATCATCAGCTGGCAAAGCTGGACTCCCTGAGGTGGAAGTACCTCTCTGTGGGATAACTAACATTGGTGAGAAAAAGAGCACCATTTTAGTTAACATGGAGCATCCCTCCAACCCTCCCAGAGAAACTTTAGTGCAGAAACTCTGCACTGCCTCACAACACTTAGGACAGAATCCCTGCCCTAGTGTGGAGCTGATAGGACAGCATCCCTGCCCTGCTCCAACCCAAGAGAAACAGCATCCCTGTTCTCTCTTCCAGCCATATGGACAAAGTTTTTGCCCAGCTATGGCTTTTCTGAGACAGCATCCCTGTCTGGCATTTCCATCACTACAAATAGGTTCAGTGGACAATTCCCACTGCTCTAAACTAAAACTTACTGATAGAAACTCTGAAAATACATCTTCACATTGTTGCTTAGCTAAAAAACTTCAAACAGGGTGTTTTACATCCCCACAGGGAAGTAACCATATAGTGGATGATAAAGGGAGTAACCAGTCTATTGCAGAGCTACTCTCTACTTATCACCACTTAGACAATAAAGTCTCAACTGGCCAAGGTTAGCCTTATTGTCCTTCGTTTGGGGGGGGGTTGTGTGAGAAGGTAGCCTCTTTCTAGCCTTGTTACCCCCACTTTTGGCCTTTTTGTGAGTGTATGTCAGGGTGTTTGTCACTGTTTTCACTGTCTCACTGGGATCCTGATAGCCAGGCCTCAGTGCTCATAGAGAAAACACTATGGTTTCAGTATGTTTGTTATGTGTCACTGGGATCCTGCTGGTCAGGACCCCAGTGCTCATAGGTTTGTGGCCTATATGTATGTGTCACTGGGACCCTGTCACACAGGGCCCCAGTGCTCATAGGTGTGCATGTATATGTTCCCTGTGTGGTGCCTAACTGTCTCACTGAGGCTCTGCTAACCAGAACCTCAGTGGTTATGCTCTCTCATTACTTTCAAATTGTCACTAACAGGCTAGTGACCAATTTTACCAATTTACATTGGCTTACTGGAACACCCTTATAATTCCCTAGTATATGGTACTGAGGTCCCAGGGTATTGGGGTTCCAGGAGATCCCTATGGGCTGCAGCATTTCTTTTGCCACCCATAGGGAGCTCTGACAATTCTTACACAGGTCTGCCACTGCAGCCTGAGTGAAATAACGTCCACGTTATTTCACAGCCATTTTACACTGCACTTAAGTAACTTATAAGTCACCTATATGTCTAACCTTTACCTGGTAAAGGTTAGGTGCAAAGTTACTTAGTGTGAGGGCACCCTGGCACTAGCCAAGGTGCCCCCACATTGTTCAGAGCCAATTCACTGAACTTTGTGAGTGCGGGGACACCATTACACGCGTGCACTACATATAGGTCACTACCTATATGTAGCTTCACCATGGTAACTCCGAATATGGCCATGTAACATGTCTATGATCATGGAATTGCCCCCTCTATGCCATCCTGGCATTGTTGGTACAATTCCATGATCCCAGTGGTCTGTAGCACAGACCCTGGTACTGCCAGACTGCCCTTCCTGGGGTTTCACTACAGCTGCTGCTGCTGCCAACCCCTCAGACAGGCAGCTGCCCTCCTGGGGTCCAGCCAGGCCTGGCCCAGGATGGCAGAACAAAGAACTTCCTCTGAGAGAGGGTGTGACACCCTCTCCCTTTGGAAAATGGTGTGAAGGCAGGGGAGGAGTAGCCTCCCCCAGCCTCTGGAAATGCTTTGTTGGGCACAGATGTGCCCAATTCTGCATAAGCCAGTCTACACCGGTTCAGGGACCCCTTAGCCCCTGCTCTGGCGCGAAACTGGACAAAGGAAAGGGGAGTGACCACTCCCCTGACCTGCACCTCCCCTGGGAGGTGTCCAGAGCTCCTCCAGTGTGCTCCAGACCTCTGCCATCTTGGAAACAGAGGTGCTGCTGGCACACTGGACTGCTCTGAGTGGCCAGTGCCACCAGGTGACGTCAGAGACTCCTTGTGATAGGCTCCTTCAGGTGTTAGTAGCCTTTCCTCTCTCCTAGGTAGCCAAACCCTCTTTTCTGGCTATTTAGGGTCTCTGTCTCTGGGGAAACTTTAGATAACGAATGCATGAGCTCAGCCGAGTTCCTCTGCATCTCTCTCTTCACCTTCTGATAAGGAAACGACCGCTGACCGCGCTGGAAGCCTGCAAACCTGCAACATAGTAGCAAAGACGACTACTGCAACTCTGTAACGCTGATCCTGCCGCCTTCTCGACTGTTTTCCTGCTTGTGCATGCTGTGGGGGTAGCCTGCCTCCTCCCTGCACCAGAAGCTCCGAAGAAATCTCCCGTGGGTCGACGGAATCTTCCCCCTGCAACCGCAGGCACCAAAAAGCTGCATTACCGGTCCCTTGGGTCTCCTCTCAGCACGACGAGCGAGGTCCCTCGAATCCAGCGACACCGTCCAAGTGACCCCCACAGTCCAGTGACTCTTCAGCCCAAGTTTGGTGGAGGTAAGTCCTTGCCTCACCTCACTGGGCTGCATTGCTGGGAACCGCGACTTTGCAAGCTACTCCGGCCCCTGTGCACTTCCGGCGGAAATCCTTCGTGCACAGCCAAGCCTGGGTCCACGGCACTCTAACCTGCATTGCACGACTTTCTAAGTTGGTCTCCGGCGACGTGGGACTCCTTTGTGCAACTTCGGCGAGCACCATTTCACGCATCCTCGTAGTGCCTGTTTCTGGCACTTCTCCGGGTGCTACCTGCTTCAGTGAGGGCTCCTTGTCTTGCTCGACGTCCCCTCTCTCTGCAGGTCCAATTTGCGACCTCCTGGTCCCTCCTGGGCCCCAGCAGCGTCCAAAAACGCCAAACGCACGATTTGCGTGTAGCAAGGCTTGTTGGCGTCCATCCGGCGGGAAAACACTTCTGCACGACTCTCCAAGGCGTGGGGGATCCATCCTCCAAAGGGGAAGTCTCTAGCCCTTGTCGTTCCTGCAGTATTCACAGTTCTTCAGCCTAGTAAGAGCTTCTTTGCACCAACCGCTGGCATTTCTTGGGCATCTGCCCATCTCCGAGTTGCTTGTGACTTTTGGACTTGGTCCCCTTGTTCCACAGGTACCCTCAGTCAGGAATCCATCGTTGTTGCATTGCTGATTTGTGTTTTCCTTGCATTTTCCCTCTAACACGACTATTTTGTCCTTAGGGGAACTTTGGTGCACTTTGCACTCACTTTTCAGGGTCTTGGGGAGGGTTATTTTTCTAACTCTCACTATTTTCTAATAGTCCCAGCGACCCTCTACAAGGTCACATAGGTTTGGGGTCCATTCGTGGTTCGCATTCCACTTCTGGAGTATATGGTTTGTGTTGCCCCTATCCCTATGTTTCCCCATTGCATCCTATTGTAACTATACATTGTTTGCACTGTTTTCTAAGACTATACTGCATATTTTTGCTATTGTGTATATATATCTTGTGTATATTTCCTATCCTCTCACTGAGGGTACACTCTAAGATACTTTGGCATATTGTCATAAAAATAAAGTACCTTTATTTTTAGTATAACTGTGTATTGTGTTTTCTTATGATATTGTGCATATGACACTAAGTGGTACTGTAGTAGCTTCACACGTCTCCTAGTTCAGCCTAAGCTGCTCTGCTAAGCTACCATTATCTATCAGCCTAAGCTGCTAGACACCCTATACACTAATAAGGGATAACTGGGCCTGGTGCAAGGTGCAAGTACCCCTTGGTACTCACTACAAGCCAGTCCAGCCTCCTACAGATGTCCCTTGACATTCGTTCTCCGTCCTTTAAACATCTCTCAGGATTGACTCATGGTGTCTGTGATGTCACTTGACACACGCTCTCAGTGTCTAAGATGTCACTTGACGTTCACTCTCAGTGTCCAAGATGTTGCTCAGGATTGCCTTACAGTTCACTCTCAATGACTATGATGTCGCGCAAGCTTGGCTCTTGGTGCCTGTGATGTCACTTGATGTTCACCTTCACTGTGTAAGATGTCACTCAGGTTTGGCTCTTGGTGTCTGTCAAGTCACTTGATGTTTGCTCTTAATGTCTAAGATGTCACTCAGTATTGGCACTTGTAGTCTGTGATGTCATTTGACACTCACTCTCAGTGTCTGTGATGTCACTTGATGTTCACCTTCACTGTATAAGATGTAGCTCAAGATTGGCTTGTGGTGTCTGTGATGTCATTTGGCCATCGCTCTGCTTGTCTAAGGTGTCACTCAGGATTTGCTCTTGGTGTCTGTGAAGTCACTTGATGTTCACCTTCACTGTAAGATGCCACTCAGGATTGGCTCTTTGTGACTGTGATGTCACAAGACGTTCACTATCGGTGTCTAAAATATCACTGAGGATTAGCTTGTGGTATCTGTGATGTCACTTGATATTCACCTTCACTGTGTAAGAAGTCGCTCAGGATTAGCTTCTAGTGTCTGTGATGTCACTTGACATTCACTCTCAGTGTCTAAGATGTCACTCAGGATTGGCTCTTGATATCTGTGATGTCACTTCACGTTCGCTCTTTATGTCGCACACGATTGGCTTATGGTGTCTGTGATGTCATTTGACACTCGCTCTCAGTGTCTGAAATGTCACTCAGGTTTGGCTCTTGGTGTCTGTCAAGTCACTTGATGTTTGCTCTCAATGTCTAAGATGTCACTCAGTATTGGCTCTTGTAGTCTGTGATGTCATTTGACACTCACTCTCAGTGTCTAAGATGTCAGTCAGGATTGGTTCTTAGTGTCTGTGATGTCACTTGACACTCGCTGCCAGCGTCTAAGATGTCACTCATGATTGGATCTTGAAGTCTGTGATGTCACTTGACATTCACTCTTCATGTCTAAGATGTCTCTCAGGATTGGCTCATGGTGTCTGTGATGTCACTTGACACTCGACTTTAGTGTCCAAGATGTCACCCAGGGTTGGCTCTTGGTGTCTGTGATGTCACTTGACGTTCACTCTCAGTGCCTAAGATGTCGCTCAGGATTGGACCTTGGTGCTGTGATGTCATTTGGGAATCGCTCTCAGTGTCTAAGATGTCACTCAAAATTGGATCTTGGTGTCTGTGATGTCACTTGACGTTCATTCTTCGTGTCTAAGACGCCACTCAGGATTGGCTCATGGTATCTGTGATGTCACTT
The DNA here is from genome assembly GCF_031143425.1 of Pleurodeles waltl. Lineage (NCBI taxonomy): Eukaryota > Metazoa > Chordata > Amphibia > Caudata > Salamandridae > Pleurodeles > Pleurodeles waltl. Next base: position 1,193,748,922 of record NC_090439.1, read on the forward strand.
GGCGCTCGCTCTCAGTGTCTAAGATGCCACTCATGCATGGTTCTAGGTGTCTGTGATGTCACTTGGCTCTCACTCTCAGTGTCTAAGATGTAGCTCAAGATTGGCTCTTGGTGTCTGTGATGTCACTTGATGTTCTCTCTCAGTGTCTAGGATGTCACTCAGGATTGGCTCTTGGTGTCTGTGATGTCACTTGATGTTCACCTTCACTGTGTAAGATCTAACTCAGGATTTGCTCTTGATGTCTGTGAAGTCTCTCGATGTTCACCTCTGCTGTGTAAGATGTCACTCAGGATTGGCTTGTGGTGTCTGTGATGTCATTTGACAATCGTTCTCAGTGTCTAAGATATCACTCAGGATTGGCTCTTAGTATCTGTGATGTCACTTCATATTCACCTTCACTGTGTAAGATGTCACTAAGGATTGGCTCTTGGTGTCTGTGATGTCACTTCATGTTCACTCTTTATGTCAAAGATGTCACTCAGGAATGGCTCATGATGTCTGTGATGTTACTTGAGGTTCACACTCGGTGTCTATGATGTCAATCAGGATTGGCTCTTGGTGTCTGTGATGTCACATGACGCTTGCTGTCTAAGATGTCACTCAGGATTGGCTCTTGGTATTTGTTATGTAACTTGACATTCACTCTTCGTGTCTAATACGTCGTCCTGGATTGGCTCATTGTGTGTGCGATGTCACTTGACACTCACTCTCAGTGTCTAAAATGTCACTCAGGATTGGCTCTTGGTGTCTGTGATGTCACTTGATGTTCAGTCTCAGTGCCGAAGATGTAGCTCAGGATTGGCTCGCGGAGTCTCTGATGTTACTTGACGTTCACTATCAGTGTCTAGGATGTCCCTTAGGATTGGCTCTTGGTGTCTGTGATGTCACTTCATATTCACCTTCACTGTGTAAGATGTCACTAAGGATTGGCTCTTGGTGTCTGTGATGTCCCTTCATGTTCACTCTTCATGTCTCAGATGTCACTCAGGAATGGCTCATGATGTCTGTGATGGCACTTGACGTTCACTCTCAGTGTCTAAGATGTCACTCAGGATTGGCTCTTGGTGTCTGTGATGTCACTTGATGTCCACCTTCACTGTGTAAGATGTCACTCAGAATTGGCTCTTGGTGTCTGTGATGTCACTTGATGCCCAGGTTCACTGTGTAAGATGTCACTCAGGTTTGGTTCTTGGTGTCTGTGATGTCACTTGACGTTCACTGCTCATGGTGTCTGTGATATCGCTTGGCGATCACTCTGTGTCTAAGATGTCATTCAGGATGGGCTCTTCATGTCCTTGATGTCATTTGACACTCACTCTCAGTGTTCAAGATGTCACTCAGAATTGGCTGTTGGTGTCTGTGATGTCACTTGACGTTCACTCTTCGTCTCTAAGACACCGCTCAGGATTGGCGCGTAGTGTCTGTGATGTCAATTGATGCTCGCTCTCAGTGTCTAAGATGTCACTCAGGATTGGCTCTTGGTGTCTGTGATGTCACTTGACGTTCACCCTCCATGTCTAAGATATTGCTCAGGATAGGCTCATGGTGTCTGTGATGTCTCTTGATGTTCACTCTAAATGTCTAAGATGTCATTCAGGGTGGGATCTTGATGTCTGTGATTTCATTTGACACCCAGACTCAGTGTCTAAGATGTCACTCAGGATTGGCTCTTGGTGTCTGTGATGTCACTTGACACTCACTCTCAGTGTCTAAGATGTCACTCAGAATTGGCTCTTGGTGTCTGTGATGTCACTTGACACTCACTCTCAGTGTCTAAGATGTCACTCAGAATTGGCTCTTGGTGTCTGTGATGTCACTTGACACTCACTCTCAGTGTATAAGATGTCACTCAGGATTGGCTCTTGGTGTCTGTGATGTCACTTGACGTTCCATCTCAGTGTCTAAGATGACGCTCAGGATTTGCTCACAGTGTCTGTGATGTTACTTGACGTTAACTCTCAGTGTCTAAGATGTCACTCAGGTTTGGCTCTTGGTGTCTGCGATGTCACTTGATGTTCACATTTACTGTGTAAGATGTCGCTCAGGATTGGGTCTTGGTGTCTGTGATGTCATTTGACACTCCCTCTCAGTGTCTAAGATGTCACTCAGTATTGGCTCTTGGTGTCTGTGAAGTCACTTAATGTTCACTTGTCTAAGATGTCACTCAGGATTGACTCTTGGTGTATGTGATGTCACTTCATATTCACCTTCACTGTGTAAGATGTCACTAAGGATTGGCTTTTGGAGTCTGTGATGTCACTTGATGTTCACTCTTTGTGTCTAAGATGTAACTCAGGAATGGCTCATTATGTCTGTAATGTCACCTGATGTTCACTCTTCGTCTCTAAGATGTTGCTCAGGATTGGCTCATGGTGTCTTTAATGTCACTTCATGTTCACCCTTCATGTCTAAGATGTCATTCAGGAATGGCTCATGATGTCTGCGATGGCACTTGATGTTCGCTCTCAGTGTCTATGATGCCACCCAGGCTCTTGATGTCTGTGATGTCACTTGATGTTCACCTTAACTGTGTAAAATGTCACTCAGGATTGGCTGTTGGTGTCTGTGATGTCACTTGATTTTCACTTTCAGTGTCTAAGCTGTCACTCAGGATTGGCCCTTGGTGTCTGTGATGTCACTTGAGGTTCACTTTCAGAGTCTAAGATGTCACACAGGATTGGCTCGGTGTGTCTGTGATGTCACTTGGCTCTCACTCTCAGTGTCTAAGATGTCACTCAGGATTGGCTCTTGATGTCTGTGATGTCACTTTGCTCTTGTTGTCTGCATCACGCTTGCTCTACTTTAATCTGTTAAGCCATTAAAGCTTAACTCTCCTTGTGTGTGACATCACTTGAGCTGCACTTATTGTTTGTGAAGTCACCCAAACTTTGCTTTGTGTGACTGTGACATCACTCTGCCGCTCCCCGTGGAGTACAGGTCCACCGCTGGTACCACATCATACACCGCTCTGGAAGGGATTAGAATAGAGCTGAATTAGAATTAGTGGCGTTGCCCTCGTTAGGTCTCGTCCACTTGCGCCGCACATTACCACTGTCTTCGCTGCCAATTACAGTAACAGCACAACCACTCCGCATCGCTACAGGTGTGACAAATCTGACTATTCCAGCCTCCCAAAGCTATAGAAATGGTTTTAGCAGCAGGTATTAATCATGGTTAATGTATATTGAACTGATTATCATCTGTGGTTGTGCTTGTCTCTAAATTAGAATGCCAGCACCACTGTGTGGCAGAGTGTGGTAAGGCCGTTTTAGAATATTAAGTGCCGGTGCTGATTACTGGAAACCACCGGCTCAAATTAAGCACTAGATTAGGCAGAGACGTAGCTTCAGCGGGGTGTGTGGGGTGTTACAACCATGAACAAATGTATTTTGTGATAAATAATTTGGTGCAGGTGCTTTCCGGCAGGCATTTTGAGGAGTCTGCCAGATTTCGCCATGAGTGTTTATCCACACAGACAAAAGCAAACGCACTCTCAGCCCCCTCTCTGTTTCAAAATACTTCGAAAATGGCGGCTATTTAATAAATAATGCACTTTCTCTCACTTAGTACACCTATCAATCCGCATTCCTCTCCCTTTCCACTGCTCCTTAGACCCCTCTCATGCACCCCACTTGTCGTTTAATGATTGTCAGAAAATCTGAAGCTAACACCCCCCAATCTTACTGACCAAGCTACACCCCTGGGATTAGGATGGTATATAAAACATTTGGTCCACCATCTGTTCTTTTAGCTTTCGTCACCCTAAGTGGGAAGGGTATGTCCAGACATGAGTCCCGGGCTCACTGAGTCACTGGATGAAACTAGCCTGGGTGATGAAGGGTGATACCCTGAAACCGGTCCCAGGAGGCTTGTTTCCGGTCAAGGGAGGGCCTGGCTTGGCAGTTCAGGCTGGATGGTCCCTTTGGGAAACAGGATCAAGACTGATTTGCATAGGGCTGGGTGGGGAAAAAAAACGAGGGACTCAACCCAGATCGTTGTGGCTGGGGGTGAATGTTTGCATTGTTTAACATTCTGTACATCATCTGTTCTTTTTGCTATAAAACATTTACACCATGTCACACATTCAGGCACTCATCTGAGCTTGGATTCTAATTCTGTTTTTTAGGGGAAAACAAACTCCGCAGGATGAGGTACTGAACAAAACCACCTTGAGTGTCTGTTGTCGCTGCAGTGGGTCTCCGAGAGCTGCCCCGGCTAAGAAAACCAACAGGGTCTGGACATGATCTGAAGCAACAGCGAGTGAGAAGAAGGCATCATGCCTAGACCCTCCAGGAATGTGACTCTGAAAAATAAAACATCACCTGCAGCCCTCAGTGTCTGTCCTTGTGTGCCGTGGGGTTCAGTCGTGTGAGACTCTGAAACATAAAAGATCGCCCTCAGTGTCTGTCCTTGTGTGCCATGGGGTTCAGATGTGTGAGACTCTGAAACATAAAAGATCACCCCCAGCCCTCAGTGTCTGTCCTTGTGTGCCGTGGGGTTCAGATGTGTGAGACTCTGAAACATAAAAGATCGCCCTCAGTGTCTGTCCTTGTGTGCCGTGAGGTTCAGTCGTGTGAGACTCTAAAACATAAAAGATCACCCCCAGCCCTCAGTGTCTGTCCTTGTGTGCCGTGAGGTTCAGTCGTGTGAGACTCTGAAACATAAAAGATCACTCCCAGCCGTCAGTGTCTGTCCTTGTGTGCTGGGGGGTTCAGTCGTGTGAGACTCTGAAACATAAAACATCACCCGCAGCCCTCAGTGTCTGTCCTTGTGTGCCGTGGGATTCAGTCGTGTGAGACTCTGAAACATAAAACATCACCCGCAGCCATCAGTGTCTGTCCTTGTGTGCCGTGGGATTCAGTTGAGTGAGACTCTGAAACATAAAAGATCATCCCCAGCCGTCAGTGTCTGTCCTTGTGTGCTGGGGGGTTCAGTCGTGTGAGACTCTGAAACATAAAAGGTCACCCCCAGCCCTCAGTGTCTGTCCTTGTGTGCCGTGGGGTTCAGATGTGTGAGACTCTGAAACATAAAAGATCACCCGCAGCCGTCAGTGTCTGTCCTTGTGTGCTGGGGGGTTCAGTCGTGTGAGACTCTGAAACATAAAAGATCACCCCCAGCCCTCAGTGTCTGTCCTTGTGTGCCGTGGGGTTCAGTCGTGTGAGACTCTGAAACATAAACGATCACCCCCAGCCCTCAGTGTCTGTCCTTGTGTGCTGGGGGTTCAGTCGTGTGAGACTCTGAAACATAAAAGATCCACCCCAGCCCTCAGTGTCTGTCCTTGTGTGCCGTGGGGTTCAGTCTTGTGAGACTCTGAAACATAAAAGATCCCCCCCAGCCCTCAGTGTCTGTCCTTGTGTGCCGTGGGGTTCAGTCGTGTGAGACTCTGAAACATAAAAGATCACCCGCAGCCCTCAGTGTCTGTCCTTGTGTGCCGTGGGGTTCAGTCGTGTGAGACTCTGAAACATAAAAGATCCTCCCCAGCCCTCAGTGTCTGTCCTTGTGTGCCATGGGATTCAGTCGTGTGAGACTCTGAAACATAAAAGATCACCCCCAGCCGTCAGTGTCTGTCCTTGTGTGCCGTGGAATTCAGTTGTGTGAGACTCTGAAACATAAACGATCCCCCCCAGCCCTCAGTGTCTGTCCTTGTGTGCCGTGGGGTTCAGATGTGTGAGACTCTGAAACATAAAACATCACCCGCAGCCCTCAGTGTCTGTCCTTGTGTGCCTTGGGGTTCAGTCATGTGAGACTCGGAAACATAAAAGATCACCCCCAGCCGTCAGTGTCTGTCCTTGTGTGCTGGGGGGTTCAGTCGTGTGATACTCGGAAACATAAAAGATCACCCCCAGCCGTCAGTGTCTGTCCTTGTGTGCTGGGGGGTTCAGTCGTGTGAGACTCTGAAACATAAACGATGACCCCCAGCCCTCAGTGTCTGTCCTTGTGTGCCGTGGGGTTCAGTCGTGTGAGACTCTGAAACATAAAAGATGATCGCCAGCCCTCAGTGTCTGTCCTTGTGTGCTGGGGGGTTCAGTCGTGTGAGACTCTGAAACATAAAAGATCACCCCCAGCCCTCAGTGTCAGTCCTTGTGTGCTGGGGGGTTCAGTCGTGTGAGACTCTGAAACATAAAAGATCACCCCCAGCCCTCAGTGTCTGTCCTTGTGTGCCGTGGGGTTCAGTCGTGTGAGACTCTGAAACATAAAAGATCACCCCCAGCCGTCAGTGTCTGTCCTTGTGTGCCGTGGGGTTCAGTCGTGTGAGACTCTGAAACATAAAAGATCACCCCCAGCCCTCAGTGTCTGTCCTTGTGTGCCGTGGGGTTCAGTCGTGTGAGACTCTGAAACATAAAAGATCACCCCCAGCCCCCAGTGTCTGTCCTTGTGTGCCGCGGGGTTCAGTCGTGTGAGACTCTGAAACATAAAAGATCACCCCCAGCCCTCAGTGTCTGTCCTTGTGTGCTGGGGGTTCAGTCATGTGAGACTCTGAAACATAAAAGATCACCCCCAGCCCTCAGTGTCTGTCCTTGTGTGCCGTGGGGTTCAGTCGTGTGAGACTCTGAAACATAAAAGATCACCTGCAGCCCTCAGTGTCTGTCCTTGTGTGCTGGGGGGTTCAGTCGTGTGAGACTCTGAAACATAAAAGATCACCCCCAGCCGTCAGTGTCTGTCCTTGTGTGCCGTGGGGTTCAGTCGTGTGAGACTCTGAAACATAAAACATCACCCGCAGCCCTCAGTGTCTGTCCTTGTGTGCCATGGGGTTCAGTCATGTAAGACTCTGATACATAAACGATCACCCCAGCCGTCAGTGTCTGTCCTTGTGTGCTGGGGGGTTCAGTCGTGTGAGACTCTGAAACATAAAAGATCATCCCTAGCCGTCAGTGTCTGTCCTTGTGTGCCGTGGGGTTCAGTCGTGTGAGACTCTGAAACATAAAAGATCACCCGCAGCCCTCAGTGTCTGTCCTTGTGTGCCATGGGGTTCAGTCATGTGAGACTCTGAAACATAAACGATCACCCCAGCCGTCAGTGTCTGTCCTTGTGTGCCGTGGGGTTCAGTCGTGTGAGACTCTGAAACATAAAACATCACCCGCAGCCCTCAGTGTCTGTCCTTGTGTGCCGTGGGGTTCAGTCGTGTGAGACTCTGAAACATAAAACATCACCCCAGCCCTCAGTGTCTGTCCTTGTGTGCTGGGGGGTTCAGTCGTGTGAGACTGAAACATAAAAGATCACCCCCAGCCCTCAGTGTCTGTCCTTGTGTGCCGTGGGGTTCAGTCATGTGAGACTCTGAAACATAAAAGATCACCCCCAGCCGTCAGTGTCTGTCCTTGTGTTCCGTGGGGTTCAGTCGTGTGAGACTCAGCCCTCAGTGTCTGTGCTTGTGTGCCGTGGGGTTCAGTCGTGTGAGACTCTGAAACATAAAACATTACCCGCAGCCCTCAGTGTCTGTCCTTTTGTGCTGGGGGGTTCAGTCATGTGAGACTCTGAAACATAAAAGATCATCCCCCGCTGTCAGTGTCTGTCCTTGTGTGCTGGGGGTTCAGTCGTGTGAGACTCTGAAACATAAAAGATCCCCCCCAGCCCTCAGTGTCTGTCCTTGTGTGCTGGGGGGTTCAGTCGTGTGAGACTCTGAAACATAAAAGATCACCTGCAGCCCTCAGTGTCTGTCCTTGTGTGCTGGGGGGTTCAGTCGTGTGAGACTGAAACATAAAAGATCACCCCCAGCCCTCAGTGTCTGTCCTTGTGTGCCGTGGGGTTCAGTCATGTGAGACTCTGAAACATAAAAGATCACCCCCAGCCGTCAGTGTCTGTCCTTGTGTGCCGTGGGGTTCAGTCGTGTGAGACTCAGCCCTCAGTGTCTGTCCTTGTGTGCCGTGGGGTTCAGTCGTGTGAGACTCTGAAACATAAAACATTACCCGCAGCCCTCAGTGTCTGTCCTTTTGTGCTGGGGGGTTCAGTCATGTGAGACTCTGAAACATAAAAGATCATTCCCCGCTGTCAGTGTCTGTCCTTGTGTGCTGGGGGTTCAGTCGTGTGAGACTCTGAAACATAAAAGATCCCCCCCAGCCCTCAGTGTCTGTCCTTGTGTGCTGGGGGGTTCAGTCGTGTGAGACTGAAACATAAAAGATCACCCCCAGCCCTCAGTGTCTGTCCTTGTGTGCCGTGGGGTTCAGTCATGTGAGACTCTGAAACATAAAAGATCACCCCCAGCCGTCAGTGTCTGTCCTTGTGTGCCGTGGGGTTCAGTCGTGTGAGACTCAGCCCTCAGTGTCTGTGCTTGTGTGCCGTGGGGTTCAGTCGTGTGAGACTCTGAAACATAAAACATTACCCGCAGCCCTCAGTGTCTGTCCTTTTGTGCTGGGGGGTTCAGTCATGTGAGACTCTGAAACATAAAAGATCATCCCCCGCTGTCAGTGTCTGTCCTTGTGTGCTGGGGGTTCAGTCGTGTGAGACTCTGAAACATAAAACATTACCCGCAGCCCTCAGAGTCTGTCCTTGTGTGCTGGGGGGTTCAGTCGTGTGAGACTCTGAAACATAAAAGATCACCTGCAGCCCTCAGTGTCTGTCCTTGTGTGCTGGGGGGTTCAGTCATGTGAGACTCTGAAACATAAAAGATCATCCCCCGCTGTCAGTGTCTGTCCTTGTGTGCTGGGGGTTCAGTCGTGTGAGACTCTGAAACATAAAAGATCCCCCCCAGCCCTCAGTGTCTGTCCTTGTGTGCTGGGGGGTTCAGTCGTGTGAGACTCTGAAACATAAAAGATCCCCCCCAGCCCTCAGTGTCTGTCCTTGTGTGCGGGGGGTTCAGTCGTGTGAGACTCTGAAACATAAAAGATCACCCCCAGACCTCAGTGTCTGTCCTTGTGTGCCGTGGGGTTCAGTCGTGTGAGACTCTGAAACATAAAAGATCCCCCCCAGCCCTCAGTGTCTGTCCTTGTGTGCCGTGAGGTTCAGTCGTGTGAGACTGAAACATAAAAGATCACCCCCAGCCCTCAGTGTCTGTCCTTGTGTGCCGTGGGGTTCAGTCGTGTGAGACTCAGCCCTCAGTGTCTGTCCTTGTGTGCCGTGGGGTTCAGTCGTGTGAGACTCTGAAACATAAAACATCACCCGCAGCCCTCAGTGTCTGTCCTTTTGTGCCATGGGGTTCAGTCATGTGAGACTCTGAAACATAAACGATCACCCCAGCCCTCAGTGTCTGTCCTTGTGTGCCGTGGGGTTCAGTCGTGTGAGACTCTGAAACATAAAACATCACCCGCAGCCCTCAGTGTCTGTCCTTGTGTGCCGTGGGGTTCAGTCGTGTGAGACTCTGAAACATAAAACATCACCCCAGCCCTCAGTGTCTGTCCTTGTGTGCTGGGGGGTTCAGTCATGTGAGACTCTGAAACATAAAAGATCACCCCCAGCCGTCAGTGTCTGTCCTTGTGTGTCGTGGGGTTCAGTCGTGTGAGACTCAGCCCTCAGTGTCTGTCCTTGTGTGCCGTGGGGTTCAGTCGTGTGAGACTCTGAAACATAAAACATCACCCGCAGCCCTCAGTGTCTGTCCTTTTGTGCCATGGGGTTCAGTCATGTGAGACTCTGAAACATAAACGATCACCCCAGCCCTCAGTGTCTGTCCTTGTGTGCCGTGGGGTTCAGTCGTGTGAGACTCTGAAACATAAAAGATCATCCCCCGCTGTCAGTGTCTGTCCTTGTGTGCCGTGGGGTTCAGTCGTGTGAGACTCAGCCCTCAGTGTCTGTGCTTGTGTGCCGTGGGGTTCAGTCGTGTGAGACTCTGAAACATAAAACATTACCCGCAGCCCTCAGTGTCTGTCCTTTTGTGCTGGGGGGTTCAGTCATGTGAGACTCTGAAACATAAAAGATCATCCCCCGCTGTCAGTGTCTGTCCTTGTGTGCTGGGGGTTCAGTCGTGTGAGACTCTGAAACATAAAACATTACCCGCAGCCCTCAGTGTCTGTCCTTGTGTGCTGGGGGGTTCAGTCGTGTGAGACTCTGTGTAGGAGGCTGGACTGGCTTGTAGTGAGTACCAAGGGGTACTTGCACCTTGCACCAGGCCCAGTTATCCCTTATTAGTGTATAGGGTGTCTAGCAGCTTAGGCTGATAGATAATGGTAGCTTAGCAAAGCAGCTCAGGCTGAACTAGGAGACGTGTGAAGCTACTACAGTACCACTTAGTGTCATATGCACAATATCATAAGAAAACACAATACACAGTTATACTAAAAATAAAGGTACTTTATTTTTATGACAATATGCCAAAGTATCTTAGAGTGTACCCTCAGTGAGAGGATAGGAAATATACACAAGATATATATACACAATAGCAAAAATATGCAGTATAGTCTTAGAAAACAGTGCAAACAATGTATAGTTACAATAGGATGCAATGGGGAAACATAGGGATAGGGGCAACACAAACCATATACTCCAGAAGTGGAATGCGAACCACGAATGGACCCCAAACCTATGTGACCTTGTAGAGGGTCGCTGGGACTATTAGAAAATAGTGAGAGCTAGAAAAATAACCCTCCCCAAGACCCTGAAAAGTGAGTGCAAAGTGCACCAAAGTTCCCCTAAGGACAAAATAGTCGTGTTAGAGGGAGAATGCAAGGAAAACACAAATCAGCAATGCAACAACGATGGATTCCTGTCTGAAGGTACCTGTGGAACAAGGGGACCAAGTCCAAAAGTCACAAGCAGCTCGGAGATGGGCAGATGCCCAAGAAATGCCAGCGGTTGGTGCAAAGAAGCTCTTACTAGGCTGAAGAACTGTGAATACTGCAGGAACGACAAGGGCTAGAGACTTCCCCTTTGGAGGATGGATCCCCCACGCCTTGGAGAGTCGTGCAGAAGTGTTTTCCCGCCGGATGGACGCCAACAAGCCTTGCTACACGCAAATCGTGCGTTTGGCGTTTTTGGACGCTGCTGGGGCCCAGGAGGGACCAGGAGGTCGCAAATTGGACCTGCAGAGAGAGGGGACGTCGAGCAAGACAAAGAGCCCTCACTGAAGCAGGTAGCACCCGGAGAAGTGCCAGAAACAGGCACTACGAGGATGCGTGAAACGGTGCTCGCCGAAGTTGCACAAAGGAGTCCCACGTCGCCGGAGACCAACTTAGAAAGTCGTGCAATGCAGGTTAGAGTGCCGTGGACCCAGGCTTGGCTGTGCACACAGGATTTCCGCCGGAAGTGCACAGGGGCCGGAGAAGCTTGCAAAGTCGCGGTTCCCAGCAATGCAGCCCAGCGAGGTGAGGCAAGGACTTACCTCCACCAAACTTGGGCTGAAGAGTCACTGGACTGTGGGGGTCACTTGGACGGTGTCGCTGGATTCGAGGGACCTCGCTCGTCGTGCTGAGAGGAGACCCAAGGGACCGGAGATGCAGCTTTTTGGTGCCTGCGGTTGCAGGGGGAAGATTCCGTCGACCCACGGGAGATTTCTTCGGAGCTTCTGGTGCAGAGAGGAGGCAGACTACCCCCACAGCATGCACAAGCAGGAAAACAGTCGAGAAGGCGGCAGGATCAGCGTTACAGAGTTGCAGTAGTCGTCTTTGCTACTATGTTGCAGGTTTGCAGGCTTCCAGCGCGGTCAGCGGTCGATTCCTTATCAGAAGGTGAAGAGGGAGATGCAGAGGAACTCGGCTGAGCTCATGCATTCGTTATCTAAAGTTTCCCCAGAGACAGAGACCCTAAATAGCCATAAAAGAGGGTTTGGCTACCTAGGAGAGAGGAAAGGCTACTAACACCTGAAGGAGCCTATCAGCAGGAGTCTCTGACGTCACCTGGTGGCACTGGCCACTCAGAGCAGTCCAGTGTGCCAGCAGCACCTCTGTTTCCAAGATGGCAGAGGTCTGGAGCACACTGGAGGAGCTCTGGACACCTCCCAGGGGAGGTGCAGGTCAGGGGAGTGGTCACTCCCCTTTCCTTTGTCCAGTTTCGCGCCAGAGCAGGGGCTAAGGGGTCCCTGAACCGGTGTAGACTGGCTTATGCAGAATTGGGCACATCTGTGCCCAACAAAGCATTTCCAGAGGCTGGGGGAGGCTACTCCTCCCCTGCCTTCACACCATTTTCCAAAGGGAGAGGGTGTCACACCCTCTCTCAGAGGAAGTTCTTTGTTCTGCCATCCTGGGCCAGGCCTGGCTGGACCCCAGGAGGGCAGCTGCCTGTCTGAGGGGTTGGCAGCAGCAGCAGCTGCAGTGAAACCCCAGGAAGGGCAGTCTGGCAGTACCAGGGTCTGTGCTACAGACCACTGGGATCATGGAATTGTACCAACAATGCCAGGATGGCATAGAGGGGGCAATTCCATGATCATAGACATGTTACATGGCCATATTCGGAGTTACCATGGTGAAGCTACATATAGGTAGTGACCTATATGTAGTGCACGCGTGTAATGGTGTCCCCGCACTCACAAAGTTCAGTGAATTGGCTCTGAACAATGTGGGGGCACCTTGGCTAGTGCCAGGGTGCCCTCACACTAAGTAACTTTGCATCTAACCTTTACCAGGTAAAGGTTAGACATATAGGTGACTTATAAGTTACTTAAGTGCAGTGTAAAATGGCTGTGAAATAACGTGGACGTTATTTCACTCAGGCTGCAGTGGCAGGCCTGTGTAAGAATTGTCAGAGCTCCCTATGGGTGGCAAAAGGAATGCTGCAGCCCATAGGGATCTCCTGGAACCCCAATACCCTGGGTACCTCAGTACCATATACTAGGGAATTATAAGGGTGTTCCAGTAAGCCAATGTAAATTGGTAAAAATGGTCACTAGCCTGTTAGTGACAATTTGAAAGTAATGAGAGAGCATAACCACTGAGGTTCTGGTTAGCAGAGCCTCAGTGAGACAGTTAGGCACCACACAGGAAACATATACATGCACACCTATGAGCACTGGGGCCCTGTGTGACAGGGTCCCAGTGACACATACATATAGGCCACAAACCTATGAGCACTGGGGTCCTGACCAGCAGGATCCCAGTGACACATAACAACCATACTGAAAACATGGTGTTTTCACTATGAGCACTGAGGCCTGGCTATCAGGATCCCAGTGAGACAGTGAAAACAGTGACAAACACCCTGACATACACTCACAAACAGGCCAAAAGTGGGGGTAACAAGGCTAGAAAGAGGCTACCTTCTCACACTCTGAAACATAAAAGATCACCTGCAGCCCTCAGTGTCTGTCCTTGTGTGCTGGGGGGTTCAGTCATGTGAGACTCTGAAACATAAAAGATCATCCCCCGTTGTCAGTGTCTGTCCTTGTGTGCTGGGGGTTCAGTCGTGTGAGACTCTGAAACATAAAAGATCCCCCCCAGCCCTCAGTGTCTGTCCTTGTGTGCTGGGGGGTTCAGTCGTGTGAGACTCTGAAACATAAAAGATCCCCCCCAGCCCTCAGTGTCTGTCCTTGTGTGCCGGGGGGTTCAGTCGTGTGAGACTCTGAAACATAAAAGATCACCCCCAGACCTCAGTGTCTGTCCTTGTGTGCCGTGGGGTTCAGTCGTGTGAGACTCTGAAACATAAAAGATCCCCCCCAGCCCTCAGTGTCTGTCCTTGTGTGCCGTGAGGTTCAGTCGTGTGAGACTGAAACATAAAAGATCACCCCCAGCCCTCAGTGTCTGTCCTTGTGTGCCGTGGGGTTCAGTCGTGTGAGACTCAGCCCTCAGTGTCTGTCCTTGTGTGCCGTGGGGTTCAGTCGTGTGAGACTCTGAAACATAAAACATCACCCGCAGCCCTCAGTGTCTGTCCTTTTGTGCCATGGGGTTCAGTCATGTGAGACTCTGAAACATAAACGATCACCCCAGCCCTCAGTGTCTGTCCTTGTGTGCCGTGGGGTTCAGTCGTGTGAGACTCTGAAACATAAAACATCACCCGCAGCCCTCAGTGTCTGTCCTTGTGTGCCGTGGGGTTCAGTCGTGTGAGACTCTGAAACATAAAACATCACCCCAGCCCTCAGTGTCTGTCCTTGTGTGCTGGGGGGTTCAGTCATGTGAGACTCTGAAACATAAAAGATCACCCCCAGCCGTCAGTGTCTGTCCTTGTGTGCCGTGGGGTTCAGTCGTGTGAGACTCAGCCCTCAGTGTCTGTCCTTGTGTGCCGTGGGGTTCAGTCGTGTGAGACTCTGAAACATAAAACATCACCCGCAGCCCTCAGTGTCTGTCCTTTTGTGCCATGGGGTTCAGTCATGTGAGACTCTGAAACATAAACGATCACCCCAGCCCTCAGTGTCTGTCCTTGTGTGCCGTGGGGTTCAGTCGTGTGAGACTCTGAAACATAAAAGATCATCCCCCGCTGTCAGTGTCTGTCCTTGTGTGCTGGGGGTTCAGTCGTGTGAGACTCTGAAACATAAAAGATCACCCCCAGCCGTCAGTGTCTGTCCTTGTGTGCTGGGGGGTTCAGTCGTGTGAGACTCTGAAACATAAAAGATCCCCCCCAACCCTCAGTGTCTGTCCTTGTGTGCTGGGGGGTTCAGTCGTGTGAGACTCTGAAACATAAAAGATCCCCCCCAACCCTCAGTGTCTGTCCTTGTGTGCTGGGGGGTTCAGTCGTGTGAGACTCTGAAACATAAAACATCACCCCCAGCCCTCAGTGTCTGTCCTTGTGTGCCATGGGGTTCAGTCATGAGAGACTCTGAAACATAAACGATCACCCCCAGCCGTCAGTGTCTGTCCTTGTGTGCTGGGGGGTTCAGTCGTGTGAGACTCTGAAACATAAACGATCACCCCAGCCGTCAGTGTCTGTCCTTGTGTGCCGTGGGGTTCAGTCATGTGAGACTCTGAAACATAAAACATCACCCCCAGCCCTCAGTGTCTGTCCTTGTGTGCCGTGGGATTCAGTCGTGTGAGACTCTGAAACAAAAAAAACGATCACCCCCAGCCCTCAGTGTCTGTCCTTGTGTGCCGTGGGATTCAGTCGTGTGAGACTCTGAAACAAAAAAAACGATCACCCCCAGCCGTCAGTGTCTGTCCTTGTGTGCCGTGGGGTTCAGTCGTGTGAGACTCTGAAACATAAACGATCACCCCAGCCCTCAGTGTCTGTCCTTGTGTGCCGTGGGGTTCAGTCGTGTGAGACTCTGAAACATAAAAGATCACCCCCAGCCGTCAGTGTCTGTCCTTGTGTGCTGGGGGGTTCAGTCGTGTGAGACTCTGAAACATAAAAGATCCCCCCCAACCCTCAGTGTCTGTCCTTGTGTGCTGGGGGGTTCAGTCGTGTGAGACTCTGAAACATAAAAGATCGCCCTCAGTGTCTGTCCTTGTGTGCCGTGAGGTTCAGTCGTGTGAGACTCTGAAACATAAAAGATCACTCCCAGCCGTCAGTGTCTGTCCTTGTGTGCTGGGGGGTTCAGTCGTGTGAGACTCTGAAACATAAAACATCACCCGCAGCCCTCAGTGTCTGTCCTTGTGTGCCGTGGGATTCAGTCGTGTGAGACTCTGAAACATAAAACATCACCCGCAGCCCTCAGTGTCTGTCCTTGTGTGCCATGGGGTTCAGATGTGTGAGACTCTGAAACATAAAAGATCACCCCCAGCCCTCAGTGTCTGTCCTTGTGTGCCGTGGGGTTCAGATGTGTGAGACTCTGAAACATAAAAGATCGCCCTCAGTGTCTGTCCTTGTGTGCCGTGAGGTTCAGTCGTGTGAGACTCTGAAACATAAAAGATCACTCCCAGCCGTCAGTGTCTGTCCTTGTGTGCTGGGGGGTTCAGTCGTGTGAGACTCTGAAACATAAAAGATCACCCCCAGCCCTCTGTGTCTGTCCTTGTGTGCTGGGGGGTTCAGTCGTGTGATACTCGGAAACATAAAAGATCACCCCCAGCCGTCAGTGTCTGTCCTTGTGTGCTGGGGGGTTCAGTCGTGTGAGACTCTGAAACATAAACGATCACCCCCAGCCCTCAGTGTCTGTCCTTGTGTGCCGTGGGGTTCAGTCATGTAAGACTCTGAAACATAAACGATCACCCCAGCCGTCAGTGTCTGTCCTTGTGTGCTGGGGGGTTCAGTCGTGTGAGACTCTGAAACATAAAAGATCATCCCCAGCCCTCAGTGTCTGTCCTTGTGTGCTGGGGGGTTCAGTCGTGTGAGACTCTGAAACATAAAAGATCACCCCCAGCCCTCAGTGTCTGTCCTTGTGTGCCATGGGGTTCAGTCATGTGAGACTCTGAAACATAAACGATCACCCCCAGCCGTCAGTGTCTGTCCTTGTGTGCCGTGGGGTTCAGTCGTGTGAGACTCTGAAACATAAAAGATCATCCCCCGCTGTCAGTGTCTGTCCTTGTGTGCCGTGGGGTTCAGTCGTGTGAGACTCTGAAACATAAACGATCACCCCAGCCGTCAGTGTCTGTCCTTGTGTGCTGTGGGGTTCAGTCGTGTGAGACTCTGAAACATAAAACATCACCCGCAGCCCTCAGTGTCTGTCCTCGTGTGCCGGGGGGTTCAGTCGTGTGAGACTCTGAAACATAAAACATCACCCGCAGCCCTCAGTGTCTGTCCTTGTGTGCCGTGGGGTTCAGTCGTGTGAGACTCAGCCCTCAGTGTCTGTCCTTGTGTGCCGGGGGGTTCAGTCGTGTGAGACTCAGCCCTCAGTGTCTGTCCTTGTGTGCCGGGGGGTTCAGTCGTGTGAGACTCAGCTCTCAGTGTCTGTCCTTGTGTGCCGGGGGGTTCAGTCGTGTGAGACTCAGCCCTCAGTGTCTGTCCTTGTGTGCCGTGGGGTTCAGTCGTGTGAGACTCAGCCCTCAGTGTCTGTCCTCGTGTGCCGGGGGGTTCAGTCGTGTGAGACTCTGAAACATAAAACATCACCCGCAGCCCTCAGTGTCTGTCCTCGTGTGCCGGGGGTTCAGTCGTGTGAGACTCAGCCCTCAGTGTCTGTCCTCGTGTGCCGGGGGGTTCAGTCGTGTGAGACTCTGAAACATAAAACATCACCCGCAGCCCTCAGTGTCTGTCCTCGTGTGCCGTGGGGTTCAGTCATGTGAGACTCTGAAACATAAAACATCACCCGCAGCCCTCAGTGTCTGTCCTCGTGTGCCGGGGGGTTCAGTCGTGTGAGACTCAGCCCTCAGTGTCTGTCCTTGTGTGCCGTGGGGTTCAGTCGTGTGAGACGCAGCCCTCAGTGTCTGTCCTCGTGTGCCGGGGGGTTCAGTCGTGTGAGACTCAGCCCTCAGTGTCTGTCCTTGTGTGCCGTGGGGTTCAGTCGTGTGAGACTCAGCCCTCAGTGTCTGTCCTTGTGTGCCGGGGGGTTCAGTCGTGTGAGACTCAGCCCTCAGTGTCTGTCCTCGTGTGCCGTGGGGTTCAGTCGTGTGAGACTCAGCCCTCAGTGTCTGTCCTCGTGTGCCGTGGGGTTCAGTCGTGTGAGACTCAGCCCTCAGTGTCTGTCCTCGTGCGCCGTGGGGTTCAGTCGTGTGAGACTCTGAAACATAAAACATCACCCGCAGCCCTCAGTGTCTGTCCTCGTGTGCCAGGGGGTTCAGTCGTGTGAGACTCTGAAACATAAAACATCACCCGCAGCCCTCAGTGTCTGTCCTCGTGTGCCGGGGGGTTCAGTCGTGTGAGACTCTGAAACATAAAAGATCACCCCCAGCCCTCAGTGTCTGTCCTTGTGTGCCGTGGGGTTCAGTCGTGTGAGACTCAGCTCTCAGTGTGTATCCTTGTGTGCCGGGGGGTTCAGTCGTGTGAGACTCAGCCCTCAGTGTCTGTCCTCGTGCGCCGTGGGGTTCAGTCGTGTGAGACTCTGAAACATAAACGATCACCCCAGCCCTCAGTGTCTGTCCTTGTGTGCCGTGGGGTTCAGTCGTGTGAGACTCTGAAACATAAAACATCACCCGCAGCCCTCAGTGTCTGTCCTTGTGTGCCAGGGGGTTCAGTCGTGTGAGACTCAGCCCTCAGTGTCTGTCCTTGTGTGCCGTGGGGTTCAGTCGTGTGAGACTCAGCCCTCAGTGTCTGTCCTTGTGTGCCGTGGGGTTCAGTCGTGTGAGACGCAGCCCTCAGTGTCTGTCCTCGTGTGCCGGGGGGTTCAGTCGTGTGAGACTCAGCCCTCAGTGTCTGTCCTTGTGTGCTGGGGGGTTCAGTCGTGTGAGACTCAGCCCTCAGTGTCTGTCCTCGTGTGCCGTGGGGTTCAGTCTTGTGAGACTCTGAAACATAAAACATCACCCCAGCCCTCAGTGTCTGTCCTTGTGCGCCGTGGGGTTCAGTCGTGTGAGACTCAGCCCTCAGTGTCTGTCCTTGTGTGCCGTGGGGTTCAGTCGTGTGAGACTCAGCCCTCAGTGTCTGTCCTCGTGCGCCGTGGGGTTCAGTCGTGTGAGACTCTGAAACATAAAACATCACCCGCAGCCCTCAGTGTCCTGATGAGAACCTGGTAACCAGCATGAGGGTCTAAACGTTGTCAACACGTTAATGAGAAAAGACCCCTGATTATGTTTTGAATTATCAACCAATGTATTAAGCATACTTCATAACTTAATCAGAGGCTGCCTTTGTGAGATGCACCAAGATCACAGAACTGTAAGGGGTCTTTATTGCTTTATGGAGTGAGTCTCTTTTCTCACTGGAATCACTTGTTTCAACTCTCACTCTTTGTTTATTGTCCTAAAGTATGATTATTAAAATGATTCACCATTATATGCTGATGCGGCTTCCAAAACATTAAAAACACGTTTTTCACGCGTGTTGGTACTGGAGTCAGTGGAGCTTTTTTAAAGATTCTAGACGGATGATTTAAATCTTCATTTAAGAACTTTTTGTATGAGTTAACCAGTAGCAATATTTTTCTGCTATGATATTTCAATTGACTGAAAATGAGTTTCGCATGGATATGTGTTTTGTGATATTTATACCCAGGTTCACGTGGACATTTGTTTAGTGTAGACACCTTCTCAAACTTTCCCTACTTTGTATGTGCTCTATACAGTGCAGCACAGAGGCAAAATCAGAAAAGGTACGAGAAATTTAAACATTTCTCTGTTCAATGCCTACTTTAAAGTGGCTTTAATTTTTGACTCAATAACCCTTCTTACTACTGTTGTCAGTAGACATGGTTTTGTGTCACAAAGCAGAGGTGGTTGCATAGGATGGTTCATGTACCATCCGTGTAAAGCAGGGCTTTGTATTACTTTGTGTTACTTTTAGAAAACTTTCCAGAGCAAAAGTAAATAACAAAACAAACATTTTGTGCTGGCTTGCGTCACTTTTGTGATGCAAGCACAGTGCAAAATGATTGCAAAGCTGGCCCCTAGTTGTTAGTGACAGCCCCAGTCTTGTCCAGAGGGTGTGGTTTGGAAAATGACACAATCCTGAAAAGGTAGGCTCTCTCCTGTGATTGGATGGTTCACAGCCGAGGGCCTGGTTCACAAAGGTAAACTGTAAGTTTATTATTCCTTTGCTCTTCACAAACTACCAGCTAATAGTGAGTTTATGAATGTGGGGACTCTGCATTCCGGGGGGAGAACTCTACACATCAATAGACAGGACAGATCTATCTTTTTATGTGTGGAGTCTCTGCCATGAGTGCTGAGTCTCCGCAGTCGTAACATTACTATTAGTAAAACGAAACTTGTAGTTTGTACTTACCAAAAAAATAGTAAACCTACACAAAAGTGTAAGTTTACCTTAGTCAATGAGGCCCTAGACATGGCTGGACTCATTTTATTTGATACCTGACCTCACAATTATGAATGGAGGGTTCACTTTTGTGAATGGATGAGCTCACTCTTGTGTGTAGTTGGACTCATCCATGATTGCACTCTCTTGTCAATGAGAGGGCTCACTTCTATAAATGGCTGTGGTTGCTCTTGTGAATGGATGGGTTCACTCTTGTGAATGGCTGGGTTCACTCTTGTGAATGGATGGGTTCACTGTTGTGAATCTACGGGTTCACTTTTGTGCATGACTTGTTCACTCTTGTGAATCTATAGGTTCACGCTTGTGCATGGCTGGATCACTCTTGTGAATCTATGGATTCACTTTTGTGAATGACGTGTTCACTCTTGTGAATCTATAGGTTTACTCTTGTGCATGGCTGGTTTAGTCTTGTGAATCGATGGGCTCACTTTTGCGAATGGATGGGCTCACTCTTGAGAATAGATGGGTTCACTCTAGTATATGGATGGGCTCACTCTTGAGAATGTATGGTTCACTTTTGTGAATGGATGAGCTCACTCCAGTGAATGAATGGGTCACTTGAGAGTGGATGGACTGAGTGTTGGAGAGGGTTAGACTCTCTCCTGTAAACAGCTGGATTTAGCACTGTGAATGCTGTGACTCTTGTGAATAGATGGACTCACTTGTATGAAAGGCTGGGTCACTCATGTGACAAGCTTGGCTCACTCTTGTGAAAAGGTTGGCCTTACGCCTGTGAACAGCCGGTCTCACTCTTGTGAATATCTGAGCTCACCCTTTCTGGTGCCCTTCTATCACTGTTTTTCAGTTGTGTCAACGGTAGACACAATTGCAAACACGCTTTATTTTGCATTCTGCAATGTGTTTTTCTTTTACATTGCACATATCAAACTTCAAGTTTAGGAAGCTTAGTACAAGACACGACTAGACAAGCACTTGAGTGTTTGTTTTTTTATTTACGTCAATTAGAACCATTGCAAATAAAACATATGGGGCATATTTAACAAAGAGTTGGCTCACTCTTTTGCCAAGCAATGATGTGTAAGAGTGATGCAACTCTTTTGTTAGATGTATGAATCACGCATGGCCTTGCCTATCTTGATCAATCTGGAGTAACAGAACACAGCCCAAACTGGTGTTAAATGGGCAGAGAGTAGTTGTTCCCACACATCCACCCATGGATTCTGGTGCATTCCCAGAGAGATTTACCATTACTGGCAGACCTGGGAATGCGTCAAAAACCTACGCCTCCCCATATCTTTAGTTCTCATTACTTCTGTCTATGTGTACTGCATCCTACAGCACACATAGACAGAGGAAAATGCCTCCACGGATTGTTTTTGTGCAGGAAGGTGCTTACAAAAAACGCAGGTACTCTTACACGATGGTGCAAGGGTGCCTGCATTGGTGCTAGCAAGCATATTGTGAGCTAATGCAGGGAAAAGGTAGGAATGCACCGTACAATGTTAAGTACAGCGCATTCCCGCTCTTCCCCTATCACGCAGCGCAGCTAGGTGACTTGCTGCGCTGCGTGACTTTTTAATACGCCCTAGAATATGTAGGCCCATATTTACAAAAACAATGCCATGGAAGCGCTGTGTTAACAGTAGAGGGCTCTGTTGTGCAAGGATTCACGCATGCATCACAATTCTGACACATCTGTTGGCCCCAAAGTGACCCATTGTTGGAGATGTCATAAGACTGACACAACTCCAGCAATGCGTCAGAACAAAGAGGCGAGTACCATTTTAAAAGCCCTACATCAATCCTTACTCCTGGTCTAGGGATTTTGACGCAGTCAAGTCGTAGAGCGATGCAGTGAAAAGCTGTCAATTTCACTGTATCAGTTCCACTTGGCTTTTTCCGTGGGAACACCTACCTTGCATACCTTATACCTGGCGCAGATATAATGAGACGCAGGCCTTTACAAACTGATGCATTGTGCACAATTCGTTAGTTTGTAAATCTGGAGCAGTGTAGTGCACTGCTAGGGCCACTGTTGTGTCAAAAAGAATTACGCAGCCTTGGCGCAAGGGGCTTGCAAACGCAGGCCTCACAGTTAAGAATTAACATTTCCGTTTCGAGTGAAAAGCTGAATGCTTTGGATGCATAAACATGCTTTAGAGGCTCAGACAGCGATGGGGTGTTAGGCGCCACCTTAAGTGGTGTGCTCCGCAAACCCCTCTAGATGCGGGTGGGGTTCAGGGACATGTTAAGGATTTCAGCGGCCCTGGGCTAAACGTATCTTGGGGGGCCTTGTTCGAACAGTTGTAAATTCTTGAATTTATGATCCTATTTCAGCTCTTTCATGTCCTGTTTGGCAGGTCACTGACGGTCACAGACACGCTGGCCCAAATTGTCAAGTTGTGACATCTAATATTCAGGGATAGTGATGTGGGTTTAATATTGTACCACAGCAGCAGCTCCCTCATATTACTGAAAATAATCCCTTTGACACCCTCCCATTGCGCATATGTGAGGTCCTATTTTGAGCTAAAATAACTTTTTTTAATAGTTGGAGCATGAAACATCAACACAGCATTTTTCTGCAAAATGACTGTAATAGACTCTAATCCATCACCCACATCAAAAACAAATTAAAGGAAAAAGGTATTGTATTTCAAGCAATCTCTTTAAGAATTATTCAAGGTCAGCAGGGCAAGACTACCTGCAGAACAGGGCTGGCTCTATCAAGGCCCCTGACAGACTGGCGCCTGGGCCAGGGCCCACGTTACCCAGCCTTAAAACATCAGGGGGGTCAGTAATAAGAACCAGGGTCACGTGACTGGTAAGGCGGTGCTTAGAGTCAGCACAGTGAGTGATGCTGATGAGTCTGGTTCCCCCGAGGGAAAGAGGAGGATAAAATCGAGATCAAATGGGAGATCTGCGGAACTGAGTCAAAGGGTTGATGCTAAGAGCTGGGTAAATAAGGAAGAGAAGAACAAGGTGGGACAATTCCTAAAATCAGACAAGATGGGTCCACCAAGACTATCGGAAGGTACTGGGTACCTGGGGAGTTGTCTCTGCAGACAGGAGTGAAACAGAAGAGGCACTGTCAAGGGGTTGAACAAGCAGCACCTGTAGGAAAGTACCATCTTGCCTGGCATGTTACCCCCATTTTTCACTGTATATATGTTGTTTTAGTTGTATGTGTCACTGGGACCCTGTCATCCATGGCCCCAGTGCTCATAAGTGTGCCTGAATGTGTTACCTGTGTAGTGACTAACTGTCTCACTGAGGCTCTGCTAATCAGAACCTCAGTGGTTATGCTCTCTCATTTCTTTCCAAATTGTCACTAACAGGCTAGTGACCATTTTTACCAATTTACATTGGCTTACTGGAACACCCTTATAATTCCCTGGTATATGGTACTGAGGTACCCAGGGTATTGGGGTTCCAGGAGATCCCTATGGGCTGCAGCATTTCTTTTGCCACCCGTAGGGAGCTCTGACAATTCTTACACAGGCCTGCCACTGCAGCCTGAGTGAAATAACGTCCACGTTATTTCACAGCCATTTTACACTGCACTTAAGTAACTTATAAGTCACCTATATGTCTAACCTTTACCTGGTAAAGGTTAGGTGCAAAGTTACTTAGTGTGAGGGCACCCTGGCACTAGCCAAGGTGCCCCCACATTGTTCAGAGCCAATTCCCTGAACTTTGTGAGTGCGGGGACACCATTACACGCGTGCACTACATATAGGTCACTACCTATATGTAGCTTCACAATGGTAACTCCGAATATGGCCATGTAACATGTCTATGATCATGGAATTGCCCCCTCTATGCCATCCTAGCATAGTTGGCACAATCCCATGATCCCAGTGGTCTGTAGCACAGACCCTGGTACTGCCAAACTGCCCTTCCTGGGGTTTCACTGCAGCTGCTGCTGCTGCCAACCCCTCAGACAGGCATCTGCCCTCCTGGGGTCCAGCCAGGCCTGGCCCAGGATGGCAGAACAAAGAACTTCCTCTGAGAGAGGGTGTGACACCCTCTCCCTTTGGAAAATGGTGTGAAGGCAGGGGAGGAGTAGCCTCCCCCAGCCTCTGGAAATGCTTTCTTGGGCACAGATGTGCCCAATTCTGCATAAGCCAGTCTACACCGGTTCAGGGACCCCTTAGCCCCTGCTCTGGCGCGAAACTGGACAAAGGAAAGGGGAGTGACCACTCCCCTGACCTGCACCTCCCCTGGGAGGTGTCCAGAGCTCCTCCAGTGTGCTCCAGACCTCTGCCATCTTGGAAACAGAGGTGCTGCTGGCACACTGGACTGCTCTGAGTGGCCAGTGCCACCAGGTGACGTCAGAGACTCCTGCTGATAGGCTCCTTCAGGTGTTAGTAGCCTATCCTCTCTCCTAGGTAGCCAAACCCTCTTTTCTGGCTATTTAGGGTCTCTGTCTCTGGGGAAACTTTAGATAACGAATGCAAGAGCTCATCCGAGTTGCTCTGCATCTCTCTCTTCACCTTCTGATAAGGAATCGACTGCTGACCGCGCTGGAAGCCTGCAAACCTGCAACATAGTAGCAAAGACGACTACTGCAACTCTGTAACGCTGATCCTGCCGCCTTCTCGACTGTTTTCCTGCTTGTGCATGCTGTGGGGGTAGTCTGCCTCCTCTCTGCACCAGAAGCTCCGAAGAAATCTCCCGTGGGTCGACGGAATCTTCCCCCTGCAACCGCAGGCACCAAAAAGCTGCATTACCGGTCCCTTGGGTCTCCTCTCAGCACGACGAGCGAGGTCCCTCGAATCCAGCGACTCTGTCCAAGTGACCCCCACAGTCCAGTGACTCTTCAGTCCAAATTTGGTGGAGGTAAGTCCTTGCCTCACCTCGCTGGGCTGCATTGCTGGGAACCGCGACTTTGCAGCTACTCCGGCCCCTGTGCACTTCCGGCGGAAATCCTTTGTGCACACCCAAGCCTGGGTCCACGGCACTCTAACCTGCATTGCACGACTTTCTACGTTGGTCTCCGGCGACGTGGGACTCCTTTGTGCAACTTCGGGAGGCACCGTTTCACGCATCCTCGTAGTGCCTGTTTCTGGCACTTCTCCGGGCGCTACCTGCTTCAGTGAGGGCTCTTTGTCTTGCTCGACGTCTCCTCTCCCTTCCGGTCCAATTTGCCACCTCCTGGTCCCTCCTGGGCCTCAGCAGCGTCCAAAAACGCCAAACGCACGATTTGCGACTAGCAAGGCTTGTTGGCGCCTTTCGGCGGGAAAGCACTTCTGCACGACTCTCCATGGTGAGAGGGATCCGTCCACCAAAGGAAAAGTCTCTAGCCCTTTTCGTTCCTGCAGAAACCTCAGCTTCTTCTGTCCAGTAGAAGCTTCTTTGCACCCGCAGCTGGCATTTCCTGGGCATTTGCCCATCTCTGACTTGCTTGTGACTTTTGGACTTGGTCCTCTTGTTCCACAGGTACCCTAGATTGGAAATCCACAGTTGTTGCATTGCTGGTTTGTGTCTTTCCTGCATTATTCCTCTAACACGACTTCTTTGTCCTTAGGGGAACTTTAGTGCACTTTGCACTCACTTTTCAGGGTCTTGGGGAGGGTTATTTTTCTAACTCTCACTATTTTCTAATAGTCCCAGCGACCCTCTACAAGGTCACATAGGTTTGGGGTCCATTCGTGGTTCGCATTCCACTTTTGGAGTATATGGTTTGTGTTGCCCCTATCCCTATGTTTCCCCATTGCATCCTATTGTAACTATACATTGTTTGCACTGTTTTCTAAGACTATAATGCATATTTTTGCTATTGTGTATATATATCTTGTGTATATTTCCTATCCTCTCACTGAGGGTACACTCTAAGATACTTTGGCATATTGTCATAAAAATAAAGTACCTTTATTTTTAGTATAACTGTGTATTGTGTTTTCTTATGATATTGTGCATATGACACTAAGTGGTACTGTAGTAGCTTCACACGTCTCCTAGTTCAGCCTAAGCTGCTCTGCTAAGCTACCATTATCTATCAGCCTAAGCTGCTAGACACCCTATACACTAATAAGGGATAACTGGGCCTGGTGCAAGGTGCAAGTACCCCTTGGTACTCACTACAAGCCAGTCCTGCCTCCTACATTGGTTGTGCAGTGGTGGGATAAGTGCTTGAGACTACTTACCACTCTTGTCATTGTACTTTTCATAAGAGAAAAATATACAAAACAAGGTCAGTGTATATACACATAGCCAAAAAGTTTTGCATTTCCTCTTTTCACTCTTTTCTAAGTGCTGAAAATTACCTCTAAACTTTCAAAAAGTTCTTAAAAGTTTAAAAAGTTTTTTTCTGTCTTTCCAAAATGTTCTGAAAACTTTTTTCTCTTTTTCTATCACTTTAACTCTCTCTAAAAATGTCTGGCACAGGCCAAAATGTTGATCTGTCCAAACTTGCATATGACAACCTTAACTGGAAAAGAGCAAGGAGTCTCTGTATAGAGAGAGGTTTGAGTGTAGGGAAGAATCCTTCCTTGGAACTGTTACTTAACATGCTTAGAGAACAGGATAAGGCCATAGGTGCCCCATCTGTTGAAAAAGTACCTAATAGTTCTCAATCTGATTCAGGGACTCCCCCAGGAAAAGATTCAGGAAAGAAACTTCCTAGCCTGCCCATTACTAGACAATCTAGCATAGATGGTAATGATGATGAGCCACACCATATAAATAGTGTTGTCTCACATCATAGCAAAAGCATTTATTCTCACCATACTGGTAGTAATGTTTCTGTTAACCAAGCTGTTAGGGTGGCTTCTGTAAGGGACAGGTCTCCTTCTGTTCATTCCCATCATAGCTCTATTTCTAGAAATGTCCCTCCCACCAACCCTGATGACAGAATGTTAGAGAGGGAACTCAATAAGTTGAGGGTGGAACAAACCAGACTGAAGCTTAAAAAGCAACAACTGGATTTGGATAGACAGTCTTTTGAATTAGAGAAGGAAAGACAGAAGTTGGGTTTAGATACCCATGGTGGCAGCAGCAGTATTCCCCATAGTCATCCTGCAAAAGAGCATGATTCCAGGAATCTGCACAAGATAGTTCCCCCTTATAAGGAGGGGGATGACATTAACAAGTGGTTTGCTGCACTTGAGAGGGCCTGTGTTGTACAGGATGTCCCTCAAAGGCAGTGGACTGCTATCCTATGGCTATCATTTAGTGGAAAAGGTAGGGATAGGCTCCTTACTGTGAAAGAAAATGATGCAAATAATTTCCAAGTTCTTAAGAATGCACTCCTGGATGGTTATGGCTTAACCACTGAACAGTACAGGATAAAGTTCAGAGAGACCAAAATGGAGTCTTCACAAGACTGGGTTGATTTTATTGACCATTCAGTGAAGGCCTTGGAGGGGTGGTTACATGGCAGTAAAGTTACTGATTATGACAGCCTGTATAACTTAATCCTGAGAGAGCATATTCTTAATAATTGTGTGCCTGATTTGGTGCACCAGTACTTGGTGGACTCTGATCTGACCTCTCCCCAAAAATTGGGAAAGAAGGCAGACAAATGGGTCAGAACAAGAGTGAACAGAAAAGTTCATACAGGGGGTGACAAAGATGGCAACAAAAAGAAGGATGGTAAGTCTTCAGACAAGGGTGGGGACAAATCTAAAAATGAGTCTTCATCAGGCCCACAAAAACACTCTGGTGGGGGTGGTGGGTCCAAATCCTCCTTTAATCAGAACAAGGAAAAGAAACCATAGTGCTATTTATGTAAAATAAAAGGCCATTGGACAACAGATCCCAGTTGTCCAAAGAAAGGCACCACTGCTCCTACCACTACAACCCCTACTGCTACACCTAGTGTCCCTACTAATAGCAGTGGTGGTGGGAGCAAACCTACTAATAGCCAATCCAAGGGAGTAGCTGGGCTCACTTTTGGTAATTTAGTTGGGGTTGGTCTGATTAGGGAGACCACAGAGGCTACTTTAGTCTCTGAAGGGGCTATTGATTTAGCCACTTTGGTTGCTTGCCCCCATAACTTGGAGACGTACAAGCAACTAACCCTAATAAATGGTGTTGAGGTCCAGGCCTACAGGGACACAGGTGCCAGTGTCACAATGGTGATTGAGAAACTGGTGCACCCTGAACAACACATACTTGGACACCAGTACCAAGTAACCGATGCTCACAACATAACACAAAGCCACCCCATGGCTGTTGTAAATCTCAACTGGGGGGGGGGTAACTGGTCCAAAGAAAGTTGTGGTAGCTTCAGAATTACCTGTAGACTGTCTACTAGGGAATGATTTGGAGACATCAGCTTGGTCAGATGTGGAGTTGGAGGCCCATGCAGCAATGCTGGGCATCCCAGGGCATATTTTTGCTTTGACAAGGGCTCAGGCCAAAAAGCAAAAAGGACAGGGAAGCTTGGATCCTGGAACAATGGACCAAGTGCTCCCTAAAGCTAGGGCTAGTAGAAGCAAACCACTTCCTACTATCCCTCCCTCTACAGTGGATTCTACTTCTGAGGAAGAAGAATTCTCTCCCTGTGCCGAACCTACACCAGAGGAGCTGGAAGCAGACACTGCTGAGCTTTTGGGTGAAGGGGGGCCTGCCAAAGAGGAGCTGAGTGTGGCACAGCAAACCTGTCCCACATTAGAGGGTCTCAGACAGCAAGCTGTCAAACAGGCTAATGGGGATGTCAGTGACTCTCACAGAGTTTACTGGGAGGACAACCTCTTGTACACTGAGCATAGGGATCCTAAACCTGGAGCTGCCAGGAGATTAGTGATTCCTCAGGAGTACAGAAAGTTCCTCCTAACACTGGCACATGACATTCCCCTAGCTGGGCACCTGGGTCAAATGAAAACTTGGGACAGATTGGTTCCATTGTTTCATTGGCCTAGGATGTCTGAGGACACAAAGGAATTTTGTAAGTCCTGTGAAACCTGTCAAGCCAGTGGCAAGACAGGCGGAACCCAAAAGGCACCCCTTATCCCACTGCCTGTAGTTGGGGTTCCCTTTGAAAGGGTAGGGGTTGACATAGTTGGCCCCCTTGACCCTCCTACTGCTTCAGGCAATAGGTTTATCTTGGTGGTAGTGGACCATGCCACAAGATATCCTGAAGCTATTCCTTTAAGGACCACTACAGCTCCTGCAGTGGCAAAGGCCCTCCTGGGAATATTTTCCAGGGTGGGCTTCCCAAAGGAAGTGGTATCAGACAGAGGAAGCAATTTCATGTCTGCATACATAAAGGCCATGTGGAAGGAGTGTGGTATAACGTACAAGTTCACAACACCCTATCATCCACAAACAAATGGACTGGTGGAGAGATTTAATAAAACTCTCAAAGGCATGATTATGGGTCTCCCTGAAAAACTCCGCAGGAGATGGGATATCCTTCTACCATGCCTCCTTTTTGCCTACAGGGAGGTACCCCAGAAAGGAGTGGGCTTCCGCACCTTTGAACTTCTTTTTGGACACCCTGTTAGGGGTCCACTCACACTTGTAAAGGAGGGTTGGGAACAACCTTTAAAAGCTCCTAAGCAGGATATTGTGGACTATGTACTTGGCCTCAGATCAAGGATGGCTGAGTACATGAAAAAGGCCAGTAAAAACCTTCAGGCCAGCCAAGAGCTCCAGAAGCAATGGCATGATCAGAAGGCTGTTTTGGTTCAGTACCAACCAGGGCAGAAAGTGTGGGTCTTGGAGCCTGTGGCCCCAAGAGCACTCCAAGATAAATGGAGTGGTCCCCACACAATTGTTGAAAAGAAGGGAGAAGTCACCTATTTAGTTGACTTAGGCACTGCCAGGAGTCCCCTTAGGGTGCTCCATGTCAACCGCCTGAAACCCTACTATGACAGGGCTGATCTCACTCTGCTCATGGCAACTGATGAGGGACAGGAAGAAGACAGTGATCCTCTACCTGATCTCTTCTCTTCCACAGAACAAGATGCTCTTGTGGAAGGTGTAGTTTCGGCTGATTGTCTTACTGCTGAGCAGAAAGATAATTGCATAAATCTCCTAGATCAATTCTCTGAACTCTTCTCTACTGTGCCAGGTACCACTTCTTGGTGTGAGCACACTATAGATACTGGAGACAGTTTACCTGTCAAAAGTAAGATCTATAGGCAGCCTGACCATGTCAGGGACTGCATAAAGCAAGAGGTCCAGAAAATGTTAGAACTAGGAGTGGTTGAGCACTCTGACAGTCCATGGGCTTCTCCTGTGGTACTGGTACCAAAACCCCATTCCAAAGATGGAAAGAAGGAAATGCGGTTTTGTGTAGACTATAGGGGTCTCAACTTGGTAACCAAAACTGATGCTCACCCTATACCCAGGGCAGATGAGCTCATAGATACACTGGCATCTGCCAAGTATCTAAGCACTTTTGATTTGACTGCAGGGTATTAGCAGATCAAATTGTCAGAAGAAGCTAAACCTAAGACTGCATTTTCTACCATTGGAGGACATTACCAGTTTACTGTAATGCCTTTTGGTTTGAAAAATGCACCTGCCACTTTTCAGAGGTTGGTGAACACAGTCCTGCAAGGGCTGGAAGCTTTCAGTGCAGCATATTTGGACGATATAGCTGTCTTTAGCTCCAGCTGGGATGATCACCTGGTCCACCTATGGAAAGTTTTGGAGGCTCTGCAAAAGGCAGGCCTCACTATCAAGGCTTCAAAGTGCCAGATAGGGTAAGGTGGTTTATCTGGGACACCTTGTTGGTGGGGAACAGATTGCACCACTTCAGGGGAAAATCCAAACTATTATTGATTGGGTTCCCCCTACCACTCAGACTCAGGTGAGAGCCTTCCTAGGCCTCACTGGGTATTACAGGAGGTTCATTAAGAACTATGGCTCCATTGCAGCCCCTCTTAATGACCTCACATCCAAGAAAATGCCTAAAAAGGTATTATGGACAGCAAACTGTCAGAAAGCTTTTGAGGAGCTGAAGCAGGCCATGTGCTCTGCACCTGTCCTGAAAAGCCCTTGTTACTCTAAAAAATTCTATGTCCAAACTGATGCATCTGAATTAGGAGTAGGGGCAGTCCTATCACAACTTAATTCTGAGGGCCAGGATCAACCTGTTGCTTTTATTAGTAGAAGGTTGACCCCTAGAGAAAAGCGTTGGTCTGCCATTGAGAGGGAGGCCTTTGCTGTGGTCTGGGCTCTGAAGAAGTTGAGGCCATACCTGTTTGGCACTCACTTCATTGTTCAGACAGACCACAAACCTCTACTTTGGCTAAAACAAATGAAAGGTGAAAATCCTAAATTGTTGAGGTGGTCCATATCCCTACAGGGAATGGACTATACAGTGGAACATAGACCTGGGAGTAGCCACTCCAATGCAGATGGACTCTCCAGATATTTCCACTTAGACAATGAAGAGTCATCAGGTCATGGCTAGTCTTATTGTCCTTCGTTTGGGGGGGGGTTGTGTAGGAAAGTACCATCTTGCCTGGCATGTTACCTCCATTTTTCACTGTATATATGTTGTTTTAGTTGTATGTGTCACTGGGACCCTGGTATCCAGGGCCCCAGTGCTCATAAGTGTGCCTGAATGTGTTACCTGTGTAGTGACTAACTGTCTCACTGAGGCTCTGCTAACCAGAACCTCAGTGGTTATGCTCTCTCATTTCTTTCCAAATTGTCACTGACAGGCTAGTGACCATTTTTACCAATTTACATTGGCTTACTGGAACACCCTTATAATTCCCTGGTATATGGTACTGAGGTACCCAGGGTATTGGGGTTCCAGGAGATCCCTATAGGCTGCAGCATTTCTTTTGCCACCCTTAGGGAGCTCTGACAATTCTTACACAGGCCTGCCACTGCAGCCTGAGTGAAATAACGTCCACGTTATTTCACAGCCATTTTACACTGCACTTAAGTAACTTATAAGTCACCTATATGTCTAACCTTTACCTGGTAAAGGTTAGGTGCAAAGTTACTTAGTGTGAGGGCACCCTGGCACTAGCCAAGGTGCCCCCACATTGTTCAGAGCCAATTCCCCGAACTTTGTGAGTGCGGGGACACCATTACACGCGTGCACTATATATAGGTCACTACCTATATGTAGCTTCACAATGGTAACTCCGAATATGGCCATGTAACATGTCTATGATCATGGAATTGCCCCCTCTATGCCATCCTAGCATAGTTGGCACAATCCCATGATCCCAGTGGTCTGTAGCACAGACCCTGGTACTGCCAAACTGCCCTTCCTGGGGTTTCACTGCAGCTGCTGCTGCTGCCAACCCCTCAGACAGGCATCTGCCCTCCTGGGGTCCAGCCAGGCCTGGCCCAGGATGGCAGAACAAAGAACTTCCTCTGAGAGAGGGTGTGACACCCTCTCCCTTTGGAAAATGGTTTGAAGGCAGGGGAGGAGTAGCCTCCCCCAGCCTCTGGAAATGCTTTCTTGGGCACAGATGTGCCCAATTCTGCATAAGCCAGTCTACACCGGTTCAGGGACCCCTTAGCCCCTGCTCTGGCGCGAAACTGGACAAAGGAAAGGGGAGTGACCACTCCCCTGACCTGCACCTCCCCTTGGAGGTGTCCAGAGCTCCTCCAGTGTGCTCCAGACCTCTGCCATCTTGGAAACAGAGGTGCTGCTGGCACACTGGACTGCTCTGAGTGGCCAGTGCCATCAGGTGACGTCAGAGACTCCTCCTGATAAGCACCTTCAGGTGTTGCTAGCCTATCCTCTCTCCTAGGTAGCCAAACCCTCTTTTCTGGCTATTTAGGGTCTCTGTCTCTTGGGATTCCTTAGATAACGAATGCAAGAGCTCATCCGAGTTCCTCTGCATCTCTCTCTTCACCTTCTGCCAAGGAATCGACTGCTGACCGCGCTGGAAGCCTGCAAAACTGCAACATAGTAGCAAAGACGACTACTGCAACTCTGTAACGCTGATCCTGCCGCCTTCTCGACTGTTTTCCTGGTGGTGCATGCTGTGGGGGTAGTCTGCCTCCTCTCTGCACTAGAAGCTCCGAAGAAATCTCCCGTGGGTCGACGAAATCGTCCCCCTGCAACCGCAGGCACCAAAGAACTGCATCACCAGTACCTTGCGTCTCCTCTCAGCACTACGAGCGAGGTCCCTTGAATCCAGCAACTCTGTCCAAGTGACTCCCACAGTCCAGTGACTCTTCAGTCCAAGTTTGGTGGAGGTAAGTCCTTGCCTCCCCACACCAGACTGCATTGTGGGAAACTGCGACTTTTGCAGCTACTCTGGCATCCGTGCACTTCCGGTGGAAATCCTTTGTGCACAGTCCAGCCGGGGTCCACGGCACTCTAACCTGCATTGCACGACCTCCTAAGTTGTTCTCCGGCGACGTGGGACTCCTTTGTGTGACTTCGGGTGAGCACTGTTTCATGCATCCTTGTAGTGCCTGTTTCTGGCACTTTTCCGGGTGCTGCCTGCTAATGAGAGGGCTCCTTGTCTTGCTCGACGTCCCCTCTGTCCCCTGACGCAATTTGCGACATCCTGGTCCCTCCTGGGCCACAGCAGCATCCAATAACCTTTATCGCATGATTTGCAGCTAGCAAGGCTTGTTAGTGGTCTTTTGGCAGGAAAATACTTCTGCATGACTCTCCACGGCGTGACGGATCCGTCCTCCAAAGGGGAAGTCTCTAGCCCTTGTCGTTCTTGCAGAAACCTACGCTTCTACTGTCCAGTAGCAGCTCCTTTGCACCCACAGCTGGCATTTCCTGGGCATCTGCCCATCTCCGACTTGCTTGTGACTTTTGGACTTGGTCCCCTTGTTCCACAGGTACCCTCGACTGGAAATCCATCATTGTTGCATTGTTGGTTTGTGTCTTTCCTGCAGAATTCCCCTATCATGACATCTATGTCCTTTGGGGAACTTTAGTGCACTTTGCACTCACTTTTCAGGGTCTTGGGGTGGGCTATTTTTCTAACCCTTACTATTTTCTAATAGTCCCAGCGACCCTCTACAAGGTCACATAGGTTTGGGGTCCATTCGTGGTTCGCATTCCACTTTTGGAGTATATGGTTTGTGTTGCCCCTATCCCTATGTGTCTCCATTGCATCCTATTGTAACTATACATTGTTTGCACTGTTTTCTAATACTATTACTGCATATTTTGGTATTGTGTACATATATCTTGTGTATATTTGCTATCCTCATACTGAGGGTACTCACTGAGATACTTTTGGCATATTGTCATAAAAATAAAGTACCTTTATTTTTAGTATATCTGTGTATTGTGTTGTCTTATGATATTGTGCATATGACACTAAGTGGTACTGTAGGAGCTTCACTCGTCTCCTAGTTCAGCCTAAGCTGCTCTGCTAAGCTACCATTATCTATCAGCCTATGCTGCTAGACACCCTATACACTAATAAGGGATAACTGGGCCTGGTGCAAGGTGCAAGTACCCCTTGGTACTCACTACAAGCCAGTCCAGCCTCCTACAGCCACACATCGGATTTGGTTGCTGGGGCACCGTCGGGTAGCTCTTTCCACTCTAAAGCTACCCGTGACTGCGGGTGGATTAGGCCTTCTGGACTTAGAATGCTATTATTCAGCTGCACCAGTCCCATGTGTGGCTCTCGCTGGCTTTCTGCCCACCTCCCTGCATGAGATGGGGTTTATCCGTAAAGACTTATAAGGAGGTCTTACTGCACTGCTCATTGTTTCCTACTTTCCTTCTACGGATCACCATCCCGGGTTATCATGCACAGATTTCTCTTGCCAAGCTAGAACCTGTAAATTCACTGACACGAAGAAACCCTATGCTCCTGCACTATCTTCCCACTCGCACAGGACGGCTGTGCTCAGAGCATCTCCATCAGTGGCATGCTGCAGGTGTCTTAAAATTGGGGGATTTGTTTCTGGACAGAGAGCTACAAAACTTCCGAACCCTTGTGGCAGACTAACATGTTCACCCCGGTCAACTCCTTACTTACAAACACCTTGAAAAATCATTAAATGCCCTATTTCATGTCTGCCACCTAGCACTAACCCTACATGAGGTGTGCCAGAAGCTCTACACCATAGGAACTGGTGGCAAACTGATAGAATGGGTGTGAAGACCTTTCCTGCATCATTGAGACCACTCCAGGTCTTCTCGTCATAATACCTGGGTGATTAATGTGGCCAAACCTCTGCAAGATACGGACTGGACTAAAATACTGGACTTTCCCCACAAAGTATCTCTCGGCTGTCACTTTAAGTACATGCATAGAGCTCCCTTTGCAATCCATTCCACCATTGCTTGCCATTCATCTTGTGGTTTGTAACACACATTTTGTTGCTTTATATGTGCTGGCTTTATTTGTTTTAGGCTACGCAGCTTGAATTCGTCCCTTCCCTTGCCCAAACCTTATTTACAGTATCATTGTGAGTTCTCCCTTTCTGTAAATAGGCCTGTAAATCTCGTTCTTATTTCATCACATTTGCTGTACATTCAAAGAACAAAGTCAAATGTCAGGCTATGTCTTCAGTGGGAACTTAGGGGGTCATTCCGAGTTTGGAGGGCGGCGGTTGCCGCCCGCCAAGCGGGAACCGCCAATTGGCCGCTCCGCGGTCAGAAGACCGCGGGGGCCATTCTGACTTTCCCACTGGGCCGGCGGGCGCCCGCCAAGGGAGCGCCCGCCGGCCCAGCGGGAAAGGGCCTGCAACACTGAAGCCGGCTCCGAATGGAGCCGGCGGTGTTGCAGGTGTGCGACGGGTGCAGTTGCACCCGTCGCGCTTTTCACTGTCTGCTAAGCAGACAGTGAAAAGCATACTGGGGCCCTGTTAGGGGGCCCCTGCACTGCCCATGCCAGTGGCATGGGCAGTGCAAAGGGCCTGCAACACTGAAGCCGGCTCCGAATGGAGCCGGCGGTGTTGCAGGTGTGCGACGGGTGCAGTTGCACCCGTCGCGCTTTTCACTGTCTGCTAAGCAGACAGTGAAAAGCATACTGGGGCCCTGTTAGGGGGCCCCTGCACTGCCCATGCCAGTGGCATGGGCAGTGCAGGGGCCCCCAGGGGCCCCAGGACACCCGTTCCATCCGTTAACAGGCTGGCGGGAAGGGGGGTCGGAATCCCCATGGCGGCGCTGCTTGCAGCGCCGCCATGGAGGATTCGCCCAGCCGGGGCTAATCCGGCGGGAAACCGCCGGACCCGGTTTACAGCCGCGGTCGGAATGGGCAATGAAGCACCGCCAGCCTGTTGGCGGTGCTTCAGTCGTTCGTGGCGCCAGGGTCAGAATGACCCCCTTAGTGTTTACTTTTCTTTCTCTTGACTTTAAAGTGAGAGGATTTATGTGACAATCTTGCTGGATACTGCTGGATACTGAGGTTAGGAAAGAGTTTTTTTCTATCACATGACAATATTATAATACAATTCACAATAAATCAGAATTAGGAGTACAAATGAAGCATATTTGTGTTAATTCTGAACTGTGCTGGAAACAAATACCTTTAAATAATTAAAACAAATCAATGCATTAGGTGATGCAATTTCCACTTATTGTCTGTGCACTGTATAGTTGTATTTGAAAAACTGTATGTCTGTGCAAATGTAATGGTCATTTCAATCAGAAATGTGTTGTCTGTAATGGCAGTGTGTTACCACACCATGCATACTCCACACCACTGCACCACACCACTCCACACCACTGCACTCTACTCTACTCTGCATCACTCCACTTTATGCCACTCCATGCCACTGCACTCTATGCTTCTTCACACTACGCCTCTCTATTCTACTCTGTACCACTCTACTCTATGCCAATGCACTTTACGCCTCTGTATACTACTGCGCTCTGTACCTCTGCACGCTATACCTCTCCAGTCTAGGCAACACCAATCTAGTCCGCACAACTCCACTACATGTCACTCTGCAACTCTGTACTGTACGCCACTGCACTCTATGCTAATACACTCTATGCTAGTGCACTTTACTCTGTAACACTCAACTCTATGCCCCTGCACTCTACATCAGTACACTGTATTTCACACTAATCTACTCTGCACTACTGCACTCTATGCCACAGCACTCTACACCACTTTGGTGCCGTCACACTCTATGCAACTCTGCACAACCCCACTCTACCCTGCACCTCTTCAGCATACGCCTCTTCACTGTACTGTGAAACGATCCACTTTACGCCACTGCACTCTGCTCCATTGCATTCTATGCCACTGTACTCTACCCTGCACCTCACCACTCTCTGGCACTGCTCTCTACTCTGAAACAATCTATTGTATGCCACTGCACTCTACGCCACTCTGCCCCACTGCACTATGAACCACTGCACTCTACACCAATGCACTCTGACACTCTGCTCTGCAACACGGCATCAGCCACCATTATACTCTACACCACTCTACTCTGTACTACTGCAATCTGCACCAATACACTCTATTTCACTGCACTCTATACCACTTGACTTTGCATAACTCCACTCTACAACAATGCACTTTACAGCACTATGCTGTGCTCTGCACTGCATCACTCTACACTACTCCACTCTACACCACTGCACGCTATGCCACTCGAGCCTAGTCTGCACTCTATGCCACTGCACCACTATACACGACTGCACTCTCTGGCACTGCCACTCTATACCACTGCACTCTACGCCAACGCACTCTAAACAGCTGCGCTGTATGCCACTGCCCTCTACTCTGCACCACTGCACTCTACGCCACTGCTCTCTGTGCCACTCTACTTCACTGACACTCTACTCTGCAACATTGCACTCTCCGCCACTGTACTCTACACCACTCTACTCTACACCACTCTACTCTGTTCTACTGCATTAAAGTCCATGCAGGTTTCCAAGCCCCTTTGCATTTGCAGATTTACCAGTTGCGCACATTTGCATTTCTTTAGGGAAGGAGACCCCCTGGCAAGAAGGCCTTTTGTTATCTGTCTGCCCTTTCCTCCCTCAGAGTACAGGAGACTCCCTGCCTTTCAGTGTTGCTGGAAAAACTGATCTGCCTAATTAGTTTTGTGAAAGGCCAAAATTACGGACAAATGTTGTTCGTTAAGCCTTTCATCACGGACAACGGAGGGCAGGGTGAAATTATAGGAACTCCATGAAGATTACGGATGGGTGGTCACCCTATTTGTAAGTGAGAATTACTGGCCATAAGGGACTTCCTTTTATAACAAGTAACTTACCTGCCACTCTGGACATTTCCTCTGTCAGTTTGTTCAGAAATTCTTGAAAGGGGTGGGAAAGAGATGGAATCCCAGCGGGCACAGATCCTCTCTCGGACTATGGCCTGGCTTCAGGGCCCCTCCTTCCCGGAGGCAGTAGACACATCTTCCATCAGGCATGAGATTTGGGGATAGTTAAACACCAATGTATACATTTTACCCAAATACAATAGAGAGAGTCAACAATCAGTGTAATGCTTTTAGAGTCCAAAAATACCATAAAAATCTCCTGGAGTTGCAGTGCATGAGAATTGTTCTTATTATAAAACCATAATAGACTTTGAGGCACATTTACTAACCTTTCATAGTCCTCTTTCTATGTCTATTGCAGAATGCACCACATGTGGAAAGATGAAATAACACAGAAATAAAGATATTTCTCCTCATTCATGTGGAAAGGCGTACCGTTTTGACGCATTCCCAGGTTTGCTAGTTTTAGATTTCAAGCTGGGAATGCCTGTGCTCCACCCATGGAGTGCCTCCCAGCTTTAAATATGATATAAGGTTCTGTTACATTTCTTTACAACACCAGGCCACTGAGACAGTCTGGTCAGTTGTAGGAGGCTGGACTGGCTTGTAGTGAGTACCAAGGGGTACTTGCACCTTGCACCAGGCCCAGTTATCCCTTATTAGTGTATAGGGTGTCTAGCAGCTTAGGCTGATAGATAATGGTAGCTTAGCAGAGCAGCTTAGGCTGAACTAGGAGACGTGTGAAGCTACTACAGTACCACTTAGTGTCATATGCACAATATCATAAGAAAACACAATACACAGTTAGACTAAAAATAAAGTTACTTTATTTTTATGACAATATGCCAAAGTATCTTAGAGTGTACCCTCAGTGAGAGGATAGGAAATATACACAAGATATATATACACCATAGCAAAAATATGCAGTATAGTCTTAGAAAACAGTGCAAACAATGTATAGTTACAATAGGATGCAATGGGGAAACATAGGGATAGGGGCAACACAAACCATATACTCCAAAAGTGGAATGCGAACCACGAATGGACCCCAAACCTATGTGACCTTGTAGAGGGTCGCTGGGACTATTAGAAAATAGTGAGAGTTCGAAAAATAACCCTCCCCAAGACCCTGAAAAGTGAGTGCAAAGTGCACTAAAGTTCCCCTAAGGACAAAGTAGTCGTGTTAGAGGAATAATGCAGGAAAGACACAAACCAGCAATGAAACAACTGTGGATTTCCAATCTAGGGTACCTGTGGAACAAGGGGACCAAGTCCAAAAGTCACAAGCAAGTCGGAGATGGGCAGATGCCCAGGAAATGCCAGCTGCGGGTGCAAAGAAGCTTCGACTGGACAGAAGAAGCTGAGGTTTCTGCAGGAACGAAAAGGGCTAGAGACTTCCCCTTTGGAGAGTCGTGCAGAAGTGTTTTCCCGCCGGAAGGACGCCAACAAGCCTTGCTAGGCGCAAATCGTGCGTTTGGCGTTTTTGGACGCTGCTGGGGCCCAGGAGGGACCAGGAGGTCGCAAATTGGACCTGAAGAGAGAGGGGGCGTCGAGCAAGACAAAGAGCCCTCACTGAAGCAGGTAGCACCCAGAGAAGTGCCAGAAACAGGCACTACGAGGATGCGTGAAACGGTGCTTGCCGAAGTTGCACAAAAGAGTCCCACGTCGCCGGAGACCAACTTAGAAAGTCGTGCAATGCAGGTTAGAGTGCCGTGGACCCAGGCTTGGCTGTGCACAAAGGATTTCCGCCGGAAGTGCACAGGGGCCGGAGTAGCTGCCAAGTCGCGGTTCCCAGCAATGCAGCCCAGCGAGGTGAGGCAAGGACTTACCTCCACCAAACTTGGGCTGAAGAGTCACTGGACTGTGGGGGTCACTTGGACAGTGTCGCTGGATTCGAGGGACCTCGCTCGTCGTGCTGAGAGGAGACCCAAGGGACCGGTAATGCAGCTTTTTGGTGCCTGCGGTTGCAGGGGGAAGATTCCGTCGACCCACGGGAGATTTCTTCGGAGCTTCTGGTGCAAAGAGGAGGCAGGCTACCCCCACAGTATGCACAAGCAGGAAAACAGTCGAGAAGGCGGCAGGATCAGCGTTACAGAGTTGCAGTAGTCGTCTTAGCTACTTTGTTGCAGTTTTGCAGGCTTCCAGCGCGGTCAGCAGTCGATTCCTTGGCAGAAGGTGAAGAGAGAGATGCAGAGGAACTCGGATGAGCTCTTGCATTCGTTATCTAAGGAATCCCAAGAGACAGAGACCCTAAATAGCCAGAAAAGAGGGTTTGGCTACCTAGGAGAGAGGATAGGCTAGCAACACCTGAAGGAGCCTATCACAAGGAGTCTCTGACGTCACCTGGTGGCACTGGCCACTCAGAGCAGTCCAGTGTGCCAGCAGCACCTCTGTTTCCAAGATGGCAGAGGTCTGGAGCACACTGGAGGAGCTCTGGACACCTCCCAGGGGAGGTGCAGGTCAGGGGAGGGGTCACTCCCCTTTCCTTTGTCCAGTTTCGCGCCAGAGCAGGGCTAAGGGGTCCCTGAACCGGTGTAGACTGGCTTATGCAGAATTGGGCACATCTGTGCCCAAGAAAGCATTTCCAGAGGCTGGGGGAGGCTACTCCTCCCCTGCCTTCACACCATTTTCCAAAGGGAGAGGGTGTAACACCCTCTCTCAGAGGAAGGCCTTTGTTCTGCCATCCTGGGACAAGCCTGGCTTGACCCCAGGGGGGCAGAAACCTGTCTGAGGGGTTGGCAGCAGCTGCAGCTGCAGTGAAACCCCAGGAAAGGCAGTTTGGCAGTACCAGGGTCTGTGCTACAGACCACTGGGATCATGGGATTGTGCCAACTATGCCAGGATGGTATAGAGGGGGCAATTCCATGATCATAGACATGTTACATGGCCATATTCGGAGTTACCATTGTGAAGCTACATATAGGTAGTGACCTATATGTAGTGCACGCGTGTAATGGTGTCCCCGCACTCACAAAGTCTGGGGAATTGGCCCTGAACAATGTGGGGGCACCTTGGCTAGTGCCAGGGTGCCCTCACACTAAGTAACTTTGCACCTAACCTTTACCAGGTAAAGGTTAGACATATAGGTGACTTATAAGTTACTTAAGTGCAGTGTACAATGGCTGTGAAATAACGTGGACGTTATTTCACTCAGGCTGCAGTGACAGTCCTGTGTAAGAATTGTCAGAGCTCCCTATGGGTGGCAAAAGAAATGCTGCAGCCCATAGGGATATCCTGGAACCCCAATACCCTGGGTACCCCAGTACCATATACTAGGGAATTATAAGGGTGTTCCAGTAAGCCAATATAAATTGGTAAAATTGGTCACTAGCCTGTTAGTGACAATTTGAAAGAAATGGGAGAGCATAACCACTGAGGTTCTGGTTAGCAGAGCCTCAGTGAGACAGTTAGGCACCACACAGGGAACACATACATATAGGCGACAAACTTATGAGCACTGGGGTCCTGACTAGCAGGGTCCCAGTGACACATAACAAACATACTGAAAATATAGGGTTTTAACTATGAGCACTGGGCCCTGGCTAGCAGGATCCCAGTGAGACAGTGAAAACACCCTGACATACACTCACAAACAGGCCAAAAGTGGAGGTAACAAGGCTAGAAAGAGGCTACTTTCTCACACAACCCCCCCGCCCCCCCCCCAAACGAAGGACAATTATGCTAACCTTGGCCAGTTGAGACTTTATTGTCTAAGTGGTGATAAGTAGAGAGTAGCTCTGCAATAGACTGGTAACTCCCTTTATCATCCACTATATGGTTACTTCCCTGTGGGATGTAAACCACCCTGTTTGAAGTTTTTTAGCTAAGCAACAATGTGAAGAAATATTTTCAGAGTTTCTATCAGTAAGTTTTAGTTTAGAGCAGTGGGAATTGTCCACTGAACCTATTTGTAGTGATGAGAATGCCAGACAGGGATGCTGTCTCAGAAAAGCCATGGCTGGCCAAAAACTTTGTCCAAATGGCTGGAAGAGAGAACAGGGATGCTGTTTCTCTTGAGTTGGAGCAGGGCAGGGATGCTGTCCTATGAGCTCCATACTAGGGCAGGGTTGCTGTCCTAAGTGTTGTGAGGCAGTGCAGGGTTTCTGCACTAAAGTTTCTCTGGGAGGGTTGGAGGGATGCTCCATGTTAACTAAAATGGTGCTCTTTTTCTCACTAATATGAGTTATCCCACAGAGAGGTACTTCCACCTCAGGGAGTACAGCTATGCCAGCTGATGATTCCCTTGGAACAGGTGCCACCCAGGAGAGGTTTCTCCCACCACAGGAATGGTATCCTGAATGGCAGGGTGGTTAGGGGATACTGTGATACCCTTTTTACCTGTTGTTGGAGAGGGATCCTGAGTTTTCAGGCCTTCTCTCCTTTGCTTTTTCATTTCAGTAGAAATGAGAGGGAACAATTCCTCAGGGATACCCAGCATGGCTGCATGGGTATAAAACTCTACTTCATCCCGACCTGAGGCCTCTAGGTCATTACCTAAGAGACAATCTACAGGTAAGCTAGGTGATACTACCACCTGCTTAGGGCCAGTAACTCCACCCCAACTAAGCTGAACTATAGCTAAGGGAAGAGACTTAGTGGAGTTATGGACATTGTGAGAAAGTAGCCTCTTTCTAGCCTTGTTACCCACACTTTGGGCCTGTTTGTGAGTGTATGTCAGGGTGTTTTCACTGTCTCACTGGTATCCTGCTTGCCAGGGCCCAGTGCTCATAGTGAAAACCCTATGTTTTCAGTATGTTTGTTATGTGTCACTGGGACCCTGCTAGTCAGGACCCCAGTGCTCATCAGTTTGTGACCTAAAGGTATGTGTTCCCTGTGTGATGCCTAACTGTCTCACTGAGGCTCTGCTAACCAGAACCTCAGTGGTTATGCTCTCTCTTTACAAATTGTCACTAACAGGCTAGTGACCAATTTTACCAATTTACATTGGCTTACTGGAACACCCTTATAATTCCCTAGTATATGGTACTGAGGTACCCAGGGTATTGGGGTTCCAGGAGATCCCTATGGGCTGCAGCATTTCTTTTGCCACCCATAGGGAGCTCTGACAATTCTTACACAGGCCTGCCACTGCAGCCTGAGTGAAATAACGTCCACGTTATTTCACAGCCATTTTACACTGCACTTAAGTAACTTATAAGTCACCTATATGTCTAACCTTTACCTGGTAAAGGTTAGGTGCAAAGTTACTTGGTGTGAGGGCACCCTGGCACTAGCCATGGTGCCCCCACATTGTTCAGGGCCAATTCCCCGGACTTTGTGAGTGCGGGGACACCATTACACGCTTGCACTACATATAGGTCACTACCTATATGTAGCTTCACAATGGTAACTCCGAATATGGCCATGTAACATGTCTATGATCATGGAATTGCCCCCTCTATACCATCCTGGCATAGTTGGCACAATCCCATGAACCCAGTGGTCTGTAGCACAGACCCTGGTACTGCCAAACTGCCTTTCCGGGGGTTTCACTGCAGCTGCTGCTGCTGCC
This sequence comes from Pleurodeles waltl, assembly GCF_031143425.1. Lineage (NCBI taxonomy): Eukaryota > Metazoa > Chordata > Amphibia > Caudata > Salamandridae > Pleurodeles > Pleurodeles waltl. Next base: position 1,193,792,081 of record NC_090439.1, read on the forward strand.
AACCCCTCAGACAGGCATCTGCCCTCCTGGGGTCCAGCCAGGCCTGGCCCAGGATGGCAGAACAAAGAACTTCCTCTGAGAGAGGGTGTTACACCCCCTCCCTTTGGAAAATGGTGTGAAGGCAGGGGAGGAGTAGCCTCCCCCAGCCTCTGGAAATGCTTTCTTGGGCACAGATGTGCCCAATTCTGCATAAGCCAGTCTACACCGGTTCAGGGACCCCTTAACCCTGCTCTGGCGCGAAACTGGACAAAGGAAAGGGGAGTGACCACTCCCCTGACCTGTACCTCCCTTGGGAGGTGCCCAGAGCTCCTCCAGTGTGCTCCAGACCTCTGCCATCTTGGAAACAGAGGTGCTGCTGGCACACTGGACTGCTCTGAGTGGCCAGTGCCACCAGGTGACGTCAGAGACTCCTTGTGATAGGCTCCTTCAGGTGTTGCTAGCCTATCCTCTCTCCTAGGTAGCCAAACCCTCTTTTCTGGCTATTTAGGGTCTCTGTCTCTTGGGATTCCTTAGATAACGAATGCAAGAGCTCATCCGAGTTCCTCTGCATCTCTGTCTTCACCTTCTGCCAAGGAATCGACTGCTGACCGCGCTGGAAGCCTGCAAAACTGCAACATAGTAGCAAAGACGACTACTGCAACTCTGTAACGCTGATCCTGCCGCCTTCTCGACTGTTTTCCTGGTGGTGCATGCTGTGGGGGTAGTCTGCCTCCTCTCTGCACTAGAAGCTCTGAAGAAATCTCCCGTGGGTCGATGGAATCTTCCCCCTGCAACCGCAGGCACCAAAAAGCTGCATTACCAGTCCCTTGGGTCTCCTCTCAGCACAACAAGCGAGGTCCCTCGAATCCAGCAACTCTGTCCAAGTGACCCCCACAGTCCAGTGACTCTTCAGTCCAAGTTTGGTGGAGGTAAGTCCTTGCCTCACCTCGCTAGACTGCATTGCTGGGAACAGCGGCTTTTGCAGCTACTCCGGCCTCCGTGCACTTCCGGCGGAAATCCTTTGTGCACTGTCCAGCCTGGGTCCACGGCACTCTAACCTGCATTGCACGACCTCCTAAGTTGTTCTCCGGCGACGTGGGACTTCTTTGTGCGACTTCGGAGGAGCACCGTTTCACGCATCCTCGTATTGCCTGTTTTTGGCACTTCTCCGGGTGCTACCTGCTGCAAAGAGGGCTGATTGTCTTGCTCGACGTTCCCTCTACCTTCTGGTCCTATTTGCGACCTCCTGGTCCATCCTGGGCCACAGCAGCATCCAAAAATGCTAACCGCACGATTTGCAGCTAGCAAGGCTTGTTGGCGTTCTTTCGGCGGGAAAACACTTCTGCACGACTCTCCACGGCAAGAGGGATACGGCCACCAAAGGGGAAGTCTCTAGCCCTTTTCGTTCCTGCAGAAACCTCAGCTTCTTCTGTCCAGTAGAAGCTTCTTTGCACCCGCAGCTGGCATTTCCTGGGCATCTGCCCATCTCCGACTTGCTTGTGACTTTTGGACTTGGTCCCCTTGTTCCACAGGTACCCAAGATTGGAAATCCATCGTTGTTGCATTGTTGGTTTGTGTCTTTCCTGCATTCTTCCTCTAACACGACTTCTTTGTCCTTTGAGGAACTTTAGTGCACTTTGCCCTCACTTTTCAGGGTCTTGGGGTGGGTTATTTTTCTAACTCTCACTATTTTCTAATAGTCCCAGCGACCCTCTACAAGGTCACATAGGTTTGGGGTCCATTCGTGGTTCGCATTCCACTTTTGGAATATATGGTTTGTGTTGCCCCTATCCCTATGTGTCCCCATTGCATCCTATTGTAACTATACATTGTTTGCACTGTTTTCTAAGACTATACTGCATATTTCTGGTATTGTGTATATATATCTTGTGTATATTTCCTATCCTCTCACGGAGGGTACACTCTGAGATACTTTGGCATATTGTCATAAAAATAAAGTACCTTTATTTTTAGTATAACTGTGTATTGTGTTTTCTTATGATATTGTGCATATGACACTAAGTGGTACTGTAGTAGCTTCACACGTCTCCTAGTTCAGCCTAAGCTGCTCTGCTAAGCTACCATTATCTATCAGCCTAAGCTGCTAGACACCCTATACACTAATAAGGGATAACTGGGCCTGGTGCAAGGTGCAAGTACCCCTAGGTACTCACTACAAGCCAGTCCAGCCTCCTACATTGGTTGTGCAGCGGTGGGATAAGTGCTTTGAGACTGCTTACCACTCTTGTCATTGTACTTTTCATAAGAGAAAAATATACAAAAGAAGTTCAGTGTATATACACATTGGCAAAAAGTTTAGCATTTCCTCTTTTCACTCTTTTCTAAGTGCTGAAAAGTACTTCTAACTTTCTAAAAAGTTCTAAAAAGTTTAAAAAGTTTTTTTCTCTGTCTTTCTAAAAGCTCTGACAAACTTTTTTCTCTTTTTCTATCACTTTAACTCTCTCTAGAAATGTCTGGCACAGGCCAAAATGTTGATCTGTCCAAACTTGCATATGACCACCTTAGCTGGAAAGGAGCAAAGGAGTCTCTGTGTAGAGAGAGGTTTGAGTGTAGGGAAGAATCCTTCCTTGGAATTGTTACTTAACATGCTTAGAGAACAAGAGAAGGCAAGAAGTGCCCCATCTGTTGAAAAAGTAGCTAATGGTTCCCAATCTGATCCAGGGACTCCCCCAGGAAAAGATTCAGGAAAGAAACTTCCTAGCCTGCCCATTACTAGACAGTCTAGCATAGTTGGTAATGATGTTGAGTCACACCATACAAATAGTGTTGTCTCACATCATAGCAAAAACATTTATTCTCACCACAGTGGTACTGATGTTTCTGTTAGCCAAGCTGTTAGGGTGCCCTCTGTAAGGGACAGGTCTCCTTCTGTCCATTCTCACCATACTTCTGTTTCAAGGCATGTCCCTCCCACCCACCCTGATGACAGATTGTTAGAAAGGGAGCTCAATAGATTGAGAGTGGAACAAACCAGACTGAAGCTCAAGAAGCAACAGCTGGATTTGGATAGACAGACTTTAGAAGTAGAGAAGGAGAGACAGAAACTGGGTTTAGAAACCCATGGTGGCAGCAGCAGTATTCCCCAAAGTCATCCTGCAAAAGAGCATGATTCTAGGAATCTGCACAAGATAGTTCCCCCTTATAAGGAGGGGGATGACATTAACAAGTGGTTTGCTGCACTTGAGAGGGCCTGTGCTGTACAGGATGTCCCTCAAAGGCAGTGGGCTGCTATCCTATGGCTGTCATTTAGTGGAAAGGGTAGGGATAGGCTCCTTACTGTGAAAGAAAGTGATGCCAATAATTTTACAGTTCTTAAGAATGCACTCCTGGATGGTTATGGCTTAACCACTGAACAATACAGGATAAAGTTCAGAGAGACCAAAAAGGAGTCTTCACAAGACTGGGTTGATTTCATTGACCATTCAGTGAAGGCCTTGGTGGGGTGGTTACATGGCAGTAAAGTTACTGATTATGACAGCCTGTATAACTTGATCCTGAGAGAGCATATTCTTAATAATTGTGTGTCTGATTTGTTGCACCAGTACTTGGTGGACTCTGATCTGACCTCTCCCCAAGAATTGGGAAAGAAGGCAGACAAATGGGTCAGAACAAGGGTGAACAGAAAAGTTCATACAGGGGGAGACAAAGATGGCAATAAGAAGAAAGATGGTGAACAATCTCAAGATAAGCATGGGGATAAGGGTAAAACCAAAGATCCCACTTCAAATCCTAAACACTCTTCAGAGGGTGGGGATAAAACTAATTTTTCCTCTTCTTCTCAACCTGCACACATTAAAAAGCCTTGGTGCTTTGTGTGTAAAAACAGAGGCCATAGGCCAGGGGATAAATCCTGTCCAGGTAAACCCCCTGAGCCTACCACCACTAATACATCAAGCTCTAGTGCCCCTAGCAGTAGTGGTACTAGTGGTGGGACTGCTGGCAACAGTCAAGCAAAGGGTGTAGTTGGGTTCACTTATGGGTCCATCATAGAAACTGGGGTAGTCAGTCCCAAGACAGTTTCTGTCACACCTAGTGGCATTGGCCTTGCCACACTGGCTGCTTGTCCCCTTACAATGGATAAGTACAGGCAGACAGTTTCAATAAATGGTGTTGAGGCCTTGGCCTACAGGGACACAGGTGCCAGTATCACTTTGGTGACTGAAAACCTAGTGGCTCCTGAACAACACATCATTGGACAACAGTATAAAATTATTGATGTCCATAACTCCACTAAGTTTCTTCCCTTAGCTATAATTCAGTTTAGTTGGGGTGGAGTTACTGGCCCTAAGCAGGTGGTGGTATCACCTAGCTTACCTGTAGACTGTCTCTTAGGTAATGACCTAGAGGCCTCAGGTTGGGCTGATGTAGAGTTTTATGCCCATGCAGCCATGCTGGGCATCCCAGAGGAATTGTTCCCTCTCATTTCTACTGAAATGAGAAAGCAAAGGAGAGAAGGCCTGAAAACTCAGGATCCCTCTCCATCAACAGGTAAAAAGGGTATCACAGTATCCCCTAACCACCCTGCCATTCAGGATACCATTCCTGTGGTGGGAGAAACCTCTCCTGGGGTGGCACCTGTTCCAAGGGAAGCATCAGCTGGCAAAGCTATACTCCCTGAGGTAGAAGTACCTCTCTGTGGGATAACTAACATTGGTGAGAAAAAGAGCACCATTTTAGTTAACATGGAGCATCCCTCCAACCCTCCCAGAGAAACTTTAGTGCAGAAACTCTGCACTGCCTCACAACACTTAGGACAGCATCCCTGCCCTAGTGTGGAGCTCATAGGAGAGCATCCCTGCCCTGCTCCAACCTAAGAGAAACAGCATCCCTGTTCTCTCTTCCAGCCACATGGACAAATTTTTTGCGCTGCCATGGCTTTTCTGAGACAGCATCCCTGTCTGGCATTTCCATCACTACAAATAGGTTCAGTGGACAATTCCCACTGCTCTAAACTAAAACTTACTGATAGAAACTCTGAAAATACATCTTCACATTGTTGCTTAGCTAAAAAAACTTCAAACAGGGTGGTTTACATCCCCACAGGGAAGTAACCATATAGTGGATGATAAAGGGAGTAACCAGTCTATTGCAGAGCTACTCTCTACTTATCACCACTTAGACAATAAAGTCTCAACTGGCCAAGGTTAGCCTTATTGTCCTTCGTTTGGGGGGGGGGTTGTGTGAGAAAGTAGCCTCTTTCTAGCCTTGTTACCCCCACTTTGGGCCTGTTTGTGAGTGTATGTCAGGGTGTTTTCACTGTCTCACTGGTATCCTGCTTGCCAGGGCCCAGTGCTCATTGTGAAAACCCTATGTTTTCAGTATGTTTGTTATGTGTCACTGGGACCCTGCTAGTCAGGACCCCAGTGCTCATAAGTTTGTGACCTAAAGGTATGTGTTCCCTGTGTGATGCCTAACTGTCTCACTGACGCTCTGCTAACCAGAACCTCAGTGGTTATGCTCTCTCTTTACAAATTGTCACTAACAGGCTAGTGACCAATCTTACCAATTTACATTGGCTTACTGGAACACCCTTATAATTCCCTAGTATATGGTACTGAGGTACCCAGGGTATTGGGGTTCCAGGAGATCCCTATGGGCTGCAGCATTTCTTTTGCCACCCATAGGGAGCTATGACAATTCTTACACAGGCCTGCCACTGCAGCCTGAGTGAAATAACGTCCACGTTATTTCACAGCCATTTTACACTGCACTTAAGTAACTTATAAGTCACCTATATGTCTAACCTTTAACTGGTAAAGGTTAGGTGCAAAGTTACTTAGTGTGAGGGCACCCTGGCACTAGCCAAGGTGCCCCCACATTGTTCAGGGCCAATTCCCCAGACTTTGTGAGTGCGGGGACACCATTACACGCGTGCACTACATATAGGTCACTACCTATATGTAGCTTCACAATGGTAACTCCGAATATGGCCATGTAACATGTCTATGATCATGGAATTGCCCCCTCTATACCATCCTGGCATAGTTGGCACAATCCCATGATCCCAGTGGTCTGTAGCACAGACCCTGGTACTGCCAAACTGCCTTTCCCGGGGTTTCACTGCAGCTGCTGCTGCTGCCAACCCCTCAGACAGGCATCTGCCCTCCTGGGGTCCAGCCAGGCCTGGCCCAGGATGGCAGAACAAAGAACTTCCTCTGAGAGAGGGTGTTACACCCCCTCCCTTTGGAAAATGGTGTGAAGGCAGGGGAGGAGTAGCCTCCCCCAGCCTCTGGAAATGCTTTCTTGGGCACAGATGTGCCCAATTCTGCATAAGCCAGTCTACACCGGTTCAGGGACCCCTTAGCACTGCTCTGGCGCAAAACTGGACAAAGGAAAGGGGAGTGACCACTCCCCTGACCTGTACCTCCCCTGGGAGGTGCCCAGAACTCCTCCAGTGTGCTCCAGACCTCTGCCATCTTGGAAACAGAGGTGCTTCTGGCACACTGGACTGCTCTGAGTGGCCAGTGCCACCTGGTGACGTCAGAGACTCCTTGTGATAGGCTCCTTCAGGTGTTGCTAGCCTATCCTCTCTCCTAGGTAGCCAACCCCTCTTTTCTGGCTATTTAGGGTCTCTGTCTCTTGGGATTCCTTAGATAACGAATGCAAGAGCTCATCAGAGTTCCTCTGCATCTCTCTCTTCACCTTCTGCCAAGGAATCGACTGCTGACCGCGCTGGAAGCCTGCAAAACTGCAACATAGTAGCAAAGACGACTACTGCAACTCTGTAATGCTGATCCTGCCACCTTCTCGACTGTTTTCCTGGTGGTGCATGCTGTGGGGGTAGTCTGCCTCCTCTCTGCACTAGAAGCTCCGAAGAAATCTCCCGTGGGTCGACGGAATCTTCCCCCTGCAACCGCAGGCACCAAAAAGCTGCATTATCGGTCCCTTGGGTCTCCTCTCAGCACAACGAGCGAGGTCCCTCGAATCCAGCAACTCTGTCCAAGTGACCCCCACAGTCCAGTGACTCTTCAGTCCAAGTTTGGTGGAGGTAAGTCCTTGCCTCACCTCGCTAGACTGCATTGCTGGGAACTGCGACTTTTGCAGCTACTCCGGCCTCCGTGCACTTCCAGCAGAAATCATTTGTGCACAGTCCAGCCTGGGTCCACTGCACTCTAACCTGCATTGCACGACCTCCTAAGTTGTTCTCCGGCGACGTGGGACTTCTTTGTGCGACTTCGGTTGAGCACCATTTCACGCATCCTCGTAGTGCCTGTTTCTGGCACTTCTCCGGGTGCTAGCTGCTGATAAGAGGGCTGCTTGTCTTGCTCGACATCCCCTCTACCTTCTGGTCCAATTTGTGACCTCCTGGTCCATCCTGGGCCACAGCAGCGTCCAAAATTGCTAACCGCATGATTTGCAGCTAGCAAGGCTTGTTGGCGTTCTTTTGGCAGGAAAACACTTTTGCACGACTCTCCACGGCGAGCGAGATCCGTCCACCAAAGGGGAAGTCTCTAGCCCTTTTTCGTTCCTGCAGAAACCTCAGCTTCTTCTGTCCAGTAGAAGCTTCTTTGCACCCGCAGCTGGCATTTCCTGGGCATCTGCCCATCTCCGACTTGCTTGTGACTTTTGGACTTGGTCCCCTTGTTCCACAGGTAACCAAGATTGGAAATCCATCGTTGTTGCATTGTTGGTTTGTGTCTTTCCTGCATTATTCCTCTAACACGACTTCTTTGTCCTTTGGGGAACTTTAGTGCACTTTACACTCACTTTTCAGGGTCTTGGGGTGGGTTATTTTTCTAACTCTCACTATTTTCTAATAGTCCCAGCGACCCTCTACAAGGTCACATAGGTTTGGGGTCCATTCGTGGTTCGCATTCCACTTTTGGAGTATATGGTTTGTGTTGCACCTATCCCTATGTGTCCCCATTGCATCCTATTGTAACTATACATTGTTTGCACTGTTTTCTAAGACTATACTGCATATTTCTGGTATTGTGTATATATATCTTGTGTATATTTCCTATCCTCTCACTGAGGGTACACTCTGAGATACTTTGGCATATTGTCATAAAAATAAAGTACCTTTATTTTTAGTATAACTGTGTATTGTGTTTTCTTATGATATTGTGCATATGGCATTAGTGGTACTGTAGTAGCTTCACATGTCTCCTAGTTCAGCCTAAGCTTCTCTGCTAAGCTACCATTATCTATCAGCCTAAGCTGCTAGACACCCTATACACTAATAAGGGATATCTGGGCCTGGTGCAAGGTGCAAGTACCCCTAGGTACTCACTACAAGCCAGTCCAGCCTCCTACAGACATCAATAATCTTATACTGTTGTCCAATGATGTGTTGTTCAGGAGCCACTAGGTTTTCAGCCCCCAAAGTGATACTGGCACCTGTGTCCCTGTAGGCCTGGGCCTCAACACCATTTATTGAAACTGTCTGCCTGTACTTATCCATTGTAAGGGGACAAGCAGCCAGTGTGGCAAGGCCAATGCCACTAGGTGTGACAGAAACTGTCTTGGGACTGACTACCCCAGTTTCTATGATGGACCCATAAGTGGACCCAACTACACCCTTAGTTTGACTGTTGCCAGCAGTCCCACCACTATTACCACTACTACTAGGGGCACTAGAGCTTGATGTATCAGTGGTGGTAGGCTCAGGGGGTTTACCTGGACAGGACTTATCCCCTGGCCTATGGCCTCTGTTTTTACACACAAAGCACCAAGGCTTTTTAATGTGTGTGGGTTGTGAAGAAGAGGAAGAATTTGTTTTATCTCCACCCCCTGAAGAGTGTTTAGGATTTGAAGAAGGATCTTTGGTTTTACCCTTAACCCCATGCTTTTCTTGAGATTTCTCACCATCTTTCTTCTTGCCATCCTTGTCACCACCTGTATGAACTTTTCTGTTCACTCTTGTTCTGACCCATTTGTCTGCCTTCTTTCCCAATTCTTGGGGAGAGGTCAGATCTGAGTCCACTAGATATTGGTGTAACAAATCAGACACACAATTATTCAGAATATGCTCTCTCAGGATTAAGTTATACAGGCTTTCATAGTCAGAAACGTTACTGCCATGTAACCACCCCTCCAAGACATTCACTGAATGGTCAACAAAGTCTACCCAGTCTTGTGAAGACTCCTTTTTGGTTTCTCTGAACTTGATCCTGTACTGTTCAGTGGTTAAGCCATAACCATCTAGGAGTGCATTCTTTAAAACTGTAAAATTATTGGCATCACTTTCCTTCACAGTAAGGAGCCTATCCCTACCCTTTCCACTGAAAGATAGCCAGAGGATAGCAGCCCACTGCCTTTGAGGGACCCCCTGTACAACACAGGCCCTCTCATGTGCAGCAAACCACTTGTTAATGTCATCCCCCTCCTTATAAGGGGGAACTATCTTGTGCAGATTCCTAGAATCATGCTCTTTCACAGGATTACTATCTGTAATACTGCTGCTGCCACCATGGGGTCCAAACCCCAACCTCTGCCTTTCTTTTTCTAAGTCAAATGCTTCCCTGTCTAGATCCAGCTGTTGCTTTTTAAGCTTCAGGCTGGACTCTTCCACTCTCAATCTATTGAGTTCCCTTTCTAACAAGCTGTCATCAGGGTGGGTGGGTTGGGCATGCTTAGACACAGAAGAATGGTGTGAATGAACAGAGGGAGACCGGTCCCTAACAGATGTCACTCTAACAACCTGGCCTAAAGGAGTGATATTCCTCCTGTGATGAGAGCTCACATTAGTACCAGCCATGCTAGGTGGCCTGCTAAGGGGCAGGTTGGGATGATTCTCATATAACACTTTTGCTGGGGCTACCCCAGAATCAGAGTCTGAACCATCAGCTAATCTGTCACCTGATGTGCCAGCTATGGCCTTATCATGTTCAATGAGCATATTAACTAACAATTCTCTAGAGGGATTCTTCCCTACCCCTAAACCTCTATCAATGCAGAGACTCCTTACACCTTTCCAGTTAAGGTGGTCATAAGCTGTGCTGGCCAGATCCAGAGTTTGACCTGTACCAGACATGATAGAAAAGGGTTTAAGGGACAGAAAAAGAAAGACAAAGTTTCAGAACTTTTTAAGGAACAGAAAAAAACTTTTTCAACTTTTAAGAAACTTTTTGAAAGTTTTAGAGGTACTTTTCAGCACTTAGCAATAGAGTAAGAGAAAAAAAGCAAAACTTTTTGGTTAGGTGTACATACACTGAACTTGTTTTGTATATTTTTCTCTTATGAAAAGTACAAAATGACAAAGTGGTAAGTAGTTACAAGTACTTATCCCACCGCTGCCACTAATGAAGGAGGCTGGCCTGGTTTGTAGTGAGTAACTAGGGGTACTTACACTCTGCACCAGGTATCCCTTATTAGTGTAGAAGAGGTGTCTAGCAGCTAAGGCTGATAGAAAAGGTAGCTTAGCAGAGCAGCTTAGGATGAACTAGGAGACATGCAAAGCTTCTACTAAACCACTGGTGTCATATGCACAATATCATAAGAAAACACAATACACAAATATACTAAAAATAAAGGTACTTTATTTTTATGACAATATGCCAAAAGTATCTCAGTGAGTACCCTCAGTATGAGGATAGCAAATATACACAAGATATATGTACACAATACCAAAAATATGCAGTAATAGCAATAGAAATCAATGCAAGCAATGTACAGTAACAATAGATTGCAATGAGAGCACATAGGTATAGGGGCAACACAAACCATATACTCCAAAAGTGGAATGCGAACCACGAATCGACCCAAACCTATTTGAGCTTGTAGAGGGTCGCTGGGACTGTAAGAAAACAGTGAGGGTTAGAAAAATAGCCCACCCCAAGACCCTGAAAAGAGGGTGCAAAGTGCACCTAAGTTCCCCAGAGAGCACAGAAGTCGTGATAGGGGAATTCGGCAAGGAAGACCAACACCAGCAAAGCACCAACAATGGATTTTCAGACGAGAGTACCTGTGGAACAAGGGGACCAAGTCCAAGAGTCACACTCAAGTCGTGAGTGGGCAGATGCCCAAGAAATGCCAGCTGAGGGTGCAAAGAAGCTGCCACCGGATGGTAGAAGCTGTGGATTCTGCAAGAACGAAGAAGACTAGGAACTTCCCCTTTGGAGGATGGATATCCCACGCAGTGAAGAAGCTTCCAGAGGTATTCCCACGCAGAAAGACCACAAACAAGCCTTGCTAGCTGCAAGGGTTGCGGTTAGGGTTTTTGGGTGCTGCTGTGGCCCAGGAGGGACCAGGATGTTGCCAATTGTGTGAGGAGACAGACGGGGCGCCCAGCAAGACAAAGAGCCCACTCAGAAGCAGGCATCACCCGCAGAAGTGCCGGAACAGTCACTACAAAGAAGAGTGAACCGGAGCTCACCCGAAGTCACAAAAGAAGGTCCCAAGACGCCGGAGGACAACTCAGGAGGTCGTGCAATGCGGGTTAGAGTGTCGGGACCCAGGCTTGGCTGTGCACAAAGGAAATCCTGGAAGAGTGCACAGGAGCCGGAGAAGCTGCAAATTACGCAGTACCCAGCAATGCAGTCTAGCGTGGTGAGGCAAGGACTTACCTCCACCAAACTTAGACTGAAGAGTCACTGGACTGTGGGAGTCACTTGGACAGAGTTGCTGAGTTCCAGGGACCACGTTCGTCGTGCTGAGAGGGGACCCAGAGGACCGGTGATGCAGTCTTTTGGTGCCTGCGGTTGCAGGGGGACGATTCCGTCGACCCACTGGAGATTTCTTCGGAGCTTCTAGTGCAGAGAGGAGGCAGACTACCCCCACAGCATGCACCACCAGGAAAACAGTTGAGAAGGCCGCAGGATCAGCGATACAAGGTTGCAGTAGTCGTCTTTGCTACTTTGTTGCGGTTTTGCAGGCGTCCAGAGCAGTCAGCGGTCGATTCCTTGGCAGAAGGTGAAGAGAGAGATGCAGAGGAACTCTGATGAGCTCTTGCATTCGTTATTCAAAGAATTCCCCAAAGCAGAGACCCTAAATAGCCAGAAAAGGAGGTTTGGCTACCTAGGAAGGAGGATAGGCTAGCAACACCGGTAAGAGCCTATCAGAAGGAGTCTCTGACGTCACCTGCTGGCCCTGGCCACTCAGAGCAGTCCAGTGTGCCAGCAGCACCTCTGTTTCCAAGATGGCAGAGGTCTGGAGCACACTGGAGGAGCTCTGGGCACCTCCCCTGGGAGGTGCAGGTCAGAGGAGTGGTCACTCCCCTTTCCTTTGTCCAGTTTCACGCCAGAGCAGGGCTGGGGAATCCCTGAACCGGTGTAGACTGGCTTATGCAGAGATGGGCACCATCTGTTCCCATCAAAGCATTTCCAGAGGCTGAGGGAGGCTACTCCTCCCCAGCCCTGACACCTTTTTCCAAAGGGAGAGGGTGTAACACCCTCTCTCTGAGGAAGTCCTTTGTTCTGCCATCCTGGGCCAAGCCTGGCTGGACCCCAGGAGGGCAGAAACCTGTCTGAGGGGTTGGCAGCAGCAGCAGCTGCAGTGAAACCCCGGGAAAGGTAGTTTGGCAGTACCCGGGTCTGTGCTAGAGACTCGGGGGATCATGGAATTGTCTCCCCAATGCCAGAATGGCATTAGGGTGACAATTCCATGATCTTAGACATGTTACATGACCATGTTCGGAGTTACCATTGTGACGCTATACATAGGTAGTGACCTATGTATAGTGCACGCGTTTAATGGTGTCCCCGCACTCACAAAGTCCGGGGAATTTACCCTGAACAATGTGGGAGCACCTTGGCTAGTGCTAGGGTGCCCACACACTAAGTAACTTAGCACCCAACCTTTACCAGGTAAAGGTTAGACATATAGGTGACTTATAAGTTACTTAAGTGCAGTGGTAAATGGCTGTGAATAACGTGGACGTTATTTCACTCAGGCTGCAGTGGCAGGCCTGTGTAAGGATTGTCAGAGCTCCCTATGGGTGGCAAAAGAAATGCTGCAGCCCATGGGGATCTCCTGGAACCCCAATACCCTGGGTACCTCAGTACCATATACTAGGGAATTATAATGGTGTTCCAGTATGCCAATATGAATTGGTGAAATTGGTCACTAGCCTGTTAGTGACAATTTGTACAGAGAGAGCATAACCACTGAGGTTCTGGTTAGCAGAGCCTCAGTGAGACAGTTAGGCATCACACAGGGATCACATACATATAGGTCACAAACATATGAGCACTGGGGTCCTGGCTAGCAGGGTCCCAGTGACACATAACAAACATACTGAAAATATATGGTTTTCACTATGAGCACTGGGCCCTGGCTAGCAGGATCCCAGTGAGTCAGTGAAAACACCATGACATACACTCACAAACAGGCCAAAAGTAGGGGTAACAAGGCTAGAAAGAGGCTACTTTCTCACAGTTATGGACATCAATAATCTTGTACTGTTGTCCAATAATGTGTTGTTCAGGAGCCACTAGGTTTTAAGTCACCAAAGTGATACTGGCACCTGTGTCCCTGTAGGCCTGGGCCTCAACACCATTTATTGAAACTGTCTGCCTGTACTTATCCATTGTAAGGGGACAAGCAGCCAGTGTGGCAAGGCCAATGCCACTAGGTGTGACAGAAACTGTCTTGGGACTGACTACCCCAGTTTCTATGATGGACCCATAAGTGAACCCAACTAAACCCTTAGTTTGACTGTTGCCAGCAGTCCCACCACTATTACCACTACTACTAGGGGCACTAGAGCTTGATGTATCAGTAGTGGTAGGCTCAGGGGGTTTACCTGGACAGGACTTATCCCCTGGCCTATGGCCTCTGTTTTTACACACAAAGCACCAAGGCTTTTTAATGTGTGTGGGTTGTGAAGAAGAGGAAGAATTTCTTTTATCCCCACCCCCTGAAGAGTGTTTAGGATTTGAAGAAGGATCTTTGGTTTTACCCTTATCCCCATGTTTATCCTGAGATTTCTCACCATCTTTCTTCTTGCCATCCTTGTCACCACCTGTATGAACTTTTCTGTTCACTCTTGTTCTGACCCATTTGTCTGCCTTCTTTCCCAATTCTTGGGGAGAGGTCAGATCAGAGTCCACCAAGTACTGGTGCAACAAATCAGACACACAATTATTAAGAATATGCTCTCTCAGGATCAAGTTATACAGGCTGTCATAATCAGTAACTTTACTGCCATGTAACCACCCCTCCAAGGCCTTCACTGAATGGTCAATGAAATCAACCCAGTCTTGTGAAGACTCCTTTTTGGTCTCTCTGAACTTTATCCTGTATTGTTCAGTGGTTAAGCCATAACCATCCAGGAGTGCATTCTTAAGAACTTTGTAATCATTAGCTTCATTTTCTTTTACAGTAAGGAGCCTATCCCTACCTTTTCCACTAAATGATAGCCATAGGATAGCAGCCCACTGCCTTTGAGGGACATCCTGTACAGCACAGGCCCTCTCAAGTGCAGCAAACCACTTGTTAATGTCATCCCCCTCCTTATAAGGGGGAACTATCTTATGCAGATTCCTGGAATCATGCTCTTTTGCAGGATGACTATGGGGAATACTGCTGCTGCCACCATGGGTTTCTAAACCCAGTTTCTGTCTCTCCTTCTCTACTTCTAAAGTCTGTCTATCCAAATCCAGCTGTTGCTTCTTGAGCTTCAGTCTGGTTTGTTCCACTCTCAATCTATTGAGCTCCCTTTCTAACAATCTGTCATCAGGGTGGGTGGGAGGGACATGCCTTGAAACAGAAGTATGGTGAGAATGGACAGAAGGAGACCTCTCCCTTACAGAGGACACCCTAACAGCTTGGCTAACAGAAACATCAGTACCACTGTGGTGTGAGTAAATGCTTTTGCTATGATGTGAGACAACACTATTTGTATGGTGTGACCCATCATCATTACCAACTATGCTAGACTGTCTAGTAATGGGCAGGCTAGGAAGTTTCTTTCCTGAATCTTTTCCTGGGGGAGTCCCTGGATCAGATTGGGAACCATTAGCTACTTTTTCAACAGATGGGGCACTTCTTGCCTTATCTTGTTCTCTAAGCATGTTAAGTAACAATTCCAAGGATGGATTCTTCCCTACACTCAAACCTCTCTCTATGCAGAGACTCCTTGCTCCTTTCCAGCTAAGGTGATCATATGCAAGTTTGGACAGATCAACATTTTGGCCTGTGCCTGACATTTTTAGAGAGAGTTAAAGTGATAGAAAAAGAGAAAAAGTTTGTCAGAGCTTTTAGAAAGACTGAGAAAAAAAAACCTTTTTAAACTTTTTAGAACTTTTTAGAAAGTTAGAAGTACTTTTCAGCACTTAGAAAAGAGTGAAAAGAGGAAATGCAAAACTTTTTGGCTATGTGTATATACCCTGACCTTGTTTTGTATATTTTTCTCTTATGAAAAGTACAATGACAAGAGTGGTAAGTAGTCTCAAAGCACTTATCCCACCGCTGCACAACCAATGTAGGAGGCTGGACTGGCTTGTAGTGAGTGTGAGAAGGTAGCCTCTTTCTAGCCTTGTTACCCCCACTTTTGGCCTGTTTGTGAGTGTATGTCAGGGTGTTTGTCACTGTTTTCACTGTCTCACTGGGATCCTGATAGCCAGGCCTCAGTGCTCATAGTGAAGACACTATGGTTTCAGTATGTTTGTTATGTGTCACTGGGATCCTGCTGGTCAGGACCCCAGTGCTCATAGGTTTGTGGCCTATATGTATGTGTCACTGGGACCCTGTCACACAGGGCCCCAGTGCTCATAGGTGTGCATGTATGTGTTCCCTGTGTGGTGCCTAACTGTCTCACTGAGGCTCTGCTAACCAGAACCTCAGTGGTTATGCTCTCTCATTACTTTTAAATTGTCACTAACAGGCTAGTGACCATTTTTACCAATTTACATTGGCTTACTGGAACACCCTTATAATTCCCTAGTATATGGTACTGAGGTACCCAGGGTATTGGGGTTCCAGGAGATCCCTATGGGCTGCAGCATTTCTTTTGCCACCCATAGGGAGCTCTGACAATTCTTACACAGGCCTGCCACTGCAGCCTGAGTGAAATAACGTCCACGTTATTTCACAGCCATTTTACACTGCACTTAAGTAACTTATAAGTCACCTATATGTCTAACCTTTACCTGGTAAAGGTTGGGTGCAAAGTTACTTAGTGTGAGGGCACCCTGGCACTAGCCAAGGTGCCCCCACATTGTTCAGAGCCAATTCCCTGAACTTTGTGAGTGAGGGGACACCATTACACGCGTGCACTACATATAGGTCACTACCTGTATGTAGCTTCACCATGGTAACTCCGAATATGGCCATGTAACATGTCTATGATCATGGAATTGCCCCCTCTATGCCATCCTGGCATTGTTGGTACAATTCCATGATCCCAGTGGTCTGTAGCACAGACCCTGGTACTGCCAAACTGCCCTTCCTGGGGTTTCACTGCAACTGCTGCTGCTGCCAACCCCTCAGACAGGCAGCTGCCCTCCTGGGGTCCAGCCAGGCCTGGCCCAGGATGGCAGAACAAAGAACTTCCTCTGAGAGAGGGTGTGACACCCTCTCCCTTTGGAAAATGGTGTGAAGGCAGGGGAGGAGTAGCCTCCCCCAGCCTCTGGAAATGCTTTGTTGGGCACAGAGGTGCCCAATTCTGCATAAGCCAGTCTACACCGGTTCAGGGACCCCTTAGCCCCTGCTCTGGCGCGAAACTGGACAAAGGAAAGGGGAGTGACCACTCCCCTGACCTGCACCTCCCCTGGGAGGTGTCCAGAGCTCCTCCAGTGTGCTCCAGACCTCTGCCATCTTGGAAACAGAGGTGCTGCTGGCACACTGGACTGCTCTGAGTGGCCAGTGCCACCAGGTGACGTCAGAGACTCCTGCTGATAGGCTCCTTCAGGTGTTAGTAGCCTTTCCTCTCTCCTAGGTAGCCAAACCCTCTTTTCTGGCTATTTAGGGTCTCTGTCTCTGGGGAAACTTTAGATAACGAATGCATGAGCTCAGCCGAGTTCCTCTGCATCTCCCTCTTCACCTTCTGATAAGGAATCGACCGCTGACCGCGCTGGAAGCCTGCAAACCTGCAACATAGTAGCAAAGACGACTACTGCAACTCTGTAACGCTGATCCTGCCGCCTTCTCAACTGTTTTCCTGCTTGTGCATGCTGTGGGGGTAGTCTGCCTCCTCTCTGCACCAGAAGCTCCGAAGAAATCTCCCGTGGGTCGACGGAATCTTCCCCCTGCAACCGCAGGCACCAAAAAAGCTGCATTACCGGTCCCTTGGGTCTCCTCTCAGCACGACGAGCGAGGTCCCTCGAATCCAGTGACACCGTCCAAGTGACCCCCACAGTCCAGTGACTCTTCAGCCCAAGTTTGGTGGAGGTAAGTCCTTGCCTCACCTCGCTGGGCTGCATTGCTGGGAACCGCGACTTTGCAAGCTACTCCGGCCCCTGTGCACTTCCGGCGGAAATCCTTCGTGCACAGCCAAGCCTGGGTCCACGGCACTCTAACCTGCATTGCACGACTTTCTAAGTTGGTCTCCGGCGACGTGGGACTCCTTTGTGCAACTTCGGCGAGCACCGTTTCACGCATCCTCATAGTGCCTATTTCTGGCACTTCTCCGGGTGCTACCTGCTTCAGTGAGGGCTCTTTGTCTTGCACGACGTCCCCTCTCTCAGCAGGTCCAATTTTCGACCTCCTGGTCCCTCCTGGGCCCCAGCAGCGTCCAAAAACGCCAAACGCACGATTTGCGAGTAGCAAGGCTTGTTGGCGTCCATCCGGCGGGAAAACACTTCTGCACGACTTTCCAAGGCGTGGGGGATCCATCCTCCAAAGGGGAAGTCTCTAGCCCTTGTCGTTCCTGCAGTATTCACAGTTCTTCAGCCTAGTAAGAGCTTCTTTGCACCAACCGCTGGCATTTCTTGGGCATCTGCCCATCTCCGAGTTGCTTGTGACTTTTGGACTTGGTCCCCTTGTTCCACAGGTACCCTCAGTCAGGAATCCATCGTTGTTGCATTGCTGATTTGTGTTTTCCTTGCATTTTCCCTCTAACACGACTATTTTGTCCTTAGGGGAACTTTAGTGCACTTTGCACTCACTTTTTAGGGTCTTGGGGAGGGTTATTTTGCTAACTCTCACTATTTTCTAATAGTCCCAGCGACCCTCTACAAGGTCACATAGGTTTGGGGTCCATTCGTGGTTCGCATTCCACTTCTGGAGTATATGGTTTGTGTTGCCCCTATCCCTATGTTTCCCCATTGCATCCTATTGTAACTATACATTGTTTGCACTGTTTTCTAAGACTATACTGCATATTTTTGCTATTGTGTATATATATCTTGTGTATATTTCCTATCCTCTCACTGAGGGTACACTCTAAGATACTTTGGCATATTGTCATAAAAATAAAGTACCTTTATTTTTAGTATAACTGTGTATTGTGTTTTCTTATGATATTGTGCATATGACACTAGGTGGTACTGTAGTAGCTTCACACGTCTCCTAGTTCAGCCTAAGCTGCTCTGCTAAGCTACCATTATCTATCAGCCTAAGCTGCTAGACACCCTATACACTAATAAGGGATAACTGGGCCTGGTGCAAGGTGCAAGTACCCCTTGGTACTCACTACAAGCCAGTCCAGCCTCCTACATTGGTTGTGCAGCGACGGGATAAGTGCTTGAGACTACTTACCACTCTTGTCATTGTACTTTTCATAAGAGAAAAATATACAAAACAAGGTCAGTGTATATACACATAGCCAAAAAGTTTTGCATTTCCTCTTTTCACTCTTTTCTAAGTGCTGAAAAGTACTTCTAAACTTTCAAAAAGTTCTTAAAAGTTTAAAAAGTTTTTCTGTCTTTCCAAAAAGTTCTGAAAACTTTTTTCTCTTTTTCTATCACTTTAACTCTCTCTAAAAAATGTCTGGCACAGGAAAAAATGTTGAACTGTCCAAACTTGCATATGATCACCTTAGCTGGAAAGGAGCAAGGAGTCTCTGCATAGAGAGAGGTTTGAGTGTAGGGAAGAATCCTTCCTTAGAACTGTTAATTAATATGCTTAGAGTACAGGATAAGGCCATAAGTGCCCAATCTGTAGAAAAAGTAGCTAATGGTTCTCAATCTGATCCAGGGACTCCCCCAGGAAAAGGTTCAGGAAAGAAACTTCTCAGCCTGCCCATTACTAGACAGTCTAGCATAGTTGGTACAGAGGTTGAATCACACCATACTGAGGATGTGATCTCACATTATGCTGGTAGCCAAGCTGTTAGGGTGCCCTCTGTAAGGGACAGGTCTCCTTCTGTTCATTCCCATCATACCTCTGTATCTAGAAATGTCCCTCCCACTCACCCTGATGACAGATTGTTAGAAAGGGAGCTCAATAGATTGAGAGTGGAACAAACCAGACTGAAGCTCAAGAAGCAACAGCTGGATTTGGATAGACAGTCTTTAGAAATAGAGAGGGAAAGACAGAAGTTGGGTTTAGATACCCATGGTGGCAGCAGCAGTATTCCCCATAGTCATCCTGCAAAAGAGCATGATTCCAGGAATCTGCACAAGATAGTTCCCCCTTATAAGGAGGGGGATGACATTAACAAGTGGTTTGCTGCACTTGAGAGGGCCTGTGCTGTACAGGATGTCCCTCAAAAGCAGTGGGCTGCTATCCTATGGCTATCATTTAGTGGAAAGGGTAGGGATAGACTCCTTACTGTGAAAGAAAGTGATGCCAATAATTTTACAGTTCTTAAGAATGCACTCCTGGATGGTTATGGCTTAACCACTGAACAGTACAGGATAAAGTTCAGAGAGACCAAAAAGGAGTCTTCACAAGACTGGGTTGATTTCATTGACCAGGCAGTGAAGGCCTTGGAGGGGTGGTTACATGGCAGTAAAGTTACTGATTATGAAAGCCTGTATAACACAATCCTGAGAGAGCATATACTTAATAATTGTGTGTCTGATTTGTTGCACCAGTACCTGGTAGACTCTGATCTGACCTCTCCCCAAGAATTGGGAAAGAAGGCAGACAAATGGGTCAGAACAAGGGTGAACAGAAAAGTTCATACAGGGGGTGACAAAGATGGCAATAAGAAGAAAGATGGTGAAAAATCTCAAGATAAGCATGGGGATAAGGGTAAAACCAAAGATCCCACTTCAAATCTTAAACACTCTTCAGAGGGTGGGGATAAAACAAATTCTTCCTCTTCTTCCCAACCTGCACACATTAAAAAGCCTTGGTGCTTTGTGTGTAAAAATAGAGGCCATAGGCCAGGGGATAAGTCCTGTCCAGGTAAACCCCCTGAGCCTACCACCACTAATACATCAAGCTCTAGTGCCCCTAGCAGTAGTGGTACTAGTGGTGGGACTGCTGGCAACAGTCAAGCAAAGGGTGTAGTTGGGTTCACTTATGGGTCCATAGTGAAAACTGATGTCATCAGTCCCAAGACAGTTTCTGTCACACCTAGTGGCATTGGCCTTGCCACACTGGCTGCTTGTCCCCTTACAATGGATAAGTACAGGCAGACAGTTTCAATAAATGGTGTTGAGGCCTTGGCCTACAGGGACACAGGTGCCAGTTTCACTTTGGTGACTGAAAACCTAGTGCCTCCTGAACAACACATCATTGGACAACAGTATAAGATTATTGATGTCCATAACTCCACTAAGTTTCTTCCCTTAGCTATAATTCAGTTTAGTTGGGGTGGAGTTACTGGCCCTAAGCAGGTGGTGGTATCACCTAGCTTACCTGTAGACTGTCTCTTAGGTAATGACCTAGAGGCCTCAGGTTGGGCTGATGTAGAGTTTTATGCCCATGCAGCCATGATGGGCATCCCTGAGGAATTGTTCCCTCTCATTTCAAGTGAAATGAAAAAGCAAAGGAGAGAAGGCCTGAAAACTCAGGATCCCTCTCCATCAACAGGTAAAAAGGGTATCACAGTATCCCCTAACCACCCTACCATTCAGGATACTATTCCTGTGGTGGGAGAAACCTCTCCCGGGGTGGAACCTGTTCCAAGGGAATCATCAGCTGGCAAAGCTGGACTCCCTGAGGTGGAAGTACCTCTCTGTGGGATAACTAACATTGGTGAGAAAAACAGCACCATTTTAGTTAACATGGAGCATCCCTCCAACCCTCCCAGAGAAACTTTAGTGCAGAAACCCTGCACTACCTCACAACACTTAGGACAGCATCCCTGCCCTAGTGTGGAGCTCATAGGACAGCATCCCTGCCCTGCTCCAACTCAAGAGAAACAGCATCCCTGTTCTCTCTTCCAGCCAGATGGACAAAGTTTTTACCCAGCTATGGCTTTTCTGAGACAGCATCCCTGTCTGGCATTTCCATCACTACAAATAGGTTCAGTGGACAATTCCCACTGCTCTAAACTAAAACTTACTGATAGAAACTCTGAAAATACATCTTCACATTGTTGCTTAGCTAAAAAACTTCAAACAGGGTGGTTTACATCCCCACAGGGAAGTAACCATATAGTGGATGATAAAGGGAGTAACCAGTCTATTGCAGAGCTACTCTCTACTTATCACCACTTAGACAATAAAGTCTCAACTGGCCAAGGTTAGCCTTATTGTCCTTCGTTTGGGGGGGGGGTTGTGTGAGAAGGTAGCCTCTTTCTAGCCTTGTTACCCCCACTTTTGGCCTGTTTGTGAGTGTATGTCAGGGTGTTTGTCACTGTTTTCACTGTCTCACTGGGATCCTGATAGCCAGGCCTCAGTGCTCATAGTGAAGACACTATGGTTTCAGTATGTTTGTTATGTGTCACTGGGATCCTGCTGGTCAGGACCCCAGTGCTCATAGGTTTGTGGCCTATATGTATGTGTCACTGGGACCCTGTCACACAGGGCCCCAGTGCTCATAGGTGTGCATGTATGTGTTCCCTGTGTGGTGCCTAACTGTCTCACTGAGGCTCTGCTAACCAGAACCTCAGTGGTTATGCTCTCTCATTACTTTTAAATTGTCACTAACAGGCTAGTGACCATTTTTACCAATTTACATTGGCTTACTGGAACACCCTTATAATTCCCTAGTATATGGTACTGAGGTACCCAGGGTACTGGGGTTCCAGGAGATCCCTATGGGCTGCAGCATTTCTTTTGCCACCCATAGGGAGCTCTGACAATTCTTACACAGGCCTGCCACTGCAGCCTGAGTGAAATAACGTCCACGTTATTTCACAGCCATTTTACACTGCACTCAAGTAACTTATAAGTCACCTATATGTCTAACCTTTACCTGGTAAAGGTTGGGTGCAAAGTTACTTAGTGTGAGGGCACCCTGGCACTAGCCAAGGTGCCCCCACATTGTTCAGAGCCAATTCCCTGAACTTTGTGAGTGAGGGGACACCATTACACGCGTGCACTACATATAGGTCACTACCTATATGTAGCTTCACCATGGTAACTCCGAATATGGCCATGTAACATGTCTATGATCATGGAATTGCCCCCTCTATGCCATCCTGGCATTGTTGGTACAATTCCATGATCCCAGTGGTCTGTAGCACAGACCCTGGTACTGCCAAACTGCCCTTCCTGGGGTTTCACTGCAACTACTGCTGCTGCCAACCCCTCAGACAGGCAGCTGCCCTCCTGGGGTCCAGCCAGGCCTGGCCCAGGATGGCAGAACAAAGAACTTCCTCTGAGTGAGGGTGTGACACCCTCTCCCTTTGGAAAATGGTGTGAAGGCAGGGGAGGAGTAGCCTCCCCCAGCCTCTGGAAATGCTTTGTTGGGCACAGAGGTGCCCAATTCTGCATAAGCCAGTCTACACCGGTTCAGGGACCCCTTAGCCCCTGCTCTGGCGCGAAACTGGACAAAGGAAAGGGGAGTGACCACTCCCCTGACCTGCACCTCCCCTGGGAGGTGTCCAGAGCTTCTCCAGTGTGCTCCAGACCTCTGCCATCTTGGAAACAGAGGTGCTGCTGGCACACTGGACTGCTCTGAGTGGCCAGTGCCACCAGGTGACGTCAGAGACTCCTGCTGATAGGCTCCTTCAGGTGTTAGTAGCCTTTCCTCTCTCCTAGGTAGCCAAACCCTCTTTTCTGGCTATTTAGGGTCTCTGTCTCTGGGGAAACTTTAGATAACGAATGCATGAGCTCAGCCGAGTTCCTCTGCATCTCCCTCTTCACCTTCTGATAAGGAATCGACCGCTGACCGCGCTGGAAGCCTGCAAACCTGCAACATAGTAGCAAAGACGACTACTGCAACTCTGTAACGCTGATCCTGCCGCCTTCTCGACTGTTTTCCTGCTTGTGCATGCTGTGGGGGTAGTCTGCCTCCTCTCTGCACCAGAAGCTCCGAAGAAATCTCCCGTGGGTCGACGGAATCTTCCCCCTGCAACCGCAGGCACCAAAAAGCTGCATTACCGGTCCCTTGGGTCTCCTCTCAGCACGACGAACGAGGTCCCTCGAATCCAGCGACACCGTCCAAGTGACCCCCACAGTCCAGTGACTCTTCAGCCCAAGTTTGGTGGAGGTAAGTCCTTGCCTCACCTCGCTGGGCTGCATTGCTGGGAACCGCGACTTTGCAAGCTACTCCGGCCCCTGTGCACTTCCGGCGGAAATCCTTCATGCACAGCCAAGCCTGGGTCCACGGCACTCTAACCTGCATTGCACGACTTTCTAAGTTGGTCTCCGGCGACGTGGGACTCCTTTGTGCAACTTCGGCGAGCACCGTTTCACGCATCCTCGTAGTGCCTGTTTCTGGCACTTCTCCGGGTGCTACCTGCTTCAGTGAGGGCTCTTTGTCTTGCTCGACGTCCCCTCTCTCTGCAGGTCCAATTTGCAACCTCCTGGTCCCTCCTGGGCCCCAGCAGCGTCCAAAAACGCCAAACGCACGATTTGCGTGTAGCAAGGCTTGTTGGCGTCCATCCGGCGGGAAAACACTTCTGCACGACTCTCCAAGGCGTGCAAGTACCCCTTGGTACTCACTACAAGCCAGTCCAGCCTCCTACAGTGAGTACCAAGGGGTACTTGCACCTTGCACCAGGCCCAGTTATCCCTTATTAGTGTATAGGGTGTCTAGCAGCTTAGGCTGATAGATAATGGTAGCTTAGCAGAGCAGCTTAGGCTGAACTAGGAGACATGTGAAGCTACCACAGTACCACTTAGTGTCATATGCACAATATCATAAGAAAACACAATACACAGTTATACTAAAAATAAAGGTACTTTATTTTTATGACAATATGCCAAAGTATCTCAGAGTGTACCCTCAGTGAGAGGATAGGAAATATACACAAGATATATATACACAATAGCAAAAATATGCAGTATAGTCTTAGAAAACAGTGCAAACAATGTATAGTTACAATAGGATGCAATGGGGAAACATAGGGATAGGGGCAACACAAACCATATACTCCAAAAGTGGAATGCGAACCACGAATGGACCCCAAACCTATGTGACCTTGTAGAGGGTCGCTGGGACTATTAGAAAATAGTGAGAGTTAGAAAAATAACCCTCCCCAAGACCCTGAAAAGTGAGTGCAAAGTGCACTAAAGTTCCCCTAAGGACAAAGAAGTCGTGTTAGAGGAATAATGCAGGAAAGACACAAACCAACAATGCAACAACTGTGGATTTCCAATCTAGGGTACCTGTGGAACAAGGGGACCAAGTCCAAAAGTCACAAGCAAGTCGGAGATGGGCAGATGCCCAGGAAATGACAGCTGCGGGTGCAAAGAAGCTTCGACTGGACTGAAGAAGCTGCGGTTTCTGCAGGAACGAAAAAGGCTAGAGACTTCCCCTTTGGAGAACGAATCCCACTCGCCTTGTAGAGTCGTGCAGAACTATTTTCCCGCTGAAAGGACGCCAACAAGTCTTGCTAGCTGCAAATCGTGCGGTTAGTGTTTTTGGACGCTGCTGCGGCCCAGGAGGGACCAAGAGGTCGCAAATTGGACCAGGAGGTAGAGGGGACATCGAGCAAGACAAGGAGCTCTAGTAGCAGTAGGTAGCACCCGGAGAAGTGCCAGAAACAGGCACTACGAGGATGCGTGAAACGGTGCTAACTCGAAGTCGCACAAAGGAGTCCCACGTCGCCGGAGACCAACTTAGAAAGTCGTGCAATGCAGGTTAGAGTGCCGTGGACCCAGGCTTGGCTGTGCACGAAGGATTTCCACCGGAAGTGCACAAGGGCCGCAGTAGCTGCAAAAGTCGCGGTTCCCAGCAATGCAGTCTAGCGAGGTGAGGCAAGGACTTACCTCCACCAAACTTGGACTGAAGAGTCACTGGACTGTGGGGATCAATTGGACACAGTTGCTGGATTTGAGGGACCTCGCTCGTCGTGCTGAGAGGAGACCCAAGGGACCGGTATTGCAGCTTTTTGGTGCCTGCGGTTGCAGGGGGACGATTCCGTCGACCCACGGGAGATTTCTTCGGAGCTTCTAGTGCAGAGAGGAGGCAGACTACCCCCACAGCATGCACCACCAGGAAAACAGTCGAGAAGGCCGCAGGATCAGCGTTACAGAGTTGCAGTAGTCGTCTTTGCTACTAAGTTGCAGGTTTGCAGGCTTCCAGCGCGGTCAGCAGTCGATTCCTTGGCAGAAGGTAAAGAGAGAGATGCAGAGGAACTCGGATGAGCTCTTGCATTCGTTATCTAAGGAATCCCAAGAGACAGAGAGCCTAAATAGCCAGAAAAGAGGGTTTGGCTACCTAGGAGAAAGGATAGGCTAGCAACACCTGAAGGAGCCTATCACAAGGAGTCTCTGACGTCACCTGGTGGCACTGGCCACTCAGAGCAGTCCAGTGTGCCAGCAGCACCTCTGTTTCCAAGATGGCTGAGGTCTGGAGCACACTGGAGGAGCTCTGGGCACCTCCCAGGGGAGGTACAGGTCAGGGGAGTGGTCACTCCCCTTTCCTTTGTCCAGTTTTGCGCCAGAGCAGGGCTAAGGGGTCCCTGAACCGGTGTAGACTGGCTTATGCAGAATTGGGCACATCTGTGCCCAAGAAAGCATTTCCAGAGGCTGGGGGAGGCTACTCCTCCCCTGCCTTCACACCATTTTCCAAAGGGAGAGGGTGTCACACCCTCTCTCAGAGGAAGTCCTTTGTTCTGCCATCCTGGGCCAGGCCTGGCTGGACCCCAGGAGGGCAGCTGCCTGTCTGAGGGGCTGGCAGCAGCAGCAGCTGCAGTGAAACCCCAGGAAGGGCAGTTTGGCAGTACCAGGGTCTGTGCTACAGACCACTGGGATCATGGGATTGTGCCAACTATGCCAGGATGGTATAGAGGGGGCAATTCCATGATCATAGACATGTTACATGGCCATATTCAGAGTTACCATTGTGAAGCTACATATAGGTAGTGACCTATATGTAGTGCACGCGTGTAATGGTGTCCCCGCACTCACAAAGTTCAGGGAATTGGCTCTGAACAATGTGGGGGCACCTTGGCTAGTGCCAGGGTGCCCTCACACTAAGTAACTTTGCACCTAATCTTTACTAGGTAAAGGTTATACATATAGGTGACTTATAAGTTACTTAAGGGCAGTGTAAAATGGCTGTGAAATAACGTGTGCGTTATTTCACTCAGGCTGCAGTGGCAGGCCTGTGTAAGAATTGTCAGAGCTCCCTATGGGTGACAAAAGAAATGCTGCAGCCCATAGGGATCTCCTGGAACCCCAATACCCTGGGTACCTCAGTACCATATACTAGGGAATTATAAGGGTGTTCCAGTAAGCCAATGTAAATTGGTAAAATTGGTCAGTAGCCTGTCAGTGACAATTTGAAAGAAATGAGAGAGCATAACCACTGAGGATCTGGTTAGCAGAGCCTCAGTGAGACAGTTAGGCACCACACAGGGAACACATACATATAGGCCACAACCTTATGAGCACTGGGGTCCTGACTAGCAGGGTCCCAGTGACACATAACAAACATACTGAAAACATAGGGTTTTCACTATAGGCACTGGGCCCTGACTAGCAGGATCCCAGTGAGACAGTGAAAACACCCTGACATACACTCACAAACAGGCCAAAAGTAGGGGTAACAAGGCTAGAAAGAGGCTACTTTCTCACACAACCCCCCCCCCCAAACGAAGGACAATAAGGCTAACCTTGGCCAGTTGAGACTTTATTGTCTAAGTGGTGATAAGTAGAGAGTAGCTCTGCAATAGACTGGTTACTCCCTTTATCATCCACTATATGGTTACTTCCCTGTGGGGATGTAAACCACCCTGTTTGAAGTTTTTAGCTAAGCAACAATGTGAAGATGTATTTTCAGAGTTTCTATCAGTAAGTTTTAGTTTAGAGCAGTGGGAATTGTCAACTGAACCTATTTGTAGTGATGGAAATGCCAGACAGGGATGCTGTCTCAGAAAAGCCATAGCTGGGCAAAAACTTTGTCCATATGGCTGGAAGAGAGAACAGGGATGCTGTTTCTCTTGAGTTGGAGCAGGGCAGGGATGCTGTCCTATGAGCTCCACACTAGGGCAGGGATGCTGTCCTAAGTGTTGTGAGGCAGTGCTGAGTTTCTGCACTAAAGTTTCTCTGGGAGGGTTGGAGGGATGCTCCATGTTAACTAAAATGGTGCTCTTTTTCTCACCAATGTTAGTTATCCCACAGAGAGGTACTTCTACCTCAGGGAGTCCAGCTTTGCCAACTGATGATTCCCTTGGAACAGGTGCCACCCCAGGAGAGGTTTCTCCCACCACAGGAATGGTATCCTGAATGGTAGGGTGGTTAGGGGATACTGTGATACCCTTTTTACCTGTTGATGGAGAGGGATCCTGAGTTTTCAGGCCTTCTCTCCTTTGCTTTTTCATTTCAGTAGAAATGAGAGGGAACAATTCCTCAGGGATGCCCAGCATGGCTGCATGGGCATAAAACTCTACATCAGCCCAACCTGAGGCCTCTAGGTCATTACCTAAGAGACAGTCTACAGGTAAGCTAGGTGATACCACCACCTGCTTAGGGCCAGTAACTCCACCCCAACTAAACTGAATTATAGCTAAGGGAAGAAACTTAGTGGAGTTATGGACATCAATAATCTTATACTGTTGTCCAATGATGTGTTGATCAGGGTGCACTAGGTTTTCAGTCACCAAAGTGATACTGGCACCTGTGTCCCTGTAGGCCAAGGCCTCAACACCATTTATTGAAACTGTCTGCCTGTACTTATCCATTGTAAGGGGACAAGCAGCCAGTGTGGCAAGGCCAATGCCACTAGGTGTGATAGAAACTGTCTTGGGATTGACTACCCCAGTTTCTATGATGGACCCATAAGTGAACCCAACTACACCCTTTGCTTGACTGTTGCCAGCAGTCCCACCACTAGTACCACTACTGCTAGGGGCACTAGAGCTTGATGTATTAGTGGTGGTAGGCTCAGGGGGTTTACCTGGACAGGACTTATCCCCTGGCCTATGGCCTCTGTTTTTACACACAAAGCACCAAGGCTTTTTAAATTGTGTAGGTTGAGAAGAAGAGGAAGAATTTGTTTTATCCCCACCCTCTGAAGAGTGTTTAAGATTTGAAGTGGGATCTTTGGTTTTACCCTTATCCCCATGCTTATCTTGAGATTTTTCACCATCTTTCTTCTTAGTGTTCTCTTTGTCACCCCCTGTATGAACTTTTCTGTTCACCCTTTGTAGGAGGCTGGACTGGCTTGTAGTGAGTACCAAGGGGTACTTGCACCTTGCACCAGGCCCAGTTATCCCTTATTAGTGTATAGGGTGTCTAGCAGCTTAGGCTGATAGATAATGGTAGCTTAGCAGAGCAGCTTAGGCTGAACTAGGAGACGTGTGAAGCTACTACAGTACCACTTAGTGTCATATGCACAATATCATAAGAAAACACAATACACAGTTATACTAAAAATAAAGGTACTTTATTTTTATGACAATATGCCAAAGTATCTTAGAGTGTACCCTCAGTGAGAGGATAGGAAATATACACAAGATATATATACACAATAGCAAAAATATGCAGTATAGTCTTAGAAAACAGTGCAAACAATGTATAGTTACAATAGGATGCAATGGGGAAACATAGGGATAGGGGCAACACAAACCATATACTCCAGAAGTGGAATGCGAACCACGAATGGACCCCAAACCTATGTGACCTTGTAGAGGGTCGCTGGGACTATTAGAAAATAGTGAGAGTTAGCCAAATAACCCTCCCCAAGACCCTGAAAAGTGAGTGCAAAGTGCACCCAAAGTTCCCCTAAGGACAAAATAGTCGTGTTAGAAGGAAAATGCAAGGAAAACACAAATCAGCAATGCAACAACGATGGATTACTGACTGAGGGTACCTGTGGAACAAGGGGACCAAGTCCAAATGTCACAAGCAGCTCGGAGATGGGCAGATGCCCAAGAAATGCCAGCGGTTGGTGCAAAGAAGCTCTTACTAGGCTGAAGAACTGTGAATACTGCAGGAACGACAAGGGCTAGAGACTTCCCCTTTGGAGGATGGATCCCCCACGCCTTGGAGAGTCGTGCAGAAGTGTTTTCCCGCCGGATGGACGCCAACAAGCCTTGCTACACGCAAATCGTGCGTTTGGCGTTTTTGGACGCTGCTGGGGCCCAGGAGGGACCAGGAGGTCGCAAATTGGACCTGCAGAGAGAGGGGACGTCGAGCAAGACAAAGAGCCCTCGCTGAAGCAGGTAGCACCCGGAGAAGTGCCAGAAACAGGCACTACGAGGATGCGTGAAACGGTGCTCGCCGAAGTTGCACAAAGGAGTCCCACGTCGCCGGAGACCAACTTCGAAAGTCGTGCAATGCAGGTTAGAGTGCCGTGGACGCAGGCTTGGCCGTGCACGAAGGATTTCTGCCGGAAGTGCACAGGGGCCGGAGTAGCTTGCAAAGTCACGGTTCCCAGCAATGCAGCCCAGCGAGGTGAGGCAAGGACTTACCTCCACCAAACTTGGGCTGAAGAGTCACTGGACTGTGGGGGTCACTTGGACGGTGTCGCTGGATTCGAGGGACCTCGCTCGTCGTTCTGAGAGGAGACCCAAGGGACCGGTAATGCAGCTTTTTGGTGCCTGCGGTTGCAGGGGGAAGATTCCGTCGACCCACGGGAGATTTCTTCGGAGCTTCTGGTGCAGAGAGGAGGCAGACTACCCCCACAGCATGCACAAGCAGGAAAACAGTCGAGAAGGCGGCAGGATCAGCGTTACAGAGTTGCAGTAGTCGTCTTTGCTACTATGTTGCAGGTTTGCAGGCTTCCAGCGCGGTCAGCGGTCGATTCCTTATCAGAAGGTGAAGAGGGAGATGCAGAGGAACTCGGCTGAGCTCATGCATTCGTTATCTGAAGTTTCCCCAGAGACAGAGACCCTAAATAGCCAGAAAAGAGGGTTTGGCTACCTAGGAGAGAGGAAAGGCTACTAACACCTGAAGGAGCCTATCACAAGGAGTCTCTGACGTCACCTGGTGGCACTGGCCACTCAGAGCAGTCCAGTGTGCCAGCAGCACCTCTGTTTCCAAGATGGCAGAGGTCTGGAGCACACTGGAGGAGCTCTGGACACCTCCCAGGGGAGGTGCAGGTCAGGGGAGTGGTCACTCCCCTTTCCTTTGTCCAGTTTCGCGCCAGAGCAGGGGCTAAGGGGTCCCTGAACCGGTGTAGACTGGCTTATGCAGAATTGGGCACATCTGTGCCCAACAAAGCATTTCCAGAGGCTGGGGGAGGCTACTCCTCCCCTGCCTTCACACCATTTCCCAAAGGGAGAGGGTGTCACACCCTCTCTCAGAGGAAGTTCTTTGTTCTGCCATCCTGGGCCAGGCCTACCTGGACCCCAGGAGGGCAGCTGCCTGTCTGAGGGGTTGGCAGCAGCAGCAGCTGCAGAGAAACCCCAGGAAGGGCAGTCTGGCAGTACCAGGGTCTGTGCTACAGACCACTGGGATCATGGAATTGTACCAACAATGCCAGGATGGCATAGAGGGGGCAATTCCATGATCATAGACATGTTACATGGCCATATTCGGAGTTACCATGGTGAAGCTACATATAGGTAGTGACCTATATGTAGTGCACGCGTGTAATGGTGTCCCCGCACTCACAAAGTTCAGTGAATTGGCTCTGAACAATGTGGGGGCACCTTGGCTAGTGCCAGGGTGCCCTCACACTAAGTAACTTTGCACCTAACCTTTACCAGGTAAAGGTTAGACATATAGGTGACTTATAAGTTACTTAAGTGCAGTGTAAAATGGCTGTGAAATAACGTGGACGTTATTTCACTCAGGCTGCAGTGGCAGGCCTGTGTAAGATTTGTCAGAGCTCCCTATGGGTGGCAAAAGAAATGCTGCAGCCCATAGGGATCTCCTGGATCCCCAATACCCTGGGTACCTCAGTACCATATACTAGGGAATTATAAGGGTGTTCCAGTATGCCAATGTAAATTGGTAAAAATGGTCACTAGCCTGTCAGTGACAATTTGGAAAGAAATGAGAGAGCATAAACACTGAGGTTCTGGTTAGCAGAGCCTCAGTGAAACAGTTAGGCATCACACAGGGAACACATACAGGCCACAAACTTATGAGCACTGGTCCCTGGCTAGCAGGATCCTAGTGAGACAGTGAAAACACCCTGACATATACTCACAAACAGGCCAAAAGTGGGGGTAACGAGGCTAGAAAGAGGCTACTTTCTCACAAGTACTTCATTCAGTTGCCGTTGAAGAAGACAGATAGCATTGTTCTGTTGTCCAGGAGACAAAGGCCTTACTCCAGGACATTCATGCTGCAGCATAGGCTTCTCGGGCTCGCTATAGAGCCACAGGCTCCCATTTTTCCATTTTGCTATGTAAAGGTACAGTTGGCAGGGGAGCAAGATGAGACTCCAGTGTTGTGCGCCCGTGGACTCAAAGTGAAGGACCCATGTACACACTTTCTCCTGAGCGAAAACCTGCGAAGAAGAAGATTCATCATTGTCCCTTACTTTGTGCAACTGAAAGTACATTGCTCATTGATAACCAGGTCCTATCTTCTTTTGTTCATCTGATTAGTATTGTGAGGGGACCTAGTGCTGTGGTGCAAGGGTGGCAGCGTTGTAGGTGGGATTGCTTTTGTGCAGTAAGTATCTAACCGCAATGGACCTTGAAAGAATTAGAAAAGCATGAGTAGACATCAAATGTCAATAGGCATGATCCCCCATCCACCAATGAAACCAAGCAAAATGCAAGTATTTATTGTGACAATTACAATAATGTGACACTAGTAACAAATGATCCAACGGTAATGCAATAATGACCTTGAAACACTTAAACAAGTTTAATTAGAGGTCAAAGTTCAAAAAGCAGAACCCCTTCCAGCACAGAAACCAAGTAGAATGTAAATACTGATTGCAACGATTCCAATAATGCCTCACCTGTAACAAATAATCTAACAGTAATAAATTAATGACCATGAAAAACTTAGAACGGTGAAAATAGAGGTCAAGGGTCAAACCTCATGACCCCCTCCCAACAATTTAACCAAGAAAAATGTAAGTACTTATCATGACTATTCAAATGATACACCACTTGTAAAAATTGATCTGACCATAAAGGAATGATCACCTTGAAACACTTACAATATGTGTAATTAGACGTCAAAGGTCAAATGTTATGACCTCTACAACAATTTGAACAAGGAAAAAGAAAGGTTTTATTTATGTCCAAGTTCAAGCATACCACACTTGCAGAAATTGATCCAAGGTTAATAGAATACAAACTAAAAATGTGTATTTGGGTGTCAAAGGTCAAGTTTTCTTTTACCTATCACACAATTTGACTAGTTGACTAGTTGTCTTGTGAGTTCAGACAATGACCTTTCCAATGATACCTCATTTTGGTAAAACAAGTTCACCATTACAAAGATACATCCTTTGCACATTTCCAAGAGCTACAATTTAGGGTCAAAGGTCAAGAACTGTAACCTTCAAGAGACTATGCATGAAATCATATGTCATCTTTTCACAAAATATGCATTACTACTGTACATAAAAGTCAGAAAATACATTTTGAGATGTTGAACATGTCGGCCATTTTGTAGCACGTAAAGTGCTGTTAAAAGCAGCAAAAACATGTATTTTCATATCTTAACTAACAGTACTCTCCCAAACATCCATTTTACTACAGTGAACCAACTCTGCTAGGCTTATAACGTTAGATTTTGTACAACAATAGGAAGACATGAAAAATGTGTGTGCCTTTCATCTATGTCATAGTAAGACAATTAGCCACGCAAAAAACACAAAAAAAGAAAAAGAAAAATCTCCCTATTTACCCAATGAGCAAACTGAATAATAAATATTTCTGTGCCTCTGCTTTTGGAAAATACAATTTTTTTTATTACCCTACCAGCATGGTCATTTACTCTTCTCATTTTCACAGTTGCCTGTCGGCCATCTTGAATTGTGTCATGTGACTTCAGGGTGTTTTTTAAATGTATGTTTTATATATAAATTGATAGTACAAGAAGTACTGAAACCGAAAATATATAGTTTCCCAACATTATAATTATAATATTACAAACTACAGCATGTTAAAGCAAAGGCTGGAAAAGTCATTGAATGGCTTGTCACTAATAGGGTTAAGCAAAATGACAAAATTGTAACTTTTTTGGCCAACCTTCGAGTCCTGTTTAGGTAGTGCTGTCAGAGTCGCGAGGATGGTGGGGGATCTACAGGCGGAACTATAAGAATGGTGGAGGAATCCTCATAACCATCCAAGTGTAAGTCTCTTGTCCCTCCGTTGTCTTGGACCTGAACAGCTTCCCAGGCATTGGTTACGATGGATGTAAACTGTAAACTTCGCACTTGTATAGCGCACTACTCACCCGTTAGGGTCTCAAGGCGCTGTATGCATACCGCTGTGGAACCCCTGCTGGCTTTTTCCTGTGAGACGCCCACTCCTGGGCAGCCCCAGGGTGAAGCCAGGCATCCAAGCGCTGTCAGGGCCGTTGTGGAGATTAAGCAAGCTATTGCGCAGAGTTACAGAGTGGGACCCATGAATTAGATTAGGCACTGAGGCGAGAATTATCTGGTCCAAAGGAATTGAGCCCAAGACACGCCGAGGCGGGAACGCATGGGATTTTTATGCACTACCAGGGATACTAGCTTTATTAAAACTGGCAATGCACCAAATTTCATGGATGCATGCATGAGATCTCGAATAATCCATCCATAGCACACCTTCCGAAGGCATGGCAGATTTAATTGTGGCATTGATTTACTTTGTATTTACTGAACCACACAAAGCCACACAAAGAAGTGACTTTACGTGGCTTAGTAAATGCCCAAAATGATTTTGCTTCTGGGCTGCACTACAAAATTGCTCAACCCAGTTCAAAATTATTGGAAATCTGCCCCAGAGCGTGCACTGACACAAGGTCTCATGCCTGGTGGATCTGCAGGGGAGTGCAGTGAGTGTACATTGGGTGTTTTTGAAAGCAAAATCTTACAGGGGAATGCCAGCACCAGTAAGCAGCTACCAGGCATACACACACAGCACACCCATGACTATGAGAGTACACTTTAACATGCGTCACAAAGAACGAGGTCCTCAGATGTGTCTGGTCCAGGTCTGCAGGAAGTGAGGAGAAGGCAGACCGCAGAAGGCTGTCAGAGAGACTGAGGTGAGATTGTGGCCTTAGAGATAGACCCTCAGGGTACTCTGCCTGCATCCCTACTTCACCCTGGCATTGGCAGGAACAAGGAAGGTGTCTAGGAGGGCCTAAGCAGGCAATTGGAGTGGATCTCCACCAGGGGCGACACCAAGAGTGTGTGTCACCAAGAGTGTGTGTGGCCGTGGAGGGTAGGTGGGCTACCTGGGACATGGAGCTCATCTGTGGCTTCTGTGGGGGTTTACGCTGTTACAGGTGACAGTTTGTCACTTCATTTAAACACTTGACATTGATGATGCACAACTTACATAAAACCTAGCAGTGCATCCTTACTGCTTTAATTCATTAATTTATGATCAATGTCACTAGAATTAGGTTACAGCAGAGGATCAAATTGTGTAGCAAGAGTCACAAAATTATGTGGCAAGAAAAGGAAAATTATGCGGGTAGGAAAGTGCCCTTTCTGACATCTTCACCCCACACTTTTAGCCCACTGTTACTGAGGTTCTTTGACTGAGGTGCACTGGGTCTCTGCTAAACACGTCCCCAGTGCCAGCGCTCTTCCCTAAAAATAGGTAAGCCCCTAGTAAGTGGTACCCCTGGTAACTAGGACCTGGGTACGGGAGAGGGACCCTAAGGGCTGAAGAACATATTGTACTCTCAGGGAAACCTAAGAACAAGAAGCACAAAGCTGTCTTTGCAGTGTGTGTGTCCTGGTAGAAGCCAGGTGAAAACACAATGGGACACCCTTGGTGTGCCTTACCCCTATCACCACAGCTAAGTGTATGTAACCTTAAGCCAGAGCCCAGAGGCAGGGTGCGTAATACTCAATGTGTGGATATAGCTGCATGAATGGATATGTCCCAGTGATGCTCAACCGCATTGCTGAGCATTGCAAGTGAACAGAGAAGCCATCTTAAGATATGTGCAGGACACTCGTCAACACAAGTGACCCATTCTCACAATGACTTCACAGAATCCTGTGGTTTTTGGCATTAAATACCTTGTCTTAATAAAGCCAGGCTGATGCCAGCCTCAGATTTATTATGACATGTACCCAGAGGGCACCTCAGACTTGCCCCCTGAACCCCACTAGTCTCTGGGTGTGTTGACCTACTAGTTTCGAGCAGTCTGTCACCACCACATTGGTTCTTGACCCTCTGAAAGAGAAAGCCTGAGTTCTCCGAGGTCAGAAATAATGTGTGCTCTGAGATGGGTGTTACCTCCCACTCCATCAGGGTGGCTAGCAGATCTGCATACCATGCAAAACTCCTGGGCTCCCTAGACCTGGGTGTAGCCACCCACTCCCTGCTTTCAGGTCCATTCGACTCCAGGACAGGTGGGAAGGTTTGCTAGTCAGTTGGCGTACACAACCTCGGGGTAACCACACCCCTAAGTGGTCATATAGGGGATATAGGCACCGCAAGGATAGATAGCTCATTGGCTACTACCACACACACCCCTTAACACCCCTAAATTCAGCAATTCAGCAATTCAGCATTCATCTGAAACAAAGAAGAGGGGGACACAGAAGAACGGGCAAAGTGAGAAATGCAGATGTCTGATAAACCTTTGGCGCCAAACCATGTCTGCTTACCTGATCCTGTCTCAACAACTGTGACATCACAACTTGTCCTGCAGCTGTGGGGACTCCAAAAGCCTCTGAGGTTCTCCAGCACTTCATTAGCCTGTCAGCATCTCTCTGCGAGTGGAGCCCTCACTTCCCTGCTTCCTGCAGGCACCAACTGGAACGTCTAGTTCACAGACCTGCTGGCCATCAGGTCCTCTGTCACAGCAGGCATCCAGGAGGAGGTCACTGTGTTCCAAAAGGCCAGTCCCGTCTCCCCTCCAAGTGAGCAGACGCAAAGATCAATTGGAGCTGAGCTCTACCAATACCCGGGGTACTGGACCCCTTGCATCAACCTAGGATTGTTGAAGTCCCTTCCAGACTACAACAGTGTATCCGAAGACCTGCCAGCAAAGGACGTCAGCACCACAGAAAATATCATTCACAGTCATCCATCTGCCTTGTTTTGTCTCTCCTCCTGCAGGTCACCAAAAGAACTGCGTGCACCATGACACAGGAGAACCATGACTTCCAACAGTGTCCCCCTGCTTCCCGGAGGCCCACCTTTCAAGTTCCCCCTGTACTCTTTTTCTAGGTGGCTACTCTCATCGACAAGTGTGTGGTGAACAGGAAACCAACTTGACTAGCACCATTGCACCTGGGCACCCCTGGACATGGTAAAATTGAACTGCTGGTCTTGTCTGTGACTTTACACCTCTAGCACCCTAATACCTATAAGGAATCCCCAAGAATTGATTGCAAGGGCCCCTATGCAATAAAAGTACCTGGGAACCCTTTTTGCATAAAAGTACATTCAAGTGAAAGTGTTATTTCAAATCTTCATAAAACTGCAACAGTACTTATTTTCTTGAAAATATTTTGACGTTGCAACATAAGGTCAGATTTACTCGAAAGTGGTACATTGAGTTGCTGCTCCAAAATGTGCAGCATCGCACTGCATCACTTTAGAAATGCAGGAATGTGCTGTATTTACTAAAATACAACACACACTTTTGTTTCCCCTTGCGCCGGCGCCAAACTTAGCTACCAATGCAGGCAATGGTGCATAGTGCAAGGGTGTTTGTGTTGAGGGGATTGATTTTTTGATGGGCAGGAAGGTGTCTCTTTCTCCATATAAACAATTTACAATGGTGATTTGGCACTTCTATATGTGCTGCAAATCATAATTTCTGAATGATTATTTATTTGCAGTAAGGGACACCTTCCTACACATAAATGTTCATTCATGGTGCCTTGCCCTTTCTTTGTGTGTTGCAGAATGCAGCAAACATGGAAAAAGCAAAACCAAGAAGGAATAAAAATATTCCTCCTCGTTGTGCCGTGTTGATGCCACCCCTGGGTGGCGTTAGTTTTTGAAGGTGCCCCAGATTTACGCCTTCTTGTAAATCTAGGACACCATTGGCTCCCCTCTGCAGCAGAAAAGTATGTCGGAAGGGCCCATATTTATAAGGTGGAGTTAAGCCACAAAAAGTGGCTTAGCCCTGCCTTGTAAATGTGAGGCATTGCATAGCGTCACCAGAGAGTCACAAAAAGTGAATCTGCCCCATAATATAAACCAAGTAACTGTTTCTAACAACTGGTCTCGAGTTACTTCTTGAGGGTGTGCCTCATGTATT
The DNA here is from genome assembly GCF_031143425.1 of Pleurodeles waltl. Taxonomy (NCBI): domain Eukaryota; kingdom Metazoa; phylum Chordata; class Amphibia; order Caudata; family Salamandridae; genus Pleurodeles; species Pleurodeles waltl. The sequence continues at coordinate 1,193,829,718 of NC_090439.1, forward strand.
GACTCTGTGTGTTCAACAAATGATTAGCACTACTCTCTGATAAGCCTAACTGCTTGCCCACAATACCACAAAAGAGAGCTTTTGGGAGTGTCATTTTTATCCGTGTAGAGCAATAAGGGTTGCTCCTGACTATATGCATAGTGCCCCCCCTCCTACGTTGGTGCACTACATACATAGCCATCTTCCTACACTAGTGGTTCAGCGGTGGGATAGAAGACTTTGCATTTGCTGTTACCACACAGTCAATAAGTGGTTCCAAAAAGAAAATCACAATAGACTTAGAACCAAAAATATCTTTCCAATATTTTTGATTTTTCTAAATGTCTAATCTTACCGGTAGGGCTTTGTGTTAAGTCCCTCCAATTATAAGTTTAAAGGTTTTTGTAGTTAGTTAGCCCTGTACAAATTGCTTAGTATCCTCTTTATCTAGAGTACTAAAATGGTCTCAACTACTTTAAAATAGATGTCTGGCACAGCGGATAGAGTCGTAGAGTCACCAGAGGGTGAATTAGACAGTGATTATGTAATTGAGGGTAGCCACCCACAGCTGGATAGGGAACGTGATGAGGTACCCTCGCCCCTATACCCTAAGACTGTGCCTAGAGTGCCTTCCTCAAATGAGAATAGTGCAGGTTCCTCCAGGCACAGAGAGGAGCTAGATAATGAGGAAATCATCCTTGAAAGACTAGCCATAAGGGCAACCCTCGAAGCCAAAATCATGGCTATAGAAAAAGAAAGCTGAGCTGTGGTTAGAACCCCTGATTGGTGGCAGCAGAATAGCTAGGGAGAAAGAGGAAACTTTTGACCCCAAAATCCCCAAAAGTGATTGTCCCTAAATATGTTGAGGGAGATGATATTACAAAGCACTTTACAGACTTTGAAAGGGCCTGTAACATAAGGATTACTAAAAGGCACTGCGGCTCTCTACATTGGGAGGTTTTCTCAGGAAAGGAAAGTGTAGGGTTAGACTCCTAACACTGAGTGAGGAAGAAGCTGAGTCCTATGACCTCATGAAGGATACCCCGATTGAGGGCTTTGGGCTTACAACAGAGGAGTACAGGATTAAAGTGAGAGAGACTCACAAAACCCGAGTCAGCCCTGGGTGGATTTTGTAGACCTTTCAGTTAAAACACTGGGAGGCTGGCTGAAGAGGTGCATGATTATGAAGGGCTGATTAACTGTACCTGAGAAGAACTACACCAGTACCTAGATGACCTAGGGTGGTTACCTCCCCAAGAGGTGGGGAAAAAGATGGAGCACTAGGTCAAAACAAGGGTGTCCAGGAAGGCCCATGGTGGGGTTACCAAAAGAAAGGGTTTACTAATCCCCCCAGGTTAAAGACAGTAAGCCCCCACAAATCTTCTCAGAAGGGTGGGCTCTTCTGACTCTTCCCATTCAAAGGCTTGTTTCCACTGTAAGGCCAATGAATATCAAACTAAGGACTCTTCTGGTCCAAAAAGGTCCTTTCTAGCACACTCTCAGACACTGCTGGGGTGGTGAATCTGCAGATGGGATCCTCACTGGACCCTGGCAACCTTAGTCTCAGAGGGTGAGGTGGATGTAGGTATCCTGGACGTCAGACCCAGTTTCCATCTCAACAAAGGAGTGAAGCCAGGGCTGAATAAATCAGATCCGTCACTCCAGGGAGTGGGAAGATTTTTCCGGGGCACACCCCAAGGAGATGAAGGGATACACATTCCCTATATCAATCACCATCAACTGCAAGGGCCTCATTTACAGTGAAGCGGCAAATGAACAATAAACAATGAATAATGGTGATCTGGCCCTTCTATGTATGCTGCAGAATAACAAATTGTCATTAATTAATGATTATTTATGTGCTGGAAGGGACACATTTCTGCATATAAACAATCATTAATGGCTTTTTGCTTTTTCTATGTGTGCTGCAGAATGCCACAGAAAAGGCAAAAGCAAGGCGAAATAAAAGTATTTCTCCTTGTTTTTCCATTCTGAAGCCATCTCTGGGGTGTAAAGGGGCCGTATTTAGGTGGGGTTAATCCACCTAAAGTTGCTTAACGCAGCTTTGTAAATGTGGAGCAGGGCACTGCACCACCAGAATGTCAGAAAAACGGACGTTCGGGTGGCCCACTGCCCTTGTAAATGAGGTTCCAGGAATCCCTAGACCATGGAACAAACCTTATGGTCGATAGTGTCAGAGGCCTAACCTTGATTGCTCCTTCCCAGAAAATAAATATTTTCTTTTTTAGTGACCCTCACCTTCTTTAGTAGTGAAATGCTTCAACATCAGGTCAACCCCAGCCCCTAAAAGCTAGGGTGGGCTCTACCAACTTGTGGGTGCTCTTACAAAAGATCCTACTGGGTGTCTAAGAATTAAAAATACCTTACTGTTCACCAAGGTATCCATTTAGTAATAGTGACAGTAGGTGTGGCTAAAACAAAACGTAATGGGGGTACTCTACGATATTATGATCCTATCACCCTCAAATTGATGCATCAACATGTTTCGGCCTCTAAGATGGCCTACAAGGTCCTGGGCTTTCACCAGGATGTGTTATTTAATGTTGGCCCCAGTGAGTGATATAGCACCCCTTGGGTGAATACTTGCTCATACAGAATGTATTTAAGATTAATGCAGTGAGTAGATTCTTCACTTGCCTTAAAATAAAGTGATCCAGAAACCCGGAGAAGTACAGACAAAAGTCACACGTCAATGACATTTAGGTTGAAGCACTTAGGGATACAAGTGAAGGTGTCACTATGGTGACTGAAAAACTGGTATCTCCAGACCAATACATAGCTGCCCAAACGTATCCAGTTATCAACGCTGATAACATTGTCAAAGTCCATCCCATGGCTATGGTGAACATGGAGTGAGGAGGGATTACTGGTCACAAGAAGGTGGTAGCGTCCTCCTGCAAATCCAGGTGAATGTCTGTTGGAGAATATTCTGGAGACCTCAGCATGGGCTGCAGTAGCAATGAAAACCCATACAGCCATACTGGGAATACCTGAATGGGTGTGTGTGAAAACCAGAGCACAGAGCAAAGCCAAGTGTGAAAAAGAGGTGTTGGAGCCTGGTCCCTTCTCCCCAGAGAGAAGACAAGTCGGTCCTTGAGAAAACTGAGCCCCAGGATCTTGGGCCTTACATAGCAGAGCTCCTGGGCCCAGGGGAACCCTCTAGGGAAGATCTTTGCCAGGGACAGAGGACCGGTCCAACTCTTGAAAGCCTGAGACAGCAAACTGCTGACCAGGAAATGTGAGCTGTCAGTGGCTTCCACAGGACCTATTGGGAAGACAGGCTCCTTTACACTCAGGTCAAAGACCCCAAACTTGGTGCCACTAGGAGATTTGTAGTGTTGCAGCAGTACAGGGAGGTCTTACTCACATTGGCCCATGACATCCTGCTAGCTGGGCATCTTGGCCAGGCCAAAACTTGGAGTAGTTTGGTGATCCACTTCTACTGGCCAGGCATGTCCCAGGAAGTAAAGGAGTTTTGTGACTCCTGTGTTACCTGTCAGGCCAGTGGTAAGGCAGGAGGTAAGCCAAATGCCAGTGGTAAGGCAGGAGGCAAGCCAAAGGCCCCTTTAATTCCACTTCTAGTGGTTGGCGTGCCCTTTGAAAGGGTAGGAGTCTTCATTGTTGGCCCCCTGGACACCTCAACAGCATTGCAGAACAGATTTACACTGGTGGTAGTAGATCATGCAACCAGGTACCCTGAAGCAATGCCCCTTAGCACTGCCCTGCAGTTGCCAGAGCCCTCATCAGTATCTTAACTAGGGTGGGCTTCCTAGGGGAAGTGGTTTCAGACAGAGGTACAAACATCATGCCTGCTTACCTAACAGTAATGTGGAAGGAATGTGGTATGGCTTGTAAGTTCACAAACCCATATCATCCCCAAACAAATGGTGTATTTGAAAGGTTCAACAAAACATTGAAAGACATGATCATATGGCTCCATAAAAAACTCACAAGGAGATGGGATATCCTCATAGATAGCAACCTTCCTACAGTGTGACATTATGCAGCACATTTTCTGATAATATCACTTTCTTTTAAATTATTATTTGTATGCATCTTAACACTGTCTGGGCAAATGTTTAATACCTAAATAAATAAGCAACAGAAATATCGCCAGTTAACCTTTGTATAGGATATTCCACTGTGCAGTAACACATATGCTGTGTATTTAGTAACTTTTTTTCCATTTAAGTTAGAGGCAACATTGTTTTAGCAAATCATGGACTACGTGGCAAATGTGGTAATCCATAACTATGCAGAGAACGCTGCGGTTTCAAAATTGCATAATTCTGATTGCTGTTCTCTTGGCTCCTCTTTGGCAAAATGTCTTTACCTCACATTTAGAGTAACACCAGTAGCGTCTCCGGCCATGTTTTCATACCATCCATGATGCCTGAAATCATCTTGTGGAGCCTACCTCTTGGTATTTGTTGAGAACTTGCTGTGCTGCTGTGTGTGGCGCCTGCATTAGTGGTTCTCATTGGTATCATTTAAGGAGCCTGTAGGAAAGTACCATCTTGTCTGGCATGTTACCCCCATATTTCACTGTATATATGTTGTTTTAGTGTATGTGTCACTGGGACACTGCCAGCCAGGGCCCCAGTGCTCATAAGTGTGTCCTGTATGTGTTCCCTGTGTGATGACTAACTGTCTCACTGAGGCTCTGCTAACCAGAACCTCAGTGCTTCTGCTCTCTCTGCTTTCTAAATTGTCACTAACAGGCTAGTGACCAATTTCACCAATTCACATTGGCATACTGGAACACCCTTATAATGCCCTAGTATATGGTACTGAGGTACCCAGGGTATTGGGGTTCCAGGAGATCCCTATGGGCTGCAGCATTTCTTGTGCCACCCATAGGGAGATCTGACAATTCCTACACAGGCCTGCCAGTGCAGCCTAAGTGAAATAACGTCCACGTTATTTCACAGCCATTTACCACTGCACTTAAGTAACTTATAAGTCACCTATATGTCTAACCTTCACCTGGTGAAGGTTGGGTGCAAGGTTACTTAGTGTGTGGGCACCCTTTCACTAGCCAAGGTGCCCCCACATTGTTCAGGGCAAATTCGCCGGACTTTGTGAGTGCGGGGAGCGACCCTTGACCAGAGGGAAGGTCGCTCCCCCTGCCGCTGCAGCTCGACCAGCCCAGGCTCCTGACACCTCCCAGCAAGACCTGCTACAAAACAGTAAGTACTCCCCCCGCCCAGCCCCTCGCCCAGCCCCGCGCTACTCACCTCTCTTCTCCTGTACCTCTGTCTTCTGCCTTCCGCTCTCTCCTCCTACCTCTCTCTGCACCTCTGCTGTCCTTCTTCCCTTCGCTCTCTGCTCCTCTTCTGCAGCCCTCTTGCTGCGTGCTCTGCTCTTCCTCAGCCCCGCTCCTCTTCCTCACCGCGTTCTCTTCCTGCTTCTTTCTTCATCTTTGGTCTTCTTCTGTGTTCTTCATCTGTGTTCTTCATCTGTGTTCTTCTTTCTTCCCTGCACCCCGTCCTGCGTGTTCTCTCTTCTTCTTTGTCCTTCTTCTGTGTTCTTTATCTGTGTTCTTCATCTGTGTTCTTCTTTCTCCTCTGCACCCCGACCTGCGTGTCCTTTCTTCTTTCTTCATCTGTGTTCTTCTTTCTTCCCTGCACCCCGTCCTGCATGTTCTCTCTTCTTTCTTCTTCTCTGTTCTTCATCTGTGTTCTTCATCTGTGTTCTTTCTTTCCCCTCTGCTTCTCAGGTCTCTCCTCTTCTGTCTGACTCCTCTTCCTCGACTCTTCTCTCCTCTTCTTCTTTACCCTTCTTCCTGGCTCTCCTTTCTTCTGCTCCTCTGTTCTTGACTCTTCTCTCCTCTTCTTCTTTACCCTTCTTCCTGGCTCTCCTCTCTTCTGCTCCTCTGTTCTTGACTCTTCTCTCCTCTTCTTCTTTACCCTTCTTCTTTGCTCTTCTGTTCTTCTGTTCTTGACTCTTCTCTCTTCTGTTCTTCTGTTCTTGACTCTTCTCTCTATTCTTCCTTACTCCCCTCCACCTCTGTAACCCCCACTCCCCTATCTCTCTCCCTTACTCCCATCCACCTTTAACCCCCCCTCCCCTATCTTTTCTCCCCTCCCCTCTACCTGACCCCCCCACCCTCCGCTTTCCCGCCGCCACCTCCTGCTCGGCCCCACCCCCCCTGCTCCCATTCGTCGCCCTCCTCCTGCCCCCCGCCCCCAGTTGACCCCTCCTCCCCCCCTCCTCCCTCTTATGGCGGCCGCTGTGCAGCCGCTCCGCTGGCGCGCCGAAGGCACACCAAAGGCAAGCACGTCTGCGCCCGTCCGCGCCTGGACCGTGCCCAGCGCCACGACCCCTGGCCCCCAGCACTCCCAAACCCTGCAGCACCGCTACGATCCCATCACCCTCCATGCCCTCAAGCCGGGGCGCTCCAGCACCTGCTTCCAAGCCAACCCGAAACGTACCCACGGACCCTTCGCATGCCACACCTGCAAACTCACCTTCCACCGCGAAACCACCCCGGCCGCCAGCCCACACTCCAACAACCACCTCAAATGCATCCTGATCAACGCACTCTCCATCCACAAGCACGCCATTGAACTTTGGGACCTCCTGGACTCCACCGCACCGGACGTCGCCTCCATCACTGAGACCTGGATGAACGCCTCTTCGCCCCCGACATCGCCATAGCCATCCCCGACGGCTACAAGATCTCCAGGAGAGACCGCACCAACCAAGTAGGTGGAGGAATCGCCATCGTCTTCAAGGACTCCATCAACGTCACCACCTTCACCGAAAACACCCCCCTCGCCGCCGAACACCTACACTTCCAGATCCACACCGACCCCAGGACCACCCTTAGAGGAACTCTCATCTACAGAAACCCTGACAACCTCGCTCCCCTCAGACGCCTCGCAAGACAGACCAACACCAAAAAACCTCAATGGTTCACAGACACCCTCAAGGAATCTAAAAAAAACTGCCACACCCTCGAGAGAGCCTGGCGCAAGGACCACACCGCAGATAACATGTATGCCCTCAAGAACGCTACCCGCGAACACCACCAACTGATCCGTGCCACCAAAAGAAATTCCTTCACAGACAGACTGGACAAGAACACTCACAACAGCAAAGAACTCTTCAACATTGTCAAAGAGCTCTCCAATCCTAATGCCAACACCAACGCCATCACGCCCTCACAAGACCTCTGCAACTCCCTCGCCACCTTCTTCCATCGTAAGATCACCAACCTACACGACAGCTTCGGACACCAGACCCAGCCAACCACCACAGAACCCACAACCCCAGCCATCACCCTCAATGCCTGGACTCACATCAACACGGAAGAGACCAAAGCCACCATGAACTCCATTCACTCCGGTGCCCCCTCGGACCCCTGCCCTCACTTCATCTTCAACAAAGCCGACGACATCATCGCCCTGCATCTCCAGACCATCATCAACAGCTCATTTGCTTCTGCCACCTTCCCCGAGAGCTGGAAACACGCAGAAGTCACCGCCCTACTGAAGAAACCTACGGCGGACCCCAGCGACCTGAAGAACGTCCGCCCCATCTCGCTCCTCCCCTTCCCTGCCAAAGTCATAGAGAAGACCGTCAACAAGCAACTTACCAACTTCCTTGAAGACAACAACCTACTCGACCCCTCTCAGTCCGGATTCCGAGACAATCACAGCACAGAAACCGCCCTCATCTCAGTCACAGACGACATCAGAACTCTGATGGACAGCGGAGAAACAGTCGCCCTCATCCTGCTTGACCTCTCGGCTGCCTTCGACACCGTCTGCCACCGAACCCTAATATCCCGCCTCTGCTCCACCGGGATCCAAGGACAGGCCCTGGACTGGATCACCTCCTTCCTCTCCAACTGCTCCCAAAGAATCTACCTCCCACCTTTCCGCTCAGACCCCACCGAGATTATCTGCGGCGTCCCACAAGGCTCCTCGCTCAGCACGACTCTCTTCAATGTCTACATGAGCCCCCTCGCCGACATCGTATGCAAACACAACATCAACATCACCTCCTACGCCGAAGAGACTCAGCGGATACTCTCCCTCACCAAGGACCCCATGTAGGAGGCTGGACTGGCTTGTAGTGAGTACCAAGGGGTACTTGCACCTTGCACCAGGCCCAGTTATCCCTTATTAGTGTATAGGGTGTCTAGCAGCTTAGGCTGATAGATAATGGTAGCTTAGCAGAGCAGCTTAGGCTGAACTAGGAGACGTGTGAAGCTACTACAGTACCACAAGTGTCACTTGCACAATATCATAAGAAAACACAATACACAGTTATACTAAAAATAAAGGTAATTTATTTTTATGACAATATGCCAAAGTATCTTAGAGTGTACCCTCAGTGAGAGGATAGGAAATATACACAAGATATATATACACAATAGCAAAAATATGCAGTATAGTCTTAGAAAACAGTGCAAACAATGTATAGTTACAATAGGATGCAATGGGGAAACATAGGGATAGGGGCAACACAAACCATATACTCCAAAAGTGGAATGCGAACCACGAATGGACCCCAAACCTATGTGACCTTGTAGAGGGTCGCTGGGACTATTAGAAAATAGTGAGAGTTAGAAAAATAACCCTCCCCAAGACCCTGAAAAGTGAGTGCAAAGTGCACTAAAGTTCCCCTAAGGACAAAGAAGTCGTGTTAGAGGAATAATGCAGGAAAGACACAAACCAACAATGCAACAACTGTGGATTTCCAATCTAGGGTACCTGTGGAACAAGGGGACCAAGTCCAAAAGTCACAAGCAAGTCGGAGATGGGCAGATGCCCAGGAAATGCCAGCTGCGGGTGCAAAGAAGCTTCTACTGGACAGAAGAAGCTGCGGTTTCTGCAGGAACGAAAAAGGCCAGAGACTTTCCCTTTGGTGGACAAATCCATCTCGCTGTGGAGAGTCGTGCAGAAGTATTTTCCCGCCGAAAGAACGCCAACAAGCCTTGCTAGCTGCAAATCATGCGGTTAGTGTTTTTGGATGCTGTTGTGGCTCTGGAGGGACCAGGAGGTCGCAAATTGGACCAGAAGAGAGAGAAAACGTCGAGCAAGACAAGGAGCCCTCTTAGCAGCAGGTAGCACCCGGAGAAGTGCCAGAAACAGGCACTACAAGGATGCATGAAATGGTGCTCACCCGAAGTCGCACAAAGGAGTCCCACGTCGCCGGAGACCAACTCAGAACGTCGTGCAATGCAGGCTAGAGTGCCGTGGACCCAGGCTTGGCTGTGCACAAAGGATTTCCGCCGGAAGTGCACAGGGGCCGGAGTAGCTGCAAAAGTCGCGGTTCCGAGCAATGCAGCCCAGCGAGGTGAGGCAAGGACTTACCTCCACCAAACTTGGACTGAAGAGTCACTGGACTGTGGGGGTCACTTGGACAGAGTCGCTGGATTCGAGGGACCTCGCTCGTCGTGCTGAGAGGAGACCCAAGGGACCGGTAATGCAGCTTTTTGGTGCCTGCGGTTGCAGGGGGAAGATTCCGTCGACCCACGGGAGATTTCTTCTGAGCTTCTGGTGCAGAGAGGAGGCAGACTACCCCCACAGCATGCACAAGCAGGAAAACAGTTGAGAAGGCGGCAGGATCAGCGTTACAGAGTTGCAGTAGTCGTCTTTGCTACTATGTTGCAGTTTTGCAGGCTTCCAGCGCGGTCAGCAGTCGATTCCTTGGCAGAAGGTGAAGAGAGAGATGCAGAGGAACTCGGCTGAGCTCTTGCATTCGTTATCTAAAGTTTCCCCAGAGACAGAGACCCTAAATAGCCAGAAAAGAGGGTTTGGCTACCTAGGAGAGAGGATAGGCTAGCAACACCTGAAGGAGCCTATCACAAGGAGTCTCTGACGTCACCTGGTGGCACTGGCCACTCAGAGCAGTCCAGTGTGCCAGCAGCACCTCTGTTTCCAAGATGGCAGAGGTCTGGAGCACACTGGAGGAGCTCTGGACACCTCCCAGGGGAGGTGCAGGTCAGGGGAGTGGTCACTCCCCTTTCCTTTGTCCAGTTTCACACCAGAGGAGGGCTAAGGGGTCCCCTGAACCGGTTTAGACTGGCTTATGCAGAATTGGGCACCTCTGTGCCCAACAAAGCATTTCCAGAGGCTGGGGGAGGCTACTCCTCCCCTGCCTTCACACCATTTTCCAAAGGGAGAGGGTGTCACACCCTCTCTCAGAGGAAGTTCTTTGTTCTGCCATCCTGGGCCAGGCCTGGCTGGACCCCAGGAGGGCAGATGCCTGTCTGAGGGGTTGGCAGCAGCAGCAGCTGCAGTGAAACCCCAGGAAGGGCAGTTTGGCAGTACCAGGGTTTGTGCTACAGACCACTGGGATCATGGGATGGTGCCAACTATGCCAGGATGGCATAGAGGGGGCAATTCCATGATCATAGACATGTTACATGGCCATATTCGGAGTTACCATTGTGAAGCTACATATAGGTAGTGACCTATATGTAGTGCACGCGTGTAATGGTGTCCCCGCACTCACAAAGTTCAGGGAATTGGCTTTGAACAATGTGGGGGCACCTTGGCTAGTGCCAGGGTGCCCTCACACTAAGTAACTTTGCACCTAACCTTTACCAGGTAAAGGTTAGACATATAGGTGACTTATAAGTTACTTAAGTGCAGTGTAACATGGCTGTGAAATAACGTGGACGTTATTTCACTCAGGCTGCAGTGGCAGGCCTGTGTAAGAATTGTCAGAGCTCCCTATGGGTGGCAAAAGAAATGCTGCAGCCCATAGGGATCTCCTGGAACCCCAATACCCTGGGTACCTCAGTACCATATACTAGGGAATTATAAGGGTGTTCCAGTAAGCCAATGTAAATTGGTAAAAATGGTCACTAGCCTGTTAGTGACAATTTGGAAAGAAATGAGAGAGCATAACCACTGAGGTTCTGATTAGCAGAGCCTCAGTGAGACAGTTAGTCACTACACAGGTAACACATTCAGGCACACTTATGAGCACTGGGGCCCTGGGTTACCAGGGTCCCAGTGACACATACAACTAAAACAACATATATACAGTGAAAAATGGGGGTAACATGCCAGGCAAGATGGTACTTTCCTACACAACCCCCCCCCCAAACGAAGGACAATAAGACTAGCCATGACCTGATGAGTCTTCATTGTCTAAGTGGAAATATCTGGAGAGTCCATCTGCATTGGAGTGGCTACTCCAAGGTCTATGTTCCACTGTATAGTCCATTCCCTGTAGGGATATGGACCACCTCAACAATTTAGGATTTTCACCTTTCATTTGTTTTAGCCAAAGTAGAGGTTTGTGGTCTGTCTGAACAATGAAGTGAGTGCCAAACAGGTATGGCCTCAACTTCTTCAGAGCCCAGACCACAGCAAAGGCCTCCCTCTCAATGGCAGACCAACGCTTTTCTCTAGGGGTCAACCTCCTACTAATAAAAGCAACAGGTTGATCCTGGCCCTCAGAATTAAGTTGTGATAGGACTGCCCCTACTCCTAATTCAGATGCATCAGTTTGGACATAGAATTTTTTAGAGTAACAAGGGCTTTTCAGGACAGGTGCAGAGCACATGGCCTGCTTCAACTCCTCAAAAGCTTTCTGACAGTTTGCTGTCCATAATACCTTTTTAGGCATTTTTTTGGAAGTGAGGTCATTAAGAGGGGCTGCAATGGAGCCATAGTTCTTAATGAACCTCCTGTAATACCCAGTGAGGCCTAGGAAGGCTCTCACCTGAGTCTGTGTAGTAGGGGGAACCCAATCAATAATTGTTTGGATTTTCCCCTGTAGTGGTGCAATCTGTTCCCCACCAACAAGGTGTCCCAGATAAACCACCTTACCCTGCCCTATCTGGCACTTTGAAGCCTTGATAGTGAGGCCTGCCTTTTGCAGGGCCTCCAAAACTTTCCATAGGTGGACCAGGTGATCATCCCAGCTGGAGCTAAAGACAGCTATATCGTCCAAATATGCTGCACTGAAAGCTTCCAGCCCTTGCAGGACTGTGTTCACCAACCTCTGAAAAGTGGCAGGTGCATTTTTCAAACCAAAAGGCATTACAGTAAACTGGTAATGTCCTCCAATGGTAGAAAATGCAGTCTTAGGTTTAGCATCTTCTGACAATTTGATCTGCCAATACCCTGCAGTCCAATCAAAAGTGCTTAGATACTTGGCAGATGCCAGTGTATCTATGAGCTCATCTGCCCTGGGTATAGGGTGAGCATCAGTTTTGGTTACCAAGTTGAGACCTCTATAGTCTACACAAAACCGCATTTCCTTCTTTCCATCTTTGGAATGGGGTTTTGGTACCAGTACCACAGGAGAAGCCCATGGACTGTCAGAGTGCTCAACCACTCCTAGTTCTAACATTTTCTGGACCTCTTGCTTTATGCAGTCCCTGACGTGGCCAGGCTGCCTATAGATCTTACTTTTGACAGGCAAGCTGTCTCCAGTATCTATAGTGTGCTCACACCAAGAAGTGGTACCTGGCACAGTAGAGAAGAGTTCAGAGAATTGATCTAGGAGATTTATGAAATTGTCTTTCTGCTCAGCAGTAAGACGATCAGCCAAAACTACACCTTCCACCAGAGCATCTTGTTCTGTGGAAGAGAAGAGATCAGGTAGAGGATCACTGTCTTCTTCCTGTCCCTCATCTGTTGCCATGAGCAGGGTGAGATCAGCGCTGTCATAGTAGGGTTTCAGGCGGTTTACATGGAGTACCCTAAGGGGACTCCTTGCAGTGCCTAAGTCAACTAAATAGGTGACTTCACCCTTTTTCTCAACAATTGTGTGTGGACCACTCCATTTATCTTGGAGTGCTCTTGGGGCCACAGGCTCCAAGACCCACACTTTCTGCCCTGGTTGGTACTGAACCAAAACAGCCTTCTGATCATGCCATTGCTTCTGGAGCTCTTGGCTGGCCTGAAGGTTGTTACTGGCCTTTTTCATGTACTCAGCCATTCTTGATCTGAGGCCAAGTACATAATCCACAATATCCTGCTTAGGAGCTTTTAAAGGTTGTTCCCAACCCTCCTTTACAAGTGTGAGTGGACCCCTAACAGGGTGTCCAAAAAGAAGTTCAAAGGGGCTGAAGCCCACTCCTTTCTGGGGTACCTCCCAGTAGGCAAAAAAGAGGCATGGTAGAAGGATATCCCATCTCCTGCGGAGTTTTTCAGGGAGACCCATAATCATGCCTTTGAGAGTTTTATTAAATCTCTCCACCAGTCCATTTGTTTGTGGATGATAGGGTGTTGTGAACTTGTACGTTACACCACACTCCTTCCACATGGCCTTTAAGTATGCAGACATGAAATTGCTTCCCCTGTCTGATACCACTTCCTTTGGTAAGCCCACCCTGGAAAATATTCCCAGGAGGGCCTTTGCCACTGCAGGTGCTGTAGTGGTCCTTAAAGGAATAGCTTCAGGATATCTTGTGGCATGGTCCACTACCACCAAGATAAACCTATTGCCTGAAGCAGTAGGAGGGTCAAGGGGGCCAACTATGTCAACCCCTACCCTTTCAAAGGGAACCCCAACCACAGGCAGTGGAATAAGGGGTGCCTTTGGGGTGCCACCTGTCTTGCCACTGGCTTGACAGGTTTCACAGGACTTACAAAATTCCTTTGTGTCCTCAGACATTCTAGGCCAATGAAACAGGGGAACAAGCCTGTCCCAAGTTTTCATTTGTCCTAGATGCCCAGCTAGGGGAATGTCATGTGCCAGTGTTAGGAGGAACTTTCTGTACTCCTGAGGAATCACTAATCTCCTGGCAGCTCCAGGTTTAGGATCCCTATGCTCAGTGTACAAGAGGTTGTCCTCCCAGTAAACTCTGTGAGAGTCACTGACATCCCCATTAGCCTGTTTGACAGCTTGCTGTCTGAGACCTTCTAATGTGGGACAGGTTTGCTGTGCCACACTCAGCTCCTCCCTGGCAGGCCCCCCTTCACCCAAAAGCTCAGCAGTGTCTGCTTCCAGCTCCTCTGGTGAAGGTTCTGCACAGGGAGGGAATTCTTCTTCCTCAGAAGTTGAATCCACTGTAGAGGGAGGGATAGTAGGAAGTGGTTTGCTTCTACTAGCCCTAGCTTTAGGGAGCACTTGGTCCATTGTTCCAGGATCCAAGCTTCCCTGTCCTTTTTGCTTTTTGGCCTGAGCCCTTGTCAAAGCAAAAATATGCCCTGGGATGCCCAGCATTGCTGCATGGGCCTCCAACTCCACATCTGACCAAGCTGATGTCTCCAAATCATTCCCTAATAGACAGTCTACAGGTAAATCTGCAGCTACCACAACTTTCTTTGGACCAGTAACCCCCCCCCAGTTGAGATTAACAACAGCCACGGGGTGGCTAAGTGTGTTGTTGTGAGCATCGGTTACTTGGTACTGGTGACCAAGTAGGTGTTGTTCAGGGTGGACCAGTTTCTCTATGACCATAGTCACACTGGCACCAGTGTCCCTGTAGGCCTGAACCTCAACACCATTTATTAGGGGTAGCTGCTTGTACTTATCCATATTAAGGGGACAAGCAACTAAGCTGGCTAAATCAATAGCCCCCTCAGAGACTAACACAGCCTCTGTGGCCTCCCTAACAAGGCCAACCCCAACTAAGTTACCAATAGTGAGCCCAGCTACTCCCTTGGATTGGCTATTAGTAGGTTTGCTCCCACCACCACTGCTATTAGTAGGGACACTAGGGGTAGCAGTAGGGGTTGTAGTGGTAGGAGCATTGGTGCTTTTCTTTGGACAACTGGGATCTGTTGTCCAATGGCCTTTTATTTTACATAAATAGCACCATGGTTTCTTTTCCTTGTTCTGATTAAAAGAGGATTTGGGCCCACCACCCCCACCAGAGTGTTTTTGTGGGCCTGATGAAGACTCATTTTTAGTTTTGTCCCCACCCTTGTCAGAAGACTTACCATCCTTCTTTTTGTTGCCATCTTTGTCACGCCCTGTATGAACTTTTCTGTTCACCCTTGTTCTGACCCATTTGTCTGCCTTCTTTCCCAATTCTTGGGGAGAGGTCAGATCAGAGTCCACCAAGTACTGGTGCAACAAATCAGACACACAATTATTAAGAATATGCTCTCTCAGGATCAAGTTATACAGGCTGTCATAATCAGTAACTTTACTGCCATGTAACCACCCCTCCAAGGCCTTCACTGAATGGTCAATGAAATCAACCCAGTCTTGTGAAGACTCCTTTTTGGTCTCTCTGAACTTTATCCTGTACTGTTCAGTGGTTAAGCCATAACCATCCAGGAGTGCATTCTTAAGAACTTGGAAATTATTAGCATCATTTTCTTTCACAGTAAGGAGCCTATCCCTACCTTTTCCACTAAATGATAGCCATAGGATAGCAGCCCACTGCCTTTGAGGGACATCCTGTACAACACAGGCCCTCTCAAGTGCAGCAAACCACTTGTTAATGTCATCCCCCTCCTTATAAGGGGGAACTATCTTATGCAGATTCCTGGAATCATGCTCTTTTGCAGGATGACTATGGGGAATACTGCTGCTGCCACCATGTGTATCTAAACCCAACTTCTGTCTTTCTTTCTCTAGTTCAAAAGACTGTCTATCCAAATCCAGCTGTTGCTTTTTAAGCATCAGTCTGGTTTGTTCCACTCTCAACTTATTGAGTTCCCTCTCTAACATTCTGTCATCAGGGTTGGTGGGAGGGACATTCTTAGACACAGAAGAATGAACAGGAGACCTGTCCCTTACAGAAGCCACCCTAACAGCTTGGCTAACAGAAACATCACTACCAGTATGGTGAGAATAAATGCTTTTGCTATGATGTGAGACAACACTATTTGTATGGTGAGGCTCTCCATCATTACCAACTATGCTAGACTGTCTAGTAATGGGCAGGCTAGGAAGTTTCTTTCCTGAATCTTTTCCTGGGGGAGTCCCTGGATCAGATTGGGAACCATTTGCTACTTTTTCAACAGATGTGGCTCCTATGGCCTTATCTTGTTCTCTAAGCATGTTAAGCAATAATTCCAAAGAAGGATTCTTCCCTACACTCAAACCTCTCTCTATGCAGAGACTCCTTGCTCTTTTCCAGCTAAGGTGATCATATGCAAGTTTGGACAGATCAACATTTTGGCCTGTGCCAGACATTTTTAGAGAGAGTTAAAGTGATAGAAAAAGAGAAAAAAGTTTTCAGAACTTTTTAGAAAGACAGAAAAAAAAAACGTTTTAAACTTTTAAGAACTTTTTGAAAGTTTAGAAGTACTTTTCAGCACTTAGAAAAGAGTGACAAGAGGAAATGCAAAACTTTTTGGCTATGTGTATATACACTGACCTTGTTTTGTATATTTTTCTCTTATGAAAAGTACAATGACAAGAGTGGTAAGTAGTCTCAAAGCACTTATCCCACTGCTGCACAACCAATGTAGGAGGCTTGACTGGCTTGTAGTGAGTACCAAGGGGTACTTGCACCTTGCACCAGGCCCAGTTATCCCTTATTAGTGTATAGGGTGTCTAGCAGCTTAGGCTGATAGATAATGGTAGCTTATCAGAGCAGCTTAGGCTGAACTAGGAGACGTGTGAAGCTACTACAGTACCACAAGTGTCACTTGCACAATATCATAAGAAAACACAATACACAGTTATACTAAAAATAAAGGTACTTTATTTTTATGACAATATGCCAAAGTATCTTAGAGTGTACCCTCAGTGAGAGGATAGGAAATATACACAAGATATATATACACAATAGCAAAAATATGCAGTATAGTCTTAGAAAACAGTGCAAACAATGTATAGTTACAATAGGATGCAATGGGGAAACATAGGGATAGGGGCAACACAAACCATATACTCCAAAAGTGGAATGCGAACCACGAATGGACCCCAAACCTATGTGACCTTGTAGAGGGTCGCTGGGACTATTAGAAAATAGTGAGAGTTAGAAAAATAACCCTCCCCAAGACCCTGAAAAGTGAGTGCAAAGTGCACTAAAGTTCCCCTAAGGACAAAGAAGTCGTGTTAGAGGAATAATGCAGGAAAGACACAAACCAACAATGCAACAACTGTGGATTTCCAATCTAGGGTACCTGTGGAACAAGGGGACCAAGTCCAAAAGTCACAAGCAAGTCGGAGATGGGCAGATGCCCAGGAAATGCCAGCTGCGGGTGCAAAGAAGCTTCTACTGGACAGAAGAAGCTGTGGTTTCTGCAGGAACGAAAAGGGCTAGAGACTTCCCCTTTGGTGAACCAATCCCACTTGCCGTGGAGAGTCGTGCAGAAGTGTTTTCCCGCCGAAAGAACGCCAACAAGCCTTGCTAGCTGCAAATCGTGCGGTTAGCGTTTTTGGATGCTGCTGTGGCCCTGGAGGGACCAGGAGGTCGCAAGTTGGACCAGGAGAGAGAGGGGACGTCGAGCAAGACAAGGAGCCCTCTCACCAGCAGGTAGCACCCAGAGAAGTGCCAGAAACAGGCACTACAAAGATGTGTGAAACAGTGCTCACCCGAAGTCGCACAAAGGAGTCCCACGTCGCCGGAGACCAACTTAGAACGTCGTGCAATGCAGGTTAGAGTGCCGTGGAGCCAGGCTTGGCTGTGCACAAAGGATTTCTGCCGGAAGTGCACAGGGGCCGGAGTAGCTGCAAAAGTCGCGGTTCCCAGCAATGCAGCCCAGCGAGGTGAGGCAAGGACTTACCTCCACCAAACTTTTACTGAAGAGTCACTGGACTGTGGGGGTCACTTGGACAGAGTCGCTGGATCGTCGCGGTTGCAGGGGGAAGATTCCGTCGACCCACAGGAGATTTCTTCGGAGCTTCTGGTGCAGAGAGGAGGTATGCAAAAACAACAAGTGATGGACGAAATGCTGAACATTGTCAAACATTCACCCCCAGTCACAGATCTGGGTTTAATCCATCGTTTTTTTGCTGCCCATGCCATTCCAGTTTGGACCCAGCCATATGCAAATCAGTCTTGACCCTGTTCCCCATGGGAACAGTCCAGCCCGAACTGCTAGGCCAGGTCTTCCCTGGACTGGAAACAAGCATCCTGGGACCGGTTTCGGGGTTTCACCCCTCATCAGCCAGGCTAGCTTGAATCCAGTGGCATGGGAAGCACGGGACCCACGTCTGGGCATACCCTTCCCACTTAGGGCGAAAAATGCAAAAACAACAAGTGATGGACGGAATGCTGAACATTGTCAAACATTCACCCCCAGTCACAGATCTGGGTTTAATCCATTGTTTTTTTGCTGCCCATGCCATTCCAGTTTGGACCCAGCCATATGCAAATCAGTCTTGACCCTGTTCCCCATGGGAACAGTCCAGCCCGAACTGCTAGGCCAGGTCTTCCCTGGACTGGAAACAAGCATCCTGGGACCGGTTTCGGGGTTTCACCCCTCATCAGCCAGGCTAGCTTGAATCCAGTGGCATGGGAAGCACGGGACCCACGTCTGGGCATACCCTTCCCACTTAGGGCGAAAAATGCAAAAACAACAAGTGATGGACGGAATGCTGAACATTGTCAAACATTCACCCCCAGTCACAGATCTGGGTTTAATCCATCGTTTTTTTTGCTGCCCATGCCATTCCAGTTTGGACCCAGCCATTTGCAAATCAGTCTTGACCCTGTTCCCCATGGAACAGTCCAGCCCGAACTGCTAGGCCAGGTCTTCCCTGGACTGGAAACAAGCATCCTGGGACCGGTTTCGGGGTTTCACACCCCCTCATCAGCCAGGCTAGCTTGAATCCAGTGGCATGGGAAGCACGGGACCCACGTCTGGGCATACCCTTCCCACTTAGGGCGAAAAATGCAAAAACAACAAGTGATGGACGGAATGCTGAACATTGTCAAACATTCACCCCCAGTCACAGATCTGGGTTTAATCCATTGTTTTTTTGCTGCCCATGCCATTCCAGTTTGGACCCAGCCATATGCAAATCAGTCTTGACCCTGTTCCCCATGGGAACAGTCCAGCCCGAACTGCTAGGCCAGGTCTTCCCTGGACTGGAAACAAGCATCCTGGGACCGGTTTCGGGGTTTCACCCCTCATCAGCCAGGCTAGCTTGAATCCAGTGGCATGGGAAGCACGGGACCCACGTCTGGGCATACCCTTCCCACTTAGGGCGAAAAATGCAAAAACAACAAGTGATGGACGGAATGCTGAACATTGTCAAACATTCACCCCCAGTCACAGATCTGGGTTTAATCCATCGTTTTTTTGCTGCCCATGCCATTCCAGTTTGGACCCAGCCATATGCAAATCAGTCTTGACCCTGTTCCCCATGGGAACAGTCCAGCCCGAACTGCTAGGCCAGGTCTTCCCTGGACTGGAAACAAGCATCCTGGGACCGGTTTCGGGATTTCACCCCTCATCAGCCAGGCTAGCTTGAATCCAGTGGCATGGGAAGCACGGGACCCACGTCTGGGCATACCCTTCCCACTTAGGGCGAAAAATGCAAAAACAACAAGTGATGGACGGAATGCTGAACATTGTCAAACATTCACCCCCAGTCACAGATCTGGGTTTAATCCATCGTTTTTTTGCTGCCCATGCCATTCCAGTTTGGACCCAGCCATATGCAAATCAGTCTTGACCCTGTTCCCCATGGGAACAGTCCAGCCCGAACTGCTAGGCCAGGTCTTCCCTGGACTGGAAACAAGCATCCTGGGACCGGTTTCGGGGTTTCACCCCTCATCAGCCAGGCTAGCTTGAATCCAGTGGCATGGGAAGCACGGGACCCACGTCTGGGCATACCCTTCCCACTTAGGGCGAAAAATGCAAAAACAACAAGTGATGGACGGAATGCTGAACATTGTCAAACATTCACCCCCAGTCACAGATCTGGGTTTAATCCATCGTTTTTTTGCTGCCCATGCCATTCCAGTTTGGACCCAGCCATATGCAAATCAGTCTTGACCCTGTTCCCCATGGGAACAGTCCAGCCCGAACTGCTAGGCCAGGTCTTCCCTGGACTGGAAACAAGCATCCTGGGACCGGTTTCGGGGTTTCACCCCTCATCAGCCAGGCTCGCTTGAATCCAGTGGCATGGGAAGCACGGGACCCACGTCTGGGCATACCCTTCCCACTTAGGGCGAAAAATGCAAAAACAACAAGTGATGGACGGAATGCTGAACATTGTCAAACATTCACCCCCAGTCACAGATCTGGGTTTAATCCATCGTTTTTTTGCTGCCCATGCCATTCCAGTTTGGACCCAGCCATATGCAAATCAGTCTTGACCCTGTTCCCCATGGGAACAGTCCAGCCCGAACTGCTAGGCCAGGTCTTCCCTGGACTGGAAACAAGCATCCTGGGACCGGTTTCGGGGTTTCACCCCTCATCAGCCAGGCTAGCTTGAATCCAGTGGCATGGGAAGCACGGGACCCACGTCTGGGCATACCCTTCCCACTTAGGGCGAAAAATGCAAAAACAACAAGTGATGGACGGAATGCTGAACATTGTCAAACATTCACCCCCAGTCACAGATCTGGGTTTAATCCATTGTTTTTTTGCTGCCCATGCCATTCCAGTTTGGACCCAGCCATATGCAAATCAGTCTTGACCCTGTTCCCCATGGGAACAGTCCAGCCCGAACTGCTAGGCCAGGTCTTCCCTGGACTGGAAACAAGCATCCTGGGACCGGTTTCGGGGTTTCACCCCTCATCAGCCAGGCTAGCTTGAATCCAGTGGCATGGGAAGCACGGGACCCACGTCTGGGCATACCCTTCCCACTTAGGGCGAAAAATGCAAAAACAACAAGTGATGGACGGAATGCTGAACATTGTCAAACATTCACCCCCAGTCACAGATCTGGGTTTAATCCATCGTTTTTTTTGCTGCCCATGCCATTCCAGTTTGGACCCAGCCATTTGCAAATCAGTCTTGACCCTGTTCCCCATGGAACAGTCCAGCCCGAACTGCTAGGCCAGGTCTTCCCTGGACTGGAAACAAGCATCCTGGGACCGGTTTCGGGGTTTCACACCCCCTCATCAGCCAGGCTAGCTTGAATCCAGTGGCATGGGAAGCACGGGACCCACGTCTGGGCATACCCTTCCCACTTAGGGCGAAAAATGCAAAAACAACAAGTGATGGACGGAATGCTGAACATTGTCAAACATTCACCCCCAGTCACAGATCTGGGTTTAATCCATTGTTTTTTTGCTGCCCATGCCATTCCAGTTTGGACCCAGCCATATGCAAATCAGTCTTGACCCTGTTCCCCATGGGAACAGTCCAGCCCGAACTGCTAGGCCAGGTCTTCCCTGGACTGGAAACAAGCATCCTGGGACCGGTTTCGGGGTTTCACCCCTCATCAGCCAGGCTAGCTTGAATCCAGTGGCATGGGAAGCACGGGACCCACGTCTGGGCATACCCTTCCCACTTAGGGCGAAAAATGCAAAAACAACAAGTGATGGACGGAATGCTGAACATTGTCAAACATTCACCCCCAGTCACAGATCTGGGTTTAATCCATCGTTTTTTTGCTGCCCATGCCATTCCAGTTTGGACCCAGCCATATGCAAATCAGTCTTGACCCTGTTCCCCATGGGAACAGTCCAGCCCGAACTGCTAGGCCAGGTCTTCCCTGGACTGGAAACAAGCATCCTGGGACCGGTTTCGGGATTTCACCCCTCATCAGCCAGGCTAGCTTGAATCCAGTGGCATGGGAAGCACGGGACCCACGTCTGGGCATACCCTTCCCACTTAGGGCGAAAAATGCAAAAACAACAAGTGATGGACGGAATGCTGAACATTGTCAAACATTCACCCCCAGTCACAGATCTGGGTTTAATCCATCGTTTTTTTGCTGCCCATGCCATTCCAGTTTGGACCCAGCCATATGCAAATCAGTCTTGACCCTGTTCCCCATGGGAACAGTCCAGCCCGAACTGCTAGGCCAGGTCTTCCCTGGACTGGAAACAAGCATCCTGGGACCGGTTTCGGGGTTTCACCCCTCATCAGCCAGGCTAGCTTGAATCCAGTGGCATGGGAAGCACGGGACCCACGTCTGGGCATACCCTTCCCACTTAGGGCGAAAAATGCAAAAACAACAAGTGATGGACGGAATGCTGAACATTGTCAAACATTCACCCCCAGTCACAGATCTGGGTTTAATCCATCGTTTTTTTGCTGCCCATGCCATTCCAGTTTGGACCCAGCCATATGCAAATCAGTCTTGACCCTGTTCCCCATGGGAACAGTCCAGCCCGAACTGCTAGGCCAGGTCTTCCCTGGACTGGAAACAAGCATCCTGGGACCGGTTTCGGGGTTTCACCCCTCATCAGCCAGGCTCGCTTGAATCCAGTGGCATGGGAAGCACGGGACCCACGTCTGGGCATACCCTTCCCACTTAGGGCGAAAAATGCAAAAACAACAAGTGATGGACGGAATGCTGAACATTGTCAAACATTCACCCCCAGTCACAGATCTGGGTTTAATCCATCGTTTTTTTGCTGCCCATGCCATTCCAGTTTGGACCCAGCCATATGCAAATCAGTCTTGACCCTGTTCCCCATGGGAACAGTCCAGCCCGAACTGCTAGGCCAGGTCTTCCCTGGACTGGAAACAAGCATCCTGGGACCGGTTTCGGGGTTTCACCCCTCATCAGCCAGGCTAGCTTGAATCCAGTGGCATGGGAAGCACGGGACCCACGTCTGGGCATAACCTTCCCACTTAGGGCGAAAAATGCAAAAACAACAAGTGATGGACGGAATGCTGAACATTGTCAAACATTCACCCCCAGTCACAGATCTGGGTTTAATCCATTGTTTTTTTGCTGCCCATGCCATTCCAGTTTGGACCCAGCCATATGCAAATCAGTCTTGACCCTGTTCCCCATGGGAACAGTCCAGCCCGAACTGCTAGGCCAGGTCTTCCCTGGACTGGAAACAAGCATCCTGGGACCGGTTTCGGGGTTTCACCCCTCATCAGCCAGGCTAGCTTGAATCCAGTGGCATGGGAAGCCCGGGACCCACGTCTGGGCATACCCTTCCCACTTAGGGCGAAAAATGCAAAAACAACAAGTGATGGACGGAATGCTGAACATTGTCAAACATTCACCCCCAGTCACAGATCTGGGTTTAATCCATCGTTTTTTTGCTGCCCATGCCATTCCAGTTTGGACCCAGCCATATGCAAATCAGTCTTGAGAGAGGAGGTAGACTACCCCCACAGCATGCACAAGCAGGAAAACAGTCGAGAAGGCGGCAGGATCAGCGTTACAGAGTTGCAGTAGTCGTCTTTGCTACTATGTTGCAGTTTTGCAGGCTTCCAGCGCGTTCAGCAGTCGATTCCTTGGCAGAAGGTGAAGAGAGAGATGCAGAGGAACTCGACTGAGCTCTTGCATTCGTTATCTAAAGTTTCCCCAGAGACAGAGACCCTAAATAGCCAGAAAAGAGGGTTTGGCTACCTAGGAGAGAGGATAGGCTAGCAACACCTGAAGGAGCCTATCACAAGGAGTCTCTGACGTCACCTGGTGGCACTGGCCACTCAGAGCAGTCCAGTGTGGCAGCAGCACCTCTGTTTCCAAGATGGCAGAGGTCTGGAGCACACTGGAGGAGCTCTGGACACCTCCCAGGGGAGGTGCAGGTCAGGGGAGTGGTCACTCCCCTTTCCTTTGTCCAGTTTCGCGCCAGAGCAGGGCTAAGGGGTCTCCTGAACCGGTGTAGACTGGCTTATGCAGAATTGGGCACCTCTGTGCCCAACAAAGCATTTCCAGAGGCTGGGGGAGGCTACTCCTCCCCTGCCTTCACACCATTTTCCAAAGGGAGAGGGTGTCACACCCTCTCTCAGAGGAAGTTCTTTGTCCTGCCATCCTGGGCCAGGCCTGGCTGAACCCCAGGAGGGCAGATGCCTGTCTGAGGGGTTGGCAGCAGCAGCAGCTGCAGTGAAACCCCAGGAAGGGCAGTTTGGCAGTACCAGGGTCTGTGCTACAGACCACTGGGATCATGGGATTGTGCCAACTATGCCAGGATGGCATAGAGGGGGCAATTCCATGATCATA
The DNA here is from genome assembly GCF_031143425.1 of Pleurodeles waltl. Lineage (NCBI taxonomy): Eukaryota > Metazoa > Chordata > Amphibia > Caudata > Salamandridae > Pleurodeles > Pleurodeles waltl. The sequence goes on from NC_090439.1 coordinate 1,193,853,637, forward strand.
GACATGTTACATGGCCATATTCGGAGTTACCATTGTGAAGCTACATATAGGTAGTGACCTATATGTAGTGCACGCGTGTAATGGTGTCCCCGCACTCACAAAGTTCAGGGAATTGGCTCTGAACAATGTGGGGGCACCTTGGCTAGTGCCAGGGTGCCCTCACACTAAGTAACTTTGCACCTAACCTTTACCAGGTAAAGGTTAGACATATAGGTGACTTATAAGTTACTTAAGTGCAGTGTAAAATGGCTGTGAAATAACGTGGACGTTATTTCACTCAGGCTGCAGTGGCAGGCCAGTGTAGGAATTGTCAGAGCTCCCTATGGGTGGCAAAAGAAATGCTGCAGCCCATAGGGATCTCCTGGAACCCCAATACCCTGGGTACCTCAGTACCATATACTAGGGAATTATAAGGGTGTTCCAGTAAGCCAATGTAAATTGGTAAAAATGGTCACTAGCCTGTTAGTGACAATTTGGAAAGAAATGAGAGAGCATAACCACTGAGGTCTGATTAGCAGAGCCTCAGTGAGACAGTTAGTCACTACACAGGTAACACATTCAGGCACACTAATGAGCACTGGGGCCCTGGGTGACCAGGGTCCCAGTGACACATACAACTAAAACAACATATATACAGTGAAAAATGGGGGTAACATGCCAGGCAAGATGGTACTTTCCTACACCCCACCAGCGCCAAGACCAACCTGCAAGATGGAATGAAAGACGTCGCAGAATGGATGAAACTCAGCCGAACTGAACTCAGACAAAACGGAAGTCCTCATCCTCGGAAACACCCCGTCAGCCTGGGACGACTCCTGGTGGCCCACGGCCCTTGGCACCGCACCAACCCCCTCAGACCACGCACGCAACCTCGGATTCATCCTGGACCCACTTCTCACTATGACCAAACAAGTCAACGCTGTATCATCCTCCTGCTTCCTCACCCTCCGCATGCTCCGTAAGATCTTCCGTTGGATCCCCGCCGACACCAGAAAGACCGTGACCCACACCCTCGTCACGAGCCGCCTGGACTACGGCAACACCCTATACGCAGGAACCACCGCTAAACTCCAGAAACGTCTGCAGCGAATTCAAAACGCCTCCGCCCGCCTCGTCCTCGACATACCCCACAACAGCCACATCTCCGCCCACCTGAGACACCTGCACTGGCTTCCCGTCAACAAAAGGATCACCTTCCGACTCCTCACCCACGCACACAAAGCCCTCCACAACAAGGGACCCGAATACCTCAACCGCCGCCTCAGTTTCTACACACCCACCCGTCAACTTCGCTCCGCCAACCTCGCTCTCGCCGCCGTCCCTCGCATCCGTCGCACCACGGCAGGTGGGAAATCCTTCTCCTACCTGGTGGCCAAGACATGGAACTCCCTCCCCGCCAACCTCAGGACCACCAAGGACCACCTCTCATTCCGGAGGCAACTCAAGACCTGGCTCTTCGAGCAGCAGTAACCCCATCCCCCTAGCGCCTTGAGACCCTCACGGGTGAGTAGCGCGCTTTATAAATGTTTATGATTTGATTTGATTTGATTTCACACGTGCACTATACATAGGTCACTACCTATGTATAGCGTCACAATGGTAACTCCGAACATGGCCATGTAACATGTCTAAGATCTTGGAATTGTCACCCTAATGCCATTCTGGCATTGGGGAGACAATTCCATGATCCCCTGGGTCTCTAGCACAGAACCCGGGTACTGCCAGACTGCCTTTCCGGGGGTTTCACTGTAGCTGCTGCTGCTGACAACCCCTCAGACAGGTTTCTGCCCTCCTGGGGTCCAGCCAGGCCTCGCCCAGGAAGGCAGAACAAAGGACTTCCTCAGAGAGAGGGTGTTACACCCTCTCCCTTTGGAAAAAGGTGTCAGGGCTGGGGAGGAGTAGCCTCCCCCAGCCTCTGGAAATGCTTTGATGGGCACAAATGGTGCCCATCTCTGCATAAGCCAGTCTACACCGGTTCGGGGATCCCCCAGCCCTGTTCTGGCGCAAAACTGGACAAAGGAAAGGGGAGTGACCACTCCCCTGACCTGCACCTCCCAGGGGAGGTGCCCAGAGCTCCTCCAGTGTGCTCCAGACCTCTGCCATCTTGGAAACAGAGGTGTTACTGGCACACTGGACTGCTCTGAGTGGCCAGTGCCATCAGGTGACGTCAGAGACTCCTCATGATAGGCTCTTACCTTTCTTACTAGCCTATCCTCCTTCCTAGCTAGCCAAACCTCCTTTTCTGGCTATTTAGGGTCTCTGCTTTGGGGAATTCTTCAGATACCGAATGCAAGAGCTCACCAGAGTTCCTCTGCATCTCCCTCATCACCTTCTGCCAAAGGATCAACCGCTGACTGCTCAGGACGCCTGCAAAACCGCAACAAAGTAGCAAAGACTACTACTGCAACCTTGTATCACTTCATCCTGACGGCTTTCTCGACTGTTTTCTGGTGGTGCATGCTCTGGGGGTAGCCTGCCTCATTTCTGCACGAAGAGCTCTGAAGAAATCTCCCGTGGGTCGACAGAATCTTCCCCCTGCAACCGCAGGCAACAAAAGACTGCATCGCCGGTCCTCTGGGTCCCCTCTCAGCACGACGAGCATGGTCCCTGGAACTCAGCAACTCTGTCCAAGTGACTCCCACATTCCAGTGACTCTTCAGTCCAAGTTTGGTGGAGGTAAGTCATTGCCTCCCCATGCTAGACTGCATTGCTGGGTACCGTGTGATTTGCAGCTGTTCCGGCTCCTGTGCACTCTTCTAGGATTTTCTTCATGCACAGCCAAGCCTGGGTCCCCGACACTCTAACCTGCAGTGCACAACCTTCTGAGTTGTCCTCTGGCGTCGTGGGACTCCCTTTTCTGACTTCGGGTGGACTCCGGTTCACTCCTCTTCTAAGTGACTGATCCGGTACTTCTGCAGGTGCTGCCTGCTTCTGTGAGGGCTCCCTGACTTGCTGGGCGCCCCTCTGTCTCCTCATCTAAGTGGCGACATCCTGGTCCCTCCTGGGCCACAGCAGCATACAAAAACCCTAACCGTGACCCTTGCAGCTAGCAAGGCTTGTTTGCGGTCTTTCTGCGTGGAAACACCTCTGCAAGCTTCTTCACGACGTGGGACATCCATCCTGCAAAGGGGAAGTTCCTAGTCCTCTTCGTTCTTGCAAAACACCAAGCTTCTCACATCCACTGGCAGCTTCCTTGCGCCCTCAGCTGGCATTTCCTGGGCATCTGCCCACTCTCGACACTCTCTCGACTCTTGGACTTGGTCCCCTTCTCTTACAGGTACTCAGGTCTGGAAATCCACTGTTGTTGCTTTGCTGGTGTTGGTTTTCCTTGCAGAATCCCCCTATCACGACTTCTGTGCTCTCTGAGGGTAGTAGGTGCACTTTACACCTACCTTACAGGGTCTTGGGGTGGGCTATTTTTCTAACCCTCACTGTTTACTTACAGTCCCAGTGACCCTCTACAAGCTCACATAGGTTTGGGGTCCATTTGTGGTTCGCATTCCACTTTTGGAGTATATGGTTTGTGTTGCCCCTATCCCTATGTGTCCCCATTGCATCCTATTGTAACTATACATTGTTTGCACTGTTTTCTAACACTATACTGCATATTTTTGCTATTGTGTATATATATCTTGTGTATATTTCCTATCCTCTCACTGAGGGTACACTCTGAGATACTTTGGCATATTGTCATAAAAATAAAGTACCTTTATTTTTAGTATAACTGTGTATTGTGTTTTATTATGATATTGTGCATATGACAATAAGTGGTACTGTAGTAGCTTCACACGTCTCCTAGTTCAGCCTAAGCTGCTCTGCTAAGCTACCATTATCTATCAGCCTAAGCTGCTAGACACCCTATACACTAATAAGGGATAACTGGGCCTGGTGCAAGGTGCAAGTACCCCTTGGTACTCACTACAAGCCAGTCCAGCCTCCTACAGAGCCCAAGTAACCTCCTACTCTAGTTGGAGTATGGAGAGAAAACAAAGAAGAATAAAATACATCAAATCACCCAACCATAATTACAAATAAGATCTCACCTCTAGAATGATCTACAAAAGAACATGCAAATGAAACATGGTGCAATGTGTCCCCAGTGCCAGAGCCAAAACAAAGGTGCAAACTAATTTCAGGAAATCGTTCAGCAGCTAGCGGCTTACAAAAAAAAAAACTTCATATAATAACTTTGGGAGTGTGTTGGTGTTTAACGTAAAGTGATACCAGAGACCCTCTGGTTACTCTGCCACAATGTATTACTTTGGTGCTGTTCAGTTCGGGTATTGACAGGCTGGGTTCTTTCTCTAATATAAATATTTGATAACAACTAGAAAAATCTTTCAATTCAACACTGATTAAACACAGATTAAATTCTGGAATTAGATGTGTATCTAGACACCACACAATTTCCACATTTAGAGTGTGCTACATTTGGGAGCTCCGTTAAAGAATCAATTTTATTGTTTGTTCAACAGGCAGGACTTGTTGAATATACAAGATGTTCTCTAATATTTTTACCCCTTTTAAAAGAACATAACAGAATTTCCAATGAGGGATGTTTGCTCTGCATGACACATCAATGTTATTTAATTAATTATGAAATTTTCTAAGAATGGGGACAAAACGTGCGTCACCACGCAGTTTTGATCACCGATTTTACAGATTTTCGTTCATCTATCCTGTAATCTGTGGGTTTCTTTGAAATAATCAAATTTACAAGTACAGTTGTGATCATGGATGAAAACTGTGGCAAAGTAACAACATATTCCTTTCCATGGGTTTCCTGTATAATGATATTAATCTACTATCATCGTTTTGGATACGGAGGAACAGAAAAGGTATTTATTGGTTGTCACATTGACTACTGAATTGTAGATGAGGCTGAGTGTGGTTAAGATATTGTATAAAGTCTTCCAATTGTGTGTATCATTTCCAGCACTTTATGGATGACCAGAACGGGTAATTATCTATGAGGACCTGTTTGTGCTCAAAAGCATCAACTAGAATATTCGCAGAGTTGGGGCGAAAATACCTCTATAGAAGTTCCCACTCATTGCCAATAGAATTAACTATCACATTTGGAAATGTCAGACTCTCAAATGTAAGTACTTCAGGGGGCATCCCTACAGTGGGGGGGGGGTGTTGAAGGATGTCAGAGACCTGTTGGAGTCAAGGTAGTAATATCCCCTCTGTTCTTGAAGAAAGATTTCAGGAGCAACTTAGGGAAGAACTTGTGCAACTCAGTTCGTGATATAAAGAAATCTGTCCTTCCAGAGATGGGAATCTCCACAGAGCCAATTACAGCTGGGCCTGGCCTGTCCTCCAGGTGGGTTACTACCCTGAACGCGGTAGCTGTGGTTTCACTAGCCGCTACGGGCCTGCCATTGGATGGCCCCGGATGGTGCTGGTATCGAGGCTGCTCTTGAGCACACAAAAGAGGAGCTACAAATTAGTGAGGAGCTGGAGAAAGAACTTCTCAGTTGAGAAGCCATCACAAAAGCTAAAACAGCTTTAGACAAGTTGGATGAGGCAATAGCAGAACTCAATGACACAGAAATAAAAAAGAAAGCTAAGGAAGTGACAAACAATATCAAGAATTTTTCAAAGGAAAAGGATTACCACTATTTAAAGCAGATTTCTTCCCCATAATTCCACCTTGAATAAACCATACACTTGGTATACAAATCATTGAGGAAGTCCTCATTGCTCACCCTAGGACCCGGCAGATAACCACTAATCTTGTTCTTGAACTCATGTCTATTGCTGTGATGGATATCTCAGATTTAATAATCACTTCTATCAGGAATGCGGGAGGACTGCACTCAACCAAGACATGTGGGGCCCAGAACCAGAAATATGGGTGGAGTGAAGTTAGAGGCCGTTTCTGAAGCAGAGACTGAGGACAGGCTAAGGCGGGTTCCTCACCTTCATCAACAGCAACTGCAACCCCACCTGTGCCCCTCCAATGTAGCGCATAGCAGCGACCAGGAAGGAATTCTTGGCACCTGCTTTCTGACACCCTCCATGGAATTGCTGAAAGCATCCAGCATTCTCCTCACTTCACTGCCCGAGGCCCCGAGCCACGGAAATCCAGTCAGTGCACGTCCGCTGTCTGGGAAGCCGCCCTCACCCCGTCTTGTGCCAGGGCACAACCGAGGGCAACCAAAATGGATCACACTTTGTTTTCAAAATGAATACTGTCAGCTGAACTTCAAGGATGGACATGAGCAGACCCTCCAGGACTTGCAGAATCTCCCTTTAAAGTTTGCATTATTCACCCGTATGCTCTCCCACGTTGCTATAATCATGAGGTTCCTGCTGGCTTTGAGTGCGGCCTAAACTCCTCAATATTTTCATACATCTCTGACGAGCCACTACATTGCTTTCCAGCCTGATTCTAGTACTTAGCATAAGTACCTAATACACCCTGTATTACATGCAAGTGTTTCTTTTTCCTTTTACAGCTTGCAAACTCAAAAAACCCTCTGTATTCTCATGAAAGTTGACCTAGCCTTAAATATTCAGACTCATTCATATTATTTGTTCTTTTAAGTGCACCTCCCCCGCCCACCCTCTGCCTCCCTCCTGTCTCTGAACCCAGCCCACTCCAAGTCACATGCATGTCTGCCTTCATCCCGGTGATGACCTCATCTGAAAGGTCAAAGCTCTCCTGTAAAGGCCGCACACCCGCAGCCCATCTGTTAACGTTGCCGACCGCGTCAAGCATTTACACCCCCTCCCCCCGTTAGAGCTCACCCTAGCTGCTAGGAATTCAGTCTACCACAAAGCACCGGGAGCAAATGCAGAGAATGATTCCCTTGAGAGCAGAAGAGAAATCCCAGTAACCACCAATAATCACCGACGGAAAAAGCACTAAACATGTGCTCTGGAGCAGCTGCTGCTGGCATAAAGCGCTTTGATGCCTCGTCAGAGACAGTGAGTGTTATATAACTGCAATTAAAACACAACACAGTACCATATGCAACCCTCCTGCAGCACACATGTACTAGTACAGAGCTTAATTTGTGCTTGTTGTTTCCGGTGCTGAACACCGGCACTTATTTTTGAGGGCCGGCGCTCATTCTTCTGCCTCAAGCATTTACTGTGAGCAAAAGACACATATGGGAAAAAAGGAGGAAGAGAAAAATGATAAAGCGTCACAATGGGAGAAAGTAGAAAGCTGCTAGAGTGAGCTGAAGGGCAGGGAGCGGCTGTAAATGGATTGAAGAGGCCCGAGATGGCTTCAGGATTCCGCTGCCTCAGTATTCTGTGTTCATACATTTAATTGCAGCAGCAGCGGGTTTAAGAGGAGGACTTTGAGCACCGGCATGTGTTTATGTACAAATTAAGCACTGTACTAGTGCCTTAACATTCAGCGGTCGGCAGTGAACTGCAGTTCACACAGCTGCACTATAATCCCCTTTTACTGCTTGGCACCGCAGACTCACATAAGACAGACTTGTGACATCACACCGGGTTATCCCAACCGCAGCATTAACCATTCACCACCAGTGAACAGCCGTGCAGGAACCGAATAGATCACTCCACAAGCTGCACACCACCACCCGCACGTGGCACGCCACAATGATAATTAGATACGGCATGATGTGAACAAATTCCATCTCAGCAGATCTCGCACCATATCCCCTTCCAAGCGTGGCAGCCCAGGAGCCTGAAATGTAATAACAAGATCTGAGGATGGACGAACAAGTGCAGTGGGCAGGTAACGGGACTGTGACCAGAAGCAATACCACAAAGAGACCTGCAGAGCTCTTCAAAGATGCCGGTCCGCCAAAAACCTTAAACTGCGCGTCTGTCTCTCACACGCCTTAATTCACCACACTGCTGGGCGCTTTGTCCTGTAACATGAGAACTACACCTCAGTGGTCTTCACGAACGACATGGAAACACTTCACACATAGTATCAGAATAAACACAACACACTTGCAACCACACACCGTGCACAGTGTAGCATGCCATCCATGTATTCAAGCGCATCAGCGCCTCACATAGAGGTAGTATGTATGTACAGGGAGTGCAGAATTATTAGGCAAGTTGTATTTTTGAGCATTAATTTTATTATTGAACAACAACCATGTTCTCAATGAACCCAAAAAACTCATTAATATCAAAGCTGAATATTTTTGGAAGTAGTTTTTAGTTTGTTTTTAGTTTTAGCTATGTTAGGGGGATATCTGTGTGTGCAGGTGACTATTACTGTGCATAATTATTAGGCAACTTAACAAAAAACAAATATATACCCATTTCAATTATTTATTATTACCAGTGAAACCAATATAACATCTCAACATTCACAAATATACATTTCTGACATTCAAAAACAAAACAAAAACAAATCAGTGACCAATATAGCCACCTTTCTTTGCAAGGACACTCAAAAGCCTGCCATCCATGGATTCTGTCAGTGTTTTGATCTGTTCACCATCAACATTGCGTGCAGCAGCAACCACAGCCTCCCAGACACTGTTCAGAGAGGTGTACTGTTTTCCCTCCTTGTAAATCTCACATTTGATGATGGACCACAGGTTCTCAATGGGGTTCAGATCAGGTGAACAAGGAGGCCATGTCATTAGATTTCCTTCTTTTATACCCTTTCTTGCCAGCCACGCTGTGGAGTACTTGGACGCGTGTGATGGAGCATTGCCCTGCATGAAAATCATGTTTTTCTTGAAGGATGCAGGCTTCTTCCTGTACCACTGCTTGAAGAAGGTGTCTTCCAGGAACTGGCAGTAGGACTGGGAGTTGAGCTTGACTCCATCCTCAACCCGAAAAGGCCCCACAAGCTCATCTTTGATGATACCAGCCCAAACCAGTACTCCACCTCCACCTTGCTGGCGTCTGAGTCGGACTGGAGCTCTCTGCCCTTTACCAATCCAGCCACGGGCCCATCCATCTGGCCCATCAAGACCCACTCTCATTTCATCAGTCCATAAAACCTTAGAAAAATCAGTCTTGAGATATTTCTTGGCCCAATCTTGACGTTTCAGCTTGTGTGTCTTGTTCAGTGGTGGTCGTCTTTCAGCATTTCTTACCTTGGCCATGTCTCTGAGTATTGCACACCTTGTGCTTTTGGGCACTCCAGTGATGTTGCAGCTCTGAAATATGGCCAAACTGGTGGCAAGTGGCATCGTGGCAGCTGCACGCTTGACTTTTCTCAGTTCATGGGCAGTTATTTTGCGCCTTGGTTTTTCCACACGCTTCTTGCGACCCTGTTGACTATTTTGAATGAAACGCTTGATTGTTCGATGATCACGCTTCCGAAGCTTTGCAATTTTAAGAGTGCTGCATCCCTCTGCAAGATATCTCACTATTTTTGACTTTTCTGAGCCTGTCAAGTCCTTCTTTTGACCCATTTTGCCAAAGGAAAGGAAGTTGCCTAATAATTATGCACACCTGATATAGGGTGTTGATGTCATTAGACCACACCCCTTCTCATTACAGAGATGCACATCACCTAATATGCTTAATTGGTAGTAGGCTTTCGAGCCTATACAGCTTGGAGTAAGACAACATGCATAAAGAGGATGATGTGGTCAAAATACTCATTTGCCTAATAATTCTGCACTCCCTGTATATGTATGTCGGCTGCCAAAGGGGTAGCTGACCTTGTGGAACTGTCTGAACGTAGAAACCTTCACTGCAGCTCCGACCCAGGGCCATCCAATGACAGTTCCCGCAGCCTCGCCCTACTGAACTTTACCTTCTCAGACATTTCTCTAAGTCTGAAGGTCAGCGCTGACCTGGCCCAATCCAGTTTTTGTCTGCTGTTGGCGCTTTGATCTTTTAAGTGCTAGCTTTCACTTAGAACTAAAAACTTCATACTTCTGGTTCTACTGATTGGATTTTCATTGTTTTGGTATCAAATTATTTACTAAAATGTAATTCGTTATAGGGTTGAGCACGCAAGCGGTCTGGCCCCTCTTGTAATCTCTCTTTGGGTTTGTAACCATGCCATGTCACGTCAGTCACTTTCATTGGTTCTTGGGCTTGCCTTTTAAATCCACTTGCTTTCATTAGTGAAAGGAATGCATACGTCATGCCTTTTCCGGTGTTTAGCCCTCCTCGAGCGCACCGGCTAACTACTGAAAACATTCAAGGCGCCATGTTTTCCGCATGGCTTCTGGACTACGTTTTCTCTTTATTGCCTATGCAGCACGGTCTCGCTGGGGAGTAGTCAAACACTTTGCATGACATCGACGCTGTTGCATAGATAATTGGATAACCGCCGGTATGATTGACTGCAAGTAAACTCATTTTGTGTCTCTCCTTCACGTTCATGGTGTGGCACTTTAAATCGGCTTGCTTATGTAAAGCTGTATTACTTTTCATTTTCAGTTTATGTGTCAAGAAAACTCAGGTCAGGAGATTACAACGCTAATAGCTCTAAGTCGAATAAATGTGAGACCCGTTGCACTGCAAATACTTGGTTTTTAAAATGTGATTCAGACCTGCGTGTTTTCAATGAGACTCTGTTTTTATCCACCACGAACATTGGTTTGGGTGTCAGGGGCAGACCTTCCGTGTACCTGTCTCTAAAGGTGGTGCCTTCAGAGCCAACATTAGATAACTCAAACCTGAATGCTTTCACTGAGAGCCTAAGACTGCTTTTAGTAACCAGCTATCTCTAACCTTTCGTGCTGTCCAGTGTGAAGCGCTACAATGCCTCATCAGGGCGGAAAGCGCTAGTTCATCCTAGGTTTTATAGCTGGACTGGAAGGTATTGGAGCGCTTTACGCAAGCACCAGATACATCACAGAAGCACAGATTGAGCTCTTTTGTGCCCAGAATCACAGGCTCTTGTGCACGTGCCGAGACTCCTGGCTCTGCTCGATGACGGGGATGTTTGGTGCCGAACTGCTCATTTCTACCCCCAGCCAGGCCAAGTGTCCCCCCTGGCTTGGAACCCGAGGAGCTGAAGTGCGCATTCAAGGCGCTGTATCGGAGTTTGTTGTCCGGCGCCGGAAGTTTACACACGAGAAGGGACCATCTTTAAGGCTAATGAGGACCGCGTTTCAGAAGTGCTTTGAAGGGTGTCCGAGACCCCTCCCTGAAGGACGCATTTGTTGGTTCGGGTGGCAGTCTTCTTTACAGCCTCGTAATTTTTCAAGGCACGCCTGGCATCACTTCCGTTCCTCTGTGTGGCACAGGGATCAAGCTCTAATTGATGCAACTTAAGTAGTCCCCGTCCTCTGCTAATGACGTGAGCGAGGTAATATTTGTTCTTTTTAACTTCGAGTGTCCCATAAACAGAAGGCTTGTGACTGGCAAAAACGTGTCCAAAAGACACAAAATTGCAAATTTTTATTTTTTAAAGCTAACCTTGTATTATTTTGACAAGTCGTCTTTTCACAGTTTCTGCTCATGTTCTCTTTTTGCTCATGACAGCTGTTGGCAAAAGATGACAACTTGTTCAACGTATCCGAGACCCATTGCATTGCAAATGTTTGTTCTAAATTGGTTTGTGATTTTCCTTGTGTTGTGTTTTCACTTTATCACTGTGTGCTGCATAAATACTTTGCACAGTGCCTCTAAGTTAAGCCTGACTGCTTTTTGTGCCAAGATACCCAGCAATAACCACAGGTTAATCAGTGACATTCTCAGGTTCACCCTGCAAGGGGTTGTGGCTGTTACTTGGCCAGGGCTCACACCCCAGTAAACCAACAACCCACTTTCTCACAGTGTAAGGTTGTAGAGAGTAACATTAAGTCATGCTCTTTGTAAAGTGTAAGTTTCCTAAGCCGGTCTGCGTGTGCAGGTCATTGGAACATTAGGAGCTTGTGTCCGGCACCTATGGACAACCTTTTAATTCAGTCTGTAGTATCCGAAGCTTGGTACAGGGTCTGTATGCTGGACCCTGGAGAGACCCTGGAGGGATAGCGCAGACCCCGTCATTAGGAAACCTCTCATTAACGAGCTGCCCTCACTATTCTGACATCACCAGGCCCAGAGGCAGGAGCAGATGTTTTGGGAGTCATGAAGGGGACACAGATGTGTCTACCCCTACAATAGCTTTTAAAATACAATCTACTGAGGTTTTCAAGAACTCAATATATCTTACAGTAGATTTTTAAGTATTCTACTTAGACAGGTATATGTGATAAGTAATAGCAGATTCTGCCCACGGTGCATACAACAAGGCGCTCCCACAGTCAGTCAGTACTGTGCTAACTGCGTCTGGCTTCCGCAGGAGAGACCTCACTGAAACAGTGAACAGAACAGAAAGAGAAGGGAAACATGAGCCCAGCTCAGTCAGCAAGGTTGGGAACATGCGCACTTCCACTAGTCAGCCTGCGCTAGAACTAGAGGGCGGTCAGAATAATGCCATGACGCCTCCTAAGAAACCCCGTCACCGCCCCCACTGACACCCTCACAGATCAAGCACTGCTTGGTTTCTGAACTGCTGGCAGGGAGTGGCAGGGATGCACCTTGAGGGCAGAGCCTCACTCTGTGGCGGTCTCTTTCTGTCTCCGGCTGCCTGCGGAGTGCTTCTGCAGTGACCGGACAGGGGGCAGGCAGCGCAATCCAAATGATGACATAAACAATAAAAAGGAAGAGCCTTAAAAGCAGCCAGCCAGCCTGACTGAAGCCCCTCTTTCTTCACCGAGACATCAGAACACATTTGACACCCTCTGAATTCTGGGAATGCGCATCAGCTGAGACAGACTTTCGGTTCATTTTGGCAGTGCTGAAGAGATAATTTTGTTTGGACGATGATAGGCTCTTTTACTGACTCAAGAATTAAACTTAGGAAGTATTAATGATGAACAGCAATCACCACTGTTCTGCCCTCTTGGTGCTAAGGTGCCCTCTGCATGGCAAGAGACGTGTACCACTGCCCTGAGCGCCAACTGAACTGCTGTCTGGATCCCTAACCCTGATTTTTGTTGTCATAGGTGAATACGGATCATGCAGGTATGCCATTACATAGGCCTGGACAGAGGGGCGCCCAAAGCGCTACCATGACAGTGGTGGAAGGCTACCACCTTCGCCAGGGGCTGAGCGGCACAAGATCAGTGGTGTCAGCATACCATGTAGTGATCAGTAGCAGCGAACAGGACCTTTCCACCCTGTGTCACTGGAGTGAGGCTCACAGGCTCGTACTCCTTTTTAAGAGACAGCTGCTGTGTGTTTAACTCACCCTTGGCCTCAATCAGGTCGGCGTGGAGCGCTGCATTGCGCAGCAGGAGCGACTCTGTGATCGTTGCATGTGTGCCTGGGAAGGCTGCAGGACGAGGGTGCCGTACGAGGAGGGAGCAGTACTGTGCAGTACATGTGTGGTTAGTACATGTACTGGGCCTTTGTATACCTGAGTGGTACACAGCACATCAGAGATGTAGTACAGTGCAGTGCATGTGCAGGACAGCACGTGCTGGGCGTATGTGTGTTTGCGTGAAGCACAATAGATGAATGGTAAAGAACTGTGCAGTGAGCATATAGTGAGTGTGTGTGCTGGCAGTGTTGTGTTTTGAAATAATACACCCTGATTAAAGATAGGAGCAGTGCGTGCAGACCCTGGGTGAGTACTGAATGCATGTGTACCTGTGAGGGTACGATGCATACAGGTATCAGTGTTGAACAGAATGTGTGCTTTGAATGTACACTGAGTGTGCCTGCAGTCGTGCATTGCGTGGCAGACCCTTGGTTCCATTTTGAGACGCTCAGGTCCATCTGGTAAAGACATGAGGAGGAGAGGAATCCGCCCCGACAGATTTGTGTATCGCTGCGTTCTCGTGAGCTGCGTGGCGACACGCAGGAGGAAAAGTACTGCACTTTGATTCAGTGAGAGATCACAAGGGAAGGGCCTGGACACGTCTCAGGAAGGGGATGGAGCTGAGAAGAGAATCCCAAACAGTAGAGCTGGGGGTCTGTGTGAGAAGGGGATTCTCTGCAGGACTTCTGCCTGTGACCAGGACTGGGGGCAAAGGCCTGGTATTCTCCCTGCTGAGTGAGGGGACATTAACCAGGGAACCGAAGACCACCTGCCCTGGAGCACCAGTGCCTGCCTGCTTGCCGAGATCAGCGTGCCCTATGAAGAAGATGAGAGCATTGGAGGGAGCGAGACCCAATGCGGAGCCCTACCACAACGGCTCCTTGTGCAAGATCCCACATGTCAGGAGGGGCAACCGTGGTGCGAGCCATTGCACCTGAGGAGTCTGTCTTGTGTCTGGAAGGTACTGCGGCCAAATCATCAAAGACTTCGAGCCATTGAGCAGGGCTAAGTGAGGCTGTGATCGGCAGGAGTAGCCGCACCGAAGGATCTACCGTGACTGACCCCGATGGACCAGGGGGTGACACACCCATGCAGGACTCCAGTCGGGTCCCAAAGGACTGAATTCCCCTGTGGGGTGAACTTGACTTGTTGCATCTCTGAGAGCTGGAAGCGGCTCCTATCACTGGGAGAGCGGCCGCAGCACTCCGGAGTGCGAGGCTGTACGTGTCTGACACCGCAGCGTGTACCGCGAGCAGTCTGACTTCTCCGAGCAGGATTGGATCTCACGAGTCCCGTGATGAGGGAACCGCTGTAACTCTGAACGCTGCTGCGCTGCGGGGCAGGTAAGGCTTGAAGCAGGGCCGTTGTGTCCGCAGGGAGTTACTGCTGAAGGTGCCTCAGCACCAAAAAGACTTTTGACTCAAATCCTGAAAGGTCCAAAGGGAACTCTTGAGTATGGCCTAATAGCTTGTATTCCCCGATGCAACCACCGGTGAATGGGAAATAACCCTGAGCATGGTACACGAAGGAGGGTGGGACAAGGATTCGCCTGATGACCACGGGAGTCACTAGTTTTTCTCATAAAAGCAAGTATTGGGCTAGACAGAGATTTATTGTTTCTAGTGTTTGCATCTTGAGTTATGAGAGCTCCAGGGGTCTTCATTCACCAAAGTGCCGTTCAGAGTCCTCATGTACATCACTGACCACGTGTACCTCAAGAGCCACGTGCACACACCTGCTGGAGCGCCCCCAGCCAGACACAGAAACAGATCAGGGGCTCACGGCTTCTAGACGCTCCTAGGGTCTGGAAGGACCCGCCGGGCACACCAGAGCCTGCTCCTTCCACAAGAACCGAAGAGGAGGCGCTTCACCTGCCCGGCACTCAGTGCGTATAGCGCCGAGAGACCCTCCCGGGTGAATTGTGCACCGTAGAAATGCACAATACAACAGGAGACAGAGGCCGCAGAGCGGCTGAAGGTGGGACCCAGATGCCTCTTCTGGGCTCATTCACACAGTTAAAGTTAATGCCCACAGGAGGAGGAGATTCCCAGCCCCTGGGGATATTGTGAAACTATAAGACATGGGATGAATCCCGGCTCCACCACCTGACCCACTGTGTGACCCTGTGTGAGGTTTTGTTTCCTAATTATCACGCAGGAGGACACCTTCAAAGGTGGGAGCCTGGGACTGAGCTGTAAGATAAACACCTCTGGCATTTCGTGTACTTGGCTCCCATGTTACATGTAGGGTACACATGACCAGTGACTTGTCTTGTAATGTACATTCGTGGCCCCGCTGCCTGCTGGGCAGAGATGTCTCTAAACTCGGGTGCAGTGCGCTGCCTCTCAAACCAGGGAACTCACCTCATATTAAAGGAAAGCGCCCCCAGCTTGTGAATGTTTAACACAAGCTCGAGTCTACTTGTCTTCGTCTGTCAGATGTCATTTTTGGTTGTTTTTTTTTTAGGCGCTGTTTCGATTTTCTTATTGGTGTGTGACACTTTGTCACAATTGAAGTTTGTTCACAAGGTCAGCACTGTGATGAGTCGCAGATAGCGGTCTAGTGGGTTTGCAGGATTCTCAGCAAGGTTTTATCCCAGAGTCTTGCCTCTGTCTTTCAAGATGCCTTCTGGCAGTGATGAGTTTTGGATGCCTGTCAAGGCGGTTGCCTTCAGGCAGTGATCAGTTTTGGATGCCGAGTTGCTGTTTTCAGTTTCACAAGGTTAGCGCTGTGATGGGTCGCGGGTAGCGGTCAAATGGGTTTGCAGAAATGTCAGCAAGTTTCCTGATCAGTGGATTTTCTTTTTGATCCAATCCTTTGTAGAATGCCTCATTGAGTAACACAAGCTTTGACTGAGCAGATCTTTTATTCTAGAGGGAAGCCAGGCCCCCTGCTGGCCGCTCGTTCATTGGCTGCCCACACCCTCTGCTCCCTGATGAGGTCACTTCCGCCCAGGTACAGCCCCAGTCAAGCTAAGGGGACCCCCCCCAAAATAAATAATATTGCAATGCGACAAAAAACACAAAAAAGACGGGGGTGGGGGGGACACAGGATGTGGGTAGGTCTGGCCCTGCTCCCCCCCATACAGCAGCTCAGCCCTGCAGAGGGTCTCGCCCTGATCACCCTGAGTAATTATTAAACAGGTCGCTTTGAATGCGGCTTTCCTTTCATTTATTCTAATGTGGGGGGGGGGTCTATGACTGACACTTTGCGAGAAATGTTTGCCCTCCTCTCCCACACATGCAACATCCATGAAAAACTTTCTTTCACGTCGAAAAGGGGCCTCCCACGTGAGAAATGGGGTCACAGGGATTATTTGCAGTAACATTACTGACTGCCTCTGTGTATAGTATTAAAAACACACCCCACTATCCACGAACATGAGATATAAACGCCCTTCCAGTAGGACCGGGGTGTCTGTGGCTGTCGGGGGCCGGACAAGGAGCCCCTGACATTAGACCTTAAATTCAAAGCTGCTCTGAACAGGGGCCCCCAAATTACATTTGCCCCAGGGCCCCCGAAATCCTTAGGATGTCCCTGTGTTTAGTGCTGTGGCATCTTGTCCCTGCATGCCAGGGGTTAATGCCACCCAGCGCAGTGGCATCCATGCCCACAGACCGATTCAGGCGGGAGCCCCCATACCTTGAAGCCAGAAATGAGTTCAGTTTAGAGGCCTCGGGCCTGAAACTCTCTCTGCAAGAACATCAGACAATGGAGAAAATGCACTCCTCCATGGTTAATTCACAGCCCCCTACAGGCCCTCTAGGCGCTTCTGAAGTTACAGAGAGCGCCCTCTAGGCACCGGTGTTGTCACAGAGACCCTCTAGGCACCGGTGTTGTCACAGAGACCCTCTAGGCACTAGTGATGTTACAGAGAGCACCCTCTAGGCACTAGTGATGTTACAGAGAGCGCCCTCTAGGCACTAGTGCTGTTACAGAGAGCGCCCCCCTAGGCACCGGTGTTGTCACAGAGGCCCTCTAGGCACTAGTCATGTTACAGAGAGCGCCCCCCCAGGCACCGCTGTTGTCACAGAGGTCCTCTAGGCACTAGCCATGTTACAGAGAGCGTCCCCCAGGCACCGGTGTTGTCACAGAGGCCCTCTAGGCACTAGTGATGTTACAGAGACCCTCTAGGCACTAGTGCTGTTACAGAGAGCGCCCTCTAGGCACCGGTGTTGTCACAGAGACCCTCTAGGCACTAGTGATGTTACAGTGAGCACTCTCTAGGCACTAGTGATGTTACAGAGAGCGCCCTCTAGGCACCGGTGTGGTCACAGAGAACCCCTAGGCACTAGTGATGTTACAGAGAGCACCCTCTAGGCACCAGAGTTGTCACAGAGGCCCCCTAGGCACTAGTGATGTTACAGAGAGCACCCTCTAGGCACTAGTGATGTTAAAGAGAGCACCCTCTAGGCACTAGTGATGTTACAGAGAGCGCCCTCTAGGCACCAGTGTTGTCGCAGAGGCCTTCTAGGCACTGGTGTTGCCGCAGAAGCCCTCTAGGCACTAGTGATGTTACAGAGAGCACCCCCTAGGCACTAGTGATGTTACAGAGAGTGCCCCCCTAGGCACCGGTGATGTCACAGAGACCCTCTAGGCACTAGTGATGTTACAGAGAGCGCCCTCTAGGCACCGCTGTTGTCGCAGAGGCCCTCTAGGCACTAGTGATATCACAGAGAGCGCCCTCTAGGCACAGTGTTGTTGTCAACCAAATCACTCTGGCCCTCGTGAGTTTATAAAAATGCTCTTTGGGTGCAGTAGTGTTTCCTTTTAATAAGAAATGTGACCCTTTTGATTCTAGGTCATTCTTGATGTCACAACTTTGTTTTCTTGCCCGTTTATGTAATCCCTGCTTTGGTGCGCGCCTCCGGGGTATGCACCCTTAAAAGAACTGTTTTTCATTTTTTCATATAAATAAATTGCTGCTCGTTTTGAACTTTCCCGCTGTATTCTTGTTGTGCACTTAGGGCATCACTTTGTTAGATGTATGCTTAGGGACCTTTGTTCCTTATAACTTCATAACTACCCTTGGTCCGTTGTTACCCTTGGGTCTCCTTGTCTGTTTAAAACACAGAACCCTTCTAGGCGCTGAGGATGTTACTAAGAGCACCTCGCCAGGCCCCGGAGTCCCCTCTAGGCACTATAGATGTTACTGAGAATGAATGCCCCCTAGGCCCTGGTGTTGTTACTGAGGTCACTTCAGGCTTGGTGACATCACAGAGGTCACCTCAGACACAGGTGACATCACAGAGGGCGCCCCTTACCTCCCAGCCCCTGCACCCCAGGCAGGGACCTGTGACATCACAGAAGCCACCCCAGACACCGGTGACATTACAGAGGGCGCCCCTTACCTCCCAGCCCCCCTATGCCCAGGCAGGGACCAGTGACATCACAGAGGGCACCCCTCACCTCCCACCTCCCCATGCCCTGGCAGGGACCAGTGACATCACAGAGGGATCCCCTCACCTCCCACATCCCCATGCCCAGGCAGGGACCAGTGACATCACAGAGGGCGCACCTCACCTCCCACCTCCCCATGCCCTGGCAGGGACCAGTGACATCACAGAGGGCGCACCTCACCTCCCACCTCCCCATGCCCAGGCAGGGACCAGTGACATCACAGAGGGCGCACCTCACCGCCCACCTCCCCATGCCCTGGCAGGGACCAGTGACATCACAGAGGGATCCCCTCACCTCCCACCTCCCCATGCCCTGGCAGGGACCAGTGACATCACAGAGGGATCCCCTCACCTCCCACCTCCCCATGCCCTGGCAGGGACCAGTGACATCACAGAGGCCACCCCAGACACCGGTGACATCACAGAGGGCGCCCCTTACCTCCCAGCCCCCCTATGCCCAGGCAGGGACCAGTGACATCACAGAGGGATCCCCTCACCTCCCACCTCCCCATGCCCAGGCAGGCGTGGTGACATCGCAGAGGCCACCTCAGACGCCGGTGACATCACAGAGGGCGCCCCTTACCTCCCAGCCCCCCTATGCCCAGGCAGGGACCAGTGACATCACAGAGGGATCCCCTCACCTCCCACCTCCCCATGCCCAGGCAGGCGTGGTGACATCGCAGAGGCCACCTCAGACGCCGGTGACATCACAGAGGGCGCCCCTTACCTCCCAGCCTCCCCACTCCCAGGCAGGCAGTCACCTTGCCCCCCTGCTGCTGCCAGGACATGCCCAGAGATGCCCTTCATCCTGGTCCGCCGCCGCCGCCCCGTGAGGAGGCACTCAGTGAGGTACGGGAACCTCGTCATCAGGCTGCGCCCCCATGAACTGGACTCCCTTGTGCGAGGTACGTGATGCCACTTCTGGCAGGCATCGAGCCTGTGGCCAGGGCCTGGGGGTCTCTGGAAGGGGCGCTTAATGGGGCACACGGGGCCCTCTGGGGGTCGACCAATGCCCAAGAAACCTGCTCAAACCACAGCTTGTTTAACAGCCTTTATAGGTCTTGGGGTGATTACAAACCTGTTATCTACAGGGCACTTTATAGATTGTAATTATACTGAAAAATGTGAACATGTGGGATATTTAGCAATTTTTTAGGCTATGTTGAATTTTGTCAGTATAGGAAGGGTCAAGCCACTGGGAACATTAATTTAAGTTTTTTATTGAGTGCGTGATTCTTGGCTGGTTCTAAACTTTTATTTGCATATGGTATTATTTGCAACGCGCACTTGTGACTTGTGTTCACTGATGTTTTTCAAGAGATGGAGATGGGTGATGAGGGGGCCTCTCTGGGGATCTCTCCAGGGCCTCTCTCTGGGGACCTCTCCGGGGACCTCTTCCTAGGGACCTCTACTTGGGCCTCTCCAGGGACCTCACTGGGGACCTCTCCGGGGACCTCTCCCTGAAGAACCTCTCCTTGAGACCTCTACAGGGACCTCCCAGAGGACCTCTCCAAGGACCTCTCACTGGGGATCTCTCCAGGACCTCTCTGGGGCCTCTCCCTGGGGCCCTCTCTGGGACCTCTCCCTGGGGACTTTTCCAGGGACCTCTTCAGGAATGTCTTCAGGTATCTCTCTCCACGGACCTCTACGGGCCTATCAACGAACCGTTCACTGGGGACCTCTCTGGGCACCTCCCCAGGGACCTCTCTGTGGCCTCTTTCTAGGGACCTCTCTGGATCCCCTCCAGGAACCATTCACTGGGAATCTCTCCAGGGACCTCACCTGGGCTTCTCCCTGGGGACCTCGCCAGGGACCACTCTGGAGACCTCTCCAGGGACCTTTCCGGGGACCTCTCACAGGGGACCTCTCTGGGGACCTCTCCGATGCCTCCTCCTAGGGACCTCTCCAGGGCGTCTCTAGGGAACGTTCACATGGGACCTCTCCCAGCACCTATCTGGGGCCTAGCTGGGGACCTTTTCAGGGACCTCCCTGGGGCCCTCTCTCTGGGAACTTCTCTGAGACATTTCCCTGGGGACTTCTCTAGGGACCTCTAACTAGGGCCCTCTCCTGGAACCTCTCCAGGGACACCTCTGGCCCCTCTACATAATGACCTCTCCTGGACCTCTCCAGGGACCGTTCACTGGGGACTTCACTGGGAACTTCTCCAAGGATCTCTCCAGGGCCTCTCCCTGGGTACCCCTCAAGGGACCTCTCCAGGGACATCTCTGTGGCCTCTCCCTATGGACCTCTGAGGGAACCTCTCTGAGGCCTCTCCCTGGGGATCTCTGCATGGACCTCTCCCTGGGGACCTTTCCAGGGGCCTCTCTGGGACCTCTCTGTTAACCACTCCAGGGACTGTTCACTGGGGACCTCTCCGGGGCCACTCCAGTGACCTCTCAATCAATCAAGGAATTTGTAAAGCGCACTACTCACCCGTGAGGGTCTCAAGGCGCTGAGAGGGGGGGGGTGGTGGGAGGTGCTGCTACTGCTCGAACAGCCAGGTCTTGAGAAGTCTCCTGAAAGTAAGGATGTCTTTGGTCAGTCGCAGGTGGGTGGGAAGAGTGTTTCACGTCTTGGTGGCGAGGTGCAAGAATGATCTGCCACTGGTTGTAGTTCTGCAGATGTGAGGGATGGTTGCGAGGGCGAGGTCAGCGGAACAGAGTTGCCGGGTCGGGGTGTAGGAGGAGAGGCATATGTTGAGGTATTCTGGTCCAGTGTTCTGCAGTGTTTTGTGAGCGTGCGTGAGGAGTTTGAAGGTGATTCTCTTGTTGACAGGGAGCCAGTGCAGGTCTCTCAGATGGCTTGTGATGTGGCAGTGGCGGGGATGTCCAAGATGACGCATGCAGAGGCGTTCTGGATGCGTTGCAACCTCTTCTGGAGTTTGGCCGTGGTTCCTGCGTAGAGGGCATTGTTGTAGTCCAGTTTGCTGCTTACAAGGCTTGGGTGACTGTTCTTCTGGTTTCGGTGGGGATCCATTGATAGATCTTTCGGAGCATGCAGAGGGTGTTGAAGCAGGAAGAGGAGATGGCATTGACTTGCTGGGTCATGGATAATGAGGAATCCAAGATGAGTCCTAGGATGTGTGCGTGGTCGGTGGGAGTCGGGGGCGGATCTGAGAGTGGCAGGCCACCAGGAGTCATCCCATGCGGGGGGGGTGGAGCTGAAGATGAGGACTTCTGTCTTGTTGGAATTAAGTTTGAGGCAGCTGTTCTTCATCCATTCAGCGATGGCCTTCATTCCTTCGTGGAGGTTGGTCTTGGCGGAGTCCTTGGTGAGGGAGAGAATAAGCTGGGTGTCGGCGTATGAGATGATGTTGAGGTTGTGAGATCGGGCGATGTTAGTGAGCGGGCCATGTAGATGTTGAAGAGGGTCGGGCTGAGGGACGACCCCTGGGGAAGGCCGCAGATGATTTTGGTGGCTGAGGAGCGGAATGGGTGGAGGCGGGCTCTCTGGGTTCTGCCGGTGAGAAAGGAGGTGAACCAGTCCATGGCTCTGTTGCGGATTCCTGCATTGCTGAGGCATGTGCATAGGATGTGGTGTTGAATGTGGCTGAGGTCCAGGAAGATGAGGGCCATGGTTTAACCGTTGTCCAGTATGGTTCTGATGTCGTTGGGTGCAGCGATGAGGGCGGTTTCAGTGCTGCGGAATCCAGATTGTGAAGGGTCCAGGGTGCTGTTCTCCTCAAGGAAGTGGGTCAGTTGTCTGTTGACCGCCTTCTCAATGACTTTTGCCGGGAAGGGGAGCAGGGAGATAGGCCAGAAGTTTTTTGAGGTCCTTTGGGTCCGCCTTGGGTTTTTTGAGGAGGGCGTTGATCTCAGCGTGTTTCCAGCTCTCTGGGAAGGTGGTAAACTCGAAGGAGCTGTTGATGATCTTCTGTAGTTGGGGTGCGAAGACAAAGCTTGCTTTGCTAAGGATGTGGTGACGGCAGGGGTCGGATGGATAGCCGGAGTGTATGGTGTTCATGATTTCAATAGTGTTGTTGTTATTGACGGGGGTCCAGGAGAGCAGAAGGCTGGTCGGTGGTGAGTCTGTGGTGTTTGGTGATTGCCGGAGGGGTCTGGGTGTTGGAGCTGTTGTGGATGTCTGCAATCTTGCGGTGGAAAGAGGAGGCTAGGGAGTCGCAGAGGTCTTGAGATCGCGGGATGTCGTTGGCATTGGAGCTGGGGTTGGAGAGTTCCTTCACGATGTTGAAGAGCTCCCTGTGGCTGTGTGTGTTCTTGTTGACTCGGTCTTTGAAGGCAATTCTCTTGGCGGTTCCGAAGGGGACCTCTCTGGGGACTTCTCCAGGGAGCATTTACTAGGGAACTCTCTGGAGATCTCTCCAGGAACCACTCATGGGCCTCTTCCTGTGGACCTCTCCGGGGCCTCTCTCTGGGGACCTCTTTGGAGTCTCTCACTGGGGACCTCTTTGGAGTCTCTCACTGGGGACCTCTTTGTGGACCTCTCCAGCGTTCTCTTCAGGGAGCTTTCACTGGGGACCTCTCCGGAGTCCTCTTCGGGGCCTCTCCAGTGACTGTTCACTGGCTACCTCTTCTGGAACCACTCCAGGGCCTCTCTCTGGGTACCTCTCCAGGGACCTCTCACT
Organism: Pleurodeles waltl; assembly: GCF_031143425.1. Taxonomy (NCBI): domain Eukaryota; kingdom Metazoa; phylum Chordata; class Amphibia; order Caudata; family Salamandridae; genus Pleurodeles; species Pleurodeles waltl. Next base: position 1,193,876,852 of record NC_090439.1, read on the forward strand.
TGGGATTTCCCTGGGGACCACTCCAGGGACCAGTTACTAGGGACCTCTCTGGGGACCTCTCCAGTGACCTTTCTTGGCCTCTTACTGGGTTCCTCTCCAGGAACCTCTCACTGGGGACCTCTCTGAGAAACTTTTCAGGGACCATTCACTGAGGACCTCTCTGGCAACTTCTTCAGGGACCTCTCCAGGGCCCTCTCACTCGGGACCTCTCTAAGGACTCTCCAGGGACCATTCACTGGGGACTTCTCCAGGGAAATCTCCAGGGACATCTCCGGGGCCTTTCCCTGGGGATCTCTCCAGGGACCTCTCTGGGGCCTCTCTATGACCTCTGTGGGACCTCTCGGGGATCTCTCCGGGGCCTCTCCCCGGAGACCTGTCCAGGGACCTTTCAGAGGACCTCTCAGGGGACCTATCCAGGGTCTTCTCTAGGGACTGTTCAATGGGGACCTCTCACATGGGACCTCTACAGGGACATCTCTCGGTACCGTTCAAAGGGCACCTCTCAGGGCACCTCGCTAAAGTCCTGTCCAGGGCCTCTCCCTGGGGGCCTCTCCTTGGACTTCTTCGGGGCCTCTCCCTGGGGACCTCTCCAGGGACCTCTCTGTGGCCTCTCCCAAGGGACCTCTCCAAAGTCTCTCACTAGGGACATCTCCACGGTCCTCACCAGGGACCTTTCACTGGGGACCTCTTCAGGGACCTCTCTTGGGCCTCCCTAGGGACCGTTCACTGGGGACCTCTCCCAGGACCTCTACAGGGACCTCTATGGGGCCCTTCCCTGGAGACCTTTCCAGGGGACCTTTCCAGAGACCTCTCTGGAGCCTCTCCAGGGACTGTTCACTGGGGACCTCTCTGGGGACTTCTCCAGTGATCTCTCTGAGGCTCTCCCTATAGGGACCTCTACGGATCCTCTTCCTGGGGACCTCTTTGGGGACCTATCCAGGGACCCCTAAATGGGGACCTCCCAGGGATCGTTCACTGGGTACCTCTCAGGGGACCTATCCAAGGACCTCTCTGGAGCATCAGTGTAGTCAGTGTCCAGTAGTTATGCTCTCTTTCTTAAACTTAGTTGTTGGTAACTGTCATCACCATATTTCACCAAAAATTGGCATATTGGTCCCCCTTATAAGTCCCTAGTATATGGTACCTAGGTACCCAGGGCATTTGGGGTTCCAGGGGATCCCTATGGGCTGCAGCATATGTAGGAGGCTGGACTGGCTTGTAGTGAGTACCAAGGGGTACTTGCACCTTGCACCAGGCCCAGTTATCCCTTATTAGTGTATAGGGTGTCTAGCAGCTTAGGCTGATAGATAATGGTAGCTTAGCAGAGCAGCTTAGGCTGAACTAGGAGACGTGTGAAGCTACTACAGTACCACCTAGTGTCATATGCACAATATCATAAGAAAACACAATACACAGTTATACTAAAAATAAAGGTACTTTATTTTTATGACAATATGCCAAAGTATCTTAGAGTGTACCCTCAGTGAGAGGATAGGAAATATACACAAGATATATATACACAATAGCAAAAATATGCAGTATAGTCTTAGAAAACAGTGCAAACAATGTATAGTTACAATAGGATGCAATGGGGAAACATAGGGATAGGGGCAACACAAACCATATACTCCAAAAGTGGAATGCGAACCACGAATGGACCCCAAACCTATGTGACCCTGTAGAGGGTCGCTGGGATTATTAGAAAATAGTGAGAGTTAGGAAAATAACCCTCCCCAAGACCCTGAAAAGTGAGTGCAAAGTGCACTAAAGTTCCCCTAAGGACAAAGAAGTTGTGTTAGAGGAATAATGCAGGAAAGACACAAACCAACAATGCAACAACTGTGGATTTCCAATCTAGGGTACCTGTGGAACAAGGGGACCAAGTCCAAAAGTCACAAGCAAGTCGGAGATGGGCAAATGCCCAGGAAATGCCAGCTGCGGGTGCAAAGAAGCTTCTACTGGACAGAAGAAGCTGAGGTTTCTGCAGGAACGAAAAGGGATAGAGACTTCCCCTTTGGTGGACGGATCCCACTCGCCGTGGAGAGTCGTGCAGAAGTGTTTTCCCACCGAAAGAACGCCAACAAGCCTTGCTAGCTGCAAATCGTGCGGTTAGCGTTTTTGGACGCCCAGGAGGGACCAGGAGGTCGCAAATTGGACCAGCAGAGAGAGGGGACGTCGAGCAAGACAAGGAGCCCTCTCTGAAGCAGGTAGCACCCAGAGAAGTGCCAGAAACAGGCACTACGAGGATGCGTGAAACGGTGCTCGCCGAAGTTGCACAAAGGAGTCCCACGTCGCCGGAGACCAACTTAGAAAGTCGTGCAATGCAGGTTAGAGTGCCGTGGACCCAGGCTTGGCTGTGCACAAAGGATTTCCGCCGGAAGTGCACAGGGGCCGGAGTAGCTGCAAAAGTCGCGGTTCCCAGCAATGCAGCCCAGCGAGGTGAGGCAAGGACTTACCTCCACCAAACTTGGACTGAAGAGTCACTGGACTGTGGGGGTCACTTGGACAGAGTCGCTGGATTCGAGGGACCTCGCTCGTCGTGCTGAGAGGAGACCCAAGGGACCGGTAATGCAGCTTTTTGGTGCCTGCGGTTGCAGGGGGAAGATTCCGTCGACCCACGGGAGATTTCTTCGGAGCTTCTGGTGCAGAGAGGAGGCAGACTACCCCCACAGCATGCACAAGCAGGAAAACAGTCGAGAAGGCGGCAGGATCAGCGTTACAGAGTTGCAATAGTCGTCTTTGCTACTATGTTGCAGTTTTGCAGGCTTCCAGCGCGGTCAGCAGTCGATTCCTTGGCAGAAGGTGAAGAGAGAGATGCAGAGGAACTCGGATGAGCTCTTGCATTCGTTATCTAAAGTTTCCCCAGAGACAGAGACCCTAAATAGCCAGAAAAGAGGGTTTGGCTACCTAGGAGAGAGGATAGGCTACTAACACCTGAAGGAGCCTATCAGAAGGAGTCTCTGACGTCACCTGGTGGCACTGGCCACTCAGAGCAGTCCAGTGTGCCAGCAGCACCTCTGTTTCCAAGATGGCAGAGGTCTGGAGCACACTGGAGGAGCTCTGGACACCTCCCAGGGGAGGTGCAGGTCAGGGGAGTGCTCACTCCCCTTTCCTTTGTCCAGTTTCGCGCCAGAGCAGGGCTAAGGGGTCCCCTGAACCGGTGTAGACTGGCTTATGCAGAATTGGGCACATCTGTGCCCAACAAAGCATTTCCAGAGGCTGGGGGAGGCTACTCCTCCCCTGCCTTCACACCATTTTCCAAAGGGAGAGGGTGTAACACCCTCTCTCAGAGGAAGTCCTTTGTTCTGCCATCCTGGGCCAGGCCTGGCTGGACCCCAGGAGGGCAGATGCCTGTCTGAGGGGTTGGCAGCAGCAGCAGCTGCAGTGAAACCCCAGGAAGGGCAGTTTGGCAGTACCAGGGTCTGTGCTACAGACCACTGGGATCATTGGATTGTGCCAAATATGCCAGGATGGTATAGAGGGGGCAATTCCATGATCATAGACATGTTACATGGCCATATTCGGAGTTACCATTGTGAAGCTACATATAGGTAGTGACCTATATGTAGTGCACGCGTGTAATGGTGTCCCCGCACTCACAAAGTTCAGGGAATTGGCTCTGAACAATGTGGGGGCACCTTGGCTAGTGTCAGGGTGCCCTCAAACTAAGTAACTTTGCACCTAACCTTTACCAGGTAAAGGTTAGACATATAGTTGACTTATAAGTTACTTAAGTGCAGTGAAAAATGGCTGTGAAATAACGTGGACGTTATTTCACTCAGGCTGCAGTGGCAGGCCTGTGTAAGAATTGTCAGAGCTCCCTATGGGTGGCAAAAGGAATGCTGCAGCCCATAGGGATCTCCTGGAACCCCAATACCCTGGGTACCTCAGTACCATATACTAGGGAATTATAAGGGTGTTCCAGTAAGCCAATGTAAATTGGTAAAAATGGTCACTAGCCTGTTAGTGACAATTTGGAAAGAAATGAGAGAGCATAACCACTGAGGTTCTGATTAGCAGAGCCTCAGTGAGACAGTCACTACACAGGTAACACATTCAGGCACACTTATGAGCACTGGGGCCCTGGGTTACCAGGGTCCCAGTGACACATACAACTAAAACAACATATATACAGTGAAAAATGGGGGTAACATGCCAGGCAAGATGGTACTTTCCTACAGCATATATTTTGCCACCCCAGGGAACCCAAGCAAAGGGTTCTGCAGGACTGCCATTGCAGCCTGTGTGAAAATGTGCATGCACCCTTTCACTGCCATTTACACTGCAGCAGGTCACTTATAAATCACCCCTATAGTAGTCCCTCCAGCCCTGTGTGTGAGGGCCCCCCCTGCACTAGCAGAGGTGCCCCCACAAACTCCAGGCTAATTTTCCAGGACTTTGTGAGTGCAGGGACGTTTTTTTACGCGTGTACTGGACATAGGTCACTATCTATGTCCAGCTCCACTATGGTAACACTGAATATGGCCATGTTTGCTATCAAACATGTTGGAATCATACCCCAAGGCTTTTGCAAGCACTGGTTGCATGATTCCATGCATTCTGGGGGTTCCATAGAGGACCCCCGTATTGCCATTTCAGCCTTCTGAGGGTTTCCAGGCAGCCCCAGCTGCTGCCACCTCACAGACAGGTGTCTGCCCTCTTGTTGCTTGAAAAGCTCCAGCCCAGGAGGCAGAATAAAGGATTTCCTTTGGGAGAGGGGTGTTACACCCTCTCCCGTTGGAAATAGGAGTTACAGGATTGGGAGGGGTAGCCTCCCCAAGGCACTGGAAATGCTTTGAAGAGCATAGATGGTACCCTCCTTGCATAAACCAATCTACACCAGTTCAGGGACCCCCCCAGTCCCTGCTCTGGCATGAAACTGGACAAAGGAAAGGGGAGTGACCACTCCCCTGTCCATCACCTCCCCAGGGGTGGTGCCCAGAGCTCCTCCAGAGTGTCCCTGGGTTTTGCCATCTTGAAATCCCAAGTTGGCAGGGAATTCTGGGAGCATCTGAGTGGCCAGTGCCAGCAGGTGACGTCAGAGCCCTCCCATGATTACCTGTGTAGCTGACCAATCCCTTTCAGTACTATTTAGGATCTCTCTCTTGGGTGGATCTTCAGATTCGGATTGCAAGACTCCAGTAGGAATCATCTGCATCCTTTACTTCTCCTTCTTACCAAAGAAACTGCATCTGGACCCTCCAGGAACTCTACAGACTGCAACAAAGAAGCCAAGACGACTTCTGCAACATTGTATCTTCAGCTCCTGCCAGCAACTGCAACTGTTTCCGGGTCGTGCATCCTCCGAGGACAGCCCGTGTTCAGCCTGCACCAGAAGAACGAAGAATCTCCCTTGGAGTGAAGGAGTCACCTGCTTCAGCAGGCACCTCTCTGCAAAGATGACCAGTTGTGTGGGACCCCTCTCCTGACAAGCTGCATGGATCCTGCATCACAGAAGGTGGACTGACGTGGTCCCGACGGTCCTGATGTCTATCTGTCCAACTTTGATGGTAGTAAGAGCTTGCCTCCCCATGCAAAGTACCCCCATGCACCCCATATTTCACGGTTGCCAAGGCTTGTTGGCATCCTTCCACGAAGTTCTTCATGTACCGTGCAGCTCCAGCCCCCAGCACTCCTTCCTGTGACACACAGATTCCTGCGTGGTTCTCTGGTGGCATGGGACCGTGTGTTGTAGTCCTGCATGGGCCTCCTTTTGCACCTCCTTTGTCCCCGTGCTGTGGGACTCCGGTGCATGCTGCCTGGTCTTCTGAGGGCTCTCTGACTTGTTGAGAGCCCCCTCTGCCTCCCCCTTCTGGGTAGAGTCCATCAGGTCCGCCCTGGTTCCGAGCAGTGCCATTTTCTGCTAACCGCGAGCTTTGCATGTGCCAAGGCTTGTTGGTGGAATCCAGCAACGCAAATCAGACTGCAATCATCCATCCGGCGTGGGACATCATCTGCACCAACCAGGAACCCGCATCCATCTTCTTGGGTGCAGTACTGACCGTTGTTCATCACTGGTGGTTCTTTTGCTCCTTCATCTGGGTTATCAGGGGCTCCTGTTCTCCCCGGACTCTTCTGTGCTTCTTGGACTTGGTCTCCTTCTTCCACAGGTCTTCAGGTCCAGGAATCCATCATTGGTGTCTTGCAGTCTCTTCTGGTTCTTGCAATATCTTCTTTCTCTTGTTCTTGTGTGTTCTAAGAAAGTTACTGTTATTTACTCCTATTTTCCTGGGCTCTGGGGTGGGTTCTATTACTTACCTTTGGTGTTTTCTAATACTCCCAGCGCCCCTCTACACACTACACTCACCTAGGTGGGAGACCGAGTATCACATTCCACTATTCTGGTATATGGTTTGTGTTCCCGCTAGGCTATTTCTAACTATTGTGATTTTCACTATTTGCACTGTTTTCTAAATGTTTTTACAGCTATTTCTGCATAATAGTTTATCTAATATGTGATTCACTTACCTCCTAAGGGAGTATAGTCTCTATGGTATTTTTGGCATTTGTGTCACCAAAATAAAGTACCTTTATTTTTGTAACACTAATGTCCATATTTATACTTTTTGACGCAAACTTGCGTCAAATAATTTACCGTTGGCTAACGCCATTCCTACGCACCATATTTGAGGATTGACGTTAGCCAGTGCTGCGGGCTGGTCAGAGTAAAAAAAAAGTGACTCAAACCAGGCAGTGCCGGCGTAGGGCGAAAATGGGGGTTGTGCGTCAAAAAATGGTGCAAGTCAGGTTTGAGTCAAAAATCATGCCTCAAACCGGACTTGCACCATTTTTTGATGCACAACCCCCATTGAAATGACTCCTGTCTTAGCAAAGACAGGAGTCATGCCCCTTGCCCAATGGCCATGCCCAGGGGACATCTGTCCCCTGGGCATGGCCATTGGGCACAGTGGCATGTAGGGAGGCCCAAATTAGGCCCCATTATGCCACTGAAAAAAAAATAATAATAATACTTACCTGAACTTACCTGTACTTACCTGGGATGGGTGCCCCCATCCATGGGTGTCCTCCAGGGGTGTCCTCCAGGGGTGGGCGAGGGTGGCAGGGGGTGTCCCTGGGGGCAGGGAAGGCCACCTCTGGACTGCTTCCATGGTCAGAGACCATGGGAGTGAGCCCACAGGCAGGTCCCTTAACGCCTTCCCTCACCCAGGCGTTAAAAATCGGCACACATTAGGCTGGGTGCTGTTTTTTAAGGCCCGCCTCCTCCTGTGCGTCAAAATGACGCGGAAGTATAAATAAGGCGCACAGGCCTTAAAGTCATTTTTTAGGCGGGAACACCTACCTTGGATTTCATTAATGCAAGGCAGTTTCCCGCATCCAAAAAATGACGCACACAGAGGAATTTTGACATCCGCAGGGTCGGGCGTCATAGTATAAATATGATGCACGTTTTGTGCGGAATGTGCGTCAAACCTTTTGACGCACTTTCAGCGCAAACGGAGTATAAGTATGCCCCTGAGTATTTTCTTTCATTTGTGTGAGTACTGTGTGACTACAGTGGTATTGCATGGGTTTTGCAGATGGTCTCCTAGATAAGCGTGGGCTGCTCAGCTACAGCTACCCGTAGAGAGCCTGGCTTCTAGACACTGTCTACACTACACTAATAATGGATAACTGACCTGGTACAAGGTGTAGGTGCCATAGGTACCCACTACAAACTTGGTCAGCCTCCTACAGGATCCCAGTAGACACAGTAAAACACACTGTGAAACAGGCCAAGGGATAACCAAGCTAGAAAGAGACTACTTTTCTACAAAAATCCATGGCTAACACAAGGTGAGGCAATGCACTGCGCTTTGTTACTTTTTATTTACTAAACCACGCAAAGCCTCACTAATCAACTGCATGGCTTAGATGCCAAAAAAGGTTTTTACAATGGGGCTGTACCACAAAACAGATTCAGTCCTGGCGTTAAAACATAATATATATGGACCTTTGCACCTCTTGAAATTTGCTGTCATTCTTTTTCATCTCAGACTGAAAGTTTCTACAGGGTATTCACACATTGGTCTTTTTTTCAGGTGAAATGCGCCGTCGGTACATGGGTTCCTTCTAAGACAAGAACGACTGGAGCCCTCCTGCATCCAATGGCCTGGAAAATCTGCTGGTCCTCACCTGAATCTGAAAAGCGTTAGTCAAGCAAGCCTACAGAAGGGGGGTGAATGAGCTCTGCAGGACATATGGACAAGGCCTCCCTATAAAGATCCTGAAGTGCGTGGAATCTGTGTCCGTGTGGTTATTTGCACCGTGCCAGAGGGTCCTGGCAAAGAAATGTATTTTCATGCATTTAATTTCTGACATTGAACAAGGGTGATGGAGTGCTTCATATCATATTAAAACATTTAAGGGTCAGCACCATTGAAACATGGGGGGGGAGCTGACACAGGCAGGTAAGCAGAGACCCTTCAGAGCTAGGGATGTTGGACACATAGAGCCAGAGATGGGTCCCCAGGGGGCCACGAGCTGGTTCTTCAGGCTGGTCTGAACCCTTATGGAGGTGGCCATGTGTATCTTAGTCAGGAGGGAGTTGCAATGTTTGCCACACTTCAGGGTTGTGTTTTGGTTGTACTCGGGCAGGTCGGATGAGGAGCTTTCAGCTTTAGGTCTCTGCTGCATCCAGCTGGGGTGGGTTTGCCAGGTCTCTTGGGGTCTCTGGGTACATTCTATAAAAGATAAGTCATTGTGGCCTTGTGTTAGTGGGGAGATCACAGGTGGGGGTGGAGGCAGGGGGGCTTGAGATGAGCATCGGAAACGATTAAAGGTAATAAAAACCGCATAGTTGTGGGAGCAGAAGAGGCTCACGTGTGTTTGTGTGTGTGCCTGTGTGTGTATTGTGTTTTATTGAAACATTTAAATAGCACTTGCTACTCCTGAGAGAGGTGTACAAGGTGTATGATTGTGTTTCTATGTTGTGTGCAGTGGTCACTGAGGTGTGGCTATCGTGTGATGGGACACACAGTGCTTGGCAGTGTAATGTGTGAAGGAGTGTGAGGCAGAGGCACACACTTTGTGGTTTCCTGTCAGCTGGCAGCTATGAAGGGCCCTTTCTAGTATGTATCTATGTATGTATCTATGTATGTATGTATGTATGAGGGATTTATAAAGCGCATTTCGAGCAGAGGTATCAAAGCGCTAATGCGGTAATCATGTATTGAAGAAGTCATGTGATCACAATATTCGGAGATGGCTACTGCGCTGGGATGTCCAATCTGATATCTGCAATGTTTATGGCTCCGAGCAGGCCTAGGTTAAGGGGAGCAATAGAGACATGAGCTGTGATGGACGTTGGTAGTTTCATCCCATATCTGATTGTCATTGTGAGATGCCAAGAAGAGGTTGTGGTCTGTAGCTAGCTGGACCCTGCAGTGGTGGATTAAAGTCCTACGTAGTCAGTGAGACATTTCAGACTTCAGTTATTCCCCACTGTTCAGTCACTGACGGGTGGTTCACTGCTGTGGACCGGTGCAGTCCTGGGTGACAGAAAGGATCAGTAGCAGGTTTCTCTTACATGACTGAGTGTCAAGCAAGCTGAGGGAAGTACTGTGCAGTCTGATCTACAGCTGGCTGCCCCACTGCTGATTGCTGTGGTATTTGTATCAGGGTGGGCCAGGAGGGCCCATTTATAAAGAGCTTAGATCCTGTGATGAGGCATTAAAGCACTTTACACCAGGTAGCACGCTGCTCTGGAAGCCAAGGTTAGTTTTTCGTCAGTGGTTGTTGGAATCAGTATAACGCTCTTAAGGAAACCATTCCACGCCTTTCCTCCAGTTACTATGTTTAGATTAGATTACTACGAGTCACGTGCGCTCTTCAGGGGTAGAGCAGGATGTGTGAATTGATGCATTGCTCGGTATTAATAGAAGAGCTGCAGGAGATCAGGTACTGGCAGGCTACAAGAGTAAGACTTTGAAAGGGGAGGTTGTGATCTTTGGGATGAGATGGCAATTTACTAGATTGTACTAATAGGGATGAAGCCAAACATGTGTTCAGAGGGAGGACGCATGCACGTGACATAGAGAGGGCTGTGTTCAGAGGGAGAACGCATGCACGTGACATAGAGAGGGCTGTGTTCAGAGGAGGACGCATGCACGTGACATAGAGTGGGCTGTGTTCAGAGAGAGGACGCATGCACGTGACATAGAGAGGGCTGTGTTCAGAGGAGGACGCATGCACGTGACATAGAGTGGGCTGTGTTCAGAGAGAGGATGCATGCACGTGACATAGAGTGGGCTGTGTTCAGAGAGAGGACGCATGCACGTGACATTGAGAGGGCTGTGTTCAGAGAGGGGACGCATGCACGTGACATAGAGTGGACTGTGTTCAGAGAGAGGACGCATGCACGTGACATTGAGAGGGCTGTGTTCAGAGGGAGGACGCATGCACGTGACATAGAGTGGGCTGTGTTCACAGGGAGAATGAATGCACGTGACATAGAGTGGGCTGTGTTCAGAGAGAGGACGCATGCACGTGACATTGAGAGGGCTGTGTTCAGAGAGGGGACGCATGCACGTGACATAGAGTGGGCTGTGTTCACAGGGAGAATGCATGCACGTGACATAGAGTGGGCTGTGTTCAGAGGGAGGACGCATGCACGTGACATAGAGTGGGCTGTGTTCAGAGAGAGAACGCATGCACGTGACATAGAGAGGACTGTGTTCAGAGGGAGGATGCATGCACGTGACATAGAGAGGGCTGTGTTCAGAGGGAGGACGCATGCACGTGACATAGAGTGGGCTGTGTTCACAGGGAGAATGCATGCACGTGACATAGAGTGGGCTGTGTTCAGAGGGAGGACGCATGCACGTGACATAGAGTGGGCTGTGTTCAGAGAGAGGACGCATGCACGTGACATTGAGAGGGCTGTGTTCAGAGGGAGGACGCATGCACGTGACATAGAGTGGGCTGTGTTCAGAGAGAGAACGCATGCACGTGACATAGAGAGGGCTGTGTTCAGAGGGAGGACGCATGCATGTGACATAGAGTGGGCTGTGTTCAGAGAGAGGACGCATGCACGTGACATAGAGAGGGCTGTGTTCAGAGGGAGGACACATGCACGTGACATAGAGTGGGCTGTGTTCAGAGAGAGGATGCATGCACGTGACATAGAGAGGGCTGTGTTCAGAGGACTGTGTTTAGAGGGAGGACGCATGTACGTGACATAGAGAGGGCTGTGTTCAGAGGGAGGACGCATGCATGTGACATAGAGTGGGTTGTGTTCAGAGAGAGGACGCATGCATGTGACATAGAGTGGGCTGTGTTCACAGGGAGGACACATGCACGTGACATAGAGAGGGCTGTGTTCAGAGGGAGGACGCATGCATGTGACATAGAGTGGGTTGTGTTCAGAGAGAGGACGCATGCATGTGACATAGAGTGGGCTGTGTTCACAGGGAGGACGCATGCACGTGACATAGAGAGGGCTGTGTTCAGAGGGAGGACGCAAGCACGTGACATAGAGTGGGCTGTGTTCAGAGGGAGAGGGCTGTGTTCAGAGGGAGGACGCATGCACGTAACAGAGTGGGCTGTGTTCAGAGGGAGGACGCATGCACGTGACATAGAGTGGGCTGTGTTCAGAGGGAGGACGCCTGCATGTGACATAGAGTGGGCTGTGTGTTCAGAGAGAGGACGCATGCACGTGACATAGAGAGGGCAGTGTTCAGAGGACTGTGTTTAGAGGGAGTACGCATGCACGTGACATAGAGCGGGCTGTGTTCAGAGGGAGAGGACTGTGTTCAGAGAGAGGACGCATGCACGTGATATAGAGAGGGCTGTGTTCAGAGGGAGGATCCATGCACGTGACATAGAATGGGCTGTGTTCAGAGAGAGGACGCATGCACGTGACATTGAGAGGGCTGTGTTCACAGGGAGAATGCATGCACGTGACATAGAGTGGGCTGTGTTCAGAGAGAGGACGCATGCACGTGACATTGAGAGGGCTGTGTTCAGAGGGAGGACGCATGCACGTGACATTGAGAGGGCTGTGTTCAGAAAGAGGACGCATGCACGTGACATAGAGTGGGCTGTGTTCAGAGAGGGGACGCATGCACGTGACATAGAGTGGGCTGTGTTCACAGGGAGAATGCATGCACGTGACATAGAGTGGGCTGTGTTCAGAGAGAGGACGCATGCACGTGACATTGAGAGGGCTGTGTTCAGAGGGAGGACGCATGCACGTGACATTGAGAGGGCTGTGTTCAGAGGGAGGACGCATGCACGTGACATAGAGTGGGCTGTGTTCAGAGAGGGGACGCATGCACGTGACATAGAGTGGGCTGTGTTCACAGGGAGAATGACATAGAGTGGGCTGTGTTCACAGGGAGAATGCATGCACGTGACATAGAGTGGGCTGTGTTCAGAGAGAGGACGCATGCACGTGACATTGAGAGGGCTGTGTTCAGAGAGGGGACGCATGCACGTGACATAGAGTGGGCTGTGTTCACAGGGAGAATGCATGCACGTGACATAGAGTGGGCTGTGTTCAGAGGGAGGACGCATGCACGTGACATAGAGTGGGCTGTGTTCAGAGAGAGGACGCATGCACGTGACATAGAGAGGGCTGTGTTCAGAGGGAGGACGCATGCACGTGACATAGAGTGGGCTGTGTTCAGAGAGAGAACGCATGCACGTGACATAGAGAGGGCTGTGTTCAGAGGGAGGACGCATGCACGTGACATAGAGTGGGCTGTGTTCAGAGAGAGGACGCATGCACGTGACATAGAGAGGGCTGTGTTCAGAGGGAGGACACATGCACGTGACATAGAGTGGGCTGTGTTCAGAGAGAGGATGCATGCACGTGACATAGAGAGGGCTGTGTTCAGAGGACTGTGTTTAGAGGGAGGACGCATGTACGTGACATAGAGAGGGCTGTGTTCAGAGGGAGGACGCATGCACGTGACATAGAGTGGGCTGTGTTCACAGGGAGAATGCATGCACGTGACATAGAGTGGGCTGTGTTCAGAGAGAGGACGCATGCACGTGACATTGAGAGGGCTGTGTTCAGAGAGGGGACGCATGCACGTGACATAGAGTGGGCTGTGTTCACAGGGAGAATGCATGCACGTGACATAGAGTGGGCTGTGTTCAGAGGGAGGACGCATGCACGTGACATAGAGTGGGCTGTGTTCAGAGAGAGGACGCATGCACGTGACATTGAGAGGGCTGTGTTCAGAGGGAGGACGCATGCACGTGACATAGAGTGGGCTGTGTTCAGAGAGAGAACGCATGCACGTGACATAGAGAGGGCTGTGTTCAGAGGGAGGACGCATGCACGTGACATAGAGTGGGCTGTGTTCAGAGAGAGAATGCATGCACGTGACATAGAGTGGGCTGTGTTCAGAGAGAGGACGCATGCACGTGACATTGAGAGGGCTGTGTTCAGAGAGGGGACGCATGCATGTGACATAGAGTGGGCTGTGTTCACAGGGAGAATGCATGCACGTGACATAGAGTGGGCTGTGTTCAGAGGGAGGACGCATGCACGTGACATAGAGTGGGCTGTGTTCAGAGAGAGGACGCATGCACGTGACATTGAGAGGGCTGTGTTCAGAGGGAGGACGCATGCACGTGACATAGAGTGGGCTGTGTTCAGAGAGAGAACGCATGCACGTGACATAGAGAGGGCTGTGTTCAGAGGGAGGACGCATGCACGTGACATAGAGTGGGCTGTGTTCAGAGAGAGGACGCATGCACGTGACATAGAGAGGGCTGTGTTCAGAGGGAGGACACATGCACGTGACATAGAGTGGGCTGTGTTCAGAGAGAGGATGCATGCACGTGACATAGAGAGGGCTGTGTTCAGAGGACTGTGTTTAGAGGGAGGACGCATGTACGTGACATAGAGAGGGCTGTGTTCAGAGGGAGGACGCATGCATGTGACATAGAGTGGGTTGTGTTCAGAGAGAGGACGCATGCATGTGACATAGAGTGGGCTGTGTTCACAGGGAGGACACATGCACGTGACATAGAGAGGGCTGTGTTCAGAGGGAGGACGCATGCATGTGACATAGAGTGGGTTGTGTTCAGAGAGAGGACGCATGCATGTGACATAGAGTGGGCTGTGTTCACAGGGAGGACGCATGCACGTGACATAGAGAGGGCTGTGTTCAGAGGGAGGACGCAAGCACGTGACATAGAGTGGGCTGTGTTCAGAGGGAGAGGGCTGTGTTCAGAGGGAGGACGCATGCACGTAACAGAGTGGGCTGTGTTCAGAGGGAGGACGCATGCACGTGACATAGAGTGGGCTGTGTTCAGAGGGAGGACGCCTGCATGTGACATAGAGTGGGCTGTGTGTTCAGAGAGAGGACGCATGCACGTGACATAGAGAGGGCAGTGTTCAGAGGACTGTGTTTAGAGGGAGTACGCATGCACGTGACATAGAGCGGGCTGTGTTCAGAGGGAGAGGACTGTGTTCAGAGAGAGGACGCATGCACGTGATATAGAGAGGGCTGTGTTCAGAGGGAGGATCCATGCACGTGACATAGAATGGGCTGTGTTCAGAGGGAGGACACATGCACGTGACATAGAGTGGGCTGTGTTCAGAGGGAGAGGGCTGTGTTCAGAGAGAGGACGCATGCACATGACATAGAGAGGGCTGTGTTCAGAGGAGGACGCATGCACGTGACATAGAGTGGGCTGTGTTCAGAGGGAGAGGGCTGTGTTCAGAGGGAGGAGGCATGCATGTGACATAGAGGGCTGTGTTCAGAAGGAGGACGCATGCATGTGACAAAGAGAGGGCTGTGTTCAGAGGGAGGACGCATGCACGTGACAGAGTGGGCTGTGTTCAGAGGGAGAGGGCTGTGTTCAGAGGGAAGACGCATGCACGTGACAGCGGGCTGTGTTCAGAGGGAGAGGGCCGTGTTCAGAGAGAGGACGCATGCATGTGATATAGAGAGGGCTGTGTTCAGAGGGAGGATGCATGTACGTGACATAGAGTGGGCTGTGTTCAGAGGGAGGACGCATGCACATGACATAGAGTGGGCTGTGTTCAGAGGGAGAGGCCTGTGTTCAGAGAGAGGACGCATGCACGTGACATAGAGAGGGCTGTGTTCATAGGGAGGACGCATGCACGTGACATAGAGTGGGCTGTGTTCAGAGGGAGAGGGCTGTGTTCAGAGGGAGGACGCATGCATGTGACATAGAGGGCTGTGTTCAGAAGGAGGACGCATGCACGTGACATAGAGAGGGCTGTGTTCAGAGGGAGGAGGCATGCACACATGCACATGACATAGAGTGGGCTGTGTTCAGAGGGAGGATGCATGCACGTGACATAGAGAGTGCTGTGTTCAGAGGGAGGACGCATGCACGTGACATAGAGTGGGCTGTGTTCAGAGGGAGAGGGCTGTATTCAGAGGGAGGACGCATGCATGTGACATAGAGTGGGCTGTGTTGAGAGGGAGGGCGCATGCACGTGACATAGTGTGCGCTGTGTTGAGAGGGAGAGGGCTGTGTTCAGAGGGAGGACGCATGCACGTGACATAGAAAGGGCTGTGTTCAGAGGAAGGGCGCATGCATGTGACATAGAGTTGGCCGTGTTCAGAGAAATGAAAAAAAAGAGTCAACAATCTGAAGTTTTAAGTCAATGTCATCTTTCATGACAATACCAAGGAGGTTTTTTTTAGATTGCATGCAGTCTGAGGGTGCAAAGATGCAGTAGGAAAGATTATTTCCATGTGAGATGGTGCCATATTAGGTAGATTTGATAAGCACTAGAATTGGGTGAACAGCCTTTCCCAAGGAAAGCCACCACTTGAGCAAGAAGAGCTGATCAGCTCCAGGGCTGGAAGCAGAAACGGTGGATGTATGAGTGAAATATCAAGGGTGTTATCTGTGCTCAAAGGCAGTACTTCATGATTACAGCAAGAGGAGAGTGTATGAGGTAGATCAAAATGGAGATTCTGCAAATGCTGGAGCAGATGTCTTCTGATGTTCACCCTTGAAGTTTGACTCACACTATTATTTATGAAAGAAGTTGGATCCAGTCGGATGCCTCTGTTACAGCATGGTACAAAATGGGGTGTGGGCAGCCTGCGACGGAAACGAGGGAAGAACCGAACCAGGTCTGCAGCAGGAGGCAGTCAAAGTGTTGGAAATGAAGCACATATCCTAATGTTGCAAAATACAATACTCTTCCCCAGCTTACAAAATGAAAAGATTTGTAAACATGAAATAGTAAAAGACAAAAAAAACATGTACATTGGACCTTGGGTGAGAAGACACAGAAATAAAAGTATTTTCAACCTCTAAAGGGGGGGCTGTCGGTTGAGTTCCAAGGGTGACTGCTGGAGATTATCTCATGGGAGCAGCTAGAGTGCCCAGAAAACAAGCCTGCTTCCCTCACCTTAACACCCTTTCTGCATGCTGACCAGATCCTGAACCGCAGAAAACAGGGCCGATTGGCCTGAACATCTGCTTAGCACCTGGATACCCTCACATGTGACATGTGCACTCTACAAATCTACATAACATAATGGCCCTCATTACAACTTTGACGGGCGGCGGAGGCCGCCCGCCAAAGTTGCGCCGCAGGAATACCGCACCGCGGTCTGAGGACCGCGGCCGGCATTCTGAGTTTCCCGCTGGGCGGGCGGGCGGCCGCCTTAAGGCCGCCCGCCAGCCCAGCGGGAAACAACCTTCCCACAAGGACGCCGGCTCGGAATCAAGCCGGCGGAGTGGGAAGGTGCGACGGGTGCTACTGCACCCGTCGCGTATTTCACTGTCTGCTATGCAGACAGTGAAATACAAGCGGGGCCCTCTTACGGGGGCCCCTGCAGTGCCCATGCCATTGGCATGGGCACTGCAGGGGCCCCCAGGGGCCCCGCGACACCCCCTACCGCCATCCTGTTCCTGACGAGCGAACCGCCAGGAACAGGATGGCGGTAGGGGGTGTCAGAATCCCCAAGGCGGCGCAGATTCCAACGGGCAGCGGAAAACCGTCGGGAGACCGCCGGTTTTCCTGCACTGACCGCGGCCAAAGCGCCGCGGTCAGAATGCCCTGCGGGGCACCGCCGGGCTGTCGGCGGTGCTCCCGCCAACCGCGAGCCTGGCGGTCACAGACCGCCAGGCTCGTTATGAGGGCCAATGTGACATAACAGCATGATATAACAGGGGCCGGATCCCTACAAAATGTAAGAACCACGCGAGATGCATCTACATTCTGATCATTTACACAATGAGTATTTTGAAGTCTGCCTGGATCTGACCCTCAGAGACCAGTGTTGGACACACCTGGCCCATTCTTTTAGGTCTGATGTTATCTGTGTCTGGAAGTCAGAGGTCTGTGCCTCGGGCTCTTTATGTCCGGATCTGATATTGACTCCTATGACTATAAATCTTCAGCTCTGGGAGGCTGGAAAGATGCACTAGACAGAAGCAGAAAGTATGCCTCTCAGCCAGGCCATAGTAGTGCCCAGGGAAGGAGACGACAGTCCTTAGAAGGTTGGTGAAACACCAGGGGACTGACATGAGCCCAAAGAGGTGACTTGTGAACTGGCACACTGCACTGCTCCTGGTGAGGAGGCATTCACCGCCCGCCAGATGGAGCTGGAGACGTAAGGCATCCCCCAGGAAGAGGCGCAGCAGGCAAGATGTGCACAATCTCCAGCCACGTAGGTCCTGCGAGACCGACACCATCAGGGCGATGGGCGGCCTGACACCCCTGGGACTCGTGACTGGCAATGGCTGCCTCGCATACTTGGTACAGTGTCTTCCCCGCCTGGTACCTGCTGAATGACGAGGCCACACACGGAGCTGTAAACCACAGCGTCATACGTTCTATTGTAGCAATTGCGTCACACTGATACCGAGTTCTTGGGAGTCAGAAAGGTTCCGTTCTAAATCATGCAAGGCACTACATTTGGGTCTCTTGACCGGTGATGGTCGGTCTCACACCCTCGAGACTCTTCATCAATGATAAACTCTGTCACATGGGAGGGGACGCCATCAGCAAGGTGCTTCCACAATCCAATAACCTCCTACGAAAAAAGGGGTGCAGAAGCGATGCTTGGGTTGAAGTGGGGTGAAACCCTACATGGTCACGGTTAACAGACCACGGCCACCGAGAGGGTGGAGGCCTGCCTGGAGGAGGTGTGGCCAGGGCAGCCTGGGCACTTGGCCAGGTCTCCACATCACCCAGACATCAGCTGGCCAGCGGTGACCTCACTGGCCGAGGTCACAATGGGGCCAGGACCTGCAGCGCCCAGGGCTGCCCGGAGGACACACCACCTGCCTTCGGCCCAGCAAGGAGCCTCTCTCATCATGCCTTACTACTACTACAGACGGAGGCGCCCAATGACCACGATGGTGCGGTACGGCAACTTCCGCATACGAGTGCCGCGTTCCCGGCTGGAGCAACTGATACGACGTACGTTTTGAGTTTTTATGAGTAGTTATCATTCGTTGTGACTGCGTCTACTGTCTGTACCTGTTACCTGGGGCAGCTGGAGGGCTGTGGGTGGTCCCCGGGGCCTGCGCCTCTTCTCTGCAGACACGGGAGGGGAGGGGTGCCGTACAAAGAGCTTCTTTGAGGCTTTAGAGACCAAGGGCCTGGTTTAGAGTTTAGCGGATGACGACTCACAAACGTCACAGATCTGTCTGCCGTATTACAAGTTCCATAGAATACAGTGTACATGTAAGAGGACTTTCAGACGCCACATAAGGCGAATGAATGTTTGAAGGTGCTGCGGTTTCCGCATCCATAGTCCACCAGTGTGTGTGAACTCTAGCTGAGGGTGCAGCGTTGGTGGAGAGCGGTGCCCATTCAATCCTTGGCCACTGTGCCCACAAGAACTGAAAGGCTAAAGACAGATTGCTGACGAGGTGCAGGTGGCTGAGGGGACCTGCAGGTCGGAGCTTGTGTCCTGTTCAGCCGGTCTCGCCACTGAGGAGCACTTGGGCTCCTTTAGAGGACGGTAAGAGGCTTCTACCACAGACAGACAGCAGTGCGTCCGTCCACTGCTCGGCATACCTCTTGAGAAGGGCGGGGTGACTGGTGCGGATGCAAGGGGCGCTCACCTGGGGGTGGACTGTGTTTAGCAATCATTTACTATTTAACTTACAGTTTAAAAGCAGCTGCTGCAGAGTTCCTTGTGTGTCCGGCTTTCAGGAAGCGATAAAAATGTCAAGATAACACTTGTGATTAATGTTCCTGATAGAGGGAGGGAGATGGGAGTTTTGTCTTGAGGCAGTTTTGATGCCATAAAGTAGCGCAGAGGGTTCATGTACCTGCTGCAAAGCACAGATCTGTATTTTATGTGGATAGGTGAGAGGATTAGTAAACCCAGCCTTTACCAGCGCTTTAAAACAAATGAAATGTGAGAGAGGAGCTATGCAGAGATCAGGGGCACCTTTACCAGGTGGTAACAAGGTGGTGCAGGAAGGTGGTCATGGGGGTGCACTGGGGGTGGGAGGGGGTTAGGCACCCACAAAGATCACGACCAGCACCTTGTTACTACCCAGACTGGCTAGCAGGAGCCACGATGCATGAATGAAGGTTCTCAGGGAAGAGTCCCCCCTGAAGATGATGGCCGCGGGGTCAGGCACCCCTAAGGTTGGCGTCCTGGCTGCTATCTGTGTGGCACATAGTTGGCACGCTTTCAGTTCTGTGTGTACATTTCCAGTGCCCAAATGATGGTGCCTTGAGTCTGTAGAACAAAGCCGGGGTGTCCCTGTTAAGAGATAACTCACAGAGAAGAGTCCTTCTGTACCCCACGGTGGTGGCAGAACACCCGGAAAGTAAAGCTCTTGGTGCAAGTGCAGAGGTGACTGAGGTCACACGAAGTCCTGGGCCACTTGTGGGGTCCGCCCAGCGCTCGTGCGTCTATGGACACGGACAGGGGTTTCTCAGGTGAAGGACATCCGAAGGGTGAAGATTCTTCTGCTCGGTTTGTTTTGGAAAACTCAGGACTTGAAATCAAGTGTGTCAGTAACGCCGCTGGAATCCATCACTCAAGTACAGTTCAAGTCTTCCGGCTGTTGGTTATCAATCCAACTTATCATACCCACAGAGCATGAAGGGCGGAGCTGGCCCTGCACAGATACGCACCTGAGTTACATTGCACCGACCCCCAGAGTGCACAGAGTCATTAATGCTGGCTAAAGGCTGGTGACAGTGTGTTCTGTGTGGTGCTCGCTGTCTGACCTCAGAGGATGAAGGGCGGAGCAGGCCCTGCACAGACTGGAACCTGAGCTCTCCTTGCATGGGCAGCTCTCTGAAGGAGAGAATGAATCTTACTGAGTTACCTTGCACTGACCCCCAGAGTGCACAGAGTCATTAATGAAGGCTCCAGGCTGGTGACAGTGTGTTCTGTGTGTGCTCGTTGTGTGACCTCAGAGGATGAAGGGAGGAGCTGGCCCTGCACAGACTGGAACCTGAGCTCTCCTTGCATGGGCAGCTCTCTGAAGGAGAGACTGAATCCCACTGAGTTACCTTGCACCGACTCCCAGAGTGCACAGGGTCATTAATGAAGACTCCAGGCTGGTGTCAGTCTGTTCTGTGTTCTGCTCGTTGTGTGACCTCAGAGGATGAAGGGCGGAGTTGGCCCTGCACAGACATGAGCAGCTCTGTGAAGGAGAGACTGAATACCACTGAGTTACCTTGCACCGACCCGCAGAGTGCACAGTCATTAATGAGGTCTCCAGGCTGGTGACAGTCTGCTCTGTGTGCTGCTCGTTGTCTGACCTCAGAGGATGAAGGGCAAAGTCGGCCCTGCACAGACATGGGCAGCTTTCTGAAGGAGAGACTGAATCCCACTGAGTTACCTTTCACCGACCCGCAGAGTGCACAGTCATTAATGCCGGCTCCAGGCTGGTGACAGTCTGCTCTGTGTGTGCTCGTTGTGTGACCTCAGAGGATGAAGGGCAGAGCTGGCCCTGAATAGACTGGAACCTGAGCTCTCCTTGCATGGGCAGCTCTCTGAAAGAGAGACTGAATCCAACTGAGTTACCTTGCACTGACCCCGAGAGCGCACAGTCATTAATGAAGAGTCCCAGCTGGTGACAGTCTGTTCTGTGTGTGCTTGTTGTGTGACCTCAGAGGATTAAGGGCAGAGCTGGCCCTACACAGACATGGGCAGCTCTCTGAAGGAGAGACTGAATCTTACTGAGTTACCTTGCACCAACCCCGAGAGTGCACAGGGTCATTAATGAAGACTCCAGGCTGGTGACAGTGTGTTCTGTGTGTGCTCGTTGTCTGACCTCCGAGGAGGAAGGGCAAAGTTGGCCCTGCACATACATGGGCAGCTTTCTGAAGGAGAGGCTGAATCCCACTGAGTTACCTTGCACCGACCCGCAGAGTGCACAGTCATTAATGCCGGCTCCAGGTTGGTGACAGTCTGCTCTGTGTGTGCTCGTTGTGTGACCTCAGAGGATGAAGGGCGGAGCTGGCCCTGCATAGACTGGAACCTGAGCTCTCCTTGCATGGGCAGCTCTCTGAAAGAGAGACTAAATCCCACTGAGTTACCTTGCACTGACCCCGAGAGTGCACTGTCATTAATGAAGAGTCCAGGCTGGTGACAGTCTGTTCTGTGTGTGCTTGTTGTGTGACCTCAGAGGATGAAGGGCGGAGCTGGCCCTGCACAGACTGGAACCTGAGCTCTCCTTGCATGGGCAGCTCTCTGAAGGAGAGACTGAATCCCACTGAGTTACCTTGCACTGACCCCCAGAGTGTACAGAGTCATTAATGCTGGCTCCAGGCTGGTGACAGTCTGTTCTTGTAGGAGGCTGGACTGGCTTGTAGTGAGTACCTAGGGGTACTTGCACCTTGCACCAGGCCCAGTTATCCCTTATTAGTGTATAGGGTGTCTAGCAGCTTAGGCTGATAGATAATGGTAGCTTAGCAGAGCAGCTTAGGCTGAACTAGGAGACGTGTGAAGCTACTACAGTACCACTTAGTGTCTTATGCACAATATCATAAGAAAACACAATACACAGTTATACTAAAAATAAAGGTACTTTATTTTTATGACAATATGCCAAAGTATCTTATGAGTGTACCCTCAGTGAGAGGATAGGAAATATACACAAGATATATATACACAATAGCAAAAATATGCAGTATATTCTTAGAAAACAGTGCAAACAATGTATAGTTACAATAGGATGCAATGGGGAAACATAGGGATAGGGGCAACACAAACCATATACTCCAAAAGTGGAATGCGAACCACGAATGGACCCCAAACCTATGTGACCTTGTAGAGGGTCGCTGGGACTATTAGAAAATAGTGAGAGTTAGAAAAATAACCCTCCCCAAGACCCTGAAAAGTGAGTGCAAAGTGCACTAAAGTTCCCCTAAGGATAAAGAAGTCGTGTTAGAGGAATAATGCAGGAAAGACACAAACCAACAATGCAACAACTGTGGATTTCCAATCTAGGGTACCTGTGGAACAAGCGGACCAAGTCCAAAAGTCACAAGCAAGTCGGAGATGGGCAGATGCCCAGGAAATGCCAGCTGCGGGTGCAAAGAAGCTTCTACTGGACAGAAGAAGCTGCGGTTTCTGCAGCAACGCAAAGGGCTAGAGACTTCCCTTTTAGAGGACGAATCCCACTCGCCTTGTAGAGTCGTGCAGAAGTGATTTCCCGCCGAAAGAACGCCAACAAGCCTTGCTAGCTGCAAATCGTGCAGTTAACGTTTTTGGATGCTGCTGAGACCCAGGAGGGACCAGGAGGTCGCAAATTGGACCAGGAGGTAGAGGGGACATCGAGCAAGACAAGGAGCCCTCTTAGCAACAGGTAGCACCCTGAGAAGTGCCAGAAACAGGCACTACAAGGATGCGTGAAACAGTGCTCACCCGAAGTCGCACAAAGAAGTCCCACGTCGCCGGAGACCAACTTAGAAAGTCGTGCAATGCAGGTTAGAGTGCCGTGGACCCAGGCTTGGCTGTGCACGAAGGATTTCCGCCGGAAGTGCACAGGGGCCGGAGTAGCTGCAAAAGTCGCGGTTCCCAGCAATGCAGTCTAGCGAGGTGAGGCAAGGACTTACCTCCACCAAACTTGGACTGAAGAGTCACTGGACTGTGGGAGTCACTTGGACAGAGTTGCTGGATTCGAGGGACCTCGCTCGTCGTGCTGAGAGGAGACCCAAGGGACCGGTAATGCAGCTTTTTGGTGCATGCGGTTGCAGGGGAAAGATTCCGTCGACCCACGGGAGATTTCTTCGGAGCTTCTAGTGCAGAGAGGAGGCAGACTACCCCCACAGCATGCACCACCAGGAAAACAGTCGAGAAGGCGGCAGGATCAGCGTTACAGAGTTGCAGTAGTCGTCTTTGCTACTATGTTGCAGGTTTGCAGGCTTCCAGCGCGGTCAGCAGTCGATTCCTTGGCAGAAGGTGAAGAGAGAGATGCAGAGGATTCGGATGAGCTCTTGCATTCGTTATCTAAGGAATCCCAAGAGACAGAGACCCTAAATAGACAGAAAAGAGGGTTTGGCTACCTAGGAGAGAGGATAGGCTAGCAACACCTGAAGGAGCCTATCACAAGGAGTCTCTGACGTCACCTGGTGGCACTGGCCACTCAGAGCAGTCCAGTGTGCCAGCAGCACCTCTGTTTCCAAGATGGCAGAGGTCTGGAGCACACTGGAGGAGCTCTGGGCACCTCCCAGGGGAGGTACAGGTCAGGGGAGTGGTCACTCCCCTTTCCTTTGTCCAGTTTCGCGCCAGAGCAGGGCTAAGGGGTCCCTGAACCGGTGTAGACTGGCTTATGCAGAATTGGGCACATCTGTGCCCAAGAAAGCATTTCCAGAGGCTGGGGGAGGCTACTCCTCCCCTGCCTTCACACCATTTTCCAAAGGGAGAGGGTGTCACACCCTCTCTCAGAAGAAGTCCTTTGTTCTGCCATCCTGGGCCAGGCCTGGCTGGACACCAGGAGGGCAGCTGCCTGTCTGAGGGGTTGGCAGCAGCAGCAGCTGCAGTGAAACCCCAGGAAGGGCAGTTTGGCAGTACCAGGGTCTGTGCTACAGACCACTGGGATCATGGGATTGTGCCAACTATGCCAGGATGGTATAGAGGGGCCAATTCCATGATCATAGACATGTTACATGGCCATATTCGGAGTTACCATTGTGAAGCTACATATAGGTAGTGACCTATATGTAGTGCACGCGTGTAATGGTGTCCCCGCACTCACAAAGTCCGGGGAATTGGCCCTGAACAATGTGGGGGCACCTTGGCTAGTGCCAGGGTGCCCTCACACTAAGTAACTTTGCACCTAACCTTTACCAGGTAAAGGTTAGACATATAGGTGACTTATAAGTTACTTAAGTGCAGTGTAAAATGGCTGTAAAATAACGTGTGCGTTATTTCACTCAGGCTGCAGTGGCAGGCCTGTGTAAGAATTGTCAGAGCTCCCTATGGGTGGCAAAAGAAATGCTGCAGTCCATAGGGATCTCCTGGAACCCCAATACCCTGGGTACCTCAGTACCATATACTAGGCAATTATAAGGGTGTTCCAGTAAGCCAATGTAAATTGGTAAAATTGGTCACTAGCCTGTCAGTGACAATTTAAAAGAAATGAGAGAGCATAACCACTGAGGTTCTGATTAGCAGAGCCTCAGTGAGACAGTTAGTCACTACACAGGTAACACATTCAGGCACACTTATGAGCACTGGGGCCCTGGTGAACAGGGTCCCAGTAACACATACAACTAAAACAACATATACAGTGAAAAATGGGGGTAACATGCCAGGCAAGATGGTACTTTCCTAAACAACCCCCCCCCCCAAACGAAGGACAATAAGACTAGCCATGACCTGATGAGTCTTCATTGTCTAAGTGGAAATATCTGAAGAGTCCATCTGTATTGGAGTGGCTACTCCCAGGTCTATGTTCCACTGTATAGTCCATTCCCTGTAGGGATATGGACCACCTCAACAATTTAGGATTTTCACCTTTCATTTGTTTTAGCCAAAGTAGCGGTTTGTGGTCTGTCTGAACAATGAAGTGAGTGCCAAACAGGTATGGCCTCAACTTCTTCAGAGCCCAGACCACAGCAAAGGCCTCCATCTCAATGGCAGACCAACGCTTTTCTCTAGGGGTCAACCTCCTACTAATAAAAGCAACAGGTTGATCCTGGCCCTCAGAATTAAGTTGTGATAGGACTGCCCCTACTCCTAATTCAGATGCATCAGTTAGGACATAGAATTTTTTAGAGTAAGAAGGGCTTTTCAGGACAGGTGCAGAGCACATGGCCTGCTTCAGCTCCTCAAAAGCTTTCTGACAGCTAGCTGTCCACAATACCTTTTTAGGCATCTTTTTGGAAGTGAGGTCATTAAGAGGGGCTGCAATGGAGCCATAGTTCTTAATGAACCTCCTGTAATACCCAGTGAGGCCTAGGAAGGCTCTCACCTGAGTCTGAGTGGTAGGGGGAACCCAATCAATAATTGTTTGGATTTTCCCCTGAAGTGGTGCAATCTGTTCCCCACCAACAAGGTGTCCCAGATAAACCACCTTACCCTGCCCTATCTGGCACTTTGAAGCCTTGATAGTGAGGCCTGCCTTCTGCAGGGCCTACAAAACTTTCCATAGGTGGACCAGGTGATCATCCCAGCTGGAGCTAAAGACAGCTATATCGTCCAAATATGCTGCACTGAAAGCCTCCAGCCCTTGCAGGACTGTGTTCACCAACCTCTGAAAAGTGGCAGGTGCATTTTTCAAACCAAAAGGCATTACAGTAAACTGGTAATGTCCTCCAATGGTTGAAAATGCAGTTTTAGGTTTAGCATCTTCTGACAATTTGATCTGCCAATACCCTGCAGTCAAATCAAAAGTGCTTAGATACTTGGCAGATGCCAGTGTATCTATGAGCTCATCTGCCCTGGGTATAGGGTGAGCATCAGTTTTGGTTACCAAGTTGAGACCTCTATAGTCTACACAAAACCGCATTTCCTTCTTTCCATCTTTGGAATGGGGTTTTGGTACAAGTACCACAGGAGAATCCCATGGACTTTCAGAGTGCTCAACCACTCCTAGTTCTAACATTTTCTGGACCTCTTGCTTTATGCAGTCCCTGACATGGTCAGGCTGCCTATAGATCTTACTTTTGACAGGTAAACTGTCTCCAGTATCTATAGTGTGCTCACACCAAGAAGTGGTACCTGGCACAGTAGAGAAGAGTTCAGAGAATTGATCTAGGAGATTTATGCAATGGTCTTTCTGCTCAGCAGTAAGACAATCAGCCAAAACTACACCTTCCACAAGAGAATCTTGTTCTGTGGAAGAGAAGAGATCAGGTAGAGGATCACTGTCTTCTTCCTGTCCCTCATCAGTTGCCATGAGCAGGGTGAGATCAGCCCTGTCATAGTAGGGTTTCAGGCGGTTGACATGGAGCACCCTAAGGGGACTCCTGGCAGTGCCTAAGTCAACTAAATAGGTGACTTCTCCCTTCTTTTCAACAATTGTGTGGGGTCCACTCCATTTATCTTGGAGTGCTCTTGGGGCCACAGGCTCCAAGACCCACACTTTCTGCCCTGGTTGGTACTGAACCAAAACAGCCTTCTGATCATGCCATTGCTTCTGGAGCTCTTGGCTGGCCTGAAGGTTTTTGCTGGCCTTTTTCATGTACTCAGCCATCCTTGATCTGAGGCCAAGTACATAATCCATAATATCCTGTTTAGGAGCTTTTAAAGGTTGTTCCCAACCCTCCTTTACAAGTGTGAGTGGACCCCTAACAGGGTGTCCAAAAAGAAGTTCAAAGGGGCTGAAGCCCACTCCTTTCTGGGGTACCTCCCTGTAGGCAAAAAGGAGGCATGGTAGAAGGATATCCCATCTCCTGCGGAGTTTTTCAGGGAGACCCATAATCATGCCTTTGAGAGTTTTATTAAATCTCTCCACCAGTCCATTTGTTTGTGGATGATAGGGTGTTGTGAACTTGTAAGTTACACCACACTCCTTCCACATGGCCTTTAAGTATGCAGACATGAAATTGCTTCCCCTGTCTGATACTACTTCCTTTGGGAAGCCCACTCTGGAAAATATTCCCAGGAGGGCCTTTGCTACTGCAGGTGCTGTAGTGGTCCTTAAAGGAATTGCTTCAGGATATCTTGTGGCATGGTCCACTACCACCAAGATAAACCTATTGCCTGAAGCAATAGGAGGGTCAAGGGGGCCAACTATGTCAACCCCTACCCTTTCAAAGGGAACCCCAACCACAGGCAGTGGAATAAGGGGTGCCTTTGGGGTGCCACCTGTTTTGCCACTGCCTTGAGAGGTTTCACAGGACTTACAAAAATCTTTTGTGTCCTCAGACATCCTAGGCCAATGAAACAAGGGAACAAGTCTGTCCCAAGTTTTCATTTGACCCAGGTGCCCAGCTAGGGGAATGTCGTGGGCAAGAGTTAGGAGGAACTTTATGTACTCCTGAAGAATCACTAGTCTCCTGGCAGCTCCAGGTTTATGATCCCTGTGCTCAGTGTACAAGAGGTTGTCCTCCCAGTAAACTCTGTGAGAGTCACTGACATCCCCATTAGCCTGTTTGACAGCTTGCTGTCTGAGACCCTCTAATGTGGGACAGGGTTGCTGTGCCACACTCAGCTCCTCCCTGGCAGGCCCCCCTTCACCCAAAAGCTCAGCAGTGTCTGCTTGAAGCTCCTCTGGTGAGGTTCTGCACAGGGAGGGAATTCTTCTTCCTCAGAAGTAGAATCCACTGTAGAGGGAGGGATAGTAGGAAGTGGTTTGCTTCTACTAGCCCTAGCTTTAGGGAGCACTTGGTCCATTGTTCCAGGATCCAAGCTTCCCTGTCCTTTTTACTTTTTGGCCTGAGCCCTTGTCAAAGCAAAAATATGCCCTGGGATGCCCAGCATTGCTGCATGGGCCTCCAACTCCACATCTGACCAAGCTG